>NW_028321885.1:12617500-15391510 GCF_036245765.1 Copidosoma floridanum
GAAACACATTTTTTATAGTTGAAAGTACTGCAACGTAGGCTTCTGTGGTTCTGTTGCTCATAAGCATAAATATAATTGGTACAACCTGTCAAACACAACACAATTGATTAATTCATCGAAACCTTATTACAAATCTAAACGATAAATCGACATGAATTAATGTTAATTAAAGTGTTTCTTTTATTGCAGAATCAACGATGATTCGGCGTCAATTTAGTATCGATATTTAGGATAGTGAATTTAATAATATATAAAAAAAAAAGTTCGTGCCGTAAAAGCCTGTTTCAATTCTTTGTTTGTTTTCAATACTTAAGCGCTAATTAAACAGTGAGTGTGTATGGGATAATACTTGAAGAAAGTGATGTTTTGAATAATATGTTTATGAGGAGTGGCAGTGGCTCAGTGGTAAGCATTCTTGATACTGACCCAACGCTGTTCTAGGGGTCGTGGATTCGATTCCTGGTGAGTGCAGATTTTTTCAAAAACTGTTATCACCGGAAAAAGTTCATATGCATCCCCGGCTGTTTCAGGGCGGGTTTTTCCGTGGAATTTTCCTTCAGAGTAATTCCAGGATTTTTTCCTTGCTCCACAGGTCTTCGGGCCTGAGTGAATGCGAAACAGTGTTAGGGCTATATAGGTACGGATTAGCGATACCAGTAAGCGCCCCGGGTTGTCTGGTGATTGATGATAGAGTTGTTATTTAATGCTTTGTTAATCAATAAAGCGACCAGTAAGCTTGTGGTATTGCTAATGAGTGCGTTGAGTTATTGGGTTCATAGCTTGGGGTTAATTTATTTCGTATGAAATCTTATCGAGTTGCTGGGTTATTGCGTCTTGCTCCATATAATTAAATATAATTTTGCGCCATATCATCTGCCTCTTTCGAGAGCACTGATGGGGCTTCTCCAGCGATGCTTATTAGCTTGGATCCGATGATTCGGCAGAGAGCGCCGCACAAAGGACAAAAAGTGAGTGGAAATTATAAAAATTATTGTTTTAACTGATTTTTAGTCCGATTTTAACGATTAAAAGCTTAAAATTTTAGTAATGAAATTATTTACAATATGTGATACCGACTTTTTTGATACTTCTTATTTGAGACCAGATTTAGGGTGGTCAAACGCAGAAGTTTTCACAAAAAATGACAACTTTATAATTATTTTGGAGTAATGAACAAAATATCTAATGATTCAATATATCCGTGAATGTAATTATGTATATTATGTGTTGATAAAGTCGTAAAAAATAGTGTGATACTTACGATTCCAGATTCCATTTCACACATGATTGTGAAGAACTGTGATTTGTGTTTATCAATATTAATATTTGGACGGACATTAAACGTACCATCTGCATAAATACGTACAGCAGAAATACTTTTCATTATTTCTTCGTCATACCAAATAATGTGATCTTGGCCATCTGACAAAGTAACAAGTGTAGATGTCACGTACTTTATTTCATTATTGTATCTATAACCGAACTCTTTTTCATTTTTTAATAAATTTCCCAGATCTTTAATGGTCGTTAATTGCTGGAAACTTGGTATTTTTACGTACTCCTTTCTTTTATACTTAAAATGCCTGTATAAAGTAGCTCGTTTGGTTTTTAGTGGAGTCCGAGCAGCCATATTAGGGTTCCTGCGATGCAAAAATTATTTTAAAAATATATTATTTAAAAATATGGTTCTTCCATAAACGCAAAGTAAAAAATCTAAATATGCTCTCATGCGGTGAAGCATCGGTGAAGCATACAAATATTTCATATTAATAAAAATTAGAAAAAAACTAGAAACTTTTTTATGTTGACTAATTGAACTATGATCAATAGTCTTACTCTTTTACTTTGTCGTTATAAAATTTGGTCACACTTTCTACGCCAGGATTTTTTATTCCATCAATCAGTTCCTTATGAAAAGCTTTATCTTCTTTGTAATGCGATTCTGGTTTACAGTTTTTTGGATCATGAGCTCCTTTTACTTCAGTTATTTCCCCATTTTTGGTTTTCACTCTAACATTACACTTACTGTTCTTCACTTTTATGTATTTACACTGAAAGTACCTGAAACAGTGGCTTTAAATGAACTCATTGAAGTATAGTAATACTAAAAAAATATTAGTTCATGTGATCCTATGCTTGCTAAGTAGTGCACAAGAAAAGTACTTACGTAGTGTCACGATATGTGTCCTTTTTATAAAAAATATAATCTCTTATTACTAAAAGCGTTTGCTTTGTGTCAGTCATTTTATGTAAACATTAAAAAAAAAGTCAAACAATATTCCAAACACTGCTCTATAAAAATCTCTTTGCAAGATAGATGTTGTTTGATAGAGTACGTTACGTGGACCAGTATATAAACAGACAATAACACGCGAGAACAAAAAGTTCTACCTACCTGTGAGGGTGGCGGCGCGCTATGCGCTCAAAGGGTTTGTAATGACAGCTTAAGTACAACGAACCTCCAACCTAAATATGGTCTAATTATACAATAAATGTAAAATACAGCATCTATCAAATGGTACTTTTATTTTACCTTCAATACATAATTTATATAAAATAAGTCTCTTTCTGGTAAGCATTTTATGAGTTTTATCCACACTCAGCGTGGTGGGTCGTTTTTTACTTTAAAAATTTTTTTTGTCATGCTTGTGTATATGTACATATGTGTGCACACATGCATTATATGCATACTAAAATAATAAAATAATAATACATAATAATAAATACATAATAAAATAATAATACTGTCCAAAATACATTTTGTACAATTTATTGCTGTCATAAAAAAGAGAAATAGATAAATAGCGTTCCAGAATGTTTGAAATTTATAATTATTATTTGAAAAATTTTTAATACAATAAATTGTATTTCGTTATAGATTGTATAAATAAATTCTCTAATGATGTATAAGTAAATAATATGTTCATAATAATTCAATAGTATTATTATCGTTTTGATATAATTTTTTTGTGATTATGTATTTTTAAATCATTTTATTCAAAAATTAATTCGGTAATGATCTGTAACATTGAACTAAGTCTTTATAAAAATTTCCATCATACAGATAGTACATTGAAAAAGTTTCTCTAACTGTAACTAGATACTCTTGTTATACATTTTACAGAGACAAACATGAAGTTGACAGAGCAGGAATATCTTTTGATGCGGCTTCTTCTGCCCATGCAAATGCTCAAAGAATTAAATAAATTACAGTCAGAAGGAATGGTACTTATTGACGATTTTAAAGCACCGAGAAAACAAATAGTTTATTCCAGAATTGCAGATCACCTTAATGATAAAAAGGAAAGATACTTCAATATAATTTTTACAGGTATACACTTGAAATCAAATGCATTACAATTATACAAGTTTTTTTCTTAAAAGTGGAATTTTTCTGGTTATTTGAAGGTTTACGAGTAGCCAAAGAGTGGGATACGCTGCTACAAGAATACAGTTTTGTAAGAGAATTACTCCAAAAAAAAACGAAAACAATCCAAGAGATAAGTCCTTTACAGTGGAATCTATACAACGATTTCAATCAATTACCATTAATTCTCTAATGTTTTCTCAGGTGTGATACATGCATGTAAATTTTGTTCACAGGCGCAAAAATAAATGTATTAAAATAATTCAAAATACTTTGTCATTAACCCCTTCCTTAACAAAATTGAAAATAAAACAGTACAAAGACTAACAAAATAAATGTATATTTTATGAAAATTTTATATTTTTTATTCAATAGCTACATATATAATAAACAACTTATAATCTAGGTTTTTAATGTTATACCTAATTCTATGCAAGACGACTAAAAAGTGTTGTTAATGTATGAGGTTGTATAAATTATTCACATGAATTTAACTACATTGCAAATGGTTTGATGATGATGATGATGATGATGATGATGATGATGATGATGATGATGATGATGATGATGATGATGATGATGATGATGATGATGACGATGACGATGACGATGACGATGACGATGACGATGACGATGATGATGATGATGATGATGATGATGATGATGATGATGATGATGATGATGATGATGATGATGATGATGATGATGATGATGATGATGATGATGATGATGATGATGATGATGATGATGATGATGATGATGATGAAATAGAATATGTCATCGTTCCAGGCTAAGGTAGCAATAATAAGCTACCTTATCATGAGCTTTCTTAAACATTTTATAAACGTGTTTTCTGATACAAATAAAATACTGATAAAAATCGATTTTGGCATATCACTGAGCATTTTAATCAAACTGACAGATTGAAAACAAATACCCTTGTTGCTTCCACTTGGCATATACCATTCTGATTCAAAAAGCCTGTAGATTGTCTACCCGCATGATAACGTTTACTTCACCATTTGGACATCGTATTACCGACCATGCTAGGCAATGTTGCCATTTACGTCAAGTACGGGGAACGAATTAACGACCCTCGGGTGTACATTCGACCGTTAAGGAGTGGGGGTCGCTGTCACTTCAAGACCACAAATTATTACTTCTAAAGTTTATTAATCAGAAACATTCTAGTTTGATGATTTTAAGTTTATGTTACATTCAAAGCAATGAATTGGCAGTAGGGGGGGGGAATTGTTCATTTCTTCACCACGTGAGCTTCAAACGATTAAGAAAAGCCCTAGTGTATCGGACGAATCACAGTATTAAAATTATCATTAACAATTATAATACTGATGATTTCCCTACATTATGAGAAAGCTTTATTTACAGATTGGCAATACCTTTAACAAAAATGTCTTATGAAACTAGTATTCGATTATTTTTAAGCTAGATTATTTAGTATGTATTGCTTTTACATTTATAATAAATACTAACTCTGATGTAATGAAAGAGACATCCAGTTATCCTGGCAGTCGGTAATGCTCGCCTAACGGCATTAATAGCTGCCCTTTCAAAATCCATCATTACAGCTCGTACATTACGTCGTAACTCTGGGACAATCCGCAATATTTCCTGCCACATGGCATCGTACAATTGTTCAGTCATTGATTTGCAAAGAAACAATATAGCAGGAAACCCCTGTGTAACATGGAATCAGTTTATCATTTTTCCGTAGTAAAATGGATTTTTTCAAAGATGGTTATAATTATATGACAGAATGCGTTACATTACGTAGTTGTCTGTTTCGTGTTGTTTTCAAAAAATTTTGTTTCAAATTATAATGTTGTAAGTGATAATTTAAATTATCATGATTAAATGATACAAATATCTAGAAATATTTAACAAAAAAAAAGTTATTTGGAATACATATTATTTTCAAAAATTTTGACTTCACTACTTAACAAAATGTTGAAAAGACAAGAAAAAATAAACAATGATCACAATCCTGTAATATGTTATCAAAATGCTTAATTCATTTTATCTGTGAGTTGATTATTTATCATAAAGTTTACAACATTCCTACACATATTTTCATACTATATGTAATAAATGTATTCAAATTATTCATATTACTTTTTACTTTATAATTCATTTTCGTTGACTCTGTTTATTTTGTGCAGAGAATAAATATGACAAGTTTAAATAAGATTACCTCAAATAAAGAGGCATAACACAAATCCTGTAAAGTTATTATATTTAAAAATATCTATTTTTTTAAGCCATTCAAAATAGTACTAAGAAAAGTTTTCATTATCTTTAATCTCGTAAATTAACAATTATTAACTGTTGCAGTCTTATCATCGTAAAAAATACACTTATTTTGTGACATGACTTTCACTTCCGAATATTTTGTTTTGGTTTAGTTTTTTAAAACTGACGTTTGATTGTAGATAAAAACTAATATTGGGAAATAACTTTTACCATGGTACAAACGACATTTCGAAGTTATATTTGGATTTTACATTAACTTAATGACCTCTACAAAGATACGTATCGTACAAAAAATTTCGTAACACAAATTTTCTTCTAGAAAATTATTCACATTCACGGATATGCCAAATCAGAAACATACCCATAAGCCTTTATAAAATTTTTTTAACATAACTTATAATCATAAGTGAGATAGTTGTGTCTTAGTTATCGATACTATTTTGCATTTTAGTCCCTTGTTGTTGCTAACATTTTCTGCAAAATCTTGTAAGTATAATAATTATAAGAATAAATTAGTTATAAGTTAAAATCATATTTAAGAAAATTTAAATGAAAAACTTGGAATCTTGGAGCATGGCTATTTATTTCATATATTAGTTGGACAATGGGATCCAATATTTCGGAGTCATCCTGACTCCCTCTTCAGGGAACTATGCAGATGCGAACATGAAAATGCCAAATGCAGCATGACTGATAAAGACTAGTCAGTCATAATCATAGCAATGGAGTACTAATAATTAAATAAACTTAATATTATAAACTTTACCATTCAAAATGTATATACAGTTAATTTATCTACAATATAAGTCACATCCTGACTCAGCACATGTAACTGAAAGCAAGTTGCTTGTGACTTATATGTAGATAACTTAACTGTATATACATTTTGACTGGTAAAGTTTATAATATTAAGATTATTTAATTATTAGTACTCCATTGACATGATTATGACTGACTAGTCTTTATCAGTCATGCTGCATTTGGCATTTTCATGTTCGCATCTGCATAGTTCCCTGAAGAGGGAGTCAGGATGACTCCGAAATATTGGATCACATTGTCCAACTAATATATGAAATAAATAGCCATGCTCCAAGATTCCAAGTTTTTCATTTAAATTTCTTTAATTATGGCAAAGGAGCAAGAAGACAGTAGTTTTATTATCAAATTAAAATCATATTTATAATCTATACATAAAATACATTCAACTTACTAAATCTTGTCTTCTTATGTGGATCGTATACATTTGCTTTAAATCATGGGGCTCACGAGGTAAAGTCTGTAAGTAACACTATGATCATACAGAATGGGGTTATATTTGTTTGTTTGAAAAAAATTGTTGCGCTACTCTTACAGTTATTTAACAATATTTTTTTTGATACGCTGTTGTTTAATTGTTTAAGTTTGTCTGCACACTTGTGCGAGTACGTATTTACGCGTTGAAGTCCTTATGTATAGCCACATCAGATGGCTCTAAATCTAGTTCCTCGCGCACGTCGTGTTGAAAAGTTGTACATACGACATATGCAAAAGGTACGCCACTAATTACCTCTTGCACTAGTATCAAGTGGTGTGATTGCGCCACACAGTCGAGTTCATAATGTACTACATATTTAAATATTCAAAGAGAAAATAAATGATGCTTACATTTGTTCGATTAATAAAGACTTTGCAAACTGTACCAAATTTTATCTACGTGATATTTAAATCACCATTAATTATAAAATTGATTTTACACACACACACTTTGTCTCACTCTCTCTCTCTCTCTCTCTCTCTCTCTCTCTCTCTCTTTCTCATTAAACCCAATAATGTAAATATGTGAATAAAATTTCGAAAAATTTGTTGTATACAAAGATATTTGACAAAATAAATTTATTTTTACCCCTGATAGTGAAGTTTGTTTTTTACTCCTGCTGAACAGGAGGCAAGGTGCGTTTGACTTTGGTACATCGTTCGTTCGCTTATATTGTTTGCTGACCCGTTGATTGTTCCTATGTACAGATAATATCTATAGACGAAGTACTGGTGTGTGTATAAATTTATTGAACCACAAAAGCGATCATTTTTTGTGCATTGCAGGAAAAGAATTTTCCAACAATAATGTCATGGGTAGCTTTAGATCTCTAAGAACAAAATAGAAACGGTATGGGCTCTAAGAAAATCATCGTAAAATCGCGATTATGACGTACCAAATGAGGATTTAGCTTCGCCCCTGTGCGTTACGGCCTCCAAGTTTTTATTTATGGAAAACTAATGTTGCGAATTTGAGAGCCTATTATAACACTGGATAGTGATTATGAAAAAATCTTTTAAAAAATTTTTGCAATACACTAAACCCTCGTAGAATATAAATCAGTGTAATTGAAGCACATAAATTGAATTGTATACGTTTGCAGGGGTATTTTTCATGGATACATTGGATTTATCAGATTTTAAGACCACCACTTTAATAGCATGAAACTCTTTTTCACAAATTGTTTTTTTTTCTCAAAAATGTGTAGAAAAAAAGCTGGAACTAATTATTTAAAGATCCTATGGTACAGAAATAATTGATTAGTTGTGTTTTACAGTTAGGCGTTGTCAAAAGTAAAAAAAATCCGCTTAAAAGTAAAAAAAAAAATTCGTTATATTTATATGATGACCTATATGTAGTATTTGGCACCATATTCGCTATGCAGATAACGCCCGCGTAAAAAATATTTAATTTGGGAAAACTTAGAAACCGATTTTTTAGAGCTAAGTTTTCCTCAACCAATGAGAAAATCCCACGGTTTTTCCAAATTTAAAAAAAAATTGATAGTGACCCTGGCACAAGTTAGGCTTAACTTGGCAAATGTTTTTCTAATAATTTTTATGGCACTGGCACAAGTTGGGCCCAACTTGCAAATTTTTCAAGGCTTCTCTTCGCACAACTTTGACAATGAGAAAATACCAGAAATTGGGCTGAAGTGGCAAAAGAAAAATTTATCTTCGCGTGATAGAGATTTACATTGGGAAAAGTTAAAAAATTTCGCAAAGCCAATTAGCCTAACTTGGGCAACACTGAAATTTTTTTGACCATGACATAACTTAGTTAAAAGTGGCGTGTCCGTGGAATCATAAATCGAACTTTTTTTTATATTTAAGGTTAGTAATAATTACAATTTATTAGCAAATACAAATGTTATTATTTGAATGAATATTGGTTTTCAAACTATAATTCAATAAATATTAACTATTTTTTTCTTTTAAGGTTTTTTCTTCATTACTGTCATCTTCACTTACTTTCTTCCTTTTACTCAACTTGTACTTTTTTCGTATATTTATTTTTTGTCTTTCTTCATTACTACCACCTTCTAATTCTTTTTCTGAAACAGATGTACTGGAATCATCACCGCTTTCAATAATTCTTCGATTTTTAAAGGGCAACGCAATACGATCGTCTTGCCTTTTAGCACTTTTTGTTGTAGTATAGAGTCTACATTTTTTCTTTCATTCTTCGGGCATCTCAACGTGGTGCATAAATTTTTCAAAACATCTCTATATTTCTTGTGGCTTACTTTATATTTATTTTTCGAAGCGTTCTGGTTAACAAAATCCATAAAATTACATTTACGTATTTTCGATTAATAAATACATAACTTTTCAATTTAAACAAAAGTAAAAAATTATTTAAAATTCCACCTTCAACGGCTTCATAGACATTATCAGGTATTGGTTTAAATCCTTTTTATTACAGAGACAGAACTGATTTTAAGTTCGTCTTCTTCCACGATCAGTTTCATTAATTTTCTCACTAATTCTTTTGGACTTTTTTTGTGAATATCTTTTAAAACGTTGGTTTTATATCCATCGACAAAAACTCCAGACCCTTTTACTAATTCTACTTGCTGAAAAGTTGTAAATGAGTAATAAAGTAGACTAAAAATAAATTATTGATAAATAAGATATTATGTTGTGAAAAGTTACTTTCTTTTTCTTGAAATCTGTTTCTTCACAACTTTGTAGCAATCCCTCATGTTCTGATGGGTTCTACGATTAAAAAAATATAACTGTTATAAACGACTTTCAAAACTATAAAATTAATTTATTATTCCAGACCTCTTTTGTATCGTAGCAATTCTGCTTTATTAACTGCATAAGAACTTCCATTTTTTCTAAATTCGCTAAACGAAACTGTAATTGATATTCATATCGATTATTTCATATTCATATCTTACATGTAGAAAAAAATCATTGATGTAATGTATTACTCACATCGAGGTAATTTTGAGCAAATGCAATCGGGGTTGTTTCTAACAGGTTTTTCTAATGTTCCGTTGGCATAAGATTTGCTTTTCTTGCTCTTGATACTGCTGGCATCGTTGTCAGTTAATTTTTTCGCAATTTCTTCATCCTTGCAAGACATTTCTGTTACAATAATAAACGAGGTACAACAAATTCATTCATTTATTTTTTGAAATAATAATTGAGTCCGATTTTTCTGCCTTACCGACTTCTGTCACCATTGGTTCAGCGTCAATTGTTGCCGGCGGTGCATAAATCTCCTCTCTGGCAGCTGCCCCATCCATTGTTATTGAATCGCTATAAGAAAACAATTTTTTCGTTAACAAATTAATAAGTCAAGGTATATTTTTATTGGCAATCGTACTAAAGATCAAGGAGAATTGACAATAATTAATGAGAAACTGTCCTACCTAAAGTGGAATTTTTCAAAAAGACTCATTTTATTTACGACGCTGCTCCTTTTTTTTAATTAAGATTCTGTTTTTTCCAATTTGTCTTTTTCTATTTCTTGACAAACCCTTTTGGCGTGGATAGTCGTCGTCTCAGCAACAGTCCCTTTTGTCGCAGCTGTTTCATTACATTCGATGGTACCTCTAAGAAATAAAAAAGCACATTTTCCTAATCTTCATTGATAATAAATAATAATACTCATACTAATAATAATAATAGTAATAATAATAATAGTTATCAAAATAATAAGCTACTGCAATAAAATTGGAAAAAGAAAGATCCTCGAATAAATTTTCCCGAATGCGGAGTGCCTTGCAAAGTTTTTGGCGCTCGGCGTGTTGACAGACAATATATGAATGATCACTCAGGTTACTGCTTTATCGGCAATAAAGTCGACATCGAGAGATACAATATAACATAAGAACTTTCTTACCCCGAGACCATTTTGTCAAAAATGCTTTTTTTATTTATGTGGATGCTTGCCTTTTTCAAAGCAACTTCTTTTTTTTTTGCTTTAATGTATCTTTCATCTTCTTGACTATCCCTTTTTTTCATCAGCAATTCCTTCGATACAGATGCTCGTCGATCAGAAGCTACTAGCTTACCACTAGTAAAATCGGAAAGAGATTCCAGCCATTCTTGATTTTCTATAACAAAATTGTAATAGAAATATAAAATTTTTAAGTAATTCATTCGAAAATGACACCGACACAAAATGTTAGGTTGGATTTTTTACGTTGTCGTGAGCTATCAATTTTTACATAAAATCATTAAATATTACATCTCAAACTTATTTAGTATTCATTTACGATTTATAAATAGTTTTTACTTTACCACTAGTTTATATGAGATCAGCAGGATACCAACGAGTCCCCCACTTCACTAGAAAACATCCTTTCTTTGTTTTTACATTGTTCATTGGCACGACGTTTATCTCTCGGGATTCTGACCATAAAATGAGAGCGAAAATTTTTCGGGATGATTTTCTTCTACAGCTTAACCTTCGACCAAAAAATTGAAGTGCCGTCGCTAGGTAGGAGGCAAAGACGTGCGAGCTGTTGCTCTTCTCGGTGAAAGGCACGCGCTAGGCCCCGTGGGCAACCTCGACGTCGGGCAGTGGGCCGTTTGTGAAAGTTGTGCTCGAGGAAGCAAGAGTACTTGCTCGCGACCTGGCACTAAGTACTGCAGCGAAATACGTAAAATGACACACGTCGAGTCTAGTGGTAAAGTATGCGGTGTCGAATTTTGGCTAGTGACACTCGTCGTTGGCGAGGCCTCCAACAAGTGCACGTTGCAAGGCGTTCGGACATGCAGCGAGGCTCTGACCGAGCCCGCCGCTCTCTGCCTCGTCCCAATGCGTGGGAAAGAGAGGGAAGGCGCGGGACAGCGCGCTTCGCTAGGTGCTACGCGCTCTTTTACAGTAACCTACAAAACGAAACAACTGCAATACGTAGTCGGCTATATCAGCTACTTACATGTATTTGCGCAACGGTGTAACGTGGTAACCAGGTGACACGAAAAATTACGTAAAAGCGTTGAAGCGTGATATCATTTTTTCGACCGCTTCTTTTCAACAATGCCTTGGTGAAAATCAATTGTAGCCAACTACTCATTATCGAATAAATATAAAATTTTAGCAAAAATACTAGATTCCACTGACACTCACGACTGTAGTAGTAGCAGCAGCTCTAAGAACACCGATTCCTCAAGTAAAGATGAAATTCACGCATCGCTCCCGGAAAATGATCAAACAAGCACTGATGACTGTAAGAATATTATAATGTTCGATTTTGTGATTAATGGAGGAGAGAGAAATAGGCATTAATATCTGAAGTAGCGAAAAAATCGTACGAAAGTTGCTTTGAGGTTATATGCAGGGGCCGCAATCACCGGATTGGCGTAAAAAACCGTGCGCTCCGTGTCGTGCGGATGTTAACTGATATCGCAGAGTCCAAGTGGTTAGGGGTGTGCGTAGGCTTGGTGCTCTCGGGGATGACCTTAGTATACGGACGAGTACGGTGAGAGGACGCCGCTGCTTGAGAGCTCGGCACCGAGTCCTGGAGCGCAGGCTTGACGAGCGAGGCAAAGACGGGCTGGCCGCTACAGCGACGCTTGATGCTGGTCATTGACATGTGGAGCTGTAGCATCTGAGGTATCGACGCCGCCTAGTCAGGCCCCATAACCACAAGCTGGCCTACGAGTATCGCGCGCGTGCCGTGATCAATCAACGGCCCTCACGACGCATGGGCTGTATCGCACTACCTAAATATTGTGCGCACTTAATCACCTAACCCCCTGCTACTCTCTTGCTCTTGGGTCGCAGTCATTTAAACGATCTTATAATGCTGGACCTCATTGCGCTGGTAATGCTAAATTTGTATGGACTTACAATCTTAAGCCCATAATACATGATGAAAATATACTTTTTAATGATACAATTATATCGAAAATTTACTTGTAATTTAACAGACACTACTTCAACTGAGGAAAATGAGCCGAATGCTGACAATGACGATTATTTTGATGCACTAGATCACTACTTGGACGGAGAATTAATTAATGGTAAAAATTTTATTTTATAACTGATTTTTAAATGAAGTTAGCTATAAAAAAAAAATTATAACAATTTGAAACGCAAAAAATATTAATCAGCTTGTATAGTACGATTATTGTTATTACTATCATGATTATTATTGTAATTATTATTATTATTACTAGACAAATAATAAATATCTAAACATTTTTTTATCTATTCATATTTTATACTAGTACTTGAAGAACTTGCATATCTTTCCAATGGTAGTGATGATTCCTCTGAAAATAATGAACGAAGCGACGACGAATCACATTCATCGGGAAGTGAAAGCGAAGCGGTTGAAGATGATGATTACTCTACTGAGTCAGATGAGGAGGAGGATGATTTGTTCGGTAACGCCAATGAATCCCTGTACGATGGATCTCCTATTACGATTGGTGAAAGTATGATTGCTGTATTTACTCTTGCGACTCAATTTTCGATCACTGGAGTTCTTTTGAGTAAAATTTTATCGTTTATTGAACTGCATTGCATACATCCGAATAATTGTATTAATTAAAAATTTTTTTTTCAGAAATCGGCATTCCTCTAATACGACACTTTTATTGCTCTGTATGCTCCTTAGAGGTCAATAATAATTATTGCGACGAATGCGATGGAGATGAAAACTCAAGCTATTTTATAGCGATGCCAATATTAAGTCAATTAGCTACCTTCTTTAAAAGAGACGGTTTTTCTGAATCTTTAAATTATCGATTTACACGCATCAAACAAAATCAAAACAACTATGAAGATATTTACGATGGTTCTGTTTATAAGTCCTTGCCTCAAGCTTACACTCAAAATCCTAACAATATTACTTTTTCTTGGAACTCGGATGGTGTAGCTTGATTTAAATCTTCTAAATTAAACATTTGTATTTAGTAATTAATCAACTTTCTACTGAATTACGGTATAAAAAAGAAAATTGTATTTTAGCTTATGGTTCGGTGAAATAAGACCGAATTTACATACGTTTTATCAGTTTTCGAAAGCGACTTGGAAACATTGTATGCGGGTGTGGACTTTGAAACTCCAACTGATTGTAGGAAAATTAGAGGCATGATTATTGCTGGAACTTGTGATCTTCCAGCTAAAGCATTATTTTTGAATTTTCAGCAGTATAACGGAAAACATGGTTGCCCGAATTGTGAAATAGAGACGCAAAGTATGGATGATTGTCAAATTTACCCTTTTACCAAACGATTCACTTTCAAAACGACAGAAAAAACCAAAACTTATGCTGCTCAAGCTCTTGAAAAGAATGCCCCTGTTCTCGGAGTAAATGGTCCGTCTACATTAAATGTTATAGCACTTAATTACGTTGTCACAACCGCTATCGACCCTATGCATTGTCTTCATCTCGGTGTCATGAAAAAACTCATGTCTTTTTGGTTCGACGCAGATTGCCAAAATCACCCTTCTTCTCTTTTTCCTTTTGTAAATATTATTAATAACCGATGAAAAAGTATAACTCCTTCTTCATGTATCGATCGATTGCCAAGAAAAGTTTCAGATTATGCGTATTCGAAAGCTCACGAAATTGAAACTTTTTTGTACGTTCATAGCTTGCCAATTTTAAAAAGCATCATGAATAGAAAATACTTCCAGCATCATCTACTTTTAGTTCACGCGTTAACTCTCTTAAATTTTTCAAGCATTGTTTAATTGGCGTCGTTTTCTAGTGGACTGTATGGTCTAATTAGGAGCCGGTAGGAGTGAGATAACACTTTGAGATAATTAAAAAACACTTGATAATAATTCACTAACTCTTTAAAGTTGTTTAATATAAATTTCACTGTCTTATTACAAATTTGCTGCATAATACAAGCATAGCACGTATTTCTTACAATTCTTATATTCGCTCTTTTATTCATTTTTATTTTATAAAGGTTTTAGTAAATATCATTTTTAACTAATAGTAATAAATCAAAGTTCAATTTAATTATTAAAGCGATTAACGACAGACCAATACTATATAGAGATCGCGATTTAACTATGTGCTGGTCTCGCCGTGACGTCGGGTGCAACGAGCCATAAGCAATTGTTCGTGCAAGTTAAAGGAAGCAAACGCGCGCTCATTTACTAAGATATAGCACACTTACTCAGCCCACATACAACAAATGTGCCTCTCTCGACTGGATCGCTATAGCTCTTTTTCTTTCTTCTCTCCCTTCTAGTTGCTATCTGTTTGAATGATTGGAGCTTCATTTTAAACAAGCATTGACGACGAAATGATCGAGTTATCGAGACGTTTACTCGTAGAGTACGTAAAAAGATACGAAGTATATGTTTGTCTGAAATGAAACAAAAATTAATTAGAGAGGACAGTTTAGCTTATGACTTTTGTAATAAAGTGGAAAAATCTGGCACTCACCGACGAAAGTTGAAAATAATTGGTGAAAACTTTTTCATAATTGGAATTAATAAAAAATACAGCAACTCACCTTATTTAATAGATATTTTTCAAAGCAATAACTTAGATCTTGATTTATCTAAATGTCATGTTTTCTATAGGCTTCTCAAACAAAGTATTTATTACGAAATACAACAATATTTAATAAAAAAAAAGACAAACTCCTCTTGTATCAAATTTTTAAAAAATAACACAATAATTATAGGTTTCATCGAACTGTTCGTGCGAGTATGCGCATGTGAATGTACATTTGACTGCGAAAGTTGTAATGATAATTGTTTAAATTATGTTATTGTTGAAGAATGTACACATACGCGAGTATTACAATGTGATTTAATTGATGAATATATACCAACTATTTACTTGTGTGATACGACTCATAATTTAATTGTAATTAGTGCAAATGACATCTTGGATATTTGTTACCATATTAATATTGACTATAAAATTTATGTAATAACGACATGTAACATTAGTAAAATTTAATGAGACAATTATCTTTCAATTTATTTTAACATGTATAATAGTTTGTCCCCATTCAATATTACTTTTGCCCAGTATGACCCAAGTTGTGTCATGTTTATGGAAAAAAGCCATGATTTTTATATTTTGCCGAAATTAGCCCAACTTGCACCATAGTCACGACAACTTATTAAAAAAAAGGGAAAGAATTGCCAAGTTGAGCCGAACTTGTGCCAGGGCCACGATCACTTTTTTAAAAAGTTGGGAAAACCGTAGGAGTTTCTCATTGGCTAAGTTGAGGAAAACTTGGCTCTAAAAAATCGGTTTCTAACTTTTCCCAAATTAAATATTTTTTACGCGGGGCGGATACATGTGATGAAGTTTGAAACATATACCTAGTAACTAATATATATTCGGAATGTTCGAGGATACGCAGTGTATAATATATTAATATACATGATTCAATTGCAGGAAAGAGTTTCTTTAACGTAATAAATCAATTGTAGCATATCGTGAACAGTGTATCAAACTTAATTATGATATTTTTTTGTTGTGCAAATTATAGCATATACATTTTCTTTGGTAAAATTTTTCTTTATGTACACCATAACATAAATATTGACACACAAGTTTAAGGTGGCTCCAGCGCCTAGTGCCGTATCAAATTGGGGAGACTACAAATTAATCATTATTTTCTTTAAAATATGGTATAAAATTATCGTAGAGACTGTTGTAAGCCATATTCTACATTTTAATAGTTACTTTAGTGAGTTAATATAAAAAAACAAAAAAGGTTTATGGTGCCCTAATTGATGAACTGTTACGGTACGCTCCTAAGTTCAAGAGTAGTTATACCTATATATATGTACTCTGCAGAATGCAGACAGCTGAGAGCTGACTTGCACTCGCAACTGTATACTTAGTCTCCGATTATTTAAAGATTTTGTTCGATAACAAGACACTTTTCTCATGTCATCGAAAACTGCGTAATAATATATACAAGATAGTGTGTTTTTTACACCTTACGGGTTATTTATATAAGTGCAGCAGTAGGTTGTATATCGCGTAAGCTTGCATTTCCTATCTAACCCGTCTTAAAACTGTGATTTTGTAAGCATGATTTCTTACAATTTTCATCGTCAACCTCAATTTTTTTTTTTACGAATAGAAAGATGGGAATTCAAAGAATATAATTCAATTTTATTAACCTCGGTTGGGTTATTTATAATTTTAACATTGAGGTCACTGGAGCCACCTTAATACTAATGCTATTGTTGGTTTAATGATTAAATTCTTTTTCAGTGAAGATAAGTAGGAGATATAATGAGAAACCCATACCTTAAAAGTACCATCAATATACAGTTCAGTACTTTGTCGTAGAGCTTGTAACATGACACTTGTAATGAATATTACTCCACAGCCATCATCACGTGAATTACGCAATGCTCTGTATATATTTCTGCATAGCTCGTAATTTGCTAAAATGTTTGGGAGATCCCTTATTGATTGTGGAACAGGTGGATGATTTTGATGTCTTTTTTTTCATCACCGCTAACAGGTAGGCTCTGTTGATTGTAGCAGCGATCAAAGGGTAACTGTAGTGAATATAATTTATCAAAAGTATAATGTAGGCAACGTTTTTGTCACATTCGTGTGCAATAATTACTCCATAATTTAATAAACAGCTTCTATTACATGTGATCGAGTTTTGGAATATCGTTTGTAAATGTAAAAAAATTACGTAAGTACGATGTTTTTTCCCAGGTGCTAATTGTCATGGAGTTAAAGGATTGAAAGTGCGTACCAAGCTTAAATTTAAATGTCACAATAAAACTTTGTTTTAAAGCACTAAACTAACGTATGATGTTGTGTTTGGACTAACGAAAGAGCTAAAATAAGTAATGAAGTAATAAAATAATAAAATCAGCAATAAACAATTATTACAATTAGTTTTAATAACAATATTAAGGGTAAAGGTAAAATTAATTTTTAAACTATCAAACCTTGTTATACTAACATGGAAATTACGGGTCTCATCTCAATATATAAGTAAAAAATGACAACGTACACTTTACAATAAGTTGTTATTTACATCGAAGCCAACACATCGCCTACAGTTTTTCACCCGTTTACATTCAAAGAAGTAAGTTACTACATTAGTGTCCTCAAAAAGAAATGGAATATTTTCAGTTTTATCGAGATTTTTTTTCGGGCTTCTTTGATAGGATGAGTACGCAGGATGCCGAAAAACTACTTACCTGATTTTTAAAACGAATAGTTGATTTTTCTAGTAATGTCTAGACCACCAGGGTCTGCCTTTTTGAAAGAAAGCCAACACTTAGCCAGCTCATCGGTACAGTCACTACCGGTTTAAAAAAAGTCGGTACAGCGACTTGGATGGTTGATTGGAAAATATTCTTCCATTAAACTTGATAATAGCTGGGGTCTTGAGACAATCGCTGCGCCCTGTAAATAGTAGTACCCAGTAAGAGGAATGATCGAGTCGTCTGAAGGAAACTTTGCATGGGGCCCGCACGAAAGACTCGCTTACTTGGGAAAAAAGGAGGGTAATTAGATAAAAAACTACAAGGAAGGTAGAGATTAGGGATATAAGATACGTAAAACCCTCCAACGGGTATACGTGGAATATAAATACCATACTAAAAGATTTTCGGTCGATTATATAGTTGATTTTCAAATATCAGCAAACGTAAGTAATATTCTGTAACCACTCAGCACTCTACTGCCATTAACTTTAAAATAGTGGCCCATTCAAAATCTATGGGAAGTTTGATTTTGCTTAACAGGATATACGAATAGCCTTTAAACATACATATTTGACCACCACACAGATAGTCGAATATAAAGATATTCTGATATGCTCTTGCGTCTCAAGTTTTACTGATGGCGCTGTTTTAAAATTTCTGACGAGGCCAAAAAAGCATATGAATTAATTTATATTTTTCAAAGTAACAAAGCCAAGACTTTTGCTTTTGTATGTACGTGTGTGTACATGTATATGATTATTTTGAAATTATTATCACGGCATGTATAAGTTGAGGTCCCAAGTTATTCGCGGTTGCATTAAAATTATTTTTTGAATAATTATTGCACTTTCTCGCAACTATGATTGTTATTTACGCTATCGAAACTTCATAAAAAATGTCAGATAAGTTTGAGTTTTCTTCAATACATCTTCTTACGCATTCAGCCTTAAAAATTTCTTTTTGTACATACTCAAAGGCTGGGAGGCAAACGTTGGACTCAGTTTTTTGTACAACATAGTTGTTTACGTCAATTTTAAGCATTCCTGAACATAAATTAGTAGATATTTGGAGGTCATTGTACGGACCTCGTAAAAGAGAGCTTTTGCGCGAGCACGTGGGCGAAGGATCATGTAAAGAAAAGGGGGAACACACAAGTAACTTAAAGTATCTTAAATGCCACAACGTTGAGCTTTACATGAACTTGATTTTGACTTAATTTAGATATAAAGAGTAATTGCTTAAAAAGGTGTTTATGTACATAAAAGAACTAGATTCTTCTTGGGTACGCACTCTTGGCCAGAGAGCACGTACAGGCCGTCAAGCTAGGCGGCGTCCCGCGCGCAGACAGACCTTCCTTTTGTTCCCGAGTTTCCGACTTCTCCTCCGGCCTCTCTTCTCCCGCCTCAGCTGTGGTGGTAAAGCCCTGGCGTGTGCGAGCGAGCAGGACGGTCACAGCACCACGGTGATCAAGCGCGGCGCCCTTCCCGTTCCTTAGCGCGTGTGAGAGAGAAAGAGGCCGACTGCGCTAATCGAAATCCTCTCTCGGCATCAGCGTCTGCTTGCGACGTTGGCACGTCGTTGGCGTGCTGGGCCGAGCCGCCACAGATAGGCTTGAACATCAGAAAATGTTCATGTTATAACTGTCTAAATGATATTTAAATCCATCGTGATAGTACTTAAACGAGTTCATTCGTTTGCCAGGTAGTTGGACAATATTTGCCTGCATGATGAATATACTCATCGTTGTATACTATTCATTTATGCATACTCATACACACACACAGAGCCTTACCACTTCTCTATTCATTATGTTATCACTTTAACGCTTGACTATTGTACCAATATTTTGGTAGAAGGAATTAGCTTGTCGCAAAGAACAAGGTAGGAAATTAGAAATTAATAATTCCAAGACAGCGGGGGGAGGGGTCCAAAAACTCGAGATAGCATTTGAATTTCGAGCGATTATACGAATCTTATTTAGTTATTTCAACGAATTTAATTGATAGAAAATATAAATGATATCGTCTAAAATGAATCGTGACTGAAATACAGAGTATCAATTATACGAAATAAATTATTTCGAATAACATTGTACATAATACTTAAAATTCCTAATTCTTCTTTATTAAGCAGAAAACATAATTTATTTAATGTGAAAAATGTAGACAATATGGAGTCGTAATTGTATTGTTTAAATGTTCGAAGATACGAAAATTCGTTAAATAAAACGGTTTTTATTCTCAGAGAATGGTATAAAACACACCTCCTATACTTCAGTTTAAACAGTATACAGTAGACCAGCGTTGGGTTAGGCGAATTCAATATCGGAACTTTTTCCCTCGATCGTATATATAGCTATACGATCTAGAAAGAATGTTCCGTCGAGTAGACAGCACAGCAGTGAAGCAGTGAAGGGGCATTGCCAAAGACGCGTGAAAATTAAAAATTGTAATATTATAACTCTGTTAAATAAATAATTATTAATAGCACAAGCGCCTATCACCCTAAGACCCAGGGCGCTTACTGGCCACTCTTTGAAATAAATAATTATTAATAACACAAGCGCCTATCACCGAATGACCAGGGGCGCTAACTGGCTCACTGTTAAATAAATAATTATTAATAACACAAGCGCCTATCACCCAATAACCCGGGGCGCTTACTGGCCACTCTTTTAAATAAATGATTATTAAAATAACACAAGCGCCTATCACCTAATGACCTGGGGCGCTTACTGGTCACTCTTTTAAATAAATAATTATTAAAATAACACAAGTGCCTATCACCTCATGACCCGGGGCACTTGCTGGCCACTCTGTTAAATAAATAATTATTAAAATAACACAAGCGCCTATCTCTCAGTGACTTGGAGCGCTTACTGGCAACTCTGTTAAGTAAATAATTATTAATAACACAAGCACCTATCACCGAATGACCCGGGGCGCTAACTGGCTCACTGTTAAATAAATAATTATTAATAACACAAGCGCGTATCACCTAATGACCCAGGGTGCTTACTGGCGACTCTTCTAAATAAATAATTATTAAAATAACACAAGCGCCTATCACCCAATAAACCGGGGCGCTCACTGGCCACTCTTTTAAATAAATAATTATTAAAATAACACAAGCGCCTATCACCTTATGACCCTTGGCACTTACTGGCCACTCTGTTAAATAAATCATTATTAAAATAACACAAGCGCCTATCACCTAATGACCCGGGGCGCTTGCTGGCCACTCTGTTAAATAAATAACTATTAAAATATTACAAGTGCCTATCTCTCAGTGACTTGGAGCACTTACTGGCAACTCTGTTAAATAAATAATTATTATTATAACACGAGCGCCCATCACCCAATAACCCGGGGCGCTTTCTGGCCACTCTGTTAAATAAATAATTATTAAAATAACACAAGCGCCTATTACCGTATGACCCTGGGCGCTTACTGGCCACTCTGTTAAATGAATCATTATTAAAATAACACAAGCGCCTATCACTCAGTGACTTGGAGCGCTTACTGGCAACTCTGTTAAATAAATAATTGTTAATAACACAAGCGCCTATCACCCAATGACCCGGGGCACTTACTGGCCACTCTTTTAATTAAATGATTAATAATAACACAAGCGCCTATCACCTAATGACCCAGGGCGCTTACTGGCCACTCTTGTAAACAAATAATTATTGATAACGCAAGTGCCTATCACCCAATGACCTAAGGCGCTTACTGGTCACTGTTAAATAAATAATTAATAATAACACAAGCGCCTTTTACATCATGACCCTGGGCGCTTACTGGCTACTATTAAATATTAAATTATTAAGGAATTACAAGAGCGCCATTCAAAAAGATCTTTATCGTACTAGATAGGCAATAAAAATTGAGATATGTTTACATATGTTATCAATTAACTTTTTAGTATTTAATAGTGTTGCAAATAAGTGTCCTGGATCATCAGGAAAAAGGTGCTTGACATATTTATTAATAACTATTTGTTTACTAGATTTGCAATTAGCACCCCAGGTTATGTGGTGAAAGGTGTTTCTGTTATTAATTAGTATTTATTTAACAGTGTGGCCAGTAAGTGCCCTGGGTCATTGGGTGATAGGCGCTTATGTTATTAATAATTATTTATTTAGAAGAGTGGCCAGTAAGTGCCCTGGGTCATTGGGTGATAGGCGCTTGTGTTATTAATAATTATTTATTTAACAGAGTGGCCAGTTAGCGCCCCGGGTCATTGGGTGATAGGCGCTTGTGTTATTAATAATTATTTGTTTAAAATAGTGGCCAGTAAATGCCCCGGGTCATTGGGTGATGGGCGCTTGTGTTATTAACAATTATTTATTCAACAGAGTGACCAGTAAGTGCCCTGGGTCATGAGGTGATAGGCGCTTGTGTTATAATATTACAATTTTTAATTTTCACGTGTCTTTGGCAATGCCCCTTCACTTCTGTGCTGTCTGCTCGACGGAACATTCTCCCTAGATCGTATAGCTATATATACGATCTAGGGAAAAAGTTTCGATATTGAATCTGCCTAACCCAAAACCCAACGCTGCAGTAGACGCACAAATATACGAAAAATGTTTGATGTTTCGTATCCAACATAACAGATGGCAGTAGCGTTACCGTGGGGCCCGTTCACTACTGTTGGCAAGGTTCCGTGTACATTTTGTCACTAGTTATAAATATGCGCATGTGTGTGGCTGTATGCTGCCACAGCCACAGCACTGTACTGCACGCTGTGTGGAACAGTGGAACACATTCTATATTTATATATATATATATATATCGATGGTTGCAAGGAAGACCATCCTTGCGTGACGTCACCCTGTGTGTTATTTAAATGGGGTGACGTCAGGGGATTGTTTTTCTCGCAATGATATGTATACGGATATATATATATATATATATATATATATATATATATATATATATATATATATATATATATATATATATATATATATACGATTACAATATGCTTAAAAAATATCTGGAAGGTGGGGAGAGCCAGTGGTACTCATCTCATATGAGTGGTACTTATACACATATAATAAAAAAAAAAACTTATATACATAAACGTCATAAACGATAAACCCTCTGTGTAATATTTACAACTGCGCTATGATTGCTGTTTTTTATTTGACTGGGTTAATAATGAGAATTTGTTTGATTGAATGAATTTGATATACTGGAGACAAGATACGGAGCATAATTATGCTTAGGGTTTTCTGTTTTTACAAAATGATTACATACATTTCAGGGAGACTGCCATTGCAGTAGACAGTAAACATTAAAGATTGCTGTTCAAATTATTGGTAAAGCAACAGGTATTGTTAATCGATAGTACTGATCAGATGTGGAATTCCAATTTTTAAACTTTTGGATTTACTGCTGGAAAATGTTAGACAGTAATAGTCAACGTGAAAAGCTCGCATTCAAAAGCGAATCAAATTAAGGCGGCTCCTACGACTACTGCTGAGGTCAAAGACAAACAAAAAATAAAGTTTTGTTTTTCAATAAACAAATGTGTCTGAAAATCATTATGATATTTTTAATAACGTATGAAGTGGAAAAAATGATATTTATGTCTGTAGTTTAACTTTGTACGAAAAATTAATTATTGTTTTGACCAGTCTAGTGCATACGAGGGTACACCACCAGACCAGACCACCTGTGTTGGTGTAGTATAGCGATGTAATATATAGGTATATAGGTATATGGTATATATATGTCGTGAACAAGTACGTCTGCTACCAACGTGACCTCCTGACCTCCCGGACACTATTTATTTATTTCCATCAGAAATATCTCGCTAAAATGGTCCTTTATCCACAATTTTTAATACAGCATATTACAGAGGAAAACTTCATGTACAAAACGTATGTATTCAGTCTGCTGGGACATTTAATTTAGGTTTATTATAAATGAAAAAAATTGTTTTTCACGCTGCCCCATAGGAACACGTGCTAATAGTTACAACTTTGAGCTCGGATTTCTCAAAATTTTGACCCATTCGAAATATAATTTAGACCACCATTAAATCCAGTAGACTTTTATTTACAAAAAATAATATATCTCTGTTTGGGGACTTTCGTGAAGGAGCCCCCTTAAAACTCGAAATTGACAAAAATAATTATGAAGTTGATGATTTTACTGTTTCATTAACCATATTTTTTTTTACAGTTTGAAATTTATACAAAAAAAAGACATGCAGGGTTTACAAATTTTTTATGAGATAGAAATTGAACAATCGCATGCTACTTTTAAAAAATACTGTGCAATACATGCACCGTTAATTTTAATAAAATAATTGTACTACAAAATTACAGGAACATTCTAAAAAATCTTATTTTGAATTACGGAAGAGTAGTCAGAAACATATACGTTGTTTACATACATTTAATTTTTTTCAACACATTACATGAAATTTCACATTACAATGTATCATTGATTAAGAAATCATTGTACAATCTAATAAGAATAAAAATATTAAAAAAGGATATCGACACGAAGGTAAAACAAAATAGCAAACATGAGGTTCGTAGAACTTTTACAATAAATTGCCCATTTATGCAACTTTAATTTTTTTTTAAAACAGATTTACACTTTACTTAAAAACATGTACATAATAAAGATATGTAATTGAAATAAGCAGTATGGTGCAAAATTTTCTGCCTTAAATGAAGTAAAACATATTGTTCGCTTGTGGCTCTGCAAAATCAAATCTTATAACTAAAATCTTTTATGGTGAATTGAAAGTTGTTCCCTTCGAGCACGCTTTTCATTGTTCCTTTTTTTGATATACGGAAAAATTATTGTATGGCGCTGCATATTCACTACGTATTACAGCTGCAGCGTTTACGTTATCAAAATTTTAATGATTAACGCACGTTTATGTTCTTTGTGTGGAAATAACTTTGTTGTGTATCACACATGCTATAGGTAAAATAAAAAGAAATACAAAAAAAAATGTTAATTAAAAATAATTTTATGAAAAGATAGTGAAAACGTCTTGACTTATAAGTCGAAGATTCGAATGTAAGATTCAGAAGGGGAACGACACACTGGGCATCTACGGGACTCGTTATTCAATAACTGAGCTGCACAGTGTGCGCAACAACAACGATGCCCACATGGGACTGAAGCAAAAAGTGGTGGCTCAACAAGGCAGCACACACATAAAGCAGGGTCTGAAATAATTAAAAAATACTTATTTTTTTATGTGTATATATACTTATTATTTTTATATTTATTATTATATGTATATAGATATTTATTATTTAGTAAACTCAGCTAACGATAATCATTAGAAAACATTACGTGTATAGGAGAATTAAAGCATGTTACAGCATGCATAACTGAAATTAACTAGTATCCTAAGGGGAAAACAAAGTTTTGGATACAGGGATCGATGCCTGAAAATTAAATACAATTTGTAACAAAATAAATTTATGTACCCTGATAAAACAGGAAAGACAAATAAGTTCCAATAGATTGAGGCCCTCAGAATTGGCACCCGTATACCCAAATCCGGATATGTGAAATTCTAAACATATGTTAACTTTATGAGAATAGTTGAAAATTGCATTTTTCTTTTAAATTATAATTAAAAAAAAAAAAAAAATTAAAAAAAAAGAATTACCTGATACACTTGATACGTATCATAGAAGATACATTATCCTCCGGTTCAAGAAAATACTTTTCAGTGAAAATTTAGTGGATTATTGATAAGAAAAAGTTATTGAAATATCCGTTAGCAAATAACTATGAGCACACATAAAAAGAGCGATGAGATTACAAATTGGAATCGTCACATAAAAATCCAAAATAATTTTTTACAAAATAAATTTATGATTCATTAGGAAAGACGAATAAATTCCAATAAATTAATCAGGCTATTGGCTCAATATCGGTTTTTGCACCCGTAAATTTCCATTCAGTCATATGTAAACGTTCGATAACACCACAAGCATATGGTTATATAAATCGCCATTTGACGATAAAATACAATAAAAATGTTATAAGAATTACCTGATAAATTTTCCGATGGTTATATAAACAAAATTATTTTCAATAAAAATTTAATGGGTTTTTAGTCATAAAAACGGATAAAAATTGCTTCAACGAATAACCATAAAAACACATAAAATGTGTTGTACGATTACCTCATACGCCTAGATCCAATGTTGTACCTATAAAATCCAATAAACTGTTTATTTGGCTCTGAAAATACGATCTTGAAAACTATTATTTGAAAAAAGTAGATGGGCTTTTTACTATAAACTCGAATAAAATAATTATGCCGTGTAAGTGGCAAATAGAAAACAATACAAATTTTATTGGATCTTTATTTTGTGCAATCAAACTCACCATTTTTTTATCGGTTTTTATTGGACTGCAGTACTAGGGGTCTTGTACAAGAT
Organism: Copidosoma floridanum; assembly: GCF_036245765.1. NCBI lineage: Eukaryota > Metazoa > Arthropoda > Insecta > Hymenoptera > Encyrtidae > Copidosoma > Copidosoma floridanum. The sequence goes on from NW_028321885.1 coordinate 12,644,009, forward strand.
AATATGTTGAAATTTTCAGTTGTAGATCTTACGTTTTGAAATCAATGTAGTTATACACTATACCTACAATTTAGACTAGTAATCATATCAACTATTGCTTTGTTATCTCCAGCATAATTTCAAAACGACGTTTTCTTAAAAATTCCAATGAACAGTTATTTAATGCGTTATAGTACAATAACTTGAAAACATCTAAATTGTCTGGAAATTCAAAGTGATCAGTGATCCGTTGGGGGCAAAATGTGAGAAAATAAATAAATACAAGTAAAGTGTATTTAAATTTTCTTGCGTTGATTTATTGATGCGCAACGTTTCGCTGACAATATGCGTCAGCCTCATCAGGCGCAGGTACGCGAGAATTCGTAAGTTTGGTTGACTTACTCGTCACCTGTCGACAGCACGACTTACCAAACTTACCAATTCAGTCAACCAAAAAAACATTTAGTCAACCAAACTTACGAATTCTCGCGTACCTGCGCCTGATGAGGCTGACGCATATTGTCAGCGAAACGTTGCGCATCAATAAATCAACGCAAGAAAATTTAAATACACTTTACTTGTATTTATTTATTTTCTCACATTTCGCCCCCAACGGATCACTGATCACTTCGAATTTCCAAATTCACCGGAGGGCACTGATATATACTAACAAATCATCTAAATTGTCGTTTGATACATACGAAGCATAAAAATAATTCTTGATTTTTTTTTGTTTTAAAACTAGCTGCATAAAAAGTTCCAGAATACTGTCTATTGGACAGGTATTGTATACTGCAAAACACCGACCATTATACAATAAAGACTTATCTCCATTTTTTATAAATGTGGGTCTAGATAAGTTTGCATGAATCATATCAGCAGAAGTTAAAGATGTGTTGTTGAAAAATTGTGCTTTTAAGCCTTGACTACATTTTGCAATTGTATCTGATGTATTTTTAGAATTTATGATGCTGTATAATGCTGAATCTGATCTACCAAAATTTAAGGTAGAAGGTTCATGTATCGAAACTAATTCTTCAATATCTATAATTGTATCCTGTTCTTAATCAACGCATTTATAGTTCTCTTTTCCTTAGCCCATCCAATTCTCTGTTTGAAATAAATAACTATCATTCAAATTATTATCATAGTTTTCCTCACTATTAAGAGCGTAGTCTGATATTTTATTGACTAAATGATTTGTTTCATTAACATACTCTCTGAAAAAGTTATCAACATTCAGTTCTTTAAATATTAAATTATTAAATACTGGATGTGATTTGTCAAATGAATGCGTTGACATCGACCATCTGTTAGGTGAATTACCTGATAAATTTTCCCATGGAGGAACATGAGAGCAAAACAAAATAAATTGATCCACGAACTCGGGACACGCTAATGCGTTTGGTATGCCTGAAAAGTCATCTCCCTTACTACAATACAAACTGCAAGTTTCAATAATATTTTGAAAATACGTTATAATTTCATTCGGCACTTGGACGCGATCAATAATGTTCTGCAAATTGCTTAAATTTTCTTATTCAAAATTATTTTCTTTGAATTTTTCAAGTAGATAAGTTCTGTGTTGTGTGCAATAATTGTTTTCGTAGTCACTGTTTGATAAAATTAATATTTTTTTTGCATCTTAAATAAATAAATAAATTCCAATTTTTTATAGTACCTAAATATATAGCACATCTTTCATGAAAAATTTTTACGCTTTTTTTCTCAAAATAATTCAACTCATCAAACCATTTACTCACGTGAGTCATCTAGATTCGATCATAACAAGAAGAATGAAAACTTTTTTCATTTGTCAAAAAATTGAAACACAATAAGATGTATTCTGTAGAAGTGATACTTAAGTTAAGTGCACTACTTTTAAAATTACGTCTGAAAGGCAAGGACAGTATAGTTCTTTAGGTCTGGTTGCACCAGATTTTAGCCACTCAGATAACCATAGATACATTTTATTTGAATTCTCGCTTAACATTTAAGAAAAGAATAAGATTTCGTTTGTTGAATGACCTATTATAACATAAAAATCTATAATTTCACAGTTATATTCATCAATAACGGTTTTATTCACACACTTAGAAAATATTAGCAACTCTAAAAAAATAACTAATCTTTTGATACCTGTTTATAGAGAATAATTTGTTCTGGACACCAGAACATGAAAACAAAACTTATACAGCTCGTTAATCGAAAGTACTTTCGGTATCCTATGTCAAACCTCATGGAGTGCGTTTAATTTATCCATCGCATTGTCCTTTTTTTCGTCTTCTTGGTAGCAACTGTTGTCGCTATCAGTTTCTTCTAACAAACCTTCTAAATCTTTCAAATAATCATCTTTTTAATTTAAATCATCATCTATATTCTTGCATGCTTTATCTAGTACACTTTTACTCTCACTTGGACAATTTTCTTCGAACAACTTGGGCTTTGCGATGCATGCTAATAATAAGTTATCTAGTACTCCGAACCAATTATGTTTCACATATTCATATAAATTTCGTACATTTATACTAAGTTCTTCACTAGCTTTACTCCATGAAGGATTTTTTTCCGGAAGTAAACAACCTTCATTGTCAAATAAATTAAAATTTTTAAGTACACTAAGTCGACAGCTGTGATCTACAGCACGTTTCCCTGGCGGTATTACTGACAAGTGACAAATGTCCTAAATATTCAAAAATTTGTTATAATTGAGAGACTACGTGCAAAAAACTTACTATGTGGAAATTTTATTTGGAAATTGTAACGCGGATCACTACGATTAAAGCTACAATTTTTTCAGTAGTTTTACGAATTTTGGACAAGTCAAAACTTGAAAGGGGTGCCATATACATCAACATCCAGGGCGTTCTGATTTTGAGCCCAGAAAACTATACCACGAGATGAAGCTCATCAGAAGCTCTCGAAAAGCTTGTTACAAAATTTGGATTCGATGGATACTTAACGAGATATTATTAATTTAATAATCGATCAATTCCTCCAATCACAGAGCACTTAGCCTCAGGAGGCGGGGCCTAAGCATTGTGGAGGGGTGACTACGAATAGCTAAACTCTTTTACGGAAAAGGTGGTAATAGGTATGCCAGGAGACAAGGTTACAGACTGCAGAGATTTAATCAGTTACCGTACCAGCGCAAAATTAAAATAGCAAGGCCAAAGTATTGTAACTGAAGATCTGATTTTTAAGAAATAATTACGTACGTCCAATACGCTTAGTCAGTCCAAATTTTTTTCTCACTAAATTTCACAGAGAAAGAATTCAATTCAAATTTTTTTGAACATGCATCGCCTGATAAAAAAAACCAGAATGTAAGAGGGTCTCATGCCACTGAGCTCGAATACTCAGTAAAACTCTTGATCTTTTAACGTTTAACTACTTGGAGATAAAATTTAAATTTCTTGTAAACTGTAGAAGAAGCTCAATTCACGCATTTACTTGGTCAAATTTCTTTATTGCATCAAACTTCTTAGTCTGATTCACGAAAATAAAAAAATAAAAATAAATAAATGAAATTACGATTAAGCAAGACATGTGCGTTTATGGGGCTCATCTCTCTAACGGGTAAGATTTTACTAAAAAAGGATTAGTATTTAATCCATACTAAGCTTTATCGTCTGAGAAATAACAGCTACATCTAGAAATAACTATTCTTATGCCCTCCAACGTCATAAGCACTAAAAGTTCAAATAGGCGGAAAGGTCCAACATGATGAGAGTAATTGACTAGCAGAAGCCCCAATTTTCATTTTTATTTCCTTTTTTTTTTATCGATGGAAAAAAATTTACAAAATTTTAAAACTATTTTAAGATAAGAAAAAAGTGTCAAAAAAGAAGAAGCCCATTTCACGCTATTAGTTGGTCAAATTTTATGCATTTTGTCAAACTTTATCGTCTAAAAAAGGATTAGTATTTAATCCATACAAAGCTCTATCGTCTGAAAAATTACAAGTTAATTTAGAAACGCAAAAAAATCTCACGCGTTAAGCGCGATTGCTCAGCGCGAATAATTATGCTTGTTTTTCAATCTGCGTGTCGATAGGTCTTGAACCTTTTGGTCACTGGAATACCATGGTTGTACATGATGAATAGATGAAAAAAAGCTTTAAAATACTGTGCATAGAGCTTGTTTATTTATCGCAAAGCTCTTACGTTAATCGCATTATTATCTAAGATGACAACATAAATTATTCTTAATCTCTCTAACGTCCTCAGCATTAAAAGTTAAAGTAGGTGGTAAGGTTCAGCATGGTAAGCGTGTTTTGTAAGTAGAAGCCCCAATTTTTATTTTTGTTTACAAGAAAAAAAAGAAAAGATCTTTTATTATCAATAGAAGAGCAGGTTTTCAATTAATTATTGCGTCAATATACGTTATCAAGAAGTTATTAATACTTGTATTTTGTGGAATGGAATGAAGAAAATGGTTTAGCTACATTGGTAAGATGAAAAACTCTGGATTTTTATATCTTATGGTCGAATTCGTCGGATGTCAATTTTTTTTTATTCGGTACACGAAGTGCCTGTATTCGAGTTTGCCTTTAAGCGGGCGTTCATCATGTTCGTGCAGGTCAGACCGACTTGCTTACACAAAATAACTTTCTTAAGAATCTGCTAGGCTCATAAGGACATTGTTTTTCGTGAAAAATCGATCGTCCTCTTATTGATTATTTCGCGCAAGAAGGTTGCCTTGGTCTGTTGTGTCCGTTTGTGAGTGTCATGATGAATCGTGCTGTGCAAAACTACGCAATCGAGGACTACACGCAGATGGTTCATTTTTTTTATCTTGCCGAAGGAAATCTTGAAGAAGCTGCTCGCCAATACCGTGATCGTTGGCCTCTCCGTCGTCATTCGAATCCAGAAACGATTGGTGCTTGTCACCGTCGTTTTATGGAAACGGGCAACGTTTTACCATTTCGCGGGGATGCTGGTCGCCTACGTGAGGTTTTAGTGCCAGAAATGGAAGAGTTGGTTGAGGACATGTTTGAAAATGATCCTCGAACATCAGTTTGTGCTGTCAGACGCCAGCTGAATGTTACCCCTAGCAGAGTCCACGCTGTAATAGCGGATACCGGCACCCGTACCAGTATCGGCGCGTGCAAGAGTTGCTGCTTCGTGATCACCAGAGCCGTGTAAATTTTTGTGGCGGTTTTTTGGCCCAAGCACGTACTGATGCTCATTTTGTTAATACGATCTTGTGGACTGATGAGTGTACATTCACTAGGAATGGCATGCTCAATCAACATAACTATCATTTCTGGGCTCATGAAAATCCTCACCTCACGCGGGCGACGAGTTTTCAGTATCAATGGAGCATAAATGTTTGGGGTGGAATCATTGGAAATATTGTCGTAAGTACTTTAATATTTTTTTTGTAGTGTTTTCCGTCAAAAATTTGTTTGTAGAGTGTACAAGAAATTTTACTTCTGCGGATTGGTGTTTTTTTAATTGCAACTTAAAATATTCTCAAGCTAATTTTTCATGATTTCGTGGTACTGTTATATTTACAAATAAAAAATACCATTAAAACCGTTTTACTTAATTTTTTTTTAGGAATAAGAAATCTGATTAGGATTAATTTACGTTTTCATATTGAGTCTCTGATTCACTTAATTTGTAGATTGGTCCCGTATTTTTGCCTTCTCGGCTGATCGGTGCAGCGTATCTCGATTTTTTACAAAATAAGTTGCCTGGGCTTTTAGAGGACGTCCCACTTGCAACACGACTGAAACTCATCCATCAGCATGATGGAGCCCCAGCCCATTTTACACGTAATGTCACGAGGTACCTGAACGACACCTTCCCGGAGAGGTGGATAGGTCGAGGAGGTCCAATAGCGTGGTCAGCTCATTCCCCCAATCTGAATCCGATGGACTATTTTCTGTGGGGCTGCGTCAAAGAATTAGTGTACAAAACTGAGCCTGTAGACGTTGAGGATTGCAGACAGAGAGTAGTCTAGGCATTCGATGAGGTGCGTAAAAGAGAGGAATGGCCCAAAGATCTGTCAACAATATTGTTTGAATTTGAAGAGCTAATTTAGTTGTCGAAAACAACGGAGCAGGACACATCGAACAGTTGTTGTAAAGGTATAACAAAATTCGAAATGTTATTGTAATTATTTTGCAGTCCATTATTATGATTTTTTACAAACTGTTGCAGCTTTTAGAGTAGATAAAAAATGAGGCAGTCAAAGAGTCCTGTAGAACCAGCAATGGAATTAATTTTTTTTTTAAACACACCAGATACATTTAATAATATACTGTCAGTCTGAAGCCTGGTAAAAGTGTGACGGGAAAAAAATCTTATAAGAATAACAGTTACCAAGAGGTTCAAGACCTATCAACACGCAGATTGAAAAACAAGCATATAATCATTCGCGCTGAGCAATCGCGCTTAACGCGTGAGATTTTCTTGCGTTTCTAAATTTACTTATAATTTTTCAGACGATAGAGCTTTGTATGGATTAAATACTAATCCTTTTTTAGACGATAAAGTTTGACAAAATGCATAAAATTTGACCAACTAATAGCGTGAAATGGGCTTCTTTTTTTTTACACTTTTTGTTTATCCTAAAGTAGTTTCAAAATTTTGTAAATTTTTTTCCAAAAAAAAAAAAAAAAAAAAAGGGAAACAAAAATAAAAATTGGGGCTTCTGCTAGTCAATTACTCTCACCATGTTGGACCTTTCCGCCTACTTGAACTTTTAGTGCTCATGACGTTGGAGGGCATAAGAATAGTTATGTTTTAAAATTAGATAATCAAAGCTCTAGATTTCTAGAGTTAGAAGATTTTTGATAAATGAGCAAGTTTGATGCGCGGAATTTTCTTGCTTTTTTTCCAAATGGTCATGTGGTACTCCAGGGACCAAGAGGGTTCAAGACCTATCGACACGTAGATGGAAAAAAAGCATTCTGATTCGCGCTGAGTCATCACGCTGAAAGCATGAAATTTTCTCTAATTTCCTGATGTAGCTGTTATTTCTCAGACGATAAAGCTTGCTTAATATGGATTCAATACTGATTCTTTTTTAGTAAAATCTTACACGTTAGAGAGGTGAGCCCCATAAACGCACATGTCTTGCTTAATCGTAATTTCATTTATTAATTTTTATTCTTTTATTTTCGTGAATCAGACTAAGAAGTTTGATGATATAAAAAAATTTGACCAAGTAAATGCGTGAATTGAGCTTCTTCTACAGTTTACAAGAAATTTAAATTTTATCTCCAAGTAGTTAAACGTTAAAAGATCAAGAGTTTTACTGAGTATTCGAGCTCAGTGGCATGAGACCCTCTTACATTCTGGTTTTTTTTATCAGGCGATGCATGTTCAAAAAAATTTGAATTGAATTCTTTCTCTGTGAAATTTAGTGAGAAAAAAATTTGGACTGACTAAGCGTATTGGACGTACGTAATCATTTCTTAAAAATCAGATCTCCAGTTACAATACTTTGGCCTTGTTATTTCAATTTTGCGCTGGTACGGTAACTGATCAAATCTCAGCAGTCTGTAACCTTGTCTCCTGGCATACCTATTACCACCTTTTCCGTAAAAGAGTTTAGCTATTCGTAGTCACCCCTTCACAATGATTAGGCCCCGCCTCCTGAGGCTAAGTGCTCTGTGATTGGAGGAATTGATCGATTATTAAATTAATAATATCTCGTTAATTATCCATCGAATCCAAATTTTGTAAAAATCTAATTTTTAAAAGATTACAGCTGTAATTTATAGCTATATTTATAGCTGAATTTTTTACATTATTATAGCTGTTCTATAGGTAGTTATAGCTATAATTATAGCTATAATTTATAGGCATAATTATAGCTATAAATTTTTAACTGAGTTAACAAAATCTAGCGTCTGATAAAAAAGTTTTTTTCATTTTCGCGCCGCCCCAATTGTCACAGTTTTCTTTTGCAAATATTTCGAGAACTAGTCGTCTGCAAATAAAAATACAAGTAGAGAGAATTTCGGCAAATAAGGAGGAATCTTTCAAGTCCTGAACAGTTACGCAACGTAAATGTTTAATGTTTGCGGGTGCTAACTTCACAAGTCTAGTTGCTTTTGCTTGGCTTTCCCGGCCGTTTCCACTCCATTCCTCTTTCTCTTTTTCTACAGTCTCGCTGTCTCACTCTCTTTACTCTAGCATTGGTATTATTAGTAACCAATTAAGATAAAGAGAAGAGAGAGATGCAAGGCTACCATAGAGATATTCTAATATCTCTATGAAGGCTACTCTCATTTTCTTTCTTTTTTCCTAAGAGAAAGACATTTCCATTGACAGGCTGTATAGTAGCTTGCTCGCTCTATTATAATAATTCTATGGTCAGGAGACTCGGGAGATGCATTTGCGCAAATTCAATTACCGGTGGATGTGTACTTTTCGATTTCTTACGAGAACTTACTGCAGAACTTGCGATGCTGCCAATATGACAACGCAGTAAATTCTAAATTGTTGGAGCTATTCACATAGACCTTTTTTGCTTATTTCATTGTGAACGTTCATATTAAAAAGGGGGTTCCACTGTTCCGCTAAACTCAAATTGAGTAAACAGACTGAGCAGACCTATACTGTGTTCTCTGTCAGTCAACATAGTTGCGACTATAGGCTTTGTTCCTTTGTTGCCTGATGGAAAAAGAGGTATAGGTCTGTTCAGTCTGTTCACTCACTTTGAGTTTAGCGGAAAATTGGAACCCCCTTTTCAATATGAACGTTCACGATGAAATAAGCAAAAAATGTCTATGTGAATAGCTCCGTTAAGTCGGTAAATTTAAATGTAAATATGCGGTTGGTAATTCTTCTGTCGGTTCTTCATAGGATTTGTTTATTTTTAACACAGCCATTTCCAAACCATTACTGTAGGTGAACCATGGGGAAACAAGAAAAAAATTTTTACAGTTGGAGGTGGAGTTTTCTTTCCATTCGTTAGTAACAATCAAATTCATCGCATTAGTGATTTTGAATTTCCCGCGCTGTATTAGAATGGTAGCACTGCAAGTTCTGAAGCCAACTGCTCGTACGGAGTCGTAAACTTCACTTTACCCAATTACCACATAGCTCTTTACTGAAATATATGATAAAACCATGATGTTATACGTAACAAAATATGTGATTCCTCGATATTAATGCTAAAGGCGGCTGGTTTAGACATTTAATTACTCTTGGGCCTCAGCTCTTGGTCTAGTATGTATATAATTCGTGCTGGAACTCCACTTTGTGTAGAACCCTAAAGTCTTTCAGTGAAGGTCAATTTTGATCTCTTTTTTAGAATACAACTAGGTGTGTGTCTGATTGAACAAGTTATTAATAAAAATGAAAATCAAAAGGGTAGTCTTGTCTAATGTAAAAACGCAAAATAATGTGAATCATAAACCTAAAAAAAAAATTACTAAATCTAAAATCCTCCGTAATAAATCAATACAAAGATTCTTTTCTCAGGACTGCTTATTTGAGGAGGTAATAGAAATTTCCATTTAAAATTCTTTTACAAATGTAACATTTTTCTAATCTGAATTTTTAATTTGTACAGAAATTAATTGTAGAAGAAAAAAAAAACTCATCTCACCAATTTAACAGAGCAATGATAAATGCTGAGAATTTGGCTGATAGAGATGCACAGTCGAATTTTGCCCATGCACAACCGTTGTCACGAAAAGTATATCATCACAATCCTATTAAAGATAGTGAAAATACTTTTAAATGGTTATTAGGTCCTCTCACAAAGAATGACTTTTTCAAGTAAGCGAACGCATTTTTCTAGATAATTTTCAAATCATAGGAAATAAATGGTGTTTTACAGTTAAAGCTACATTTCAGTAAGGTTGAATAACTAATGTCCAATATTTATTAAGATCTATACCCAAGCAAAATGCACTTTATTTGATAGATTGGTAATACCTGTTTTTAAAAATTAGTAGAAAATCAAAAGAAATTACAAGAGATTTTAATGCCTACATTTGAGACAAGTCGTAAGACTTACTATTATTCACAATTATCTATTGCAAGAGTGTATTAAAACTTAGTAATCCTTATTAGTTACTATTTTTTGTTGTTGGCGATATCAAATAGTACAACCGTGCCCATAAAGATAATTTTTTATCCATCTGATATGAATTATAAATGTTAAATATGAATGATCTACTATCAACAATTATTAATAGCTAGTAGTTTATGATGGTTCTGAAAAGCCAAGTATCGGACAATTATAATTAATCATAAAAGTTATTTCTAGTTACTACTTATTTTATTTTAATGTTTCTATAATGTCATATATGACAATGAAAAAATAGAAAATAACTAATTAAAACACTCATTCAACTGTATTGTAGTCTTAATCCTGGATGAAGCTCAAACTAGCTGACAAATTCTGTCAGAGTAACCATAAAATCAAAAATTCTACTTTGGGTACCCTTAAAATAAGACAAGGTACCCTTTTAATTTACTAAATAAGAAGGATACCTGGGGTGTAATCCGCAATCGCCGCCAGCAGTTACATTTGTAAGACGTGACAACGTTGCGTGGTTGGAGGCGCTACTGTCGATTTACTGGTGATGTGATCCGCAATCCCGCCAGCAGTAAAGCAGACGACGTCAGTCTACTTGGTCTTTTTCGTGACATTTTTGCTGTGATCCCGCGCAATCCCGCCAGCAGTAAAGCTGTTATTTCTATTTTTGCTGTGATCCCGCGCAATTCCGCCTTTTTTTTTGGTCTGCGTGTTTGTTTACGTCTATCTCAATATGCTTTGTTTACAATCAGAAAATGTCACGAAAAAGAGCAAGTAGAGTGACGTCGTCTGCTTTACTGCTGGTGGGATTGCGGATCACATCACCAGTAAATCGACAGTAGCGCCCCCAACCACGCAACGCTGTCACGTCTTACATATGTAACTGCTGGCGGCTATTGCGGATTACACTCCTGGTCTTATTTAAGGGTACCTAAAGTAGAATTTTTAATTTTACGGTTACTCTACCAGAACTTGTCTGCTATAGTTTCAGCTTTATTAATTCTGAACTAAGAAATTTTGTATTAAGTTTTTTTTTTTCGTTACTTTATCACAAAAAAAAATTTCTGCTTGAGTAGACACAATAAATAATCTACTGTAAAAGCGAATTCAGCTCTTTGAAACTCTAATTTATGGAGAGTACTAAATGCCAAGACTGTACTCTTGATTTTGACACTGACTTCGGGAGAAAAGAATTATACAAATATTTCTTGACCTATAAAACATAAACTTACCTATGTTGACTAAATGAATTATACACCTGATTATATGTAGAAAATATGCTTAGTGTGAGATTCGTTTCGCACCAGTGTAGTGTCATGAATAATTTTTTGATAGTCAAAATTACTCAAAGATTATGACGCTTAAAGATTGTGTCTAAATGTTAAAGATTTAAAGTGGGTGATGAGATTGATACAATCATTACCGTACTTATAAGGTGACAATATTGATAACCCTTTATATTGCTACAAGTCTAGTAGTTGCCACGAAAGCATAGTTATAACACTTAAAGTTTATAGCTACAAAAGTCTATATTTATAAATGTTATTTTATATATCATTGATACATTTATCATTCATGATTTAAGCTTGAATACCAGCCTTTTTATGCCGCTGTGTCTATTTGCAGCAAAATCACGTTATAATACGTGAATATGAATATGGAATTCTTGGCAAATAAAGCCAGTTTCTTATGTAAAGTACGTTCACGTCAATTCAAGTTCGAGCACGTATAATTGTATATAAGGGTGAAACCGACTTGACATACATATGAATATATACATATATACGTCATCCGTAACCTCAATACACATGTTAATCCCACACTTGCTAGTACGTATTACCATAGAGACATTCTCTATGGGTATTATACGCTTAACGTCATAACGTGTAATTCGTTGGATAACATATTTGGATTCAGTTTTTCTGCATTATCTTATACAAAATTATCTTCTTAAAATAAACGTGCACAACGCCAGGTCCAAAAGTAGGTCCAAAACTGTTTAAACAATTTTTTGAAGCAAATTTTGCTAATTATTTGTTTTGACTCGAAAAAACTTTTTTTACTATCTTTGAACTATAAATAAAAAAGTCTTGCAACTTTTCTCTAAAGTTAATACTTTCTGAGATATTAATTATTAAAGCTCGAAAAAAATGCGAGAATAGCTATTTTAATCCATAAAAAAACGATATGAGAAACCAACAACATTCATATTGCCAAACTTATCAAATACTCTATAAACATCCTTGAATTTATTCCCAAAGCGTTGGAGACTATTATTTTATGGTAACCCTTTGTTTTTTAACTCTGTTTTGGGCTCTCTGAAGCTTCGCAAAAGTATATCTATATATATTATAAAGGTGCACGTCCCTTGTTCATACTATATAGATACACTTTAGAGAGCCCAAAACAGAGTTGAAAAATAAAGGCTTACAATAAAATTTTTGTTCAAAGAATATTGAACCAACTTTTTGACCTGGGAACATGCAAACTCGTTTTTAGGAGATGTTTTGTATAAGATAATGCAACAAAATGCTAGTTGTCCTATTTGACATTCTGGAAGTACACGAAAAATCGATGTCAAAAAACAGCAATTTTCCGTGGGTGTGGCGGCGTGGGAGGCTACTGCCGTAGACCACGCCCCCTCCGCATCATGTCTTCGAGGGTTCCGAGTGGCTGTGTTTAAAAGGAAAGCGCTGTTTTTTTGACATTGATTTTTCAAGTACTTCCAGTAAAAAATGGCAATATGTTGAAAAACCATCCACGTCCAACTTTTTTGCTTCTTGCAGTGGTTTGAAAAAAGTTCACAACCGATCTTCTTGAAATTTGGTGTGGTTGTTGAGGAGGCTTAGGCGATTTTTAATTAAATGATGGCTAGCTCTAAAATTTAGAGATTATGTAAATAAAGTACGCCAGATTTTTTTATGAAAAAGGAATAGGTAGGTCAACACATTTGTTTTCGAGAAAATCGCTTGTAAAAATTCTTCATTTTAACACGCAACCTTACGGAACCCGTAATTAAATTGATTACTGTACTGTAATAAAATGCTGTGGGTCCAGAAGTCGAATTAGTACATATACTTTTAATTATAAAAAATCATTACTCTAAAAAAAATATAGGGTCAACACGCTAAAGTTAAGAAAACAGTAAGGAAAACATCTTATCTCATAGGGCCGTCATCTTTACATAAGGTACCTCGGGGAAACTAATGATTTTTTAAATATCTATTTCGCGGTGACTTTTCCCCATATTATTGATATTTAGTTGACACACTTACATGACAAATATAATTGTAAAAAAAAAATACAAATAATTATTTGCATAATAAGTACCCCACAGGGGCCCCTCGGTAGATACGACATCAAACGCCTAAGCCTCTTTAAGGGACACACGATGTACGCTGCATTGAATTTTCAAGTTGTAACATTTTAAGGAACGCAAGTTATAGATTTTTCAAAAACTGTCCAACGTAGTACTTTTTTGCAAATTGCGAAAAAATGACTGAACCAATTTTATCCCACTGGAGCTCATTTTCTTTCGTCTTAAAATTGCGCATCTTTTTTAATGAAGTAACTTTTTTGTCCGAGTCTCCAGTTTTTTTCTAGACTTGTAAAACTATTTTTAGCCATTTATCCATTTTTTTGGGCCGTTAGCTCACACGATTTGAAATTAAAAACTATTTAGATTTCTTCTAAAGCCGCATAACTACCATCCAGATTTTTTTCGCGTTAGAAGCAGTTACCTAACAATGACCATGCTTTTTGCTAAATCCATCCCGTGTTAGTATGGAGGTGAGAGAAGCTAAACGCGTATGTTATAACCATGAAAAAAGAGCTGTTTTATTGTTATGTTTTACGTGATTATGAGATGTTTAAAGGGCTATGAATGTTTGTGATGCTTGCATTAAGTATCTAAGTAGTGAAAGCAAATGTGTTTTCACAATATAAGTAATCTTCAAATCTAAAATCTCACGAAATAAACTAACTGTGTGGAATAAATTTAAGCACGTAAGAGCGAAAGAGAGGTCTGCTCCGATCGTCCATCTCTCTTGCTCTCACGCACTCAAATAGATCCTTACAGCTCATACAATCATAACTTTATCGGAAAAACTGTCTTTTTAAAATACTCTTGTTTTGAACTTTTTGATGTCTGATTTTACTTGCACAAACGTTCCTATACCTCGAAATATTCTAGGATCACGTAAAACTTAATAACAAAATTGCGCTATTTGAATGGTCATAACATACCTATTTAGCTTCTCTCACCTCTGTATTAGAAAATACATCCGGGAGATGGCACGGGCGTTTCGCACTATAGGTAGTTACCTAGCGTACTAGCCCAGAGGATAAATCTTGAGAGGATGAAACGATATGTGCTAGTGCCCATAGTGTCAATTAAGTAAATTCTGGGGGAAGCCAGTTGAATCAAATTTATGTAGTCTGTGGATATCTTTAAATGTTCAACAAAGTAAGCACTTAAATATATATATGGGTGATTCTGCTGTAACTTGCTCAGATCGTGTCTGGTGCTCGTACTCACGTGCCGTAATGAAATCCAAAACTTTTGAAACGTCAAATTGTGTTAAATGTTGTCGGCTTTACTTGACACACAGTCTTATACCAATATATTCATGCCTTGATTGCGATAATCCATCATTGAGAGTCTAATTTTCCATTCCGACCCATGTTCACGAGTCAATTTCTCTCATGAAAACTTTCACCAGTAAAAACTCTACCACTTGGGCGTATAGGCATTTTGAAATGTAGCTATTGATGATTAGATTTATACCATAGTCACACCAAATATCGACAAATGAGAATGAGTGTTCACTGTATATATTTTGTCCCACAAATTGCACCAAGATCACGTTCTGAACATCGCTGTTAAAAACGCGCCAATAAGTTGTAATATGCCATCTATTGGTCATTTCATGAGCTACATACATAAAGTTAACAAACGCACGTACTAGTTTTGCAAAAAATTTTCGTCCGTTGCATGGTGAAGCTCTCAATTGTTCGTATTCCGTGCGTAACCAAGAGCTGATCCCTTCTGACCCCCCCCCTGGCATATCATCTAGGTGTACGTGCGCAGGTACATGAACTATACATTCTTGTAGTATTTTACAGTAGTGGGTATGTTATCAGCGGAAAAGTTTTAAAGTTTTGTCTACGAGTCGTACGACTACTACAAAGCTCGTAACTCCATTCCGAAATTTTCCATTCCGGACCTACATAATAGACAATGCATTCAAGTAACTTTTTCCTACGTCCGAGCGTTTTGAGTTTTTAAATAACTTATCTTTTACTCCATAACTGTTATAGAGGCAACATGAGAAGCTATGTAACGCTACCAGGAAGAGAGAGACGAAACAGTTGGCAGCGGTAGTGTAGTGTTTACATCAAAATATAACCTACACCGGCCAGTTAACTTGGTTCTTGAGCCTTGTCATCAAGTAAGTACCTACCTAAATAACTTAAATGGTTAAAATTAAAATAAGATGCTCGAGATACGTGTGCCTGTGTAATTCACTTGAATTTCCAGTGTCTCATAAACTGTCTCTATTCTAACAATGTCATTAGTGAAAAGACATCGTATCACTTGATAAAAACTTTAGTTTGTTGCGAAGACACAAATGCTTGTCATGCAAGAAAATGTTCACTTTGTAAAAATAGATTCATAAATTTTGATTTACCGGAAGAGAAATTTAATGACAAGGTTACATTTTCGAAATGGATTAGTAAAAAAGAAATTTGACTAAGTGCAAAGACAACAAAAAGTATTGTTGTAAGTTTTTCACAAAAAATTAACATTTCTGTAACATTGAAGGGGCTTTTAGAGATATTTAATATTGAACTTCCGATTTTTTTAATTCATACGCAGCGAATTCGTGACCAATTAAAAACTTTTAAAAATATATGCAAGTCTTTAAATGAAGAAGAATGTGGGGTTTGGATTGATTTTAGTGAAAACTATTTAACAAAGTATGGTACAGAAATTTAGTCTGTACACTACGGTGCCAGTCAGAAACAAATAACAATACACACTAGGTTATTTTACTCATAAAATAATACAAGAGGCTTTACAACAGTCTCTAACAGCCTTTAGCACGATGCTTCAGCTGTACTAGCTCATATTTGTCAAATTTTAAATCCATTGTTCGTAAAATTTCCTTTAATTAATACGATACACTTTGGAAGCGATGGTGCTACAAACCAATACAAAATTAAAAATCTGTTTTTCCTAATAACTTAAATTCTCGCAAAATATTTTCCACAGTTAAAAAAAAATTTAATTATAGCGAAAGTGGACACGGCAAAGGTCCCGTAGACGGAAGTGGGGCAACGATCAAGAGAATGGCGGATGATAGAGTTCGATTCGGCTCAGATATTCCAGACTACGAGGCTTTCACATCAATAATCAAAAATAATGTCAAGAATATTATGATTGAATTTGTAACTCTAGAAGATATAATAAAAATCGAATCAAACATGCCCAAAAATATTAATTCTTTCCTTACAACAAGACAAATTTTTCAGTTTACTTGGAATGTACATAATTCTTCAGTAATCTATTTCAATTCTCTCAGTCGTTTTCATTGCGACCTTGGTACAGAATGTTGTCATTGTCATACAGGTATTTTAAATTATAAAAATGATTCTATGATAGCCTTGAAAAAATCACATCATTTAGAAAATCAAAAAGATAAAGTCTTCAACGAAAAAATAAGAAAGTAGATCCAAAGCTGTGGTTTTGAGACGAAGTGGTAGGGCTTCTAAGTCTACAAAGATTGTAAACGATTATGTGTACTAGGGAAACTAATTATTTTATCTGAATTGATGTTTGAGGCAAAACAAAAATTAGTTGATTTGTTGTAGTATTTGTTTTATAATCATATTTATTATAATTGAGAAAAGAACAAAGTGATTGTAAATTATTTGTAAAAAATTGTTGAAACGTTACATTAATGTTAAAAATGTTTTTATCAAATATTGGTTATTACTAAGATTAATTGAAAATTATTACTCAACTTCTGTTTTCTTGAAAAAAATTGTAAATACAACACTTAAAAATTTTCAAATACACGAAAAATTGAGGTCTTTATTTTAACATCACTTCTCAAATTAATTTTTTTTCAAGAAAACAATTGGCTTCCAATATTGTTTTACATGTATAAAAATAGAAAATCTTGTGTCATTATTTCAATAATAATTTTATTTAAATTATCCATTACGTTTACTTTTTTCTATTTTAGTTTCATTCTGACCCCCCCTAAAAATCATTTATGATGCATAACTTTTTAACGGAACATTGTGTAGCGAATTCGTTATAGATCCTCATAGTACTTGTAATTACAAGTAATTATAATAAATAAAAAGGTTCTAAAATAAAACTTGAAAAATTGGAAATTTTACATTCCATCTCAGTCAGTTACGGCAGAATCACCCATTTATAATGTACAACATTGCAAAAACACCAAGCAGACGCACCGTTTGGGTAGGCTATATGTACTCGAACATCATACTTAGGTAGGCTTTTTATACACTTAACGTCTGGAAAATGTAAACACCAGCTTTAATCTACGTGGAATAAAAAAGCACTAATTTTCAAATTTTTTATAATTTTTACGCTATATGTCTTACCGTAAAATGCTTCAATTTGAAGGGCAGTCTGGACATAGTTACAGCTTCCTACTATACTGATAAGATTACTTTAAGTGTACAGCTTTGTAACATAATTTATTTAGCAGCTAACTATTTTACTGATAAAATAATAGTAGATGCACATTCTTGATACATTAAAGAAAAAATAAAGCACAAACTCGGCAAAATTGTTTGTGAATTCAAGGTGAAAAGTGAAAAATTAGATGTTAAATTAATTAAGTGTGATCTGATTTGTTACTTTTCTTTTTTTTTTTTTCAATGAATCTCACCAAAATCCAGCAATATCCACCTGAAAAACAAAGACGAAATTCCATGTATATGATAACTTCTGTAATACCTTCAGGAAAGCCATGTGGCATTACATATGGTTTTACGTATGGCATTACATAAGGGGTTTTAGCTTGGTAATGCCATATGTAATTCCATTTGAAAAAACACATAGAATTACAAATTGGAAAAAGGAAAAAAATTTTGTCATCTAGAAATAACTGCAGAATGCTGTAATGCGTCATTTACTGTGAACAATTAGTGTTACCATCTGGATGATAACTCAAAAACAAGAGGATTCAAGTTATATTTCAGGAATATAAAAAAAAAATAGAAAAAAAAATTTTTTTCTATAGAAGTAAAATCAGCTGAACCCCCTTGTTTTGGAGTTATCATCCCGATCGTCAGACAAATTGCTAACTGCAAATAACTTATCATGGTATTTCGCAGTTATTTCTAGATGATAGAAATTTTTTCTTTTTCCAATTAGTAATTCCATGTGTTTTTCCATGTAGAATTACATATGGCATCACCAAGCTAAAACCCTTTATGTAATGCCATATGTAAAACCATGTGTAATGCCATATGGCTTTCCTGAAAGTTTTACAAAAGTAATCCTACATAGAATTCCGAAATTTTTTTTCAGGTGGGTATTTACTCCTTGTAGATGCAGGAATGTGCATCTACTATTTTTCTGATATGTAAATATTTTAAATCAATTGATGGTAGTAAATATAATAAAATATCTTTCGACCGGTACAGTAGGAAGCTCGTTTCTGCAAAATAGTATCTTCCTGGTTGGAAATTGAAATCAGGGAGTGGTAAAGCCCAAGCTTGGCTACCAAGATCCTAATATAGGCTCCGTGCACAAAAACCCCTAGTGCCTACTTGTGGCTGTATGTTGAGTCCGTGTGATTACGAGAATACATGTAGTAGCATGTTTGCCTAAAGTCAATGATTTTTTTCATTAATATCAAGATCCTTTCTAATAGCCTGATCATCTCACTTAGAATCTGTAACTCCTTATCTCAACGATGATATTTTTTTCAGCATGAGATGTTACTGTTATAAATTGTAAAAAAGACATACATCCCTTTGTTGCTTTTACGTGTGAACTACATTGCATGTGTCAGTAAAGTATGTCATAGAGATAGAGAATACTTAGAAGTTAATACGTAATTATGTACTTCTTTCACTTGCTCCTTAGTCATCATAATTAATATTAAGAAACAAACTTGGTATTGTGGAGCATGACTATTGATAAACATTTCATTTACATTCAATCCATACTTTGCTATACATATTTATAAATACGATGACATAACATGTAGGTGCCAAGATTACACGTAACATGGACACTGATAACGCCTATAATCTCTTCTACATTTGGCAACAACTTTTCAATAAGTCATTTTTTTAAACATTAAATATCTTCAAAAAATTTTCCCTAAAAAAGTCATACTAAAGTAGCGCTAACAGTTAAAGGTAAAGAAAAGTAAAGATCGGAACGCAC
This sequence comes from Copidosoma floridanum, assembly GCF_036245765.1. Classification (NCBI taxonomy): domain Eukaryota; kingdom Metazoa; phylum Arthropoda; class Insecta; order Hymenoptera; family Encyrtidae; genus Copidosoma; species Copidosoma floridanum. The sequence continues at coordinate 12,663,438 of NW_028321885.1, forward strand.
ATTAAATATACGTAATTGAGAACAGTGAACATTGAAAGAGGCACGATTCCGAGGATATAGAAGAATTATGAACATTTAGCGAGACACTATACCAAGGATATAGAAGAGTTATGTAAAATTGTAAATAGATTGCTTATAATAAATATGAGAACTTTTTAGTGTTTTTATCATGAAAATGTGTTATTGAAGGTTATAATTTAATTTTTATATTATTTTTAATTGGTGGTACAAAATTTTTGTGAAAATTATTGTGTATGTGCGTGTCTAATTTTCTATTTATATTGTTGTTAATTAATGTTATAAAAATAATTCCAGAAAATTCGCATTTGTACCTATTAGGCTCTCTGTTAAGAATTACTGTTCTCTTGAATTCAAAGCCCTGCCGACAATGTACAAAATGGCAGTACAGAGCCGACCTTTCGTTCTTGTTTTTTATGTAACGTTCGTGTTCTCGCAAACGTACCCATAAGTGTCTCTTACTTTGGCCAATATAACACAGCCTGCACCCACACGTTATTTTGTAGACAATGCCGCTCATGTCTAACTTTTTTATTGTATTCTTTTACAATTTGATAATATAAGTTAAATTCCCAAAACCCGTATATACTACCTGTATGTTGTATTTGGACAGGGCCCTACGGAGATCCATCTCCAGAGACTAAAAATAAGGAATAACGAGGAACACATTACTGTTAAAACCAAACCGATTTGAGGACCCAAAGACAACTCTTGTATTGCATTTCAGAAGATTTTGAGTTCGAGATTCCTAGAAAATGTTTTTCTGTCTATTAAGAAAACTAACTTTAGCTTCTATGTATCTGTTTATAAAAGATAAAGCACAAGCATAATTGATCAGAGTCTTGCAAGCTGCTATAAAATTCTCGGATCTAAACGAGGGTTTGGCAAATTTAAGGGCTTTGTCAATCATAGACAATACAGAAAATTGTCGATTGTGTAAAACAAAATAAGGTATTCTACCTGAAGCAGAGGCTTTTTTATGTAAATCTATTTTGCCAATGGAATTTAGTATACATGTAATGTAGATATCTGAGCAAAAAACTGAATATTTGACTTCATATCCGACTGTTAATTGTATAAAAGGATTAAAATTGTGAAAAAGGTTCAGAACATAGTTTATTTTATTAGTTTTTATAACTAGTACGCAGTTGTTGACGCAAGTCGTTGACATATCTCGAATATAGCAGTACATAATCATGGTAACGACTAAGTACTAAATTTTCTAAAGATTCCAATACAATTCTCGTGAACCATGGTAAACAACAACTTCCCACGGAAGTTTCACAAGATTGCTTATACACGTCGCCATTATAAGTAAAATAATTATAACTGATGAAAAGGTCATTTCTATCTAAAAACTCAAATCTGTCAATACCTAAAAAGATGATAAAATTTTAGGTATATCAAGCTAGCTGACCAAAACCGTATGCCACATTAGGCATGAGGTCTACAATTTGTCGCTAGTTTGTTGCTAATTTGTTACGTCGAAACCGATTTTGTCGCTCATTTCTCTTTTTGAATAAACATGGAAATGTTACCTTGATATCAAGCTAGCTGGCCACACATACGTATCCTCATCTTGGAGGCAGATAGCTCCACGGGATTTGCGCGATAATTTGCGGCTAATTTGTCGCTAAACGATTAGCCTATTGCCGATTTTGTTGCTGATCATGAAACGAGCGAGAACGCGATTTCTGACGATCGACATATCAAGCTAGCTGGCGTCACGTGCGTATCTCCGACTAGGAGGTAGATAGCTCCGGGGGATTTGCGCGATTACTTGTCGCTAATTTGTCGCAAAAAGATCAACCTATTGCCGATTTCGTTATCGATCGTGGAACAAGCGAAAACGCGATTTTTGCCGATCGACATGTAAAGCTTATTGGCCACACGTGCGTATCTCCGACTAGAAGGCAGATAGCGATACGATATTAAAATTTGAATTTTTTGCTTTTTTGTCGTTCAAAAACAGCCAAATATCGTATCTCTAGTTAGAATGCAGTTATACTTCCACGGGATTTTCACTGTTCACTACGATACGGTCAAGTACGTATCTACCTAATGCTGTGATATTGCTGTGATATTAAGCATATGGACTCCTTCCGCAAAAACTAGCACTGCTTAGAATTTTTCATTTAAATTAATATAGGGAAGAAATAAATGGTTCTACTCTTTGTTAGGGCGTCGACATAGTCCAAGAAAACTTGAGATGGGAAGATTGACGTGATCAGATATTTTTGTAGTCTTTATGGTTCAGGTGTGTGTCTCTGTGTATGCGCACGCGTGTAGGAGTGCGTCCGGAGCTCGTACGACGTTCTAAAACTAAAATTAATTATGCTTGCAGTGCCAAGACATGTTAAATGTTATGAATTCCTGATTAATAACAGATGTAACTGATTTTTTCTCCCTTTCACGAAGAAAATTGCAAAAATTACCCAAAAATTGCAAAAAACAAAATTAAAATGTCAACTCTGACCCCTGTCCAAAACTCAACTTTACAAACAAAAGACGTAAGAACGTATAATGCATTATTTTTGTCCTTCGATATACATGAATATTATGATCAGTATAGAAATAGCTTTGAAAAACGCTCAATTTAGTTCTGCATCGCCACCTCACGGTCATTTTTCGAGTCACATACTGGCACAAAGAAATTTCACTGGCCAATGCCGCTAAAAATTAAAATCACCGGGACTGGTGAGTGAATCATTTCTCGCTTTTTGTGTGTACAAATACTTTTTTCAGTTCCGATTCTCCCCTAGAGCAGCCACTAGGTTTACTTAAACAGATACGTAAATTGTCCTTCCTAATACTATTTGGCGATGACAGATACTGTATAATCGGAAAGTCAGTGTCTCTCGTTTGCGGACAATCCGAGAGCTTTAAAGCTTGAAATGTCAGTTCTGATCCCCTGAAGTTGATAATCAATTACAGTTAAGTTTGTCTACATTTTCAAGTCTTGAGCCTTGAGTCACTGAAAATTCAACCTTCCTTCATTGAATATTTATTATTTACGTAGTTACGAGACTTTTTTTGTATGTGACTCAGTTACAGTGTTCATAGAGGAACTAAAAAATCAGGAATTATAAGTAATTTTTACAAATACGTCAGTTCTGACCTCCACCTAAAATCTTGAAAGCTGTGTAAGTTTTGACACTAATAAGTTGTAGTGAATTTGTTGTAGATAATTGTTTTTTATGTACTGATAAGTAAGAATCAGCCACAAAATATTTATGAAGTTTAATTCACAGAAATTGTCCGCATAACTCATACCATTCATGACCACACACACACATATATATCTTCCTATAGTATATAGTTATTTAGGTGGGGCACACCATACAACCTCCCACAGCACCCCTCCACAAAATAAGATAAAAATCCTCTATTTTCTTCCTTACTTTGACACATCACAGTTTTTCCCGACACCCACCACAAACCCCCCAAGTATTGTTTGTGACCCCCGACCGCCCCCCACTCTACTTCCATAGAACCTGACAGGGATCTTACCGTCTTTCTCGGACCTTGATGTGTATACAAGCGTGTACGTGTCGTATATGTATTAATCCATTATTTTGAATTTGCTTCATTATTAAATTACTTTAAGACAAAACTTTCTTATCGCTATGATTTATCTCTTCGTCAAAAAGAAATTTCAAGTCATAATTGATTTATAGAGGGTAGTTGCGCAAAGCGTTATTATTATTGTATAATTAATTGTATAGCTAACTGTTACATTATGTAGTTAAATGTGTGGGGCATTTCAAGCAATGTTCCACCATATAAAGTAATTTATCTTGGGAGTTAAAAGATTATTTGTTAATTCATGTGTCGCGTGGGAATGATATCGGTGACGAGGTGCGTCGCGAGAATGACCAACAATTGTTATATCAAGAGCTTTATTAAAGATACCGAAATTAAAGGCAAAGTAGCGCGTATGCTTGGTCTGTCCGATCTCTTTTGTTCGCCTGACTCCCTTAAACTCCCCTGATTGTCTCACTCCCGAGTCCCGTGACTAGAGTCTGACTGCCGAGTGCCGAGTCCCGTGACTAGAGTCCCCTGATTAGAGGCTCTCTGGGCCTTGTATAACCTCGTCCCCCTCCTGTCGATGGTCTCTTGCTGAGATCGCCTCGCTATTGTCAAGGAGGGTCAGTATGATATGCCCTGCATATCGTACGTAACACATGTTTTACTCGAAGTCTTTTAAAAAAAATATCATTTAATACATCCTAAAAATAATATGTCAAACATATTTTTTACTGTAAAAATGTTTATTTGTGACGAATGTTAACTAACAAGAACATGTTTCTTTTCTTACAATAAACTTTTTTTTCATCTATTTTTTCATACCGCCTAGAAGTCAAATTAATGGACTTTATACATACGAATAATTAATAACCATTACATTTATACAACTAAGAGTACGATCAGAAATCATTTAATATCAATTGTATTTTAATCGATTTTTGAGTATAATGTTCTTGGTGTACTAAGCATTTTTTTGTTATCATGTATGGTAAACTATGTGCAAAATGTTAATTTTTATGTGTATGTTTTATATTATTTTGTATCAGTGTTAATAATACGAATATATACATAAATTAAAATTGTATTTAGTTTATTATTAATACAAACCATAAAAGTTTCGCATTAAGATGACTCATTTTATGAGTCGAGTTATAAAGCCCTATGAAACCACAAAGACTCAAGTCTATTCCTATCCTGTTTTAAATTAATTTTGAAATTGGTACAACAGATGAACACAATATACATTCATGGGATGTATTATCAGGTAATAAATTTTGTCTATACGTATAAGAATATTAAAATCATGTTTTCATTGTTTAATACATTATTACTTATTATAGGAAATGTCTTTACAAACTATATTTACACTATCTAAAATGTTTACTCTATCGATTTTAACAAAAATTCCATTTTTATTTTTGCAACTTGGGATTGAAGCGATAAATTGTCGCTTATTTGTTGCTGAAAGATCAGCCTATTGCTGATTATATTGCTGATCTTAAAACGATCGAAAACGCGATTTCTGTGGATCAGCATATTAAGCTAGCTGGCCACACGTGCGTATATCCGACTAGAAGGCAGATAGCTTCAGGGAATTTGCGCAATAACTTGCCGCCAATCAGCTTACTACCGAATTTAATGCTGATCTTAAAAAGAGCGGAAACGCGATTTCTGCCGACTCGTATATCCAGCTAGCTGGCAACATGTGGTGATCTTCGCAAGGAGGCAGATATAGCAAGGAGATAGCTCCACAGGATTTGCGCAACAATTTGTCGCTAATTTATCGCTAAAAAATCAGTCTATTGTCAATTTTATTGCCAATCTGAAAAAGAGCAAGAACGCGATTTCTGCAGATCGGCATATTAAGCTATCTGGCCATACGTGCGTATTTCCGACTAGGAGGTAGATAGCTCCGGGGGATTTGCGCGATTATTTGTCGCAAATTTGTCACTTAAAGATCAGCCTATTGCTGATTTTGTTGCGGATCATAAAACGAGCGAAAACGCGATTTTTACCGATCGGCATATCAAGCTAGCTGACCACGCGTGCGTATCTCCGAGTAATTTTAACTTTATGTAAAATTAAGTTCTTCTTGCATAAAAGTATTATTTTTCACCCAATGTTAAAGTTAGCTAGACACTTTATCGAAAAGAAATACTATAATTATCGCAAACCTAACAATAGTTACAATATAGATAATCTTCACGTAATTAGTAAAATAAAGCGGCTGTGTCTGCTATCATGGTGCGTTGTCAGTTCAGAGCTTATTTAAAGCTTATTAACGCAACGTATGAGTCTGGCTTGCTTATATATTTTATATATTTATAAATTTAAAATTTTCATGTAATTTCAGCACTGACAGGTATTACCATTGAGCTTCACAGGATTAAAGCTTTTCTTACCATTAAGTTTTAGTTCCTACGGAATGAATCCCATATTTTAGGACTAACTTAAAAATTTGTTCAGCTCAAGAACGAATTTGAACATTCTTCTCCATTATAAGGATATGTCAGATAAAATATAACTCTCAGCACCGGAAATATATCACCACTGCCTTTTATTTTATGCATATTCGCTACGTGCACAAGCTGAAAAAGCGATCGCAGCAATACCTGTGCTAATATGTCAAACTAAATAATATGTTTGTCTTCTGTTAGCAGACTGCTAAGCATTACTATCATCAGAAAATTATGTGTTTATACATCGAAAACCATTCTAAGGATTACATTTTTAATAAAATTATGAGTAGTATGTACATACTTTACTCATACATGTTCATCAAAAACGGAATGAAATACATCGTATAAGTACTGTGTATTTCTTAGAGTTTTTAGCTGGGACCTGATTCTCTAAACGTATCGTATGAACGTGTGTACATACTGTGGGAACACGCCGGTATAGGGCTAATGGAGCTCTCTGATTGGTCAGAGGAGGTCTGTGTTGACTACATTGCAAACTAATAAAACGTATCACGTATCACACAGTACACGGACTTGTGTTGAAGTAATACTCAAGCGCTTATAGTGCTTGTAGTACAAATTTTGTCTTTAGTTATTTACATAGGATTGTACAACTTGAGACATTGTATTAATTCGTGATATAATAAACACAGAACCTTTCGTGTATCTATCGAGCTGTGGTCCTATGGGTATCAAGCACAAATCGCGAATATTGCCTTCTGCTGTGCCAGACCAATAGTTCTCGTTTTTCCCTTGGTGGCGCTACTTCAAAATTGTGCACGTAGCGAATGGCAATTTATGGCCGAGTAATATTTTTTAGACGTTTCCAGATTGTAATTGAGAAAGTGTCGTAAATACGTGTTAATTAACGTTATCAGGTTGTTTATTATGAAAAGTTAACACAGTGGCTTAAAAATTGTAAAAACAAAGCTGAGGAGAAGCTGTGGAAAAGCAAGAGGTGGCGTAGGGGAGTAAAATTGGGTGACGGTTGAAATAGTATAATGGAATTTTGTTAAAATTAACGAAAAAAGTACAAAATAACTACCTTTTTTAATGGGGAGCTAACGGGGCTGCAAGGTTGGGTGGTGGGAGTGAGAGGCAGCGGGAAAAGGTAAATTGTGACTCTACCCTCAAAATTATATAATTTGGGAAGATATATTTTTCTATGTGATAAAGTGATTTTGGAGGTTCATGCAACTCCCCTCCAAACTTCCAGTCAAATTTTTTTTCTGACCCCCCCCCCCATTCCCCTGTAAGAAAATATCCGCTTTGCTTCTTAACTACTTTAACAAGATAAAATTTTGAGGAGTTGAGGACCATTCCCCCTTAGACCCTTGCAATTGCTTGCACCTCCTCGCTACCCTATCTGATTGTATCATAATCGTGTCAACTAACAAGGTTGAATTCGTTTGTCTTGATATAGTGATTTTGGAGTCTTGCAACACCTAACCTCTTATTTTTTTTCTAATTTTTTTATAACGGAATAATTTACATTTTATAGAAAAAATAACATATTTGTTTTGTCGCATTTTATGGTAAATAGTGTAACCAATTTGTTCGTAACTGGAAAAATAAACACAGAAAACAAAATTATACCTGAAAATTTAGTGTTTTATCTTTGTTTGAGTATCTGTCAAAATAAATTTGCAAGTGTACGTCTCCTAATATATATTTAGTTTTAAAAATACATATACTGTATTGAATTTTTTAGGTTATTACATGAAAAATCTACATGAATAAAAAATTTCACCAAATTTTTCCTTCACCTTGAGATTTTCCTATAATGGGTTTGATTAATTTTTTGAAAATCTCAAATACGTTTGTCAATTGTATTGTTAAAAACGAAAAACATAACGATACATGACACTTAAACAAAAAAATAGTATATGATTATATTAAGTATTCAAACGATCTACTGTCTAACTACACTATCTTCAACCTAGACAGTGAATAATATACACTGAAAAAAATATGATTTATAAACGTTTATAAAACTGAAGAGCTTAACTTTGAGGTTATTTTCATAGTATAAATTTTAAAACTTTTATATTATTGCTTTGAAGGCTGTCAAAACAACATTCAAAATGATTAGTATTAGGAGACAAATATCTATTATCAAATGATTTTTAGTAAAAAAATTTGTGCATAAAAACGGAAAATAAAGAGCTTAACTGGAAGTTATTTTTATTATGTAATTTCTAAATTTTTTCTATTAATACCAACAACGCTGTTTAAGCAATAATCAGAAAAATTAATCCAAGGAAAGAAATATTTAACATCAAATGATTTTAAACTAAAAAACCGTAAAAGAACTGTGATGTTACACGTCAGAGTATAATTTTTTTTTCCAGAGAATTTAATATCGTTGGTATGAATATTAATATATTTATAAAATTGGGTTAAACTGACATCAGACAAAACTAAGAGAAGTATATCTATGATTCTTATACGATAACTTTTTAGCTATCGTTTTTTTTAACGTGATGAAGTGACACAATTTAAAAAATTTCTACTTATGAAAATTGATTGATTTAAATTGTAATTTAGTCAAATTTTAGGAGGGGGGTTGGCACGTGGAGCATAATTCAGTTCACTAGTATTTATAGAGGGGTATTGAAAACACGTGCGTGAGCGTGTTATATATATACTTTGCCCTTCTGCGAAATTCGTGCACCAATGTTAAAAACTTGAAAATTCAATAGCTGCATATGATTTAAATTTAATATCTACGAAATTATGGACTTGTTAAATTAATAATCAATTGTTACTCAGTTTCTTAATGATTTTTCTAATATTCCAATATACTCAAAATATACATTCAACATTTAGTTTCGTATAACAATATTTTATTGTATGATAAATACAACTTATATTTACAATTAAAGTATTCAGAGATGGAAATTTTATTATAAAGGCTTTTTTGTAAACGAAAGATATACATATTTGTATAATCGTATGAGTTACAATATTTATTAATCAATATTTGATATTATTATTACATAGCAGCGATATAGTGTTTGGTATGAAAAATAAAAGTATGAAATTCTTATGATTATGAAATTGCCGTTTGGAAATATACGCCGATTTTTGTAATTATAAAATTTCTAGCACGAAATTCAAAGCTGTCCAGTTTTTCAATTTTATGAAATAAATTTTTCTACCAAAATTCAAGATTTTCAAGATGAATGTCAAAGTTATAATATGCATGAAAAATTTTACAATGTGAGCATTTCGATTTTCTTTGATTTAAGAACTTAAAAGTACAGTGTCTTTATAAACTTCGGCAAACAAGTAATAAATATGTTAACGGGTCAAAAATTTTTACTGTACAATGTTTTCAATGTTTGCTTCGTTCTTCAAATCATTTTTTATAAACGTATTCTAAGGATTTTTACATCTTGATATCAATACGTACAGTTGACCATGAGAAAATAAAGTTCTTTTGTAGTAAAATTCTAATCTATTAAAACTTTGACCTGTTGATTTACTGTTTGTCATGGATAAAGCTAGGACTATTAAAAACATTCACTACCTTTACATTTTGCACAATCTATGGTGTAATAAGTGTAATCTTTTTCTTTGATAACATTAAAAATTTGATCATTTATTATGTACGAAAGTTCGTTATAAGCTGTTCGAATTACTTTGTTTAGGCAGCTATTTATACTACCTCCATTAATTTGTTTACAAATATCATCAGTTTTCCATCCCTGTAGAATTGTAAAAGTTTTTATTGCTTATGTCCGATCTCTATTAACAATAACACAACTTTGTAGTTTCACTAATTATTTAATTTTTACACTCATGCTTTATCACTGGAAGTATTTGTCTCAAATCGCCTCTTAAAATAAATAGTTATCTACTAAATAAAATATTATCATCACATAAATCTTTTAAAGTTTAATCCACTATTTCCAAATCTTTGATGCTTCGTCCCAAATAATTACATTAACTTCTCATAATTTTTTTTTATTGACTTCGTATTCTAAAAAAGAACTTTCAACGTTATTTAAATCTAATAGTAATCAAAATGTTCTATGACTTGTCATTTCTCTAGTAATAAAATTGGAACAGTTTCTGTATAAGTCATAGACGTAACCTTTTTCTTTTAAACAAAAAATAAAAAATAAATGTTTTGTATAAAAATGTTTTTACAGAACCTTCTGGATATACCTATTAATAAAATATAATTTTGTATCACTGTTAATAATTTCATTAAAAATAATTTTTTGATTACTATTTAGGTTAACAAGTGAATCCTTACAATTTGTTACTAAATTCATTACAGTTTTATTGTCTTTAATATTTTAAGATTTTACTGTTTCATTTGGTTCTGGTAATCCATAATCTTGACATGATGTTCTTTCAAATTTGAAGATTTTATTTAAATGTAATGAAGCATTGGTACGTAAAAATAATAGAATTCACTCTTATTTATCAATGGGTAAATATTAAATGCAAGTAATTGAATTTATCGACATTTCCCATCCAATACGATATTGCCAAGGCATTTCGACTTTTTTATTTAAAACTACCTAGTGTGTCTATGAATCGTGAGTTATGCGGACTATTTTTTTACGAAAGGATCAGTATGGGGGCAAAGTAGGTATTATGCAGATGGCCGAATAATTTCACCATAATATTAGTATAATACCTCAAAGCACGGAAAGTCCGCACAAGTCACTTTCACTAAACACACACACACACATATATATGTATTGATGTATAATTACACAAGCTACACGCGCGTGAACACACACAGACACTCACCTAAAGAATGAGAACCACAGAAATGTCTGACAGCGTCGATTTTTTTATCTCGTATTTTCTTGGACTATATCGACATCCTATCAAAGTGTAAAACCGCTCGTTTTTTCGTTGAAAAAAGATAGTAGAGTTAGGATTTGCGAAGATTACATCGTAACGGTCAAATGTAAATGCTTGTTAATGAATATTCGTTGTCTACTATTGATGAGTTGTTTGCGGGGATGGCTGGATGTTGCGTTTTTGCAAAAATTGTTTTTAAATCAACATACTTGCAATTGTAGGTTGACGTCAAATCAGCAGAACCTTTTATATTGAATACGCGTTGATGTCTGTTAAGATTTTATCAAGTAATGTACGTCGTATTAGTGGTGCTACCTATTTAGCAGAAAGTGATAAATAACGTGTTGCGAGAAATACCTGGGGTTAAAGCATTTTTGGACGATATTCACGTTGTACAAGATCTAAGTGAGAACTCGTGCAGAAACTCAGATTGGTGTTCGAAACTTTAAATATGTACAATATACAAGTAAATTTACACGAATGTGAATTTTTCATGTTAAAAATACATTGTTGTGGTTATTTTATTGATAAAGAATAGCAAATTTTTTATTCAGAGATAAATTGAATTGATTAGACATGTAGTTCATGAAATGACGCTTAAAGGACAGAGTTTGGCTGTTGTTGGCTAGAAAAAGTCAGGGCGCCAGAGCATTAAAGGGTAGTGGTCCTTCATAATGATACGATATTAAGCTTAAAATTCCAAAAAAATTTCGTTGCATTATACCCTAAATTTTCGAGTTCGATGAAGGTACGCGTAACTGTTTTTTATCGCAAAATAACTTTAAAAAAAGATTTTTTTCGGTTTTTATTCAATATCTCGGAAAGTTTTGGTTTTGCAGCAAAATGTTAAACACAAAAGTTGTTATCTGATGATTTCACATAAGGAATAAGTGTTAAAAAAAATGAAAAAATTTGTTCTATTGCTTAATCAATCGAGAAAGCTGAAAATCGCAAAAAAAATTAAAATGTATGAAAATACATGTTGAAATATTTTAAATTCAATGAAAATCGAACATTTTATAGACATTAGTATAGTTTTTATTGTACGCCAGGTCCCATCGCGAAATTTCATAATTGTGGCCTACTGAAAATTTGTTAATTAAAAATTTCGATTGTGTATAAAATGTGTCACGGGCATGCCATCAATATCTAATTTTTTGGAATAAGTGAGGAAAAACATTATCTTTACTACCGTAGAAATTTAATTTTTTAAATAAACAAATAAAAAGTTATTAACAAGAAACTAAAAATGCAAGGCCATATTTTCTGCAACTTTCAACTTAGACAAAAACAACTTAGTGCGATTGATTACGCTTATTTTTTCATAAATTAAAAAAAAAAGTTGCTATAGGACCAATAGAAGCCGAGATACAATACTTTCAGTTTTTTACACATTCTAGCCATTATATTCGATTCTTAGACTTTGGACCTGTACGATTTTTTTGCTAAACGTTAATTGTATCATACAAAATTTCTTTGCCCATAGAATTTGTCAATCTTTTTGCATGTAACGACTAATTCAAGTAGTGTAAAATAGCGCATAAGCCACGGTACTTAAGCAGATGCAGACAGCGATACATTGCGCATGTGAAGTAGCTCTAAAAGCCCTTTGGCGTTGTGCCTAAATTCTTAGTTGCACAATTAACGCTTTTCGACCAACTGTGCATGCGCGATGCATTGCTGGCTGCAGCTGCTCAAGTACCGCGGCTGACGCGCTATTTTACACTACTTGAATTAGTCGTTACATGCAAAAAGATTGACCAATTCTACAGGAAAAAAAATTTTCATGGTACAATTAACCTTTAGCAAAAAAAATTGTACCGATCGGAATTCTAAAAGTCGAATATAATGGCCAGGATCTGTAAAAAACTGAAAGTATTGTATATCGACTTCTATTGGTCCTATAGAAACTTTTTTTCAATTAATGTAAAAATAAGCATAATCAATTGCACTACAATGTTTTTGTCTGAGTTGAAAATTGCAGATAATACGGCTTTGTACTTTCGGTTTTTTGTGAATAACTTTTTAAATTGTATTTTATGAGTAAAGTTTCTTAGGTAGTAAAGGTAATGTTATTTCTCACTGATTCAAAACAGTTACATATTAATGCCATACTCGTGACACATTTTATACACAATTGAATTTTTAATGATTAATTGTGCAATAGGCCGCCATTTCGAAATTTGTTGATCGGACTTATATTGTACAATAAAAAGTTTACTTATGTCTATTAAATTTTTGTTTTTCATTTAATTTTGAATACTGCAACATTCATTGTAATGCATTTTGAATTTTTTTGAGTTTTTCAGCTTTCTTAATAGTTAAGAACAATAGAAAAAATTTTCAAATTTTTATTAACACTTCTTCCTGATGTAAAATCATTAGATAAACAACTTTTGTATTCAACGTTTTGCTCCAAAAACAAAACTTTCGGAGATATTCAATAAAAACTGAAAAAAGCCTTTTTTAAAGTTATTTTGCTATAAAAAACAATGACGCGTATCTCCGTTGAAGCCAACGATTTAGAGACTTATGCAATGTACTTGGAATTTTAAGCTAATTATCGTATTGTTATAAAGGACCAACCGCTTTTCTCCGTTTTTTTCTCTCTGGCGCCCTGACTAAAAATAAACAAAAAGCTTTCGCGAAAAATCGTTGAGAAATCTTAAGATGTATTTGGCTTTTCCAGTCGACAGTTAATCTGTTTGGCACAAATTAGAGTGCACAAATTTAAGTTTGCCAGACGCTCGCTATGTGCTTAACGTGAAATGTCCCTCTACGTGTTTTCCAGACACACATGAGGGGCAGAAGCTAATCGACTGGGATAAGTTGAAGATAATTCCCGGGGCAGTGCCATCCATAAGTTTTTTTAAGTACTATACGCTTCGAGCGCAACTCCGAAATCACGCCTCCACTGGGCACTTTGAGAACGATTGGACGTGATCAAAAAAGGACAGTACGATGAATTGATTTCCACATGCTTGTAGAAAAGCAACATTTAAGGGTTGGCCACCTGCTGAATAGAGCCGGAAGCTCGATTTCTTAATAATTACCTTTTCTAACGACGACCAATCGTTCTCAGAGTATTCAGTGGAGGCGCGATTTCGGAATTGTGCTTAAAGCAAATAGGCTTGAATGTCCCTTTCTTCTGTGCCATATCATGATATCGTAGCTGGTGAGAAAGCGCTGATGGCTGCTGTTTCAATGTTGGTATCACTTTCAAGGCTTACTTTGCACACCTTGTTTAAGCTAAGCTCACCACAGACTATATTGTAACTTTTGTTTAAAATGTTGCAATTGATAACAATTGAAACTCGACGTCGTAGACCTTTTTTGTAGTCAAGCCAACTGGCAACAAATTACAGTTTAAGTCAGGCACGTGCAAACACATTAGATAATTTCACGCACTAATCACGTTACTTGTTTGTGGATTTCAACTTGATTTTTGTTTGGCTTGGACGGTAGCTTTTCTCTTATCAGCGTCCGTTATGTATTTAATTTTTGATTTTGTGATTGTTGTGAAATTTTTGTGGCTATTCGAGATGTGCCTAGAAGTACTGGAGTCGAGAATTCACTCGGAATTAACAGTAAATTTGTTCTGTTCTGACGAAATTTGAAGGTGAAATATGTGCTTAGCCTCGATATTTTTTGTTCTCGTTCTGTGTTCCTCTCTTGAGTTTGGTTTACGCCCATGTTTGTCTTTAGTGGCACACGATGCATATTCTTAAAACATATGCCCAAACTTATTGCAATTAAAACAGCGTATGTTTTTAATATAAGAACCGTTTTAACTTTTGTCGATCTTATTAGGCTTTTGGAATGGAATTGTGTCTAAAAACCTTGCACTGACTCATCAAATGCAGTATCAATTTTGACTTTCTGTAGACCTTTGACCTTGATTAGATCGGCAGTCATTTCCTAGCCCGATCCTTTTAGCGCAAGGACGAGCGGTTTTTACTGCGCCGGAAAACTGGCCAGCAACAGTCCCTCAAGTAATTCAGTGTGCAGTTTTAGCCCTATGCACACGGGTTTATCAGTGGAATCCGAAAACCTTCCTAACCGATCGAAAAAAATAAAAGTGAGAAGCACCGATAACACTAACTGCAAAATAAATTGTTGTGCACGATCAAAAGCTTGATAATGAAAGTTTGTTTGATGTGGAAATATTTATGGTATGTGAGAGCCAATAAGATTCTAGAACTCTAAGAAGCCTTGCCTCTTTGTTTCCATCTTGCTTGGGCTTGTCTTTTGGTCTCTTCCAGCACTCTTCTAAATGTAGAGCATGCTTCACTGGCAGCTTTGTGGTTCATGTCCTCTGTTTTGCAGAAGAAACACCGTGCTGGGGTCTCACAATTTTTCTTCCGATGGTTGCAGTTGCCATACCAAAAGCATAGATTTGATCTGTCAACGTCTTTACATTCTAGTGAAATACGACCATACCCCAGACATCGAAAATATTGAGTCACGATCATCCTTCTTTTAACACGGTAGGAGGCAAGTCCAACTTTGATTCTATCTACGTGTTGTATCTACTTTGTAGCCTGATCTTTGAGTGTTACTAGTGCCATTATTTGTTTCTAGCAGTTGCTCGTAGATACTTATTAATCATAAACTTTTAAATCATAACTACGGTTTTCAATGACTTTTACAATGAAATCCTTAATTTTTCCCTCTTCAAAAATGTTATTCAGGACTCGTACCTCAAGCGTCGTTTTCCATACAGAAGTGACCACCTTACTTGGGACGGCTACTGACTTCTCAACGTGTTATAATAATTCTGTGGTATTCATAACCACTTTGGTTTCTAGAGGCAGATCTCTTTTTTTTGTAGCTATAACTCTCTCTACCACAGCTTCTGTTTCGTCAAAGTTGAAACCACCTTTCATTGACTTCAGTACTCCAGAAAAAAATTGGTTTTCATTAACCTTGACAATTATTTTTGTTGTAGGGTTAATTGTTTTTTTCCTATTATTATTCTTGGTATTAAGTACCTGTTTCTAGTTTTATAGTACTTCTTTAGGACTCTTTAGAACTTCTGCTTTCTGTTTTCTCTCTAGACTACTTGAGCTATTTTTCTTTCTCTTCTTCATCGCTATTTCCTTTATCGCACCTTTAAGCGTCTTCCTCTAAGCTTGATATAAGAGTTCTTCCCTCTTATGTGTTCGATGTATTACATCTCTTATTTTTTTCTTCATGTACCTGTAATTATGTCTCTCTATTTCGAAGCTTCTAGCTCTTTCTGCTTTAGCTTCGTTAACTAGTGACAAAGCTACTTTAATTCCGTCTTTTATGACATTAGCTGTATTAACGTATGTTACATTCATGTCATCAACAAGCTTCTTAACTTCTTCTGAAGATGTCAGAAAAAGAAATTTCTCCAGTACACTCGAAGTATTTTCCTTTGATTTTGCTGACGAAATTTATTTATTTTTTCTCTCTGTACTGCAGTAAATTAAAAGTATCCTCCTAATATCTAATATGTCCTTCTCTCCTTCAGTTCCACCAGTGAACACTGCCCTGGCGTTGTGTACCATGTGTGATAGTAGTGTTTGTGTGTAGTAAATACTTGTGTAGACATACTATGACTGCCCCAGAAAAGCAACAGGCATAAAAACCCATGACTAGAGTAGAGATCTTGAAGGAACATGCTAGTGAAAGCAATGCTCTAAAGATTACCACCATGTAACCTCATCAGTGGTAGTAAGCTTGGATTAGTCAGCCTGCTACGTCTTTTTTTTACGAGACGTATAGCTATATCAGATGTGGTTGCCTGACATTACCCATCGTCTGGCTTCACCTGCTGCCAGATCCCCCACGCTCACCAGAGAGAAGACCACCACCATCATACACCAAGAACAGCTCGTAAGTGTATCCGTCTCAGTTTAGTGTAAGTGTAACGCGTTAAGTTCTTAGAAGAGTGTTATAATTGTTGGTTAGTTTTATACATGACAGGTGCTAGTTTTTGTTGGCCTGTCCAGGTATCTGAATTGAACAGTGCCCCTTAAATATAAGACGTGATTTTCTTACCTCCATGCCACCTAGGAGGAGCACGGTATGTAGAAATTAGCAAAAAAATCCACCAGGACTGATAGTATTCGCATTTTTTTTTCTGCTCAAATGTTAAACATTCTTAAATATATTTTTCTGTCTGATGTATATTTTTTCACAGTAAATTAAAAAAAAACTTGATACAGTGCAGTCAAAATTTTGCCTCAACTTGATAAATTTCAGCAAGATTCTATCTTTGACATACAGTTAAAATATTTTTTAGCATAAATTTACATGATTTCGAGGAACCACTATTTAAACGATTTCCTTCTAAAATCTAAAAGGCTTTCTACTTAAACCAGTCATTGAACTTTAGTTTTCCTCAATTCTGATGAATTCTTCTTACCTCTAAATACACTATTCACTTGGTTAAGCTATGTGCAAACACTATTTTCTAGCATATTATCTATTTTGTTTTTAGGGCTTGCTGCTTTTAAAATAAGTTTTCTTTAATTTTTTTTGCAATTCGATTTAACCTCGATATTCAGCTTTCTTTGAAGTCGTCAAAGTATCAGTTGGCAAGTCAAGAAAAGGCACATTTGTCTTTTTGAAAAATCATTTTTTAAGACTGACATTCTATAAAAAAAATTTAGGGTAAACATTATTAATAAGCTATGTAATTATATTATATTATATTATTGATAGGTTTGTTGAAAGTGAATAAAATTTCTCATGAGGATAGCGGTCTTCTTTTGCTAAATGTAATTTACTAACTGTAGGTTGTTTGAATTCTTTACTTATTTTTAAACGCTTTATCTAAACTTGCCTTGTATCAATGTTTTGAAAAGCATTCAGTTTATTTTTTATTTCCACTGTAGTCTTACCAGCTTTAGAAAGAGAGTGAAAGCACAACAGATTGTACGACTTGTCTCTGTGTGGAGAGAACATTATTTTCTTATGACTATCCGTACTAAGTTCTATCAAGACGTACGTAAAATTACACTTACTGTAAGACATTTCATAATTACATGTTATTCATTAACTTACAGTTTTTTCTAGCTTGCTGAACTGCTGTCAAAGTCAACATTAACATATGGGTGTTTTAAAAGCTTAACGATGTTTTTTTTGTCAAACGCGATCTTTCTCCGTGTAAAACAACCAGTGCATTAAAAAATATCAGTCCTGAAATTCTTACCTCCATAATGTACTTTCAACCAAATTTCATTGTTTGTTACTAATTTAAAGCATAAAAAAAAATGAAAACACAGTTTTCTCCATATCACCTATGTTACATTCTTCTCAATCAAATAAATATATCCCCTCTACCCCCCTCCCGGTAATGGGAGGCCTCCCATCCCTTTCTTTGTCCCTTTCCCCAGTGCTAAGTGCCCATAGTAGTGCTCTTATTAAAGGAGCCGGACGTAGAGCACTATAATAAAAAAAAAAAAAAAAACTATATCTATCGTGGGAGTCACTTGACCTTTTGGGATTCCAATATTTCTTGTTACATCAATTGAAATGTAAATACTGTTCTAACGTATCTGAATTCACTTTTGTAACAGTTTTCACTACATTTTGTTGTACATTTTTATCAAAGTTTTTTAATATAGCATCACAGATTTTTCATAGTGCCAGGAAGTGAAAGACATTTCGAATGGGCACTAGGTTTCAAAGAAATTTACTATGCAAAAAAGTTATCATTCATACAAAATGCTTCAAATATAAGAATCTCTAAACCAGGATAGATGCTCTAAAACTAAAAAATTGCCGGTACTTATACATTTAATTTTGTGCTGTATAATAAAAAATGTTAAATAACATTGGTAATAATGGATAAATTATATTTTCTATGGTGCTATTTGTAAAGGGATTTCTTCAAATACTTTACTTGCTTACAATGCCAACGCAGGTGTAAACGTTTTACCCGCATCATTGTCTTCAGTTTGTAATGACTTAGTAGCAGTTAAAAGTGATAAAAGTGATGCTAAGTATGGATGGTACAACAATGAAGCCGATATTTCAAGATTATCCAGATATAAGGTAAGGAGAAATGTCAATATTCTATTTCCACTACTTATTTGCTTAAATATTATTGCTGTTAGTAGACATCTGTTGACATTTATCACTCAAAATCCTGTTTTTCTATAGAAAAATTATGCTGAAATGCTTAGACGTATTTTACGATTAAATAATTATAGGTGCTTAACCATTTGCACAACATAAAAACTATCATAGTTTCAGCTCTGCATACTAAATCTATGCTATATGAGCGTACTTATGCACCATACGCAAGCGTACGCATGCCCGCACAAGCCCCCAGTTCTTACACAAGCTTAGATTAGTATACTTATAAACTAAATTATTATATAGAGAGCAACATAGATTAGCGTTCAAAAAATTTGCATACGTATATGCATATAGATGAGGATCGTTTGAATTGTCCGATGGCTGTGGCAACCCTTCATGAAATTCAATTTGCCGTCCATTTTTCACAAAATTCTCATTTTTTAAACTATCCTGACACTCTGCATAATAAAATAAAATACGGTTGAGCATGACATTTACCATTTATTCTATATTATTTAAAAATCTTTGAACAAAAACTGTTTTTCCACAGTCAGTTAAACCACACATCACACTTGTCTACGGGTGTTGCTATGTTGCTAGTGGGTATCCATTATAACAATATTTATTATACTAATTATATTTTTAAAACCTTGTACGTTAAATACTAGATAACGGTGGTTGCGATGGTACGGTGACGTAGCTAATACTTACATGTATACAAGTATACTCATATATATAGATATACATCCACGCATGGGTTGGTTTGATGGGTGCGCGTTAGCTGTTTTGTCTCTACGTACACATCAAATGTCACTCTCTCTTTCTCTAAACTACTCTTTTAGGTAAATGGAACAAGCATGCAGCGGAAAAACGTTACTTGATTTGGTATCTAACTACAAAAATCATCGACTCGTATACCTCTATTACTTACAAAGTTGTTGTAGTACCCTTCTTCGGATTTTGGAAGATGTAAGTCCTAAATAGCTCAGTTGGTTAATGATTTAATTGTCATGAAACGTTGATTCAACTCAATCTCTTCAGGACTTGCTCAGTATTTTTTATTCACTATCCTGCGATTATGCTTTTAGAGATTAAGTCTTAATGATCTATTCTTTTCATAAACATGCTTTATGCAGTGCACAAAATAATTGTTTGTCTTCGAAATGTTTTTGCGCATGCATAAGACATATTGGTTAAGCAATTTTTTTTTAATTTTCATGCATTGTGAATGAGGTATGAATTTGTGATAAGTCATGAAGCTCGGGTTCTAATAACGAACTTGTAAATTCGCCTCTATGATTACCAGACATGTGAATTCT
This sequence comes from Copidosoma floridanum, assembly GCF_036245765.1. Classification (NCBI taxonomy): domain Eukaryota; kingdom Metazoa; phylum Arthropoda; class Insecta; order Hymenoptera; family Encyrtidae; genus Copidosoma; species Copidosoma floridanum. The sequence continues at coordinate 12,683,644 of NW_028321885.1, forward strand.
CTTGAGATTTTAAGTAAATGTAACAAGGCAATATTTTAAATCACTTATTGTGATATCGCCTTCTAACCACTCTATCCCATAAACTCCTAGTGTGTGGTGATTACTATGTTTTTTTATATCGTAAGGTAAATCAGGCTAAGGCGTAAGGTAATACAGGGCTATCAAAAAACTATTCAAAGAGTACTTTGTCAAAGTTTTAACCCATCTTATAATACTTTTCACAGATTGAATAATTAAAATCACTTAAAATGTTACACATTAGGTTAGTATTCTGTTCGCACTGCTATGCTTATCCATTGCATTCAAGGTATCGGTAATGTTATGACCTACCAAAAAATATATGTAACTAGGCAACGTCCTTGAGAAGTGGAGTCTTTTCTTCTATAGTACTTTTTTCTTTCTTACTGCTTTTTGGCATCATGAAATACTAAGTAAAAAACAGGTTGCAACGTGCATTTATAATATCTTTTCTATAGAATGTAGCGACATCTTCCTTATATGTTTGAGAAAATTATCAAATATACAGATGTGAGATTAACTGTATCAGAATAATGTGTACGCAAAATTTTTTTTATACTTTCTCTCTCTTTTCCTCTCTCCTTTATCTCAACAAACCCTTTCGAAAATATCATAAAAATGATCGTGCTATGAGTAAAAAAGATAAAAAAAGCAAGTAACTCACCTTTCAAAACTATAATATCATCGTCGTGTCTCTTCCACAGCGTACGTAAATAATGTTTAGTATCAAAATTTTATGAGAAAATATAAAATTAGGAAAAAATCAAGGTAACATTCATGTAAGAAAGAACTCTATCTGTTAAAAACTTATAAAATTATAATTACAATACGTTTTGATTTTATCTTTTACAAGTGCAATTATCTTTTATCGTTTAAAATTGTTATCCTGTATTGCTATAATATAAATATCCGTTATTATATTTGTATTTATTTGAAATAAAACTTAAGCAATTGTAATATTTTCAAATTCTTGAATATTGTCGTTTTACTTCGCAGAGCCATAATAATTAATCATACTTAAACTTTTACAAAAGTCTGTAAATTTCACATGACACATGATATCTGAAGGTGTTTTCCTTATGTACATTTTTTCATACAATTGTCTGTAGGCAGATATCTGCTTTTTTTTCTTTTTTATTATATCAAGGTATTGAATAATGAGTGCCACGATAAGCCTTCCAACGCCTGGCAAAAAGTCAAGAAGCGTACATATTCGGAAAATCTACATACTTTTTCAAAATATGAACATTTTGATGAAGAGCATTATGTTTGAATAGTGTGCAAGAGATCTATAACAAACAAATTAGGGTATCGCATTAGTTTAATCTAGTAATTTTCACATGCATAAAAACAATTTTTTTTTAGAATTAATTTTCCAATAACCCTAGTCTACGTCTATGTTTAACTACATCAATCCATCGGTTGTAGTACGTTTTTTTTATTAAATGACCGTTATAAACTACATTTATAAACTACACCGTCATCACGCTGCTCTTTATCCCAACGTCAAACTTTATGAAAGTGAATTCGCATAATTCGATGTGTATCAATTTAATGCAAGAGTTATGATTTTCTAATATTAAAAAAAATATGTGCGTCTTACAGCTTATTATACAGTACAGTGTTTAACTGATCATCGAGTTCCAAATTTTCAACGGGTTTTTGAAGCACCCATATGTCGTTCGATTTATTTAAATACCCCAGCACGCGGAAGTATTTAGAGGAAAACTCAATAAAATAAAGCTGAAATAATTTTTTATACATTTCACGATACGCTTTAACTCCTCCATCTGCTTTGAGTTTAATGAGCGTATTTAAAAGGGAGTGCCATGCCAATCCTTTTAAAGAGGGTAGATTTCATGGGGTGGATAATACTTGCATATTGGCACATGACAACAGTATTGATGCCAATCACAATCTCGGTCAGCACATACTTCTTTAATTACGCGTACTGTATCTACAACAAAAATAATTTATTAAATTAAATTTTTTTTTTTATAACCAAAAAAATTTGACAAGATTTTGAAGATGAATTGCTGCTTTTTTAAAACTATTGCACATGTTTTTTCTTCATTACGCGTTACCACTTCACGTATGTCAGACTTTCTAATCGTTTAATTTTTTTTTTATTGTGTTATCTGATTCTACATTATTTTTATTTCATCGTTCAACCATAGTTACAATACAATTGAAATTTATTTTGAATGAATTTTTGTAATTTAATTCACTACCCATAGCTTTGCACACATCATGAAACTCCCCATTAGCTGTTCGCACGAGGTACGCATAAAATTTAGGACCTCCTCAAACAAAGGTCTTTATATACGATCCTTTCCCGCACACCTTTAATTGACGTATTAGCTATCCTAAAAAGGAGTCGGTAAGTGGTTCATATTCACTGACATTTTCTTTATTACTTGTGAATATTACTGAGTTTGTATCATTATATAAGACTCATCTATCGAGTTTTTTTTAAAGTATGAGTATAGTTTTGCACCTGCTTGAGCTGTCATATATGCAGCTACATCAACGTTTGTACACGGGGAAGAAAGCGTTACTTTCTCTTAATATTGCAACGTTACATACATAACGCTAACATTCGCTGGTAGACAATTTTCTGCATACTTTTCACTATCTCAAAATACTTTTAGTAACTCTGTATAATCATTAACTATTCTAATTGGAGGTAAATTTCCTTTTTGATCAAATTCTCTCTAAAACGAATTTAAACATTGTTTTGTTGCAGAATGAAAACCCGGATTTCCTTTTAAGATGCTGATATCTAAATTAATATCTTCTTTAAGTTTATAATTATTTATGTATTCTTATTTATCTATTTCCGTCTTAACCGTACTGTGCCACCCACTTGCCGAATTTTAAAAAAAAGATTTATATAATTTGTATTTTTTTTTATTTAAACCACTATTTTGAGAACTAGGATTGTATTTAGCAACTTTCTATTGCCAAATGACATCAACTTTTAATAAGTTACACCCTAGGTCTGGAGTTTTCTTTATTTTAACGGATAAATGTACCTGATAAAGCCCTATCTGATAGTGAATCCTGAAAACATTCTTTATGAGAGGTTGTTACCATACACACGCAGCACAACTCAAAAAGTCAACGACTATTTATTTTTGCTGGATATATAGGGCGAAATAAATTTTGCGGTGGTAAAATTGTGCATTTTACTAAGCCCTATACTTTTTCTTTCAAATTTTCAATTTTTTTTCCTGATAATTCTAAAGTCATTACCGATATAAATTTTTCTAGGTCTAAGTGGAAATGTAACTGTCTTACAAATATAAGGATATAGTAAGCAATCGTCCAAATATTAAAAGTAGTAAGAAGGTTTAAGGAACATATTTCCGCAAGTGGGTGATTTTTCATATAATTTAAATACTCGTTATTATTTGTTGTAAATTCCTCAAAATCGTTCTTCCACATTTCCATCACTTCGTAGTCGTACGCTTTTATTTTTAAACTTGTTTTTATGGTATGTTCTTATCGTTCCGTGAGAGTTTCGTTATCATTCAATTTTTGACATTGATCGTTAGGGAAACAGTGGATACAACCATAAAAATAACACTTGTGAAACCAAAATACAGTTCCCTTCAAAATTTTTTTTCTATTTGTGGTTTTAAAAAACCATTAACGAGAGGGCCTGGTGTTGAACGATATTTCTGCGGTCTACCTGAACGTATGATCTCTGCATTCCTTACTTTCTCTTCCTACAAAAGCCAATGGATGTATTTATAAAAATTGCCCTGCGTGTGTATACTCAGTTGCAGGAGTAATCGCGATTATATCTTTTTTTCTAAGTCTTTTTTTTTAAAGTATGAAACACGCACTTGTCATTGTCACATGCATAAAGTTTTTCCGAAAAGTAGTCTAAGTTTCACGTAATATTTTAACATCTTGCACACAATACTCAACAAATTTTTTTTAAAGTGAAACTACGCACTTACGTCTGAAATTACTGTATCGTACTGTTTTAAAAACTCTGCGCGATCGCGGTTGTTTATAAAATCTATCTCGTAGAAGCTAGAATCTGGATAAGGTCCCTTATAATTTTTATCGCTTGTAATAAATAAACGTGGAAAACACCCTTTTTTTATATTCTGCAAGGCTTAACATTTTGGTTAAATCAACCAATTTTATAGGTGAGTAATTTAAACTATCTGTGAATTTAGTTTTTCCTAACCACATACGAATAATATTGCGCCCATTAAGAATAAACTCAGGGCGTAACTTTTTTATTATCTACAATATATTTTAATATCAATTGATCATTAAAAGCCTTAGTTATACACTATACAGTTAAACGAAGTAAAAATCTTACTTTCAAACCTCACTGCAATATCAACAAAATTTTTAGGCACTCCTGACCCTCGAAAATAAGTTTTTTTACACCACAGAGGGGACAAGTCGCGTGGGGATTTTCTTCTATCTCGTGTTTATAGGCATCGCATCTTACTTGCACCACGATGAAGATCGGTATGTGAACACTTGCGTTGGCGGTATCATGTAATTCTATTTCTTTACGTGTTTTAAAGTCATGAAAAATAAAACGATTCTTTTAAGTATTCAAATTATACTTTGATGTAATAAGTTGCACACTACATAGCGTGGTAAGCTTATGAACACTTTCACACCTTTGCAGTATTTTACGCACTCAAGCTCACTTTTTGAGAAATTCATAAATTTGTCATAGATATTACATGTTCTTATTGTCTCGCAAATGGTTTTTATCGCGTGTTTAGGAGATTTTGTTTTCAAAAGAGAACCTTTAGCTTTCTGATTATTAAAAAATTTCTGACCATGAAATTGTTGCCCACAATCCGTACATAATATTTTTTTCAAAGTTATTTATGTTACTGCAATTGGCATTTCCATTTTAGGCGGAATAGACAGGCACAAAATCATGACTTTCTACATAATTGTATGATTTATTACATGTGTAACGTTGTACCCGCCCAGTTTAGCACACGCACACCACTAACTCTAGTACAATGCTACGGGTACAGCTGTGCGGCTTCGGCCTCTTTGATGCGACCGTCGTACCCCGACGCTGCCACTCAAAGTGCCCCGCACAGCAGTTATCAATAAAACTTATTAATCGATCAAGTAGTTAACACTTGGTGAGCCACTAAATTCCTGCCAACGAGCCACTAGCAATGCCCCCAAGGGAGCCACTACTAAATTTTTCCGAAGCCACTACTCGTGATCCAGAGTCACTACCAGCTATGCTTGAGGAGGGCACGAAGTACACCTTGTGACCCGAGTTTCCTTTACTCCAAAATAAACTATCCACGAGTTTTCCGCCCCTACCAGCCACTAGCCCGATATAAGGGACTCTCACGGTTTCGCGCACCTTGCACACACTACCACCACTAATTAGGTATCAACAGTACTCACCCTGATGCTTGCGATTCCCCGGTCTCTTGGGTCCCCTGTTGCCTGGTGTCGGCTCCGGCCCAGGCGCTCCTTCAACCTTTTTAGTCACCCGATCGCAACCAGCCAACCAAGACCCTGGAGTTCTCTTCCTAGACACAAGATTCTAGGAAAAAAAACCAGACAATCGCGAGCCACACAAGACTTTACAAAATCTTTCTCTTTGATCACGTAGAGCTAAGGGAATCTCAACAACTACTCAAAGAGACTTAAATTTCGCTACTGCTCAGCCCAGCTACTTCCACCTGCTCGATAACTCGAAACAGTCCCTACCATCAATCCCTTGATCGATCGCTCACCGTCGATCAACGATCGCTGGTTGGCTAATCATACTCTAGTGCCCTCTTGTATTTATTCAATCATTCTTTAACCCTTTTTGGCATAAGGTTTTGACCATTAAATAATACCGGTGCCTCCACTGGTCTGGTCCTGCTGTTTCAGACCGTTCCACTCCCTCAAGAGTGAAGGCGCCGTCACGAACCGTGTACCCACCACCAACTAACAAGCCACACTTCTCATGCCCGAGTAACGTCAGCGCTGCTCACCGAGCGCGCGCGCACGACCCATGGCCTGAGAGGCATCGCCCGATCATGTCGAGTACACTCACAGACACGTGCACATAAAAATTGAGGATTTACCACCGCCATGCCTCTGCGTGCGTGTGCTCGACTCTGCGACGAAGTCGCACATGTAATGCAACAATAACTCGACTTTACAGCTAACATATTTTTAATTAGATTGCAGTAGCTTGCATTGTCGTTATACATAATATTTATCGATAAAGAACAACTACGGACCGCATCGCCATTACCATCATGAATTAAACAAGGTTCATCGCCAAAAGTATTGTTATCAAATACTCAAACACGTATATTCTGTTGTTTGAAATGTCGTTAAAATTTAGAAATCTCTGCACATACTATACCCTTGTTCATTATTTTATTTAATGTTTCACTCGTGCATTAGTTTTACAGCCTCTGATTTTTGTTTATTCTCGGTTTTTATCTTTTTTTTTTTTTTTTATTGTTGGGACCAATCAGGTGAATAATTTTTTGTGGTCAAAACTTTACTACATACAACTGCCCTGGTTAAATATAAATTATTTCTATTCACTAAAGTGCCTTTTCTACTTAAATAATTTAATATATCTTCCGGCGCACCCCACCCTTGGAGGAGTTCGACATTTGTAACCTCAACTATCAATGTTTTTGCAATGTCGACAGTGGCGTAGCCAGGATTTCGGTAAAGAGGGGGGTCAGAAAGATATATGTATGCGTGCGTGCGCGTGCGCGCGCACACACATACACACAACCCGTTAACCCATATATAAAACTAGGAGCCTAAAACCCTATAACCCAATAACGAATAACCTAACCGACAATTAACTCTAAGTATTTTAAATCAAAAAACCATGCTTTAATTTTATTACATGAACATTGATTTTATTTTTATAATTTATCTTAATTTAAGTATACATAAAATTAAGTAAGTAAGTAATATCATAGTTATTTCTTCCCTTTTGTATCCCTGATTTGTTTTAACATTGCGATTCTTCTAGGTGTAGCAAAAAAACTGCCGCAGTACATCTTCACTTTTAACTACAATATCTTGATGTATGTTTAGAGCTGCTAGCCCATTCAGTCGATTTTCAGACATAACAGATCTCAAGTAGGTTTTCAATCTTCGCAATGTTAAAGGCGATCTTTCATTAGTACATGTTGTTACGGGTGATGTGGCCATAATAAATAATATCTGGTGTGTGTTTGGATAAGCTTCTGAAAAGTCAAGTGCTTCAAGAGAATTACTTATTCCATGAGATGCAATTTGCCGTTGCCAGCAACGTACTTCATTTACCCAGATATCCTCTGAATCGTCGGGCAAAATTGTAGCGTAACTCTTAAATAATTTTAAACAAGACTCTTGATCGAAATCTTTATTTATGTCCCTGTTACTGGATTTGGAAAACAAACATTTAAAATTTTCTAACGTATGGCGATGTTTTAAAAATCTTTCATTTAAATGTAAAATAAACAAATCTAGGTATGGAATATAAGTGCTTACGCAGCAGTAGTCTTCAACTGATTCGGTTTGTATATTACAACGCTTAGTGACTCTAGCGGGCAGTGACTCGAGGTTTGCCAACTTCAATATTATTTGTTTCACAATTTTTTTTTACACACTCGGAAATTTCTCGGAAGGTGCTTTCTGCGTTTGTTCTCTTGCATCGCAGTTCTTCTTCTGCACATGAAGCTTGTTGTACCGCCTCAGCTAAATCTTGATTCTGAGATTGTAGAATGCGGCTAAGAGTGAGTGCGACAGTAGTTATTGACTGAGCAACGTGAACAGCAACTTGAAACTGGATATTTTTTATTGCTAGCAGTAACGAATATGCAGAGCTTCTCACATCAGCATCTTTCCACGTTTCCGTTATAGTTTCTAAAGCGTGCATAACTGCTGGTTGAAGTCTAACAAAAGTATCCAACGCTTCGTACTGTGCAACCCATCTGGTTTGGCATAATCGCTTGAGTTTCTTTATCTGCTCTTCTTTTAAACTTAAAATGCTGCTTATAGAAATTTCTAGTTGATTGTTCCTCTTTGGATATTTGAAGAAGTTATATACGCTCTCAACAGTTCCAAGATCATTCCTAATGGATGGATGCTTACATGCAGCATTAACTGCTAAATTAAAACAATGCGCAGTGCGAATAATGTGCTAAGCTGTGTTTCTGTCTGACATATGCTTGAGCTTCATGATAATCGTCTTTCATGGCGCGTGCACCATCATAACCCTGACCAATCAAATAAGTACAATTTAAACCAGATTTCTCGAGAAAATCTAAAATTACTTTTGATAAACCAAGTTCTGTAAAATCTGTAGCGGGAACAAAGCTCAGAAAATCTTCACGTAGCCTAAACTTATTTTTCCCGTTTATTGGTACAAGTTTTTCAACATATTGGACACACATTGACACTTGTTCAATGCTAGCAATATCTGCAGTGGTCGGCCAGTATGGTAAAAGCTTTGGAATTGTTAACTTGGTCAATAATATTTTTAAGTATTATATTATGGCAAATGCCAATTAACTAATTTTGAATCTCCGGACTCGTATACATAGCATTTTTTGGACTAGTTTCCAAATGAATTCTAAGTTGCTCGTCTTTCTCAGCACGGTACCTGAGGAGAGCGCGAAAATTACCATCATTAAATGAAGGTTCCTTAGGTGCTTTAATTCTTCCAGAATCAATATGGCCCTTAAGAGGAAAATTTTGACGACCACATAATATTACTGCTCTGATTATAAAAATAAAACCCTGTTTGCTTTCTCTAATGAAATTTTCTTGTTGTTTTGAAACTCGGCGCAGGCCGAGAGCGATGATTGTGAGAGCACGTGGGCTTGCGAGTCCCGGCCGTTCGAGGAAACCCGTGCTTACTCGCTGCTCAATTGCTGCTCATCGTCCTCTTAGTCCGCAGAAATCCCCACTCCCACCACCGCCTAGGGGAACGCGGTTTTCCGTTCCCCGTTTAATGTCAATTTCCCGCGCTTTGGGGTCTTGGCACAGCTGATCCGTAGCATAAATAACGGCTTTATCATCGTGGTTGAAGGAAGAGGTGATCAAGTATGGGCACACGCGGCATTCGGACCTCGCATCGGCCCCCCTTGATTCGGTGCGCGTTGGACGTCTTAAGTGCGTAGAATCAACCATTGAGCGTGCTGATTCGAATCTGCGTGACTTTGGAAGAAGCACATAATTCCGTTCCTTCTCAATTGGGGTGACTTGATTGATGGAGGATCGCTAGCATCATAAAGTATGAAATAAGAAAACAAAAATAAATGTAAAATAAAAATAATAGGGTAATGCATAACAGGTAGAAAACAACAAGACAAAAAAGAATGGAACAGTTTGGCAGTGACACCCCTGTTGCATCAGTCTTCTAATAGACCAGTTCGCGGAGATTTTTGTCTGTATTTTCCGGGCGGTAGCAATGTTTCGATTGATTCTTATGTATTTTTTACCGTAGAATACAATTATCGTTACCCGTACTTTGTAAAAGTTGTGCTTCATTTCTTAATTTAACAATTTGTGGAAAAAAAATGATTTATTTTTACATTTTCCTTTATATCTCTAATTATCTACAAAATGAGATCTGGTGCAATATCCCAAGTGCCATTGTTAACCTGCAAATTGCATTCTAAGTTGAAAAAGTGCGTTTTTTTAAACATTTAATATCTCAACAACTAAAATACCTAGGAGCTTGGAATTCTCAGAAAATGTTACTATTACTAATATAAATAACTGCACCAAATTCCAAAACGATCGCTTTTTAACTTTTAGAGTTATTAACGATCAAAATTTTTTTCAAAGTTTAATTGCATAATGCGCCAAAGTTGCTGTGATCGTCTAATTTTGATCCAACTGGTCTCAAAAATTAAAAAAACTATTCAAATTTAATATTCCGTTTGAATTTTTAAAACAAGTTAATTAGAACCTATTTCATAGCGATTTGTTTAACACTAGTAGTTTTAAACACACGTATAAAACTATATAACTTTTGCAAAAATCAGTATTGATGATTCTCGTTTGCACAACTTTAAAGCTGGTATTTTTTTATAAATTAAAAAAAGAAAGAAAGTTGTCCTAGCATGCACGGGAGCCGAGATAATTTTTTTTTTTTTTAAATTCGTGTGGACGTATTACACGTCGTACAGCGGTCAGGTTTAGAGGGATTTAAGTTCAATACTTGTACTTTTATTAAAAAAATATATTGTACCTGCAGCGCATCAAATAGTATAAAATAACAATTGTTGAAGTTAACCGTGCGAGAGCCGAGCGCGCCGGCCGACGTGTGCTGCAGAGGTGGGAGGAGCGACTGCGGCGGCGGCAGCTCTCCGAGCGCAGCTCGGCGACAAGAGAGCAAGGGATTTCAAATCATTCATTCTCGTTAAAATATCATTTTCTCAGCTTCCTCTGCAAGTACAAAAATCCTTTTGGAATCGATTTGGGTAGCTTGACGATGTATTATCGATGGTTATTACTATTTGTATGGACGATTAAGGTTTTTGTCCCAAATTTGAAGCTTATGTTTAACATTAATTAAGAAATTTTTTTCAATTATATCTAAAATAATGTAATGATGATAATATTATATGTTACACAATATTTATGTGTTATCGTAATAAACTTGCAGAAAAAATTCGTTCAACAGTTAAAAATGTTTATGAGTTTGTAATATACACAACATTATGTTACGGAAAATAATACATTGTTTTTTATTTCTAAATAGAAAATCGATACAAGCACAAAAAATATAATTATTATAAAAATCATAGGCGCGCGCGCTTTAATGGCCTGTCATTGGTATCTAATTTCAAAAAGGTTTAAGAATTATTTTCCTAAATTATAGTATAGAGACGAGAGAAACAGTGCTTCAAAATTTTTACATTATTTTAGATAATAATGTTTAAAAACCGTATTTAACGGCATTTTTTTAGTGCATTATATTTGCTTTGCATTAACCAACTGATAAAGACGAAAACCCTAATCGTCTATAAAAATAGTAATAACCATCGATAATATATCGTCAAGCTACCCCAAATCAATTCCAAAAGGATTTTTGTACGTGCAGAGGAAGCTGAGAAAATGATATTTTAACGAGAATGAATGATTTGAAACCACTTGCTCTCTTGTCACCGAGCTGCGCTCGGAGAGCCGCCGCCGCCACAGTCGCTCCCCCCACCTCTGCAGCACACGTCGGCCGGCGCGCTCGGCTCTCGCACGGTCAACTTCAACAATTGTTATTTTATACTATTTGATGCGCTGCAGGTACAATATATTTTTTTATTAAAAGTACAAGTATTGAACTTAAATCCCTCCAAACCTGAGCGCTGTACAACGTATAATACGTCCACACGAATTTTTCAAAAAAAAAAATTATCTCGGCTCCCGTGCATGCTAGGACAATTTTTTTTTTTAATTTATAAAAAAATACCAGCTTCAAAGTTGTGCAAACGAGAATCATCAATATTGATTTTTGCAAAAGTTAAATAGTTTTATACGTGTGTTTAAAACTACTAGTGTTAAACAAATCGCTATAAAATAGGTTCTAATAACCTTTTTTAAAAAATTCAAACGGAATATTAAATTTGAATAGTTTTTTGAATTTTTAAGACCAGTTGGATCAAAATTAGACGATCACAGCAACTTTGGTGCATTATGCAATTAAGCTTCGAAAAAAATTTTGATCTTTAATAACTCTAAAAGTTTAAAAGCGATCGTTTTGGAATTTGGTGCAGTTATTTATATTAGTAATAGCAACATTGTCTGAGAATTTCAAGCTCCTAGGTATTTCAATTGTTGAGATATTAAATGTTTAAAAAAACACACTTTTTTAACTTACAACGCAATTTGCAGGTTAACAATGGCACTCGGGATATCGCACCAGATCTCGTTTTGTAGATAATTAAGTAAGGAACAAAAAACTGTACTCATGCACACTGCTAAAAATGCACAGGAAAGGAGATATAAAGGAAAATGTAAAAAAAATCATCTATTTTTCACAAATTGTAAAATTAAAAAATGAAGCACAACTTTTACAAAGTACGGGTAACGATAATTGTATTCTACGGTAAAAAATACATAAGAATCAATCGAAACATTGCTACCACCTGCAAAATGCACGTTTTCATATTATTTCGTCCCCGTCGTCTGGTCTACAACGCCTCCCAAGCTTCCGTGAACTCCAGCTCCAATACATCTGCGTCAGAGACTGCATTGCCGTCACGCCGTGGAGCAGGTGTATTATTGAGGCGCTCTGGCAATGGAGCGGGGTCAAGTGCGTCCTTTTCGTTGCTCTCGAGGCGTTCTATGAGTCGCTGACACAGCCGCTTGAGTCGGTGGTTCAACCGTTGTCTCAGCCGTCGGTTCGTCCTCTGCCTCCCCATGATAGGGCCGAAGTTCTGTCCCGTGAAACCGGCCTCGGATATTGCCCGTTGATGGTTCCTTTAACTCAAAAGTGGACCCTCGAATAACCCCGGAGACTAGATACGGCCCCTCGTAAATAGGGAGTAGCTTGATTGTTATTCCCGCATTCGCCTTAGAGAAATAGCACCCCTTAACCAAAACGAGCGCTCCGGGCTCGTAGGACCGTGAAACGTGTCGCTTGTTGATCGCGTTTGCTCGCGCTTCACCCGATTCTTGCATCCTCTGTGCCACAGCGCGTAATTTTTCCACCAAGTTCTCTCTTTCCGGCTCAGGATCGACGTACTCGTCCCACGGTCGTACCGGCGCACGCTGCTCGAACAGCTCTCTCGTGGGATAGCCCGTAGCTTCATGCCTGACATCATTAATGATGTTCTCGATTGTGGGGATTAAGCCCGCCGACGCACTATGCCTTTTACCAATTTCACCAATGAAGCTCTTGAAGAATCTGCCTAGTTTCTTGATGACCCGTTCCGCCAGATTGCTCTGAGGGTGTCTGATAGCTGAACGCAGGGGTTTCACTCCTTCACGTGCTAAGCGCTTCTCCCATGCCCCAGATTTAAACTGGGTCCCGTTATCACTCAAAATGTGAGTGGGTTTCCCATACATCGGGACATAGTTTTCGAAAATCCGTCTCAGCGCGCCTTCTGCGTTCGCCTTTCGCAAGAAGTAAAGAGTGACATGATTCGTGAACGCGTCTACAGCTACGAAAAGGTAACGTGCGCATCCACTAGAGGGAGTTAAGGGCCCGTAAAAATCAACGCACAGGGTATCGCGTGGTCCCTTAGGCAAGATGGGCCTACTTGTAAAATAGTTTGGTCCCGTATACACTTTTATGCGCTGGCAACTCTGACACGAGCAAACGACGCGTGCAACTATCGCGGAAAGGCGTCGCGCCGTAAAATGGTCATATAAAAGGGATTGGCATTTTTTCGTCCCGACATGACCGTACATTTCATACGTCTCCCGCGCGAACATCTGCAGTAAGTGACGTGGGAGTACGATCCGTGACACTCCTTTCCAGACTTGGCGGAGCAGGCCGTTTGACAATGAGTAGTGGGATCGCGCGCCCCCCTTTTTAAGCTTCTGCAAGATATCCGCCAAGGCCGGATCCCCCTCTTGATGTGTACGAAGAGTCTGCAAGGCCTCTCGCATGGGAATACTCATCTCTTTGGCCCACGAAGCGTTGATAGAAGAACGCGGGTTTTTACTTGATTCGATTGGGGCGAATTGGTGGCTCAGAGCGTCTGCTGCCTTGTTTTCGGTACCGCGTGTGTGTTGTATGTCAATGTCGTAGGTTTGGATAACGAGCATCCATCGTTCCAACCGTCCCGATAGCGTAAGGCATGAGAGTAAATACGTGAGTGCATGATGATCGCGCTTGACTATAACGCGGCCGCCCAAGATCAACGATCGGAGTTTTTCCCATGGCCCAAACGATCGCGAGCAGCTCTAACTCGGTTGTGTAATAATTACGCTTAGCCAGCCGGAGAGTGTGACTAGCCATATAAACAATCCGCTCTGTTCCCTGCTCGTCTGCTTGACAGAGAACAGCACTGAGGCCTGACTGACTTGCGTCCGTATATAGGTTGAACGGGACGTTGGTTCAGGGATGGTAGAGCATAAGACGCTCAACAAACAATTTCTTAATCTCGGTAAATGCCATCACCTGACGATCGCCCCATTCCCATCGAACGCCCCCTTTAACAAGTTTCAGCAGCGGCTCGAGTTCCGTACTTAACCCGTTTGTGAATTTCGCGCAAAAATTAATGAGGCCGTTAAACGCCTGTAGTTGTTTGAGGTTGCCGGGAGGGGGAAAATCACGAATCGCGGCTACTTTCTCCGGATCAATCACGATGCCGTGCTTGGTCACGATATGGCCTAAAAAGGGAAGCTCGGTTCGACAAAAACGGACTTTTGGTAAGTTCAACGTGATCCCGTGCTCCTCGGTGGCGTGAAGCAGTCGTGCGAGGTGTTTGAGATGGGTCCGGAATTCAGGAGAAATGCAGACCCAATCGTCTACAAAATCATGGACGAAAGTTCTTAAGGGCTCGAGGAGTTTCTCTGACGCTCGAGCCAAAGCCGCGGTGCTAACTTTCAGACCGTATGGGACACGCGTGGGATGGTATGTTTGACCTTGATGTAGGAAAGCCGTGCATTGTCGCGAATCCGGTGTGAGCTCAACTTGCCAAAAGGATGCGGTGAGGTCGAAACTGGTCATGACGCCTATATTTTGACAACGTTGAAAAAGCCGATCGATGTCGATCGAGCCATCGTGATCACCTCGCAGTCGTTTGTTTACTTCCCGAGCGTCTAAGCACAAACGAACAGTTCCGTTGGCCTTGATGACAGGTTGAAGTGGATGAATGTATGTACTGCTCGAGCGCTCGATAATCCCGAGCTTTAGCATTCGTTGGACTTCTTCTGTGACTGCGTCCCGATAGCGAAAAGGAACAGGGTAATTATGTGAGAGATACGGACTTTCGTCAGCGAGCGTGAGTTGATATTGGAAGTTTTTAAAACATCCGGGCTTATCACTGAATACGTGTCTATATTTAATTAGGAGATCCTCGAGCGCCCGCTGCTCCTCGGTCGTTATGTTTTCGACGCGTGCTATGCATTCGCGAATTTTATCCTCCGTGGCTCCTTCGCACGCCATGGTACAAACCGTGACTTCGACGGCTTTCTCAGTGTGAGATTCCCGCTCGACCGTACGGTTTATACAGGGAATGATTCCAGACTGCCCCCTAACGGTGTACGTAATATCGCGTGCGCTTACGTCTATAAGGAAATTCAATTTGGCCTGAGCTTCCGTGCCGATGATGCACTCCCGTACGAGCTGCGGGATGACGTAAAAATCGACATCGGTCATCGTAGTGCCTATACTTATGGAGGCACGAAATTGCCGTTTAATGGCAGCCGACTTTTCGCCAATGAATCCCGTCGCGCGGATCCCGGTAACAGGGAACGTAGGACAGCGTGAAAATACTTCTGTGTTTAACTGATAGAAACGGTCCGATATGCAGGCAATGCGGCAACCTGTGTCGACGAGCGCGTCTACTGCGATCCCCTCGATAAAAATTGCGATTCCCGGAGGCGCTCTGCCATGGTATCGAGGGGGCGAAAAAATATGTGTGAATTGCTCCTCGTCTAGGAGTTCCCCGGCTGGGTCGGTAAAAATCGCATTAATCAGCGGTGGTTCGCTTGCCGCGTCGGCTTCTGGTTCAAGAAAGCATGGTACTTGTAGCATGCCCCCCCACTTCCCCAGTGTACGTTGCGCGATCCGATACCGCCTCTGCATCCGTATCGGTAGGGCTTACTCGCACAACGGAAGCTCGTTTTCCGAAACCGGTGTAAGGTCAACTTCGTGTACTTGCGGGCGTTCTGGCGTTGCGCGCTAATTCTCTCCCGCTCCCCTTCCTGTACCGACGAAAGGCCGCCTCCCTGCGTGATAACGCGCATCTTGAGTCGTGGTTGGTGTTGATGATCTACCCGGTGCACGTGCCTGATTTTGGTATTCGCGATGGGCAATACGTGTGAGGAACGGCTCCCGTCGGGCCTTGTTGTTTTCGTACGGCGAATTAAGCGTACTTGCAGCGTCGACCGATTCGAGTATTTCGATCAACTCATCAATATCACGGACTTGCCTAACGAGTATAGCCTGCTGTACGGTGTGGTTGAAGTGGCGCGCGAACTGATGTATGATGTCACGCTCAAGAGATCGTGGGACCAGCTGTCGCACCTTATTAAACAGCGCGAGCACATATTCGGCCCGCGAGAGGTTGCGGTCGGCCCGATAGTAGCCGCTCTCCATTTCTTTCCGAATTTGCGACTGTGCGTTCTGATTCCAATATTTAGCGTTGAAATTTTCCGTGAATAAATCAAGGCCCGTTATCGATTCTCCAATGTGTTTCCACCAATCCGCGGCTGTTCCTCGGAGCGCGTGTCCGATAACGTACGAGAGCTCCGACTCGATAATATACATTCCGTGGACGTAGTTTTTTTAGATCGCGGAGGAATTTTGTTGGGCGGTCCAAAGCTGAGGCGGAAAATGTCGGCAAATCCATTCGGATAATAGGCGGAGTCCACCCCTCGGTGGTGCGAGCATCGAGTCCTACGGCGTTTCGTGCTTCGTGGCGGTTTTTTTCAAAATCGCGACGTAATTCCGCTCCCGAGCGTTCGAGTGCCTCAACTTAACCTAAATAACTATCCTTTAGATTTTATCGAAAGTTGTATAAAGAAAAGATTATATTTTTTAAAGTCCATTAATAAAAGTCAAAATAATATCAGTCCTGTTAATAATGCTATTGGCTCATTAGTTATACCTAATTGCCGTGAGTTAGATTATAAGTTGAGGGTATTTTGTTCAAAAAGTTTTATTAATGTCATTTTTAAGAGTAGTCATAAATTGCCGTTCAATAGAATGTATGGAAAAGACATATTGAAAAAGTTGAATAACCCGAATGTTGTCTATAAAATTGATTGCTCAGATTGCAGTAATTGTTACATTGGCCAGACATTAAGAAAATTAAGTATTAGGTTAAATAAGCACAAAAGTGACATAAAACATAAACGTGAGAAGTCTGCCTTATATCAACATCATTTAGACACAGGGCACTCTTTTAATTTTAGTGACAACGAAATCAACATTATAGGTATAGAACAGAATTATTATAAGATATTGTTATCTGAGATGATTTTTATTGAAAAGACAAACAATTTAGTTAGACTGTGATAATTGAAATAAAGTTTTTAAGGTGGCTCCAGCGCCTAGTGCCGTATCAAAATGGGGAGACTAAAAATTAATCATTATTTTTTTTTAAATATGGTATAAAATTATCGTAGAGACTGTTGTAAGCCATATTCTACATTTTATCTGTTACTTTAGTGAGTTAATATAAAAAAAACAAAAAAGTTTTATGGTGCCCTAATTGCTGAACTGTTACGGTACGCTTCTAAGTTCAAGAGTAGTTATACCTATATATATGTACTCTGCAGAATGCAGACAGCTGAGAGCTGACTTGCACTCGCAACTGTATACTTAGTCTCCGATTATTTAAAGATTTTGTTCGATAACAAGACACTTTTCTCATGTCATCGAAAACTGCGTAATAATATATACAAGATAGTATATTTTTTACACCTTACGGGTTATTTATATAAGTGCAGCAGTAGGTTGTATATCGCGTAAGCTTACATTTCCTATCTAACCCGTCTTAAAACTACGATTTTGTAAGCATGATTTCTTACAATTTTTATCGTCAACCTTAATTTTTTTTTTTATACGAATAGAAAGATGGGAATTCAAAGAATATAATTCAATTTTTTTAACCTCGGTTGGGTTATTTATAATTTTAACATTGAGGCCACTGGAGCCACCTTAAACGGTACATGCACTTGTTACTTAAGTAAATTAATATTTGTGTATGTATATCCTTTATTTTAATTTGAATTTATCGCGCGTTTTTACTGTATAGATTGAATATATATGTAACACATGTTGTAACACATGTTGTAAGGCCAGTCGACTATGTGCCCTCGTTGGGTACTGACGTTGTTTGAATCTTCGTGCATAGCATAATACAGATGCAATTTCTGTCCAAGCCATTAACAAAATATTTGTACCTTTAGAAAGAAAGTAATAAATGAGTTTCTTATATAAGTAGGTCGTTGTGGATCCTTCAAAACCATCAATGAAGTATACTTTTTTTGAAATAAACCAAAATAAAAGATATATACAATAGTAATGTTAATTCGAAATTTGACTATATCCGTCGGCTTATGTTATGGTACACGCTTGCGAATTACTAAATTATTAAAGTATAACGTAGGAGGCGAAATAGTAACGAGAGAAAAAATTGGTAATAAAGTCTTTATTCCAAGAGTAACATAAAATACTTGAAATACTTCATCATTACCTTTTATTTTATATAGAAAAAATTCCCATTAGTCATAGCATTTGCAATGACTATAAACAAGTCTCAAGGTCAAAATTTTTATAATGTGGGATTATACTTATAGAAACTTTTATTTTCTTATGGTCAATTGTACGTAGCCTTTTCGAGATGCAAAAATGAGAATGGAGTTTTTGTTCAAATCGATAGAGAAAACATTTTAGATATTGAAAATACAGTACGGAAAGAAATTTTTACCTCATAATAACAATATGATTTAAAGATTTTCATGTATAGACAAAATTTATTACTTAATAGTACATCCCATAAATGTTAATTGTGTTCATCTATTGTACCTATTTCAATATTAATTCAAAACAGAATAGGAATAGACCTAAGTCTTTGTGATTTGATAGGACTTTATTAGTTGACTCATAAAATGAGTCATCTTAATGCAAAACTTTCACGGTTTGTATGACTAATAAACTAAATGTAATTTAAATTTTTGTATGTATTGGTATTATTAACTTATATACAAAACATTATAATACAGACAAAATAAAATTTTACACATAGTTTATCATAAACGCTAACAAAAAAAAGCTTAGCGCACCAAGAATTTTATACTTACAAATAAATTAAAATACAATTGATATAAATTGGTTTCTGGTCGTACTTAGTTGTATAAATGGAATAGTTATTAATTATTCGTATGTATAAAGTCCATCTATTTTCCTCCTGGGTAAAGTGAAAAAGTAAATAAAAAAAAAATTTATTGTAAGAAAAAAACATGTTTTTATAACTTATCATCCTTTACAATTGAACATTTTTATAGTACAAAAATATGTATGACATATTTTTTAATGATGTATTAAACTATATTTTTATTGAAAGACTTTGAGTAAAATATCAGTAAATGAATAATCTTTTTACTACTAATATAAATAGTTTTATGTAGTAGAACGTTGCTGAGAATGCCTCAGACAGTTAACTAAATAATATAACAGTTAACTTTATAATTTAATATAAAATTATAATAACGCTTGGTGCTACGACCCTCTATAAATCGATTATGGCTTTAAATTTCTTCTAGATGATGAGATAAATCATGGCGATAAGACAGTTTTGTCTTAAAGTAATTTAATAATAAAGCAGATTAAAAATAATAGATTAATTTATACACGACACATACACGTCTGTATACACACCAAGGTCCAAGAAAGACGATATGATCCCTGTCAGCTTTCCCAAAAGTAGTGTGAGGGTGGTATAGGGTCACGAAAAAATGTGTGGGGTCTGTGGGGAGCCTTAGGGGGTTTTGAGGAAAACTGCAATGTGTTAAAATAAGAGAGAAAAAACGGATTTCTTACCTTATTTTGTGGGGGGGCAGTGGTAGGGGGTGAATGGGGGTCTGTAAGGGGGGGTACTTGAAATGCCCCACCAAGATAACAATATAATATAGGAAGATGTATATAAATGTAACCCCAAAGAAATCTTTAAATCTTTATAATTTAATAATTTTGTATAATTTAAATTTAATATCTACAAAATTATGAATTTGATAAATAATAAATCAATTGTTACTTAGTTGTTTAACTTTTCTTCAAGATGTTTCTTATATTTCAATGTACTTAAAATATACATAAAACACATAGTTCCGTATCACAATATTTTATCATATGATAAATATAACTTATACTTGGAATTAAAGTATCTAGAAACTATATTATAAAGGCTTTTTTGTAAACAGAAAATGTACATATCTGAATAATCGTATGAAATGAAATATTATCAATCAATATTTAATATTATTACATAGCAGCGATATGGTATTTGGCACAAAAAATGAAATTATGAAATTTAGAGGATTATGAAATCGGCGTTTGAAAACATGCGACAATTTTTGTAATTATAAAATTTTTAGTACCAAATTACAGGCTGTCCTGTTCTTCAATTTTGTAAAATTAATTTTTTACCAAATTTCAAGATTTTCAAAATAAATGTCAAAGTTTCAATGTGCATAAAAAATTGCGTCATGCGAGCATTTTTATTTTTATTTTAATGTAAGAATTTGAAAAAACAGTGTCTGAATATATAAGTTTTTATATGTTCTCACTTGTTAAAATTCTAATTTTGAAGATGCATTTTATATGTTTAAAAAACTATATTTCTTAGAAAAAAGTGTAGGATTATAGTACATAAACATTGACAAAAAAATAATAATAACATTATGAACGATCAAAAATCTCTTGCCATACAATGTTTTTAATGGTAGCTTGGTTCACCGAATTATTTTGTATGAATATATTCTCAGGATTCTTACATCTTGATACCAATACGTATATTTGACCATGACAAAACAAAGTTTTTTTGTAGTAAAATCCTAATTTATCAAAACATTAATCTTATAATTTATTGATTGTTATGGAAAAAGCTAGAACTATTGGAAACTATTTTTTGGATACAATCAACGGGAAAGATAAATTATTACTGGTATTTTACTTGATTCTTGGAATAAAAACTGTATTACCAGATTTTTTACCAGTTATTATTTCTGCTTCTAAATTATATTTAAATATTTTTGCTATATGTAATTTTTTGCCATTGCACAATCCATCGAATATACTCAAGTTTCTTATTAACATAACAACAGCATCTACTTTTAAATTTATAACATGTGACGGTAATCTTTCATGTACATTTTTTATAGTTTCTATATAGAAATTGATGTTTATATTTTTATTAGTGCGATCACTACCTTTATATTTTGCATAATTTGTGCTGTAATAAGTATGTTCTTTTCTTTTAATGTAAATAATTAAAATGTACTAAAGTTTTTTATGAGGTGTTAGAATTACTTTGTTTAGGCAGCTATTTATATCATCTCCATAAATTCGTTTACAAATATCATCAGATTCCCACCTTCGTGGAATTTTGAAAGACTTTATTGTTTTATTTGCAATGTCAACTAACAATAACAAAAATTTAAAATCTGTACACTGCGTATTACTTTTCAATTTCATAAGCTTAGAGTGTTTTTGAAGAATCAAATACTTCATAGTTTCACTAATTATAGAGCTCTGACACTCACGCTTTATCACTGGAAGTATTTGTCTAAAATTGCCTCCTAAAATAAATAATTTTTCACTTTATGGAATATTATTAACACATCAATCTTTTAAAGTTTCATCTTTTATTTCCAAAGCTTTTTAAAAGATCATTCAAGCTTTATCCCAAATAATTACATTTACTCATCGTAATTTTTCTTTATCAGCATAGTATTCTAAAAAATAACTCTAAATGTTATTTAAATCTCATAGAAATCAAAGTTTTCTATGACTTGTTATTCCTTTAGGTTATGAAATTGAAGCAATTCCTGTCCGAGCCATAGATATAACCTTGTTTAAAAAAAAAAAAATAAAGTTAATGTTTTGTATAAAAATATTTTTGTGGAACCTTCTGGACCATTACTAAAATAGAATAATGTATCAGTGTTAAAAATTTTATAAAAAGTTGTTTTTTGATTACTATTTAGTTTAACAAGTAAATCCTTAAAATTTGTTTCTAAATCAGTTACAGTTTTATTGTCCTCTATATTTTCAGATTTTACTGTTTTATCTGGTTCTGGTAGCCCATTTTCTTTACATGATTTTTCGTCAAATTTAAAGATTTTATTTAAATCTAATAAAGCATTGTTTTATTTATCGTTTTTTCCATCTTTAATAAAAAATTTGTTACAGTTATTCCTTAATAGACTTACCACAAACGTCTTTAGATTTATAAAACCATGCGAAAATTTTTCTCAGTTAATGTGGCAGCATAGAGTTACAAACTTTTTTAAATATTCCATATATTTTAGAGTCGTGTTCAACTTAACCTAAAGCAATAGCATCAGTTATAATTGTACTGTAATGTATGTTATCAACTGTTTTAAAACTTTTAAAAGATTCAGCTCCACTCGCCCAATTTAAAATTAATTCTAAAAAAAACGCTTTAAATCCTTAGATGACACTTTATTTAGTCGCCCTATTGTTAAATTACGTCTAACTCTTTTTTTCTTAACCCCAGTTCTTCCTGTCGAATTGAAACATTATTATTCTTAAATATTCACGTATCTAATTTTTTTGCGAAACTATCTATTTTATTTTATTTAAACCAAGCCGTTAATGCTGTTTTAGAGTTTTCTATAGCTTTAAACATATTATTTTCTCGAAAAATAAACTAAAATCATCAATTAAAATTTTTTTATCACTATTTTTGATCCTATATGTATGATTATCACATCTATTGTCACTGCTACTGTGATTTGGGTATTGATTTTTTGTAAAAACAGTATTATTACCAAACTTTTTTGAAATCTTTTTTATACAAATTTTTTGATGACTGGTAAGACATGGACTATCTTTATCATGAGGTCCATGAAGTATGTGTTTAATTGGAAATTCAAAGTGATCAGTGATCCGTTGGGGGCGAAATGTGAGACATTGTCAGTCGATAGCACGACAGGTGACGAGTAAGTCAACCAAACTTACGAATTCTCGCGTACCTGCGCCTGATGAGGCTGACGTATATTGTCAGCAAAACGTTGTGCATTAATAAATCAACGCAATAAAATTTAAATACACTTTCCTTGTATTTATTTATTTTCTCACATTTCGCCCTCAACGGATCACTGATCACTTTGAATTTCCAAATTCATCGGAGGGCACAGATTTATCCTAACAAACTATGTGTTTAATTACTAATTTTCTTATTTGTGAATCAAATGGGATTTTCGCTGAAATTTATTTATGCATGTCTATGGTAGTACATAATTCATTGTATACATGCAATAATACAATAGTATGATATTGAGGTAATTCTCTTTTTGGAAATTCCATGGTATAAACGTAATTAATAATTTTTTAGAAAATGTTGTGTTTAGTCATATCGTCTAAAATTAGTTTTAATTTTGTATAAAACAATCTAACAATTATCCGGTTATCATTTGGAGTTGCACCTTCAGGAAAGTTTTTTTAAAATTGTTTTATTTCTAGCCATTTAGGGTTTCATGTGATGGTAATAAAAAAATCAGGTCGTCCAAACTTTTGCATTTTTACCATTGCGTCTTGATAATGTTATTTAATGGCTTTTTATTATAATTTATGCATGCAAAAAAAAACGTTACGTTAATCTTTGAACATAGAGTATAGGACTAAAAATTTTACTATTTGGTCGATAGGAAGTTCGATATAAGTTGTATTGAAGCAACGTAAAAATGTCTGCTTTTGTTTAAAATTTTTGTCTATTATCTGTACTCTATCCTACATCTCCTACTGGGAAACAATAAAGGAAATACCATAGGATCAACGTGCTGTATTCAGCATACAGCATCGATAATGCTACCTATAAGGGTGTTGATAAATTAGATGATAATATTTATATATTTTCCCGTAGAAATGTTAAACAATATTCGTGAAGGCTTTTCACGTCATAAACTTAAATTAAAAATAGGTATAATATTAATGTTTATGTGAAATTGAAGTATGTGGTGCCCGGACTCTGATCAATGCCCTAGCGCGCCCACCGTCGGAAGCAGCAGCTAGTCCCGCGAGCTGGCGTGTGCTCTGTTCATTGCCCTAGCCATAGCGCTCAACGTTCACACACGTTACTCCGACCTTAACGTCATGTATTAATAAAGTCTATTTTACTGTTTACACCTAAAGTGTCACGTGCGTCCTTTCGTCTGCACACCTTGGCTTCTCCAAAAGTATATCAGACGGCTTATGTAATGGTACACGATTGTGAATTACTAAATTATTGAATTTTAACTTAAAAAGCGAAATAGATGCAGGAAAAAAATTGGCAGTAAAGTTTTTATAACAAGAATTATATTAAATACCGGAAATACTTTATCATTACCTTTCATTTTACATAGAAAATAATTCTTATTAGTTGTAGCATTTGCTATGGTTATGAAAAAGTCTCATGGTAAAAGTTTTAATAATGTGCAATTGTACTTGAAAAAATTTTTATCTTCTCATGATTAATTGTACGTGGTTTTATCATGATACAAAAATTAAAATGTAGTTGTTCTTCAAATCGATAGAGACAAAATTTAAAATATTAAAAACATAGTCCGCAAAGATATTTTTGATTATAAGTAATAATGTTTCTATTAATAAAAATATGATTTAAATATTTTTATATACATAGACAAAATTTATTACCTTATAATACATTCCATCAATGTATATTGTGTTAATTCATTTTACCAATTCCAACACTAATTTAAAAGAGAATAGGAGTAGAGTTTTTGCAGCTTGATAGGTCTTTCTAAGTTGACTTATGAAATAAGTCATCTTGATGCGAAACTTGAACGGTATTAAAGATAAACTGAATTCAATTTACGCTTTGCGCAATGATCCCCTATAAATTATTTATGACCTAGAATTTTTTTTTGACGATAAGACAAATCATATCGATGAGAAAGTTTTATCTTAAATTTATTTAGTTATGAAGCTGATTAAAAATAATTGATTAATACATATATGACACGACTACGTCTGTATACACATCAAGGTCTGATAAAGACGGTCAGATTCCCCAGAAGTAGTGTGGGGAGCAGTGAGGGTCACAATAAATAATGTAGAGGCTGTGCTGGGTATGTGGGAGCTGTGGGGGTTTTAGAAAAAACTGCGATGTGTCAAAATAAGGAAGAAAATTGTGAGTTTTTACCTTATTTTTTCGGGGGTGGTAGGGTGTGAATGAGGGTGTGTGAGGGGCTGTAGGGGGTTGTGTGGAATGCTCCACTGAGATAAACATGATGTAAGGATATAAGGTGTGGCGTTCCGAGGTCTCATTTTAGTGCCGTTCTGCGCCTTCCATCACGACGCCATATTTGAGGGAGATGTGACTACTACAGCGTTGAAGAGCCCGTACACTGAAACGAAGTGGCCCAAGTTGAAACTGAAATCCATCCCCCGCATCCACCTCAAGGTGAGACATATATATATATATATATATATATATTTATAGACATACGTATAAATACACATGTACGTCAATTGATAAATGATTACCTATTTAGTCAGTTTTTCTGTGTGAATATTCACGAATTGTACATTTAGTCACTGAAACAACTGGAATACAAATATTGAAATAAAAAACATATATTGTTTCACGTGTTTCTTGAAGGTAATATGCTTGATATTTTAAAAGCTTTTAAAATTCGCAGACAGACATGCCGGCGCGATGGAAGCGTTCCTGATTGGTCAATCAAAATGGATGCGCAACGCCACATCTTATATTCTTACATCATGGAGATAACTATACAATGTAGAAAAAAACTATATATAAATATATATATACACTAGTGGGGCTGACACCCCCCTGCACGCTTCACGCGCCAACCCCCCACTAACAGATTAAGTGGATAAAATAACGACGTTACTCGTGTATTTATCAATGAAGGCTGAGAATGAGTTCACAACAGCAAAATACGTGACTTACAAAGAAGTTGATAAAACAAATGATAACATAATTATTAATTTTCCAATAGATTTTTTAAAAAATATCAGAGAAGATCTTCCACCACACGAATTAAAATTAAAAATAAATGCTACAGTAGTGTTAATAAGAACTTTAAGTACATCAGACGGTCTCTGTAGAGACACAAGATTAAAAACACTTAAATTATTTAAGTATAATATAGAAGCAGAAATAATAACGGGAGAAAAAAAGTAAGCAAAGCTTATATTCCTAGAATAACAATAAATACTGGCACCTTATCATCATTACCTTTTGTCTTCTATAGGAAACAGTTTCCCTTTGTATTAGCATGTTCTATGTTTATCAACACATCACTAGAACAGAGTTTTGATTCCTTAGGATTGTATATTATAAAACCTTTATTCTCTTACGGACAATTAAACGTTGATTTATTGAGATGTAAGAATCCAAAAAGAATTTTTATTTAAATCGAATCCGAGAATAAATCGGAAATTAAAAATATTGTTTAGCAAGAAATTTTTCAGTTATTCAAAAACATGTTACTTTAAAGATCGTCACATTTAAACAGATGTATGTTAATTTATAGAAATTATGTAAAACAAATATGTAAAAAATGTTAAAAGGGTTTTAAAAGAACATATGGTTTGAAATGTCACAACATTAAGCTAACAGAATGAATTATTGTTTCAAAAGCTGAATTGTGTTTGTCTGTTTAATTATACCTCTTCCTGAATTCTGTCATTTTGTTAATAAAGTCCTCAGGAAATTAAGAATTTTATATTTAGGTAAAGTAAACATGGACCAAAAAGAGATTTGAAATGCAGAAGTTCAATCAAGTTAAACAAATATTGGTACTTCAGAGACAGAAAGTGAGTAAGGGGGAGCAAATAGACAGAGGGAGACCTATGATCAGATCAAATACTAAAAACGAGGTATGACTTGGGCACTAAATTACGTTAATTTTTAACTTTTATGATGGTAAAACATTCTATAAATAAGTATTTTTCAGGAGAGAGGTGGAGGGGAAGCAAGGTGGAGTGGGGGGAGCTTACTTAAATATAATTTGATCAAAAATGACGTCAAAACAAGCAAATAACTACGTAAATCGAGAGGGAGCTGTGGAGTGCTGAGGGGGAAAGGGGGGAGCGGGGGGCTGAGACTCACTTTCGTTAATACAACTACATAAAATAGGGATATATATATATATATATATATATATATATATAAAATATTGTACATGCATAAATATTTATAACGCATGAGCCTCTTATGTCAGCACAAGGCTTCACCACTGACGCAGTATCGCACTTTTCCCACCACCATGCTGGGAGTGATAGAAAGAGAGAGATATATTGATAACGCATCGAACCTTGTCTAATAGCACTTGTCCAGCATTTTATGATGTGGTGAATTAGCAGTGTGTCCAAACACATCATTGAACGCCAGTCACCGACAAGTAGCGTCGAGATTTTTATAGTTGATTCCTTATCCCTCGCGTGGCTTGCTGTTATGTGCCTGATTTTGGTAGAAGGCTCGTTGGGATACACTTGAAAATTACAGTAAAACTAGGCCTAACTCTTCCAGCGTTTTCCGCCTGTACTATTGGAATATATGTGGGCTCTCAATATTATGAATTTGTAAGCGGCTACTGATGTGTTGGTTGATTAGGAGCTAGTATAGTGACGGTAGCCAAATATAATGGTGCGCTTGCTAATAATAAAATTTTATATATTCACCCACATAAAATTTCTCAGCCAATAGTTTTTCAATTTTTGCTGAATCACTAAAGATATGTGTGGTCTAACATTGTTGTGATGGGAGACATCGCTTTTTTACTTGATTAATTCTGGCCTTGCAATCACACTAGTTTTTGTCAATAGAGAGTAGAATTAGTTTTTCAACCAGGTTTCAGCAGCTTATGATGAGCAATTTCTTTTTAGTCCCACCAAACATTTAGCATTACCTTCCTTGGTGTCAATACAGGCTTTGCAATCGTCTGTGAATCTTCTGTTAAGTGTCGTACATGATCCACTTTTTATTACTCGTAATCATTTTTTCTAAGAATGGCTCAAGGTTATTTCGTGCCCATTCAACTTTTCTTTGTTCATTCATGTGGAATCAAAGTCTCGAGCTTTTTTGATATCCAGCCTTATGTAAATGTTTCACAACTGTTTTATCGTCAATTTTTAGTTTCCTAGCTATGATGGAGATGAAATATGTCAGTCTATCTCGATGTTTAGAATTTCATTAAATTTGTAAACGATTGACCAACCAGAGCCAGGTTCATCTCCAATATCGAAATTTCCAGTACGAAAACAAGCAAACTAGTTGTGATACTATTGCTCACTTATATTCTATAATATATTCTATGATTTTGAATAATTGCTTATAGTTTATTGGTATAAATGTTCCTGTTATCTTTATTTTATAGTTTAACGTGACTTGTAATAATTTTTTCGTTTTACGTTAATTTTTTTTTGTGGCTGTTACATTATTCTAGATGCATAACTAATCTTTCACTTTAAATCTCGAAAGTAATAGGATTGATATGATAATCTTGACCTTGTTATTTTAAACTATGAATTTTTCTTT
This sequence comes from Copidosoma floridanum, assembly GCF_036245765.1. Taxonomy (NCBI): domain Eukaryota; kingdom Metazoa; phylum Arthropoda; class Insecta; order Hymenoptera; family Encyrtidae; genus Copidosoma; species Copidosoma floridanum. The sequence continues at coordinate 12,712,071 of NW_028321885.1, forward strand.
TTTTTTTTGCAACACATTTGCATTTAATAAAGCAAAACCAACTAATTTATAAATTAAATCAATTCACTGTCTTAACTGTCCATCATCAAATAACAGCTGCTAAACTCATTTATCTGTGTTAACCTAAAGCTAGTAACGTTATTATACCTTTGTAATAAGAATAATTTTTTTTTTTTTTTTTTTTTTTACATTAATAGGTGTTAATCAACCAGAATTTTTGTTCATAGTGAGATAAAGAGAAACAAAAATTTGTAATTTATATTTGTAAAACAATTTAATACACAGTGATTGGGGAGACTTGTTTTATTGTTTGTACATTTGTATATTAGATTTGTATGTTTTTTAGCCTTATTTTTCGAATTCAAACCATTCTTACATGTTTTAAATATCGCTTATTTTTTAAAATAGTAATAAGGTAAAAAAATTGAAGCATTTTGTTTTGTTTAATAATATGGGTCTTAAGTTGTACAAATATTTACTAATAATTTGTTACAGCAATTTTAGAAAATAATGCAAACTGTCACTAATCATCTCATTAATTATATACAAACATCAATTATTTCACATTTTTGATTCGTAGAATAAGTTTCTTTTTCATTATTATTAGATTATATTTTTGTGAACGAATCTGTGAGAAGTGATGGAAGTACATAATAATGATAATTATGGCGATTATAGTTGCAATGATAATGGCCATGATAATCTTTCTAAGAATATATTTGATACTAAAGTGATCAAATATATGATAATTGTCTCTATAACTCAAATCATGTTTATCTCTAAATCTTAAAAATAAGCCACAACTGTAAGTTACTTATCAAAGTACTGGAAAATATTTTCCAAACCCAAAAAAACAAAAAAATCATTTTTGGTCATTACTTGATGGGTAAGTAACATTAATATCTATGATATCGGCGTTCAACCTAAGACAAGCCTAACCAGAGCAGTAGATAAGGGTGTCCGCCAAGGCTTTAGTGGCAAAGTTGGTTTACGCCCCTTCCCGGCAAGATGAAGGCCCAGGTTCGACTCCTGGCCCAAGCGGATACCTTTTATCACTGCTTTGTAATTTTAATTGACAAAGTTTTTTCGCACTCCAGCGAATTTCACTATAAAAATAAGTGCAACATTTCTATAAATTAAAACATAAAAAATATGGATAGCGCAATTTAGATGAAGGAGGTCAATATATAATACTTGACTGATTACATATAATACGTACCCATCGAGTAATAACAACAATATCTATAATATCGATGTTCAATCTAAGACAAGCCTAACCAGAGCAGTGGAGAAGGGTGTCTGCCAAGACTTCGGTGGCAAAGTTGGTTAACGCGCCTTTCCGGCAAGAAGGAGGCCCAGGTTCGACTCCTGGCCGAAGTGGATACCTTTTTTCACTGCTTCGTAATTTTAATTAACAAAGTTTTTTCGCACTTCAGCGATTTTCACTATAAAAATAACCGTGACATTTATATAAATTAAAATATAAAAAAATATAGATAGCGCGATTTCGATGGAGGAGTTCAATATATAATAATTTGACTGATCACATATAATACTTACCCATCGAGTAATATCATCCATATCTATGATATCAAATATAGTTATGGTTATTCTTAGTTTTCTGTAAAATATTTCCTTATTTTTTATTCCTCAGTCGTAATTTCAAAATATTTTTTATGTTAGACATTGTATTTTTGTTTAGTTTTCGTGCTAATATTAAAAATATGCTTAACTTGGTTTTCTCATTATTTTCCGCCTCGTGCACGTATCGGTTTAATGCATCTGTTTCAATATAATTGCTACCCTTATTATGAGACATTTCAAAATCATAATCTTGGATTGATAACACCTATCGGGTTAGGCGTGAACTCAAAAATTTTCATGTTAAGTAGGCTGATGCATGATGATCGTATTTAATTTACATTTTAGTTCCTAAAATAAATAAACGAAATTTATTTAATGCCTATAACTATAGCTAGTAATTTGAATTCTGTGGTAAAATAATTTTTTTCAGTACGTTTTATAGTCCGACTGGCCGTACATCCTACTTTTTCTTTATTATTTTTACCCATTTGACAGAGAATAGCTCCAAATGTGGTGTTATTAACGTCAGTATATAAAATAAAGGGCATACCGAGGTCGAGGTGGTTTAAAAACATATCATGGGTAAAAAAAACTTTTTATTTGTTTAAATCCTTGTAAATATTTTTCCTCCATTTCTAAAGTGATTTTTTAATCAATTCTAGTAGAGGCTCTATTTTGTACCATACCTTACGTGAGAATTTTTCGCAAAATGTTACTAAACCTTGAAAGCCCATAACTTCCTTTGCATTTCTTGATACGGAAAACTGTTTTTATTTTTCTACTTTGAGTGCATCGGGTTTAATGCCGTCAAACGGTAAGATATGCTCGCGAAATTTAATTTTGTCGTGGCAGAACTTAATTTTTTTCAAAATTATGTTTACAATTTCTGCCATAATTTTACTAAAAATTATTCTTATGTTAGATGTAATAAATGTTCTGAAAAAGTTGTAGCAATACATAGATAGTCATCTACAAAATCAATAATGAAATTTTGGATACCATCCAAAAGGAAATTTGATGCGCTTGTTAATGCAGTGCCATTGATTTTTAATCCAATCGGTATGACCTTAGACTGATATGTCCGTTGTTATGTAAAAAAGCGATATACTTTAGTGACACATGGTCAAGTGGTACCTGCAAAAAACGTGCCGTTAAATCGATACTTGACATTATTTCGATATTACTAAATTTTCGAAGTATTTTGTCCATATCTTTCGTTCCGCCATGTCTATCAAAATTCTTTGATTCATCTTTTGTGCGTCTAGACATATTCGTACAGCTTTTGATACAATTGAGATAGGATTAACATACGCTCTGTTTGAACGTTCAACAATATCCATCTCTAACATTCGCTTAATTTCAAGATCGATCTTTAGTTCAATATTTGTATAGATTAAATATGGGTATAGAAAATAAGATTCCTTGTTAGTTTTTTGAAGTGTATGTGTGTATGAGTTGAAACGACCTGGTTTCTTTTAGAAAATATGTCTATATTTCTGAACAAGTTAGTTTGATTGTTGTTTCTGATTTTCGTCAACATTCCGTAGCCTTAGTAATTTATCTGAGATCTCTGTGTCAGATATATTAGTATCTATATCTAGAGCGTCATCATGTTAATTGTTTTTTGTCTCTAGTTGACTTCCGTGTTTTTTAATGGATTATATTGTTTTGAATGTCTAACAACTGTAAAATTTGAGTGTTTCGTAATTTTTTTCAAATAAAAAAGAAATTTGTTTTAAATTTAGATCAATATTTACATTACAATAATTTAAAAAATCTATTTCCAGTATGCATTTTTTTTTAGCCTTTCAGATTTCTCACGCGTAAATTTACATGCTTGAAAACCCACGACTGGTAAAGCTGGAAATTTAAAAAATCTTAGTTTATTTTTTTTTAAAGCTTGTTCTGAGATGCATGTTAAGTATTTTTTGTATCTATCAAGGCCTCGATTTTATTAGTTTTGAATCTGAATATTAATTATGGGGTGTTACAGTGGTTTATTTTTATTAATGTTTTTTGTATTCAGTGGCTCTTTAAACATTGTACATCGTAAATCTTCAAGCACCGTATTGACTTCTGTATTAACTATAAAAAAAGAAATTAACTCGTTTTTTTTCGAATTTTTGATAGATTAAACATCGTGTAAACATCGATTCTAGTATTGTAATTTCTGCTTTTAATGAAAATGATTTTAAAATGAGCTTTATTTTAAAATGTATATTAATAAGTAAAAACTTAAAAGTTGGCTTTGTTTCACAATGTTTTATTATTCGCAGACAGCTGTTTCGTCAGTTACGCCATTGTCAGATGCTCGACATACACTGAATGGTCTATGTACATCAGTTCGCTAAAGTCAAGTACAAGTATTACAAATGTAGTTGTCGCTCAACGGTATGATATGTATGCGCCTGTGTATGAGTACCTTATGAGATACTATGTATTACATTTTCTATTATTGGAGATAGAGTAAAATTAATTTGATCGTTCGTTATGGATTTATTATGTTTTTTTGCTAATTCTATTTCTATTGTCTCAAACAGATTCAATTTAAAACTTTTAGGTAAACTGTGTAGTAACTTTATATTATTTTCATCTAGGAAATGCGCATTAGAATTACAATGTTCACTAAAACCGGCCGTATTGCGATCATTATAAATAGACTTTTTGTGCTCCTTTATACGTTCGGAAAGGGCACGTCCTGTCTGTCCAATATATATGGCATCGCATTCGGAACAATTAATCTGATAAACACCACATTTCTGTAAAATACCAACTTTTTCCTTATTATTACATACAATGGATTTCAAGTTACGTTTATTGACCATGATTGTATTTACAGTTTGTTTTTTTTTTAAATTACTTATTTTATCGGATACTGTGGGAACATAATTCAACATGTTAAATTTCTTGGTTTGTTTTGCGACTGCGTAAAAATATTTTGAAATAAGTCTATTTTTTATTTTAAAAATTAGATTATCTATGATGTTTTCATTGTAACCACTATTAATTGCTAAACATTTTAATAGATTGATTTCCTTTTCGTAATTAGATTTCGTTAACGGTACTGTTAATAATCTATGTACAAAAGAGTAAAATGCGCTTATTTTTATATTGATAGACTGCTTTGAATCGTACGGTACTAACGTATCTGTGAAAGTTGGTTTTCTATAAATTTCATACAACAACTCACCGTCTTTTCGTGTTATTTTTAGATCCAGAAAATTTAAACTATTGTCATTTTCAGCTTCTGCTGTAAATTTTATACCCGGTACTAAATCATTTATGTAGCTGAGAAAATTGGTCATTGTCCTCTCTGTACCCTTCCAGATGCAAAACACATCATCGACATACCTCGACCAGTGTAAAACATTACTGGTGAGGGGGGAGGTCGAATCGAATATAAGGTCCTCTACGTATGACATGAATATCTCACTGAGAAGGGGGGAGAGAGGAGAGCCCATTGGAAGACCGTTAAGTTGTAAATAATATTTATTATTTTACTTATTAATATACATTTTGATTTGAAATGTTTTACCAACGCCCAAGCGAGAAATCAATTAATAATAAGCTTTATTTTATTTCTACTTATGTGCGTAGGGTTATCTTGCAAAAGATCAAGGATGTCGTTGCCTAATAAACACTTTTTGTTTATTGATTGGCATATTACATAATAAATGATAATTTTCTCTTTTAAGGTTTATTTTCTTTTTTGGTTGGCTTTATAACGTTAATGCCTGTCTTGCCCCCCTGACTTGCCGTTGTATCTTGTAAAATTTTATTCGTATAATTTCCGGAAGGAACTAAGATTTGTGATATAACGTTTATTCGTTTCCCGAGTTGTTAGTTTCTTCAATAATGTTAACATGATTCGTTCGCAGGTCACTCAGATTACCCTGATTGGATGAATTATTATGCGGCCTCTCTACACATGATTTATTTGATGAATTACAACTATCATTTTGTCTTGGGTTTGTGTTACAATTTCCATGATTGGTTGTGTTATAATGATTCTTATTATTCCCGCGGTCATGACAGCTGATATCTTGTGAGATTGGTGTTGAGGCATGGAAGTTAATATAATTACGAGTAGGGCTATGATATACACGTAAATTTTCTTTAATGGTTATCGAGCTACTTAATACTCCAACCGTATCCATGTAGTCTAAAAGTTTAACATGATCGTGAAAAGTTGTTCATTCCTCGAAGAATTACCAATTGTTGGATAACTTCATCAAAATAATTTGCTAACTTTTTGACGGCATCTTCCTTGATTGGTGATGCTATTAACATTTTTACGTAGCTGTAAAAATTTAGAACTCAATATTTGCTACAACTCATAATATTTACAGCTTCGTTCGTGTTTTATTTAAGTACCCACTGAGCTTTAGCTTTGACCGTGGCGTTACAATATTTGTTTCAAAACCAAGTTTCAAAATCATTAACAGAACGCATTTTTTTCTATGTGCTTAAACCAATCTAAAGCTGATTTTTTTAGCGCTTGTGACAAAACAAATTGAATAATGTTAGCTTCGATCGAGATGATTTCAATGTATTTGTTTTAAACTTTGAAAAGTTGTATGGCCCGATCGTGGTCGCTTGCTGATGCATTAAAAATAAGTAAACCAACTTTTAATTAGGAGACTCCCGCCCCTGGATAATATTTATTTTTTGTGTTGTCAGCCACTCAACCTCTTGTTTGTGTTGGTCAATAACGACATAAATGTGGTTATCTTTTTGTTCTAAATTTATAATTGCTTGTATTTATGTAATCACCGCTAATTGGCTAATTCGTTCATGATTTTGGGTGATTTTTTTAACAGGAAGTGCTAACTAGTCTAGTTTTTTATTGAAATTGTCCAGTACCTTTGATTGTCGAATAAGTTCGGCTTGGCGTTAAACATCTGCAGCACGAATACGATTTTGTGTCTGCTCAAGTGGTTTAACGTCCGTGTCTAGTGTATCATAAGTGTGCGTAAGTCTATATGATTGTTATTAAAATGCATTTGCTAGTGTAATTATTCGATTAAGTCTTTCAATTATTTGTTAATGACTTTTTCTGTATAAAGGGTTTAAATATTAGCTAAAAGCTGATTTTGTACTTTGATAATATTAAGAAAGTTTTCCTGGCTTTCGCCTGCAGGATTTTGATTTGGCGTATTATTTGACGAAAAAATTTCATTAATATAATTCATGTTTTCGTTATGTACTGTGCCCTAACTTGTTGATTATTATTGCCCCCACGTCTTATTTTAATCATTTTACAAAAAATTTTCTGTATGATACATTTCAAACCTAAATGCGTACGCTGTCTCGAATCTCTCTGTAATTATTGCAAGTCCCACCGGGGGTACTCATTAGCAAACCCCCTTTTCTCTTGATGTTATCGCGATGTAAAGGTGACGATTGATACATGGTTATTTCTGTGAAAACCGAAGAGTCCAACACTAGGATTTAAGGCCAACTGCTCAGAGGGCGGGTTCGTTACCTAGTGCAATGTGAATTAAGTTGAATCACTGATTAAATCGATGAGATAAAAAAAAATTAGTATGTTTTTTTGTCAAATAATCTTAAAATCTCTGCAATTTATACAGTGATTGTTCAAGATTATAACTTTGTTGAAAAATTCTTCGATACGATAGTATGATTAAACCGTCATACCTCTTTAACTCGAATGATAAGTCGTTTGCTAGAACAAATGTCTTGCAATGACCACCTTAATCAACATAATTAAATCATAAAAACTATGTTTATCAACAAAACTTCTTATAATCAATCTAAAATATTTTTAAATAATTTTAAGGAACTCGCAATCACCTACAAGGGGAAAGATTACTTCGTATTGATTGCACAGAAAATCTGAACTAATATGTAGTATTTATTCAAGAAATAACAATATAACCGTAAATGACCATGGCTTTTCAATCTCTACTAAGTACTAAAACAATTTTATGTCCTATCTTCTTTTAAATCATTACATTTCTAAACTTTAAATTTGAATTCTAGTGCTTTATAAAAATGGCTGTAAATAAGGTCAAACAGCTGGACAACACAAGGTGAGTATCGCTCATGTCAGATCAAACTAATGAGAACAGTTTGAGTTACCTATAGGTAGATGTAGCTTATTTGGGTCCCTAGTGGTTCGTAAACACTGCCAACGATGACTCTTCCAGATTTCTTTAACCCCATATAAGCGTATTTATATATATAAGAATAATTTTGCTGAGGTATTCACAAATGTATTAATCACCTTGTAGACACCGTTAAATTATTTACCTCACTACTAGCTGAACTCCAAAGATGATAATTTTGATCTAGGCTCGTCTGAACGACTTGCTTGAATGTCGTATATCTATCTTAAATAGGTAACGCCAAATAATGGGTCCTAGCCAACAGGTAGTCTACCTGCCTAGGATTATTTAAGGCTCTTCATACCCTCATTTATCATTTTTGTAGAAGGTTCTCCACCTTTTGGTGAACATACTATAGCGTTCTCTTAGCCTATTTTGGTTGCCCGTCCGTGGCGTTAAAATTCAAATTTTTGTTGTTTAAGATAATTTGGTACAACTATGGGGTTACCAATCTCTTCTTTCCTTTTCAAATTTGATGTTTGACGATTGTATGGATTTTTGTCGAAAAAATTAAGAATAGAGGGGTAAACGAGGGTATTATTGTGGTTGCTCCAATTATTGCGGCACTCTCGAACAATGCGTATATTTTAATTAAACTGATGAGTTATGGTGAGTAAACACTTGAAATAATTAAATCAAGTTATAGAGTATCTAATCAATTGAACTTAAGTTTCAAAATAGACTTAAAAACTTTACATTTGCATGACAAAAAATCACTTCCGCAATAACTGGTGCACAAATAACCTCTTTCACTATGATGGTATTATTGCAGATACCTTGTAGATTTAGTTTTGAAATTGACCACAATAATAGGTGCACAATAATACATATAGGCCCGTAATACTATACTTAATAATACTAGCGTTGACAACTGAACTTTAAAACCTCTTTTTAAAACGATAATTATGAGTTAATACAGTGGAATTCAGTAGTTTTTGAGTCCAACATTAATGAATAAAAAAAGTCACAACGATTTGACAAACTAAATTATTAAGACCAACGTTTACAGTTAACCACTAAAAAAATCGCAATGATACCCCCATTTACCCCTACGTATATTGCTTCGTGACACTTCCTAGTACCGAAAAAAATTCGGCAATTGCTGCTTTGTTGTAGCCCAAGGCTCTTGTCCTACATGTTGTATCTAAATTTCTTAAAGATAGCCGAGGGTGACGTTGAAAAAAGCCTTGAAGCCATTCTTTATTCGCTACTGCTTTTTTTTTGTTGAATGGATGGTCATTAACACACTTCTTATTCAATTTCAACATTTGCAAAATCTTTTCTGATGATTGAATTTATGTACTGATTTCCTTCCTTTATAGCCTTGTATTAATTAATAGTCTTACCTTTAATTACGCTACAGAAAATGGATACAATATTATTACTGATTAAAAATGGTTTGTATTGCTGAAAGAAATTGCTTATTACTTGGAAGTCCGAGGAATCCCTACATATTCTTGCGTTATTTAGATCCACTTATAAATTCGATGTAGTATACCTAACATAGCAAAAGTGTTAAATTTTATCGCAAACTCAAATCATTGTTTCTGCTAACAAAATTCATTTAGTCAGAATATTGTCAGTGAGACTTTGCCAGTGCGTTAAATCGATACTTAAATTGTGATTTCCTGTTTGCTCTTCTCTAGTCAGAACAAATGCCTGATATGTATTTAATAACTTCGTTAAGAAATACGCGTAAATAGTACATTTATCATTTTATTTTCTATACATAATGTTTTCCCGCTAAAGAATTTCTTGGAGGTACTCCTGAGCTGCTTTGGCGTAGAAATTGTAGCCATTGCCATCAAAGAAAGGATGCATCCTCTGCAAGCTCACAAAATGCAAATTTCAAAAATCACTGTTGATCGTTTCTACGTATTCCATCTACGATTCTGACTTTGGTTGCTTTTTTTTATTATGTTGCAATGTTGTACAAATTTTTTTTCAATTAATGAAAATTTGTAACTGTTTAGTAACTCAGAAGCGTTATTAGTGTCAGCTAAATCAAGAGGCATTTACAAAAGCTTATCAGATTTTGAAAACTCTAGAAACAGTAACATAGTATTAAGCAGAGCACTTTAAACTAGAAAATGATCTTGTATAGCTTTAGAGAAAGCATGGCCCAATAAAGCCTTTTTAGCTGATTTTTTTGGCATATAGTATTGAAAAACCTCCGTGTTATCGATTTCTGTTTATTATACCATATATTTAGCTCAGATACGATATGGTGGTGTGAAAACTACCTAAATAAATTGTGATACGGCTCCAATCATGCTTACCCATTGTTCCTTTGGTACATGCTTTAATTTTTTAAGCTTTTATTTACGGAGTTAAATCATAAGTTACGAGCATGTACTGTTGATTTCTTGCAAGCCTTTATTTGGTTGGGTCGGTTGATTTATTGGCTTAAATTCGCGTGTTAATTATTGTTTTATGTTTGCTGGATGGACTTTTTACAAAAGGTGTAGGAATAATTTTCGATACTAAGAATTTTGCAGTCCTAGAGCTCAGCTTTATAAATCCCTTCTGTCTTACGAAGTGAGTCTTATGAAGTCTTATGAAGTCTAGACTGTCTGTGTCCAATTTATTGAAAATTGGGCTCTTGCTCATAACTTTCTTTAGTATAATGTATTATAATCTTAAATCCTACTTGATTCTCTTTCTTGTAGAAGTTTGTGGGAATAAATCTGAACATACCGCTATACATTGCTGTTCGTATTATTTTTTGTTTTTCTATCACTCAATGTAATGAAAAGTGTTCTTTCCATTAATTGTTACAGTATCATGGTCTACTTTGTTCAAGACCATCTGGATCTAGGAGTCATCAAATTGATACTTCTGCAGGTCATGAACAACGGACGATTGGAAACGCAATGTTTCTATGCACGGTTGGTATAAGCCAAGATGCGACAAAGTATCGATCAGAGTTCTTAGTAGTAGTAATGCGTGTACTACATTTGCTAAGATCGCTCGTTTTACTTTTGTTGTAAGTTTTAATAATAATATCTAAGAGTAAATTTAAGCTGTGTAAAAAATCAATTATTGACATTAGATTGAAAGTTATATTATTGGGGAGGTATAACAATCTGTAGAATGATATTGCTTTCTTGTATCGCTTGAAAAAATTTTCGTGGCAGTATTCATTTTCCTCTTGGTCCTCTGTTCTTTTTTGTGACGTCTTATCGCTAACGAGAATTTATGCAATCAACAAACAATATAATGTATTGACCTTTGATGGACCTGATAACAATTTTATTTTGTAGATCATTTTTTAAACATTATTGCATGTACTGTAAATTTAGATTCTCATTGTACTCGTATTCCCCAAAATTTTATTCAATGTAAATTGACACTTTTCGGAACGATCTGATATGTCATTAGTGACGAATTTAACGGTGCAAGCAATTACTGCATCAAACGTGGTCGGTCGTGATTAAACGTTGGGCGTTTTCTATTAACATTGATCAAACAATTTTTATGGTAACAAACTCCCTTGGTGTATGCGTCATTGACGTTATTTACACAGAAAAACAATATTTATATATTTATTGGGCTCAACTTGTTCTTTTGTATTATCCAACGCGTTTTGTTACGTACTATTGCCTCTCATTATACAAACTTCAGATAACGATCCGATTATCTTCTGTGAGTTTTTCGGCCGCGAGGGTGCTGGCTGCACGGTCGTGTCCTGCCGAGTCCTCCCCCCCGCGCCCCGATCGCTCTCTCCGCCAAGGCGCTCGGTGCTGCGCGCTACCATCAATCGTGCTCGAGCCGACCGCCAAGCAAGACCTGTGAGCCGCCACTCGCTAAACAAGAAGAAGAAGAGAGAAGAGGAGAACAAAGGAGACTCGACGCGACGTTAATGTGTTTATTTGCTGCCTCGCAGCCTGTGTACGTTCCACTATAAATAAAGAGTATTTTTCCACAAAACATTGGTCCTTCGAGCTGGATCCCGTTGAAGTGAGGCGACCGGCGACCAGCGGAGACGCAGCAGGACAGGACGACCAGCTTCTTAACGTAATGTAAGTAAAGTGACAGCCTTTCGTGTGGGTAAAGCCGCCGCGGCCGCGAGAGTGCCCGCGGCCTGGAATGAGTTAATCCGTGTCGCCATATACGCGTGCCGTGTGGGGCATCCGCGTCACCCGTGGTGGTCGGGGTTGCCGTGGGCGGTGAGCGCCCGCGGTCCAGCTCTACAGCCCAGCCGCAATCGAAACTGCGTCGCTGGCGGCGTGCATGAACACGTCGGGACCATGGCCGCCTCGCTCGATCGCGGCGGCGGCCATTGTTGCTACGGTCCACTTGATGACCTTTGTTGTTTGCCTTGGCGGCCATTTTGGTCGCGAGAGACTCGTTCGACCAGGCCAAGGCAGTTACGCCGCGCGCTTGGTTACAGCCAGATCGTCCCTAACCTACAACTTCCGCTCGCCCTCCCCCAACTACGACTCAATTCTGTTTTGCCGACGCCACCAATCGATGGTGGCCCGGAGGCAAAATCCAGAACAGATATACAGCACGTGATCGTGCTTTCAGGTCAGACGACGGCTGGACGAGCCTGTACGGCTCCCAGAGCGCCCTCGCAGACGTTGTCACGCAGTTCGCGCTCGACGTGGACCGGATCGAAGCCTGGAGCCTGGGGCTTGTGTACGTGAGGCTAGAGCTTCTCCAGGGCTACTGGCATGATTTCCAGTCGAACCACGTGAGGTTGCTGGACGGCCCGCCGCCGGAGAAGCGGGGCCTCCTGGATCGATTGTACCCGCGAGTGGAGGCCAGCTACATCACCGCAAGGGCGCGCCTCTACGACGCGAGGCTGTCAATGGCGCCTCTCCCGCCGCCCACCGACGGTAATCCTGCTCCTTCACCGAGCTCAGGGCCTGCTCGTGGCCCTCGCCTGCCCCGGATCAGCATTCCCAACTTCTCTGGCAAGCGAGAGAACTGGGAAAGCTTCCGAGACCTCTTTCGCGCCCTCATCCACGAGGACAGCCATCTCACGAACATCGAACGGCTCTTCTACTTAAAATCACTCGTCCAGGGGGACGCCAAAACGACGCTCGAGGCCATCCAGATCGCTGACGCGAACTACGAGACCGCTTGGGCCCTGTTGGAGGCACGGTTCGAGCACCGCCGCATTCTCGTACAACACCACATCACGGCGCTTCGCAACATTAAACCGTTGCGAGAGGAGTCGGCTCGAGGTTTGCAGGGTCTGTTGGACACGTTGGGCCGCCATCGAGATCAGCTGCGCACTCTGGGCCGTCCGGTGGCGGAGTGGGACGACTGGTTCGTTTCCTGTGCAATGACGGGGATGGACTCCTCGACGCGGCGCGCATGGGAGGACGAGCTTGAGCGACTCGAGGTCGCACATTCGGACGCCGGGCGCACCCTGGCAACCTTCGACACCCTGGCCGGCTTCCTGTGTCAGCGATGCCAGGCTCTGAGCTCCGTGGAGGCCTCCCATCCTGCACGCCAGTTCGCCGTGCCCGGTGCGCGTCCGGCGGTCCCTGCCTCGGCCGGCCGTACCTATCGTACTCTTGCGACGGGTGGCACGGTGTCGGCCTGCCCGGCTTGCCAGGGGTCTCACTACCTGGGCCACTGCGCACAGTTTTACGGTCTTGAGCCGCGCGCTCGGAGAGATCTGGTTTACCAGGCGAGACTGTGCTTCAACTGTCTTCGGTCCGGCCATGCTGTAAAGGCTTGTCCCTCACGCTCGGTCTGTCAGCACTGCCGCGAGCCACACCACAGTTCTTTGCATGACAGCAGCTGGCGCCGCGGGTCAGAGCCCGCTGTTGAACCCACGCCACCGAAGCTTCCGAAAGCGGATCCAGCGGCGGTGCCCACTGCCGGTCCGCCATCCGATGAGGCGTCGCGGTCCTGACTGGCAGTGTTGCCGACCGCGCTTGTCCGCCTGAGCGGGCCTCTTGGCCGGACTGTGACGGTCCGGGCCCTCCTGGATTCGTGCTCCGAGGTCACCATTGCTTCCGCCAGCCTCGCTCGTCAACTCAACGCTCCGATGGAACTCGCCGAGTTCAACATTTCGGGCGTCGGCGGCGACCCGGGCATCCGCTCGAGGGCTCGTGCTCGACTTTGGCTTCACCTCAGGGAGAGCGAGCCGCCGACCACGTTGATGGCTCTCTGCCTCCCGCGGCTCGGGATTGTTTCCCCACGCGCGCCCCTGCACCCCGCTGTCGCTCGGCGCTGGCTCGACCTCGAGCCGCTGGCGGACTCCAAATTCGACACGCCACACGTGATCGACCTCCTCCTCGGTGTGGACGTCTACCATCGCTTGCTGGAGCCTGGCCAGATTCAGCGTGACGACCTCGTAGCTCAGGCCACTGTCTTTGGTTGGGTCTTTATTGGGCAGGCCGCCGGCCTAGAGATGCCGCACGCCTCACCGAACGTCTGCCTGACATCTCAGGCCAACTCGCCTCCTCCTTGGCATCTTGAGCTGGCATCCCTGCTGCAGCGCTTCTGGGAACTCGAGGACGTTCCACAGGCCCACCGGCAGGCCCCCGACGACGTCGAATGTGAACGCAGCTTCGCTGACCATGACCGGGCTGAGGACGGGCGCTACGTCGTGCGCCTGCCTCTAAAGCAAGGGGGCTTGCAGCTCCTCGGTGATAGTTGTCAGAGCGCCCTGGCCTCGTTGACTGCGCTGCAGCGACGGCTGCAGAGAGCCCCCGAGATGGCCGTCGAATACACCAAGTTTATGGCCGATTATCTCGCTTTGGGTCACATGAGGCCTCTCACTAGCGCTCAGTTGGCCGGGTCGTCCCACCCCGCTCATTACATCCAGCATCATGGCATATGGCAGCATAGTGACCAGGGCCGAAAGCTGCGCGTTGTCTTTAACGCTTCACATCCAACCTAGAGCGGCTGCAGTCTAAACGATGTCCTCCACGCCGGGCCCCGACTTCAAACGGCCTTACCTCACGTGTTACTGCGCTGGCGCCGACATCGTATTGCCTTCTGCAGCGACGTTCAAATGATGTTCCGCCAGATCTGGATCGATGACCGAGACGTCGACTTGCAGCGGATCGTTTGGAGCGCGGACCCTCGAGAGCCGCCCACGCACTACCAGTTGCTCACTGTCACATACGGCGCGTCGTGCTCTCCGTATCTTTCCCTACGCACCATCCAGCAGCTGTGCGAGGACGAGGGCTCCCGTTGGCCCGATGCGGTGCCCGTTGTTATGCGCGACCGCTACGTCGATGACATTCTCTCTGGAGCCGATAGTCTCGACACTGCGCGACACCTCCGTGACCAGTTGATCGGCCTCATGCAAGCTGGCGGTTTTCCGCTCCGGAAGTGGGTCGCGAGCACACCAGAGCTGCTCGAGGATCTTCCGCCCGATGTTCGCTTGCGCCCCGCCTGGGATCAGCTCGGCGCTGAGGGCCTTGTTAGCGAGCTGGGCGTTGGTTGGGATCCCCCGGTCGATCGCCTTCGCCTGACTCCGGTCGTCGTGCAACGCCAGACTACGAAGAGGACCATGCTCGCGGCGCTTGCAAGCGTCTTCGACCCATGTGGTTGGCTTGCGCCAATCACTTTGAACGCGAAATTGCTGCTGCAGGATCTTTAGGGGGGTTAACCTTGACTGGGACGAAACAGTACCATCGTCCATGGTCCGGCGCTGGATGGACTTTGTGGCTGAGCTCCAAGTCATCTCCAGCTTCTCTCTTCCCCGATGGATCGGTGTCTCGCCAGCGTCCGACCTTCATCTGCACGTGTTCGCTGACGCCAGCCGGCGGGCGATGGCCGCCGTAGTGTACTCGCGGTTGGAGCGCCCGGGCGAGCCGGCTTCCTGCTACATCCTTTTGGCTCGCTCAAAGCTTGCCCCCATCCGCTCACTCAGGCCAGTCTCCGAGCCTGTCGCACGGATGACGATTCCTCGCCTTGAGCTCAGAGCCGCTCTACTCGGTGCAAAGCTGCTCCGATCAACCGCGGATGAGCTGGATGTCCCCGATGATCGCTGCCACGCCTGGAGCGACTCTCAGATTGTTCTGCAGTGGCTCCGTTCCTCCCAGCCGACCAATAATGTGCTCGTTGACAACTACGTGGCCCAGCTTCAAGAAATATTCTCTCCGAGCATCTGGCGGCACGTCCCGACGGCGTCAAATCCGGCGGATCTGGCCACTCGGAGCGCCGACATGTCAGGTCTCCGCCATCAGCCTTTGTGGTGGCACGGGCCCTCCTGGCTGGTTCGTGACATCGGGTTATGGCCCCCGGAGCCCGTATCCCGACCAGCGCCGGCTCTCATCAGTTGCTGCACCGTTTAACCGTCCAGCTTCGACCTGCTTGAGCAATTCTCCAGTCTCCACGTCCTAACGCAATTGCTTGTTCGTGTGCGGCGGTGGATTCGGCGCCGTCTCCATCGCGAGCCCGTTCTCCCCGTGCTCTCGCCACCAACGCCGACCGAGCTCCACGCCGCTTTCCTGGCTTGTGTCCGTCTGAGTCAAGCTCCAGCATTCGAGGCGGAGGTTATTCGACTGCAAAGGGGTGAGCAGTTACCAAAAACAAGCCCGCTCACGGCCCTCTCTCCATTTTTGGATGCCGATGGGATCTTGCGCGTCGGCGGGCGGCTCGCACATTCGTCGCTGACCTATGAGGAGAAGCATCCGCCAATTGTCCCTGGTTCCTCTCCTCTGGCTCGACTCATCATCGCCCGGGCGCACTCCAGAGCCCTCCACGGTGGCTTCCGGCTTACTAGCGCATATGTGCACCGGCAGGCATGGATTATCGGTGGCAGGACACGAATCAAGGCCCACCTGCGCCGTTGCATCGTCTGCGCCCGACTGCAAGCGCGGGCATCCACCCAGCTTCTGGCCCCTCTACCAGCCTCCCGGGTCACTCCTTGTCGAGCCTTCGGTCGCACTGGGGTTGATTACGCGGGCCCTTTCCACGTGCTCGCTTCGCGCGGACGAGGCGTCCGGACCACCAAGGGATATATTGCGGTCTTTGTGTGCTTGACGACGAAGGCGTTGCACCTCGAGCTCGTTGGCGATCTCTCAACGGCCTCTTTTCTCGGCGCTCTCACCCGTTTCTCCGGTCGCCGTGGACGCCCGGCCGAGCTGTGGAGTGATAACGCCACTTGCTTCCGACGGGCCGACCTCGAGCTGCGCGAAGCTCTTCAGGACGCAGAGATTGACTGGGCGCTTGTTGCTGGAACGCTCGCCGATCAAGGTGTTTCGTGGCAGTTCATCCCGCCTGGGGTGCCTCATTTTGGTGGTCTTTGGGAGTCGGGTGTCAAGTCGGTCAAGGGCCACCTCTGACGCGTCATGGGCTCTCGGCACCTGACCTACGAGGAGTTTTCGACTGTTCTCATTGGCATCGAGATGGTCTTGAACAGTAGACCGCTCACTCCTCTCTCCAACGACTTGGGAGACCTTGATGTCCTCACTCCGGGCCATTTCCTCATCGGCGCCCCTCTTGATGCCGTCATCCAGGCTGGGCCCCCATCGGAAAGGCTGGACACTCTCGCTCATTCGGACCTCGTCAGGGCGATTTGAGCTCAGTTTTGGTCTCGCTGGAGTCGAGAGTACCTGAACACACTCCAGCAGCGACCGAAGTGGCGTACCCCTCGCCGGAACTTCGCCGTGGGCGACACCGTGGTTCTTCTCGACTCAACTCTACTTCGGACGGATGGGCGCTGGCCTCTTGGCCGCATCACCCACGTTTATCCAGGACCCGATGATCTCGTCCGTGCGGCCACTCTGAAAACAGCCACCGGGGAGTACCTGCGGCCCGTCGCCAAGCTTGCATTGCTTCCGGTCCCAGATCTCGCTGAGACGCCGCCGTCGGCGACTGTTTCATCTGATGCCCAGACTCCTTTGGCGGGCGGCGTTTGATTGTCGCTCCGGGAGCAAGGCGGGCGGTATGTGAGTTTTTCGGCCGCGAGGGCGCTGGCTGCGCGGTCGTGTCCTGCCGAGTCCTCCCCCCCCGCGCCCCGATCGCTCTCTCCGCCAAGGCGCTCGGTGCTGCGCGCTACCATCAATCGTGCTCGAGCCGACCGCCAAGCAAGACGTGTGAGCCGCCACTCGCTCAACAAGAAGAAGAAGAGAGAAAAGGAGAACAAAGGAGACTCGACGCGACGTTAATGTGTTTATTTGCTGCCTCGCAGCCTGTGTACGTTCCACTATAAATAAATAGTATTTTTCCACAAAACATCTTCGTTACTTCTAAATCATCGTTACCGTAACACAGGCAGTTGTAATTGAAGTTAAACAGTGTAGCTTCACAACTGGCTTTCTTCGTTTTTGTTACTTGTAAATGCTTTTGGTTCTTTTTTGTTTTGTTAATAATTATCAGTTTCTTTTTGTCCTTTTCCTTGATTTCAAAAAACTAGCCAGTAATCGTCTTATCGCCCAGTAAAAAAACATCGCTTTTGATGGTAACCTTTATTATTCGCTGTAGAATGAAAAAATGGAAACAATAAGTCTGACATTCAAAAAATCATATGGAAGAACAAATTTTGTGCTTTCTTGTGTCTTAAGTTGTATAAGTTTTTAAAAATATAAATACATTTAAATGCATGGCAAAGCTTATCCGTAAAGGTACAGTCGATTTTCTTGTATAAATTGTTCATGTATCGCACATATTAAGGGCAGTTCAGAGATAGTTTAAGTTTTCTGCCTTATCGATAAGGTTACTTAGATTGTATAGCTTTATAATATTATTCATTGAACAGCTAGCTATTTTAGCCCAAACTTTGCAAGATTGATTGAAAATTCAAGGCGAAAAGTAAAAAATCAGATGTTGGAATCATTAGCTGTGATCTAATTTTTTACTTTTCTTCTTTACATTTTAATATGTCTTTCCAAAATCAAGTTGTATTTATTCCTTGTAGATTGAAGAATTTGCGTCTACTCTTTTTTTTCATTAAAAAATTATGTAGAGTAAATTACTGACACAAATAACATTACCTAACAGAATTAAGCATAAGATTTACTCAGCATTAACCAGTGACCTACTTTACCGATCAACAGATATTTTACTTAGTTTAAAATAATCAATTAAACATTTCCATATCAAAAAAAATATACACACATTTCTAAATTCATAAGGGACAGATATAGCTTGATTTCTGATAGATTGATCGAAATATAAGGAAGAAAAGTAAAAAATCATAATTTTTTTTCTTTAAAAGGTAAAATAGATTAATTTTTATTTTGTTTCGATGCTTCGTTTTGGTAATTCTCATTTATTCAAAGCAAATTTATGTACGTTTCTTCGGGCAAAGATAAAATTGTTATACCTTCAAACTTAATTCTATATATAAATTAGTTTCTTGGCATACGATTTTTGAATGAATTCAATTTTTGAATTTAAAATAAATCACGATCTTATAAAACATCTTATTAAATAAAATTTAAATTTTAAAACAGACTTAAGAAACACAATACTCGCACTCACCTGTGGAGCGATAGGTTTAACTAAGTAAGTACACTCAATTTTTTAGTTTCTTGAACTTATTCGTTGATAATTCTTGCGCATATCTAGTCTCCTTTGCGTAATTGACAGCGAACATTAGATACTTCGTGTCGACTCTTTAAATTTCAACTTGAACAATTTAACGTTATTTTGTTAATTATTTTAACAAAAGTAAGACAAATGAAAGGATGTAAATAGGAATAGAAAGTGTATACTATAAATTTCTAGGTGATAAAGAATGCCCATTTACAATATACTATACATTAGAGCTAATAATTTATTAAAGTAAAGTTTGGTTTGGCATAAACATCGACCCAGTGGCTATCACAAACTACGCCGAGCTCGCAGAGGCAAGGCTTGAAATTGAAGATAATGTCAAGATGAAACTGCGTGTAGTTATTCATGACACACCAGTTAAGCCTAATAAGGGAAATATTGCTACCTGTATCGCTGAGCAGAATCTGCATAACGGGGGTATTTTTGATAAATGGAAGTGAGCAGTAGTAAGACCAATCCCAAAATTCACACCGTCAGTGGAGATGAGAGATGTAAGACCGATTTATTTGATAAACGCACTCTCCAAGTCTTCGAGACCATCTCCAGTGGACAGATCTCGGAGTACGTCGATCGTGTGGGCCTCCTTGACGCCTATTAGTCAATATTCAGAAAAGTACATAGCACACATACTGCCCTGCTATGCATAGTGAACGATATTCGGGGAGCCGCTGACACAGATTACGTAACGTTGCTGACTATGATAGATTTTATTAGGGCGTTTGATGTGAAAAATATCAATCTGGTCGTTGAAAGACACGTGGACTTTTCTGACACGGCGTGTGCATGGGTACGCTCTTACCTCTTGCATAAGGGCTACAAAATTGTGGAACAGTTTACCACGTAAACTGCGGGATACATGGAGACGGTCAACTTTTTACAAATGATAGTGGCTATGATGTGAGTGTGACAGTGTTGATTATTTGTGTGTAGTCATTAACAAAACTAAAATTCTTTTATTTCTTTTGAGTTGTACAGTAAACAAGACAATTTAAATTACATAAGACTTGAAATTATGATGAAATAACTTTTATGTCATAGCAAAGCGTATACATGTCATAGTCTTAATAATTGTTTTTTAGTTGTTTTATTTTATTTTATTCTTATGTTTTTTTTTCTTTTTACTATTTCTTTTCACTTTTTTCTTTTTTAATAATATTACTGTTACTAAATACAATTTAAATGTCATTAATGACACAAGGGCATAGATATGTACCAAATGCTTGAGTTAAAAATGTCTAGTTTAATGTGCTGGACTTAACGTATTTAAGTATTTATCGGGGTGATTTTAAATAAAAAGAAAGATATTTTTATGCAATACTGGATACAGTCATTTCAAAAAACAAATTTAAAAACTCTAACTAGAAATATAGCAAGAGACAGTTATGAATACCTGACAATGCAAATGATTCAAAGATCCTCCCCTACCTACTTAACTAATTCTCTCGTTAAGACGACTGTCTTGTGTCTCACAGCGTAACGGATTTCCGCTTGCGCTGTGCCGTAAGCTGTGATCGCATTGTTGTGATAGTCTGCAGCTAATATACTTTTTATTGTTCCGTACGAACATTAACATTAGTACGACAAGTTCTGATGTTTAGTAGTAATATATATATATAATATATTTTGTTACATATTTCTCGTGTGTACACATGTTGCAAATGACACTTAGTGTGAAACAAGTGCGTGACCGAATAAAGTGCAACAACATAAACAGAGAAGTTTTTTGGTCAGAAGTTACATCAGTGAGCTTAATTTAATAGTTATCAGTTGCCTGCTGCAGTTTTTTTTACGCATGATTAAAAGGATGATTGTGTATAACGTTATAAGTGCAAAGACAATATAAACCAAGTTTTTAGTAAGAGGTTACGCTTTTTTTGTAATCGATTAAGACATCGATTATTTCAGCAATTCAGTTAAAATGGCAACAAAACCGTACGGCTTCTGTCAATACAGGGGATGCACAAATTCGAAGCATTCTGATGATAAGCTCTACAAATTTCCAGCTGCCACTAATCAAAAAGCTCGTTACAACACTTGGATGTAACTCGCGAGTGAGTGTTAATCTAATTATGTTTACTAAAAAGTTGGTTTGAAAAAATAAGTCCCGTAGAATTAGCAGTAAACGTGTTTGAAATCCATGATATTTCTAATCTCAATTTTTTTATCCGTTAGTTGATAACGTTTGATATTAGAATTGACATATGTCATTTCAATGCGAATGCGTTTGAGAAAGCATTGTCAAAAAAAAAATTCTGATCACTGCTTTACGCCCAATTCCACCCGCTCTGAGAACCGAAAATCGCATCTGCAGTTATGGAGATGTTTGTATAATTGTAAACAAATTTGTTTTCGGTCGTATGCTACATTCATGCAGAAGACAGGACGTTCTAAGTACACTGTCGTACGTCAGTCTGAATTTTTATGTGGGACGATGGCTTTTCACTAAATCGCTCCTAGAAGCCGTTCTATTCCAAATTATGATCTAAAACCTAATATTCGCTATCTTAGTTTATTTGGAGGAGATAAGAAAATCGATCGAATCGCCCATGGTGGCGAGGATACTGTTAGCTTTTGGAACACTAAAGCCTAAATTCTATGTACGATTAACTTTTGTCCGCTAGATCTTAAAACTTGACACTATTTTGACCTGTTTGATACGTAGAAGCTTTAATTTAAGAAATAAAAAATCCCTGTAATTATATTCGTAAAAATTTTTGCAATAATAGTAATGTTATTAATGATTATAGCTTAGTAAAACTAGTACAATAACACGTTGCGTTTTGTTTGTCATCTGCTGCGCAAGCGCGGTGCACGCGCAGTTTAAAGTCCCGCGGGCATTTTCATGGTTACGTAAATCATCATGTATAAAATTATAATTATTAAGTACATCCTTGTCAAATATGATTTTAGCGAAATAAAGTGCACGATTTTTGTTTATACCATAATACAAAGCTACATGATTTTTTCGAGAGCTCACCCCGTTTGGAACCACCAGAGGTCGCTAGTAGAAATTTACTTAGCAAATGGCCCTTCATGAGACTTTGCACTAAATTCTTTAATTTCAAAAATTCGTAGCTTACTTATATTGAAAAATCAGATTGAATACACTATTTATTTTTTGATTTTATCTTCGATAAAAAAACTTTATGTTATTTCATTTTTTCTGTAAGAAACTAGATACTTCCTTTTTTTAAATATTTTAAAGCAAATTATCAATATACTGTGTACTGTCAAGTTGAACAAAAATGTATTTTCCGTAATTAAGAGAACGGACGTTTTTGGGCTTTGTTAGTACAGCAGACTTTATTATGGCAATGAATGCACATACACGTGCTTCGTTTTACCCACCCATGAATGTGACCCAACTCTTTTCATCTTCTTTTCAACTGCTACTGAGGACGTTCATTTGTTTGTTGTAACATTCCCTGCCAAGCAGACCGTTGCACACGTCGATGTTTGATTTAAAAAAATAGTGCTTCTAAATGTTGCGGTACATTGCTCAGTTTTTTGTAAATTTAATTTTTGTAAGTAAGGCTTTGAAATAAAATTGTAATAGAAATTATCATCATTTAGCTCCAATAAGCACATATTATGTAGTTTAACGTACATGCTTGTGAAAAAAAAGTTAGTTTTACGTTTGCGGCGTCTATTCATGAAAACAAAAAATATTTTATACCTTAAAGAATTAAAAATATCTCAACAAATTTTTTACATTTTTTTTCAAATAATAGGTATTTCAATCGTCATAAAAAAAAGTAAATTAAAAAAGTCACTCTAGCTTGCTCACAAGCTAAAATACAAGAAATCCACATTTTTTTGACTGCAGCTGAAAAAACTAGTTAAACAAGCTCGAAAAATTCATATACATTTCTTAGTTATTCTACAATTATTTAACTACGTTGTTTTGACAACCTTGTTCATACATGATTTAAAACAATTTTCAAAAGTTGCATGTTTTGAGCTCTCACTGGCTTAGTGCTCTCAGTTCTCCCTGTGCGGCTACCGCCTTAGAATACAAAAAGGGTTTGGCTCTTGATTAGTGCTCTCTAGGGTGTTACTTTAGTTATACGTACAGCTCATATAATTATCTATAACATGGCATGCTAAAATTAAAAAAAAACTTTGTTAGTTTTAAATCGATTATCTTGAATACAAAACTAGAAAAGTAAATTTTGAAATAACTTTTTGAAAATTAACTGACAGTGGTTTCACACATTTTATTTATGTTTCATACCAAATTAATGCAAAATATAGTTTGCATACATCGGTAACAACAATCATTTACATTAAGTGGCATCTTCAATATGATCGAATGGGCTGTGTGCAAATAATTTTGCAAAGAATGATTTTGTACGAAATATCGATAGAAAAATTCGCTTGCGTGCCACCACTGTTCCAATTGATTGGCAAGCAGCTGAACCTCAGCTTATTCGACAAATATATTGGTAAACCACACTTATATGTGTTAAGAATTCTACAGCTAACAACAAACTACAAGAAAGCCAACTTCGAGGAAAACCAATCGAAGCTAATAGACAAAAGCAATCAATGGAAATTGGTTTTGAAGGGTAGCAAGAAATTGCAGGTGACAATAACATACCGGTTTAAGCTACCACAGAACAAAGTAATAAAGAGCATTATGTTCAAAAATACTGTTCTTTAAAAAAATTAATCGTTTAGTGTGACAAAATACCTAAATAATTTATAATATCCTTCTAGAGAAGATATATTTTTAAAAATAAATGAAAGTTGATCAAATGATGTTTATTTATATTACAAAATTGCTGATAATGTAAGCAAAAGTTTTAATGATGTTATACTTAATAAAGTTGCACCTCAAAAAAACTCTGCGTCTGAGTGAAATAGAAATGAGTTACAGAAAAAAGATGCCTTAAATCAAACTTTTTGTTCAGCCAAGTGTGAGTAGTATACGTGATCTCTAGAGCGTTCAACTAAATTTATTCAAAGAACAAGTAAAGTGTTTGAAAAAAATTCAAAAAATGTTGAAGATTAAAACTCTTGACTAAAATGGCGCGTATGTGTAGAAAAAGTCAAACAAGCTACAGATGTACACGATTTTATAAAATATACAGATTTCAGTGAAGTATGGAAAACTTCAATAGCAATGAAATTTGAGCCAAAAAATAGACAAAAGTTTACCCTAGACAAACAAAATTCATGCAAAATCATGTATTATCATTTAGCTACTGGCTACAACCAGTAACAATATTAAAAATTTGGTAAGCTGGAGAATCCACTGTAAAAAGTTGGATAGCCGAATTAAACGTTAAACCTGGTTTAAATGAAAATTTTTCAAGTAAAACCAAGCAAAAGTTAAGTAAACTACTAGTAAACAAGTAGATATGTGCATTGAAATTTGATGAGATAAGCATTAAAAGTATGAAAGAATATTCTATAAAATACAACGAGATTAAAGGTCTTAAAGATTTGGGTGGTAATTTTACAAATTCTAACGTTGCTTAACATATGCTATAATTTTGTTTGGATAGCATTTATGCCAAAAACTTTTATGTTTCGGATTTCACGAAAATGGTGCTTGTGCTGTACAACTGCTAGTACTTTTGCGTAAAATATTGACAGCGTTATTCAAAATTGAAGCAATTGTTAAAATTATTGGTTGTGACCAAGGTCCAAATAAACAAACACTATAATAAATTATTGAAATTTGTCATTAATTAATCTTTTTTTTTAACATAATAGAAAGAAAATTTTGTTGCCTTTGATTAGCCGCATCTCATTAAACATTTGCTGTATCGGTAAAGAGCACACAAACGTATTTTCACACGAGACAAGGTAATAACGGCGTATAGTGACTTGGTTAAAACTCATAAGGCAGATAATACAGACGATACTTCGATTTTGTTCGCATTTTTAAGTAATACTCATTTTAACCTAAATAACTTCTACTGTAGGAAAGTAAATTTATTTTTTTAACTTTTGAGAAGGCGAATGGCTGCAGCAAGAAAAACTGCTGAAAAAAATGCCAAAAAAGGCGATGTGAATGGGTTGCTGTTTGAACCGTGAGAGCAATTGGCAGAGTTTGTGAAAAACAATAGATATTGTAATTGATGCCTGTAATTCCTATAAATGGCACAATGTTGAAAAACAAAAGCGACTGCTGTCAAGTTTTAACCCGAAGATTGAAGAATGTCTGATAAATTTTGTAGAATGGTCTAGATAATGGAGAACACACAACTCGTGTGAGTACACGCAGAAAATCGGAGCGAGTGAGTAGACTGTCTTGTTTTATTGGTTTGTCCTTGACAATCAACTGTTTTTTGCCGCTGTTTGATAATGTAAAAAAAAATTAAATGATCTGAACTTCAAGTTAGCAATTGGTCTTTGTAACAAAGATAGATTAGAGCATACTCATTCCAGATGACGAAGGAGGGGTGGTTTCAATCCAAATTCAATTTGCCGTATGTATCGCCTTACTCTTAAACATATTTTTTCTACTGATGTTATTGGTACTCGTCAACAAGGTAACGTTAAAATTATAGAAACCCATTCCTTGGTAAATTTGAATCAGAATGATTTAGATAATGAACTATTGATTTATTGGAATCTGTTGCAAACAATTTACTTGATGAATTAGAAGTAGCTGAAATCCGGAAAATGCAAGAACTTTTGCAAGCAGCTGAAATAATGGAAACATTAAATGATCTTACTGTAATGATATTATGAAGAGTTCTGAGCAACAAGTCACCGATAACGAGTTTCATACAAAATGTAGAGAATATTAACATAACGATAAAACACTCTCAGAAATAGAGTATTGGTCGAGACCCACTGAATTTTTTTTTATAATTGTTCCTTTTTAGTTGCAAGATTTTCAATAACATCATATTAGCCTTTTGGCATAAAGAAACGAATCACTTTTTCAACAGATGTAGTGGTAAAATAACAAATGATCACTTCCCTCAGTGGTTAAATTACAATGATGCGTGTTGTAAACATCAAGTAGAAACTTTAAAAATTTTGTTAAAAGTGAAAGTTTTCAAAACTATTTGAGAAAATAATCAAAAACGTAAAGTAGAGGCAAAAAAAATATGAAAACTAACAACTGTTAAATGCTCGTTAACATTTAAATCTGTAGTGAAGTGGAAAGCTAACGTCACAGTAAGAGCATGTGTTTAGCAATCGCAGACAAGTTTTTTCTCGTGTGTGCAGAAAAAAATTAAGTGTATATCAACGAGCGACAGCAGGAGATGCAGCGACGGCTACCTGGGGCCCTATCCTCTAAGCGTGTTGGCATAACACAGAGATATCGTGATATAAAAAAGACAGAAAACACATACAAAGCGTACTATCTTTTCCAAAAATAAATATGCAATAAGCCCATTTCACTGCTGAGTAGCAGGTAACAGCGGGTTGATTGAACAAGTGATTACGAATTCAAACGTATATTTCAAAAAACTTAAAATTAACCATTACAAAGTGTATCATGTAGAATATACCCATCGTTTGCAATTATACAGTATGCTTCTAACAAATGTGAATCTTTTTTGTTAAGTACTTAGTAATGCACGAAAATATAAACAATAATCATAACAGAAAATAGTTAATAAAGCATGGAAAAATAATTATTGAAAATTGTCATTGAAACTATGTACACCTAAAAACTGTATGGTTGAGGTTATGGGGAAAATCAAATTGAAAAAACAAATCTCTCATTCATCTGAAGTTTTTATTTTTTACAAAGATGTAACTTATTACTTTTTATCCCATTATTTTTACTGTATAAAACAAATTTTTTATCATGTAACTGTCGTTATAACATAAAAATGCTTCATAAAATACTTTGTTTTATTGTTACGCATGAATTGTCGTGAGTAATATTGCTGCTTGATTAGTTTTTCAAGTCTTCTGAACAGCTTTCCATTTTTTTGGGCTATTTGACTGTTGTAAAAAAAAAGTATATGTATATGAAATTAATTAAGTGTAAGGAGTACATATCAATAACTCAGTTAACGGTTAGTACTACGGTGATAATACATCTATGTTCTATTACCTACATTACATTATTTTGTCGGAATAAAAAAAGAAATAAGTAATGAAATACATAATAGTTTTTCTTTAGTTATAAAATATATAAATATGGCAAATACTTAAAAGCGAATCTCCTAATAAAATTTTTAAGTATATGGATTCCTCTTTTGTACAACTGTTACAAAAATTTTAATTATTAACTTATGAATAGTCAACCACAAGTAATACATAATCATATTAAAGTAGAAAGTGTAGCTTTAAAATTGTTTTTTACTTAATGAGTCATAATAACTTTCCATTTAATAAAATCTACTTTTTCTTATTATTTACCTTCATTTCACTCTTTAAGTAATCTAATTTATGTTTTACAGGTGAACAATATATAAATATTCATGCACAGATAATCCGACCATTATTACTCGTATAAAAGAGAACTTACATAATGATGTAATGCAAACTATTCTAATCAAAATCGTTATTGTGCGCAGGATCTTCAGGCACATATGGCTCAGTTACTGGTGAATCTGCACCAAAATTAGAAACAATGTTGTTTTTGTTATGCTCAATGTTAGTGTTGAAAAAGGATTGCATCTCTTCACAAATCATGTCTCTTGTTCTTATCAACAATATTCCAATGTTATTGGACACACTTTCATTAATAGTGGTGGGGACATTGCGCAGTGATTCCTGAACTTATGCCACGGTTGTAAATGAATTTTGTCCTTTTAGTATGTTTTGAATTCTATTCACTGTTTCTTCGACTATCTCCGCCCTGTCCGATTCACAGGCTTGTAAGAATTTACTTACTTTATCCATACATAAGAGAAAAAAACGTTACTCATGACAAATATTATAAATAAGTACCTCCAAGACTGACGAAAATAATACTTCACGGTAGTTACGGTACGGTAGTTACGGGTTTTACGGTAGTTTTGCTTTTTTTTACTACTTTTGGTCTGCAGAATGATAATACAGCTTTCTGTTTGGAATCCGCATTGGATGATGGATCAAAAGAGTCATTGTAATACGTTGTATGTTCTGAGGAACGTTTTTGAGTACCACTTGCACTTGACATTGGATCTTCGTTCTTAATAAAAGACGTACAATGAGAACTGGCATCGTTTTGAGTCAACTGCTTTGGCTCACAAGCATGTATGGAAGAGTGCAGAGCATCTGGAACTGCAGCAGTATCATTAGCTGCCGGAGTCGAAGATCTCCGAGAGGATATTGCGGATTCTGTTTTACGAGGAGAACCTTAAGCTACTCTGTTTTCAGCTGCTAGATTGATGATTTTTACGTGCCTACTTAGTATTGGAGTAGTTCTTACTCCTTGAGCTAAGAGCGAAGTATTTTGTCGTGCTAAAGCGACTTGGTCATTCCAGGTCTGAGAAAAACCACCAAGCCAAAGCATTATTAACTTTTTTGCTCAACTTAAAATTTGTTACAAATTCTTTTTATTATGGCATTTCAAAATTATTGACTGGTAAGGTAAAATCAAAAGTTAAAACTTACGTTCTTCCACTGGGAATGTGATTTAACAACTTCTCCAGGCATATTATTTCGAATCCTAGTCAGCTCTGTCCAACGAGTTGTACTATTAGGATCCATTCCATAATCTAGTGACTCATTCACTTCCATAAATTCTAGCAATTTAAGAAGTTGTTGTTCGCTAGGCTTTAATGCCCGACAATTACCAGCACTGAAACATATAAATTTTTTTTTTTATAAGTTAACAACAGTTTTAAGTTTATCAAACTGCAGTATTATTTATTTTATTATTATTGTCAAATTTTACTTAATAAGATGCAGAGGCACCGTGATACAATATCTGAAAATTTTAATTCGATGTATAATAAGCTCCATGCTTTATTATGAATAATATTTTTGATAGACACAAAAACATTTATAATAGACTAATTAATGGTTAGCGTGCTATCTTTTTGTTCGGAGAAATTTGAAAAGTCATGGGTTCAAATTCCGTCAAAAAGACATAAATTTTTTTTCTCGATCTATTTTTATATGAGTACCAAGGATGTCGAAAAGTTGCTTGTCTAACTTTCAAGACAATTAGTTGATTTTTCTAAAGAAAGTCAACTCCTGGTTAGCACGTCAGTAAAGTCACTGTCAGTTTTTAAAATGTCGGAGCAGTAAGGTATATCATTCCATAATATTAAAATTTTGGAGTATAGCGTAGCGCACCCAAATGCTAAGAGTCATATGATGATCACCTGACATTTTGACATGATATTCACTCACCCGATTTTCTTCAGTAAAGTCACTGTCAGTTTTTAAAATATCGGAACGGTAAGGTATATCCATCCATGATGTTAAAATTTTGGAGTATAGCGTATAGCGTAGCGCACCCAGGTGATAAGCGTCAGATGATAGTCACCTGACATTTTGGCATGATATTTACCTCATATTCACCCGATTTTCTTATGAGTATCACCTGATTACCGCCTGATATGTAATTGGCGATAAGGCCTGATTGCCAGGTGAAAATTATGTAATTACAAGTTGAGCTTTGCTTGAAGCTTCCTAAACAGAGTTTATCTGAATCACATGATATGCACTTTATATTTAGCTGAGTTTCACCTGATAATCATAAGAAAATCGAATTCAGTTTCATGCCAAAATGTCAGGTGATCATCATCTGACGCTTAGCAACCAGGCATCCTTTCATACAATCGCCATTTTGGCTTCCATTCGAAATTAATGAAACACGGCGGTGGTGTGGTGTGGAAACTGCGCAGAAACGTTCTCGCCAATGCGTCACACTTCCATCATAATGAATCCTTACATTTTATCCCAATACCGGCCGGATTGTGCGAGTGATCGTGGCCCGCTGCAACGGTATCCAGGAAGATGGATAGTTGTATCATATTTGGATGGTATTTCTGTAAATAAAATCTCCGGGGGAAAAATGTACCTGCTATTCTGAAATCATTTTTTGCACTTGTAAAAATGGCCTCACGAGGCAAATAAGAGGGCGAAAATCGCGCAGAGGATGAAAAGAAAAACCTTATGTGGTGGTGACACATTTGTATCCAAGGATGAATGAACTTTGTCTTTTAAAATACAGGGACAATAACTTTGGTTGCTTTTTAGAAAAATATGAAACCATGCTTTACGCTGAATTTTTTCAAATGACAGGCACTATCTTAATCGTATTTTTTTTTAAATAGCCCGATGGGTGCATACAAAATAGCAACTAAAATAATGTTAATTGCGAATTAGATAACACAAAACGCTACCGACAATTTTCAACAAAAACAATGTACTTCGTTTTGACCCATGGATATCTCACACTAAAAAAAAATTTTGATACGCAATTGATCGATTATTATTTTAAAAGAAAATATTGATTGATGCACACCAGTTTATAAAAACGAGTAAAAATAAGTAAGTCATGAAAAGAAAGGCAAGCTACCGGGTTACTATTAATACATGTCATACAGTATGATGGCGTTTCTTGAGATTTGAACTGTGTAGGTCTGATGGTATGGCGCTGATGTCAGAGAGCCACTTTAATCTTTGGTGGCCACTTTGGGCACTTTGGCCTACTGCAGTCAGGAGGACAATTGTAAAATTTCCGAGACTGAGTCACTGAACAAATCCACTCTAACTAGTTTTTTAATCGTTAAAATTTGTATTAGTTATTTAGTTGTTAATATTTCAATGATTTTAAAATAATTATCGATAAAATATTACACAATACCTTTAGTGTACTCAGAAATCAATTTTCAATTTATTTCAACTGTATGATTACACAAAAAAGTTTAATGCAATGCTTTGTAATGTAACATAATTAAAGTAGATGAAATAAATGATACTTTCATACGAATATTTCTGAATATAATATCTCGATTATGTTTTATTTATAAAAGCGTTCATAATTCGTACTGTGTGGTATATAACTAGTACACATAAAGTGTTTTAAATCATTTTATTATACTTATGGGTGCCCATTAACTATGATAATTTATGTATAGCTTAGCTTTTTGCGGTACAACAAATCTCTGCACGCACATTTTGTGGATTGTTGAAATAGTTAGAGTGCTGAGAAGCCTTTGTCCCATTAAATCCTAGCTCTCGACTAATACTTAAACCTATTCCAAACTTTCCAAAAATATTCGATGTACGAATTTCTTCATTAGTTAGCATAATTGGAATATTATTGAGTCCTGTAGAATTCCATATAGTATGAAATGTAGCTTTCTTGGTTTTGGCATGCTGAGACATACTGCTCCATGTCTGAAAGTTTCAAATTAAAATTTCACTGTATACATGACGAGCTACAGAAAGGGTCAGTTGTACTTACTGATTCCCATACTTGGACACTTGTTTGAGCTGGCCCAATCGCATTTAATTCTTTTGTTAATCTCAACAGCAATTTATTGTACATTTCTTGACCTCTTAAGCCCAGTTTCAATATTTGTTTACGAGCAAATAGAGGATGCGATTCCAAAGTAGTAATTAAAACTTCAGATTGATTCTCACCGACACTTTTTTGATGTAATCTTCAATGATAAAATTATATATATCTTTTTAACGACTACACACGCTTAAAAGTTAACATGTACCTAAAAAATTTTCAAATATAACAAAAAAAAATTTGAAAAAAATTTGTAACCCTTTTAAGGTTAAAATCCATCGCTGTTGTTTTTATTCCTAAAACTTCAACTGATATTGTTAAAAATTAATTTATTTTAAAACAAGAAATTAAACTAAATTAATTCAATTGATCGAAATTTTAATGTTTTTGTTTAACTATATGAAAATTGGATGAAACTTACTTACAAATTTGTCAGTTCTTCACCCCAACATCCAACGACCTGACAATGAACAAATGTAAATAAAAAAGCGTATATTGTTGGTAAAGTAGAGGCTGGTAAGTAGTAAGGGAACTATTTTTCCAGACAGTTTCATCGATATATGTTATATGGCAGGCATAGATATATGTCATGCAGTTGGCGCTGCGCCGGGGGCGCTCCCTCCGAGGGTCCTCTTTTTCAATAACCCCCTGTAAAAAATGGCGCTGGATTTTCCGCGTTATTTAAATATAATTAACGACATTGGCTGGTAACAATAATTTTTTCCGCAGACGTCACGTGACCTGGCGTCCAGAAAAAAGCGCGAGTTGCCTCGCATAATTTGAATATAATTACTGACGTTGCTTGGTCGGTAACATTTTTTTTTCTATTCTTTTTCCAGCGGGGGAAAAATTAAGGGATCCTCCAATTACGCCGATCGGTAAGTGTGAAAAATAAATAAATTTGAAAGTGCAAAAATTTAATTGTTTAGTAAAGGGAAGGGTTATTAAAAAAAAAAAAATTGCAAAAATATATTTAATGCATATATTGTATGAACAACACACATCTTAGAATTAAGCTTACATATAAGTGCACTAACAAAACTTTATACACATATATTTAAACGCAGTTGAAAATTAAAGATACGTATTATTTATACTACAATAGTCATAAGTTTCAGTGATTTTAAAATTTTGAAAGCAGTTTGTAGAACATTTTTACTTAACTGTATCGTAAATTAAACAATATTTTGAAATGAAACGTTAAACACAATGTTTCAATATTCTGCAACATTATTAGTTCTATTTAATTTTGAAATTTATGTCATTTAAAAGTATTTTCAAACAGTACGTCGTTAACTCTAAAAATAGCATAACAAAATTTTGTTCTTAAAAAATCAATTGCAGAATAAAGACTTCTTTTAACATTTTTTCGTAAGGTTGAGTAATGTTCTTTAATCAGCTATTCAAATTAAATACACTGATTTTATTTACTAGAGTGATACTTTCTGATAAAACAGTTAACTCAATCACTAAATAATCCTTGCACTTATTAACTAACATTGCTGCACACTCGATATAACGTAGTCTTTCATCCACACATATGACAGTTTGAAGGAGTCCCAAAAAGGTACAGTGTTGCATGAAAACGGCTAAACCGTTCGATTTTTTTTTTCTTATTTCCATCTTGTCCGTCACTAAATTTATTTTCATCAAAGACTACTGCTTTTATTCTGTAAGATGATGTGAATATCAACTCGATATTACCCACTTGTATGCGATCCATTTGATTGATGTTTTTATCGGTAAAGTAATCATTTATAAAAGCAAAATAATCTTTTAACTCGCTCCATACATTCGCATTAATAATTACACCTCTTGTAAACTGATATTTGGAAAGCTGCAACAAAGGCTCGAAACACTGACAATTTACATTATAATGAAGTCCCACGACAATTTTTTTCGTAGCCGTCTTGTTGAGCGGATACGAATACAGGAATACCTTGGCAGTGGATATTATAGCACTTTCAGTGTCTTTTTGATTTTCCGTAAGGTTAATATAATCTGCTAGATGTTGAGAGGTATCACGCGATAAAAAATGCGTTTGTCTTGATTCAACTTGAGCCATTTTTTACAGATTCGTACGACGTAGTTAATGTAAATTAAAAATTAATTTACCGACAAAATTTCGTACGCACTGCGAAAATGACCTATGTCAGACGTTAGCTAAGCTGTAAGGAAGACTAACGTGTCTATAGAAAAGTAAAACCCGCGCGTTTGAAAACTTAGCTGCTGCACTCTCCCTCTTAAAATTTTCATATTCGGTGCAATCTCCCACTCAAATTTTTTGGTAACATGTGATTCATAAGGAAGAAAATTAAGCCTTTCATTTTATCATTTAAAATACTGTGGAAAAACTCGTCAAACACGCTCCAACCTAAAAGACGTCTCTCGTTTAGTCTCACGAAAAATATCTGCGAACGGAGAAAAAGAAGTGATGACACTGTATATGAGCCATCGTTCCTCAGCTGCAATAATTTTTAATCTTTTTCAAAATATAAAGAAAAGTAAGTAACCACAGCTGAAGTAAGCGGAAAAATTGTCCGTTAGGTGCAGTATTTTACTACCATATCGTAACTGTGGAATTTTCCAGACTATGAGTAAAGTGTACCGATCTGTGTATACTTTTGCATTTATCATACATAGGTCAAAATTTTGGCAAAAAAGGGGGGAAGTATAGAA
Source organism: Copidosoma floridanum (assembly GCF_036245765.1). Lineage (NCBI taxonomy): Eukaryota > Metazoa > Arthropoda > Insecta > Hymenoptera > Encyrtidae > Copidosoma > Copidosoma floridanum. The sequence goes on from NW_028321885.1 coordinate 12,746,325, forward strand.
GTAGGTAGGGAAAAGAGGAAAACGTAAAAGAAAATCAGTCCTTATCCGACACTCTCAGTCAAACCACATTTTCTTGCTAGTACGCTGTAATATCTGTACGTGTTACATCCCGCTGAAACAGCTCTTACAAAATCAAGTTCTGTGCATTTCCTTCACTAGTTTGATACAACCGTAATTTACAAGTTTGTTAGTTGATTTTGCTATTTACTATTTTCTTTCCTTCTCCGAGTTACTGCTTCCTTGTTTTACAAGTTCTGATAGTTGCTTTATCTGTTTATTATTTTTAATTTTTGAAAAATGAAAGCATCTATGAATAGCGCTATCTTGGAGGTGGTTCGCTCGTGCGCAAGGTACGCAACTCTTTTGTCTGAGAATGCGTGGATGATGTATACGAAAAAGTGGTTTAGTGATCTGTTGCCTGGATATTCAATGAGATATATTATTGATGTGTTTGAATTATACGCATGCGGCTACGTTGTATACTATGTATCGAAAACGTGCCCCTGTAACTGTACAAGTGGTTGTAGAGTGTTTACCAAATGAAGCAAGAAACCATGTAGTTCTTAAAGACATGTACGCATAATATGATGCTATGAGTAAGTCAAAAAATTTTGTTAATTAATGAATTTTCACGGAAAAAATATTTGTTAACGTATTAAATTTATAATTTTTCCTAGTTGCTAAGGATGTATTTTTTGACAAGTTCAAAAATGATCGTGCTGAATCTACGGCCAACCACTCTGCCAAAAGAAAAATAGATAATTATCAGGATGAGTCAACGCCTGGACCGTATGAGGAGGGAAACTTTGGGAAAAAACAAAAAATCTCTGAAGGCAACTAATACATTATTCTGTCGTATCTTACAAGCATCTAGTTTTAGATTTCTTAACAATAATTATAATACCTATAAATATATATTTTATAGATGGGGGTTTGAAGAGTGAAACAAGGGTGAAGAGTCAGCAACAGGAGCAGCAACAGCAACAGCAGGGAGAACAACAGCAAGGTGGTAATATTGAGGCTCGTATAGACAGCGGAACACTGACAACTGCTGAAGCGGCTTTGACACCAGGTATGAAATATATCACTTTAGAGTGTGACCGCAAAAAGTTTGTAAAGTCTTTTAAAATGACGTGTCGTGCTATAAAATTAAAAATTTTTAAGCCTTCTGAAAACGCTGATACTGTAGAGTGGGTTAAGAATGCTTTTGGAGAACTTGTAACTGTAATTAAAAAAAATTATACCTCTGATAGTTATCTAGTAGAAATAGACTTCTACTCAGACGCGTTAACCAAAGGATCGGCGAGTATTTATTACAAACTCATCAATCAATTGAGTTTCGACGATGTCTGGGGCTTATGTGAAAAAATCGAGCAGAGTAAACGAATAATTGACATCGCGAAAATCTTAGTAGTTGAGGTTACTTATGTTAAACTACCTCAAGGGTGGGGCGCGCCGGAAGATGTTATAAATAGTTTAAGTAAAAAAGGGATCCTGTGTAATAATAATCAAGATAATCTGTGTTTAGCTAAAGCACTTGTATGCGGTAAAGCTTTGACGAAAAATGGTTCCTCGACTGCTTGGCATAAGAAATGGTGTAAAATAAAAACTGAAAAGAAACAAAAAAGTGACGCAGTTGAATTAATGCAAGCGTGTAAAATAGATTTAAGTAACGTAGATGGGTTTGGTCCTTCTGAATTCTCGAAATTCCAGAGATATTGCGAGCGATATGGTATTTGTATTCGTATACTTGAATAAGAGTCTTTTGGGTATTATGTGGCTCTTTTATATATCGGTGCTAACGATGGGGCAGAATATTGCACATTATTTACAAATATAATGTACTATGATGACGTGCATCAGTATAACTTGATTAAAAATTTATTAGCTGATAGATCGATGTATTTTTGTGTAATGTGTAATAAAAATTACAAACGTGTAGGTGAGCATATGTATAAATCGGTTTGCCCGGATGCAATGGATCGCCAAATTTTAATAACAGTAGGGCTATGGTGAAAAAATTGTGTACGGATTGTAGGAGAGAAATAAATGAGAAGCAGTGTTATAATAATAAGAGAATAGGGTCGTTTGCACGAACAAAAAATCATAAAAGGGCTAGAAAAAGTATGTGTGATGTAATTAAATTTTGTAAATTATGTGATAAAGTTATAAACTTAGCTAAACGTAAACACGAATGTGGGAGAAAACTGCAAAGAATGTAAAAAAGTACTTGAATATAACACTCTTTGTAGTATGCAACCAATTTTAAAAAGAAAAAAGAAACAAAAATTAAAAAAAAATTAGTTCATTTTTTATGATTTTTAAACAAGGTAAGATGAAACCTTGCAGGGTTCTGATAATATTCACTTACATATACCGGTTCTCTGCGTAATTCAAATACGTTGCGATCTACGTATCAATGAGATTTACGACGAAGAAAAAAATGAAAATTTATTTTTCCCATTTTGCGGAGTTAAAGAACTAATTTCTGAGGGAGAAGAGTGTTTAAAAAATTTTTTGATTTCGTAGTAAGGTTTGAAAGTAAAACTTTTCTTCCTTCATTGGCGTAACGCGATGTTAATGCGCAACGTAAATTAAAATATTGAGTTGATAATAATAATAAAATAACTCCTGAAGTTATTCTTACTGATCGAAAAATCATACGTATGTCTGTAGGGAAAACAACATTTATAGATAGTTTAAACTATTTACCTTTGCGATTAGCAGACTTTTCTAAAACATTCAATTCACCCGGAAACACAAGGAAAGGATATTTTCCATACCTATTTACAACGAAAGAAAACTTAAACTACAAGGGTGCATATATCCTCCCATCGAATTTTATGCACCAAATTTAATGAGTGTTAAGGAACGTAAAGAATTTTTAGAATGGTACTCGGAAGTTTCAAGAGAAGAGAATATAGAATTCGACTTGAATCAGGAACTGATTGATTATTGCGTGGAAGACGTAAAAATATTACGTCAAGCTTGTATAGCTTTTAAAAAAATCTTTATTTAAGTTGGAAAAGTAGATCCTTTTGCCGAAAGCGTTGCTACAGCTAGCGCACGTTCGGTATTATATAGGAAAAATTTTTCACAAAAAGAAACAATCAGTATAATACCTACAACAGGGTATACTCGCACGGGTCAATTTTCCAAAAAATGTTTCAATTGGCTTTTACAGAAAGAAAAAATGAAAAAAACAGAGATTATCCGTGCAGGAATATCGCGAGAACATCGTTTAAAAGAAGGATTGCTTGTTAACGGTTATTTGAAGGGAGAGGATATAAACGTTAAGGGAACAGATTTTCAATTTCACAGTTACAATTTTCATGGGGGCACCCACTGCTATCCTGACGACTGATTTAAAAAATTAAATAACGATAGATAAGAGATCACCCTATTGCTCGAGATATTATTTTGAACCCTCGGGAAGCTTTTTACGGAGGTCGTACAGGTAAAACAGTCACACGATACGACGCTAAAGATTCTGAAAAAATAAGTCATTTAGATTTATACTCCTTGTACCCCTTTATATGTAAGACTGAAGAATTTTCTTTGAGACATCCTACAATTTACTCAGGGGATGAGTGTTTCAATTTAACAGGGAAAAATTATGAAAATTTTTTAACAACGTTGATGGTTTAATAAAAGGCGTAGTTTTACCACCTCAAAATTTATTGCACCCCGTGCTCCCCACAAAAAAAAATGAATGGTAGATTACTTTTCGTTTTATGTAGGACATGTATGGAAGAAGTAAATGATGATGAATGCCCTCACGATACTGTTAATGTGCGAGTTTTGGTGGGTAAATGAGTGTCAGATGAAATAACAAAATCTATAGAATGTGGTTACCAAATCATTAAAATAGATTTTATTTGGCAATATGAAATTTCTCAATACAACGCTGTATCAAGTAGTGGTGGATTATTTTCAAAATACATCGACACTTTTTTAAAAATAAAACAAGAAGCAAGCGGGTGGCCGTGCAATATAAAAACAGAGGAGGATAAAAAAAAATATTCAACAGTATGAGAAAAAAAAGGAGTTAGATTAGACGTTAAAAAAATTGAAAAAAATCCGGAGCTCAGGTCTGTCGCCAAGTTATGTTTGAATTCGTTTTGGGGTGAATTTTTTCAGAGAGCGAATTTACCCCAGACTAGTGTAGTTAACGATTATAATAGTTTACTTAAGCTACTTTGTAATCAAGAACTTTTCATTGAGTATTGTCTCCTTGGTAACGATAATACAATGTACGTTACATGACGTTATAAGGAAGAGGCATTACTATCTTCACCTTGTACAAACGTAGTGATTGCTGCATATACAACAGCTGAAGCACGGTAAAAATTTGACATTTACTTAAAAAAACTAGATAGGAGAGTATTATACTACGATACAGACTCTATAATATTTGTTACCACGGGGGATCCTCATGAGTATTTACCCTCTACAGGATCGTTTTTAGGAGAACTAACGGATGAGTTGGAGGAGTATAGGAAAGGGTCTTTTGAAAAGTTAGTTTCAAGGGGGCCAAAATTTTATGGTTATTGTGTGCGGTCTTCAACCGGTAAATCATACGAGACTTGTAAAGTTGAAGGTATTCGACTTAATTATGAAAACTCTCTTAAAATTAACTCTGATTCAATATCTTTTATGATTAATGAAAAATTTAATAACGATGCTTACAACACAAAAAAAGTTGTCATAAATACGCCAAATACCATTATTTAGACAAATGGATGTTCACAACTTTGTGACGAGTGTTGAAGATAAAACCTGCAAAATAGTTTAAAAAAAGCGATGGCTCATCTCGAAAAGCTTAAAGTATCCTTTTGGTTATAAGAAAAAATAAAAAGTTTTTTTTTTTTTTTTTTTGTGTTTTTAGATACAATTCAAACCATCAAAAAGGTATGCGGTGCAAAGGTGTGTAACTGCTCAGATCACTGTCGCGTAGTAACATGTGATTACTATCCTGAACATAAAACGACATGAAAAGGTTTAGCTTGTCATACCTTGTTACGTACACTTGTTAAGCTTAAAAGTGAGGATGAAGAAAATGCTTATAGCCATCTGTATGATCAGCTTCTTAAGTTAAACAAAGTTTTATTCATTACGTATTATAATATAGAATTATATGGTTATTTTAGAACGTTAAGCTGTATAAAATATATGTGTAATCTAGAGAACCCTAAAAAATATGAATATTACAGAAGTTCCCCTAAAAAAATATCGTTTAACACCCTTACATTGAAGGAGATTTCATTTTTAATAGATACAAATCATATATCAAGAATACAATTTTATGGTACGTACAATACTCAAACCGTATACGGCAACGATAATATAGTAACTACTAAATGTCAAGCTGGGGACATTATAAAAGTACTTAACTGTAATAAATGGCTTAGTAAAGACTGCGATAATCGTCAAATATATCCTTGAATAACAATTACACCCTATTATTTCTAACTAGTAGTATTAAAAAAAAAATTGTATTTGTCTGTTTCAGATCTTATGAAGATAATTCGAAAACATTGCATAGTCTCAAAGTGTGATTGCACTACAAAAACCTGTAAACCCCCTGATAGTATTTGTTTTACAGATTGTTGTAAAAATTTGCAAGGATTATCATGGCATTTGTTATTTCACTCTCTGATTAAATTAAAACAAAAAAAAATTTTTTAGCATACCGAGTATTGTACGATATCTTATAGTAAATTGGAAAAATCACAAATACTTTGTTTCATGTTGATTTTACAGGATACTTTAATGATTCGAACATTGTTAACTTCAAATGTTACTATGTGTCAAATCGATATCAGAGAGTAAAACACATCTCTATTTTTGAAATTTTGTACATCGTTAAGGAAAATAAGATAAGTGCTGTAACGATTTTTGGTACATTAAGTAACTCATGTAATTGTTAACATTTTTGAATCATTCAAAAGATTGTAGTACTGAGGTTATATGTTTATGTAGAAGAATATTACAAGAAACATCTTGTAATAGAATTATTTAGTTAAACAATTAATTTATAAGATGTATGAAATCTTATGAAAGAATTTTTTCAATAATAAACATAATAAATATAATATCTGATGTGACCGTATTTATTATTTACCCTATACTTTTCCATACATAAATTCTCTACAGTTTTTTCTCAAGTTGCTGAAAGGAAATTTGAGTGTGGTAAAAATTTGAAATTATTACAAAAGTTAAAAGAGTAGTTGGTGAGTGAGAATTTTTAAATAAAAACAATTTTAAATATATTTAATGCATATATTGTATAAAAACATACACTGTAAGTTTACATATGAGCGCGTATGAATTTTAAAAATGTGCTATTCTACGGTTACACTTAATCTTGCTAGTTTGAGTACATACATTGCTTACAATACGCTTACTTCTAGAATTCTTACGTCTAGTGATACGATTAAAAAAGGTAACAGCTATTTTATCGTTGGTAAGAGTATCTGATAAAAAAAATAAGCAAAACATGCCCACAGAATAGTTGTTACGCATGAAAAATAAAAAATCAATACAGTTGTTTCCACAAACGCTAGAATTAATATTTTGAAGCTGTTGTACATTCTAATGATAAGTAACACAATTTCTTTTAAGTCTATCGATGTGATGTGCATACCATAGCTGTCAAAGTACACTTCATGACCTTCAATATCAACATATAAAGCTACCCAATGCGTGCCTGTCTTAGAACTTTTATCGGTGTTTACTATGAGAGCGCACGGTCTCGCCCAAACAAAAGGTAACTGATCCGCAGGGAATACTCCGGTCGTCACTGCATGTATACTTCAAAGAGCTCTACGCAGTTGCAACGAGTCCATAATAAAAGATGTGTGAATTTCATGAGTTAAAATCCACAACTACTTGATGATTTGAGTCTATTTCCAATATGTTGTCAAATTCAGCATATAAAACGTAATGTATAGTTTTTGTAAGAGCTATCTCAGAGCGAACTTTTATTTGTACTGTACCATTCTTAACTAAATTCCAACGATCTGCAAAATGCGACGAGAGATCAGGCGTAAGATCAAATGGAAACAAACAATACTCATTGGGATAGTCTTTCCTGTGAATATTATCTCCCTCATTCATATAGTTAATCCCGGTGCCCGAAAAAAAAGTATGATATGCTTCCACGTACATAGGTTTACCTCCTGTAAAAGTCCGTTGTAGCGGCTTACTAGGGACTTGTATACCGTCAATGTATAACCATAAAAAATTTATAGAATAATTTTGAAAGTTGAAAGGATTCATATTTCGATCCCCATTGAAGGATTTGTTGCCAACAAAACCTAAAATGACTCTTTTTGGAAGTTGTCCAAGGATACCATTATCTAAAGAGCTGCCGTTTATACCGCTATGTAGGGCAAAAGATTTGACTTCGACGCGCGTAATTGGATATTTTGCTGTAGTGTGTGCCAGAGTTTTTGCGTGCGCGATCAAAACTGTAGGGCTAACTTTCACTCGTTAAACAAGAAGCGTAGCATCGGTAATACTGACAAAATAATTTTTCGCTAAAGCATCCACGAGACAAAAAGCATCTTTTGAGTGTACTAGACGCAAACGAACTTCGATGCCATTTAATAATAATTCATCCTGATTGAATACGTCACAGTGTAAATGCCCCATTAAGTCTATGGTCTTTCCGTCTTTTAAATATTCTTGACGCTTACTAAGAGCTGAATTTATTCGAGCTGGATAATTTGTCAATTCACCAGCGACATCTGTTTTCTACAGATTTTTTGACAAATGCGATGATTTAGCAGCAGGACCATAATTTAATAGAGTTTTAATGTATGCTCTGTATGGGTAGATATTATTTGGAGTAGTCACGAGTTTTTGATCAAAATAAACGTCAACCTGGTTAAATATCAAGTGTAAAAAATTGTTCACTGGAGCTACAAGCGCATCCCTATCCTTATCGTAAGGTGTCAATTTGACATTTACTCTGAGCATCGTGTGGGCCAAGTTGATGTTATCCTCGTTTTAAGAACTTATAACGAATTCTATGGGACTCTCGTCGCTTAACGATGAAACAGGTTTGGAATACACCTATCGATTAGTTTCTAATGCTGTCTGCGTGAGAGAAACGTAAAATAAATCCAACTCACTCTTCAGGCAGGGGTCCGTATGACTATGTAGGAAAAACATGATTATCCAAAAATATCTATAGGTCTTGATTTTTTATTTTTTACCATCTTTTTCTTTGTTTTACGACCAATTTTTTTTACTTTTCTATTGGTTTTTTTCTTACTATTTTTCGTTTGGCTACTTTCGATCGACTTTTTTTTTTTTTTTCGCGGGTTGTAACGAGATGTTAACACGACTGCTTTTATACTAAGACTATGCTCTTTTTTTACATGGTAAGGTATTATATCCCGATCCTTCTATCAGCTTCACAATTTTTTCTGTAGCTTAACGTTTTAGATTATTACTAGATTCGTTCAACTGATTATTGAATGCGTGATTTAACGGTATATTGTTCTCTCCAACATCGTTAATTATATTCATTACCTCTCGTAAAGCTTCATTTCTAACGGCACGAGCACCTCTGACTATGTAAGGCATAGCACTCCGAAATAGTCCAGTGAAAAAAGAACCTAATCCATGTACTCTCTGTCTGTACGACTCTGCAAACACATGCTTGACTCCTCTTCCTCCCCCATGCTGTGTATGATACTTCTCGTAATAAACCATTTCGTAGCGATTCGCTTAAAAGAAAACTTTTCTAAAATATAACACTACGGTCAGTGTCCCAAACTCAAATGATATTGGTTTGCCAAATTAATCTCATATCTATATCGATCGTATGAAATCTATTATTAAGGAGAGGTACGTGACCTGGCGGAGTATACCTCTTGACAATTGTATTTTCGAAATGAATTTCCTTAGCGGCTAAATTTTCTACCTTCAGCAAGGGTGCAAACGTATCGCCAACAATACTTGGTTCACATAGAATAGATAAAAAGTTGATTAGGTACCGCTCTTGACAAGCTTGCTGGTTGTTAACCGTGTAAAAATAGCCTGTAATCCTCTCTTATTTCAGCGTGGGCCCGTTGAATCTCTGTAAACCCTTCCTCAAACCGAATAATACGTTTCACTATAGTGGACAGAACAAGGATTTTTCTACATGTTCTTGTACGTTCTAGCTCTGTTATTGGAAAACCAATGATTACAAATCCACTTCGATGATCAGAAATTAGCTGCTGACATTTCTTATTTTTATGATAATATTCCAACTATTTTCTATTTACTTCCTCGCATAAACTATGTGCAGAGTAAGGTACCGTGTTGAATACAACATTTTTTTTCTGCACCTGGTTCGGTTATCACGGCCTCTTGTCATCGGATATGTAAAATAGTAAATGGTACATGAGTCTCGGAAATTCCAACCTCCCATCTACCGCTTGGCTCGATTTTTTTTCGGTAACTGAGTAGAAAAATTTGTTTTAGAGTTGTTCGGAAAAAATTTCATACTACTATTGCTAGGTAGAGTTACCGTAAACTCGTTATGATGCATTGTTTTTTAAATCTCTTAAATTTACCTACGAGTTCAATTTTCTGGGGTATCCTACCGAACTAACAAAGTATTGTTTGTTTTTTGCTTTTTCTCTGGTTTTCATTATCTTGTCAATTCTATGCTCCTGTTCTGAGACATACTCTTTGAGAAAAGGGTTAAGTTCTTGAGAGTTAGAAAAACCCTCAATTTTTTCACCATCTAGATCGCTGAGCTCATACACATGTAAATATTGTCTTTTAGAAATTCTAGTAATTTTAAATCTCTCTTCACTCCAGGTTTTTACTGCACCTTTTTCAAACACATTTTTAGCGCGGCTTATGCGTACATGATCGCCAACTTTCTATTTATCTCTACTTTAACTGTGACGTTGTGTTCGAGGTTATCGCAAATTAACTAAATTTTATCGTGCTACATGTGCGTTATATATCGTTATACTGCTTAGTGTTAACTTACTTGTAGAGTGGGGGGGGGGATGATTGTATTTATTAGTTAAATTTTGTGAAATGTCTACGTATTGGTACGTATTTTTGTATGTAAAATATCTGTACATACGCTCTTTGAACGTTCGAATGACACGTTCTACTACGGCAGCTTTAACATCAGGGTTTTTGGCAACTCGAAATTTTATATCATTGTCTTTTAAAAACCGTTAAAATTCATTGCCTAAAAATTTAGTCCCACAGTCCGTTTGTAACATCAAGGGGAAACAAGATTTACTATTTTCAAGAGTTTTTTGAAAACCTTCTGTTACACTACGACAGCTCTTATCTTTTAAAAGTTGCACCCATAGAAACTTGCTTAATACATCGATTACAGTTAAAATAAAAGACACTTTATTATTGTAGTTTTTTAATGACGTCAGTTAAATGAGATTGGCCTCCCACAGTTCATCTCTAGAGTTAACATCGTAAAACAACCGTGGAAGCTTTCGTCGAATAGTTTTATAAGCATCATGTTTTTGCAGCCACTCGTTGATTTTCTTGGAGAAGATTTTGTTTTTATTTACTCTTATTAAATTGCGTGCACCAAAAAATGCTGGTTCGTGGCGTGGGTTAAAATATTGCTTCTCTAACGTATTCATTATTTATTAATAGCGTAGCCAATTTGAAACACCGCTTGATTTTGGGATAGATGATTGTACTACATGCTTATCATCATTAGATTTATCATGGTGTACAGTTTTTTCCAAAGTTGACGATAAACTCTCGTTTTTAAACGTCTCTTCGTCTTCATCGAGCGACTTTATATTACTGGTCCCATCCAACAGCAAACTTAAACTGTCGCGGTCCACGAATTCAAGAGGTCAGTGTTTCCCACAAGTTCTTGAAGAGTGTTTCTCTTGAAGTACTCTAGCAAAAAATTTTCTACCTACCGACTTAACATTTTTCTTCGTCTTGCAGCGTCATTAATTAAGTTGATAACATTCAAGCCATCTATTTTTTTTACCTTTATAAATTACTGTACCTGTACCATCCCACTTGAAATCGTTTTTGTATCCTTTCAAATGTTTTAAAAGCAACGTAGATTTTTGTTGGTAGACTTTAGGTACAGTACTGACAATCGTTTCATCATTCATCCCATAATCATCTGTAGTAGTTATATTGTCAACCTCGTTTTTTGTAATATGTATTGGCTCACGCTATTCATCAATAAAGTATAAATATTTGTGTAATACTCTCAAGTATTCTCTTAGTTTATTGTATTCATTGCTATTCGAATTTGAATCTAGAATTTTTTTCATTGAGTCATCTAACCGACTAAAGTTATCTCCGACTGTCTGCGTGGTTTGTAAAATAGGTGGCGTAAAAAAATTATTCGCGGATGTTGAGGTAGATGGACCAGAGTTAGCGCCTTCTCTTTTAATCTTTTCGAGCTGGTATTTAGAGAGTAAAGTCATTTTTTTTCCCTCTTTCCATTTTATTATTTGTATAACATTCTGGATAATATTTAACCTCTAATAAGTTGCAATATTAACGGTAAATAACCGTTGCCTTTTTGAACTATAATTTTCCTCTTTTTTTCCACGAGTGGTTACCCCCACTTTTGGTAATTAATTATCTTAAAATACTTCTTAACTTTTTTAAACTTTTTTTTTTGACCGCTTTTCAGAGAAACAACACCTTTCAGAACATTTAGAACACACTCGCCCAAGCAGTCTATTAATTTTTTGTCTCCTTTTTTTAAGAATGCAGCTCTCTATTCTCTGTTAAGGTGAGTGAGAGAGCTTCGAAAATTGCAATGTACCTTCTCTCGAACGGGGCTTCGCGAGACTCGTCTGTACGACGATGGGCTTGTTTAAAACGCCCGTTTTTTGATGTTGGTCGCTTCATGGTCAAAAGAAAACTGAGAGCTGGGCGTTACTGCTAACTATTTTATCTGTTAATTCATCCTAGATGCATAAATGCACTCGTAGCATACTTTGGTAGGTAAATGTACTGATACTCGTCGTCGGGAAATATATTTGCATGGAATCTTAACTCATCCGAAGTGTCTTGCTTGCAATCAATCATAAGATAACCATGACTTTTAACCGTTATGTCTTGATATGCCTCTTGCACAAATTTCGGATCTTCAGGATATATCTGTCTCACCAAATGTTGTATTTGCGCACGATCGTAAGGGTTTTTAAATACTACGAAATAAGACGCGTTCAGATTTATGTCTCGCGAATGAGTTGACTTGTGAAAAATATGTTGTGTTATAAATATTACGCTAATATTTTTATGGTGACTCCCTTTTGTAAAAAGATCTACCATAACATAATTCAACGACTCACGCATTAGATCGTCGATGATTTAAAGTTGTTTAAGATGTGGATCGTTTGACTAATCTGAAGGTTTTAGTAACCCCCCATGAAATTCAATTCGCTGTCCATTTTTCAAAAAATTTTTACTTTTATAACCATCCTGCCACTCTGCTTGATAAAATAACATACGGTCAAACGTATCGTTTGCCATTTGTTCTAAATTATTTAAAAATCTTTTAACGAAAACTTTTTTCCGCACCCCGTTTGACCGCAAATCATGCTTGTCCATGGGTGTTGCCAGCGAGTATCCATTATAGCAATATTTTTCATACTAATTATATTTTGAAAAGCTTGTAAGCTTAATACTTTTCTAAAAGCATACCTACTAGGTGGTGGTGGTGGCTGCGATACTACGGGTTGTCGCTAATACTTATGCGTATATGTATACTCCTATATATAGGTATAAATGGTGGTAGTTGGCTTTGACGTTTAAGATTCTGGAAGACATTAAAATATGCAGCACTATCCTGCGATGATGCTTTTTTAAGGGATAAACTCTTGATGATCTATTCTTTCCAGATGCACGCTCTCTACAATGCACAAAATGACTGCTTGTCTTCAAAATGTTTTTGCGCATGCGTTAGACAAATTGGCAAACCCATTTTTTATTTTTTTGCATTTTGAATGAAGAACAAATTTGTGAAAAGTCATGAACCTTGCGTGCTAGTACTGAACTTATGAATTTGGCTCCATTGTCACCATACATATAGATTCTCTTGAGATTTTTCGTAAGTGCAATAAGACAATATTTTAAATAATTTATTGTGATATCTCCGTCAAACCACTTTTCACCGTGAACTTCTAGCATGCGGTAATTATTATACTTTCTTACATTGTAAGGTAAATCGTTGAATAGGTGGGGTAGTTTAATGAACCAATGACCTATGACATTTGCTTGTATCGATACCACTGCAACTTCTTTTGGTATAAAATTTCTGTCAGAGCCGTAAAAACCTTGGATATCTATTACGAAATCCATGATGGTGAACCACTACACTCTCTGGTAATATTTATTCTCTGGACAAGATTTTTGGTTACTAGAGAATTGATCACTCGTGAATTTTTTTAACGCCGAAAATAACGATTTCTTTTTTTTCTCCTCGTCCTCCCTCTTAAGGAGAGGGGTTTTCTCTTCTGTAGTACCCTTTTCCTTCTTACTACTTGTCAACATCGTTTAATACACTTGTTACGTCAAATTCATCTATAGCACTTTAGCTGTAGTGGTGGATGTATAAGTTATGCATGCCATTTTTTGTGCAAATAAGTTTTAAATTATTTTTAACTTTCAGAATTTAAAATTTTGTGTGCTTACCGACCACACTTGCATTCAAATTTCTGCCTTTTCAAATTCATTAATTTTTTACACTTATCGATCGGCGTAATTGGAGGGTCCTTTAATTTTCCCCCCGCTGGAAAAAGAAGAGAAAAAAATTGTTACCGACCAAGCAACGTCAGTAATTATATTTAAATTATGCGGGGCAACTCGCGCTTTTTTCTGGGCGCCAGATCACGTGACGTTTGTGGAAAAAATTATTGTTATCAGCCAATGTCGGTAATTATATTGAAATAACGCGCGAAATCCAGTGCCAATATTTACAGGGGGTTATTGGTTTGAACTTTCCCGCCGCACCGGTCACGTGTCGTCTGTGAAAAATAGTATACTCGGAGGAAACGCCCCCGGCGCCAACCTTATGACATATATCTATGTCTGCCGTATGACATATATCTATGAAACGGTCTAGAAAAATAGTTCCCTTACTACTCTGGTATACCATATTTCTATAGAATGTAGGCAGAAACGTACCATGATCCGGATACTGCGTCTGCACCGAGTAGGCTTATAGAACAAGAGCCGTGGCCTGGTTTTGCTTTTTTGCAGGAGGTATATTTTTTGAAGGTCAATTTTTGGGTGCACGATGCATTCTAATCTTGCCGAAAATAGTACTTCTACAACCTTTGATTTTCTAACCATTGGTTTAAGTTGCGACTGGTTTAAAGAATAGACCATGTATCACTTTTTAAATACTAACAAAACTCTTTACCAGAATAAAATATGACCAAAATATTTCGGATCTCCACGAATTAAAAGTTCCTCAATTCTGGTAAGAGTGGCGGCTGGTTAAGATTTTGACCGCCCTCGGGCCTCAGCTTTTGGTCTATTAGTAGCTTTGATTACTACAGTACTAGCTATTATCCAGCTTCAGCGCCTTTCGTGACCATACTGTGAAGCTAGTTATTGGGGCCAGAAATCAAGTGACGCAGGGCAGTGTCTTTTCGCACGTATATTTATTCATGTAATTATGAAGTACTCAATAATCACCAAAAACTTGAAAACAAAATAACACTTCACTTTCAGATAGTATTGCCGTACTTTACTGTCTTTACTATAGCTTCTACTACTCAGCTATTGACTATTCAAGTATTTAAACTTGCTGCCGACAGATGGCTCTGTCAGCGGTACCTTGTAGGGGCTACCTTCACCAAGCGTATTTTGCCACCTTATAAATTTTGATGGAATGGAACCATTTTGTCATTGTTGTCGTTAAATTAAGCGACTTGTAAAAAAGAAGAATTGTTTTCAGCAAGTTTTAAAGTAGCATTTGTGTGGCTGCAATTGAGGTAGCGATAACGTGGCATGGTGTAACAACACGGCAGTGATCTAGTTTTCAGTAGCTGATTAGATCATCTTTACCAGATCTTGTGGCCTAGCTTTTTTCAAGAGAAGAAACTGTCATTATCTAGTATTGTAAGGTACGTCTCACATTCATAGTCCTATTCAATTGCAAATGTCTTTAAAGTTGGATAAAATTTGAGTGCAACCTACACTTAAAAGTAATTGTATTTATCTAATTATTTTTATGTGTGAAATTTGTACGTACTTTCTGCAATTTTAATTCAACACGTACTAAGTATGGAAGCTAATGATCTGGATGATTATCTTTTGGAGATTTTTGATGAAGAAAGGAGGGAGCAATTAAGAGAATTAAGACTAGAAAGACGATTGTAAAGAGATAACTCTAACCCATTTACGTTCGACCGAGAATACTTTCGGCTTCACTATAGGTATACAGTTTGCAAAAAAAATTGTTTAAATGTATTACATAAACAATTGTACATTCTACATATTGTTTCAGATTAAGTCGTCAAGTTGCTTCGAGGCTAGTTGATATGTTTTTGAATAGGCTTGTAGGAGAAAGGGAATCTGGTATACCACCTCACCTCCAGGTTTCAGCTGTTTCGAGATTCCTCGTTGAAGGTGGACTGCAAAGAGGATTTGCAGAAAATATGCACCACCTAGTGGGTCAGTCTACGACTTCTCGTTATGTCAAAAAAGTTGTGGGTGCGTTTAATGCTATTTAAGACCAGTTTATACAATGTCTAATAACTGCTTAACGAGGGTTTGAAATTTAAAATAGGTAAGTCTATTTTAAATGTATGGCAAAGCATGTGAAAGACATGCATCAAAAGTGTCACTCAAGTAAAAAAAATGATGATAAACTTTTCATTATAACCCTTTTTATAATTTATTTTATTTTAAATGTACATAATTGTTTTTAAATTTCTTAGAACAACTAGGATACCCAGCATTATAGGATAAGTGGATTGTTTTTTAGTAGGTTTCAAGAGACCATCCGAAAATGAACGAGCATTTTTTAACTTCAAAGAAGGCCATGCGATGAACGTGCAAATAGTAAGCGACTGTATTATTTCCTTCGTTTCAGTAATCATGGTATCAATATCTATTTAAATTTTTGATCCAGATCGTAGACTCAGACAGTTATACATTAAATATCCGCGTTTGCCCAGGAAGCAACAACGACAGGCATGTTTGGCAATACTCCCAAGTTAAGCTGTATATGGAATCTTTGAGAGATAACAACAATGTTTGCATCAGAGAAGGTGACTTGTACCTCCTAGGTATATTTTATAAATTTCACTGTATCCTTGAGAAAATGAGTTACCATATCTGCTGTAATTTGTAGCTATGCATAGTTTTAAACTTGACAAAATTTTCATGATTCATTACTATCTGAAAAATAACTGTGTATAATATCCAAACATAAAGAAAGTGATTTATTTTGATACAAAGATTTTTCAAACAGAGTTTATCTGCATAACTTCGCATAGGTTTCTTCTTGAACAGTGATTAATTGGCTGAAAACTATTACTCATATCACAGTAATAACATTTTTATTCAAGTGTATGTCTAGCCCATAACCATTTTTTGTCAATTGTGCAGCTGATAGTGGTTATACTTTGTCGCCTGTAGTTTTGACACCCATTCTGCATGCCCCAGATGGATCTCCGCAAGCTACTCATACAAAAAAGCATGTTCAAACAAGATGCAAAGTGGAGCAAACGATAGGAATTTTTACAAACATGTAGCGGTCAATCAAGCGTTGCAGAAAATTGTCTTATGGCCCAGAAAAAGTTGAATCTATCATAAGTGCCTGTGCCACGGTGCACAACTTTCGTTTGAGACAAGGGTGAACTACTTTTATTATGACAAAATAATTCGCATTATTGGAAATTTCAATATTTGGATTACTTTTGCAGAACCCCATTTCTTGTTCAAAATGAATTACAGATTCCGTTAGTAATTCAGAACTAAAGAAACAATTTTCAAGCTGTCATATTACACCGTGATCATATTATTAGAAATTTGTAAATTCAGTGAAATATTAAGTTCCATCGTGTCAACACACTTTTTGAGCAAAAAATTTTGAGGTTGCCCTTGAAATGTTTTATCAGAAACTTACTAGACAATATATTAGACCTTCATTTTTTTTTTTTTTTTTCCTAAAATAATATATTAAAAGTAGTGTTAAACTAAAGAATAAAATTTTTTGGATAAGGCTGATTTCTGTTTTAACATTTAACAATTTAATCACCAACACCGTGTATGATATTACAGAATATTGTAACGCCTAACTTTTTCGCATGGTGTTGTGAATTGTAAATATTTTTTTTATTCATATCTTATTTATATGTGCAGCCACATGTTATATTATCTGTCAAGAAGACTCAAATGTATTAATTACTACTATTCAATAATTAAATACAGAACCAAGTACCAAAAAATTGTTATAATTCAACATTTCATTTAATTAGTTAATTCATGTAACTTGGCGATAAATTTGTAAACTCACTAACTCTTGCAATTAGTTTTTCATAATAAAATATTTCAACAACTTTTTATAAAACGTTTTATGTAAAACTAAAACAGTCTTGTACAAGTACAACAATAATTTTTATTAAAATAGTTGATAAATAATTAGTGATATACAAACTAGTAATTGCAGTGTACGGTATTATGACTAATACATGTACAGAAAATATGAAAATAAAATGTGCCAATAACTCAATATAGAAACTGGTATTAAGACATACGACATATCTACTGTATTGGTAATGACACGAGCAATAAAAAAAAATTCACTTTTTTCCTGAAGTACCAATTGTAAATAACTACTACCACGTAAGAAAATATTGTAGTGCGCATGCGCACAAAACATTTGTTGCTGCTGTGTGAGTCTATGTAAATTATCTCATTGACCGACGCGCTTACAGGATAGGGCCTGCTGACGGCCTGCTGACGACCCAGACTGCTACGACAGCCTACACACACGAGTTGCCAAGGACTAGTGTGCCCAAGTGCCGACGCCTGCCCATCGGATCTCCCGGTACCCGCATCTAGTATTACAGTGGATATTCCTACAGTGGTGAAAACGGTAGGCCTATTCCCATGCATCCCATTCCTACTGCGTAAGCATTGTGCCGAGCAGAAACTACCGAACCTGCACTAGCAAGGCTTCATTGATTAGGCCAGGTTGGATAGTTAAGCAGTGTAAGTCTTCATGGGATAATTGCAATGAGTTGTTTAAAAATATAGATAGTGAATGTATGCAAAAACATTAGTGTCTGCCATAAGTATACATTCAAGTGCCAACTATCCGTCCCATCCTTTAAGTCCTGTAGAAAAATAATTATACGCCGTGTCTTGATGCTGACTGCAAGGCGAGCAAGGCACGACTTGTTACATGGCGCTCGACAAGTTGTATAGGCAATTGCTTGGCACAGTGTTCTTTAGCGGATATTTTGTGTGCGGGCCGTGTGATTCGGTACGTAGGTTCGCTTACGCGTACTGCCTGGCCACTTTGCTTACACATTTATATACATCTATATATATGAATTGGTTGCCTATCGCAGTGTTTGTGCTTGTGGTGCGCGTTTTTTAAAGGAACGTATTTTTGTAGTACGTATTATTATATGGTGATTGATTTAAGTATTAATTAAATTTTAACAATTCGATCGTGTATACTTCCTGCCATTTTGCCCTTACTTACGCGTAATAAAATAGAGGTGTGTGTGTTGCTAGTGGAAATGAAAGTGTCTCTCGCTATTTTTTGAGAGCGACTTTGTGCAGGGACGAGTAGGCATTGATATTGTATATAGTACATAGTGTATACGATTTGAAAATGCGATCATAAGGTGAAGTGATAGAAGTCAAATACGCACATGTAAACAACAACGTACTGGTATATTTATATTTTTAAGATTGAAAACTCGAAGAATCCCTACAGTAGCACATTTTTTCGAACTATTGGTCACGACACATTGTCCCTTCTGTAGCATACATATGACACATATATTACCTTACCGCGTACACTCTATCATACAGTATTACTTGTTTTCGTAACCTCTTATATTATGTTCACATAAATATAACGGTCTCATGGAAGACTTGGAGTTTTCCTTGAATGCGAGCGTGATAGAGGGGGGGGGGCGAACTTCAAGCGCTAAGTCACGAAACAATAATAGGAGTGATTGTGGATATAATTATGCAATACGCGGATGGGATAATATTCCAATATTTGATATCGTTGGGATAAAAAAGTAATGGGACCATGCTGGAAACTAGGGATCGATTGCAACGTTTCTTAAACAGAAAATATATTGGACCAACGCTAGTGCATGGAATACAGAAGTTAATGAGGTCACGCGATTAGGAAAAAATAATTGCCCTATAGAACTTTCAGACGTAGAATGTAGCCCAGAACGCCGCGAAACTCGATTCATACACAATAAATCGTCAGAAACGAACGCCAGCATTGGAAGGATAGATCGTGCCAACACCTCGTCACCCGCACCTCAACAATTCCGTGAGGTTGTGAGCGAGCAAGTGCGTCGCGATATCGATAATGATGGGACGATAAAGAACTGAGTAGAAATGGAATCGGTAGTGTGCGATGCACAAGACATGCTAATGTACATGTACTAGACTTCACAAACCTACAGGAGGACGTATGAGTGGCCATCCCAGGAGAAAATACGAGATCCTACTAATAGACCGTCCAAGGTATTAGCGGCAGGTCCTACACATAACTTGGGGGCAAACTTGGCACCCACACCAGGAGCAAGTAGGGCTCCCGAAAAAAATATAGGAACGGAGCACAGAGAACAAGAAGAAGGTTTGGGGATGGGTCAAGAGGAAAATCTGGCACTCAATGACAATAGCCAACAAATAAATTTAGGAGCTGGAAATAAAGTACGTAGTGATGCGATGGGATGGTGGGTAACATGGTCAGACGGATCGATTATCGCTTAGAAGTCTTGGCAGCTGGTGTACACCGTTATGATACACTGTCGGGGTACATTGGTAGAATTCGTCATGCAGATGTTGAGGTTAAAAATAATCCCGCATTAACATCCCAAACGCCCAACCTACCCCATTATACGTTGAGTAGACCCCAAACGCACTCTACTATTCATTCGTACAATTCCGGCACGACACTGTGACAGACTTACGATACACCCCTTTTACAAACGCAAAACGTACCCTGGCACTCGCTAATATATCCCGCGAGTGTACAATTACCGACAACTGATAACATCAATCAACCGCGGGTGGATATACACAACCATAACTCGCATAACTTTTCTGTGTACGGACAATAGTTCAACTCATGGTCTCAAGGTTATTACCGTTCTATTCCGAATGGCGATTTCAGGCAAAGGGGGAAGGTGGTTTCCATACGGACGCAATGCATGGTCCACAGGGTTTGTCAGTGAATGATTCGGGAATGTCAACTCACCAACGCGAATCACTGATAAGGTGCGAAAGATACACGCCAGATCTTTTGGCTCGGACGCTGAATTTCACGGACGTGCTAAAGACGACCCGGAAGATTTTTTGACGCGATTGTGCGAATGAGTGACGACATACAACCTGTCATTAGACGAATTGTTAAGAGTGTTACCGGCAGTGTTTGACGCGAAAACCAACGATTGGTTTTGTCGGGAAAAATACCTATCCAATCAGCAAACTCTATTGAATAAAACTTAACCACCCCTGCTACTCTACGAACAGATTAATTGGGCATATAGGGACCTTCATCCTTATTATCGCGGTAGAATTTCAAGGGCACAGACCAGCACTTTCAATGATTTCCTGCTCTTGAGCATGAGTATCGAATTAACTCAGCAACAGAAGAAAGATTACCGCCCACTTCCGCCACCCGAGGATTGTTTGTTTCCGGTGACATCCTTCGTTCCCCGAAAGCAGATTGCATCAAGGAAAGTAACGGCAGTATCAAGTACCCTCACCCCTAGCGTCTAAGATAAAATAGCATTGACCGAGACAGTTAATACTTCACTGGTCAGGGAGAATAAAGCGGCAGAAAAGCCGAAAAGTGTGCAGCAGCAGCTAGAAAAAATACTAGCTCAGTTAAAAGAAATGATGTTAGGAAAACAAGAGGCCACTAAACAGCAACAGAATGCATAAGCGTTGGCATCTAAGAAAAGGAAGTCAATGGGCAATAACAGGAAAAATTCTAGTGATAACGTCTCCACGGAAAACAAGGACCGATCGTTCTTCATTTGCCGCAATGTCGAACACTGGCGTAATGATTGTCCCTACCGTGAGTACTGTACCAAGTGCGGCAAGATAGGGGGCAAATGCTACAAGGGCCCTAAATGTGATACGGAAAGACCGGGAAATTCCAGAGGCGGAGGGCAGTAGGAGTCGATGCCGCCTCACTGAAACAAGTCGAGACTCCAAAGAAGTAAGAAGTGACAGTAATCGATGCAGTGGAAGATAAAGAACGACATAAAAGCTTGAAAATTTGCTGAGCAATAAAAGTTGCGGTACTGACAGTTTTGGCATGGCTAGTAGGGAAATTAGGTCATGTACAGAAGTGCAGTAATCGGTGAATATATCAGCTAGAAGAAGTTTTGCAAGTGGTTCTGTCAGTTTTCTGAAATTATTTAGCAAATAGTACAACTGGCACAATACACTAGACAAACAATGTGATAAAAAAAATCTGTTCTATAGCTAGCTGTATACACAAAAAGGCCCTAGGAAGTAGGGAAGTTGAAGAAAACCTCCACCTCCAAAGTAACAGACGGAAGGAGTGGCTGGAGTCGAGCTGTCTACCGCCGACCGAGGACGTAGTGTCCGCCACGGATCGAGGGCTTAGGTGGAAGACATACGGAACTGAAAACGTGGTAGAAGTTTTGGCACTGGCAGAAGACCCACGTCACTACTTACCGCTTGATGTCGCAGGTATTAGGACACAAGCCCTCGTGGATAACGGTGCAGTACACTGTTATCTGGGAAAGGGAATCAATAGACGATTAAAGAGTAAACAGCCCTGTCGTACTACAATTTCTGTTGCCAACGGCAAAGTACTAGCCATTCCAGGCACCGTAAGCGTTCCATTGACCATCGGGAAAACGACCAAGACAATGATGTTGGGACTTGTGAACGAGTTGGAGTGCAAAGCCATTTTTGGGATAGATTTACTGCAAACTTTCCATGTTATCGTAGATTACGGCAAGGATTTATGGTGTACTCCTACAAGTTCATGGCAAGAAGTTAAGGAGAAGGAGAGTGACTAGATGCGCTTAGCAGCTGTTGCTGCTGTAGGAGGAATAATAACGATGACCCCTTCTGAGAAGCAAAAGCTCGAGAAAGTCCTCGACGATCTAGTAGTCTCTCGCCCAGAAAAGCTTGGTGTCATGACCGTAGCCAAACACAACATTGAAGTGCAAAATCATCCCCCAATTAAACAATGTTGCCGACGGTATTTGCCCCAAGTCCTGCAGATTGCGTACGATGAGATAGACCGGCTGTTGTATGAAAATATTGTCAAAGAATCCGAAAGAGCGCAGTGTAACTGTTCGCTTCTTGTGCCAAAGGCTAACGGAAAATTTTGTTTATGTAAAGATTACCGGAAACTTAACGAAATCACACAAAAAAACGCTTATCCCATGTGACTTATAAGCGACATCTTAGATTAATTGCGCCAGGCCAGGTACATATCGAAAATCGACTTTATCGAGGCCTACCATCAAACTCTCTTGGATGAAAATAGCAAGGAATACATAGCTTTCGCTGTACCCGAGAAAGTTGTACCAATATGTGCAGATGCCCTACGGATTGGTCAACGCACCAGCCACATTCCAGACCATTATCGATCAGATTATTCAACCGGAATGGGAACCATACGTTTATACGTACATGGACGATATCCTAATCGTCTCGGAAACGTTCAAGGACCACCTCACACGGATAAGGATTGTTTTAAGACCATTGAACGTGGCGAGTCTCGTGATTAACCGCGGAAAATCCGAGTTTAGGTGTGGAGAGATCAAATACCTTTTATACATGGTTGACGGGTAAGGTCTCATGACAGATCTCGACAAAGTTAGGCCAATCCTGGAGTACTCTGCACCCACCACCCTCAAACAACTCAAGAGATTCATAGAAATGATTGGATGGTATTCCAGATTCAGCCCCGATCTTGCCGAAAAGAAATCGTCCCTAACAAAGCTCACGTACAAAGACGTGAAATGGCAATGAGTCGACGAACAACATTTAGCCTTCGAAAGCCGCAAACAAACCCTGACTGAAGCCCCTGTTTTATCGAGGCCTGACTTACACAACTGTTCGTCCTACAAACGGATGCCAGCTATTATGCTGTGGCTGCTGTATTAACACAGAACTTTAAGGGTGAAGAACACCCTGTATGTTATGTCAACCGCACTTTAAGCCAGCCAGTACAAAACCATACCGTAACAAAAAAGGAGTGTTTGGCTATGCTGTTGGCTGTGGATAGACTAAGCGGATATTTACAAGGAGAATGGGTTACAGTAATCACGGACCATAGCAGTCCGTTGTGGCGTGATAGGTTGAAGGACCAAGTAGGAAGATTGGCTCGGTGGAATATCTGCGTTGCAGGCTTATGACTTAGAATTTGTCCATCGGAAGGCAAAATACATCAGGTTCTAGATGCCTTATCTTGGGTACAGGAGAATTCAGTCACAGTAATTACGCCCAATATTGAGCAAGTAAACAATGAATGGTTCTTAAAACGGGTAAAAGGAGTGCAAGTGGTCACATGGAAATTCGCAAACTGGAAATATGAAAATGGGACAATTTTCTTCCACAAACCTAACCCTATCATCAGCTCAACGATGGAGGACCTCGATGAGTGGAAAATCGTCCTTCTGAAGGAACACCGTATGCAAGCATTACACGATGCTCATGACAAACCCCAAGCAGGTCACCTAGAAGTGGAAAAGACTTATGCCCGTCTCACCAATTGTTATTATTGGCCTGGTTATTTTCAAGATGTAGTTTAATATGTGTGTGAGTGTGTCAAGCGTGTCAATAGCAAAAAAGTCCTACAGAAAGCTCTTCCCGGGTTCATAAGGAAAATATATTGTAGGGCAAAAACCTCCATCGAAGAATGGACACCGATACCTATTGATTATTCAGGATCTATTTACTAAATACGTTGAGTTGAAAGCACTCCGAAAGGCAGACGAGAAAAGCATACGAAAAGTGGTAGAGGAATTAGTGTAAGAGGAACAGGTGATACACACCCCTACGCAAGGTTGTTGACAATGAATCTAAAGTACGCTATATCCCTACGGACCCTAACCATAAGACGGCGAGAAATTACGTGCCAACTAACCGGACGCAAGGCTTGGGCAGCCATGTTGAGACGAGAACGCAATCCCTGACTCGACGACCTGTATCTCGAGCCAAGTGAAACAGAGATGAGGAGACCCAGCAAAGACATCCAGACGTATCGAATAGCCATCCAGTCAAGGATAACAGTAGACAGGAGACCACCCGAGTAGCAGTCCAGCCAGGAGCGTCACTCACGCTGTTAACGGAGGCTAAACCCAATCCCCGACTGGGGTACGACCAACCTGTACTCATCCCTACCGAAGCGACCGTAACTGCGATACGCCAAGCCGGCTCAGGTCCAGCATCGATAAGCCCACAAGCACTAAGGGACGCAGGATGCTCTGTGCAAGCACCACTGGACAAAGGGGTGTTATATGACACTTTTGGGAACACCGCTACGTTCGCCGAAAAGCTGAGGGCCCTTGATCTCCATGGCTTAAGTCAACCGAGCCGGGCAACGGATGACGAGGAGTCGTACCAAATAGCATGTCGGCTAGTAGAGCTTGCACAACGTGGGTTTGTGACCCTGTTGACGGTGGCGTCAGCATCGCCCTGCCCACTTTGTCAGGTGATACCATTGGTCTTACAGACTATCACGCCAGCTTCGAAGATCCCACAGCTCACGGGTATTCAGGTGTCTTGGCCAGTAGGTATGCCTGAGCCCCCACCGTTTATCAGTGACGAGAAATTCTTGTGAGCAGAAACCATTGAGTGTCTGGAAACTATTTCGGTTCCGCACCAAGGGTGCTGGGGGTGTAGGGACTTAGGCCACCTGTGTTGGTGGTGCCCGGTAGGTGACCTGACGAAAAAGTTTTGCCACATATATGGCAAACGGGGCGTCAGTATTGCTAACTGCCCGCATTGTTGCGACCTCTGGGCGGATGAAAGGTAGAAAGGTAGGCTTTTTTGGCCAGGCAAGCAGACAACGATGCACGCCATGCTGAAAAGTGATGTGATGACCCCTACCGTTAGGGAGATTTTTTTTTTTTTTTTACCGCGCTCTTAAAACAGGATGTATTTTTGAAGTGAAACTTCTTATGGCACGTTGTGAATTTTTTCGAGCGACACGAAATTTCTGAGCCCCCCACCACTCCAGCCGCTCTCTCTCTCTCTTCGCGTCCCCCTTGCCACCACATGCTATACTAGCAGTGCATCCCTACCACTCCAACTCCAGCCGCTCTGTGTGTGTGTGTGTGTGTGTGTGTGTGTGTGTGTGTGTGTGTAATGAGGTATTATTTGTTATTAAATTACCTCAAATTCGCATTTTAGTTGTACTTTTCTGACGTATGAGTTATAAATTGCGAAAAAATTATGAACGTATGCGTATGTTATCCTAACAATAAGAATATTAAGAACAACAAGTATTAATAGTTTGTTAGTAGAGCGGTGTCAAAGGTGTAAGGTGTAGAGGGAACCAAAATAAAGCTAGTCTTAGCTATATTACATGTTTATTTATAGACATAGAAAGTCCTACTAACGAGTCTGTCTCAATTACAACAGTCCAAGCTATAATAATTTCAATATTCAAGATAGTCTAGTGCGCAAAATTCTTTAAATCATTATCATATTTTAACCCTGTGATTATTAAATTTAGCTGTAATGATTTTTTGCTTCAATTTGATTACGGATATATTTCGTACAAAGCCGAGTTCAGAAGTTTCATATCGTATACAATCGAAAAATTATTTGATTATATAGTTTCATTGCATTATATACATCATTGATTATAGACTACACCTAATTTCAATACTGGACTTCCGACCAGTAGAAGTTCATATCTTAAGATGATGATAGTAGGGTACTAATTAAACCTACTGCTGCGAATAAACAATCAATTATGTGGTATCATGATTGGGCAATAGCACCTTTACACTAGCTTATTACAAAAGTGTACGTAGGAATTAAAATCTTAAATGGTGAAATCGATGACCCCTAATGTGTTACATATTGTGGCCCACATGTTGCTATTTGTTTCGTTACGGCAAGTCATGGTTTTTATTTGAAAAGATTACTTAATTTTTAATCGCTGGAAAAGAAATTTGATTCGGTAAATAATCAATTCATTCAATTACGAAATAATCTAGACTCAAACTTTGTTTAACAGAACATTTTTACTTAAACGAGTTTAAAAAACATAGATTGTTCTTGTATTAATACTTGATGTTAGGCCTGATAAAAGTTTCACAAAAGTAATTGCTCATGCTATCAACCTCTTTGAGTCTTGTGATATGTATACTCTATTTATAATTAATTACTAATGTTTCTGACTAAAGTGCGTAAGATATCTTGTAAAAGCTAAATGGTACATTAAGATCGTGAATTAATAACCGCTTTTACGGCAGCTGTTCCAACTAGCAAGTATCTTGAATAAAACTTTAATCTATCTGGCCAATTACCTGCCGAAAAGTGGAGTGAAGTAGATAATGCTTTTGTTTTTGAGATATTAAATATTAAAATCAAAAAATAGCACTGGTGGTTGGAGAACAAGAAAAATAAGTTTTCAAGCTTAAAGTCTTATCATATTGCAACCAAAAAAATGTGTAAATATGTTTGTTTTTGGTTATTTTAGTAAAGTTAAGCATATGCGTTTTAGTATAAGATCATATTTTGGTTCTAACCTCGAAAAACAGCTCTAAATCGTATTTTTTTGTTAAAATATTCTATGTAGCCATCGAGATAAGCACAAAAATATTTCTTTTATGCGAATTACCTTAAATAAACCTTAATTTAATAAGGTCATCAGTCTGTGAGAAAACAAAATCTGTTCGTAACCTATATAAACTGTCATTAACCTCTATTTTGCTAGTATGAGGGAATATCGCAAAAATCTCATCCGCCAGATGGCGTGACTGTGCCTAAGCGATTCACGTGGACTAGTGTGTCTATATATAAGATGGTTCCATGTATAGACGATATATAACACCATCGTATATATAGGTACACTAGTCGACGTGAATCGAAATAATATTAGATTATACTGAATTAAAATACAATAAAGCCTTATTTAATGCAAAATTCGACTGTTTTTGATTTAAATTTGGAAATAGCGATTTTTAGATATTGTAGACGAAAAATAGTTAACGAATTCCCTATAATTTAAAAATTATCTTACTATCTTAAAGCATTGAATATATTATCTAAAGTTTCTACCTTACCAACTTCGTTAATTTTTAATTGTACAGCTATTTCTTCCTAAAATAATACAAAAACATTTTGCTGGTAATAAGCCGATACTATGATGAATAAGCCTATGTCAAGTTTATTGAAATTAGTAGCAAATTGAGACAGAAACGTTGCAACGCGTAATCATGGAATAAATGTAAGTTCAAATTTATACTATGGATCACATAAAAAACTTATTGTGTAACTTATGTCGCTTACTTTAGGGCGATAAATGAGATTAAATAACAAATCACAATGAATAAATTCTAAAGTCGTAATACTTAATATAAATGAATTCTTGATCAAGCCCTATTGTTTTGAATAAATGATTGAATAATGTATGCTTAGAATCCATGTATTGAGTAAATATTGTAGTATCTAATGAGCACAAATAAGTACTTTAATTCAATGAAGATATAGTACTTTGATTTTAATAGCAATATAATCCTATTGGAAATTTAACATTTTTATAAATTGAGTATTGTTTATATGAAGTTACAATTAACCATGTAACCATTTTTTAGTTAAGAAAGCTTTACTCTAGTACAAATTCCGAAAGATCCTGTAGAAAAGCTTGAAGGATCTCTAGAGTACGGGTGTAAAATATTTCATAAGTATTATTTATTAATGTGTCTAGTTAAAATTCTTACTGATTAAATTTTCATAGTTCATCTTATACGATATTCATAGTGTGACTTATCTTAGTACGATAATTGAAGTTTATACTAGCAAAATAGACGTTAATGACTGTTGATATAGGTTACGGGCATATTTTGTTTTCTCACAGACTGGTGACCTTAGTAAATTAAGGTTTGTTTAAGGTAATTCGCATAAAAAAAATATTTTTGTGCTTATCTCGATGGCTACATGGAATATTTTAACAAAAAATACGATTTAGAGCTGTTTTTTGAGGTTAGAACCGAATTATGACCTTATATTAAAACACGTATCCTTAAATTTACTAAAACAACCAAAAACAAACATATTTACACATTTTTTTAGCTTGCAATATGATAAGATTTCAAGATATTTGCCTATTTTAACATTTTTTGCGGTCTTCATCGGCAGTCAAAGTCATGCCATCAGCCGCCATTTTTTATTTTCGAAAAGAGCCATTAGTTATCGTAAACTACAGGCTTCAAGCTACAAAATAGTGATTTATTAAAATTTTTTAGTTGCTTCCATTTTTGGACAACAGGGGCGGTAAATATTAAAAAGAATGCCCTGTATAAATATAAATGTATATATATATATATAATTTTCTATTATTTTTTAAAAGAACACGTGGGCTAATAAGAAGCTGTGAAGTGGTGGTGTGAAGCAAGTATAAAGTACCTTACTGAACCAACTATATTATATAAGAAGATATATATTTTTCTAAGTGATACCATTGATTTTCTGAAATCGGAAATAGCCATGAACTAAGCTAAAAACATACTTATTTTTGTTGCTTAATTGTAGAATGTGTGAAACACCCTGTTCTCACTGCCCCCTCACTTACATTAGCCTCAATATCATATTTATGTAATTTCGTTATTCTTAGACTCGTTTAATTTTATAATTCTTCTGAATCACATAATTTTGAATCAACATTTTGATAGTATTGATTATTAAATCAAGCTCTTGAGTTGGAAAACCCTCTCAATCAGAGGTTGAGATATTCTTTTAAAAAATTAACACACATTATTATTAGTTGTATACCCTTATATGGATTCCCAAAAATTATGTTTTTATAAGAAGATTTTTATTCTGAAATGTATCAGGAATATGTGTAAAATTTCTAACTGAAAATGTTTCACATTACATGTCAACACACTACAGTGTTGTATTTAGTAAGTTTCGGGCGAAGCCGAGACGGGGGGCTGCTAGTTAAACATAAAATCATAATAATTAAGATTGTTTCCAACATACTTATAATTTTGATTCCTTAAAATAAAACTTGTACAATAATTCTAGTCATTCTTCATTTTATTTACAATCCGTAATCTAGCATTCATGTAAAAATGTTGAAAAATTTGTAAGACAACTGACAAAGATTTGAATAAACAATTACCATAACCAGCCTGCTTTTCTTTAGCTCAGTGAGCACAACTACTTGGTTCTATTAAGTCTATTAGAATAATATGTAATGATGTAGATGATTCTAATTTCCAGTGAAAATAGTATTTTTGATGGTAAAATTTCCTCTCATTTTTCTTCATTTTTACAACAATACATGTATAATAAAAAATTTTGTCGAAATGGCTATTTTTCTATTTTTCTGACTTTTTTTTCTTAACACCAATGTATACTTTTGATGCAAAAAAATGAAGAAGAAATTGGGGAAATTTTATCGTTCAAAGCTAAGGATACCCTTTAAACTAAAATTTATTATTAATATGGAGAAGATAAGCGTATGAGCGCATGGAAGGGCGTACATGATTTTTGTTAACTTTTCAAAAATAGTTTGAGACATATATATTTTTATCAGGACTCTCCTCAGACCTTCGTGTCTAATAGTTTTTTCTTGTCCAGTTCAGGAGTTCATGAAAGTTGTATGTATTGCCAGGCTGTATTTAATAGTTATATGCCAATGGTCCACTTCAACATCTTACCTGAAACAATTGCTTTAAAGAATGCATCTAAAGTTTCGTGTGAATATGTCAACAATTAAACGTTTATGTATATAAGTACATTGATTGTTTTTCAGCAACATAAAAATTTAGTTTCAATTTTTGTTGAAAGTAATAAATATGTTGATAAAGTTAGTAAGCCTTAGACATCGTGAACTTAGTCACATAATTTTTAATTATTATATAATTAGTGCAAACCCTATATTGGCAGATAAATCATCAAAGACGCTTTATTACTTAATTCCTGATGGCGTTAGGATTATGTTACATACTTTGTATTGAGAGCTTCCATGATTTAGTAGTTTGTGTGCTAGCCTCGTAACCAGAGAAACTTTAGGGTTTGTGGATTTAAATTGTGTTAAAAATACCAAGTATTTTTCTCAAGATTATTTAATGGTATGTACTTGAGATGCAAAAAATCACTTATCCTATTATTAAGATGATTACTGGATTTTTCTAAGTGATCTCTAGACCTCTAGAGCCTTTCTTCCGAAAAAAGTCAATACTTAGTCAGCTCGTAAGTACAGTTAATCTTAGTTTTAAAACTGTTGGTACAGCACTTTAGATGATTTATACAAAATATAAAAAATTTATTAAGCCTAACAACATTTGAGGTAATCGCTCGAGATGATCGTATGCACCACATGATGATAGCCTTTCGATGTACACCCAGCAAAAATATATTCTTGGACAGACCTGACCATCAAATTTCCACGTTTAGCGTCACTACCAATGTGTACAAACAGGTAAAACAGGTAAGGTTAGTACGAACAGTACATGATGTATTGGAAGTGACATTCAACACATAAAATAGCTCAATAGGTCCGTTGGAGAATTTTTTTTCGTTACGTGTACATGCAAGCTACAGGAACGCTAATATGCTCTACTTTTTAAAATTCACATGCATTGACAGGAGTTTTAGATCTTACTGGGTAACATTTTTGACATTAAATATAGATGTTAAAGTAGTATTTAATTTATTTTTGTTTCACATGATGGTACCCTTGACAAAAAAAATTCATATTTTTGTTGCTTATTGGTACATTCTAGTACGAACTATTATAATACAATTATCTTAAAAAAAAAAACAGTACATATACTAAATATTATCATTTGTTTTGGTTCCCAACATAATTTTTCCTCAAATTAAGATTACGAAATAAGAAAATTTTTCTGTGTGTACACAGATTTGTATTTATCAACTAAAAAGTTTAATACATATTGAAATTTACGAATACAAAATGTTGTGTAAATCAACTAACCAATAAATATTTTATTTTTGAACACTTTTGTTCACCGTATAAAAACTAATAGCTTATGATATTCAACTAAAAATTTTTTGAAGTTATAATTCTATAGAAGTGTTATGCTCGAGGGTAAATCAACGATTTCATATTTTGACCTTGAGAAAAAGTGTGATGGAATTGGATTTTGCTTGATTCTCCCTGTTCGCCCCGCCCCTATTGACGTACCTCCGGTCCCCCTACACCAGACGACAATACAACACCGCCCAACACTACAGCATACATTTTGAATTTTACTTCTTTTTTTTTTTTTTAACCAATTCGTAAAAAGAAAAAAAAAATTTTTTTAAATTTGTTTGATTAAAAATTAAACTAAACAATTGAATAATTTACTTAAAAGAATAATTTTTTTAAAAGTTTTTTCAAAAAACTTGGAAATCAGAATATTTTAGCAGAGTACCTTTTCAATGTGTTTATAAATATTTATTCCTACACATTTAATTTGTTACTTTTACAACTTTTCATATTTTTTCAAAATTTTCAGAAACTAAAAAAATTTTTTGTACTGTACAAATACGATAGTTAGTTTTTATTGTGTTTTATTCTTTTACAATGTTTTCATTCGTGATGAAAGTGATTTTTTGACTTAAGGACGTTCTTTACATAGTTTGTGGGGGAAAAGTTCAGAGAAGTGAAAGGAACACTAATATGTGCAGTAAAGCTAACAATTGTCTTTCTTATGTGGGTATACTCAAATACATGATTTTACGCACCCTTAGTCCCTCTTTCTAAATTCATTAAAAAACCAACTTGTGGGTCTATTTGATTATTCGATAGGTTTATTATCTAAAAGTAATCTTTCGTACGCAAAAAATTTTGAGATTCCTACAAATCATATAAATGCCATTTTTTTCATAAGGTTACATGTTGAATATCGATCTTTTTAAATGTAACATGTATAAAATAATGGCACAGTCAAACGAGCTGCAATTTTCATGGGTATTTTTTATGCTATTTCAATCTACGTCGGAAATTTGAATAAAATCTGTCAAAAAAACCTATGTGTGATGAACGTCTTGAAGGGATATTCACTGGCATGTATTATTACCCTATGAAAGAAAGCTATACTACAGGATGGTTTTTCTTAATTTTCTATATCCAATTATATTTTGAGTATTAAATATGGACGAGGAATAAGTGTGGGATCGTATGTGATAGATGTAAGCGTGACGTTACAGATTTTATCAGCAAAGGCAGTAGGAAGTTGTTCTGAAATCACCGAAAAATTTGATGAAAGCGCACAGTCTTGTACTGGCCAGCCTATATATTATTTTTATTATATTGTGCCGTTATATATTGCTTATAATCTTCAGCTCATTTAATAATAATTAGAATCATACCCAATTACCGTAGGTATACTCCTTCCCACGATAGTTGCACCACCTTCGTACACAATATTGTTTGATAGAAGGCATTTCTATACTAAAGATTATATTGTTTGTTGTATGATTTTGCAGAAGTAAAACCTTATACTTTGGTACCCAAGCACCCACTGTCCACTGGTTTATTTTACATACATTATTTTTAGGTAACAGTAAGATATACTAGACCAAGAAATATTCATAGTTCGATATAAGAGTCCATAAATATTCAACAACTAGAACTTTTTTCTCATACTATTATATAATAGATGAAATGTCAGTCTCTAATAAAGCTTAGAGCAGTAATCAAGTAACAACAGATATGGTAAATAATGAAAGAATCGTATAATTTAAAAAAGTTAATGATTTGTAATCATAAATGTACAAAGCCTTTGACGTAAAGGTATTCAAAATGATATTTTCTTCTTGAAATTTCGAGAATATTTGCCACAAAAATTTAAAACACATTCGTTACATTTTATTAGATTATTCTTGTTACGGAATAGAAGTTAAAGAACATAAACAATTTAATCTTCAAACAACTGGATGTATACAACAAATGGAATGTCTTGTATCCTCTAGTTATATCTAAAAATAATCCTTGCAGACATATATTTGAATGCCAAGCAATTGCCGAAGTATGGTAAAAAACATTGACAGTTAAAACTTACAATTGATCAAAATATTATTAATAAACCAAATTTCAATTGTAATTTAATTTTATCAAAAGTAGGGAAAAAACAAATAACCTTGGATATTTATAGTAAAAATGCGATAGTCCAACCAGATAGTTTAACCTGAAATTATGAATGATTCAAATTTAAATTATGTCGTTACTGATTAAGATTTAAAAAAAAAACCTTAATTCTACTAAAATTAAAGCAGAAATTATAAAAATTAATCATCTTAAGGAGGCTTGGGCCATTTTAAATAAAATGCTGGCTAGCTCTGAAATTCAGAGATTACGTTAATAAAGTACGCCAGATTTTCTTATGAAAAAGAAATAGGTAGGTCAACACATTCATTTTCGAGAAAATCGCTTGTGAAAATTCGTCATTTTAACACGTAACCTTATGGAACCCGAAATTAAATCATTTTAATGACAAAGAATCTATTACTTAAAAAAAAAAAAATAACGTCAACAAGGCTAAATTTTGAGAAAGCAGTGAGAAAAAGTCGAACGTGAAATTTGTTTTGTTCAGATATTTTAATTGCGCATGCGCTCTCCGTACATGAATATACAAGCATAAAGATTTAAGTCCAATACAAGTATAGGTATAAAACAGGGGATGAGAGCAAGAAAGTACGGTGTAGTTGTCAGTTTTATCGTGGCAGGGTCGTCATCTTTACACAAGGTACCTCGAGAAAACTAAAATTTTTTTAAATATCTACTTCCCGGTGACTTCCGCGTATTTATGATGATAAATATAATTTTAAAAAAGAATACGAATAATCATTTACATGATAAGTATCATACGAGCGCCCGCGCCCCTCCGTAAATTCGACACCAAACGCCCAAGCCTTTTCAACCTGAGCATTCGTTTATGAGTAGTCTCATTTTATTTATAGTTGAAATGAAGTGTTAAATACGATAGGAAAGTATATACATGACTTAAGTCATTTTGCAAACTTTGTACAGAATGCCAATCGAAAGAAAATAACTATTAAATGATTCCTGAAGCAAATATTTATGACTGCAATGATTTTTTTTCCAAGACCAAAAAAAAATGTTGATAAGTAATATTGGAATGAGATAAGACTTAATTGAAATAATTTTAACATAAAACGTTACATTTTTTGTTTCTGAATAGGCTGTAAATTGTTATTATACTTTAAGCTAACTTACAATTTGTCTGGTAATCATGGTTTTTATTTTCACAATCAAATATTAATTACGCACATTTAAACGAATTAAGATTGTGAAAGGTTAATTTCACGTTAAAGAAAAAGAGTTTCAAAAAACGTCAGACGTAGCAATGTTAACCATCAATTTTTTTTTAGAAACACCGTTTCAGCGTGCATACGAAATTTTCAATCAGCATAAATTATACTTATAAAGTTTTTACACGATATTGATGACGAACTTATTTTCTAATAGTATTATTTTTAAAGTGCTGCTGTACAAAATCAATTATTGAATAATTTATCTGTTTAATATCATTTTTTTTAAATTTAATTCCAACATCATAGTCAACGTAATCGTTTTATGAGGATACTTCATTATCTTCATTTTTACGAAAATCGACAAAAATGTGACATTTCTTACGTGTAGAATACACTGTACGGTAGAGTAGGTTCATGGAGATGAAGATACCGGACACGTATTTGTAACCAAGCACTCTTAGCACTCGTATTTGCTTTTCCATAACCAAGATTTTCAAAATTAAAATTGTGAATTCTTTAATTTATTTTCTAAATAAATTTCAAAATATTAGCAACAACAAATGAAACCTTCGCCAAGTGTGAATCAAAAGCACAACCTTCTGTTGACAAGACAGTTGTACTACCATTCAGCTATTAAAGAGCAGTCACTCACCCATAGGCTTAGGTAAGTTTTATTCTTAATAGAACTGTATTTTACCCAAAGCCTAATTTATTAGATACAATAGGAAACCTGGTTAATGTTTGCTATTTATTTAGATATTTCATACAATTTTAATTTGTAAGCCAGGAATTTTCAATACGCAATATTATTTAAATAAATAAATTTCATTTGGTGATTATAGTAGTCAATTTTTATAGTAAATCTTAACAATATTTGTTTTCACAACATACATTAATGCTCTAAGAGTGCTTCGTTGAAAATTCCTCTATTCCTCCATTCACATGTTTCCATTGATTTAATGAAAAATGTACCAAAAATTGCTTGCATACCAATCAGAATTATATTAAATATATAAATTATCGGCAAGCATTAGAATCACGTTCTGTTGCATAAAAAAAATTGCGCTTTGGAAAAATATGAGCTTACAATATAAGTGAGTGCTCAGCTCCCCCGGTACATCAATAGTAGAAATTGTCGAGTGTAACGATGCTAAAATAGCCTCCAGAACTGCGACGCTCTAACTAATGCAACGTGTAAAGCCAGTGAAAGGTTGTGCAGATACACACATTTTTTGGAAAGTGTTTTTTTGGACTACTATATCAGGAAAAGATAAAATGCCAGTAACGGACAAGTGGCGTGGATGCAGGAATCTGGCTGCAGTTACTTGTTAAAATAAAAACACGTATACCAATTCCTGCTCCACAGCAGTGGCTGTCTTTGAGAAAGAAAAAGAAAAAAATTTGGCACTGGTGGTGGCACGAAAGAATGATCGCGCTCAAGCCCATCTTGATCGAAGTATTGTCGTAAACAGAGGGGGAGAGAGTTTCTCGTGTGTGCATTTTCATGTTGTGTGAGGTAGTTAATATCAATGCGAAAAAGAAAAGAGAGAGAGAGAGAAAGAATTACGTGAAGAAGAGTTTCGAGAGAAAGATAATTTTGTGCTGCTGCTGTGTCCATATTCACGTCGGCTCATCTTGAGCTGGAGGAGAGATCAGGACGAAAAATAGAGAGAAGCAGAAGATGGCTACCAGCTACAGGATGAGGTCTGGCAGCCAGCAAGCCACCAATACGCATAACCCTTGCGACCATGTAACCTTCTGCAGCGTAAGAAAACTGGTACAACTTTCAGTGCGTTGACATGTCTGCTTGTGTGCGCTGGTCGCAAGCGTAAGCTAGATGAAAGGCTATAAAAGAGTAGAAGTGTATAGTGTTAATATGTTAATATGTAGAGAGAAAAAAGTGCATGAGAAACCGTTGGGTGTATGGGAGTGCCATGACATGCAGTGTTTGCGTATTTCGATGTGTGGGTAAAGACAAAAGAAATAGAATTGTGTGTGGAGAAAGAGAGAGAGAGAGAGAGAGAGTCTAGACAAGACGATGATAGTTGAAAAAATAAAAAATATCAGAGAGCCTATTAAATTGGACGTTGTGTGCAGGAAAAGTAGAATAACATAATAATTAATAGAGTACTGTACAGCCGAGAAAAAAAGACCAAGATCGTGTTCATCTTTAAAATTGGGCTGTGCACCTAGATTGAATAGAGAGCAAGAGCTAGGAGATCGATGTAGGGGCTTACAGTGTGGAATAGTACGTATGTGTGTGTGTAAGTGTGAGTGATGTGGCTAAGCACGTAGAGGGTAAAAGCTTCTCTGGGCCGTGCTCTCTAGGTTTGCGTGGTGAGGTTGAGGTGCTGTAGCACTGTCTGAGTGACGGGTAATAAAAATGTGTGTAAGGACGATTTAATAAAAATAAACATACTTCACTATATATGCTAGTGTCAATGGGTATTTTCCTCCTGTTAGAATAGAAGAACTCTTGTGTGACCCTTTTTTCAGGAGCACAATCTAGATCTAGAAAAAAAAATAACGTACAAGAAAAAAAATGTGTCTACTTCTTTAGTAGCCCCTCTTTTATAACAGATACAGAAACAGTGTTTCACTAGTAAATAGGAAGTTGTACGTTCGTTTAACACTTGGCGAAAGTTGTCAAAAGTTCTCGTAAAGAATAATTGATAGATTTTTTTTTCAATTTTTAGAATATTTGTCATCGAATATGATGTAGGTTGGCTGAGAGTTTCTGGTTAGAAATACCTGTATAGTATTATCTTTAGTATCTTCCTCTATGTATCTATATGTATTGAATAGCAATATCATGAACAAGCATTAGAGGCATTTCCTATTGTATCCAAGAACGTATTCAAGTCCAGGAGGTATTCTATCAATTCCCATTATAAGAACTAGTCTTATCATTTATGTGAAATAGTTTTCGAGTAATTCATCATTCAGATAGAGACATTATAGAATAATTGAAAATCATCATACAAAGAAAATCTTAATATTGTATAATATTTTTACATAAAACATTTTAAAATAAAATGCTTGTAGAATATAAGAAAATAAAAAATTTAATACTACTAATAGGTATACAAGCGAATGTTGATACATCTTGATCATTGAATCAAGAGGCGCACGTGTATAGGTGGCACTTTTTATACAAGCACTCTGTATTCTCTATTCATGTTCTTTTCTCAATATTTAATATACTAAAGATTTATCATACTCAATCAGATAATTCCTTTTTTCAAGAAATTTTTTTAAGAAATAAATAAGAATAACAAAAATATCCGAAAAAAGTACCGCCATGTATACATATGCGCCTCTTGATACAATGATCAAGATGACTCAACATTGGCTTGTATGCATATTGGTCGTATCAAATTTCTAGTTTACTTACAAGCATTAGAATCATATACCTACTATATCGAGCGTAGGTGAAAGATAGCTTTAAAAAATTAAGAATGAGAACTTATCTAAACTTACGGTGCAAGTGAATGTGCGGCTTCTCGGTAATCAAGTGGTAGAGCAACTGTTTTGTTATCAGGAGGTTGTGTGTTCGATCCGCACCCAGGGAGGATATTTTTCTCATACTTATTTATTCTTTAAGAAAATTTCTTGAAAAAAGAAATTATGTGGTTTAGTATTATGAATCTTTAGTATATTGGATATTGAAAAAACGGCATGTATGGAGGATACAGAGTGCTTGTATAAAAAGTACCGCCGAAATCATTAAAATATCGAAAAAAATTTTACGTAGGCATTAAAAAGCCTTAGAGTACCTATGGAAACAAATCTAGGTTTATAAGAATCGGTTGAGAAAATTTAGAGAAGTAACTATTATGCACGTATAATGATACATGTATCCGTATAAACAAGATCTTTTACCCCCATAAAAATTTGTTAACAGTTATAGTTAAATTTAGAAGATGAAAAAAAATTTTTTTTTTTTTCAAAGTACAATGTTACAAAGTTCATAGAAATTGATGCAAGGAATCACCTTGATATGCGTGGTTATAAATATGGCAACAGATCTGATTTAAATATTTCTTAAAAATAACAATATAATTCTGTATCAAGAAGAGCGATCATTTGTTTATTTGGCAGGAGGGCTTAGCCAACTGGGGCTGCTGCCCGGGCACATTATACATGTTACAGAACGTAAAGTACTTAAGTACTGCAGTTTCTATAAAATACTTACTGCCATTCTTTATTTATATTTAACTTATTCATGAATGCAAGTGAAGGTTGTTGTACCCAATACATTTTATTGCATTACTTTAGTTTTAAAGTTAGTTACTGAGTTTGAATGGAATAAGAGTAGAACATTGCGTCATGTAGGCACAAAATACTGACTTGAGTGCTTAAGGAGTCTGATTACTATATGTTTGTATCCACAAATTATTTTTATGTGCGTTCAGTTTTACCTAGTAAACCAACGATTTCAAGATTGTAACCTTGAGTGAAAATGTAATGGCAGTAATTTTTTTATTTTACTTTACGCTGCACCGTGCTCTACCCCACTTTGCTACGCTGTGCCACTCCAGTGCATATGTGGAAAAAGTAAATTTCAATTTTAATAGCGTTTTAATTTTTCATTCTTTAACTGATTCTTTTTAAAGTAAAAAAAATGTTTTCTACGGGAATTGAACCACCAACCTTCTGCATGGTAGCCAAATGTCGTACCCACTCAGCTACGAGCTGTCCTGGTATTAAAACCTCGTATTTCTTTTTCTATTGTGTTTCGTAACTTACTTTTAAATAACATATTTATATACTATTGGTTGATTAAATTAATTTGATTATTAATTACATCCGTGAACAAATTGTTTGTTTAATTGAATGATTTTTTTAAACTTAATCAACTTTTTTTCGTAACAGCTATTATATGTATAAAAATGTTTATTAATACTTTATATTAATTGTTAATTAATTAATAAACTATTGTTGATTTGATTTTTTAAAAGTTTTAATTATTTTTTATTATTGATTCATTTTCACAAGATTCTGTGGATAAGTTATTTTATTTTTATTGCGTCTCATTTAAAAATTTTTTTTTTATTCGTTAATATGGTGATATTTTGAGCGAAGCCATATTCAATGGCATGTAATATGCTCTTAAAGATAAAGCGGTACTACAGGATGTTTTTTCTTAGCCTTTTAGAAACATGTTATGGGCATTACGTGGCTAAAAATGAGGGTGTGGGCGTATGTAACAGATACGTGTGGGACTTGCAAGACGCTATTGGCGTAGGTGGCTGCTTTTGATTGCTTGCCATTCTTCAACTTTTTGACTGCTTTAGTGCCTTTGACGACAGGTGAAAATAAATATTATTCAGACCTCTCCAACTCCAAAGTTAATTTCCATCATTGGGGTCAAAAATGAGATCAGGGGTGCAAAGTTTCATTTTGGGCCCTTGGTAAAAAACAATGCTGTTCTCATCTCGGGTACCATCATACAACAACTAGGCGCTTAGAGTGCGTAAGTTGTTCTTTACTTTTATAGAAATGAATACTTTTTTAAATGTAAATAGTAGCATTAATCGCTATATTATCCTCTTCTAATCATATTTTATTGTATTGTATCATACATCGGAAAATACGTCTCAGCTCCACAGCTGCGTTATAATACTATCTTGCTCTAGTTTTTTTTCTTTCTCTCTCTCTTGCATACATCTCACTCTACGACAATCCCCAGCTGTAATGAATTCGTCTTCGAGAACTATACTGTCATGCTTCTTGAGGAATAACCAACAATTTTCTCATTATATAGTTACATATTGCATTACATTATGTTTTATCGGTCAAATTGTAAAAGCGTTGGAAACATACTGACGATTTTGTTAAAAAAGTGGCTTCAATACAGATTGTGATGCAACTCCCTTCTATGTTATATTATAATTTATGAGGAATTATGTATAGTTTAAATTTTTAAGTCTTTTATTACTCGTACAATGCACATATAGTTACAATTTATTTCAAAGTAGTTAACAGACTTAATAAAGTTTAGTATTTTTACGTTTCTCACTTAGTATGTTTATTAATAACGGTGCGATTGTTTCTACAATCGTCAGCTGTTGAAACGTTATCTTATGTAGATTACTAGAGTGGTTTGTAGTATAAGAGGTTGGAAAGTAAATCCCAAATAATTAAGTACTGAAGTAACATAAGCCCTAATTTAAAAAAAATCAAAAATACCATTTTATTTTAAATTTAAATTTATATGATATTTTGCCTTGTGAAACAAAAAAATAATACTTGTTTTATATTTGTCAGAAAGTATATTGTACGATTTCTTTTACATTTAAGGTAGCTCCCTTGTCAACATATATACATTCGGGATTTAACGGTCATATAACCTTAAGCGAACATGACCGACTGCAGCAGACGACCGACGAGGCTGTAATATATATTCCACAACCCTACGAAGTATGCTTGGTACATAACCGTCAAACTAATTTTTACTCTTTTTCTTCGCAAATATCTCGAAAAAACGTTGGATTACCCTCATTTTGCGCAACAGCATTGGAAAAAAAAGGATTTTTCTACAAGTTTGTTATCGTGTAACTTCGGTGCAATTTTAATTCTTTGAGATAAATGCATGCGTAAGTCATTGTCTAATGATCTTTCATAAGACCCAGTGTTCGTTATAGAAACTTTAAGTTACAATTTGTCGAGATTTTGACCGATTGTAGGTATAAATAAAGATATCATTGGATTAGGCCGATTAAAATCTATTTAATGGCATACGTCTTGTTTGGGTGCTTTTTGCAAGGAAGCTACCTGAAAACTGGAGGGTTGTGGATCAAAACTCAAATTGTGATTACAGTATCATCCATACTCTTATTAAAATTAAAAAATTTTGAAGTGTTTTCATTAGTTACCAGGTTTAACTTAAATATTTTAGCAATTTCTAAATATTTTCATGTGCAATAAGCGATGAAAAGTGAGGTTATGTAGTAGCGACAAAGATAAAAGTTTCGGAATAATACTTAATTCTTGCCTTCATTGCAAAATACTTTCAAACTTAATAGCCATATAAAACCTTTTTACTTACTTCTACTCGCTATTGCGAAAGAAACCCTCTATTCTCTGTCGTCAAAAATATTATACAGATAAAATAGATTAAATTTTATTTGCAGTCCCTGGTTACACCCCTATTATAATACTTAATTAAAACTTGTCACATGTTCAATTTATTCTTTTTTTAGTAGCAAGTTTCACTATATTATTATGTTCCGTAATAATTATATCTATTTTTTACAGCACCAAACTGTGTTGCCAAGAGCGCCTGATTTGACACATCAAACGTAATACTTGTACAATTGATACTTTTCATGAAAATGGACTTATGAATTTTAAGGAAACCCTGTTTTTTTGGACTTCATAGAGATTCTAAATAATGACTTGGTATTGCGAACAGAATAGTTAATAAGAAGTTTGACTAAAGATGCATCGAATGTATTCAAGAATATCAGCAAAGATGAGACCCCTGGTAATTTGATAGGGTTGAAGATGCTTAGATTTGAATTTAAATTCCTTATCTTATTTTTGTAGAACGTTAACAAATTTCAGCATCGCACATATGTTAAAAAATAAATCGTTCAACAATATGCCACAGTTGCACAGCTGTTGAAAATTAATGAATTTATATTGGGATTCATTAAAGAAGCTCATAAGCTTTACAATATCTTTACTAAGTTCTTAACTTAAACTGTGTAAAGGTTTAACTTTAAAAAGTTAAAAGAAAAAATAAATTTCAATTATATGTGAACCGTTTTTAGGTGTGAATGTAGTTGCGAAACAGTTAAAAAATGTATCCGTAATGGTCAATGCAAATTATGTGTCAATAGTATATAATCATAATAAAATATTAAGAAGTAATAAAATGAGTCAAGAAAAAAAAATTTTATTTTTGTGTGAGTTAAAAAAAAAATCGTTTATCCTCATGAATCGTAACTCTGCTTTACAGTATTTTTCAATGACATCAATGATTTTCAAAGTGTACATCTAGTAGCAAGTTACTTTTATTCTCCAGAAAGAGAAGAGCTTTTTAGAGTATTCTCTACTCTATGGCAGATTTGACAATAACACGATTACATAATTTATATGGTCCGTACAGCAGCATTTGATGTTTTCAACTATTACGATGAAACATCTGTT
Source organism: Copidosoma floridanum (assembly GCF_036245765.1). Taxonomy (NCBI): domain Eukaryota; kingdom Metazoa; phylum Arthropoda; class Insecta; order Hymenoptera; family Encyrtidae; genus Copidosoma; species Copidosoma floridanum. Next base: position 12,789,138 of record NW_028321885.1, read on the forward strand.
TATTCGTCAAAACTCTCCATAACTTAAGAAGATACAAACTTTTGACACTTTAAGAACCCCGCAAAACAAAAATCTTAAGTTTCACAAAAAATTCTTTTGATCGTTTATTACCAGTAGATCACCTGGTACTTATTTTCAAGATGATGTAAGCATGATTTACAATACTTTTACAGAGTATTCTGAAAAATCGCGAGGCTTCAAGTCACTCGTGAAACTTTATCCACACCTTACTTGTACAATATTTGATATTGTTATTACTATTATTTTCATTCTTAATAAGCAATTAAAAAAGTTGTTAGTTTATAAAAATAAAATGTTTATTCCTAATATCACTGTAAAAATTAAATAACTCATAATAAGTTGACTCTGAAATCAAAGGTCAATATTTACTACTAGTTATGTTGATATGTCAATTTTATGTAAGCTATTCTGATTTCAGCGATAAGGCTTAATATTTTATGCTTTACTTAACTGTGATAAAAAATTGTTTGTTTCAGTATCAATAAATTTTATTCATATCATACTTCATACATTTACTAATAGGCTTCACCCTCTTTTGCGTTTCGCATGCCAACCTTCGACTGTTTTAACTTCAAATAGTTCAATAAAAGTCGTGTGATCTTGTTCATAAAATTTTAATAAATATAATTTTTAAATTTTCTTTAGTACAATGTACTTTAAAAATCAATAAAAATCTATGTAAGTAAATCAAGTTTTGTTTAGTTTTGTACAATAAATGTAAATTTAGGTATCTTTAATCTATACAACAAAAAAATCTAATCCACCCATCAAATAGAACGTATCTAATAAGAAGCAATATTTTTGTTTGTGATAGAGATACATAAGTAATGTAAAAAATATTTTTTATTAAAAAAAATCAATTCAAAAAAATTCTCTTTTCTTTTCATATTTTACATTTGAAAATCGTTTCTTGACTCTAATTAAACGTAGGTTTATGCATTTTTACATCAAAAAAGGCAGCATAAAGTTGTCTATGTAAAATTAATACTTCAAAAAAGTTAAGCAGTTAATTTTTTTTTTAATAAAATAATACATAAGGTATGTTTTTTATTCACAATTTCTTATATGTTATTATGTTTGCTCCAATATGATGTTTTATTAATTCTGTTATTTTTTATTTCATTACATTAGATAACCTTTCTACCTTACATAAAATATTAATTTACATTACTACTATTCTAATTTTTAAATTTAATTTATGAGTTAAAGGACTTTATGAATAATATTTAAAATTGGTAGTGAGATGTAATTATAAGTATCAATTTAATCAACATATTTATAGATTGCTCTGCCTTAATTATGGTACCGTCTGGGATATTATGTGATCATTCATTGATTATTAAACTAATTATTCTTTAAACTCAATCGCGCACAGCTCTGATTTCAAAACTTTGCACTTGATAGTATAGTCTACCGGTAGGTGGCTATATAGTAACTACTAGTTTCTTGTAAAAATCGCAAGTAAAAAAGTAGCTTATAATATATAAAAAATTACCAAAGACATGAATAAGTACAATGGAATGAAAAAAAAATAAAATAAGAGAGGAAATTAAAAAAAAAAGATTCAATATGAAAATAAAAAAAAAGTTAAATAAAGGAAATACAAAAAAGTAAAAAAAATGTAATAAAATGTATTATGAAAAAAAATAAAACAAGAAATGAAAAAAAACAAATACAACAAGAAATAAAGAAAAAAATTAAACAAGAAATTAAAAGAAAAAAAAACGAATGAAAAAATTATAAAGGAAATTAAAACTATAAACCAGGGGGTATAAATGGGTCATGGGACCCACGGTAAGAACGAAGTTCTTGAAACATGAGATGGGTATAGTATAGTATATGGGTATAGTATGGATATAGACACAATTTCTCAGGTAACAAGGGGGTCGCCAGACCCACAGAAAGAACGAAGCTCTGTAAACGTTAGTACTGCATTCAGTTGTTTACTAAAACAAAAACTTGAAAAACAAATGAAAAAAAAAAAAAAAAAATAAGTAGTTTAGTACTGACTATGGTTGAACTTCGTGAGTACTGTATTTATGCACGACGTTCTCACGAAGTTCAACCATCGTGAGTACTAAACTACTTATTTATATTTATTTTATTTTTTTCATTTGTTTTTCAAGTTTTTGTTTTTGTAAACAACTGAATGCAGTACTAACGTTTACAGAGCTTCGTTCTTTCTGTGGGTCTGGCGACCCCCTTGTTACCTGAGAAATTGTGTCTATGCCCATTTCATGTTTAAAGAACTTCGTTCTTACCGTGGGTCCCATGACCCATTAATACCCCCTGGTTTGTTGTTTTAATTTCCTTTATAATTTTTTTATTTGTTTTTTTTTCTTTTAATTTCTTGTTTGATTTTTTTCTTTATTTCTTGTTGTATTCTTTTTTTTTTATTTCTTGTTTTATTTTTTTTCACATTTCATTTTATTACATTTTTCTCATTTTTTTGTGTTTCCTTTATTTAACTTTTTTTTTAATTTTCATATTTAATCTTATATTTTTCATTCCCTTTTTTATTTTTTTTTTTTTTTCATTCCATTGTACTTATTCATGTTTTTGGTAATTTTATTTTATGTTATATTTATATTTAATTTCATCAATTTCAAAAAAAATTTTTTTTTTCACTTATTTTTTTGCGATTTTATAGCCCATCAATACAATTTTTGTTTTATTTTTATATAATTACTCAATGACACTCTGCCATTATTTAGTTATCAAATTAAAAATAAGTGCCCATAAAAACCATTAAAATGATATAAAACTCGAAATATATCTATATAATGATCTTACATAATTCATTTATAATTGATTTAATGAATTACTTTATTTATGTAATTATGTTATAACGTAACATAATTTGTTTGTTGAATTCGAAATAAGCGCCTTTAAAAACCATTGATACGTTTTTCAATTCTATTCTGCATGTTTTTTTTTTTTTTTTTTTTTTTTTTTTTTTTTTTTTTTTTTTTTTTTTTTAGAATTGTAAAAGAAAAAAATTCAAAAAGTGAAATGAAAATAAATTAAAAATTTGTTTAAAAATTAATTGCTTGGGAGTGTGAGGGGGAATGGTGGGTAAAGGTGTGCAGAAGAGTATGCCAGATTCTCACTTGATGAGACCTGCGCTACGGCAGTGGCTAGAGCAATAATAAATTGTAATGAATACTAATATACAAAACCACGCAAAAATCTTCATGTCTCGATTATTACTTTACCCACTCTTGCCATCCTTGTCTGCATTACGGGGTATTGCTGTTCACATTCTGTGAGAATGTAATGAATATACTGGCAACGGGCTCTTCTTGACTGCTGCGAGTCACTGCCCAACCACCCACCAGGGGCACCAGCTCCAGCGGTGGTATTAGATTCTAGCAGAAGCACTATTTCACCACGCCTTTAGAGCCTTTAATACAATGTTCTCATCATTGATTATTCTCTACAGCCAGTTCGACATCTTCGGAGAGAGTTCTCGCCCACCCTGACCCCCTTTCGCTGGTGAAAGCTGCACACCCCAATAGGCCGCTTTTAACAATTACAATAATTGTTAGATGCCTTTCTGATAAATGCAAAATTTCAGTATTTCAAGAATTTGTTTATTTTTTATATGGTTTGAGAACTGCTCTATTTAAATTTGCATCTCACTTTTTATTAAACATTTTAATAAAATCATGCTCGAATTACCACTTCGTATACTGTCTCATTATTGATTATACGACTATAGAGCAAGTGTTATAATGAGTTTTTTAAACAAAGATTATTGTCTTATTTGTTGATTTCAAATGATGACCAAAAATGTAGAAGTTCTATTATTTTCTAATATTATTCTACTTTTGTTGCTTTTCTTAATCGCACACAGAACTTTTTAGAAATCACTTCCTAGGTCAGCTCGTTTGTTTCAGAGTGGTTCACCGTTGCTCCATAAATCTAAGAAAGTTAGATCAGTTACTTCAGTATCTTTTTCAGGACTGTTGAAGCTTAATCCTACATAATAAAATTAATTACTTGCAACTTTTTATTTGTTTATTGTAGTTCTAATTGTAAGTGCGCATTTTCAATATTGTATAACTTTCATGGTCCTCTAAAAGTTTGATGACTTGTCATTAAAAAATTTAAGTAAGGAAATACCAGTTCATAGACACCAGCTCTGCTACAGTCAAATTTTTTTTTTAAGTGGCAAAAAATTATAAATTAATATTTGATTTTAAACAATCTAATCTGTATCATCTGGACTATTAATTAAAATAATTTTTCTGGTTTCCTCCTATGTATGTTCATAGTTTCAAATACGATACAATTTTTGCAACATTTTTTACTACAAAGTATTTTTATTATGTGCTAGAAGTCATAGAGTAATTAAGTAGATCTTATCTCTCGCTATAGTCCATGTGGTGCTCTGTATAGTTAGGTATGTTGTCTGTCTTTCTTACTCTCCTGTGACGACATAACCTTTTGTAGTTTTTACCTCGCTTATTAATTAATTTTTTCTCTGAAAAGGACCTTGAAGACATTCAATTAAATTCAATGCGATCATAATATATTTTTTTATCACTGATGAAATTTTTATCAAAAATTAATTGTTAATAAGTAAGGTAAATGAAATAAAAGCGCTCAAAAAGATGATAAGCCTTCATGTAAAAATTAGCTAATTATGAATATTCATGACTCAGCTCCAAGGAGCCCTCATGCCTTTAAATTTTGACAGCGCCATTTTCATGACTTGATTGATTTCTAAACAATTTTTCATCAATTTCTAATTGTTAATTTTATTACTGATAGAACTTCCTTAATTTGCCAAATAACAGATGAAAAATTAATTTTAAAGTTATAAAATTCAAAGAATGTATATATAAGTAACAAAAACTTTTTTAACACCTTTGTCTTAATAAAATACAGACGATTTCAGATGTTTATGAATTTTTAGAATTTTCTTTAATTTATTAAATTTCCATGAAGGTATGGAGTTTAACGATTTTCTAAAAAATGTTACATTTGTAAATATTTTATCATACTACGTTTTTGATCAAAAAAAAAAAAAGATAACAAGAAAAAAAATATGTCCATAGGTCAGAAAGTGTTGCTTCTCCTAAAGCCAAAGAGCTTTTTTTTCTTGAATGAATAAGAAAAAGCAAGTGTTTTGGGTTCTGTTAGCAGTATGGATGTGTGGGTATGTGATCAGGTATGTGATCTGCTCGGTCTCACCAGTGGCTGATGTCAATCTCTACGCCGCCTCGTCGATGGCCTATAAGAAAAGGGATGCAAGAAAACGTGGAGGGCAAAAAAAATGCGAGCAAACGCGAGATGGGCTCGATCACAGAGAAAAAAATGGCGGCTAGCGGAGGTCTTGAAAACACAACCACACTACACTTTTAAGGCCCATAACCTGTTAGCAGTATGGATGTGAGGGTGGGTATGTGATCAGGCAATAAAATGTACAACACTGTCGTTTTCATTATAAAACACGGACACGTTTATTCTCACTATCTTCAGTGTATGCTATCTTTAGTATTTACAATCAAGGATACAATCGTAAGCTGAACTGAAATAAAGCAAGATCAAATCAAAAGGAAAATACGAAAAGCAGGGAGTGCGTATCGACAGACTGACTGACTGCGCGAGAGTGAGTAAACTATAGGTATTAGACGCTGAAGTGCAGCGTCACGGCGTCTCGTCTTCTTGCTATTGCGAATGCGTTAGAATTCAGTTACGAGCGTCAAATATACATCTAACACTCCCTCCCGTTCGTATCTGAATTTAACAAAACAATATAAAATGAAAAAAAGGAAAGACATAGTGGAATATTAACACTGAGTAATCGTATTCAAATGAATAAGCAATCAGCTGAAGATGTGGAACACGTCGGCTTCTTGATCACTCATTGGGGTTGATTACGAAAAGCTAAAACATACACAGAAAAATACATTAATCGGCATGTCTACTATCATTATCTATCTATTATCAATTTATTAATTTTACTATCTCAAGTTCAAGTTTAATTATCAAGCAATTTACACTGATTAACATTGAAAATTTCTTTCATTAGTCTTTCATACAGTTCAAACGGCAGGGGTTTTGTAAAAATGTCTGCTAGTTGTTCCTTGAATGGAATCCATTTAACAATTATTTTTCCTCGGGATACACATTCCTTAACATAGTGAGCATTGATCTCGGTCATGTGTCTGAGTCTTTTGCCACCATCTATATTAGCACTTGCTCCGGCGGCTTTGTTATCACACCAAAGGTCCGCAGGCAACATAATGTATGACAGCATTAAGCTGATTGAGTGTTCCAATCCTATCAGCTCCTGCCTTGCATCACACATCGCCACGTATTCTGCCGCGCGGGTTGAGATTGCAACGTAACTCTGTTTTCTCGTCTTCCAAGCAACTGTATGGCAATACAATCTTATGAGTATCCACCTGTCGTAATTGAGCCTTTACAGTCTGCCAAACTCGCATCTGAAAAGACTTCCAGCTTATTTTTCCGGCTTCTGTAGGTTAATCCCAGAGTTCTGGTGTGTTAAAGATATCGAAGGACTCGTTTGACCATTTTCTAGTCAACAGTTGGGCAGATTTGGTGTCTGCTTAATACATTCACAGAGTGCGAGATGTCTGGTCTGACTGTGTTAGCCAGATACAGCAGGCTTCCAACTGCTTCTCTGTGAGGTACATTTTCTTCAGTTTTAGTTTTGTTTAGTTCTCCAGTCTCTTCCGATTCTTATCTGTCTTATTTTTTTTTTTTTTTGCCGATTCAGGGCTTGATTTGTCAACATTGATGTTCTTTGTGGTTTTGAGTCGGTAAATCCAAACCTTTCCAGAACTTTGTCGAAGTATGGTGTTTGCGTAAGTGAAATTGAATTATGTTTTCTATCTCTTTTTACTGTGATAACTAGGAAAGTGCCAACCTCGCCAGGATCTGATATCTCAAAGTCAGACTGCAGACCAATCTTAATTTCTTTTGATTTACTTACCGATTTCTTGCTATCATGATATCATCTTCATATGGAATCAAGATTAAAAGGCTAACTTTTTCTTTCCATGCGTAAAGGCAAGTTTTACTGGTGTGCGTTTGTGATACTAGTTTCAGTGCAGCACCATACGAAAACACTCGTTCCATTTCTTCAAGCTGATCTTGAGTCTATAAAGGGTTTTCTAGATTACATACTTTATTTTTCTTAAGTTAGTCTTCGTCAAGCATACCTTCAGGAAATTCTATATTTATATTTTTCTTGATTGAAACATTCATGAATGCTGTCTTGACATCCAGCAGACAAGTTTCTAAGTTAAATTTATTAAAAGTTGATATTACCGATCTCACAAGAGCCAACCCAGATACAGAAGCATAAGTCTCTTGCAAGTCGTACTTATTCCTATCTTTAAACCCACAAATCACACCAACCTCACTTTAAACGTCGTGGCTCCCATCTTCGTCTATCTTCTTCTTTAGGACTCGTCTGGAATCTATGATGTTTGGCTTGCTTTCTTCAACATTTATAGTTGGCCTGTCTACAATTTTCCATACTTGATTTTATGCATCGATTCCAATTTTTCGTAGATTGCTTTGAAGTTTTCTTGAACAAGCTCTTTATTCTTCCTCGATCGTCCTCATTTTATCTTGACTCTTTGTTCTCCCTCCGTTTCTAATAATAATCCAAGTATCTTCTATCTTTACTATACTATCTTTCCTAAACTTGAAGAACCATTTATCTTATTTAATGTCTGTCTTATGATTATTTCAGTTTGCTAATTTATCATTTCTCCAGACATTTCTAAATACAAGTCTTTCATGAAATCTTACACCCAGAACCTCATAAAATTTGCATCCTTTGGTCTTAGAAAAATGTAGCCGGTAGTAGTATAGCCAACCAGTACTACTCGTATACCTTGTGGGCTGTATTTGGTTCCAGTGTTCCTCTGTATCTTAATAAAGGTCACACGACCAAATCTTATTTGATTTATTTTTATCTTTAAATTGAGGGTAAAATTTCCTAAGGGAGCTGTTATTTTGTTGGACAGGTGTGGTGTGTAATTATATGTATATACTGCTGCACCTAAGGTTAGATCCAACATGTTCTCCCTAAACCTTGAGTCATATATGTAGGTTCACACTTTGTCCTGCAATGTGCGATTAATTCGTTCTGAAACGCCATTGTATTAAAGATTGTCTGGACAGACCAGTTGAGACTCAGCTCCCAATCTCTGGAGAATTTCCACTGTTCGACCTTCTGCAAACTCTGTGCCTTGGTCAGTTCTGTAATAGCACATCTTTGCATTAAAGTCCAGTAGATTTCGTGCGCTGGTCGCAAATTTGTCCATACAATTTCTTGCTTTACTTTTCACTTTCACAGGGTATGCCATCGTCAATATTAAGTAGTCGTCTGTGTATACTATCATGAAATTGTATCTTTTAGGATGAGTTGTTTCGATGCCCTCTCTCTTCTAGTGTTCAAAGGCAATCTTTAAATTTTAGCAATATGACACACTTTGCACAATGCAATGAAGTGATCGTGCACAGACTTATTTAAATCTTTATTGTCCAAAAACTGTCTTTGCAATCCTTAAGATATTCCAACGATAAATGCCCGAATCTTGCGTTTCAGAGGATGGCTCTGCTATTTCTTTTAAGTATTTTATACCTTTATATAAAGGGACTTTAAGCCTCTGAAATCTCACCGATCATTAGTTCTTTACTATCATTAATTTTTCTATCTTCAATGGTTTTCTCAAACTCATTTTGTTGAGCGGTATCTAAACAATCTTTTTCAGATCCATTATTTGGGATTATAGGTCAGCTCTTACTATAATTGGTACTGACTTCCTGAACCTTCTCAGCCATTGCCGCAGAGACACATTCTATTATTAAGCAATCTATAATTTCTTTACGCTTCTTGTTGTTGCTTGTACTCTGACCATCTTGCACTAGTTCCACTATCCAATGAAGACTCTGTAGGCATCGGAAATTAACGTCTCGTTAGAGCGTGGGTCAAATATATCTATCTTAAGGTTATCTAAATAGATACATATGCATCTATTAACAAGCTGACGAAGCGACGTCAAGTTTCCAGCGAGCATATTGGCGCATATCACTTTATCTAGGACCATTTTGTCTTTGTTATTACGACCCGAAACCCACCTTTCTCCCTCCGCTTTCAAGTTCACGGAGGAATTTTTATTCACGCATTTAAACAATTTTCTTTCATATATTTTTAGTTTCCTCCGTGCGCGTAGAGAGAAAAGTTTTGGGTCCAACAACAAACATACTACTCGATGCATTAAATCCAAGCAATTCTATATTACTTTAACCTTCTTTACACTTCACTTAAATATTTATAGGACAAGCCATTCTCGCTTTTAAACAGTCTATTAGAATCTGCAATTTTCATATCTGGTACTTAATTGACAATCTTATGGTAAAAGTTATCTCTTTTCTCATCTCCAAGAAAACTCTGAGTTTCACTAACAAGTTTGAAATCTATCAGAATCCATTTAAAATTTATCTTAATCTATCGAGGAATTCGCAAAATTTAATATCACTTTGCTTTGCGGGATCAAATCTAACAGTGTGAATTTTGTTGTATATTTTATACGCCTTTATCTGTATATCACTTTTTTTCGTATCATTAATTTTTGCACTATTACCGTAGGATAATTAAAAAAAATACTCTGTTTCAATAATCTAAGGATAATCTATCTAGTATTAAATTTAAAGTCTGCTCTCTATCTTCAGTCAACTTTTGAATCCCCTAAATATCTTTCTTGTGGGCTCCTGGCTCCTTTAGTCAATTCTATCTTAAGATCATTATTTCTGCTTTCCATTTTCTTGTGCAAATTATCTATCTGTTTCTTTAAATTATCTTTTCTATCGTTCAGATCTTTAACATGCTATCTATAGTTTATGTATTAATCAAATCTTTTTTTTTTTTTTTTCATCATTTTCTATCACTTATTCAGGCTTATTAATCAAAATCAAATCTATCTTTTTTTTTTTTTTTTTTTTTTTTTTTTTTTTTTTTTTCTCAAATATTCAATGTGATATCTTATTAAAATAATCTTGTATCAATCAAGTCTATCTTTCTATTTTCAAATCTTTGCTATTTTTAGTTAAGGTATCATCAAAACTATCTTTCCATTTTTACATCATTAATTTGCTATCTTGATAAGGTATGGATCAAACTTATTTTTCTATCTCTCAAATCTACATTCTTATCTTAACAGGAGGTATTAATCAAATTAATTTTTTTATCTCTCAAATCTTCATTCTTGTCTTTAGATAAGGTATCAATCAAATTTATTTCTCTATCCCTCAAATCTTTATTCTTATCTTTAGATGACGTATCAATCAAATTTATTTTTCTGTCTCTCAAATCTTTATTCTTATCTTTACATGAGGTATTAATCAAATTTATTTTTCTATCTCTCAAATCTTTATTCTTATCTTTTGATGACGTATCAATCAAATTTATTTTTCCATCTCTCAAATCTTAAACTTGCTATCTTGTTAAAGGTTCACTTTGTTTATGTCTATCTTAAATTTTGTTTGCACGTGACTTATTGTATTCAAATCTTCTACCTTTAATCTATCTAAAGAACTTTTAACTGGAATGTGCTGCTTGTGTTAAGGAATAGTGTAAATTATACCTCCAGGTTTTTCCATTAAGTTAAACTGATCTCCTGTATCGTAATCGTCACTTATATCTCCTATAATAACTCAGATCAAGTTATATATATTACTTCCCAGTGACCATTTTAACCTCATTTGTGTCACCAGGAAACATGAGCAAGCACGCACACACGAGCTCAATGCATGCGCACTACTCATAGGACGAGATACATCAGATGACTTAAACATGCAAACGTAACATGTCTATCGTCTTACACAATAGCAGCACAATTCCAATGCGATCGAGCACAATCGTATGCCTGTGATTACGATGTGCTGACGCGTATTACACCAAAGTTAGAAATTTTAAATTTCTGCATTTTGGTTTGAGTCGGCATTTACCTCTAGTCTGAGCGTGAAAATCCACGGAGAGGATCGAGGCCGCACTGTACGGGGACTTGGAAAAGTAAACAAGTCTATCTAAGATGACTGCTCTGTGCGCGCCATCAGCTACCAAGCCTACTGAAAGGAACACATACGCTCGGTCTCACCGAACGCAAGTCATGGCCGAAACGAAAGTCCCTCTCCCCGCTTTGAGGCGTCCCCGTCAGCGGTAGCTATAGCTGTAGCAGCTTAATGAAAATCCTTGTACCCCAATGCAAGCCTGCCTCACGCGAGGAAAAACACGTGCCGACTCTTGACCCTTGAGAATTACAGAATACTAGTTTTATAAAACGCTTCATAAATCCCATCCACTGTCATACCTATCATATCTATAACATATATTATTACCACTCTCATGCAATTTCGGTTTCGAACCATCGAAAAATAAAACACGTTATGTCAACATAATGACCGACAAAGACATCATAAGCATCATTATCAGCTACTTACTTCCTTTCTTCCGTAAATCTCTCACAATCCCTCTCGCCCCGCCAGCTGTCACCTCCCAGATCTGCTCGGTCTCACCTGTGTCTGATGTCAATCTCTACGCCGCCTCGTCGATGGCCTATAAGAAAAGGGATGCAAGAAAACGCGGAGGGCAAAAAAAATGCGAGCAAACGCGAGATGGGCTCGATCACAGAGAAAAAAATGGCGGCTAGCGGAGGTCTTGAATACACAACCACACTACACTTTTAAGGCCCATAACCTGTTAGCAGTATGGATGTGTGGGTGGGTATGTGATCAGGCAAAAAAATGTACAACACTGTCGTTTTTATTATAAAACACGGACACGTTTATTCTCACTATCTTCAGTGTATGCTATCTTTAGTATTTACAATCAAGGATACAATCGTAAGCTGAACTGAAATAAAGCAAGATCAAATCAAAAGGAAAATACGAAAAGCAGGGAGTGCGTATCGACAGACTGACTGACTGCGCGAGAGTGAGTAAACTATAGGTATTAGACGCTGAAGTGCAGCGTCACGGCGTCTCGTCTTCTTGCTATTGCGCATGCGTTAGAATTCAGTTACGAGCGCCAAATATACATCTAACAGGTTCAAAATATGAAAAGCATAATAAAAGCATTCCAATAAAATTAAAAACTGCTAATAACGTAAGCCTAACAGATCCTGATGTATAATTAAATTTTTTTTATCCATTAAAATTATTTTTTACACGAATGTTTAAATAGTAAAAAAATGAATGCAGTCATATCAGCATGGACAAGAAACATAAAAATTTTACTTTACCTGTACCTTGAATATTTTTGAACAATATTGGAGAAACAAATGATGCAAATGACATTTAAGCCGTATTAAAGCTGCATCGAGATCTTAATTACTACCAACAAATTTTTCTGTCAGCATCCAGTGTGTGTTATGAACTTATAGTATCCTTACTTATATCTCGTGTGCTGCTGGTTTATGGTTTACAGTTTTCATTGTACTCTCACCATTTTTCTGCAAGCTGCTTTTGCCTTACCATAATTACCCGTTCCCTTATGGTGTTGCCAGCTGATTACAATTGAGGTGTTAATAGTGTGCCGTTATGACAAAACGCTCGCATGAAGAATGTGAGAAAAATGCCGATAGAGTAGGAGACGGAAGCATTTTGACTGTTCCCTTCTTGCCCGAGCCACTGCTATCACTACAGGATGTTATTAAGATGGCAGAGTGTACACTCACCTTGATTCGCTGCTTATTCTTTTTCGTACTGGAAAGGAAGCTTCTCGATACATCAAGATAAAGAATGCTATGTTGAGAATTAATTAGGCATTTTGTGGGCTGTCTAATGCCTACGTAGTCTCTAACATGGCCTACTTTTATGAAAAAGTTCTTGACCGTGCACGTGAAGCTGTGAACACAGCAGATATGGCTGTTGACAGGACTCTGTGGGTTAAAAATTCCCAAGGATCATATGCGGTTGTAGTGGCTGCGCGCTGAGATAAACTGGCGTATAAGATCTTGCTCAATAATGGTAAAGCACTTACCATTGAACATTCTGAACATGTCGTAATTGGATCGTCTGAGGCTACTGTTGATAGGTTCATGTTCTCCACAATAACTAAGCAAACGTTACTAAGTACTGCTAAGCTGTCTCAGCTGAAGCTAAATATTAAGAAAGTGGATTATGGCCTACGAAATACAGTTGTATTGAAGGATCGTGAATTGAGCTCTCGGATGTTTTCGCGGTGTCTAGAGTTTGCACAGGTGGGGCTAGAAATAAAGCCTGATGAAAAAATGTCACCACGTCTAATTATTCATGATGTTCCTGTTGATCTGGAGATGGATAAGATTGCTGCCTGTATTGCTATGCAAAGTCTTGATTCTGCTGCTTGTGGCGATATTAAGCCATTTTCTATGGTCACTATGCTGATAAACATTTGACTAGTAAGTGCACTGTTAGAGATAAGAGTGATATTTTCAAGTGTTGTCACTTTATAGCTGCAGGTATTGATATGCACTTGCATTCAGTATTGGACAAGGTGAGATGTCCGATCTTGAGAAAAAAGTTTGAGCGTAAAATTAGATCTATTGATTATGGCTCATCGTGAAAAGGAACTGTCGAAAATAGGCCATGTGAAAGTACAGTCACCAAAGGCTCAATTTTCTGACATTTTATTTTTAATTTCAGATTATCAACTTTATCTGCTAGCAATTAGTGAGTTTTGACTCAAGCCAACTACATCTTCCAACAGATTTCCAAGTACGAAATTTCAAGCTTATTCGGTCAGACCGTGCTGGAGAAAGCTGTGGTGGTGTTACATTGTTTGTATATGAGTCCATGTAGAAGGGTATGCCATCTTTAGCTGGTGAAACTTACTCAAATAGATCCGAATACCTCTTTATTTTACTTGAGTTCTACCGTGCGCTTGTGCTACTTGGTGTCATCTACCCCCCCCCCCTCCCAGACTGAATAATGGTTTGACATTGAAGATGTTCTTAAAAAAGGCAATGTGCTGTGTAATTTTACGGTTCTGCTTGAAGACTTCAACATTAACTGGACGGATGATTCCACGAGCTGCCACCTTTTGCGTGGCTCTTTGACAGTGTGTGGCCTTCAGCCCCTTTGTTTTTTGCCAACTCATCACATTGGTAATTTACACATGACAATTGGCTACGTTTGTGTGAGATTGACCGTGTACGCGATTTCACTCAGTTGCCTTATCCTGCAATATCCAAACACAAGTTCCTCCATGGGTGCCTCTTCAAGGTGCAGAGAGAGCCTATTAAAGGCGATTGCTGTGACTAAATTCAATGCTGTAAGCCCAGATGATATACCCGTGAAGAGCCTCAGGAACTGTTTCTCGACATTCCTTCTGATTTTGTTTCATATTTTTAACTGCTCACTACACTCGGAGTGTTTCCTGATGTTATAGCTCGGCTCCTTACATATAATTATTAATATAATTGTAAAATTAATTATGAATTGTCAATGGTGTCATAGGGCCTACAATAAAGAAACAGTTTCTAAAACAAGCAATAAAAAGACAGTAATGTAATAAATAATAATTAACCAAATAAATAAATAATATTAATTAAAATAGGCAAGCGACAAGTCTTTAAGCACGATATTTATATTCACACTGATAACACTTACAAAATTCACAGACATACTCACTAAAAATGATGAAAGTAGTCATGTCGCATAAACACACAACGAGTCGCTATAGAACTCAGTACTCGTCCACGGGATAACCAAATCCAAAGCATTTGCTCCCTTCGAGTCCACAGAATCAGATAGGTGGAAAACTATTCTCTCCAGAATATACCGTGGCTCACTAGATTTTAAAGTACTATAAAGCAAGCCGATACACGTACATTTCCGACGAACACTAAGGGGCATGAGACTGAGGCAAATATACGTAGGTGTGATGTGTTCATTTTTCTTGAGCCCCGTAGTAAATCGAACAGCCACATTCATAGAACGTTGCATTTTTACCAACAGCTTTGACGGCAAACAAAGAAACAAGAACGCAGCACAATCGTAGTATGGGAGATCAAGCGACTTGACAAGAAGCAAACGCATTCCAGGAATAAGAGAGTCACCACACTTTCACAGTCGAGAGAGAGCAGCGTAGCACTTCCTGCTAGTTTTAGTGATCAAACAACTCATTTGGTTAGTGATATGAATTAGGACTTCGATGCGCTTGATCTGTGAGGCATTAACTGTGTCCTAGAAATTTATTTGGGGAAGACGCAGGTCGCGTAGTATGGCTCCCGTGGCAGTTTCAGCCGTATTTGTGACTCTGATCCATCAAAGGTTCGAGTAGGTGATAGTTTCATAGAGTACAGTGACGTAGTTAGGGTCCTGGGGGTTATCCTGGATGGATCCCTACCATGGCGCAGCAGATCACTGAAACTAGCAGGAAGTGCTACGCTGCTCTCTCTTGACTGTGTAAGTGTGGTGACTCTCTTATTCCTGGAATGCGTTTACTTCTTGTAAAGTCGCTTGATCTCCCATACTACGATTGTGCTGCGTTCTTGTTTCTTGGTTTATCGTCAAAGCTGTTGGTAAAAATGCAATGTTCTATGAATGTGGCTGTTCGATTCGCTACGGGGCTCAAGAAAAATGAACACATCACACCTACGTACATTTGCCTCAGTCTCATGCCCCTTAGTGTTTGTCGGAAATGTACGTGTATCGGCTTACTTTATAGTACTTTAAAATCTAGTGAGCCACGGTATATTCTGGAGAGAATAGTTTTCCCCCTATCTGATTCTGTGGACTCGAAGAGAGCAAATGCTTTGGATTTGGTTATCCCGTGGACGAGTACTGAGTTCTATAGCGACTCGTTGTGTGTTTATGCGACATGACTACTTTCATCGTTTTTAGTGAGTATGTCCGTGAATTTTGTGAGTGTTTTCAGTGTGTACATAAATATCGTGCTCAAAGACTTGTCGCTTGCCTACTTTAATTAATATTATTTATTACATTATTGTCTTTTTATTGCTTGTTTTAGAAACTGTTTCTTTATTGTAGGTGCCTATGACACCACTGACAATTCGTAATTAATTTTACAAGTGTATTAATAATTATATGTAAGGAGCTGAGCTATAAAGCTCTGCTCTTAGATCTTTGATAACAAATTCTATTTAATCCTATTCAGTCATAGTATTCTGTTTTTCATTATTAATGTTTTGATTTGTTATTTCATTTCAAAATTTCTAGATTATCTGTTAGTTTTTTTATCTTAAAACTATGTAACACAAGCTCAATAACGAATTATTTTTAATGTTCGTGACGGTAAGGTATTTTGACAGATATATTCGCGTCAAACCAATCGAAATGTAATTTTTCGTTAAGTCAAAAGATAAATATTAGGCAAACCTCTTCTATTAAACTGCATAGTATACATACATTCGATCTTATCGAAAAAGGTATTTTTTGTTGGGATTTTTTAAATCAATTGTAATTACTTGGTAAATATTCTAACAAAAATGTTTAGTATATAATTGTTATTTAACGTATTTGGTGTGTTCGTGATGTTTGTTTCATGTCATATTGTCAAATATTCTCCGTTTTTGAAAGTGTAAGGAGATGTTTAGATTTTTATGTTAGTGATTATTTCAGTTTTTAAAGAAAGTTTTTGTTAAAATTTCTAGCACGTTGACTTCAAAACTTCTTATTATACCTACTAACAATCATAAAAAGGTACATAAAGACAAATTTTAACAAATAAAGTAAAATAGAACTTAATGGACATGTTTTATTATGCAATGAATGATACACATGTCTTTAATATTATCACTCAACAACCACGCAGTTTAGATAAATTGCATTGAAAGTATTTTGACCGATACTTAGACTGTGGTAACATGCGGCAAAAATAGGTGGCAGAACGTCACAGCTGAAAGAGAAAAGTCCCCCTCCACTATTTTTATGTGTTACGCGTTCTGCTCCCGCTGGGAAAAATGTCCATCGTGCTCATGTGGTGGAACAGAAAGGGCATCATGACAGCATTCAATGAGGGTACAACTTCCTGGTGGCAAATATTCAATCTTATGAATTTGATTTGATCTATTTATGCTTATCTAGGATACATTACCATAGAAACACAACTATCACATCTATGGCAATGCTCACCCGTATAAAAACTTTAATAATAATTAAAGAAAAAAGTTGTATTATTACTAACTCTACTTTGACCGTTATGCTTTGCTTTATTACGCTCCATGGGCACGATAACATTTTCCTAGCTAAAACAGAATGCATAACTCATTAAAATGGTAGTGGGGTACTCTTCTTTTATCCTGAATCTGACAACTGTATTTAACCATATATGTAGCTTAACATATTATATAGCTGTGTGATTTTTAAGTAACAACAAGTTTTCTCTACTCCCTCTGATCCCTTGCTCCCTACTTACCCCCTCCTCCCTATGTCTGGTACCACTTACGTTTTTTTTACCCGTGACATTGAATCTAATGATAATTAAGTTGAGTAACTTCCACTCCCTTCCGCTTCCTCCGACTCCTCCTGAAATAAGGTGATTTTGTGTGATATGGTTTTGTATTATGTGGTTTTAACTACAGTTCTATAATTCAGAGGTGACAACTAGCTCTCCCACATCAAGGTAATTTTTTGATCGTACCTGCAAAATTTTACCCAACAAAAATGGGGTTGATGTATGTCCGCATTACGAAGTGGTGACACTAGCACCTCTAACTTAAAAATTCCCTACTGGAAACATATGTAGAATGGAATAGTTAAATTAAAACCACAAGTTAAACTGAAAAAATATATACAGATGGTAAGTGTCATCTTATAAATGAATCGTTATCCCTTAACATTAAATATATGAGATACAGTGTAAGAACAAGTAATATTGCATACACAAATGCATTTTATTGAATTTCATTCCCATGTACTACATACACTACGGTTACAGTAACGTATTGTAACAATTTTACCTACAGACTACAGAAAATACTTTTTTATTTATGTTATCTATGACTTGTATCATTGACTCAGCTCATTATTAACTGTTATTACTAAAGGAATTTGTTTCCATTAAATCATGTATTATATAGTTAAAAAATGAGTTCTACGATTGAAGTTTCCATATTTTAACATGCTTTTTTAACTATGTATTAAAATCACGTGAAAAAAAATTTTTTTTAGTCAAATTTTTATTGAACTTCCTTAAAGAGTTTTTAATAATAAGTTTATTCTTTACTAGCGGCCTCCCGCCCGAGATTCACTGTGTGGAGCAACTTATTGTCTTGACACGTAATGTAAAACGTTTCTAGTATAAAATTTTGCATATATTCTTCACACTTCTCGGAATGAAAAACTTCTAATAAATAAAACTTTTGTTTGGAATCCATGCAGTGTTGATCGAATACTAAGCTGTAAGAAGTAAGGAAAAAAAAATAATAATGCTAAGAAGTACAGTGCCTTCCTTACGCCCTCAAATTGTTGTTAACCCCTTAAAAAGGCCATTGAATTAGACTTTTTCACGTTATATATCAGAGGAGCTATTCATTAAAGCTGTAAGAATTCAAAACTAATAAAAAATATGTAATGAACATTTTTTTTCAATCAGCAAACCTTACTGCCGGAGTAACAAAGTTCTGTAGCATTATCTCTCAAATTTTAAGAACCACAATAAATTCAAATTCACATTATTCCATCTACTTGAATAGCTAAAAAATTTTAGTAACCAAAATCAGCGTTACAATATAAAGCTGATCTATCATTTAATAATTCATTTATTCGTCAATTTTAATACTGCTGTTCTAATCTCGATACATGTTCTGTGTCAATGTTTGGATGCCTTGAATTGTATGCAATTAAAGCATTTAATGTTTTTCTTCTTATTTGTTCTCTTACAACTCGAGGCACTTTCTCTTTAAAACTTTTGTGCACTTTCTGGGCTATTTTTTGCCAACTTTGTTCAGTTGTAACATATTTATTGGCCAATTAGTGAGGTAGTTTGACTTTGTATGGCTCTTCAAAGAACCAGTAAGCCAAACTCTTTTGACTAAAGTTGACTGTAAATGTGACTGCCTGGATATCTCAGGGTGATATTATTCGGCTTATTGTTGTAGCATCAAACTAGTCGCAAGGAAAACCACAACGCTCTGGAGCATTGGAACTAGTTGTAGTGCTCTGTACTAATGTCTCCTGGTGTTATGTCAGATATGTGAACTGTCAAAGCACCTTCTTTTTGTTGTGAAGCTCAGTCATTTTAGTGATCCACGGCAAAGATTTGTTTCTGTCACTTGATTTGAAAGATTTTCCCCTTAGCTCAACTTGGTTTTTCCCTTGTAGCCTTACTATTACTTGTGAAACGCATACCTCGAAATGGGTCGGTGATACCTAATTAAATGCTTAGAGTCGAGAAGGTAATGCAGGCTCATCTGTAGTAGTGGTACCCAGCCTTGTTGCGAAAAACTCTACTCGCAAGGTCTTCCAGTGAATAACTAACTTAGTATAAAAGTGGACGGCTTTGAAGAGTCTATGAATAAGCGAATCGCTGTCACAATTTGCTTTAAAATATTTTTTGATAATAGTTTGAAGAAAAAAATTCGTTAGTGACATAATTTAACGTTAGATGGATCTAAAAAGAGCTGATAAGGTTGATGGTGGTTCAGTAAATGTAAAGATTCGTGGTGGCACTAAACAGGGCGAGTGATGATACTCACAGTCAGAGGGCTAATGATATTTTTCGTGGATGTGACTACCCAAATTCCTTAAGATTGTTCTCCTTAACTTTCTGTTGTTGCAAAAGGTGCTTCAGCAGTACCAAGTTGGTCGGAATAATGGCTCTAACGTGCTTAAGCATCGAGGCTAGTTACGCTCTAGCCAAACGTCTTCTGGTATTATGCTATGGATGTTAGCGTTTGCAACGCTAGTGATTTCACGGTACTTGGTCATCTTCGCGATCCAGGTTGGAAATCAGCGACGGCCACCGGCCCATCGTAATCGATTAGAGCGTCGTCGGTAGCTGGAGTACCCAGGCTTCCTTATGGCCAAAGTTTGAGCTTATTTATAGCTATCGTTATTAATTAAAAAAAAAAAAAAAAAAACCGTGCAAAAATCATCTAAAAAGTGTCAAGAATCCGTATTCAAAATGTACAATCGAAATCGGTTAAGTAGTTTTCTGTGGTTAGCGATTACAACGGTTTTTGAGACTTTCCGTAATATAATAGTAAATAAATTATTTTACTATAGGTAAATTTGGGCCCTCATTCTTTAAAACTGATTTCTTGTTGAATATCAAAAACTTAAGAAAAAAAACTCACCGTACCACAGCAGTATCTCAGAGTTTGTGTGGAAATCTGCGAAATTATATAAAAAATAAACATTTTTTTTCTGTTCAAAAAATTCGATTATAAAACTTAGAATTGTTGAGCTCCAAGTTAACGAATACATTAATAGTATAATTCTTTTTACTACCGGAGCAATTTTCAATTTATAATTCTATTTCTCTCTAATTCTTTTTTTTCTTTACATCAAGCAATTGGTTTGTATGAATTAACTTTTTTTTACTAAAGCTGAGACTTGAATTATATAGTCTTTTTAATTATCGACTTTTATGTTGATAAAAATTTATCTGTGAGTCTAATTTACATCATCCTCTGTTAAGACTCATTGATCTCCACTGACAGTAGAGTTTCCATGGACATGAAAGTGGATTCCTGGGCTCATTAAGTAGTCCAGTGTTTTTCCAAAATATGTATTTTCGTCATAAATGTGCACCTCAGTTCCTGGGCCATTGAGATCGCCCTGGTCACATGCACGTGAGTAGCAAACGAGATTTCTTTTTTCAAGAGCGCAGTAACCCCCCAAAGATTCCTATGGGAGGAACGTCCTTAAAAGCACAATTCATGCTATACAGCGTAAAACTTTAAGGTTTACATTTTTTTTTGCATTAAAAAAAAAAAAAAGAACTATATTTTGAACTTATGATAATTGAACGGTAATATCTCAGCTTTGTTTGAGGAGTAGATTAAATCCCATCATTCGTAATAGATTTATGAATAAAAGAGAAAAAAAAATTAACCGCAAAGAAAAAAAACGATGTGATAACCTCCAATAGATTTTTTAGACATTGGTGCAAACAAGTTAAGTGACTGGTAAAGATAAAGGGCCTAGCCAGATAAGGGGGATGGAACTGCCTTAGCTCTAAAAAATCTGAAAAAATTCATGTAGGTAGCGTATTGTAGAGAAAAAAATTTTGAAAAATTTTCCAGACTCCAATCCACTCATGAGTTTGCTATAAGCCCCAAATGGTGAATTCTGGTTTTTTAGAGATATCTTCGCTATTTCTTAACCGATCCCAAAAATTCCTATTGGAAGTTAAAGATAAAAATAATTCATATTAACCAAAATTTTTTTGAAATTTTTGACGCTAAATTCAAATTTTGGGAAACGTTAACAATTTTCAAAATAGCGTACTTTTAGAAGTATTATTGGTACAGACTCAAAAAAAGTTGATGAATTGTATTATAATATATTCTACTGCTATGAATTTTTCCAGATTTTTTAAGACTTAACTACCTAGATGAAAAAAATAAAAACCGTTTTTTACCAATTTTTTCCTACAATGGCTTCAATATGCCTTAAATAAACTATAAAAAAAATTGATGTATTATTTTTTATCACTTGACTCTAACTATTTATACTCAAGGATACTTTATCAAGATGTATACTTTCTGTATACATTCATAGAAAAGTAAAAAAAAAAATTCGTACGATTAATTAAGTTGAATAAAATGTGGAAAAATGATCGCGAACCGAATTTGTTTAACTTATAATACTTTGGAATTCAGTAATATGTAATCCAATTAAAGTTTTTTACTTTTAAGAACTCATTAACTTATAATCTTTTCAGAAATTTCTCAGTAGCAAACAAAAATACAAAAAAAATTATAAAAATTTATTATATCGATTTTTTAAATAAAGACAAACCTAAAATACGTCTTACATAGTTGAAAAAAATTAGTTTCAATATTCATTAACATAATGACTAATTATATCTGATATAATTTTTTTATTTAACTAATTATACATTGAATTTTCTGAATAAAAGACTACTTACAATGTTGATGTAAATGGTTAAAAAACATATTCGAATTATTGTCACTGACGTCATTAATTACAGGTATTATATCATGTTGAAGAAAAATTTGTGATAGTTTTTCAGCTGGTCTAATTATTTTAGACTGATTCTCGCATATGCTAATTATGTACTGCAACTGAACATGAACTCGATACAACTCTTATTTTATACATTTCATCTTTTTAAGACTTCTCATTGAAAATGTGATTATTGCAACAGCGATTACCTTCGAGAATGTATGTTATTGCTTCAGAAAAAACTTTTTTTCGAGCAATCAATGGTACTTGTATTATATTAAAATATTTCCCACATATAAAGCAGTATAAATGAGTTGCCATTGGTCTTGAAAATGGCAACTATTTTTTCAACTTCTTTTGACTGTTTTGAGACGGGAGAAGAATATACCAAACTATCACTGTAGCTTGACTGTTGAGACGATGAAGTAGGCTTACATTCTTGACTTACAAGATTACTACGATTTGGTCGACTTATATCTATTTCTAGTTTTATTTGCTTAGATAATTTAAAGCGAAAAGACGCATAACATTTTAGGCAGATCAAATCATTCATTAAAATTTTTTTTTTTAATAATCCGAGAATTGATTAGCCAGTTTTTCTGTATCCACTATTTTTTTTGTACCTCTAATGAAATATTTAATTGGAATTTGACAAGCCACACATGTGTTTGACGTTGAGTTTTCTTTAACGGATATGTTGAATCTGAAAAAATGTAAAAATATAAAAACAAAAAATTTAACATCACAAGAGTTTTGTATTACATTAAACTAGACGTTTATTGACTGATACATTTAATTTCATTATAGTACAGTAGTTAGAAAAAAAAATTTATTTTTTGATAAATTCTTTTTATTCAACCATGGGTTTGTATTTCATTTATGCTTGTGTTGAATGGACTTTCTTATGGTTCTGAATCTAATTATGGTTAAAAAAAATTTTAAGAATATACACTATGTGCATGCAAACTAACAACTTGTAGTTTATGCAAATAATTGACCGAAAAGCTTAAACATTTTACTATCTGAAAATCAGCTTACACACAACACATTATATTAAACGGCACGAGATATTTCTGAAATATAAACGATAAATGCTGTATTATTCCTTATATATTGTAATTTGGATGTAAACGTTGATAAATATTACTTCTACACCATCTAAAATAAAACTGACCGTAAAGATTGGACTCCCAATAGCACAATGTACGTCAATATAAGTAAGTAATATTGTAACCTTTGGATCAAGTTACAAAATAAAGTGAGGAATTATACACTTATAAGCAATATAATTTAAGACTTTTATGTACTTTGATGTAAATAAAGTTGAAGTTGCAATGAATTTTTAGTATAAGAATTAGGTAGATAAATATTTATCAGTTTTAGACTACTGGGTATCTCGATATCACTGTAGAGTACGTAGCTGATCTACTGTAATGTGTATAAGTTTCTTGAATTAAAATACTACTACTAGCGTGGTGTTGGTTCTGGTACGACATTCGTAATTTAATAAAACACAACTTTTTAATAGCTCTTTTTATTAAATAACAATAACAGACTTTAAATACAATACAATTATGAACAAATAAACACTAAGTTAGTAAATCATGATCTCATTTAGACAGTGTATGGAAATTCTAAAATTGATACAATACACACTATAGAACATTTACATAGCTGCACGGGTTTTTTTTTTCAGAAAGTTTTCATATAACTTCTATAGAATACTTTTGTAATAGTTTTAAAAAAAAACCAATTTTTAATAAGTTCTTAAGATTAGAAAACTACATGGATAATAATAGAATTGGTATTTTTAATATTTCTTCTTATTCAATTGTTATCAAGATTTCAAATAATTATCCAACAAATCGATCTAACTAAAAGACAAAATTAATCAAATTAATAAATGTTTACTTTACTAAAACCAAACTTGTTGAGTAATATACTTATAAATGACTAACAAGCGAATGTTTATTAAGAAAAAAGAATTTTCACGCTAGAGTACGCTTTTTTTTACCGTAACTTACTGTACTGGACCTTTCGTATATTTTTACATTTATTCTTAGTACAAAGAAATATATTTATTTTCTATTTTATTAAAAGTTTCATTAATGAAATGGGTTGTAAAAACAAAAAAAAAATGGATTAGCAGAATCGGAAAAAAATGTCAAAACACATATATTTAACATTTCATCTTTTGAAACCAATAATTCATCAACTAATCATACTTATTAATATAAGTTCTTGAAAATATTGAAGTCATATAAATTACATATGTTTCAGCATCCAATTGATTGTATTGACAGAAAGTTTTCATATAACTTCTATAGCATACTTTGTAATAGTTTTAAAAAAAACAAATTTTAATAAGTTCTTAAGATTAGAAAACTACATAACATAATTATTTACACTCGAACTACTTTTGGTTACCTGTACATTATCATAAAATAAGTCCAAACGATAAATCGAGATAAAATGAATCCCTAATATTTTATTTCATTAGTTTATGTTTAGTTTATGAGATTGTTAAATTTTTACGAATTGATTATTAAGATCTGATCAAATTAGTTTTATTACTGCAACAGCCAATATTTATATCTATTTCGGTTTAATTAAGGTCCTATCGCACCCTTCTCTCTCCGGCCTTTTCCGTACGCGTAGGTAAGTGCGGACAGTGGCCCAGCACTAATCGCCCTTAGACAGTGTATCTGCTAAGCATGAAGATGACAGAACGTAGTTAAAGAATGAAAAACATGAGTTAAGATTTTATTTAATGAAAAAATTTAGTTACATACATCATTTTACATAATGCTTCGCACGTACCTGTTACTTTAACTGATTTTCAGCGTACACTCAGTTCTATTTGCAATTATTTTCAACTTTATAAATCGTACAAACTTTTTTTTCACTTTTCTTTGCAAGTATACATCTTAATCAAGTATTCTAAAGTATAAATAATTCGAGTGAAGTGCAAAAAAGTAATATATCAATTTTTTCTATAGTTCATTCGAGGCATATTTAGGCATATTGAAGCCATTATAGGCAAAATTGGGAGAAAAACAGTTTTCATTTTTTTAATTTAGGTTGCCAAGTCTCAAAAAATCTGGAAAAATTCATAGCAGTAGAATATAATATATTACACTCTATACGTCTTTTTTGAGTCTGTACCAATTAAACTAAAAAGTACGCCATTTCGGCCAAAAGAATTTCGGTTAATATGAATTATTTTTTTCTTTGACTTCCAAAAGGAATTTTGGGATCGCTTAAGAAATAGCGGAGGAATCTTTGAAAAACCAAAATTAACCATTTAGGGCTTATAGTGAACCCATGAGTGGATTGGGGTCTAGAAAAATTTTCAAAAATTTTTTCTTTACAGTACACTACATACATGAATTTTTTCAGATTCCTTAACGCTAAGGCAGTTCCACCTCCCTTATTCGACTAGGCCCTTTGTTTACAAATGGGATTCCCACAAACGTCTACGTTATAATGAATTCTATACATCTTTTGGTACAACTCCTGATGATGCAGTTTTAAAGCTTTTCTTTGACTTTCTCTAAAATTATTCTTTACAATTAGCACCAACAAATTCACGCTAACAACGTTAACTTAAAGATAAAATGCACGTATCCCGAGTGCACAACGCAATGTAAATCTTATAAAAGTTTTAAAAATTTTATTTTCTGAACCGTGATTATTTGTACGAAGAAGTAATTGTGTGGCAAGCGATAAATTGTACTCATAAGTGTAATACCAGTCAATTATTAAATAACCACTACTTTAAACAGCCCTTGAACAGTAGCCTACTGCGATGTCCATTCTGTACGGATACTATAATGTTTCGTAATAATAATGCACTGAAAGTTCACGTGTCACGGTATCATCATAATCTGTTCGTTTCTCAAGTAATGAACCTTAGGAAATCTACGTCCTAGGTTAATTCGCAGGATATCTTAATAAATGAACTAAATAATGAGCTTCTTTCTAACTAACTTTTGACAAGTTTCACGCAATCAGATCAAATATTGCGAAACTTTTGTAATAAAATTAATTATAAAAACGTTAAGTACCAAACAGATGCCTTTAAAACCATTGCTGAATTACTCTTAAGCTTGAATATCCAATTCAGTGCAACTAAACCTACAATCCAATACATTGCTATTAAACTATACGATATTGTTAGTAGCTGTTCATCAAGTTTTACCGACAGCTTATATACCTCCTGTATCAATGATACCGAAAAATCATTAGTAAAAAATGTATTTGACGAAAGCTTTGAGAGTATCAAGTTCATGCTAAATCCGAAACACGGAATTTCGCGAAGTAGCTTTAAAAGAAAAGACTTTTATACCAAGTGTTCTGATTTCGTCTAACCTGTACAAATACAATTTACTGAATATAATGGTGCTCCAAGTACTCATGATTATGCTTAAATTCCAATATTGCAAACTACAGAAATACTTTTAAAAAATAAACATGTTCACAGTTTTCTTTCAAAAAAATATCAATATTATAAATGAATCGAGTTATTTTGATGTTCATAATAATCGTTTGATAAAAAAATAGTGATTTTTTTTGTCAAGCAAACACAGTTAAACTTGCATTGTAAATCAATGCATTTGAAATTTGCAATTCTTTGGGATCTTCTCGTGGTAAATTTGAAGTTATCAGAATATACTCCGTATTGTTAAATGTACCACCGTACTTACGATCAACAGTTGGCTATATTAAGTTAGTCGCTTAATGTTAAGAGAAAGACCTTAATCAGTATGGTTGGAATCAACTATTACAATTGCTTGTACAAGACATAGGACTTCTCGAAACAGCTGAAATCAATATAAATATTAATGGTCGTTCTGAGAATTTCCAGGGTAGTGTTGTTTGCGTATTAGGAGATAAATTAGGCGCATGTCAAATCGTACGTTTCACAGAAAAGTTTAGTAACGTACCAATATTTTTGCAAAAAATTTTCTCTGAAGATTTCAAACACAATCCGTTCAAGGGAATTAGATCGCGATTCACTTAAAGATGGAAATGTTTTGAAAAAATTACACATTGTAAAGAAACATTGCGTGGATATAGTCATAAAATTTGAACACAATTGCGTCTACAGATTTTGAGAAATAAATTCATGAAGTTTCCCTTTTTCGTCGTCTTTAACATGGGCTCAAATGTAAGTTATCAAAAAAGTTGTAGTAAAATTTCTATAACTCTTGAGACAGGGATGATAATCTTTTGAAAAATTGATATGTTAATTATGACAACTTTATTCGTATACGTGCAAAGTTTCAACAAAAATTGCGTCTGCAGTTATATAGATATTTATAGATAGATGTTGCACAAACGTAAGTAAACTTGTTTCCAGCTCGTATGCTACATTCATGCGGCAGACTAGGAGACACTGAGTACACTGTCTGCTGTCAGCTTTACTTTTTACGTGGCACGATGGCTTTTGACAAAACCACTTCTAGAAGCCATTCTACTCAAAATTATGATCTAAAACTTGGTATAAGCCTTAGTGAGACTTTATACTTTAATGCTATACCTTAAAATGTCTAATTTCGAAAATTTACAGCACACTTTCATCAAAAAAAGATCAGATTTGCTGTACCATTTTCTTCTTATTTTTTATCTTCCATACGAAGAGTATTCATGTTGTTTGATTAATACTATGAGAAACAAAGTACCTTGAAGAACATTCTGTAACTTTTTTGAAGCATATTATTAATACATTATCGAGTACTGGCGAGTTGAATACAAATGCATTTTTCGTAGTCGAGAGAGCAGACGTTTTTAGGCTAGGTTAGTAGAGCAGACTTTATCACGGTACGTTATGCACATACACGTGCTCCCGTTCACCTCCCCACAGTAGCGACCCAACTCCTTTGAAAAAAAGCGCTGCGAACTCTGGAGTCGCATAATGAATGCGCAAATCGGGTCTTACAAACAGCAAAAATAGTTAAAGAAATGAAGAGTAGTTCACCTTCAAATAATATTTTCTATTATCATGTTGCTCTTCCCGGTTTACCGCCATGTTTGGCACGTGATATTTTTTAAGGTATTGTCCAGTATGATTTACATCTTGCGATCACGCACTTTATTAAAAAACGCTGATTTTAAATTGCTTTGCTTAATAATTGAGTAAATAATGTTAAGTTCAAACATGAAAAATCACAGTTTATCCTAGAGATTAAAGTTGGGTGCCAAACCAACAAATTAACTCGATCTGCCAGTCAAATGTGAAGACATGCTATGATTTTTCTTATTGCGATTATCGACTAAAGAATAGATTTTAAAAACCCTGTTTGGAAAATGGTTATTGCTTTGCAAAAAATTTGGAACCTTATATGCGCGCCAGCATTATCGACTTTTTAAGTAAATGAACTAAATGTTTATATACGTCGTTACATCTCATTAAGACTATCATGTTTTTCTGACGTTCCTCTCCGGACCAAGCACGAGTTTTTAATTCACTACCCAGAATTAGTAACATATTATGGGCCTTTAAAATATTTATCAACACTTTTATTAGTAATCGTGTAGTAATAGTATAGTAAAATAGAGTTATCAAACCAATTTTATTAGTAATGATAGTAATGTTCTGAATTTTGAGGCCAGAAAACAGTACATCCAGTTTACCAACGACGTTAATTCTGACAGCAAACGCTACTAATTGGATTTGCAAAGTATTTTTGAGCGTTTCAGAAAGAATCCCTTATCTGTGTTCTTACTAGTGAGGTTTGTTATAAATTATGTATTAACAATTTCACGTGCGACATCCAGTGCTCATCATCCATTGGAATAGATTCATGTAATGTATGCGTATTTGGTTGGAGTTTTATTACGTGTACCAGATCACATGAAAATGTTACTAACACACATATACGTGTGAAAAATATTTTGAACAATTATTTTAGGCTGATACTGAAACCGCAAACTTTATAATTCAACACGCGTATCCGAATATAGCCGCAGAAGCTGAGTCAAGTTAACAGTCTATACAAACAAACTTTTTCTTACCGTAGCTAGCAAGTGCAGCAAAGCCTTTGTGCCCTCAGGCCTCGCTTTGAGCTCTTGAAATCACTTTTGTGCCCAGGGGCCTACAAGCACTTTTCCACCCTGGAGTAGAGACGTGGGCACAAAAGTACAACTACGCCGTTCGGGCGTTCAGGTTTGTCTTTTCTGTCCCAGTGGAAAAATTTGCTATTTTGAGCTTATGATCAACTTTTTTTTCACTAGGTGGATTACAAAATAAGGACAGTGATTTTTGGATCAATCTAAGGAGTGATGAAAGAAAATATTTATCATATTCTTCTCGACAAACACATCATTAGCGTTAATTTTTTTAACGTTGTTAAAGCTCTTATTTATCTCATAGTATTGTACTTTGTATTTTATTGAACATTTCTCCCACTTGCTGCACATTTCTTGTTATTTTAGTCGTAATGGTACTTGAAAATTGTACCAGAGGATCATCATAAAGTAAAAAAAACAATCGATTCATTTAAAAGTACTTGCATTTAAAAAAAATTGATTATATGAAAAAAATGACGTAGCTTTAGAAAACATAAAAAAAATTGGAACAGTATGTAAGATACTTTTAAATGCTTGTGCAATTTATTAAGGAGGTTTTTTTCGACATTTTTTTTTGTAAAAATATTCAACACGATTAAGGGTATAAATTTTACCCATCAAGACTGAGGATGTTATTACCATGATTTTTCGAGTACACTGATTAACAGTAAATGTTACGCATTACTTAATTAATAATTATAATTAAAAAATGAATACAACATTTTTGTAGTCATGAGTGAATACTGAGTACTGATCGATTGTTTGCAATATCTAAAGTTTAAATTACATGTATATGCACTAATGGTAAAATTTGATGAAAATGATGAAAGAAACATTGCCTAAACAAGCATATTGAACGTTAGTTGTCTCGCAAATTTCTTAATTTATCTTATTGTCTAGTTTTATGTTTGTTGTAATACTTTTCTGTAGTAAATATATGTTGGCACAAAAATGCAATTTCATGACATTTAAAAGCATTATAGTACTATTTCATGCTTTATGTTAAATCAATCCTGTAAAGAATTGGAATTCATGATTGAAATAAAAATTCTTATATAAACTTTTATTTCTGTCTTTAAGGCATTGAGTAAGCGATTAGTTAATTCCCCGAAAATTTTACTACGTCAATAGTATGCCTACTACACCTGAGAGTACAAGATAACTATTATTGTGGTGTAATTACTACTACAATTGAATCTGCACCATCTATATGCTTTGTAAACTTACTATGTCTTCAAAAGTCATACGATTGCAATAGTAGAAATACTACACCTACGTAAGCTTTATCCTACCATAACCACATTAAAAATGACGTAATAAAATAACAATTATCACTAAAATTTTACTTCTGCAACTAAGGAAATACTACGCTAAGCACAGGTATTATTATTTCTTATGCTAAGCGTAGAAATTTTACGACATACTTTTTTTACTGTATATATATATATATATATATACCGTTGTAACATTAAATTTAGTCAGTCTCGGCACCTCCCAGAATTTTATATAGTTTTCTCTTACTCCCTTCTCAGAATAAAGTAATAATCTTAATATTTGTTTCTTGTTTTAATCTAATTAAACAAAGCTATTTTTCCAGACCCATGTCGTCCCCTTCTGGTCCCTCTTCCGACCACTACAATTGCATTGGATTACTTATATTTAACATACAGCATTCTCATGTTATAGTAATTTTTTTTTTTTTTTTATATTATAGTGCTTTACGTCCGACTCCTTTAATAAGGGCACTACTGAGGGCACTTAGCACTTGGGAGAAGAAAGAGAAGAGGGATGGGGAGGCCTCCTATTACTGGGAGGGGGGTAGGGGGAAATAAACAATTTTGCTGCGAGGAGATTGCCTAAACCCTCTTCGAGGAGCATTGCGTGATGAAAAAGCACATGTGAAAATACACAGAGGTACTTGCTCGAATAAGTAGCACTGGCCGGGAATCGAACCACGGTCTCCCGCGTGCCAATCCACGACCTAGCTGACTGAGCCACCGCGCGCTCCACATGTTATTGTAATATTGCATTGAAACAATAAGTTGTTTACTACTACTAGTATAGTTGAATAAGCTTAAAATTATATCGATATTTCAAAAGTTCTAAATAGTTTCAAAAAAAGAATGTTGTTTTAACGCACTGCAACAAATTGACATATAAAATTAAGAAAGTATAAACATTAGCAAAAGTACCCAAAAAATTGCAAAAATGTCCAAAACATATTTTTCGCTACCAAAAGAAAACCAAAGAAGCGCACTGTAACGTTGGTAAACTAAAATTACTAATAATTTGTTTTCCCGCTTATTCCTTAGGAATTTTCCATGTTGTTTTAAAAGTATTTTAAGCAAGTGCCAACGCGCATCTAAAAAGAGGTGAATCACCAGCAAGTTACTCGTAACTGCAGCAGAATAATGATTCATGTACATGCATGCTGGCCTACGCTGATCGGACATGAAAAACAAACAAAATATTTCTAAGTAAAAGAAAATCAAAAATCTGTAGATGCAAGAGTTTAACTGGGAACCGTTGAACTGAGGTGTGATGATAGATGCTTATATAACTTGAGATTAGAATTGAACAACATAAAGCTAAATATTATAATAACTGAGTTAATACATATAAATGAGGTGAAAAATAGTAAATGCCAGAATTGTCACATTTAGTTGGAAGAAACTCGTACAAACTACACTTTTAGCAGATAACAACATTACATATGAACTACGGTAAACTTAGTAAAGCAACCTTATTAATTTTCGAAGAACTATTTAATTTTTACCATTCATGTTCACAGGCCCATGATTTACCAAGTAACCCTATTGTATATCATTAACAATTTTATGAACATACTGCTATAGTCTAATTTGTAATTAATTTAAATTCCATCACTTTTTTAAGTGTAAAGAAAAACGAGACAGTCAAGCTTTTCATTTTTCCTGGCTCAGACACGCCTAGAGAGAGTCAGTACTTCTGCCTCCAACATGGGTAGCGAAATTTCCGATTTCCCAGGAAACAGTAAGCCTACCCACTCTCCAACACCTAGTAGCGAAAAACATGTTAACTAAAATTCTACCAAAACTCTGAATAATTTTTGCAACGTAAGAATCAGTGAAAACTACCCTTCAATATAATTATGATTTCTTAAGGCAGGTGAAGTACTATTTTTCTTATTATTGCCTTCACAATTACAATTATTGTTATAATCATTCCTACTAATACAACTATTATTGCTATAACTATTGTGACTAATATTATTGTTATCATTATTATTATTATTATTATCATCGTTATTATTATCATTATTATTATTATTATTGTTATTATTATTATCACTAATATTATTATTATAATTTTTTTTTTCTTCCAAGGTCGTCCAGAATGCCTTTATGCAGGATAGAAGGGTGTACGAACCCTTTTCTGTGTGGGAGTCGTTATGACCCTACCCACTAAACTGGCAAGACCTTTCTTCTGAGACACCCTGCTCCGAATCTGCTCTCGCATTTACACTTCAAGCCGGGGCCACGGAGGCTTAGCCCCTGATTCGGGCTTCCTTTAGTGTTTTGTTACCAATTTCTCTTGTGATTTTTGCTTCCTCTAGGATATTTTCTAGTTTCCGTCATGCATCTGAGCTGCTCTTCTCTGTTTACTTGGAGGAATAGAGCAAAATAATAGGCAGATGCTCCCCAGCACGAGCCCAAATCTGGTTACCCCCAACAAGGCGCAAGAAGCGCACCCACCGCAGAGCCTAAGGGGCAGAGACCCAGGCCACTAAGGCACAGCCGTTCATCGGTAGGACGGTGATATAGCGAAGTGGTTCTCAGGAGCTTGCCCGCATTCAAGCACCCACACAAGCCTCCATACCGCACACCGATCGCCCCGCGACCACACCCCCAAAGCACAGCAATAAAAAAAAAAAAAAAAAAAAAAAAAGAAACGAAAGCGAAGCACCCGAAAGCAAGCATAAGCCACCAGACACAAGCCGCTCATCGGTAGGAAGGTGATAGAGCGAAGCGGTTTAAGGGACTCTGCACGCGCTTAAGCACCCACGCAGGCCCCCATCCCCCACACCAACTGCCCTGAGGCCACGCCCTAGTGGCCCCACCCCCAAGGCCCCGCCACCCCTCCTCCTGAACACCCCAAGCGCCGCAGCAAAAAACAACCCCATGCCCCCCCCGCCCCCAAGTCCACGCTCGCACCACCTCCGTTCAGTCGTCCAGAAAACCACCCTTTTTTTTGGCCCCGAGAACTGTATGTATGTATTGGGCTACTGCAGTCCACTTTTCTTCATTGAGTAGCATTCTATGACGTTGTCAGGATTGAAGGTTCCGATCTTTTCCTGCAGCACGTTTCGTTCGGCTTGCCACTCGATGCAGTCAAAGAACGAATGTTCTGCGTCATCTTTATCGTAGCTGCAGTACTTGCAAGCAGCCGTCTGTGTTTTCCGCATCTTGTTAAGGTACGAGCGGAAATACCTGTGATTTGAGAGGAATTGAGGAAGGTACTAATCTACTTTCCCATGTTTTCGCTCTGTCCATTCTTTGACATCTTTTATCAGGCGTGCCGTCCATCTACCTCTAGATTCCTCTTGCCATCTATGTTGCCAGCGTTTCCAGGTGATTTCCCGTGCGTTTTTCTAGGCCTCCATTCTTCCTAGATCCTGCTCCGTAAGGTGCTTTAATCGTCTTTCCCTCACAAGAAGGTCGATAAGGGTTACGCCCGCTATCACCATTATCGCAGACTCTGAGACTGTGCGATAGGCGCAGGCTATACTCAAGGCTTTTATTCTTTGAACTTGGCCGATTTTCACTCTCTTTTTTCCGACGTTCATCTCATCTTCCCATATCTCAGCCTCGTACAAAATAATAGACTTGACCGTAGACATAAGGAGCCTGCGTTTTGCAGGCTTTGAACCTCTAACGTTTGGCATTATTCGGCTTAATACCGCTACTCTTACCGTCGCCTTGTCTGCTGCTTGCCTAAGGTGGCTCCAAAACTTGAGCTTTCTATCCAGCGTCACCCCTAGGTATTTTACGGCATTCTTCGTCATAACTTCTTCTTCTTGTACCTTGAGGGGGGGTTGATGGTATCTATCTCTTTTCTCGTCAACAGTACCATCTCCATCTTCCCTGCTGCAACTTCGAGTCCGTGGTTCTCCATCCATGGAGCCACTCTCCGCATAACCTAGTTAAGTCGTATCTGGACAAGTTCCATCGTGCGTTCGACTATCACTACAGCAGCATCGTCCGCATATCCTACCAAAAACTTTTCCTCTGGCATTTCCTGGCAAAGTAGTCCATCGTATGACACGTTCCAGAGATCGGGTCCAAGTATGGAGCTCTGGAATGCCCCTGCAGTTATTTTTTTCTTTGTTTCGCCTTCTGATGTCGTATAGGTCAAGAAGAGGTCCTTAAGATAACCTCTCAATACTCTCAAGAGATAGTATGGTGTTCTGACTGGGTATTTTAAAGCGTGAAGCATGTCCTTCCATCTTGCTGAGTTAAAAGCGTTCTTCACATCTAAGGTCACAGATGAACGAGGGGTCTCGCTCCATGGCATATGTCTCGATTGTTCTGAACTGCTTTTACTACTTCTTCTACTGCTCCTATGGTAGACCTTCCTTTTCTGAATCCGTACTGCCTGTTGGATAAGTCTCCCGCGTTTTGTATGACCTGTAGAAGACGGGCCTTAAGCAGCTTTTCGTATAACTTTCCAGGCGTATCCAGCATGCATAACGGCCTGAAAGATGACGGAGAGTTAGGCTCCCCTTTGCCTTTATCGATCAGCCGTGCGTTTTTCCAGGGAGTTGGGAACAACCCCTTCTGCAAACATGCATTGTATAGGTTTAAGAGCAGCTGTGGGTGTTTTGCCACCACTGTCTTAATGACTTCTGCCGATGTACTATCTGGTCCAGGAGCTTTTTCGTTTTCAAGCGATCCGACTGCTAGCTACAGTTACTTTTGGGTAAATAAAGGTACATCTTCTATGTGCTTTAAGTCTGCTTGATCCCCGAGTTCTGGATGTGTCGGGAATAGCTTATCCACGATATGTCTCATGGTATCCGCGTCTTTGTTTGCAGTTGGTGCACGTCTTCCCAGTTTTCCCATTACTATCTGGTATGATCTACCTCAGGGGTCGTTACTTACTTCCCCGCACAGAGTCTGCCAGCACTGCTTTTTGCTGTTCCTAATAGCAGCTCGCATCGTCTTTTTTGCAAGCTGGTACTCGGAGTACCTTTGTCCGGCCTCTGGTCTGTTTCTGGCCCTTTGATAGAGGCGTTTGTGTTTGAGACATTGGCGCCTTAATTTCGCAATTTCCTTGTTTTACCAGTAAGTTGAGCGTTTGCCGTTCCATCTTGGGTCTTCTCCTGTTTTAGCAGACCCTTGGATTCTTATCATTTATGTTATTATTATTGTTATTACTATCATTGCTATTGTTATCATTATTATTATTATAATTATTATTAGTATTGTAATTATTATTAAAACTACCACCACCTATTTTCTGATTATAAGTTATTATAGCAGCAGCCACCGTAACCGCTGTTTAAATATTAGTGTTGATTAATAAACTAT
This sequence comes from Copidosoma floridanum, assembly GCF_036245765.1. NCBI lineage: Eukaryota > Metazoa > Arthropoda > Insecta > Hymenoptera > Encyrtidae > Copidosoma > Copidosoma floridanum. The sequence continues at coordinate 12,824,927 of NW_028321885.1, forward strand.
AACACACCGATCGTTCATTGACCCAAGCATTAAGTAAAATGTTAAGCGATTTTCACCGCTCTTCTTGTAGCAACTCCAAATGAACAAACGAACATAGTTTAGCATTCGTAAATATTAATAATATTTTATCTTAATGTCAATAATAAGTTATATTAATATTCTGAAAAATTTGAAAGGCGAAAGAAAAGGCATGAGTAAGTGAATCACCTTGTCTTCTCTTGATGCAAAGAGGAGAGTGAGGTGGATATGGAAAGTCCAATTTCTGAGTGTCTAAGCTGGAGCAGTTGTAGCCAATTGAATTTTTGGCTATTGTCATTTTTGCAAGACTTTTTCCCGGCAAGTTTTTCGACGTCGTTATCGAATCAGTGCGTGACCAAGGTCTGCTACTCCTTATGAAAAGGCCTGAAGGCCTAAAAAAAATCAGATAATTTCATTTTCACGTTCAAACGGTCGACCAGATAGCTAGAGTCCGCTTCTTCTATCACTTAGTCCTCCACAAGCGTGGTTCCTACTTCGATTCGGACGTCTCTTGCGCTGGTTCGCCGTGTTCATAAGTATATGGTTTTGAATGAAAGTAAGCGTGTAAGGTTTGTGAACTTTTTAATTTCTGTTTTCCCGCCTTTTTTTTGGCGTGAACATAAACTCTAATGTGCATACCATTTTTACCTGTATTAGTGGTAACCATGGATCACCGGGAAATATTTAACTCTAACGCGCACACCATTACTCTCTACAGTAGTGGTACCCGAGTAACACCGGGAAACAATAAAACCAGAGTGCACACCCTTATTCGCAACAGTATTGGTATTCCAGGACCTACGGGATCTAAATAACTGACTGAATTGTGCGCAACAACTAAAACAAATACCATGACTCGTGGTGGTATGGGTGGATTCTAGACAGGTTGCGAATGAAAATGCAGTTAGCCTTTTTCACGTAACCTCTAGAAACGATACTTTTACTTGTAATGGTACTGGTAGTTTCTAGATCGCGAATGGAACACCATTTAGTACGCCACTCCACACACAGAGAAATTTTGTAGCGTCACAATTCAAAACCTTACTGCACTTCTATAAAACAACTGAATCCGGCTCACCTCATTCCAGATTTTGTACGCATACGGTACAGTGCAGCGTTGAACATTGGAAATTCGTTTGAGCTCAGACGATTAGACTTGGAGAGCCTATTATATATATATGAGGTATTATTTGTGGACAAATGCCCCCCCCCCTTTTTTAAAGTGGTTCGATTTATTTAGGTTCTGTAGGTAGACAAATGAAAGGTCTGAGCATGTGGTTTCCGAAGCCGAGTGGCATATATGTTGAGTCAACATTCCTGATCGAATATGGCTGCCTGAACCACGTGACCTACAGACTTTTTTCAATGAAACTACTATAAATTTCGTTGCATGGACCCTGCAGGGGTTCAAAAGGCTTAAATTTAAAGTCTAAAGCTTCTTAATCGTAAGAACGATAAAAAAATTTTTTGTTTGATATAAAATTCAAAATGGCAGCAACATTACGTGACTTACAGCTTTTATTCAAGAAAACTACTATAAACTTTGCAGCATAAGCCCTACAGGGGTCTAAAAACGCTATTATCAAAAGTCTTAAGGTCTTCCACCAAATGTTGTATAAAAAAAAATTTTACAACGAAGATCTTTATTTCGTATGCTTGAGGAGCTGGAATTTCAAAAACGACAGATTTACATGAAGTGGCTTACGCGAAGTCTCTTTCTCCTTATTTATTTTATTCCCTTTTACCCTGCCACTTTTACCATCAGTCCCCTTACCCTGCCTCTTCTAACCGTGCTGCGCGAGTCTCCTGCACACCTTCTCTCATCACTCCCCGTTCAGCCTTCCCCAGCCATCCTCCTTCACACTACACCATTTAAGCACGTACACCAAGCAATGAATATTTCATTGAATCAGAATTTTTTTTCCTCACAATATTTTTTATATAATTTTAAATTTTTTCTTCTACAACTCTAAAAAAAAAAAAAAAAAAACAGTTTCCAAAGAGATTTGAACCTTCGATTTTCTGCACGCTAGTCAAGGCCCTTACTCATTCTGCTGTGAACGTGGCTGACTAAAGAATCTTGATTACCTGATAATGTCATACAGCTTGTTGCTTACTTTTTATACAAATTTTTATTTACTGTGTATTTATTCGTTTAGTTTACTTATACAATAAATCAATAGTTAATTTATTATATGAAATTTATTTTTTAGGTACATGATTTAAGAATTTCTAAATCAGTATATATTAGTAGAACAGTTTTCATATCATGTGATAATAAACTAAAATAAAACTTTAATAAATAAACATTTATGTATTTATCATTAATTTGTTACTTTTACAATAAATAAATAATTACTTACACAATTTTTCATCGAAATTTTTCAAAATTAAAGAAAAATTTTTTTGTACTATACAAATACAACAATTAATTTTTATTATGTTCCATTCTTTTACAATTTTTCCATTCGTGATTACTGTGATTATTTGGTTTAAGAACGTTCTTCACATAATTACCGGGGGAAAACTTCAGAAAAGTGAGAGGAACGCTAATGTGTGTTCAGTAAAGCTAGCGATTGTTTTTCTCATGTAAATGTACTTATGTACATGCTTTTACACACAGTTAAGCCCCTCTTCCTAAATTCATTTGAAAACAAACTTGTAGGTCTATTTGAAAATTTAATAGGTTTATCTGGAAGAAATCTTGTCTACCAAAAAAATTGGGAGATTCCCACAAATCATGTAAATGCCATTTAACGTCATTTTTCACAAGGTTTCATATTAAACATCGATTTTTTTTAATATCACATATATATAAAAATGGCTCAGTCAAACGGGCTGCAATTTTGGTGGGTATTTTTTATGCTATTTCAATGTACTTTTGCTGTTTGAATAATATCCGTCAAAAAAACCTGTGTGTGATAAACGTCCTAAAGGGACAATCACTGGCATGTATTACTACTCCATTTAAGAAAGCTATACTACAGGATGGTTTTTCAAAATGTTTTGTAGACAATTATTGCTTAGGTAATAAATATAGACGAGAAATAAGTGTTGGATAATATGTGATAGATGTGAGCGTGACGTTGAGATGTAATCAGCGTAGGCACTAGGAAGTTGTTCTGAAATCACTGGAAGATTTGAAGAAAGTGCACAGTCTTGTACTGGCCAGCCTATACATTATTTTTATTGTATTGTGCCGTAATATTGTTTGTAATCGTTAACTTATTAAATATTAGAATATTTATTGAAACCACTCTCAACTAACGTAGGTATTCTCTTTTTAACGATAATTACACCAGTTCCGTACGCAATATTGTTTCATAGAAGATACATTTATATTTATAATAATATTATCTGCCATATAATTTTACAGCAGTGAATTTTACGGCAGAAAAAAAGTTTCTTTTATACAACGATGGATAGAAGAGCACAAGACTTTTTTTTAAGCCTTCTAAGACCCCTGTAAGGCTTATGCTGCGAGGTTTATTGTAGTTTTCTTCGAAAAAAGCCATAGGTCACGAGTTATTGTCGCCACTTTTAATTTTATAGCAGACAAAAATTACTTTATACTTATTTCAATAGAAGAGCTTAAGACTTTTTAGTAAAATCTTTTCGGACCCCTGCAGGGTCCCTGCCACGAGATTTATAGTAGTTTTATTGAAGAAAATCTGTAGGTCACGTAGTTCAGGCAGCCATATTGGATCAGAAATGTTGACTTAATGTATATACTTCTTTATAATGTATATAATTCTTTCACAAAGAATACCTCATGTTTATATATAATTAGCCTGACTGAATTGAGTATTGCCCAATGTCTCTGAACCTAATGACGAAAGTTTTCCTATAGCTTTTTCGCCAAATTTGACACGCTTAAAGAGTATTAAATTTTAAGTGTAAGTACATTTAGCCACCAATAACAACCACTTAAAATTTCATCCAGTTTGTGAGACTTTTTAGTTTACTGAGTCCCACCTTAAAATCATAAAAAATAATTTGCACCCACGTAGTGTTTTTTATTGATTTCTACTGTTACACAATCATCACACAGTCTATTTATTTACTTCTACAATAATTGCACTGCATAATCTATGATAACACAATGAGTTTCATCGTCACAAGAGCAACCAACATAGCAGTCAGTACGCCCTGGTGCCAGGGCTCGCTGTAAGCCCATAAGTAGTGGGACATTAATATGGCAGAAAAACGTTATATGCTTTCTAAAACATTTCATATATCTAACAGTCGTATTTAACTCAACTTAAAGCAAAAGAAATATCTCTATCTACGTACTACAACAAATGTCATTAACTGTTGCCAAACTTTCGTCATTAGGCTTAGAGTCATTAGGCAACACTATATTCAGTCAGGCTAATTATATATATGTGTATATATATATATTAGCCTCTCCAATTCTAAACGTCTGAGCTCAAACGAACTTCCACCCTTCAACGCTGCACTGTACTGTATGCATACAAAATCTGGAAGGAGGTGAGCCTCGTTCATTGGTACTATAGCAGTGCGGTAGAATTTTGAACTGTTACGGTACAAAATTTATTAATTATAACAATAATTATATCAACAATAATAATAGTAGTTATAACAATAAAAATATTAACAACAATAATAATAATGATTATAATATCAGTAACAATAGCAATAACAATAGTAGTCGTATTAGTAAGGATAATAATAACAATAATTGTAATAGTAAGGATAATAAACAAAATAATAGTACTTCTCCTGCCTTAAGAAATCATAATTATATTGAAGGGTAGTTTTGACTGATTCTTACGTTGCAAACATTATTCAGAGTTTTGGTAGAATTTTAGTTAACGTGCTTTTCGCTACTAGCTGTTGGAGAGTGGGTAGGCTTACTATTTCCTGGGAAATCGGAAATTCCACTACCGATGTTGGAGGCAGAAGTACTGACTTTCTCTAGGCGTGTCTGAGTCGGAAAAAGAGGAAAGCTTGACTGTCCCGTTCTTCTTTACACTGAAAAAAGTGATGGAATTTGAATTAATTACAAATTAGACTATAGCAGTATGTTCATAAAATTTTTAATGATGTACAATAGGGTTACTTGGTAAATCATGGGCCTGTAAACATGAATGGTAAAAATCAAATAGTTCTTCAAAAATTAATAAGGTTGCTTTACTAAGTTTACCGTAGTTGATAAGTAATGTTTTTGTCTGCTGAAAGTGTAGTTTGTACGAGTTTCTTCCAACTATATGTGACAATTCTGGCATTTACTATTTTTTACCTTATTTATATGTATTAACTCAGTTATTATAATATTTGGCTTTATGTTGTTCAATTCTAATCTCAAGTTATATAAGCATCTATCATCACACCTCCTTTTATTTTCCTCCTCGTAAGACCCACCTCAGCATCTTCTTAAAGTAGAAGATCAACTTAATATTTGATACATGTAAGAAAAAAATCACGGATATAAGTATGTTAGACGTTTTTCATTTAAATTACAATGTCTTACGTGCCAAACCAGGTTGTTAATTATGCAGGAAACCTTAACCACATGTACAGCAAATTTTTTTTACCTGGATTTATTTTGTATTTAAAAATGTGTCTAGTACAATTTATGATTTTTTCAACAATTTTTAATTTATGATACGTGTAAATCGCTTATTAATAACATGTTTTTTTAAACGTCGGATTGTAATTACCGAAATAATAATTCTACAATTATGACATGTAAACGATAACCTTCTCTGTATTTTTTTGTGTGAATGAAGATTTTTAGAAGTTACAAATGTTAATTAACATCTCTTGCATACATTAATCATAATTGTACTGCAACAAAGTTTTTAAGTAAATTATACATGTATATTTTTTAGCAATGTTGTAATATACATATGAATATACCTTCGATAGATTTCTTAATTATTTTTAAAATAGAATTATAAATTCAAAATTGCTCCGGTAATAAAAAGAATTATATTATTAATGTATTCGTTAACTTGGAGCTCGACAATTCTAAGTTATATAATCGAATTTTTTGAACAGAAAAAAAATGTTTATTTTTTATATAATTTCGCAGATTTCCACACAAACTCTGAGATACTGCTGTGGTACGTTGAATTTTTTTTTTTAAGTTTTTGATATTTAACAAGAAATCAGTTTTAAAGAATAAGGGCCCAAATTTACCTTTAGTAAAATAATTTATTTACTATTATATTACGGAAAGTCTCAAAAACCGTTGTAATCGCTAACCGCAGAAAACTACTTAACTGATTTCGATTGTAAATTTTGAATACGGATTCTTGACACTTTTTAGATGATTTTTGCACGGTTTTTTTTTTTTTTTTTTAATTAATACTGATAGCTATAAATAATCTCAAACTTTGGCCATAAGGAAGCCTCGGTACTCCAGTTACCGACGACGCTCTAATTGATTACGATGGGCTGGCGGCTATCGCTGATTTCCAACCTGGATCGCAAAGATGAACAAGTGCCGTGAAATGACTAGCGTTGCAAACGCTAACATCTGTGGCATAATACCATAAGACGTTTGACTAGAACGTAACTAGCCTCGATGCTTAAGGACGTTAGAGCCATTATTCCGACCAACTTGGTACTGCTGAAGCACGTTTTGCAACAACAGAAAGTTAAGGAGAACAATCTTAAGGAGTTTGGGTAGTCACATCCGCGAGAAATTTCATTAGCCCTCTGACTGTGAGTATCATCACTCGCACTGTTTAGTGCCACCACAAATCTTTACATTTACTGAACCACCATCGACCTTATCAGCCCTTTTTAGGTCCATCTAACGCTAAATTATGTCTTCAACGAACTAATTTCTTAAAACTATTATTAAAAAATATTTTTAACCAAATTGTGACAACGATTTGCTTATTCATAGACTGTTTAAAGCCGTTCACTTTTAAACCAAGTTAGTCATTCACTGGAAGACCTTACGAGTGGAGTTTTTCGCAACAAGGCTCGGTGCCACTATTACAGATGAGCCCGCATTACCTTATCAACTTTAAGCATTCAATCAGGTATAACTGATCTATTCCGAGGTATGCATTTCACGAGTCTAAAAGTAAGGCTACAAAGGAAAAACAAATTAGAGCTAACGGGATTACCTATTTTATTCTGTACATTATTAATATATGCTTCTTTTTGAGCACTCGGCATGCTACCACCATCGACAAAGAATTGTATGAAGTAAATTTAGAATACTACACACTGATTGATAATGAAATATTCCGTTATATCATGAAAAAATGTTATGAATTATCAGTTTATAATATACTGAGTAAAAAATGTATGTCAAAGCTTAAAAAATTCATGATTTATTCCATACAGCGAAATCATTACTAAAAAGGCATTTATTATAAAAGTTCTGAAAAAAAGAATTACAATAAAAAAACCTTTAAAATTTAGTTTACATTTAACTAATTTGCTTAAAAGATTGCTTTTAAACATTCTATAGCACTATTTTGCTTATTGTCTTTTAAACCTTAAGCGAAATTTTTTGGGAATGATTCTCAAACAGTCTTAGCACTAATGTTTAAAAAAAAATCTAAACGTATATGATAATATTCGTAACTCTATTTAAAGGAATGGTATAAACGCTACCTAAGCAAAACAGTTCTAACAACTCATAACAAACTTACGTATAGTTTAAAGAGTAAAATTTCAAATAAAATTTTGAATAATATGAAAAAGACAGAACATTTTTATAAAAGTATAGATTATGCAAAATATAAAGGTAGTGATCGCACTAATGATAACATAAATATAAATATTCGAATAGAAACTCGAAGTTATATAAACGAAGGATCAGTGTCACGCATATTAAATTTAAAAGTGCATACTATTGTCATGTAAATAAAAACTTGAGTATATTAGATGGCTTCTGCATTGGCACTAAACTACGTTTAGCAAAATTATTTAAATATAATTTAAAAGCAGAAATAACAACTGGTTTAAAATCTTGTAATAAAGTTTTTTTACCAAAAATTACTTTTAATACCGGTATTAATTTATCTGTTCCATTCGTAATATACTAAAAACAGTTTTTATTAGTTCTAGCTTTTTTCATTACAATTAATAAATCTCAAAGTCAATGTTTCGATAAATCACTATTTTACTACAAAGCACCTTGGTTTTCTCATGGTCAACTTTACGTTATGGTACTAAGTTTAAAAAATGTTTAAAATATATTTACACAAAATGATTTAAAAAATCAATCAAACACTTAAAATATAATACTGCAAGAAATTTTTTATCGTTTATAGAATTTCTATTATAATTTTTTCAAATTTTTTTTTCCTTATAATTTCTCCTTTTTTCTCGAAAAAATTTTTATGCAATACATCTTAAAAATAAAAATTTTAATAAGTAAAAATAAAAAAAAAATTTTTATCACGACACTGTATTTTAAACTTCTCACTATGAAAAAAATAGAAACTCTATCATTACAAATTTTTGATGTATACCGTAACTTTGCCCTTTATCTTAAAAATCTTCAAGTTCAGCGAAAAATCAGTTTTACAAAACAGAAGATTACGGAAGCCTTAAATTTTGTATTCAGAATTTTATTATTAAAAAAAATCGTTGAAAATTTCCAAATAAAAGTTTCATAGTAATAAAAATTTTATTACATTATTTTCTGTAAGAAATACCATATGACTGCCGAAATTGTTTTTATCTTTAATAATACGGATAAGGTACATACGGACAAGTTCTAAAACTGAGTTTTTTAGTGCAAAACTATTTATTTAAGTTATTATCAATATATATGATCCATATTTCGCTGTCATGCTTCTCAGGATTACAAAACTCTAATTGTACATAAATAAAAAACTTTGTAAGAATGTAACAAAAAAACATAATCAATTTTTATAAATAAAATTTTTTTAAAACATTAATATACCATTCAGGTTTCAAGACAACTCGTACAAAGGACACAGATTGTGCTTTCTGGTATTTATAATGACAAAGGAGCAAGTAAACGGAGTTCAGAGACAAATTTTTTTATATTTGTAAAAATAACTTGAGACTGTGTTGTGTGTGCAAATTGTGTGATTTTTAATATCGGATACTGTAAATCTTATTTTAATTTAATAAAGTTCAATGTTGTTATTTACTAAAAAATTGTTGTAATTATAATGTTGCATATTGACTGATAAATATTTTTATTTCAATTCGTATATATATATATATATATATATATATATATATATATATATATATATATATATAAATATTTACACATTTATCTACTACAAAAAAAGCTTTTGTCATGAAATTTCTATCTTTGAATATCCCTTGTAAATGTTACATTGACTATACAATAAAATAAAGTAAATAAACCAAACTATATGCTGTATGTATACTTTTTGTTTATTAAGAGATTGCAAACGTCATCACAATGAGTAGAACAAACCGAGTATAACTTGATAGTTATACTCGATTATATAATTATTTTGTAAATATTAGGTGATAAAGATATTTGGTTTCATTGATATAAAGTAATTCTTGGAAAATTGGTATGTAAAGCGTTGAGGGGCTAAGCCTCACAAATATATACTGTATTACATAGTTATTTTAGTAGAATTGTCCACACATTTTCCTCTCATTCCTATGGTTCCCCACGAAACAAGAAAAAACTACATTTCTCTAAGGATTAAGCACAACCAAAAAGTATACCCCCCTTTCCATGCTCCTTTCGCGAATCGAGTTGCCCCTCACACCACTCTTTCTAGAAGATATAGTAAAATTCTCGTAATTTTTCCATTATTTCATAAATCTTAATATTTCTCCCCCCCCCCCAATGCATTCCAATACCCCTAACGAAAACTTCGGAAAATTTTAGAAAACACTGTAGTCATTCTGTTTTCTAACGCCCCCACACCTCAAGATCCCTTCACACCCCTCCACAAAATAAGAACAAATTTTCTACGTTTTTTCTTGATTTTAACTCAACAAAGAATGCGTAAAACATCGACACACCACTGTTAATTTTTGATGTCTCTCTAACAGCTCCACAAAAACTTGGAATGTATTGTAAAGATACTTTATCACAGGGTCAATATGGGTAACTTACTTTTATAGAGCCCCTCCCCCTCACATTAACTAAAAATTTTTTCAAGATTATTTTATGATAAGAACAAAAACAGCCAATCTCCTACCCCCTTTTTGAAAAAACTTAAAATTTTTCTTAGATACCTGTTTTTCTTTTTGGTTCAAATTCACCTTTGCTATTCAATAACTTTAATTTGTGTTTTTTCTGTTTTATCAGTTTCTGTTTAAATCACAATAAATATGATTACCAATAAAAACTTCTTGAACAACTGTAGCTTGTGAGGGAGAAAGTCTCAATAGCATATTAAATTGCATTCTGTTTAAAATTTTGTATAATAAATGTTTACTTTGGTGAGTATGTCTACGGCCTCCTGACCTTTCTTTAAAAAAGTCTTATTCTACTGATTTTTTATGCCCACTTGAAAATAAAGAAAAAAATACTATCATTCGTAACGTTAATTCTTATGTTTATTGGAGAATACCCAACTTCATTTCACCATGACTATTCCTTTATTCTTGTGGCCACCTGACGTCTTTCAAAATTGTATGGTCTCATTTATGTATTGTTACTTTGAACATTACAATTTATATTACCCTTTGTAAAGTTAAAAAAAAAACAATTCTGATCAACTTTATCTATTTTCGTACACAGTTTTCTGAGGCAAATAGACAGGCATGCTGATTTTTGTTTTGTTGTAACTGTATATAATTGCATATGTGTTTACATGTATATTTGAACAAAAAACTTTTCTATTTAACACAAATGAGAATGTGACATATTACACACATATGTTAAATGATTCGAAGTTTATATAATGATGTAATAATAATTACCGTAGGTATTTCAAGTTACTGATCATAGATCCCCCTCTGTCTATTCCCTCCCCCTTACTCACTATATGTCTTTGCAGGACCATTATTTGTTTAACTTGATTGAACTTTTACTTTTAGAATCTCTTTCTGGTCCATGTGTACTTTACCCAAATATGAAATTCTTGGTTAACTGAGGACTTTATTTACAAAGAGACAGAATTCAGGAGTAGGTATAATTAAATAAATAAACACAATTAAGCTTTTAGAACAACAATTCATTCTGTTAGCTTAATGTTGTGACATTTCAAACCATATGTTCTTTTAAAACCCTTTCCACATTTTTTACATATTTGTTTTACATAATTTCTATAAATTAACATACATCTGTTTAAATGTGACGATCTTTAAAGTAACATGTTTTTGAATAACTGAAAAATTTCTTGCTAAACAATATTTTTAATTTCCGATTTATTCTCAGATTCGATTTAAATAAAAATTCTTTTTGGATTCTTACATCTCAATAAAGCAACGTATAATTGTCCGTAAGAGAATAAAGGTTTTATAATATACAACCCTAAGGAATTAAAACTCTGTTCTTGTGATGTGTTGATAAACATATAATATGCTAATACAAAGGGAAACTGTTTCCTATAGAAGACAAAAGGTAATGATGATAAGGTGCCAGTATTTAATGTTATTCTAGGAATATAAGCTTTGCTTTCTTTTTTTTCTCCCGTTATTATTTCTGCTTCTATATCATACTTAAATAATTTTAGTGTTTTTAATCTTGTGTCTCTACAGAGACCGTCTGATATACTTAAATTTCTCATTAACATTACTATAGCATTTATTTTTAATTTTAATTCGTGCGGTACAAGACCTTCTCTGATATTGTTTAAAAATTTTATTGGAAAATAATTATTTATGTTATCATCTGTTTTATCAACTTCTTTGTGAGTCGCGTATTCTGCTGTTGTGAACTCATTCTCAGTCTGCATTGATAATTACACGAGTAATGTCGTTATTTTCTTTACTCAATCTGTTGGTGGGGGGTTGGCGCGCGGAGCGCGCAGCGGGGCGTTAGCCCCATTGGTATATATATTTTATATAATACGAATTATATAATTATATAATACATAATTTGAATAGTACATAAATTTTCTCAAAGTTTCCCTTCCCATCCCTTTTTTCAGACTCTAATGGGAATCAGTTAACTGTAATCAAATAAACTCAGTGCTTTAGGCTTTGTTAACATGATTGTAATGTTTAACTTTGAAAAAAAGACTATGATAATTTGTTCATACTCAACATGAAGTACAAATAATTATGAAATATCCATACATAATATTCAACTTACTTGTCTGGTTCTGTGAGTTGATCTTCGTAGTAGGGCAATACTTCCTTGATTTATACATATATACTAGTACGGCTGTACCCCTGGTGCGCTTCTCGTGCTAACCCCCACAATTATTAGTTATATACTTGTTTTCCAGGTAATAACAAATATATTTACATAGAAAATGAATTAGTGCAATATAAGACAGTTTTTGGTTCAAATAGGGTGGATGACTTTTTTATCAAGCCTGTCTTGATTATTAAAGATCTCAGCTATTATTACAGAAATAATCATTAAAGATTAAAGTATAAGTCTGAATTGATTTTTTTTCTATGAATTTATTGGACAATAAATATAATTGACACTTGTATACTGCCCCTAAAATTGATGGCCTGGATTAATATCAATTTAAGTACCTTAACCCAATCTCTTTTTTAATGAATTTGTGTCTATTTCTTTGAAGACAACGTATCTATTTTTATAAATATGCCCACAATTTTATGTAAAAACATTTCAAGTCACTAAATATTCTGTGTAAATGGGCTCGAAAGTAGAGTAGTGGTTTGTCCCAATGGCATATCCACAATAAAGGTATACTCCAGGCCTACATCCCTAACCAACGTTGAACAGTTGGTTATCGTTATCCGGGGTATGACCTGAAGACGAGATATGCATTCTTCGGCCATCGGTGGACCTGCCTCCAGCACGGTTTCCGTACACAGTCTCCAAGGGTAATAGTCAAGCTACCGGCAGCCGCTCCTGCACCTGCAGTCGGCTCTCCATCATCGACAATAATAAGGAATGACTAGAAGTATCCCTACTGGCTCTTTTCAGGGCCATCATAAGTATTGACGTTCTCTTATTTATCATCAATCTTATCGGTTCTCTTTAGAGCCATCTAACGTTCAACAACCTTGCCAACAAATAAATTTCCCCGGCCGTTCTGGCAACAATTCGTCCACTAAAAGACTATATAAAGCCGGCCATCAATTAACCAAGTCAGTCATTCACGGGCAAACGCGACGATAGGAGTTTCTCACAGTAAGGTTGGGAATCCCGGCCACTAAAAACCGTACACTACCCTTTTGACTCTCAGAATCTAACCAGGAATCACTGATCTTCTGCGAGGTCTATGCTGGGCGAACCCTACTGTAAATCTATAAAAGAAAAATGAACTTGAACAATTGGAACAATCTCCAAGAAGCAATCATCAGAAATCAATCTCATTATTTTATATTATCAAAAAGACTAAGCTCTGCGAAAAATAAGGTGCTTTGAATACTGACATCTCCGACATAACATTAGAAGATGTTGGGAAAGAGCACTACCTCGAGCTCCAACGCTTTAGACGTTGTAGTTTTTCTTCTGATTAGTCTGGCGCTAAACAGCAGACCAGAGAAGATCAACCTAAGGTATTAAAGCAGTCACGTTTGCTGGAAATTTTAATCAAAAAAGAGTTTAGTTTATTGGTAGTTCTCAGGCCATCGAGCGTCGAACTACTTTTGCCATAAAATATATTACAATTTGACAAAGTTGACAAAAAACAGCCTTTAATACTAACTAAAGTTTTCACTATGCCTAACGTCGCATGAAGGTGAATTAAGAGAAAAACTACAAATACTTTTAATATAACCAATTTTAGGTGTCAAGAGACAGATGCAGAACATTTATCGAGATTAAAACAGCAGCGTCGAAATCAACTAATAAAGTATGTATTAAGGGAGATATCAGCTTTCCATTATAACCCTTATGGTAATAACTTAAATCTTCTAGCTTTTTTTATTGGTAGAATAATGTATTTATATTTATCGTGGCGTTAAAAGTTTAAATATAAGGCTTCAGGACTTAGTTGCTCTGGTAATGGTAAGTTTTATTTTTTTAAACTGATGTCTTTTAATTTCTAAAGATAATATATTACAAGCGAGTAGTGCATACTTTAATAAGGGTATTTTTTTGCGTATGAATTTGATGGGAAAGACAAAAATTATAATTTATTAATAAAGGTTCTTAGGATGATGGAATAAAAGCAATAAACTATACATTATTATTAAATTTTTAAAATTTTTACTCTGTCATATAACTTAATGTTTGTTTGTTTTTCACTTTTACATTTATCCTTAGAATAAACATATTTTTTACATTATTTTACGGTTAATTTTTAACACTTCGTTAAGATTAGGGCTCAATTGTTGTGTTTATTTACTTGCTTAAATGTGTTAACGTTTATTCATAATGACTGAGTGAAAATAATTTATGTATGGAACGTTCCACGTATAGCCGTACCGTCAAAAAAACTTTTTGGTTTGAAAGAATGGTAATTGATAGTACTTGGTAAGAATAGGACTTATTTAAAATAAAATTCTACTACAGTCACGCAATTAGCGTCAGTGGTGATTTGAAAATTCAAATTTTTTTTTTAAGGGCTAATTTTGAGAATTTTTTTAGCTAGTAGATAAAAAGTAAAAAAAATACTAAATTTTGCGTACATTTTTACGATAAGTAATTTAAAAATATTAAAAAAAATTTTTTAAACTCGTTAACATTTGAATTTTGAGTTTTCGAAGTTTTAATAATTTTTTTAGTTTAGTTAGCTCGTTTGCAAAAAAAAATTTTTCTGGCTTGTTATATATCCTCTTCTATAGGAACTTCGGTGTACAATGAGCATCATGCAAGTTTTAGGCTGATCGTTCAGAGAACTAACTGAGAAACTGGCAATGTATTTAACAAAATCCTGGGCAAAGGAACCAGTACTGTACTCGACGAAGCTACTTCTTTGAAGGTGAACCGTTAAATTAAGGTAATAAATTAGATCTGCTCCGAAAATGGAGTAAGGAGCGTCCATAACACAAAACTTCCTAGAAGTTAGATTTTTTAAAGCAAGATCCAAGAGTAGTGCGACTTCTCCATACCTTTTAATAATGGTTTTAATTGTTGAGTGTAGCTTGAAACGAGTAGGGCCATAATCACCAATAGTACCATGTGGAATAGTTGGGACCTTAGGGCCCATATCAATAATGAAAATAGTACCTGTCACGGTCACGAATATATAACTGTTTAGATTTCTTGATCTCACTCACTGCCGCAATATAAGAAAGGCTTTCTAGTTTTCCCGAGGGGTCAATGATCACGATTTGAAACCGCAGTGCGCCTGGGGTCCATACTTCTTGTGCAACTGGTATATGACAAGTTCTAAAGAATTATTGAAGCGAGAATTTAAACGATTTCGATTTTGAGACTTATTTTAATTCTTAAGCTAGAACGGTCTGGTTTTAATTTATTCAACTCTATAAAAATCTGAGCTTATTATGCGCTAATCTTATCAAAATTCGCTTGATGCAAAGAAGTAATCGTCAACACGGTAAATGTATTAGGGTCGATGGCTTCCGTGAACTTATTGACCATACTGGCTACGTTGTTCGGATCAATAATGTCTGAAATTGATAAGGTGGCACAACTGTTTGAAGACAACTGTTCAAGAAATACTGACTTTAGTACTTTTCTACTCCAACCTGTATTAAAGTCGCATAATTGGGTTAAAAAGGCCTCCCCGTGAAAGTGGGATTTTTTTCTATTTGTTCTTAAGTGTCCGAGAAAGTTAAATTTTGAATAAATAACTCCTGGATAATTTGAATGGCCTGTAAATTGACTGTTGCTGTGACACAATCCGCTTAAGGCGTGGACGTAAGAACTCCAACATTTCTTTCAGAAGAGAAACAAAACTTTTACTTTTTTGCACACTGAAGATATCTGAGCAAAACAGCAAAAAAGGCAACAAATCAAGCGTGTACTGGAGCACGAGTCCAGGTCGTCCCTCAGTACTGCAGAGGTTGGTGGTTTGCTCTTTCTTTCAGAATAATGCAGTTATAAGAATAATGTAGTTAGCCTTTGACTGAAACGTGGTAGAAATAAACTGCACCCAGTAACCCAGTAACCAAACCATGTGTGAGCGGGCAGAGACGAGAAATGAAATTTTTTATTGAGATAGATCCTCTATCTTAGGAACTCCAAGCTGGTCACTTGAGGGTACGTGTTAACATGATCACGTTGGGGTCACCATTTGTAGGAATATTGTCAGGATATATCCTATAGACGCCTGGATGATGACTGATGGTTGGAGGTTACGTGAATAGTAAGTACAATGTATTTTAGTTAAGCAGTATTTCTTGTCTCATATATCGTAATGTACATGAACTGCTCATTACTAGTTAGTAAAGGAGCTTCTCTCTCTAATACTATATATATATATATATATATATATATATATATATATATATATATATATATATACATAATGAAGATGCCCTCACAACCTCCTATTAGAGAGACCACAAAAATCAAGTGGATGTTGGTCTTTGGGGCCAGGGGGAGGGGCATATCGAAAAAATGACTATATTAGAAAAATGAAAATAAGTAAATTTTTCCTCATGTTGTAAGGAACTGGGGTGAGAAGGTGTAGGGAGACTGGGGGCCTTTGAGGTCAGTGTGATAAGCCTTACGCAAATCACTATATAATGCAGTAAGTAAAACATCCCCATGTTATTCAGTTATTTATGTTGGTCATTTCACACATCCCTCCCCTCAGCCCTCCACTGATCGTTACCTATGAATAATATTAGATCCATAATTAGTGTATATATGCATTTGGAAACAATGCTTCTTAACATATAAAGAGAAATCGCATACTTTTAGTCAAATGTTCATTTGTTCTTTTATTTCTGAAAACAGATTAAAGATTTTCAGATAAACTTATTATTTAATGTTTCTTCAATACATTTTTGTACAGTGTAAGTTAAAAAATATTACAACACAATGAATGATTTCTCAATAATTTATAAAGCAAAGTCACAAAAACGTTGTAATCACGAACCGTGAAAACTACTTAACTGATTTAGTGGAAATGTTGCACACTAATTCTAAACACTTTCTAGATGGCTTTTGCATGGTTTTTTTCTTGAAAAAGTAAACAACTATAGCTATAGATAAGCTCAAAGTTTTTAAAAATGCTCGCTTTTAACGCAGACGTCAAGAATAGACCTATTCGTTGCGCAGCTGATATTCCAGCTACCGACGACCCTCTACCACTCTCTCAAATCTGATGGTCTCTAACAGACAAGCAGCATAGATGTACCTTGACTCTGTACCGCCAAGATGATCGCGTGCCATAAAAAAATGCATTCTTAATGCCAAAGTCTTGGGCCTATCACCAGAACACGTTGGGCAAGAGCTGAATCAGTTCCAACGCTTCAGAGCGTCGTGACCGTCCTTTCGAACAATCTGGTGTTGACAGAGTACCTTTTGCTGGAACAGCAAGTCAGATTAAGTGGCAGACCTGCATCGTTGATAGAATGCCAGCTCCGTTTCGTCACCTCATTGACCCCCAGCTAGCTGTCCATCATTGAACATAATAAATTCCAACAGAAAGTATCATCGTGGACCTTTTTCAGGGCTATTATGAATTTTTACGTTCATTAAAACACCATCAATCTCACTAGTCCTTTTTAAGAGCATCTAAAGTTATATTACCTCACTAACAAATTTATTCTTGGAACTATTTCTAGCCAATGTTACTGTATATATTTGGAAGTAAAATCAGAAAATGATTTACCCGTTAACAGACTGTACAAAGCTGGACACTTTTAAACCAAGACAGTCATTCAATAGTAGATGTCATGAGCGGAGCTGTTTGTCGTAAGACTAGAAACTCCAATCATTCACCACTTTTTTATTCAACCAGGAATTACCGATTCTCTCCAAGGTCTGTGATCAGGAACCTAAAAGCAAAGCTTTTAAGGAGAAACTATCTTGAGGAAATCGGACCAGGAGACGCTTGGAAAGAGCATTGCTAGTAACTCCAACGCTTTGGTAGTGTCGTAGTTTCCTTCCGACCACTTCAGTGTTACAATATCAGATCAGTGAAGACCACCCTAAGGTATCCAGGCAGTCATGTTTGTTGAAATCTTTAATCAAGTGCTTCTCAGTTGTTGCTTGTGATTCCTATATTTCTTTACACTAAATCAACTTTTTTTTATATTGTAACTAACCTGCCACTTTAGGAAAATGATAAAAGATGAAACAAAATATAAATTTCTACTTTTTATCTTCTTGCAGGATAATACTTTTTCTTTGTCTGTGTATGCAAGATACATTTTTTCCTTATTCATCGTTTTACAAACCAGATTTTTTTTTCTTTGATCTTGCTGTAAATTATGAAATTCTTAATTACTTATGAGATTTATAAATGAATAAAAATAAAATAAGAAGTAGAAAATTACCACAGGGTTATTAAAACCATATATTTTCTAGAACTGATCTCGAAAAAAGAAACATGTGTAAATGAGTAGGATTTAGTTGACGGTAAAGATTATTCGAAACCATGCCTGTACGTGAAAAAACTGCTCACATTGTGCTGAAATCGTTACTATAAGTATAAGTATAGTTTTTACCAACTTCACCAAGTATGTAAATTCATGATTTAATACTTTCCATGTAAGCATTAGAACTGAACGACTTTTTCTATAAAACTGCGAGCCGATATTCCTGTTATTATACTGATTATCATGCGACTTAACTTTGTCTAAAAATTCCTAAGATCAACACCATCAGTTAATGATTCTGCAATGATTCGCACTACTTTCTTCGAATTTCGTGTGTTTTTTGATAATTTTTTAGATTTATTAAGATGAAAGTATACGATTAAATTAAATTTTAATAAGTAAATACGTAAAAAATTTTGAATACTAAGAACCAATTTTTATTTTACAAAGTATATTCTGAATACACTTTGCTTATTAGGGATTGATTTATTGCGACAGCTGCATTTAAATAGTACATCTATTAACAGTCTTACATACTCTTGTAATAAACTAGTAAGATTTTTAATTAAAATAACGTCCAATGGTGGTAGTGTCAAATTTTGTATTTATTGAAAAACAAAACGGCATTTTGGCCGTTTGGACAATGTCCCGGCTCTCATCAGTTACAAAAATCTATGAGTAATAAAAAAATTCTTTACAATACAAATTTTGATAAATACAATCAACGGACATTAAGTAAAATATATAAAATATCTCTAACTCTTACGAAAAAGATGTAAAATCGTAATGTAGTCAGAGTTTCAAGCTTCGTTGCTTTTATACCCTGTACATACACAAATGACACAATATTCGCACACAATACAATAAAATAATAATCGCAAGCAGTTCCTTGAGAGACATACTTAAACAGATCATGTTTTCCTAATACTATAAATGAAAGGGGCTCTGAAATCATGTACATCAAGTTAGCCTCCTTTCTTAATTGACTTAACGAGAGACTTGTAACAATTTCTTAATTTTTCTGTATCTTGTTGTCTATTAATATTATAAAATAATGTATATTTAACATTTCAGAAAACAGGCGCTTTTTATAATTTTGTTCTGTGTCTAAAATTTTTATTTAATCAAAATTGAAGTTGTGTGTAAATTCAATGCTATGTTGTGATAGTACAGATGTATCCTTTTTTTCCTCTATATCCCTTTTATGTTCTGCCATTCTCAATTTTAAACCTCTCGATGTTTGACCGACGTAACAGCAGTTGCAATTTGCATATGGTATGTGTTAAACGACATTATTTTTATTGAGTGACTCGGTTACATCTTTTCCAAGTAAAAAGATCGAATTTAATTTATTGTTTAAACTGTTTACAATACCAAGCTTCTAACAAAAATCTTTAATAGGACCGTGCAAGTGGGGAATATACGGCAATGATAAGATAAATTTATAATTATTATTGTTTCTATTGCAAATGTCAATTATGTTCATGTTTTTTAAGGTATTTATTCTTTTGTTTCAAAATTTATCAATAAGCTTTTGAGGATAGTTGTTAGATAGTAAAAATTTATTAATTAATTTTAAATTATCGTTATAAAATTGAGTGTCTGCTAATTTAATGAAAAAGTCTACTAATGTGTGAATAATACCTATTTTATGTTGTATTGGATGGTGGGAGAGAAAATTTAAGTATCAGCCTGCATGTGTGGGTTGTACCAATTAGTTAGCACTGTGTTATTTTGTTGAATAATAATTTTTAAATCAAAGAAACTAATGCTGTTGTTATTGCATGTCTCAACAGTGAATTGTAATTGCAGACAATAGCTATTAAAAGTATTTTTAGTATAGTTAACATATATATAGTAGGCACACATATGAGAATATCGTTCACATACCTCACATTCAATGGAACATCAAAACATAACTTCTCTAAGCATGAAATTTCAAGCAAACACATTACAAGATCACACAGTACTTGACTACAGGGACTGCCCATTGGAGAGCCAAATACTTGTTTATAAAATTTGTTGTTGAAATGGAAAAAAGTTGAATTCAAAACTAAAGATACACCTGTGCTAAATTCATTGAGAAAAACATTGATTTTACCATTCAAGAATTTTCAAAAATGTCTTATTGCATGTATGACTAAGGCTTCACTAGTATTAGTAAACAAACAAACAACATCTAGACTAATAAGAGTGTAACCAGGTGAAATGATAATATATTATAAGTTACTTTTTAACTTATAACTATTTTTTACGTGTGATTATGCCAGTGGAATATTCTTAATCAAAAAATTAGAAATAAATTTTGAAAAATTATAAGTAGGTGAATTTAGTGTCGAGACAATGATACGGATATTAAAGTCTTTTTTGTGTATTTTTATCAGTCCGTAGCATTAAGATAAGTTTTTTTAGAAATATCTTTATGAAACTTATTTAATTTATCAAAAATACCGTATTGATTGCACTTGCTTAACAAATTTTTTGTTTCTTTAATTAATTGCTTGAAAGGATTATTTTGTTTATTATGTCTCACAAGGAACTGCTTGCGATTCTTATTTGATTGTATTGTGTGCGTATATTGTGTCATTTGTGTATGTACACGGTATAAAAGCAACGAACTTGAAGCTCTGACTACATTACGATTTCACATCCCCTTCGTAAGAGTCAGAGGTATATTACATATTTTACTTTATTTCCGTTGATTATATTTATCAAAATTTGTATTATAAAGAATTTTTTTATTACTCATAGATTTTTGTACCTGATAAGGGCCAGGATATTGTCCGAACAGCCGAAACGTCGTTTTGTTTTTAATAAATACAAAATTTGACAGTACCACCATTGGACGTTATTTTAATTATCAACCAACTGTCGTTGGACGTCTTATATTATTATTTGTGGACGCTGGTGGAAGCTGTACGTCTTTTATATTTACATTGACATCTACACTGTGCTGCTATGGAGAACACCAGATTGCAACAACTACTAACCATTCTTACCAGTAGGAAGTTTGTATCGCTTTCAAGGGTGCTTACCTCCATACGTGCATGCTTCGGTTGAAATGTAAGTTTTAGTTTTTATAACCTTAGTTGTGTTGAGGAGAAATTGAAAAGCTGTGAATTGAATTAGTTTAAAAAAAAATTTTAAGTCCTGGCTGTGAATCTTATATGATAAATTTATTTATTGATTATAACGAATTAAAACTGAATAGCATTTTTCGCGAATATCGTTATAAGATAGAAAAAAAGTTCGTTGCTCTTTTCTCACATGAAGAATCTGAGCGCGAAGGTGTATACAATACACTTCCATTTACAAGTGTCAGTGACCCTGGCCCGGTTCGGTGCCCTACATTTGGCAACAATGAAGGCATAAGTGAAGTAAAAAACTGGCTATGTAACCTTTCTGACACACTGCTACCGGATTGTGTCTCAAGCATATTAGAGTTGGGCGATAAATTTAATTTCGTTTCTAATGTTAATAAATGTGATTATTTTCAACTTTTTAAGAATGGTAAACATTCATTAAAATATTCTGGAGAATTTGAGACTATCAAAAAAGAACTGTCTATCCTCACCAAATAATATTCAGACGATGTTTGCTGGCTGCTAAAATTTAACTCTAAAAGTAAGATTATAATTCTTCTAAAAGTTGGTTTTCTATTTTTGACAGTGAATCGTAAATCAGAGATTGAAACTATGAGTTCGCACATGCTTTTACAAGTTAGGTGCCGAATGTTAATGTATTTACCCATACTCATAATTCTTTAGCATTGTCTGTAATTACTGCATATTCGGTAAAATTATACTACTTTTGACCAATATTTATACAGTAGCTCACTTCACCTAGTGCTCTTCTCATTTCACTTTAATCAGTTAAATTTGAAGATTTTAAATGCATATTTTTGTATACTTTCTAAAAGTAGCATTACAACACAACTTTTTATGTTTGCTCCTTAATTTTTCCACTCATCCACTAGTTAATAGTAGTATATCTTCTTCGGCCTAAATATGTACATTAGTTGCTTTGAATTCAGTCAATTTGAGAATAAAAATATGATTAAAAAAAGTTTTTTTCGGAACCTGATTGTATTGAGGATTGGGAGAATAGGAAGGATATAGTGTAAGAACATATTATAACCATGTATTATAAACTTCTCTTGGACAACCGAACTCATTTTAAAAATTTTCTTAAAGCTAAAATACTGTGCAGGAAAGTATTTTTCTAAAAGTAACGTTGTTCCTGTTCGATTTACCAAAAAATGTTCATAAAAGAATATGCAGGTTTTCGATGGACCTACAAAATGAACTACGACAGTTGAAAATTGGGTTATTGATTTAGTTTCAAAATGTAAGAAATCGATTCAATAACGGTAAAAATATTTTATATTTTTTGTAATCAATAAACGAATTGATGTACTCCAATTGTGGCTTTTGCAAGATGCACTATAGTCCGGGTCGTAATCTGGAATTCGTGGGAGAAATTATTTGGATAGGATTTTTTTGCATGATCTTACGCAAAATGATCACCTAAAAACGAATTTGCTTGTTGCCAGGCTTCAAAGTTGTAGGAAAAATGTTTAAACAAAATTTTTTTAACAAATTAAAAATATTGTTTATTTTGCCCTGGAAAAAATTTTTTTAGCTTTTTTAAACAATTCTAAACAAAAAAGATGTCTTGCAAATTTTCTCTAAAATCAATACTTTTCGAGATATTAATTGTACAAAGTTTAAAAAACCGTGAAAATCGCCACTTTCAAGTATGTAAAACAACAATAAAAATTAAAAATTTTGATGTTGCCAAAGTTCTCAAATATTCTTCAAACATCCCTTGACAAAATCCTAAGGCGTTTCCGGATGTTATTTTATTGCAAACCCTTCATTTTTAATTTACAATCAAGTGTGTGCATCGTTACGGTCGGCCGCTGCTGGCCGCGGCTCTCATGCTCCGTCTCTTTCCCACTCACGAGGAGTACACGGAATTTACTGGCGCTCATATTTGATTTTAATGGTAAGTATATTATTCTTCTACAGTAATTGTGGGAATAAAAATAATTATACAATCTTTCATATTGATGAAAAATGAGGTTAACCTAACTGTTGCTATATAAACATACATGTATTTAAATAAAAAAAATTATTTTTAGTTAAGCCTGCACACGCTTAATTGTTAATTAAAAATGAAGAGTTTGCAATAAAATAACATCCGGAAACGCCTTAGGATTTTGTCAAGGGATGTTTGAAGAATATTTGAGAACTTTGGCAACATCAAAATTTTTAATTTTTATTGTTGTTTTTCATACTTGAAAGTGGCGATTTTCACGGTTTTTTGAACTTTGTACAATTAATATTTCGAAAAGTATTGATTTTAGAGAAAATTTGCAAGACATCTTTTTTGTTTAGAATTGTCCAAAAAAGCTAAAAAAAATTTTTCCAGGGCAAAATAAACAATATTCTCAATTTGTTTAAAAAATTTTGTTTAAACATTTTTCCTACAACTTTAAAGCCAGGCAACATGCAAATTCGTTTTTAGGTGATCATTTTGCGTAAGATCATGCAAAAAAATCCTATCCAAATAATTTCTCCCACGAATTCCAGATTACGACCCGGACTACTAAGATTTTCTAACGAAGGGACATTGTATGTTTCGGTGTGGTTGCACAATTGCAATGGCTTGTAATAAAGGCACGTTTCTAAAAATTTATTTTATGCTCAGAAATTGGTCGGAAAGTATCCTAAAAGGCCTCTTTTTTTTTTAAAGTTGCACTTGAAATCTGACATTTAAAGGAAACTAATCTTTGCAATAAAAGTTATAAAAAATTAGCCCTACAAAATTTTAAACTGTAAATGGAATGTTCTAAACAGTATTGATGCTACTGCAAACAAACTAATTTAACATCTCTGTGACTTGAAAATTTTGTCTCAGCTGTCAGAACCATACTAATACCCACCTTTTGTTTAAACTGGCTTTCTACTACAGAATTCTTTAGAATGGTTGACAAATTAATGAGCAACTTAGGTTTTGCATAGAAAATTGACATTACGAGTATAACATGTTGTATGTCATTCATTACAAAACTACTTCATTTTTACAATGGTAAACGTACTGTACGTTATTGTAGCATATAAATTGAATGTAATTTTTCATTGGAAACGGCAATAATTTTTCTAACTATTTTACTTGGAGTATCTTTAATTTTCATAGTGAAAATTCTCAATAAATTCCATGATTCTGAAAATATATGTTTTTTGTTAACCAACCTGACTAGATACAACATTTTTACGAAGTTCTTTACAATTTCTGACTTATGTCTTATATCATCTAGTGGTAGTAATTTATCCCCAGATTGGGAAGTCCTTACTATTCGTATTAAGTAATCATATGTTTTATCGAGTAAATTTATAGATATGGTTTTTATAGTCAGTGGTTCGTCATCAGGATTTAAAGCCCTTAGTAGATTTCTTAGTAGTTAAGAGTCCACATTAACAAATAGTTTTCGAAAAATATCTACAGTATCCATGTGTCAGTCTTATTGCTTGTTGCTTCTGCGTAAATATTATTCAAAATAAAAAAATTATAATTGTCCTTTTCTTAAAAAAAAATATAATAAACTTAATGTTTATCTAATTGACGATGAAATTGTTTATTTCAGCCCATACTTACAGCTGCCATTGTATGATTCAACCTTTACTTTGATTTATCACTTTTCAGGTAGATTGTCGTAAACATGTATATACAGCTTTCAAGGTTGATGGCTCAAAATTTCTTGTAGTTGAAATTTTATTTGGTATCTCGACTTCTATGAGTCGTAGAACAAGGTTTTTTTAAATGGCTCGGATTGCAAGAATATAAGCTTGTGTGCACTTAACTTTTTTTTCAAAGTGATAAATGACTATTAACAAGCCTCTTAAAAATAATTATTTTCAACGTAACACAAACAATAATTTTGACTCATAAGTCTTCTCCTAATCTTCACTCACACACTACATTCCTGATTAACGCTAAAAATTTATATGATTTTAGGTAAATAAGTTTTGTTTTAATATTATGACTATTATAAATACTTCGGAACAGGAAGCTTAGTTACGACAAAATATTTATTTATTTGTTTATTAAACTGGATGTGTTAAAATACATTTAACGCATAAAGTTATATGACATACAATCTGCCAGAGGTTTCCCAGAAATCTATGTGACCTAGTTTACCTTAAGAACTAAAAATAATAAGCTCAAATGCCTACGAAAAAGCTTAAAAACTAACAGTAACAAAAAGCTTAAGAGCTAAAAATAAATATATTTTTTGGTACTTGTTCAAGTAACACAGCTTAAGGACTCTTCGTCAGAGTTAAGTATATGCCATGTTTTATATCATAACGCTCATATTAGGTACTAGTTTATGTAATGTTGCCCTTATTATTTGATCATATTAGATCATAAGATCAAGTGCATTGCACTTTTTCATGATATCAATTTCAGTACTTTTAAGTCTTAATATTTCATTTGTTTTAGGCAATGTTATTACGTTTCTGGTACTGTTTTGGAGCTTTTAAAAAAAGTCGAGAGGCTTGCATATTCTTGCATAATCGCGATGAGTAAGAAGAACTTTACCATGGATAGTGGTATCTTTATCTTTGTACCATTTTTGCATATAACTTCTGGCTATTATAAGTCAGTATAGATCCAAACAAGTCTGTTTCATACCCTTTACATATTTGCTATAGCGTTGCCATACGCTCTATACACTCCTTCCCAAGCAATGCAATGTAATACCGTGCGTAACAACACTATGGAAAAAATTATAGTACAAGGTCATAACGGAAAAACCATATATAAAATTTGATATCTTATATATAATGAAAAATAACATTTTGATTTCGTGATAAGATTTTTTACATGTTAATTTCACTTTAGTCTACTTTTAATAGTTAAGCCTGAGTATTTACAACATTTCAACTCTTTTTCATTTTTGACCCTTGATTCGTACATTTATTTCATTTGGACTAAAGCCGTGTGTAAACAAAAGTAATAAAAACAATTTTTTTTACATTTAAGGTTAGTTTACTTAGAGTGAGCCATTTGTGTATAATTTCTAAATATGTACTTGTTTTTGCTTTAGCCTTTTCTTGTCATGTATCTGCACATAATATAACTGTATTATCAGCGTAGAAAGGTATGGTGTTATTCAGTTATCCGTCCAGAAGATTATTAATGTAGATCAAAAAAGAAGTGGTCCAAGCATTTGAATAACACCTCTATTAACATTTAGAAAATCACTATATGAGTCATTAATTTTCACTCATCGTGATTAGTCCGATAAGGAACTCTTCCACGATTTTTTTGGCACAACCTCTAACACCATGTCTTCCCAGCTTTAACAATAGATTTTTGTGATTGATCATATCAAAAGCTCTACCTAGTTCTAGAAGCGTACCCATAACGTAACATGAGCGTTACATAAAGCTTTTACAATACCAATTTTTTTCTGAATCCAAACTATTCATGATATATCAAGTTAAATTTATTTATGAAATGGTACAGTCTGCTGCAAATAAGTTTTAAAATAATTTTACATTATTTGAAATTAGTAAAATAGGTTGATAATTTGTTGGTACTGTTTTATCACCAGATTTGAGTACTGGCAGTATTTCAGATTTTAAGATAATTTGGCCTGATTAATTAATGTATATATTCATTAAAAATATTAATCGATGGGCTAATGTATCTAACAATACTTTTTAATACCGTGGCACTTAAATGTTTATTTCTTAGTTAAATCAGCTGACTAATCAAGTTTCTGCTTTATTTCTATGTTAAAACAAACTTGTTGGATTTATTTCATCCTGTAGCATCTATGATATTGTATTATCATTTTTATTAATGTAATTCTTCATATTTTTCTTTTGATTGTTTAAATTTATCCTTAAATTGCATATTTGTTAATAAAATGTTTTTATTCTCTGTCCTAATTTACTAATGTTATTATTTTCTAAAGGTAAACCAGTTATTAAATTATTGTATGCTTCTTTGTAATATTCTTTTCTTTCAGTAGTTTTCTTATCTTAGTATCTTCATCCATCATTAAATTTATCAATTTTTTTAAAACATATTTATCTTTTTTAACTGTGTCTCAATAGCATCCAGTTAATTTTAAGGTTACGTTCACGTGACATTGCTGAAATCGTAAAGAGGCTCGACCAATCGTTACTGCTGTACTCCTAAATGTTTCTAGTAGTTTGACTAATTTCGTTTTTTCTTCTTGAACTAAGCAGAGATTTACCAATCACGTGGTACATTTGAGAAAAAAAGCTTAGCGACATCTTAATGATTCGTTAATCTTTTTTAAAATTTTTTTGGGCCCTGCTGAATCTGCACAAAAATATTTTTTAAAACTTGTTTAATAGTATTTTTCAAAAATAGTAGCGTTACGGGTTATAAAAATCATATTAAGATCATGATTATACCACTCATAGTCAAAATTTAATTGTATCTTTACACTTGTACGAAATACTGAGTCCCTACTATTAAATACTACACTATCTGAGTCGATAATAAAACGCTACACAAAGATAAAATGCGATTCGTTCAAAAAAAAAGGAGCATTATGAGTTTGAAAACTCACCTTAAAATCATATCATGAGTATACCACTAACAGTGAAAATTTAACTATATTCTTGCACTTGTACGATGTACTGTATCCATACTTTTACTTATTACACTGTTCCAGCCGATAAGCTAACTCACAGTGAAGGTACAATGCGTTTTGTATTGTTGCTAAACAGCGTTACGGGCTCTTAGAAAAAAGGAGCATTACGTGCTTTTATAAAATCATTGAAAAATCGAGATTGTAACGCACTTTAAACTTTGCGACTGTACTTATATTATATAATAATATTTATAAAATAGCTTTATTTCAACCAGCCATCTTTTGAGTTGATAACCGAATTAAAAACGCTTTAAAAAGTTACACAATATTCCTTAGCGTTACGGGCTCTTAGTTTTTATTTTGGAAGGACAGAATCTTCAAATTCGTGAGCCTGTAGAACTGGCTTGTTGGAATGGAAAAATTGGAAAAAATTTCTGCAACATTTTTAACCCTTGTACATCACAAAACGCCCTAATTTAAATGCCCCAATTTAATCGCGTGGGTTTGTGAGAGTATTTTCCGTTAAAATATTAAATTCATAAGAACTTGGTCCCGCAACTTTAACAGCATCCTTGTCTTGGATAATATTTTTTTTGGCTGTCTCAAATACGTGAAAATTTTCTTCGCGCTTATAACTTTAAGATCCCATACTGTAGAAAAATTCAAAACTCCGTGTTTCGATTCCAGGCATCGTCAAAACTGCAAATTTTCGAATGAGACATGAGCCCATAACAGTTATTCAGCCCCTTTTTTGCATCCTAAAGTAAAGGAATATTCTTTTATGGTCTGAATTTCAGTGAACCTTTAGCAGTAGATATCCTTTAAATAATTAAAAAAGTTTCCAGATCTACATTGCCTTAAACGACTTTGTAATCGACTTAGACATAAAATATGCCGTTTTTAGTAGAATGATCCTTGTATGTTAGATTGACTGGTATAGACCCATAAAAGATAGCTTAAGCATCAAAAGACCTAAAAAATAAGCTGCAATAATTACCAATTAGATGGTTGGTTTAATGGCAAAGTATAAAAAAATAACAAAATTTTAGTGTTTTAACTTTCTTTAAAATAAATCAACATTTTTTTTGAAACGTTAATAAATATGTTTTGATTGACACGATGCATGGTAGTACAAAGTTCTTGTAAGTAGATGTTGTGTGTTTTACTTTTCTTATGAAATTGGAATTGATTATAAATAAGGCATGGTTCAAAATTTCATTTGCTTCTCAAGAACTGGTCCGACTATTTTTGGTAAAAAATCATCCATATCTTGGTCTATGTAGTTCATTATACAATTTTTATTTTTAAGTGAAACTTCTTCAGGCACGTACTACATGAGGAGTTAACCCATAAAACGAGCAAGCGAGCTAGTGAACGCTGCTGTGTGCATATAAATATTATCTTTACGTACCAGACAGCGCTGACTGCAGCACAGAGGGTCTCTTGTCTGTCTCTTTATCTCTTTCTCCTTCTCCCATGCGCACAATGGTACGCCGCAGTTACTCTATCTATATATACATAATATAGCCACTCTCAATAGTACTCTATAAATACTATTGCATGGTCAAAATTGTAACATGGCTGTTATACGGGCTAAGCTAGGCCTATGTTACAGCTAAGCTACTATCAGATAAATAATGTCTGGCATAACGTCGCTCAATCTCTTTGTAGTCTTCAAAGAAACGTAGTAAAAAACGCTTTCCTTTCGTATTTGTCCCTTTATATGTATATATGTATGTAAAAAACATGCATAAAGTATTAAATATGTGTAGTACGGCAACCTAATCTTTAGAAACAAAAGACGCTGTATCTCGAAGGGGAATCAAAATTACCTAAAAATAACAATTTTTACGGATTTCTTCAACGGGAACTGCATGATCGAAGCGCATTAATATATAGGGGTTGGACTATGTACAAACATAACCGATTTTTTTTTCAGACTTTATTTTGAAAAGAACAAGTAAAAAAATTGTTCTTTTATATGCCATGTTTGAAAAATTATCATGGACATTAAAAAAATTTTCAAAAAACGTTTGTCACAACCTTTCGAAATTCGAAAAAAAATCATATCTTGAAAAAGAAGCTAGATAGACCCAAAACCGAAATAACCATTTTCACGGGTTATCTAAAAGAGAACTACATAATCGACGTGCACAAATAGAGAAGGGCTTAGATTATGTACAAACATAACCTCAATTTTCTCGTTTTTTGACTGTATCTTGAAAAGAACAAGCCAAAAATTTTTTTTATGTAGTATGACATGTTAAGAACATTAACAGGAATGTTGACAAAATCTTTGAAAAATTGTTGTTACAACATAACCTCTCAAATTTAGAAAAACAGTCGTACATCGAAAGGAAAGCCAGATAGGCCAAAAATAATTCAACTCATAGAAAATAATTATTGAGGTGCGAAAATATATGTTACACGGATTCAAACACCTAATCATAGTTATTTTAAAAATAATGAAAGTCATATCTTAAAGGCAAAGCTACATCCTACATATCCTACCTATAAATTGATTTATTTTGTATTCTCTATCGTGTGTTATAAAAATAATTGTTACGTGACTGAAACCTGTATTCTTATTATGAGAATTAGAGGACATTAGTTAAGCATGGGTTAGTTGTAATATTAAATTATAAATAACTATAGGCCAGTGTACAGGCAGTGCTTGGGTACCCAAGTAATAAGTCATGCTTCTATAAAATTATATGGCAGATAATATAATCATAAATGAACCTTCCATAAAATCAGACTGTGTACTAAAGTGGTGTTATTATTGTTGAAATAGATATATCTACATCAGTTGGGTGTGGTCTTAGTAAATATTGTAATATTCAATAATTTTACAATTATAAACAGTATATTATGGCACAATATAATATAAACAATATGGAGGCTGGCCAGTGCAAGATTGTGCACTTTCATCGAATCTTCCGATAGTTTCAAAACAATTTTCTACTGCCTACGCTGATGATTATATCTGTAACGTCACGCTCACATTTATCACACACGCTCACACACACTCATTTCTAGTCCATATTTAATATCTAAAAAATAATTGTATCTCAAAAATTAAGACAAACCATCCTGCAGTACCGCTTTCTTCAATAGCATTGTAGTACATTCCAGTGAATATTCCGCCAGGACGTTCATCACACATATGTTTTTTTGACGGATATCATTCAAGCATCAAAAGTATACTAAAAAACTATGAGAAATACAAAAAAATTACTGCAGATCATTTAGCTGTACCCTCTTTCATATGTTTAATGGAAAATATTTAATGAAACATGAAATCTTATGGAAAAACCACTTCAAATTACTTTTAGATAAACCTGCTTCGTTTTTGAATAGATCTATATTTTTTTTTTTTTTAACAACAGAGAAAAAGGGTGAGGTATGCGTAAAAGCGTGTATGTAAGCTTATCCATGTAAGAAAAATAATTTTCAGCGGTACTGCATACATTTGCGCTCCTTCCACCTCTCTGAATTTTGTGGAAGAAGAAATCTCAATAAAAATCATATATTTTATTTGTACAGTACTAAAACTTTTTTTTTTTTTTTTGATAATGCAAATTATGAAATAATCCCAAAAATTGTGTAAACAATTATTCATCTATTTTAAAAGTAACAGATAATGATATGTAAATAAAAGTTTATTCACACATACGAACGCTTCTCTGCTAATGCATCCTAATTTCTGAACTTATGAAAAAAACGTGTACTCAAAAAATATATTTGATTCAATAAAATATTTTATTATTCAACGTGTAATTAAGCTGAATGAATTAATACACAGTAAATAAAAATTTATATTTAAAATAAGTAACACACTGTAAGATAAAACCAAGTAATTGATTTCCCACTGGGCCTGCTCATAGCAAAGTGAGTAAGGGCTTCGGCCAGTGTACAAGAGGTTGGGAGTTTAAATGCATTTAAAATTTTTTTTTTTTTTTTAGAATTGGAGAGAAATGAAGGGGGAGAATTAAACAAAATTCACTTCTGTTACACTTTTTCTTAACGTCACTGATCTGAAATCGTTGATTTACTCTGTAGGGCAGAACGGGCCTCTAGAAGTATACCTTGAAAAACGAATTGAGTCAAAAATTACAACTTTACAATAAAAAATAGCTATAAGTCTATTATTTTCCTTAATTTCAATCAGATACAGTGGATTATTTTACTTTTATGGTAGCCAAAATTAAGATAAAGTTTTTATTTGTTGAATACAAGAATATCAAGAATTGATTGTACAAATATAACGTAATATTAGATGCACAAAGAGTAAGTGTAAATAAAAAGAATTTTTGTCACGCGTACAAAAGTACCTTCTTTCGGCCCAGTAAGGTAAACATTTTTATTTCGTTTTGCATTACACGATCAACAGTTCAGACATATATCAATTCATACATCATAGTAAATATGGAAGTACTTAGAATGCGCAAATTGTGTGTTACGTAAGTAGTATACGATAGCATATACATTCTATGCATGCGCGTGCTCGAATACGTAATATCATGAAATTTTTACTATTTTGATATTGGATTCTCAAAGACCTATTGAAATTAGGTGTACATTAATTTTCTCAGTTTCTGTTTTACCGAGTTTAATAACATTTGAGCTGAAAGTTTCACTTCTTCTGGGGGTCCTAAGATCTACACCTGGTTTTATCTTATAGTTTTAGTAGATTTGTGAATGATACGTCGCTTTTGTATTGTGTTTAATTTTCAGAGCTTGTACAGTTCAAAATTTTTTAATATTTTCGTGTATGTGGAACAACAAAAAGTAGTGTGTACCAATTTCATTGTTTATGGAGAGAATAGAAATATTTGACTTGACTTGGTATTTGCAGCTACTTAAGTAAATATCAGTAAGTGGATCAATAAAAGTTTTGGCAAAAATTCTCCACAATAAAAATTACAGGAACTTGCTTATAGAACTACTTTCATAATTCTTTTGCCCTTACAATTTCTTATGGCTGTTTAAATGTTGTTTTTCTGACGAACAGCATTCGTACTGAGTTATATTCCAGAATGTTTATTTATCAATTAATTATACATAAGCCTACATTTCCAATTATATTGACAACACAGCCTTACAGCACTTTTTTTAATAACATCAGAAACATGTCCTTATATAATGCTTTTTTTTGTTTTCCATTGAAAACGATTCAAAGCTTATGACTACCCATTTCAAAAATTAACAAGTAAATAAATAAAACTATTTATTTTTATATGAGTTTGATATTTCAAGACACCTTAAACTCTTACTTGGTTATTTAGTTTTTGCACCAAAGTTTTTCACTCACGGTCATTGCTTCCAAAAAATTCTTTCTGTTAAAATTGATCTTTACATTCATTTCTTTATGGTGTCAGTGTGAATTTTTCAATATTTTTCTTTAAGCTCAAGTTACACAGCTAAATTATCTGAATTCACATCTATTTCTACTTTTGTAAATATGAAGGTTATTCAGACATTGATTTAGGGTACCTTTTATACTTTTGCATTTAATTTTTTTTCAACTACTTATTCCATATTAATTTATGTTATACTTTTATCTCTGGCGAGAACTCTCCGTTACCTTGCATCTATCTAAAGCGTATCTTAGTTATGAAACGAATCTGATTTGGACAAACTCATTTTGCATTTTACTGCATATCATTGTCACTTAGTTATGATGTGGGTGTTCGTATGTCTCTGCATTTTTAACAAATATCTCTTATTATGAATTGCTCATATTACTGGTCTTTTTACTTCAATTTAGTCTACGTACGTATTAAATAGTACATTACATTACCAGGGATGAAACTAGATAATTTGCTCCTACCCAAGTTGGACGCGTGCTTCATGTTTTCTTACAGCTGAATAAATTAAATGAACGCAGCATAGGTAAGTACTTAATACTTATGCACTCTTGCACTACTGCTTGCTCTCTTTCTCTCTCTCTCTTGTCTGGTTCGTAGCATAACACTCATTTATTGGTGCTCTTGTTTATTTTATTTATTGTGCGATTACTTACACCTCCGTTGGAGTTTTGTCTTTTAGACGCACCTTCCTCTTGGGGCCCAGGTTGGCTCTTACCTTGCGTGTTGGTGTTCTTGGCCTTCTGGAGTCTCAGGACAACGTTGAATAAACCTCAACGTGGCCTCTAACCTCAAAGTGCTGCGACTACTGATTCTTGGGTTCATCGTTGATTCTGTCCTCAGCCTGCGATCTGTTCCCAGCAGTAGCTTTAGCTGATTGGTGTGTAGTCAGGTACGCATTTTGATGGTTTGGAGTAGCTCATGACATGTGTCGTCCCCAAGAGGTGGCATCTTCTAGCAGTGGTGACTGCTAAAGTTACCGTAGACAGGCGCCATCTAGTGATTGTCTTCTCGGGGACCATTAGCCAAGTGTCGAGCCCAGCTATTACCATTTGTTGAATACTCTGGCATACAGAATTGTTGGTTAAGTTATCACTTATTTTGTTTCCCTTCAGTGTTTTTATTTTTATTTCTGTCGGCTGTTACATTCACATTTAATTCGTATATAGCGCTGTGTAGAGATAATACATGTACGCCGTTACCGAGAGAGTTCTATGTTTATCTTTTGAGTTTATTTTGTTATTTTATACTCATTTTACATTTTATTTCATTTATCTTTGGAAGACGCGACTTTTTAGCGATATATATGCTTCAAAATACAAATTCAATATTTTATTACTTAAATTTTACGACAGTTACTCTGTTATTTAGTATTATGCGTGGTTACGTTGTTAATTTTATTCGATTGACTCAGTATTGTTTGCGAATTTGAGTGCAGTTATTATCTAAAAACTATATTGATATTTTATCACTAATTTTAGCCTTGTTCATCCGGCGTGCCATTATTGTATTTGTGTAGAGACTTTGTTAGTTTTATCCGGACGTTATCGTGATGAATAAATGTAAAAAGTGTACAAAAAAGATTGCGAATGATGCGTGGAATTGCACGGCATGTCACAATGCATTTCACCCAGGTTGCATCACAAACTATATATTGTCGAGACCCGAGAATGATTGTTGTGCCCGTATGTATCGTTGCTCTAGAAAGAAAGGTGATGGGGTCGTCGAACCGATTACTTCGCGAGCCGAGGGGCATGATATGAATCGTGGCCTTGCAGACGTTGTTGACTTTAATGCTTTATCGCCTGGCACGTCGAGTCCACGGCAGGCTGCCGGCTTGCCAACTGAAAGCGATGATAACATGATAGTCGGTGCGGCCAATCAGACGCCTCCAATGCCGCTTGGTTGGGAAGGCTTCGACGAGAATCGCCGCTTTCTCGAACTAATGACATCTATAAATGGCATAAAATTGTAAACTGTTGATTGCTTTGCTGCTATAGATAAGTGACTGAACTCCATGAATAGCTGGGCGATGGAGCACGATGGGCGTGTCAGGGAGCTCGTATCCGAGAATGCTGCTTTGCGGGCCCGGGTCGGCGACCTTGCATCTAGGTGACCGAATTGAAGGCAGAAGTGGGTGCGCGTAGGACCATGGAAAGGGCTAAGCCTACGGTTGATTTGAGGGTGACTGGAGTGCCATGTGAGTTCGGTCGCTCCCTGGCCGAAATTATGACATCTGTGCTAATTATACTGGGCTTACAACACTTAGAGAGTGATATTTTATGTATAAAATCTATGCAGCCAAAGAGTGCTAAGACCTCGGTGGAGGCAGCCGGACCTGCAGTGGCACCTGCGTATAAATATAAATCGTTCATTGTGTCATTCAAGTCGACTGGTACGCGTCATTTTGTTCTGTCTAAGAAAAAGTCCTTCGGCGAAATTAAATACTCGACTCTGTTTTCCGATCTTAATACCAGCGCTGTTATAAAACTTTACGAAATGCTTTCTTACCCGGTATACAGGCTTTACATGCAAACCAAGGACGTAGCAAAAAAACGTGGTTATAAATATGTTTGGGCACGCGGAGGAGAGATTTTGGTGCGTAAGGATGATAAGTCAGATATGATTGTTATTGCTTCGGATTCGGACCTAAAATTGTTGAATTGACTGCCTGCCAGACCTTCC
Organism: Copidosoma floridanum; assembly: GCF_036245765.1. Lineage (NCBI taxonomy): Eukaryota > Metazoa > Arthropoda > Insecta > Hymenoptera > Encyrtidae > Copidosoma > Copidosoma floridanum. The sequence goes on from NW_028321885.1 coordinate 12,861,155, forward strand.
TCAGCGCCTCGAGGTGCATGCGCCAGTAGTTTGCGTATAGCGCATATAAATGCGAATTCCATGGGGGCACATATGGATGAGATTGGATGGCTGCTTAATGATTTAAATCTTGACGTGTTGGCTATATCTGAGTCATGGCTTACTCCAGCACGGGACTCGTCACTATACTCAATTCCATCGTACCACCTACTGCGTAATGACCGTGCTCTGAGATCAAACACCGGTAAAAGAGAGTATGTCCAGGGTGGTGGTGTGGCCTGGCCTGCTATGTAAGAGATACAATCCGTTGCAAAGTGTTGGACTTCTCAGTTATATCATCGGTTAATGAAAATGAATATATGTTTGTTGAGTTGTCGTCACTAATGTCACCAAAGCTCTTGTTGGCTGTGGTATGTAGGCGCCCTAAAGGCGAAGTACTCTCGAAATTTTTTGAAGCCCTCGGTAGGTGTTTTACGCGTTATTCGAACTTGGTCATTGCGGGCGATTTAAATACCGATATGTTAAGTACCGATTTTTATTCAGCTCATCTTCGTGGGCTCCTTACGGATCATTCACTGGTTTTGGTAGAGTTTGAGGCTACGCATCATCGAGAGGCCGTGAGTACTTGGATAGACCATATCGTGGTCGATTCCAAGGATAAAATATTATCAGTTGGGCAGTCATCGGCACCGTTTATATATGAACATGATTCTATTTATTTGGACTATAGGATCAAGGTGGTACGCGAGATTAGGGTGGTTAGAAGGTTGCGCTATTTCCGACATTTTTCGGCCGAGAGGTTCTCGACTCAGCTCTCCGTGGCTATGGACCAGGCGTCAGACGTATTGTGACGTAAACAGTGCTCTCGCGGGTTTTCGGGAGATTGCAGTGGGTCTCCTGGATTCTATGGCTCCTTTTTGTGACTGCCGCTACCGCAGGCCTCCGGCGCCTTGGTTCACGGACGATTTGAGGAATCGTTGCAAGGCTCGCGATCGCATGTATAAGAGAGCGAGGCGAGCTGGTGATGATGATTTGCTGCGGGAGTATAGAGTGCTTCGCAGGCTGGTGAAGGCTGAAATACGTTGTGCTCGGGAGACCTTTCTTCGCCAGGGGCTGTCGAGGGCTGTTTCCCCGCAATCATCGTGGCATGTTTTGCGCCGATATGGTCTGGTTGCTGGTGGGCCCCCCTCGCAGGCAAGCAATTTTCCGCCTGATTTATTGACGAGATTTTATTTCTCTATTGCATGTGCTCATGACCCATACTCTATGGAGGACCTCGATCGTATGGTCAGTGATGCTTCTTGCGATGGTTTCGCGTTTCGTCGGTTTACCGAGATTGAGGTCCGACAGGCGATGTTGCATTGTCTCTCGAGGGCAAAATGTCTGAGTAATGATGGGCTGTTGTTGCGTTATTTTAAGGATGTTCTTTTCATCATATCGCCTTTTTTTTTACATATATTTAATGCCTCATTGGCCACCTGTACATACCCAAATCTGTGGAAAGTTTCAAGTATCGTGCCGTTATCGAAGGTTAAAAACCCCTCTGGCCCCTCGGAAACTCATATCAGGACGCTCTCTATCGGTGATAAATGGTAGTGGAGGTATGGCCGAGCTTCGTAGCGTTACCTCAGGAATCCCTCAGGGATTGTCGCCTGGCCCGGTACTGTTTCTCGTCTACATTAACTCTGTCATGTCGTGTCTTAAACATAGTAAAGCTATGCTCTTTGCAGACAACCTCCAGTTGTACATCCAGTGCCTGCCTAGAGATATCCCGGGTACCATAAGGAAGTTCAATATTGACATAAGTGCTGTCGATTGTTGGACCAATAATCATGAACTGTCGTTTAATTTTTCTAAGATTACAGCACAATTGTTGGCAACGCCTCAGTTGCTGAGGACGATTGATTATTCAGATATACCACCAATAGTTGTTCACGATACAGTGCTGCCCTTCGTTAAGTTGGTTAAGAATTTAGGTCTTATTATCACCAACGATCTTACCTGGAACGCCCAGGTTTCTCGGGTTTGTTCGACTGTCCACGGTGTATTGCATAGGCTCCGGTTTCGAGTGGGTTCGTTGTCGTGGTCAATGAAGAAAATGCTTGTAGCTGCACTTGTGCTCCCCCACTTCGATTACGTGTCTCTGGCCTACTTGGACCTTTCGCAGTATCTCCAGCTCATGATACACCGTTTGTTTAATACAGTTGTAAGATTCATTTTTGGGGTAGGCCGTGACGCTGAAATGAGACCCTTTTACCGACAGCTCGGTTGGCTGACTGTTAAGGCCCGGAGAAAATACCTCTGGGTTGTATGATTTATCGGTTGCTTACCTCAGGGAAGCCGAAATACTTGGCGGACCTATTTCCGCAGACCGAAGGCCTGAGGAGATATGCTAGGCGTGTTACGTCTGGCTATTTTATACCTTTCGCACGTACAGTCACGTATGAGCGTTCTTTTGTCATAAGTGCTCTAAAATTATAGGAGGAGATTTCTGGGTCTGTGAAATTGAAAGTCACTTTCGAATCTTTCAAAGTTGCACTTTTGGAACATTTTTTTAATGATTGATTTTGAGAGTTCATTATAAATGTTGAGATAGATTTTAAAGCATATATACTTACATACACATATACGAACTCGCGGGTATACTTACTGGACACACAATAATTTTAATTTATGTATTTTATATTAACAGATAATTTTATATTAATTGTTGCGAAAATGCGTCTCATTGATTGTTCTAATAGTCTGTTACTTATGCCAAAAATTTGTTATGTTCTATATTTATTCTTGTTTTATATAATAATGTTTTTAAATCCTTTTGTATTTTCTTACATTGCTATACGGTTTATTAAACCTTGGCATTAATAAATTTGTTTTCATCATCATCTCTCATGCAAGAAGAAGTAGGGAGCAAGGAGTTATTTCTCCCGACCCCTCTACCTGATATTAATATCCCGTCGAGAGGAAAGAAGTATTGGCTTTTGTCCTAATACACTACTGCTAAAGCTCGGATTTTTGGGTGAAGTAGTGAGAAAATCTCATCTAAGTTCTCTTTGAGTTGATGTTGTACACGATCAATGTGTATCAACTTGTGCATCTTCGTTTTCAGATACCTAGTTGTATGATATTTTTCTGTCTTAGCATTGCTCAAAACAAGATCTTATTTGTATAAATATACTGTAATATTTTTCTATTTAAGTTGTGAGGGCAATTCAGATCGAATTAGAGTTTCCTTGTTCATTGATTGTATTGTATTTTTTTTTTTCTTTTTCATTGTATAATGTTACTATTAATTTTAAAACTGATTTAGTTAATCTTTCTTTTTTCCTCATCTTATAAAACAAGAATTCCGGATACCTTTAAAAAGGTTTAGTTATGAGAAGGTTTTTGTCTTAAATTTTCTTATTCCACATACTTATGCCCGCAGCAGATGCAATACAAACAATCTAAGTATTTCTTTTTATTGACTTCTGAAGTTTTTATGAGAAGAGGTAAATGTTGATAAAAAGTAGTAAAGATAACATCGGAAAAGGCTTGACACATTTATGGTACTGCCTATTTTTACAACCACTTTTGTGTTCAATTTAAAAAATTATAGGCACATATTTAATTATTTTATTTTGAAGTAGCACCATATTTAATTTATGTGATTCGCTTGTCTCTCTACAAATAAAACTCTCAGATCTACGACGACCGTTTTCCAAAATCAGTTCCACGCGTGGTTGAGTGTAATAGTCACGAACCAAAGGTTGCTATGCGTACGCATACGCATTACATGTAAAGTGTCCCAATATGTAACTATTATGGATCGAAATCAGTCATACACATGATCGGATGCAGAAACTGCTAAACGACATTTGTAATGTATACTACTTTCGGCTTAATATCAGGGCCACGTGTGATCTTTAGTATACTTGGCTGTTTTAGATACATTTCATGCATAGTGACGTACGTGTTATTGCTTCCTAACGCGTAACATGTGCGAACTTCTCTCCATGGCTAGCACACCTGACCACGTGTGGAACTACCTGAAGTTCATGATGGTCGTATACTCACGGGCTTTACTTGTAATGCGAAAGAAGAATTACGCGTGGCACTATTTGTGACTCATAGAATATATACTTGCTATGAATATATGCATAGAGAATCTTTGCAGACCACTTTTATTAAATAATTACTTTGAGGGTTACATTGGTCTCAACTTGCTAGCTTTTAGTCTAAAATTTTCTCAGTGTATTATGAGATATATTTCTAAAAATTTTGCAGATGTTTTTACTAATATAATTCATTTTAATTTTTCATAAACGAGACCTTATGTGCACTTAACAATTACAATTTTTTTTCAGAAATAACTGGGAAATGAAGCCTTTACATATCAAACGAAGCAATTGCACCTACTACAAAGATTTAATTTCTTCCCATTTGATAGATACAATCTTAAGAGAACATCACATAATGTTTACGAAAAATTTAGATGTTACATCGTTCTCAAACAATAGGAGAAAAACACATAATCCACAAGGCAGGGCAGTTCCAAGTGTCGTGTGGGATTATTTTCTTAACGGATGTTCTATTCGATTGATCAATCCTCAAACATATATACCGGAACTTCATTTGTTAAATGGTAATAGCATTAATATTTTGGTATCATTATAAGTAACAGAACTATTGGTGGTTCATAAAATTTCGATACTGTGACCTGCAAGGATACAATTTTTATCATATAAGAACTTCTTAAAATTTCATTTCCTTTATCTTTTTTTTTTTTTAATTTATTTTTATTGATTCTTATGATTAAGGATGATAAATGTAAATCAAACAACATGTGCTATCAATAGTATGCAAGACGTTAGATAATTTATATGATAGAGTTATGGGCTGATCCGTAGAATGAATAGTACGCAAAGAGATAGCGTATATTATGGCAGTGATTTATCTGTCAATTGCCCATACAAGGCAATAATGAGCAAGGAAAAGTATTCGTCTTCAGCCTCAGACGCGTAAATCCGCTACCAACCCAAATCTGGGACTCTCCCTTACACTAGTTCAAACTGTCACTAGCATACACCAAGTGAGAAAAGAATAGAACACAAAGGCCAATACTATGAAAGTCAGTACAAGTATATTGCTTGTGCATTGCTAACACTAACTGGTGCCTATTTGAACTTTCGGTACTCGACCACTTTTAGAAAGGTGATAACGTATCCCAAAGCAGTTAACGTGCTAGGGAGTAGTCATGGTGTTGTTAGGGTAAATCACTGGGCTTATCACTCGAGCAGTACTCGAGACACCCAGAGGCTCTGAGGTTGACCTAAATCCACGTGACGCCTTTGTGATAGTTATTGAAATGACTACTAAGATTCCGTTTCTGTGCTAACATTTCGTCCTAGTCTAACCACATGTCAGAAGGAGAGAGTTTAAGTGCAGAAAAGTTTTAAATCATCTCGTCCCCTATACGAAATTATTTTAAGTTTGTGTTGTAGAGTATTTAAAGTAGGAATCAGAAACTTCTTGTAAAATGAATGTCAAACTGTTTGTAATTTCTGAATTCCTTTAAATATGTTAAAAAATTACGAAGCGATTTTAAAATTAGATGAACGATTTAACTACATAACATTTTCAAGTCTAGTGATTAACCAAACAATTTCAGCTCTTAATATCGTATAAAACGTGAGTTATTGAATTTCCAAAAAATCAAAAAATGGCCCAAAATGACAGTTTTTTGTGATTTTCAAAAAAATTGGCTGAACCAATTTAAACTAAACGTGGCTCATTTTGTTCGTATTATAACGCGCATCTTTTTGACAAAGTACGTAATGTGCGATTCTTCAGTTTTCTTCTAGACGCGAAAAATATATTTTGTCTATTTTTGACATTTTTGGAATCTTTTATTTATTTTTATTTGGTAAATTTTGTGTTGATTTGTTACCGTGCATTAAACTTTTTTCCTTTTTTTTCAGGCTTATCAGAATTTTTGGGATATCGATATGATTTTCAGCAAACTTTACCATACTATCAGGACAAATAAAATTTTCTTGAATCTTTATCACCGTCAACTTACTCGACTTATACTTAAAGCAGTGGTAGTCGTATATCTTGACGGCCATATTTAATTGTGCAATTAGCCGTGCGATGAACTAAAAAGTAAAAATTGAGTATTTGAAGACCTTAACCAGATAGTTCCCATATTTGTAATCGTAGTCAGGGCATGTTTCTGGGTTATATTCTATAAGTAAACTGTGCGTTACGTAATTCAATTCTCACTCAAAATCGTGGTGGTTTAGTACTGTATTATAGTTGTGATATCCAACTTTTATATTAACACTCTACTTGTACCCTGAGGGGCTCATACCAGTAGATAACTGCGGTAAGCAAATATGTTATAACATATGTTAATTATAAAATTTTGACCATTCTAAGTTTGTACGTGTTATAATTAACCCTAAAAATTTTATACTATATTAATGAGTTACATAAAGGTTAAATAAGTTTCATGAAATTATTCACAGGCATGTATATACATAAAATATTACTTTTAACTCGTTTACCTGTACGTATTCTGTATAATGAACAGCTGTATTCATTGAAGCCCAAAAGTTGTCTGCTGATAGCTCGAAATTCGGTGAGAGAGAGCTCGGAGAAGCACTGAGCTCGCTGAGCCTGGACATTGTGCTGTGAGAGCACAACCGTCGGGCTTACGTAGCCCCCCCCCCCTTGAGCTTCTGCAGTTCAATGCAATGCCGTACTGTACAAGCCCAAACTACAGGCTACGCGGCGCGCATGGTTGTGCAGTCTTAGTTGAACGCTGTTTTGAACTCATGTGACTCGATCTTCGAGTCAAGGCAGCCTGTACACTTGTGCATTTGAACTTCTCTAGCCTGCGTAACTGGGCTCTGTACGTTCAAAAGTTTTTTCCGTGTAGTCCATAGTGAGATGCATCGTATGACAATATTAGGTCTTCGTTTTAATCGTAGTGCGCTAACTTTTTTTCAGAGATCATCTCATTTTTCACCCACCAAAAAGCGTCGTCACATTCCTTAGTCTATTTGAATTTATCCTTCAGCACGTAGTTAAATAACGATTTTAGCTTAGTTGACTTGTTTTTAAAAATCGGTCACAAAAATTGATTAATCTAAGGAATTATTCAAACTGTTTTTCGTTTTTTAAACGTGGTGCTTCGTACATTGCTCCAACTTTCGACTTTGTGCAAGCCGTCCTTGTCTATTACGAAGCCTAGCAACTCTCTACTATCTTTCATAAAGTTGCGTTTGATTTCCTTTAACTGGAGCCTGCGATTGCTCAGCCTTTGGCATAGTGCATGCAAGTTCTCAAAATGCTCTTTGTTAGATTTACCTGTGACATAAATATAAATAATCCATGTAGTTAATAACATTTTGAATTTCTTGCAAGCATTTTATCATTATATGTGTAAATTTGCTTGGAGCAATGCTTATGTCTTCTGACATGTGAGTGTATTAAAACAGTCCAACGTGCATAGTTATTGATAGATATTTACGTGACTTTTTTTTTTTAACGCTGCATATATGTGTGTCGTAAATCTAATTAAGAAAATGTTAATCTATTTTGCATCATTGCAAGTATGTGGTCTATCTGGTCTAACCGACGTTTTGTTATTAGCAAGTGTGGATTTAAAGCCAATTTCGAGTCACTGCATATTCTGACCTTGCCGTTGCTCTTTTATACTGGGACTATAGGTGTAGCCCACTCGTTTGACTCTACCTTTTTTAAATCACCCGATTTTACTGAATGCTCGATTTCTTGCTAAGTCTTCGTTTGCAACGCTTATGCCATGTGCCTTGCTACAGGCTTCACGTTTGGTTCAATATGTATTTTGATTTTATGCTTGTTATAAATACTGAGCGTATTGCTAAATAGAGTATCGAGTTCTAATAGTAGTTTTTCACGCACTCCTTCTACACGCATGTTATAAATGCCGTAATCATTTTAGCTATGATGTCTGAATGTAACAACTGTTTTAACGGCCAAAACCCAAATATAGAGAGTTGTTTTCGTATGAAATTAAATTTTTTTTCGAACGACTAATTTTCTAATTCCTAAAAGTTCTGTTTACTGACCCCTTTAGACATCACACAAAGGTATGTGCTGCAATTGAATTCCATCGCTACAATTTTATCGTCAATTTTAACATTGAAAAATATTAGTTCAGCGCTTAGCACGTTACATTTGCTCATAATTACTGTCGTGCCGATGTTGTGGAGCTTAATAAAGTTGTTGCTGCCCGATGAGCTGCTTCTGTCACTAACATTGCTCTCGAACTTGTTGCTTGTCTCTTCCAAAAATATAGTCAACAGATTCTTCTTTTTTATGCAAGTTCAACCCAGGTGACCTTTTTTGTGGCAGAAATCACACCTCCTATCTCGGTATTTGCACATGGTCATCAAGTATCCTTTCTTGCCACAGTAAAAGCATTTTCGGTCTGCTGTTTGCTGCTCCGTCGTTTGTTACGATTTTTTAAAATGCTTGGTTTGGCCTTAAGCGTGCCTTCTTCATTCTATCGCGAAAGTTGTTCATGGTTTGTGTTTGTTAGCGCTTATGTCGCTCCTGCGGAATTTTCTACCACTTTCTCTCTCACCAGAGCCTCTTTGAACGCCTCGTCGAATGTTATTTTTTTGCAAAATTTGACTCTTGTGTCTTCGTTCTGTATACCAATCAAAAATTGATCTCTCATCGCCTTCTTCCAACTATCTTCAAAGTTGCAGTCGAGAGCAATATTTCTCAATCTAGCGGTGAATTTAGTCATGGACTCGTTTGACTTTTACTTCGCTTGATTTAACTTACAGCACCCTATCAACTCTCATCGGTCTGGTGCCAAACACTCCAAAATAAGTTTCAGAATTTCTTTGTACGATTTATCTGATGGTTTAGCTGGTGTGCACACCGCTTGAACTAGCTTGTACGTTGCCTTGTCTACGTGCGTCATTAACCCATCAACCCTGCCTTTTTCATTTCTGCTTCCGTGATCTTTTTCGCGGAAAAATAAAATTCTAAGCGATCTTCAAACATCTCCCAGCAGTCTGATTCTTTAAAGAACTGTTTAACTTCCGATTACACGGTCTCTTCTCCGAGGTTACCTTTCCCGGAAGGGATGTGCAGCAGCGAGCAGTTTGTCTACGATGAGTACGAGAGTCAGTCATTTTACGCTGAGCTCTTCATTATCTCTGTTGTAACACTGTACGATAAGAAAATAACGCTGATTTAAAACAGTAAAAGTCAAGCTCTATTTTACTCATCCGCGTTTATTTTAATCCCCCGTGCCTGCACCCTGCAAGTTCCAACCTCTTACCAGTGCAGCATCGTACCTCACAGAACCTATCTGGCACGAAGCCTAGATTGAAAAAGAAAATTTGCTTTTTTTTAAACATAATCTAAAATTACTAAATCTCTTTTTTTTAAAATCTACAGAGCAGAGGTGGCTTAAAACATTCTGGTACCCTGGGTAACTGACCAGTTTGGTGCCCTATATAGCCCAACGATCTTTAGAGATGGGTAGTACTCCACATGGAAACTGTTTAGTAATTATTTCAGATTTTTTGACAAACATCTTTGCCGTCAGTGATGGTCACAAATTTTTAATTTTTTTAATTTGACCGCACTAATAAAAGTGGTGTGTAAAAAAGATAATAACTGTACTAAAAAATTTCTATATTTTTTGAAAAAGCTAAGACATACCCACCTAATGATGCCAATCGTTACGTTTTAAATAATTTTTATTATATTTGAAACAATTAATATTGTGTAGCAGCTGAACGCAAATAATTACACGGCATTATAAAAATAACTGTTTCTGACATAGTAAGAATTGTGAGCGTACAACTTTTCTATACAACATAGTAATTATTATTTGAATCGTTTTAAAATATTGCTCTAACTCTTACGACTATATAATATGGGAATGTACAGAGTGACCATTATAACTTTACCCCCCTTCTTAAACCTAACCTGGTGGTCGTAGGTAGATTAAATTTATACCCTATAGGTAAAATTGGCTGCTAAATCTTATAGTGCTACTTAAATTAGTGTAAGATCAACCGTCTTCAAGATAGAAAAATTATTTCCACTGCAAAAATTTGTTGGTTGGATTCGATGCAATATTCGGCTTGTCCGATGATTTTTACATAGATCGGCACTCTTTTGGGTTATTTATTACTTTAATGTGTATTAAAAAAGTTGAATCATCGAGGTCCATTATTTAAACTATTACCTCGTACCGTGACTTTTCGTTCTCGAAGTAGTTCGAGTCACTAATGTTAACTTCACTCGCAATGGCAGCATGTAGATAACATTGTGTCAAAAACTGTTGTTTAATTGTTAAAAGAGTAACTGTGCAACAATCCGGAGAACTGTCCTACCTAAAGTAGTGGCTACGTATAAAAGTCCCAAAGAAAGTTACAGTATAGTTATCGAGAGCAGAGGGTGCCAAATGGGCGATCTGAGCAGTTATTATTTTCTTCTTTTGAGCGTATAATATTTTTTGTGCTGCTGTGGGGATTGAAAGGTACCTTTGCTCTATCTAGTGGAAGCTTGCACTTTGCTCCCTTAGCGTGAAAAATTTCGCTCTCTACTCGGGCACCAACGTATCATAACCGCGTCCGCGTCCTTCGATTGCGCTAATCTTAATTTATACCCTAGCAGCAAAACATGATATTTCTGTTTTCTGTATATTAATAAAATAATTTTTTTTATCATTTTTTCAATATCCAAAATATTATTATGAAAATCAATAAAACAATTTATTTCAATGTGATGTTAAATAAGTAGAATTGACATTTTTTTAACGAGAAATTTATATTTCTCTCTTGCAGTACAACACAAGAAATATTTATTCAAGTAATTTATTATCATAACCTTTTTTCTAATATTTTATTAATCTTGATTTTTTCGTGCAGGAACGTATGCCGCTCCTTCCTCACACTGTTCCGGAGCATATGAGGATAGTATAGGGATACTCGCCACCTCCCACCTGATACTGATTACGATGCTAGAGTACAGGAATGTCTGCCACCCTCCCTGTTTTTTACCATGTTGTAGTGGTGCAGGAATGCACGCCATCCTCTTTTCAACACCGTGGTTGTAACCATGTTGTGGAAGTTAGGCTTGGGCATAATTTTATAAATTGGTATTTTATTTTTAAATTCATTATTAAATGTTTTTTTAATTGCAATGAGTTTTTTTTAAATTAGATTTTTTTTATTTTGCCGTTCCATGTTTATACCTCCAGCTCTAGTCCTGTTACGGCTAAGCCAAAGTGTACGCTGATACTCGTCCTCCTCGGCCAAAACTCCTCGCAGCATTGCTACCCTGCTTGTCACCAACTTTAGCTCTGGACCAGTCGTGTCAGCGCAGAAGTGCCAGCTAATTGCCCCACCCCGCCCCCTTGCGACAAAGTCTGGAGATCGTAGGTGACTAAAATTGGCACCCTTACGTCACGGCAGCGCAAGAATTTCCACCGCTCGTTTTGGTCCTGAGTATTGATTAAGGATATCTTTTCAGATGTATTTAAACATTTGTAGTGGGACTTGCTTTTAGGCCCGACTTGAGACGTACTTTGAGAACAGTTTTAAGATTTATTTTTTAACCAGTTATTATTAATAAATCATGACTTGGCTATAAAGATCTGTTTTGAGATCAGATTTCAGATTTATTTTAAGACTAGTTTTAAGACTTAATTTGAGATAAGTTTTAGTTTAGACCTGTAATGAAACGTACTTTTTGATCAGTTTTTAGATTAATGTGGATACTAGTTTGGAAACCCAATTCGGGATTAGTTTTGAGCCCTGAGACTTTGACTTTTTGACTTTATGACATTTCTGAGACTTTAGTCTCACCTTTTGCCATGACATTCGGAAGACATACGTGAGACATTTACGTGACTTTTACAAGACTTTCCTAAAACTTTCGCAGAACATTTGTTTTAAATTTGTGAGACCAAATAGTTTTTTTGCAAATAGTGAGACCAAAGTCTCAGAAAAGTCGCGTAAAAATCACATGATTGTCTCACAAAACTCTCACAAAGTTCTTCGAAAGTCTTGGATGAGTCTCGTCAAAGTCTCGCTTGAATGTCTTGACATTTTTTTGTATGTTTAAAAAAAATTTATTTAAGAGACTTGAGCTTCTCAGTCTCACAAACTTCAAACAAAAGTTCTGTGAAAGCTTCTGGAAAGTCTCATGAAAGTCGCGTAAATGTCTCACGTAAGTCTTTCGAGTGTCATGGCAAGTGAGACTCAAGTCTCTGAAAAGTCGCGTGAAAATCGCATGATTTTCTCACAAGTTCTGCGAAAGTCTCAAGTCTCGTCAAAGTCTCGCTTGAATGTCTTGTGAATTTTTTGTATGTCTTAAAAAAATTCATCAAAGTGACGTGAACTTTTCAGTCTCACAAATTTTAAACAAAAGTACTGCGAAAGATTCAGTATAATCTTGTGAGATTCGCGTGAATGTCTCACGTAAGTCTTCCAAATGTCAGGGCAAATAGTGAGACCAAAGTCTCAGAAAAGTAGCGTAAAAATCACATGATTGTCTCACAAAACTCTTACAAAGTTCTGCGAAAGTCTCGAATGAGTCTCGTCAAAGTCTCACTTAAATGTCTTGTCATTTTTTTGTATGTCTTAAAAAAAATTATCAAAGAGACTTGAGCCTCTCAGTCTCACAAACTTCAAACAAAAGTTTTGCGAAAGTTTCTGAAAAGTCTCATGAAAGTCACGTAAATGTCTCACTTAAGTCTTTCGAATGTCATGGCAAAAGGTGAGACCAAAGTCTCAAAAAAGTCGCGTTAAAGTCACGTGAATGTCTCACAAATTTTAAACAAAAATACTGCGAAAGATTCAGAATAATCTCGTGAAAGTCGCGTGAATGTCTCACGTAAGTCTTCTGAATTTCAGGGCAAATAGTGAGACCAAAGTCTCAGAAAAGTCACGTAAAAATCATACGATTGTCTCACAAAACTCAAAGTTCTGCGAAAGTCTCGGATGAGTCTCGTCAAAGTCTAGCTTGAATGTCTTGTCATTTTTTTGTATGTCTTAAAAAAATTCATCAAAGTGACTTGAACTTCTCAGTCTCACAAATTTCGAACAAAAGTTCTGCGAAAGTTTCTGGAAAGTCTCATAAAAGTCGCGTAAATGTCTCACGTAAGTCTTTCGAATGTCATGGCAAGTGAGACTTAAGTCTCTGAAAAGTCGCGTGAAAATCGCATGATTTTCTCACAAGTTCTGCGAAAGTCTCAAGTCTCGTCAAAGTCTCGCTTCAATGTCTGTGAATTTTTGGTATGTCTTAAAATTTATTAGTCACGTGTAATTGTCACGTCTCACAAATTTTAACCAAAATGTTATGCAAAAATTTTAGAGAAGTCGCGTGAAAGTTGCGTGAATGTCTCACGAAAGTCTCACAAACATCCAACAAAAGTTGTGTGAAAGTCTCAGAAAAGTCTTGTCAAAGTCGTCTAAATATCTTGTAAATTTTCTGTTTAAGTATTAGAAATGACTCGTTAAAGTCGCGGGAATGTCTCACGTAGTAAAAAATGTGACAAAAGTTCAGGAAAATTATTAAAGTTTCTCGAGAGTCACGTGGAAGGTTTTATAAAAGACTCTCGCAAGTTTCGACAGAGTATTAGGAAGTCTAATGAAGAGGTACTAATTTTAATTACCTTTGACTTTCAGGCTTGGTTTTAGAGATGGGGGGGGGCAGTTAACGTATACTTCTGCGCTGCCACGACGGATCGAAAGCTAAAGGTGATGGCATGCATGGCTGTACTGCTGCGAGGAACTTAGGCCGATAAGGAAGAGCATCGTACACTTTCACACAGCCGCGACAGGTCTAGAGCTGGAGGTATGACATGAAAGGGTGAAAGAAAAACTTTTCAGTGAATATAGCTTATTGCGTTGTAAAATATAATTGAATGGTGGGTAAAAAATTGAAAAAACAGTTCACAAAATTATGCACAAGTCTGACGTGGTTAGGACCACGATGTCGAAAAGGGGATGGCATGCGTTTCTGCACCACGGCAACGTGGTTTTATCATCGTATCAGAATCAGGGTGGGGGGTGGCGAAATTCCCTACACTTTCCAGATGTGCTCCGGAACAGGGTTAAGAAGAAGATGCGTATGCTCCTGCACTGCCAAGAAGTGGTCAGGTCTGGGGAGGGCCGCATTCGTTCCACAACTGCCACGGGATTAGGGTGAGGATAAAAGATCAAATCTAGGGAATTGAAATAAATTAAAGATTAAAAAATGGATACAGAAATATATTACTAAATTCTTTAAATGAAAATTGCAATGAATAATAATCATCATCATCATTCATCACCAATTATTAATCAGTTAATCGCTCATTAAATAATACTACCAAATGTTTTCCTCACCTATCAGTGTAGAATTAAATATTGTTTTAAGAAAATAAAAGTTTAACTGTACTTTTTGCTCATAATGACTTACGCATGTGCGTGGGCTGTTATCCACAGGTACTACTTTAAGTAAAGTAGTTCTCTGAAACTTAACACAGTTACTCTCTTAACTATTAAATTCGTCTGACAGATTTTCAACACGATGTAAACATCATGCTGCCGTCACGACCGAAGTTAGCATTAGTGACTCGAACTACTTCGAGAACGAAAAGTCACGGTACGAGGTAATAGTTTAAATAGTGGACCTCGATGATTTAACTTTTTTAATACACATTCAAGTAATAAATAATCCAAAAGAGTGCCAATCTATGTAAGAATCATCGGACAAGCCGAATATTGCATCGAATCTAACCAACAAATTTTTGCAGTGGAAATAATTTTTCTATCTTGAAGACGGTTGATCTTACACTAATTTAAGTAGCACTATAAGATTTAGCAGCCAATTTTACCGATAGGATATAAATTTCATCTACCTACGACCACCAGGTTAGGTTTAAGAAGGGGGGTAAAGTTATAATGGTCACTCTGTATATATCTTTACTCGTGGGACTGATGCCTCCCTGCGTGCTCCACGCGCCAACCCCCCACTAACAGATTAAGTAAACGAAATAACGACATTACTTGTGTAATTATCAATGCAGGCTGAGAATAAGTTCACAACAGCAGAATACGCGACTCACAAAGAAGTTAATAAAGAAGAGAATAACATGAATAACATTGAATATTGGCACCTCATCATCATTACTTTTTGTCTTCTATACAAAACACTTGCCCTTTGTATTAGCATTTTCTATATTTATCAACAAATCACAAGGACAGAGTTTTTATTCCTTAGGATTGTATATTAAAAAACCTTAATTCTCTTACGGATGATCATATATTGCTTTATCAAGATGTAAGAAACCAAAAAAAATTTTATTCAAATTGAATCCAAGAATAAATCTAAAATGAAAAATATTGTTTAGCAAGAAATTTTTTAATAATTCAAAAATATGTAACTTCTAAGATCGTTACATTTTATATTTTTTTTTCATCATAATGGTTAATCATTGATACCTGCAGACAATTAATTTAAAATTGATTGATTATCCGTTATTAACAGTATTTTCTACAAAAAACCTACAAATGATGGAGGTTAAATTTCCAGTTACTGTAGATCTTTTTTAGAGTAAAATATTTTTAAAACACTTTAGTAGGTATCTGTATTCTTAAAGAAAAAAATATCTATACACCCAAAAAACTACTAATCTTAATCTTCTGTTAGTTACATATAAATTTCCTGTACGATATATATATATATATATATATATCTTCCTATATTATATAGTTAACTTAGTGGGGCATTCCACACAAACCCCCCGTCACCCCCCATTTGCACCCCACCGCCCTCTCACCAACCGCCCACAAAATAAGGTAAAAATCTGTTATTTTCTTGCTTATTTTGACATATCGTAGTTTTTCTGAAAACCCCCCACAGCCCCCCACTGACCCTCTCGCATTTTTCCATGGCCCCCCACCAACCCCCCACAAAATCGTATGTATAGTATAGGAGTATAGTATGTCTTTATTCAAGCCAGGGGGTACAATCACGTATGGCTTTATGGGATAATAACAATGTTTGTTTTAATACTTAATCAAACAGTTACAGATTAGTGCACAATACTGTAATCAGCTGAACTTAAATACAATCAATTGTATCTCGATTTATTGGATCCCTTGGTTTCTTTGTAGGCATAAAGTTTTCGGTGGGCTGACTTTTTTTGTTAGCATTTTGTAACGTTGCATTTTGCCAGCCCTGTCAATGTGTTAAAGTCTATCACCACATTCCTACCAAATCACATGGAAATATTGTATAGTTTTTTTTCTCAAAACATCCCACATGGCCCCCACCGTCTTCCCACACTACTTTTGGGGAACCTAATCGTGATCATACCGTCTTTAGCTATCTTTAGACAAAACTGTCTTATTGCCATGATTTATCTAATCGTCAAGAAGAAATTTGAAGTCACATAATTGATTCATAGGGGGTTGTTGTGCAAAACATCATTATTTATACAACTAAGTACGTTTAAAAACCAATTTATATAGAGTTGACAATATTTTGAAACCAAATAATATATACACATATATTGGTTCGCATAATTATTGTATCATAATCACTTATATAGTCCTTCAATACACAATTCTTCTTTTTACGTACATAAATTTAAGTTTAATTAAGAGTATCATTAATATAAACAGTGAAAGTTTTGCATCACTTCATGAGTCATCTTATAAAGCCTGATTAAACCACGAAGACTTACGTCCATTTTTATTCTGTTTTAAATTAATGCTGAAATTGGTGCAATAGATGAACACGATATATATTCATGATATGTATCATTTATTAATAAATTTAACCTATACATAAAAAAATAATAATTAAATCATGTTATGAATATAAGAAACATTATTATATTCAAAAATTTCTTTTCAAACTATATTTTCAATCTTCAAACTGTTTTCTCTATCGACTTGAACAAAAATTCCATTTTTATTTTTGCATCTTGATACAGCCACGTATAATTGACCATGAGAGAATGAAGGTTTTTTTAAGTACAATCCTACATTATCAAAACTTTGACCTTAAGACTTATTTATAGTCATACTATATATATATATATATATATATGCTAATGGGGCTCTGCCCCCTCTGCGCGCGGACCCTACTAACACCACTTTTCTCAGTGCGCAAACTGTAGAATACAATATAATTATTTTAAAATTTGTACGTTGGGTTATCGGCATATTACAGCGACTTTAGATGAAGAATTAGTAGTTTTCGTTGGGTAAGTGCTGTCGTCTCCGGTGATATTTTGCTGCATGAGGGACCTACGAAGCAGGGCCAGAGACGTAAGGTAGTCGTAGAGCGATAGCGCTTATATGGTGAATCCTTTTTTTCTATCAAGGGTATACCAGCCTCTTAAAAACTCCCGAGGTAGGAAAAGTGTATATCTTACCTGGGGCAAAAAGTGCAGCAAACGCGCATGAGGTTAGAACGACATTTTTTGTATAAAGGGCGGAAAGTATAACTTTGTGCCCATGGGCACACTTGCTGCCCGCCAATTACTTTCTGCCCTAGGGTGGGAACAAACTTTTGGCCCAGCAGGCCTAGAATATTCCTTTCTGCCTGTGGGCGAAAGTAAATAGTAGGTGAAAAGTATGTCGAAAATATATGTTTCAAAATTTTGTTTTGTTTTTAATTTCATATTAGTATTACGATTATGCTAATGCATATCGTAATCATATAGTAAAACTATTTTAACATGGAAATACATTTTATGACTGCCAAGTACGTGATACAATTAGGTGACGAAAGGTTTCCAACAACAACACGACACAAAAACAAAAACAACAAGACACACTTTCTACTTCAAATTTTATAAAAATCATAGTATGTTTTTGGAAAATGCAAAATTTGTAAAATTCTGAATATTGATCTGCCAAATGGGATTTGCCTTTTTTAAATTAAACTCTTAAGACCACAATATTCCTCAGTGACCTTGAAAACGTATTATAATATAGCTTTTCAACAAAATGCTTACGATTCTAACGAATAAAAAAAGTAGAAGAAAAGTGCATCTTTAGAGCCCTCTAGTAGGGCTTGAAAGAAAAGTTGATGGCTTACGCTTGGAAAAACAGAACAAAAAAAAAAAGTTACAAAGCTGTCATACTTTTCTAAACTTTAATTTCGATGTAAAAAATCGCCGTTATATGCTAAAAATCCAACTTACAAAATTTTAAAATAATGTCGTCATATTTCACGAAAAAAATGCTAACTAAAACATATATCTTTTTTTTTTGACCCGCATAATTTTCCCCCTAAAATTCACAAGGTTGTGGTCAAAGTGAAAAATTTATCTAATATTTGTAACCGTGACTGACGATAAAGCTGTTGGTAAAAAATCTTAAAATATAGCACTATAGCGTTCTCATGGAGTACTATTAATCCTCAAAATGTAGAGGAAAAAATATTTTTCTGTTTCGGTTCACTTGAAATCTCCCACGCACAAATTTGATTGTAAGTGTATCTGTGTGAGTATATGTATGTATGTGATTACGTAGAAATGAAGTATTACAAAAAGTAGTAATATAATGAAATACTGCTGTGCAAAAGTCTTTGTCTTAATCGACTGTCGCACAACACATTTTTATTAAGAAAGATACTAATGGACAAATAAAGTTATACCATATGATACTTCAGTAAATTTTTAAACATATTTATTTAATAATCGATTATTATTGATACCTAAGTATCACTAATATTCCAAGGAAAATATGGTAAACTAAATTTTAGAATATAAGTGGTGAATTATTTTATTATGATAGTTTAATTATTATACTAACATTCTTAATTTTTAACTAGAAAAAATTGTTTTTCCAATACTACAATCTTTTGCGTTGTCGTTTACTTGGCGCCCCTGCCTTTTTGGTGCCCTGGGCAAGTGCTCAGTTCGCCCCACCCTTAAGCCGCCCCTGAGTTTAAGCATGTAAAATGAGATTTTCTAGTCATCAGCTATTCAAAACATAGTTTCAAGTTCCATGCTATCTTGGCAATAAATTTTAAGTATTGTAAAACTCAAACCTAACCTCAGACATGTCTGTAGCCTTCAAAAAATAATACATTATCAATATGGTAAATCTGAGAGCTGCTGGACATGGTTAGTACTCTATTGTAGTGTTTTAACTGTTCATCATCTTGTTATTGTTCGTGTATGGGTTATAACTACCAACCAAACCTTAAAAACTCATGGCATCCCCGTATTATTGCGTCTTTAACAAGAGACTCTCCAGAAAACGTTAATAGCACTTTCCATAATGTACATTCATTTATCTTACAACATGCTGCAATAAGAAATGTAATTCTACGTTAGTTGAGCCAAAATCTTCTTCGTAAGTGCCCATATACAACCATTTTTTTATTTTAAAATGTTTTAAAAATTTAAAACTTCTTAGCAATTTTAAATTAACTTTTGCAATCGAGCATCTTTATATTGAAAACATTTTATTGAAAACTAAAATCCCAATTATGTTTAAGCATAACCTCTTAAGATTTTATTTACGTAATACAAGCTTTTCATCTACGCACCCCCATGGAAATTTTCAACTATCTTTAAAACATGGTATTAACTGTATCATTTTTTAACTCTTAAGAATGAGATTAACAACTTTTTTATTATTCTTATAATACTATCAATAAACATGCTCCCCTTCTATAATATTTCGTTAAAATCCTAAAAACTCAATTCAGCCCTTCCAGAGAATCAAACGATTTGATGTACAAATAAAAAACCAATAGCCTACGTTAAACGTCTATAATTTTATCTGAATATCTATGTCCATACCCTACTAAACTTATAGACTATTTTCAATTCTTATTTAAGAATTGATCTGCTTTTTGGTTTACCTTGATATTTTTTTAGTTAGATTTGAATTCACCTTTAATTCTATTGAAGCTCATTTTATAATGGATATTTGTAGATCTACAGGTAAGCATGCAGATCAATCACCAACATGCTTAAATACTACTCCATCACACCTTAAAACTGTTAGACCAATGTAGATCTTGTGTGTGAGAAAGTCACTTGGAAGTGACAGCAGGCAACAAGTGCACACAAAAAGGATGTTTGATTAATAGGTAGCAAAAAGTATTTATTGTATTATAAGAGTACAATACGGCAACTAAAGGAGCCGTGTAAACGTGGATGCTAGATCTAGCCACATATATAGGAAAGCCAGCCGGCATCTTGACTACTATATAGCGTACATCTCTCTCTCTCTCTCTCTCTCTCTCTCTCCTTTCTCTCTATGATCAAGGCAAAGCCAAGCGTTCTTCACACTTCCTCCCTTTGTATCGATTGGAGTTGTGACTTCTGATTGATTTTTTGGCTCTGAAGTTGATACTATGCTTGTTTGTCTCCCTCATAACTGTTTTATGGGTTTAAAGTATCTAAAATACAAAGTCAAATTAAAATAAAGAAATTCACTTACATTTCTCTGATGTGAAAGATTTTGTCTCTGAGATAAAGGTAATTAGTGAGAGATAGGGGATTAGTCAATTAATCAGCTTCATTTCCTTATGTAGTTATCCGTCTGACATTTACTTTAACATCCAGTGCACACTACCTTATATAATCCCTACGTGTGTCTGCAGTATGTCTCTTAATATCTGTTTCCTCTCTAATTTTTAATTGCTCGTGAATTGTCTTAACACTGTCATCAAAATTTTTGAGCTTTTTGTTGCCATTTATCTGAGAGCACTTAATGGCTTATTAATTATCACACCAAATTGTCAGTGGATACATAATTTTACCTAGTATACTTCTGATCACCTTATCCAAAGAAATTAATTCTTGATACGAATCGCTCATCGCTCTGCTTGACATGTGGAAAGTATTACATACGACTGCTTATGACTTTTCCACATTACTGGACTTCCAAATAGTTTTATTTCAAGTCATAGCTAAATCTTTTAGATCTGTGAAGCTTGTGTCAGTCATGGCTATAAAGTCATTACCTGAGACTCTAAAGTTCAGTCCGAGATCAGCGGTATCTCTGAGATACCTGAAAATTCTCTTTACATCTTTTTAATCTGCATTTAAAGGTTGCAGTTGTTTTCTTGACAAGTAGTAAACTGTGAGCGCGATATCTGATGTTGTGGCTCCTGCTAAGTAGATCAGACTCCCGATCGCCTCTCTGTAGGGACCTTTAGTCTGCTGTGCTACTTCTGCTCCACTGTACTTTATGTTTGATTGTTTTCGTTTTTTGTGTTTTGTTGGGTGACCATCGGTATCTTCTGATGTTTACTCTCATTTATGTTCGATTTCTCTAAGATTTTCTCCGTATACTCTGATTGCGTGAGATTCAAGATTTTCTGTTTTCTATTTCTAACAATCTTCATTTCGAGAAATTCCTCTGGTTCTTCCAGATTTTTCATCTTAAATATTGAGTTTAACTTAGATATAATCTCTCTCAATTTTTCTCTATGGTTGCCTGCTCATAGACTATCATCCACGTATCGTACTAATTGGACCATCTGACTGTTCTTGCGCTACGTAAAGCGAAATGGTTCATTTATGTCTTTTTCAAGGCCAAGTTTCAAAGCTTCTTGTGTGAATCTCTCATTTCACCGCTTTGGGCTGATTCCAAGTCCATGTAGGGATCTCTAAAGTTTACAGACCTTCTTGTTCTTGAACTTTAAATCTGTTAAAAATAAATGGTGGGAAAATAGATACTTCAAACCAATCTTCTATAATATACTTAAATTTTTTATAATCAACATTTTATATCCAAAATAAAGCATCTTGCTTTAGCAACAGTCTTCCATACACTAAATATACGTATCGTCATCAAACATGTATCAATCACGCGAATCGAGAGCTCCTACGCATGCTCAATGCCTTAGCATCCTAGCGTCGTGCGCATAATTTCAAATTTACTTATATTGTAACACACCTCCTTAAATTTAAAATTTCCAAATTTTATTTAATCATGTTTTCATTTTAAATCAATCTGAAATCCTTTCTAAACTCAACAAATTTAATTCTCCCCACTGCCTTAGTAAAAGTGTCTGCTTCATTATCTTCTGAGTTTACTTTAACTATGTTAATTATACTGTTTAAACCATTCTCGTTTACTAAGTGAAAATGTGCTTCGATATACATCGAGTTTTTCGTATAGTTACCAAATTTAGCAATACTAATTGCACTAGAGTTATCTTCAAAAATATTTATTGGTTCATTGAAAATAATTAAGAAATCTTTTAATATATCTTTTATCCATGGGATTTCGCTTACGCTTTCAGACAACGCTACATACTCAGCTGCTGTCGAAGATTTTGTTACATTTTTTTGTTTCTTAGATTTTCAATATATTACATTATTAAACAGCTTTATAACGTAACCAGTAGTTGATTTTCTATCGACTGCATCATCTGCCCAGTCTGCATCCACAGAACAAGTCAAGATATCTACCTTAAAATTTCTTTCATACGTTAACTCAAAATCTTTTGTTAAACATAAATATTTGAAAATTCTCATTGCATATTTGTAATGAGTTTGATTTGAACAGTTTGAAATCTATTTGAATTGTTCACGCTATAACTGATATCTGGCCTTGATTTTGAGCTTACATATAGAAGTGCTCCTATCAAATTTCTGTAGTTTTTAAATTCAGATGCTGACCGTGCGGGGTCACATTTTAAGTTTTGCTCCATTAAAATTGTATGTAATTTTGGGCTTATTACATCATACTTTTCTGCTAAAGGTTCTTCATATCTTTCCTGATCTAATGTCATTATACCACTTTTACGGTGTAATATTTATACCAAGATATGTATTAACATCACTTATGTCTTAAATTCTCATCTTAAATTTATTTGTTAACACCATTTTAGTTTCTTGAATTTTATTTTGGCTTTTACTAAATATTCATGGATCATACACAAAGATAATAACATGAATAAAATTACATCCATCATGTTTATAACACAAACAATAATCATTCTCGCTTATTTTAAAGTTCGAATTTTTTCAATATGTATCCAAACACTCATACCACGCTCTATGGCTTTTTTTTAACGTGCATACTCTGTCTGTTACATCAATATAACCTTCTGGTTGTTGAACATACACTTCAGATTTTCCATTCCTATTCAAAAAAGCAGATTCCACATCTATTCGATTAATAAATAGATTATTTTGTAAACAATGAGCCAGTAAAATTTTAAAAGTTTGTGTTTTTGCTACAGGTGAATATATGTCGTTAATTTTTTCTTTTTGTTGGAAACCTCTTAAAACTAATCTAGCTTTATATCTATTGTCTGGTTTCTTGGTATACACCTATTTTAAATCAATAATTTTCTTTTTTTCTATCTATCTACTCATTCACAAGTTTTATTTTTGACAATGCAATTTATTTCTTTGTTCATAGCTTATTTCCAATTAACACGCTCTTTATCACTTATTGCTGCATTATAATATTGTGGAGTGTTTGCACTAACATAATTTACGTAGATACATGTTGCATAATTTTTTGGTTTATACGTTCCTGGTTCCTTACGCGTTCTTCTAGACTTTCTCATGTTACTATTATTTCTATTTGTATTTTTATCACTCTTTATAGTTTTGATGCTTTCATCCAAAACCGAATTATCATCGCTACTATTATTTTTATCATTCTTTTTACTGTAAAAATTTCCATTTTCTTCATCATTAAAACCTACTAATTTAACATCCTCGTCTACAGTATCAACATGTCTAGGAATTATAAATTTATTGTTAATAAGTACTCTATAACCAACACTTTCATACCCTAGTAATATTTCTACTTCTGCTTTTTTATCCTATTTATTATTTTGTTTAATCTCTGGCACTCTTACTAATACTTAACTTCCATACAATTTTATATTATTTAATTTTGGCCTAACTCCTATCATAATTTAATATGAAGTTTTCCTTCTAAAAATTTTTTCTTATGTTCCGTTTTTTAAGTAAACTGTCGTTTTAACTACTTCTGGCCAAAATTTCATATCTAATATTGCGTCAGTTAATAAACACCTTGCTGTATCCATTACTGATCAATTGTATCTTTCTGCAGATTCATTCAACTCATGCTCATAAAAAGGGCATGGATATATTATAATACATTTCTGTTTCGTAAATTTATAAATACTTTTGTTTGAAAAGTTATTCCCATTATCACATCTTAACTTTTTTACTCTTTTCCCTGTCAAGTTGTCTAATTTATTAATATAATCTACTAAACAATCACAAGTATCATTTTTAAACTTCATTATGTATATTTAAGCATTATTACTGTATTCGTCAGCAATAATTGAAAAATATTTATCTGAATTATAACTATCTCTATGAGGCTTATTCAAATCCATATGTAAGATTTCTAAGATATTATTTGCTCTACGTCTATCGTTATGAAATTGAATATTATGCATTTTAGTTTAAATGTAAGTGCCATATTTCAAATAATCATTCTCTAAATTAGTAGGCAGATCTTAAACTAACTTTTCTTGAAACATAATATTTAAATAATCAAAATTAACATGGCCTAGAATTCTATGATACTTTTCTTTTTGACTTTATATGTTACATCATATGCCAGTTTTTTATCCACTATGCTGAAAATCTTGCACATACTATTTACTTTATATGCTGTTGTTAGCAATTTATTCTTTTTATTAAATACATTTGCAGTATGATTTTCCTCAGTAATTTCATGATAATTTGTTATTTTACCAATACTTATTAGATTTTTTTCTATTTTTTCAACATAGTGAGCGTTTTTTATATGAAATTCTTTAATCATATTATTTAGTTTGAATAATCGATTTGTATTACCTTTTTTTATAGCTTTCAAAGATTTTCCATCGCCAATTTTAACTTTGACTGGATTTTGTAGATTTATATATTCAGAAAAATAATTTAAGTTATTAATAATATGATCAGTACAACCACTATCCCAAATCCATTTAATTTTATTACTACAATTATTTGCTTCGCAATCGGCAAGATTTTGATTCTTATTAATACTTGCATTGTTATCTAAAATTGTACAAAATAAGTATTTGTTGGTACTTTGATTTTCGCTATCGCTTCTACCATAATTGGCACGGTTATCTTGATAATGTTGTTGTTGCCAATGTTGATTCTGCCACTGATGGTATCCACCACGACCACGCTGTGCTCTGCCATGGCCTCTGTTGTTGTTGTGAGAGTTTTGCTGTTGTTGGTTGCTGAACTGACCTTATCCGCCTCCTTACTGTTGATTACTTCCTCCTTTGTTTACGTTTGAAATCCCAGTCCACTATCCTCTCGATGCATTTTATCGTTAATTATAGTTGATATTATTACTTTAACTTTGAAAATTTTCTGGCTTACCACACTTATAACAGCTTTCATTTTTTTTCTTTTCCACTTGCAGCACACTTGAATTTTCACTACTATATTTATTTTTGTATGGTTGATCTTTTATCTCGTGTATTTTAATTTTGTTTTTAACATATTCAACTGTTTGTTTCTCTTCTTT
Source organism: Copidosoma floridanum (assembly GCF_036245765.1). Classification (NCBI taxonomy): domain Eukaryota; kingdom Metazoa; phylum Arthropoda; class Insecta; order Hymenoptera; family Encyrtidae; genus Copidosoma; species Copidosoma floridanum. The sequence continues at coordinate 12,886,651 of NW_028321885.1, forward strand.
CAGAACGTCTATTAAATTACCAATATGTTTTAACGTAGGAGGTACTGTTCTTAGTAAATAATTAACCTTTTTCTTTCCATTAACCATTGCTCCAGCATTTTTTAACTCAATTATTATCTCTTCAAATTTACCAAAAAAAATCAGTAGATTTTTTAAAATCACTCAACTCAACTTCATGTTATTTATTTCTCACACATATCTACAATGCTGTTGATTCTCTTAAATATAAGTTATCTTATTTTATATAATCTTATATGAGTTTGTTTCTTCATCTATCAATTCGAATTGATCTACAGTAAATGCACTACATATGTAATTCATCGCTTTCAAATCCTTCTTTTCCCAAGCTGATGCTGTTTTGTTTTAATTTTTTGTTTCTTGATTAATTACATCTTTACATTTCCTTAAATTCAAATTATCGATATACTCTTTTTTTTAAAACTATAATTACTACCATTAACATTGGCAACACAAATTAAATATCATCTACCATCTTGTATTCTTCCTTTTCGATTTTGACTACTTTTAATATACACAGCACGTTTTCAAAATTTTTTAAAACACTCCTTCTCTTGTAGTCTCTATCTTCTTTTTTTAACTCAAAATTTGCACTGCTTATCTCTTTTCAGATTTTGCCTTTGTCTATCTATTGAGTTTTTTCTCTTCCTTATATATTTTATATTCACCTTTACTCAAACATTGCCTTTACATTTCTTTCCACCAAACATGTGCTGAACTTCCTCTTTCATAAAACTTTTTAATACTTTTGCATCTCAATAAATTTTGCACTAAAACTCTTGTGGAACATATCGCTGCACACGTTTCATACTAATCTTTTTAATACTCAGATGTTTTTTTATCCATTTTTAATTTTAGCCCCACTTGCAAGTGATTGTTACGTGCCTTCGAAGACACATGTAAAAAATTAAAAAAAGAACGAAACAGGCAACTCAGACCATGGACCTCTTCTACCATGTTAAAACTAAATGAGCCTGGGAAAATAGATACTTCAAACATATCTTCGATAGTATACTTGAATTTATTATAATTAACATTTCATATCCAACATAAGGCATCTTGTCTCAGCAACAGTTATACATTATACACTGAATAAACGTATCATTATCAAACATTTATAAATCATTTGAATCGAGAGCTCCTACGCATGCTTAATGCCGTAGCACTCGTACGTCACGCGCATAATTTCAAATTTACTTATATTCTAACAGAATAAAAGTTTATTACATCATAAATTTTTATTTAAATATCATATGGTAAATAACCATTGAGAATCGTGGTCTTTTACATCCGTTTGATGTACATCTAAATCGTATTTGTTGATAATTGCAAAAGCTATTCTTACTACTACTAGTCTATAGACTAGAGCACAGGTTTCTTTGAGTTTATACTTAATTCCTGACTTGGAAGCTTCTGATTACAAGTGTTTTTTCAAATATGGGGTTACCTTCTGAATTGGTTTTCTTTTTTAAGACCCATTTTGAGTATACTGTATGGACTTCAGCACCACTTCTATCTAATGACGGTCTGTCTACTATTTTCCATACTTGATTCTCTTTCATTAATTCAAGTTCTTCTCTAACAGCTTCAAGCCACTTTTCTTTTTCCTCTGAATCAATTGCTTCCTTGTAACTTACTGGATCTCTGTTTTTCTTGCAATGTAGGCGTGTTTGATATTATCTTCTAAACTTTCTTCAATTTTCTCTGAGTGCGTTATATTTTCTGCCAGTCTTATATGTGACCAAGTTGGTCGGTTAATTGTGGCTGTTCCTTCTGGTAGCTTACGAATCTTAGGCTCGTGTTCTATTGTCGTCTGATATGTTCTTCTTTTTCTTGGTTTCTTAGGTTTAAGTTCAATATTATCATTTGGAGATTTAGTTTCTCCACTACCTTTTGCATCTGAAATATGGTCGTCAAACTCTCAATGTTTCTCTAAATCATCTTTTAAATCTATTTTCTCTGAGTTAAGTTTGTTGATCTCAATACTCTTGTAAACAACTTTTTCATTGAACTTTACATGCCGTGAGATAATAAATTTCCGAGTCTGTTAGTGCCACAATATGTATCCTATCTTGGTAAAACCTACCAGAAACATTCTGATAGCTCTCTCTGGAAAATTTGGATTCAGTCGTAGGGGGTTTTTGCATATCCGAAACAAGTGAAACGTCTAACTTTATCCAAGTGTGATTTTAAAGAAGGGACTAATTTCTTTAAAGGTGTAATGAATTGTATACTGGCATAAGGAGTTCTGTTGTACACATATGTGGCTATTATTGAAACTAGAGACCACATGCTTTTTGGTAAACTCAAGTCTATTATAAGTGCTCTGATTTTCCACTCTTTTGTTTTGTTAAATCTCTCGAAAGTTCCATTTAGTTAGTACAGGAGTAATAGGTGATGCAAAAAAAACCCAAGTCCCTGAATTTTAGTTGAGATAGTATCGGCAAAAAAGGATTTTATTTTCAGACTAGCGTTTCACGTATACAAGGCGTACGTATCGATAGCACCGCTTGCCTACGCACGCACCAACAACAAAAAAAAATTTGCGTGGGCAATTCGTTGAGTCAGGCCCGTCCACATACGTGCACGTTCGTGCTCGATTGCATACCTGCAGCTTTAATGCGTGAGAGCGGCTTCTGAGAAACCGATACTAACTCCAGGCGTATTTATGTTTACCCAACCATCAAAAACGCCAAGGTACAAAAAAATATTTTCCATAAGATCTACAAATTTTGTATCTAAAATTTTTGCCACAAACGTAATGTAGTATAGTTAGATTCTTGTACCACGCATATGCAACATTGAACTACGCGGCAGCTCTGAATCACTCTTGGCGAAGAAACACCGTTACAACCCAACACTTCGTTGAAAGGAAAAAACATCTAATCTTAGCACTTACTTGTGATTCTCGTGTCAGAGCAGCAAAAATCAACAGGTAATACTTATGCTGCGATGTACCTGTCGCCATGTGCAAAAGTGCCCTTAACCTCTTAGAACGATGTAGGTCTTGCGTGCGAGAGGGTTGCTTGGAAGTGACGGCAGGCAGCAAGTACACACAAAAAGGACTTTTACTTATTTAGATAGCAAAACGTATTTTTTGTATCACAAAAGTACATAAAAAAACGTATTTTTTGATCACAGCAGTACGACAACTAAAGGAACTGTGTAGACGTGGACAGAGATGCACACAAAAGAGAGACTACCGTATAGATTTCACCTGGACTAGGGCTGGCGAAGGAGTGAGTCAGCGCTGGTGCGATGCTTGTAGAGTAGAGATGACGAAAGCCGAGAGACATCGAACTGTAGACTTAGCTATATATGTAGGTAAGCCAACTGGCGTCTTGATGACTATACAGCCTATCTCTCTCTCTCTCTCTCTCTCTCTCTCCCCCTCTCTGATTAAGGCAAAGCCAAGCGTTATTCACAAAAAACTATGTAACTAAGGTTCATGTACAAATATACTTTAGGTTATCCGGAAATATACATATAAATGGATGCAAACAGATCTGAATATCCACATTATGTATGTCCAATCACCTGTCAATCAATATGGACATCCAGCTGTATTTCTAAGTTACAACTCTTTGTCCTAACAAAAATTATAACGCTGCGTAAATTTCAAATCAATATTGACTTTTAAAATTGAATGAATGCTGAATTAGTGCTGAAACGACGCTAAATTAATCATGCATCAACGTTGATTTGGCACAAAAAGGAATATTCGAATCTGTCCTAAATTATAAAGTTGATTCCAAAAATTAGATAAAAATTAAAGAGAATTTATTCCATTACTATTGCTCCTAAAGCGTATGGTAATTTACAACTCTTGAAAAGTTCCACTCTTACTTCCTCCGTCAAAAGTTAAATATGTGGAATAAATACGAATATTATTCTGAATTCCAGTTAGTAATTAGGTAATAGATAAACAGACCTTTCGATATGATAACACATATACTATACCAACTACACTTTTACAAAGGTCTGATTAATGTTAAACAAATTTTCTTCATCAAATTTATCTAAATAAAAGCTTATATCACTTTTTTGGAGTAATCTTTGTCCTAGTAGGTATGGAGTTACTTGGTCTAACGTAAAATTAATTCGTTGATTGATATAATAAACCGGTGCTAAAATAAAACGTTAATTACAATAACGACGTGTCGTATCATAATTTACGATATCAATTACATGTATAGTACATAAAAATGACACGTCATTTTTTAAATAAATGACACAGCGTATTATACTCACCTATCTCTGCTGTGCACTGTACTATTCTTTTGTAATGTGCAATGGACGAAGGAGCTAAAAACCCACTAATTTTATCCAAAAAAAAGATAATTAGTACAATTATTGATAAAAAGCATTTTATGTACAAACAACTTTTTAATGATACTTGGTATTTAAAATACAACTTGAGAGCGTAAAATTTAGTATTAAAAGTTAATTATAAATAAAAATTGGGTAGTTTTAGTATCGATAGAGTGTTTAAGGGTCATGAGTTTTTTCAAAATTTCTGAAGAACTCAAAATTTTTAACACGTTTTTAGACGGAAAAATGATTGTTTATAGGCACTGACGGAGAATATTGTGGTTAAACTAGCACAGAATTACATTTGTTTTTAAAGTGTGTTATGAGATAAACGACAGTATATTATTTAAGGTGCTATTTACATTTTCTAGATAGTATCTTGTTCATGATAGAATACTACAAATTTGGCGTAAGTTTTTATGGTTAGGTTGGTAGTTGTTACGGTTATATTAACAATAACAAAATAGTTTACAGTTAAAACAATACAGGAGATTATTAACCATATATAGCATCCTTCAGATTTACCATATTTCTGAAAATAACGTTTTTTAAAGTCTGCAGCAGTTTTTGAGGTTAGATGTAAGCGTTATAATTCTTTACATTTCTTGTCGAAATATCATACAACTAGAAATAACGTTTTGAATAGGTATCGATTAGAAAATGTCATTTTACATGCTTAAACTCTGTAGATTCTTAAAAAAAGAAGATCTCGTTATTTTAAGTTACACGTGAAAAAAAGCTCATTTTTTTCTCAATTTAGGGTTATACATTCTCTTTGAAATATTTTTCGAATATTTAAAGAAAAAAAATTAAAAAGTTTGATTAAAAATTGTGACTCTTAATTATTTTCGAAACAAATCACCTCGTCGATCCCCACTGTGCGGCGTCGTTATCCTCGTCTTCCGTCGAATGAGCGTCATGCAACTTTCATTTCTGTCTGTTTTTAGTGTACTCTTATTTTACTAATGCCATGAACTGCGCTTTCAAAACGTCTCTTGAGGTTGTCTCATCAATATCGACCCCTCGCTTATTTGGATTCCCGATTACTTGTTCTTTCAGCAGATGTAGGCTTTATTGATTGTTACCTGTTTATCTACTGGCTTTTGCTGTTCCACAGTTAGCTTGTTGATCTTTGACTCATTCTCAACCGACCGTTTCCATTGGAGCACGCATGCCCCTTGACTTATCCTTGTTGGACTCGTCTTTCGTCACTCTCTCAGCAGTCGTCGTGACTACTCCATCTTGTAGCTTACTCTAATATAGTCTTAACGCGTCCTTGAATTTTAATTCGTGACTTCTAATTTCCTTGCGTTTTACTCTATTCTCTAACGTTCGGAACACGAGCGTTTTTTACTCGAATTTTTACTCTTCCCTGTCGCCAGTTGCCAAGTATTGAATAGCCTTGGGAAAAGATTGGAGTACATGGGCATTTAAGTATACACAGTATCAGGTACATCTCAAAGCTTATCTATACTTAATTCAGTGTATACTCAATTGCCCGTTTACTTTAATCCCGCTCCAATATTATTTAATGCATGACAGTAATTAATTATGATTGTTATAATTATGATTGTTATAGTTACTATTGCTATTTTACTTGCATCTATTGTAGTCACAGTTATTTTTGTGATAGTTATTATTTTTATAACCATCAGTATAGCTTAGATTGTTGCTTTAATAGAAATATGTATCATGGTTTTTATAGTTACATCTATTGTTACGGCTTCTTTTTTTCTGATTATGTACATGACTGTTATATTTACATTATTGCTTGTGTACATTGTTTCGATTTATTTTACCGGTTTTTATGTTAGGGAGTAGCATTTCCTTATATCGTGACTTTTTTTTTATTAGTAGGTACGTTTTTATGACATTTTGGCTTACCTGGACTGGTGAGTCACTTTTTTTTACATTGGGATCAAGTGGTTTATCATCCATGTTGTCTGTCTCTAATGTAATTTAGAAGCGTGCTTGCCATATTCGTTGCAGTATAAGCAAAAGTGATGATCACTGTGCACTCCAAATTATTTTAGTACGTCTGTTTATTACTTTCTTTTATCGTGATATTATGTAAAATTATTAAAGTTCTTGTCTTTTGTTCTCGATGGAAACCATCGTGCTTTGATTCGTGCCTGTTTCATTTGGTGCAAGCTGAGATTTCTCTTCATTTTTAAGGTGGCTACTATTAGCCCTCCTAATGTTTTGGAGTTAAGACACGTTTTTCCGTAGTCATATGGGCCTCTAATCCGTATGTATGTTGTTTTATTGCCTCTTGTTTTGCGCTGTATTTCAATAGCGATTTTTCTCTTACAGAGTGTTGAGCTTGCGTCGTAATACTTTATTATTCTTATACGTAAATTTTCTACTCTTATAATATATTTCTTGATAGTTTGCCCTCTTACTGCTTTTTGACTTTTAATCTTACTAATATTTTGTTGGTGCTACTAATGCTGTTTTCAAGTTCCCATAAAATTCTTCTACCGCTCTAAATTGCACCAGCTGTGGTACAAATTCAGTTGATTTATCTTTTAGTTGATGTGCTAATGCACTTCTTAAAAAATTTTTCATACATAGGGCCCACTGTCCAGACTACCGTCCTAGCCTGTTTAAAGAGGGATAATTAAACGGATTTTCCATAAAAAAAGCGTTTGTTGTCAGGTTACTTATTAAAGATACACTATTATGTATCAAGCGTATATGAGTAAAGTTTTCTGTACGATATAGATTCAAAGTAGATGGATCTTGACTGTTCGCATAATTTTTATTAGTCCATTATTAATCAGATTCCTTTGACGAATAAAGTAATACCGAGCGATTTTTTTTGTGGTGATTGTTTGTATAATTTGCATTTCTTATTATTGTGGCAGCCTCAATTGTTTCTTTATTCTCTAATAATGTGACTTGCGATTGCATTTCATGAAGTGACATTTTTCCAATGGTCTGTTGTTCTAGTATGGATTTTCAGAGTAACTCAGTGTAAATGTTGTTTGATTTCTGCATTGTAGAATATCTCTTTTCAGTAAAGTAGGAAATGTTGCATCTAGTTATGAGAGTTCCACGTTATTTTTATTTGTATTCTGGTCCTGCAGTACTTGTTTTTGTCTATTATGGTCAAATTTTTAACATTTCAATTGAAAATAACTTTCGCTCTTTGTAAACTTTTCCCCTCTCAGCTAGGGACTCTGGATCGTGCTCCAGTATAATTCTAGCTATCTTGATTTCCAGTAAATTGTTACGTACAAATTTGTGTGATTCTGTTTGGCTTATGTATTCGTGTAAATCTAGGCTGATGCCAGATGGGTCTATCGTACTATATATAGAAGAGAGAAAATAATATACTAAAAAAATAAGAATTCGCAAGTGTGCCTCGTGTATTGTTAAAGAGTGGGTTTATTTTTTGAACGGGGACTGATTCCACAAATTTTAGACTTTCAAGCTGTCTCAATTTCATCATAGTTTTTAAGCTGTTCCAGATTTTTGAAATAGGTTTGAACGATTTGGTATTCCTAATACTTTTAACCGATCTTTTTTATTGCTACGTTCCATGTTGAATCCAGAGGTCCAAGTCGTATCGAGCGAGTTTCAGCTTGCTAAGCCATTGATGTAAACCGCTTTTTGTGTAACACTTTTTTTGTGTAAGACTATTCATGCTATTGCTGTAGTGATCTTTTACGAGTATTTATGCCCTATACGTCCCAAATTTTTTGCTTTTTTTACTTTTCTTTTTAAAGGTGGTGATAATTTTGTTTGCAGATGATTATAATTAATTAAATTTATTATTATTGTTTCTTAGTTCTGTGGATTTGAATATTTATTTTCAGTTAAAATTAATGAACATTGTGTATTGGATAGGTATCAGATAGTACTTAGCTGAATTTGTCTTCTCTCCTTCTAACTGTTCCTTTAGTCTTCCTTCATTCTGTATAGCTTGGTGTTGGTTAGTCATGTCCCTGCAGCGTTTAATGTCTGATGATAGCCTTGCTGAATTGCCTTGACGTATCTTCATTTAACTCTTTCTTTATCATTGCATTAACGATAAACATTATTTTTTACGACAAACTAATGAATTTGCTGGTATCCTTGCGTTTCGCGAAGTTAGCTGGTTTTCCCGCATAAGACATGAAAAAAAAAAAATTGTTTTTTAATGTTCTAATCTTACTTGCGACTGCTCTTTGACTCTTTCACAGCCTCCTTTCGACTCCTAAATTCTCTGCAGCTGTGTCTTAGACACAGTAAATTGCAATTGACATCGGTTATAATATTTATACTAATGCAATTAGCTAACAATATGAAAAAGAAATATTCATCATATTTTTTTAGTTTTAAGCAGTTTCCATAAAAGAATTTTTATAACAGAAATTGTCATGTAATTTTTCTGAAAATCCTTTTGTATATTGTTTTTAAGCCTAAATTTTTTTTTGAAAGAAAAATTGTACTTTTGAAAATTCTTACAACACATTATGTAAGTTCAAAAATATTTAGTGATACTATGTCATTTTCTGTAAACAATACTAAGTCTACGTAATTTTAATAGTTAATTTTTACTACTTATATTTTTACACAGACGATGAAGACATTCTGTCTTAAATGAATGCCCCCTTTGTCCATTCCAAAAACTAAGTTAGACTTAAAACAATCTCGAAAATGTATCAAGACTTTTACATAATTTGTAACAATCATAAAACTAAAGAGTTCTGATATATTGTGTTTATATTAATTTAAATTAAAAGTTGTAATTTATGTAATCTTGATAGTTATTTTAAAATTCTTTTTAAGGACGTTCACAACCTTCGTTGCAAGGCATGCGTTTAAAGTGGGTGGAAGTAAAACTCGTAAGCAAGAAAATTTTGGTAGCATTGCCTCGCAGATATTCATATTTAAAAAAAAATACTAATCGTGTTATCAAATTTAATACCAAACAGTAATCACTGGAACTGACTATTTCACTGACTAAACCACATTTTTTTCATAGTTGAAATAAAAAATGAATGCTATAAAGAACTTTGTGTATTCTAGTAAATAAAGAAAAAGTTTTAGAAACAATGATTTTTTGAAATTATTGTTCACTTATGAAACAGAATTTTACGTAAATAAGAAAAATCAAAAATTAAATTTAACAGTGTGATCTTAAATAGTTAAATCACATTGACATGAAAGCAAAACCGTGTTAAAAAAGTAACATTTGACACGGATGAACTTGCGTAGAATCCTCCCAATATATTTTCAACCCAACAAGGTAACCTTCGCTGGACGAAATTATTTTTCTTACAAACTAAGCTTACAAACTACTCTAAAATAAAAATTAATTACGTAACGCTGTTCACATAAGACTACTTGGAATTTTATATTCACATTAAGAAATACTAAAATTTAACTGTCAATTCAAGGCATAGATTAAAACAAAATAATGATACTCTAACTTAGAATGCATTTATGCTCAATTCTGTACATTTTTCTTGAGTAATTAAAATTCAAAACTAAGGAATAAAAAGGCATAGATGTATGATATACATACAAGTAACCCAATACTATTGCGTGGACTTGCAACATGAAAACGCCGTGTTCAAGATCAAAAACTCATGAGATAAAAAAATTCATAAGAATAAAAACCCTTGGCATGATGAGGAAAGCGGTCAGTGGATCACTTCTCGGTTAATTAAACAGCCAGAAATTTCTATCAACTAATTAAATGATCGTACACACCTTGTGAAATCAACGCATGCTACTAACCCTTGAATAAGAGACGTGACAGCGACGACCACGCCAAATTGAAATAAAGTGGAAAACGCGAACCTTAAAGGAAAAAGATTCTCGAAAACGCTGGAAAACTTCCTCTAAACTAAACCACCATGCACCAAAAAAAGACTTGAGAATCAAAAAATAGCACTCCTTGGGTACCGATCACCGATTGAGGACCACCACTTGGTTGGATCAATAAAGCAACCAGAAAAATTTGTGTCCCTTATCTTAACACATCAAATAAATTGATGAGAAGACGATACCAGTACTAAAAGAAAAAAATTTACTACTTCTCGACTGTACAGCAGCGCGGAGTGACGTAGTTAGCTCCAGCCGTGCTTCTCCAACGGCAGGCAAGGAGAACACTCCAGGCCTTTTCCAGTGAGACCTTAAGTTGTCCCTTGAAAAATGACTCCCTGAAACTGCCCTTCCGAGCCCTTTGCTCCGAGCTCTCTCAAGTGAGCTCTGTCCGCCGCACAGTGGGCTAGAATGCCAAAATTTGTCTCAAAATAAGATAACTCTTGACAGAAAACTCCGATTTGGACGTTTTTTTTTTTATTTTTCAGCGTTTGGATAGTGAAATAGAGGAAAATTAGTCTCCAGTCGTACCGTGAGTCTGGGGGGGCAGTAAAAACCCCCCAAAGTCCCCCAAAACCAAAAATAGAGCCTTTTTTTTTTTTTTAATATATCGTTCACTAAAAACGGATAAAAAATTTTCTATAGTAATCCGATGTCACATAACCTATAGTTCACTATAGTTTTGAGCAATTCAAGATGGCGGCAGCAACATGGCGACCAAAATCAACGAAATTTTTTAAAATTATCATTTTTTTTATAAATTAAGTATAAACTTAAATGTAATAGTTAAAATTTATTTTTAATAAAATAAAGTCGAAATGCCCGATGCCATTTTGTTTTAGAAATGGCGGCTGGCGCAAAATGGTGGCTGATATATATCTCCAAATTCCCTGCAATATGGGTGTCAAATAAATGAGCTCTTAAAGTGGTATACAATAAAGTAGATCTCACCTTTATAAGTTTAAAATAGTGGTCAAGACAAGATGGCGGCTTGCGCAAAATGGCGGCTGATGTATATCCCCAAAGTTCCCGCAATATGGGTGTCAAATAAAAGAGCTCTTCAAGTGGATTAAAATGAAATAGATTCTACCTTTATACGTTTTAAATGGTGGCCAATATAAGATGGCGGCTTGCGCAAAATGGCGGTTTTTGTATAGCTCCAAAGCTTCCGCAACATGGGTATCAAATGAAAGAGCTCTCCGAGTAGAATAAAATACAAAGATTGAACCTTTATTAATTCAATGTGACGGACAATTTATAATAGCGGCTGATGTTCATCTTTAAAGCCTCCGCAGTATAGGTTTTAAATTAAAGGGTTCTTTAAATAAAATGATCAAAGTAGGTTGCACTTTCATTAGTTAAAAGTAGAGGACAATATATAATGGTGGCTGTCACAAAATGGTGAATTGATCTTTTTTGTAACCCCTTTGATATGGGTTTTAAATAAAAATGTTTGACAAGTAGAATACGGCAAGTTGTGTGAAATTACTGGAGTTACATATGGTGGATAATGAAACATTACAAGATCCTAATCAATGTTTATATAGGACATTGATCTATAAAATTTTGTTCAGTTAATCTGTTTACATTAAAAAATTTACGTTTCGAGATACATTAATAAACAACGTACTTAATTTTCAAATTTACTAAACGATAATTTGTTACGCACATTAAAAAAAATGGTTTTACACTGTTAGTGAATTGGTTATCTTGTCTTACACTTACTGATAAAATTACAACATGCGCATCCATCCCCAAACCGAGGATTCACGCATTCCCCAAACTAATTCATCTCCTGACGCACGCGTACACACACACACCACACACACGTGCGTACACACGAGTAAAGCACCTCCTGTATGTGTATTCTCAATATATATATACATCTTCCTACATTATACAGTGATTTTGGAGGGTCATTCCACACAACACCCTCTCCATTACTCATTGGCCCCCCACAGCCCCTCTGAATAAGGTAAATTTCTAACAAGTTTTAACGTAATTCATATTCGGTTGAATAATTAGTAAGCCCCCTTAACCCCCCTCAGCTTCCCGCTCGATTTAAAGGATTTTGCCCTCAGCCCCTCGTCCACCTTCCTCAGCTCCCCTCTTAATAAATTAAAATGCTGTCAGTTTTAACTACATTTTTATTGGGTTAAATTTTTGTTTAGTCCCTTTAGTTCCTTTTCCGCCCCCTGTATAACGTTGTCACCCAATAACTGAATAATCCAACATAATTTTTTAGGTTTCCCTTCAGTCACCCTTTTACTGAATCTCTAAATAAGACAAATTTATATCGGTTTTCATGTCATTTCTAGTTATATGTATATTTGTACCTTCTGTCTCAGCTCTTCTTACAGTTTTAACAAGCCCCTATTTTCTAGCACGTTTCCACACCACCGTTAAGGTACTGCTTTGGTGTGATAATTTTTTTTCTTCAATTTTCTAAGAACTCAATAATTGCATTAGTAAATAAGTATGAGAAAATGACATTGTAATTTTAAATTAAATTAATAACAACGAATAAACTGACAGGATATTTAAACCAAGGACCTGGCTTGTAGCCCTATTTACCACAAAAAAATAGAAATTACATTTATTGAAATATGTCACATAGTGCACATCGTCATAGAATAATATTTAAATAATAGTTTGATTAATTTAATACATTTATTTATTATTTAAACTAACTGTGCAAGAATATTTCGGACAATTTTATACTTTTGATAATGTAAAGAAATTAGTTTTTTTTTCTTACCATGGGCCCTTCGAGCGCTCATGTTTGTACTTTGTGCTCTAGTGACGTAATGTATCATTACATGATTTAGAATCTTATTATTCAAAACATAAGTATATTCGTTATGAGAAGTATGTACAACGCTATTTATTGAAAGCTAATATCTTTACAAAAAATATTGGAACAAACATCAGTTGTTTTCATTTATTTGGTACTTGAATTGATTCACTTTTTCCTTCTCTAATATCTAATAATAATTTCGACAATGTTGCGTTAATCGAGCAAATATAGATGATATTAAATTTTAGAATACAAATCAATGTCCAATGGTATAATGATTTAACACTTTATTGTATAATCGTACTTTTATTATTTATTTTTAAACTTGGAGAATTTGTCTGAAATCACCTCCTCAAACAAATAATTTATTACTAAAATAGAGATTTGTATCACATAAATCACGTAATGTTTTTTCAACTATTTTCACGGCTGTTTTTGAGATTATAGAAGCCTCGTCGTATGTAATTACATCTACTTCTTTCATTTTTTTTTTTTAAGATTTAAATGACAAGACGAACTTTCTACATTGTTTAAGTCTAATCGTAAACGAAATTTTATGTAACTGGTCATTTTTTTTGGAAGTTATATTCATGCTATACCAGTCTATGCTATAGAAAAACTTTTTTTTTTAACAGAAATGAATCAATAAACTAACGCTTCATATTTAAATGCTTTTCCTGAACCTCTTATGCCATCAATAACAAAGAAATTTTTTTGTTTGTTCACATTTAATTTGAAAATTGTGATTTATGATCAGAGAGTCATTACAGCCAGAGAGTATAATTGAAGATTATAGTGTAGTTATGAGTTTTTTCATTCTCATTACATCTTTAAATATTCATATCTATACTCAATATTAGGCTCAGTTAGAATTCTGTACAAGAATGTTAAAGTGCAGTAAAAAATTCGCCTTAGATCTTTTTTTCTAGAAATACCATATAATCAAAGGAATGATTAAGAAATGTTTTTAAAATTTACCTCTTCAGATATTTTCTGCAATTAGAAACAAGAAAAAAAATTGTCTTAAAAATTTAATTTGGCGGTTCCCCCACTCTTAGATATACAAACGGCCCCTCCTCCGTCTCGGTTTCGCCCGAGACTAACTAAATAGAACACCGCAGTGTGTTGACATGTAATGTAAAACGTTTTGAGTTAAAAATTTTACATCTATTTCTCCCCCATTTCAGAACAAGAATCTTCTTATTGAAAACATATTTGTTCGGAATCCATACACTTTATTTGGTCAAGTAAAAAGTCGTAAAAAGTGAAAAAAATATAATTATACTGAATACTACTGTGCATTTCTTATGCCATAAGGTAATCGTTGGCCCTAAAAGTCTATTGATTTGCAGTTCCTCCCGTATAATCTATAAACACTGTTCTTTTTCAAAGCTGTGAAAATTTAAAACTCACAAGAAATATAGAATTAAAAAAAATTATTTTTTTTCCTCTCATCTCACAACTTTATTACCTCAGTAACAGAGTCCTGGAGCTTAAGCTCTACATTTTTTCTCGCCACAAAAATACAAATACATATTCTTTATATTTAAAAATCTGAAAGATTAAAGAGATTACTGTGAGGGTCATAGTAAAAAGCTGATCTCTCACTTAACAAATTTTTTATTCACTGAATTTAAAGCTGCTTCAGTCTCGATAGATGATCAGCGTCATTTTCTTGACGCCTTAAATTGTATTCATTAGATGCATTAAAATTTTTTTTTACAATTCGACTTTTGGCATAGTTAAGACTTTTGTGAGCCTTGAAGGCTACTTTTTTAAACTTCATTAGGTTGTAATATATTTCGTGGCAAGGTAGTTCAACGTCTGGTGACCCAGAAAAGGACTGGTGAGTTTTTTAAGGAATATTTTTTTTTGATTGAAGTTTCCAGCGAACGTGATTGCCTCTATACCTCAGGATGATCTTCTTTGATCTGTTATTGTAGTACCACATTAATTGAGAGGAAAACTACAATGTTTAAAGCTTTAGAGCTAGTTATAGAGCTTTTTCCCAACGTCTCCTGGCATAACGTCGAAGACGTTGATGTCTAAAGCATCTTCTTTCTTTGCAGACTCAGTTGTTTTGGTGATCTAAGGTGAAGAAATTGCTTCGCGACGATTGCCCGTTGGAGACTGTCCCGTTGGCTTAAGTTTACTTTTCCTTCATAGCTGTTAGGTTCTTCCAGCGCAGACCTTGAAGAGGATCGGTGATCCCTGGTTAAATGCTTAAAGTTAAGAGGGTAATATTAGATTATTGGTCACTGGGGTTCGTAGCCTTGTGACGAACAACTTCCCTTATAATTTCTTCCAGTGAATGACTGACTTGGTTTGATAGTGTCCGGCTTTACGTAGTCTTTTAGTCGATGAATCGTTTTCGAAAATGGTAGTAGAAATGTATTTGTTAGCAAGGTAGTTTAAACTTGGGTGGCCTTTAAAAGAACCGATGAGATTAATGGTTAAGGAAACGAACCAGTGGTAATGTTTCCAGTTATTCCTTATTATTATTCTTGATGATAAAAAGCCACCTGTTGTTAGCTTGACTCTTATCCTTGGAGTCTTTGTGTACGGATACCATACTGGAAGGATGTACGCCGCTGACTAAAGAATGTCTCGTCATTAAATCGTTCCCCGGATAACCAACCGCTTGTCGTTAGTCGAGAAAGTGGGCCTGGAAAATACCTTGTATTTTGGTAGCGTTGTGACGACCATTAAGAAGGAGGCCGTTGTGGCTGCCCGGACTCTTTAGGGCTGTCTTACCTGGCTTGAATTTAATGTAGAAAATTCTCTGACGGCACCAGGCTGGATGGTTGAACGACCACAAAATCCTGAAGTGTTGGAGCAGGTTGTGCTCTGACTAGACACGACTTCTGGTGCTCTACTGGAGATGTTGACGTTCTGAACACCTATTTTTCCGTGGCACTTGGTTATCTTGGCAATCTGAGATGAAAACTGATTTATTACGCTTGCTCATGAAAAAATAGTGTCTTCAGTAGCTGGGATGCTCATCTGTACGACTAACAACTTTGTTTTTGGTGTACTGCCGATGAACAACTACGGTAATCGACAACTCGATGGGGCATGTTGTAACCACTTATTACTATCTTTGATTGCAAGTGGCTTCAATTTGACCTTAAGGCCACCTAGTGGATCCTTCTGAACTATAGCGCAAAGCTAGCTTATTTGAGCAAAACTTTGAGCTCATGTATGGCTATTGTTATTGACTTTTTCAAGGAAAACTGTGTGAAAATAAGTTCGGAATCGTCAAAAATCAGTATGCAAAATTTCAGCACAATTGGTTAAGTAGTTTTCGTGGTTAGCAATTACAACGGATTTAGCAACTTTGTTTTATACATTAGTTTGTGTGTGTGTGTGTGTGTGTGTGTGTGTATGTGTATGTATGTGTGTCTAGTAAACGATACATGCACATACATATATATATACGCGTATTACTTAAGCGGTGAGATGAAAAGAAGAAATTTATTTTACAAATTACATATGTATTTACGGAAAAGTCGCTATTTTTAAAGAGTATTATATTATCCTAAATAATTTGAAAATGTTTATATAATACATACACAAAAGAGAGAGAAAGAGAGAGCAAGAGAAAGAAGGAAAGAGGGACGTCAGTTAAGATTAAAAACTTTTCATTTATCCTATAGCCCTGAGGCCGTATGGCAACAACATAAAGTTATAGTGCATTCATACAGTTTGTAGTTAAAGATTTAGTGACAACATTCAAGATAACAGACGAGTTTTACAAGAAAATTTCCATGTCACTATTCAAATTCTCGTAACAATATGTCCATGAAACAATGTATTGGATTTGAATTTTAACGTAAAAACTAACTTGTAATTTTGGGTGCAAGCCCTATAATGCTCTTTAACAAAATATTTAATTACAGCTGATGTAGGAAATTTATAACAAAAACATAGCAACAAAGTTTTTCATAACATACGAATCTAACAGAATACTTTATGTTACTGTTTAAAACTATCACACCAATGTTATTCAAACGAAGTATTCAGTTTTTCATTTTAACTAAGTAACTTGCATTTATGTATTCCTAAACGCAAGCTTTATGACGCATAGTAAACTTCTATAGCCAACCAGAACCTAAACTAAGACGAAAACATACGGCTCTATAGATAGGTTTTAGTCAGTAGCACACAGTTAGCCGTACAGTACAGACTGAAATGACCCCATCGTGTCAGAGTCCTTAATAGCTCCCAGAAGCTTGTCCCAAAACCTAAGTGCGTTAAAGAAAAGTGATTGCTCATACGTAACCGTTCAGGCAAAAAGCCTATAAAATTTCTCCTCAATTTGTATCACAGAACGTCGAACTTCCTCAGCCCTGACTGGCAGGTCACTTACGTATTGTGGCCTGCTTGTTACTAGAAAGCGATAGGCAGCCTGTCCCAAATGATGCATCGACGTGCTCTGCTAGTCAACTAGCCCAGACGTTTATTGTATGGCCTTAGTTCCATATCACGACACACTTCGAAAATAAAGTGGACAACTGTGTTGCATGGTGCAGTTTAGTGTCTAGATACTTTAACATATCAAAATAGATCATTGCTTCGTAATCAATATATGGCAGAAGAAACACACCCGCCGTTACCTTTTTCATGTTCCATAAGAGGGATCCAGCCTTGTATCTCAATCTTTGAGGGGCTTTGTGGACGGAGGATAACGAGCGTACTACCTGGGCTTTTCATGACCATATGACAAACCCTACGGCATTCTAGACGTAACAGGGCGTGGCTTGGTATTCACCCCATCCAAGCACACAACTATGTGCGACGGTTGTGTTAGGTAGTAGTAGATAAACTGAATTGAGTTGCCCAAGAAACACAAGTGTCTGAGAGTCTGGAGTAAAACATAATGGTTTAGGGTGTTAAATGCTTCTTCAAAGTCAAAAAATAGTGAAACTGTTACCATGCTTCTATCCATCCCCCATCTAATGTCATGCAACACTTGCAATAGTGCAGTCTGGGTGCTGTACCTGCAATGAAACCCAGACTGAAATATCAAAAGAAGAAAAGCAGACTCTAAATATTTATTGATCCAGTTCACCTACAGACAGTCAAACACCTTTGCATAATGAGGCTGATTTACGATTGGTCGAGTCTTGGAAGGAGACTTAAGATTCGACATTTTCGAGAGTGAAACTACCGAAGATAATTCCCATATACTAGGATAAATACCTTAGGCCAATAATTTATTCAATAGCTGGGTCAAAAATGGTGCAATAACAGGCTTTACGTCTTTGCAGCAATTGAGAGATAAACCATTCCTTCTAACACTCAATGACGCACCTCAATGACCGTAACCGGGTGAAAACTGAGAAGCCGATTCACTATGCTCACCAGGTTTTCATCCAAACAGGGAGCATGCCTGCACGTCAATGATGAGTATGAATCAGCCAGAAGATCCGATGAGATACTGTAAAGCAGCGAGAGAGGTCCACCCGCAACGGTTTTAAAATGGTGCAGAGTTAAAGCTTCCGACATTCTTTGATATAGCATTCTGGCGAAAAGATTCTCTATTCCCACGTATCTCAATCTTAGTATCGCTCGAGTCCTGCTATATTCCACGATCAGAGTGGTCATACAAGTGCGTTGGGTTTTCTTATATAGCTGATCACAGCATTTGCAGTGCTTCCTTAAGTCATCTGCAAACCAACGTTTGCAACCAAGCCAGATTGGCATTGGTACTGTTTAAAGTATGGTTTCCGTGTCACATTTGTACGTCGAGATTGGTGGAGATTTCGCTCTGCTGAGAAGCCCCAAAAATTGTGCGAGCGTAAACACAACTTATTGGCCTCTGATACCTCAAATTAGTCATCTGCATAAATGGAATCACGGCCATAACTGAAAGGTGCATTCGATTGACCAGTAGCCGACACTCTGTCTAGTAAATCAACAGTGATATGGTCAATCTAAGCGTGGGCATTCTTACTATAGCACGTTACGTTGAATGGGGCTAATGTCATTGAATTGTCAAACAAGAGTCCTCGCAAGTATACTGCGTAGTAGTTGTCGCTTGACATAATAGTATTTCGACCACCTGTGATTATTAGGTTAGGATAACGTGTAGAAAACCTGCCGAAGCATCAAAAAATTTAGACAGAACTTTTCCCTTTGAACGCCTACATACCGATGCCAACAAAAGCCTATGTGAGAAGTTCATTTTCATTCACACTAGATATCATGAACGAATGTACAACCTTACACTGAAAAGTAGCTCTTACATAGCACGTAACACTACCAACCTGTATATATTCTCGTTTTCCTGTATTGGATTTTAAGCCACGATCATTCCAAAACAACATGTACGAGGGAATCGCATACGAGGTAGACTCATGTGACAGGGTAAGCCAGGATTTGGAAAGGGATAGGACTTCAATATCATATCTTCTTAAAAGACACTCGATTTTTCCCATGTATGATGCCATAGAGTCAGTATTCATATGTAGTACTTGTAAAAAAACCTTTTTGGCACAAATAAATCTAGTCAAAGGTTGGTTATCAAGTCGTGTTAACTTTTTAAGATCTGATTCTATAGCAATCTGTATTTTTTTGGCTCTGTCTTCATTTCGAACAAAAATCTAACCACCACACGTTCAAGCGCACTTGTAGCCACATTTTTTCTCTACATCCTTGATTTCCAAGAAAAGTTTATGTCCTTAAAGTGGCAACATGTTATACATCTTGATGATTGAGTCACCGTACAGTGTTACCAAATTAAGAAAAAAGTGCAAAAATTCGTGCTTTACTAGAATTAAAGCTTTAATAAACTATATGATGGCTTATGCTGTTCCTTTCGTTATGCTCTATTAAAAAATCAAGTCCCTTGCCTGTGTATCTCAACACTTGATTTATGTGTATAGCAGGTTAACATATAGATTACTGATACAATTCCAATTTTTTCGAGATATCTTCGCGGACTTTCCATTGATTAAGATCATTCCTTAAGTAGATTAAAGATGATAAAAAGCATAATTACTTTAAGTTCCTTGATAATTTTTACCACTTAGTTCAAATTTTAAATTGCTGACCATGTTGTTTTTTCGAATAAAAGACTTTTTTTTCGAGATATGATGGCGATACATATGTGTACAGAATTTAGAGACACAGACAAGGAATTTGATTTCTTATGAAGCATAACAGAAGGAACAAAATTAGTTATCAAACAATTTTTCAGGCTAAAATTTCAGTAAAGAACACATTTTTGCACTTTTTTCTTCATTTTGACACACTGTGCGCCACTCGAGTTAGCCCAAAGCACCGAAAACGCACGATCCCCATAGTATTTTTTTGTCTTTATTACTAATAATAGTAGAATTAAAGGTTACTACGAGAGAATCAAAAGTAAGTACTGCTTGAGTTTGAGGACCCGAAGGACCTCCACCCGAATCTTCTCTTTTGTTCCTGCCTAGTCTTATCAGACGCACGTCTAGAATATCACTGCATAATTGCTGGAAATTCAGCAATATTAGCAGAGCTTGAACAATATTAATTATTAGCTGATCCAAAGACGTCAGTTCACATTTTGTTTTTATTTCTGTCGTTGGTGGAGTAGCAGTGCCAAGTGAATTTGTCCTAAGCTCCTCTACATCCACGCGCAGAGATGCATTCTCGGACGCGAGCTTGGCAAATTGTTTATCTCGCTCCGATGCCTGAGTGGATAGATTATTCAGGTGCTTATCTACAGAGTCAAAACGTGCTCTATTCTCGGATCTAAGTCAATTAGTGGACATCATTTGCACCACACTTCAACTCACATTGGTGAACACAAGTAAAACAGTCACCTCCTGTCCTCGACTGAATAAAGATTGCAATGCAGCCTAGTTGAAACGTTTGATGACTCACGGAGCCATTCCACGAGACCGCTGCTGTAGCTCTTGAGCATTTTTTGCATTTAGCCATAAGTAAACTGACCAAGTACCAGATTAGACCAACCAGATTTGACAGCCCAAAAAAACGTCATTTCACGGCAAAATTTAAGTTGCTCTTATTAAATAAGTCACGTCTAAGTAATCAAAGATAAACTAAAAATTTTGTATGAGTAGAACTGCGTCCCAGAGGTAAAGCTTAACTTAGATTGGGCACAACATCACTTACTCCGGGGAAAATCTTCAGGTGCCGGAATGCCAACACTGAGGTAGGCTACAATGCACCCAGGGGTAATGGACAGCACATAGGCAACACCGCGCACCCCAGCCATAGATCGTAGATAAGACTGGTCACATTTGAGAAGTTTCTCTAACCTCTATCGGACGCTCAGTACAACCGATGCTTGTGATCAGGAGCACTGCACTAACAACAGTAGGACAGAGTACACAGAGGAACGGCAGTATCACCAGCAGCCGTCCAGACCACTGGTCCAAGGCCCAGATAACATGACAGTGAGTCCCCCAAAAGTGAGGTTAGAGAACCATGCCTAAGACAGAGAAGTTTTTTTGTTTC
Organism: Copidosoma floridanum; assembly: GCF_036245765.1. NCBI lineage: Eukaryota > Metazoa > Arthropoda > Insecta > Hymenoptera > Encyrtidae > Copidosoma > Copidosoma floridanum. The sequence continues at coordinate 12,908,060 of NW_028321885.1, forward strand.
TCGTAAGGCAGAGATATTAGAGAAATTATATGGGCAAAAGTGTAGAACGAGAACAAAACACAACCACAGACACACACGAGAGAGAGTACTGAGTATTAAGTATTGAGTATTGAATGTTGACAAGGGACTTATAGTCCTACAACATCGTAGTTTGATTTAGTTGCCAAAATAGGACTAAACTAACATATCGCAGTGTACAAATTCAGCTTAGCTTATACTAAATGAAATAAAAATAACAAAAATAAAGAAAAAAAATAACGGAAAAGGTGACAAACATTAAAAACAAAATAGGGGCTAACATAGTACAAAAATAAAAGTAAAACCAAGTTAATAGTTAATATCAATAGCGAAAATAATGGCGTTGATACATGATTTAAAAATGAAAATGAAAAAAATCGCAATAAAAAATCTACGTCTTTCTCCCATTCATGCTTATCATTGCGTGAAAACTAACCCTAAGAAGTGCTTATGGAGCCGCTCATGAAAACAAGGAAAGTCGAAACCTGAGCGCAATTCAAGTTGAAGATCATTAAAAATACGCACAATAGTAACGTAAAATGCACTCTGGTAGCATGGAGTGGATGCGCGTGCTATTCTCAAGTCAAACTCAGAGCGATGACGATCAGCATTTTCGTCCTGAGGTGTAAACACAGGATGATTTGGTAGGTACAAAGATTGACCACGCCTAAACACCAAAATGCTTACGGAAAGAGAGAATCACTAAGGATCTATAAACAGGCTTAATATGATCTGAGCGGGCATCACTGATAACAAATTGCAGACTAACGTTAAGCGAATTGAGTGCTGCAGAGGATCCCGGCACCTCTGAAGACGTGAGAGGCTTTCATAATTTCTTCGCGAAGTCTCGATTGCACAAAGATCCAAAGATCCCCAAGACAGAGTGCTGTCAAGAGTTGTCTCAAGTAACCATAAGGGTTCAGTGAACTCAATCTGCCCTCAATTAAGAGTGAGGGCCTGGTCAGAGGAACAGTGGACAGTGACCATATTACCACGTAAGCTGAACCACGCTGCAAGAGTTTTCCTGCTGTTTGCCGTAAAACAGTTAACAAGAGCCTAACGGTAAACACGGTCCAAATCAGAGTATACTACCCTCAGTACCTCTCTGATCTGGTGCACAGAGCCTGAGTACTCCAAAACAAAATCATCAGCGTACAAGAGGCAGCTGCATTACTCCAAAACCGATGGCAAGTCATTGATAAACAGGGAGAAGAAAAGTGGCCCATGCCAACTTCCCTGCAGCATGCCAGCAGTAAGATCAAGCCAGCACGATAAAGATGCAAACAGAATCTGAAAAACCAAATGCGCCAAGCTTACGTATTAAAAGCTCGATATTAACCGCGTCGGAAGCTCTTTGAAAGTCCACAGCGACTAGCAGCATAACTTTGCATGTATCTGTTACCATTTTAATGTTGTTGACAACGTTTATTAAAGCGGTGTGCATGCTGTGGTATTTACGAAAGCTCAATTTGTTAGGACAGAGTGCCGCTGTAGACTCTAAAAAAACCAGCATCTCTTTTAGTGCCACAAACTCAAGCAGCTTAGGTATTACACACAGGATGCTAATGGGGTGGAAGTGACTCATCGATGGGGAGCCGTTGTGGTTGTAAACTCGTGGGCATAGCAAGTATACAGGAGCAGCAGTGGGCATTTACATAACTCAAGTCATTCCTTGTTGTAAGCGTCAAGTGAATTACGCAAAACAGTTTTTACTTTACAACGTAGCTGCTGAAAAGTCAAAAGATTAGCTTTTTATTGAAATCTGTGGTAAACTCTCGAAGCATCGTTACGGGCCCGAATGAATAACCTAATTGTATCTTACATCCAGGGACAAGGGCGTTGGCAAAAAAAAAAGTTTGCAAAGGAGGGTGTTCATTAAATAAATCTAAAAGAGAGCGAGCAAAAAAGTAAACCTTATCATTATTATCTTTCAAACTAGTTGTATGATACTAATCAACTGCCTCAATGTCACGGCTGAAATGTTCCTGAGCAAAAGTTCTTCATGAGCGGGTAAATATAGGGTAATTTTTACACTTCAAAAGTCTACATCAGACCTAAATTGTAAGCACACTGTGCTTGGAAATCGCTGGCGCATCAAACTGTCCACTCACGCTGATTCAATTCGGATCACTAATACAAATGTCATCAATAGTAGTGGCAGAGGAGCCAGTGTGGTATGCTGGATCGAAAGGTACTAATAGGTACTAAAAGGTACTAAAAAGGACCAAGGTACTAAAAAAAGGTATTCTTCGTGGTGCTGAGTCCACTTTCCTATTAACGTTAAGATCACCCAGTAGCAGAGAATAATTAAAGTGCGCTTAGCAAATAGGACTGCCTCTTTAACATTCGACTAGAAGCCACATTTAGGCGGGTGGTGTTGAGGCCCGTGCAAAAGCATCACACGATGCAAACACTTGTAAGTGGATGACGGTGTGGCCACTCCCGAACCACTCATAGATCTTGGTACGACGGAAGCGGCCTGAGTCACCAAACGGCAAACGTGCTCCCAAGCAGAATTACATGACACTGCAGCGTCGTTCGCCGTGAGCCATGCAACATACGCGTTTAACACACGAGTAATAGTATCGCAAAACACATCCACAGCATTGAAAATCACTTGTAGCATAACTGATACCTTCTCACTTCCATAAGCACTAATGAACCTAGTACGATGCCCATTTATTTCTTCCAGGAGCCAGCCATGTCTTCGCTCGTCAGAAGGATAGTGCCTGAGCCCGGAGAGGTCGTCGAAGTGAGGTCGGACTTAAAGTCATCGTCATTCCCTTTGTCTCCAGCCATCCTTTAGCATCACCAGCAGCTGTCAAGAATAACATGACTTTACTGCTACATACTCAAAGAGCAGAGAAAGAGAGAGAGAGAGATGAGTTATTTATGTTTAAGTAACCTCAAAAATAGACAAAAAATGAATTAAAGTTCGTTTCAGAGTAACAGGAAAATGTTTAACTATAAAAAAAGTAAGAACTATTATAGACTACACAAATCCGGATCAAATAATTCCAAACAATTTAAAATGATCGAAAATAATTCTAAAGATGCGATTTTTTTGTAGAACCATATAAAATTTATCAAATGAACTTATACGTTTTGTCATTTATAAATGTTTTATTAAATTGAAACAAAATTCTTAAACTTTGTTAACACACACCCATCTCACAATATCCACAACTTCTAACCGTCAAAAGTTTAAATTGTATGAGCATTTGCCGCACTTGCAGAAAAATTTTGTATACGCATTACTACCGTAGGTAAATTCTGAAATAGCATTTTGTTATTTAGCAAATAACTATATGGTAAACTAACAATTTCTAAGTTGAATTTCTTATAGCGAACTAAAGTATTTCTAAATTCAGCCAAATCAGATATATTCTGATATAGTTTGTGAATATCTTTCAATTCCGTATCAAGTACAATATCCTGCAAGTACAAACCCCCAAAGTATAAATCTCTCGATTGCTTAGTAACCCGAGCAGTGACTAACCCGATTTAAAATAAAAGAACGTTGGCCGTTAATTCTTTTCCAACCAATTGCGAATGTTTATGTTCGTATGTTTATAACCTAATTTTATTTATTCTAAATTTGCCCGTAACAAATTTTTAGCTTTCAATTCCAAAATCCTTGTTTGAGTTCAAGTTTAAGTATAGTTGAAATCATACATGTTACTATGAATATCGAACCAGAAACAGTTAACGAAATACGATTGTTCCTCGAGGGATATGTATATGTGCGATCGAAGAAACCTGTTGGGGGGAACAATAAAACAAATTGGGGATGCTATCTAGTAAGGAGAGAGGAATGTAAGGCGCGGGTGATCTCGAAGGCCTGGCAAGTGTGTATAACGACCCCGAGGAGAGATCTCTTGAGAAGTTTACGCACATGATAGCTGTGTATGTTATTTTGCTGATTTCAAGACAGTGGTCCTGAAGTAATAAGTGATTATATCAATTACTTTGATACAACTTACGTTAGCGGTAAGCTAATAAAACGTTATTTCTATAGTTAAATTTAATACTTAATTCTCATCCTACAATTTTTTTTAGGCAAGCCAAAAGTGGGAAAGCGTAAAGCCGTTCAACCCCAATCAAACTTTTGGAATCAATACGATGCAGCGTGAACTGTAGAAGCAAAGACTAACAACGCATCAGAGGGTTGGCACAATTGCTTTCACCTTTTTATGGACAAAAACTACCTACAGTATGTATACAAATTTTCAAAATTCATACTATGGTAAAGAAATATAATCCATGCTTGGTAAAAAAGGTTCTCTGATACACATGCTCCTCATCGTTATTGACTGCTCGAAACAAAATGAAGCTTTGAAAAGCGCGTCAGTCGGGGTGCGTTTGGAATTTAAGTCAAAAGATAATTTCTCGCAAGGAACAGCTGCCTATTGTCTAATTTTATACGATCGTATAGTTGAATATAATCCTTTGATTGGAGGAGTGAAATACTTTTCTAGACTTGTCTAAGGATGACAACTCCTTAGAATCAGTTATTTAAGTTAGTCTTTATTGTGATGGAGTACGTATTAGATCTTCAAGAAGCCTGGTAAGAATTATGTGTTAATAGAGTTAATAAATATAAACAAGCAGATTTATGGGCTAAGCTCAACTATCATAGACTAGGTTGGCAATCAGGTGATATGAACTTTATTGAATTTGTCAACGTGCTGTAAAATGATTTTAAAGATGCTTCAAACTTTTTTATGATCGGCAAAAAAAAATGGCATAAGCGATTTACTTTTCAAATTAGTGATACAGTAAACTATCCATCATTTGAGCTACCAACTTTAGCAAGCGCATGCTCACATCATAATGGTTAGTATGTATCCATGTGTGTCGTCCACAATATTAAGAGAATGAAAAAATGGCATTCAGAACTAGGTCTCAAGAAGTGAAGGTATAAATAGTGGTTGCTCAACGTATCTCCCTCAGTTCTTTACAATGTGGAAAAGCGGTAAGAGTGACAGCAAAGAGGAGAAGAAGCCTTTCGTCAACGGCGAAGACGAGGATAAGAAAAGTAAGTCATTGTTTTCAATTTGAAAAAAAATCAGAACCGATACATAATTATCAAATGAAAATTTTTTTTTGGAAAATAAGGGTAACACAAAAGTGTAGTATTTTTACGTCATGGATTTCATCATAGATATTCAAGGCTTTTGCGGTGAGAATAACAATTATGTACTGAAAAAATATGCAGTGGTATCATTTTAAAGTAACATTTTTGGGCACTGGATGATCAAGCCACCTTGCATTCACAATGAATTGTTGTACAATGTGAAATTATATAATAATAATGACCATAAGCTAAAACTGCATGGTATTCAATAGTACGATGGTGACACTACACTATATGATTGAATATACCATCTTGCTACTCTTGCTAAAAATCTCAAAAGAATATATGTGCGCGGTAGTGGTGAAGCCAAGTATGACAGTTTGCTCTTAAAACAAGAAGCTTGCAATTTGTCGATAATTTATCCTTTCTTGGAAGAAATCAAGGATAACTGTTTACCCATGTGTCTTACATATGCACAATAGCATTTCGAAAAAAACAGGTATTTTGTGCTCTACAAAAGCTTACTTACTAAAAGAATAGCTTTTTAAGTTTTTATTTTCTAATAATCGATGTATAATAGTGATAAGTGTCATAGTGCGTACAAACAATATAAATTTTAAAAAAATACAGACTGGTTTATTAGTTAAGATGTTGTTGATTATGCAGCGAAACGTTAGAAATAATCTATAGAATCCTACTTGTACATTTTTGAATTAAAGTTATGATCAATAAATATTATAAACCAACACATTATTTTTTTACTAAATTTACTAATACGCAACCTTTTCCTTTTACTTTCTTACATTAATTTAATATTTTACAAAAAAAAAAAAAATACTTAATTCATAAACTAAAACAGAAATTAAAAGTTCAAGTCTTCAAGATATCAATATGATTAACAACTTCATGCTAATGAGATGGCTAATAATTAAGCTATTGAGGACTTGCATATTACAGAGCATAAATGAGATCTACGCTCCACAACTACGGCTTGTATATATGCAATTTTTTAACCGCCAAGCAATGTTACTATCTGTATAATAATTTAAGATATAAATATACTGATCTAACTTCCTGTGAAAGTTCATGCGTGGTGCACGCATACGATTGCACGTGCACACGTATTCTCTCGCTTGCACGCGGACGCTTGCACATATACGCGTGTGCTTGCACTAGAGTATCGTATAAGTAGGTGTATAGGCATAAGGTGTATAGGCAGGCGTGTGCATGAAAGGTTGAGCATGTATACATACATAAATACCCATACATAGAGAGCTTGAACCCTTATCTCATAGCAGGAGGAAGAAAGAGAGGGCATTCTGTGGAGCAATATGTTTTTAACACTTGGACCCCATTTTTCAGCACAAGGCTAAACCAATAACACAGTATCGTCCTATCACCACCACCATGCTGGGAGTAAGAGAGATGTAACACATAAACCCTTGTCTATTATCACAAGGATAAACAGAGAGAGAAAGAGAGAGAGAGAGAGAGAGAAAGCACTCCATAAGCAAGAGAGAAATATTTAATGCTTGGACCCCGTCCAATACCACGAGTTCTCCCTCCGCCACTGGCGCAATATCGATCTCCCCCTACCATCATGACAAATGCTCTTGTACATCATTGTGAGCTGCGCTTCCCTTCACATTAATCTTGCCCAACTCATCATTAGTATGTTCATGCGAACACTCAGCTGACACATAATTCAGCTTCTCCACAATTAAATACGCTACAATTACTTATTCTACCACCAGGCAATAGTAGGTCTACTAACACAAGTTTGATGGAACAAATGACCACACTAAACGCACTGTACCGAGTCCCCGCTGCCACGAGCAAAAACCAAGCCACAGACAGACAACTTTTAGCATCAGGGTAACATCGTTGTATCAATATGATGATCAAAACGATTTACTTAATTACAAGGGTAATTACAATAATAAACAAAATGAAACGTACAAAATTAACGTATGTAACACGAATAATGATGTATACCCATTTATTAATACTTTAAAAAATAAAATACGAAAAACTTAATTAGGTTGCACCAAAAAGTGATATGTAAGACTACGCATCTAACAAACACTATGGATTTGAAGGATAATTCCTAATTTTGTATATTAAAAATATTGCTGTAATTCTACGGTACCATCAGTTGTTTCTCATATTTCGTATATTTTTATAATGCACGCGAAAACAAATAAATGCTTGTGCACAAACTTAGTTGCATTAACACCTGCGCCTAGCAAACAGTTATGTATATACTTCTTACTGTCAGCAAAAGCTCTGAGGAACGTGCTGTCTCTTTGTGCATTGTGAATTTTCATTAGCTAAAATGTTTATTTTTGGTTAGAAAAGTGTTCCGCAGGTTTGAACTGAGAGTTGCTGCATCACATCTTTGTTTTGATTCGTACTTAATCGTTGGTAAGTTGTTACACTGGTAGTACATCGTTTGAGTATTGTTTATAGGGAGTTAAAGCGGTTTGTTTACATTTTGTTGGGAAAATTCTTAAAAATGGTCTTGCCATTAGTCATTTTTGTTATAATTTGGATAACATCAGCCTTGTTATATCTGATGCTTTGTGTGAGTGCTTGTGTTGAGGAAAACTATAAAGCGAGATATAAGCCAAGAGCTCCGTACGTGTACTGTATGATTCAGATGCGCATGCTTAATGCTCGACTTCATGACTTTATACCCGCGTTAACAGCCATAATAGAAATAATGTTTTTTATACCTCACTCGAATACTGAATTAGAAAGAATTTTTTCTGTGGTAAATAAACTTGTCCCGTAATAAACTTGTAAAATTGTCTTGTTTTTATAGAATAAAGAAAAATTAACATAACTAAACCACAAAAAAGCCTCGTGGTGACGGGTATCTACTAAAGAAACTATTAAATAAATTATACCGTAAGTTGTTTATAATCCATATTGAGTTCTGCAAATAGACTATTACTAAAAGTAAATAATACATCATTTTTCTTAGAATCTAAAAATCAAAATTTAATAGTTTCCCAAAAACACAACACGCTATGGGCAGTGCCTCAGTGGTGGTGTGAAGATTTGCCTACTGTGAAATGATAAATAATTTTTATTATTAATGTAACAATTTCGCTGGCAGTAAGTTTGCCGGGCTTTTGGTAATTAGCTACCCAGAATTTTATTTAAATAAATAAATCAATTCGCGTGCAGTAAGCGCACTGAGTTATGGGGGATTAGCTACTTGGGATTTTTTTTTTAATAAATGAATAAACGCAGGAACCTTAAGCTATTTGGGTCATTGGAAATTAGTGGCTCGGGATTTTATTTAAATGAACAAATAAACGCGTTTGCACTAAGTGCGTTGGGTCATTGATAGATAGTGGCTGCGGATTGCGTTTGAATAAGCGTGCGTGCATTAATCGCGTTGGGCCATTAGAGATAAGTGGCTTGGAATTTCATTTTAATAAGAAAACTAACGCCCTAGCAGTAAGTGCATCAGATCATTGGAGATAAGCTGCTCAGGATTTTATTCATATAATAGTACATTACATTACAAGAGACGAAACTCGATAATTCGCTCCTAGCAGTGAAATTTATTGTAGAAAACCGCTGTGGTGGCGCAGATTATCGAGTGACGTCCCCTGTAGGTATACTATTTTTCTTACTGCTTCAGCTGAAACCTTGTGGTTTTCTTTTTCATCAGGAAAAAATTAATTCCAGTGGTGATAGCTAAGTTTAGAGCAAAAGTAAAGGGCCAGTATCATCCGCTAATATTTATGACCCGAACGAAGTGAGGATTGTTGGTAAGTGGATGTTAAGAGGTCCAAAAAGCAAAATATGTTGGTCAGAACAACTTAATTTGATTTGAAAATCCTCTCAATTTTTTTGTATATTAAATGTGATTTTATAAATGTTATTATTGAATAAACACTTTTGTATATCAATAGCATTCAAATATTTATATGCTAACATGATTATTTCTTAAACTCCTGGGCATTGGTTGCTGTGAAAGTTGCATATTTGATATTAATGAGATTTTCCAACAATCACTTAATAATTGTCTTTATATTCAGATTAAGGCTGAAAATTAACAACTTTTCATATTACCAAAAGAGATTACATGCATGACACAATAAAATAGTTATACCCGAGTTTGATGCATGCTCCATGTAGAAGTATTCTTACAGCTATAAAAAAAAAATAAACGTAGTGTAGGTTCCTAATACTTATGTACTTTTACACTTCTGCTCTTGCTCTCTCTTTCTCTCTCTCTCTCTCTCTCTCTCTCTCTCTCTCTCTCTCTCTTTGGTTTCAGGTTGAGGTGTGTATCTGCTAATACGTGTGTTTTGGAGCTCTAGCATCTTTTCTACCTGAATTTTTGCTTATACCTCTGCTGGAGTTTTTTTTTGTCAGGTTCATCCCTCCTCGGAGCCAGGGTAGGCCTTTACCTTGCTTTTGGTGTCCAGGGTCTCCCGGTGCTTAAGGAAGTGTTCTTTTGCCTTGCTGTGGTGCCATAACCTCAATCATCGGCTGTTGTTCTGGTGTGCTCTCGGTGTGCACTGGTGTACTGCTGGAGCTCTGGTGGGGGTGGCTGAGGCTGCTGTGTCAGATGACGCTTCGACGTCATGTAAGTCTGCTCTCAATCGTGCATGCCGTTCGATTTCCCGTGCCACAAAAGCGATTGTGAGGCCGTCATGCGGCATGAGTAATACATCACCTGCCCGCACTTATGCGGGTGCAGTATCGCGTGGTATTGCGTTTGGTGAGTCAAATATACCATTTAACAGCGTGTTACTTCCGCGGACTAGGTCGATCAAAATTTTACCAAGGCAGCGTATTGTTGTCGGTCTGACGGATGACGTGAGGGGCAGGTTTAAGCGTCCTAAAGATGCTAGAGAGGCAGTAGTGGGTGCGGTTGACCCAGTTCAACTCGGTCTCAATGCGCATGTCTATTCGGGCCCTGTGAGTACTGTTATTCTTGAGGGTTCTGCGATAAAATCTTCTTTTATTGAGAAATGTCCTAAGCTTGTTCAAGCAGGTTTTGCGTTTAAGCCGGAAATTAAGCTTGCGCCTCGTCTGATTATTCATGATATGCCCGTAGAACTTGAAAAAGACGAAATTGTAAAATGTGTTTGTGAGCAGAAGTTGCAAGGTGAATTTAATGCTGCAGTTAAAGCAATTTTTCTGTACCCTAGGGGCACTAAGTAGCATAGGTCTTGCGTTGTGGAGGTCACTCCTGTTAGTCGTGTTCGTCTGCTTGAACTTGGTCGTGGGACGATTAGGTGGAGCCGCTGTCGTGTTCAGGATCACATATCAATGCTTTAAGTGTTGGGGATTGGGGAATATTATCGTAAATTGCAAGGGTCGGTTATCTTGCGAGCATTATAGTGGGCAGTATCCTGGTCGTGAGTGCATGGTGACTGATAGACAGAAATATCGTTGTGTAAATTATGTGACCTCAAAGTTGAAATCTGTCGCTTACGCTGTTTCAGATAGGACAGCCGACAGAGGACAGCTTTTGTTGAGATTGATCGATCGTAACATTTCTTCGACAAACTATGTCGCGTAAATCCAATTTACTAAAAGTGGCACATTGTAACGCGCAATTTATTGAACCACATTTTTACGAAATTAGATGGATCATTCTTCACAATTGTTTTGAAGCTGACTAAGCATTTTGACCAGTTTGATATTCCGGGTTGTACCTTCGTTCGACGTGATAGGCTCTGTAAGGGTGGTGGTGGTGTTTCAGCTTATATACATGATTCTATCAAATTTCGTGATGTTTCTTGTTCGGCTCGTGCTGATACCTATTCTCTTTGATCTGAGTTTCTGTTGCTCGAATTACCTGTCCTGCAACTGAAGTTTCTCTGCACTATTGTTTATAATCCACCTAAGTGCGGCTATTGGTCAGACGTTGAGGACGCGATCATGAATTTTTTAACTGATTTCGATTGCTCATTGCTTTTGGGTGATCTCAATGTTGATTAGACAGTCAACACTACTCCTTGCAGAATACTTTGTGAGTCGTTTGCAACTTTGGGCCTTTCAGCTATGGTATTTGATCCAACGTATCACACTGGCACCTCAGATAGTACTATAGATTACATCTGCATTAGTGATCTGAGTTTGGTTGAGAGGAGTGTCCAGTTCAGTGCTCCTGGTAGCTCGAGGAATCATGTTGTTTTATTAGAAATCCGTTGTCCTTTTCTGGTGTTTGAATCTCAGCCCATTATATCTCGCTCGTTCAGGGGCCTTATTCTGGACGATTTTAAGCGTGACTCTGTATCGGTTGACTGGCAGGCTTTTGCTCAAATGTGTCATGTGGACTAGAAAGTCGAGTTTTTTACGACTACCCTTACAAACATATTCAACATCCATGCTCCTTTTCTTACGTTCATTCCTCGGCGCCGTTTTTACCCATGGATGATGGATGAGATTTATTCTCTTATTCGAGCTCGCAATAAGGGATAGAGGTTGTATAAGAGACCCAGGTGTGATATACATGGGGTGGCTTTTTGCCGTCTGCGTAACAGGGTGCAGGTACTGTCCAGAAATGCGCTTTCCACTTATAACAGAGATAGACTTTTGTCCTGTAGGCGTTCTGCGGACATGTGGAGATGTCTTCGTGATATTGGAGCATCATCGAGTGCGAGTGCATCACCTGCCATCGCGTTCGATGGGGACCCTCTTAATCGACACTTTATGGGTGCTCCATTGGTGACTGGTGCCTTTTCTGGCCGGTCATGTGATGTGCCATTTAAAGATCGATTTTTTTCGACTTTATTACTGAGTTGAGTTTGCTTGAAGCATTAAGTGGATCTAAGAGCCATGTTTGTGGTGTAGATGGGATCACATTGCAGATGTTGAAGCTTGCCATGCCTTTCATCACGCCCATCCTGCTAAATATATTTGATTGTTCTCTTCAGTCAGGTATATTCCTGACTGTTTGGAAGAGAGCACTGGTAACGCTTCTACCTAAGGTAAAGCAACTCTCTGAGTTGAATCAGTTCCAGCCAATAAGCGTGACATGCGCACCGTCGAAGCTCCTCAAGGTGGTATCACTCAGACAGATGTCGGCTTTTGTGGAGTCTAACAAGCTGATGTGCCCCCAGCAGTCGAGTTTCCGTAGGCACCACAGTATTCATACTGCAATGATTAATCTTGTCGATTAGATTAGAGCGTCTATGGATGTGGATGATACCACGTTACTAGTGTCCGTGGACTTTTGGCGTGCATTAGATGAGCTTAGTATTGATGTGTTATTAGTAAAGCTCCTCTCTCTTGGTTTTTCCGATTCTGCTTGCAGCTGGATCAAGTCTTTTCTTTCTGGGCGATCATAGGTGATTAAGATGCAAGGTGGTTTGACCTCTAATTGGCCTGATCGTTGTTCGGCTGTTCCTTAGGGTACTTCATGTGGACCGCTATTATTTTCATTATATTATAATGTTTTGCCCTTAGTTCTTACATCTTCCACATGCCATTTTTACGATAACGATTTCCTTCTTAAGTCTTTGACCCAGTGAGCCAGATTCGCCGTACTGTTGCGTTCGTATATGCTGATTTGGATCATGTTTTGGGTTGCGGTTATGACAATTGTCTTTCTTCTAATTGAAACACATCATTTGATACATGGTTTGCTTCTAAAAGGAATATCTCCCCCATTCTCAGTGAAGCTGACCATGCTCCAACCCTTGACGGCCTACTGCTCCAGATCAGCGATAGTATTGAGCTGCTTGGAGTCACTCTTGACTCTACACTTTCTTGGTGCCCTTTTGCTGCTCAGACTTCTCGAAAGAGTTATGCTGCCCTGGCACATCTTTAGAGATGCCGTGATGCCTTACCCCACTCAATTCGCCTAAATATAGTTAGTGCCCTCGTGTTTCCTTACTTTGATTTCTGTTCTGGCATTGCGTTGGACCTATCAGGGGTTTTGGTCACTAAGTTGTCACTGGTCAATCTGGGAAACCTCTAGAGCCTCCCTTGATCTATGTGGTAGAGAAGGCGTCAGTGCCAAGGCCTCAGTGAGCTAAACTTTTGCCTACGCAGGGCGTTTAAGTGGACCTTTACTGTTGCCGACGTCAGCAGGCCCATCCTGGAAGCCGACTTTCTTTCTAACTTTCACCTTCTCGTCGACTTGCGAGACCAACAGCTGATCAACGCCGTAATAAATCTTTCGTCTAAGGACACGATCGCCCTTGCTCCAGTCCACAGCGTCGCCATCGTTGACGCGGTCAGCACGCTTTCTGGTGACACAGGCCAGCCCTACCGCGGCCTGCTCCAGGTGTTCAGTAATATCACTCACGCCAATGGCTCAGCAGCCGAACTGACTTACCTACCAGTCCATCACCAGATCCAGATGACCAGGCCTCCAGTCTTTGAGCGGCTTTGACGACTCACTGGCTCGTGGGTCTGCTACCAAGGTGGAATTAAACCGCCTGCTAAACCTGGGCATCGTCTGTCCCTCTTCCAGCTAGTGGGCCAGCCCGCTTAACATGGTCCCCATGCCGGATGGGTCGTAGCGCGTTACGAGTGGTTTACATAAATATGTAGTTTTATATTTTTATAGGGCTACCCCCGCAAAACTAAAAACTGCTCGGCACCCGCACAAACAGCAGTTCGTCCCTCGCCAGATCTTCGCGGCAGCTTGACCAGACAGTGCTGCCACTCAAGCTTTGCGCCAACTCACGGAGTCAGTGTCTCACAGTAGCCACCTAGTGTGGCGAACAGTTGGCACCTTTTACAACCGATTCGGGTCTCGTCGCAACATCACACGCTACGTTGCCGAGCTACGTGACTAGCGAGCGAACAGTTCAATCTTTTTTAATAAATCTTCTTATAAGTTACGTTGTAATAAATGAAAGTTATGGGCATTTATCTATATGGCACCTCGTTATTAGCACATATGTTTTCAATCACTAGGCTTTTTATTTAAATTGATTTTAACAATTACCGCAATTTGAAATTGACATCCAAGAAGTTTCTATTTTATTTCGAAGGATGTGCATCACTTTTAAATGAGTTGAATTTCGCGCTTGAATACAAAATGAATTATACTTTTAACTTTAAATTTTGCCAAACTATATTTAAAGGTTTTTCGAATTTCACTACAGAAATTCTCCGCTGCGTACACTTGGTTGAAGTAGCGCAGATGATTAGTACAGCCTGGGCTCTATGCCTATCTTGAAAGAGTCACGTAGGGCTAGATTGTCCTCGGGGCCTTGGATACCTGGAGCAAAGCTCTATTTATCTTCCTAAGTACTTCGCCCCAAGAAGCGCCGTCGCTATCGCTAGCATTTTTACGTGATCACTTTCTCTCGCTTGGCTCGTGCTCGTCGCGGTTAGTAACCGTGCATGGAAGAATTTCAGGTCTGGATAGGCAGCGGATCTCCGCGTCCCAGGTTTGCTGGAAGAGGAACGTGTTACTTTGCGTGTCTGCGCCTTTTATAGCCAACTTGCAGATTATTTGCCACCACAATCTGCACTATCTCTTGGCGAATGACACTGGTTTCCAGCTACATAGTAAAGTGGGAAACGCTCTACTAATAATAATTAGAGAAAACGGAATTCTGAGCAGGGTGTCAAACGTACTCCAGATCAAGTAATCTAAGATCCCAGCTGTATAGATAAGCACACGTGGCTTAGAGCGACGATTGAATAGGAAGAGTCCTCCTACATCAATCGAGATTAACGGTACTGTCATGGTTCCAACTACGTCCCTCACTTGGTTAAAGTAGCGCAGATGATTAGTACAGCCACGGAGTCCTGGGCTCTATACCTATCTTGAAAGAGTCACGTAGGGCTAGATTGTCCTCGGGGCCTTGGATACCTGGAGCAAAGCTCTAATAATCTTCCCAAGTACTTCGCCCAAGAAACGCCGTCGCTATCTAGACTCCATAAATAAGGTGATTCCTTCACTCCAGGACTACGCCTCCTTTTTGTTAACTCATTAGTGCTGCCGTACTATGACTACTGCGCGAGCTTATTTCTTGGACTTTTAGCTCAATTACTTGCTGTATTGCGAAGTACTACACATGCAGCCATTCGGTTTGCAACTGGATTAAGAAAGTACGAACATGTCACGCCAACATGTAGGAGACTTTGTCTCATGCCTTACAATGTTTGCCATGACTATGCCTGTGTATGACTGCTGGCATTTACCCTAAGTTCTGGGTAGTGGCATTATCTGTTAAAGAGGTTCAGCTTTTAGTCACACAATTCAGTAAGGTCTAAGAGAGCCTCAACACTGGACCTAGTTGTTGCCTGAGTGAGAACATAATTCTTCAAGGTCTCCTTACATGTGCACACCATACGATTATGGAATCTCATACCTACAGAGATACACACTACCATTAGTGGTCCTTGTTTAAAAAAAAAGCTGGCTGTATTATTATTACATTAATATTTTAATAATCATTGGTTGTAGTTGAATTTGTCATATCCGGCAATATTGTTATATCTCATTTTAATTGTCTTCAATGTTTTTTACATTTTTTTTTTAAGGTCTTATCTTTGCGAAGTCATAATTTGTTATTGCTTTTTTTTCTTGATCTTTTTATCATCTCTGCTATTACGTATAATCTTGACTTTCTGGAATATTGGTCTGCAAATCAATTGTTTTTAGCCACTCTTATTATTGTTATTCTTATTTCCTTTTGTTCATTTTTATTTTATTTATTAAGTTTATTTTTATTTCAAGCTACTCTCCATAAACCAGGTAAAATATTGTTCCTGTATTATTATGTAAATTATTTTAATAACTATTTTTTGCATTTTATTTTATGTAGCCAAGCTACTGAAAGCCATGAGACCTCAGATACTTAAAATAAAAAAATTCTTAGTTTTTAACCTATAACTTAGTGCACTTGCTGCTCATGCTTTTACTCATTAATTAATATAAAATCTCAAATCACTAATCCCCAATGAGCTGACGTGCTTACTGCTTGCGCATTCATTTATTTATTTTCATAAGATCCCGAACAGCTAATTCCTGATGTCCCAACACGTTTACTGCCAGCGTATTTGTTTTTTTTTATTAAAATGAAATTCCGAGCAATTAATCCCTAATGACCTAACGCGCTTTCTGCCACTGCATTTATTTTTTCCACTGCCGCTTGTCCCCAACAATCCGACGTACTTAATGTCAGTGCATTAATTTTTTAATTAGCATGAAATCCCAAGCCACTATTTCCGAATGATCCAACTCGCCTAAGGCATCTGAGTTTGTCCATTCGTTAAAAAAAAATTCCAAGTAGCTAATCTCGCATAAACCAGTGCGCTTACAGCGCACACTTTTATGTATTCATTTAAATAAAATTCTGAGCAGCTAATCCCTAATGATCCGATGCGCTTACTACCAGCGCATTTGTTTACTTAATACAATGGAATCCCGAGCCGCTGATTTCCGATGACCCAACATGCTTAATGTATGGGCGTTTATTTATTTTCTTACCACCTTACCTAAAATTTCGAGTTTTGGTGGCAGTGTACAGAGATAACAACTTAGCAAGCTTGGCTTAGATGGTGCCAGGGATCAAGACTTCAGACAATAAGATTGTAGATGAATTATACATTCTGTAGATCTATGTGCATGATATTAACCTTGTGTTCACTGACTGCTACGTGACAAAATAACTTTCTTAGAGTAACGCAATATTTAACAGAGATGCCTCGTAATTTTTTAGCGACTAAATGTTTTTCTAATGTGAATTTACATTTTAAACTGACCTTATATTTAGAAAAAATGAGTATGGTGGCGTTAAATGAAAAAAAGCTTGATTTTAGAGTTGAAGGTTTAAAAAATGCACACCTTAATATCCTCGTAGTCATCTTACTGGAAAGCCTGTGAAGTCATACAGCAAAGTAGTCAATGTGCCAAAAGATAAGGAAGCGCACCAGCAAAAGGCAAGCGTTCCACGGCATGCCCTCATTGAAACGCCAGAATCTTGCTAGGCTGGAGTTACGTTTCTTGGAGATTTCCATCCAGTGTGGCAGCCAGGTCACGGTACCATTAAGCGCCTATCCAAGCAATTTGAGGGACGTAGTTGGAACCATGACAGTACCGTTAATCTCGTAATTACATAATAATACAGGAACAATATTTTACCTGGTTTATGGAGAGTAGCTTGAAATAAAAATAAACTTAATAAATAAAATAAAAATGAACAAAAGGAAATAAGAATAACAATAATAAGAGTGGCTAAAAACAATTGATTTGCAGACCAATATTCCAGAAAGTCAAGATTATACGTAATAGCAGAGATGATAAAAAGATCAAGAAAAAAAAGCAATAACAAATTATGACTTCGCAAAGATAAGACCTTAAAAAAAAAATGTAAAAAACATTGAAGACAATTAAAATGAGATATAACAATATTGCCGGATATGACAAATTCAACTACAACCAATGATTATTAAAATATTAATGTAATAATAATACAGCCAGCTTTTTTTTTAAACAAGGACCACTAATGGTAGTGTGTATCTCTGTAGGTATGAGATTCCATAATCGTATGGTGTGCACATGTAAGGAGACCTTGAAGAATTATGTTCTCACTCAGGCAACAACTAGGTCCAGTGTTGAGGCTCTCTTAGACCTTACTGAATTGTGTGACTAAAAGCTGAACCTCTTTAACAGATAATGCCACTACCCAGAACTTAGGGTAAATGCCAGCAGTCATACACAGGCATAGTCATGGCAAACATTGTAAGGCATGAGACAAAGTCTCCTACATGTTGGCGTGACATGTTCGTACTTTCTTAATCCAGTTGCAAACCGAATGGCTGCATGTGTAGTACTTCGCAATACAGCAAGTAATTGAGCTAAAAGTCCAAGAAATAAGCTCGCGCAGTAGTCATAGTACGGCAGCACTAATGAGTTAACAAAAAGGAGGCGTAGTCCTGGAGTGAAGGAATCACCTTATTTATGGAGTCTAGATAGCGACGGCGTTTCTTGGGCGAAGTACTTGGGAAGATTATTAGAGCTTTGCTCCAGGTATCCAAGGCCCCGAGGACAATCTAGCCCTACGTGACTCTTTCAAGATAGGTATAGAGCCCAGGACTCCGTGGCTGTACTAATCATCTGCGCTACTTTAACCAAGTGAGGGACGTAGTTGGAACCATGACAGTACCGTTAATCTCGATTGATGTAGGAGGACTCTTCCTATTCAATCGTCGCTCTAAGCCACGTGTGCTTATCTATACAGCTGGGATCTTAGATTACTTGATCTGGAGTACGTTTGACACCCTGCTCAGAATTCCGTTTTCTCTAATTATTATTAGTAGAGCGTTTCCCACTTTACTATGTAGCTGGAAACCAGTGTCATTCGCCAAGAGATAGTGCAGATTGTGGTGGCAAATAATCTGCAAGTTGGCTATAAAAGGCGCAGACACGCAAAGTAACACGTTCCTCTTCCAGCAAACCTGGGACGCGGAGATCCGCTGCCTATCCAGACCTGAAATTCTTCCATGCACGGTTACTAACCGCGACGAGCACGAGCCAAGCGAGAGAAAGTGATCACGTAAAAATGCTAGCGATAGCGACGGCGCTTCTTGGGGCGAAGTACTTAGGAAGATAAATAGAGCTTTGCTCCAGGTATCCAAGGCCCCGAGGACAATCTAGCCCTACGTGACTCTTTCAAGATAGGCATAGAGCCCAGGCTGTACTAATCATCTGCGCTACTTCAACCAAGTGTACGCAGCGGAGAATTTCTGTAGTGAAATTCGAAAAACCTTTAAATATAGTTTGGCAAAATTTAAAGTTAAAAGTATAATTCATTTTGTATTCAAGCGCGAAATTCAACTCATTTAAAAGTGATGCACATCCTTCGAAATAAAATAGAAACTTCTTGGATGTCAATTTCAAATTGCGGTAATTGTTAAAATCAATTTAAATAAAAAGCCTAGTGATTGAAAACATATGTGCTAATAACGAGGTGCCATATAGATAAATGCCCATAACTTTCATTTATTACAACGTAACTTATAAGAAGATTTATTAAAAAAGATTGAACTGTTCGCTCGCTAGTCACGTAGCTCGGCAACGTAGCGTGTGATGTTGCGACGAGACCCGAATCGGTTGTAAAAGGTGCCAACTGTTCGCCACACTAGGTGGCTACTGTGAGACACTGACTCCGTGAGTTGGCGCAAAGCTTGAGTGGCAGCACTGTCTGGTCAAGCTGCCGCGAAGATCTGGCGAGGGACGAACTGCTGTTTGTGCGGGTGCCGAGCAGTTTTTAGTTTTGCGGGGGTAGCCCTATAAAAATATAAAACTACATATTTATGTAAACCACTCGTAACGCGCTACGACCCATCCGGCATGGGGACCATGTTAAGCGGGCTGGCCCACTAGCTGGAAGAGGGACAGACGATGCCCAGGTTTAGCAGGCGGTTTAATTCCACCTTGGTAGCAGACCCACGAGCCAGTGAGTCGTCAAAGCCGCTCAAAGACTGGAGGCCTGGTCATCTGGATCTGGTGATGGACTGGTAGGTAAGTCAGTTCGGCTGCTGAGCCATTGGCGTGAGTGATATTACTGAACACCTGGAGCAGGCCGCGGTAGGGCTGGCCTGTGTCACCAGAAAGCGTGCTGACCGCGTCAACGATGGCGACGCTGTGGACTGGAGCAAGGGCGATCGTGTCCTTAGACGAAAGATTTATTACGGCGTTGATCAGCTGTTGGTCTCGCAAGTCGACGAGAAGGTGAAAGTTAGAAAGAAAGTCGGCTTCCAGGATGGGCCTGCTGACGTCGGCAACAGTAAAGGTCCACTTAAACGCCCTGCGTAGGCAAAAGTTTAGCTCACTGAGGCCTTGGCACTGACGCCTTCTCTACCACATAGATCAAGGGAGGCTCTAGAGGTTTCCCAGATTGACCAGTGACAACTTAGTGACCAAAACCCCTGATAGGTCCAACGCAACGCCAGAACAGAAATGGGAGAGCGCGTCTGCAACCACATTATCTGAAACTTTGACGTGGACCAGCCTGGTGTTAAACTGTAGGATGTAGTTTAAGTAGCGGGCTTGCCTCGGGGATGCTATATCGGAGCGCTCAGATGATGCGAAAACCAAAGGCTTGGTGTTGGTGTGGACCGTAAAGTGCCTGCCTTCGATTAGCCGTTGCAGATTTTTAATCACAGCGTAGATTGCCAGGAACTCGTATTCGTAGGTGCTGTAGCGCTTCTCTGTTTTGGAAAACTTCCTGGACAAGAAAGTTTAACTGCTGTCGTCTTACTGATGATAATACCGTCGCATTTTACAGATATTTTATCAACAATGATGGTAACGTTACTTATTTATACCTTGATGCGTCTACATGTATAGACAGAAAATTTGTTTTGAACAACTCTAATAGTGATAACTTTGAACATACTATTGCAGTTTAGAAACTTTACATAAAATCATATTTCTTAATCACTTATATTTTATTAAAGCTATTTTAGATCGATTAACATACTTTTTTAATCATATCAGCGAATAAGACAGAACAACAATGCCAAACATCCGTGACTACTTCGAGAAGTTATGTCACTCTCTAGAAACTGAAGAAAAAGCAAATCAAGAGCAGACTGTAGTAGAGATAATTAAAGATAAAAATCTGCAAGTAAAAGAAAAAAAGGAGAAAAAAAATCATGTCCACGATCCGAGGAAAATGTCAAGTCATTCCAGCAGAGGAACTCCCATGAATCTACCTATCACGAAATAGGGTTTAAAGAAATGTTTGTCAGCACTTAATTATTTTAAGCAACATCCAGATTTATGGATCATTATTGATAAGAGGCCAAAGCTGGATAAAATTATCAGAAATCAGAAAGTTTAAGTATGATTTTTATTTCTTATAAATAAAAATTCTAGTAAACAGTTTATACAAGTTAACATCAAGTTCATCTTTTTTGTTATTTAATCAGAAGAAGAGAAAAGGTGTGAGTTCATCTTAGAAGAAGCTGAAAAAGCTAAGATGAATATCAAGGATACAGTAAATTTCCTGAAAGAGGTTTCGTAGATATACCCAAAGTTAAAATCGAATTTATTGCGGTACATCTAAATGAAGTTTCATAAAAATGTTGTAGTATTGAGTGGCGTGCAATGTAATCCACCTTAAAAAAAAAAAATTGTGAGCAACGCTGGAAAAAGTCATTTTTAACAATAACTTTGTTAAGAATTAATAAAAAAGTATACTTTAAATTCATTGACTTACACGTAACACTTACCTCTGTTTTAGATGATGAATTGAAAGTTCGTACTGTATCACAGCAATCGTTTCCACTAGCACAAATTTTACCATCTTTGTCAGTGCACACTCCATCACCTCCGCTTGTACTCGAGTAAACTTTATGTACTGATGTAGATGATGAAATTGCGTTCTTTAAAGGAAGAATGGTTTTGTAGAATAAAAGAACCATGAGAGTCAAGTGGGCCTGGAGACGTGCGCCGTGCATTCCCAATCTTGTTTTTGCACTCGTCAAAAGTACCGAGGAAAAAGAAAAGGAGAAAAAAAGGGCAAGTATGAAAAAACGGTTAACCGTTCAACGATTTAATAAATTTCTTAATGATGAGACTTAAGGCTTTTATGTTTGAATTTATTATCTTTCTATGATTGAGTTTAACTGTATGTTTTATGAATTACTTGAAAAAGATAGTTTGACTTATTTTAAAGTTTTTGTTTTGTGAGCTTTTTTCATGTTAAAAAATATTTCTAAATTCTCGAATGGATCAGAAAAAAACTATATTTTGCATATTTCCTTTTTAATATTTTGTGTATTTTATAAAAATCCTCAATAAAAAATGATTAACAGAAAGAAGTTAAGGGGAAGAAAACTTAGTGGTTGTTCTTCACAAGTGGAGGTGATGGTTGGAGCCTCCACTACTTCTTTCTCTCATCAATCATTACCAAATTGAAATTTTGGTCATATACTTAAATCCTCTTCTAACATACGCTCCTATAGACATAAATACTTTTGACACTATATGTTAAAGGCTTAAAAACATAAATCATTATAATTAGCATTCTAAAAAAAAAAAGAGAAGTAGTGAGGGCTTCATTCAAAGCCCTTACTTGTGAGAAACACCCTCTATCGTTATATTTTCTTCCTATAACTTCTCTTTCTTTTAATTATTTTTTTTATTTATTTAATAAGAGAAAACAATTAATTTTTAAAAATGTTTAAATATATTAATACATTAATTAAAAATCAACAGTATCTTCTCCTTCTGTTGTCAGCAATGGTAACAACCTGTAGTTCAGAAGCCAATTTTTCAAAGTACATGTATTTCTTTTTGCGCATACTGGATTCTTGTTGAGAAAGTGATTCAAGCACGATATTTTTTCTCATTTTTCATGCTCTTAATAGATAGACATCCTATATCGTCCATGTTGTAAACAGCTCTGGAACATAATTTTTCAATTTAATGAATGTTCTAAAATTTTACAGTTGTTTATATTTACTTACTATACAAGATTTCTTGAAGCCAATTTTTCTTCTCTAACCCTTTAACAAAGATTTTTCTTGCGCTTTTCAACGATTTTTGTAAAACATGAATGGAATTACAATAAGAAATTAAGCCTAATTCCCATTAAATTCCACGATAGTAACATTCTAATCATTTAATGGTCCTACGCTCTTCAGCCCATAGCTTTGACCATTTGCAGGGTGCTGTGAAATAGTAAACTATAGGTATCCCATTTTCTTTCATAGCAAGGATTGCTGCCTCTTTTAACACGAAAATGTTTGACGATCGCTTGGAACCTTGAAGATCGACTACGTAATTCATGACGGTCAGGAAGTTCTTCGTTGCCTTTGAGAGATTATCTTTTTCTCCAGGAGTCGGCAGATCTTTCTAATAGCTCTTCTCGCTGATGAATGACGACTTTGCAAGACTGCGGCTCCTCAAATATACTATGAGAGCTTCCCCATCCTTGCTTAAGCGTGCGCATTTTTCGACGGTTTCCAGAATATTTTCTCGTTGAATCAGCAGCAGATCGTCTTCCAGGAGCTCCTTCCAGTGCCATGGTCCGCTCTCGACTGATGGCTTTGCAGGACTATGACTCGATATATAGACTCTTGAATCTATGCCCACTCAAACTTGCGTATGCGTATGTTACCCCCACTGCTCTGATAAGGGATACAATGCAGCGTCGAGCTTCAAAGAAGTCATTCGTTGCTTCAAGCTGGTCGAGAGCACATCGGCAGTGGAGTCTGCGAGAAGCTTTACTTCGCCTGCACAGCACTCCAGAGAAAATACTGGGTACTAGCCCCACTAATCTAACAAGGGATGTAAGGCAAAGTTGAGCTCTAAGGGAGTCATTTGTCGCTTCGAGCTGGTCGAGAACACATTGGCAGGGATCTTTATCGACATACTACGAGATATTTCTAAGTATTTATTAATTTTTAATTATACTTCGACTCAGTTGTCAAAAGTATATTATCTAAGATCATAATGAGTGAAGAGGATTTTGGAACCAACTTTTATCAGATAAAGATGATGATTAAGGTTTCATAAGATTATCTCTAATATTTATACAATGTGTCTTGCTGTAAACGTTTATTCGAAAATGAAGAGTCTTCAAAGGGGAATGAAAATTTAGTATTTAAACTTATAGATATAATCTTAATATAATATTTTCAGGATTTATTTTAGAGTATCAGAAGGATGGCAGACTTAAAGTACTTTGAACTGACAGTGAAAATGCTGCTTCGTTCATGAGATTATGCAGCCAGCATGGATGTGGATGATTCAGACTTACGCTGATGGTTGAATTTATCTTCTAAGGCGATTGCTGCATAAGGACTAACGCTCTCATCTCAATTGACCAGAGCAAATAAGCAACCATGTCAAGCATTGATCACCAATTTCTTGAGTATCAAAAATAAATTGAGTAGATTCCAATATAAATCTGGTGGGGGATTAAGGCTAATATCATCAGCTTTACCAGTATAACCTAGACATTCTGTTCAGTGGGATAATGTAGCGCCAGCTTTCGATAGACGCATACAATCAGTAGTCTTTACAAATCATGAACATCTGGATATTTAATCATTCTTAAATAATGTTAAATCTTTATTTAAAGAAAAGATTATAGCTGCTCTTCAAAAACAGAAGTAAATATTTGATACAAAAAAATGACTCTGAAAATAAAGAAATTAAATACTTCAATACTAAAAGTGCTCCAATTTATAAATCGACAAGTCTCAGTGAGTGGTTTGATTGTAATGTGAGGGATCCGTTGAAACAGCAGATAGAGGAGTTTGAAGACAGAGATTCAGGTTGGCCGTTGCAAGAAATTTTGACTTTGACCATCAACATAAATAAGTTAAATCCAGTGAAAGAAAGCTTACATGTTGAACTACCAGCTGCACTCAAATCAAAAAAAGCTTGTGTCAATGTAAAAACTAGTGATAATAAGTGTTTTATGTGGGTATTTTTATCTACTTTCTATCCTACAACTTAAAATTCCGATCGTATTATTCATTATTTACAGTATCAAAACGAACTTAACTTTAATGGTATAGAGTTTCCGGTGTCACTTCAAGAGATCATTAAGTTTAAGAAACAAAATCTTATTTCTTTAAATACATATGTCCTCCGAAAATTCGGATACAACTTTAATGTTACCCCATTTCACATAACTTTTTTGAATAAAGAAAGACATGTAATTTTATTACTTATTTAAAATTACTATATCAATCAGAATAGAGATAAAGAAGAAAAACACAATGAAACAATAAGTGATAACAGTATACCAGAACTCAAAGCTCACTATGTGTAGATTAAAAATTTGTTGTTGTTGTTTAAAGTTCTTCAGCACTGAGCTTAAACCTGTTACTTATGAAATTGATTGTGCAATGATAAACAATGTCAAGTCAAACTGCCAACTGATGATCAAAGTGTGCTTCAGTTTAATAATTTTAATTATGAAGAAAACGTGCTTTATGTGATATATGCTGATTTTGAGTGCATTTTAAAGCCTGTAGAACGTGATGTGCAAACATTTCAAAAACATTAAGCATATAGTGTTGGTTACTATATTAAGTGTAGTTTTGATGATACGCGCTCAGTTTATTGTAGCTACAGACAAGAAGAAGATATTGATGGAGTAAAAACCCCTCCAGAGTGGTTCGTCGATAAGCTTAAAGCTCTCGCAGATAAATTAAGCCAAATGTATAAAGAACCAAAGCAAATGAACCTTACCAACGGAGAAAGGCTAAATTTTGGACTAGTGTCATTTCAGTAGAAAGTTCAGAGGAGCAGCTCATGAAGGATGTAATATCAATTATGAAAACTCCAGATACATTTCTGTTATCTTCCACAATCTAAGGAGATATGATTTTCACTTCATAATAAAAGAAATTGCTATAGCTACTGACTTCAAGGGGCGTATAACTCTCATTGTAAAAAATAAAGAAAAGTATATTTCTTCCACAAAGTATATTAATGGCAGTGATATCAACTTCAGATTTATTGACTCATTCACATTCATGGCATCATCATTGGAGAAGCTGGCATCTTACTTAGATCGATACAATATAACTTCAAGTACGTTTCCACAAGATAGCCACACTCACGATCAAATAAAGTTATTATTAAGAAAAGGAGTTTTTCTGTACAATTAAGTCAGTTCCTTTGAGAAACTGAAAGATGTGCAGTTGCCTAGTAAAGGAGACTTCCATAGCAATCTCACCGACAGCGACATCTCTAATGAGGAGTAAAATCATGCTGTAAATGTCTGGAATACACCTAATATTCAAACTCTTAGTGAATACTTAGATTTGTACTTAGAAACTAACGTGCTACTGCTTGCGGATATTTTCAAAAATATTCGTTCAATGTGTATAAACGCGTACGGACTTAATCCAGGTCACTACTATACAACGCCTGGCTGAACATGGGATGCCATGCTAAAATATACATAAGTTAAGTTGGAGCTTTTTACCAACATAGACATGTTACTGTTTATCAAGAGAAGCATCAGAGTTGGCATCAGTCAATGTTGTAACCGCTACTCTAAGGCTAACAATAGACATATGACTGAAGGTTGTAATCCGAAAGATAGAAAAAAGTATTTGATGTACTACAATGCAAATAATCTTTATGGATGGGCAATGGCGCAGGTTTTACCATTAGGCTGCTTCAAATGGGTTAACGATCTTGACAGACCCATTTTTTTCTAAGTTCCGGACGATTACTTTTATGGCTGTATATTGGAAATTGACTTAAAGTACTTTTAGAGCTTACACAATAAGTACAAAGATTTGACTCATTTCTGAGCATATGACTCTACCTGGTTCTAAGCAGAAAAAGTTGATGACAACATTACACAACAAAGTTCGTTACGTTATTTATTATCTAGCTTTAAAGCAAGCTTTAAAGCATGGAATGATCTTAAAAGAAATCCATACAGCATTAAAATTCAATCAAAGTGCATGGTTAAAGGCATACGTTTATTGCAATACCGATAAAAGGAAGAATGCCACAAACGAGTTTAAAAAACTCTTCTTTAAGCTGTTGGTTAATGCTGTTTATGGTAAGACGATGGAGAATGAGCGGAAAAGAGCGATGTGAAACTTGTTAATAAGTCGTATGGACAGTACAGTGCTAAAACTCTCATTGCTAAGCTGAACTTTCACAGTCGTACAATATTTGCTGAGAACCTCATAGCCATGCAACTTACACGTATGGATATAACGATTAAGAAACATACTTACGTCGGACTCAGTGTACTCGATACATCTAAAAATTTGATATACGATTTTCGTTATTTTTATATAAAGTAACGTTTTGCAGGTATGTGCAAGTATTATACACCGATACTGATAGTTTGATTTATGAAATTCGGGGTACAGATATCTACAAAGTCATGGAAGAAGATACCGATAAGTTCGATAAATCAGATTATGCAGACCATAATCGTTTCAATTTACCTTGAAGAAGCAAGAAAGTGATTGGGCTCATGAAAAATGATTATTGTGGTAAAATTATGCTCGAATTAATTGGTCTTCGTAGTAAAATGTATTGTATTCGTGTGCAAGATGATCAATTGATTAAAAAAGTAAAACGTGTGAAAACATCTGTTGTCAAGACGAAAATAAGACTTTGAGAATATGAAGATTGTTTATTTCACAAATCTGAGATTACAAGCGTAAAAAATCTCATTCGCTTCAAACACCATGACGTTAACACTGAAGACCAAAAAAAAGCTCTGAGACTGAAAGATGATAAGCACCATCTGCTGCCAAACTCTACAGATACACTGCCATGGGGGCACAAACTGATAATGGATGAGGAGGAAGCATTCCTACAAATCCTACTGCAGGAGAGTAAGAAAAAAGAAAAAAAAGAGGGAGAGCAACAGCCAATGGAGGATGTTGGAGTGTGGGAAGCTTATAGAGAGGGAATATCCCCATATTGTAAGTTACCTTAGACTGTGGAGCTCATTCTAACGCTGGACAAGTTGGAGAGCACATTAGGTCCTCCTTTAAGTAAGAGACAGAAGCGAGCCCTACATAAGAAAGTATACCAGCCTATGGAAGTCATTCCAACGTCAAACGAGTTACAGAGCACATCGAGTCTTCCTCGAAGCAACATACAAGGTGATAATAAGTTTAAATTTGTGGATTTGTGATATAAGTTTGTATGAATAAATGTTATCATACATATCAATAAAGAAAAAAGAGAAAAGAAGTCCATAGAGGTGAAAATAAATAATAGATATGTTGTTTTCTACAGAAGAAGGTGTTAGTCGGGGCTCCCTCTACTTTCTCTTTCTTGTTTTACTATTTTGCCACTAAATATCAGATTTATTAATCCAACTATTAATGAGAATTATCAAATCCTAACCATCTAACGTAAATTTGATTACCGCGTTTTTTAAGAACTTTCACCACAAGATAGACAACAAAATGCTTGGCCTTTGAAAGTTCTTGTTCGTAAAAGCCTCGGGACACTGGTTGACCTTTACAATCTTTCAAATGGTAAGTAGTTTGGTTTGTTTTCAATATTTTAGTAATTGTAAGAATCTCTTTCGAATAGGTCCATTCTTGCTAAAACCTTAACGATGCGTACTTAAAGTTTCCAGAAATAAATAATATTAACTCGAATCAGCTTCAGTGATGTAAGTTGTGTCAAAATGATTTTTCACAAGTAGCTTCATGAATCTAACTGTTATAGGAAATCTTATCCTATTTTTCTATCGGTCTGATTACGAATAGTAACTTTCATGTCATCATCATTATCATCATCATCATCATCATCATCATCATCATTATCATCATCATCATCATCATCATCATCATCATCATCATCATCATCATCAGCATCATCATCATCATCATCGTCGTCGTTGTCGTCGTCGTCGTCGTCGTCGTCGTCGTCATCATCATCATCATCATCATCATCATTAGATAGCTTATCAAGATTGTCGTGATAATGTTACATAATTTGACAGCTTTGGCAATCCGCAGACACCTTTAGATTTAATGCTGTACTTGGTAGTAGAATAAGGTTAAGTATAACTATCAAAAATATCAAGACTCTGATTCTTTTAACTGCGGTCATTGGTGGTTACTATTCTTATGGATAAGATTGTCAAAAAGTATACAAGGAAGTGTCATAATCAGGAATCATTTGTTTGCTCTGCAGCAGTTGTAGAAGAAACATTGACACTAAATCTGTCTGGTACTTCTTCTATTTAAGAAGCGCAGTATTTTTCACCTATCGAATTATCCTCAAAATATAACTACGTTCTTGGCTTAATAGAACTCCTTACATATAATTTGATTTTAAATATTGACGAAGGTAATCATAAATTTTACGTAGGTGAAAAAGTAGTCGTTTTTCCAACAGGTAGCTACGAAATTCGAGATATCGAGTCATTTTTAGTGGACGTGTTATATCGTAACGATATAAATATTGATATCAAACCCAACAATAACACACTTCGTAGTGTAATTATCTGTTACCATACAATTGATTTCAGACCAATAGACTCTACAGGCCGTCTCTTGAGTTTTACTGAACGTATTTTAGAAAATAATGTCACCTATAACTCAGACTCACCTGTGGCTATTCTCAAAGTAAACGCATTATAAGTTGAGTGCGTTATCTCTACTAAAGCCTATACAAACGAAAAAAAGGTTTATACAACTCACTAATTTTTCCCAGCCGTCCTGCTGGGGTAAAAAATAATTAAAGTTCCTCCACAAATAATTTAACAACCGATTATTAACCGCACTATTAATCACACACAATTACGTAAAGTTGAGTAGGACGGTAAATTAGTCAATTTTCGTAAAGCAGTCAAAACGATAAGGATGCACATAAAACCCTCTAGCAAATATGGTACTATTTATACATACACCATTTTTTTAAAGGCGGAATCGAAAGCAAGCCTGGCTCAAAGAAGACTACTAAAGAAAAACTCTAGAACGTGGAAAAATCACTTGAACTAAATCAGAATACAATGCCAATTTCTTTAGTTTTTATAGCTTATTGCTCCTGGACTGAAAAATTCTTTGCTATAGCCGCGTTGTAGAAACAAACCAACGATGCAACTAAAGCTTTTTAGTAAGAATTTTAGTATTTGTTCTTCAAATTTCTCTTTCTATGTATTTTGAAATTTAATTTTCATAAAATCATACGATTAGTTTTGGCCTACCCTAATACGTGATAGGCATTTTGTGAACTTTCCTCAAACTGATACATTTTAACTATAAATAAAGTACATCATGCACGAGCTACACAACTACAATAACTCATAACTCCACACGAAATTCTTGTACGCATCGTCTTTTGCCTCAAACATTTTTTGCCTTGAGTAAGTCCTCCCTAAAGCTCTCTGCGCTGGGCTTGCCCACCAATTATCTCCTTATGACGTTATATTATAGAACAAACTTATAAACACAAACAGTATTACAGCTAATGTATAGTATTTTCAACGGTAAATGCACTGCCCCGCCCAATATCTTTCACTGCACATGTATTAAGTACGTTCAACTTTGAGTAGCATATTCATCTCTGACTCAACTCCCAGGTAATAAAATTACTTGAATACTAAGGAAATGTCTAACTACAATCGTAATAATTATGCTTTTATATTTTGATACAATCTATAACGTAGTCGTCAAACAACTATTATGACAGTACTAGAATCTTTTTGTTCCGATATTGTTGAATGCGTATAACATGATACTTATATTACAAAAAATGATCATAAAGTCTAGCTGTGTACATTCTGTACCGTGTGATATCGACTTGTATCGTTGCGTATTTTAAGAAAAACCACTATAAGGTGCATAAGACAGCTGCAGAAATTACATTTTTTAAATTTTGACTCAGAATTGTGACGATTAATCGTGAATAGTTCATCTAAAGGCAAAACATATGGCATTGTGTACACAGGCTACTTTGTTATCTATATTATTTTGCTTGCTCAAGCGTTATCGTTAGTATTTAGCTGCAGCTACTATTTGATGACCTTAAAAAAGTTTACGAATGAGCCGACACTGCTAGTGCATTGCAAAAAAAAATCCACACATTCGTAAGTCAAATTTCACGTGCACGAGCACGCACACAACACTACAATTTGTCCAAAAGATGCCAAGTCTTCGAAAAACGAGAACCTATCGTGCAACAGCATGCACTCTACTGATCACATCATAGTATTTGCGAAACTTTTGTCAGTCGAATGTGAAAAATTTGAATGCCTTATCGGATTTCGTACGATGTCTATAAATTCATAAAATTCTTCATTAGATCTTTACGATTTAAGTTATGAAACTAAATTTTATGTATTACAATACTGTCTGTTTGTAGAAAACGTATTTGTAGTCGTTTTGATTTGCTTATTATAAGTATTTTTTATATCATGGTTTTCCGAACATGCATTAGGTACTTCTTTCACATAAAATCATAAATTAAATGAACGTGTTTATTGCAAAACCTTTAGTACAAGATCTTGCATTAATGTATTACCACGTGAAGCACTGAACCAAACATCCATGTACAGTATGATTATTTTACTTTATTTCTTTACGTCGTTCATCACTCTGACCCATGTGTACCACAATTCGTTATACTCCTAACTAGCTAATAAATTTTTTTGCTATGCTTCATTGACGGGTGCTTAACTACTGTATTAGTTGTCTAATAACTTTTAAATACGTATAAACATTTTTTACACACATCGACTGGTACAAAAAACGAAGCGATGTAAATTGTATTTTGTAATATTATGCTACATTTCTTACGCCGACTGCATAATTTTGCCAAGTTCAGTTTTTTAATTTTTTTTCTTATTTAATTATATTGTTTTTTCACAAGCCTCCGCATACCGGACTTTTTATTTACTCATCCAATTGTTACATTTAAGTTGATTCTATACATATATTTTTTTTATTAAGGCAGGGGGTCGAACGGTTCTATAATTAGTGCAATATACTAAGTACATTATTTTCGACATTAGGTGTCACCTAACTAAGTTGTAATATTTATAATATTTAATTATCGTTTGATCGTATGAGAAGTATACGTTCAAGCTACTTCATTGGAGCAGTTAGTCTTTATTTAGCTATATATGCCTAAAAATATTTATTCGTATAGTTACAGTACAAATAGAATATTTGTGTAAGAAATAATTTTTTAGTAACTTTGTACGATAGTGTGATTAGTTGGACCTTTATTTCGTTGTTAATACTTATCTCAATAACTCATACACATTCACTACATACAAGAAGAAAAACTTTGTATATGTGCACATAAAATTATATTCTAGTAATTCAAAATTTTATTACGTTGTTTGCTCCCTCCGCGTCGCTTTTTTTTCATCGGTGATTCTGGTTTTGCTCATCATTACTAACTGTACATATTTTAAAAATATTATTAATAGGCGAGCAGTATAAAATCCTGGAACAGATTTTTGGACCTCGAAAAAAGCTATAATTTTTTTTCTACTTCTGTTTACAGTACCCCCCATCTAATTTTCCTAAGTGATTTGCGTACATATATAATTACGTACATTTCCGAAAGTAAAATGAAGAAAATTGTTACTATTGTTGATCACGTACCTAAATGTAATGCATTTTGATGATTATGATGAGCTCGATTAGAAGCTCTGGGCATCAGCATTTCATTTTCTTTACTTGTATTCTCATTTCAAGCCTTAAGTATTTCATTTGCAACGTTTGACACGGGCTGAGCTTCTTGTATTAGTCTTTGCTAATGTTAAAGCATAAAAGCGTAAATATTTTAATATTAAAATTTGATTTGTATACTAACAGTTATTTTATCATTTAAATTAAAGTATTTATTTGTTTGTAAGAATCATAGTCTATGTCATTATTCCACAAGCAATTACTTTTTAACTCAAAATTTTTTGAATTATTTAACAATTACTTTTACTTCTACTCTATGTAACTACAAATTTTTAGTCTTTTTTTGCACTTACAAGTTATTTTGGGTAGAGAAAGAATTCCTTATTGATTTTACCTGCTGCTGTACTACAACTGCTGTGTCGTTTTGAAACCCATTTCCAAACTGATCTTCATTATCACCCTCGTTATCTGCTTCGTTGTCATTTCTGGCAATATCATACGTCGGGTGATCTGAAGTAGGATTGATTAGTAACGTTTACAGCGTCTATGTCTTGAGGATTTTGAGAAAGTAGATTATTTTCATCAACCATAGGTTATTCTTCATTTTCAGGGAGAGAATCTTCATGGTCATCTTCAACTTCCATCTTTTGATTTCCTTTGCCAGCTAGAGGGTCTTCACCTACAGGAGCTGCTCGTCCATTGTTTTATACCACCCTTCTCCCTTGTCTTATTCGACCTCGTCTTGGAATATTATTTTCCACAACGTTGACTACAGTGTTTTATAATAACAAAGTAGAGTGCAAGTAGGTACCAAGTATTTTATTGCCACAAACTAATTCTTTATTAGATATTTCAACTTAATTAATGTAAGTGAAATACACTAACAATAACAAGATTCTTATTGTTTAAAAATGTTATTAATTGTATGCAAAAGCTTTTTTGGTAACGCAATAGATCATAAGTTATAAATCTAATCAGCTAATATTTTAAATCACAGAATTTATTTAATACAATCGAATTAAGTACTTATTTCTTGTAAGAAGAGCCACAAATTATTACTAAAAAGTTTTAACATGTATAACAAGTTATTTTCTGTAAATTTTTGCGATACGTCACTTTGAACGTTAGAATTTAATTACTATTAATAACTAATTCAATAGCTAATTACCATTATTATGAAAATTTTCAATTTCCCCAACTCCCAGTCACTCTTTTACGAGATTATCATAATCGTGGTCGGCTATAACGATGTGTAATTACAAAAAAGTTGTAATTAATTAGTAATTTCATTATTTGGTTGCAAACGTAAATGCACTAATACACACCTTGTGGAAAGAGTCTGCTATATCTTTGGTAGACTACTTACTCCATATAATCCTCTAGACTTCGTCTGTTAATAAAACGTATTCATTTTGAATATTTCATTGGTGAATAAATTTCATACAAATATGGTTACCAGGATTTACTGCCTAAAGTTTTCTTTTAAACCATCAAGATCTCTATCACTTTTCATGAGGCTCGACGGCCATTGCTATTTAATTAATCGAGAAGAGATGACTGTTTGATATTAACGTCAAATATTTAAATCATTTTTAATAGTTTTTCTGTAAACAATTTTAAGTGACAATTAAGGCTTGTTTTAAAGGTACGTGAGTATGCGAAAGATAAAAGAAGTTTAAGCATTCAAGTTACTGTTACTAATAATAATTTTTTACATGTGTCATTGCTATGGGGCCGAAACTAGCCTCACCAACGACGAATCAAGCCTCAAGGGCCCCAGGCCTCAAAATTCTTTTATACTAATCCAGCTCGCAAACAATAGCAATTATTTCAATTTAAATACTACGAATTTTGCCATAGATTTTAAGAACAAAGATCCCAAAACGTAGAAAATATAATTCTCGATATAGATATGTATATAAGCAATCCACTGTACAATGTACACTTAAGAGTCCCCAGTTTAAAACAAAAGTAAAATTTAAGGCACACCTACGGGATACGGCTTTTTTTCTTTCTCACACACTTAGAAATACGAGAAAATTCACGAACATGCAAAAAATAGAGGGAGACTAACTTATTTTCAGCTTTTTCCAAAAAAATACGCAAAATTACGAAAAAATTTGATCAATGAAAAAATGAGTGGACTCTTTGGCTTATAACTTTTTTTCTTTACGAGTTATATAAATTCTAAAAGTAGGTTCTTAAAGTGCTCAAAATAAGCTTTCATTTAATTACTAATTTAATTTAAAATGCTTACTTCGTTGGAAAATACAAGCCATCGAAGCTTAGGCTTCAGATTGAAAAAGCAATTTTGGTCGATTTATGCAAAAATTACTTCAAACCACCTTTACTTTTGACCAAATTAATATTTTCGACTTCATCAGAACTCAAATGAAATGGTTTTCAACAAGCTTTTGATAAAGTTTTAGGTTGCTTAAAAATATTCGTTGAAAGAAAAGTTGTGACTGATTAAAGCTTGAGTCTTTAAAAAAAAGCATTAATCTTGATGATTTACGAATCAATAGAAAATCATCCGTAACTTTCGATCTGATCATCATTTTTAACTTTATTTAAGCTCAAATTAAAGTGCTCAAAACAAGCTTTAATTTAAGCTCTGTTGGAGTCCAAAATAATAATCTTATCAGTATTTGCGGCTAATGTTAGCTGAGACATCACATAGTTCAATTAGGATTCTATCAATTTTTCTAAAATTACTCAAACTCACTGTGAATTCAAATAACATCAAAATTTTTAACACTAGTGGATGTTCACTGATATTTTGTGCATAAATTATAATTTTGCAACAATTATTGCAATGCGTGGCCTGGGTAAAGAATGCATTTTAGTTATATATAGCCAATATGATGAGAATTATAAAAAAAGTTTGATGTGTATACTTTGATCATTAATTCACATGCATTCAACTAGAGTACATTAAAAATTTCTTATTTGTGTGTACGTTTAAATGTTCTCTATTGGTTAGTTTAGGCTAAAAATTTTGTATACCGATAAAACTGTATTTTACATGTTTTTAGTTAATAATGCTATGTTAAAGCCTTGATTTTTAGTATTGTCTATAATTATATTTTATTTTAGGGGACTAACTTGTAACAAAAAAAAAAAAAAAAAAAAAAAATACAGAAATTTTTAAGTTAATAGTGTAAATAAAAAAAAATATGTTAACACAAAAGGTCTGTCAGCTT
This sequence comes from Copidosoma floridanum, assembly GCF_036245765.1. Taxonomy (NCBI): domain Eukaryota; kingdom Metazoa; phylum Arthropoda; class Insecta; order Hymenoptera; family Encyrtidae; genus Copidosoma; species Copidosoma floridanum. The sequence goes on from NW_028321885.1 coordinate 12,943,418, forward strand.
TTAACCCTATCATAAATAACTGTTTGGAATTCTTCTGCACATCAAATATTTTATAATTCTCATCATATTTATAACAAAAATGCATTTTTTACCCAGACCACGTAATACAATAATTGTTGCAAAATTATAATTTAGCACAGAATATCAGTGAACATCCACTAGTGTTAAAAATTTTGATGTTATTTGAATTCACAGTGAGTTTGAGTAATTTTAGAAAAATTGATACAATCCTAATTGAACAATGTGATGTCTCAGCTAACATTAGCCGCAAATACTAATAAGATCATTATTTTGGACTCCAACAGAGCTTAAATTAAAGCTTGTTTTGAGCACTTTAATTTGAGCTTAAATAAAGTTAAAAATGATGATCAGATCAAAAGTTACGGATGATTTTCTATTGATTCGTAAATCATCAAGATTAATGCTTTATTTTAAAGACTCAAGCTTTAATCAGTTACAACTTTTCTTTCAACGAATATTTTTAAGCAACCTAAAACTTTATCAAAAGCTTGTTGAAAACCATTCCATTTGAGTTCTGATGAAGTCAAAAATATTAATTTGGTCAAAAGTAAAGGTGGTTTGAAGTAATTTTTGCATAAATCGATCAAAATTGCTTATTTTAATCTGAAGCCTAAGCTTCGATAGCTTGTATTTTCCGACGAAGTAAGCATTTTAAAATAAATTAGTTATTAAATGAAAGCTTATTTTGAGCACTTTAAGAACCTACTTTTAGAACTTATACGACTTGTAAAGAAAAAAAGTTATAAGCCAAAGAGTCCACTCATTTTTTCATTGATCAATTTTTTTCCTGATTTTGCGTAATTTTCTGGAAAAAGCTGAAAATAGATTTAAAAGCAGGAATCCATTGTGGTAGTTAAAAAATGTATTTGCTCATTTACTAGAAAAAAAGAGCAACTATTGGTTGTTATAAAAAATAGAAATATTATTTGGTTAAATTGTAAAAAGTGATTCTAGTATTAAATAATAATTGTAAAAACTGCACAAAGCAATGTTTATATTTTAGTGTCTAATAGTATGTATCATAATCTTAATTTTTTCATAAACAATGTACACATACTACATGATGTTATTGCTACACAGCCGGTATGAAAGCCTAACAAAACCTAAAAATACTGTTTTAGTAAGATTTGAACCCAATTATTTCAAAGCTATTTTAATGCAGTAGTGAATTAAGACTATGCCATATAAAAAGTAGCATTCAACATTGATTGTGAAATGTTCAGCAAAAAGTTTCTCGCAGGTTTCAATATAAAATTTTATTGAATTTATTTGTTTATTTCATTCATGTTAATTTTTTTGTGTTTACTATGTTTCGTTAAATAATTTTTCCACGTACTTTTCTTGAAAATTAATATTATTCGTAGATATGCCACATTGCGAGATTTACCGTTAAAAAAATACGTACTATAGTTTCCTTAATGTAAATAATTATTTTAAATTCAATTCACTAAAAAATGCATTTTTTTAGCTTTGTAAAAAAGATGTGGATCTCGACTTGGGATTAATATTTTTTTTTTTTAACAAAAAAATATTCTTGCAAAAGTGATAAGAGCTGCTATGAATCACTGCTGTTCTTTTTGTTGGTGTACTAATTTTTCTATGCTTTGTAAAATTCAGTGTAAATTGTCCAAAGATAACGCATACAGGTGTAAATTTCTTACAGTTTATTTTTAATTTATGATTGCCCAAAATTATTTGTAATGACACTGTTGGCTGCTACAAATAAATTCTTTAAGTATACACGGAAATTCGTAGATAACCTCATATGTATGCAAATATTATAAAGGACGTTGCCTACTTATTGAACATAATCACAGAAGTCGATAAAAATCGAGTACATGAATATTAAGAGCGTCTAGAATAGACACGTTTTTTTGCAACATACGTTATAATACTAATTATTGAGAAATGTGACTATTAAAATGCAATGGTTAACACGTGCTCTTATGGGACAGCTGTAAATTTTTTAATGAAAAGTGTGAGGGAAATCACACAGGATGACAATATTTGAGGTGTAGAGAGAATGAAGTGTAAGAAACAATTGTGCAAAGTTTTAACTGTTATTATAATTTGTATCACGGAAATATTGATGACAGAATAATAAAAATAACATAAACCAATAACATGTGGCAACATTGTATCTACAGCCAACAGAAGCTATAAGTTGGAGCTGTAGTGTCACTTAGCGGTATTTTTTAAAAGTTAAAGGGTGTGTCTGATTCCTTCAAGTACCTACTTTTCGAAACATATTTACCTTTACAGTGATATTTTTGTTTAGGTGTAAAAACACAAACACATCACATGTATACACATAGATGTAGGTACACTAGACACTAGGCCGAGAGCAAAAGCAGACAACTTTGAATGTAGATAATATATACATACATTACAATTAATATGCGAGGTTGCCAGCCATTAACTTGACGTTGAAAACGTAGTGAGCTACTAAAAAAAACAAAAGTAGGCCACGTCCTTAAGCAGAAGCTGGAGTACTCGGCGCACGCCACGTAGATAAGTAAGGAAACTTCTGACCAGCCATGGTCACACACACACACGCGCGCATGCGCATGCGTGCGTGAAATAAAAACTATACATTTGTGCATAACTTTCTCATGCCTAACATTCCAATACTCCTCGAGTGGCGTTGCCTCAGTGGTAAGCGTGCTTGTTATCGACACAACGCTCTTCTAGGGGTTGTAGGTTTGACTCCCGGTGAATGCAGATTTTTTGAAAATCTGTTTTCATTGGGAAAAGTTCCTAAGTAACCCCGGCTGTTTCGAGGTGTATTTTTCTGTGGAATTTTCGTTCAGAGTAATTCCAGAGTTTTTTCCTTGCCCCACAGGTTTTCGGGCCTAGGTAAATGCGAAACAGTGTTAGGGTTATAGGGCGTCGGGCAGGGATCGCTGGCCTTACCGGCGAGGAGTGGTCCCTGAAACATGGGACTTTTTTGGGGATGCTAACCAGCCTAGATCTGATATTTTGGCAGAGAGCGCCAGCTTATGTGGCGAGGACTGGACGTCCTAAAATATGGAGTCCTCCCCGGGGAAAAGCTACACAGTGGTGAATGGATCCGATGCACCATCGGTGCAGAGAGTGTCAGCTTAACTGGCAAGGTGTTTCATCGTAGATACTCACACTATGCTCATGGATTGGGTATGATGTCAGTAAAAGGGTTGGAAATTGGTGCGGCAATACACTTCCACACATAGGTGGTGAGTGGGTAGTTTTGGCGACTAGGCTAGTAGGCTGTCGCGATAACTTGGTAAAAAAAAAAAAAATGAATAAAATAAAATACTCGAATATAATTTATATCAATATGAAAATATTGTTACTTAATTTCTGCGAATATACGATGAATTGCATAGATTTTTGGAAAATTTTTTGATCCTTGAGGAATCAGAAGTACAGCTGAAACATATAAATCTATAAGTGGTTACAGTTTTATATATATGTAGAACACAAAGAAACAATGAAGGATTGGAGACGAAAAAAACTTTTTGAAAATATTTTTTGTGTTGATGCTGCAGTGTTGGGAAAAAAAATTAAATTAGATTCTTGTTAAGCGACCTTTCTACTGCACAATACGACTCATATTACGCGTTAGTCTTGTATCCACCATAGGGTCATCTTAAAGGCTGTTTTTTTTTTTTAACGAGCCGCTTAATATACAAACTGTGGTGTAATGTTGTCATTCAAGTTTAAAGTCAATTAAGATACCACAACCTATATATTTCTATGGAATTAGCCCACTAAGTTGTGCTAACTTTAAGATTTTTGAGTTGTTTCAATATTATTAACCAAAAAATATTTACTAGGTGTAAAATAACTATAGGTGTTTACAACTACAGTAGTAATAACCCATTTTGAAACAATTGTAAATAAGCTAAGATTATTCATTGCAGGCCATCATGTTCATGTAGACGATGATAATCATTTTAAAAATTACTATTGTTTTTACTTTAGTTTGAGACACTTCTGAAAATATAAATAATGATCAAAATAAACATAAGATGTGGCTAAATTTATGCAAGAAATGCGTTTTTGGATTTAAGGCATGACTGATACGAGTGAATATATTACTGTTATTACCACACTTTGTAAAAAGTTGGTACTGTTTGATGTAGGGTTGGTAAAATACATACACATTCCTGGATGAAAAAAAAAAATCCTTCAAACATACTGATTATCGCCCTTAACTTTGCATTGGATGTCAATCGTATGTCTTCTGAACAAGCTAGTATTATATCTTTTTTTGCCATTAATGTCGTTAATTTTATCTTACATTCATAAATTTTAGTTCAAAAAAGTTACACAATTTCATGAGTTTTACATTAACTTTATATTCTAAAATGTAAATAAAAAAACGAGTAAGTTAGATGAGGGAAAACGATAAATTTACAACTTTTCGGCATTTTTGCGATTTAGAGCCCAAATTTAATTTCATAGCTGAATATGTTAAATACAGAAAAGTTGTGTTTTGATGAGACCTTCAACTATGACATTTTATATATTACCTCAAGTGCATAACAAAAAATTTGGATAGGGGAAAATGACTTTTTATTCATTTTACAAGCACTTTTCGGCTCATAGAATGTGTGCGTTACATCCTAGGTAAAAATGTTTTGCACAAAACAGTTGTATTTTAATAATATCTACAACTTAAACGTTCAATATCGCAATTTAAAGTACAAAACAAATAAGTTAGATAGAAAAAATTATGTTTTGGCGATTTTTGAGCACTTTTTGGCTCTCATAACGTTTGGGTTACATCCTGGACGAAAATTTAAAATTCAAAAAGGTTATATTTTAAATGTATCTACAACTTTGTCTTTCACAGCACACTTCGAAAATATCATGTTATGAAGTTATAGCCGAAAAACTGTTTTTTTTTCTGAAAGTACCACCTTAAATCGACTCATTTTTTTCGAAAAGAGGAAATCTTACGGATTTTAAACCATCATGTAAGACATAAAAGATGAAGCTGTTTGTCAAATTTTAGCCCAATCCGACAAAAACTGCATGAGTTAATCAAAAAACTTGATTACGCCCATGCAGACATCCCTGACTCTAAGGTCCACGATCGAAATTTATTTTGAACCAAAACTTTCTTTTCACAAAAACCAATAGTTTTAAAGGTACTAACACTTTTTGTTCTGGCAAAAAAAAGGACTCCTGAGTATCAGTTGGGCCTAAAAATAAAATTAAAAAAAAATTACGTTAAGAAAGATAACAATTGTTACGTAAGTATCAATTTGTTAAGTTTATGTATGAAGAAAGTGTAATTAAAAATTGTTTGCAAATTGAAAAATTCTTGTATAGTACTAATATTCTAAACTATAAAATAAACAGCATACACATATGTAATTTGTTTAATCTTTGGTTTTACTGTAAAACATAATTTACGTGAGCTTTATTTAGGATAATTGATAAGCACGGGTTAGAAAAAAAATCTATATGCACTGCAGATAAAAAACTTTAAGGGCGTATAACAAGGTACAAAAAAAAAGAGTTAAAAATGTTTTATAAGGAACTTAAGAAAAGTTTAAATTATGCAAGAGAAGGCATAGTAAATACCTGAGTAGAAATTCATTTTTGGCAAGTATTGGGGTCGGAGGTGGTGTAAGCACAGGCGAGCCTTCGGACTAACTTCGGCAGCTAAAGGGTCAGTCTACTAAGGGTCAGTATTGTAGCCAAAGACTGCCTGAAGCCTGTTTCACGGAGAGAAGTGCACAGCTAATAGCAGTATGTCACGCCATCCATCTTAAGATAATATTACGTCACAGCCACGCGAACTGCTTAGCAGACTCGAAGAATATGACACGCACTCTTACAGCTAATGAGAAAAAATCAGCTTTGCGAAGAGTGACGATCATTACTACTATCCATTTTATTTTATATAGTCGTGCTTCCACGCTTGCTGATTGTATTATGGTACCTGAATTAGAGTTGTATGATAACGTATTTCTAATTTCTTCTTCTTAAGCTACTTAATTGAAAGTAGTGACTAAGTATTTAATTACTTCAAACTTATTATTTATAGTTGATTTCATATTGTTTTTTTTCTTTTTTCTAATTTTACTAAGGTAAGGAATGCGTTTATATTTAATATAAGTTTAGAGTAAACGTTAGTAAATGCTTATTTTGTGAATCTGTTTTTAAGAGTTAAATGAAAGAAGATACGAATCAACACATCTTGAAACTAATGTGCGAATTGTCCCACGATTTGTGATACTCAAGAAGTAACACTCAGTAGATAATTGATGTATTTAGGAATTTTATAGAAGATATTTACAATCCTTGCATTTAAAAAAATTGAATGATAACCTAAAAGACAAGTTTTAAGCAACGTTCTCCAGTGTGGACACTGTATATAGTAGATACGACACTTTTTTCATTATGTAAAAGATTTATATGTGATAGCAAAGTATTGAAAAGTCCTTTGGTTCCCAATAGTTTTCTTAATGAGTTTTTCAACGGTAAATTTTCAATTGAGAATTTCACAGACTTAATAATGGACTTATTATCACGCAGAGATTTTATTTTTTTAGTAGTCTTGATCACGATATCTTCAGGTTTAACATATAGTTGACAATATTCATCCATTTTTAAACGAATGTCATCACTTCGAAACTGCTTAAATGAATTACTACATTTCGAAAGTGTATTTGATATCTCGGATGATACTTCTTTGCTTACAGCCTTTTAAGGTTATCATTCAATTTTTTTTAAATGTAAGGATTGTAAATATCTTTTATAAAATTACTTATTATATTAATTATCTGCTGTATGTCACTTCTTGAGTATCGCAAATTGTGGTACAATTTGCACGTTAATTTCAACATGTGTTGATTCATTTCTACTCCCATTTTAACTCTAAGCAATAAATTTACAAAGTTAGTATTCACTAATGTTTACTCTAAACTTATATTAACTATACACGTATTCCTTATCTCAGTGAAATTAGAAAAAAGAAAAAAAAACAATATGAAATCAACCAAAAATAATAAGTTTGAAGTAATTAAATACTTAGTCACTACTTTCAATTAAGTAGCTTAAGAAGAAGAAATTAGAAATAAGTTATTATACAACTCTAATTCAGGTACAATAATACTATCAGTAAGCGTGGAAGCACTACTACATAAAATAAAATGGATTGTAGCAATGATCGTCACTCTTCACAAAGCTGATTTTTTCTCATTAGCTGTAAGAGTGCGTGTCATATTCTTCGAGTCTGCTAAGCAGTTTGCGTGGCTGTGACGTAATATTATCTTAAGATGGATGGCGTGACATACTGCTATGAGCTGTGCACTTCTCTCTATGTTGAAGGTGACCCGAATGCTCTGACGGACCTGTAGCCGGTAATCTTACTAATATATAAAGCAAAGTTGCTAAAACCGTTGTAATCGCTAACCGCGAAAACTACTGAACCGATTTTGCTGAAATTTTGCACACTGATTCATGTTACTTCCTAGATGATTTTAGTATAGTTTTTATCTTAAAAAATTTAATAACAATAGCAATAAATGAGCTCAAAGTTTTGTAAAATGCGCCAGCTTTTCACTTTAGTTCAGTTAAATCCGCTAGGTGGCGTCGACATAAAATCGAAGCTACCTGCAACATAATTAAATAAGTGTGGTTATAATAGGCCGAAGCGTATCGATAGTGGTATAGTCGAGCTTCGGCAGCTCAACAAGCTGTACAGAGAATGCTGGTGATAGTCCTGCAGCTGGGTATCCTGATTACGGACGACACTCTTCTCTAAAGGGGAAGGAACCTAGGTGTCCCTTTACCCTTAATCTCGACGAGTGCGATCCAAAAAAAAAAAAAATTAATTCCAACCGATGCCGTCTCTGCCAGAATACTAGGAGACATATCTAGCCAGAGCACAATCTGCACCAACTCTTCAAAGTTGTGTGGCAGTCCCACCATCCCACCTGGTGTAGTTAGAGAATTTGTGGCTACAAATGTAAGCAAGGGAAAACAGCTCTGAGGGGCATGGGCAGCCACAACGGCTACCTTCTTGGTCGTCGCGTCCCCAACGCGCTTACCCACATGTTCCCGTCTAACGATGAGCGGTTGGTTATCCGGGGAACAACCCGAGACGAGATATTCTTTGGTCAGCGGCGTACCTCCCTCCATCCGTACATCGAGACTCCCAAGGTAAGAATCAAGCAACCCGTAGCCAGCTCTTCATCATCAGGAATAATAATAAAAAATAGCCTGGAAGTTTCACCACTGGCGCTTTTTAGGGGCCATTATAAGTATTTACGTTCCCTACTTAACCATCAATTTCATCGGTTCTTTTTAGGGGCCACCTAAGTGTAAACTACCTTGCCAACGAATACATTCTTATTACCATTTCCGGAAGCGATTCGTCGACTTAAAGACTACATTAACTAAAGACGGGCACTATTGAACTAAGTCAGCTATTCACTGGCAGACGTCACCTGTGGAGCTGTTCTTCGCAAGGCTGGAAAACCCGGTGACCGACGACTCTATATTATCCTCTCGACTCTAACCATTCAACCAGGAATCACTGATCCTCTCCAAGGTCTGCGCTGGGCAAACCTATAACAGCTATAAAGGAAAAAAAACTTGAGCCAACGGGACAGCCTCCACTGGACAAGTATCACTATCCAATCTCCCCATCTAAGATCACCAAAACAACTGAATCTGCAAATAAAAAAGGTGCCTTAGACACCAACGTCTTCGACGTTATACCGGGAGACGTTGGGAAAGAGCACTACAACTAGCCCCAAAGCTTCGGACTTTGTAATTTTTCTCCCAATCAGTCTGGGTCTTCAACAGTAAGCCAGAGAAGATCACCCTGAGGTATCTAGGCAGTCACAATTGCTGTTAACTGCAGTCAAGAAAGAGTTAACTTAAGAAGCTCACCGGTCTTTTTTAGGGCCATCGGACGTCGAACTACCTAGCCAACAAATGTATTAAAATTAACAAAGTTGACTGAAAATAGCCTTTAGGGGTCATAAAAGTCGTAAGCATACCAATAGTCGCAAAAGGGTATATTGGAAAGAAAACTTTAAATGTATCTAATGAATACAATTTGAGGCGTCAAGAAACTGACGCAGAAAATTTATCGAGATTGAAACAGCAGCGTCAAAATCGACAACTTAAGAGTCCATCACGTGAGAGATCAGTTTTTCATTGTACCCTCACAGAAATCTTTGAAATCTTTAAAGATCCTACTTCAAATTTTTAAATAAGTAAAAAATGTATTTCTGTTTTTGTGGAAATAAAAATGTTGGGTTTAAGGTCCAGGACTTTGTTGCTCTGGTAATAAAATTGTGAGATATGAGAAAAAAAATTTTTTTTTAATATAAGTTTTTTGGGGGTTTAAAATCTTAACAGCTTTAAAAAATAGCCCTTTTTGTGAATTACACAGAAGAAACTGTAAATCAACAATAGTAGAACGCACGGCACTTTTCAGCATAATTATTTTTTTGAATTTTTACACCTTATTATTTGACCAAACAAACTATATGGATTCCGAAAAAATATGTTTTTAATAAGAAGATTTTTGTTCTGAGATGTATCGGGAATATGTGTGAAATTTTCTAAGTAAAAATGTTTCACATTACATGTCAACACACTACGGTGTTTTATTTAGTAAGTCTCGGGCGAAGCCAAGACGGGGGGCTGCTAGTTACCTATATTCCTATAGTATGTATACATGCAATGATATAAATACATGGAATACTTTTTTATTTGGTTGTAAATTTGTTTATTTATCTTATTACTTCAGTAGTACCTATTTTAAGTAAGACGGTAGATGAAAAAAAACGCACCTACTAAAAATGAGATGCACGAACAATAACTTTAATGAATTTAATAATTTTTATTTTATAAACGCGTACAGTTTTTTTAATGTGTATTTAATTTTTTTTGAACGTCTCAGGTTTTATAATATTAACCTTTTTTATATATGTATGTGTACCAGGGGTATATATAAAGCTATACGCGGGCAGCCATCAGCTGTTATCTACTACACTGACTCTTCGGCTGCCGAATGTGGCCCGAAAACGAGCCTGTGTTCATGCCGTATATACGAGTCGCAGTCTGCTTACAGCATACGGTCCGTAGGGCACTTTTTGGTAAGCCAAATACAATCTATACTCAGGTAGAAGATATGCAGAGAGAGAGAGAGAGAAACAAAGTAAGAAAAAGGGAGAGAAAGCCGCTTGTTACCAGTGTGAGAGTGGGGAACGTCCCCCACTACCTACATTTACTCACTTTTTACCATACGCCGCTCTATAAGTATATCTATATAGCTACAGATGTACTCTTGACCGTAGAAGCAGAAGATCACCACTTTTTTGAAACCTCCTGTAATTTGTTGGTTTTTAGGTCTGAAGACAGCTCTTGGCGTTCACAAAAAAAAAAATTAGTTTTGACAATCGAAATTTAAAAACTAACATTATTTTTTTTTAGTAAAAGATCATACTGGCCCGAATCAGTAATAAACGAAATCGCTGATTTTGTTAAACTTGCCTAACACAATGAGTACTATCCATTATTTATTTAATCTTTCTGTAAAATAGCGCAAGTGCACAGAATTTTTGTAAATATTTGGCTGAAGGTGTAATAAAGAATGAGAGAGAAAAATAGCGCTGATCAATATATAGACCGAAAGCACAGAGCAGTGAAAATACGTGAAAGTCAATTCCCCTTTGTTGTAAACAATATCTCCCGCACTCTCACTGTGTACACCACACTGAATCACTGCTTTTTTGAAACCTCTTGTAATTTATCGGTTTTTAGGTGTGAAGACACCTTGTAGCGGAGACTTATTTCAATATATAAATATCAATGTATTTGGAATCTAATCAAATAATATGACAATCGCACTACAATATTTTATGTAATTAGTAGTTATGCATGAAACAAGAAAAAGATTTATAAATAACTGTGACAAAAATAAAACTGAAACACAATTTTCCAATGTTTTTCGTAAACACAACAGGTAAGCCCTTTAAAATATCATGAATAAAAGTTAAATCCTACTTCATTACTTTGATGAAAAAAATCTTTTTTCTCAAATACTATTGTACGTACGTAGACTTGAGTGCAATTGCAAGTAAATGATATACTCGACGAACTTCTAGAGGCTGATCTGCGGGCTCACCACCCGCTGGATGTTCTGGTTGATCACCATGTCCTTGTACTGGATCTGGAGGTTCCCTTTCTTGTGCTGCTGCAGCCATGGATGCATGTGCTCGAGCAAGAAGTATCGATATTTTCTACAGCACTAATTTATTTGAGAAATTCCTATATCGTTAACAGCTTCCAGCACACGAAATTTGTTAAACATCTATAACTATTTAATGGAATTTATACTCTCTTAAAAATGTGAGGATCACTAGCGATCTGAGAGTATACGAATAATATATATAGAGCGCCAGATAGTTTACCGATCCGAATAGGTGCGATCTGGTACTGCGCGAATGTTCGCGCAAGCTCAAGTCATTGACGAAAGCCATTAGCGAGGAGAGGTGAATTTTGGTAATTTTGGTGGGATCTACGGTAGCTCATTCAAAAGTACAAGGTGCATTTTTATGTCCAGATGGACAATAATTCAACGAAGCTTTGGGCGGATTTATTCTGACATTCAGTCGGTCGGTCCGATTGTGCGAGTAGTATATATATATGGAAAGTATGGATTTCCTTTATGGGGCAAATTAAGAATGTACTAGTGTTAAAATTTCTTATTAGTCTTAATACATGCAGAACTTGGCGCATAAGGATGCGTATGTTATTGATAACGTTTCGTCGAAAAAGGGGGATTGGAAGAGGGGAACGTGGTGTATTTGGACAGCGAGGTGGAGTTGGTGCAAGCTGTGCGGTGAGTGGCGATGGTGTGGTACATGTGTGTGTGTGAGCGGGTGAATGGAAGGGAAAAAAGAGAAGGATGGAAGCGAAGGATGGGTGGGAGTTGAGTTAGTGGGACGAATTTGGGTGGACGGAACGTAACAAGTGGATCGACTCTCAAGCAACTGCCATCTTGTTATGGGATCCTGTCGCCGTTTTTTGTGTCCGTTCCCTTTTAAAAAAAAAGGGCAAATCCACTGAAAGAGCGCCAAGTATAGCAGCTTTGGGCACGAGGTATGTACAGAAGGGCTGTGAGTGAATGCGTTTGGCGTTCCCATTCGATCTTCCTTGTGAGCGCGTTACGATTGCCTCTGTGGTGACGAGACCAAGTCTCAAGGCGTGACAAGATTAAGTCAGTGCAATAACCCTACAACAATATCGGTTCATACTCCTTAAAGGAGGCGTTTTGTACTATTGTTAATTTTGTGCACCAGCACCACGAGCTTCGACAAACTATCGCCAAACTCATAGCCATAAGAACAAGCAATCACCTCTAAGTGGAACCCAAACCCTCGACTTTATGAGGTCGAAGCGTCTTTATCAAGAGTGATATGAAATCTGAACTCTTTCTTGCATAGGTGAGATCACCGCGTCAGTAAACTGATCGTCCAGTTCGATCCCTTCCTTTTGGCACGTGAACTACAGCGGCTTACGTATTTACCCTCACCGCAAAGTACTGAGGCAGTATTCCACGTATAACCGATCTTCTGGCGTTAATCGTAGCAGAGAAGTAAGTTGCTGATCTTAGTTAAGTTTTAAGTCTTTTTATTAAATTATATACTTGATAATAATGCTACTACCGAAGCAACCTCTGCATGTGGCTTCCGTGGCATTTTTTGTTTTATCTCTTTTTACACGTTTTCTCTTGACACATTAGCAAAACAGATCGACCGCATGGTCATTATACAAATTAAGATTCGATATGTTAAGCTATCAATGTTGTCAGTTGCCGAAAAAATTAATATTTGAACGCGAATGACTACGATGTGCTAATGATTGAATAAAAAATCTTTGTTGATTACATAGTTATTTTTCGTCCATTCTTTCAAACCGTTATCGTCATAGTGCATGTTTGATCGTCGTTGACAAGAAGAAATCACCCTTTAACGGGAGCTGTAGGCGACAACGTAAGAATTCGTTCGATTAATAATTAAATTTTCTAGATCTCCTCAAGAAGACGGGACGTCTGGATATCGACGAATCAGATAATATCGGGAATAATAGAAAGAATACAAATACTGTAAGCAGTTATAATATAATCGTTGTAATAATATCAATAGAAACAACAATAATAATAGTAACAATAATAATATCTAGTTTCGGGAGGTTTAATAAATCGATTCAATAATTCTAATGATAGTGAGTTTGACAATGATCACAATTATAAAAACGATAATAGTAATAACAACAATAGTAATAATAATTATAATAATAATTGAAGTCAAAGTGTACAACAGGTACTGTTGAGGTATTTTTGCACTGCTTTCGGTGTTAGTTTTTTAGCTAGGGTAAGAGTCAATGTAAGGTACTTACGGCAGGTGTTAAGCGAGGGTTCGAATTTTGGTCAGTCAGGTCAACATTGTGTTAGATAAATCTGGCTGATGTTTGTCAATGTTTGTCAATTTAATCTTACCGATTTATTGAGTAAAAAGGCGTTCATACTAGTAATAATAAATTTTCTATTTTCTGTGATAACCTCATCCATTTTTCTGAAAACAAATGTCACAAAAAATATATAACCTCAAAGCGTATGAAAAAAAACAATAAATTATATAATGGAAAATTTATTATTACTTGTATAAACGTCTTCTTACTCGATAAATTGGTAGGGTTAAATTGATAAAATAAATTGTCTTTTACTTCCGTGCATTATTTGTGGTCCAGTGACTCCAACTATCGCCAGTGGTGGTGCTCTTTCAAAATGTTGTGCAGTCTGAATAATAGCAATAGTGTATTTAGTAGTGTCAACAATGTCTTCAGTTTTAAAGATTTTTCTTCTATAAAATTAACGTACTGACTGGATGTTAAAGATTTTGATTAAAAGGCGTGGAGTGTCACGTTGGCAAAAAGGAGTAATACGATGCATTAAGAATTTATAAGGTTCATGCACGTAAATTTTCCCAAGAATAATTCACACTGTCACATTATTTATTTACTTATGAAAATAAACTCTTAATTTATAGTTTAAAAGCTATCAAATACCCAAAGTCTCAAACCAAAATTATAAGCAGATTCCGAATTTCTTCTGACATACGATAAGCATAACACAGATTAGACAAGTAAAGTTCCCAAAAATATGGGCACAATGACACTTGCACACAGCGAATAAGCGTACTTAGCTCCTTCAGGTCATATTTCATGGACGCTAAATTTTAGAATCTTAGTCACGTGACAGCTGTCAGTAAAGTGGTTTAAATTTTTCTATAAAAGTTAATTATATTTAGCTTTTTGAAGTTATGTCACGTGACATTGTACAGCGTTTAGCAGCCGAGAAACCAAACAGCTGTCAGAATTAATAGACTAAGAGCTGGGTCTGAGTGGGTGGGTAAATTGCGAAATCGACGCCAGTTTTTCAAATATTGGGAAAATTCATGATTCGTGGAGATCCGAAGTATTTTTACGATATCTATTATTGATAACGAGTTGGATTCTTTTAAAAAAAGTCCCAGGGTGTCAAATGGCAAAATAGCTGCCACCTGATCTAATGGAAAGCGGATAAAAAGTTGACAAAAGAATGTGACATTGGTGGCAAAATTACACTTATAGTACCCTTCGTACAAACGTCGAAGCAGCCCCTACTTGACCAAACGCTTTTTTAAAATTACATATAGTCGAAAACAGAGTGGCGACAATTTTCGGCATATATAAACGTTGCGCATTGAGTAAACAGCACTCTTATTTTAGCCACTGACTGACGCAAAAAAGGTAATTCATCCTCCTTATATGAACCAAAAATTGCCACCACTCTGTTTTCTAGTATATGTTATTGTAAAAAAGCGTTTGGTAAAGTAGCGGCTGCTTTGACGTTTGTACGAAGGTTACCCTAGCTTGGCGGTCAATTTGCGGCAAGTACTGTAAGTCTACTTTTGCCGCTAATGTCACATTCTTTTGTCTACTTTATATCCTCTTTTCATTGGACCAGGTAGCAGCTATTTTGTCGTTTGACACCCTGGGACTTTTTTAAAAACAACCTAACTCGTTATCAATAGTAGATATCGCAAAAATACTTCGGATCTCCACGAATCATGAATTTTCCCAATATTTGAAGAATTGGCGTTGATTTCACAATTTACCCAGCCCTAGCTCTTAGTCTATGGGTGCGTTCCGCAAGTTTCAGCAGTTAATCTTCAAGTATCTCGGTATCCTAGATAACATTTAAGTGCAAGGGGAAAAGTATGACATGTTATCTCTCTCACGCTAGTAAGTTATCTACACATTATCTAAATACTTAGATTAAACGGCCACTGCTTACGGAACGCATCTTATATATAATAATTCAACTCGTTGGTTCCACAATAAAACGCTGAACTACCTTACCGACAGTTATTATGTTACCAAGACGCTCAATTCTGGAAACAAGCATCCAGGAAATTAAATCTTAAGACATAAATGATATTAGTTGATTAAAAAGGCCCTATTTTAAAAGTTACACCTCTGTAAAGATTATAGTTAATGCATTACTTAATCAAAATATGTACTTGACGACACGTACAGTAATGTAAATAAAATTCACTAAGGTGGTTTGAGGGCTTCAAAACTAGCTGGTAAAAGTCTATAAAACTCTGTGATGATGTTGAATGAATTAAGCCTAATTCGTTTGCTAACATACAATACTGAGGTCATCTATATGTATTTCGAGAATTCCGATTTCCAAAAACTACCAAATTAACTAGTAGACTTACAGAAGCAGTCAAGAAATCGACTCTAACTTTGAAAGAACGTTGTATACCTCAAACAATAAAATTTATTTTCAAAGTGGTTTAAGATTTAACATGGGCTTTAGGCGTAAAATGAGGGCAGCATTGGTCATCCACCTGGTTTCTACTGTACTACGAGTTTTGTACAAAAAATATGACGTGCAGTAAAAAACATTTGACCCTTTCTCAATATTGATTTCACATCTTTACTGGGCTAATAATTTTAAAGTAAGAACTTCTTTAGACGCATCTTGGGAAGAGACATAGGCACATAAGAAATACAGACTGCTTGTTATTTTGTACGGCGCTGAAGCACGAGTAGAAAGAGACACAACACCGAGCATGGGTATTCGTTTCTCTCACATACTGCCATGGAGGGGGGGGGGTGCAGCGCTCTAAAAGGCAACTTCAAACCTCTAAAAAATTCAAAAATATACTTTTATCCAAGTCTTTAAGCCCATAACTTTATTGTCTTAGAGTCTTTAACCTCATTACCCTATAAATCCTGAAGCTTTTAACACTAGAACCATATAACCACGGTCTTTATATTTGCCATGGGCAGAGATACATCTATTTTCCGTATATTATACAATACAAGTCTTAAATTAAGGACTTCGGGATTTACTGGGTCATGGGGTTAAAGACTATGGAATTTTAGGGTTATGGGGTTCAAAAGCTTAGTTTCAAGTACATTTTTTATTTCTTGGAGGTCCAGAGCCATTTTTAAAAGCTCTGAAGAGGAGTTGCAAACTATGATAGTATATTGCTGAAACCTATTTGTTAGATAGTGCGATTGTGACTTGGGTGTCAAAATTCCAATTTTCAAAGTTTGTGCATAGAGAAAATACTGCAACTTAAAAGGTAACCCCTCACTTGAAAAGTATTTAGTGTATGCGTATGTATTTATTTATTTGTGTGGATGTTAATTTGTGAGCATATAATGAGAACATGGAAGGACTCATGACTATTTCTATTTAAGTACTACGACTTCCCTTTCTTTGAGTATAACCCCGGTTAATTTGTGGTGGTAACAATCGGCTAAGAATATTATCTGTACCGAGGAAACTCTAAGATTAGGAACCAACATACAAACAATGATTGTGTTTATATGTCAGAGGGCGGGTTCGTGGCCCTGTGTAAAAGAGCGAAATTGCTTAAATTGCTGATTATATACAATACTTAAAAATATTTATTATCAAGTTTCAAAATTTATCTGTTGAATAATCAATGAATTCCTGCACCATATACAGCAATTGTTTATTGATTATTACTTTATTGAGTTCTCCTAAATATTTTCTTAATTTAATTAATTTAATAATTTAATATTTTTTTCAACTTATTCAATATTTTTCTAATCTAATATTTTTTTTTATTTTATTCCTGTCGCTTTTTGGGGTCCAGATAATATTCTCAGTTTATTGTACGATTTTAAATCTTAACAGCTATTTTTCTAGTTTTTATCTTAACTATAAAAAGGAACTCGCAATCTTATGTGGAGGGGAAGGTTTGCTTAAATAAGTACAATCAATTTATTTTTAATTATCTTATATTTATTTAATCATATGATTCTAAGGAAATCGTATCTTAAATTTTTACATGTATTAATTGTATTTGAGTGATCGCAATTTTTTACGTTAATAATAAAAAACAATACATAATATACTCGACAATTGACTTAAAATTTATCCGCCTTTTTAATAGAACATTTTACAAAAATGACAATTTGAATCTTTCCTCCTTAATATCTCTGCTTGAACACGTTAGGTTAGACTAATGCGAATTTTTATTACAACCGCGGAAAGTTAGTGTTAGGTACCCATCCGACCAAGTCACGTAAGGTTAGGTCGTTCTCAGGGCCCTTGGGTGTCTTGAGCACTGCTCAAGTCGTCAACCCAGGAACTTCGCCTAAGAACGTGGTCGCTAACCCTAGTGCCTCGACTACTTGGGGATGCGTCGTCTCCACGCTTAAAGCGGTCGAGCACCGAAATTCCAAATAGGTACCGGTTAGTAGAAGTGTTACCTTGCTGGTAGTGTACACACTTACTTTTCAGCTATCAGCCTTCGTATTTCGTCTCTTTCTCTCCCTTCGTGCTCGTCGCGGTATTGTACCGGTGTACGGCAAAGTTCCAGGTCTGGGTGAGCAACGGATATACCGCGTCCCAGGCTCGCTGGAAGATGAACTGCCTCTGCATTGCGCACTGGTGCCTTTTATGCTAACGTTATTTCCTTTTGAGTAGCAGGTTTTCCCGCGCTCTAGCGTTTTCTTAACGTACTAGACGCACATTCCCCGCGCACGGCGTTCAAATTTGAATTTGAAAATAGGAATTTCTTATAAAATGAAATATATGTATGTACAAAAAAAAATTGAATTGTCTATTAGACGGATTTTTTATTATAAGAAAATATAATAAATAAACGAATATAAGTATAAATGTAAAGCGCGTATTATAAATTCTAGATGGTAGAAGTGCCCTCTTGCATCTGCCCCCTCTAATTTGTGAAAATAAAAAAAAAAATTTTTCTTTGAACAAATTAGGTTAGAAGTAATAAGCTTTATTTATTGTTATTTACATCGGTTTTCAAGTATTTCTGAATGTTTTGTACTGGCTTGAACTTTTTACGGAGGCGATGTGGTCGAGGCTTGTTTAAGGGATGGAGTTGTGTGATGGTTTTTGTAGGTGTAGCGATGGGTGTGGTTGTAGGTGTCAACTTGGGTTAGGGTGGCGTGTTTGTTGTGTTTTCATGTGTTGTTTTTTTGTTTTGTTGACTGAATTTGGAATGGGGTGGGATAACTATGATTGATTTGATTTTTGGTTGTGTGGGTTGAATGATGGGTTGGTTGATTTTAACAGGAGCGCAGTCAAAGAGTCGGGAGCAGGTGATTTTTGTTTTGTTTGGTGGGGGACCGAAAAGTGTGTTGAGGGCGTCTCGTAATTTTTTTTCGTTATTTGGGGTTATGGTTGGTGGGGTAGATTTTACTGTCAATTTTTTTTTGATGGGTGTTGATGTGGGGGTTTCATAAAAAAGATGAGTCGTGAGTGGTGGTGGGGTTTGGGTCAGGAGTGGGGGAAGGGAAATCGTAGGAATGATAGATTTAGAAGGTGCGACGATTGGAGCCTGAGTATCTGTTGGGTGCGGGAGCCCCTTGACCCATTGCTCCGCTCGTATCTGCTGGATCTTCATCATTTCTAGATGTTTCTCCTTTTCCCTTTCCATTCATGCCATTGCAACCTGTCCTTGTTGGTCACGTGGCCTATGGTAAAGTGTTTGGAGTTGTTTCTCCCTTTCTTTCAATGTTTCTATTTTTATTTTTATTCTTCTTTCGGCATTCTTCCCCATCTATTAAGGGTTTGTTATTTATGTATTTATACTTATACGGTTGATATTTGTCCCAAACTACTGACGACACTGACAACACAATTTCCCTCACCTCATGCTGTTTTTATTATATTGTGAGGCGCTCGAGGTCCTCAATCGCGATGTCATTTTCGATGTCGATATAATCATCGTGTGTCTCAGTATTCGTTTCTCGCGGCGGATTTTTTGTAGGCGACTGTGATGAGTTAAGTGGGCCTTCTGATGGACCAGGGTCCATTTGTGACTGGTTTAATTCCCGTAATAACGTCTCTAGGCGTTGTTTAGTCCGCTTTATTTTGCGGTTGAGCCGTTGTTGTTGTCTCTTTGTTCTTATTCTGTGTAAGGTAAGGACGCAATTCAATACCATGAAACATTCCCCTGATTTTATTTTGGTCGTTAGTTAAAATAAAGGTGGAGTGATTTATAATTTTTGTGATGGTATAAGGGCCTTCATATAGTTCTAAAAATTTAGCAGTAATCCCGATTTCCGAAAACTATACTGGGTTTGGTTTTATTAGGACTAGACTTCCTAACTTATAATCTGTGTGTTTCTTCAGTGTGTTATGTTTATCTGCCCTTTTTCTTCGTTTTCTTTTAATCCTATTAGCTGCTAAGTTAACTTTATCAATGTAGGGTATTGGTGTTTTATCAGGGGCCTCGATATGCTTATGCCAAAATCGTATAGGTAAGGTGTCTAGTTGTAATTCTGTAGGGGTGTATTCTGTTGTGTCATGGTGGCTTTCATTTATACAATTTTGGATAAAATCTACCCAGTTTCCCCAATTTTTGTGTTTGTCTTTGACTAATACTCGAAAAAATCGTCCTAGCTCCCGATTCACCCGTTCAATTGTATTACTTTGTGGGTGTCGTATAGAGAAAAAACAAATTTTAATCCCGGCTTCTTCGAGTGTTTTCCGCCACTTATTCGCGGTTAACTGAGTTCCGTGATCTGATTGTATACGATTAGGTTTACCATATGTCGGGAAGTAGTGATTGAATAATTTTTTAATTGTTGCTGTCGTGTTGGCTCGCCTAATCGGATACAATACCACAAACTTCGTAAAAACATCGATTACGGCCAAAATGTGGCGCACCCCTCCCCGTGAAATGGGCAATGGTCCATAGAAATCAATCGAAATTAAATCTTTGGATCCATTGGGTATGATTGGTCGTGTTTCAAAGTGCGATCCCGTAGTATATATTTTTGTTCTTTGACACGTATCGCAAGTACGAAGTGTTCTTGCTGCAAATTTTTTAAATTTTGGATATACAAAATCGTCTTTGAGCATTGCTACACATTTATTGGCCCCAATGTGTGCATATAACTCATGCACTTCTATAATAATTTCTTTGGCGAGGCATGTTGGTAGGAGAATTTTCTTTCTATGATTACATAATTGATAGAGGGTTTCTCCTTCCAGTTTATACCGGGTATATTCATGTCCATTCTTTATTTTTTCTTTAATGGCGCGTATTCTTTTATCCGTTGATTGTAAGTTTGATATGTCTTTAAGTTGTTTTAATATATTACTATCCGGTTTTCTAGTTAATATTGTAAATATATTAAATTCCTCAACCCTGTTTTGGTCCTTTTTATTTGCGTATCGACTTAATGAATCGGCCGCAATGTTTTCGCTTCCCTTGATATATGTTATTTCAAAATTATAATCCTGAATTGAAAGCATCCATCGCGTTAATCGGGCACTTAAAAATTTGCATGACATTAAATATGATAACGCACGATGGTCACATTTAATATAAACCTTGGTACCTAAAATGAAAGAACGGAATTTGGGTAATGCCCAAACGATAGCTAATAATTCAAGTTCTGTAGTAAAGTAATTTTTCTCCGCCCCTTTTATCGTACGACTGGCCATGTATACTACCCTTTTGTTTTCATCTTGATCTTTTTGGCATAATAGCTCCAAGTACAATATTACTTGCATCGGTATACAATACAAAGGGTTTGTTTAAATAGGGGTGATTTAAGAATAAATCGTCGTGGAACAGTTCCTTTACCCGGTTAAAGGCCTGTAAACGTTTGTCTCCCCAGTTCCAAGTTTTTTCCTTGCGGATCAATTTCAGTAATGGTTCCATTTGTCCCCAAACACTATGTGAGAATTTGGCACAAAAGGTTACTAACCCTTGAAATCCTTTGATTTCTTTGGCGTTTCTGGGTATTGGAAAGTTTTTAATTTTTTCTATTTTTTCCGGGTCGGGTTTAATACCATGTAGAGATAGCATATGTCCTACAAATTTAATTTCTTCCCGACAAAATTCGACTTTTTTAGAATTTATAGTTATATTTTCGTTTGAAATTCTTTCAAAAAGGATCCTGAGGTGGTTCAAGTGTTCAGGAAATGTTTTAGACACACATAAATAATCATCTACAAAATCGATTATAAAATCTCGGATACCATTGAGTAAAAAATCAGATGCTCTAGTTAAAGCAGCGCTACTTATCTTCAAACCGAAAGGCACAACCTTGAAATGGTACGTTCTTTTTTTATGCGAAAATGCCGTGTATTTCCGTGATTCTTTGTGCAACGGGATCTGCCAGAAGCTTGTTGTTAGATCAACGCTTGTCATTACTCCAATATTACTACATTTCCTTAACACTTCGTCCATTTCCTCGGCTCCATAGTGATCACTTAATAGTCGTTCATTTAACTTTCGTGCATCAAGGCATATTCGTACCGAACCGTCAGATTTTGAAACTATAGTAAGCGGGCTTACGTATACGCTATCCGAGTGTTCTATTATATTAAGTTTAAGCATTCGTTTAATCTCGTTATCGACCTTTTCTTTTAGCTTGGTGGATACAGGGTAAGGGTATAAAAAGTAAGGTTCATCATTAGTGACTTTTAATTTGTATGTGTATGACTTAAATTGTCCTGGTTCTTTACGAAAAATATGTCTATAATGTTTTATTAAGCATTCAAGTTGGTTCTTATGTGTATTATTAATGTTTTTTAGCTTTTGTAATTTCTCAAATATCTCGTTGTCAGATATTTGTAAATCTGTAACCAGAACCTCATCATTGGAATTACTGAGCTCTGATTCGTTTTGGATAAATTCTATTGTGTCTAGTTCTTTTATATATGTATTAAATTGTATTACCTTATGTTTGTGTTCGTAAGGGAAAATAATTTCGTCTTTGTCTAAGTGGATTTCTACTTTATTTTTCTTTAAAAAATCAATTCCTTGTATGCAACCACGAATCAGTTTTGGTATTATAAGAAAGTCAATTCTAAATGAATATTTTTTATTTTTACTTCTGCTCTGAACTGTTTTTTAACTTTAAGTGATTTTTCACCGATAAAACCGCATGCTTGGAATCCAATTACCAGAAGGGTAGGGAAAATTTTTCATGCATCGTTATATTTTTCATAAGTGTCTTCGGATATACAAGTGAGTTTACTCCCCGTATCTATTAAGGCCTCTAGTTCAACGCCTTTTATCTCAATATTGATTTCCGGGCATAAAAAAGCTTTATTGGTTAACTGATTTTCGCTGTGTGGTTCTTCTAGCAGTGTCTGTCTTAAATCTTCGAATACTGTATGTATTTCTGGTTTGACTACTGAATAACTTTTTACTTGATTTTTATGGCAAATTGAGTAGAAATGGCATGCATTTGTAACAATGTTAGACTTATTCTCATTAGTTACTTTTTTTTCAAGCTGGTTATCAAATGGAACCAAAACTGTATATGTACGGGGTATCAATCATTTTTGGGCCTTGATAAGTAGATTCCCTTGATTAATGTTAATTTTCGACATTATTTTTAAATTTTTATTTCCATGTGGTAGCGTGGTAGTGTGTAAGGTGTTTATGTTATTTTTTTGTTCGGACTTGGATTCATAATTTTTTAATATACTCGTCTTTGTAATGCCCCCTCTGATCGTTGTATCCCATGTAGTATAGGTTTGATAATCTTTAGGGGTTTGGGATACAACGTCTATTCGTTTTCCTGATTTGGGATCTCTTCAATTAAATTTATTTGAGTTCCCTGGGTCCCTCGATTGTATGAGCTACTTTGTGGTCTTTCTACGTATGGTCGATTGGAACTATTATTGTTGTTGCTGGTTTGTTGGCCTGAGTTCGTATTTCGGTTTATGGTGGTGTTACTTGTATTGTTACTGCGGTCACGCCAATTGCTATTGGGAGGGTTTGGTGTTGAGGCTCGGAAGTTGCTATGATTCCGCGTAGGGCTTGAGTTTATTTGTCTCCCGGAATCTATGTATAAATTTTCTCGAATCGAAATTGAGCTATTTAACGCGCCTACTGCATCCATAGAATCTAAGAGTTTTATGAGATCGTCAATTTTGTTAATTCCCCGAAGAATTATAGACTGCTGTATGAATTCGTCAAAATGATTTGCGAATTTCTCAACGGCCTCCACTTCAGTGGGTGGTGCTGATAACATTTTCACGTAACTATACAAATTTAACACGTATTCACTACGGCTCATATTATTTGTGGCGTCGTATGCATTCCATTCGAGCGCTCGACGAACTTTAGCTTGTACCGTCGCGTTCCAATATTTATTCAAAAATAAAGTTTCAAAATCATTCATGGAATTTATTCTTTCTTCGGTGTGCTCAAACCAATCAAGTGCGGGGCCTTTTAATGCTTGAGATAATACTAATTTAATCGTGTCGTATTCTATGGAAGTTATTTCAATGTAAGTTTTGAAGGCTTTAAGGAATTTGATTCGTCGATCACTTGCAGCTGCGCTAAAAGTGGGTAAATCTACTTTCAATTGAGAAACTCCTCTGCCTTGTACGTTATTTAATTTTCGGGTGATGATCGATTCCACGTCTTTTTTGTGTTGGGCGATAGCCTCGTATATGCGATCATCTTCCTGTTCTAAATTGACTATGGCTTGTGTTTATGCCGTGACTGTTTGATTGAGTTTTTGGAATGTTTGTGTTGTTTTCCCTATGTTTAGTGCAAGTTGATCGAATTGTTTATTTAAGTTATCGAGTATTTCTGATTGTCTAATAAGTTCTGCCTGACGTTGTGCGTTTTTAGTACGTATTTGATTTTGTGTTTGTGTGAGTCGTTCTATATGGGTCTCCAGTGCATCGTACATATGTGTAAGTCGCATCGATTGTTCTTTCAGTGTGTTCGTTTGTGTAATGACTTTATTTACTTTGTCAATAATTTGTTCCGAATTATTCTCGGGGTTGAGAGGTAGGATTTCAGCCATTAGCTGCTTTTGGACCTCTATGACCTCGATAATATTTCCATTATTTCCACCCACTGTATTTGACTGAGGTGACTCCTCTAATGGAAAAATTCCACTTAAGTTATCTTCGTTTTCCCCGTGGATTTGAGCCGTTACTTGTTGTGTTTCTTCATTATTGCCCCCTCGTCGTGTTTTAACCATTTTTAAGGGGAACAAATAATACAAAACTTTTAATAAAATTTAATAATGTGTTTATTTATAATATAATACAAGCCAAAGTGGTACTAAACTTTTCTGTGACTTTATGATCACTTTTCAAATTCTCTACCGATTCAAATTCGTTTGGAAAATCCCGTAGTGCTCGATAATTCGGGAGTTTTTTATAAATATGTGTTATTGCCGAATCAAGGAATGTAAAGTATCTGTTAAAATTACAAGCAGTTAAATAAAATTTGTTGAGTTCGTTGGTTATTTGGGTAAGGTCTTTTTGTCGGACTAATTTTAATTTATTTATTTTTCTGTTAATAGTATCTATGACTGGCTCTAGGGAATATATGTGTGTGATTTGTGCTTCGAGTTCTAGTAGTTGTTGTTTTTGTGTAGCGTTTTCTCTCTCGAGCTCCTCAATTCGTCGCACTATTGCCTGATAATGGCGCCCAGAGTACGCAGTTGGCTTATTATTCGCCTTGGATTTTAGCATCTACAACATACTGCGGGGAAACTAATATAAATTTTTTGCACTTATTTAAACACTCCCTCTTACAATTGCGAGTCCCACCAGGGGTACCATTTACGACTTCCCTTTCTTTGAGTATAACCCCGGTTAATTTGTGGTGGTAACAATCGGCTAAGAATATTATCTGTACCGAGGAAACTCTAAGATTAGGAACCAACATACAAACAATGATTGTGTTTATACGTCGGAGGGCGAGTTCGTGGCCCTGTGTAAAAGAGCGAAATTGCTTAAATTGCTGATTATATACAATACTTAAAAATATTTATTATCAAGTTTCAAAATTTATCTGTTGAATAATCAATGAATTCCTGCACCACATACAGCAATTGTTTATTGATTATTACTTTATTGAGTTCTCCTGAATATTTCCTTAATTTAATTAATTTAATAATTTAATATCTTTTTCAACTTATTCAATATTTTTCTAATCTAATATCTTTTTTTATTTTATTCCTGTCGCTTTTTGGGGTCCAGATAATATTCTCAGTTTATTAAACGATTTCAAATCTTAACAGCTATTTTTCTAGTTTTTATCTTAAACTATAAAAAGGAACTCGCAATCTTATGTGGAGGGGAAGGTTTGCTTAAATCAGTACAATCAACTTATTTTTAATTATCTTATATTTATTCAATCATATGATTCTAAGGAAATTATATCTTAAATTTTTACATGTATTAATTGTATTTGAGTGATCGCAATTTTTTAAATTAATAATAAAAAACAATATATAATATACTCGACAATTGACTTAAAATTTATCCGCCTTTTTAATAGAACATTTTACAAAAATGACAATTTGAATCTTTCCTCCTTAATATCTCTGCTTGAACACGTTAGGTTAGACTAATGCGAATTTTTATTACAACCGCGGAAAGTTAGTGTTAGGTACCCATCCGACCAAGTCACGTAAGGTTAGGTCGTTCTCAGGGCCCTTGGGTGTCTTGAGCACTGCTCAAGTCGTCAACCCAGGAACTTCGCCTAAGAACGTGGTCGCTAACCCTAGTGCCTCGACTACTTGGGGATGCGTCGTCTCCACGCTTAAAGCGGTCGAGCACCGAAATTCCAAATAGGTACCGGTTAGTAGAAGTGTTACCTTGCTGGTAGTGTACACACTTACTTTTTAGCTATCAGCCTTCGTATTTCGTCTCTTTCTCTCCCTTTGTGCTCGTCGCGGTATTGTACCGGTGCACGGGAAAGTTCCAGGTCTGGGTGAGCAACGGATATACCGCGTCCCAGGCTCGCTGGAAGATAAACTGCCTTTGCATTGCGCACTGGTGCCTTTTATGCTAACGTTATTTCCTTTTGAGTAGCAGGTTTTCACGCGCTCTAGCGTTTTCTTAACGTACTAGACGCATATTCCCCGTGCGCGGCGTTCAAATTTGAATTTGAAAATAGGAATTTTTTATAAAATGAAATATATGTATGTACAAAAAAAAATTGATTTGTCTATTAGACGGATTTTTTATTATAAGAAAATATAATAAATAAAAGAATATAAGTATAAATGTAAAGCGCGTATTATAAATTCTAGATGGTCGAAGTGCCCCCTTGCAGTACAATAAGTAACTATCAATAAAATTTTGCATGCATGGCAGATTCATGAAGATGCTTAGTATATATTCGACGGGTTATTATTAGGATGACGTAACCTTAAAATATTTTGAAAACATGCCGTAATCTTGAAAAAGAGACAAGATAGACCAAATAGTAGTTTTTGTCAAATATGCCATAGTCTCCAGGGCTGTTTTGCGGCCCGAGGGACTTGTGATGCAAAACCTAAAGGATGTAAGGTAGCCATGGTGTGATGGTGTTTATGTGGCGAATCTAATTTTTTTTACCGAGGGTACACATGCCTTTCAAAAACGCCCAATAAACGGGAATCAGGCGCAAACATACAACAACCGCGCTCTTCAGACACTCATGTCTGTTCTTTGTGCCATAGTGATATAATATATCATTTTTAAGGTTTCAGAAAGGAAAAACAACGTTGCTGCACACAAACAGAGATGTGTTTGTATGGGTATGGGGGCCTAGCAAACTAATCTCAGATGGTGCAACCGGTTTTTAAACTTTTGCCCATGATATGTGAGGACGGTTTATTCACAAAAGTATACATGAGCACTGCAAACCGTTCACATATCTAATTGGCTAGAGTTTGAGTACCAAGTGCGCCATCTGAGATACGTTTTCTAGATTCTTCCTCCATAGAAACAGAATCTTAATTTTTAATTATCTAAATTTAACAGAATCTTAATAATTTTAAACAAGTCACCATGAAATAAAGAAAAATAGTATTCGAAAACACTTACGGAAAAAACCACAACCTGTTTAGCAAATAATTAAAAAAACGCGGAAATAATTTCACATGGTCATGCGCACACGTAATCTCTAATTATTGAACACGAAATATTTTGAAAAGGAAGCAAGACAGACAAAAAGTGACAATTTTATGGATTTTGCAAAGAGTTAAAAATTACCGCAATGCACAAATGGAGAGATGTTGACTGAAATTGAAACATAATCTTAATTGTTAGTGTTTTCAACGTATCTGTATGAACTTAAGGTAAAGCATATTCATAAAATTATTACACCTATACAGAAAATTAAACGTTGTTTTTGGTCTAAGCGTAATTTTAAAATTTTAAAAAGTACATCAATTCTCTGACAGGAAGATGGAGGGACTAAAAATAAAAATTTATGGGTTTTTAACTCGAAAAACAATTGCTGCGTAAAAGAAGATAGGTGTCAATTGATGAAAAAATGACTGCAACTTCAGATGGATTATTTATTGACTATAAATTTATGTAAAAAACACTACGGATGAAATAAATATTGGTCATTTTAAAAATTTACTTACGTGTGCAGGAATTTTCACTTTTTTTGTTCACACACCGTCATTATTTCTTATAGTACATACATATTTAACATATTTTCGAAGTCTCCACTTCTGTGGTGTATCACATGTATCGCAACCGACATCTATAATTTAAATCAATAAACTTACGTGGCCTGTCATTTTTGTTGCAAGGTTAATTTAAGGTAAAGTAATGCAGTACCAACTGCAGTAGTTGTAACTGTATTTGCAGTATGTCATCTAAAAAACCTATCACGTGAGTTAAGAGGCTTTTGTCTTTAATAACGTTTATTTTCTTAAATATAATTTTGAAGATCCTCTTTGTTACGAATTTCTTTATTAAAAAGACATTTTTACTTTTCGATCAGCTGGTAATTGTACGGCACTATATTTTTACCGATGGCACAGGCTCTTTCGTATCTTCTGTCCATTACATCGCCAGTTGTTACAGGATAACCTCTGTTTACTCTGAAACATCGTGGACAACCATGTCAAAAACAACCGTGAACCTGTAATACGATACCACGATGATTATTCACGCTAATTTGTGGAGTGCAATAGCTGCCGACAACGATGCATGACGATCCATCCGGAGATGAACTAATAATGCAATGTGTCAATGCAGCTACGAAAGAAAAAAGGAAATAGAGTATACGATGTATTTTATTGAAATAGTATCTGATCATAACTCCAGTTAATTTTTAGTGGATTAACAAAAACAGTTGACTAGCAGAGTTGTCGAAATTGTACATAAAGACGTCAGAAATAATGGTGTGTAACAATATTACTCACATTTTTTGTCTAATACTATTAGTACTAGCAGTAGCAGTAGCGGTAGTAGTACGATAGTAGCAACAGCAGCTCTGACACCATTAGCAGCAGCGATACTGGTACGCTACATAAAATTCAGTATTTTAATCACTTGCATTGATTTTTGTAAGCGCCATTACAGATTTATGATTATAATACGGAGGAAGAGAGCATTCACTCTTTTTTCTCGAGTCTGAAGTATCGTGAATGGTACTACAGGGCGTGGTCATGTACGATTAAGCGAAGATACAGTAAAGAAACAACCTTTATTGACTATAAGAAACTATGACAACTTTTGCCTTCTGACAGCCTTGGTGGCAGCCTATGCTTACGTTATCAGGAGGCAAATACGTACAGGTAGGTTGCATTAATATTGGAACCTTAGTATGTGTAACACGATTACGACCCAACGAACTGACGCAAAAAAGTAGCTAATAATTTAGTTAAGAAGGCGAGGATCCGAGTACTGGAAGCGGAATGTGGTCTCAATAAAATTCGTGAATTTAAACTTTTTTTGCCACTCGTGGAACAGTCATTGTTGTATATTCTATACGAAATTTTGGTCACGGTCATCCTCCCTTGTACGATGGTACACGTATTATCATAGATACATACAGAAGCGTAAGTAACACACTACGATTCATATATAACAAAAATCAACATTTCGAACTGATTCTAAATTTAATAGGCGCGGGTAAAAGTACGGGTTGCTGTATACCTTGTAATAAACATTTTTGGCGCGTAAAATATTATAGATGCTCTAATAAATTTCACAAATGTTTTTGATAACCACGGTCTGAATTAACTAGCGACTTAAAAAATGTGACTCATGCAATCGATGGTTTATAAATAACAACTGTTTTAAAAATCACTTGAATAAACGGTCGTTTGATAAGTCATCCATTGTTGGCAAAAAAATGAAAGTTGGTCGAATATGTTGCAAGATCGTACGAGCAAACAAAAAATGTGTATAAAGAACGCTTACCTGTAAGTCATCTTGTTATTTACAACCCATTAGGATGTCTGATAACAAAGCGCTGTTCGTAGTACTGTATTTTGACTTTGATACGCAACAGTCAGTATCTGTATTAGATGACTATGAAGAAAAATTCATGTAGTAAATTGATGCAGTGTGGAACAAGTTTGTAATTTTTGTATTGATTTGGAACCAGAGTCAGTTTCAACGAGATGTGACCACTGTAAAATACACGAATACATTCTTCGAATTAATCCGATAAAACAATTAATAGATCTCGAACTAAATGATCAAAAACGTTTTCAGTGAGTTATCTGTGTTGCCTTTACCGCCAAAGGATTCAACGCATAATTTATTTCTAAGTATATCGTTGAAACACACAGCGAATGAGTGACAGCTTGCGTACCTTATCGAAAAAATTTCGCAAAATTCTAAGTGGATCTTATTATTAAATGTACGACAATAGCCATGTACAATTGACATGCATGCGTATCTACAAGGAAACATTTTTATGGAAAAACATAATTAGTAATACACCACCAAGAGGTTACCGATTAGTCAATAATATGTCTGAAGTAATGCTGAAGTAACTGTGTTGGATGAAGAAGCGTGTTCTCGATTGACTCATCGTACATGCTTGACGATGCAGAGAGAAATTATTAGCGGAAGGTAACGTTGTCGATAGCTATTGCGCTCCACAAATTAGTTCGAATAATCATCGTGGTATTACATCATATTACATCGTATTAAAGTTTCACGGTTGTTTCTGACATGGTTGTACACGATGTTTCAGAGTAAACAGAGGTTATCCTTTAACAACTGGCGATGTAACGGGCAGAAGATGCGAGAGAGCCTGTGCCATCAGTAAGAATATAGTACCTTGCAATTACCAGCTGATCGAAAAGTGGAAATTTCTTTTTAATGAAGAAATTCATAACAATGAGGATCTTCAATATTTTATTTTAAAAAATAAAGGTTATTGTAGACAAAAGCCTCTTAAATCACGTGATAATTTTTTTAGATGACGTACTGGAAATTGAGTTACAATGTACGAATGCCAGAGGAAAGAACAAATTAAGTACGTCAACGTTTGTTTGTTGTACTTGTTTATAAATATATTTGCATGTGGTAACTTTACCATCGGTCACCCATTGATATATGAAGGACAAACAGAATGTCGAAGTGTTATTGGAGACAACAACGGCTTATCCCTTGTAAATGGTATGATCAAATGTGATGTGCTACTACGGCGAAATGTATACCATCCTGTGTTACTAGTAAAAGGGCATAACAAGTTTATTTTTCCATTGTGTTGAACATGTTGCGAAAATATGACTCAAGATGATTGTCCGCACGAAGATGTGAATGACCGTATTTTGAAGGGTAGGTGGATATCTGATAAAGTGAGGATGGCTGTTCAAGTAGGTTATGTAATAAAAAGTGCTTATAAAATATGGCAGTATAGAATAACACAATTAAATCAAGAAACTAAAAAAAAGTCTTATTTACAAATTATATCGGCAAGTTTTTTAAGCAAACAATACAGGCCTTTGGTTTTTCTTCCTAGTTTCTTACAAATAAAGGCAAGGATACGTATATTCATCAAGTCCGAGTGGCTGAAGAATTAGACCTCGATAAAAATAAAACAAATTACTATGCTGGATTAAGATCTGTTGCTGAATTATATAGTACTGCTCGTAGATTGATGGAATACTAACTAGTACAGAAAGAGATGTCAGCGATATTTTAGCTGTAAATAATAATAAGTTGTACGTAAACTGGAGCTATAAAATGGAGACTTGAATAATAACTGCGTCAACTCACGTAGTTATAGCTGCTTTTGTTACGGCTCAAGCGCAGTTAAAATTGTTTAGCTACTTACACGTATTGGGGCCGCTCGCACTATATTATGACACGGATTCTGTTTTTTACGTGAGTCAAGAAAAAGAACCAGATTTACCTCTTGGTACAACACTTGGCTGTCTTACGGACAAATTGTTCGATAAAGGTATTAGTACATACATAACATCGTTTATATCTGGTAGACCAAAGTTTTACGCATAAAAATCTAAAAAGCCTAATGGCAATGAGGAGTACGTTTGCAAGGTGAATAGTGTAAGATTCAATGAAATCAACAGTCAAAAGATACATTTTGACATAGATCACGAATTGATTACATCAAACGTATCAGAAATCGCCTTGTTAATTAATGCTATACGGCGAACAGCTTTTTATGACGTTATAACGCAACCTGAAATAAAAACTTGCAAACTAGTTAACGGGAAAGGGAGATTTGTAACTGCAGATGCAAGTTACTTATACGGTCACAAACACACGACTGAGCAGTCAGTCTACGGATGCTTTTTGCATTGTGATGACTCAATCTATTTACGGTTTAATGATAGAGTAGTAGAAGAGTAAATGCGCACTTGCCCAAAGTATGACTGTGGCCTTTGATTTGATCACTTATATTTAAATGGCAAACGTTTTAACAACTAACTGATTAGATGGGTCTGAGACTAAGTAAATCAAACTTCATACCAATTCATTGGGAGAGCAATGAGGATAATTGTTGTATTCTACTTTCAGAAAAATCATTTAAAAAAAAAAAATTTTGTCTCTCAAAATGTATACCATGACCCAAAAAAAAATGGATACAAACTAAAAAAAAATAAATACTAGAAAAATTCGGGCCTACACAGAGGATTATTGTCTAAATGAAAATCGATTCTTAAAATAGCGTCCTCGTCGATTAATGTGTTGAAACCAAAAAGTACGATGTATGACACAAACATTTCAAGTGCATGCAGCATCATAAAATTAAGGTGCATGTAAACGGTTATATTGCGTGCATACATTGCTAATCTCGATGTCACAATACATACACCAAAATTTTCAGTGAACGCTCTTGCATTCACTGAAATTTCCAGTGTACGTTGAAGCGTTCACTGAAATTTCCAGTGTTCGTTGAAGCGGTCACCCAAGTTGAGATTTTGTATCCATATACCATGATACAATGATACGTTAATAAAGTTATTAATACACGGGAAGTTTTTAGAAAGGGTTTGACTTTTCAATAAGTTGCAAGGTACAAGGTTTTAACGATGCGTTTGTGTAACCAGGAACGTTTGATACTCACGACCATATGATACGAGCCACATAACCTGTAATGTGTCAACTTATAAATATCCTACACGGCACCTTAAGTTTCACCGAGATTTTGGATACATCCTGCGTCGTACATCGAAAATCTCGGTGTACGCTGTGTCGTAGATCGAGAATTCCGTTGTACGATATATTTACACGCAAAGTAACCGTGCACACACACCTTCATTTTTTAATATCAGTGTACGTTACTGTTCATACATGCTTATTGACGATGCTCTTTTATTTTCATCCAAGTTTTCAGTGCTTGCATGTGAGAACTGTGATTATTTAGGACAATAATCCTCCGTGTAAACATTACTCATTAAAAGTACAGAATTTCACGCGAGAATGTTTTGCGATCTTAGATATATAAATATATCTAATTACTACCTGTCAGCAAATTAATATAACTGTTACGGTGTATAATTTATAATCAACGTCAGCACGAACATTGAAATGGATGCATATACTTTATTGTTTAATAAAACGTATTCCAAAAAATGTTACATAAGCACATTCTTTAACCTCAAAAAATAAAATTGCCTCAATGGTAATTACATGAGTAACAGTAGTTACAAACTTCCCAGGAAAATTTATCTATTGACAGTACAAATTCTTACAGTTAAACATTCTCGATGCCTACATTCGTGGACGTTCAACCTAAGTGGACTTACTGGTTGTGTCAAGACCGTGTTTGTTAACGGTTTTTGCAAAACATTGATCTTATGAGGGATACTCGCTTCAAGCGGGTCACCTTTGTTATAGTGAGAGGCAGTCTCGTTACCAAGATCTCGGAAGTAATATCGAGTTCCACGAAAAATGACCGCAAAATAGCGATTGGGTAGCTGAACATTGACCAAAACTGGTCATTATTGACGATTTAATGCGTGAATTATCCGGTAGTGGTGGTATCGTCGACTTATTCACTAAAAGCAGTAATCGTAACAATTGGAGCGTAATCTTTATCTTGCGAAATATATTTCATCAAGGTTAGGGCCAGCGCGATATATCGCTAAACTTGCAATACATTTTCGTGTTAAAACATTTATGATATTGCGCACAATAACTACATATTTCAAGATAAATGTGTTCGGAAAATCCTCGGTTCTTGCAAGAAATGTATTGGGACGCTACTTCCAGACCACTTAGTCACCTTCTTTGACTCAAAAAAAATGTACCAGACAACTGTCGATTTTGAACTTGCATTACCCCAGATGACGAGTATTCGTACGAATACGTGGCTAATAAACAGATAAAAGGAAGCAACACGGTTAACCAAGTTTCAATCGTATTGTTGTCATAGTGTCAAAGTTACATTCCCTGTTTATTAAAAATTACGTAGCCGTTTTGAGAGCTCTTTATCATCTCAACACAAAACAACAGAGGACACTGTTGCGAAAAGCTAATACGACGCTAATCAAGTATATTTATGAGTGCGTGTTAAACAGTCTCGAAGGAAACGTTCCGCTAACTGCGTCGCACAAAAAATGCTTGCGTAGACTCGCTAAAGTTCTCAGAAAACTTGCAAACGCAAAAATTCCTTCGTTGTCAAAAAAAATCATCGTACAACAAGAAGGAAGTTTTTTACTTGCTTTGTTAGGTCTGTTCCTTAGAATGGTGCTGTCAATGCTGTAACATGGAGCATGCAAAGAAAAAGTACAGTCTCAAAAGAAAAAGAAGAAAAAGAATAATGCATAATACTTTGCAAAAACTTTATTTAGAAGTGGCGTGACCAACTCCAGACATGTGTAACGTGTGGTAACAAACTTACGAGTGCTGTAAAAAATAAATATTTTTGGTTGAACGTAATTAGTTGGCTAGTAAGTTAACATACCTACAGTTCACGTGTACCCATAAGGAATGATTTTTTCAGAAAAAATTATTACGCGCGTAACTTTTATGAAGTGTGAAAAGCTAATTCAATGGATTTAAGAGCTTCAATAAGATACAATGATGGCTACGTATATGTTTTCGTTGTCATCGATGTCTTCAGAAAATATGCTTGGGCAGAACCTATCAAGGTCACAACATCAAAAAACATCGTTACAGCATTTTAATACATTTTATCAAGAACTAAGGATCGTACACCATTGTATCTGCAAAAGGATAAAGATAAAGATCTCGTAGGCTGTGAAATGCAATCCATTTTACGAGAAAACAAAATTAATTACAGAGTTGCACGTAGTCCACAGATGGAGGCTGTAATAGCTGAACGTTTGATAACAACAATTATAGAACGAATATAGCGATACCTTACACATTCAAGCAATCGCAGCTTTGTAGACATTCTTTCAAGTATAATAGAGGCATACAATCGCACGAAGCATTCGTTGACCAACATGATGCCAGCTGACCTGACTTTGCGCAATGTTGCGCAAGTACGTAAAAATATAAAACAATGTTATGACAGGCATATTTATAAAGTTCTAAAGTAAAAAATTAAAGATTTAGTTAGTTTTAGTAAGAAGAGAAGTGTCTTGGTCAAGAATTACAAAAGCAGTCAGACTTTAGAGTTGCTTAAAATTGAAGGTATCTCTTGCACATGATAACCTCCAGTTTATTTCCTCAGAGATACGGCTGACAAAGTCATTGACTGTTTTTGTAACTAGGAAGAGCTTAGTAAAGTGTGAAAGAAATCGAACAAAAGCTTCTTTGAGGGTAACAAGATGTTAAAAAGTTGAGGTAAAGGACGTTTTAAATAATTTTTTTTGTCAGCTGTAAGGTGTATCCTAAAAAATTTGATTTTTGGGTGAAGGGTAATTACTTATAAGATATAAAATAAAGAACAAACTTCACATTTTGTTGCCTAGCAACAGTAGCGTGCAGTATTACCCTGATAATACTACTCCGCATTACGTAAGGAGATTACCGCAGCAAATTAGTTTGCAAGGTCGATGGAGTCTTGCTATAACAAAGATTCAATTACCGTCGACGTTTAAACATTCAGTAAAAGACAATGAAAGAAAAGTTACTGTAAAATTACCGTGGCTACATGATAATGTACGTAAAGAACGTCCTGTAATTCATCCAGATTATTACATATGCTGTTGTCTATACGCAACTATCGAAGAAATGACACTAGAAATCAATAGTTCTGATACCACGTGAAATCACGTGGCTTACAGTTTGAAAAGAGGTGGTTGCGTAGTGGCTTAGTTGGTCTGTTTCGAAATAGTGCGCAGTGAATACACTTATCGCTTACTATTATCCGAAAAAATTATTTAAAATCTTAAGCTTTGAAAGTGCAATATGTCTATTCTTTCAAAATAATAAAAATTTGATCTGGTACTTTAGCAAATCTCGTCAACGCCTTACCGTCGTAGTGGCTTAGTTGGTCTGTTTCGAAATAGCGCGCAGTGAATACACTTATCGCTTACTATTATCCGAAAAAATTATTTAAAATCTTAAGCTTTGAAAGTGCAATATGTCTATTCTTTCAAAATAATAAAAATTTGATCTGGTACTTTAGCAAATTTTGTCAACGCCTTACCATCGATGCTCACAATTGACAGTGACATCTGCGAACCATACATCGTAGGAAAGATTTAATCGCCACTGTTGCGGATCGTATCGTTGGACCTTGATGGTAACGCGTACAGCTATGTCAAAAATGAAGTTCTCTTACCTCCTATGTATATACCATTATTATTTAACTTATTTTATAACGTTAAAATCGCCTCTAGGGACCCGATTGGTAGACCCATACCATTCGACTTAGGGCCACTGATGGTAACACTTCACTTTAAACGAGTCGATTGAATATTATGGATCCCTACGAAGACTACTGTATCGTAAAAAGTGGTCGTGGTGTAAGTTTAACCACAATTCACGGAAACATTGAAGGAGGTGTTAGATGATTGAACGTAAGATCCCCCTATCAATAAGGATACGGAGGTTTCGGATCCTTTCTTGCTTGAGTATTTCGGCGAGTCTTACTTCTCTTACACAAAGTGCCAAAGCTGTTGGCAAATAAGCTGTTCATACACGTATTAACATTATGTCTGACGTCACCTCTAAAAATATACCTTTCAAAGATACATTTCGCACGCGCGTGATGGAGTCTGGTAATACGCTGAAGAAATAAGCTGAAGAAAAATTTGCCAAACTTGAGGAAGGTTGGGGATACAAAGTTGGCCCACTTGACGAGCCATTAAAGTTTCAAATGTTTTATAGAGCTGCATGGTCAAGGAGTGGGCGTCGTGAAAATAAAAAAAAAAAATGAAAACATTTGCAAACATGATAAAAAGAAAGAGAAGGGAGCAATAAAAAGAGAAAAAAGGAAAAGTGAACTGCAAGAGATACTTATAAAACTTAAATTTAAAAAAATTGCTTTTTTACACAGTCACTCGTGCGAGTGCTTAAAATCTAAGCTTCTTTTGTTACGTTCTTCACTGGCTCAAACAACTACTGAGGGATAGCACGAGATTCAATACAAGCCGATATCATCGCTTACGGATGATTCATCGATCGAACTTTTCGTACCAGCTAATGGTGACGATTATATTGATCTCGCACACACGATGCTCAGTCTTCGTGTCATGCTGCACGTTAATGAAGATAAATAATTGAATACTAACGTAGCATCTGAAATAGCAAGCTTACAGGGCGTATTTGGAATTTTCATTGAATTACGGACTTGTGGAAAAATCATCTTAATTAATGAGTGCCTTATAGTGTGACGATAGGGCAAATAAGATCAACGATGTGTCGGATGCCAATGTGGGGCTGGTCAAGCGACGTACATTACTACAAGCAATGAAATAGATAACTGATTTATAGAAAGATCTTACGATGCATTTCGTCTTATAGACACTTAGTTTCTGTTAGCATTGAAGAAGCAAATCTTTTAGTGAGTCACGTTAAAAGAAGCTTATCTGTTTTGCTAGCCCATACTAAAGCTCTGTCAAAGAGCATGGCAAAAATATTTGCTCACGCATGTCGAAGTAAAATCTGTGAAAATTCACAGTGCTATTTATGGCAAAACTTTGGTTAATAATATTTGGGGCAACTTACCTAAGCAACTAATCGTCGGTTTCGTTGAACATCATGCAAATAATGGCAATCGCACTTTAAATCTGTTAAATGTTCATCATTTCAATAATAATTTTCTTTGTCTGTACACTAACAGCATTCCAGCTCTTTCCAATTCATGATAGTCTGACTTTAAAATGAATAATTAACACGTAGATGCTTATTATACCTCGTTTTCGGGTGCTGGAGCTCACTTTTCCAATTAAAGAAATCACATCGTTTGTAAATCTCATTTCAACTGTTACTGCCTCTCTGCTTTCGATTGAGCACCAGATTTATCGGCAAACGAACGTTTTCATGGCAACCTGATTTAACATGGTAGCGTTATATTGGACGTTTGACTTGCCAACGCTCTAACATTGACTATTAATTGTGTAGTGTATACCGAGTACGAGAATATTCTCGAAATTGATGCGTCACGTCTAATCATGGTTGACTTTAGTGGCTAGATGGTACCACTCACTACATATACTCACACTCACTGCCTTGATATATCAATTGTCTCTAGGTTTAATTTCTATTGGTACACTCAGTTAGCGATTACACGCAATGGACCTTATAGTAGACATTAAGTATGTTAAGGTTAAAAAAGGCGTAATGATGCCAGAAAAAATTGCTGTCGTCTTGTTTCAACAATGACTTATCTGGACATTGTGTAGTAACACCATGTTGCTTGCAAAAATTGAGCAAGGAGGCACATCGACAAAATACTTGGTTATCCTGACATCATTATGGGCTTGATTTCTTTGAGAGTAAAGTACCTTTAAAAGCGATTCTCATAATTTTTAATAATATTAGGAGAAACACACGCAAAAACTAAGTCAGAGATTGCTGAAGTAATAAATTTGAAATACGAGACGGACGGCCCGCCTTAAAATGCCTTATTAATTTAGAAGTATTGCATACATCACTTGTTAAAGCCAAATTATCAAAAGTATCGATGTGCTTTGAACAATGTTTGTAAATAAAGTTGCTATTTAAGTAAGTTTTATGATTTACTCTTGAGGATGTAGAGATTTGTGGTGGAGAGATCAGTGGTAGTTATGTCAAGGAATAATATTGAGAAATGTATATTATATTGATCTTTTCATAAATAAAACAAACAAAATAATTTCAACTTCTCACTTCATCCTTACTTCAACTATTGCATTAAAGAAATTGCATGGGGTTGAATACCAAAAATTTCTCGACAACTGTTAGAAACCTGTCATCCATCTGTTGCTTGTGGATTTAAATAGGATTTCTTTCACAGTTCCTAGTTAAAGGTGAATTTTAATTAGCCTTTTTTGACATTGAAAAATAATTTACGACTAATGACAGTAGCTTGCAAGATATCAAAATTTACGGATCCAACTAGTCCTTGAAGTTTACGATGAGCTATAAGGAAAAAGCCATCGAAATTAAAGATATGAGACAACAATCGGAAAAATGAGAGAGCTGAAAAGAAGTAGCATTGAAGTTTAGTGTTAAAAGAAGGGACTTTGTAACAATGTTGTGAATGATTTGAATGATAATGACATGCAGAGTATGTACGAAAAAATTGTAGCACATGACATTATAAAACAGGAGACTCTAACAAAAGATCTTAAGTATGATATTGTGTACAATACTGCGTTTTTTCATCCAAATGATCTTGTTAATGCTATAAATTGTCGTAGTGAATAAAATAAATTCAATGATCTTGTTGTTATTTAACCGTAAATTTACTCCTTTTCCTTATGGCAATGCAAATTAAAATAAAAAATGAAAGTTAAAAGGCTGAGTACCCTTCTGGTATACTTTCTTATTGATAAATACTGCAATCAAACACATACACTAAGACACTAAGAGGGTTCAAGCAATCATAGCAGCGGATTTGTTAAAAAATATGAGAAGGGGGAATGTACGGTGGCCTGCCCCATAAGTCTCTTAAATTCAGGAGTAGAAGGAGGAGATATCCCCTCTTATAGTATTATACGGCGGCATAGTGGCTCTGTTCAGAAGCTCTACCAGGTGGTGGGCATTCGTTGTGTCATACTGTGTCGTAATAACTACTGTTCGGGATTTTATTTTAATAAAAAATCAAACGCAGTGGTAGTAAGTGCATAACATAATTAGAAATCAGCTGCTCAGAGTTTTAATTAAATAAACAAATGCGCATGCATTGGACGTGTTGATCATAAGGGGTTAGCAACTTGAGATTTTATTTTAGTAGAAAATCAAATGCACTAGCAGTAAGCGCTTCGGGTTACTGGGGATCAGCTGCTTGGAATTTCATATGATTAAATGAATGAACACAAGAGCAGTTAGTGCTTAAGGTTGTTCGGGATTAGCTCTTTAATATTTTATTTTACTGAATAAATAAAAGCGAGCGCAATAAACGCTATGGATTATAAGGGATACACTGCTGAGGATTTCATTGAAGTAAATAAATGAAAGTGCGTGGAATGAGCGTGTGGAGTCAAAAAGAATTAGCGGCCCGCTATTTTATTTTGATAAAAAAACAAACGTGCAGGCAGCAAGCGCGTCAGGTCATGGGGGATTAGTGGCTCGAAGGTCCATTTTATTATAAAATCAAAAGTGCTAGCAGTAAACAAGTCATGTTATTGGTGAGTAGCTGCTTAAAATTTTAATTGAATAAATTAATAAGCTTGCTGGTAATAAACGCGTTTGGTTGATAGGAATTAGCTGCTCGGAATTTGTTTTAGTAAAAAAACAAACGCACTTTCAGTAAGTGCGTCATGTCATTAGAGACTAGCTGCTCAAGATTTTTATTAAATAAATAAATATATACACTGACAGTAAGCTTGTTAAATCTTTGGGAATTAGTGACTCAGGATTTTATTT
The DNA here is from genome assembly GCF_036245765.1 of Copidosoma floridanum. Lineage (NCBI taxonomy): Eukaryota > Metazoa > Arthropoda > Insecta > Hymenoptera > Encyrtidae > Copidosoma > Copidosoma floridanum. The sequence continues at coordinate 12,984,171 of NW_028321885.1, forward strand.
AATTAAAAGAACTAATGTGCGGGCTGTAAGTGTATTTGGTCATTGAGGATTAGCTGTTCGGAATTTTTAGTATATAATTGAATAAATAATCTGGAAGTGAGTGCGTCGGGTCATTAGGGATGAGGTGCTAAGAATATTATTTGAATAAATAAGTAAACTTGTGTGAATTAAGCGTTGTGGAGGATTAGTGCCTTAGAATTTCGTTTTAACATAAAAACGAACGTCCTGACAGTCATCACGTAAGCACATCAGGGATTCGCTGCTCAGAATTTTTTTAAATAAATAAATGCGCGCACATAAAACGTGTCACACAGCTGAGGCCGCTACGTCGTTGGCTTTGATGGCGTTCTTTTTCTACTATTTTGGGTATACAGTGTTTTTGCCTATATTTTTTACTGTTAACATACAATTTTGTTGTTATCAATAATGTTCCTTATTGCTTCTAACAATTTATTTTAAATGGTTGCAAAATATGAAAACTAATTATTTGTACCATGATCTGTCTTCCCGAATGTTGGGTATGAAGCCATTTGCAATAAAAAGATTTTTAAATCAAATGATCTTTTTTTTCCTCTTCTTATTAACCGTGCCATTTTATTTTATTTTTCCGCACTAAAAGTATTCATTATCATTTTCACGTTTTTTGTGTGCGTTATAAACGTTTTTTTCAATTTGAATTTGCTGTTATTATATTTGATGCTGTGCGTCCGAGGGCCACGAATAATGAAGAAACATAACACTTGTTCATGCATGCATATATAATTCCGTGTATCCCATATTACACACGTATATGTTTATGTGCATCCCACTATCCTCTATAGTACTATATTAATCAATGAGCGTTATCATTAAATTCAGAACAACTTATATTATTATCAACATTATTATCGTTATTATTATTGTTATTATTATTAAGACTATTATAATAATCATTACTATCATTATTGTTATCATTATTTTTACTATTACTATTATTGTTGTTGTTCTTGTTGTTGTTGTTGCTGTTGTTGTTGCTGTTGTTGTTGTTATTATAATTATAACTATTATTATTACTAGTATTATTAGTATTAATATTGTTAACATAATTAATTTTAGTATTGTTATCTTATTGTTGTTTGACCTGCATGAGTTGTCCTTAGTTAGTGGCTTGTAGTCACTCTAAGGGTCTGGTGGTGGTAGTGGTTTAAATAAGGACATATTCCTATTTTTATGAATGTGTTTTTGTATAGAATCCCTCTCAGTGAGTTCGACTTTCTTATCCCTTGTAAACTCATCATTATCCTTTAAATTAGTTTTTCTCTCAGAAGGCCCATTATGTGTCACTAAACTATTACTTATACTTTTTAGTGGATCGCTCAGAGGTGGATCAATGGTAGTACTGGATTTCCAAGTATCTATTTTAATGCACAGTTGATATTTAAAATCTTGGTGCTTGATTTAACTTTTTGCTAAACGTTCTCTTTTGAGTCATGAAGTATCGCCTCGATTTTTTTGTTTAATCTGATACTCTCTGTTTTTTTTTGCTCGTTTGTGTAGTTGTTGTTCATTTATTTATTTTCGCTTATATTATCACTCGCCAGTCCATTCTGTTTCTTTTCTTTTGGCGTTGGTCAGCTCACATTGACCGTATTCGGTATATTTGGTTGCTGCTTATTTTTCCTTTTGAACACACGTTGCACGTGAGAATTGGTCTTTAGTCATTCTCCTTCTCTCTTTTGTTTTTGTTCTCGTTTGACATACCTGCTTCTGCACTGACTTCCTCTAGGGTATCTGTAAGGTTGAGGACTCTTTCCTATTTTTAGACCAACTCTGCAGCCAATCCTGCCTGTGCTAGCTGGTAACTTCAGTGCCTGTATTTATTCACGTTTTTGTTAATAATATTTGTACTTACCGTTTTTGCCTTCTAGCTTCGGCTAGTCGGAATTCCCAGTGTTTCTCTGGCTCAGTGATTCCGTATGCAATCGTCAGTGTGTCACAATTTGCTGTAATAATTTCTTTTGACATACTTTCCACTTATGGCGTTACTGAAAAATTTGGTGTATTTCTATATCACGTATTTAATTACCTTCTACAAGTGCGACGCATTTGTTGCTCTGCGTATTTCTCCATATAATGTGTACTAGTTGTTTTTACTTCTTTCTACAATGTTTCTCTTTGCGTACGTACGCTTATTTATCATCGGTCGGTTTCTACTGATCTTGCGTAGTTTTTTTCTTTTAAACCTATTATTCTAATTACTTACATCGAATATTTTCATTTGCCATTTCTTATGTTTTCTAGTTATATTTTTCTCTCATTGTCTGTACTTTTAATATTCATGCTGGTGGTGCACTCCAGTCGCAACACCACTCTTTTTCTTGCTCTTCTACCAGTTTATACAATTCTTGGCGTGGTAGTTCCAGATTTTTCTGTCCTTCTGCTATTCCTAGATTTTGAGAGAGAGCATTCGGTATTCTGTTTAAAATACCTGGGCGATATATTACGTTGAACTCGTAGCCTCTCAACTCTGATTTTACCACATTAAATCTTACATCAGATTTTCTCGAAGTATGACAGTGTTTTAACGGCTTATGATCAGTTGTGACCATACATTTTTATCCAAATCAATATGGTCTAAGCTGCTATTTTACAAATACTATAGTTAATAGCTCCTTATCATCAGTCATTGGAGGCGTCTGTTATTAATATAAATGGCTTTTCTAAATCTAGTGCTGTGAGAACGGGTTCTTCACATAATCTGTCAGTAATTTTATTAAAAGTCAGCTCCTGCCGCTTTTTCCATTTGAATTATGTTCCTTTTTTCAAGAGTTTGGAGAACGGTTGAGCAATTTTTGCATAATTCTCGATAAATTGTGTATGACATTTGACAAATCTATGAAATCGTTTTGCTTTTTGTCATTCGTAGATTTTTGGTATTTCCTTGCTGCCTCGATTTTCTTCATGTCCCTTTTGATTTTACCACTTCTTACTGATATGATCTATTATTTTTGCCTCATGATTCAAAAATGAGCACTTTCTTGGCTTAATACCAAATTTTGCTTTGGATAATAACTCTAACAGTTTTATGAAGGGCTTGCGATGCTTTTCGAAATTTGACGCAAATACCATTATTTTGTCTAGATATACTTCTACCTTATGGCCTTATTGTCCTACCAGTGCTAGTTTTATTGTTCGTCAAAGTGTAATTAGAGTGTCTGTACTGTAAGGGTCGTGCTTATATTTAGATATATTTATTAGAATGTAATGTATACTATGACAATAGGGTTCTTTCATGTAACGTCATATATTTATGTATGTTGGTATTACAGGAATCAACCTTTAGGAAGGATAGGAGACAAGGGGGACTCATAGGTTCAAAGCTGGGTTCTTAGTACCCCCAACACGTATTATAAGATACCTTAGTAGGAGTGTGCAGGAACGTAGTCAGATTTACAATACCTCTGACTCATGATTTGTGGCATCGTGAGATTATTAATATTACTAGATTTTAATTTATTTACTCTCTTATGATAAAAAACTCTTGGGTGCAATAATTCACCAATGCCCCCAGATCGCGTCAGTTCGCACTACCTTGAAGACTCACTGGTTCACCAGCTCCCTTACCTCGAGGATAGCTCTGGTTCACACTGCCTCGGAGATCCGCTCCTTACCCGAGTAATACAAGAAAGATGTAACTGGTAAACACAAAAAACTAGGAGACTGCAATTGCCTCTTTGTTGCCCGTGCACCCAGAGTAATATATTATATGAAAGGTGTAAAAAGTAGTATTCAAATAAGTAGATATAATTTCACCATTTATTGCGGTATCAAATAAATGTACAACCGTGCTTGGAAGAGCAGAGCTCTCTAGCCAAAGTGCTGAACTCATTGGCAAAGGTAAAAGTGATTAACGTGTGCTGGCGTGGACCTTCTATGACCTTCAGACAAGCAGTGGTGTCGGTGGTTTTGGTTCAGCAATCACATAGAATAGTTGCAAGTTCTAGTACAAGGTATATTACCATGTCATACGTTTGAGTGTTAAAACCCTTTTACATTTCTTAATGGCACGCGAATTTAAATTCACGATAGCTTTGGTTTGGTGGTACATTTGAATGTATGAATAAAAATTTAACAAAAACATACTTTTGACCTTACAGTACAGCCCATAGATTTTTGTTTGTACTCGTAGGGCTCATGTGATTCCGAAAACGCTGTTTTGTGGGCATTGTTTTCGTGTATTTTGATCTGAAGAATTTCTGCTTTAAGTCTACAACTGTAATATATCTAGCTATTGCTAGATGTTCTTATATATATATATATATATATATATATATATATATATATATATACACATCACTCTGAAGAGAAAAGGGGTGACCACTACCTACTGTTATCTCGCTTAGTTACCTGAAATTCGTTGCAACCCGCCAGCGTTTTTGACGTCTGGTACTGCGTTTTTGGTGCGATCTACGTGTTTAAGCTGTATGGCGATTCTGAAGGCACTATTATGCCCTATCCGAGTAATTTCTTCATCTTAACTTTCATTTGCTCATTCATAGCTGGTGGATATCTGTACCGCTTTGTTACCACAGGCTTATCTGTAGTCATATTTATCCTATGTTTTAGTAGGTTTGTCGCTTTTAGTCACTTTCCATATAGTCCAAAAGCGTACGGGTCAACTTTAATAAGCCTTTGCACACATTTTTTCTCTTCTTCATTGCATCTTGGTGTATCAGCTTGCTTGATTATCCTGTGAACTCGAATCTTTCTGTTACTTTTGGACAGCTGTATTAATGTTTTCCACAAGTGTATGAGTATCTCCGTTGCCATAGCCGTCCTTGTCACAACCCCTGTTTCCTACAGTGTTTTTCTTTGTAGATATGCAGTTAGTGTTATTTTTTATCTTGTTACCCAACTCCTCAATTCCTTTGAGGTTCTTGACTGCTTTAGACATACGTATAAAGGTTATTTCTAATGATTCTACGTTATTTATATTGACATCGGATAAGTCATTTTTTTTCAGTCTCGTATTCCAACAAGTCCACCACTGCAACTGGTATATTTATCATTTCGTTTAATTTATTTGAACATTACGCATACACCTCACCATTATTGTTCGTTGCGATAAAATTATCGAAATCTTTTATCGCAGTTTACTGTGCGACTCTTCTACACATGGCTAATTCTTTAACAAACTGAACAGATTTGCTAAAAATTAATCTTCACCTCTCCAATTCGGCTAAAAATTTTTTTCCAGTTTCTATATTCAAAAATATAAAATACGTGTCTGAGGACTTTTTTTATCGCCTATTTTCGATTATATAAGTTAAAACAAACTTTATTATAGTGGTTAGAGACTCATTTTCAACAATGTATAGCTCCAAATCCTTGAAAGCTACGAAATTTTCACAAAAAGCACTTTTGTAGCAAAAGAGTTGAACCTTAAGAAAAAAAATTGAAAAAAAACATTACCAACATTTGTTAATTTTAATATTTTTCTGACCAATTTTATTGTTTAAATCGATTTTTAACAACTGCCCTTAAAGTAAATTAAGTTTTTATTCTGACCATCGTATTCTGCGTCAAATTTTACGTAAAAATAAAGTTTTTTAAATATGGAGACTTTTTAATTGTTGTTGTTGAAATATTAATTGATGTAGCGCGTAATAGTTAAAAGAACTGTTTTTGAGTAAAAAATGATATCTGTACCTTGTTTTAGAATAGTTGAACATAGAAATTGTACATAATTAAAAGATCTACAACTTTTATATTTACCATTTGTCAGCATAACCTTAAAATTTTGTATTACCTTGCAAAAAAGCGAGAAATCACGATTTTATTATTTATATAGTATGAATTTTCGTTAAAATTAAATCATAAGTGCTTTTTTTTCAATCTAATCTCCTGAATAATGAAAAACAAATTTTCATTAAAGAAAAAAAAAAGATTATTAACCACTAGACAAAAAAAAAATAAAAACAAGCTCGACGTAACATCAACACGTTAACTGTTTTTTGTTCTTCAAATTTTTTTAGTGGTACTTTGTTTTTAATTGTTTCATTAATTGTCTGCTTTCATAGATTTTTTATCTCTTTGATTTTTTGGAATTTTGAAATTTTGCGGGGAAGCCTGCCTACAGTACGATCTATGATTCAAAGTGTTACCCACGCTACTGGCGTACATTCCCCGTACTACAAGTTCGTTGGCTTTTGGATTAGCTATGCGTTTATTTTGATCCGCTACCAAGACATTTTCTCACTCGTTGTAATTTAAAGTTAAATAATTTTTACTTTGTAACAATGCCATGGAAAGGGGCACGTAAAACACAAAATAATAGTTATCGATGAGACAGATGTTTTATTCCTTTTAATCTCAAACATCCAATAACAAACACTTCTGATTTGAGGACAGTAAATGAAATCCAACTTTTGAAACTGGATTTGGAAATTTTGCCAGATGCATTACAACAAAAAATTTGTTCTTACCGCTTGGAGTTATCAAATTTGAATACAGAAGATACAAAAGAGAGTGAAAATGAACTACCAGAATTGATACGTAAAGTATTTTTATTGTTTTATTGAGTGCAGACATACCTTATCTCTCGTAGAATTTTATGTCAATGTTAAAGTGTAATTTTTTTTCAAACGCTACAAAAGGAGGATTCTTTAAGTGAAGAATCTGATGTAAAAGTTGGAAGCAGTGACGGTACATCTCGATTTTTGGGAGATAATCCATCTTTGCAAAGTGAATGAGTGGATTTTCTTTAACGAAGGTTAATTAAGCATCTTAGGATCTTCGCTCTTAAAAAAACAAAAACTATCATGGAAAAAGTATTTAGAAGAAAAATCAAAGTAAATATTGTCCGTTATTGATAAAAAAAATTTTAATTTGAGCCAAGATGGTCCAGATGATCTTGAAGCAGATGATGATGAGTCCTCGATAATAAGTCCGTTGCAAGAAAGTTTTAATACTTCAGCCGACTGCGTTCACAAAATTAAAATTTTGACTATTTTTCGATCGTGGTCATATAAAAAAATTGAGGACACATTTTCTTCCGCAACTTGTCACATGATAGGCATAGCAAAAAATGTTACTCGATATAAGGGATTAATTGGGGATCCAAACCCAAAACAACATCCATCTCTAGATGATAATGTTATCGATACAATTGTAAGCTTGTACTAGTCTGACAACTACACTCAATATATGCCCGGAAAAAAAATACGTTTTGAGAAAAGTAGACGGCAAATCGGTACCTATTCAAAAAAGACTAGCATAAAATAATTCAAAAGAATTGTATGAAATTTTTACTAGTACGTATCTAACTATAAAATACAGTTTCTCAAAGTTTTCTAGCTTAAGGCCAAAATATTATGTTTTTGCAGGTGCTTCTGGTACTCACTCTGTTTGTGTATGTTCTATACATGACAATGTTAGTTTATTAGTGAGTTGAGCCAATTTTAAATCACTTACTTCTGGTTCTGAGCTGTCTTCGATCAATTATAAGGATTTTTTGGATCGTATGGTATGCAAAAACAAAACTGATTGTTTATCAAATTCTTGTAAGAAGTGTCCAGGTGTAAAAAATGTCATTGAGCAACTAGAGGAAATTTTTGTAGAAAAATGTATTAAAATTGTTATCTCCAAACAATGGGTTATGGTTAAAAGAACCTCATTGCAGACCCTAATATCTCCAGTTGATGAATTTTTACAGAAGTTAAGTGAAGGTTTGCAAAAATTGTTGATTCATTCATTTTTGGTTAACAAACAAAGGGATTTTTTAAATGAAATGAAAAATAATCTGAGAAAAAATGAGTGCATCGTTATTCGTGACTTCTCAAAAAATTATGCTTTCATAATTCAAAATTCTGTACACATTGGAACAACAAATCCTTTCGAAACAACAACTCAGAGGTATTATCTACGGCATTTAACTGGTAAAACTCTCGGTGATATAACCACCAATATTTGCCCTAATGGGTGTTGAGGTTATTGACAAGGTCCACCGCTTTGTACTACGCTTCGTTGTTTTCTAAAATTATATTTTTTTTCCTGATTTCCTATTGTTTTTCTATGTGGACTCATTTTAATATCTATAATTATAGCCGCCGCAATGGCTTTCTTCAATATTTTTGGTGTACAGCTCGCTACGTTTAAGCTATAGGGAGTACTTAGACCATGAATATAGTGCCTCACTGTTTATCTGACTTAGTTGTTACCTCATCTTTCTCAGTTTGCGACATGTAGGGGCTCGACTCGTGTGACATTATAATGCCGCTATGAAACCATTGGAAGCGTTTGCAGTAATTCATAACGAACTCATTATCATACTACATTATTGTCTTAAGTTAAGATCATAAGTTGTCGATTTTTTCTGTGTTGCCAAATCTTCTGGAAGGGGCTGACAAAAATTTGTCTATAGAACTAAATAGGAATTAACGTGGGCCGAACTGATCTGCTACTAGCCCTCTTAACCTGGTTTCCAAAATTCCAATAAAATATTTTTCTTGTTGAAAGGGGACATTAAACATAGGTAAAATGTTTACTTCATCAATTAAGTAGCTTAATGTATTGAAATTCGACCCTTGAGCCAACAGTATATATGTTTGCTATCTAGTACTAGAGGGAAATCGCATAGTTTGACGCTGTGGGTTATCTCGTATGTTACTTTGTATTCTCTGGAATAATTTCGACTCTTTATCGATTGGCAGCTCTGTGAGCTGGTTAAACAAAAGAAAAACGTGTTCTCTATTTGTACGCATGTTATGGCGATTCTTCTCGTATAAAAATCTTAGCTTATTAGTTTTATTGTTTTCATGAATGATAGTCATTACTTTCGTCCTTTGCATACGGAGCTGACCTGTCGCAAAATGAGGCAAAAAGTTGTTTAAAGTTCGTATTTTTTTGCTCCAGCCTCTTTTTTTTCGGTACACTTTTTCTAACAACTTATTTTGCCTAGCCTTTTTATATTTACTTGATCACGCTTTCTGTCCACGTCTTTTTTTTTCGATCGCATTATCTTTCAATTTTAATTTTTATGATTTCTGCTGTTTTATTTGTTGTCTCCGCTGATTTTGTATTAGGATTTTTCTTTAATGACATTTTAGGTTTTATATTTTCAAACATTTTAAGCATAAGGATTTGATTTTTTCTATTTATCTTTTCCCAGCATGCATACAATTTGAGGACGTGTTCAAGCACAACCGTCACTGTATCTGATTTTTTGTGTCATGATTAACGTATCACTAAAACTAGCCCTTGTCTTACATATTTCTACCTCGAGATCAGACACCATTTTTTCTACGAATAATAAGCTAGTGTGTGCTTGATATATTGGTTGGCATCAGTTGACTCAAGGAGGGATAAGGTGAAAAAAAATTTCTATTTTATTTTTATTTTATATTTTTATTTTGCTGGCTGCTAGAATAAGTAGATCGTACAGTAGAGTTTATTTGTTACTATTATTATTTTTCATACGTCGTTCCTTTTTTTATACGTCGTTCCTCGAAATAGCTGCGCGGGACAATAAATACATATTGGGGTTAGATATTATTATTATTACTTACTTTGAGGCAAGCGACACAATGATAAACGTCAGTATAACGCTAGTCAATATGTTTATGATTGATCTTTCGGTGAGTGGTTGTCGACCCTTGTCTTTCCTTACTTGCCAGCTATTACAGATGATTGCCTTATTTTTGTATGCTTGTTGCAACCAAGCCTACCCTATACGTAGCACAAAAATTGTTATGGAGGATTTTCAAGGCTTGGGATGCTTAATAACAACAAGACAGTTAAACTTAATCGATCACTTTATTGTTGTATTCTCTGAGGGAAAGCGTTTGGCGGTAGTGAGTTACTGATTATAAACACTCTCTGTCTAATGCCCGCATTCTAGAGCCTTCTGGCCACAGCTGCGGATCTTTTGATGCTCTTTCTTTTCTTACTTTTCCTATTTTCTTCTACTTATGAGCCGTAGTCCATCCTATGCAGTATGTGTTGTACTATACGTGACAGGTCATACAATGTAGGAACAGTTTTCTGCAGTACCACTAGGATATCAAATGATTTTAGAATATTTAGAGCACAACAACAAACATTACTACTCAGAAAAGTATTAGAGGCGTATAATACCTTAAAAAAGTAATGCAACTCATGTTAAAAGAGTGTTTGGCACAACGGGGTCCAATTAGAATACTTTGTTATTTGAACGCAAATAGATGGTTGTGTAAATACTTAACGTAGTAAGTGTAACAGTATAGCCAGGTAATACTAGGTGTTACAGACAATATTTGCAATGCTACATCGGTGATTAAGCTATCAAAGGTAACTACAGTTTATGATGTCAGATTACTCAATGACATGTAAGAATTATACGTTTAAGGTGTTGGTGCTTTAAAATATGGGTTAAAATAAATAGTCTAGTCTCAAGGGTTCTCTGTGTACCCTAAAAAACCTACGTTCTAAGCTAAACTACGTTTTTACAATTAACCCATCGCAGTCAACCGCATATTCTTACATCACATTCCTACATATTTCATAACACTGTGGCTCTTTTACACAAATTTTATGTACATCAAACCCCTATGTTCTAAATATTATAATGCAATGGCTCTATAAAATGCATTAAAGCAAAATAGTTTATTACTGCTAATTTCTTACAATGTAAGTTGTCACAAACGTTCTGGACTTCTTTTCACATGAAATCCTAGAGTATTTAATACCATTGAACCTTTACCTTATTCATTGGGAGGATGTCAAACATGGAGAATTAATTTTATTAGAAGCTGTAAAAAATTTTTTTGTTTTAGGAAAACTTAGTACTTTGTTCATGAAAAAGTAATTTTTTTTGAGTTAAGTGTATTTCTTTAAATTGTTATACAAAAAATTTTTTTAACAGTTTCAGTCTTATTTTTTTCTATTTATAGAGTTTATTGTATGAATTAAAAGTAATAACCAAACTCCATAAATGAGCTTTTTTAGTTTTTAAATTTACCATTTCTTTCTATAAGCTGTATGTAAAATTAATTATAGCATTTTCTTGATGATAGTTCATGATACAATATGAGCAGCAAGGTTAAACTACCTAAATTTTGCTTGATAACCACACCAAATTTCTTAATTTTTGTAATGCGTTATGCATGCATATGTACTACACGTTCGTGTGCACATGTATCAGAAAATTTGGAAAAAAAGTATATAAAGGAAAGGAATTGGTTTCGTTTTTGACCTCTCGCTGAACTCATCAATACGGTGCACTAGTAATCTTAGCCGTAGATGAACATAAGTAATACTTGCTTATTACGTGCTTAGTTACTATGCTTCTGTAAGATTAATACAGTGTGCTAGGAAGAGTGACATAAGTAATCGCCAGAAAGCTTGTATAAGCTTACATCAATTAATACATTTATTTTGGCGTTTACTAAACGATAATCCATGATGTAAAATGAGCAGTAGAGTATTGATTAATTCATTAATTTATCAATTAACGGATGATTAAAATTGATTAATTAATGTATTATTTGATATAAGCTGATACATACTTTTTGACATTACGTACCTTTCTTATCACCCCTTCTAACACACATTATCAATTTTGTAGACGATAATAAGTGCTAGGTATACTAAGATGGCAGCTATTTTTTCTGGATAAGGATGCTTATTACATTAACACGTTCAAGATCCCTAGTAGTTCACTAGTATGAAATAAGCCTTTGAAGAGTAAATTAGCTGGTTTCAGACGGTCTTTGAATTATTACGTCACTGCCTGTCCAGCCAGCAGGATCTCAGCTCCAGAGTTGATCATCCACCATCTCTACTATCTACTAACCTCTTAAAGAAGTTCTTAAAGTTGGTCAAGCCAGAATCAGCTTTAAATTTCACTTTATTTTTATAGCTACGATCCTAACTCTTATCGTCCCCCAGCGTATTTTTACCTTATATTCAGCTCTTTTCCACTGCAACTTATTCAACTTAATCCTCATAGTCACTATCAAAACCTAGTACCACGAGTGATGGGCTTCTTAGTAAGTTAGATGTGAGTGCCAGACTCATCTGAACCGAACCTGTCAACTATGCAGACTAACTTTTCGGTTCAGGTCTTTTTACTCCTACGTCTTCTCTTTTCTTCTGGGATCCTCTTTAGTGTGGTGAGAAAACAGGGATCTCTGTCGTTCTTCCACCCAAGCATTTTCCAACAACTTACACATAACTGCACAATCAAGACAGTTTGAAAATAAAAACTCTTAATGCTCCACACATCTGACATGATAATTTCAAGAATGATGGTAATTGGGCATTTCTTTGCTTTGTATTCTGAAGCCTTTCAATAAAAATAACAGTTGCTAGAGTAGTGTAAACCTTGATGATCTGGTTCCTTGTAAAAACTACACAAGCCATCTTTTTAATAGGTTTAGAGCTTCTACGTTCCTCTCCTTAAGGTGTTGTATTCTGTGGTGCAGGATTTGGTTTGTTACTTAAAGGAATCAACGTCACCTGAATAGATACTCTAGTCTTAGTTTTCCCTTGTTGGCTTTTATTTTCAGAGTCACTTTTCTGGTATTCTTTCACTACAGCCACTTTTTCCGATTTAATTTGTTGCCTACAATATGTCACAGTGAGAATTCTAGACTTTCCAACTGATGGTGGAGTACCTCGCATCAAAATCTTACTTTTTTCATGTAATTTCCCATGTTTTTTTATATCTTCTAAAGTTTCCAGTCTTTTTCGTTCTATAATTTTCCGATAATGTGGTAAAAGATGGCATGGAGCCAACTTTTCTTACGTCATCAAGAAAGGAGAATCAGAAAATCGGCTTATAATATATTGGAAGCAGAATGAATATATTAATATTTTCTCCTTTTTACCTTAAGTGCGTGAACGCAATCCTTCCATGAAGTCTTCCTTATTGAATTCCCTGATGAACTTTGACTTAAACGCCTATTTAGAACGACTGAAAGGTGTAAAATCATCCCATTGGGATTGGTACTAATGACTAGAATTTTGTGTTAAAATTTCTTGTGAAACTGCCAGTAGATCGCTACCGATAATGAACAAATATCGGTCGTGTTGGTTTACAGTTTCGATCACTAGTACGCCTTACTGATGCTTTTAGTTCGTGGGTGGGATTGAAACGAGTTCATACCTTTATTTCCCTTCTTTTTTCAAATTTTTAAAAATATTTGCACAATAAGGAGCAGTACACATGCTTGCACAATGTACTGTACAAATAAAGGAATTTAAAATGGTAATTACGTAAAATTTATGTAGCTTTATTCTACTGCTCAAAATATATCAAATATAATCATAATACACATTTTAATCACATGTTTAAACAATTCTAGTAAGTTGTATTCTTGAAATTTAGATTTTATATTAAACAAACCACCAGCTAATATATAACTGAGTCACTAGATGATAACGTCTTGGGGTCCACTGTCTTACCCTCATTGACTGATGATACTGTATCGTAAAATACTTACGTCTACCTGCTGTTACTGCATGGTAGCTACGACCCAAGAAATCATCTCGATAACAGACCTTTGTTGCCCACTGTTTCCTTGACGAACTGCCCTAGGTGTAATGTGCTGGTATCTGGGAATGTCCTTAAAAATGGTTTTTAAGTAATCACTGGAGGTAATATAGTGCGTTCACGTTGTTTTGAAATCTTGTGAGAACTTGGAATAATTTAGATTGCCTGTGGTTACCTATTTCACTTTAATTTTGGGCTTAAGGGTGATGGTGTTATGAAATTATGATGTTGTTAGTTGTAAGCTTCCGTATGCACGCTGTAGAAAAATTTCTTTCGAAATTTCAATTAACAAGTGTCATTACTGCGAAATTAAAAAGCCTTTTTTTACACATATCAAAGAATTTTGCAGTGTAGCTTGGATGTTCCAATAAATGCAGAACTTTAGAAAGATTTATGACTAGAGCGTCGTCCTTTTGGCCCTTCAATGACTTATTAGGATTTTGGTACAAAATTTTTATAGAGTTGTTCTGTATGGGTAGAGGTTCTTTAGTTAGCATTGGATGGATTTAAATTTTAATGCAGCCTTTTTTAAGGCGTATGTAGCTTCATGACATAATTGATGTCTCTACTCCCTTGGATAATTTTTCAACTAACTTACACAGCAACCCTAGATATAAATAAAAGCTGAAGTTAACTGACAAAAATTTTAATGAAAAACAAATTTCCATTGGTAATTAAAACCGAGAGCTACAAAAGTTGAAGGGTATTATTTATTCTTAATAATAGTCATCAGCTGCGTAATTTTGTTTTCTATGGAAACAGTTTGTAAAGTTAGAAAAAATTGCTTACCTTATTACAACTTTCGTCAATATTTCCTTAGGTTTCCTGTTATTGCATACCTCTGTACAGCATTTGTGTTTACTTATGGTTTTTGACAGCCCGTCTAGTGTTTAATTTCATACTATTATTTTATTGATATAACACTATTTTCAATTTGTTATGTTATTATTAACCACTAGCTATTCTCTTTCATATTTCCAAACCTTACTTTATGTTATTAATCATGCTCAATGTATAAAATATTAAAAGCCTATTATTTTTAACTAAAACTTATTTATATTAATCAAAATATTACTTGCATAAGTAAAAACAAATGAAGAGTTATCGATATAATTTGCCGAGATCTGAAAGTCAGAATAAAAAATAAAAGAGTTTAAATGTAAGTTAATTAAGTTTATTAATAATGCTTTTTTCACTTTAAATTTTGTACTATTTTTACTCATGCATATTAATTTTTTTTTTTTTTTTTTAATACACTCTGCTTTTATTCTTTTCCATCTTTCTAATTGAATCTGTACATCATCCTTACTTTGACATAAGAAGATGACTGTAACTGCATACAAATTTTCTCGCAAGCACTCTACGTAGTACATTATATACTTGATCTTTTAAAAATTATTTTACTAATTTAAACAAATTTATAATACTATGTATCACTCTTTAGTTTATTGTCACAGATATATAAGTTATTTTTCAGCTTCACTACAAGAATTTTTTCATTGTTTTGTTGGATCGAACTCTTATTTAACACCACCAAACAGCCAAGGGTTCGCTCCCCACTATGATGATATTGAAGCCTTTATTTTGCAAGTTGAGGGAAAGAAAAGATGGCGATTATACAAACCCAGATGTAATGAAGAAACTTTACCTCGATATTCGTCTCCAAATTTTTCACAAAAAAACATTGGTGAGCCGATTTTAGATACTATAGTTGAGCCAGGAGATTTGCTTTATTTTCCTCGTGGTACCATTCATCAGGGTGACACATTTGGATTAGGTCATCATAGTTTGCATGTCACTTTAAGTGTTTATCAAAAAAATACTTGGGGGGACTTTTTGGAAAAGAGTATACCTGCAGCCTTACAAAGTGCTATCCAAACTGATATACGTTTTCGCAAAGGACTACCCCTTTATTATTTACGACGTATTGGATTTGCATTTGCAAATGAATATTTCGACATCCACAAGAAGTTTCTTGCTCAGGTTCAATCGCTTTTGAATATTTTAGTATCAGAATATCTAAATATTGATGAAACCGCTGACGAACTAGCAAAAAATCACATTCATGATTTTCTACCACCAATGTTAAATAAACAGGAATATTATTGTTCTGTTTATGGAGGAGGAGAACGAATGACTAAAAGTGGTACTATTGTGAATCGCGCACAATTTAAACCAAGTACTTCTATTCGATTGTCAAGAGCTCATTGTATCCGGTAAGATTTTGTTGTTATTATTTTTGACTTTATGACTTTTTGCTGCAGTATACTCAGAAAGTATTCATACTTGTATAAACTCTTTTTTTCAAATAACAGAAAGATTTTTTCCTATGGAAGTAAAACAGGAAGGTACCTGCTTTTAGCGCAATATAGTAAAAACAGTTTGTCGTTCTAGGGGACAAAGTGATTAGTGGGTGCAAGGTCGTACTTGGTGCCCTCGAAAAGAAAAATTTTGTTTCCACCTTTGGCACAAACATATACAAACTTAACCCTTTGAAAAATGTTTTTTACTTGGCGCCCGTAGTACAAAAACTACTATTTTATGACCTTTTTTACTAAAAAGTGTGACGTTTATAATTAATTGTTTTGTTATTTTCACTAAAGTGAAAATGGCAAACTGGCTGGGCATGGAGAAAAATCTGTGTGCATGTACGGGTACAATATATTTTGCACACACACATGCAAGTAAATGATTCTGCTCAGAATATCGAGTATAATATCTAGATTGATGTTATTTCAATGAATAAATGAGCAAGCTGTTTCGGGAGATCGGATTGAATAATTATTTAGTTTATATTTTTAATGAAAACTTTTAAATTAACAACTGTTTATTTAATTGTTTTCAAAGTTTTCATCTTCAACGTTGGTTTAATCATACGAGATTATATAGATACATTTCTTACATTTCTATTGCGTCTTAGAGTGCAATCAAGTATGCAGGATAGAATCATCGCCATAAGCTAATGTGTTAAGTTCATCGTGCTGCGCAATAAATCTATGTAGCAGCAAGATAGACTGAACACATTAGCTAATGGAGACAATTTTATCCTTGATGCTCTACTGCGCTCCATGTGACGGCAGCCTTATTCGTAAAATTTAATTCATTCGTGAAAAAATGGTTTTTTGAGTTGAGCTACATTGTAATACTACTATAGTTATAACATAAAGCGATACTACAGAATTTTTTTTCTCAGTCTTTTGCATGTATACATGTAAATTTATACACGTATCTATTGTGTTTTATATATTTGACTCACAATGAGTAAGTAAGCATATGTAATTAGCGTAGCTGGTGGGAAGTTGTTTTGAAATAATCGGAAGATTTGATAAAACTGCACAGTTTTTTATTCGCCAGCCTAACAGTACGTGTGCAGTAGCTTTACTTTAAAGTTTTCTTATTCACATAACACATTGTTTATTCACCTAATGCTAAATAAACTACATATAATAAAATCATACTTCGTGACAAATATTGTTATTAAAACGATAATTGTACCGCTTTTGATACATCACAGTGGATCATTTAAAATATGAATTCATCAAAGGTATATTTCAATTCGTATATTCTTCGTCGTAGAAGTATAAATTTACACTTTGATATCCAAGCACCCACTGACCACTGATTTTTTATCCATACACCAGGCTCAATGATTGGCAGATATTTATAACTGACTGTAACGTCTTTAGTATGATTTTGCTGAACCAAATAAGTACGATAACGGGAACTAAATGTTGTGATGTGGATGTTTCAGCCAGTAAACAGCCATCCTGGTATCCTGTCACAAAACTCACTCGTACATTACCTTTTTTGTCCCTACACACTGGATACCTCTCCTCAAGGAGGTCTGCCACAGGTGTACGGCTCGGAAACACCAAACTTTCCTGAATGAAAACTAAAAAAGGGAAAACAATGAGGCTTCAACTAAGAATTAACACACTGAAATTTTATATATCTTAACAGCACAGTGGCACTATTCATTTACTCACTTACATACTCTCATTGTTATAATTGTTTCTTTCTCTTACTTATATAAATATATGCATTAATACACGGTTCATTCAAGGTTAGTATGCCTGTGTCGATGTGCACGTGTTCTGGTCGTCCTCACTGTTGAACTTCTCCTTGGTTTAGCTGTCGGACGCCCACACCTACCTCACATACACACGCATACACCCAAACGCACCATGTCATATACGCTTCGTAACGGTCACCATCTTTCTGTGTGTCACTAACATGAAAAATCTTGCTCACACTCACGCTTTTCTAACATTCATTTTATCCCCGCATGAACTCACACATTTGGTCCATCGGATTACCCGGGTACCTCTATCCTCGTACTTAACTCTGGTATACTATGCGTAGAACATCTACCTTTGCAATATATCCTTACAATCACGCTGTTCTACCTAGAGTTCTTCCTGATCCTGGCGGTGGCTTGGTTACACAGCAGGCTTCTGGTGATTCTCTCCGTAGCAGCTGTCCTCTCGTCTAGATAGCTACTCTATCCTATTATATTTCTCGTCTCTTCCTTAATGCTAGTCTCTATCTATTTTTATTATTAATTTCTCTCTATTATACTCTTATATCTCACCTGTCACTGTCCCTGTATCATTCACTATCCTTTTATTTTAATCTCTTCCTTTGATCTTTCTCTGCTGCCCGATGCAATTCTGTCTACGCTATGCAGTCGTCCTGCATAGATGCGTGCGCCCCTCCCTTTTTATCTGAAAACCTCCAACGTTTCTAAAAATCGGCAGATAGTTGGAGGTTTGAAAAACCAAGTCCTCGACGCAACGACCCAGCCCTTGGTGTGTTCGAGAAGCGTCGCGAGCTTCTCTATATTTTTCTTTTTTCTTTTACATACACACTCACTCAATCATACTTCACACATACTCCACTTCTTTTAGTGTCTTCTGTTCTTCTCTCTCCTATTGACTCGTAGTCTGTAGCACTGAGAATGTTGTCATAAAGAAGTATATAGAAAATATATTTGCTATTACAGGACTCGGTAGCCGCTTGCCCAAAATGTATATGTAGAATCGCGTGACAGATTTAGCTACCACATCACAATTTTGATTCTTCATAAGCGATAAAAGGATAAAATGTTTTGTTTCTTTCATGAACTATTTGTTTGATCTCCCTAATTAACAGCTGCTTTTGGGACATATCAATCACGATAATCGTACTAGTCATAAATTAAATACCGTTAACTTAAATAAATTTATAACTGTCATTGTCATGTAATTTTTTATGGATAGGGGCAAGTGAAAATTATTTTTACAATTTAGTGCTGTAGGCAACTTAAATAGATAACGAATTTTATTTATTATCGTTATGGAATGTGGGAGACTTAAAGTGTTTGTAGATGATACAGCATAGACTTAATGGATACGAAATTTGATTGTTTCTATGTTGTTATTTTTTTTTGCAAAATTAGAACGAAACTGATTGCCTTTGTCCCACCAATACAATTTTGCTTTGAACCATTTTCTTTTAAAATCTCATGTATATTATACAACTTTAAAGGATTACATGGTTCGATTGGTCAATGAAACATTTTGTAAGCTGCTGGTCTAATAGGGGAGTGTTTGAAAATATCGACACTCTTAAGAATCACGTTCAAGCTATGCACGCGTCAGCAACAATAATACGTCAGCTGTGAGAAGAAATGGATAATACTTATTTTTAAGAGATAATGAAAGAGCAATCACTAACGCTAATAAAATCTGTGATGTACAGAATCGAATTTTAGAAACTAGAAGACTAAATGCGCAGAGTTTCTCTTCCTGCAACGTTTATTGTTCTTTAAAGCTTACTATTCAACAAAGCACTATAGAATGCTTAAATTTTAACACCCAAATCATTAATTATGTAATGCATTATACTATACTGCCAATAATTACACCAATTTTGAGAAAATAGCGTCAAATCGCAAGTCCTTCAAAAATCAGGGACACAACAACGACAACTACTGCCTGGCTAAAATAATTTGCCAAATATGTAATAAGCCAGCCTCCGTAGTTGTGAAGTATCCAAAAACTTGAACATAAGCCGGAAACAAACTGAAGCATCAGTTATGTAATAAAAATATTCATACCACTGCTATCTGCAAGATATGCACACTTTGCATAAATACAGGCCACACAATACAAAAGTTTTAAGAAAAAAAACAATATAACAAACGTAAAAAATAAGAAAATCGTGGAAATGAGTTAGGCTTCCAAGTTATAAGTGCTACTTAAGGGATGCCCAACGATATAGAGTGCTCAGCAAACTTAAAAAACTTGTTTGACGAGGTGATATCCTCAGTGTAATGTAAAAAATCGAATATATAACTTATATAAATTTTTATTTTGGTGAAAAGTTAATAAACATGATGATAGATTCTTGATCCTATGAGAACCTAATCAAGGTTGAAAGTGGCTTTAATGAGATTAACATACCTTATAATTACGCATAAAATTTTCATAGAATCATAAATAAAACTATTTTATGGATTGGTAGAATTATCTTACAATTATTCAGAAAGAAAATCCTCTATTACGTAATTGAGCAGTTATTTGCACTACCGTGCAATTTAGATGATAGAATTTTTTACTGAATAAAAAATGTGAATTAAACTTGTAGGACAAACTCTTAAGATTCACAGGGTAAGTTATCGGGTTTAAGTAAATTTTTTGGTTCACCCTGACCGCTGCAACTCAATTGTATATTAATCATACTTATGAAAAGTTTTTATACTTTAACATATAAAGACTTAAGGAAACAGGTACTAGTAGACACGGGATCAGAAATCAGCATAATCAAACAATAACTAGTTCTGGATAGCTTAAAACTTAACAAGATGTACATATCAACAAATTTATTGTATTGTATGTGTAAATAAGTTAATTTACTTGTTCGTTGGTTGTGAAATCAAAGTAATGTATACCGTTCTTAACATTATAAGTAATAAACTGTTTTATTACATTGAAAATTAATTCATAAAAGTTAATAAAGAAATTTATTACGAACTTTTGTAAACTTATACGTCACACTATAATTTGTCTTTGGTATTTCTTCAATTGATGATGCAAACTTGCATCATAACTGAGCAAAGTTTTAATAACACTGATTTAGTCAGATGCCACAAGAATTTACGATTCTGCTTAAGAACAGCTCTCGCATTTCTCTGAGTTCAGTTTTTACTTCTAAATACGTTGGAATATTGCAGCACTTGTTGTGGTTGAACTAGTTGGCCTTGATCACATGCTAGTCAGATTGGATCTGCCCCACCTTCCTAACTTTCTTGCATCCAGAATGGTAGCCTCATCTTTCTATACAACTCTTATCTTTTCTCTCTCTCCCTATATATTTCCTTGTATGTGAAGTAGTCAGCGCATCATGATCGTTCAATCATAATTATTTAAAAAGCTCTGGGTATCATCACAATGTTCACCTACTGAGTCCGCCTTACAATGCGCTACCACAATAAGATCAGCCTCAGCACATATTGCTATTCTTTCCAATCTCTCTTTTTTTCGTACGTATATACTACCCTCTTTAGCGCAAACATATTTGTAATCCTACTCAATAATTAAGCTGATTTAAACTTTTCTTAAGAGGTGGACTGTATAATTTATTTTAGAGAAGATTACAAGATTACCGATTGTTTAATAGGCGGAGTCCCATCGCATGGAGTCTTTACGATAGCTTGGTTAACTATAATCAGTTCTTCTGAGATTTGACACTAAAGTGGGTTAAATGTATGTAGTTTCACTTGAAGACGCCACTCCACAAGGAGGGCCAACTATAAGTGGATTTACAAAGCGGTGTTATGAAAGAAGTGGACAGATGTGAACTGGTAGCTTGGTGCTATGGGCTAGTCCGGAATACTCAAGTGCATTAGCACGCACATACTTACAAGTTCATACGTATAATCACTGTCTTTTTTACTAACACAGTAGTCAGCAGACTACAACGCTGCTAACAAATAACTTTATCGAATATCTTTTAGCAGTTCTGTCTTAAGTTTGAAGTACAAGCTAAAAAATGACTTCAGGTAGTATTTTACTAAAACGAACTAATAAGTCTAACTATATATTTGGCAAACGATTACGTAGTTTTAATTTACCGTGCTGATCAGGCAGCTTGAAGTATTTAGTCGCGAACGAATATTGGTTAGAAGTAGACTGCATAGGAAGAAAGCAAGTTGAGGCTATCGATCTCCAAACTAGCCAGCACCGCAGAGCAAGAGGGATCTCTTCTACTATCTTTTTTACTAGAAATGTATATAACCTGAGGTACATCATCATTAATGCTTAGCAGATTCAGGACAATCAGAATTTTATTAAATATGGATGCTTATGATTTATTAAAGCCTGCCAGTACACCTGTCACTTTCAAGAAAGAGAGAAAGAGAAAAGAAAAAAGAGAGATTTGATAAGTTTATTTTCTTACTATGATTGGGGACTCAAGGTCCATTTTAGCCAATATAACATGTAAGTTTAAAAACATAGAGTTACAACTTCTATTCAGTATAAGCAAACAACACTTTATCACAAAATTGAATTGAATTAAATTATAGAACTAAATTTTAGTATAAGTAAAAGAGAAAAGAAAGAAATACGTCGGTAACAACAAATTATAAAACAGTAAAGTCAATATTTAATTAATATACACACTCTCTAATCATACACTTAAGTTGAGATCACTGGTTAATCAAATAGCGGACAACTGATCAAACGAATTAGGACGCTCCCAAAGAAGTTTGAGGAGCTTATCTCTTAAAGACAGTTCTGAGTAAGAAGCTCTGACATTTACTAAAATCTTCTTCCATAGCTTGACCATAAGTATCCAACAACATCGAATATGATTTCTCAGCATTATTGTACAAGCCGATAACGTCTGACTAATTGTTCATTTTATTCAGAATGTTGTTTGCTTTTTCAAGCATGAGATAGGCTTAAGAGATGCTCATGAAAGAAAAAATTATCTGCTTAAATATAATGCTAAAATGTAATATGAGCAGTCGCAGATATCAAACAGGTCATGTATAAAAAACAAAAGGAGTTGAGGACCCAAGATAGGGACCTAATGGGTCTGATCGCTTATGGCTACTTCTGGAGGTGCATGTTTTGACCGAATTAGAAAGCTGCTCTCTGATGACGATGTTTAAAAGCCAAGAATTTTTTGCTCCTCAAGATCTAATTACCCCTCCTTTTATAGATAATTTTTTTGTCTCATAATTAATATGTTGTTTTATTCAAGTAAAGGGAATCTAATAGGTAAAAACGGTTTAATGAATGCTGAGATCAAAGCAGATTTTTTGAGCCCTCAAAAATATGAAAGACTGATGTAACATGTATATTGTGCTGAACACAGCTGGAAGTCCAATACTTGCTCTATATTAGAACAAACAAAATATATAAGTATTTAACTGTTGTACGATTTTAGGAAAATGATGTGAAAATTTAAAAAGAAGGACAATACATTAATGATAAGCAATTCATAAAAAAAATGCTTTTTTTTATCTTTTATTGTAAAACCACACTTTTAAATAACGAAAAAAATTTTGCTGCCCCAGTCTCATATGGCTAGTAAAATATAACTGTCATTAAAGCAGCGGTACCACCCACCATGAAATTCAAGAGAATGACTTTAAAAGTGTCAGCAGTAAACCACCTATGCACTGATGGCTTTGTAATCCTGTAAAATCGTAACTAAATCTTTAGGTTTAATGAATACTCTATAAATCGCGTCATAGAAAGGAAACGCAAAATGAATGGAAAAAAAAAAAAAAAAACAAAGAGAGAAAGGTGAAATGCTACAGTTTGCTTTTTCAAACTATAGCGCGAAAAAAAATGAAGAAAACGTGACAGGAAACAAGTAAAGTTTGCCGGGCTATCTACTTTATTTTAATTCTCAACTTGAGTGATTTACTATGCCTTGTTTCTATCCTTTAAAAGCAGGACTGGTATTTATGCGACCATAGATTAAGTACTAGATAAATTTTGAGGGAGTGTGTAACGAAAGCAGTTCTTAAACTGGTGTTGAACGAAAGTTATTCCGTCGTTAAAATCGTTAATGAGTATGGTTTAATTTTATTATATTATGATTTTGAATGTTTTCTTGCAGAAAATTTTAGTGAAAGATAAAATCGCAATTATTTACAAATTAAAAAATTTATGACATACACTATGTTTTGCATGTGAGGTACGATCAGAGTAGGAGATGCTAGAGCAAAGTTTTTTGTTACTAACTGTATTATAACATCACTATATGTGAACTTGGTCATAAAAAAGTGTATTGTTCGAAAATCTATAGTTAGTATACTGAAAATTTTGATGGCAAATAAGACGTACAAAAACAAAATAGTGTAAAACGGTTGTTTGGCAATTTTAAAAAGATATTCTCTAATTATATCGTAAAGAATGCACTTTAGAGAAAAACTTACTGAACAAATAAGTTTTATTTTGAAGAGATTTATTAAATTGTTAGTTAACACTTTGTAGTAGTATTTAAATTAATTTTTATAACAGGCAAACAACGATTTTTTTGCTGTTTTCCGTAATAAATGATTAATAGATGGTTACACTTTTTGTTTTGACAAAACTACAAAGCACTCACTTAAATTTGTCATGCCTATAAAGATGAAATAATTACCTGATGGTTTTGTGTTTAACAGTGAGAAGAAAAAGGCTCTGAAAAAAAATTTAAAAACATAAAAACAGCGTGAAAAAACTACAGATGAATCGTATCTACAACTGTTATCATCGAAAGACTTCCAGAATTAAGGATCTTGCTGAACTACTGACAAGGATTTTCGGAATATAACCTGATTAAATCGACTATTCATCAAGCACAATTAGACAAAAATGATTGAACGTGATGTGCACTACTTTGAAAGAAACTCTGTTTAAGTTTCGGGAAGGATTTCAGAGTCTGATATATGTGCCTATAAAAGCTGTCCAGATTTTGTTCTGTTGACTGAGGAGGAAAAATGAGATGCTTTTCTTAATGCTGTCACATAAGCTGAATCTGGCGTCACTATGATTAATTTTATAAAAAGAGTTCTCAGCAATACTAGAGCCATTTTGATTCAACGCACTACTACGATGTATTCTATAACTGCGCCGCACAATGGGACCAAATACAAAAAATCTGGCCAAAAGTCCCAAAACTCAGTGCTCACTAGTCAAGGCCCTTATGTTGCCCCTCATATATATCTATCTCATATTTTCTTATTTTTTTAAAAATTGAAAAAAAAATTTGTGTACTGTACAAATACAATAATTGATTTTTATTGTGCTTCATTCTTTCACAATTTTTTTTATTCGTGATTGAAGTGATTTTTTGACTTAAAGATATTCTTCAAATACTTAGTGGGGTAAAGGCTCAGAAAAGTGTGAGGAACGATAATGCATGCGGTAAAGCTAGCTACTGTTTTTTTTTTTATGTGAATGTACTCAAAAAATTAGGAGATTTCCACAGATCATATAAATGCGATCTAAAGGGCTACATGTCAAATTGCGATTTTTAAAATCAAACATACACAAAATAATGGTACAGTCAAGCAAGCTGCAACTTTTGTGGATATTTTTATGATATTTTAAATATACGCTTCACATTTAAATTATATCTGTCAAAAAAACCTATACGTGATGAACGCCCTGAAGGGACATTCACTGGCATATAACATAAAAAATATGTGTAATAACCAATATCCTATTAAAGAAAGCGAAACTATAGGATAGATTTTCTTAATTGTTTAGATATAATTATATTTTGAGTATTAAATATGGACTAGAAATAAGTGTGTGTGATAGATGTGAGCGTGACGTTACAGATGTAATCAACGTAGGCAGTGGAAAGTTGTTTTGAAACCATCGGAAGATTCGATGAAAGCGCAGTCTTGTACTGGCTACCCCATTTATTTTTTTTATTGTATTGTGTAGTAACATATTGTTTATAGTAGTTAACGTATTAAATATTAATTGAAATCGTACTCTTTCAACGTAGATACACTCATTCTCACAATAATTGCACCACCTTCAAACACAATACTGTTTTATAGAAGGTTTTTTTATAGTTAAAATCATATTGTTTGCCATATAATTTTATGGAAGTATAATTTCATACTTGGGTATCCAAGCACCCACTGTCTACTGGTTTTTAAAGAAACATAGTTTTCATAAAATGTTATCAATTTTCTTAAAACAAAATGGAATCAGAAGCCATTGATGAGTCAAGTACGACGACCACTCGCAAAATTCCATAAATTTAACTATAAAATTACAGGTTATTTAAGTCACACGCATCCTTTTTCGTTTAAAATTTCCAAAAAAAACATTTTCACAATAAAAACATGAAAAGTAACACGTCGTATCACCTTGAAATCAGTAGGAAGCTATATTTTAATGCATGTTTAACAAAATATCAAAAATCCAGCTACCCCCAACTGCCTCTTTTCTAAAATTAAGTTTGTAGTGCAAAAATATGGTTAAAGCCTAATTTCGAACTTTCAACTCTTCATGCTTATATTAGGTGCTTTGAATACCTATTGCACATCTATTTCAAATTAAAAATTAGATGCTGAAAACTGCCAAAAGAAAATGATGAGTTGAAAAAAAAATTTGAAAGTACCAAGAAAAATAAGACAATAAGACAGCTTGGTGTCAACTAAAAATTACATTTAGCTGTTTATATACTGAAAGTCAGAGCTGGAAAATAAAGTTTTTATTAATTATTTTTAAGTTTAGTCTGGTTACTGTCCGAAGGGAGTATAAGAGTACATAGCTGTATGCTGCGATGCCGACCATACTAAGAACCTACGCTCTTTTCCCTTCTTCTTGTTAGAATGCTGTGATATCCCGTTAGTCAGTCGCTTTCGCCGCTTATACCTGAACATATACCTGAGTGTAAAGATGGCAGCTATAATCATTTTTTTAATAAACTGTCCCTAATATGGGTATAATAAGTAAACTGCGTGCATTATTTAATCGCCTCAACCTGTTCACCAATTTATAAATATTCTAAGTTTCAACAAACCCTGCTTATATAGATGTGATTACAAAACTTTTCTAACATCAATTGAATATAACTTAAACTTAGGAAAAGCTCTTGAAAACTCCGACTTCTTTAACGATCTGTCTATTAAATTCTCTTTTAATAACCAAACCCCTAATATGTTTAGTGATGGCAGCAAGTTTCGAACAACTGTTGGTTCAGCCTGTATTTGTCCTAGCTTTGGCCTACAAGCCATTTGAAAACTATTCTGATTTCTCAATTTTTTCTTCTGAATGTATTGCTATTAAAGATGCTCTGTAAATTGTTTTCGATCACATCGAAAAAAACATTTTCATTTTTGCTGACCCTTGGAGGTGATTTCTATGGCTAAACAAAAAAAAAGTGATTTGTGCAAGTGAGACAGAAAACAAACAACGAAAATATGAAGGACATTATTTACATTCCTTGGAATCGCCCTCTATACGATACGTAAAGAAAGGAGATAATTTACGAACTCAGTTTATTGAAACTTTGTCTACCACTGAACAACAAAAGCATTGTAGCAGAACTTAGAATTGATGCGTTTCTGTGCGTACGTTCTTTTCTTAACAATTTTAATATGAATATACAGCTAAGTATCATTCAACTGATGAGATTTCTTTAGAAGCAAGACAGTGTGTAATTATTAGGTTTGATAAATGTACATCAAAAAAATCGTTGTTGTATATTTTATATTTTATAAATTTTTTATCTTTATGGCCTATGGGACTACAGTCTTAAAGGTATAATGAATGAAAAAAAGAACCTACTTTTATATTGAGAACAGCAATATAATATGAATATATAAAGCTTTTATGTAGTATCGATAAACTACTTTCTTTCTGATGAATCGTTAACCTCGTAAAGTTCTAAAATCAAAATTTAAGAACAGATAAGTTTTGTGAATTGAAAAAGTTCCAAAAACAGAAATGAATTGTAAAAGAAACAATAATTCATTAAAGCCCAATGCTGTTCAGAATTTATTTTAATTATTTTAGTATTGGCAACGTTTTAACGGCACATTGACAGTCCTTTTTAAGTATCTAGGTGTTCCAGATCAATCGAGCATACAGTTTGAAGTGAAATATGTCAAAGTTTTTTTTCGTCTTGTATGTATAGAAAAATATGAAAAAAGCGGGCGAATGTAACAAATGACAAGCGTTGTTATGTTAAAATAAGTTTGTGTCCTCCTTGATCAGAAAAAATACTTAATCTGGTAGGATCAAGTTACTTGTTTTAATAAAATAAAGTTTTCGTTTTCGAAAAGAATCATCTTGTGCCTTTGTCTCTCGTCTTTTGGTGCGCAGTAGTTTTGTCAGCTACATTTTTTGGTGCATCAGCTGGGAAACAAAACCTGTGAGTTGCGCAAAAGAAGCAGAGATGAAGAGAAAAACAGAGTCGCCATTGGGAATTCGTCGGAAGCAATCTGGATTTCCCACTGCAAGAATGTCGGAGTCAACTGCGTTCCTAAGTACGTTAACGCACTGATTTTCTGCACGGAATGAACGAAGGGTTTTCATCTTGTTGTCGTGGTTCCACACACCTGAGGGTCAAACGCCGTTCCTGTAATCTGGATTTCTTGATTCTGTGAAGCGGCAGTGCGTTCGCGCATGTCGTAACCTGGACTTTCTAATCCTGTGAAGTGGCAGTGCGTTTACGCACGTGGCAATTTCAACTTTTTGATTCTGTGAAGTGGCAGTACGTTTGTGCACATCGCAACCTCAACTTCCTGTACCTGTGAAGCGGTAGTGCGTTCGCGTCCATCGTATCCTCAACATCCTGATCCTGCTAAGTGGCACAAGAACAGTGCAGTCCCTGTGATTTCCTGCTCTGTAGTGCTGAATATTGTCAAGATGATCCCACGTCTCACAACGCCCTGTTGATTCTGAGCCAGTGGCTAATGATAGTGAGAAGATACTACTTCGAGCACCGTCAGTGTGGTCTAATGTGCTGAATGGATTCTGATGGTGATTATTCTTTGTTTGTGCTGCAAAAAAAATTAGCCAGGAGAAGGGGGGTGAGTGAGCGGTTTCCCTTCTATTGCGTTGATGGTAATTATAGAGCAGATGAATTAGCGAGGAGGAGAAGGGTGTGTGGGCGGTTTCTCTTCTCTATCATGGGTGGTGTTTATAATGAAGAGAGAGGGAAGCAGGTGGTTTCTGATACAATATAATTGAAGATTGCAGTCGTGGGCTCACATAAATTAGACATAAGTTCAATTGCTTCGACTGTTTTAAAATAAAATTTGTTGTATTATGTGAAGTTTCCTAATGCATTGAAAAATACTAACAATTAAACGATATTCTATACTAAAAATTCGTATGATACAAACCTAAAATGTAACATTGTGATATGCCAATAATGAAAGAATCTTGCATGATTCTACTACACACATCCTGTCTGTAACATTAATGCCAACGGTTAGCTGTGATGTGATTGGCTTTGCGTAATCAAAATTCTAAAAAATTTTTAATTTTTTTTTTTTACACTAATTTTTATCTTTTACAAACTAAATTAGCAGACTCATCAAATGTAGTACATAATTTATTACTATTACAAGTTTGAATTGTTTGACTTAGTGCAGCTACTCAGACCCTATCACTTCATATATTTGTATGGTACAAACCTAAAGTTTGTACGAGGGGGAGGATGTTTCGGATCAATCGAGCATACAGTTTGAAGTGAAATATGTCAAATTTTTTTTTCGTCTTGTATGCGTAGAAAAATATGAAAAATGTGTTCGAATGTGAAAAATGACAACCGTTGTCATATTAAAATAAGTGTGCGTCCTCCTTGGTCAGAAAAAATACTAAATCTGGAAAGATTGAATTAGTTGTTTCAATAAAATAAAGTTTTCGTTGTAGAAAAGTAACATCTTGTGCCTTCATCTCTCGTCTTTTGGTGCGCGGTAGTTTTGTTAGATGGACTACGTTTGACAAAAACAAGTAAAATTATAATTACAGCAGCCTTAGAAATTAATTTTCTCTTAAACAATAAGGTAATGCTTAACTCATAAAGGGAAAAAATATGATTACAAAACAAAAGTAAAAATTCTAATTAAAAGTTACATTTGCACAGATGACACGCAACATGTGATATACAAATTAACACTACAAAAGTAATGCCACTTTAGAAGAATAACACTTTGAAACTCTAACTTTAAAATAGTGTTTCACAAAATATTTAAATACTGTGCTTAAATTATTTGTATCTATATTTGTTTTTCTAGATTAAAGTTTCGTTGTATACGCCATTTCTAATATTTCTGATACTAATCTTTTATAATGAAATGATTCTTGACCTAATACTCATACCGAGTCAAAATTAAACGTATGATCGTTTTGATTTTTTAATATAGGTTTTTTACACTATTAACAATATGTACCGGTAATAATTCATGAAATTCACAGTGTGAAAGAAAAACATATATGCACCTAGCCTTACCAAATTCTTTATTTAAGTTGTAGAATATAAGTGAGTCTTCGTAAGCTTGCGTACAATAAAAGACTTAGGTTAGAAACAAGACAAGGCAAACATCGAAAAATAATTTTACCGTCAACATTTAGTTTAGCTGTTGTGATGAAACAGGTTTCATGGTGATGTTTTTTTAGAACAATATTGAAAAACGTCTTTATTTCAGCATAGATGTTAAACTCTGTAGTGACTTGAAATATTTCAAAAACAATTATGAATTGTAAAAAAAACAATTTTGAACTGAAACGAGAAGAAAATAGCACATATAAACATTAAAAATTGTTTCATTCCAATTTGAATTTTTAGATAATATTGATTCATCCTTAACAATAATTACTTTGTTTTGAGCAAGCAATTTGATAGAAAAAAGTTTGGCTCAGCTATAAGCAAAAATAAACAAGGAGTGATTGTTTTAAGAGTCATAGGCTTTGCTGATGATTTTGTAAACTTTAAACCATCTAAAAAACTATTATAGTGGTTTATTTATGAATATCTTTCTCAGTCAAAGAACAATTGGTTTGTGCACCAAAGTTTTCTAAAAATTTGTTTGTCAGATTTGTCATTGTTTCTTTTATCTTAGCTTTCTGAACGGGTGTTAACACACTGTATTGTACCAATGGTGTTGTTAACTTTGGTTTAACGAGTATTACTTTTTTTCGGGCATGATGCGCAGACTATGACATATAGTTTTACGTTAGGTTTTATTTTTAGCCATTGAAAGTCTTTCGATATTTTTGATATTCTATGATACGCTTTATAAATTCCTCGGTACTTTTAATTACCTCAAATCATTGATGTACCAGTGGTACTACCAATATATTAGTGTACAGTATAGCATTTATTGAAAAGTCTTGTAAATTTTCTCTAACTGTTCGATTGCGCACGCCTATTGGTTAAGGCTTGGTATTACAAGGGATCTTGTTATTCTTATTGTCTTTGTATGTTCACCTTTACAAGTGCTATAGGAGCTTTCATGCAATTTTTTTAATACTGTTTACACTAAAAGTGTCTAATTATCAAAGTCTGTTTTTTTGTACATCCGAATAATATATATTGTTCGATGTTCTCTTCGTCTAAATTATTATCTGTTACCGTAAAAATTCGAAATTTCTTATTTTTGTAAAAGGGTGACTCTTGACTTTTTCTTATAATGGAGTGAGATTAGGTTTAATCCATCTAAGAAGACATATAGTGGTATATTACGTGATAGTCGCATCCTGCAAACCCTATATTTTTCCATTGTACCTATTTTATTGAAATTTTCTCTCTCTCTGTCTCTCTTTCTATAGCACCACGTTTTTTGAACATTTCTAGCATGCTTACGGATCATCAGCTTTATATGCTTCTAATTTTAAAGTGTGGGTTAAAATCGGAGACGTCTTACTCTGCCAATAACAACGTCGCCATAGACAATTACACAGTGCTACGGGCAGACCGTGTGGGCAAAGGTGGCAGTAAAGTAGCATTCTACTTGCATGATTCCATGCTCTGCAAAGTGCTGCCACAAGGTACCTCCAGCGATTTATGCTAAGAGACTTGAGAATCTGTTTGTTCTTCTCCGCCTAGGTCAAGTAAGAAAACTTGCTAGGGTCGTGTACTCGCCACTAATCTTGGGTTATTGGTTGGATGTTGAGGAAGCACTATTATTTTTCAATGACCACTTTGACTATGTTGTTTTACTTGGCGACTTTAATATCGATTGGAGATCTGATAATGCCATCAACCGTCACATACTTTGTGCCTCCTTATCCACCTGTGGTCTTGAGCCGCTATCCTTCTCACCGACGCACCATGTGGAAGAATCACACACGAAAATAAATTACATACGTGTTAGCACATTACATCGGGTGCACAGTTACACACAGGTACAGTATCCAAGTATTTTACGACACGATCTTGTTCTTTCCTCTATAACGTTAGAGGTCCCACAGTATACTTTACACCTGATCACTCGGCGCTCGTTTCACGGTTTGACTCAGAGAAATTTTACAATGATTTGCGACAGCTGAACTAGAGAACCATCCATGTCAAGAAGCATGTAGACAGGAAAGTAAAGATCTTCACTGAAATGCGTGGCTTACTTAAGGCTTAAAATAATGCTTGGAATGCCTACAAGTGATATAGAAGAGACTCGTATCACATAACATACAAGCAGCTACGAAATAGAGCCCAGGGGGCTATGCGTAATGCTAAATTTTCCTATGATACAGCAAGGCTTAGAAATTCAAGGAATGCGAGGAAAATATGAAGGTGCGTAAGAGAGTTGGGTGGCTCTTTCAGTAGTAGGGAGACATTTTCTCTCCCTGTGACCTGCAACAAGACCAACGAGAACTTTATAGAATGTGATTATCTCGTTGAGCTACGATTTGGGTTTAACGGTGCAGATTTTCTTTTTTTGATTTTTTTCAGATGATCGCTTTTCCTTATCTCACGTATCCTGGGGGCAATTAACTCTGCTAAGTTGAATGCAGCTAGACCTGGTTGTAACCCAGTTGGTTACAGAAAGAAGGGTCTCTCTGTTGTACTTCATGTCTTGATGCACATTTTTTACTTTTCACTGCAGTCGGAGGCTTTTTCCGAGGAGTAGAAAGTTGTACTTGTGTGGACGATTCCTAAGCGTCAAATACCTATAGTGATCAATCATCTGAGATCCGAAAGCATCCTTTCGGTTGCTTTTAAGATCTTCGAGTCTGTGGTGGCATAACAGATGTTGGGTTTCATCCAACGTGTTGGATTTCTGGATCCCTATCAGTCTGGTTATAGGAGACGCTTCAGTTTACATATGGCACTGTCTCATGGCTGATAAACTTTTAAGAACGGGCTTTCTATCGTGTGCCTGGGTATGATCGTATTTGTTAAATCGGCGACTGGTGGTGGTGGACGACTGGGGCAATAAATCTACGCCTTTCGACAGAAGATCCAGAGTGCCCAGAAGAGTATTTTGGGCCCGTTTTTGTCCTCACTTCATGTGAATTACTTACCGCCAGTCCTTCAGCATTGCAAGCACCATATGTATGCTGATGACTTCAATGTATACATATATACATATACGTATATACATGGTCCTTATGACAAGTTACCTTTCACGGTATCTCGGATGAGCTCTGACATTGCTAGACTTTGCCGTTGGACTATGATGACTGAACTTAAGATAACTCCAGCAAAGACTCAAGTTGAATGGTTCGGTTCACTGAACCTTATCTGCCTGTTAACAAATAAGGGTTGGCCCAAAAAATCAAACGAATGTTAGACAATTTTTAGAATTAGCGAACTATTACCATCCTTTTGTCAAAATCTTTGCAGAAATTACAGAGCCATTAACGTCCTTGTTAAGAAAAGAAAAGAAATTTGAGTGGACAGATACTCAGCAAACAAGCTTTAAAGAGTTGAGGAGAATATTATGCAAAGCACCTGTGTTAGCTTGCGTTGATTTCAATACGCTATTCACATTAACAACAAATGCATCCTATATAGCTATTGGGGCAGTATTAAGCCAAGGAGAACCAGAAAAAGACCGCCCAATTGTGTATATGTCAAAAACTCTAAATAAGGCTGAAAAAAATGATTGTATAACGGAAAAAGAATGCTTAGCAATCGCTGTAGCAGTCCAATATTTTCGACATTACTTATTCGGCAGGAAATTTGTGGTTTATGGAGGTCATAAGTCACTATCCTGGATTGAGTCTATCAAAGATCCTATGAGTAGGCTAATTAGATGGAGAACAAAATTTTGAGGTTATAACTACACTTATAAGTACAAACCTGGTAGACTAAATACAAACGCGGACGCCTTATCAAGAAATCCAATGGTATGAAATGAAAACGTGATAAAGATAATCCTTTGGACGAAGAAATATCATTCAATACTCGTTTGCTACCTATAAAACCTAAACAAACTAAAACTTCGAAAGCTCGCTAAAATGTGTGTCAAAAACCAATCAATCTCATTCCGATACCATTGAAATCATACAATCAGGACCTAAAGTAAGAAAAAATGAACCTAGAGATATACTATTAAAAGGACCTAGGGGTATAGAAGATGGTTAGGGTAAATTAAATGCACCTACAATAGTGGAAAGATTGAAAGCGAGACGAAGAAAAGGAACGCCAATAGCTCAAATACAAGACTTGTCATCCAAACCTGACACCGCATCTACGTCACAGTTTAGTGACCTACAATCTGTCGCGCCAATACCATGACAAGAACTATTATTTATGCCAAGCTTAATAAATGAAGAAGAAGCCCCTCAGAATATAATGAAAAACTCAAGTGACGAAAATTCGGAAATCAGTGAAATTGAAAAAATTATCGAAAAAAATGCAGGTTTTTCACGAAGACGAACTAATATTCTAATCAAACCCAGTACATCCCGAGCCAATGATGTTGATCAAAAATCTGTCACATTTAAACAAGATGAATACTCTACTTCTCCTGATGAAGAAACTTTGAATTTAACTACAATAAAACCAAAATTTCAATCCACTTTTTGATGCTCCGTACAAGACCAAGTTAACAATACAAATAAAAATAAAGAGCAATTATCCGATTTAAGAAATAACACTTACATTTATAAAGATTGCAACAAAGAAAAATTTATTGAAGAATGGAATCAAAACTTATTATGGTGGGATGGTTACGATAAGAAAAATAAAGTACCAAGTAACAGCATTCTTGGAGGAATACAATCTTTACCGACATCTCCTACCGAACGTCATGACTTTATTGCAAACGGAAATACCATAAGAGCAAAATCTCCAATTAAATCACACAGAAATAGTCCTACCAAAAATAAATTATAAAACTCTAACGATGAACTATACAGAATAAGTTTAGTATCTACAGAACAAAATAGTAATGAAAAAAGAGACAACAACCCTTCTCAATCGGAAAATATAGGAAATAAAATTTTAAAAGATTACGATACCAAAAAAAACTTTCAATCAAAATATTTTACTACAAACAAGCCATACAGCAGCGTTAGAACCCATACAGCAAAATTGGAACTTAGCTCGTAGCGGAAAAGGAACAAGAAATATAAGACGCGTTGGAAATCTCTTTAATATAACTTATAAAACGAGTTCCGTTGTGGATGCGAGTGAGAGCCGACGTGTCGAGTGAACGCTCCGAAGAATAGAATATGAAGAAGGTATTAAAACAAAAATAAAAGAAAATAAAGTACAAATAAGTGTCGAAAGTGAAAGAATAGCAGAGGAGAAAGTGTAAAGTGAACAAATATAAGAAGTTGAAAGGATGAAGTGAGATTAGTGAGGTCGTGTCAGTGGAAAGGGAACGGTACACGTGAAAGATAAAGAGTTGCGAGTTAAGAAGAAGGTAGATCATAAAAGAAGGTGATAGTGAACGAAAATACGAGTGACAAGAAGACAGGAAAACAGTGTTAAAGTAGTTGTGGTAAGATGAGAAAAAGTAAAAAAGTGCAGTGAAGTGCGAGAGAAAAGTAAGATTAGTAAAGTATAGGAAATAGGAAGTGGCAACTTGAGAAAGTGGTCGATGAAAAGGGGCAAGAGATGAATAAAGAAGGTCCCTGGCCAAATAAAATAGCGGTAAATGAAGAAGAAAAGAGGTTAACAAAATTAGGGGTTGATAAGGAAGATTTTTGAAAGACCAAAACTAGATAAAAGGATGGATCCCTAAAGTGATAGATAAGAAAAATTCCTACATTATTGATTAAGGTCGTTAAAGAGGATTTCTGATAGATTGACGTGGAAAAGTTGGCACAGAAGAAAACTGTAGTATCGACAAGAACCAGAAAATGACCGGGAAAGTGACGGGTGTAAACGTAAACACCAGAAGTAATGCAAATGTAAATCCAAAGGAGCAGTCCTTATTAAACTGAGGACGGAGTGAGAAGAAGGAATGTCAGTATTTGTGCGTGGAACGTTGCGGGAGTGTTAAATAAGGACAGTGAAGTGTGGAAGTACTTGAGTGGTTTTGATATAATAGTGTTAGTAGAAACGTTGTTAGAGTAGTACAAGTGGACTAGTGTAGAAAGTGAGTTGTCACTAAGTTTTGAGTGGAAGTGTATGGGAGATTGGAATGCCAGAACTGGGAGAGAACGAGGATGGATTAATGAAATGGATGGCGACAAGAAAAAAAAGGTAAGAAAGTCAAAAGACGAGAAGATAAATCAGGAAGGGAGAAGAGTAATAAAAGAAATAACAGAAGAAGGGTGGTGTATAATAAATGGGCCAAAAGGAGAAGAAGGAGAATTTACATACGTTGGCAGCAGAGGGAAATCTGTAATAGATTATGCAATTAGAAATTAGGAAGCCTTAGATTAGGTAAAAGAAGTAAAGATAGGACAAAGAACGGAATTGGATCATATGCTGTTGAAGGTGTATTTAGAAAAGGAAGTAGAAGTAAGAATTATAGTAAAAGAAGAGAGGATAACAGCAAGGAGGGATTGGACTCAAGAATTGATCGATCAGTATGGAGAAGAATGTAATTGAAAGATAGAATAGAGAGTACGGTACCTAAGGTAGAAAAACAGTTTAAAGTGTGGAAATTGCGAGATAGAAAATGGTACGATAAAGAATGAAAAGAGAAAAAGAGAGATTCAAGAATATTAATGAAGATGTGGAGAAAGAAGAACATAGAAAGAAGTTATTATATACATAAAAAAAGAGAGTACAGAAACTGGTTCGAAGCAAAAAGGAAAAGGTTTGAAAGATTAGAAGAAGAAAAGATAAAAAACACAACATCGGAAGGTGAAGTGTGGAAGTATATTAATAGGTTCAGAAAAAAACGAAGGAATGAATTAGATAAAAAGATTACAGTGGAAGAGTGAAGAAGGTATTTTATGAAAAAATTAGATGGGAAGGATGAAGAAGAAATCAGGAGAGAAGATACAAGAAAAGAAGAAGGAAGGAAAAATACAGTGGATCAGGAAGAGTTGAGTAAGGAAGAACTCGAGAGACAGATTGCAAGGTTAAAAATAGGAAAAGCACCGGGAGAAGATAAACAAGAAAACGAAGTATGAAAGTACATGCCTAGCAAAGTAAACGCAGCCCTTTGGGAACTTGTTAAGAAAATATGAGAAGAAGGAGAATTACTAGAGCAATGGAAGCGAGGAGTGATATGCCTGATTTACAAAAAGGGTGATAAAGATAAGTTAGAAAATTTTAGAGGAGGAACTTTAACGTGCACAGCATACAAAATTTATGCAAGTTTGTTGAATGAGATGTTGAAGAAGGAAATTAAAGGTTAATTAGCAGAAAGTTAGTTTGGATTTAGAGAAAAGAGAGGAGTAATAGAAGCGATATACACACTGAAACACATTGTGGATAAAAAATTAAGCAAAGCAAGAGAAAAAATATTTGCCTGTTTCATAGACTTCAAGGAAGCATTCGATAGAGTGGATAGACAGGTTTTAAAGGAAAGATTAATAAAGATGAAGGTGAACAAAAAGCTAAGCAATAGGATTATGGATATCTATAAAGAAACTAGGAATACAATCAAAGTAGGTGAGGAGGAATCCAAGGAATCCTGGACAGAGAAAGGTGTGAGGCAAGGATGTCCACTGAGCCCAACGCTGTTTAACATATATCTAGTGGACTTGAAGGAGGAATTAAAGAGAGAGCAAGTGGGAGGATGCAGAGTTGGTAATGAAAAAATATAGAGTGTGTCTTACGCGGATGATATAGTATTAATAGCAGATAGAGAAAAAGAATTAAAGGAAATGCTGAAAAGATTTAAGAGGGATACCTGTAAAAAGAAGATGATTTTGAGTAAGAAAAAAATAAAAATTTTAGTATTTGAAAAAAGAAAAGGAAAAAATAGAAGATGGATGTAAGAAAGTAGGGAATTGGAAGAAGTAGATAAAATAACGTACTTAGGATATTATGTTTCCCTCTTTCCCCCAATGTTTTTTCTCTATAGCCAATTGAGACTTTTACTTGAAATGGATCGATAGATTTCCTTAACAATGATTTTATGTTCATTATTGGACATCCGTTATTATGATTGCTATTAACTTTGCTGTTGGATATCAGCGTATTTGTGCTGTTTAGTTAGATCCAATAAGATGACAATAAGTTAGAAAATCTTACTAAAGACAAAAAGATTGATACTGCCAATGCCCATGATGCTTTGCACGACATGATTATGTTGGATACAATTTTGACAGGCCTATGTATTACAAATTGCGATTTAAAAAATCCGTGTTGAAGTTGGGAAAAAGCTTGTGAAAGAGTGCAATTTTTAAAAAATTTACCAATTGCTTTAAAAGATTTGGCCCTATTAGAAGATTGGAATTTTATAGGTATGAGAAAAAAAATGATTCAAGCCAACATTACGTTTAGTATGATAAATGACACTTATGAAGTACATAAATTTAATCGATTAATTAACATTCTGGGAAAAGATGTACAAGTTACCAAAGATTAAAAAGTTATTAAAAAAATGTTCGACTATTTTGAATGTAGGCAGATGAACACTGTAAATCCATTGTAACGTCTATTTTCAAATTTTATTTTGTTTTCTTCCAAATGTATGTTGAATTTAATGTTTAAGGTTTGTTTGACAAACTTTATTGCTGTGAATCAAAAGTTTAACTAATCTTTCTTTAGAGTCAAGTGTTGATGTATAATAAATAATTTTACTTTCATTGGTTTATTTATTTACAAGGTGTTCCCCTATAATCATTATTATCACTGAAATGATTAGCTTAAAAAATGAATTGTTGAAAATGATTTATTCAAACAAAGAACTAAACAAATCCTTTGCTTATGTACAAAAAGGAATATTTTTTTGGCCATAGGTATAGCTATTTGAATACACAGTGCCTAATTATCAACCGTGACGTTGGCATATCTTGAGAATCATAACCACTACCGTAGTTTTTTTATGTTCTCACGCACTTATGTACTTTTTACAGTCATTGACTTAATTATTTTAAGAACTTATATTAATCTACACATATAACTGCTACTATACATCTTTTTTGATGAAAATCCAATTTGTCAATACTTTGTAATTCGAATTTTACTGTCCTCTGCCATGAGGTGCCACGTTAATGACGTGAAGATATTAATGTTTATAATTTCTTCCTCATGCAGTGAAAGCTCACTAAATTTTAATTGAATCAATTTTACATTAATATCTGTGAGTAAGCCAAATTTTATTTAATCCGTCAATCGAGTATCGCTAGTACTACCTTAAAACTTGAAAAGGTTATGGATCCTATGATCAAATGTTTGAAAAATTAATTATTACGCATACAGTGCCAAATGAAAAAGAGGGCTCCCATACGCACATTTACATGTAGTAAGATAATAATTCTAACAGACTTAAACGGTCTTGTGAATTTGACTAAACTTGCAACAAAAACAAAGATCTTCTTTAATTCGAAATCTCACTCATTCGTATTAAAAAAACAATCTTGAGATGATGGATATTCAACCTACTGCAGAAGAAGTTGTAAAGATGAGGGTTATAATACTGTATTAAATGTACCAGGATATTCCGTTAATATTGATAACTGATGAATCGTGCCTTATTATCCATACTTATTGAGAACTTTAATCGTAGTTAAAAACCTAAAAGACGAATCAAATTAGTACATTATTGGACGTTATACATTTATTTCAGAAGAAACTTGGTATTATTTTTATTTTTTTATTTGTGAACGTTGTCCTATCGTCGTGCAC
The DNA here is from genome assembly GCF_036245765.1 of Copidosoma floridanum. Classification (NCBI taxonomy): domain Eukaryota; kingdom Metazoa; phylum Arthropoda; class Insecta; order Hymenoptera; family Encyrtidae; genus Copidosoma; species Copidosoma floridanum. The sequence goes on from NW_028321885.1 coordinate 13,023,847, forward strand.
GCTTTGTGCACTAAATGTGTACAACAGAAGTCATGGAGTGTGTAGCCTGCCACAGGAGTTTTTCGACCTTCAGTGAGATTGTATGGGAGAAGAGGGATCAAGAGAGTATGTTAATACGCCAACTTATGTCTTCAGAGTGTGACGATGAAAAAATATGTTAGATGGGCCAAGAAAATCAATTGCAAAGAAGTGCAGACTACCACAGAACCGAGAAAGTGCCAATTCTTGAAGAGAGGTGCATAAATGATAGTGTAGTTAGGAATACTAAGATGAAGATCAACCTAAAAATGCTTAAATGGCAAGAGAAGAAGTGCCAGTATCTGATTAAAAAAGTACACAAAAAAAGCAGTTTACTATGTTTACTGAATACTACAGTAAATATATAAAGGCGTAACAATTATCCAAGTTAAAAAAAAAATGCAATTTAAGAAGGGTGAAAAAAAAAGTCCTCAAAAACTTGTCGACGCTTCGTGCTCAGAACCCGTGTCAGTAGTACTGGACTTAAGTAGACCTTTTATCGTAATACCATGTAATTTTCTTTAAATTGTAATATGGTATGGCCCCAGGCTTGGCTAGGCATGATACCGAGCGTGATATATACCTATACCAGTATAGTAGCAGTGCGCATGCATCGAGAGAAAAGCGACTCACAGCCTATATTCTTTGCAGTAACTGACTTGTAGCACTCATTCCAGTGCTGTGACAGTGATCAGATGCATTTCGTATCAAAATTTATTGTAACAGGCAATCATAAGTGACGAACATGATGTCGCTAAAGTTAAGACTGCTAAGGGGACTGTAGCGTGATATATATTCATGAAATACATGTATAGCACGAACTTATTTTATTTATTTGTTTACCAGAGAGTACCTTCATGACGTTTATATGCTTTTTCTATACGTAGAGTTGTCAATTTGACATACGTTAATATTTAATATTTCAAGATATTGTGCGTAAATATAGGACTTTATGTATCATCGTAAACTACCTAGAAAATAAATAAGCTGAAATTTTTCTTATATTTTATGGATTTCTTATTGACGTTGAGTAGTAGATTATGTGGCTTGCTAGAAATTTATTCTCAATAAGCACATTTAAAAATATAATCTAATAAAAATTATCAATTAAAATTTTCAACTTTGACTTAAAATTTTTTCTTGCCAATAGAATTATGAAGGCTCAGAAAATGTAATAAATTTAGGTTAATTGCGATTTCAAAATGTTAATACGTAGAGCACTCGAGTCACTTTAACATTGTCTTGACAATACGCGTGCCGTGTTTCGTTCGAAACAGACAAATACATAAAGCTGACTGAGCTATAAAAAGATAGAATAAATCATTTAGCACAAAATCGCACACGATGCATGCATCTTATTGGAAACCCTCGAAATCAAATGAAAAAGTAGAGCAAAGAATAAGCTACTCAGATACTAAAATAAACCAGTTTAATTACTTATCAGCTGTTTGTTTATTCCTATGATTTAAAATTGTTGCATTACAGGATTATGTGACTAGAAAAGCTTGGAGTGTACCGTTGTAAGCTTAAAATAACTACATTTTCATAAAATTGAGAAGTATTTGTATAAAATTCCTGGCTTATATGTAGTGTTTTGGCCATTTTGGGTTATTGGGTTCCTAGGTGTACTTAACAATTTTGCGTAGGATTCTCTCACTTAAAACGAAAGCGTGTGGGGAGTCTTCCTTTCATCCCCACCCCCTTCGCCTCCCTTAGATATAATTAAAACTTTACAGAACCCTGGAAATATTGAGAGTTAGTGAACGTAAAAGGTGATGTCAGCATCTTATTTTACAACTTTATTGTATTATTTAATTTATACTTTAGAGCAAAGCAGTTAAGAAAAATCTCGTAATATTTAAAGCATACCAAACTGCGTTAATCCAGAAAAATAAAGAGATTTCGAAGAAGGGACCATGAGTCAGAAAATAAAGAGTGCATATTTTTTTCTAGTCAGGAACCCAAGAAGAATATTTGCCTATACTACAAGTATAGAAATGGTTTCATAATATGTTAACGTTATACAGTGATAAAAAGGGCACAGTACGATCATAAACCGTATGATCCAGAATACTATGAAGCTCTCTGCAAAAGAGTACTAAATCTTTATAAGCCAAAGAATAAGTTGAATGAAAACACTAGTGTTAAAGACAGTAAGATAGTTTAGAAAACAAAAAAAAAAGACTTTAAAAAAAGAAAAACATATTTTTAATTTAACTAGATATAAAGTAAAAGGTAAGATCAACAAAAGAATTAGAACAGAATAAAACTAATTACGAGATGATCGATGAATCCGATTTTTTAATCAAGAGAAAGACAAGTTCCCAAAAAATGCAATTTACTGCCTTCCTTCTGGAACCACTGGATGAACGAAACCTGATTCCAGATCAGAAAATATCAAAAATATTGGACAATAAAATAGATAACAGAAATATTGAGAAAAGAAAAGATAAAGAAGAGAGCAGCAAGGATCTACTTATTTTTACTTTATTTATTTACTTACTAATAACATAAGAAGAAATAGAAGCGTGGTAAGTACGGATTATGCTATGGTTAATATATTCATACAAAATTTAGATGAACCCAGAACATGCAGGACAAATCCAAGAGTATTAGCTTAATCAAAGAGTACATTTTTGATGTGCCTTCATGCAAAGAATCAACATGCATTTAGCACCATAGAAAAGAAAAAATACACGTACAGTGTAAACATACTGAGAAAAAGACGCTTAAAATAATAGACTCAGAAGTAATAAATCTAATTAAAGACTACACGGCTCTAACATCCAAAACTAGACTAGATCCAGGGTAAGAGAAAGCTAATAGTCAGATAGCTGAGCTTAAGTGATTGAACTTTAACTTATAAGAAATCTTACAAAGAATAAAATTGTTAAAGAAGCTAAGTAGCTAAAACTGATGAAGCCCACAGTTTCAAAGAGATGGATTGTAATATAGAGGATCTTGATAATTAGGGCTATGAGATTAATGATAGAATAATAGTAGGTACAAGAAACTGGTAGACATAGTCCCATAAATACACAAATTACAGCAACCTCAAGATGTATATTTTTGACTGAAAGGTCTACGTGTAAATGGTGGTAAACGTAGCACTAGACATGGCAGCAGGGTCATTGGGATTTATTGAATCGGTAGCTGCAATACTCAACGATCTGAGAATACCTACAAATAGACAGGAAAGTAACTGCAGATACATCAACGTACTGTTGGTAGACTTTTCAGCGTAGAGAACCATAACTAATGAACGGAAAGCAAGAGCTCTTTTCAAAGAGCGAATAAAATAAGAAAATAAAAGGTAATCGGCCCAGTTGAAAACTAAGCCATGGCCATCTCAAACAGTATTCAGATGGCAATAAATTTTGTCAGGGTTGATAATACAGTTAGCTAAGCCATCTTAAGCATCATTATTATTCCTAATTATTTACTTAGTGAAAGTTTCAAGCACGTATTAGGGCAAGACGTCTTATGAGCTCTTTATACGACTAAGTCAAATATAAAAGGATCAGATAACATTTCTTCTACACGGCTAAGAGAATATGCTGAGATAATTATGTTAGTTTTGATGCAAATATTTGACACGTTGCTATAGACCAGGCTTCTTTCTGATAAATCGAAAAAGGCAACAGTAAAAGCAATCCTAAAATGCACACTACTGGTAGAGATTGGAGATGTAAGACCGATTACAGACGTCACTTGATGCTGATAACTACAATAGATTTCACTAGGGCGTTTGATGTGATAAATGTCAATCTGATGGTTGAAAGTCACGTAGAATTTTCTGACAGGGCGTGTGCATGGGTGCTTTTTTACCTTTCGGAAAGGACGCAGGTCATCATAGATGGTGAAGAAAGGTGCTTTGACCCTCTTTTTAGGCATGCTGGAGTAGGTCCTTCTTATTTATGCGCTGTACGTCATAGACGCACTTTTGATATTGAAATATTGCAAATGTTATAACCACACTGACGACCAACGGTTCTGATTATATTCAGGGTGCCTGAGAGGAAATACACCTCCTTATTGATAGACTGAATGAGGACCTTGATCGAATATCACAGTGGGACTGCAATTGCTTGGGAATTTATCCTATGAAAACGCGGGTTATGTGACTTGGTACAAGAGGATTCCTGTGCTGGCTGCGTGAGATGAACCTGCCTAAGATTCGGATGGAGAAACAAAAAAAAGACTATACCGATTATATCAAGATCTTGGGCGTTGTACTCAATAGTATGCTGTCCTGGACACAGTAAGTGACTATGACTCACGTAAATGCTACGCAGCTCTTGCAAGACTTTGAAGCCGTTGTGACTATGTGCCGAAGAGCACGCAATTATTACTGGTTAAGCACCAGTCTTTCTACTTCAATTATTATCAGGGACTGTTTCTCGGTCTATCAGCTGAGCTTATGCTAAAGTTGCATTCAGTTTCGCCCAAACAACAAGGTAGGATCGAAAAGGCTCTTTAATCAAGATATTTTGGTGGAGCGGGTGAGACCTGAGCTTCTTAAGCTGTCATTTTGCATAAAAGCTGCAGAATTGTTAAACAGTCTACCACGTGAATAGCAGGAAACATGAAGACGGCCAACTTTTAAAGTGAAGCTAAGAAAACATCTATTGCACCATCATTCAAATAAATTTTACATATGGAAGTGATTGTGATGAATGAATGTGATAGTAAGTGTGACAGTGTTGATTATTTGTGTCTAGATATTAACAAAACTAGGGTTCTTTCAATTGATTCAAGACAATTAAAATTCTGGTAAATAAGCTTTAACGTTACATAAGTTTTAGAAAACCAATCTACATTTTTTAAAGAGCAAAGCGTATACATGTCATGGTCCTAAAAATTATTTTTTAGTTGTTGTATTTCGTTTTTTAATTTTTTTTTGCACGTTTTCTTTTTACTTTTTACTTTTTTTTTTTTAAAACAATATTACTGTTACTAATTACAATTGAAATATCATACATACTAGAAGGGCATAGATACGTACCAAAAACTTATGTTTAAAATATAGTGTTTGATGTGCTGGACGATACAGAAACAAGAGAATTTAACGTATAATATCTTTGCTATGGAGGTTTGTTTATGAATTATGTATTGTAAGTATTGTATGCATCGCTAGGAGAATTATTTATTTTTTTAATAATAAAACAATCTAAAAACTTATTATTTCCAAAAACTTGATAGCTTCTTATAGTGTAATGAATTTTTTTTATTTTTTTGTTTCAGTCTTTTGCTGACTAGGACATAAAAATCCTTCTATAATAAGTTTCCAGTTATTATGCTATAAGACACCTCTGAATCTTTTATGAATACCAAATATTTTCAGGATACATTTTTTGATTAAACTGCGTTACTGACAGAGAAAATTGTGTAAAGCAAGTAATTATTTGAATTGAATTTATTGCCTAACGTGACAGACCACAACATTTTTCGTATCAAATATTTTACCAAGAATTTTATCAAAATATATCGTCGATAATTTAAAAACACTGTGAATAACTGAAATTTTTTCCAACATCATATAATTTACTCATAAATGATATTTTTAAAAGTTTTATTTTCTTAAAACTATTAAATGTATGTGTGACTACAGTTCTTAAATTGTTTTTCAGTTAGAAAACCGAATAAAAAAAAATTTTTTACTCTCATTATTTTTTTGTTGCATTAAAATTTAATGTTGTTTTTTTCATCGTTCTTCCTTCTGTTTCAAAATTACTACATTTTCTTTATATTTATTTTTATTCATGAGACTAAGTTTATGGACCATAATGATCATTATCGTCCTTATTATTTGCAACATTTCGTTAAAGCATTTTCGAATTCATATTGCGTAAATTAACAAGATTTTATTATGGTAATAATGATTTTTTCTCTATTTTGGATTAATACGTGACAACATTTTGTATATTAAACTTTTCTGTTCTTCTTTTAACTAGTAAAATAATACAATTTAAAAAAAAATGTAAGCATGCCTATCTATTTTGATTTTATTATTATAGTGTCAAACAATTTTGTCTTTATTATTATGATCATTGTTATAATCATGACTATTTTTGACATTTTTTCGTTAATTATTATGTTTATAATCAAAATCTTTCTTATGTATATTGTCCTCATGTTTGCATCTATTTTTTGCGTATTTTGAAAATACTTAGTACATACACTGTAGTTACAGATAAATAATAGAGCGGTATAGATAAAATGACGCATACTACTTTTCGTGTAGATAGTATATTTTTGTTTATTAATGTACTTGCAATTTTCGATAGGTTTTTCTTTATAGTTGAGTATCCCTTATTCATCTCATTTGCAACTTTTTGTATTAACTTTGAAGGTGTGGATTTTACTTTAGTAGAATAGTTTACCATTTAAAAAGCATCATTGTACTGATCTGGAACGTATTTTATATCGTTGTATGGTTTTAAAAATAGTTATATTATAAATTGATAAGCATTGACTTCTACTTCCAAAAATAATTTTTTTTTGTAATGTTTTTTTTTGTGTAGTGTTCTTCTGATGGTGTTTAAAAACTTATTGTTTAAAGGTGCTAAAGTTACAGACTGTTGTAATGAATCTTCGTTTTCGTTTGACTAATAAATAGTTTATTATCATTTTTTATTTTTTTTTAATTACTCTTGTTGTGTTTAGTTATTCCACAATTTTTGAATGGATTTAATATTTCTATTTGTTTTACAACAAACGTAGTCGAAGCAAATTAAAAAATGTACCTTTACTTTCTTTATCACCTGTGATAGTATGATTAAATTCTTGAAGTTTAAGAATTTTTCGGATGGTATTTTACATATTTATCAGTAAATCATTTCACTTTATTTCGATTTGGACATATTTCATTGTAAGTATATTGTTGTAAAAAACGTAACATGTCATGCCTCACTCACTTGTCTGCAAGTAACAAGGCATGGCATGTACTTATTTTATCGACGGACTAAAGGGATGAGATGGATAACTATGTATGTAACATTCATCAATTTAAGAGAATACTAAACTTTTATACTAACAAAGCTTATATTTATTGCAACCATTATTTAATTCTGACAACTGTATAAATTACGCCACTATCTGACTCTCTATGGGATTGCGTCAACCTTCAGCCCCCGAGGTATAGATTCAGCAATTGCCGCTCAGCACGATGCTTAGGGCGTAAGGGATAGAATATTTAATAGTAGGCTCTCAATTTATTTAGTTAATAGATCTTGAATTATCAGTAGATGTCTGTGTCCATATTTTTAAGGAAGTTTTGGTCCTGCAATATTCATTGCTATTGTCACCCACGGTTGTTCTGTAATTCTTTCCCCCATGAAACCAGCTGGAGCTTTCTGTACGACTTTTTGCTGTTGGTAGTCACTCCTAGACATACTGAACTACATCTTGTAAATAACCGTGCCAATAATAATCATTGGCGAGATGGGCATAAGTTTTCCCTACCCCTTAGTAACTGGTTTAGGGTTTATCGTGATTATCGTGTAACTATAGGGTTAGATTCGTTAAAGACAAGAGTCCCGTTTTCATATTTCTAACTTGAAAATTTCTTTGGGATTGCTTAAACCCCTTTTATCCGTTTTTAAAATCATTCCAGAATCCGGGACCTGATTGGGTCTTCCCTTTCCATGGAAAAATCCAAATCATATGATCGCAACGTGGTGTTCCACCTAGACAATCTTCCTACTGGATCCCTTTAACCTATCGAGCCACAACACACTGCTGTAGTCGGTAATTACTGTAACTCGTTTATCTTGTAGATATCCTGTTAAGCTATCCACACCCTACAGTACAGCGAAACACTCCCTTTCTGTCACTGTATAGTTCCGTTCAGACTTGCTTAGCGTGCGGCTGACGTAGTATATCGGATGTTCTTCGCCATGAAGGTTCAAAAAATCAAGTCTTGATAAAAAAAGTGCTTCGATCACTGCTGGTTTGAGGCTTTACCAATTGAAATACCATTTAATCATTCCTATGAATCTCTTGAGTTTTTTGAGAGTGGTAGGTGCGGGGTAATTCAAGATTTCCCTGACTCTTTCGAGATCTGTCCTGATACCTTTTCCGTTAATAACGTATCTGAGACACTTGACCTTTCCACAATCAAACTCTTAATTCTCCCGATTAATAATGAGATTCGACTCCTTAAATGCTCTTAAGGTAATTTTTAACCACTTGAAGTGGTCCTCAAACATTTTCGTGACAATTATGATATGTCGTGACAATTAGAACGTTGTTTAATTGAGGGGTTACCATGCACATTGATACTGTGTTTGGCTACGGTAGTGATACCAAACTTTTCTGTGCAAGGAACTATGAGATTGTTGAGAATTTTACCAGCTCTTACTCTTCAAAATGGGTCATCCTCATCAAACCTCCCACAGCGATGACCGCTGCTGAGCATATCCGATCGGTCTCCTTTATACTTTTGGGAGTACACTATACACCCTTACCATAGTCTAGAATAACAATAACAATTTTCAGAAAATTTATCCTAAAAATGGCTTCGTATTCCAATCTGTCTGCTAATCTTGACATCAACGTCTTGGTATTTTGACCAATGATTCATAAAGTGCTTATGACGCCTTCAATAGCTAGTACCTTGCCGTTGGCAACAGAGATCGTAGCGTGAAAGAGTTGGAAACTTTTCAATAGCTTTGTGCCTCCTTTTCTGAGATAAAAGTGCACTGCACCGCTATCCACGAGAGCTAGAGCTCTAATACCTGCAACATCAAGCGGTAAGTAGTGACGTGAGCCCTCTGCTCGTGTCAAAACTTCTGTCACATTTTTAGTTCTACATGCCTCCCACTCAAGTCCTTGCAGTTGGCTATGGAGCTGATTTTTTTGCCACTTTTTTTTCACAATGTATTGATTCTGTGGTAATATTCATCCAATAACTTTGAAAAACCGACAGAGTCACCAGTAAAAATTCTCTTAGTTGAGATACCGGCCGACTACTTCACCCTTGTACATCACCTAATCTCCTTCTAGCCATGTTAAAAATGTCTTTACCACATGTACTATCGCTAAACGATCTTTTAAAAGTCTCTGTCATTCGTTATCTTTTGCTTTATTGATTTCTATCGCTTCTGATTCATTTTGAGTCGCGACTTGCTCCGGTGAGGTGGCACCAACTTCTACTACCCCTCTTCTCTGGTATTTTTCAGTCTGTCCGTGTTACACTTAGGGCACTTGTAACGTTTGTCCTCTCTCTTGCCGCACTTAGTACAGTACTCACAGTAAGCGCAATCATTACGCCAGTGTCCGACGTAACGGCAAATAAAGTACGGTTGGTCCTTGTTCTCCGTAGTGGCATTCTTACTTGAACTTTTCGTGTTGCTGCTTGTTGATTTGCCTGCTTGATTCTTTTCCTTAAAAGTTGACGTATTTTATGCATTCTGGAGCAGTTCCGCAGCCTCTTGTTTTCCTAGAATGTATATCTTTTAACAGAGTAAGCATCTCTTCTAGTTGCTGCTGTACGCTCTTTGGCTGCCCTACCATTTTATCCTTTCAAACAAGTGCAGTATTAGCTGTAGTGGTCAATACTTTTATCAGCTGTAACTCAGCATTATCTTTGACGCTAGGGATGAGGGTACTTGCTACTGCAGCTGTTTTCTTCGATGCAGTCTTTTTTTAAGGAATAAATGATGTCGCTAGGAATGAGCAGTCCTCGGGTAGTGCAGGTAGGTGGTATTCGTTGTCCTACTACTGGGTTAATTCCACACTCTTGCCCACTAGCAGAAAATTATTAAAGCTACCAATCTGTGCCCTTGAAATTCTACCCCGATAAATATAGTAAAGATAAAGGTTCTCATACGCCTGATTTATATGTTTCTATAGCAGCAGGGGTGGGTAATTTTGATCAAGTAGGGTTCATAACTTGGACAGATATCTTGCAACATCTTCATGTGGTACCTGTGTATACCTTTCGGCCTCCTTGATAACCCCATCCTGTAGATTGTAAATCCACTACCGCAACTGAAAAGCAGTAACTTGCCTACCTTACACCAGTGGTATTTTCCCGTTGGAACCAATTATTGGTTTCAACATCAAACAGTGCTGGTAGCACTCTCAACAGCTCTTCTAGTGGCAGGTTGTATGCCATCAGACATTCCCATTAGGACGTCAAAAAATCATCTAGGTCGTTTTTGCGTTGGTGTACTTAGATACTCACATCTGCTAACGTCAAGTTTTGTGGTTCGTGCATAGCGTTAGTGTTGGAAATATCCCCATAAGCTCTCTTACTTTGCCCAAACTGGTTAACTGGGGTCGAATGACAGTGATTCCAAGACCCTGATAATTTGCTGCTTATGTGGTGGGAAATCACCCGAGCCATGGTTATGTGTCTCTACACGTGGTTGGCTTATGCTGTCAGTTGTCGGTAACTACATACTTGTGTGATTAACAGATGAATGTAGAGGTACGTTTTATATTTAGGCTCTGGGTATTTCCTGAGTCTGGTGGGGTATTGCACCTAGGTTACATAAATGGATCGTAGACTGCGCTTGGGGCATATTTCTAGTATGATGGGATGCCTGAGGTGCTGTGGTGGGCTTATATTGGACCTCATCTCAATGTTGTTACCAATCGCATGACGCATCGTCTGACGATGCCCCGTCAGTGTACCCAAATTGTGTACCCTAGGTGTAGAGACTTCTTGGCATTGATCGGTAGAGTTTCCGTTTGGACCACGTAACCCACATTGTTTGTTTGCCATACTATATTATCTATTCCAGCTCCCAAATTTATCTGGTGGCTATGATAACTGAATGTCAAATTTTCCCCTTTGTCGGTCCTCACACCTGCTTCTTGTTCTCCGTGCCTGGCTCTTACGTTTTCTCTTGCAGTCCTACTTACCCGCGTTGTGGAAACCAAGTTTTCCCCAGAGTTAAGTACTGAACCTTCCGCTATCCCCATGGATGGTCTGTTCTAAGAAATCCTGAATTATATCCTGCGTAGGCTACTCGTATGACCTCTTGTAGGCTTGCGAAGTTTGGTACGTGTGTGTCAGTATGGCTTGTCCATCGCACACTATCGATTGTATTCGTAGGCGATTATTTTATATCTCCACACTTTCAAGACTGTGACGTACTTGCCTGCTCATAATCTCATGGAATTGTTATGGTGCAAGTGATAAGGTCTTGGCCCGACCCACTGTTGCAAGGCTAGCGTTTGCTTCAGACGATTCGTTATGTATTACTCGGGTTTCGCGGCGTTCTGGCCTATAGTTCACATCCGAAAGCTCCATAGCTGAAGTGTTATTTTCTGTACATGTGACCTCATCGACTTCTCTTCTTCATGCACTAGCTATAGGTCCAATATATTTCCTATTTAAAAACTTTGCAGCCGATTCACAGCTTTTAATGTGGTCCCATTACTTCATAGTCCTAGCAGGATCAAGTGTTAAAAGATTTTCCCATCTGTATACTGACTGATCACGTCTGCGATTACTCTTAATTTTGTTTCGTACACAATGCGTTCGAGCTCATCACTCCTTTCCCCGTTATACTTGCACTGAAAGAAAATTTGAGGTCCTCTAATGAAACCGTCATATTTATTTGTAATATTAAGTTAGAGAGGGCCAAAATGGCAAAACGTTATTTATAAAGCATACGCAATAATGCCGTCTGTTTATTAGTATATAATATACAAGGGGTACTATAAAGTAGGCCCAAATAGCACGAAGGTTAGCAGTCTATTCTACAGGACGCTACAGCATATTATCGAGCGTTAACAATCCCGTATAGTGATATGTAGTCTTTTAAACATTCAATATTTTACTAAAACTTTTGTCTCATACACACCTTCTATAATCAATTTTATTTGTCACTTGATGACCGATAACTTTATATTTTTTGTTGTATTTTGAATCATTTAAAATTTAAATAAAGTAAAATTCTTTTTTTCTGATTCTGGTAAAGTTAAAGAAACTTGGCATTTATAATTATTTGATAAAAAAAATCGACTGCTTTTCATTATCTTGCCAATGAAATGGTAGAGTTTATACTTATTTAAAAAATTTAGAAGTATTACATTATTTCAACATGTCACTTCTTTTTTATCCAAGATACAGTTACAATATATGCAAGAAATATTAGGATTTTTTTCATCTTTTCACGAAGTGGTTTTATTATTTTAATTTATAGATAAATTAATTTACAAGTTTGCTTTTTATATCAATTGTTTGTTGACTCTCAAAATATTTTTCTCTTTTCTTCCTACAGTATTTTCTTTTAATATTAATGCTTCTAGACTTTTTTTTTTTCTTTTTAGTTTTTCGCTGCTTAATCCATCTTAAACTAAAGAATTTATATTTTCAGTTTGCTGCTTCTTTTTATGTAGGTTTTATTCTTTTTATCTTTATACTTCTGATGTAATGTCATTGTACTCCTCATTTGAAGTTAATCTTTTATAAATATTGTTTGCATTTTCTTTACATTCTATGTTAAATTTTAAGTAATTTTTTCTAAATATTTATTTATTTATTTATTCATTTATTTATTGAACCAGGTGTACAAAGATACACTTTATGTATAGTGTTATAATACAACTACATACAAAGTGCTAGAGGTTTTCCAAGATACCTGTGCGCAGACCTTGTTTATCTTAGTAACTAAAAGTAACAAGCCTAAATTTAAAAAGCAAAAGGCTCAAAAAATAAACCAAAAAATAAAACAAACATAAAAACAACAAAAAGCTTAAAAACTAAGAATGAACTCTTGTAATTATGCATTAAAGTAAACAGTTTAACAACTAACGTCTGTAGTAGAGTACATGCAATAATGTATGTTACAATGTTGAAAGTAAATACAAGTTCTTTTAGTTTTACTTTTATAATTTAATAAAATTCTTTGTATCTAATAAATTCATATTCTGTAATTTTTTTGTATTTTTACTTATCCAAGTTTTTTAATTTTTTTGGTATGTGTTTTCCTACTGTCTAGAGCTTTAATATTGAGATCCAGTGCACTATATATTTTCATAGCTACAATTTCTGTATCTTAAAGTTTTAATGTTTTATTCACCGTAGTAATGTTATCTTGTGTCTTGTACTTTTTTTGGAGTTTTTGAAGCTATTTGAGAGGCCTGCATATTCTTGCATAATTGTTTCAAGCAAGTAATATTCTCTTATAGATAATGGCATCTCAACACTTGTGTCCTTTCTGTGTATAATTCTTATCAATCTATCCTGCATCTTCTGTATACTTGCCATGACGCTGCCATACGCTCCTCCCCAAGCAATAATACCATAGATAGCAACGCTATGGAAAAAAGCATAGTACAAAGTCATAAGTGAATTGGCATACATAATGTTCAACATCTTATACATAACGAAGACCAAATATCTAGTTTTACTAATGACACTTTCTGTATGTTTGTTCCACTTAAGTCTACTATCAACAATTAATCCCATGTATTTATAGTAATCAACTCTTTTCCTTGATGTTTATTTTATTTGGCACACTATCTGTGTATGAGCCAAAAGTAATAAAGTTTTTGTTATATTAAAAAAAAGGTTATTCAGACTGAGCCATTTATTTATGATTTCTAAGTAGGAATTTGTCTTAGCCTCAGCCCTCTCCCACGATGTATCTGCACATATTACAAATGTATCATTAGCATAGAAAGCTATGGTGTTATTCGGTAACCTGTCTAGAAGATCATTAATATAGATTACAAATAATAGGGGTCCAAGTATTGTACCTTAGAGAATATCTGTATTTATTTTTATAAAATCACTATTTGAGTCATCAATTTTTACTCTTTGTCACCTATCCGATAAGTAACTCTTCAACAACTCCTTAGCATGTCCCCTAACACCATATCTTTTTAGCTTTAACAATGAAATCTTATGGTTCACCGTGTTAAAGGCATTAGCCAAATCCAAAAACGTACCCACTACCTATTGATTTTCGTTTATTTTGTTTAGTATATTGTTAGTTGAAAAAAAGAGAGCATCCTTAGTACCAGTATTTCTTCTAAATTCAAGTCGTTTATTTAATATCAAGCTACATTTATTCATGAAGTTATGTAGTCTAGTGTGTATCAGTTTTTTAAATAATTTTGCAATATTTGATAAAAATAAGATCGGTCGATAATTTGTTGGTATTGTTTTATCTCCTTTTTTGAATACTGGTTCTATTTCAGCCATCTTTAGTGCATCAGGCCAGACTGATTTGTATATCCACATATTAAAGATATGGGCCATCAAGCCAATAATGTGTCTAGCAAGACTCTTTAATACTACAGTGCTAATTCAATCAATTTCAGCCACTTTGTTTTTTAATCTTTTGATTGCTCCCAACACCTTCATCGGCCATGTGGGATCAATAAATATTGTATTGTTATTGTTACTTGAAAGACTCAACTGTTCATGCTTTGGATTAATAATCTGACTACCTAAAATTTTTCACACACCGCCAAAAAAACTGTTGACAGAATCAGCAATATCACGTGGCTTGGTCAGATTTATGTTGTTATCTACTTTTTTTCTATTTCTTTTTATTTATTTTTCTATATAATGACGTATTTTGAATTCAAAATTTGTCTATTCAGTGGATATTAAAATTTCCGTTAATTCTGCGATACTGAAGTATCTAACAGGTGATGATGTTCCTTCAAAGTTAAGGGTCAAAGCATTTGTAATTTTAAGAAAAGATAAGGTTGAAATGTTTGTTATATGGCGGATATGGCTGATAATTATATCGTCGGAAGTGATTTCTTTGATAAGATAGGTTTAACAGAAAAAAGTTGATTGTTGGATATTTGCAAAAAAAATTCAAAAGATGAACATAATGCCCTTGTTTGATGGATGATGAACCTACTTAACAATGTTCTAGTTAATTTACAGGATATTTGTAAGCCAAATTTCGAAGGGTTAGAGTATCATCAGAATCTTAACTTTGGGGATCTTCAAATTAAGTATCAGGATACTTTTAAAGATAATAATGTCCTGGAAAAATGTAATTTCATCAAGCATAAGATATAGGTGAAGAAAGAAACACCTTACCAATTAGACAACCTCTGATAAAAGTTCTTATTTACAAACAAGAAAAAGTTAATACTTTAATATTAAAAACGGAACAACAAGAAGTTATTAAGAAATCTTTACGTTTCAAGTGTTCTCCAGTCATCATCAAGAAAAATAAAAATGGTTTTTAAATATTTTGTGTCGACTTTCAAAATGTAAATGCAGTATCAATTGAAAATCTATATTATTTACGAAAATCTGATGATCCATTAGACACACTATCGTCGGCCTAATAAAAGAACCCGCTATCTCAGTATTTAGGGCAAGAACCTGCTATTTTATTATTTTAGGCAAGAACCCACTATCTTACTATTTAAGGAAAGAATCCGCTATCTCATTATTTTAAGCAACAGCCCGCTGTATCAGTATTTTTGACAAAAACCCGCTATTTTAACTTAAATATGACGACTGGTTATTTTTTTACCATGCGAGTTAGTAGCTACGTGAGATAAACGTATTACTCCTGCGAGAGTATGGCTTGCTTCGATTCCTAACAGATGTAATTTTTTTTTTTTTCATTCACACGTTAACTCTTCAAATTATACAAGTTATTTTAATTTATATACACAATCATGACATTTTAAAAAAAATTGGGTTCGTTAGAGCTGTTTTTTTGGACATATGGATAATAATTGCTTAAATTTTATTTGTTACCAATTTAAAATTTTTTTCCCAAAGTTCATTTTTACTGTGGTAGTTAAAAAGGCTAGATATATTTCAACTCTATGAAGAAAGTGGAATAATGAGAATAAATAGCTATCGACCAAATTTTAAAAAATCGAACAATAAAAAACCGTGAATCAAATGAAATACAAGTAAATTTGGTTATAAAAATGATTACGCTTCAGCAATCAAGTTACCCCTCTTTAAAGTACGCTTAGAACGAAAAATTAGATTATAATATACATTATTATCTGTATTAAGCTTTTGAATAGTTTTGACTTTTCTGTTTGGTACTTTTTACTTACATGCTAAGTGAAAGCGTTAGGTACTGTTGAACAATTTTTAGTTGATTTGAAACGATTCTCAAAATTTATAGTTCAAATAGAATTATATTGGAAAAATCATACCAAAAGCTTGTATTTTTTAAGAACTGCATTTAACATCTTTATAGTTTCATCCTGAAATGCTGATTAACATTAACGATCCAAACTTAAAGAATTAAAGAAGTATGCATCAGTGCTCAGCGCACTGCTCAGTGACTGACTAAGCTCATTCATTAGGCTATTGACGTTGTCACTCGGTTTTCTTTGACTCTACGTTAAATGTGCGGGAATTTTCAACCACATGCACTACATTACTGGTGTTTTTAAAAATCACCCTGCAGTGTATGTTTTTTTCCTATGAAAGTGACACGAGCGAGTTAAGCTCTTATTAATTTTAAATTAGTGAAGTTCTTATTTAATAATGTATACTGGACAAGCGTAATCTTGCGGTTTCTCATACGAATGTTGTTTTGTACTGTAAAAGTATATTTATTGAAGTAATAATTATAAAATGGAGTGTAAGTATACTATGAAATTTAATTACATAAATTGTCGTGTTAATTGATAATACAACAATATAATAATGATAATATAACACTTCTATTGTTTGCCTATTATTTGATTACTTGAATATATGTACACTATTCTGATGACTCTGTGTAATAAAGAAGTTTTAATGCTATTCAAACATTCTATGTATTGGTTTCCAAACTTTTGAACTCAAGACATGGTCTAACAAGATTAGATATGAGCAAATTTTCCGAAGGTATGCGTAGCTTTTTATGTAAATAAAAGTATTATATGAGTTATAATTCAATAAAACTAGTTGATTGAGATTGTTTATGTCATCTGTGGCTTATGTGTTACAAGACTAATATACATTTCTAATGATGCTCCCACGTACATAGATTTATCTAGTACAGGCAGCTCTAACGTTAACAAATTTAGTATGAAAGGAGTGCATAAGTATAAAAATCAACATGTAGAAACATTCATTGGTTATCAAAGCCATAATGATGATCATTAAATGTCAAAAAGTAATTCAGATGAGATTTATTACTCGTCTTGACGATGTTAATTTTGCTATCATGCAGTCTAAAATTATTTAGTCTGTAATGCTTTACTTGGTGTGGCACGAAAAAATGCTGGTGAATAAAAAATAAAACCAGTGCACCCTTTTTAAATGCAACAGCCAGACATCGTGATATTCATTTAAATATGTATAGAGAGCAAAAAAGAGATTTGGGACTCGAACTGCTTGTACTCACACTACCAAATACAATTTGTTTGTGCACGTGAACGTAGTACTCTGGTTTGATGCAGTTGCATACTATTTTGCTTCAACGCTTGTTATAAAAATACAAATGTGCGCATGTGCTAGGGCTCGGACAAGGGTGAATGAGTTTATGTGGAAATAGAAAGATCGGCCTTCGTCCATTCCTTGGCACATGCGCACATTTTACTGATACACTATTTTAAACTTAAATACTAAGAAACTCCATTTCTTGTGGACTAATCCTGAAACTTTTATTACATACATTGGATGTTCAACTTCTCATATTAATTATTGACTGTTTTTTTTGAAAATTGATGTTTAGTTAAGTTGCGGATAAAAAGAGAAATTTTTCAATTGACTTGTTCTGAGTATACTACATATACGCAAATAATTTTTAAATAAAAATGTAGTAGAATAACATAAATGTTACTATAAAAATTCAATATTGTGCTCAAGTAAATAATGTTTTGAATTAAAATCATCTGATTTTCATCCGTACGTTATACTTCACTCACTTTACACCCACGAGGAGAAAAAATATAATTAAAAACGTCAAATTTTGCTTATACAATTTAGATGATTGCTGTAATCTCTAAATTTCTTCGAGAAACTTTTTCTCTTGTATTGAGGGAATTTTACTCTTTTTCGAATGAATTTTCTTTTCAATTTCAGTGATTTGGAATTCACTTGATACGAACAAAAAGTCTTTACAAGAAATTTAGATAGCACAAAGTAATATTTGACAGCCACACGGGAAAAAAGACCATATACTAACCACCTGATAGCTTTTTTAAATTTTTTATTACTTTTATTGAATTAAAAAATGGCACAATTTTATAACTTATTTCTTCAGAAATATTAAATATACAAATATAGTCTCTAGTATATAAATTCGTATAAATGAGTAGAAGCTTAAATTTTAGGCACACTTAAAGTGGTTCATAACCTAGTCGCATAGGCAACTCAGATGTAGATGCACATTTATTGTATTGTTAACACGATCCTAATCTTTATAGTGACTAAATTTTTTTAAATAACTTATTTAAATGTCCGGTTCAGTGTGAGCTCAATACATTATCGAAAAATTAAATTTTTTTTTTCCATACCTCCGGTGGAAATACAGCTTCCTCTCCTGTTATCGAGGAAGGTATGAAAGCGCCACATTTTCCCTCTGTTAAGAATTCGCATTCGCTAGCTCGTAGGAAAGTATGTTGGCTTTTTCTTGATGATTTCTCGTGTATACAACCCTCGAGTAGTTTTGGTGAGGTAGTCACCTTTATTGTATTAAAAAAAAAAAGGAAATTAAGCTTTTAAGACATAAAATTTAGATTATAGTACACCTTACTTACATGATAAATGCTTCAAACACTTTTAATACAGTAAGATATACTTACGTAAATAAAACAAGGGTATAGATTTTTGTAAAGTGATGATCGGCTCATTTTTCTTATTGAATAAGAATATAAAAAAATTTTAATTTTAGTGGCTAACTGGTAGTTGTTACTATGTATAATATTGTATAACACAACTTTAAACTTCAATACAGTAAAAAACTAGTGCTAAAAACTTTTTTTGCAATAGAAAAAGATCGTCATTAAGTATTAATATCAATTTTTTTTTTTTTTTATGCAACCATTATACATTTTTTAAACTTTGAAGTTATTTTTGTAAATAAAACAAACTACAAATACATTTTTTGTTATTTATTTTCTTGCTTACTAATTAAACAAAAGTTACGCAAATGGTCAGGTGAAAAGCCAATATTAGAGGATTTTTTAAAATTTATCTAAATTCGTAAGCGAAAATCAAAAAGATTGTGATTCGTAGATCTCACTATTTCTGTTAGTTTACAGATTTACCAAACATACGACGACCAGGTTCTCTCTAGCTAAGAGGTGCACTAATGATGATCTTCAACTTTTACTGAATCTGATGAGAGGACCTCCTCCGGATAATCGTGTTGAAGTTATGTTACCGGAGAGTTACATACAAAAGCTGAGAAAAAAAATGGCTCAAGTACATGACTTGATAACATCCACCATAGCCGTAACATCTAGCAAGATTAAGAACCATTAAGATAGATGAGCAAGAAAAGTCACTTTTTCAGAAGAAAAAAAAGTTTGGTTCTATAGTATCTAAAGCCCTAAGGGACCGAAGGAAAAAGTCCGAAACTGCAGAGTATTTGGGACGGTCAGAGTATTTAAAGTTGTCAGAAAGATCAATGACGTTGTCTACACTATTAGGAATACACCAAAATACAAGACAAAAATAATACATGTGAAGAGAACTGCGATTTTCCACGAAAGAAGATAGTCCTAACTACTCTGCTTTGGTTTCATTTTGCGTGGCTTACTCTTCCAAAGATGTTGGGCAAATATCAGAATAGGGACGTGAAATGGGATCAACGAGACGTCATTCCTTATCTAATGTCCAACGATTGAACCGTGTACTTACCTCTCACATTACTCTGAAAAATAAGGCGTAGTAAAATAAAACAGATAGAATAGGATTAAAGATGCCCGATAACTTGGCGGTGGAATCAAGATAGAGATCAAGATGTGTCGAAAATTAAAAAAAAGAAGGAAACAGAATTACAAAGTCAGAGAAAAGGAATAGTAAAACACCCAATTTAGCGACTATCAAACCATAATCACTGCCAATAACCCTAAAGTAGACAATGAAAGTAATAAAACCTAGGAGCATGACCAAATTAGGAACAGATGTACCTAAATTGGCCAGGGGCCCTTGACGATTCCTTGGTTCAAAAACGAACAAGGAATGGCCAAAGTCAGGTCATAGTCTGATTCCTTGATGGATTCGGACATAAACATTTCTACAACCACAGACATCATCTGCATCTTGACCGAGTACATAAGGAAATGCTCCTAAGAATACATAAAAATATTCTGGCTCAGTAGGATTGAATTTTTCAGAATAAACATTACATGCTACTGATTCGAATACAGAAGTCACCAGAATAAAACCTAATAGTTTTGAGACTAAAGAAGTGGCACTATAACAATTCAGAGATATAATTAACCTTGGTGCATCATCGAGGACAAGTGTGTTTTCTGAAAACGACCCGAGTGATACTGAAGATTCGTCAGGAGAAGATACATAACCACCAGTATATAACCTTAAATGAAGTAGATTACGGTTATAACAGGCTTAAATGAATGTAGACTCGAATACAGATACTTATTTAGACTCAGACGCGATTAACACTGAAATCTTCGTTACACCTATTTCACTTAGTGAAGGTTTAAATGACGACGCTTTTAAAGACCAACCTTAAACAGCGACAAGTATATTAATAAGGTTACTTATCAAAAAATACAGTAGTTTAAGAAGAAATTTAACCAAAGTCTTCAAAATATTTGGACGAATCTAAAAATGATAATAAACCCGAGTAAACTGATATGGATTTTCTATCGATACCTAGATTTTCTGATGAAAATAAGCCAGATCCAGAAATT
The DNA here is from genome assembly GCF_036245765.1 of Copidosoma floridanum. Lineage (NCBI taxonomy): Eukaryota > Metazoa > Arthropoda > Insecta > Hymenoptera > Encyrtidae > Copidosoma > Copidosoma floridanum. The sequence goes on from NW_028321885.1 coordinate 13,044,649, forward strand.
TCAGACATATTAACTGAAATGGACACCTATAACTTCGATTATTTTGATGATTCTGTAAAAGATAATAGAATTACATGTATATCAAAACGTACAATAGGTTTTAAATCTCTATTTAAAAAGATAAAGTTTTAAGGAAATATTTGACAAGTGAAAAACTATTAATTACCTCTCGTATTCAGGAAAATACACCCTTACATTCTAGTACACGGACGCATACGAATACTTTGGTTACTGCAAAAAACAGACGATCTAAAGCACCGGACTTAGACAAATAACAGAAAAAACGCCAGACAACTTAAATGAAAATAACAACAAACAAACAAACTACAATAAAAATAAATTAATGGCTGAAAGTATTGCACCTGATTCCATTCTACTATCTGACTTATATCTTTTCCAACCAATCAATCGATACAAACAACAGTACGGAAATGTGTGCATAAGTCTTAGTGATAGCAGCAGTGCTTCTGACATTTATAAAAATATAAAAAGAGATAAGCTAATAAACAATGTCATTACCACCAGGTATTGCCTTACACACAAAAGAGACAATATGTCTTATATTATCTGCACAGAATGTCAACTAGTTATATCTGCCTCAAAAATGTTGAGATAAAATGGCGCATTAAACATTAATTATTTAAAATTAAAGAAACTACAAGTTGGCAAAATATTAATAACACCTTATAAAAAACATTAAATACTGTCAGTTATTATAAGTAAGACACCTAGTGATTCAATATATTTAAAAGGTCTTACAAAAGCTTTTGAATCACTCAGAAAAATATTATTGAGACGAAATCTTAAAACTTTCCGAATTTCAAGAAAGAAGGATCTCACAGAGAAATTAGAACTTGGATTGGTAACAGAAATGTTATCAACATCATTTGATAAAACACCTATACAAATGAATGTCTGATACAGTAAGGTTGATTGTCTAAAAATTCAACGTCAGAATAAAATAATACAAACACTACATGACATCCCTGTTGGAGGACATATGGAAGTGAACTAAAACTTTTTTAAAAAAAAGATGCACCCATTAAATCTTCTGACAAGATTTCCATTAATACCGTTGGTCAATTTAGAATGACACTAAATGGCGAGAGCCATTCGTTGACTATACAGTGTAACTTGTCTAAATACATAATAGTAGTCCCTGTATCGGATCTAAGATCGAGCACGCATGCCGATGCACTCGTACAAAGTCTAATATTAGTTTACTGTGTTTCTAGAGTAATTTTATGAGACAGATATGATACATTTATATCTAATTTATTGGAACAACTCATGAGAACCGTAAAGACTAATTATCCAACTAAATCAGCATATCATCCTCATACAAACGGATTACTAAAGCAAAGTCATGCTACCTTAGCTGACTTTACAAGAACTTACTTTGGAACTTATAATGACTGGGAAAATTTGACAATTTGGCAAAATTTGCAGCTTTTACGTACAATACGAGTGTAAATGCAGCAAAAAATTTTATGCCCTATGAACGAGTTTTAATGAGATTATCAAGGTTGCTCTTGAAGATACCTAAGGATAAAATATTAGGAGCCTATACATTAAATTTACAAGATCTTATTAAGCGACTTCAAGAAATTAAAATTGTGGCAACAAATCAACAAATAAAAATGAAATAACAACCAAACACAAGATGCGATGAAAAATTAAAACCTCTAAATGTTAAGCTCGGAAATTATGTTTAGGTAAAAAAATCAAAGTACGTTCCCATTAATTTGATCGCTACTATAATGAACCTCTCAAAATAAAAACAGTGTTAGAGAAAAATAATGTGTTATTTAAGAAAAGCGGTGGTTAAATTATATAGACAAACATGCAGGTAAATTAAAACTGTTGTTCAGTTTACAAGTTATATTCATTGCGCTATATTAACATGAACATTCTCTCTCTTACAATAGTAATGCTTTTTTTATCTCTACTATCTCCTTACGTACAAAATCAAAACAAAGACTTTAGCTTGTATTAAGCTTATGTTTACTTTTGTTAACTGTTAGCTATTTTTACTGTATTATTTGAATCTACAGACCCAAAATGCTTGAGACATTTAATTTAAATTCAACTGTTCTGCGCAACAATCGCAACAAAGATTCTCTATTTATGTGACAAATTCTAGATTTTCTGCTGGGTTTTTTACATCCTGGGCTACGGTTCTACATGTATTTAGAGAAAATAGTATCGGATGTGCTTGATCTCTTTGTAAATTGTGCAAGATATCAATCATATTTATATGAAAACGAATAATATGATCCAGGATAGCCTTAGTTGTTCTAAAGTAAGTTGATGAATGAATCAAACATCTGTCAAGAGTAAAACTTTGTCATGAAGTCATTATATCGGCAACTTGTATCAAAATATTCTCGTAGCGTTTCGTAGTGTCATATAGTCCCTTGAATGCAGCTACATAAATTTGACTATATTGCTCATACAATTTAGGGTATTCCCTTTCATTGGCATACAAATTGTTGATGTTAGTGTTCATAACGTTTGTATCATCTTTTATGACTTAGCCAAAAAGTCCTTGAGCAAATGCTTCCAATAATATTCTGAAAGGTGTCAGTCTTTTTGTTCGTATACTGGGAAGTGGAATAATGTTATCTTCTACATGGGTTTTTACAGCATTTATTATGTTCTATAGTGTAGCTTAAAAATTTTTTAATCGCATTATCTTTAAATTCAAGAGGTCTATTTCTATATAGTTAGTACTTTTAGGATAATCAAATTGTAAAATACAGTATTAAAAGGTTTTATTTAATCATTAAGTAGGTATATCCAACATGAATTCATGAATATCAAGCCATATCACTATTATCCAATCAGCTCTTTTAATTTTTGTAAAACCAAATCGTTCATAGAACAGGGTTCGTTTTCAGTGGTTCTATGCTATAGCTGCCATGATAAGCATAGTTTCAATCTGAGCAACCTTCAAGGTCTATTATCATTAGGATGTCCGATATGATCTGCATCTTTGTTTCTTCTTCTCTGACAGATATGTAGAATACAATTCTTACAAGGATACTATTATTAAGAAAATAGTTGCTTACAAGGATACTATTATTGGGAAACTAGATGTATAAATGTTTTAATCAGTTATAAATAAATATGTTATTTTTAATGAACCATTTTACCAATTCTACTCGTAACGTAATAAGCAATCCAAGAGGTAGGTTAATCCTATGATGTTACCAACTTTTTTATGTACGGTAGATAGGAACTGTTTTACAAAAAAGTAGCTTTTCTAGAACTATTGCTTAATTAGCTACCTTTTACAAAAAACCTGAAAGGAATAAGATTCATTGAGTAATCGAGAAGCAATAACTACATATTAAAATTGTCTTGTTTTGTTTATTTAACATCGTAAGAACATTTGTCGTTCAATTCGAATTTTTAGAGTTAGAAGATGGATGTAATTGTAAGTGTTATATGCCACAAGAAATATTGTATGCAATTAAGGTTATTTAGCTATATAAATACGTAGCTCTCTTGTTGCTACATCCGTACCACTTATTTGTTCTGCTAACTTTGAGTCTGACTAACAAACAAGCAAGGAGCTTGTTAACTCTAGCTTTAGAGTTAATTGCTTTAAGTAAACACTTTTACAATGAACTGGGTTTTATTTGGCTGTGCCACACAAATGTCTCAACAGACCCAAGTTGTACCGGCCCAAGTTGTTCTTCCATTGCTCGAAATTTGTATAAAAAAACAAAAACTTAAAGAAAATCTAAATTTGTGCGAAACACGAGTGTTGTGATTTTATTCGTTCCAGGTAAGGGAGGCAAGATGACCAAGGACAAGGGTTTTGCAGAAAAGTTTCAGACAGATAGTGACCAGGAGGAAGTCAACATTGACAACAAAAACATCATTTGAGGTAGGTGATATAAGGAAGTAAAGCACACAAGTCATAAAATTGAAAATCGCAATGGTATACACGCATCCTTGTAAAGTGAAAATTTTTATAATTGGTCAACTCGGTGATATATACCCAAGATGTATGCACATGGTTATTCGTACACTCATATACTCCATTTTATAAAATTTGTGAATTTAGCTACATTTAAAAGGGATAAATAATTTAGTTGTACTTGTGAGTAAAGTTTGTTTGAATAATATTCGGATTCAGAGAAAGAAACAATTTTGATACAATATGCAGATATAGATTTGGTTCTGTAAACCTATCTCCATTATTGCTTTCACGATATTCAATTTTATTCTAAAAAGTTCATTGCATCTACATAAAACAAAAGAAGAAGGCCATTATACATAGGCTTTTGTTTGTCTGTGCCAGCATCGAGCGCTACTCAGAATTTCGGCTAAGTCAATACGTGCGAGTGACAACTCACTGGCCAGTGTGTGAAGAAGACTAAAACTTTTTACAGGAGAAGTAAAAGGCTGGGACCAACAAGTCAACTCTTTGCAGGCGTTAAGTGTACTTGTGTGTGATGAATCAATTTTCTGTGCGTTTTCTGTCTTCGTTGGCCAGGCTGAGCATCTGTTGTATACACTGATACAATGTGTACCTATAATTGTTACTATTATTAATGTTCATTTATTTATTGCAACTATTCGAGTACACGACGTCCTGGCAAATATTTGAAGAAAGACAAAAATATATTATTACTCTTTTTTTCTCCAACCACTGTCGTTTACGCGTGCATGAGTATATGCATGTATACATATTTATTTGGATATGTCTATTTAAACCATATATATCTTACGATGCAGCCTACACTTATTTAACTATGAAAATGAGTAATATTAACAATATAAATAAATAATTTAGTACAGTCAAAAATGTTTACGCGCAGTTGTTGGATCATTTACCCTTATAGTATTAGTACAAGGTACAGAAGAGGGCTTTCAAACTCTGTTAAATGATTAAGAAAAATACTATCAAAAAAAAAAAAGGTTATAGTTAATGATAAACACAAAGGTTACAATATCCTGTAAGAAATACTGGAAAAAGAGAAGCAAAACATAGAAATTTTAAACCCGAGAGATTGAAGTGGTTCCGAATTATAAATACCATGAATCTGGCTTTTTAGCAAAAATGTACTCAGCACTAACATCAATAAAACTGCTTAAAGTGTAAGGAAAAAAATTGGAAAACTCAAAAGGCAGGCTAGAAAAGATAATTATCCATTAGACACGGTAAATACGGTAAAACATTTACATAGATCAAAAATATGGGGATGGGAATGACGGGAGTAAATTGAAAAAGCGCAACGGTCATTTGTAAAAACGGCAATAGAAATAAAAAAAAAGCATACCAGCATAAAAATGAAAGTGGGCAGACATACTTTTGAAGTACTCAAGATAAAGAGCAGGTATCTATTTGTAAAAAATAAAGAGAATGGTGGATGACAGGTGGTCGAAAGTTTGTCTGAAAGAAGGAATAAGACAAATTAGAAACAAAAATGTCACAAAGTGGGGCAACAGTGTAACAAAAAGATTTAAGAGAATAAAGAATAGAAAGGAGAAAACAGGATTATTGAATTATTCTGGATTAAAATTAAAAAAAAAAATCCATAAGAGCATTAAAAATTAGAGCAGACCAGGAAACTCAATTAAATGGAAACAGAAATGATAAATCAAAATACTGTTACTATTACAAAGATGTACTTGTAATAAAATAGATAGAAAATTAGAAAAGAAATAAATGAGTACTTAGTAAGAAGATTAAAAATTTATGACCTTGAGACTAGGAGAAAATAATTAGGAAAAGACGTACCAGATCTGTGTAATACTAATTTACCTATATAATACAGTGTGTGTATCTATGCGCGCACGCGCGCGCGCGCGTGTGTGTGTGTGTGCAGAAGATATTAAAAGAACGAGAAGTTTTCTCCATCACTATAATTTTTGGAAAATCATTTTCTTTGTTCATGCGATCACGTCTATGTTTTAGTACACAAAATAATATAATTTTATAACTGTATGTCCAATTTTCCAGATCATGTTAGCAAAATAATGTAGCCCTTTAAGAATCTGAGTATGAACAAGCTAAATAAATTATATGATTTGGAGTAAGTGAAAGTCTTGCATAGATAAAGATAAATTAAAATAGAGACCATTGAAAGTGTCACATTTAACAGAAAAAAATCTTAAGGGGGTTAGAGCGAAAAACAAATTTCTTACGACAGTATTCGAAAAATTATAATGCGTTTGTTTTCATTACATTACCAACATATTGAAATTTCAGGAACCATAGCGTCACAGTTTTTGAGAAAAAAAAAATAGCAAACTTAGTATCTTATACATAATCTTATCAGAACGTCGTCGCGACATGTACATTTTTACCAACAACTTGGAAAATATTTTTACAAGTCTTTTAAAAAACTAGTATGTAATTGTAAGTAACAATTGAAATAACATATCCAAATTAGAGGAAGCAAGCCGTCACGATTTAAGAAATACTTTAATTACAAATTTTACGAAAATTCTACTGGTATATCTATATACAGCAGATGAAAAATAAAACATGGAGCATAAATTCAATTTTGAAGTATTAATTTTTTATTTCCTCACTTGTTAGTAATCTTCTGCTGTACGATATGAAATAGCTTGCATGATTTATCAAGAATAGTCATAAAATACACTAATTTTTAATTTGAATTCACTTTTGAGACTGGCTGTACCGCTCTAACCCCCTGAAACACTGGGTAGAGAAGAGACAATGAGTTACTTTCATTTAGGATAAAAATATTTCATACATATTTCAAACATTTTTGATCAAGCTTATCAACTTTCACCTGGGGCAAAAAAATACTTTGGAGACGAGGGGCTAAAAGTTGTCTGTTAGACTGTGGGTGAAAAGTTATGCCCTGAGGCACATAGCCGTGGATCCAAAGCAAGTAAGACGATTTTCTTACTGGGAAAATTTTTCTTTATCTTTAGATGTTGACTTTGCTTCTTGTAAAATTAAGCTTAGTAAAATAAAAAAAATATACTTTTTGACTCTTGTGTAGTTTGTGATGCCATCCATGTCATACGTTTGTAACTTTTTCTGTTCTGACAGTTTTATTTTTCTTAAACAAAGAGTAATTTTTTTGCCTTTATTGTTATTGTTATATATTATTGTTCGTTAAGTTTTTTTCTTACAAAAATCATAGTTTTTAGTAGAATTTTAATTTTACAAGTTTTTTTTTTTTTTTTATTCAATCTTTTAGTTATTTACAATTACTATAATAAAAGACAACGAAGTTCCAGGTGCTTGGTGTGTGGTGAGCTTTGCTAGCTGATGTTATGGTCTACAAATAGCTGGTACCTTATATTACTGAGTAATTGCCTATTGGTGTTACTTAAATTATAAAGATTATTTCGGCCTGTTCGTGATCCATTAATTATTTTATAGTTTCTAGCTTCACTAACTCTGTCGTTTTTTAAATAATAAAATGTTATGAGAAAAACTTTTTCCTATTATGAGCATGAGGTTAGGACGTTTATTGAGTGAAAAAGCTAGTCCTTTATTGATTTCTCCGTTAATTTATTAATTTGTTTGGTCAACAATTTTGCGTATTGGTATTTTATCAGGTTATATTCAGGTCATAAGGTTAAAAGTAGTGTTTTTTTTCGTTATTTACAGTTTCTAAGGAAGTTTAACTGATTTAAGTTTATCTTATACTTAGATAACTATTATTTAAAAGGCCAAGCTGATATCTTAACAGAAAGTGTTTAAGTTATAGGGGTGAATACACAATTGTTGAACATTTAAATTTTCTAATAATCTTACGTCTGACAACTGCTTTTGACCTTTTTTAAAATTACTAAAATTTAAAATAAATGTCCATAAGCAAAATCTCACATTATTCTTAGATATATAAAGTAGATTAAAATGAGTAGAAAGAAAAATAGAAATCATATTAACAATTGCATCTGTAAATTACATACCAAACTTACACACACCCACATACACACACGTATACACAAGCTTTCTGTTTTCTTGTCTGTGAATTTCCTGAGGTACAGGTATGACCAAGAAAGAAGATAACGTAATTTAACTTTATTTTAAAATAGTATATAATATTTTTGGCTTGATCTTCGTCAAAAATAAAGTAAAAATAATTGACTTTTTCTAAAAGACGATTAACTTATGGCCTTATTTTCTCACTATCACTATTGTGAGTTTTGTTTTATAATTTATTATCCTAATTTTCCGTCTTCATATATCGTAAAAAATATAAGATTAACTTTTTTTTCCAACCTTACTTTAGCGAGCTTTTTTTTTTTTATAATTCTTATTTTACGATCTTCACCTTATTTTTGAACACTTTTTTTCGTATTTATTCATTTATTCATAAATTTATTTGTACGTATTAATACACTCAGATGCAGCTAGTCTAAATATAATATATACTGAAAATTTTTAGGCTAGTAATGGAAAGAAATTCGTATCGAATATATTATTCGTGTGACAACTCCAAAGAGTATCATGAATATGAGCTTCAATATTTGGAAATACATCCTAAATTTATCGATGCCATTAAAAAAATCATTCTACAGTTTCCTAGTTTCATAAAAGTTAAAGATCTTCCCATCAAAAATCATAATTATAAGGTAAATAAAGAAGCTTTTTACTAATTTCTGTTTTTTAATAGATTTATGCATTCTTATAAATTGTAGGTACAGTTTGTGTCGGACCTATGGGAAAAAGGTATCCTTGTATGTGAAAAACCTTTCTTCTGACTCGTACAAAAAACTGTGTACCATGATATTGAATCATATATAGATTGAGATACTGTCACTAAAAAAAAATTTTTTGAACATTCAATAGCACACAAATTATTGTGGAATAGATGGCAAGCAGAAAAACTTATTATTCAGTGGTTATGAGTTCCAGTTTCCTTCCTATTGAGCCTTCATGTTTTGAAATGCTGTGCGTTGGAGATGATTGAAATGCTGTCACTAAATACAGTCTTTTTAACATTGAATAGCACATAAGTTTACGTGGAATTAATGGCAAGCAAATAAATCTGTTATTTAGTGGTTATAAGTTCCAGTTTCCTTTCTGCCTTGCCTTCATATTTTAGTTTTATACAAATAACTTTTATGCCGATAATGCCAACAGATGACCAAACAAAGGACTAAACAAAAAACGACATTGTAAAACAAAAATGTATGTTTAACTTTTTATTTGTTTATTTATTATTAAATATTCGCACATGTATTATCAATCGAATGAAAAAATAAATAAAAAAAAAAAAAAATTATTTTCAATAAGAGGACTCCAATAACAGTGAAAATGATACGAAGAATTAATAAACTCCAAGGGCTTACTGTTCAGTCTTTTATTAAGTTGGCAACGTTTCGACTGCACGTAAGGCAGTCCTTTTCAAGTCTAAATTATGTAGAGCAACGTCTACTTAATATTAAATAATATCTATATCTGCTCTAATATAACCGACTGACTTTTAAGCTGTCTGAATATTCGTTTTCAACTTAATAAAAGACTGAACAGTAAGCCCTCGAAGTTTATTAATTCTTCGAAAAATTATTTTATTAATCAATACTAGTTACTAAATGTATTCTGTATGTAGGTGAAAAATATAATCAGGTAAGAAAATTTATTGCAAAATGTGTATGGATTTCTCTGACATTGTAATTGTGTGATCATTTTATTTTTCATTTTATCATGTCTTGCTACATTTACGGGACATTTTTGTACGAATTCTCCTCAAGCAGCAAAATACTTTATTGCATTTCGTAAGAAGTTACCCTTCTATTTTGTGATCATGCTAGAACAATTATACTTTATCTTACATTTTCTTAACAGTTTATGATGGTAACCTTGTCTTTTTGGAAAAAAAATCAGTGACCAAACTCCTATACTACGTTATTGCATTTTTACTTTTCATTAGTACGGCCTTAAAAGGTTACTTAATTAAAATTCAGTCATTTTGTTGTTTAGTCGCACTACAGCTCATACGGGATGGTACTGCATCATTTTCATTTTTTATATAGGACGGTACTGCATCATTCTAATTTTTGTAAGAAGACCATTAAATTTATGTTTGTTATAGAATTTTTTTGTATCATATAATCTGTAAGAAACTGCTAATTTAGTCAACGAATATTTATGAAAACATACATTGGTACTTGAAAGTATTGATTCTAACGCCCTCTTGTCACAGTCAACGTAAGGTTTACGTAAAATCCGTAAGAAGGCAATGTGAAATTCACCTATAGTAGGATAATGGTTATACATATTATTACTTAACATAGCAAAGTGTTATTCACTCTGTTATACATCGTTAGACCGTTATGAAAAATGTTGACTGGAATGCTGTTCTTAACAAAAATAGATTGAAAAATGTTTTACAAAATATGATACTTACAATTTTTTTTAATATTATGTATACAAATTTATCATTACTTATTGTACATTTCAATGAAAACCATAAATCAAAATTAGATTATAATAGTACCAAAGATAAAACAAAAAAGCATTTACAAAAAAATTCCTCGACAAAGCTTGATACAAAACTTATAGTCTGGTGATGCTGGCTGCACCATTAATACACAACTTGATAATAATAATAACTATTGGTCTATAAGAGGTATCAAATTACCATGAAACGATACGCAGAATAATAAACATTGTAACTTGGTCTACGAGAATTGCACTTCAAAGTCACAAGCTATGTGCCATTCACTCCAAATAAATACGTATTCTTATATATTTTAAGTGTATATATTAACGTGGATTCTACGTAGGCTCCATAAATTATTTTTATTCAACAAGTAACATTCAATTGATTTGACACGAACGTGGAAACGTGGATTTCACGTTAACTATGCATGAAAGTATTTACAAAAAAATTCTTACGTGAACGAGTCTACGTTACATTGATTGCATTTTATTAATTGCGCATCTCGTATATTCCTTATATTTACCATCTAGCTGTATTATTTTTTTCATTTCTAATTACCCTTCTTTTGGCATACAAGTCTCTCCTACAGGCCCCTTGCGAAGTTTCTCTTAAAAAAGTTGGCCATCTACTCGGTAAAAAATATAAGGACGTATTTTGTGGTCATAATTTCTGACCATAAAGTATGGCAAAAATATATGACCTATATATTAGCTTTGGTACATTATTGCCTAAAAGTTATGGGCGAAAAAATGGCTAAAACCCAGTCATGAAATTGGAGCATCGTTATTGATTATTTTTAATACACATTCTTTCTCGTACTTTTTAGTTACGTAAATCTTGTTGTAGTCTGTTTGTATATAAGTAATGATAATGTTGTTAAGTTGCTATAACTGTCATAATAGTACTAAAAATTATAAATTTAAGTAACAATTAAATCCAAGACAACTAGACTTACCATTCAATAAATTAATTTGAATTAATTACCTTGACATGAGAATATCGTAGAAAAATTTCGTATAAAAAAAGAATTATAAAGTGATGAGAATTGTAAGTATATATCTTATGAACAAAATTTTGACTACGAATATTACATATGTCTTGACTTACACATTTTTTAATTAATAGTACATCTTATATTACTTTAAAACATTAAACATAAAGCTTTGGCTCAGCAACGATACATAAATATTACTTATCAGACGTGAAGTCAGATAAATGAAAATAATGCAATTAGCAATTAAGACAATAAAAGTTACTTAGATTGATTTTCGTAATTGGGTTCGAATTTTTCTTGAGGTTCTTCTCCAGCATCGTTCTGACAGTCTTCTAAATCACTTTTATCTTCTTGAAACTCTGAAAATATTTTATATAGACATATATATTATCTACTACTATAAAAAATAAAAAAGTTGACATGTTAATCTTTCATTCACATCATCTCCTTTGTTTAAGTTATATGTATTACTGAACTCTAATGAGATACCCACATCTTTTAATTCATTTATATATTTTTTTCCTCCGATTTACTTGAGTCACCTATTTTCAGCTCTTGCAGTATGCTATCGCTTACAATATTTTTTTTTCTTTAATTAAAAAAAAAAAATCAAAATAAGAAGTTTTTAAAATTTCATTTACTAATAACAGTTGCAGGAATTACTCTGGATAATCTGATTTTTTTTCTAGTGAAAGCCTTATAAGGTGTAAATTTTCTTTATTCAGGACGAGCTATTGATAAGATCATTGTTCAAATAATCTGTTTCCTTTTAAATACAGTTCTACTGCCAGTTCTTTATGAATACAGATAAAGTTTGATTTGTTTCAGCAGAATTTTGTTCTAATGTATAAGTTTAATAATGTATCTATATCTTCGATAAGTATTTTTTGTTTGTTTATGTATGTACAATTTTCGCAAACTTGATCATTTAAAAATAAAAATATCTATTAATTTTATTATTTTTGAATGATACTTACATGCGTCGTCAGACACGTGAAATCTTTAACTTTTCTTGTTACATCATCAATGGACTCACTGATATAAGGTGCATTATGTTTAGGGACTATGTCACCACTAATGTCGACAGCTAAATAAGATGGTAACTTGTTACTCTGTAAAGCGGTTGTAATCAGATTTTTCTGAGTATCGAGTATTCATCGGTCATCCATAACTTTCTGTGCTTTTTGCTTGATTATATCGACTCATTTTCTCAGAAGTTTTTGATTTCAAGTTCTTTTTAGTGTTTTTCACAGATTTTTAAATCTTTTTCATATAAAGATATACTTAGATTCATTAGATTCCGTAGACAGAAATAACATATTCAAGAAAAAAAATTTATTAAATGTGAGTAAGAACACATATTTTCACTGTCGAATACGTTGCGCTTTGATGATGATTTATTGTGCTTTATGGTTTCTGGATATAAGAAATCGATGATTTTGGATGTTAGCTTGCTTACCTGTACATATATTTTACTAGCGGCTCCCCGTCTCAGCTTTGCCCGAGACTCACTGAGAATGGAACACGGTAGTGTGTTAACATGTAATGTAAAACGTTTTCAGTTAAGGAGGTTTGGGAGTATCATTCAGAGAGGTGAGGAACAGGGAGTCCCCCCTGCCCGCGCATCTGGGCCCCATTTACCGCGCACCTCCTCTTGCACTCTACAAACCTGAAACTGTACGACTGTTACTGCTTATATTTTTTAAAAATGCCTGGCAAGGCTTCATTTTTTTATCAAACATCTTCCTTTTGTACCAAGTTATCTATGAAATTTTTTTTTTTTAATTTCAACACGTTTAAAATATATCTTGATTTCAATTAAAAAGCAAACCTAACATTGCTCTCTCATCACAGACCATATTAAACTGTCAATGTTTCATAATTTTTTGTCGAAAATTTGCCTTAGTGAAAAATCTGAAAAAATTCATGTGCACTCCTCACATGCTCAAATATCATACACATTCTTTTTGGCGCGATGATGGAGAGCTTGACTCTAAAGTTGGCTGAAGTACTGGAGTAGGTTGTGATCTGGCTAGATACGTCTCCTGCTATTCCACCGGAGACATTGACGTTCCGAACGCCTATTTTCCCGTTGCACTCGGTTATTATGGCGATTCGGGGTAAAACCATAAAAGTAGAGTGTCATCCATAGCCGGAATGCCCAGCTGCACGACGAACTACTCTGTTCTTGGTGTAGTGCCGATGATCGACTACGATAATCGTCAACTCGATGGGGCATCTTATAACCACTCTTCACTATCTTTGATTGTGGGTGCCTTTAATTTTACCCCGGCGCCACCTAGTGGCTCCTACTAAACTAAAGCACAAAGCTAGCTTATTTTAGAGAAACTTTAAGCTTATTTATCGCTACTGTAATCAACTTTTTCAAGAAAAAAACTATGCGAAAACCATTTCGGAATCATCAAGAATCAGTATGCAAAATTTCAGCAAAATCGGTTTAATAGTTTTCATGGTTAGCGATTATAACGGTTTTAGCAACTTTGTTTTATATATTAGTAAGATTTGTTTATGAATGTGTACGTGCCTTATATTTAATGTCGATAAATTTTGAGTAGTCAAATTATATTGTGAATCCGATACTTTATTATTTTTTAAGGTTTTCTACCAAATTCAGATTATTTCAGATACTTTTTTTTCTTTATCAGAAACATATTTATAGGCCAACTATGCAACAGCAACTGTACCTCTCATATTTTTCAGAGGGACAAAGATATTGCTTACCAGGAATTTGAGTTCTTGTCTTATTCCTGCATTATATTTTTAGTAATTCAATTTGGCTACTGCTACAACATCAAAAAATAATAAAATTATTGTACTCACGTAAATACTTTCAGACATTTGCAGGTATGCAAGTTTTTTTCCAATTTTTACACAAAAAATCATAACATGGTAAGGATTATTATACAAATTTTTCATAAAATCTGTATGATTTTTTTGTTTAAATTACTTTATCTTATCAGACGTGACAACAATAGATTTAACCGTTCTATTATCTTTAATAATAGTCATAACAGCAACACTGTACTGCTGTTCTTCTTGATTTAGAACCGCTTTTTTGATGACATCTTTGCTTTCGCTTTTATCCGTGCTCTTTTAATTTTTCTTTCTCATCCTTTTTGTTAGCAGCATCCGTCGGAATGGTTTTTTAATAAGTAAGATCGCATAGTTAGAAGAAACACTGACAAGTAAAAATTGTTAAAAGTGTCTTTATACTCATGTTCATCAAGCTGGTATTGATTTTTTGTGAATCAGTGTCTATATATCTATAAATGGCTCGGGTCTCAAGCATGGTGGCATATTTCACTAGCCCTGTTCTATTTTTCTGTTACACCCGTGTGACGTTTCAGTTACAATACGTACATTATGCGTACTATTCCAAGGGTGCATGATGACCTTAGTGGTGTTTGCTAGATGGGCATTCCATCAATTTAACAATGTCTTACCATACGTTATGTAATCAACTAAAGTTATAGATAAGTTGTTAAAAACTCTGTAGAGGTTTGAATGTGTAATGAAGTAATAGCCCCGATTTTTTCTACCACGCATTGATTGACAGCATCAAAATGTTCAATTTTTGCATACCCACAACCACTACTAACAAACGAGTTATAAGTATGTCAGAAGTCTCAGGGGCTGTAGTGCGTAACTTATCATATGATTCAGGGGTCGTCGTGCGTAACTTTTTTTTTCATCTGAACAAACTTATTCTTTACTTAAGTATGTCTTAGGATGTCTTAAAGATACAATTGAGATACTTATCATCGTCAATGAAGTTATGCACATCGGCTCCTGGACAAACTTAACTGTTTTTAAATGCATTTTTTAATGTCTTCAAGGCAAAAACGTGATGCTATACATCGTTGAAAAAGTTACTAAAGTTAGGTGTGGTTGTGGGTACACAAAAATTTATTATTTTGACAGCCCCTATTGCCTCATCTATTAGAAAATAAAAAATTCTTTTCCTTCTTTTTTTCTCCCCCTTAGTTGTACTTAGAATTTTCTTTCTCTTTCCTTTGACACACACACACATGTACATATACATATATATATATAGATATATATACATTTAACAATTTAACTTTTTTTTAACGCATCTTTTTTTTCTCTTTTACAATTAATTTCTTTTTTTCCTCGTACTACAACTGAAATTTTTTTTTCTATTTTTAACATGTTATTAAAATTTTTTATCCTTTCTCTCTTTTTCTCACTCTTTTCTTTTCTCCTTTTTTTCTCTTTTTTTCTGCTCTTTTCCTATCATTCACTTGTTATATAGCAATGAGGTTCAATAATTGGGATTTGGACTTTAGTTTTATGCAAGTTTAAAGTAAGGAGACGAGTTAGTAGCGTTAGACCCAATAATGGGTAGGCAAGTAGTCAAGTGAATAGTAGAGGCACTACCTGAAGAACGTATGATATAATATTCCAAAAGTCTTAACCTAGTGTATCTTGGACCACCGACAGATGTATGATACAGCCCCGTGAGAAATCATACAAGACAAAATCACAACAGCCCAAAAAATAGATGTTCTCATTCAGAGGATTAATTGTATCCGACTGTTCTTGACAGGTAGGCTAGAATTACCGCACCCACCCTTACTACGAATGTTTGGCAGGGATATACGTCGTACTGTGTTCCAATTAAATACAACTAGTGAACCATAGAAGATGGAAAGTTTTAATCGGGACAGAAGTACCTTTGGAGACGTGGTTGGACGACAAGTTAAAAGGAATTTATATAATCAAATGTCACCACTAGGATTATCCGATGAGCTACTGCATCACTAAGCAAGTTGCATCATACGGTGCACACAAATTAAACAGAATGTACAGCTCTGACCCAAAAGATTTACTCACGGAAAAGATTCACATCAGACGAGCACAGATAGAGTGAAGTGACCACGGGTTGTTTGGTCAGTTGTTGGGGGATGGGAGGATAAAATAAACCAATACCACTGAAGAAGATTTAGGTGTAGGTAGAAATGACAACTCAGGAAGATGAAGAGAAGACTATATCTGGAAGAAATAAAACGAGGAAATCAAAAGAAAAGCGCGTTATATCCACAAGCTTAATTGATGGTTCGCCAGCTACAGAAAATAAAGTAACAGACCCTTCAGCCAAATACGTTCCGAAATAATTTACAAACTGTCCTTTGAACAGAATACAGGTTGAATCAAAGTATCTTACTACCGTCAATACACCTAAGAAATACTAATGACTTAAGACACTGTGTAAATAATAACTACTCCTTAGAAATAATGTGCCCACTCCCTCCTGCACATGCATGACATCTCGAGAAGACACACTTCAGATTATGAACGAAACCAGCAAATGAACAGGCAGTTGGATCCGTACCAGGTGGACAATCGGCATAACCAAGTAAACAGGCAACGGAGTGGTCCAGATTTTAGGTGAGAACTGCAGACTGTAGATATATCTCACAAATGGGGGATAGAATTCCGAAACACAAGAAGGGACGATCTGGAAGGATTTATAGTAAAGCTGTGTGAGTATACGTTAACATATAGATTAATAATAGAAGATGTAGTACGTGCCTTACCTGGTATACCGAACACTGAGAAAAACCGCTAGTTCTAAAAAATGAAATTTTCGTGGACTTTAATCTTGAAAATAGCAGAGGCCTTTTGACTACAATTTGATATTGAACAGTTGCAGGATCAACTCTAAAAAGAGATTGATAGGCGTATGCATGGATCAAATGAAGATGTATCGGCCTATCAATTGAAAATCCTAACTCCTATCGATCAAGTAAACCCTTCTTTCACTCTGGAACAGCAAGTCATTAGAGCGTATAAAAACCTGCACCCTAGTTATTGAGGCTGAATAAATCGGGTCCACATTCAAAATTTAACAGACTTTATAGTGCTAGAATAAAAATTTAATTAAAAGTCAAGACAAAGATTATCGACTTCCTCCCGTATCCAAAGAATCCCTTTTCCCTTTACAGGCTATCAGTCAAACCAAGCAAGCTAAGTCAACGGCTGAGTAGGATCTCAACGGAAACAGGTTCAGCAAAGATGATCAAAAGGGCGTAAAATTGAGCACTTTCTTTGTTTGCAAGTAAGATGGACACTGGGTGGCAACAAAATAAGTCCATGGAAACTTACAGATGCTGACGGACTATAAGAAGTGTTATCTCTCAACAGTAAACCAAGATACTTTCTCAACTTAAATATTAATGAGACCAGGGTATCTGCTTTAATCTGTAGTGGGGTGGCCCATTGTTACTTCGGTAACAATTCTTCAAAAAGATTTTCATTTCATTGCAAGGCACCATTGAAGTCGACCAAGAAATAGGTAGTACAAACGATTCCATCAAGTTTGAACAGGCAGAGGGCCTAAGATATGAAGCAATCCTAGGTATTGATTTCTTACGCCAATTCAAATTTCAAATAGATTACGACACGAACTTATGGAGTCAAGATGAGTTAATAGGGAAAAAGTTCTATCCAATAGTGGAGGATTCTTTTTGTTTTTTGGCTACAGCAGCAGTTAAAGGATTACATCCCCTGTCTTCTAAGGAATAAGATGAATTGACTCTACTTTTGGCTAAACACATACCACCACGCCCCGAAAAGCTAGATGTCACGACTGCAGCCAAACATTGAACAAATATGCAAGGTTGGTCGTTAATTAAACAGAGATCACGTTGATACGCACCTGAGGTGTTGCAGGTAGCAAATGATGAGATTAAGAGGCTTAAACAGGAAAACATTATTAAAGATTGAAAAAGCGCCTGGTGCAGCTGTCCATTACTAGCTCCAATGGCTAACAGAAAATTTCGATTGTGCATCGATTACAGGAAGTTTAACGAAATCACCAAAAAGAATGCACACCTGTCTATACGTACATGGATACTATAATAATAGTCTTGTACAACTTTCATGGCCACAAGAAGTGGTACGACTGGCGTCTTGAACGCTCTTAAGGACGCTAACTTCGTTATAAATTGGGAGGTATCTAAGTTTAAATATGCCGAGGTAAAATACCTGTGGTATAAAATCGATAAATATGGATGAATGGTTGACCCTGATAAGCTCAAAGCAAGGGTTGAGTTTCCAGCTCCAACAAAACTAAAACAACCTAAGCGATTTATTGGTATGATTAGTTGGTACGCCAGCTTTATTAAAAGACTAGCTGATCTTAAGACACCACTAACAAATTTTATGTCTATAGCCTTCAAATAATAATGGACCATCAAACAAGAGCAGGCATTCAAGAAGTCAAAGCAGACTTTAACTGAGGCACTCGTTCTTGCAAGGCCTGATTTTTTAAAACAATTTGTTACAAAATACTGCTAGTGACTATGCCATAGCAGGGGTACTTACTCAGGAATTTGATGGAAAGGAACATTATATTCGTCGTGTAAGCAGGATCCTAAGTACAGCCAAACATAATTATACGGTAACAAGAACAAAAATGCCTAGCAGTACTTTGGTTGGTATACTGCCTTAGAGAATATTTTCAGGGAGAAAACTGAACAGTGATAACTAACCACAGTAGCCTTTTATGGTTAAACAAGCTCAAGAATCCGGTAGATAGGTTAGATCGTTAGAATACATGGCAGCATGAGGTAATGTTATCTCGACTACCCCTACGAAAGACGTTTGGTATACGAGGCGTATCAAGTCAGTAAAGCGGACTCCCCATAAATTCCCTAATTGGAAGATTTTAAAAGGCACATTGTGGTACCACAAACTTATAACTTTCATAGATCCTGTAATGTCAGATCTAGATGCGTGAAAAATTATCATTTCAAAATAAGCAAGACTAAAAGCATTACAGAAAGCGCATGCAGAGTCGCAGGCTGCGCATTTGAGAGTTGACAAGATATATTTGCGCCTAATTATGTACCATTATTAGCCAAGATGCTACCATGACATTACCAGATATGTGAGGAAGTGTCAAGAATGTCAGAGGGATAAAGTTCTACAGCAGATTCCTGCAGGTTTAATCGGGGAACGAAACATCGATTTACCCTGGATAGAAAAGGTTGCTAATATACTCGAGCCAAAACCGCTGTCTACGACCGGATATCCTAGTTTTTCAGGATCTTCTTACAAAGTATGTGGGATTGAAACCCCTTCAAAAAGTAGATGGCAAGAACGTTAGTAAATCCTTTAAGGATCTAATTTTCAACCGGAAGTAAGCCCCAAAATACACACTCACGAATAATAGGACTGAGTTTCTAATAAGGAGATCAAACAAACGTGTGCCAACTTAGGTGTCAAATATACTACAATACCACTGTATTCCACTTCCAGACTTGGACAAGGTAAAGGAGAGGCAGTGGCTGAGGTGGGAGGAACGGCTAAGCCGACAACAATCGATCAATCCGATTCTGGTCCAGGCGATTAGAATAGATGAATGCCTTCCTAGGGAAAAAAAGCATTTAGCTATGTCATCACGATCCGATATTCCTACCCCCTCTCCCCCCCCTCAGTATCATCATGAAGCAGCCAGAGCCAGTGTGAGACCTAGTAGAAAGAGAGGTAGCCCAAGTATTGCCTGATCATGAAGGCATGGACAGGGGGTGAGCTTAACTGGTGAATGCTCAAAGGGTGATCCATTGGTAAACGAGGAGATGGTCCAAGAATGGCCTGACCAACGGGTCACGGTTGAGAAAACTTAGTCCGCCAATAATCAAGACTTCCAGGTCACTCTTCCTGCCCTCATGTCGTTGACGGTGATAAGGCCTGCCAACTTCCCACACCCAGCCACTGGCAGTACCTAAAACTCTTCGCCGATCCCAATAAAAGAGGCAACGGCAACGCCAGAACTAGTTTTTGAGCCTGACTATTGGGGATAAGGAAGGTCGGGACACAGGTTCATGCGCTGTTACTGGCCTAGAACCTGGAAGTTTTGCCATCGGTGTGATACCCGATGTGTAACACTGGCACAGTGTCTGGACTGCCTGGAGAATCCTGGCTAGATGAATGGTGAGCATCTCTTGCCAAACAGGTGTGCCGTAACCCCTATCACCCCCAATGATTTTTTTTTCTCTACTTCTTCATTGTTGTTAAATATGTATCCGTTAGCATAACGTTTTTTACGTTCATTAGTTTTTTAAAAATTATTCTTTAATTTTTAGGTTCATTCGTACATATTATACTTGGAATGGTCTGTTAATGTTAGTCTTGGTAGTTTTTTTGGTTTACATCGTTTGATTATGTTTTTGTGTTAAAATCTTAGGGAACCTTTTATATTTTTTTTTCTCTCTTTGGAGAGATATTTTATAAATGTTTACTAATAACTGGCTATTTTAATTTAACGATTCTTATTTTTGAAAAAAAATCCCTTAGAGACAGTTATTAATACATCTTTCATTCAACTTAACTTACAACAAAATATTATAGTACAATACCCTTGTTGATAATAGTGGACACGTATGGCACCAATAGCTCTCCCTAAACCACAAACAATGTGTGACCAGCTGCTAGCAATTACCAGTCAAGGTATTGGCTGAATTTCGGCACCAGGAGGCTTTGTGGCAAATTACAAGGACAGAGTTTTGATTCCTTCGAATTGTATATAAAAAAACCTTTATTCTCTCACGGACAATTAAACGTTGCTTTATCAAGATGTAAGAATCCAAAAATAATTTTTATTCAAATTGAATCCGAGAATAAACTAGAAATTGAAAATATTGTTTGGTAAGAAATTTTTCAGTGATTGAAAAATATTCAACTTCAAGGGTCGTCATATTTTAACAGACATATGTTTATTTTAAAAAACCATGAAAAAAAATATGTGAAAAATGTGGAAAGGATTTTAAAAGAACAGATAAGTTAAAACAACACATGAAATGTCACAGCATTAAATTAACAAAATGAATAATTATTTCAAAAGCTTGATTGTGTTTGTCTATTTAATTATACTTGCTCCAGAACTCTGTCTTTTTATAAATAAAGTCCTTAGTTAATCAAGAATTTTATACGTGGGTAAAGTACAGATTGACCAGAAAGAGATTCGAAATGTAAAAGTTTAATCAAGTTGAGCAAATAATGGTCCTTCAGAGATATATAGTGAGTAAAAAGGAGATAATAGACAGAGGGGGACCTATGATCTGTGACTTAAAAAACCCTAAAAACGAGGTATGACCTGGGTACTAAATTACGTATATCTTTTAACATTTGAGATGGTAAAATATTCTATAAATAAGTATTTTTGGAGGGAGATGGAGAGGGAGCGAGGGGGATCTGAGAGAGAGTGAGGGGAAGGTTACTTAAATACAATTTGATCAAAAATGACGTGTAAAAACAAGAAAATAACTATGTGAATCAAGGGGAAGCTGAGGGGGAGCGGAGAAAGCAAAGTGGCTGAGACTTACTTTCGTGAATACAACTATATAATATAGGGATATATATATACGTTAGTGGCTTCGCCCCCCTGCGCGGACTGCGTGCCAACCCCCATTACAGAGTAATAATATAGTATCAGCCGTAAGTTGTTTAGTTACAGGTGTTTGTACTGCCATTTATGGATTCAGAGGTTTATCAACCTATTTTAATTTGGTTAAATTGAACTGGTGAAAAAAAAAAAACCTACTAAGGGTGAGCTGAGCAGACTAAAAATCATACAACTATACTTTTTCCATCACATCATAGTTAAGTTCAAGAACAATATATTTAATGCGATCACCTTTCGTACGCTGAAATTTCAAAGCAATACGCAAATGTTAAGAGCTGAATGTATTAATTTCTTCATCAAAATCATTATTCGGTATTCGAAATAATTTTTCTCCTTATTAAAAGAAATAACCTATGATTCTACTGTTAAATTTCGAAAACGTGGTTCATCACATGCACATCTTCTCGTAACACTACAACCTAACTATTAATAATTTGACTTAAAAATATTAATAAAATTATATCAACTTAAAAACCTTTAAATAATAAAAAACTTTCCAAGCTGGTTACTAAACACATGCTTCACGTTGCTTTTGAATAATGCCCATATTTAAATACATCCAATACCATACCTATACAAGATGTTTCTAAACTATTAGCTGACACAACATTGTTAAAAAATGGTCATCCCGAAGATATCAGAATTAATAATATTTCGGATAATTACGTATATTAAAATGAAAATTAACATAAATTTATAGTTGATAATGGTTGTACGGTAAAATAAAATTTTGTTAATGTGATATACAAAGTGACATGTTAAAGTTGGACAGCCTATTGTAAGTTGAGTAAGCAATAATACCATGGCAAAAATGACACTTTAGAGTAATTTGAAGATACTATTCTTCATAAAATTAATAATAATAATGTGGGAATCCCAGTTAAAAAAATAAAAAAATAATTTTTACAAATATTGACCAAATAGCGAATTAGTTATGTTTTTCGTGTTTTTCGTTGAATTTTGACGTGGGGTACACTTTATCATAACTATAAAAGTGACTTTGCTTTTGCAAGGAATTGATTTAAAAAATCCATAATGCCCCAAAGATTGAGTCATAATGACAGACCATCTGCAGTCGTACCATAACCAAATCATCGATCAATAAGGTAAGCCGTGTACCTACGCCGTATTTCGTCATGCTTGGTAATACGGCAGTGCTGTCTGATAGGGTGCAGTAGTTTACATTTACAAGTTTTGGAGTTCATCTTAAAGCAAAATGTAATAAAAATAATTTTCTTAATTTTTTCGTATAATAAATAATACTCAAGCAGCGCTGAGGGCCAACATTTTAAGAGGCTCTAATAGCTGCTACATAAATGAAAGACTATGCCAAAGTACCTCCTATTATTAGTAATTCTAGAATAATAATAATTTTAATAATTATAATAATTATAATAATAAAAGCAATAATACAAGCCATTGGTATAATGCTAGTAAAGGTAATATTATAACAAAAATGTACTGTAATGATATTTTTTGAGCAATCGAATAACACTGTTTATCCTTATTTTTAATTGATATCTATCCATGTATTTCGCAGGAAGCTGTTCCGTTTAGGGGTGGGTTTAGAACCTTTGACTTTCTACTCCCAAGTCAACGCCTCTCCTTATGCTTCGACTCCTCGTTTTTCAAGGTCATGTTTGATTTTTGTATAAATAATTGGTATTGTCAAAATACTATTATGCTTAGTTTTTTCGTAATTTTAAGAAAATTAATTTTTATTTTTGTTTATTTTCAGCATTTTCTATTCTACGATAAAGCGTGCAAACGCCGCACCAGGCAGATTCAAGATGCACTAATTTTTTTTTTTTTAGCAATAAATTCGGCACCTGTAAAATCGCGTACGAGTATACCAAAATCAACAATTATTCAGTATGACTTATGTATTCTGAAGCTAACGATTAAATAACAACTTAATCAACTACAATACTTGTTGATTGTCGGATAATGGTTACTTAAAGTGCGTAGCGTATAATTTTTCAAAGTCATGATAGCCAGATAGTAATCAAAACCACAAACCTATTGACCACTTCTACCCGCCTTAATTGATTGCTTAACATAATCGCATAAGCCACACAAGCAAAAACTTTACTATTTATATTTTAACTCAGACATAATCTGACCACGGTTAGTATCTTGACTAATCCATTGTTAGACAACTTTTTATATCTTGGCTTGGCCAAGATTTAACCTCTGTTCGTATCTTGGCTCGGCCACGACTTCATCTTTAGTTCTATTTGGCTCACCAGAAATTTCACCATCGATCGTCTCTTGGCTCGTTAAAGATTTGACCTGTGTTCGTATCTTGGCTTGGCCGAAAATTTAATATGTGTTAGGATTGAATTTGTTTTGTACGTTAAAGATTTTATCATCGATCTTATATTGGCTCAGCCAAGATTTGACCATTGTTTGTATTTTGGCTTGGCCACGATTTTATCTTTATTTGTATTTGGCAAACCAAAGATTCCACCATCGATCGTCTTTTGGTCCATCCCAGATTTAATCTCTGTTCGTATTTTGGTTTGGCCGAAAATTTTATATCTGTTTGTATAAGGATTATGTTCGATTTGTACACTAAAGATTTTATCATCGATCTTATCTTGGCTCAGCCAAGATTTGACCACTGCTCATATTTGGGCTCGGCCAAGATTTGACCATCGACCGTATTTTGGCTCGGCCAAGATTTGACCATCGACCGTATTTTGGCTCAGCCACAATTTTACATCGGTTTGTATTTGGTACACCAAAAATTTTAACATATATATTATCTTGGCTCGGCCTAAATTTGACCACTGTTCAAATATTGGCTTGACCGTAGTATAACCATTAATCGTATAATGGCTTGGCCAAGATATTAGTTTTTTTAATACTCTTTCTTGGCCAAGATAAAACCACTGCCCGTCCCTTAACTTGGCCATGATTTTACTTTAATTTATATTTTGGCCAACCCAAAATTTTTCTACAGTTCGTATCTTGACTTGGCCAAGATTTGACCACTGTTCGTATCTTGGCTTAGCCACGATTTCATCTCTATTTATATTTGGCACACCATTAATTTCACCATCAATCGTCTCTTAGCTCGTCGAAGATTTGACCTCTGTTCGTATCTTGGCTCGGCCGAAAATTTTATATGTGTTAGGATTAAATTTGTTTCATACATTAAAGATTTTATCATCAATCTTATCTTGGCTCGGCCAAGATTTTACCACTGTTCGTATCTTAGCTCGGCCGTACTATGACCATTGTTCGTATTATGTCTCGGCCATGGTTTCAGTGCTTTCAATACTTTTCCTAGGATAAGATTAGACCACTGCCCATATTTCTACTTGGCCATGATTTTATCACAGTTTGTATTTTGGCTGACCCAAAATGTGACCATTGTTTGTATCTTGGCTCGGCTAAAATTTGACCAATGTTCGTATCTTGACTTGGCTAAGATTTGACCACTGTTTGTTTCTTGGCTCGGCCACGATATCATCTTTATTCGTATTTGGCACACCAAAGATTTCACTATCGATCATGTTTTGGTCCTTCCAAGATTTAACCTCAGTTCGTATCTTGGCTTGGCCAAAATTTTTATGTGTTTGTATTAGGATTGAATTTGTTTTGTACATTGAAGATTTTATCATCGATCTTATTTTGTCTCTGCCAAGATTTGACCACTATTCGTATCTTAGCTCGGCCGTACTATGACCATTGTTCGTATTATGTCTCGGCCATGGTTTCAGTGCTTTCAATACTTTTGCTTGGACAAGATTAGACCACTGCCCATATTTCTACTAAGCCATGATTTACACAGTTTGTATTCTGGCTGACCCAAAATTTGACCATTGTTTGTATCTTGGCTCGGCTGAAATTTGACCACTGTTCAAATATTGGCTTGACCGTAGTATAACCATTAATCGTATTATGGCTTGGCCAAGAGTTGACCACTGTTCGTATCTTGGCTCGGCCACAATTTTATCTCTATTTCTATTTGGCACACCATAAATTTCACCATCAATCGTCTCTTGGCTCGTCGAATATTTGACCTCTGTTCGTATCTTGGCTCGGCCGAAAATTTTGTATGTGTTAGGATTAAATTTGTTTCATACATTAAGGATTTTATTATCGATCTTATCTTGGCTCGGCCAAGATTTGACCACTGTTTGTTTCTTGGCTCGGCCACGATTTCATCTTCATTCGTATTTGGCACACCAAAGATTTCACTATCGATCATGTTTTGGTCCTTCCAAGATTTAACCTCAGTTCGTATCTTGGCTTGGCCGAATAATTAAAAATAATTTTATGTGTTTGTATTAGGATTGAATTTGTTTTGTACATTGAAGATTTTATCATCGATCTTATTTTGGCTTTGCCAAGATTTGACCACTATTCGTATCTTAGCTCGGCCGTACTATGACCATTGTTCGTATTATGTTTCGGCCATGGTTTCAGTGCTTTCAATACTTTTGCTTGGCCAAGATTAGACCACTGCCCATATTTCTACTAAGCCATGATTTACACAGTTTGTATTCTGGCTGACCCAAAATTTGACCATTGTTTGTATCTTGGCTCGGTTGAAATTTGACCACTGTTCGTATCTTGACTTGGCCAAGATTTGACCACTGTTCGTATCTTGGCTCGGCCATGATTTCATCTCTATTTGTATTTGGCTCACGAAAGATTCCACCATCGATCGTCTTCTAGTCCGTCCAAGATTTAACCTCTGTTCGTATTTTCGCTCAGCCGAAAATTTTATATCTGTTTGTATTAGGATTAAGTTCGATTTGTACATTAAAGATTTAATCATCGATCTCATCTTGGCTCAGCTAAGATTTGACGACTGTGTGTATATGGGCTTGGCTAAGATTTGACCATTGACTATATTTTTGTTTAGCCACAATTTTTTATCTGTTTGTATTGGATACACCAAAAATTTTACTATCGATCTTATCTTGGCTAGGCCAAGATTTGAACACTGTTCAGATCTTGGCTCGGCCGTAGTATGACCATATTTTGTTTTATGGCTTTGCTAAGATGTTATTTTTTTTAGTACTTTTGTCAAGCAAAGATAAGATCACTGCCCGTCTTTCGGTTCGACTATGATTTCACCACAGTTTGTATTTTGGCCTAAACAAAATTTTCCCACTCTTCGTATCTTGAGTCAGCCAAGGTTTGACCACTGTTTGTATCTTCACTCGGCCATACTATGACCATTGTTCGTGTCACGGCTTGGCCAAGATTTTACTCATCTTACTACTTCTGTTTAGCCAAGATTAGTCCCCAGTTTGTATTTTGGCTCGCCCACGATGTCATTTCTGTTTATATTTGTTACAGCCAAAATTTTACTATCGATCGTACATATATAAAAAGTATTTTGCGCTCGAGATGAAAAATGTCATTTGCATGTCGGTCACAAACATACAAAAACTCTGCCCTCCGTTTGCAAATTTTGTGCTTTGCGCCCTTGGTACGGAATATACTATTACGCCCTAGGGCGCAAAGTGAGCTTAAGGTTGCAGCGGCTGGTGTTTGATGGGCGTTTATTTTTTTACCTTCGCGCGTTTATTATTTTACCTATGTCGGGCGTTTTTGAGAGGCTACTGTGCTGTTGGTAGATAATTAAGCATCCTTCGCTTACGTGCACTTGTTCAGGACCGTCCCAACGGTATTTTGGGCGTTGTTTTGCAAACCGTCGGGGAGAGATAAACATTGCTTGAGTAAGTACTATATCCCCTAAAGGGTGCAATGTGAATTAATTGACTGATTTGTATAAAAAATAAGCTTACTATTTCCATACACTCATTGCAAACTATCAATTTTCTGAATAATTTACATAACCAGATGAGTAAATTCGATTATTATGTAAATATGTCGAAATCCACGGAAAAAAATCACTTTTGGGGTACCAAAAGTTAGAAGATCGTTTTCATCGATTACATCATCCACAACCTAAGGATCGGGTTTAAACTGGGCTCATTTTTATCTTCTTGGATAGGTTCATTTGATACGGCCAGCATAACACAAAATTTAAGCTCTGGGAAGAGCTACGGCGATAAAAACGGAGATACTTTAAAATCGATGTTTCGTCAAAGTATTGCTTTGGCAGTTTGGGCTGTATTCTGATCCTGACTTAAGTCAGAGTATTGACTTTAAAAGCCATCGAAATAGCAAAAAAATACCTTTAATTTGAGCTCTGTTAAGTTAAATCCAATTAATAAAATTGCAGTTATCGTCAGTCAAAAATTCGTGCAGAAAAACTTGAAATCGACCAAAACCCTGCTTTTTTAAACGTTATTTTAATTTGCTCATTACTTTCGATCCAAGCATTATTTTTTCCTTATGCAAAACTTAATTTAAAGAACTTCGACAGGATTTTCAAACCACTATTTGAGAGAAATCACTTGAACTTGACTCTGAGCCAAACAGAAATCAAACACCTACGTACAAAAAAAATTAGGATTATGGTGGTGTTACTGCTCAGGCTGTAGATCAGCTGTGGTTTTAAGTACAATATTTACTGGTAATATACTTGATAAAGCTCAGAAAGAGCTTTCATTGAATCTCTTGTAAAGCTTTACATGTTATGTAAAAGTGAAGTTACAAGGGTTTTAATGTTGTGTCAAAAAAAAAAAAATTAACAAAATACTCTGCTCAACCACACAAGGAAATACATTAATGCAGACATGCATTTTCACATTTTATTCAAACGTTTACAAAAATTGCTCGATGTTAGTACCATTGTGCTCTATCACACAGCGCATCCTTCTTGTGATGGATCGCCTGACGTTGCGTAAATGTTGAACTGTAATTGCTGCACATTCTCGTTGAATTCTGTCCCTCATATTCTCTGGAGTAGTTGGTGGTTCACGGTAGCACCGATCTTTTAGGTATCCCCAAAGGTTAAAATCAAGTGGCGTTAGGTCAGGTGACCTAGCCGGCCACCTTCTGGGACCATTTGTCCCTATCCATCTCCTTGAAAAGTATGCATGAAGACACTTAGATGCATCTGTAAACATTTGACAATAAAAAAACTATAAACTGTCAATTGGGATCAAATAAATATTTTTTATAAGCACGTCACGTGGTTGTAAACTGAGCAAAGTGTTAAAATAAACTGTAAATAAAAAATACTCAAAAATCAGGCCTAGAGGAGCACTCGAGCTTAAAATTTTATTTTTAAAGCTTATTTTAGATACAAAACGATGAATATCGTTGGATTTCTCCAGTACAAGACTTCATTACGTTTTTTAAGCCATAAAAGACCGCCAGGCTTGGAAAATAAAAAATTTTCCGCGGGTACGCATTTACTTGTATACGAAAAAAATCAGAAAAAAAAATCATAACGATTTTGGGAGCTCGTGTGCCAGGATAAAAAGTAGTAAGATAGTAGTGATGGTGATGGTAGTGAAGATGGTATTAGGAGTAAAAGTGGTTGTAGAAGTATCAGCGAAGTATTCGTGAAGTAACGTAAAAAAAAAAATCTTCAAAATTACCCTGGTGGTTGTGAGCTGGGGCTCTATCCTACTGCCACCATACATCACGAATTGGTATAGGGTTGTTCTCTAACAAGCGTGGTAGATTGTTTCGCAAGAAATGATGGTACATGATACCATTGAGATTACCGGGAAAAAAGTGTGGACCAACAATCCTATTCCCAAGGATTCCTGCCCAAACGACCAACCTCCACCTACGTTGATTTTCTACTTCATGGATGTCGTGTGGATTCTCTCCTCTCCTCGACCAATTTCTTGTATTTTGACGATTGAGAGTGCCACATTGAGTAAATGTACTCTCGTCTGTGAAGCAGATTCTCTCTGTAAAGTCTGGATCGTCACGAAGTCTGCGTTCTAGCCATCGTGCAAAATTCACCCGACGTACTGGATCACCTTCGTGGATTCTTTGCACTTTTCGTAGCTTATACGGATAGCGAGTCATCTTAGCAATCAGTCGAACAGTTTCTCTGTTAGCATCAGTGGGTATTAAATGTTATCGGTGTTATAAATGCCGTCTATTTTTGCTACCATGAGACGTAAAAATTGCCATAAACGTGCATTGAGAAAGGTCAAATTTGATTGAATAAAAATTTGAAATTTAATGTGTTACTCACGACCCCTCACCCCCCACCCCCACCCCCCCTATAACCTTGCCTCACAGCTAGCAGCAAATCGAAAATCACACGTATTGGATGATCAAAAGTGCGGAAGGCATATTCAAGCTGTACAAATGTCTCCCGCTGTTATCTGTACATAGGTAAGTTAACAGATGTATTTAAATGTATTTGAACGGATTTTATAATTTTTAAGTAAGGTTTTAAGCATTAAGTAACGATTGAGATTAAAACAATAATATCTTAGGTATTATTATTTCAACTAAATATGTAGCCTGTATGCTTTTACCGTAATACGATCGCTGTAGGCGTAAAAAAATTATAACAGATTCGTGTGATGAATCTATCGACAGCATAGTAAAAACAGATTCGTGCCCTTAAAACCGGTGTTATTTCACAATCAGCTATGTACATCACGAGAGGCACGTGACGTGTTGAGATCTTACTTAACCAATGAGTCAAAAGAAATAAGTAAACACGAGCTTTCAAGCTACAGCAGGGGTACACAGATCCGATGGGCGTTTGAGCGAGTGCTACAAGCGTGAGGGGGAAAGGTCTTCTAGCCACATAATCGATTTAATTTTATACGCCACATAATTCAAAAATTACAAATTTAATGTGTTACTCATGACCCCTTACGAAATTTTAACGATTATGTAGCAATGAGACCCCCCTCCCGCTTATAGCACGCGCTCAAACCCCCATCGGATCTGTGTACCCTTGCTGCAGCTTAAAAGTTCGTGTTTACTTATTTCTTTTGACTCGTTGGTTAATTAAGATCCCAACACGTCACGTGACTCTCGTGATATACATAGCTGATTGGAAAAATAACACAGGCTTGAAGGGCACGAATCTGTTTTTACCATGCTGTTGATAAATTCATCACACGAATCTGTAATAGTTTTTTTACGCCTGCAACGATCGCATTCCGGTGAAATCATACAGACAACGTATTTTTGTTGGAATAATGATACCTTACATCATATTGTAATGCTCAAATTACTTATGCTGTGGTACTTCCACCCTTCTCCTATACATCGGCTTGACTCGAGTACTGTAATGCACACCCAGATAGGTACATATTTACTGATCGCCCAGAGAAAAAAGGAAGCAGAGACAGAGAGAGAGAGAGAGAGAGAGAGAGATTATGGAGGATAAAAAATAGTCAGGAATAGCCGGGCATTGTGATTTAAAATGTATTTTGAACATGTATACTTACGAAGATGTCTCGCAAGAGCCCGCACACTTTGTCGAGGCTGATTGTTCAGGGCAGCTTCAACTTGGTGTCTCAAAGGACCATCGCGATTTCTTCTTTGCCTTGGTTGCTGCGGTGGATCTACTCTACCATGTTGCTCATAAATTCTCAAAATTCTATAAACGGGAATAAAAGACACGGATCGTAATATTTTCACACGAGCTTGAGAAACAGAAAAAAAAATAAGTTAGTACAACTGAAACAATTTACATAGAAAATTATAAAAATGCCAAAGATATGCATGGAAAGTAATTTGTTTGAATTTCTTTTTTTAATTAATAATTACCTCATGAAAGTTTGTCGTGAGGGACAGTACATTTGGGGTGCTGTTCCTAATATAAACGTCTGGCAGCTTGCATAATACGTACACCGTTTACCGTAGTTTCAAAAATGCACCTAATGATGATCATTCGATGCTGTGCGACATCCACGGCAAAGGAAATCAAAATAAAAATAAGTCAATAGTATTACTATTTACACCGAATAACCAACAAAGAAAACTATAGTACGACGTAACCAACTTGAGTTATACATCAACTGATTGACAGTTGTTGACACAGTCTACAACATAGTAACGTATAAATATTCTGAAAACACGTTAAACATTCTTTTTTTTCGATTTAATTGAGTTCAATGTACATCAAACCAGAACGTGTACAGTCCAGGGAAAAAGTCAGAAACAAATCATAACTTTTTTTGTGTTCTTGTGCCACGATAAAAATAAATAAAATACATTTCTATGATATCTGCTTATAATCTTCATAAGTTTTTTATAAGTCGTTGAGGGCTGCCAGGTCTTAAGAATAAAGAATTTCGATTATTTTTATTCTGGGACAAAAACCCAAAAAAAAATGATTTATTTTTTGATTTTTTCCGTACAGGCATTTTTGCATATCTACAGAAAACTCTTAATTTTTAATTCTGGGCAGCCCTTCACTGATTAAAAAACACACAAATTATGAACGTACATAATAGAAACGTAGTCTGTTTATTTTTATCGTGGCACAATTGCCTAAAAAAAAATTATGATTTTTTCTCGTATATTTTCCGCAAAGGCGTTTTTGTGTATGTACGAAACACTCTTAATTTTTAATGCCAGGTGGCCTTTCGCTGCTTAAAAAACACATAGAAATCATGAACGGACATCATAGGAATGTAATTCATTTATTTTCATCCTGGCACCCGTGCTCCAAACAAAGTTATGACTTTTTTTCCGATTTTTTTCGTGTACGGGTAAATGCGTATCCGCGGAAAATTCTTAATTTCTTAGCCTGGCGGTCTTTTATGGCTAGAAAAACAAATTGAAGTCGTGTATTAAAGAAGTGCAACGATATTTATTGTTTTCTAGCTAAAATAAGCTTTATACAAAAATTTTAAGCCCTAGGTCCGATTCGATTCGTCACTGGTGAGGCTACTTCGGCGTGGTTCTAGTTTCAGCTCCATATGTTATTGATATAAGTCTGTATTTCATAACTATAATTTTATTATCACCTTAATTTTCCACCGACAGTATTCTATATACCATGTTAGTGAGCTCATGTTTTGTCATGTTTCAGTTACGTTCAATTCTTTAACCTTCAAAGTACGTAAATCATGGCTACACCAGTTTATAATTTTGAGTACTTAGCATTTCATCATTACAGTCCACTTTTTATACTTTGGAAAAAACTTTCTCAAGCACATGAACAAGAATGTTTCACCAAAGACCAATGGCTGAGGGAAACGATAAATGAAATGGGTGTCGAGGACGTAAGACGGATTTCTATTGAGTCACTCCAAATATTTCTTCTCGAGAAAGGATTGGAACTATTCAAGACTCCTCTTTACGAAATCAGTGCACCCTTAGATTTAGCAAGCTGGTTACACCGGTAAATTAATACTTAATACACCTATTTTATAAAATATCAGTTTTACAGTCGTAGTTTAAATGGTTAGAGCGGTTTAACTCTCCAGGGTGATCTGGAAGTAGGCTTCCTAGGCGTCTTAAATAGTTGTGAGTTTGTTAAGAGAAAAAAAGTGATGAGATCTGAGGGTAGGTGTTAAAAGGAGAGCGGTTATATTGGTTATAGTTTGTCAAGATAGGGAAAAAGTGATCAGTGGTTCAGAGTAGATTAACTATGGGGCTCCTGTCATCCCTTTACCTCCTCAATCAATACTCGTGATAAGGGAAGAGGAAGATATCTCCTCTGATGTCCAGACCCCACGTGCTATAGCGTAAGGGAGTATTTGCTATGCGCTTTTACGGTGCTGCCCTCATTGTTATCAATTGCCTGTGTTAAATTTTATGGGGCAAAATAGGTGAAGCGGCCCCCGTCAACAAAAGTTCTTTACATTCCCATAAGAATACGTGTGAAAGTGACAAGTAGCGCTAAATGACAAGTGGATAGTGAACAGCATGCGGTCTTAACGCTAGAGGGGGGATTTCCTCCCTCCACTACTATTAAGAGTTTTACGGGTAAATAGGGGAGTGCAAGAAACCTTATAGTTTGTATACTGTTACAGTATATTTCAGAAATATATGAAAGGGTTTTCGTGATAATAAAGAGCTAGAGCAAAGGTAGAAAAACAATTAAATAATCTAATTTAAATTTCTTTTAAGCCCTGGTGCTTTAAATAGGATTTATTGTAATCCTAATAGAAGAGATGCTACTTCTTTCTACGAGGAACTGTGTAAACCAGACGCTGCACCAAATCCTCAGAACAGCTCACAGGCTTTCCGCACTATCTGCTCAGTGATTTATTTTAAATACCTTGAAGAAAACTTGAGCAATTACCATGAGGAATGTGACTTGATTGATTTGCAGGTGGTTGCAAAACAGTTTGTGTAAGTATTACAAATCATAATATACAATTTTATCAACTGTTCTGGTTGATATAAATCTTTGTAATGATTGTACTACTCGTTGAGGGAACAAAAAAGTCTTATGCTATCTCAGAGGTCTCAGAGGGTGTTGATGGTGAAACAGCAAAAAGGAAATAATGTTAACAGTAAAGGAAGACAACGATTACGGTAAAAATTATAGAATATATCTCTAATCAAAGAAAATTAGGTATTTATTAACATCAGCAAAAGAGTGGTTAGCTTTTTGATTTCCATGTACTTTTTACCTAGCTCATTGGAAAAATATAACAAATTTATAGCTGACTTCTATTGACGAAAAAATAGCGTTCAAAATTTGTAACGCTTGTATTTCAGATTAACGATTACAAGCAATCAGAAGGGCTTCAAAAAATTCATTAACTTTAGCTACTTCGCATGTATTTGTTTGCACGCTATTTTCTTATAAATGAGCACCATCTGACAATTTGTATTTTTTTTTTAATCAGTAGGGTCGAAAAGACACATAAAAATAAAAAATCAAAATACTCTAGTGATAATACAGATTCAGGGCTGATTTTCTTATGCTATTACCTTTGACATAAATTCCAAAAATGTGTATTTAAAATATTATATGGTGTTATTATATATCACTTTGAATAGAAACCTCGAAGCAAATCGTCTTGGAGACACGAAAGATCAAGATTATGAAGTAAGGTTGAAAGCTGTTATTGCCCGTGAAAAAGCTATTGACGAAAGAGAAGTGGCTTTGATATTACGGGAAAATCGAGTGAAAATGCAGGAAGCTATGATGGCTCGTGATAATGATTTAACATCACCCATTCAACCGATCGCTCAGCCTTCTTCCCTATCCAATTCTCCAACCAATTTACACTTTCGCTTTCAACCTGTTTCAAACTCCACACCATGCTTTCAACCTCTCCATCGCTCCTTATTTCATACACATTCTCATTCTCAATCGCCATCTTCACATAGATTCCACTCTCACTCCTGCCCCTCTTCACCGTTTGATTCTGGCTCTCGCTCTTTTCACTCTCAAAACCATGCTTTCTCTCGCTCTTTTTCTAAATCACGATCCCAGTCTCTATCGGGCTGCTCTCGATCTCACTAACGGTCCCCTTCTAACAATCGATCAATCCTAAATTCTACACGATGCTCATCAGATCAGCGAGTTGAGAAAGCCCTGCATGAAGCATCTGAATAAAAACGCAACAGCCTCTATCATTTTACAAAGTTGGTGAGTTGGTGTGGCTTGGTGGCCTGCCGTCGTACTGTTCGAAGCTCCAAAAAAAACAGGAAAATCGAAGATAAAGGGTGAGTTTATTTAAATTTTTTGGTTTATAGAGCATGCATTAAACGCCCCGTAATTAATTAAGTTAGTTGTTTCCTAATATATAGGTCAACTGCATACAAATAAATGTTATGTCGTGATTGACAGTATGAGTAGATTTAATCCGAGAATCTTTCTTC
The DNA here is from genome assembly GCF_036245765.1 of Copidosoma floridanum. Lineage (NCBI taxonomy): Eukaryota > Metazoa > Arthropoda > Insecta > Hymenoptera > Encyrtidae > Copidosoma > Copidosoma floridanum. The sequence continues at coordinate 13,080,143 of NW_028321885.1, forward strand.
TGCCTCTGTGAACTTTTACATAGTTAATAATAATTTTATGATTTCCAATTAGTTTTCCATATATTTGTTATTAAATATTGCCGTATATTCAATTATTTTCTAAATATTTTCATGAATTAATCGAGTTCTTAATACAAATAACACAGGTAAAGTATAGAGTTAAAAATTATCAAGAATGAATGTATCCTTACATTAAAGATAGTATTTAGCAGTTATACATTTATTTTGAAGTACATGGTACCTCACAATAGTAGTAGTAAGATTTTTTAGTGTTACGCTTTTGCTCAAATGTTATTAGTGATTAAATAAGTTATTTCTGGACAAAGATATGTAATCAATTACGTTGTATATCGATCTGAAATTTTAAACATATAAAATTACATGTAAATTAATTTTTCTAAGTTTTGTATACGGGTGATTCTGCCGTAAGTGACTTACGAAGCGTAATCACGTAAAGTTATGTTAAAAGTGTTAAACTTTCTTGGAAAAAATTTTTAAGCTGATATCTTGACTACAAAAAAAGATACTTAAAAAAATCTAGTCAAAATGTCACATCCGTACTCCTGTCCCAATCTCAATTTCACACATAAAAGCGCCTACTAGAAAAAATAAGCTTTTCTGCCATATCCTCACACATACATTGTTAAGTATGGACGTTGTCTGTCATATTTATGTTATTTTTGCATTCATGCCATAATAACATTAATTTTTAATCAATAAGCAAGAGTTTTCATGACATACAAGATGTCCCGCAATTTGTGTACAAATATGGATACTGAAGGAATTACTTTAAGAACTGCACTGTTGTATTTAACGCCTTCAAGTGGTCAATTTCTCAACCTCACATCTACACAAAAAAAACGCACCGGCCAAAGTTGTCGAAAGTTTTAGCCTCTTTGATCGATACGTATTTGAATTTTCAATTTTCGAGCATACAAAAACTTTGGTCACATCCATCAGGCCCTAGCCCTAAAACTCTGTTCCTTACACATAAGAGTAAAACTTTTTTTCTAGAAGTATTTGTCGAAGACATATTACATGTATGCCGAAAATCATTTATATTGAGTCTATGAGCAGCAATAGTACTTTAATGCTTGGAATGTCATATCCCCAACCATCACATCCGCACCCATTAAAAAATAAAGCGTATCTTTCTCCCCTTCGGTGCAGTGGATTTTTGCCAAACTTTTTTTTAGACTATTGATGCTAAAATAAAAGGTATGTGTCTCGGCGTTCGGTCAAAGTGGCCTTTTTTCGCGAGATACACCGGTAAACGGTGATTTTGCTTCCAACGCTATAGCGAAGCCGCAAGCTATTTAAAATTGCCCTCACTAGGCTTACATAATAGTTAAAAGGTAGCTGAATCAATTAAAATAAGATTGTGGAATTTCGCCCCATGAATTAAAAGTAACAGTGATTTATCGAAAAACAACAAATTTCGGTCAAATATTAACAAAATGTCATTTTCAGTGATTTTTGTTGCCCTTCTTCGAAGCACCGTAACTTTGAAACAGCGGCACCGAGTGTAACAAATTTTTTTTTTGTATCGATAGAAAATAATCTCAGTTTTTGATTGAGCTGAGTTAAAATAGTTAATTTAACTGTGCATGCAACTTTACCTACGCATTACAGAAGTAGACGTATTTTTCCCAAAAATGAACTAAAATTCACTTTTAAAAATATTGTATATCTTTTGACAAAAAAAATTTGTAGTAGAATTGCCTCGGATACTTGTTATAAATGGTATCTCAAATCAAAATGCCTAGAAAAAAAAATGTTTCCAGCAACTTTTTCTAAAACCATAATTGAAGTCATTTTGAGCCAGTTACGGCGGAACCACCCATATATGTATACATATTGTAGATTTTAGAAAAAACTACTTTAAAGCTTGGAACTTTTATACATCAGTGAAATATAATATAATAAATAACATTACTTGTCGACAGAATTAAAAATACGATTTTACGGGCCGAATAATGGTGAAATGTACGTGAAAAACCATGCTAACATCTGTCCAATCGACTACAAATAAACTGACGATATGATTAAAACGATCAGCCAGAAGAAAAAGCAGAATAACATCGAACAAGAAATTATTCATGCTTGTATAGAAGCTGACATTAATACGTCCAAGACGTAATTTTGAAACACAGACAAAAGTATTTTATTATTTATACTTTAAGAATTACTTTTTTTTCTAGAATAAAAGTAAAAATGTTATCAATTATACTGCTTTCGATATACATTACTATTTTGCACATTTATGAGTAGAAGATTTCTTATAAATAATTGAATTAATTATTATAAGTATCATCACTTTTACAATAATTCAATAATACTATAAATGGTAAGTAAAAAATATTGAACTAAGACGAAAATAAAAGACGTACAAAGTTAAAATTTTGTTTAATCCAAACATGGGTACACTTTTCACCTGGTAAAACATTTTGGGCCAAAGTAAAACACGGTCAATGGTCAAATCTGAGCCGAGCCTAGATACAAAGAGTCGTAAAATTTTAGATAGGCCAAAATACGTACAAAATACACAGTATGGCCAGGCAAAGATACGAACAGTGGTCAAACCTTGGCTGACTCAAGATACGAATAATGGTAAAATTTTGGGTTAGCCAAAATACCAACTGTGTAAATCATGGCTGAGTGGAAATATGGGCAGTGGTCTAATCTTGGCCTAGCAAAAGTATTGAAAGCACTGAAACCTTGGCCAAGCCAAAATACGAACAATGGTCATTGTGCGGCCGAGCCAAGATACGAACAGTGGTCAAATCTTGGCCGAGCCAAGATAAGATTGATGATAAAATCTTTAATGTCCAAAACAAATTCAATCCTCACACATATGAAATTTTCGGCCAAGCCAAGATACGAACAGACGTCAAATCTTGGCCGAGCCAAGATACAAGAAGTTGTCTAACAATGGATGAGTCAAGATACTAACCGTGGTCAGATTACGTCTGAGTTAAAATATAAAGAGTGAAGTTTTTGCTCGTGTGGCTTATGCGATTACCTTAAGCAATTAATTAAGGTGGGTAGAAGTGGTCAATAGGTTTGTGGTTTTTACCACTATCTGGCTATCATGACTTTGAAAAATTATACGCTACGCACTTTTAGTAACCATCATCCGACAATGAACAAGCATTGTAGTTGATTAAGTTGTAATTTAATCGTTAGCTTTAGAATACATAAATCATATTGAATAATTGTAGATTTTGGTATACTCGTAGGCGATTTCACACGTGCTGACTTTCTTGCAAAAAAAAAAAAAATTAGTGCATCTTGAATCTGTCTGGTGCGGCGTTTGCATGCTTTATCGAAGAATAGAAAATGCTGAAAATGAACGAAAATGAAAATTAATTTTCTTAAAATTATGAAAAAACTAAACATAATAGTATGTTGACAATACCAGTTATTTATAAAAAAAATTCAACATGGCCATGAAAAACCGGAAGTCGAAGTATAAGGAGAGGCGTGGACTTGGGAGTAGGAAGTCGAAGGCTCTGAACCTACTTCTGAACGGAACAGCGCCCTGAGAAATATATGGATGGATATCAATTAAAAATAAGGCCCTCAGCGCTGCTTGAGTACTATGTATTATACAAAAAACTTTCGTATTAGAACGAGGAAATTATTTTCATCACATTTTGCTTTAAGATGAACTCCAAAACTTGTAAATGTAAACTACTGCACTCTATCAGATGTCACTGCCGTATTACCAAGCATCACGAAATACGGCGTAGGTAAGGCTTACCTTATTGATCGATAATTTGGTTATGGTACGACTGCAGCTGGTCTGTCATCATAACTCAATCTTTGGGGCATTACGGATTTTCTAAATTAATTCTTTGCAAAAGCAAAGTCAATTTTATAGTTATGATAAAGTATGTCCCACGTTAAAATTCAACGAAAAACACGAAAAACATAACCAATTTACTATTTGGTCAATATTCGTAAAAATAATTTTTTTTATTTTTTCAACTGGGATCCCCACATCATTTTTATGAATTTCATGAAAAAGAGCATCCTCAAATTACTCTAAAGTGACATTTTTGCCATGGTATTATTGCTTACTCAACTTACAATAGGCTGTCCAATTTTAACATGTTACTTTGTATATGCCACATAAGCATTGAATATTATGCATCTATTGAGAGTATAAGATTTTTGTACGACTATATTTATTGAGGTAGAGATAGTAGAGATAGAGTTTTTATTATATTTAAGATTAAGTAATTCTGATGATGAAATTCTAGATTAAATACAAAACTTTTTTGATGGTAGTTATTTTAGTCTAATAAAAGCTGAATGAAGATTGCAAGAATATCTCATTTGTGGTAGGAGACACAAGGTTAAGAATCTTGCTGTGCACCTCGAGAAGAAACAGAAATTAATTTTCGAAGGAAATAAAATTGCAAAGATAATCAAAAAAATGCAAAAGCATTGAATAACTTGGTTTGAGTTGCATAAAATTAATCATTTTGCAAAATCTTTAAAGTATCTTAATATCCCAGAAAAGTGAATTTTTAATAATCAACTAAAAATTTGGGTAAAAAGAAAGAGAAAAATAAAAAATACTGCAAAAGATAGTTTGAATACAGTATCATTAAAAAATCTTGGGAGGTTTATTGTTCAATAAATATTTAGTAAAAAGAAAGAAACAACTTTATTTAACCATTTAAAAACACATAAAGATATAAAATATAAAATACTCAGATACTACAGTTACCATAGGTTTGATTGAGTATGATTCATAGATCGGTGATACTTTTCAACAAGCTAGTACTTGCATGCTTCTTCATCAATTAAAAAAATTTTTGGCGTGGTTTTTTATATTCAGAGAATATACAAGGTGATACAATTTGGAATAAGAATAAAAACTATTTTTGTGAAGATTTTATTTGTCATGAAGAAAATTGTACTGTTCTGTACATTAACAAAATTTTTGAACTTGAAGATAAATCATGTAAATGATTTGATTTACCTGTACTAATTTAAATTAACCTACATAACAATAATGACACAGAGAAAAATGCATTATGTAAACATATATTTAATTTGATGTATGATCAGCTAAACAATAAACAAAAATTTTTTTTTTTAAATTGTACATAAAAAATTTTAGAAGATTTATTTTATAAATGGTCCTGGGGGATCCGGAAAAATTTTTTAAAACAAATTTATTACCTTATATCACAAAGAAAAAGAATTTTGTTAATGGCATGGGCTGGCATTACGTCAGTGCTATTTTTAAAAGGTATGTTCAGTCAGAGAACTTTTTGCTTACCTTTGAATTTAAATAATGTTGAGCCTGAATTTTTCGAAATCAGATCTGAAAAAAAAAAATTACTTGGAATCGATTTGATAATTTTGGATGAAGCTTCTATAGTTCTGAAAAAATCTTTAGAGATAGTAGACAGAACTTTGCGGGGCTGCCAGGGTTCGTGGGGTGCTTTGAAGACCGTGCGGGGGCCAGGGGTGGCTCAGTGGGTCTTCGGCTATTAGTTTGTTGGGTTTAAGTATCATTGACAGTAATCTAATTTTTCCTTATTTTTTGGGGTTGTGGAGGTGGCGGTGAGGCTGCAGTGGTGGGGGGAGGGGGGGTGTGTGAGAAAACTCTGATTTTACAACGAAGTAGTATAGGAAGATATATGTATTATTACTTTATATATATGTCACGTGCTTTTTCACCACGCAATGCTCCTCGAGGAGGGTGTAGGCAACCTCCTCGCAGCATAATTGCCTAATTTCCCCCTACCCCCCTCCCAGTAATGGGAGGCCTCCCATCCCTCTTCCCTTCCTTCTCCAAAGTGCTAAGTGCCCATAGTAGTGCCCTTATTAAAGGGGCCGGACGTAGAGCACTATAATATAGAAAAAAAAAAAAAAAAAAATATATATATATATATATATATATATATATATATATATATATATATGTCAACCATCCTGGTGGCAAGGCCTTCTCGGTCCCTGAGGATTTCTGCTCGGATATCCACATCTTTTACGGACAACTCGGACCTCGAATTCTGGCGTATAATACACTATCCACTGATATTGTTTTAACTACATCGATGCTTTACAGTTGATGACACACCCCAGAAATCTATGAGATAAGAGAAAAGTAGAAATAAATTTTACTTAGTTATTTGACTAACTTACATGCTTTGACATAATATATCAAAAAGATTTTTAAATTATTTAATTGTTGTTAAAATATTAATTACACAAATTTTATTTTTAATATTTGTCCATTCAGCAGTGTTTGAATAATATTTGAAAAATATCGTAGTAATCAAATATTCTGTTAATGTTTAGCATCATATTTAATTGATAACCATTAATATAAACTGACACAGAGAGCATAACAAATCTCTTACACCATACAAGCCATGGATGACATTAAATTAAAGAAGTAAAAAAAAATTAAACGAAACATAAAGATGAAACAAAGCCATAATAAAAACATCAACATTTTATCGAGCAAAGTGTAGTACAAAAAGGATTATATTTTCACTTGGAGTACTGGGACACAAAAGATAATCCTCAAGAGTACTTACTTCAACTAATGTTAGGATTGAAGGCTGTACATCATTTGCCAGATGGTGTGAGAAGTTGCTTCCTGCAACAGTGCTACGTATCAGTGGTGAGTACAGTTGATATCTAAATAAGAATTAAAATAGGTTGAGTATTGTGTTTCTGTTTTTTAATCTGTGTGCTAAATTTTTCTAAGGGAAGCGTAATTCAAAGTAAATAGAATATACAACTCAGACTTCGTAGTCAGATAACAGACAATTCGTAGCTCCTACTTAAATAATACTTCTTGAGTACTTTGCAAGTACTTGTTAGATACTTGGTGGCAGGCACTTAGTATATTATCAAATTTTAATACCAATAATTTTATTTGCTTTAATAGAAAATACTATGTGACTCATTTATTGCTACTTTACGGTAATTTATTTGTTACCAATTAGGGTATTATTTTATTAATTGTGAACTATTAAAATAATTATTATTCTTTAAATTTAACCATTTTACATAAATTTGATTTTTAAATGTCGCGCGCAGTTCCGATTTAAAAACTTTGCGCTTGGTAGTACCACCTATCGCCCGCCACACTATGCCTAGAGTCTCCGAACACGGCGTTCTCACCATAGATCGATCTCTACAACCGATCCGACATCTTTGAGGACGGCTCTTGATGACTCCAACTTTCTCTCCCTGTTCAACGCTGCTCACCCCAATAGGCTGCTTATAACATATTCAAAGTTATAGTATTTTTCTAAGCTTCCTTTGTACACAAGTCTATCCTGATAAAATTTTATGACCATCGGATATTTTGGCATTCTCTAAAAAAATTATAATAGTACTGAATAATTTCTAGATCCAAGTGAATCTTGAATGACGGTTTTTATGAGATGTTGACTTTTCTCTTTAGGATACGGTGTAAGGAAATGGGATTTTTCCTTATGTAGCTAATTTTGTTTTTACCAAGAATATAATATCTTATCATGAATAATGCGTGTTGCAGCTTCTTTTGGTGTAGTAGTTGTTTTTAGTTATATGTAGAGTTATAGTTAAATTTATATAGGCCACAATATTTATTTTTCAGTGCAATAAAATTACCAATTTTGTATCACATTGTTCTATTATTGCTAGCATGCAAAACTGGTAATGCAGAAACAGATACCAAAGTACAACCCTACGACGAAAGAATTTAACCAAGTGTCGGTGAGAACAGTAATTAATTTGTTTGTAACAATAGAAATAGAATCCGAAGAAATAATTCTCTGAATTCACAACAGTATAGCACAAATAGTACCAGATGATGATAATGGCAATCAAGTTCTTATACCAGAGGATCAGATAATTTTATTTTAGCTATTATATTTATGATAACTTTAGTATCTAAATTGTATACTAAGCCATTCAAGAAGGTCTAGTTGTAGTTTTGTTGAGTAAGACGTACGTATTGAGAATATATGTCAAATTTTTTATAAAGTTATTATAAACATAAGTACAAAATTTTAAGGAAATTACAATCATTAACATTAAGAATGATTTCACGACTTTTTTTTAGTAAGAATTTTTCGTATCATCTATTTTAAAAAAAGTCTAAGCTTCATATAAAAAATTAGTTATTTTTGAACTGTAGTATACACAAGCTACTGTGATGCCTACCATCATAACTACTCTTAGCTTTACGTTAAATTTTTATATTTATGTCTGCCCTTATAGATATTTACTTTGTGCAGCAGTTTTAAATATCGCTGTCTGTGTAGAAAAAATTGAGTGATATTATTAACAAGAATAAAGTAATCGTAATAACAAAAATACAGTCCCATATGTTTTTCTGGGACTGAAATTTTTTCTATTGTTCAAAAAAAACATAACTTTTGTTTGTTTATTTGTTTGATTGTTTTATATGAATTATGAATAACATTTTTTCTGATTGCCTCTTTCGCAAAACTGTGTTTTGAAAAACAAGTATTTTATACACCACATTTTATTATTAACATTTCCTTGTTTATAACCCGTCGTCTTTTTGTAAACCTATTTAAAAGTTGTTTTTACATTTTTTGACAATGTAATTTCAAAACGTTTAATTTTTTTAACATGTGTATGAAATAAAAATGTTGGACTTACAATTAATAGCTGACGGTTATACTCATAAAAAATTTAATACTTAAAATGTAGAATCTCTTAAAAATGCATCAAACTTATGAGTAAAGACAAGCCCATTTATTTATTGCAGATACTATACCCGAGGTGCTTGAAGTTACCTGTAATACTGCTCAAGTAAAGTAGTTGCAAGAACATTTAACTGAAAATCTGTACTCAGCTATTGAACATCATAACCTTGCGACAGTATTAACATCTCGAATAATGTATAAGGGAAAATTCAAAATCAAGATTCTTTTCGATTATTATTATATTTTAATTTTCATGTTTATTTAATAATTGTGTCCAAAACTTACTAAAATAAACGTTTCTTCATACTTTTGAATTATACATCAAACTTCTCAGTAGTAATGACACGATCTACGTGTTGAAAAGAAAATTTAAAAAAATTGTGACTCAATCAAATGACCATGCTGAATTGACTCAAAAACTTATAGAAATGATTTTGGGAGTGAAAGGATTGAAGAAAATGACACCAACTGAGAAAGGAAATTGAAAGGAGGTCTCCAGTGGAATTGACGATTGCGTTATTTGGTATGAACTTCATCATTAATCTAATACTTTCTACTATTATAAATACTTAGTTGATTTAATATTTATACTATTGTTAAAAGAGTTTGACTAATAATTTAATTGCTACTATAATTACAATCGTATGTATATACACACATACGTTGTTATAGTAACATTTATACTCTTGATATTCATTAACTGTAAATTTCTCAGTGCAACATTTTCATACAACATCTTATAAAGATAATGATTATAACTGGTGTATCAATTGCACTGGTATTTTTTCTTTTAAAATGTTTTTAGTATTACACTTCAATTACAGTAATATAGTAATGCACTAACATATTTTAAATCTTACTTATTGTTCAACTTGAGATTATCTTATTAATTATGATCTAAGAAATCAGCGACTTTCTTTGTTTTGATACCGTCAATTAAGCAGGACTCTTTTTAATCAATTTTAAGTTACATGTAGTTTTGTCTTCTTTGATTTTCGTTATCTTTGTCTTATCAAGTGTTCTTGTCAACTGGCTTAGGTATTGTTAACTCTTTTCTTTAAAAATTTTACTTACAGTAGTGACTATCTAGCATCTTTATTTGCTTCAATGTACAATGTTTGTGTAATACTACCTCTTACATATATTATCTTAGCTCAATAGATAACTATAAGTTTTCGTTTTTTATGTAAAAGTTTTTCTATTGACACTTCAGCATGCTCTAAGATTTTATAAAATCATCAATACTGCTAGAAATGCTCACCATCATGGTTAAGACAGCATTGGAGTCGGCGAAAAAAGTTCTCCATTGCTTTTTCTGGGAAAAAAGTTCTCCATTGCTCCATTATAGGATCTGGAAATGTACTGTTATAAGGATAAGGATAGGATTGGTCGTTCGGAAAGAATGCAGATCTTATGTCCTGCGTAAGATTCAAAAAATTGAAAAAGGCAAAGAAAAACAAAAATAAAACACAAAATCGGATAAGTATAGTATCGCAATAGATGGAGTACCGTAAAAGAATCGTATTACGGCTAACTGGACAAAGTAAATTTTGATTTTCATGTGTAGTAAGAGTAAATTAATCGTTGGTCATAATGGAAACTGTTAGGAATCAATATCTCACTTAGTTTTTGATATGTTAAGGTATATTATTCTTTAATCAATGCAAAATAAATCATAGTCAATCGTTGAAGTGACACAAGAGCTTTGCTTTTATGATATTTATAACAAAACTTCATTCGTTTTAAGCATTGTTAGTTGGAAAAATCGTACCCCGATAATTTGAAGCTTCTTATTTAATTGCCATTGCCAGTCCTGCTAACTCCATAGGCGTATGCTAATAAACTGAGTATTCCAATAAGCTTACTGACATTAAGACTTGAAAGACAAAAAATGAGTTGCTATTGGAGAAAAAAAAACGCCACCCACTCATGCCGTCTGTTTTTCCCACATTCCTGCGTCAGCAAGCCCGTTGAGATGCTAAGTGAGATATTATATCTCTGTGGTTGATACTGTGGACTACTGTGGACTACTGGTATCTTGAAAACTAAGTAAAATGTTGATTTTAAATCACTTTTAGATTGCTTACCATCATTGAATCATCCTGACTAATTATAATAATTGATTCTAACCTTGTATACTTTGACATAAAGAGCCGACATGAATCATACTTGAGACGTTTGTAGTTTAAAGTAAACCATAAAAATGATAAGTTATTGTTTACCAAGATACTGATTTTGAGTCAAATAATGACAAACAAAATAAAAGCAATGCTTAAAGTAATATGGGTAAGCGTACGTTTCAAAAGCTTCGGAAACAAATATTGATGACATAGAATGAACAATATAATGAATAATCTCCTCTATTAATCCAACGATCAGGAAACATCTTATTTAAGGGGTTAATAACGAGTCCAGCTGCGCATCCAGAAGCCCTGTCACGCTGGTACCAATTTTTCTCTCTCACATCATGTGGTAAACTTTCCAGTGTTCCAGGTAGGTACTGTATCAAAAGAGTGTGGTAGTCTGCAGCAGTCAGATGGTCTTTAAACTTATCAGGCCAAATCAATTCTTTATTTTAATATTATAATTATTATTATCCAAAAAAATCATTTAAAATTGAAATTGTTATGAGTAAATGAGATGAAAGATTTCAGAGATAGCTTACTAAATTTTACCTATTGCCAAATGTTGAGTGTATTATGAGACCAAATAATGTAAAAGATAATTTAGTTACGATTTGTTCGTGATAATTGCAGAACTACATTTTAGTATACAATCAAGTAAATTTTTAATGTACAATTATACTTCATTACCCTCTCGTACTTCTGATGACGTCATAGTTTATAGCCATTGAAAACTAAGGAAACAAAAAAAAGCCTCCACTAGTCTTAACTTTGTCCAGGAGGAGCTTAAAATGGATTTCAGATCCAAATGCTGGAACAATAACAGTGGCCACGAAGAAAAAGGAAAGAAGTAAACGGTTTTGAGTATAAGAGAAATATCTGAACCGAGTATTCCACTAGTTTATGGTTTCGTAGGACCTTCATGTTGCACCTGTACTGTACACCAAGCTCTTACTTTTCTGAGTAAGCACTAATTGTTTGATTGATTTTAAGGAGTCTTATGAAACAGAGTTATGGCCGTAGGAACACTCACTATAATGACTATCAATTATATCTAGTTAAATCCAGAAGTTAAAAGAAAATTATTGACATTGAACAAAAGTGATCGAAGACAGACCACAAGCACGGATTATTATGTTGAAGTCAACTAACAACTGTGTCCAGTTTCATGTAACATGGGTCTTAAATATTTTAATACAATAGATGATGAAAGTCAGATAGTGGTGATTCAAAAATGACTACAAGTTTAGATTCAAGAGATGAAGTCAGTAATCGTGTCCCATTTTTTGTCATATCTATCTTCAGATCACAATGAAAGACAATGATAAGTTTAAAAATAAAGTTATTCTAAACATTGTTTTCAAAAAAAAGATGAGCTTAAAGACGTATTTATGGATCACATAAACTAATAATAGTTTATACTAAGAATCCTGTAAATAAAGATGACCTATTAAATAGTGTACAAATAGTTAGGCTAAGTTATTAGCTTTGTTAAACCTTAAGGCTGTATTGAAAAGGTAACTTAGGAACAGCGTAATCTATTTTATGTATATTTAAATATGTCTTGAACAGGATTAGGAGTAACTGTTATATGAGATAAGTTAACAAATTGATATTAAGGACTACATATTCTTGACAATATACTAATAAATAATTAAAAAAATGGTCTATTGACAAAAAAAAAAAAAAAAAAAAAATCATGTAAATCACTTCATTGGTAAAACCAACCTATACTTGTTTCAAGATTGCTTTAAGTGATAGCTTAAAAACTATTACTTTAAAATAGCTTCCTGTTTCACTCAGTCATTTATTAACGGATATGCAGAGTTAATACAAGCTTTTACCATAGAATGAGCTAACTTGTATGATTACGATTTTGCTTAACAATATACGTATAATCATAAGAATTACAAGGAATATTTCAAGTGTAGTACCTACCACCTGACTTCTGATAATACCAGGTCGCTTGTTGGCTTAAAATCTTGCTTGGTAGTTGCTAACAGTGACCACATTAGGATTTATTTTAGCCCAGCAGTGATTGTTATGAATATGAAAAGTCCCATTTCTATCGAAAGTCAATTTATCCATGAAAATTCAGATCATTGGTAATACGATTTAGCAGTTCTTGGAAAAATGAAATCCTAGAAAAGGTTCTGCAATAAAATATAATAAAGTAACAAGATGAATTTATTTGTATCTCATGTAACTACAATAAAAAGATATTTGAATACACTGCTGAAAATGCTAAGACTAAAAAATCAATTTGTATTTCCATAACATCAAAAAAACTGTAAAAAAAGGAATTGCATTGGTAAGTTTAAATTAAATAACTTCGAACGATAAAAGTGCTTATGAAGTTGCTGGACACCAGTCAAGTGATACACGTACAAAGGATTAACCTTAAAAATTTTACGTTCTGTTTAGTACGATGAATCCAACTCCCTAGCAATACTCGTTATGCTGCATGTAGAATCCTCCTCTATAGGCTGCAGAACACGCTCTTCGTTCCAAATGTTACGGACTCTCTGAGGAGCACAAACAGTTTGTCCCCCATGGTAACCATCGCATACGGCTAAAGGCATAAAGTTACCATCTTTGCGGAGAAGGTTCCAAGCGACACGGACGATGTTAGGATGTTAATGGCAGTGGTTTGGATAGCGCTCAGCGTAAAGCTAAGCTGTCGAGGCAGCACTCACCATGCATCTACTTCATTGCACAGTATTTCGCAGAGGTAGAGGGCGCATTCAGTGGTGGGCTTAGCCATGCAGCCATAACAGTGGAGCCCCTGTAATAAATGCGAATTCGGTTATGCTGAATAATGGACCAAACTCAGGACATGTTCTCAGAGCTCTATACTACGCTGCTTAATTTTCATTGAAACCATGCTAAAAATATGTACAAAATACATCAAATTATTACCAATACTGTTAGGACTTCATCAATTACTACCTGAAAGTGCTAATATCAAAAATTCAGTTGCTTATAAATCCTTAGCTGAAACATGATTGTCAAGTACCCACCAATTATCGACCAAAGAACATACAGGATGTCCAGTAGGTGCCTAAAAAGAGCCCAGCAAATACCGATCAAGTACCCGCCAATTACCCGTGAAATGTCCACTAAGTGCTTGCCATAAGTCCGGCAAGATCTGCCAAAAACCCGCAAGGTGCTCACTAAGTGCCCGCTAAATGCCCACCATGTGCCCGGCAAGTACACGGCAAGTATCCACCAAGTGCTCGGCAAGTATCAGTCAAGTGCCTGCCAAGTGCCCGCCAAGTGCCTGCCATATGCGCAACAAGTACCTGCCTACTCAGTATGTAATAAATGCCTACCAATATAATAAAAGTAACCAAAAACTTTTGCCAAATAATAATGATATATTTTTTACTGTATCAGACAACAAAAATGTTAATGTAGCAATAACAAAATCTAGTTACAACAAAAAAATGTATGATGTTCTACAGGACCATCAAACTTATAAAAAGCTAATGAAAAATTCACTGTAATCGTTACAAGAGGAGGTCTACACAATATTCCAAGATCTAACTGAGCAAAATTTACCATGCAAAAAATACAGTAATGTTAACTTTACCTAGACTAACACTCTACTGGCTACAATGTATGGTCTGACAAAAGTACCTAAACCTAGACTAACACTCTACTGGCTACGATGTACGGTCTGCCAAAAGTACCTTAACCGGATATTTCATGAAGAGCCATAATCTCACTTATCAATACTCCAAGATATTATTTATTTAAACTTGTATACAACGACCTTAATAGAGAAGTTAAACCTCCAGTTTCAAGAATATCTAACAGCATAGAATTTATCAATAAAATTTAAAATCTCCACGTACCAGGCAATTATTGTCTTATGTCATTAGATGTTTAATCATTATTTACTTATATTTTTCTTAATTTTGTCATGAAGAATTTTAAAAAAGAGTTACTAAGATCACTCAAAAATGTTAATTAACTTTTCATACTTTAATTGATATAACCAAATTTTTATGTAACAATACTTAATTCAGTTTTGAAAATAACTCTTACCAACAGATTAATGGGACACCCATGGGCTCACCCATTTCACCTATCTTTGCCAATTCGGTCATGACTAATTTGGAGAACCACTGCTTACATATTCTGAAAAACAATTTTAATTGCACCCCATTAAACAATTGTAGATTTGTTGATAATACAATCTTATGTGTACCATCTGATTCTATCATCCACACAATTTTGAATGTTTTCAATAGTTTTTATAAAAAACTCTAATTCACCCATGAAATGCAGAACAATGAATCTAGTGACTTCTTAAATATCATAATTATAATAGACACTAACAACACAATCATCTTAAATCAGTTCTCCAAACGTACGTCATCAGGCAGATTCCTATATTTTCAATCAAATCATCCCATCTCTTTAAAGCACAACATGAGTTTGAATTTACTTGATAGAGAATTTTTACTTTTACATCCAAAATTTCACAATAACAATTTAAGAAAAGTTAAATCCCTACTAAGCCAGAATCATTATCCAAAAAAATTCTGCGATCCCATAATTTAACAACATTTACATAAATACAGAACCAATATTCAAAACAGCCAAAATAGTAACAGCCCATCCAATAGTAATTTTTTCAATTTTTCTCGTTTCCTCACATTCCCCTTTTTTAATCATAACAATTTGATTATTAAATCGAAAAAAATCTTGACAAACAAAAATTTTTTGATTACACTCAAAATTAACAATACACTTAGCCCCTTAGTTCGTCTGAGTAAGGATGAGACTAGTACGTTACACAAAGTAAATACTATAAACCGTTAAAAATGTGATAACTGTAGCACTGAATGCCTAGGTAAAACCAAACGTCAACTAAAAAAAAGATTATGAGTGGCGTTGGCTCAGTGGTAAGCGTGATTGCTACTGATACAACGGAGTTCTAGGGGTCGTGGGTTCGATTCCCGTTGAATGCAGATTTTTTCAAAAACTGTTTTCATCGGGAAAAGTTCCTATGTAACCCTGGCTGTTTTGGGGCGGGTTTTTCCGTGGAATTTTCCTTCAGGGTAATTCCAGGGTTTTTTCCTTGCCCCACAGGTTTTTGGGCCTGGATGAATGCGAAACAGTGTTCGGCCTACAGGTAGGGATTAGTGGACCTGATGCCAGGCGTTGGGCAGGGATCGCCGGCCTCGCCGGTGAGGAGTGGCCCCTGAAACATGGGGCTTCTCCGGGGATGCTAATTAGCCTGGATCCGATGCTTCGGCAGAGAGCGCTGGCTTAACCGGCAGGGAGTGGACATCCTGGAATAATGGAGTCTTCTCCAGGGAAAGGCTACACAGTGGTGAGTGGACCCGATGCACCATCGGTGCAGAGAGTGTCAGCTTAACTGGCAAGAAGTTCCACCGGAGATACTCACACTGTGCCCATGGATTCAGGTAGGGTGCGAGGAAAAAAGCTTAGAGATGGGTGCAGCAATACACCCCCACACATAGGTGGTAAGTGGGTGGCCCCAGCGACTAGGCCAAGTAGGCTGTCGTGGTAACCCGGTATAAAAGAAAAAAAAAAAAAAAAAAAAAATACAAGATGTAAGAAACATATTTGCTTACAGGGAAACTCGGCGGTATCTGCACACATACGAGAATCGAAACATACATTAAGTAAAAACAACATAATTATCTTAGATTTAAAGAATAATTTACAAAAAAGCCTTTTTTTGAAACAGTCTATATTAATTTAAACAGCAACAGTATCAACAAACAAGAGGATTCAAAAAACCTCAGTAATGTATACCGAAACATTTTATCTAAAATTGTGAAACACTCTAATAACTGCAATTTAATTGAAATTTTACCGCTTCCCATTGAAAATTTTTCATTCAATATCATGTATTACCTAATCATTACTGTATGCAATCTGCCATTGTTTCCTTAAATGTGTATTATAATTCAATACACCTATACTTGACCAAAGAGCTCTACTTCCGTGTTCAATAATTTAATGGTTACATTATATTTGTAGTTACATATGTATTGATTGTGTTTATTGACTGTATTGACAATGTCAACCGTTGTGCAATGTTCTCTATATCCATGTGTTTACTTTAGATCTTTCTATTCATATGTATCTTGTGATTAATGTATCTAGTCTATTACGTTATCGCACTTCACAGTCATAGAGTTATTGGATGGTAAATAGAAGATAGAATGTTTATAATACTGGTAAGTAAAAGATAAAATGTTTATACATTAATTTTAAAAATAGAGTTAAAAACACGCACGTATAATTAGAATAATTAAATATTATAGTTCGACCTAGTGAGCCCAACAGATGTTGGCGAAACGTTGTCAATCATATAAACGTCATTACTAACATCAAGTGGTTCAAGTTTTATTTTGTCTTATAACATCAAAAATGTTCTAACAATCCGTGTAGATGCCTACTAAGCTTTCACCAAGCTGCTGGCAAGTACCTGCCAAGTACTAGTCAAGTGCTCGCCAAGTGCCTGCCATGTGCCTGGTAAGTACCCGCCAAATACCTACCTTATTCTCACCAAGTGTCCATCAAGTACCCTCCATGTGCCCCCAAAGTAACAGCCAAACATCCGTCAAGTGCCTGCCATTGTGCACGGCAAATGTCCGTCAAGTGCCTGCAGTGTTCACGACAATTGCTCACCAAGTGTCTGTCAAGTGCTTGCCAAATATTTGCTTAATACCTGCCAAAAGCCCGCCAAATGACTAAAAAGCAGCTGCCAAGTTCCTGGGAAGTAAATAAACTATGGCAATTCTGTGACCCCCCTAAGCTAGTGGTGGGGATAGTGCGATACTGCGCCAGGAGGGAGGGGTACTATAAGACAAGCTATTAGATAGGGTCCAAGCATTACATACACACACACACACTTACAAACGCTCACCGACCCACCCACACACACATATTAATAGAAAGTGATTAATACAGACTTTACGTGCTTGTAACATATATGTCAATAACGTCCGCATAATTCCTTTTTTGTCCTTACGATGATCTTATTATACATGTAAGTGTCCGAATAAGTAACCTTTGCATTATTACACACATACACACACGCACACGCACACACACACACACACACACATACTTACCTATATTAAATATTTGTGAGGGTGGAGCTTCCGACACTACCCTACGCAGCCCCGCCACGCCCCCCACACATCCCTACCCCAAAAAATAAGGGAAAATTTGATTACTATCAGTAATTTTGAAACCTAACAAAATAATAGCCAAAGACCTACTAAGCCTCCCTGGCTCCCCGACAACCCTCCTGTACTCCCCTCCCGAAATAAGGGAGAATAACGTTAAATTCACCGTTATGTTGACCTATTCAAATTCTCCTATACTTTTTTGTAAGCCCCCCAAAGCCTTCTTGTACATTTTTTAATGCTACATTTCTTGAAAAACCTACATTGAAAATAAAATTGTGCATCCTCCGCCACAGCACGTGCAAAAATCACACAAAATACCCTAATACTTTATGTATCAGTCACTTGTGCAGCAGTTGCACAAGTCAGGAGAGCTCACATTCCAGATTTATACGTTAGTAGCACTCGCATCTTAAGGTGTCTCCTACTCATGCCTTCTATGCATCAGATGCTTCTTGTCTCTTGTGTGCAGTGCAATCAGAGCGTGAACCTTGTTATTTATCTAGGCTGACTAATCAATTATCTGTTAAATTGTGCGTTACACCATGCACTATACTTTTATGCGTAAGCGTGTTATGAATTTATACCAATTTTTCTTAATGCGTAAGGTAAAGTACCCTATATTCGGACAAAAGTGTTGTTTGAACCTATATCCGGACAGCAGCGATAATTACATAATTTTTTTACAATTTCTAAATGAAAAAATTTATTTGTAATCTACAGTATCGAATTGATTTAAGAAAGTTACAACATATGTCGAATTAATTTGATAATTCATTAAAAGAAATGTTTTTTCTTGCAAATCGAGGTTTTTTGTGTTTGGCTGCTGTCCGGAAATTAGATACTATGGTTCAAACTGTACCCCATATTCGGACACACATAATCCAGCAATTCACTAGCTTACAAGTGCAAAGAAATGGTATACAATGTAGTAAAATACAATAATAATTTTTTTTTTGCATTTGTTTAACAAATTAAAGCCATTAAAGTAAAATATAACTTTATATAAAGATCTGCCATAACCTCATTTTCTCAATGTTCACGACTGTCCGGATTATGGTCCCTACGTTGTAACGGGACCTATATTTAGACTATTTAGAAATGCATTGTCCAAGTATAGGGAGTTTGAGACTGAATCATTAAAATTATTTTAAACAATTATCACGCGGTCACAAAGAACTTTTTTTTTTTAAGTGACAGAAAAATTACTTTATTATCTATACGTCAACCGTCTTTTTCGCAAAAATAGCTTAATTCTTTGTGAATTTAGAAATAGTGGATTACCTAAAATTATGTGTCCGAATAGAGGGTACTTTACCTTATATTGTTATGTAGCTTTCTTGAAATACCCCATGACTAGAGTTGCTGCGGCACCATGCAGTTTGCTCAACACGTACACCATACGACTTGTGCAGCTGCTGCCCAAGTCTCGCGTAGCAACAGCACTAGTCTTGGGCCGCTTCTGCTTTAGTGTGAGCGAGGTAACAACTGCCCTACCTCTAGTTGAGTGGGTACACTATTTTTTTTTTAGTGTATCTATTTCAGAAATACTACTTATCATGAACACGAATTAAAAAACAACTGTACAATAGTTGAAGTTATTGTTTTACCCATATTTTTCATTTTTTATAAGATAAGATTCTTAGTACAGATTCTTAAAATTTGTTTTTTGTTAATTATTACTTATCAATACAAATATTAGGTAATTACAAAAATAAAAAAATTTTGCGATAGAACATTAAAAGAAGGATTTGATTTAAAAAAATGTTATAAATAGTTAATCTAAATCAAAATATAGACTTCAATGATTTCTAACAAAATTGTAACATAATAAGGTCTAATATATTATATCATATGCTACTACTAAATAATGTTGTTTTAATTTATGTGAAAACTTGCAATGTGTTAATTCTTTTTTCTTTTCAAGAAGTGTAGTTTCTTTTAATTAAAGATTTTTTCCCAAACAGCATTTCCTGATTCCAAATTATTTTTGCGTTTAATTTGCATAAATATCCCTTTTTTGGTTTTGCATATAGATAACGCTACGTACAGTTGTCCATGAGAAAATACAGGCTTTTTTGAGTGTATGCCAACTTTATCGAAACTTTTTCCTTGAGATTTGTTAACTGTCATAGCAAATACCAAGACTAAAGAAGATTGCTTTCTGTAAAGTATAAAAGGTTACGACGAAGTATAACCAGTATTTAAACTGACTTTTGGTATAAATTCTCTATACATTAATGTCACTATTGCTCTAATACTTTCAAATTTAGTTAATGCGGTGGCAAGCCTTTACGAATATTGTTTGATATTCCCTTCGAGCATATATACATGGAGCAAGCACTTAATGGTATAACCAGTAGTCAGGAGAAGAGAGAGAAAGAAACTTTTTGGGGTACCCCACTCTTGCCACCTACTCGCTCGTGATTGGCTACTGCTGACAGTGTGTGCAGTACAGTAGCAGAAGAGAAACTCAAGGCGATGTTAGGTACAATACCTATATATATAGCCCGCAAGTGAGATGGTAGAAGTGGGCAGTACATTTGTAAAATTAATAATAAAAAAAACATATAACCATCAATTTTGAACAATAACATTGGAAAATGAAACCTATTGTGAACGCTAATTCTTGAGAAACATATAAGCTGATTTATGGGCTGCTCGCCGATGAGTATCAAGTACTTTTTAGCAGCAATATATTTGAAAGCTTATAGCGCAAATGATAACACTTTTGCCTCAGACCACGGTGGTCTTGAGGTCAAATCCTCGGAATGGATTTTTTTTCTCATTACTAGAAGTTTGTCCCTTTTTTTACTTAAAAATAAACGATAAGTTACTATATTTTATGTTTAATAGTAATATTAATCTTTGATTATTATTTAATTTATTATTTAATTAGAAGGTGTGAAACATTATTGACAAAATGAGGGCGGCTGTACATGTAAATTTTACCGAAAGATATTTATTTATTAAATAGTTACTGTGTAAATTTAGATACCCTGATTTTCATGATATGCTCGTACAAATGAAAGTTTTTTGCATTATTACATTTTTATTCATTGCGAAATAAAACCAATTTTGTATAAGTTCTACGCACACGCTTTTTTGATTTATTTTTTAAAGATTCGTGATAATGGGTTCTAATTTCTAAATATTTATATACTATTCTCTGTACTATATATGATCTATGTCTTCTTGGGTCTTTCGTGTGTCTTATTGGTAATAACGTAGGGGGTATATTTTTTAAAATATAAGACTGCAACATTTCAAACATTCCTTTTGTCGGAATGTAGTATTGCCGAAAAATTTTTTCTATTATCTTACAAATTTCGATAATATCACTGCATGGCTTAATCAGTCCACCACGATTTTTTCTCTCTAGTAACATAGATGATGTTTCTTCCGCAGTTAAGAGAATGGGGCATTCAAAACATTTTGTTTTTTTTAATAGAAATCTCAAAACAAAGCCAGCAATATAAATAACGACGTCATTTACATACTTTTGGTTTGCCTTTTTACCATAGCTGTTTTTTGTTTGATCAATAAGTGATTGATTGCTGTTTATGGTCAAATTGTCATTCGATGTAAAATTTTCTTTCACTGCTACATTTTTATGAGAAATTTGTAACAAGGATGTGTCATCTAAAGACTGGCAATTTGCATAAGGGGACTCTTTTGCATCTGCATGGACGAGTAACTTTTTGAATGTGTGCATAAACTGATATGCGGTAGGATTATTATTGTGCCCACCCTTGCTTCTGACTGCACTGAAAAAATTTTCTAAAAAATCTTGTAATAACTTGTACGTTAGCAAATATCCGTTCCAGCTTGCAAAATATGTTGTATATACTCTTAAGCAATTGAATAGCGCAATAATTAATCCAACGAAACCTGTTTTTCTGTCAGTTTCAATCATTAGTGTGCCATGCACATTTTTCAACGATGCTATATAATGAATGATGTAGGAAACTCTTCTGCAGACATCATCAAAATTGCTACTGTCTATAGCATTTTTTTGCTTGTTAGTATGAAATTTTTGTCTTGAATTTAAAATGTCGAACGCCTCATTGATCACGGAGCAAAACTTTGCAGTGCCGTCAACGTTTTCGAAAGCTTGAAGGCCAAGATCACATTTGGCATACATTAGGGCAACACTTACACTTTCACTCAAAGTTTGCACAGCCAGGCGAACATTCATTTTATTTTGTTTCCAATCAATGTGTTGCCGTCTGATTTTTGTGGCTAAATGAAGGCCATTTTTATCTTGTTGATTCACCAACTCTTCTATAAAATGCCATGATATGATGTCACCATTTTCATCAATCATGTTACGAGTAGCAAAGGAGTTTCTAATTAGTTTAACATCATGACAACCATCAGGCATTACAAAAATGGGTTTTCCACTTGTAGGGTGAACAAAAAAAGCTTTCGAAGGATCTTCAGCAGATATAGTTGCACCCAAAACTGTACACATAGTGAAATTTGATGAAAGTCCGTCAAAAGTTAAGGATGTTACAACAACACCTGTAGGTTCCAATTGTTTCAAATTGCTCGTTATAATTTCTGCTTTTTCTTCACCCGTTAGACTGTTTACAAAGTAATAAGACAATGGTATTTTCCAGTTGCCATTCACACAAACCACCATGACTACTAAAACATTTTCAGCTTCTGGACGAACTTTACTATTTGCATCGGCACCTATATCTATAAATCCATACTCTACACCCTGCATGGTTTCTACTTTTTTTTTAATTTTCATTTCATCGAAGACCAAATTCACGAACACCTCAGCTTCTGAATTATTTTGCTTGATTTTGTCCACTTTATTTTTAACTGCCTGAATAGTATTTAAGTTAATATTACTAGGACATTCAATTTTTCGATACCACTTATTAATTTGGTTTGGATGAGGTAAACATTTTAAAAATGTTTCCCGCACGTAGTTATAACCCTTAGGCGAATAAAAATGGAGGGTAGCAGCAAATTTTTTCAACGCTGATGGAAACTGGATGCGACGATGTTCTTGTTTGAGTAGTCTCGAAAAAATCAGGTAGCCCATTGGAGGAATTGATTTCTATAATAAAATATTTAATTTTGTTTTTCTGGAGCTAATATGTTTGTAATAAGTAAAAAAAAAACGGTAAAAAACGCTAAAAACTGAAAAAAAGTACCCTTGTTGGGAAATGGAAATAAGCAAGGAAAATTATTGTCTACTAAAATTTGTAAAATGTATTTTATGTAAGTATAGAGTTACATATTACATTGTTTAAATATCTTTCAAAAATTACGCTAACAAAAAATTGTATCAGTAAAAAAATTAACATTTAAGATAAAAATCAGCTTACAACAGTTACAATTTCATTGGTGGTAAAATAAAATAGATCGGCTTGCACTATAGTTATTTCATACGATAAGAGTGTAATAATGACAAAAAACCATTCGATAATTTATCAAGCATTTCATCGGAATTTTTCTTCATTACTTACTTTTATAACATTATGGACTACTTCACCAATTTCACTTTTTTTTCTCAAATGATTTAGCAGCGAATTGGCATTAGTTATGCTCTTTTTAAAACGATAAAGTCTCATGTTTGCAGTCTTATTTTTACGACGAAGATTTTGAACCTCTTCCCTTGCTTTGAATAATATTTCCCTCACTTCCGTTGAAACATCCAATTTTGATAGATCAACATTTAAAATTGAAGATGGGCCAGACCTTTGACGTACAGTACTATTTTTGCTACGATAAAAGGAAATACAAATTTTAATATATTAACAGTAATATACTGCTGGTTTATCAGTAATACTGTTTTTAAAGATACCTGCTATCATCAAACAAACTGTCACTCTCAGATTTCGTAGAATCATTCAAAACATCACCAACTTCAATGACTGATGTATAACTGGAATCTTTGGGGATCGATTTATCACTTGTGATTGACTCCACATAATTAAATTCATCAGTATCTTGTATGACCTTATCATGATTGTCACTGTAACAAACAAAATTTCACAAAATTCAGTTATCGTGTTACTTGTATTAAGAAGATACGTTGACATTCTGAAATTTTTGTAACCTTAATTCAGGATCTGATTGTTGACTCCTGTCTTGATTTGCTACTATATTTGTGGAACTAGATACATCCATTGATTCCAACAAATTTTCCGGTACTATGGGTCTAGAAAGGACATTTTGCACTGTACTTGAAAATAACGAATAATACGAAATGTGCTTCTTAAATAATTTGCATACAAACCCTGTATACTCATTTGGATCAAATAAACGTGGCACAGCATCATGCTTCAGCCGCACATTTTTGCACATACCAGAAAAGTAAAAGTATTTAGGCTCGAAATGTTTACTGCAAACGTAGGAATGCTTTCCAAGCTTTAGGTTACAATGGATAGCAAGACTTTGTTGCCACAGCTCTCTTTTTTGAGCATCCTTGCCCACACTACAGCAAATATGTATGCATATAATAACAAGCACTACCATAATAAGCAACCATTCCACCCTATATTTTTTATAAATTAACACACTCATTCATAATCTTTTGTGCAACAAACACATGTTAGTACTATAATACTGAATATTTACCTATGAAAGGAAAAATTTTGAGCTGCTAACTCATAACTCTTAAGTTTGCATGTTGGCACGCAGCAAGTTTTCATTTTTCCTTATCATTTTACAACTTAAAAAGGAATTGTACAATAATTTGCAGTTTCACTGACATTTTGGCCAATGCAAACGTAATAGACAGCAGACAGCTCAAAACAAGTATACAAAAATCCACACTGTCAGCAGTAGCCAATCACGAGCGAGTAGGTGGCAAGAGTGGGGTACCCCAAAAAGTTTCTTTCTCTCTCTTCTCCTGACTACTGGTTATACCATTAAGTGCTTGCTCCATGTATATATGCTCGAAGGATATTCCTATAGGAAAATTTATGTAAATGCTATCATCTGATTAATCGACGTCTTTGTACGTGGCATGATCCATGCTCATAATAAATTGTCGTATTTCTTTTCATTAGATTGAGAATTTTGTTATCAGCAGAACCCAAGAATAGAAAGAGAGATAACGCATAAGAATAAGGCAGAGGAAGCCAAGGGAGAAAAGAAGCCAACAGAATCAGACAAAATACATGTCAAAGAAACAGGCCCCGAGCAGGCTTCTCAAATGGCTGAAAATGTTGACGAAGAAAGAAAATTTGAAATAGAACTGATGACGAGAAGCCCTTTAGTTAACGAAAAAAACAGCAATAAAAACATTAACCTACCCCTCCACAAGGTAATCATATCAAGTAACGAAAGCACATCACCATCAGTAATATAAAGTAACAATCAGCTGCAATCACATAGCGACAAATTTAACACGAGTACTGGTGCTAAAGTATGAATTATAAAGAAACGCTATCTCACAACAGATACTTGTACAGAGAGCAGAGAAAAAGTTCTCATAACTGGCATAACACATGGAGCACGCTGTACGTAAGTAACGAGTAAAATATATCTCAACGGTATCATAAATACTTTGCATGTAGTCCCAGATACCTTTCCGTTAGAAATAGAAGGCATTATTGGCTGGGACACTTTTAAGTTGTATGATGGCCTCATAAGCGCCAAAGCAAATTATTTAAAATTCAAAGGCATTAGAATCCTACTATTAAAACCGAAATACTCTAAAATCCTGCAAAATCAAGGAAAATAATATTTGCGCACATAAAAGATAAAAGTAGTCATATACAAGTTGGCTGGGTCCCTCTACAGAACATGAAAGAGGAAATTTGATTCGGTAATTTTAGAGAAAAAAATAAGAACGCTCAAATATATGTGGGGATAATGAATATAATGGATCAACGAATTAAGGTACCAATACCACAGATTGATGTTTTTGAATGCGAAATCAGACAAGAGGCGGAACCACTCGGCGTCGCTGGGGACAATGCCGAAGGTTTAAACGAAGTCATGATCAGGCTGTTAAATATTAAAAATTTGGACGAAAATATAAAAGATAATTAAGATACCAGAGAAAAAAATGTAATTAGTAGTGAAGTTAGGGACAATTTTACCAACAACGTTAAAAATCTTTGAGACAATAAAAAATCGGATATAGTGGCACGAGTAAACAAAATATTAGAAATCATCGATAAATCCGGCTGCCACACAAAAGAATTAGACCACATTTAAGATCTAATAAATTTGAGTGTCTTCGTATTTGGCCTCGACGGCAAGCCACTAAAGGTTAGAAACTTAAGTAAACATAGAATAACAATGTCAACAGAAAAGACAGTTGTTAAAAAAAGAGTGAAGTATTCAATAAATGTAAAGGAACAGATGGAGGTAGAAATAGGCAAGCTATTGCAGCAGCAAATAATCGAACCATCGACATCCCCATATTACCCAAATATGTGGATTGCCCCGAAAAATGTGGGACTTAACGAGGAAAAATCGCTGGATGGTCGCAACCGACTTTCGATTATTAAACAAGATAAGAGTCAGTATGTGCTATACGTTGCCATGCCAGAATAAAATCTTGGAAAAGTTAGCAGCTGCAAAATATATAGCCTTGGTAGATTTGAAGAG
Organism: Copidosoma floridanum; assembly: GCF_036245765.1. NCBI lineage: Eukaryota > Metazoa > Arthropoda > Insecta > Hymenoptera > Encyrtidae > Copidosoma > Copidosoma floridanum. The sequence continues at coordinate 13,106,729 of NW_028321885.1, forward strand.
CATATTTTTCCAAGTAGAAATTTACGAGGAGGATGCTCATAAAACAGTGTCTCAGGACCGAACGGCCAGTACCAATGTAAGCAAATGCCGATGGGATGCATGGACTCCCCAAGTACATTAATGCGAGTGATAACACTGGCACTATCGGGTCTACAAGGACGTGAGACAAAAGTATACATACGACATCATGGTATTTGTAGAAAATTTAGAGCAACAGGGGATAAAGTTCAAAAGGCTCTTAAAACAGTTATCCGACGCAAACTTCACTATAGAACCAAGAAAATACCAATTTTTTAGAAAGGAAGCAAAAGTGCTCGGATATATTGTAGGCAATGGCTAAATCAAAACAAATCCAGAAAAAACTGAAGCAGGAAGTTCTCTTAAACCAATAGATGCGAAAAAATAAAACAATTCCATCGGTAAGCGAAGTACTATCGACGCTTTATTAAAGATAACGCAAAATTAGCCAAACTGCTCTTAAAACTTACAAGAAAAACTGCCAAACCTAAATGGGAGAAAAAACGAGAAAGTGCATATTTAAAACTTACAGATGCTCTGTGCAGTAAGCCAGTACTCAAAGCCCCAGATATAAACGAACACTTTATTGTAACATACGTTGCATCCAACGACACCATCGTAGCAATTTTAAGCCAAGGTGAGATAGGTAACGATCACCCTTGTAAATACACACCTAGATTTTTGAAAGGCAGTGAATTACGATATACGAAATACGATGTAGGATTGTTGGTAATAATGTACGCCAAAGAGCAATTCAGACCATATTTGTTCGGCTGTAAATTGACAGTCGTAACGGACCATGAACCGCTTAAGCATTTCTACACATTAAAGAAACAGGACTTAAAGCTTATAAGACTGAAAACAGAAATTTGGGGATATGAGTTTAATGTTATATACAGATCTGGGCAGAAAAATAAAGTGATAATGCTCTTTCTTACAATCTAGTATTAAAAGGAGAAAAGGAAAATCCAGAACTTTTATGTCAGAAGCTGTATGACTTTGCGAAAAAACAGGAAAAAAAACAATCACAAAGACGTGAACGCTCTACCAGCACGCATACATAAGATGCATATAAGAAGACAAAGAAACATAATAAGAAAGAATAAGAAAGATAAAATAGAAACATCGGACTCAGACGAGTTCTGACGAGAAAGTCATTGAAAAGAAACTGAGAAAACTTTGAGCTAGCAAAAACATATTAAGTACCAGCAGCTACAGTGATGAAGATACAGAACCAAAATGGTCGATAACAGAAAAACCCAAAGATATTATAAAAAATAATATCTTTGCAACCGTAAACAACAACAACAAAATTTTGTTGCAAGGACCAGTGAAGAATCAACTAGGGTACATACGCAAAAAGAAAAACATGGAAAAAAAAGTAAAAATAACAAGCACACCATTTAATAACAAGAGTATAGCAAAGAAAACACAACACAGAAGTCGCAAACGTCAATTGGATACACTACATAAGACATTAATATGTTTCATATTTTGTTGCTGTTGTCATCGTTATTGTTACTTTGATTGTTATTTACATTATTCTTATTGTGAATTTTATTTTGTTACCTTTTTCGTTAGAGAATGCCACGCGCACATCTTGTTTGCTCTAATTTCAGTTCCTATATTGTTCATATGTAATAATTTCTTACCTTTGCCAGTGTTCATATGTGTTTTCCTTTTTTCTTTTTTTTTGTGTATTTTTTTGCTCTTGGAGTTATCGTTTGCTTACCTGCTTCTGTCAATGTATGCTCTTTTGTGGCGCGTTCAATTTTGTTTTTTATGTACGTATTCTTTTAATACTGTTTTTTTAGAAGAGAAGTATTTGTTTACTCGAATAGTTAGTTGTACATTAATTAGTAACCCTATATTTTCTCTCCATACGATTTATTGTTTACTCGTAGCTCGCCAGAAGGCCATCAATTTAAAAGAAGTAACGCTTTACCCTGCGTATTTAAACATTTATGTTTCCGTGTAACCTGTGTTTCTATACAATACCACGTCGGTACACTATCTTTATGATTCCTATATTCTGTATCTTCTTTTTTCTTATTATTTTTATCATTATTATTATATTTATTATTGTTATTGTTATTATTAATATCATTTTAACTATTATTATTATTGTTATTATTAATATTATTATTACTATTATTCTTATTATTATTATTATTATTATTATTATTATTATTATTATTATTATTGTTACTATCGTAATCATTATCATTATATTTATTATCATTATCACTACCATTATCATCATTATAATTATTATTATTATTAGTAACCACTAGTCATGGCTTCGCCTCAAAAAAATAGAATACTGTTGTGTGTTGACATGTCATGTGAAACGTTTTCAGTTAAAAATTTTACATCTATTTCTGACACTTGTTAGAACAAAAATGTTCTTATCACAACCATATTTGCTTGGAATCCATACAGTTTATTTGGTCAAGTAAAAAGCTGTCAAAAATGAGAAAAAAAATAGTTATGCTAAAAAGTACCGTGCATTCCTTACGCTATAAAATAATCGTTGGCTCTAAAAGAAGTTGATTTGCAGTTTTTTTCGTATAATCTGTGAACACAGCTATTTTTGAAAGCTGTAAAGATTTAATAGTCACAAAAAATATGTCATTAAAAAAAAATTGTTTTTCTTTTATCTTAAAACTTTATAACCACAGCAATTAAGTCCTGGAGCTTAATCTCTATATTTCTTATCGCCACAAAAATACATATACATATTCTACCTATTTCAAAATCTGGAAGAGTTAAGAGATTACTATGAGGATTAAACTGATAAGTTTATGTCTTGTTAGACGAATTTTTGAGCTTTCGTGAGTCCTGAAGACTATTTTTTTCAACTTTATTAAGTTGTAATATACTTGTTGGCAAGGTAGTTCAACGTCTGATGAGCCTAAAAAGGAGTGGTGAGCTTCTTAAGTAAACTCTTTCTTGACTAAAGTTTCCAGCAAATAAAATTGTCTTTATACCTCAGGGACATCTTCTCTTGCGTGTTAATGTAGTACCACACTGATCTGGTAGAGAACTACAACGTTTAAAACTTTGCAGCTAGTTTAAGAGCTCTTTTCCAATTTTTTCTGGTGTAACGTCAAAAACAATGGTGTCTAAAGCACCTCCTTTTTTTACAGACTCAGTTGTTTTGGTGATCTAAGATGGAGAGATTGGTTCGTGATTCTTGTCTGTTCGAGACTGTCCCATTGGCTCAAGTTTATTTTTCCTTCATAGCTGTAAGGTTCTCCCACCGCAGACCTTGTCGAGGATCAGTGGTAGTAAAAACGTATTTGTTGGCAAGGTAGCTTAAACTTAAGTGGCCCTTAAAATAACCGATGAGATTGATGGTTAAATAAAGAACGTAAATACTTATAATGGCCCTGAAAAGGGCCAGTGATAAAATTTCTAGTTATTCCTTACTAGTTCTCTTGATTACAGAGAGCTAACTGCGGGTAGCTTGACTCTTATCCTTGGAGTCTTTGTGTACGAAGACCGTACCGGAGGGAGGTATGCTGCTGACCAAAGAATATCTCGTCTTGATGTCGTTTTTGAGATAACCAACCACTCATCGTTAGTCGGGAAAGTGGGCCTGGAGAAAATCTCTATAGGTATGCTGTTAAAACGACCACTAATAAGGAGACTGTTGTGGCTGACCGTACTCTTGAGGGTTTTTTTTTCCTAGCTTGCATTTTCAGTAGAAAATTTTCTCATGGAATCAGGCCAAATGGTTGAATGGCCACAAAACTCTAAAGTGTTGAAGCAGGTTGTGCTCTGGCTAGACACGTCTCCTGGTATTGCCCTGGAGACGTAGTCGTTCTGAACGCCTATTTTTTCGTGGCACTCAGTTATTTTGGCGATTTGGAGTAAAAACTGATTAATTTTGCTTGCCCATGAAAAAAGAGTGTCATCCGTAGCCAGAATGCCCAGTTGCATGACTAACAACTCACTAGAACTCTGTTCTTGGTGAACTGCCGATGAACGACTTTAATAATCGGCAACTCAATGGAGCATGTTACAACCACCCTTCATTATCTTTGATTTTGGGTGGCTTTGATTTTACCTCGACGCCACGTAGCGGATTCTACTGAACTAAAGTGCAAAGCTAGCATATTTTAGCAAATTTTTGAGCTTTTTTATAGCTATTGTTATTACATTAAAAAAAATACAATGCGAAAATCATGTCGGAATCATTAAGAATCAGTGTGCGAAATTTCATCAAAATCGGTTCAGTTGTTTTCGTGGTTATCTATTACAAGCGTTTTGGTGACTTTGCTTTATATATTAGTAAGAACATTATGACCATTGTGGTTGTATTGTCGTCAGTAAATGGCTTGCAGTTGCTTTAGGGGTGTGGTGGTGGTGGTGGTGGCGGTGGTGGTTCAGGTGGGGGCTTTGTGCGCGTTTCGTTCTCCCTATCACCTTCTTGCTCTCTCTTAATATGACTCTCGCTTTTCGTATCCTACTGGTTTTTTTTGCTATTTTCTTTGTTTAGTTTGTTAACAGATTGATCGTTTCTGTCCTCCTCAAGGTTTTTTTTTACATTTTCTGAAAGTTTCTGTTTATTAGGGTTGTCGTCTTGATTTTTATCATTAGCTGTAGGGGAAAAGTCACTTTCAGCGTCCTCGATGAGAGCTTGAAAATGTTAGTCTTTAAGGTGTATGTGTTTTAATTTCGCGTCTCTCCCACCCCCTATAAAGTGTTGGTATACTTTCGTATCGGGTGACACTTGTAGGTGTATGCATACATTTGCTTTATAGTATTGTGAAAATATGAAAGCGTATCTCCGTAACTGAATTCACGATTGTTATTGAGTATTTGTTTAGCTCCCTTTGGATCCTTACATTTTTTTATCCTTTTAAATCTGCATAAAACTTCTCTAAGCTCATCTGTTGATTCTGCCAGCCCGTACAGGAGTATGAGGCAATGAAACAGACAGCTTCCATCTTTGAAAGCATCGATCATTCTTAGCTGTTTGTGGGGTTCTGCGTATCGAGTCCCCGCTACGCAAGTCCTTGCGTCTTCTTCATTACTATTAGGGTATCATCGCTTTCACATACATCGATTCTTATGCCCTTTTCCCCCCTAGTATCCTTCTTTTCAACAACGATTGAGATCTTTGCTCAAAATCGATTGATTGATTTATCATGTGTTGACTTTAAATTGGTTACTTGGCCTCTGTTACTATTATAATTATATTTTTTGCCCTCGGGTTCTTGTGTCCATGGTGGTCGTTTAATCATGTACTGGTTTGGTGCTGTTCAGCTTGGCCCGATCATTTCCGTCTCCCGTTCATCTGTGTGCTGTCTGTCTTTGGCTCTACTCTCTCCCGGTTCATGTACCTCCCATTATTTTCTGTTTTTTTTTTTACCTTCTTCTTCCATGCCAGGTGTTTTTAGTACCGCCATTTTTTCTATCACCTCTCTAGCTTTCCGCTCTTTCTCTTTTTCTGCTCTTTTTGCTGCCTTGCTATTCGAAATAAGAATAATGTAAATAACAATCAAAGTAACAATAACGATGACAACAGCAACAAAATATGAAACATATTAATGTCTTATGTAGTGTATCCAATTGACGTTTGCGACTTCTGTGTTGTGTTTTCTTTGCTATACTCTTGTTATTAAATGGTGTGCTTGTTATTTTTACTTTTTTTTCCATGTTTTTCTTTTTGCGTATGTACCCTAGTTGATTCTCCACTGGTCCTTGCAACAAAATTTTGTTGTTGTTGTTTACGGTTGCAAAGATATTATTTTTTATAATATCTTTGAGTTTTTCTGTTATCGACAATTTTGGTTCTGTATCTTCATCACTGTAGCTGCTGGTACTTAATATGTTTTTGCTAGCTCAAAGTTTTCTCAGTTTCTTTTCAATGACTTTCTCGTCAGAACTCGTCTGAGTCCGATGTTTCTATTTTATCTTTCTTATTCTTTCTAATTATGTTTCTTTGTCTTCTTATATGCATCTTATGTATGCGTGCTGGTAGAGCGTTCACGTCTTTGTGATTGTTTTTTTTCCTGTTTTTTCGCAAAGTCATACAGCTTCTGACATAAAAGTTCTGGATTTTCCTTTTCTCCTTTTAATACTAGATTGTAAGAAAGAGCATTATCACTTTATTTTTCTGCCCAGATCTGTATATAACATTAAACTCATATCCCCAAATTTCTGTTTTCAGTCTTATAAGCTTTAAGTCCTGTTTCTTTAATGTGTAGAAATGCTTAAGCGGTTCATGGTCCGTTACGACTGTCAATTTACAGCCGAACAAATATGGTCTGAATTGCTCTTTGGCGTACATTATTACCAACAATCCTACATCGTATTTCGTATATCGTAATTCACTGCCTTTCAAAAATCTAGGTGTGTATTTACAAGGGTGATCGTTACCTATCTCACCTTGGCTTAAAATTGCTACGATGGTGTCGTTGGATGCAACGTATGTTACAATAAAGTGTTCGTTTATATCTGGGGCTTTGAGTACTGGCTTACTGCACAGAGCATCTGTAAGTTTTAAATATGCACTTTCTCGTTTTTTCTCCCATTTAGGTTTGGCAGTTTTTCTTGTAAGTTTTAAGAGCAGTTTGGCTAATTTTGCGTTATCTTTAATAAAGCGTCGATAGTACTTCGCTTACCGATGGAATTGTTTTATTTTTTCGCATCTATTGGTTTAAGAGAACTTCCTGCTTCAGTTTTTTCTGGATTTGTTTTGATTTAGCCATTGCCTACAATATATCCGAGCACTTTTGCTTCCTTTCTAAAAAATTGGTATTTTCTTGGTTCTATAGTGAAGTTTGCGTCGGATAACTGTTTTAAGAGCCTTTTGAACTTTATCCCCTGTTGCTCTAAATTTTCTACAAATACCATGATGTCGTATGTATACTTTTGTCTCACGTCCTTGTAGACCCGATAGTGCCAGTGTTATCACTCGCATTAATGTACTTGGGGAGTCCATGCATCCCATCGGCATTTGCTTACATTGGTACTGGCCGTTCGGTCCTGAGACACTGTTTTATGAGCATCCTCCTCGTAAATTTCTACTTGGAAAAATATGCTCTTCAAATCTACCAAGGCTATATATTTTGCAGCTGCTAACTTTTCCAAGATTTTATTCTGGCATGGCAACGTATAGCACATACTGACTCTTATCTTGTTTAATAATCGAAAGTCGGTTGCGACCATCCAGCGATTTTTCCTCGTTAAGTCCCACATTTTTCGGGGCAATCCACATATTTGGGTAATATGGGGATGTCGATGGTTCGATTATTTGCTGCTGCAATAGCTTGCCTATTTCTACCTCCATCTGTTCCTTTACATTTATTGAATACTTCACTCTTTTTTTAACAACTGTCTTTTCTGTTGACATTGTTATTCTATGTTTACTTAAGTTTCTAACCTTTAGTGGCTTGCCGTCGAGGCCAAATACGAAGACACTCAAATTTATTAGATCTTAAATGTGGTCTAATTCTTTTGTGTGGCAGCCGGATTTATCGATGATTTCTAATATTTTGTTTACTCGTGCCACTATATCCGATTTTTTATTGTCTCAAAGATTTTTAACGTTGTTGGTAAAATTGTCCCTAACTTCACTACTAATTACATTTTTTTCTCTGGTATCTTAATTATCTTTTATATTTTCGTCCAAATTTTTAATATTTAACAGCCTGATCATGACTTTGCTTAAATTTTCGGCATTGTCCCCAGCAACGCCGAGTGGTTCCGCCTCTTGTCTGATTTCACATTCAAAAACATCAATCTGTGGTATTGGTACCTCAATTCGTTGATCCATTATATTCATTATCCCCACATATATTCGAGCGTTCTTATTTTTTTCTCTAAAATTACCGAATCAAATTTCCTCTTTCATGTTCTGTAGAGGGACCCAGCCAACTTGTATATGACTACTTTTATCTTTTATGTGCGCAAATATTATTTTCCTTGATTTTGCAGGATTTTAGAGTATTTCGGTTTTAATAGTAGGATTCTAATGCCTTTGAATTTTAAATAATTTGCTTTGGCGCTTATGAGGCCATCATACAACTTAAAAGTGTCCCAGCCAATAATGCCTTCTATTTCTAACGGAAAGGTATCTGGGACTACATGCCAAGTAATTATGATACCGTTGAGATATATTTTACTCGTCCCTAACGTACAGCGTGCTCCATGCGTTATGCCAGTTATGAGAACTTTTTCTCTGCTCTCTGTACAAGTATCTGTTGTGAGATAGCGTTTCCTTATAATTCATACTTTAGCACCAGTACTCGTGTTAAATTTGTCGCTATGTGATTGCAGCTGATTGTTACTTTATATTACTGATGGTGATGTGCTTTCGTTACTTGATATGATTACCTTGTGGAGGGGTAGGTTAATGTTTTCATTGCTGTTTTTTTCGTTAACTAAAGGGCTTCTCGTCATAAGTTCTCTTTCAAATTTTCTTTCTTCGTCAACATTTTCAGCCATTTGAGAAGCCTGATCGGGGCCTGTTTCTCTGACATGTATTTTGTCTGATTCTTTTGGCTCCTTTTTTCCCTTGGCTTCCTCTGCCTTATTCTTATGCTTTATCTCTCTTTCTGTTTTCGGGGCCTGCTCGGTGCTTGGGGAGCTCGACGAGCGTTCTGCGAGTTTAAATGGTCCGTACTATGAGTAAAAATTTTTAATTAGATGCATTATTTGTTTTAGTTAGGAGTCCTCTGTCGTTATAGTTTTCATTCTTATTATAGTTTTAATTATTATTATAATTACCTCTATAATTATTTTTGCTACTATTTCGGTTGTTGTAACCATTATTGTTATTCCTTGGATAATCAGTATTCCTGTTGTAGTTATTATTTTATCTGCTGTAACCCATATTATTGTAGGGGTTCCTTGTATAGTCTTTGTTGTATTTGGATTAATTGTATAAGGAGGGTTGTTATAATTATTCCAGTAGTAAAAATTTCCTACTGTATAATTACGGTTATTTATTGTTGTATTGTTCGCCCGTACCTGTCGCTTCTATTTAATCTTCTGTTCTCTGCGTCTTTTACTAATGTGCGACATTCACTTGTATCGAACCCCCTGCATTTGAAGTAAGTGCAATTTTTATCTTTTATATTTTGCACATTTTGTGTTACTTGCGTTGATGTACGTATTACGTGGTTTTATATCTAGATTTTAAATCTTCTTATTTGTTGCGTCTGCTTTAATTTTTATTCATAGTTTTCTCGTATGTTCCCGGTATTAATTGCAATACGAATAAAATTGGTATTCCCCGGTTGTTCTTTTTTTATCTGTCGTGTCGCGTACCTCTCCCTGCTCGTGGTTGTGCACCTGGTCATTTGTATCTCTCCTCTCTGTTTTTGCTAGGCATACTTGAGCCTTGATTCGTGCTGGCATTATTTCACGTAAGCTTGGACCGCTTTCCATTTTCAAAGTGGCTACAATGTTTTTGGATTAAGGCATGTTACCGTATAGTTATAAGGTGCTTGTATCCAATATGTATATAGGTTTTTGGCTTCTTTTTCAGCGCTCCCATTCAACATCTGTTGTCGACTAGAGAGAAGGGTTGTGTCCAAGTCGTATAGGATTATTATTCAATCGTACGTTTTCTGCACATAGCTGCTGTAATCTTGTACTAGTTTGCCTCTATATTGTTTAATTACTTTTAATTATTAACGCTACCGATGCTGCTGTATCTATCTACTAAAAACTCGTCTATGGAAGAAAACTGTGCTAGGCGTGGTAGGAATTTGACTGCCTTTTCTTTAAATTTGTTTGCTAGTGAACCTATAAAAAATTTTTCGTACGAAGGGCCTCCAGTCTATAACACCATTTTTACCATTTGTTCGAATAGAGGTAACGTAACGCGATGGCCGTCAAATACTGGGACGTTTGTTGCAAAGTGATGAAGGGACTATAACGTGTTCTGAATTTGGCGTTCGTAATTAAATTTTCCTGTTTTATCTGGGGGTACTGTAAAGTGGTCTTGGGAGCTTAAGTAGTTTTTATTTACCCAATCTGACTTGAATTTTTCTGCAGCATGAGGTTGTGCCACAGTATTTTGTTTATAATTATTTTTGTCGTGGCTTGAACAGCGAGTAACGCTATCGTTCCTGATTACTTGTTCACCTTAAACTACCAGGGCTCAGATTTTTATTTGTCGCAGAGTAGTCTTTCTGTAAGTCTGTCGTTATGGTGGATGTCTTGATTGTGTTAATCTAGTCGCTGTTTGATTTGCATATTGTTGTATAGCCTGTGTAGCTGCTTCTCTTTGGATTTCGTGTGGATCTGCGTAATGTTTGCTTGCGCTCTGTCGCTAGGTTGATTAGCGAATGGTTGATTCATGTTAGTCGTGCTATTTTAGTGCGTAGCGTAGGGAGTTACTCTTTAAAATAAGAGAGGTCTACGTGTTTCTGTATGGGATGGTACATTAGCTTTGTTATCACTTATGTCTTGCCTACGGGGTAACTGTCTGCGTCTTATGTTTAGTGCTAATTTTCTTAGCCTTTTCATCATGAAACGTTTCTGTTTTTTGCTGGCTTTCTGCAGTATATAGTATAAATACACGGTATTTCAATATCACTATTATATCACACAGGCACGCATTAATAAAAGCGTGACTTGTGGTTAACTTATACTTTATCAAGACTTTTTGTATTTAAGGAAAGTTGCGGATGTGTTCTAGTTTTGCTGGCCTAGTTCTTTCGCTTTTGAGTCTCTAGCTCATCTCTCCTACTCTGTTTCTTCATCTCTCTTCCTATGCTTTCTTTTCTCTTTCCCCCTACCCTTTTGGACCAAGGCCAGTGGGGATGCACGAACGCATAGCTATATGCTATCGTACGTGACATAAGTAATTAATAATGAATTTAGATTCCACTGGAACTTGTTACTGACATTGACATTCTTTTATTCATTGAAAATGGAATTAGAGATGGAATCAGTCAATGCTATAACATATGCTAAGGCCAATTATCAGTGCATGGGAAATAATAAAAGAGATAAAGCTGAAAAGCATATAATTTATTTTCATGTAAAAAATTTATATGGTTGGGCAATGACTTAACCACTGCCTTGGAGATCTAAGTGGGTTGAAAATATTTAAGAGCAGCCTCAAGAATCTTAAGAAGTTGGCAGTGAAAGTGCTTACAGTTATATTTTAGAGGTTGATTCAGAGTACCCAGTAGAGCTTCATGATTTTCACGAAGATTTACCATTTTTCTCAGATCATACAGTAACTTCAGGATCAAAACAGACAAAATTAATGACAACATTGTATGACAAGAAAACTTACGTATTATATTATAATGCTCTTTAGCAAGCCGTAAATCATGTATTATGAGTCACAAAAATTAATCGGGCTTTAAAATTTTGGCAGAGTGCATGGCTTAAGAAATATGCTGACCTAAACAGTAGTCAGAGAAAAAAGTCTAGAAATGAGTATGAAAAAATGGTTTTCAAACTGTTTGATACTGAAATTTTTGGTAAAACAATGCAAAACGAGAGGAAATGTATCGACGTTAAGCTGTTAGATCATTGGAGTGGACGATATGGTGCAAGGTCTTTTATTTCTTAACCTAATTTTCACAGCTGTGATATTTTCGATAAAAATTTCATAGCCATTCAACTGCAACTTACAGAAGTGAGAATAAGAAAGCCTACATATGTTGGACTTAGAGAGCACATTGTCATAATAAAGGCGATAAACAAGAGTTTTAGAAAAGCCTAACACACTAAGTTAAAAAATAATTGTAAATATTTGTACACAAATACAGACAGTTTATTCTATGAAATTACAAACCATGACAACTATAAAATGATAAAAGCTGTCATACAAAAATTTGATGTATCAGATTATGCAGAAAACAATAAATTTATGATGCCCTTTAAAAAATGAGAAAGTTGTTGGACTCATGAAGGGTGAGTGCAATAAAAATGTTATATCAAAATTTGTCAGACAAAGAAGTGGAAAGTACAGTATTTTAATAGAAAATAAAAATTAAATAAAAAAAGCAAAGAGTCTTAAAACTAACGCTGTGAAAGCAATTATGAAATTTAAAGATTACATTAACTGCTTGCATGACATAAGCAAAAATATCGGGTGAGAGCATTTCAATATTAGATCTTGCCATCGTAAAACTTATACGAAGAAGTTAAATAAAATTGCTCTTAGTTTCTACGGTGATAAGTGATATATTCTTACTACCTCTACGGATACATTACATTGATGACATTATAAAACAGGGAATGGAAAAAAAAGGGGAGGATAATGAAAGGGGAAATTATAATGAAATGACTTGTCCAGAGGAAAATATTGACCAACGGAATGATCTAGAAAATTTTTTTTAAATGTATGAAGAAGACGTGCAGCAACAAGTTCATTGCGTACGTGACCACAACAAAAACTAAGCCCAAACCATAAGTCGAAGAGACTTACTTTATTTGACTGACTCATCATCATCTAGGAAGCAGTGCAGTCTCAACAATAAAATATAAAAAAATGAAAGAGAGGAGAAAGGCTGTAAAAATCATACAGAGATATCAAGTCAAAATAAGATGAATGTAGATCAGCTGACTGTAGCAAAATCACTCAACGTGGTAGGAGGTTCCGGATATAAAGGAAAGCTGCCATCTTTGCAGATCAGTTTGATTAAGAACGTCAACCAGCATCCAAAAGGGATATCAGTATTAGTTATAGACTCAAAAAGTGTGTAGAAGCAGCAAAAAAGTCTCAAATGAAGTTCAGAGTTAGCAGAGCTACCAGAAAAAAATTTTTTTTCAGGAACCAAAGCTTAGTTTTGAGGTATGTTGAAATTTCATTTTGTCATTAGTATTTTTTGTAACCTAAATAAAACTATTCACTATAATGTTTTATTATTTCAATTGTTGTAAGTGATGCATTGCCGTCTAAGTAACATATTCCATTGCTTTACTCTAAGAAATGTTTTTTTGTTTCTCTTTCTCTATAAATATAAAAAAATACTTCATTTATGAACTTGTATAACTAATTTAAATCCTTTTTGATTTACAGTATAAATGGTAGATTTGGCAGCACTATATAAATTAGCCAGCAGAGGATTCTTTCCAACCAAGAAAATTAGCGAGTTACTAGTCAACAAGAGTTTAACGGTAACAAAGTTGGCAAAAGTGAGAAACAAATTTAGTGAGAAAATTATTGCAGAGTTCTAATCTATTTTCAATCGGGTTTCATCGCAATCGCTCGATTTTTGTAATAATTATATGCTGTAATTAACTTGAGTAAGATATCGATCCACTTATAGCTACCACGCAAGTTAAATTTTTTCCACACAGTATATTTTAGAGTAAGATGTTGAAAATTGCTGTTGTAGAATTCTTTTCTAAGATCAGTTTGTAGATTTTTTGGAGCTCGTCCTTCAACTACTATAGATTTCACAACTGCTGTTACATTTTCACTAGTTTTATTCTTTACTAGCACAGCCCATGCATACTTGAAAAAAATGTCGATGACAGTAAGCCTTTATTCTCACTAGCATAGGGTTGCATCTTAACAAGATCTGCTTGCGAAATCTCATCCAAGCCACCAACACTAAATTTCTGGTGAGGATAGTTACATTTAATGGGCATGTAAAGTTCCTCAACAACACTTCCATGTTTTAAGTTTCTACATTAACAGTTGTTGTCAAAGCCCGTATAAATGAAGATTCTTTTTCTTAGTTGTCTCTGACAGTTCGAATGTTGTCAATTTTTTAACAATAATTTGAAGTCTTTCATCGAAATAAGCATAGGTTACTGAATCTTAAAGCTGTATCGGTTTTGCAACAATGCACAATCTCTTGTTATTTATATCATACTGGCCATCTGGAGTAAGTCTGTATCTGATGCCCAGAGAGCCTCCAACGCTGCCACCCTCAGTTTTACGCAAAGTACGTACGAATACGTCATCACTCATGCTGATACTAATGCCAAGATTGGTTATCAGCTTAATATATGATACCACATTTTCGCAACTCCTTGATAATCGAATGAATTTCATTTATGTGGCTATAGTTACCAGCTGATCTCTTAGCAATTAACAATCGAAGGCGATCAACTAGCTCATTAGTATCATCCCAATATACATAATCTGTCTACGTATTCAAGTGTGCAATTTTGTAATGTTATAATGCACCACCTAGTTTTTTGCAACAACCTTATTAAATATTGATCTAATTACTTTATTAAATTTCATACTATTCTGATTTAGTAAGCTTTTATTTTTATCAAATTTTTTTCTATGTACGCTTGAAGTTTCCAAAATGAAGCTCCATCAATCCAACAGTTATAGAATATTTTTTACCATTTATTTGAACTTTATTATGATCAAAACTTATTTTTGCATTACCTAGCATATAAACTTTGTCCTCTTTTCGTACACCAGAAATTTGACCTAATTGGTCCAATTGATTGTAATCCAATACTTGATAATACAACTTAATAGCATCAGATGAATCATGTTCGGTGTCATCATACTTAACTACAGTAGCGAAGCCTCCTGAAGTACTATCCAAAGAAACATTGACGTCATCAGTGCTATGACTCATAGATGTTTGAGACGTTTGAGTTTAAAAAGTATGTTTGGCTCGATTGGTAGCACCATCAGTAGAAATATCAGTGTCACTATCATAAATAGTGGATGACTGTAACAGTGAAGATGTACGAACATGTCGTTTTTTTGCATGCGTTTATCTAACTTCTTTTAACAAACTAGGGGTATTACAAGGATTGAATTAAGTTTTCAGCAAGGAAAATTCAGACTAGCTTGAAAAAAATATTTTGTAGAGAATTAAACATTGCCAATCGATTGTAATAAAATCGAACAAAAAATATTTTCCGCTAATACTTATAAAAAATGGTAAAAATGATGAAATAAAAGACGAAAAAAATGAGCTCCGGTCGTTCCCAATTGGTCCAGTGGTTTCCCGCAAAATGCAAAAAACCTCGTTTTTTGAGCCAATATTAAAAAATTAATAACTTTCTTTTGGATGAACATAAAGAGCTGTTACTTTAGTGGTCTTCAACAACCATATCGAATTTCAGCAAGATCGGATCGATAGTTTTTGCAAACTGCAGCTTAATGCAAAGGCTTATGTACTTTCGCAAAAGGGCCTAAAGAAAGTTGTTTACAACGTTGGATGCAGTTCTTTGCCAGATGATATTCTTAAATACTTACTCTACAATTTACGAAAGTGTCATTTTTTTTTCTATGTGAAAGTTGCTAAAAAAATGATACACCTTATGAGTATTTTTGCTCACAGCGGTAGGGCACGTGAGGGGCAGAGAGCCACCGCACTATGTTTTAAGACGCCGATATCAGAGGTCACTTTGTCATAAATCAAATACCTCAAAAACTAACAAAGGTGGAGATCTAATCAATTTTTAATTTTATAGCTGGTCAAATTGCGAATTAGGAAAAATCATTGCAGATTCCGTAAGATCATAACCTAATCTCAAAATTTCATGATTTCTGGAAATTTTTTAAGGAATCAGCAAGAATAAGGAGGCAACCAGGTAAGTATCCGTAGCCTCCTCTATGTTTACGGCCACATCAAAGCTTATTCTACGTTTTTTTACCTCTTAAACAAGATTCTTTAGGGTGCGAGTTCAAAAAAGTCCGGAGTCAGTTGTTATAAACAATTGACATAAAAAAATATAAAAATTTCACAATTTTGTCCAAGAAAAATTTAATAGATTTTCTGGGTTGTTTTAAACAAAAAAATTGTAAGGTTTTTTCAAAAAACGCTTAGATTTTTCAGAAAAAAATTATAAATGTTGCAAAATCACTGAATTTGATAAATTCCCGGTTGCACTCGTCATCTGGCCCAGATCTCTGAGAATATGCTGTTTTTTATAATCTTGTTAACATTGGATTATGCATCTTGAGCTTCTGAATTCAATTCTTCTAGGTTTGAGTCTGTAGTAGTGCTGGGAAAATTAATATTGAAATTTTCATAAACAAAGAAAACGAATTTTTTATTTTTGAGGAAAAAAAAATTTTTTATCGTCATTAGCTCATTATACGTAAATAAGGTTTCTTGCAACTTTGTGGTAAAGTGTTTTCGTTTCAAAGAAAATAATTTTTAGATGAAAAAACGATTAAATACTGATTTATTTCCTTCAAAACTAGAACACTTCTTGACAAAATCTTAAGAGACCATTTTTACTCAAAATGAGCTAATTAACATAAGAAAAAATTTTTTTTCCGGTGCTAGTAGCATATAAGTCCACGGTCATAATGATAATGTTGAATCTTATGTCATTGACTGTACCTTGTAAGTTATCTCATTTTTTGTAAAGAAAAACATCATAAAAAATGTTGTTTATTACAAAGAAGAATATCAAAGATATAGATTGTACTTGTTTTATAAGTTATTAAATGTTCAGTTTAAAATAATGTTATCTTAGTTTGAATATTTACAATTTACTTTTGGCAATTTCAAGATTTTCAGTATTGAACTTAGAACTTAGTCCATTTCATAGCCTCTGGTTACTAAAATGTACCAAAAAAGTTACTGATAAGATTGCTAAAAGACGTCTCTTTTATTGAACAGTTTCGTTGCAATCATTTTTGATGCGATCAACATCTTTTAAGATAAGTAAAGTATAGGGCTCTTTTCTATTAAGAGTAGTCAATAAGCATCGATAATGTTGACAAAAATTATTTAATTTATGTACATTGACTGTAGGAAAAAATTTTAGTCATTTGAAAGTTACAAAATATGGGATTTTTCTGTATATATAGTAGTTCTGTAGTATCGTAGTATTTCCATGCCTCCAAACATCAGATGGCACCGGAACGGTCTGCATGTCAACTATAGGTGTCTATTAGATGATTGGTTTTCATCTCTGAGAAGTAGGTATATATTTTCTTTTAATATTGTGAACAGTACTTTGTAGATGTTTATTTAATAACATATGGTAGGAGTTTATTTAATAACACATTTTGTCTAAAATTGAATTAACTAGTCTAAGAATTATTGTAAGCAACTAGACTGATTTGTCAAGTAACTAAGTTTTATTTGAAGTAAAAGCAGATTAGTAGTATGTAATTAATAGAAAAAGTTTACGTATAAGAAATAATAATAATTTATGACTTGAGTCTACAAAACGTAGTTATTACTAAGATTAGATTTACGGGTCTTAAAGTTTTTAAAAACAAATTATAAATATTTAAACTGAAATATAATTAGAACTAAACATGACCATGTTAAAAAGCCTGTGAACTTACATGCTAATAGTACCGGAAAAAAAAAAATTTATATTAATTAGCTCATTTTAAGTAAAAATTGTCTCTTAAGTTTTTGTCGTGAAGTGTTTCAGTTTTGAAGAAAATAATTAAGTATTTTACAGTTTTCTTATCTTTAAATTATTATCTTTGGAACAAAAGCACTTCCTGACAATGTTCCAAGAAAACTTATTTACTCAAAATAAGCTAATGAGCACAAAGAAATTTTTTTTCCTCAAAATTAAAAAATTTGTTTCCTTTATTTATGATAACTTTAATAACAATTTTCCTAGCACTATTACAGATTTGAACCTAAATGAATCAAATTCGGAAGCTTAAGATGCATAACCCAATGTTAACAAGGTTATAAAACAACATATTCTCAGAGATATGGGCAAAGTGACGAGCATAACGAGAATTTATCGAATTCAGTGATTTTGCAACATTTATTTTTTTTCTGCAAAATCTAAGCATTTTTCGAAAAAACATCAAGGTTTTTGTGTTTAAAACAACCCAGAAAAACTATAAAATTTTTTTTGGACAAAAACGTGAAATTTTTAAATTTTTTTATGTCAATTGCTTATAACAATTGACTCTGGACTTATTTGAGCTTGCACCCTAAAGAATCTTGTTTAAGAGGTAAAAAAACGTAGAATAAGCTTTGGTGTAGCCGTAAACATAGAAGAGGCTACGGAAACTTACCTAGTCGCCTCCCTATTTTTGCTGATCCCTTAAAAAATTCTCAGAAATCATGAAATTTTGAGATTAGGTTATACGGAATGTGCAATTATTGTCCCTAATTCAAAATTTGACTATCCACACATTAAAATACGAATTAGACCTCTACCTTTGTTTGTTTTTGAGATATTTGATTAATGACAGAGTGACCTTCGATATCAGCGTTTTAGAACATAGTGCGCTGTAGCCACCGATGCATGAACTACGTTCACTCTCTGAAACTCGACTCCGGTGTTATCAACCGAGTACGGTTAAACTACAAGTGCTCTTTAAAATAATGAAATCTGGCAAACGAATAACCAACTTCCACACTGTAAAAAAATTTGATACTTTTGTAAATTGTAGAGTCAATATCTAAGAATATGATCCGACAAAAAAAACTGCATCCAACGTTGTAAGCAACTTTTTTTAGGTCCTTTTGCTAAAGTACCTTTTTTGCACTTAGCTGCGGTTTGCAAAAACTATCGATCTGATCTTGCTGAAATTTGGTGTGGTTGTTGAAGACTACTAAAGCTACAACTTTGCTTAATTTTATCTCTTAATGTTCATGCAAAAGAGAGTTATTAATTTTTTTTATATTGGCTCAAAAAAAAGGTTTTTTGCATTTTGCAGGGAAACCACTGGACCAATTGGGAATGACAAGAGCTTATTTTTTTTGTCTTTTTGCCATGTATACTCCTACAATTATTTTTTTTTAATTTTAAGGCTTTTTGTTCATTTTTGACGCTAAAACACGTGTTTTACTGTTTTTGCTATTTTTTTAAGCCTTAGCGGTAATATTTTTTTTTTGATTTTATAACAACCGATTACCATTGTTTAATTCTCTATAACATATTTTTTTTGCGCTAATTTGAATTTCATGAAAAATGACCGATATCTTAGCTAACTCGATCTCACTATATAAATACTTGAAAAGTAATATTTCTCTTGTTTTGTTTAATAATTTCTTGGAGAGGATTGGTAATAGGTTTAGTTTTTTTACCGATGGCTTTGTCAAATTTTAATCTTTCTTTCGAAACAATCTAAGCTGATGCCTTATAGCTTTTCTAGACATTTCAATCTGGTAAAGAACTTCTCTTCCTCGACGAAATTTAGACAAGTTGACTGTTGGATGAATAATGAAAGACTAAGATAATTTTAAGGTGTGTGCGTTTTATTAATAGCGTAACAATAAAACCTCTTTCTATATCTGCCCCTCTCAACGTCTCTATTCTTATTTCTTATGATAAATCCATGTCTTCCGTCTTTTCAACATTTTATGCATGAGTTTTCAAATTTTGCAAAAGTCATGTCTGTATTTATATGAGCGTGATAACTGTCTTTTAAAGTAATGTCATCCTGTCTAAATATTATAAACAGATTGGCATTATCTCGAACCAAATGCTTCGAACTTGTACGTAAGATTGTTGTAGATGGAAAAAATCAACGTTTCTGTGTCTCTCTATATAAAAAAGTGCTTTAACATTGTCTTGCTTTCCACACGCTATCTTATTAAGAATCATAATAGAATTGGGTTACCTGGTGCTATTACAACTTTATGCTGACTGAATGAAAAAAATTAAATATCCCTAATTGGTTCCAATAGCTCCATAAAAAACTGATATTTTGGCTGATTCAGAGATTTTGAGTAAATATATAAATTGTAAAATCACAATCCATTAGGATGTGTTATTAAAATGATTAAGCTGTTCGTTTTTCCGCAGTTTGAAAGGCCAAAAAAACAGCCCTAATAGTGTCAGAGAGTAGATCTCCATGACGTTTCATTTTTTTATTCTTGATTTATAAGTGTCTTAAAATTTATAACGGGAAGTTTTATTTTTTGATTAATAAAATTCATATTGTCTGTGCAACGACTCACGGACAACTGATTGTTTAAGTCATAAATAGAGTGTTTTTATAATTTTAACATCATTTGCAATCGAGCTCTTTAACAGTAACGATACATCACCGATCAAAAGGTCGTGAAGAACTCAAGTAGAATAATAAATCGTTTACATGTAGAACTACATATACCAGGTTATCGATACTGCGAACCAGAAACCAAGTTGTCTAAAAGACTTGATCATGGTGATCCTGGTATCAATCCTCTTGATGAAGCTTGTTACCACCATAATATAGCGTATTCTCAGAATCTTAAAGATATTCCGTCTAGAAACATAGCAAAAATAAATTCTTGCGGAAAGTGCTTGGTGGCACTTTAATACAGAAGCTTCAAGTCTAATTTCACCGAAACGTAGTCTTTTTTTCCGAGAATATATTAAATGTAGTTGTCAGACTGGTGAAAGCTAACAATTGTATCGATAACATTATCATCTAGAGATGAATATTGTTTTGGGTTTGTATCACCAATGCATCCTTTATCTTAAGCAACATTTTTTGCTATGCCTATCATGTGACAAGTTGCGGAAGGAAATGTGTCCTCAATTATTTTATTAGACCACGATCAAGAAATAGTGAAAATTTTTATTTTATGAACGCAGTCGGCCGAAGTATTGAAACTTTCTCGCAAAGTACTTATTATCGAGGACTCGTCATCATCTGCTTCAAGATCATCTGGACCATCTTGACTCAAATTAAAAATTTTTTTATCAATTACGGACGATATTTGTTTTGATTTTTCTTCTAAATACTTTTTCGATGATAGTTTTTGTTTTTTGATGAGCAAAGATCCTAAGAAGCTTAATTAATCTTTGTTAAAAAGTATCCACTCATTCACTTTGCAATGATGGATTATCTCCCGAAAATCCAGATGTATCGTCACTGCTCCTAACTTTTACATTAAATTCTTCACTTAAAGAATCCTTTTTTTGTAGCGTCTGAAAAAAATTACACTTTAACATTGACATAAAACTCTACGAGAGATAAGGTATGTCTGAACTCAATAAAATAATAAAAACATCATACGTATCAATTCTGGTAGTTCATTTTCACTCTCTTTTGTATCTTCTTCTTTCAACTTTGATAACTTTAAGTGGCAAAAAGAAAAAATTTTTTGTTGTAATGAATCTGACAGAATTTCTAAGTCCAGTTTCAAAAGTTATTTTTCATTTACTGTCCTCAAATCAAAAGTGTTTGTTGTTGGATGTTTGAGATTAAAAGGAATAAAATATCTGTCTGATCGATAACTAGCATTTTGCATTTTACGTGCCTCTTTCCATGGCATTATTACAAAGTCAACATTATTTAGGTTTAAATTACAACGAGTGACAATATGTCTTGGTAGTGGACCATAATAAACGCATAGCTGATCCAAAAGCCAACAAACTATTAGTACGGAGAATGTACGCCAGTAGCTTGGGTAACACTTTGGAGCATAGATCGTACTGTAGGCAGGCTTCCCTGCGAAATTTTAGAATTCTAAAAAATCAAAGAGATGAAAAATCTATTTTTTATATAAAAGCAGACTATTATGGAAATCATGAATAACAAAGTCATAATAAAAAAATTTGACAAACAAAAAACAGTTTACGTGTTGATGTTACGTCAAGTTTGTTATTGTTATTTTTTTGTCTAGTGGTTAATAATCTTTTTTTTTTTTTTTAATAAAAATTCGTTCTTTGTCATTCAGAAGATAAGATTTTGAAAAAAAATCACTGATTATATAATTTTAATGAAAATTTATACTAAATTAATGATAAAATGGAGAATTCTCGCTTTTTTGCGCGATAATACGAAATTTTGAGGTTATACTGACAAATGGTAAATTCAAAAGTTGTTGATCTCTCAATTATGTACGATTTCTACGTTTAACTATTTTGACACAAGGTACAGATATCATTTTATGCTCAAAAAACAGTTTTTTAAATTATCACGCGCTATAGAAACTAATAATTTAATCATAAGAATTAAAAAGTCTCTATATTTTAAAAATATGATTTTTACGTCAAATTTGATGCAAACTACGTTGGTAATAATAAAAACTTTTTTCATTTTGGGGGCATTGGTTAAAAATTGATTAAAACAATTAAATTGATCATAACAATATTAAGTTGTTGGTAATGTTTTTTTTTTTTCAATTTTTTTTCTTACAGTTCAACTCTTCAGCTACAGAAGTGTTATGAAACTTTCGTAGCTCTCAAGGATTTGGAGCTATATACATACATATATCTTCCTATATTATATAGTCGTAAGTCTTAGAGCAAGGTTTTGCTCCCCCCCACATCCCCCCACCTCCCCCCCAAATAATGTAGTTATTCTTTTATTTTCTTGCATTTTTCAAGTGATCCTACTTTTTTGCTAGCTCCCCCCCGCTCCCACCCAGCTCCTTCCCAGCTCCCCCAATTTTTTCTCATATATAATGTAAACATATTCAAAAAGCCTTGTATATTAACTGTTACAAGTGGTTTAATTTTCACATATAATTTTATTTGACCGTAACAAAAAATTTTGTTACAATTATCTTACTTACGATGTTTATTTTGATTACATACTCTAAAATGTCTTTTTAGGTGCTCTGCTCTTACATAACCATTTCCACAATTTTGACAAATATTTTTTTGAACGTTTTTTTTATGACTTTTCAAATGTCCTTGTAAGTGATAACTTCTGTTGAAACTTTTTTCGCATTTGATACACTTAAAACTTTTTTCAATGTCTTGGCATTTCTTTGTGTGACGCAAATAGTTTTTCTTGTCTAATATTACAATGCTACACAGATCACATACAAAAAACTTTTTTTTGTGAATTTTTTCGTGCGATGATAGACACTTGATTTAAAAATTTTGAGTTACATTTGTCATACTGATAAAATTTTGCATCGATGATGGTGTATCTGAAAACAAATTACAAGAAACGCATTGTTTATGATTACATAAATCTGGGTACTAGACGGTACTGAATTTGCTTTTTTGATGAAAGAGAAAATTAGTAAGAAAGTATAAAAATAGTAATGAACTATAGAATGGTTTTTGTGTTACTCTAAAATTTCATTTCTAACAATATTTTTAATTCCAAATTTGTTTCCTGATTCAATTTGGATGAAAATTTTTTTTGGGTTTCTACATCTAGACAATGCAACACATAATTTTCCACGAGAAAATAATGGTTTTCTAAGGTACAATCCTAAGGCATCAAAACTTTGACCTTGAGATTTATTGATAGTCATAGAAAAAGCTAAGGTAAATGGAAATTGTTTTCTGTACAATATAAATGGTAGTGAAGAAAAATTGTTTGTTTGTAGTGTTATTCTTGGAATAAAGACTTTGTTTCTTTTTTTTTAATCTGTGATTATTTCAGCTTTGATGTTGTATTTAAATAATTTTGTAATTTGTAATCTTGTACCATTGCAAAGTCCTTTAGATATGTTTAAGTTTCGTATCAACATAACAATAGCGTCAATTTTTAAATTCAATTCATGTGGAGGAAGACTTTTTTTAATACTATTAAAATATTTTGTAGGGAAATAAATATAAATATTTTCGTCTAATTTATCTACTTCTTTGTGAGTTGCTTTATTAATACTACAGTACGTTACTACTGTTCCTATCATATTATTTAAGAACTTTTTGTTCAAAAAATGAGTGTATTCATTGTGAGATGTTAATATAGCTTCACTTATAAAAGATCATAATCATTATTAAAAATTTTAGAACATACATCATTTGTTTTCCATGTCTGAGGAATTATATAAGTTTTTATTTGGCCTCCTCCTATATCCAGTAGCAATGAAGAAAATTTTTTATCAATTGAACGTATATTATTTTTTAAATAAAAAATATTAGATAAAGGCCAAAAATTGAAAAATTTTATGGTTTCTTGAATGATAGTAATTTTGCTTCCGTTGTTCACTACTGGAAGAATTTTACGAAAGTCTTCACCTAAAATTATTATTTTATTTTCAAAAGGTTTATTACTCCTAGACAAAACTTTTAAAGTCCTATCAACGATTTCTAACGCTTTTTCGGACGTATTTTAATCCATAAAAACCATGAAAAAAAATATGTGAAAAATGTGGAAAGGGTTTTAAAAGTACAGATGGGTTAAAATGACACATAAAATGTCACAACGTTAAGCTAACACAATGAATTATTGATTTTGAAGCTTAATTGTGTTTGTTTATTTAATTATGCCTTCTTCTGAATTCTGTTTTTTACTAAATAAAGTCCTCAAGTAATCAATAATTTTATATTTGGGTAAAGTAGACATGGACCAGAAAGAGATTTGAAATGTACAAGTTCAATCAAGTTAAACAAATAATGGTACTTTAGAGTTACATAGTGAGTAAGGGGAAGTGAATAGACAGAGGGAGACCTATGATCAGTGACTTAAAAAATCCTAAAAACGAGCTTTGACTTGGGTACTAAATTTCGTTTATTTTTTAACATTCATGATGGTAAGACATTCTATAAATAAGTATTTAATTGGAGGGGAGGTGAAGGGGGAACTGTGAGGGTGCTGAGGGGGAGTGGGGGGGAGCTCACTCAAATAAAATTTGATTAAAAATGACGTTAAAACAAGCAAATAACTACGTAAATCGAGGGGGAGCTGCGGGGGAGCGGGGGGGCTGAGACTCACTTTCGTCAATACAACTATATTATAGAGGGAAATATATGTATATTTACTAGTGGGTCTTTACCTCCCTGCATGCTCCGCGCACCATCCCTCATAGACTGAGAGTCGACCGTAAAAATTGATGTCTATAACCAAACTACTTGAAAATTGAGGCGTTTGTAGATGAAACGGGCTGAAGAAGCGGTAAAAAATCACAAAGTCAGATTCATCCCGACTCTTTTTGGGTTATCAACAAACCATGTGAAGGTATGAGCGTTGATAAGTATTATTTATTTACTTTAAGGACCCACTGACTTGCCGAGTCTAAAGTGGGACGCAAATGAACTGCGTTCAAGGAAAGTACGTAAACGTAAACACCGTCTACTCAGGCAGCCATATTGGCAAATAGCAGGTGGCACGGCCGCGCTACAGCTACTTTGTGGCAAAATTTAAATTGCGTGACGCTGTATATATCTGATATGTGCATTTAAAAAATCCAAGTCATGGTAAAAATATTAGTATATTAGAGAAAGCTGAGAGTTAACATTTGATTAATTGTATCGTTTTCAAATAATTCTATTGTGTTTGTAAATATGGGTGTTGATGACTTCAGTATTAAGTTACTCTAGAAACAACTATGCAGGTGAACTACATTAATTTATATTATGTTTAACTTATTACAATCTTTAAAATTAGTATAAAATAAATAAGTGGATAATTTAATTTACAAAAAATAGGTTTTTTATTTAATTGTAGAATTGAATTTTCGTTACCACTATACAATTAAAATACCGTGAAGGTTATCTCTCATATTTTTATTTAGTAACTTCGTTGAAGTTCTTTTATTGTAGATATATATGTGTGTGTATATTATAAAATATAATAACATAAATGAATTAAATGCAATAAATTAATGCAAATTTAATACAAAATTTTTTTTTAAATTAAAATCAGAATCT
This sequence comes from Copidosoma floridanum, assembly GCF_036245765.1. Lineage (NCBI taxonomy): Eukaryota > Metazoa > Arthropoda > Insecta > Hymenoptera > Encyrtidae > Copidosoma > Copidosoma floridanum. The sequence goes on from NW_028321885.1 coordinate 13,132,151, forward strand.
TCGTAAGTGTAATCGATTGTGTCGCATTCCAGTTCGTCGTGATATTCGATATTGTCCTCCAATTCCTGCTCATCTTGCTCTTCCAAAACTAAAATTTCATTTATTTTGGGAGGCGTCACTGTACCTTTGAACCAAATTGGTTCAATACAATCATTTGTATCTGTCCAGCCACAGTTTTCAATGTCTATCTCTGGAAAAGCAGAATTCATTACATTCATCCACATATAATTAACGTAGATTGTTCTTAGTACATGTTGTTTCAACGATGCAAAACAAGGAGGAATAGATGACGGATCAAATGATTTTATGTTATTACAAAATTTCTTTGTGTTCACGTTTCCTAAATAGGCTTTCTGAAACAGTAAGAGCCGCGCAAAATTTACATTACTACATTTTTAACGCCATACATTTCGCAAGTATACGCTTTTAGGCATTACATTTTTCGCTTATCATTTATATCTGATGGGCTTGTTAAAGCAGCGAAAACATGTTGTACATCGATGTTTTTTTGTAACAATGTAAATGGTTTGGCTTTACCTATTCTAAAGAAGCTGAAAGTATAGTCAGAACCAGTAAATGCATGAAATCCTGGTAAAGCCTAACATACACCTGCTCCCAATTTTTCCGCTAACTTTGTACAACTAGTACTGTAAATTTTTTGCTGTTTGGAACAAATTGAAATAAACAAATATTTTTTCATATTAGCTTATAAATATTTCCTAAAGTAATAACTAGTATATCGGCATCGGATACTTTGAAATTTGCAATACAATTTTGTTCTTGTTTACTTAAATTGTAAATAATTCAAGAGTCAGCTTCCTTATGGAAGCACTCATAAGACGACTACTCGTTTTGAACAATTTTTTCATTTTCAACGAAGAAAGAATAACACTTTTCGTTATGTATTATGAAAATCTTTTTACTGCCAATAAGGGAGACAAACGCATTGTTTGGTAGGAATTTTACTGAAAATGAAACCAAAGCCTCTTTAAATTTAATATCTCGCAAACTTTAAAAAAAATCTAATGATCGTTTATGCAATAAGCCAGAAATACTATAAGGAACCATAGATTCGCCTCTACTTTCTCTTTCTTTGTGTTTCAATGATGCATCAAAATAACGATCGAAAATGGTGTGAAGTGTTCCTGCTTTTGAATAACACAACTTTCTTATAATCGTTTGTGCTACTCCAGCAAAATTTGCGGGTAGAGGCCCGATGTGATACAAAAAATAATATCCGTCTACAAGTTCTATATCAATTTTTGTTGGTATACATGGATCTATCAGAGGACGTAGTTTTTTAGTTAAGGTGGATTAATCTGTTTTGTACATGGTGCCCACTATATCACATAACGCTGGAGGTGCTGGGGCCATAGGAAGACATAAACATTCTGCCATATCAGTTTTGTTACCCAAAAAAATAGCGAGAAGCCGTCTGAACACATCTCTTTCCATTTTAAGATGTACGATTTTGTTCCCTTCTTTCACAAGCTTTTTAAAACATTCACGAGCAAAATTTTGAATTTTGTTCCTTTTTATAGGTTTTTTAAATCTATTAATGTAATTATTACAATCTGTAATCAATTTTGTTTTTTGCTCGCGACTGATTTTGCTAACATTGAGAAGAAATACTGTCGTATCCACAGACGCTACTTTCCATTACCAGTATTGAATAAATATTCTTTATTTATCTGTTCATCAAATGGGTTTAAAATTTAAGTGTAAACACCCTTTGATCCTACCAATAGCGTTTTAATCTTTCGTGATTCGATGTGCTTGCAGTTCTTGGATAGTATCATCATCTTTCGCTGTCATTGACTCTCTTAACAAAGTCAAAATAATTTGGGTCCGCAAGCTATGACTGAGGACCTATCACTGTTTCTATGATATGGAATTCGTTAAGTGGGTCGTGCCTTTCATTGTACTTGAAGAATCTAAATTTATAAATTGCTCTAATACTAAGTTGGTTGGAGCACGAGAAAATAGCCCATCAATTATTTTAATATCAAAAGACCCTTTTTAAAACTTTGCGTATGGATTAGGATTGCTTTTTTCGGGATCAATCAAATTACTGAAATACAACAAAGTATATCTAGCATAGTTTTGCTGATTTAGGCTAAAAAACATGTTGCATTAATTTAACAAAGTAGAAATATACAAATGTACATCACTGCTCAGCACAGCTCACGAGAAAGATAAATAATCATCAACCAAGAAAATAAATTGCACGTACAATTGCGGTGTTTTCCCGTATAAACTCTGTAATGTATGATTAACGAAGACCAAATAATTATGCAACAAAGAATTAAGATTTGATGTCAAATGCAATTCACGAATTGAAAGAACTTTTACTTAATGATAACAATTTTACAATACTTATCAGGTACTACAATGATGTGTTTAGTTTTTGCATCCTTAAGAAGTAGAGAAATAGAACGACAAGGAAAAGGTATGTATAATATTAAAATGCAAGGACAAATTTTTCATGTTGCGCAAAACGCGTTGAATTCTAATTTTAATGAGAAACCAAAAAATTATTAACTATATATGTATGATGATAATGAAACTGCTATTAATGTATGGTTAAAATCTATTAATAATAGTAAGAAGATTCCTAAAAAAAGCATATCAAAACTTTTACAAAAATTATGAATAAAAATCCAATAGCATAAACGTACACACATTTACATCAAATCACAAATGTGGGAAAACTGCCAAATTATAAAATGACTTTTTTTAAAAAAACTGGCAACCAAAAATACACATACAATAAACCATTGACTGCTGAATGCAGTGCTATTATGTATTCAAACTCTGGACTCCCAGAAAGATTCGATCTTTGTGTATACGTAAAAGAATTACCCGATAATTATCCTAAAGAAACGTTTTTAAATAAAGTATCTCATTTTATCAATCCCGTGGTGTTTCCATTATTTTTTCCCTTAGGAGATTTAGGATGAAGTACTGGTTATTTTTAAAATAACTTAAATAAGAGCCAAAAACTAACCATGTTACAACATTATTTCTATAGACCGTCTTACAGACTAAACTAAATACATTTTAATCCATTATTATATAGTGGATGGCTGACATAACAATTTTTTATTCTTTCTTACATCATGACGGAATATAACCGTTTCAATTATATGAAATATAATAAAATAAATTTCAAAATTGAATGTTATCAAGGTTTATTAAACGCAATTGTTAATAGTGCATCGAATATTTCTAAAAATTTTGAGACAAAGGAAAAAATTGGAAATCTTTTTATACTTTTGTCTTCATACATTGGAAGTCTAAGATATACGCAGAAATATTATCAAGATGCTATGTCTATGATAAGAAAATGTTGTAGGTCAGATTTATTTATAATATATTTATAATATTTATAATAGTGACATGTAATCCTAAATGGAAAGAATTGAAGTTTATTTTATCATAATTTTCTAAAAATATGATACCAAACGATATTCCGAAAATAACTGTTAGACTATTTCACTTTAAATTAATGTCAGTTTTGGGCGACATTATTAAAAACGATATATTTATTTAAGTATTAGCATACGTCTATACCATTGAATTCCAAAAACGTGGTCTGTCTCATGCACACATTTTAATAACTTTGCATCCTGATAAAGAAACTATTACGCCTAAACAAATAGATACAATTATTTTAGATGAAGTTCCTTCTGATAATACAAAATTCACAAAATTAGTGATTAAGCACGTATTTCATGGACCTTATATAGAACAAAGTCCTTGTATGATAGATAAAAAATGTACCAAAAATTTTCCAACATCTTTAACAAACGTAACTTCATTTTAAATGAATGGTTACCCTAAATATAAATGAGAAAATAATACTTCCAAATAATTTATGCTTATAAATTTTGAAAAAAAATTTAAATTTTGGTTGATCATTTAATGGTTATACCGTATGATAAATTTTTATTGATCAAATATAAATGTCATATCAACGTCGAACTTTGTGCAACTATTCAAAGCATAGAATATATTTAAGACTACAGACATAAAGGTAGTGACAGAGCATACATTAACATTCAAAAATTGAAAGACGAAGGCGAAGTAATACTTGATAAAATTAATAGTTACGTTGATGCTAAATAGGTAGATCCAATGGAAGCTGCTTAGAGATTGCAAGAATTTCCAATTTGTGGTAACGGTCATACAGTTGTAAATTTAGCTGTTCACCTTAAAAACTAACAAAAACTTGTATTCGAAGAAAATAATATTGAAACTGTTATAGAAAACTACTGAACACAGTTAACAGCTTGGTTCAAATTAAATAGACATAATGACTTTTCAAAATCTATTAAGTATTTGAATATTCCAGAATAAATAAAATAAAAAATACTACAATAGGTAGATTAAGTATTGTATCTCCAAGGAAACATGAAAGATTTTTTTCTAAACTTATATTAAATAAGGTAACTGGTTCGACATCGTTGAAAGATATTGAAGTATATAAAGGAGTAACATATGAAACATTTAAAGATCCTGCAATTGCAATAAGTTGCATAGACAATGATAAAAAACAGATGACATTTTTGAAGAAGCCATTGCTGTTATGTTTGCATATCAATTAACATAACTTTTTGCTAGGTTTTTAATTTCAGAAAACGTTTAAGGTAATCAATCACCCAGCGAAAAATTTGTCATAAGGTCTTACATAAGTTCTTGCGTAATTTCTTTAATAATTTCTTATGTCAGTGATTATGTTAGTTCTTACGTAAGTTCTCATATAACTTCTTTTATCACAACTTGTGTCAGAACTTACATATAAGATCTTATGTAATTTCTTATGTCAGTTCTTATGTAAGTTCTTATAAGAGTTCGTGTATCAGTCGTTTAAACGTATTTAATAACTATCTACATACGTACACGGTGAATTTTGAAATTTTTTCTGCATAAAAGTTGTTAAAATAGCTAATATAAATTAGTAAATACAAAAAAAGCATTTCTTACCTTCACTAAGGGGATTTGAACCTGGTCCAGAGAATCCCTAGTCAAGCGTCTTACCCACTTAGCCAGAGTGGATTCGATACACTGGAAAGAATTGACGTCCTCATAAGGTACATCTGATACTAACATCGATGTTATTGAGTCCCCAAATTATTGCTTTTTACAATCTCTGATACTAATTAAGGAACGTGTTTTCCACGTCTTATTCAAATCAAATACTTTTTTTTAAAACTTTATTTTATGTAGTAACTTATATTTTAAGAATTTATAAAATATTTTGAGTAATGTTTATATAAGTGAGAAACTATTTTTGCTGCTGGTTTTCGATACCGACATTAAAAAATTGAGAGAATAAGTTAATGCTCAACTTTGTTGTTGTAACAATTACAATAAATTCATCACACTTTTGAGAATAGATTATTTTTCCCTTAGAATAAAAAGTACAAGTAAAGTTCAAATAAAATCTGTGATCGAAAAGTAGTTGTTAAATCAATTACCAGATTTATTGTCGAGAAACGCATTATCAGACTCAAAATAATATACGTGTATAAAATGTTCATTAACCACTGAGATAACCAAGGTGGTAAATGTTATCCACAAAATAAGAAAATTAACAGTTTTAGAAGTACCTTATGAGGACGTCAATTCTTTCCCATGTATCGAATCCACTTTGGCCAAGTGGGTAAGACACTTGTCTAGAGATTCTCCAGACTAGGTTCAAATTCCCTTAGTGGAGGTAAGAAACGCTTTTTTTTTATTTCCCAATTTATATTAGCTGTTTTAACAGCTTTTATGCAGAAAATATTTTAAAATTCACCGTGTTTGTATGTAGATAGTAATTAAATACGTTTAAACGACTGATACACGAACTCTTATGAGAACTTAAATAAGAACTTACATAAGAAATTACATAAGATCTTATGAAAGTTTTCGGTTGATAAGCAAATGTAAGATCATGAACAAGTTCTGACATAAGTTCTATTTAAAGTAATTGTATGAGAACTTACATAAGAACATATGTAAGAAATTACATAAGAAGTTACATAAGACATTACATAAGAACTTATGGAGCACTTGTGACAAATTTGTAGCTCGGAAAATATTGAATAAATACAAAGAATTTTTTATGGAGGATTTGCCTGATAACAAAAATAGTATGGCTTTTTTAAATATTGAATAAATTTTAGATTCATAAGATAAATCATGCAAATGCTTTAATTTAGATATAAAACATATATGAAATAATACGTTTCAGTAAAGAAATGTTAAACTCTATGTATAAAAGTTTAAATAATGACTAAAAAAAAGTTCATATCATTTGTGAACAAAAAAATAATATTTTCTTTACAGATGGTTTTAAGGGTTGATAAAAACTTATTTATAAAGAACGTTGATTAATTTTTTTATTTCTCGAAACAAAAAATTTTTATCTATGGCATGGACTGGCAAAGCATGAACTTTGCTTACAAAGGGGATGACAAGTCATAAAACTTATAGATTTTCTTTAAATTTGAATAATGTAGAAAGGGCTTTTTTAGAATTTGAGTCTGATGAAAAAAAATTAAGAGAAGTTGATTTAATTATTTGGAATGAGACTTTCATGATTTTAAATAAAACATTAGAAAAAGAAGACAGAACGTTAAAAGATTTATGTAGTACTGAAAAATGTTTTGGAAGTACGGACAGCACATAACGAGTATACCGGTTATTTTAATAGTAAAATACTTAAAAAATTAACTGGAGAAATTCAAACTTACAACAGTATAGACAACGCAACTAATAAAGGAGTTGATAAATCGAGCGATAATATTTACTTAAATTTTCCGATGGGAATATAGAACAATATTCGTGAAGAATTACCACCTCATGAGCTAAATCTAAAAATTTTTACAATAGTGATGCTAAGTAGAAATTTAAGTATGTCAGATGAACTGTGTAATGCTACATGTTTACGAATCACGAAATCATTACAGTATAATATACAAGGAGAAATAACAACTGAAGAAAAAATTGTTAATAGAGTCTTCATTTCAAGAATAACTTTAGACACAGGAAACAGCTCAACATAACCTTTTATTTTGTATCGTAATCAATTTTCAATCGTTGTTGCATTTACTACGACAATAGACAAATCTTAAGATCAAAGTTTCGATAATGTATGTTCACAATAAAAAAAACCCTTATTCTCTCATGGTTACTTATCTGTGGCTTTATTAAGATGCAAAAATGAAAATCATTTATTTATTCGAGTAGAAAGAGAAAAAAACAGAAATAAAAAATATTGTTTAGAAAGAAATTTTACATAATTAATTAAATTTGCTTAAAAGATCTCGTAGATAAATAATTATTTTTATTGATTTAACAAAATTTATAACAATAAACAAGAAGTTATGATATTTATGGATATTTCGTCGTTTAACAACAATACATGACATGGTATAAAATTTTTTTTATGATGATGCTTTTTTGTGAAAGAAATTGAATCTTTGATTTTTATTAAAAAATTGATTGTAATATAATAGCTTAGTATACATGTTACGAAAAAATTATCATTTATTACAATTATCATTAATACAATAAGAATATTGATTAAAAATATTTATAAACATAGCCAGTTATTTTCTTAATTTGAAATTGGGTACTGGGAGGTCTGTCTTCTCATGGTTATGATATAGTTGAATTTAATAGGTAATTTTCAGAACCTCTTTAAATTAGGTGATACTTCCACAGTTACTATTATTTAATAACTATGTAACGTTTCAATTTATATATGTATGTGTATCATGTAATACATGTACGTGTAAGAAAAAATAAATGTTAAATTGTTCTAAAATAATAGTAACACAAAAAAAGTTGAATGCACCGAGAAATTTAGGCTTACTAATGCGTTAAAACAATTTTATAATAATTATATTATTTATTAATATTAAAACCTAGTCCATCTATTCGCCTCTTTGGTGATGTTAAAAAAAAGATAATAATTTTTGTTTTTTCTACCTTAACCAACAAAAATGGTGTAGAGGGCTGTAGGGAAAACAAAAAAAATGGTGTGGAGAGCTGTTGGGTAGCTGTGGAGGGGCTGTAGGGGAGATATGTAGAATTCCCCACACAAATAACTGTCTGATATAGGAATATATATAGCTCACTATATTGTATGGTCATTTTGGAGGGTTATTAATTAAGTACATTCATTTCTCATTTAAAATAACTGTGCAAGGTTATTTCGGACAATATCATACTTTTGCTAATGAAAAAAAATTACATTTTTTTTTATCTACTGGAGATGAGTTAACGTCAAAATTTCTTTTCAAACAATATTTTCTATTTCTAAATTATAATCACGTTCTTTTTGAATATAAACTCCATTTTCATTTTTGCATCTCAATAAAGTGACGTATAAATGACTTTGTGAAGATAGTGATTTTTGAGTATAATCCAAAATTATTAATACTGTGACCTTGAGATCTATTGATACTTATTAAAAATGCTAAGACAAAAGGAAATTGTTTTCTGTATAAAATAAAAGGTAATGATAATGATTTCCCTGTGTGAAGATCTAATTTTTGTATGAAAACTTTTTATTCAGCTTTTTTTCCAGTTCTAATTTTTGCTTTAATATTGTATTTAAGTAATTTTGTAATTTGTTATTTTGTACCGTAACATAAGCCGTTAACTATACTTAAATTCCTTATCAACATAGCGATTTCTCTAATTTTAAAATGAAACTCATGCAGTGGTAAGCCTTTACAAATATTGTTCAAAAATTTATTTGGAAAATTTCTGTAAATATAATTATCAGATTTATTAACATTTGCAAGTAGCATAATTTATGCTAAAATATATTTTCATTTCTCCTCTTACATGATTTAGAAGATTATTATTTAAACAGTAATTATATTCGTAATACGAAGTTAGTATTATGCTGTTTATTAAAAAGTTAATATCTTTACAAAAAATATCGGAACAAGCATCAGTTGTTTTCATTTATTTGTTACTTGAAATGATTTATTTTTTTTGTCTTCAATATCTGATAATATTTTTTAAAATGTTTTGTCAATCAAAAGAACAAAGTTTTCTAATTTTTTTTAATTTCAAAAATCTAACTGGAAAAATGAAGTACTTAACTGGTTCAAAAATTAGGGGGTTGGCGTGCGATGCAGGGGGGTGAAGCGCCACTAGTTTATATATATATATATATATATATATGTGTGTGTGTGTGTGTGTGTGTGTGTGTGTGTGGTTGTGTGTGTATATGTGTGTGGGGGGGGGCTCTGCCCCTTTCACGCTCTGCGCGCTTACCTCCCATGCATTATATTAACTTAATCTACGAAATGATGGACTTGTCTTACAATCAAGGGCAACTAACAAGAAATCTCTTTATTTCTGTAAAATTCTTTGACTTACTTTGTTATACTTTTCTTGATGATGTTGCCAATCTTTTAATTTATTTAAAATATACGTACAACATATAGATTCGTATAACTACATGTTATAATATAGTCAATACAACATGGACTTAGAGTTCAAGTATTCAGAGATGGAAATTTTGTAATAAAGACATTTATGTAATAGAAATTTACATGTGTGTATGTTATATAAAAAAAAATATTATTTAATCAACATTAAAAATTATTGTTATAATGATTTTTTTTGTAAATGAGGTTACAAAACTTAATTTAAAATAAGATTAGTATTATTAATATTCGTATCTTAAAAATCACATGGTCTATACGATTGACTAAGTCTTCAGTTAATTGTACAAAGATAGAAACTATTTAATAACAGCAATATTGTGTTTTTTTTAGAAAATAAGATTATGAAATGTTTGTTATTATAAATTTTGCGTTTGTACTTTATGACAATTTTTGAAAAAGTAGAATTTTGAATCTGAAATTGAAGGATGTCCTATTTTTTAATATTGCAAGATTAATTTTTAACTTAACTTTAAGATTTTCAAGATAAAGGTCAAAGTTACAATAAACATAAATAGTTTTGTAGTGTGAGTATTTCTATTTTTTTTTAATTTAGAATTTAAAAATACAGTGTCATGATAAATAAGTAATTTTTTTGTTTTTACTTGTTCAAAGTCTAATTTCTAAAATGAATTCAAATTTATTTGAAACCTAAATTTTTTACAGAAAAAAAAAATTTTAAAGAATAAACTTTGATAAAAAAATAAATAATTCGTTAACAATTAAAAATTTCTTGCCATACAATATTTTTAATAGAAATTTGTGTTATTAATCGATGAGTAAATATTATGTCAAATTATTACATATTGCCTCTTCTATCAAAATTGCGCTTTTTATATTTTTTTATACAGTTTTGTTAAAAATACATAATTGTTCATGTAATTTTTTTATTTTTGTTTAAAATTACAAAAAAAAATTTTAAGCAGGTTTTTACAATTTGGCTTTTTTTATTTTATCTAATTGTTACTCTTATATATATGTTCTACAAATACACTAACTTATTTTTATTACATTTTATTCTTTTATAATTATTTACTTATGTCTAAAGTGATTTATTGACTCACGGACGTTTATCGCAGTTAGTGGGGTGAAAGTTCAGAGAGGGGAGAGAAGCGCTTGTACGTAGCAATGCTGGCAATTATTTTCTTTAAATAGATGTACCTTAAATAAAACGCTTTAACTCACACTAAACCCTTTTTTTTACTTTATTAAAAAATCAACTTGTAGATTCACTTGAAAGTATAATAGGTTTATTCATTAGTAATATATTACTTGAAAAAATTTGGTAGATTTCTACAGATCATTTTCTTACAAATAATATTTAACGTAATTTTTACATGGAGTTACATGTTAAATAGACATTTTTGAAATTTTAATATACCTTTAAAAAGCAACACTACGACAATCTGCAATAATTCGTGAATAATTTTTATGCTGTAACGAATGTACGTTCGATGTTTGATTAACACTGATCGAAAAAATTTGTACGTCCTAAGCTGACATTCTTTCGCATATATTACTACCTTATTTTGAATAAAGTGGTAATATAGGTTAGTTTTTCTTATTTTTTCAGGTTATAAAAGTACTGTAAGTGTTAAATACGTGACAAGGAACGAGTGTTTAAACGTATCCCTGGTAGCACAATCTTACGCACTGGCAGTGCGTAAGTCTGCACCTGGTCTGCTTCCAGGATCTTGTGTAATTCTGATGCATGACAAGTGCATAAGACGCTTTGCGGCAGATTTGCGCAAGATTTGCGTGCAGGCGAGTGCACAAGACTCTCGCGTAAGAAGTGCACAAATCTGACGATCAATCGAGTGCGTTATTCGTCTTGAGTTAACACACTCCTGATTGCGGCAGATTCGCGCAAGATTTGCGTGCACGTAAGTGCGCAAAACTCTTGCGTAAGAAGTGCACAAATCTGACGATTAGTCGAGTGCGTTATCATTCTGACTTGATGCACTTCCACTAACGGCAGATTTGCGCAAGATTTTGCGTGCAGGCAAGTGCGCAAGACTTTTGCGTAAGAAGTGCACAAATCTGACGGTCAATCGAGTGCGTTATTATTTTTATTCGATGCACTCCTCCTTGTTGCACAATTTTGCAGAATTCTTGGAAGACAATAATTGACACAAGCTGTTTCAACTATGATTTTGACTTATTTTGCTTGTAATAACATATTTCTCACGTTTTTACTGGTGTAGAAATTGTAAAGAAATTTCTGAAGTGAGATTTTAACATCAGAAATTTCTTGAGATTTTTTAACAGGGTTATGGAAGACATTTATTTTTGTGCACTGACATTTTTTTATGTACAATCGGCACCAAAAGATCACAAATTATCTTTATATAGAAAAAAATTAGAAAAATACTATGAATACACTAGTTTTGCTAACTCATTAGGAAAATTTTATTGTATCGGCAAAAAAAAAATTTTCTGGAATTCAGTTGCCAATGTTTTTTATAGTGTTAAGAATAAAAATAGTTCATAATTCAAAAATGTATGTACATGTGTGCTTATGTATGTGTGTGTATTTTGATGTGATTGGTCGTGTCTCAGAGCCCTGTGGTCAAATTTTAATAATTTTAGGTTTAAATTTATTGTTTTTGCATACTTCCACCGACTCGAAAAAGAAATTTTAGTTTCGCATCGTATCAAGGTTGATGCTGTTAATTTTCGATTATTGATACGTTTTTTAAAAACATTTGTTTTTGCTGTTAAAATTATTTTTATTTATTGCGTACAGAATCAACACTATTTTATATTTTAAGTCCTTTTAAAAGGTTTTTTTTTTTACTTTGAATGTAAACAAAACTTAAACTTCAAGATTTGTTAATGTGTCAGAAAAACAACTATAGATAACAAAACAAACGTATTTACACTTTTCTCTGATAAAATTTGGATCAAAAGGATTGAAATAATCAAGTGGCACGAAAAAAATACATATATTAGATTGTAAACATAAATAAAATGTATACTATAATCAAATCACTAGTTAACAAATTGATTCAAATTTATTGCAAAACAAAATATTAAGCGGGTATCATGGCAGGAGTGTGAGGTGCAAATATAAATATTTGGCATGGGGGTATAAGTGCTTCTCATGACGAATACACCCTACAAACTTATTGAAAAAAATAAGCAAATTGTTCCTTACTTGGCAGTGTGGTTGGAAAAGTCAAGATATCGTGACAGAGGGGGGTTGAAATAACCAGCCAAGACAACTGTTCCATTAAATAGAGAAACAGATATGCGTGTATACAATGACAGTTACAAGAGCTTAGGATTTTTAATAATTTACCAATACAAACAGTACATTTTTCACTAAACACTAATTTCGTATGTTTTTCGCAAACAATTTCCTCTGATTTATATAAGAAAAATTATGATCAATAAAAATTATACCTGTGGACTTTATTTTTTATAATGATATTGCAAATAAGTGTTAAGTTGCAAAGTGCAGAAAAAGAATAGGAAGTCGAAAAATACTGTTATATATTTTTTTATAGGAAACAAGTACAAACCCATGATTTGTGCACTTTTTACGCAAGGATCTTGGGTTAAAAAGCCTTGGGTTATAGTTTCAAGCAGTCATTATTCAACATCCTCCTTATTCTTGATAAAAATGACTGGAGTTTTGTATGCAGGTTATCTCCCAGGCTGTAACTATTTTTACGCCCTTTATTCTTCTTGATTAACTAACCACACATTACATCCATAAACTCTACACTGGATTCACATAAATTTAAACTAATTCATATAAATTTAAACTTATTCATATAAATTTAAACTAATACATGCGACTTGACCGTCACTTTCTTTAATTTTGTTTTGGTTTTTCTGTTTTTTTTGTTTTTAAATAACTTGTATTTAATTCTGTACCTTTATTTTTAATTTAACTTCTATTTTTCATTCATTACTTTTATTTATTAATGAATTTTTCTCTTAATTTCAAATGTAAATCTATTTTTGTCAACTAATTTGTAACTTTTGCGCATTTTACATTATACTCTGTAAAATTAAAATTTGAGACCGAACGTGGTTATAACCACATGGTCTTATAAACGTTACTTACTTACTTACTTACTCACTTACTTACTTACTTACTTACTTACTTACTTACTTACTTGTGTACTCACCTGCACGAAAATTTTGCGCAAATCTGCCGCAATCAGGAGTGCGCCGAGTCAAGACAAAAAACGCACTCGACTGATCGTCAGATTTGTGCACTTCTTGCGCAAGGATTTTGTGCACTCGCCTGCAAGCTAATCTTGCGCAAATCTGCTGCAAGCGGAACTGCCTCAAGTCAGAATGATAACGCACTTGACTGACCATCAGATTTGCGCACTTCTTACGCAAGAGTCTTGCGCACTCACCTGCACCAAAATCTTGCGCAAATCTGCCGCAATCAGAAGTGCGTCAAATCAAGATAAATAACGCACTCGACTGATCGTCAGATGTGTGCACTTCTTACGCAAGAGTCTTGATCACCTGTCGTACATCAGAATTACGTTAGATCTTGGAAGCAGACTAGATGCAGACTTACAAAATTTCGCTGTCAATGTTAATCTTGTGCAAGAAGTACGTTAGAATTGCAAAGACTGTGCTACCAGGGATATGTGATAGATGCGAGTGTGAATTTGCAGATGGGATCAGCGTAGAAGTTAAGAAGTTGTTTTAAAATCATCGAAAGATTCGATAAAAGTACACCCTTTTATGCTGTCATTCCTGAGATGACGTCGGTCTGTGGCTTCAATAAAAATTTTTCTTATTTACATGGTATATTGCTTATAACTGTTAATTCATTAAATATTCAAATACTTACTGAAACTACACCTAAATTCCGAACGTACTTATTCAGACGATAACTACGCCACCTCCGATACATCGCAGTAAGTTATCTAAAATATCTTTATACATACGGCATACTTCTATGATAAACATAACAATTGAAATCTTACTATTATATAAAGAGACAGCGTTTGTTTGTATGTTCGAAAAAATCTTAAGAACTACAGAGCCACTCGATTCCAAATTTTAACAGAAGTTCAATCACAACTTTTAATGTGTCATTAGTTATCCAAATTAACGATAACCTTAAGAGAAACGTTTTTATGTTGCTTTAAAAACTAACTGTAATATAGCTCTAAAGGGAAGTTTCTCTCTTTGACTATTAGAAAGCGAGTGTTTATGTTTTCAATGTTACTTAACATTGACTGAGCCGGTCCCACAGTCAATTTTACGGAGTTACTTTAATAAGTAAAAGTTCGTAGTAGGCTTCAATAACATGTAACTTGCACATCAGCACACAGTTGATGTTAAGTGATAAGACATCTCATGAAATTTTATATCTTATGAAATTTTGATTATTCGTGAGCGTATTTAATGTGGAAGAAGCCTTAAATATATAATAACCCTATAATTTAACAGTTTTTTGTTTTCTCAGCTTCTCCTTCATTTAAACTAAACAGTATGTAGTTTTTTTAACTTGTACAGTGAAAACATATTGTACATAAATTTCTGTCTAGTTTTATATCTGCAACATTTTTCTGACTTTTAAGGTTGAAATTAAAATTTTTTAACATTAAAATTTCTTTCGATTCTTTACAACCTTAATATATCTGAGTATACTTGCTGTTAGTTATTTAATTTTGATTCTTATTTTCAAATTATATTGTTCTTTTCATTTCATTGACGATTACTTACAGTTTATCCTTGAGTTTGGATTTTGGCATCAAAATGCCAAAATTGAGATTATCTTGCAGGACAACTGCCACAAAATCAGTGGCGTCTAGATGACTGGACGAAAGTATAGATAAAATTTGAAATTCTCAAATGAAAATAGCAGCTGTTAAAAGACGTGCCAGCAAAATTTTTCCTGTTCAAGAATATGGTGTAAGTAATGCAAGGTACTTTTAAGCATAATTACATTTTTTTTTTATTTTTCAAAGCTAATTACTTGCCAAAATAAACTACATGGATTCCGAACAAATATGTTATTCATAAGATTTTTGTTCTGAGAAGTGTCCGGAATAGATGTAAAATTTTAAACTGAATACATTTTACATTACGTGTCAACACACTGTAGTGGTCCATTCAGTGAGTCTTGGGCGAAGCCGAGTCGGGGAGGCCACTAGTATTTTGATAAAGAAAAAACATTACGTTCGAACAATGTTTTTACAAAGGTCTTTTTTGTCTTACGACAAAATTATCTCTTCTGAACGTTAGTATAGTTATTACCTGACTTTAAATTTTTTTACTGAGGCATAAGATATTTTTGTACAATTGATCATACGAGATGATGTAAGCCAATGAAACTGCCAGTAAGAAATTGAAGCTAACTTACAGACATGATTTGAAAATGTCGTAGTTCATCATGAAACAAGCTCAGAATTTAAATATTTTGTTGGAGTTCTTGAGTAAAAAAGTAGTTCAGAGAAATAGTTTCTTGTTAAGGAGAGTAAGTAATGACAATAAAAGGTTTTTGTATAAATTAATAAATTAAAATTTTTTCATGAGATGCGCCAGGTAAGTAAGGTTAAACAGAAAAGTTAAATCTACCGCAGTTCCTATGGTGAGCAATCTTGCTTTCTTATCCTAGCCTGCTGCAGTCTTAAATGCTTTTATGTACATATAAAATCAATGGCTTGTATTAGCAAATAAAATTTTTTTTGTTTATCATAACTTTTTGTTGGTAACACTCAGAGATGGGCAGTATTTGGCAGAGTCAAAATTCTCTGACATACTTTATTTTAACCTCAATTTAGGTTATTCAAATACTTCATTACTTTATTTCAATCAAATGTCTGAACTGAATACTGCATTTATCATTTTATTTGAAATACTAGATCAAACAAGAAACTTTAACAAACGTTTTATTTAAAAAAGAAAATATCTTATCTACCTAAAATTGCATAAGTAATAATAATTATTTTTATTTCAAATACAGAATTTTAAGTATTTTACTTTAAATAAAAATATTAAATACATGTGTATTTTTAATTTATTTGTAAAAAGTGTCCAAAATATTAAATATAATATTTAAACAGAAATTATTTAAAAGACTTTATTTCAAATAAATTGTATGAAATGCATTTAAATACAATTGTATTGAATTAAATATTTGACATAATTTGATTAAATACCTTTCTATTTTCTTCACTTACTTCAAACACCTTGTTAAAATACAATTGTATTTAAAAACGTATTTTTAAAAATTGTATTTTAAATACGAATGTATGAAATGAAAGCAATTTGGGACCGTTCCAGTATGGGTCGTTCCCGAGTGATATGTGCACCCATAGGATACCCTCCTGTCAAATGCGTAGTACTATTCTTCTACACCCTTTCCCATTTCTATTCCTCGTTTTATTCCTCTCCTTAGTTCCAAACTATGATTTTAATTATGTATATGTATGGACATGCGGTAAGTTAATAGATAATAAAATAGAATATATCTTAAAATTTAAGATTTTTTAATAAGGATCGTTTAGTCATTTAGGAAACGATTTAATTAATAAAGTATATCCATCCATTCTAACCGTTCACCGTGAACTAGCCCACTGAGGCTGCTATGAGCCTTTGATTGCATGTTATCCTATACAATTATGTTTTAAGTTCAATCATGTTGAAAAATTGTTTTATATTTGTCTGAATTGATTTCAATACCTTATCAAATGCAAATAACCCGAATGCAAATAACCCAAATACAAATAACCCAAATGTATTTGGTCCAGTTTTTGAAACAAAATATTTGAAACGCAATTTACTTATGTAAAACAAAAAATTAAAAATACAATTGTACTTCTAGTGAATTAGTTCAAATACATTTGTATTAGATTTAATAACTTGAAACAGTTTTATCAAATACGTTTGCATTTCAAATACATTGTTTAAAAGGCATTTATCAAAAACAACTGTACTTCTAATTTTTTTTATTTAAAATATTTTATTTTAAATATTGTATTGGAGATAAAGTATTTAGATTTTTTAAATTTTGTTTAATGTATTTGAATATTTCAATTAAAACACCATCAGAAATTGTTTGAATAATTTTAAATACTGTAATTCAAATTTCAATTAATAGCTTCTTTTTTAAAAAAAATCGCACTAAATTATTAAAACAATAATTTTGTTATTAAATAAAATGGTATCTTTTTTTTCAAATAATAAATACGACTTTGCTCAAGGTTGGTAACACTTTAAATGAATATTTACGAAGAATAGTATTGTTAAGCAAATGAGAGTTTCAAGTTTTGTGCTCTGCATAGTATAAATTTTCACTCGCTTAACAAGGCTACAATATGACTATGACACATTGACTGTCAGTAGTATTAGTTACTGCAGTAGCTTATAAAAAAGCATATTTTGTACTTTGATTCTTGCTTACGCTACGGTAAAATAAGATTATAACTTTTTAACAGTTTTTTTATTATTCTACCTTTTAACTAACGTCTTACTAAAAGATTGAGATGTAGATACTGTTTCATTTGACTGCAGATCTTAGTTTTAAACTTATTCAGACTTAAAACACCAGGTTGCGAGATTTTGCCTCAAAGCACATCGTTACATTTTATTCGCCTGCTGAATAAAAGTTAAAAAAAATTTTTTTAAAATGACAATGATTTTTCTCTTTATCTCGATAATTCAACAGTTGTTTCAAAATAAGCGAATCCTGTCTAAAAAAAGTTTTAAGATCGTAAACTTTTATTGTAGTGAGATCAGCTGAAATGTCGGTAAATTTTCATGAAATTCAGACTAGCTCGAAAAAAATATGTTGTAGAGAATAAAACAATGCCAATCGATTGTAATGAAATTGAACAAAAAATATTTTCCGCTAAGGGTTCAAAAAAATTGGCAAAAATGGTAAAACAGGATTTTTAGCATCGGAAGTGGACTATTTCCTAAAATAGAGGAAAATATAAAACATAGCTATAAAACATAAACATATAATATAAAACAGAACTATAAGCCTTTCAATAAAAAATAAAAAATGTAGAAGTATGGATGGAAAAAAGACGAACAAACTGAACTCTGGTCAATCCCAATTGGTCCAGTGGTTTCCTCACAAAATGCGAAAAATCTCGTTTTTTTGAGCCAATATTAAAAAATTAATAACTCTCTTTCGCATAAGTATTGAGTGCTGAAATTTGGCCAAGTTGTAGCTTTAGTAGTCTTTAACACCCACACTTAATTTCAGCAAGATCAGATCGATAGTTCTTGCAAACCGCAACTGAATGCAAAAAAAGGTACTTTCGCAAAAGGGCCTAAAAAAAGTTGTTTACAACGTTAGATGCAATTTTTTTACGGGACTGTATTG
The DNA here is from genome assembly GCF_036245765.1 of Copidosoma floridanum. NCBI lineage: Eukaryota > Metazoa > Arthropoda > Insecta > Hymenoptera > Encyrtidae > Copidosoma > Copidosoma floridanum. The sequence continues at coordinate 13,150,925 of NW_028321885.1, forward strand.
TTTAATTGTTATTTCACTATTTACCAAAGTATCAAATTTTTTTTACAGTGTGGAAGTTGGTTATATCGTTCCCAAGATATCGTTATTTTTAAGAGCACGTGCAGTTCAACCGTACTCGGTCGATAACACTAGAGTCGAGCTTGAGAAAGTGGACGTGGTGTATCATCACGCGCCGTACCACCGTGCACAAAAATAAGGTATATCATTTTTTAAGCATATGCAACTTCCACATAGAAAAAAAATTTGATACTTTTGTAAATTGTAGAGTAAGTATTCAAGAATATGATCCCGCAAAAAATTGCATCTAACGTCGTAAACAATTTTTTTCGGCCCTTTGACAAAAGTATTTTTTTTTTGCATTTAGTTGCAGTTTGCAAAAGCTATTGATATGATCTTACTGAAACTTGGTGTGGTTGTTAAAAACTACTAAAGCTATAACTTTGCTAAATTTTACTCTTAATGCTTATGCGAAAGAGAGTTATTAATTTTTTAATATTGGCTCAAAAACGAGGTTATTTTGCATTTCACGAGAAAACCACTGGGCCAATCGGGATTGACCAGAGCTCATTAGGTTCGTCTGTTTACCGCGCATACTCTTATATTTTTTTATTTTTTATTTTAAGGCTTATTGTTGATTTTCGACGATAAAAACCATGTGTTTACCATTTTTGCCAATTTTTTTGAAGCCTTAGCGGAAAATATTTTTTGTTCGATTTTATTACAACCGATTGGCATTGTTTAATTTTCTACAACAAATTTTTTTTAAGCTACTCTGAATTTCCGTTTGCCAAAAACTTAATTCGATCCCACTATTAGTGGATTCATTGTGAGAAACATATATTTTTCGCTCACCATCAGTTAAGTTAGGCAGTTAAAAAAGTATTTTTAGATCTCTGAACCTGTCTTATGAAGGGAAGATTTCTGTTAAAGTAGACTAAAAACTTGATCTCTAGGATTGGAAAAAAATTTCTAAAACAACTTTATCTCATTGAGTTTATAAAAATTTAACCAAGAATTAAAAGTTTTAGCCACATGCTAAAACAAATTTGTTTTTTATGTGTAGATGAATGCTCAATCACTGAAATAATTAATAAGCACTCTTTTTCTGTCTATCAGATTGATCAATGGTAAGACATCTGCCTACGTTTGAAACCATAAGCTGTGCTTAAAAAAAGATGTTTGATATTAAGTCATGGCTGTCTAATGTATACAATGAACAATTTCGTAATAAAATATTAGTGGCTTTTAAAAAAGCATGTTTTGAATTTCGACATTTATTCATTATTATAATGATCAAGCTCTTATCAACAAACAATTAATCACAGTAAGATTAGACCAAATTATCAAATAAGTATAAAATTACTGCTTTAACATGTTATGAAGCATCAGATTTAGTTTTTTTAATAATTGGCTTGTAATTTTTTCATGTGCTGTATTTTTAAAGACTTGATGAGCTCTCATCTTATTGATGTCATATAAATGTTATCATTATTTGGTTATATCATTTGGTACTTTCTTATAAACCTACTATCTATTTGTAACCTTCTAAGATTAATTTTTTGTTTTTTGTATAAAAACCATTGTTTAACTTTATTTATCGATTTTGTACAAAATATAAATATTACCTTTTTTCTTATTGGACAATTTTTTCTGTCTCCATCGGTATATTTTTTTTCATAAAATTTTTACTTTAAGTTTCTGTTAAATTAGTGTTCAATGAAAATGAAATAGGAAAGTAGAAAAAGTCATAATAAAGCAACTTCTATATAGATCTTTTTGTAATGTGTTGACATTTATTTTACAATATCTTCAGATTGCTTCATTTTACAAATATTTATTTGGCAATGGAAAATATAAGCAAATAGACTACTGGCCAAAATAGTGTAATCATCGTTGTCAGTATAAAAGTACGCAGGAATATGGTCCATGTGAAAATATGTTTTAAGGAAGTGACAACTTGGGACTTTGTACGCAGATTGATCTTACTAAACTTTTCATGTATACATTGTAAGTTGTAATAAATTGATTCCAAATCTTGATGCATAATTGAACCCTTACATAAGATTTCTAACGTATGCATGAAGATGCTTAGCTCACGACGCTCAGAGTAAATTTACTGGAGAGACTATTGTACGATGTTACATTCTATTACCGTGTTTTAATTAGTACAATATTCATCCAAATATGAATCGCAGCTGTGTAGTGGCCTTTAACATAGTTTTTAAAATCTTCCGACAGCAAAGAATACAACAATATGCACAATATAAATAGGACTAAAGACAGCTTATTTCTAGCCTTTGGTTTCTGCGACGGCAAAAACTATCCAAAATGGATTCATATAGTACTCAGGTAAATTTAATAAATTCATCTTAGTTCCGTAATATAAACGTTACATGAATTCATTATGAATTTCTAAATTCAACAAGTTATGTCCTAATAATAGAGTTCTTAAAGAATTCATAAAGTATTCTCTAAATTAAAGAAAAATGATTAAATATTTGGAAAAAAAATGCAGAAACTGGGTCTCGAACTCAGGCCTTTCAGGTGCCAATTTCTAGCTTTACCGATGAGCTACAGCGTACTTAGACTATAGAAGCAATCCTGTTCTACTTAAGATGGAGTTGAATTTATTTTATCTCATTTTGCGTTATACTTCCTAATAATCCATATTTTCTTCATTGGAATAAAGTTTTTATTAAAGTAAATTTAAAATGTGATCCAGCATTATTATATTACATTCGTTATCCGTTGTAATAAATAAAAGTTATGATACAACTCGTACACTAAAAGTGTTTTCAAAGAGTTCATTAGGTATTCATTTTATACTACAGTAATGCCAGATTGCAAAAATTAGCTCTTTTATACTACAAAGAAGCACGAAATTATAAAAACTTAAAAGCATATCGTGCTTAAAGTATTTTATTTATAAAACGAATGAATTTTATTAATTTAATGAACAAGTGTAAGCTCAATAACGATACACTCGAATAACATCGGATCATCAAAAACATTAAAATGTAAGCTAACAAATCGAATATAATTATATGGACGGTTATGCAGAAGAAGGAATCAGCTCAAGGTTTGGATAAAGGTGTCAGTTCAGAATTTGATTAGAAAATGTGTCAGCTCAAACTTATGCTGAAGGAGGTGTCAGTTCAATTTTTAGTTAAAGAAGGTGTCAGTTGAAAACTAATTTTTTTCTTTGGTTTTGTAGTGACAGCATTGATTGTGTAGCTCAATCCCTATGTTTTATTCAAGACACGAAGACATTTTTAATAATTTGTTATTATCTAAATGCTATTTAGTATGAAATACGCTCTGTCAATAATCCCAAGTAGTTAATCTCAATGAACCCAACAAAGTTATTTGTATTTGAATAACATTATACCTATTAACTAAATAAATAAAATCACAAACAACTAATCCCCAATAATCTAATACGCTAGCTTGCCTGCAGTTTTGTTTATTTCCAAATAATCAAAATCCCAAACAGCTAATCCTAATGACCCAATGCACTCGTTTCTCTGTACTTTTGTTTACTGAGAATTTGCACACTTACAAGATCTTTTTTAAAATTAAGGAAGATTAAAACATCGAAGTAAGTACAACTTATGCTAAATTTAGAATAAATTTTAATCAACGAAAGCATACACAAGTAAAAGTTAAGCTTTTCGGTACATGCTATAAACATATGTAAGTTCTTGTTTTAAAAATTGTGTAGTGTTTTAGCTCAATTGGATACGCACTTTGTTTTAGACCTACAGGTCGTAAGTTCATGACACTCAAGGTCATTTTTTTTTTTTTTTTGTATTTAGTTACTTGAAGCACTCGCTTGTGTGCCCTTTTATTTATTTACTAAGTATTGTTCATTTTGAGAGCGTATTTTAATGCCAAGTGATCCAAAGCGCTTATTTAACCGTGCTTTTAAGTATTTATTGATTAAGTCTTCAACATTTTAAGACCCTTATTCCAAGTTTTTTGAAGCTCTCGCGTGTGTGCGTTTTTATGTATTAAATAAAGTTACTTATAATTAATATCATAATAAACAAAATAATTTTCATAATTAACATAAAAATGCATTATAGAGTTATAATATAATATTAGAACTATTTACAATAAATAATAAAAGCGCACACAAGCAAGTGCTTCGAGTTACTTAAGATAAGGCTCTCAAAATGTTGAATTCTTGATGAATAAATAAAAGCGTGGCTAACTAGGCGTTTCAGATACTGAGGATTACATGCTCAAGGTGTTGGTTGTTTACGTAATAAAAAAAAATAAGTGGACCAGTAAGCGCATTTGGTTATTCCTTTTAATTGCGATTAATAAATATATTTAAGCTTGAGCGGCCCGAGCGTATTGGGTTATTGGAATTAGATTTGATGCATGCAAGCTTTCCTATAGTTAATCATTTATGAATTTAGTAATATTTAAATCTATTTAAATATGAAATAATGAAAAGAAAAAAAAGCGAATTTTAGAGTCTTGACCTCACAGTAGTTGGGTCCAAAAGAGGGTGCCTATCCAATTGAGCTATCACACTACACAACCTGAGTGAACAAAAACTTACAAACGTTGATAGTGTTTCCAAAGCTTAACCGTTATTTGTAAAAGAAGAGCTTTTACAAGCTTTTAATCCTAAAACGCCTGCTCTGCTGCACTTTTATTTGTTTATTACGTATATTACAGCTCTAGAGCCTAATCTCAAGTAACTTGAAGAGCTTGCTTATGTGCGCTTTTATTATTTATTGTAGACAATTCTAATATTATATTATAACTTTGTAATGCTTTTTTATGCTAATAAGAACAAACATTTTGTTTATTATAAAGTAAGTATGAATAAATTTATTAAATATACAAAAGCGGACACACGCAAGCGCTTCAAAAAACTTGGAATTAGGCTCTCAAAATATTGAAGACTCAATCAATAAATACTTGAAAGCATGGCTGAACAGCTGAACAAGCGCTTTGGATTACTTGGCATTAGAATACGCTCTCAAAATGTAAAATACTTAGTACATACATAAAAGGGCACACAAGCGAGTGCTTCCAGTAACTTGGGATTAAACTGTTAAAATGTCAAATACTTTATAAATAAATAAATGTGGGGCCAAGCGGGAGTTTGAGGATTACATGCTTTAGGTGTTGGTTGTTTATTTACGATTACCCCAGCGGAAATTTGAAAACGTAACAAAATTTTAGAAAAAGTGAACATGTGTAATAATATGCCGTAACCCGCAAGAAAATGTAAGCAAATGTAAGGAACTGTGATAGTTTCATGGATTTCGGACATTTCTTACACTTTACTATTTTGTGTTACGTTTTTTACATTTTCTTACGTTTTAATATGATTTACCACACGCTGTTACATTTATACTTTTTCATAATAGTTACTCAAGTTTTTTCCTTTATAGCAAATTTTATTGGAAAATGTAAGGAAATGTGTCCAAAAGTTATCAATGATAATAAAATATGAAAAAGTGTAATTAGCTGCAAAAAACTGTCAGCTGTTATAAAACATTACAGATGACAACACTTCCGTACAGCTTACTAGAGTTTACTACAGTTGCTTTTTCACGAGATTCAAGTGTCTTTTTAGAGTTATATAATAAAATGTAACGAATTGTAAGACAATGTGTTGGGTTGTAGTTGAATATAATCGAACGTAACAAACTGTAACTGTGGTCCGAAATCTAACCAAACTGTACATTACATCACAGAAAGTTACGGTTTGCTACGTTTTTTCACAGTAACTTTTTCTGTTGGGGTGTAGTAAATATAGTTAAGCATGTGGGGACCGAGAGTATTGGGTTATTAAAGTTAGTTTTTATGCACTCAAGCTTTTCTGCAGTCAGTTATTCATAAACAAATAAATATCTGAATCTATTTGAGTACAAAAAAAAAAAAAAAAGACTTTGAGTATCTTGAACTTACAACCTTTAGGTCCAAAATAAAGTACGTATTTAAATGAGCTAACACACTACACAACTTTCAAAAACAAAAACTTACGTATGTTCATAGTATGTACCGAAGCTTAACCTTTTCTTGTGTATGCTTTCGCTGAATAAATTGTATTCTAAACTCAGCATAAGTTGTACTTACTTAGATGTTTTACTTTTCCTTATTTTTTAAGAAGAGCTTGTAAGTGTGCAAAGTTTTAGAAAATAAACAAAAGTGCAGACAAGCGAGTGCATTGGGTCATTAGGAATTATTAGCTGTTTGGGTTTTGAGTATTTGGAAATAAAAAAAACTGCAGGCAAGCTAGTGCATTAGGTTTTGGGGATTAGTTGTTTGTGATTTTGTTTACTTATTAAATAGATATAATGTTATTTAAATACCAGTAACTTTGTTGGGATGATTGAGATTAATTACTTGAGAGTAGTAACAGAGCGCTTTCGATACTAAATAGCGTTTAGATAATAATAATTTATTAAAAACGTCTTCGAGTCTCGACTTAAAAATAGGGATTGAGCTATAATTAATGCTACCACTACAAAACGAAAGAAAAAAAATCATATTCGAACTGACACCTTCTTTAACTAAAAATTGAACTGCCACCTTGGACGAAAATTTGAGCTGTGACCTTTTACAATCAAATTTTGAACTGCCACCTTCTTTAACCAAAACATGAGCTGACTCCTTTTTCTTAACCGTCGATGTACTTATGCATGATTATATCATATTTTAATAAAAAATTGTACTTTTATATACATATATATATATACATATATATATATATACACGTTATTAGATATCAGTATGCCTTTACCAACTTAGCAATAATTTATTTCATTTAGAAATTTTTTTTCCTAAGCGAGCATACGTAAAACAGATGAATTCTGAAAGTTTATTTCAAATTAAAACGCATTAGTTGTTACGAAAAAGCAATGAAATATATTTGAATATTGTTAAATTAAGTATCTAAAACATTTTAAACATTATTTGGAACTAAAAAAAATGTTTTCTGTATTCTTTCATTAGTTATTATACGTTTTCAGGATAAAGGTATATATTCTGGCCTAAACTCACAATATTTTTGTCCATAAATTGTTGATTTATCGTATTTATAGCCAATACTTCGTTTTAAAGATAGAAATGATTGGCTTGTTGCAATTTGGCAGCGCTGCAAAAGATAAAGAATTCTTTAAGAACTCTTTTGGAACTCTTTCTGGTGGACATAACCTGATAAGTTCACGAATACATAATAAATTCTTAATAAGTTTTTTTTGAACTTTTAAAAGAATTTATTAAAAATACTAATATAACTCAAAACGTATATGATTAATTTATACTGAATTTTTTTATATGTATTCACTAAGAACTCATTTTCATGAACTTTGTTGAGTACAAAGTGATTTTGGATGTCCTCTGGGTTAGCAGCAACACAAGTGTGGTTTTTAGGAAATTGGTACGCTATGTGGACGTAAACCTAAAATGATGTTATTACTAGTCATGTTATGACTATTCGTCTTAAGAGTGCTACCATAGCATAATTTTTCTGCATTATATACTCAGTATTTTAGTAATAACATGTAACTGACTTATACGTATTGGGTAACTATGGGGGGGATACAAATTTCTGCTTGTATTATTCATAAAAATGTATGAGCTTACAATACTAATTTTGTATACTATATTTCAAAAATTTACATATACTTTTACACAAACCTCACACTTTCTTTTTTATAAAACTATTTAACAGACTGTCCATCCCGATTTGTCATTAGTAAACTTATACGTCTGAAACGCACATTTTTTTAAAAGTATTAAATCATAAATATACCTGTGCGTGTGAACGTATAGAGGTTAATGAATGTGAAGGCGTATGTATTCCTACTAAAATAACACACTTAGTGTCAGTATAATCTTCATTCTTCCAATGACCGAATCCATGAGTATCAGTTACAATTTAATTTTTGGAGAAACATTATAAATGTATATTTCTTAAAATGAATTATTAACGCGTGAAAGTCGTAAGATAAGAAATTCAAACTTTGATTTTTAAATATAAGGCAGAAGTATCAGATTAACTCAAATATATATTAAAATTATTGATAAAAAAAATATCTTTACACCTTGTTTTCATACAAGCTAGCAATCGTTAATGCATTCGTGTTCTTTTTAAAACTTTTTCAATCCTTTTAACACTTTCTTACGATCTTTATTTATATCTTGGAATTTACGATGCACTGAAATGATCTGTTTGAATGCATTTTTAAGTTATTTCTGTGGCTAACAGTATTCCATATTCCAATAGTTTTTTATTGTACGGTTTAGCCAAAAGCTAACAACAAATTATGTTTGATATTGAAGCATGGGTGCCGCAAGATTGGGATGATGAGCAGTATTCATCCTTAGAGCTGAAATACTTTTATTGTACCATTCATCTTCTGCTGACATTCCTGCAAAAGTATAAAGTATATTGAGATACAGAAATGCTATTAATTTGCAATATTATACTGACTTTCATAACTCATTGCGTTATTCTTTATGCAATTTATTCAATATTGCGTTTAAATATCATAACTTTACTTTTTCATGTACACAATTTACTGATAAAAAATGTTTTTTTAACAATTAAATATATATTTTTGTATGCTCCGATAATATTTTATCATACAAACTATTTAATGAAAGCTTAATATTAGGTGTGAAACATAATTTTTTTTTTTTTTTTTTTCTCATAAGAATAAGAAAATCATACACAGACATCACCAAGATTTAAGTCGCTGCTTTTTTTACTTATCACTGCCAGAAATTCGTAAATTTTGCGTTAGTGTCAGGACCAAAATATTTTTATTACAATTCTGCGGTTGAAATACTTTGTGCTTAAGTGAACCCATAAATATATATTTATTATAAGTATTAATTAAACAAATTTAATGCTTATGGTCATGCGTTGGCAAAGTGAGTGGTTCTCATCCATACGTTTATGTTTATCGTCATTTAAAAGTGACAAGTTGTAAATTTAGTAATGCTCTGGAAAAGGTATTTATTTCCAAATATTTTAAAAAATAAATCATTTTAGACATTGTGCAGATTCAAAAATTAAACTAGAATAGTCTCTATTCAGCCTAATTTAAATATTACTGGCAAATTTAATCATCTTTGCAATGGTAAAACCACTTATGCAAGCTGAAGTGCCAATCTTACAAAAATAACTTTGAACTTAATACATTCAGTCCAACTACTTAAAAAAAAAATGAAAAAAAAAGATTGGTACGTGTAAGTTCTATGGCTTGCAATTCTTATAAAGGAAAAACACTCAGTTAATTATAGCTTCTGTTCATTAGATTAAGGTTACAAAGCAGCGTATTAGTATAATGTGGACCTTACTTAATTCTTGACTGCCGACTCCTGACTCAAAATCGAATAAAACTAAGAAAGTGAGGATGTAAAACGCAAATGAAGTATTTACGCATATATAGTTGTTACATCTAAAATATGACACCTGTGAAACCAGTCTAGATTATTTTTTTCCGTAATCAATGCCTTAAGACCCTAGAAAAGTAGAAGTGATCAAAAATAACATTGAAATAAAAAGCGATCACTGTAAAACTTTTGAACATCACATGCATGATTAAATTATTTATCAAATGACCATAAAAAAGTTATGGAAAAGTGAGATATATATCATTTATCATCGTTTACTTGAATTTCATTTTGTTCCATGGTATGAGGCGTGTCTAGGCTCTGTTAGTTATAATTACAGTATTAGCTATTATTCATCGTAACTGTGCTCCACCTATCTCCTCTTTTTAATTGCATAAGAGAAATAAGCAGTTAAGAGTTTAAGTGTGCATAAATAATTTTTGACGCAAGCTCCCCACTGCCTCTATGGCCTTTATCACCCCTCCACACTTCCTCAGAGAACACCCCTCCACACATCACTCCCCCCCCCACGTTCTTCCCATAAGATAAGGAAAAAATTTGATGCATTTTTCTGTTGTATAATATTAATAAAACCGTAGTCAAATCTTCCGCTGCTCTAACCACTAACATTTCACAGACCACCACAGCCCTCTTACTACCCTCATTACGATTTTTCTTATATATCTGTAGACTTACAACAGTGCTTCCATATATGTAGATTCTTTGCCTCGATAATATAATGTAATCTGTTATAAAAATACACTGAAAACAACATATCTATTATAAAAAATAAGCTTGAAACTGCAGAAAGCTTGGATGGCTTAGTTGGTTAGCGTGATAGTCTTCTGATTAGATGAATTTAAAGAGTCGTGAGTTTGAATTACGTCAAAAAGTGATGAGAGTTTTTCTTGGGCTTTTTTGATGAGATATATTTTTTCATTAATTTTTTTCTACCTTATAAAAATGGATGGGGTTTCTATGTATTGATAATAAAAGTAAATAACCATTGTAACAAGTTTCCACATTTGTAATTATTTATTGTTATCAAGTGCCTTATTTTCAGAGATAGGTAGTATTTGTCAGAGTTGGAGTATTTTGAAATACTTCATTTCAGTTTTAATTCAAGTTATCCAAAAATTCAATTACTTTGTTTCAATCAAATATCTGAACTGAATACTGTGTTAATCATTATATTCAAAATAGTTATTCCAATAGAATGTTTAAAGAAATACCTTATTTTCAATAAAATATTTTAATCATTAATAGTTAAAAAAAATATTTATTATTTTTATTAAAAATGTAGTAATTTAACTATTCTATTAAAAATAAAAACATCAAATACTTTTGTATTTAAAATGAATTTGTATTTAAATAGAATAAATATAAAATACAATATTTGAATAGAAAGTAGCCGAAATATTTTATTTTTAAATTTTTATTTGAAATGTATTGTTTCAAATACACCTGTACTTGATGAAGTATTTAAAATAATTTACTTTATACATTTTCATTTTACTAAATTATTTTAAATACCTTAATAAAAGACAATTCTACTTTAAAATATATTTAAATATTGTATTTCTAATACGAATGTATCAAATCAAAGCGTCTTGGGACCACATCGGTATGAGTTGTTCCCGAATGATTAATTCCTTACTTACAATACAATCACCTGGCAAATGCATAGTGGCTTCTTATATAATGTCTGTTAATATACTGAAGAATTTATTCCGTGGATCGAGAAATGAGCAAACACACCTTGTTATAGTTAATAATATTTAATGAAAGGAGGATATACTTGTAAGAACGATACACATTCTAGCCAACGACAAACGGCTGCCTGCATACATGACTGCATGCTTTGACGGACAGACAAGATCTACTTGCGCCAGCGTTCGAGCGCCAAGCGTCCGCAAATATCTTACAACTGTAGTTGGCCAAAGATGGCGCCGCGAGTCCATTTCTCATACGTATACATATATAATCGTTGGTATAAATGTACAGTATACTCAACACGCCTCCTTAAATTTGTACCAAACTTAACATACTTCTAAATTTTTCAAATTTTAACCTTCCAAGAAATTTCTTAAAAACATCTGCAACATTATTTTCTGATTCTACTTTTACAATATCAATAGTTCCTTTTAAGTAAATTTCATGGGTATAATGATAATGCACCTCAATATATTTCGAATTTTTTGTAAAATTTCCAAATTTCGCAATGCTTAAGGCTTCTGAATTATTTTCATAAATTTTTATCGGTTCATTTAACTTTAACTTAAAAATATCTACCAAATCTTTTATCAACTTCAATTCACTTATAGCCTCTGACAAAGTAACATACTTCGCTGAAGTCGAAGACTTTGTTACACTATTTTGTTTCCACGTTTTCCAATAAACCACATTACCTACAAATCTTATTACATAGCCCGATGTGGATTTTCTATCAAGACTGTCACCTGCCCAGTCTGAATCAACAAAGCAATCTACTATACCTGCATAATCATTTTTCGTATACATTAGATCTAAATTTCTTGTTAGGTACACGTATTTTAAAATCCTTATCGCATACTTAAAATGTGTTTCGTTATAAGAGTTTTGAAATCGACTTAAATAATTAACGGTGTAACTGATATTATGTCTATGAGCTTGAAATAATGTACAAGAGCTCGCCAATCAAATTTCTATACTTCAAATCATTTCTAATGTCTTTTGCTTGTTCTAGCTTTAAATTTATTTCCATTAATTTATCATATAGTTTAGCATTTTCTAGTTTGTACTTATTTGCCAAAGATTCAATGTATTTTGTTTGACTCAAAAACATTACATTTTTCTTTACATTATAATTAATATTTATTCCCAAATAATTCTTTACTTTTACCAAATCCTTCATGCAAAATCTTTTCGACAATTTTCCCTTAATCACATCAATAGTCTTTTGACTTTTACAACAAATTAATAGATCATCAACAAATATAATAAAGTAAGATTTATCTTTCCATTGCTAACAGAATACAAACGATTGCTTACTTTACTATTTTCAAATCCTAATTTTTTTATCAATTCATCAAAACATTCAAACCAAGTTCTAGGAATTTCTCTCTACCTTGCGATTGTTTGACCTGATCTTACTGTCCCATTTAAGAACGCAGTTTCAACATCCATCTGATCAACAATTAAACCGTCTTGGCAGCAATACGATAACAGAATTTTTAAAGCTTACATCTTAGCTACAGGAGAATAAACATCTTTAATAATTTATTTTTGTTGAAACCCTCTTACAACTAATCTAGCTTTAAATTTGTTTTCATCTTTTTTTTAATAAACCCATATCACATCTAAAACTTTCTTATCTTTTTGCTTATCTACGAATACTCAAGTCTTATTCTTATTTAAACATTTAATTTCTTTTTTTATCACATGTTTTCAATTATCATATTCAAAACTTCCTACAGCTTCATCAAAACTCTTAGGATTTTCTGCACTACAGTAATTAACATAAATCGTATTATATCATCATATCTTACTGGACGCTTTACATTTCTTTTCGGTTTACTGTTAACATTACTCTTTTTTTAATTTTGACATATATTTTCTCTTTCAGTAGTAATATCATTGTCATTTTCATATAAAATATCTTCAAATTTGGCGCTCGACTCGGATTTGTCATCAACAATTTTGTTTTCATTGTTTGATTCATCATCATCATTATCAATAACCCAATAACCCTTAATCCAATACAATATTCATATTTTTCGATGACATCTGTATGTTTTGCCACGATAACTTTATTATTAATCAAAATCTGATATCCTACATTTTCATAACCTACAAGAATTTCTTAATCTGCTTTTCTATCCTATTTTGACCGCGTTCTCTGTTCAGACATACCTACAAATACCCTACTTCTATACATTTTTAAATATTGAACATTAAGTTTTATATTAAAGAACAACTCAAAAGAAGTTTTTAAATCAGTAGTTTGCAAGTGTCATTTGCAATCAGTCAATCAGTCATTCGCAAGTGTCCTGTTCTTTAAATATGGTGCCGCGCATACAACTTCTGGCGAAAATTCACTATTTATTCTAGCTTCAGATAACAAACATCTAGCAATGTCTATAATGCTCCTATTATATCTTTCAGCAGTACCATTTAATTCATGCTTATACGGTGGACATGCATCTAGACTTATTCCTTTTTCTTTTACTAGATCAAAAATTCTTTTGTTCATATATTCCTTACCGTTATTCCTTAAAGTTTTTAATTCTTTTTCCAGTAATATGTTCAACTTCATTCATACATGTCACAAAACAATCATAGATTTGATCTTTTGATTTAATTGGATAAACTCTGGCTATTTTGCTATAGTCGTCAATAAAAGTTAAAAAATATTTTACCCCATTTCATCCAGAAGTATTATGAGGTCCATTTAGATCAGTAAGTACTATTTCTAAAATTTCCTTGGCCTTTTGTCTATTATTTTCAAATAGTAAATCGTGCATTTTATTTTCTATACAAGTGGCACATTTCATATAGTCAATATTAATTTCTTTTGCCAGACCTTCCACTAGTTCATTTTTATATAAAACATTTAAATATTTAAAATTTACGAACCCTAAAATACGATACCATTTATCCTTTCAAGTAATTTTATCGTTATTTTCGATTCTCATAGTATTAACGGTAATCTTATGTTCATTATGAATTTCACTTTTCATTCTGTACAATTTATCTGTTTTATACGCTATAACTAAAAGCGCACCCTAACTGTTATAAATTTTTGTAATATTATTTTGAGCAATAACTTTATTTCTATCTGTAACTTTCGATAAACTTAATAAATTTTCTTCAATTTTTTAAACATTATATACATTAGACATTTTAACTCTCACTAATTTATCGTACACTTTAAAATCACTCGAAATTTTTTCTATTTTAGTCGCTTTTAAACTTCAACCGTCTCCTATATTTAAGTTAACTTACAAAAACATCATCTCAATTTATTACATGATTAGAACAACCACTATTTAAAAGCCAGTCAATACGTTTACCTTGCGAACACGTGAATAACAACGATATACTTTCACAAGAAATTTTTCTCGATTTTCAGTGTTGGGTCTACACTTTCATCACATGTATTAACGCTCTGCTATCATGTTAATATATTAACGGATTTATTCCGTAGATCGGGAAATGAGCAAACACATTTTGTAATAGTTAAGCGTTCGAGCGCCAAGCGTCCGCAAATATCTTACAACTGTAGTTATCCAGAGATGGCGCCATGAGTCCATTTCTCATATGTATATACATATATTCGTTGATAAAAAGTTCAGTATAGTTATTATCGCGTAAAATTCTTTTATGCTACGAGCATGTTCCTCCTGTGAAAGGATTTATTAGATAAAAGAATGTTTCAATTAACCAAACCATATACAGCATTGACTTTTAACGATCGGGGATGGTTAGAATTAAAATTAATTATTTTACTGAATGAAATTGACTTAACGTACCAATTCGTAGTTCTTTTCAAGTTTTTATGTGTAATTGTTATGTCTTACAAATTTGTTTAACGAAACTGAACAACAGCGAATTTTTAAAATATAAGTATCACAACAATCAATTAACATAAACTAATACAAATTGATCTAGATGTTATGGGTTGCCAAAAATACATAAACCTTCTCTTTCATTTAAACCTATTATTTCATCGATTAATTCTCATACACACACACTCGCCTCAATCCTCCATAATTCTCTTTCTAAAGTTTCTGAAAAACTTTCTTTACATTTGAATAATAGCGTTGAACTTATAAAACAAATTAAAAATCTTAAAACACTAGAAAATTATAATTATATTTCTTTAGATGTTCTTTCTCTATTTACCAACATTTTGTTAGAATAAGTCAGAAATAGTTTGGAAGAAAGATATATGCAAATCCACAGGTTATTGAAAATTTTTTATCATGAAATCATAGAATGTTCAAATTTTTTATTCAACAATTTTTACTTCACCTTTAATAAAAAATTTTATAAACAGATTTTTGGCAGCCCAATGAGTTATTGGTTATTCTCCTATCTCTCGACTATTTGTTGATTTAGTTTCAGAAGATCTTGAAATAGAAGCCTTGCTCTTGTTAAAAGAAAATCATAATTGTGTTCCTTTTATGTGTAAAAGATGCATCGATGATACTCTCATATGTGTACACAAAGATCAGGCACAGTTATTTTTACAGATTCTTAATAAACAAAACATTTACTTAAAATTCAGTTGCGAAGTAGAGAAAAAGAATTCTATAAATTTCTTAGACATTACAATTACACATAAAAACTTGAAAAGAACCATGAATTGGTACGTTAAGTCAATTTCATCCTATAGAATAATTAATTTTAATTCTAACCATCCCTGATCGTTAGAAGTCAATGCTGTATATGGTTTGGTTGATCGAGACATTCTTTTATCTGATAAATTCTTCCACAGGAAGAACATTTTCATAGCTTAAGGAATTTTACGCGATAATGACTATACTGAACTTTTTATACAAAAATAAATCAAGAAAAGACTTCACAAAATAAAAAATACTAATAATGATAGTAACTTTTTACTAAATGAGAATCTTAGTGCTAAATTAAAAATTTCTATCCCTTACAACCCGTTATTTTTGAAATTTTGTTCAAAAACTTTGAAAAAATTAAATATAAAATTTTACCCTACTATTCAAAACAAATTGGAGTGTTATCATTCTTGGAAAGGATAAAATTGATAAGCTTGATCAAACCAATGTCGTGTATCATTTCTCTTGCGATTCTTGCTCTGCATCATCCGTAGGTAAGACAAAGAGAGCATTGAAAAAACGCCTGAACGAACACAAAGGTGCAAAGAAAGATGAACTTATTATTGCTTCACATATGAAAGAATTCAACTATAACTTTAATTTTTCTTTAACCAAAATTCTAGACCATGAACCAAATTGACAAAAAAGATTAATATCAGAAATGCTACACATACACTCGACTAAACAAACAATAAATAAAAAAGAGGATACCTTATTTCTCAATAACAAATGTAAAGTTTTTATAAGTAATCTTTTTTAAATACGTACACATGTTATCTGTATTTACAAGAAACGTACATTTATTGTTTATATTTATATATAGAAATACATACATGCTCGACACTTACGTTATTCGTTTAGGGTGACCATCAGTCCGTAACGATCGTCTTAACGATAAAGACGTGAGTATCTTTCATTAACATTTACAAACTGTGGCCCTACAATGTAATTTGCAAAAGTTGTTGTGTTTTTCGTTTTTATTTTCTTTGCTTAAACTAACACCTTATTTTTGGAGCTTCTATTCGTACTCCCAAAATTAGCTCTTACTGATCGTGTGCTTAGGTACACCGAGAGGCTTTACCAAACTTATGTATGTAAATATCTTACTGTATTATAAAGTTGTTTAAGTGGAGGATTTCACACAGTCCCCCTCCCCTCAGTGTACCCGTACGGCTATCTGCAGATCCCGTTCATTCCCACTAATGCCCAATAAGGAAAACCTTGTTTTGTTGGGATTTCGACGAACGATATTTTTGTCTAGATCCCCCACTGACTTCTACAGCCTTCTCACAGACCATTCACTGACTTTCATGCAGTTTTTCTTGACACTCCACACCACTTACAGTCCTCCCACCAATCGCCTCATGGTTTTAGTTGAACCCCATTGACTTTTGCCAACCTTCACAGACTCCGACAAATTTATGTAAGAAACTTAAGGAAATCCTGCCTACTTTAAAGTTGAACATTTAACATTGATCTATTAAGCTGACTGTCAGCATACTTCCGAAACTGTAAGTAAATACTACTTCCTTTTTTTATGGATTCTTAGCCTTAATATTATAAAAGAAAACGAAAACGAATAAAAATTTCAACTCTCATGGACAATAGTAACCCTGTTGATTTGTAAAGATTTAAAGTATTTTCCTCATATTTCATTTTTCGTTACAAAGAGTTTTGTAAATAAAAAAGTAACGCTATCGGTTGGATGGTTTATTTTGCAAATACTGCCTGCAATTAATTTCTTAGCTCGAAAATTGTTAAAAAAGTCAGTTCTTACTTTACAAGGTATTATTAAATCCTAATAAAACTCGTAATTGGAGAAGATTCAAAGTATTTTCCTTATATTTTATTTTCTCAAAGAGCTTTTTGGGTACATGAAAAACGCTCTCGACAGTGAATTTTCGAGTTGAGAAATGATGGCAAAATTACCTATTAATTGTCACTTGGTTTGGCTAATATAAACGAACTTTTAGTCTGCATCTAATAATCATACGAGTGTTATTGTTATTTTTGTCTGTTTATTTATATCAGTAGAAGCTAGCAGCAGTAATTAAGTGGCAACGCCAGCAGCTTAAACTACAAAACTCACGGCTGATATTATTTTAAATTCAAAAATTGAATGATAACTGCTAGCAAGACTTTAAAAATTGATAAATTTAGTTTAATTAGAACAAACACTGTAAAATTAAAAAGCAGATGAATTGAACAAAGAAGACAATTAGGTATAGACAACTAATGGACTCTAAGTGAAAAATTTAATACATTTTTATCCTGAAACACTACATATATACATTGCAGTGTATCCTGAAACACTACATATATACATTGCATTATACGTGAACGGATGAACTCAATTTTATTACCATGTACTACAAACAATAATGAAAAATTCACGTTTACATATTGTAACATAATTTCACCCACGAACGGAACGTCAAACAACTTGAAAGGAGCAAGGTATGGTTATTTGAAATATGTATTTTATTGAAGTTGTTAAAATCGAATCAAATTCATTTTAACATAATTTTATTGGTTTCTGAGCAATTAATTATATAATTCTTAAAAAGTTGGGGAAATCATAATGCAAAATAAGCTCAGAAAAGACTGTAGTTGTATTATTATGTGTTAGTGGGAAGTTGACACTCGAAGTGCACAGAGGGTGGATTCGTACTAGTATCTTCTTATGTTGTATAGTTAACAGTAAGTGGTATTACACACAACTCCAGTCTGCTACTCACTGCCCCTAAAAGTACTCACCCACCACTCAGCCATCTCACCAATTAACAAAAAATTTGTCTCATTTCTGCGTTTCCTTAACTTACTAACTATTGCATCGATCCCTCTACTACTCCTTCACAATTTGTCTTGCTTTTTACTGCACTTGCACTGCCTGTGTGAATTTTCTTTAAAACATCAACTAGATAATAAGTTCCTTTACCATTCTTGTTCTTTTAGGAAACATTTGTACATAGTTTTTCAAAACAAGTTTGCTTTCAAAAATAAACTTTTTTATCACGTTAATAAAAGTCATATTTCAAATTGGTAGTTACTTAATTCATAATTTACGGCGACCCAGGGGAGTGAACAGATCAGCCTTACTGTTACTATACGTACTTATAATTTATACAAAAATTAATAATAATTATGGAGTGGCGTTGGATCAGAAGTAAGCGTGCTTGTAACTGATACAATGCTGTTCTAGGGACCGTAAGTTTGATTGCCAGTGAATGCAGATTTCTTCAAAAACTGTTCTCATTGGCAAAAGTTCCTATGTAACCCCAGCTGTTCCGGGGCGAGTTTTTCCATGAAATTTTCCTTCAGAGTAATTCAAGGGTTTTTTTCTTGCCCCACAGATTTTCAGGCCTGGGTAAATGCGAAACAGCGTCAGAAGGTAGGGATTGGCAGATTCGATACGCCAGGCAGGGATCTCCAGCCTTACCGGCGAGGAGTGGTCTCTGAAATGTGGGGCTTTTCCAGAGATGTTAATTAGCCTGGATCCGATGCGTCGGCAGAGAGTGCCGGCCTAATCGGTGAGGAGTGGACTTCCTTAAATATGGAGTCCTCCGGAAAAAGGCTACACAGTGGCGAGTGAACCCGATGCACCATTGGTGCAGAGAGTAACAGCTTAACTGGCAAGGTGTTTTACTGGATATACTCGCACTGTGCCCATGGATTAGGTATATCATCAGTCAACGGGTTGGAAATGGGTGTGGTAACATATTCCCACATATAGGTGGTAAGTGGGTGGCCTTGGTGACTAGGCTAGTAGGCTGTTGTGGTAACCTGGTAAAAAAAAAAAAAGTTCACAATGATTACTCTTCAATATTTATTAATAAGCATTGAGAACATTTTTATAAAAAAGTATTAAGCTCTTCAGATATTGTCATTTATCTTTCGTAAATGCATTATACAAATATGTTACTTACTTTCTCATAGTGATAAAGTAATAGAAACCAATATGAAAAATACGTAAAGGTTTTTAAATATTACTTTTTTGACCCCGACAGTACTACCGTATTCATCGGTATGTTATCTAAATAGTCGTAAAAGAACTATTTTAATATTTATAGAACTGAAGACTCCACTCGTTTGATAGAAAATGTGGTACAAAAGTATTGTTTCATCAAAAATCCGTCTACAAACAATGTCTTTAACATCCAAACTATTCTCCTTTTTTAATTAAATAAATATCCCGTTTTTATTCTTGCATGTCGATAATGCTACATAAAGTTTACCAAGGAATAGTTAACGTTTCTTAAAAAATATATATAAACATTGTTGATATTTTAACCATAGGATTCATTAATATTAATAGCAAAAACTAACAGTAAAGGAAATCGAGTTCTATGTAAGAAATCTGATATAGAAAAAAAATTTTTAGTATTTGAGGTTATTTATGGAACAACATAGGACCCCGCACCAATCAGATGGAGTTTTGGATTTCGGGCAAATGGGTTGAAGTTAATATATGTTGTAGATTATAATCTTCTTAACAAAAGCTTCTACAAGCGCAAGTCCCACTAGTTGATAGTTTTTAGTAAATAATTATTTAAGTTGCCGATTCTGCAAATGTAAGTTTGACAGGCGATCCAGCGTAGTAAGGCCAATGAATATGGTTTGTTTGATGTACAGAGGTGTGATCAAAAAGGGTTATGTTGAGTGCATCTACCATTCTTTACTATCATTGAGAGCTATATAAAATTATTCTGGTTCAATCAATAGTAGCGTAGATCGTTTGCATTATTGTCTTGCACAAAAAATTGATAGCCTTTAGTATGAGAAAGTGCTTATCGTAGTTAACCAATAAATAAGTAGCTTTACAATTTTTTAACTACCGATAGCCGAAAATTACTCACTCTGGTTTATTTATATAATCTCTCACAATTATTCTTACACAAATATATATGCTGACCCTATTTTTTTCCATATTGATTCTTTAACGACTATTAACAACATTATTATAACCAAAATGTATTTTGCAAATAATAATAACTAAATATTTACTGATAATTAATAGTTTTCTCATTTCTCGTCTTAATTATTTTATTTGCCCTATTGCTTACAGGTACTGTGAGCTTGGACCTCGATTCCACCACAACTCCCTCATCCAGTCTTCCAAACCTACTACTTGTAGATCCTGTGTTATTCTAAACCTTTTCTTGGGTCAATGACTACTGACTCCTGTACACAAGATAAAGTTTTGCTAAGACGAATAACCATCTCTAGCGATACGTAAGTTACTTTTATCCATGCAACTTTTCTTTTAAAGAATAATAAAAATTTTTTTTTTATTATAACGACGTTATTAAGTTTTATTAGAAGTACAACTATTATGATTTAATAAAGAATAATGTGATAATACTCTATATTCAATCCTCAAAGTTTCCCGCGTGGGGATCTTTGATAGTGTGTTTTTTGCGAGAAACGCTGTCTGATAAGATTTTCAGCAGTGCCTCGCTGATATCTTCGATAAGCCTTACTTGAGGCTCATCGTCAAAGTTTCCCGTAATAAAATTGCTTTATTTATAACTAAATTAAATATAAAAAAATGATTTGAAATTTTGGAACACTAAAAGTCTTATAACCTGTGTCATGTGTAAGTAAACAAATGCTCTGCGTGCTAACCCCTTACTCTAATTTAATATGAGTGTCTTTGAATTTTAATACATGAAATATTGATTTGCATGAAATTTAAATTTTTTTACTGCTATATGCTTCATAAGTCGATATAAATGTATGTTGACAATTCATATATTGTTTCGTTTTTAACAGTAAACACAATAAAAGTATTTTATTATACTTGTAATTTTCTACAATGTTTGTGGTTCTACCCAGATATTCCAAAAAAAACTCTAGCAGATATACCGTTGTATCTACAAATCATGAAAACTTATTAAAGTATGGATAATTTAGAATATTAATTGGTTTTTTTTTACAAATTGCAAATGTCAAAAACTAGAGTTATTTTAAAATTTGATACAATTGTTGTACTTTAAGTACTTGCCGTTATTTTATTTTATTTTTTTCAAGTTAAAAATACTTTTTTTCATTTTGTTAATGGACATATTTGTGTGATTTAAAATAATTGTTAGTAAAATTTTGCTATAAGATATTCCTTTTACTTTTCTAACAATCTTAGCACAATTTTAAATTATTTTTTTGCCGAGGTTAACGCTTTTTTGAATCGATATAATATCATTACAAATGTATAAATGACTTGTTACTGTAAACTACTGAAGTAAAAAGATTTTTATGGCAATCTCAACCTCGTTATTTTCAATTATAAATATTTTTTTCTTGCAATACATTTGCACTGAATGTCGTAAAACAAAACAGTCTATAATGTAACTTAATTGATTGTAGAAATTTTTTATCCCAAAACACAGCTGCTAAATCTCTTTTTTGTATTAAGCTAAATATGGTATAGTTTCACGTTTGCAACAACAGTTGCTCTAATTTTTTCTTGAGTATAATAAGCTAACATGAAGAATTTTTGTACGTGGCAGAGTAAAGGAAAAAAATAATTATCGTATTAAATTAAGAAATTACATTTATCTTTGTAGATGGTATAATTCTTCACAAAGATAAAGTCATTAATTATTGATGATAATCAAACAGCGATGGATTGTTTTACATGATATTGTATTTACAATTACAATTAGGACGCAAATACGATCTTACTTATCATTTCTTAGCTCTCTCTGAGGCCCCCTTAGCTATCCTACGAGGTGTGACCAAAAAGTAAGGTGACTTTTCATTTTTATAAAAAAAAATTTATTTATTCATCTAAAACTGTGTTATCCCCTCCAAAATAATTCCCCTCAGATACAATGCACTTGTGCCAACGCTTTTTCCAGTCGTCAAAACACTTCTGATATGCTATTTAGGGTGTTGCTTTGAGCTCCTCCAGCGATGTAGCCTTAATCTCCTCAATCGTGGCAAATCTTTGTCCTTTCATGGGCTTTTTCAATTTTGGAAAGAGGAAAAAGTTGCTGGGGACCAAGTCTGGTGAATATGGTGGCTGAAGTATGATGGAAGTACTGTTTTTGGCCAAAAAACTACTAACTAATAACAACTTTTGCACAGGTGCATTATCATAGTGTTCGTGGATACACCTTTCATACCCAAAACATCCGTCAAAATTGATTGGCATGAGCCAAGCGATATGTCAAGATCATCAGCTATTACTTTAATCGTGTTTCGAAGATCTTTTAGCACCATTTCTTTCACTTTCTGAACATTTTCGTCGGTGTTTGACGTGCTGGGTCGCCCAGAGCGAGGTTCATCATTAACATTATCTCGGCCCTCTTGGAATAACTTATACCACTTATAAATATTTTGTTTGCTCATAGTTGACTCACCGTAGGCCACTGCCAACATTTTAAGAGTTTTTGAGCACTTAATATCATTTTTTACACAAAAATTAATGCAAACTCTTTGCTCCATTATTTTTAACAAACAGAAATCGCCGAGTACGAAAACACGAGTCTAACCTTTAAGTCTCTCACATCAAAACAACACATGCTATATAGTCAAAACTATGAACATATGATCGTGACTAGTGTACCAACATATTAAAAAAAAAATTTTCAACTTAGAGTGTGAAGAGCGCGCGCAATTCAAAAAGTCACCTTACTTTTTGATCACACCTCGTATGCCGTCCTTAATAAAATATGAAATTTGCTTAGTTTTAGCGTGATTTGATTATGTTAAATTCTTTAAAGAATCCTCCCCCCCTTGCTATACTTCACTACTTTAATTTTGTTAATAAATTTTTCCCCTCTACCTCCCTCATTTTTATAATGACATTTGGACTCCCCTTATTATTATAATAGTTTTCGCTTCCCTTCTTACTTTTTTAATAGTTTTTCAGCTCTTTCTAGCCATCCTTCAATATTGGCTTAAGCTACTTTAGTTTGTCCGTCATTTTATCCTGTAATATTTTACAGGATAAATATTCTTTCACAGTAACTAGCCCTGCTTTAGTGACCTTTACGATAAGATAAAACTATTTTAGTAAGTTTGTTCTTTTTTTGGTTTAATTTCTTATTAAATTATTATTTTTCAAAAACGCAATAGCTATTACAGATTTAATACAATAATATTTTTGTCTTATCATCCAGGTCCGTCTATAATTAAAGCACTGTCTTTCTGTCAATATGTAATTAAAAACATTTTTTTTGGTTTCTATTTAATAAAGTTATCAATATTTTTAAGAAATATCAATAAAGTCGCAGCGTCAAAAACCCTTGTGCAAGTGTTAGGCTGTGGCAAATCTTTAGAGCATATACTACTGGAGTGAGCATGTAGGTGGCTAAGAACATGACATTGCGACCGACTGATAGTTACCACCTCTCTCTTTCTAGCCAAGTTATGATTAGTTGATCGAGTTCTTGCCTAACATAGCCGACCAATTATAGCTCGGCTAGAGGAAGAGAGGTAGTATCTATCATTCGGTCGCCATGTCACGCTCTCAGCCACCTGCATACTCACTTCAGTAGTATATTGTCTAAGGGTAAATCCCTCATCTTTATGTGTGCGATCCTGTGTGTGTGCTTGGCGTGATCAGGTAATGCCTCTCAGGCCCTGAGTCGCATGCACGCGCTTGATAAGTGGTGCTGGTGTGTCTCAAGTATCAGAGATTTTAGTCGGTGGTGGGTAGGTTGCTCGTGACAACACCTTCACTTTTGAGGAAGTTTTTTTTAACTTCTTGGCAACATCGGCATCAGGAGTCGATTACAGCCAATTTCGAGGAAGTGTAACGGTCTGAAACGTGATGACCAGATAGGTGGAGGTACCACTACAATTTTCCCATCAAACCGTTATGCCAATCTGGATTGAAGGTCGATTATATAAATAAAAGAGGGCACTGGTGGATTATTTGCTAATCAAAAATCGTTGATTAACGGTAGGCTATAGATTAAGGGTTATTAGTAGGAACTTTTTCGAGGTATCGAGCATAGAGAAGTAGCTGGGTTACTCAGTAGCAAAAAATTCTCCCCATTGTTAAAAAAATTTGCTGTGTGGCTTGCAGCCTTAGCTTTTTTCTGTAAATCTTATTCACTGAAAAAAGGATTACTGAATCTTGGCTGGCTAGGTACGATTGGTTGGTTAAAAAGGTTGCGAAAAGACCGGAGCTGGTGCCAACATCCAGCACCAGGAGTTCCAAGGAACTAAAAGATTGTGAGAACGTGGGTGGGTATGGTTTGTCCATTTATACAGTGGCTGTAGTGTACGCAAATTGCGTAAGACAGTGAGGGCAATGCGTTTTTATTCCCATTTTTCCAGATTAGTGGCTTCTTGCTGGCATGTCAGTTGCTACGTGACACGTGGCTAGCTGCGACTAAGGTCTTGGGATCTGAGATAACCGGTCAGTGGCTCTGGTATTCGTAGGTTGTGGCTTCTTGGCAAGTTTATAAAGGCGTTTTAGGGGCATTATAGTGGCTCTTTGGATACATGATAGTGGCTTCTTAAAGCTAATACGATGACCTTCATAATGAAAAAAAATTTGCAGCTGTGTGGGGCTCTTTGGACTATGGTACTGGGATATGGCAGTCTTACCAGAGGAGCCGGAGCTACACAGTGGTATTGACTGCGTTATGCTTGGGGTAGTTGTGTGTGTGTGCCTAGCTGGCTGAGTTCAACGTTACAAGTTATTTATACAATTGTTATTTCTATAACTTCTTTCTTGCTATTATGTTCCTATTATGTGTAAAATCAATAACAAAATTCATCTTCTACTTTAATAATTTTATTTGTAAAAAAAAGTTTTCGACTTTTGTTATTTTAATCAAAATAATTAATCAACTGTTGTTCATAATTTTACTAATTGAAATTTATAGAACTATTGTTTCAACCAAAAAAAAGCCATACAGCAAAAGACCTCTTAAAAAATTTTACTAAACCAAAAAATCATTTTTTTTAAATCCACTACAATATAATTTTTTTTAGAGTGTTAGAAAGTTGTATTGTTACGCGTACTTTAACTTCTAAATAATTGTACTCCTTAAAACTAAATTTTTTAAAATGAAGTAAAACCAATTGCAATTTCGTTGTGAAAGAATTTTTCCAAATATTTTACAAACTTTAAAAGTCAACTTATAATTTGTTGTCAGAAACAACGTTTATGTAAAACTATTATTAAAAAAAAATACTTAAAGAGTCTTGTTTATTTATAAATTTTTAATGTAAGAGTCACGTTTGTGTTGCTATTTTTTATAAAAAGATAAAAACTGTATATTTCCATTAAGATATTTCTAATTGAGCTAATACATTTAGGCAATATCTACTAATTAATCATAATATGTAAGCCTTATCTGGTAATTAGAGATTAAAACGTTCAGCGCGCAAAGGCGAAATTTCACTGGTATATATTCCTATTTTATATAGTTTTTTGGTAGGTCTGTCCATCCATGCCCACGCTTATATATAGTCCTTATATAGCCTCCACAGCCCACCATAATACGAGAGAAAATTCTTTATATTTCATTATAAATTTAACCCAACAAAAAATGTGTGAATCTGCCCACGTCACCACTACTCCACACGATTTTGTTTAATCACTACCCGATTTTGTTTAGTGCACCACACATCCCCCCACACATGGCTTTCTCTGACAGCCCCCTACACTCCCCTCATCAACTTAGAATATTTTGTAAGATAACTTCATGATAGGTTCTAGAAAAGTTAATCCCTTCCCTTTATCAAACAACTCGTACTTATCTTAACTTATAATTTATATTTTTATGTTAGTCTTTTTAATATATATCTCTTCACCTTCCTCTGCGTTCCGCGCACCAACCCCCCACTTTTTCAAGCCGTTAAATACTTAATTTTTTAAGTGTATTTTTTAAAGATAAAAAAGTTTTAAAAAATTTTGTCGAGTAGTTTAAGAGTCAAAACAGAAGTAGTGTCAATTTAACAATTACTTTTTTATAAATTTTTAACACAATTCTTGCCTTATTTTTAATCGCAGAAAATATTTAAGAAAATAAAATTTAGCAGGCTTACCACCGTATAAGCTTAATTTAAAAACTAAAGCAATTGTTACATAATTACAAAATTAAAGTATAGTTGATGACTTATGTAATGGTACAAGATTACAAATTACTTAATCAAATGAATACAATATTAAAGGAAAATTAAAACTGGAGAGCAAATTAGATAGAGATTTTTTAAACTAAAATGAATTCTTAAGACACGAAATTCATTGTTATCACCTTCTATTTTATTCAGAAAACAATTTCCTTCAGTCTTAGCGCTTTTAAATACTATTAATAGTTCTGAAGGTCAAAGTTTTATTATATTAGATTATATTTGAAAAAACCAGTGTTTTTACATCGTCAATTATGTTTTATATACAAATAGACCGTGATAGTAATTCAGAAATAAAAAATATTGTTCGGAAAGAAATTTTTGACGTTAAGGTGGTTCTTCACCTAACCCATTTACTTAAACTTACAAGGAAATTTGGAGGGATTGTTATTAAAGTTATAAGGCATCTTTCTTTAAAATTTCAAGTCCCTTTATCAGGCAAATTTTTGAAAACAAGTCAGTCAAAAAATGCACTTTTAACATGTGTTCTTATGTAGGTTACTTTTCCATACTACGATATCATGTAATATCTCGTAAAGTAGACTTAAGATCGTAATAGAAAAAGTTTATAGTGAAAGAAGAACTTTTCAGCTTTCTAATAATATAACAAAAGTTTGGGCTAATCAGAGAAATAGTATACGATATTTAATCGTAAACGAAATGTTTGCCGTGTAAACTGCGGCAACGTCTGCTTGAGTAGGAGCGTACATGCCATTTTCAGAACCTTGCGTCAAAAAAAAATTTTTTTACAACTCTTACTCTGACTTTATTAGCTTGTTTATTTGTATGTAAATGCAATGATATTATAGTCAAGTGCCAGTACAACATATTTTATGTTGCAAATAATACGCTAATCGAAAATTAGAAAATCACAGGGTCCCGTGTCGCTTTGATACGGCACCATCGTGAAGAACCACCTTAACTAATCTAAAGTGTATGAAGAAAATACAATGTCTTTACAGTACCAAAAGTATGAAATTATTTAAATAATGAATAAATGTATTAAATCAATGAAATTATCGTTTAAATATTGTTTTATGATAATGAGCATTATTAGACATATTTCAATAAACTTGGTTTTTATCTTTTTGTGGTGAATAGGGCTACAGGCAAGGTCCACCTTTTAAATATTTTTAAGTTTATTTGTTGTTATTAATTAAGAATTAAAATTTAATGTCATTTTTTTATGCATATTTCATAATTCAAGTAATAAGTTTTTAGAAAATTTAAGAAAAAAACACCAGTGCATCACAGCACTACCTCAACGGTGGTGTGGAAATGTGCTAATATGCTAGAAATCAGAGGTTTTTTAAAAACTTCAAGGAAAGTTGAGATAGATGGTGCCAATAGCTATATTACTAGTGTTGACATAAAAATTGATATAATTTTACCTTATTTAAGGATGTGGCTAAAGAGTTACTCGAAAATATTCTTTAAAATATTGTTAGATTACCCGGTTGTCGGGTTATAAATTTATGAGAGAAAGCAGAAAGGGGCCAAACGAAAATTAAACCAAATAAAAATAAGTAAAAACTGAGAGTATTTAAATGTGCTCACAAATTATACAGCTAAAGTAAGTCTTACATTTAAATGAAAAATAATAACGTATAGCTGACGTGGCGAAAACTGGCTGTTTAGTAATTGTGAAAAGGTTGAGAGGTTCTCTTAAAAAGTGTAAGGAGAGCCGAGAGTGGGGGTGCAAAAAGTAATTAAACTAAGACTAACATGATTACTTACATAATTTTACTTTATTGAGAGACGTTGCTGATAGAAGGTTAATCGAAGAATTATCGAATTGTACGGGAGGCTTATTCGGTTATAAATGTCTGAGGGGAGTGGAGGGGGGGTATACAAAAATATAACCTAATAAAAATCTACTTAAAACTGATAGAGTTTTACTTTATTTAGTGGTGGTCTGAGGGGGAGTGGTGGCGGTTCTAAGGGGGGAATCATTATTAGCGAGTGGGATGGCTAAAGGGGATGAGAAGAGGCGGCTAACCAATAATTGAGTCAGAATTTTACCTTATTTAGAGAAGGGTTCAGGAAGAGACTGTGGAGCTGCCGAGGAGCAGGAGTTTGAAGGGGATCGTGTGGAATGACTCTCCATAATCACTATACATTATTGAAAGATACTTCTTAGGGTATGCACATAAATCAAGATTCTCCAACTTTCCGAGTTTGAAATTTTAGTAGAAACAAATCCTGGTGTTAATGGCTTACTGTTTGTATGTTTTATGACCATTATTTCGTTAAAAGATTATTAAATAATTTTGTTTTTCTTTAAAATGTATTATTTAGTATAAATATTTGTGTTTTCGGTTATTCAAGTTTTTTCTATAATCTTTGTCAAAATTTTGATATACTCTTCAAAAAGATTTTAGTTTTCTTTTTTTTTTAATAATTACTAAGAAAGTATTTCTCTCATGGTTTTAAATCTTAGTCAAAGTTGATAATGTTGGTTTTTACTGAGAAAAATTAATAATCCCTCACAGGCAACTATACGTTGCTTTATTTGGTTGCAAGAATCAAAATATTTTATTCATTCCAGTTAAAAAAAAAAAAATGTAAAAAAGGACTGTTTAAAAAAAATGGGAGAAATTGTACTTCAACTGAAAATTTAAATATATATCAAATATACATAACTTCTTACATTTTCTATAAAATTTATCTGTTATTCACTATATTGTTATGTAATAATATCAAATAACATGATGTATTTTTACTATAGGATGAAATTAAAAAAAAAAAAAGTTTCTTTTAAACCAGCTTTTAAAAGATTTTATTTTGGAATTTAGTAATATTTAATTCAATATGTTTTAATCGTAAATAACGTTTCTGGTGACACGGAGAAAGCATACGACAGGTTAAAAAAATCTTGATATCAAAATTATTTCAGTATAAGGTGCATTTTATATATTATCTACTTACTTAAATAAATTTAGTGCAAGGACCTAGATTCACAAAAGTTATAGTAAATGTGTGAATTTAATAAATATAATTTATTAAGGCATACTTTGGTTTATTATTGAATTCTCCATGTACATTAGGTGTCCAAGCATTGCAAGCCCTAAGCTACGAACAAAATTTATAATCCCAAAATAATAACAGTATCTTAATTCACCTTAACAGAATAAATTGTCATTGTCTTGAATACTTAGATGCTCATGCAGTATGTGAACAATTAGTACACTTATGTATACATTTGCTGAGCGATTGATAAGGATAAAATTATCTCTTGTAGCGATACTTACTTCCGAAACAATTAAAAAATTAAACTATGAATTAAAAATGACGAATAAATAAAAGCAAAATAAAAAAAACGGTGCACTCTAGTAGATTAACAAGGGCGACACCTGTGCTACAATCGCCATGTCGACTTTGGCACACTTCCTCTTTCCTGCAGACTTCTCTGCGCGCGGCGCTTGGTATATTGGCGCGCTGCTTGAGTTTTGGTTTGCGGGGAATGGAGCTCTCTTGCATGACTTTATTATATCTGCGCGCGCCACTTGGTATATTGGCGTGCTGCTTAAGTTTTGGTTTACGGGAGATGGAGCTCTCTTGCACGGCTTTATTTTATCTGCGTGCGCCACTTGGTATATTGGCCCGCTGCTTGAGTTTTGTGGGTTATTGGTATGATCGGCGCGCTGCTTGAGTTTTGTGGGAGATGGAGCTCATCTCTTTCACAGCCGCTTTTATCAGTGCGTGCTGCACTATTTTGATACTACAAGCAACTTGAACGTGGAGCTCTCTCTGTTTGCGATGCGTTATTAGTTACAGGAAGTTTTTGTATAAGTGTATGTTAGGGATCTGTTTAGATAAAACTAAAAAGTAGTCATTATTTAATATTTTTCAATAAATTAATTTGAAAAAATCATGGAAATCTTACAATTACAATTTTATTTCAGTTTGTACATATTTACATTTTTTTTTAGAATTCTGTTACATTTTTTGTTTAGAATTCTGAAAACGATAGTCTACGGCATACTTTCTTCTTCCTCGGACTATCTATCGTAGATACCATTTTTTTTAAATTGTCGACATTGTGCAAAATGTCTCTAGCGATATATTGCGATAGGGTGACGATCCCATGAGGTTGACTGCTGCTATCGACCTATTAGCTTCAGGTGAGATAGTGAGGTCTACCTCAGGTATGAACAAATCAGCTACAGGTGATTCCGATGTATCAATCACCGATATCACCCTTTGAACTGGTGATGCCAGATCTATTACTTCAGTGATGTGCGGTGTTAAACTCCTTGCTGATTTCTGATTGACTTATGGTACCGGCGGTTCTTCCGGCGTAGAAGCTAATTGAACAGAAAAAATGCATAAGAATAACATTACAAAAAAACAAAAAACAAAAAAACAAAAAAACAGAAAAAAAATTACTCACCAAAAATGAAGGTTATTAACGAAGGCGATAGCATCTTGTCCTCCTGCGGCACTGCCACTTGGTTGGCCATTTTAACTTCTCTGACATCAGAAAAAATTGCTAATTCAAGAGATGTTGGTACCCCTCCTCCAATCGAGTCTATTGACCATGGAAAGCAATTGGAAAAATCACTTTCATAGTCTAAAAAAATTTTTAAAAATGTATGAAAAAAATTTTCTTATTTTTTTTATTAAAAAAAAAAAAAAAAAAAAAAAAATACACTTACCAAACAAAGCGATCTCATCTATCGGCAATGGTGATCTGACTGCTAGTGAAGGAGGTGATGGTGCAGGAGAGTATGACAACGAAATTTATAAGTCTAAACAATTTTTTTGGATTTAACAACAACTCTAATTTTATAAAGAACCTAATACTTCAATTTTCATGAAAAAAGTTACACTACAAATTTATACAATTATTTCAATATCTGCTAACAAATTGTAAAGCAACTTAAAACAAACTTACCACAGACAGTTGTATTGTCCAACGCTAATGATTTGACTGCTGATAACGATGGAGATGATTCTTTTTTAAGACTTGCAAAATAAGCTTGCAGATCTAACTCTTCCTCTTCGTATATCTGCGGAAGAGAACGGGTCAGATCATCAACCACTAAAGAAAGATCTACCTCATCCTCATCCTCAGAGTCCTGGATTGTTGTTGCCTCTCTTATCACAAACTCCAAGTCTTCCCATTCGAAAGTAGGAATTCCGTCTAGATACGAAGGTGCCATTTTTAATAAGAACACGCACACACAAAGATAGTCACTGTAAGATTCACAATGTTACAATGTTAATCTCGTTTCGACTGACTATTTTCAAACACGTCCCTTCCTTATATACACCTTGGTATTGCTGCTCCGAAAATTATAGTAAAAGACACAACCATAACCCTCCTCCACTTTACTTGTTCTCAATATGAATCATTTCAACTCTTGAGAAGTAGAAATTTGAGAAACGAAAAGAAAAATTGTAAAATTTTAGTTGTGAAAGTTGTACATCTCTTCTAAGGCACGTTCGAAATCCCCCCCCCCCCTCTATACTTTATCATACGCCAATACGTTGAAGGAAGGAGCCCTTGACCTTTGCTAAGTAGCTCAGTTACATCTCTCACATAAGCAGCAGTAACTTTCACTGAGTGAAGAAGTTCAACTTCAGAAGAGTTCAACGCATCGGTTTTCTACAAGTTTTCTACAAATCAAGGTAAGCTGAGGAAAATTATTTTAATTTTGCATTTTCCAAACTGTTTTTTAATTTGCATTTTTTCAAACCATTTTTTAAAAATTATTTTTGATACAGCAATGATGTTAAAAATAATTATTATTGGATTATTCTTTGCGCAGCAATGATGCTAAGAATAATTTTCCTTTTTATTATTGATTATCTTTGGCGCAGCAATGATGCTAAGAATAATCATACTCTCTTTCTTCTGCAGAAATGTGATTTTAAAAAATGTTCAACTCGAGATGCAACAATGATGTCGAGAAAAAAAAAATCAGTTTTTACGATGTACAATATGAAATTTTTTTTTTATTAGATGGTCGAGAAAAAAACTGTTGGGGATAAACGCAGATACGAGCAACGTAAGATACTTCAGGCTCTAGTACACGACATCAACAAATGGGAAAGGCAACATGTTAAAGAACCCATAGGAGCAGTACTTGAGGAGCAACCACCACTCGAATCCATAATTCCAGAAGCAGTGGTAGTTGCAGATCATTCCCAGACTTCATTCGGCATGGAAACAACAGGAGCAGTAGGAGCAACAGAAGCAGGTAATTGTACAATTTTTTTCGCTTTTCTTATAGATCCCAATAATTTTAATAATTTTTTAATGTTACTCACTGTTTTATTCTGCTATTTTTTTAGATATATTATTACCAACGGAGTTGCATTCAACACTTCCTCAGTCATCAACATGGTGGCTTTCTTAACAAGATTGGAGCGGATTATTAGAAGAAAAAGAAGAAGAACCTGAAACAACATCAATTGAAAATGACCGTGCTGAATCTCAACCGCTTTCACTTGAATCCGTTCAACCGCCACCACCATCACCACCACGTGCAGAGACTCCATCACTTTCACCACAAGTAGCAGATACAGCAAAGCAAAATACATCAATGAAGTGATGCAACCATCTCCACCTCAACACCAGTTAATGTCAACACTACCGGCTTTGTATCAACCATTGTCCGAAAATTATGAGGAGTGGAATAGTGATGATAAAAATTTGCTGATGCTGAAAGTGCAGATTTCACTCAAAAAAGAAGAGATCAAAATAATTGATCAAGAGAGACAAAAAATGATCAATGAGCGTAAAAGGACGCTTAAAGAATTTTGTAAGCAAGAGTAATTAAAAAAAAAAAAAGAACTGATGACAATCAAAAAAAAAAAAATTGCAGAACAGAAAAAAAAAAGAAAATGAAAGCTGCATGTCAACGATTGTCGCTCCACTAAAATAATAAAATGTAAAATATGTAAATATGTATTTTAAATTATGTATTACTAGACAGATCAGGTACGCTTCACGCACTCAATAATTTGTTCTAATGATGAATGTTTCAATAATTTAATAAGTTGTAATTTCAATTACGTTTCGTAAAACAAAGAAACGATTGTAATAATGATTCACAACATATTTATTTTACAACCCGGGAATGTCATTCGAATTATAACCATGTAATTTCAGCTTGAACCAATCACAAAACGAATAAAAGGCTTCATTTGAAAGTATTCTCCTTGTTAAGATGGGATTAAATATATTGCCTTTTATTTTTTAGAACCAAAGATGTCTTGTCTGATTATAACCCAAACCAAATAGAAAATGCACGAAAAAAAAAAAAAAAAAGTTCTCAAATATTTCATCGCTTGAAATAACTTCTCACATATTGAGAGAGTATGTCATATACTACCCCCCCCCCCTAATTTTCAAAGACTATTTGGGAAGGTAGAAATCACTAGAACAGCTCATTTTTGCACAGTTGTTTGACTAGTGAACTTCTTTTGGAAATCAGTCTAGGCCTCGATTCAATATTTTAAAGATGCAGCTCATTGCATATGGCAATCGTATCAACAAATAATTAATACCGAAGTTGACGTGTTTGATATTCAAAGACTAGTTGATACATGTCTTACAACAATTAGTGATTGTCATATTTTTACTTCGCGAAATAATTTAACAACATCAGAAAAACAAATATTCCAATCTTCAGTGGTTTTATTAAAAACTGTTTTACAGCTACTTTATGATTATTTAGAGATAGCCGAAGCAAAAAAAATATTTAGCATTGAACCAAAAGTTTTTGTGTCCGATAGTGAACTTGAACTGGAGGCAGCAGTTAGTGCATTTGAAAATGAACCTGAAGATTTTGTACATGACCGTGTTCAAGAAGTTGCAATGAAAGTCAAGACACGGAGAAATGTGCATACCACATGCGTTCAAGGTGAAGGTATATCAACTATAGCTCCAAATGTTGAGAATGATATACTGGTAGGTCTTAGTGATATAAATAGTGCATTTAAAAGTCGTATCACTACAGCTTTAATTGTAAATTGTAAATTGTGAGAATCGCAAACTATTTATCTCTCTACTGACTTAAATGAGTGGTTTAATGTAAACGTGAGACAGTCAATTGAAAAAAGTATGGATGATTTTCAAGATAAAGAATCTGGCTGGTCTCTACACTCAATTTCAAACTTGATTGTGAATATTAACAAACTGAACCCTTATAGACTTACCAGACTACATAAATAAAAAAGCTTGCGTAAATGTATCAAACAAAGACGATCAGTGCTTTAAATGGGCTATTTTATCAGCATTATATCCAGTGCAAAAAAATCCAAATCATCTCTCTAACTATATCCAATACAAAAATGAATTAAAACTTTGATGGTATCGAGTTTCCTATGAACCCTAAGAAAATTTCAAAATTTGAGAATCAAAACGAGGTTTCAGTTAATTCATATTTTTTTAAAAAGAAGGGCAATACTTATGCTACTTTTCCTAGTCATTTGACTGCAAACAAAAAAGATAAGCATGTAAATCTTTTATTTGTTGAAAGCTTTTACATTGATGATGATGATGATTATGACAAAGATAATAATGATGACTCTAACGTACAGTATAAATATCACTATGTTTGGATAAAAAATTTATCCCGTTTAGTACGCAAATAGTTAACGCAACATCAACATTCAGCAAATATATGTGATTGCTGCTTTCACTATTTTTGGTCAAAACAAAAGTTAGTAGCTCATGAAATTGATTGTAAGAGTTTAAACAAGAGTAAAATTACATTACCAAAGAGGAACAATAATGAGCATGTACTTGAATTTAAAAATTTTACACACAAAAACAGTGTACCTTTCGTTGTATATGCAGACTTTGAATGTTTACTGGAATCTATTAAGAGTGCCCGTGCCTATCAATGCCACAAAGCATATAGTATTGGTTATTTTATCAAATGTTGTTATGATGATAAAAAATCAGAATATAAAAGCTACAGACAATATAAAGAAAATGATGAAACACCTGCTCAGCGGTTTGTTCAAGCTCTACATCTCCTCGCTCTGAAACTGGAAGAATTGTATAAAAATCCCATCAAAATGATTGATTTGACACTTGAAAAACAAATAAAATACGACAAAGCATTTTTATGTCACATATGTAACCAACCTTTCAGCTTGGATGACGTAAAAGTTCGAGATCACTGTCATCTCACTGGAAAGTAAGTATAATTTTGTAGTAATAATTCGTTTTTAAACTCAGTCTTGTACAATTTTTTTACAATGTCTTAGGTATCGAGGCCCCGCTCATAGTAAATGCAATATTAGTTATCACGACTCAAGAAAGATACCAGTAATATTCCATAACCTTAGCGGTTATGGTTCACATTTATTTATAAAAGAACTCGTCAAATGTTTTCCAGGAAGAGTTCAGCTTTTACCAC
This sequence comes from Copidosoma floridanum, assembly GCF_036245765.1. Lineage (NCBI taxonomy): Eukaryota > Metazoa > Arthropoda > Insecta > Hymenoptera > Encyrtidae > Copidosoma > Copidosoma floridanum. The sequence continues at coordinate 13,187,103 of NW_028321885.1, forward strand.
AGACAAAAGAAAAATATATTTCATTTACAAAATTCATAGAAGGTACCAATATTTATATTAGATTTATAGATTCCTTCAAATTTATGGCCTCATCTCTCGATAAATTATCATCATACTTAAACGAACTCAAAATACTAGAAAACGTATTTTTCAATGATGATCATTATACAATAGCTCAGATAGACTTATTAAAAAGAAAAGGCATATACCCATATGATTATACTTCTTCTTTTGAAAAATTGAAAGAAAATAAACTTCCATCAAAACAAAATTTTTACAACAGCTTATACGAAACCCATATAACTGATGAAGAGTACGAGCATGTAAAAAATATCTGGAACACTTTTCATATTCATACTCTTGGGCAGTATTCTGACTTATATTTAAGGACTTATGTATTACTGCTCGCGGAAGTATTTGAAAACTTTTAAAATGACTCTATCGAAACATACGAACTAGACCCAGCTCATTATTATACAACACCCAGCCTAACTTGGGACGCTATGCTAAAATATGCAAAGGTTGGTAATGAATTTTTATTAAGTAATTAATTCTAACAAAAGTTAAATATATACTTAAACAAAATGTCCCATTTTGATTTTAGGTAAAACTTGAATTGCTGACAGACATAGATCAAGTTTTATATATAGAGCGCGGCATACGAGGTGAAATAAGCCAATGTTGTAATCGATATGCCAAAGCCAACAACCCTTATCTGAAAGAAGGTTATGAAGCAAACAGGGATGAAAAAAACTTGATGTATTATGATGTTAACAATTTGTATGGTTGGGCTATGACTTAACCACTACCTTATGCAGGATTTAAATGGGTGCAAATTATTAACCCCTTGGAAATTTTAAACGTAGCAGATGATGCTGAAATTGGTTATATACTAGAAGTTGATCTCGAATATCCGAAAACTCTTCACAATGCTCATAAGGATTTACCTTTCTGTGCTGAGCATATGGTACCCCCAGGTTCCAAACAAAAAAAATTAATGACTACGCTGTATGATAAAAAACGTTATGTGATACATTATCGCGCACTTAAGCAAGCTGTGAGTCACGGGCTCCGAATAACAAAAATTCATAGAGCAATACAGTTTAATCAAAGCTTATGGTTGAAAAAATACATAGATTTAAACAGTAAAAAGCTTCAAAATGCGAAGAATGAGTTTGAGAAGATGTTGTTTAAGTTATTCAACAATGCTGTGTATGGGAAAACGATGGAAAATGAACGCAAACGCATTGATGTTTGACTTGTTAATAAGTGGAATGGTAGATATGGTGCCAAGGCTTACATTGCACGACCAAATTTTCATAGTTGTGACATATTTGACGCGGAGTTGGTAGTTATACAATTGTTGCGTACTGATGTATGCATTAAAAAACCAATATATGTGGGATTGAGTGTGTTGGATCTATCAAAGACGCTTGTTTATAAATTTCATTATAATTTTATGAGAAATAAAATGAATGATCATTGCAAACTCTTATACACAGACACTGATAGTCTTGTGTACGAAGTAACTAACCAGATAATTTTATGCGAGAAAATATTGGAGGATTCGATACTTCAGACTACAGTTCTGATAATGAATTCAATATACCTAGTGTCAGTAAAAAAATAGTTGGGTTGATGAAAGATGAATGCAATGGAAAGATTATGTTGGAATTTGTGGGATTAAGGACCAAAATGTATTGTATAAAGATACAAGATCAAAATGCGCTGAAGAAAGCTAAAGGTGTTAAAAATTCTGTTGTGAAAGCTACGATAACTTTCGATGACTATATTACATGTTTGTGTGAAAATACTAGTGTAACACGTGAGCAAAAAAATATTAAATCACGTCATCATCAGCTTTTAACGGAAAAAGAAACTAAAATTGCTTTAAGTGCACATGACGACAAACGTTATTTGCGACCGGGCCACACAGATACTCTACCATGTGGTAATTTTAGCATCATAGCAATGGAAGCAGCCAATAGGGAAAAGCCGATAGAGGGGGGAGCCAATCAGATGTAGGAAGAAGAAGCTGTATGGGTATGCGCAGATGAACAGCTGAGAGTGGAGGGAGAAGCCGCTACAGATGAGTCGCCAAAAGTAAAGGAGGTAGCATCACAATTAAAGGTGTTGCAGCAGCAAGCAGAGCTCATTCTTCTCGCAAGCAGAGGTGTGAATAGATCTCAAATTGAACCCCAGAAGCTTTTCAACGAGCCATCGTCTTCCTTGGTACGTGTCTCTGCAAGTGAACCATTGAGCAAAAAACGTCGATATTTCTAAAGGTTAGTTAACAGACATTACTTGAACAATTTTTACTTACATCTATGTATTTCAAATATTTTTAGAACGAAGTTCTTTATGTCGCGTTACTCGGGGGGCTGGAATTTTAAAACCGACAGATTTTTTTTTTTTTCAATCAGAAATCTCTTCCTCTCAAGTTTTTCCCCTCACCCCGTCCCCCCTCACCAAGTGTTCTCTACACACTTCCCCTCTCCTCACTATACATGTATATCTGTCAACCGTGCCGTGTTACTCTTCTGCACCACACCTTTACCCACCATTTCACCTCACACTCCCAAGCAATTAATTTTTTAACAAATTTTAATTTTATTTCCCCACACTAATTTTTCTTTGACTTTGAATTTTTTTTTCTTTTACAATTCTAAAAAAAAAAAAAAAAAAAAAAAAAAAAAAAAAAAAAAAAAAAAACATTTTTCAATAAAGAGATTGGAACCCTCGACCTTCTGCATGTAAGTCCTGTATCTTACCCACTCTGCTACGAGCGCTGCCGATTATAGAAGTCGGTTTCTTGTACTTATCGTGTGATTCGTAACTATAACATTCCATTTTTAAATGTATTCACTGATAATACATTCAATTATAAATTTGTTTTATAAATTGTGTATTTGTTTTTTAAATAATACATCTAAAAAAAAAAAAAAAAATTTAATTAGCTTAAATATGGTTATGTAGATTAAATATAATAAGGCGCGTTATTACGCATTAAATATTTGTATTTTCATTAAACCTGAGGTTTTTTTGGCATTACAGTAATGCTAATAATTACTGTTATAAATAAAAAAAAGTAATAAAATTAAATATGAAAAAAAAAGAAACGAAGTATGAAAAAATGAAATATGAAAAAAAATAATAATGAAATTAAATGAAATTTGAACAAATAAAATAATATATTAAAAAATAATGAAATGAAATAAGAAAAAAGAAATGAAATAAAGGAAAGACAAAAGAATGAATATAAATAGAAAAATATAAAAAAAAAAGAAATAAAGGAAATACAAAAGAATGAAACAAAAGTAATGAAATTAAATATGGAAAAAAAAGAATGATATATGAAAAAAAGGGAATGAAAAAAAAAAGATTAAATATGAAAATATGAAAGAAATTCAAGAAAGAAAATACAAAAAAATAAAAAAAATGTAATAAAATGAAATATGAAAAAAAGTAAAACAAGAAACCAAGTATGGAATGAAGATAGTTGCTGAGTTGGCAGATGAGTTTCAAGTTTTTCTGCCAAACAAAATATGTACCGCACTCTTAGAGAATGAAGAATTTTTCAATGAATTATTAGAAGCAGTGAATAAATTTAAATTATTTGTAGTGTACAATGGTGAACATATAATATTCTCTTATGCATAAGTTTGTAAATATTAGGGAAAAAAAAAAAATTTTATTTTTTACAATTGAAGTGTTTATTTATTTGTTCAAATACATCCCTTTTCTTGCTCTTGAAAAAAAATATTTGAAAAAAAAACTTTTCAACTTAGCAGATATTTTTTACAATTTATTCTTGTCAATCCAGCTGTTGTGGACGTTGTCAGAGCCCAACCATTTCACTAAAATTTGATTTCCACGACTTCGAAGGACCTTCTCTATGAGGTAAATATCAGGTTGCTTTGTTTTCTGCAATTCTTGCTCGTAAAACCCTCCAGAAATGGGTTGATTTCGGTAATCATTAAGATAATACGTTGTAGGATTTGTTGCTGCTACTCGTGTGATTGTAAATATTTCAGTCGACCAATTTGGTGTATACCCTTTTTCAAATGCTTGTTTGATTTTGCTCACTCATACTTTATCACCAATTTTGAATTTAGGTTTGAACTTACTACTATTTTTATATATTTCTTTAAACTTCTCCAAAACTTGAACTTCATTTTCAGCAACAACGTCTTTTAGTTTTAAACCAATTGTTGGGTGTTTTCTATTATTATAAAATTTAATTAACGTTTGTAACATGTTCAGCCATTTATAATGGCCTTGCAAACTAAATTTTTTTCACATCAAATCTTTTAAACTACGATTAAATCGTTCGCATATAGAAGCCTTGAGATTGCTATAAGTTGAGTATAAATTGATTTTATATTTTTGCATGAGATTTTGAAAGTTTGCATTATAGAATTTTTTGCCACGATCAGTTTGCATGTTTATGGGTACTCGTCCTTTTTTCAATATTGAATGCATTGCTGCAGTTACTTCTTCACCAGTTTTTTTCTTGATAGATACAGCACACGCGTACTCAAAGAAATTATCTACTACAGTGAGCATATACCGATACCCTTTGTTTTAGCGAGCGTAAGGCTGCATCTCTACAAGGTCTGCTTGCCAAGTCTCATCTGAAGCATTTATGTTGAATTTTTGACGGGGATAATTACGCCTTGCTGCCTTATAAAGTTCCTCAACAACTTGCTCTATGTATTAGTTGTCTAGGTTTAAGTTTTTTGAATTAGCTTGAATAAATGGAAATTTTTTTTGTAAGTTGTATATAAAAATTCTAAAGCTATCTATTTCTTTTTCAAGTTTTTTAACCATTCCGAAGTAAGCATGATTAACTGCATCTTGAGGCTGTTCTGGAGTTCCAACATTGCACAGTCTTTTATTATTTAAGTCATACTGTCCATCTGCGGTAAGTTTATATCCAATACCAGGAGGACCTCGGCCACCACTTTCGGTCCTACCCAATTTTCGACCAAATACATCGACACTCATTTGGAGACTGAAGAAATACTTACACCAATGCGTTAATATATATATCTATATCCTCCCTCGCGAAGCTCTTTAATGATCGATATAATTTCATTGTCATGACTTGTATTTCCTGCGGACTATTCAGCTATTAATAAGCGTAAACGATTTACTAATTCATTGAGATTATCCCAGTGTGTATAATCTACTTGTTGCATTATTCGAGCAGTTTTATAATGAGGTAGCAACGATCCACCTTTTTTATGAACCGTGAGATCGAACATTGGAGCAATTATTTTATTAAACTTATTACTATTATGAGTTCGTATAGCTCCGTTTTTTTTAAACCCTTTTCTGTAAACATTTAAAATATTTAATAATACGTAGTATTTTTCAAAATCCTCCTGCGTCAACAGAGATTCATTAGGATGCTTTTTGATGAGTAGCTCTATTAATCCCGGAGTCATTGGATACTTTAAATCATCTATTTTGATATGATTATTTTCAAATTCTATTCACGAATCGCCAAGTTTGTACAACTCATTTTCTTTTCGCACTCCATACTTTAAATCTAATAAATCTTTCTGATTTTGATCAAGTATTTGTAAATAAAAATTATTTGATAAATTTTTACTGACTTGAACAAAATCATGAGATTAATGATGAATAACATTATTTAAATCAGTATCATCATCATCATCATCACTTTCACTAACGGCAGACTCGAATGTTAAATCATGATCACTGAATTTTTCATTGTTTTTTTTTTTTTTTTTGTTGATTCATTTTATCAACTTTATTATTTTCTTCATCGTTTTTGTTATAAAAATAATTGTGAGTAACAGAATCATTACTTTTATTTTTGTGTTTTTTTGTTTCGGCAACAATTTTCATTAAAGGATCTGTTATTGGTTTGAAAGTTTTACTAAGTACTTTTTCGGCCTCATTTTTCCCAAACTTCAATAGTCTGTACTTTTCTTCAACCACCTCTCGCGCCTTCACTAACTGGCGTAGAACGTCTTTCTCTTGTTGATACATGATGATGATCCAATGTCTTGCAACAGACTGTAACGATTACGCTAGGTATGTCCTTAATGTACGGCAAAATTGTCAAAACCTTTTCTGTAGCGACCATTATTCATTTGTCTATCCTTATTTATAACGACGAATCCATGTTTATCATCATTCCAGCAATTAGAGCATAAATTTTTAAATTGAATGTATGACATGTCTGAGTTTACATGATCATCATACACATGCTTCAAATTAACTTCATCTTGACGGAATAAGACTAGAAAATTGATATTATCTCTTACAAGATGCTTTGGTACTTGAGCATATGACTGGCAAAGATAGAAACAGTCTACATTTTTGTGTCTACCCATGCAGAAAAAAGCCTTTACATTATCTTGTTTTTCACAAGCTATATCATAAAAAATTATTATAGAATTTAGTTAAGCATCATCTAGTGAGACTACGGTTTTGTGTTCGCTGAAAGGTAAGTATTTCACACCTTCTATAGGCTCCAATAGTTCTTTTAAAAACTTGTATTTTGGTTGATGTAGAGATTTTGAATACACGTACACATTGTCGAACTTAACTTCATTAGCATGCACAATTAAAGCTAACAAGCTATTAGTTTCACCACAATTAGATGGACCGTAAAATACCGCACGAATACTGTCAGGGAGCAGTTCACCATGTCAATTCGAACGCTTTTCTTGTTTTACTATAACGTCAAAATTAGGAACTTGTAATTTTATGGATTGCTCTTTAAGCTTCATGTCTATGCTGCATGAATAATCAGTTACAACTAATCTTTTAGTGAAATAGTACAACGGTTATATAGTTTAAGCTCTTTATTTGTCAACGAATTTTTTCTACTATAAATACATTATCTATTTTCTCAAACACTTAGTCATGATTCAACCTCTGAAGACTAATCATCGTCATAGTAAGCATCGTAAGAGAGGGCATGGTCTCGTAAATAAAATCATAAATTCTTCACCAGTAGAGCTTTATTTTCCAGGATATCAGTACTGTGGTCCAGGTACTAAGCTTGCTAAGCGTCTTACTAGAGGGAACCCCGGATTAAATCCGCTAGATGCGGCGTGCAAAGAGCATGATATAGCGTACTCAAAAAATCGACAAGATTTAAAAGCTAAACACGAAGCAGATAAAATTTCAGCTGAGAAGGCGTGGCAAAGAGTAAAGGCTTTAGATTCGAGTATTGGCGAAAGAGCCGCAGCTGCCCTGGTCACTGGCGCTATGAAGTTTAAAAGTAAATTTGGTATGGGGTTAAATCAGGAGAAGAAAAAACAGGGTATTAACAAAAGAAAAAGAAGGATAGGTAGGTCAAAGAAAAAACAATGCAGTGCTTTAAGTGCAGTTATGAAGGCTGCCTCGCAAGACATGAATACTAAAAGCAAAAGGGCTTGAGATGTCATTAGTAGTGCTTTGAAAGGTGCTCGTAGTGCAGTTCAAAAATCGGGAGGTAAAAAGTATGTTACGATTCCACGCATCTTACGCCTTCCTACACAGATTGGTGGAGCTTTACCTTTAATTCCCTTGTTTGCTGGTTTGAGTGCAACCGATGCTATAGCAAATGAAATAGCTGGAATTATCAAAAGCATTAATGCAGCTAAGTTAGCCAAAAAGCAGCTAGCAGAAAGTCAGAGACATAATCAAACCATGGAAGCTAATGCCCTTGGAAAAGGTCTTTATCTCAAACCGCATAAAACTGGATTAGGAGTCTATTTAAAGCCTTACGCTAGAAAAGCTTTAAAAAAAAAGCCCCTTAAAAAATTTGAAAGAAATAACATTACCTGATCAAGCTCTTACGAACATAGATTTGATGAAATATTCTAAGATCTTAAAAATTCCCCGTTTTCGGGGAGTTTTCATGAGAAACAATTTACCTGCTGATGGTCCATGGTTTTGTAAAACAGCTTTAGTAAATCTTGATAATAAGAATGGACCTGGAACTCACTGAGTGGCTTATCGAAAACGTGGTAATAATGTTGTGTACTCTGACAGTCTTGGAGATCTGCAGCCACCGACTGATTTAATGTTGTATCTAAAAGTTAGTAAGGTGAAATATAATCATAAGCGATATCAATAATTTAACTCCTACATCTGCGGTCATTTATGCTTAAAGTTTCTTCTAAAACAAACATAACTCCCTTACATAGGGAGAAACCGCTTATTGTATTACCAACAGGCAGTTATGAGATTGAAGATATTAGGTTATTTTTGATTGAAGTATTACAAATATTACAAACTCACAACATAACTCTCGATATTAAGCCAAACAATAATACGCTTCGAAGTATTATTAAGTGTAGTCATAGTATTTATTTTAGACCTAAAGATTCTATAGGCAGTCTATTAGGTTTCACTCAGAGAGTTCTAAAAAATAATACTACTCATGTTTCAGACTTACCTGTAGCTATTCTAAAGATACACGCATTAAGAGTTGAATGTAATATCACGAGTGAAGCTTACATAAACAGTCGCAAAGTACACACGATTCATGAATTTTTTCCTGCTGTACCACCGGGATATAAAATTATTAAAGTTCCTTCACAAATAATTAATTTACCGATTATTGGACGTATCATCGATTATATACAACTACGTATAGTAGATCAGGACGGTGATTTAGTCAATTTTCGGGGAGAAGTCATAACTATAAGATTGCACATAAAACTCTCTCCACAATGAGCATTATTTATAATCAGACAAGTCATGTAGGCAGCTCAATATGCACTTTAGCACTCAGTCAACAACAAGCTCTCAAAGCGTTGAGACGTCAGAGAAGAAAGTCCATCAAAGCATCGAGACATTCAAGAAAACGATTGACACATCAAAAACTAACTCATCAAAACATTCAGTTTATGAAAAGTCTTGGTCTCAAAATAAAAAGCCCTGGTGGAAACTAAATTGGATAATTTTATATTGTATACAAAATGGACGAGATTCTAAGTATTCAGTCTCCAGTCGCATTTGACGAATCTATTGCACACTATAAGATTCATGCTCATCAGCCGTATGCATCATCAACATATGGAAATAGAGATGAAATTCGCATTTCAATTCAACATGAAGACTTGTGTCTTTTACCATCCAGAAGTTCTTTACATATTTACGGAAGATTAGTCAAAGCAGATGAAAACACAGCAGTAACAAATACCGCATTGATAAATAACGCCATTTGTCACTTATTTGAAGAAATAAGATATGAGATAAATGCTATAGAAGTAGACAAGTGCAAAAATGTTGGACTAACAACCCTTATAAAAAATTGGCTATCTCTTTATCCTGATCAAAACAAATCTATGATAAATGCTGGTTGGCTTGGCGTTGGAGAAGAAGAAGATGATAGTCTTACTAATAATAACGGCTACTTTAATATTATACTTCCACTGAATATGATTTTGGGTTCTGCTGAAGACTATCGTAAGATAGTTGTTTATGTAAAACATGAGCTTATATTTTCAAGAGCAAGAAACGATATAAATGCCGTGTTGCAAACTTCAGTTTATGCCAATGCTGCTGATCTCGCGGCCGCAGCAACTTGGGAAGACTTTAAAAATAGTTATATTGAAACTTGAGTGGCTTGTGCCCTATGTGGTAATGTCAGATTCTCATAAAATTCATTTATTAAATTGTCTACAAAAAGATAAGTTTATATCTATGAGGTCTCGAACTTGGGAATTGTATGAGTACCCCCTTTTACCTAGTACATCAAAACATATTTGGACATTTAAGACATCTAATCAGTTAGAAAAGCCACGTTATGTTATTTTAGCCTTTTAGACAAACCGAAAAAATCAGAAAAACGTAAGCGCTAGCATGTTTGATCACTGCTATATAAGGAATGTGAAACTTTATTTAAATTCACAATATTATCCTTGTGGTGATCTTAATCTCGATATAACACGTAATCAGTATGCATTGTTATATAATATGTATGCTAATTTTCAAAATTCATATTATGGCAAAAATTGTACACCTTCATTAGGCAAACATCACTTTGTCAATCGGATACGTTTAATTGTCCTCGATTGTTCCAAACAAAACGAGTCATTAAAAAATGCTCCAGTAGATGTAAGGTTAGAATTTGAGTCACATAACAATTTCCCTACGAATACATCAGCTTATTGCTTAATTTTATATGATCGTATCGTTCAGTATAGTTCAATGAGTGGGGATGTCAAGAAACTCATGTATAAGATATATAAAGCCAATTCATGGCTGCGCTAGCGTCAGTTCAGTTTCAACCATTCTGAATAAAAGCCGATTCACGGCTCTGCTAGTCTCAGTTCAGTTTCAACCATTATGAATAAAGGTTGGAGCAACAGCTGGAGTAAAGAAGAAGCAGAAAATAAGCGACTACAAGAAGAGTGGGAAAATTTATGAAGAGAAACGAAGAGAAAAAGTTAGAGAAAAGTGTTGGAAAAAATTATACAAAAAAATCAAAAGATAAGAGTAAAAATTGTGTAATTGTTTAAGAAGGATCTACATTACTTAATATGTCGCATAATCCGAGTCAAAGCAATTTTACAACGAACGTTAAGTATCAAAAAATTTCGACTAAGGATGACGATGATAGAAGCAAGAAATCTTGGTTGAAAAACCTCGTCGATAAGTATTCAACCAACAAAGGGTCTTCTCCTCAAAGTCAAGGGTATGAAAAGCTGAACAAAAATTAAAAAAATTGTAGTAGAGTAAAATGGAATATTTCGTGGATATGCAAGGTTTTAAGAAACCAGGTAATGATTACGTTCTCAAAGAATTGGCTATCCTTCCTCTCAATGCTAATGATATGGAGGCACAAGCACTTCTTTTTAAAGCACCTTTTACCTGGCGTAAATTACCGCAAAAGTATGAACATAAAAATTTATACCTTGAACTTTGTTATCACGGACTAACATGGGACTCAGGAAAAATTGAGTATACAGAGATTGGAAACATTTTACGGGAAAATCTTGAAAATGCTGTCAAAATATTTGTTATTGAAGAACTGAAAGAAAAGTGGCTTGAAAGATTTGGCTTTGAAGTCACTAATATGACAGACTATCTACCGTTTGAACTCCCAAGATTGGTCACCGCTTGTTCTCATCACAACGGAGCCTATAAATCAATGTGTGCTCTTTATAATGTTAAGCGTATGAAAAAGTTCTATTTAAATATGGAATGGATTGACATTGATGATGATGTTGACGAGGAGTTGTAAGTATTAATATACTGCAGCTGTAGAATAAGGTGTATATATATCTTGCGAACACAGTTTTTTACATTTATGTAGAAATTTTTTATGTCAAATAAAACTATTTGTAAAAATGAAACTTAAAATGTGTCAAGATTAATTTTTTTCATATCCCATAATGATCTTTATACTTAAATTACTACCTAACCTAAACCTAATAATTTAGTACATGGGAAAAATGTAGTCTTGCTGTGAGTTAAATCTCCTACAAGCTTAAACAGAGTACCTAAACCAGACAGATGCATTCAAATATGAGAGTTTTTTTTAAACTGAAGCTGTGTGCGCACAAAATTTAGAGCATTATATAAAGGGGGGGGTGTATATTTAAGCTAACCTTGCTATGGAATTCATTCCTCAAATCATCCTCGATTGCAAAGCATTTCGTTCAAACTTCAAAGGATGAAATACATTGTAGACGTTAAGGGTTTCAAAACCTGTGACAACAAATTTATTTTTAAAGAAATTTCGTATGTTGAACTTGGGAAAAAAAATTCCATGCCTATTGTAATTGTACTCAAGCCACCTTTTGCGTGGAAAAATTTATCATTTTGGGACAGAAGGCAAAATCAATGGTTGATAACCAATTTCTATGGCATAAGCTGGAATTATGGCAATGTTCCTCATAAAGGAGGACTAAAAGTTTTTAAAAACGAGCTGGTTAACGCTGTAAAGATGTACGTTAAGGGCCTCGAGAAAAAAAAATGTCTTCAAGAGACAATACCATGCTGGTAATATTATTTTTTAATATAAAATATATAATAAGCGAATTGGTTACTTATCTTTCCTACCATTTAGAGTCATTATTATCGAGGAGTATGAATGTCCAGCCCTAGAAAAACTTACCAAGGACTATTTGTCATGTCGATTCCACAGCTTCCGTAGCAACTATTCATGTGCCATAAGAAATATCAAGGCAATAAAAGATCGGATGCTGCAGGATAATGTGTTAAATATTATGTACAAAGCAGTTTTTTGCAATTAAAATGTACTCATATTTAAGAACAAACCTTCTGAATCGACTGTATTTTCAATAAACAATTTTTCATTTTAATTGACTACTGAAAATTTCTTTATCCTAAAAACCTTGTCTACAGCAGAAACATAAGCATAAACAACTTATACAAAAACTTTCTGTAACTAATAAAGCATCGCAAACAGAGAGAGCTCCACGTTCAAGTTGTTAGTGGTATCAAAATAATGCAGCGCGCACTGATAAAAGCGGCTGTGAAAGAGATGAGCTCCATCTCCCACTAAACTGAAGCAGCGAGCCGATCATACCAATAACCCACAAAACTCAAGCAGCGGGCCAATATACCAAGTGGCACACGCAGATAAAATAAAGCCGTGCAAGAGAGCTCCATCTCCCGTAAACCAAAACTTAAGCAGCACGCCAATATACCAAGTGGCGCGCGCAGATATAATAAAGTCATGCAAGAGAGCTCCATCCCCCGCAAACCAAAACTCAAGCAGCGCGCCAATATACCAAGCGCTGCGCGCAGAGAAGTCTGCAGGAAAGAGGAAGTGTGCCAAAGTCGACATGGCGATTGTAGCACAGGTGTGCTAGAGTCGCCCTTGTTTATCTACTAGAGTGCACCGTTTTTTTTATTTTGCTTTCATTTATTCGTCATTTTTAATTCATAGTTTAATTTTTTAATTGTTTCGGAAATAAGTATCGCTACAAGAGACAATTTTATCCTTTTTAATCGCTCAGCAAATGTATACATAAGTGTACTAATTGTTCACATACTGCATGAGCATCTAAGTATTCAAGACAATGACAGTTTATTCTATTAAGATGAATTAAGATACTGTTATTATTTTGGGATTATAAATTTCGTTCGTAGCTTAGGGCTTGCAATGCTTGGACACCTAATGTACATGGAGAATTCAATAATAAACCAAAGTATGCCTTAATAAATTATATTTATTAAATTCACACATTTTCTATAACTTTTGTGAATCTAGGTCCTTGCACTAAATTTATTTAAGTAAGTAGATAATATATAAAATGCACCTTATACTGAAATAATTTTGGTATCAAGATTTTTTGAACCTGTCGTATGCTTTCTCCGTGTCACCAGAAACGTTATTTACGATTAAAACATATTGAATATAATATAACTAAATTCCAAAATAAAATCTTTTAGAAGCTGGTTTAAAAGAAACTTTTTTTTTTTTTATTTCATCCTATAATAAAAATACATCATGTTATTTGATATTATTACATAACAATATAGTGAATAACAGATAAATTTTATAGAAAATGTAAGAAGTTATGTACATTTGATATATATTTAAATTTTCAGTTAAAGTACAATTTTTCCCATTTTTTTTAAACAGTCTTTTTTTTACATTTTTTTTTTTAACTTGAATGAATAAAATATTTCGATTCTTCCAACTAAATAAAGCAACGTATAGTTGCTTGTGAGGAATTATTAATTTTTCTCAGTAAAAACCAACATTATCAACTTTGACTAAGATTTAAAACCATGAGAGAAATACTTTCTTAGTAATTATTAAAAAAAAAAGAAAACTAAAACCTTTTTGAAAAGTATATCAAAATTTCGACAAAGATTATAGAAAAAACTTGAATAACCGAAAACACAAATATTTATACTAAATAATATAATTTAAAAAAAAACAAAATTATTGAATAATCTTTTAACGAAATAATGGTCATAAAACATACAAACAGTAAGCCATTAACACCAGGATTTGTTTCTACTAAAATTTCAAACTCGGAAAGTTGGAGAATCTTAATTTATGTGCATACCCTAAGAAGTATCTTCCAATTCAGATGCGTAACCTAAGTCTTTAACTTCTGTTTTAATTGATTGGATGCTTCGTAGATCCACGCTAAAATATACATACTTACATTTTCTCCACAATCCCACACAATACTGTATTCTACTGATCCTCTCCCTCATCATTGAGTTAACTCTTGTCATCCTGATTTCTCTCTCTTTTTTATCTTGCATCTATTCTTACATTCCCGTTGAAACGCACGAATAATGGTGGCACCCACGAGTATGCATCTCACAGTCTTTCGTACACCTTGTCTCATCCACCCACGCACTACCTTTTAATCTCTCGCTCTGTCACTGTCTATGCTACTTCTTGAAAACTCTCTCTATCTCTCTTAACCTGGAGACTTTGTCGTCCTGGGAGAGCACAGCTGCTGCTAGACTCAGGCACTCTCTTCTCTTGACACTCTATGCACTTTCTCGAAACTCTTCTCCTCCTCTCAGCGTATATACAGCTCCAAAAAAACAAACAAATCTGGAGAAGCTTAAAAGTCATGCTCCATGTACATACGTTGCCTAAGTGAGAGCATTTTGGGACGTGAAGACCATTTTTGCACCGTTACAGTTTGTTCTAGAAGTCCATTGTAAGGTCCATTTCCTCGGGTTGTTGGGTGATTGGAAATCGGCTCCAGCATGCCATGTGGAAATAAGCCTGACGTCTTCCTTGTGACTGACGTTTAGCAGTCTTTCCCTATCGCATCGTATTATTAATTGAAGGCCCCCCTAAATACGATAAAGCACCTGGAGATTTTTTCCCGACGATGATCCTGTGGGTGACTTATCTAAACAAGACAAAGAACATTACTTGTAAATGAAGTGTTTCGAAAAGGTGCATAAATAGAAGTACAAGTAGAGCAACATAAAAAAAAATGTGGGTCACGGGATCCCCGACAGTTGTGAAACATTAAAGAATATGTTATTGAACTCGGTAGTATTTGATTGTCTAAAATAAAAATAGTTGTTTTCGTCAGATTAGTGCCATCGTCTCCAGGTCTATTTTGCGGCTCGAGGGACCTGTGAAACAGAGCCCAGGGGACGTAAGGCAGCCACGGAGCAATGGCGCTTATGTACTGAATCCTATTTTTTCTATTAAGTGCACACCAGCCTCTCAAAATCGTGCGAGGTAGAAAAGGTATTTTTTTTTTTACTCTAAATAATCTTTATTTCATATTTTAATACCAAAGAGACAGTTTATTTATAAGGTTGTATTTTTTCAGTGGATATTATAAATTAGAAAAAGCAAATCATGTTTATATTTTTTTTTATTAACATGTAAGTTTGACGATTTTCCAAACTAAGCCGCCTACATGCTCTATATAGTCACATGACTAATAGCTGTAGCCGGCTGAGCGTATGCTTGTTATGAACCTTGTTATGGCCTTGAGAGGATCAGTTGCTGATAAACTATGCTGCGTCATAGTCGCACTCTTTCTATCGTAATTCTAAATCTAAAGTAACAAGCTAAAATCTTTTTGTTATAAATTATCAGTTATACCGACAATTTTTGTTGATTCAGGTAAAACCTGTGTAATTATATAAGTTGTACATAGTTGTATATATTGGGTTTTTCTTTTATGACAGTATATTTTACTGCAACAACATGTGTTGGTTTTATTTCATCTGCCGCTCATTTGTTTTTGTTAAGTCTCTACGATAGAGACTGACAAACATATAAACAACGAGAACGAGAAAGAACAAGATTACATGCCGAAAAGTATCTATACTCTACCTACACATAGGTCACACATTAGTTTAACAATACGTTCGTGTGTATTACTTTCTCTGTTTCTCTGTCTCTTTTCAGATACCTGTTTACTGTGTGTAGTTGCGCACGTGCAGAAATTTTGGTGGATCTTTACTAATAACGGGTTAAGATGGAGTTTGAATAAATACTATTGGGAAATTCCAGGAAAACCGTGCATTATGGTCTAATATTTATATTTTAAAATAGTTCCATTCACAATGAAGAAATTTCTAAGAAATGGTAAAAAAATGATACTAATTTTTATATTATTTCATCATTTTCTTCAAGCGCAAAGTATTGTAAATAGCAATGGAAAAGGCCTAGCTGTATGACTACAATAGAGAGAGAGAGGGAGAGAGAGAAAGAGAGAGAAAAAAAGAGAGAGAGAAAAAGAGAGAGAGAAAGAGAGCGAGCGCAACAGTAGACGATCAATGGCTCTTTTTATCTCACTTACTTTAACACTGCAAAAATGCTTTTTTTTCTCAACATTTGGCTCTAGTCGAAACACAATCAAAAGTGCTTATAAATAGAAAATTTTTCACCTTACACGCTGGTGTTTTTATTTTTATCTGTATATCAAACCGTTTAAAGATATAAGCAAAACAAAGTTTAAATCACAATTTTACATAATTTAAACATCATAAGACCATAAAAAAATAATCCTAACTATTTCTTTCGAAATTGTCGGGCTCAATTATACATTATATCAAAAACGCCTAATTATCGATCAATTTTCTAATGTTGAAGTTTCTCGGGAGGTATCCATAAATAATAAAAAGAGAGGACAGATCAGCGTGCTGCGTAGCACAATCGCAAAGGTCCCCGACTATCAATCCAAAGGATGTGGTTCGATTCTCAGAGTCAGTAAAATTAAAAAATTTTATTTACACATATACAATATATTTGTAATATATAACATGTATTCGTGCGTATGTATGTGCTATATACACAATACATATTTGATGTATAATCATTATATATACTTTTCTATATAGCTATATATATGGGTAGTAGTACACACTTTACAAACGAGAGAGAGGCAGCACTAAGTGCTGGGAGAGACAGAGGGCCGAGCTGAGCCAAGCCGAGCCAAGTTTAACTGAAGATTGTGCCATCGCAGGTCACCTCATCGTATCGGTCGAACCCCCAAGCGCGCCAACAGATGTTTCACATCAAAAATATAATACTTACTAAGTTTTGTTTAACATGGTTATATAAAACCCACTAAGATTTCTTTTTTTACGGATTATTACTAAATACACACACTGTGCATACTGCGGCACAAGTATAATTTAGCTACAAACGTTAAACTAATACTTGGTGCTGATAAATAGAGGTAAAGAAGAAGGAGAAATCATAGGTAAAAAAAGAGTCGTAACGTACTCATTTTACTCTCGATCCTTAGCTGAACTCTTCAGTACGGCGTGCTAGTGATCTTAGCCGTAGACAAATACAGCTGATACTTGTACTTATATGAATATATATATGTATGGATTTTTTATATTAAAGTGCACTACATCCTTCTCTGGGCCATCGGCACTTTGGGACTAGGGAGGGATGGAGATAGTAAGGGTGTAGGAAATTTCATTTGCACTCGATGGATAATCATGCCTGTGGGTGGGGAAGCCACTCGAGGAAAAATTATCTCAGAATGGCCGATGTATTTCCTAAGTTCCGAATAAATATATATTTTGTCTGTAGACATTAGACCGGAACTTCTGCATACCTCCCGCTTACGTTATCGTAACGATAGAGAGACAGTCAATCGATATGAAAAATGACCAGCGCAAGCGAGTGGAATAATAGTTGAGCAGTCACCCATCCAACTACCAACCACGGCCAACTCTGCTTAACTTTTCAGATCGACAAGACTGCAACTCTACTGCTGCGCCACCGTGTCGGTAGATATATATTATGCCATGGTAAGATTGATACAGCGTGTCAAAATATATGAGAGGTGGAGGATAGGATAACACTAAAAAGCTTACATAGGCTTGTATTATCAAACTAATAATTTTGATGTCTATTTCTTAATAATTATCTATTAAATGGAACGTAGCTAAAAAATGTAATACTTACTAAATTTTGTTTAGCATGGTAATACGAAATCCACTAAGATTTCTTATTTTACGGATTATCACTAAATACACTCACTGTGTATACAACGGGACAAGTATAATTTTGCTGCAAGTGTTTAATTAATACTCAATGCTAATAAATAGAGGCAAAAAAAAAGAACAATCAGGGGTTAAAAAGAAGTGGTAACAAACTCATTTTGCTCTTGACCATGCACCAGCTAAACTCTTCACTACTGCGTGCTAGTGATCTCAACCATAGACAAACAGTGTGCGTATTGAGAAACAATCTCGTAAGAAAATTTTAGTGGGTTTTGTATTACTATGTAAAACAAAATTTAGAGAGTAAAATTCTCCATCTACTTTCCAAGTGAATTTTCTTCTTTTGCCTGAGACTTTGAAAATTTGCACTGTAAGACTGTTTGCCATGATATTATTGGCCCTCATGAACTCGCGACGTTGCCACATTGTCATTGAGCTTATTTGATAAGCAGTGAAAACTGTATACATGGGTACATCCACATGCACACGCACGAGCGTCTGCTATACTATACTGCTGGTAATTTGAAGGTTGGATGTAACAAGATGAATATTGTCTGCTCCTTAGGCTGTCATGTTTTGAAGCTACGCATCAGATGTAATTGCATAAACATTTCAAGGATAACATGTCAAATCATGTAACAACAAGAGTGCAATGGGATAAGCGTATCACCTACTAATAATCATAACAGTTAATAAAATTACATTGCAAATATTATACCGATAATATTTTTAATGTGATAATTGCAATTGAGTATCAGTATCTCTTTTTAGATGAATAAACTCACATCTTATACATTTTATCACAAACAGAAGTTTTATGAGCTGATTAAGTCGAGACTAACACAAATTTTAAGATAATAAGTAAAAGTAAACACACATCGTCATGTACATGTGTACTTATACATATTGATATTTGTTTGTCCACGCGCTTTCTGTCTTACTCACTCTCATCTTTCGAAGCGCCGAGAGTTATCTCTGCATTCCGTGGGCAAGGACGGACTTTTATAGATTCTCCTTCCGAGTGCATGCAGCGCGACTGTGGAATAGATTGCCCTCTGATCTGCGAGCGTTGGTGTCTTGACCGTGCTTCAAACATCTCTTGAGAGAGCAATTTTTAAGTCAATACTTTGAACGGTAGGCATTGCATGAGATTGTCGGTGGTACTTGGCGGGTACTCGGCAGATACTTGCCGGGCACTTGGTGGATACTTGGTGGGTACTTAGGGGGTACATGCTGGGCACTTGATGGATACTTGCCGGGTATTTGCCAGGCACTTGGCGGGTACTTGTCGGGCACTTGGTGGGTACTTGGTGGGCACTTGCCGGGTACTTGCCGGGTACTTAACGGGTACCTGCTGGGAACTTGCCGGGCACTTGGCGGGTACTTGCCAGGTACTTGGTGGATACTTAGCGGACACTTGGTGGGTACCTTTTTTTCCGTTGGTGGCGCTGTTTCAAACTATTTCACGGAGCGAATAATGCGTGTACATAATCTATCATGGGCTCTAAATTTATATTTTTTTGGTACTGTAAACGCATGTATCTGACACTTCAAATAACTTTACTCTCAAGTAAACTGTAAATTGTATAAGAAAGTGTAAGATACGTACTTTCGTAGTCGAATAGAATTGTACGTGCTTTACAAGTGTTAACCGTAAGCTATTTTAATTCATTTCTCTTTGTGCTATGAAAATATTTACGTACTCAACGATCTATATTTATTATAACACGATAAATCAACTTATAATTTTATACACAGTTTAAAAGAGAAGCTTTACGTTTATTGATATATTATTAAGCTTACAAAACATTTTATTAAGTTTTCTACGTTTTCTACGGTTTCTACAACTTATCTACGTTTTAGGCAGTTTCTTACAAATCTATCAATGATAGTATCCAGGGATGGGTTTTCTACATAATTTTCAGTATTCTATTGTATATTTGTAAGAAACTATCAAAACCGTAAGGTCTTATCTTTTAAACTATGTATAAAATTATAAGTTTATCTATTGTGTTATAACTAATATTCATCGTTGAGTATGTAAATATTTTTAAAGTACAAAGAAAAATGATTCGAAGAAGGTAAGACAAACACTTTTCAAGCACGTAAAATTTAATTTGACAACGAAAGTACATATCTTACACTCTCTCACAAAGTTTACAGTAGACTGAATTTACGGTTTACTTGAAATTAGGGTTATGTGAAGTGTCAAGAGCTCTATGTCGATTACTATGTAGAAAAGCCTTAAAATTTGTCTACAGTATTTGAAGTATTTGACGTGTTTTCTACGCATACAAAACTTGCTTATCCGACACTCAGTCTTCTACATAGAATTCGTTAAACTTCACAAGTGACATCTAAAGGTTCATTCTTGATGCTACAATTGCTACATGCAATACAACTCGTAGATTACAAGAAAAACAGTTGAAAAATTGAAATTCATCAACACCGTCAAAAAAGCGAATAAAAATTATTTCAGTAATATTTTGTGAATGGTGAGAGATAGGATAAAAATAAAAATACTATCGTGTAGAGCGGAAAATTCTCTACCGATTGGGTCTTAAAATTAAATTCAAGGTAACACTCATTATAAGCATAAGAATACAATAAAGATAAGAGTGAATAAGACAGAAAGTGCGTGGACCAACAAATATCAATATGTATAAGTACACATGTATATGACGATGTGTGTTTACTTTTACTAACTATCTTAAAATTAATGTTAGTCTCGACTTGATCAGCTCATAAAACTTCTGTTTGTGATAAAATGTATTAGATATGAGTTTATTCATCTAAAAAGGGATACTAATACTCAATTGCAATTTTCACATTAAAAATATTATCGTTATAATATTTGCAATGTAATTTTAATAACTGTTATGATTATTAGTAGGTGATACGTTTATCCCATTGCACTCTTGTCGTTATATAATTTGACATGTTATCCTTGAAATATTCATGCAATTACACATGATGCATGGTTTCAAAACATGACAGCATAAGGAGCAGACAATATTTATCTTGTAACATCCAACCTTCAAATTACCAGCAGTATAGTATAGGAGACGCTCGTGCATGTGCACGTGCACATACCCATGTATACAGTTCTCACTGCTTACCAAATAAGCTCAATGACAATGTGGCAACCTCGCAAGTTCATGCGGGCGCGCCATACCCTTCCGACCCCATTTAGGGGTAGTTTGGAAGGTATTTTTAATTGCCACCTGCTACTTTCCCTAAAAAATTAATTCCAACGGGGTTCGCTTCAGAAAAAATTGCTGTACACGCTGTTCCCGGAAAATACCATCATTACATATTATTCTGTTTATATATATATACATCAAAAGAATTGTATTCTTTTATATATTTTCCATGATTGACCTTTTTTTTCTTTAATTTTTACGACAAATCCATGTTCCCTAACTCTTTAACAGTTTGCACATAATTTTTTAAACTCATTATGCGTTCTATCAGTATTTACATAAGCACTATAGATGTGCTTTAAATTTACATCATCTTGTTAAAATATTACTTAGAGGGTAAAATTATTTCTGACTAAGTGCTTTGGACTTTGAGCACAAGATTGGCACATAAAGTTAGTCAACGCTTTTGTGACGTACCATGCAGAAAAAGGCTTCTACATTAATTTATCTATCATAGGCAATGTCATCAAGTATCATTATGGAGTTTAGTAGTGTCTCATTTGGACATTTGTCTGATTCATGATCACTAAATAAAAAATATTTTACACCATCTGTGGGCTTCAATAGTTATTCTAGAAACTTATACTTAGGCTGATTCAACGACATTGAGTGTAGATAAACATTCTTGAATTTCAATCCATTGGGGTGAGTAATAAAAGACAAAAAGCTGTTTATTTTTTGATAATTTTTTAACCATTGGACCACAAAAGTACAGCTCTTATTGTATCCGATGAAAAATCACCATGGCGTTGGATCTTCTTATCTTGCTTAACGATTTTGTCGAAATTAACGATACTAAGTTTTTATATTGTTTTACGAAGTTTATGTTTATGGTACGCTGTCTATTCTTTCAAGCTTAATTTTTACCACACTTTCTTATCTTGTTTATCAGTTTCTTCAACTCTTTTACAGGAAGTTTAATATTCTGTTCTCGGAGCTTGTGATGATTATGTGCTGAGATATGACACTGTAAATAGTGCTTTACTTATATTTTCGAGCTCATTTATCATTGAGTACTTGGGAAGTAATGATCAAGCAAGGAGCGTGCTCGTTACTAAAACAACGCTGTTTCAGGGGCCATGGGCTCGATTTCTGGTAAATGCAGATTTTTTCAAAAACTGTCTTCATCGGAAAAAGTTCCTACGCAACCCTGGCTGCTTAGGGGCAGGTTTTTCCTTGGAATTTTTCCTCAGAGTAATGCGCCAGGCAGGGATCGCCAGCCTTACCGGTAAGGAGTGGTCCCTGAAACATGGGGCTTCTTTGTGGATGCTTATTAGCCTGTATACGATGATTCATGAGAGAGCGCCAGCTTAACTGGTAAAGAGTGGACGTTCTGAAATATAGAGTCCTCTCGGATAAAAGGCTACACAGTGGCGAGTAGACCTGATGCAACATTGGTGCAGAGAGTTTCAGCTTTACTGGCAAGGTGTTTCACTGAAGATACTCACACTGTGCCCATGAATAAGGTATTATATAAGTTAAGAGTTTGGAAATGGGTGCAGCAGTACATTCCCACACATAGGTGGTCACTTATAAACACACTTAATAATAAACTGTCTGAAGAACTGCACGTACCAGGGTACTAATGTTACAGACCAAGCACTAAACTAGCCAAGAGATTAGGTCGTGAAGATCCAGGTATCAATCCATTAAATCAGGTTTGCAAACAACGCGATGTAGCCTATTCTTAGAATCGAGAAAAAATTGCAGCAACAAACATTGCTGACAAGATTCTCACTGAAAAGGCGAGGCAAAGATTCAGAGCCAAAGACGCTTTTGAAGGGGGAAAAAATTTTACTTTTACCATAACCAGCGCCATGAAATTAGAATCCAAACTTGGCATGGGATCCCTAGTACGAATTCTAGTAAAGTGAGTAAGAAAAAAAAAGACCAAAAAGACTACTCAAAGAAGTTTGATTTAAAGTTTCTCAAAGTGTATGGTTGTTATAGTATTTGAAGTTATAGTAGTATTTAAAGTGTTACAAATTCAGCTTTAAAAAGAGCACAGAATGCTGTAAAAAAAGCTGGCCGTAAAAAAAATTTCTAATGCCTTTCGTGTTTTCCATTTCACAAAAAACTGGAAAATTTCCACCGTTCATTATTTCTGCATTTCCTGCAGTTTTGAAGGCTATCAATGATGCTAAAGTTGCTCAAAAACAGCTAGAGGTACAATAAAGAAATAAAAACACTTTTACTTAGGAAGGAACTATTCTTAAAACCATATATGAACGGCTTAGTTCTACGTTTAAAGCCTGAAAATTTCTTAAAAGATAGAAAAACTAAGAAATTTTTTCTGTAAAACTGCCCTACCAAGCTTTCACAGACTATGACTTTGTCAAGTATGCAAGAGTTTAAAAAAAACCACATTTCCGTAGAGTTTTCATGAGAAATGTTTTGCCAGCTGATGGCCCATATTTCTTTGGATCAGCAATAATTAATCTTAATAGTAGGAATAATCCTGGTACTCATTGGTTAGCCTAAAGAAAGGGAGGCAACAATGGGACGTATTTCAACAGTTTTTGTAACCTACAGTCACTGATTGATTTAATGCTACATCTTGATGTTAATTATATTGAATGTAATTGTGAAAGGTTCTAAGATTTTGGTATATACAGCTGTGGCCGTCTTTGCTTTAACTGCTTCTGTAAATAACCTCCATTGTCAGCCTATATGAATGGATTTTAATACTTAGGTAACATAAGACATTGAAGAAACATCATGGAAGAATCCGTAACACTAAGTTTACCAGAAACATAATCTATTCTTAACGCACAATATTTTCCACCTATCTTGCAGTCATACTTTTGACTTTAGATCAAAAGATTCTATAGGTAGTCTCTTAGGCCTTACTTAACAGATTCTTAGAGCTCCCAGTACTCACAACTCAGATTTACCAGTTGCTTTTCTCAAGGTTAACACACTGAGGGTTAAGCTTAATATCACTAGTGGAGCCTACATAAACGGAGCAAAAGCTTACACTATCCACAAACTTTCCTTGCTGAACCACTGAAATACACGATTGTCGAAGTTCCATCGCAAAAAACCTTGAAGTGCGCATTGCTAATCAGAGAGGTAACTTAATTCATTTCCGTAGAGAAGCTATAATTATATGGTTACAATTACAACAACTTAACTGAAATAGGCATGGTGGACAATGATATTAAAGTTGAACGAGGCTATGAAAGAAAATTAGCAAGCTTGAGGACGATTACTCATCCGCAAGGCAACAAATTGGACAAAACTATAAAAATAAACTAAAATGGATGAGACGGATCAGTCGTCAATGGACACTCAAAGCATTGACACGTCAAAACGAGCAGGTTTTGAAAAACTTAGGCCTGTAAGTAAGAGCTCTTGGTGATGGGAAATGAGAGAAAGTGATGAAAGAAATGCTTGGGATTTAGTCAGGTGTTGTATTCAATGAGTCAGTTATGCACAACGAAACTCATACACTTTGACCCCACATTACATCAGCATTTGATAGCAGTGATGACATTTGCATCTTAATTCAACATCAAAATTCATGCCTCTTACCCTCTAAAAATTCCTTAAGTATTTATGGACGTATAAAAACTAAAGATAATGGTTCTCTTGATAGAACAAAACTTGTTAATAACGCCATCTGCTATCTGTTTGAAGAAATACACTATGAACTGAATGGTATAAAAATTGATCAGTGTAAAAATGTTGGATTGACAACTTTAAAAAAAAGGTGGATATCTTTTTCTCTTAGTCAGAGATTCATGCTTGAAAATACTGCTTCAATGGACATTGAACAGAAAGAATCTATTATTATTGATCATTCTTATTTTGATGTGTCAATACCTTTCAGTATGATATTTGGTTTCGCTGAGGACTATTACGAAGACGTAGTTAATGCAAGACATTAATTAATTCTTGCAAGATCAAAAGATTGTACTAACGCTGTTATACAAGAAGCTAACAGTCAAACATTTTTAAAAGTATAAGCTTACGTAGACTCAGATTGAGTGGCTTGTGCCTTATATAACTGCATCAGACGTACAAAAAATATGTTTGCTTTATGTTTTTGCAAAAGACAATCCTATTTCTATGAGTTTCTGCAACTGGGAGTTGTTTGAGTATCCTTTTTTGCCAGAAACTTCTAGGCATAAGTGGACTCTCAAAACTTCTCACTAGTTGGAAGAATCTTGTTTTATTATTTTGGGATTTCAGAAACAGCAATGTCAAGCTTTCCTTATACTCGCACTACTACTCTTATAGAAATCTTAATCTTGATATTGATAAGAATCAGTGTTCAATGTTATACGATATGTATCAGAATTTTTAAGCAACCCATTACGAAAATGAACCAGAACATATGTTGAATGAAAAAGATTTTATTACATACATGCTTCTCATTCTGATTGACTGCTCCAAGCAAAATGAAACTTTTAACAGCACGCTAGTAAAAATACATTTGGAGTTTAAGGCACGAGAAAATTTCCCGGAAAATGAACTTGCTCACTGTCTCATACTACACGATTGCATCGTAGAGTATAATCGAGTCAGTGGTAACATAAGAATACTTCTTTGAGCACGCTTATAAAATAAAATAAAAATACCAGCAGTAAAGTCGATCTTTATCATGATGGAATACTTGGTATGCATGTAGGGCTTGAAGAAGCTTGGCAACGACTATGTAATTAAAAATTTGGCGATTTTTTCACTCCATGGAAATAAGAAGCCTTAAGTATTTCTCTTCAAGTCACCATTTTCTTGGTGAACACCAAATGATAAATATGAACGTGAAAATTAATGGCTTGAGCTATTCTCTCATAAATTGGATTGGCAATTAGGTGATATTGACAAGACAGAAATTGGTCATGTTCCTTGGGAAAATCTCAACGATGCTAATAAGATTCATGTAACTAGAGAATTGAAGAAAAAGTGGCTCAAAAAGTTTGATTTTTAAATTAGTGATATGGTTTATTATCCATAGTTTAAATTCCTAAAATTACCTACTGGATGTCTCCACCATAACGGTGTGTATAGATTTATTTATTCCACCTATAATGTCAAATGAATGAAAAAATTTCACTCATACATAAAATAGGGAGATGTCAGAAATTTCGAAGAAAATTTAAGACAAAAAATTAGTAAGAAAGTATAAATAAATGTACTGAATAACATTATTTTTATTATTTATGTAAGTTTTTCCTTAAAACTAGTTTAAGATTAATTAGATTATTGAGGATCAATGACTCATTCTGATAAGATACAAGTATACGACGCGTATGCGTGAGCACACACTAGGCTCGGATAGGGTGATTGGGAAGACACAATAAAACGCAATAAAATTAAACAGCATAAAAATAACAACTTTTAATGTCACTCACAGGCCAAGAAAACACAGTTAATATTCACAAAATTGTAAAGGTCACAATTATATAGGCGAAAATAAATACTGTCTATGGTCTTAAAGCAACAAACTATTGAAATATATAAAGGTGAAGAATGTAGAAAGAAAGAGTCAAGTTGAATAACACAATATGTAAACACACACTGGCCTTGAGCTCGCAAGAGAGTTTGAAAGTTACACGAAATAAATGTGAAAATAAAAGCACTGATAGAGTATTACTGATTGAAATATTAATTAACTATAAGCCACTGTCTGTTAAAAAATGCACAATTACTGTCTGTGGAAGTACACAAGAGTTTCACTGAGTCTTGCTGTTGATAATCACTGGTAGTTCGATGAGATTAACTATTTAAGCTGGTCTGCAAATTATGCAATGAGCAACTTAAACAAAGCACTAAGTGCACTGCACTGCACAACTGAGTTTTGTCCACTGTATAGCGAGAGTTATTCAGAAGATTTACACTAGCATTTAAGGTGATGTATGCACCTTTGAATGCTAGAGTTTGGCAACGTAAATTAAGAGAGTCTTTGTTCGACGAGAGATGAGTATAATCTGGCGCTTACAGTATAAAAAGCTTGCCGCGTGAATACGCACACACACACCTGCAGCGCGCCAAGTCGACCAAGCGCACACGCACAGAGCGTTGAGCCGACAGAGACTACAAGTGTACACAGTGTACACAAAAGCCAGGCCTACTGTCGGTCGCTCTCATTTCCAACAACAAGCATACTTGCACAGTGTAGGACGTATATAAACGAATTTCAGTGCCGAGTGCTGCTTTGTTTATCACGCTGCATCAAACGTCAAAAATGCACGCTTACGTAATAGTTAGTGCAACGTTTATAAGCTACATTGAATTGTTTTCCCATTATATTCTTCTACCATACTTACAGATGTGCACCAAAACAACGATCATTAGTCGAAGAAAGTACATGGACTTCGCTGGCTTGTTCTATTAGAAAATTTCAGTAGCACTGTACGCTGTAGCAAAAAATGCACACCGAATTTACGTTTGTAAAGGTATGATTCATCTGTATGTGGATGGCGACCTTGCAGACTAATTTTAGATGGTGCAACCAGTATTTAGACTCTACCAATGAGATATGAGAATGGTTTGTGCACGAAATTATGCATGTGCACTGCACTGTATGTATACTTTTGTGCAAAAACAGTTCTCACATCTCATCGGCTAGAGTCTTTGTACTGATAGCTCCATCTGAGATTAGTTTGCTAGGTCACCATCCTCATATAATGCCATTAGGTCATATTCTTAGTGTGGTATATTTAACAGAGGTGTTAATGTGTGGTACTTACGAGGTAGAAAAAGTCTACGTAGAAAAAAATTTTACGCTCATAAAATTAAATTGCTCTAATGCTCCTTGATAGAAAGTAGCATTGAACCAGGTAGAAAATGTTTTGTAGACGCACTTAATAGTTACAAGGAGAAAATTTCTGAAATACATTTTAGTAGGGATATTGTTAATGAACCTAATAGTGCCGATACTGATAGTGACTCTGAAACGGATAATAATGTTAATTCTAAAAACGATGACCGTGTGTAGGCAAAGAAGAAAAAAGATTGGATAAAATTTGAAATAAGAAATATTAAGGTACATCTTGCAGCACAATACAAGGGAAGTAGTGCCCTCTTATAAGTTAATAAAAATATGTGCATAGCTTCAGTCATCCTGTGATGATTGAGCAGTCAACATAAAAGAAAACATGGGTCCGCACGTTACCAAACCAAAATACGAGAGCCTTCGTAAGGTATAGGTTGAAAATAGCTGAAAATCTCTTACAGAAAAGAAAGTTGAGGCATCTTATCCAAAAATCAACGGAAATTTATGTTCCGAAAATATTCGTTCTTATCCAAAGAAAAATAGATGTGACATATTTAAAGTAAATCAATAATCTTTCCTTGCTATGACTACAAAAATTTTTTTTGTATTTTTTTAGGCTACTGCGTATATATGTAACAAATTTACATTTATACATCATTCAAACTTATTAACGTACGATCCTTACAAACTTAAACTTAAACTCATGAGTTGGATGTATTTCTTGGTAAGGTATTGCATCGTGCGGGCCAGTGTTGGTCAAATAAGAAGGGGATACACTGTCTGTTTTTCATAATAAAAGAGTATACATATTTTTTCTGACAACTTGATACGCCTGATCTTGAGAAGAAATAATGAAATTAAATATGAAAAAAAAGAATGATATATGAAAAAAAAGGGAATGAAAAAAAAAAAGATTAAATATGAAAATAAGAAAGAAATTAAATAAAGGAAATACAAAAAAATGAAAAAAATGTAATAAAATGAAATATGAAAAAAAATAAAGCAAGAAATGAAAAAAAAAAAAAATAAAACAAGAAATAAAGAAAAAAAAAAATAAAAAAAATAAAAAAAAAAACAACAGTGAGTACTGTATTTATGCACGATGTTCTCACGAAGTTCAACCATCGTGAGTACTGAACTATTTTTTTTATTTTTTTTTTTTATTCGTTTTTCAAGTTTTTGTTTAGTGAACTACATGAATGCAGTATAAACGTTTACAGAGCTTCGTTCTTTCAATGGGTCTGGCGATCCCCTTGTTACCTGAGAAATTGTGTTTTTATACTCGTCATGTTCAAAGAACTTCGTTCTTACCGTGGGTCCCATGACCCATTTCTCCCCCCTGGTTTGTTGTTGTTTTTTTTTTTATTTTTTTTATTTTTTTTTTTCTTTATTTCTTGTTTTATTTTTTTTTTTTTTTCATTTCTTGCTTTATTTTTTTTCATATTTCGTTTTATTACATTTTTTTCATTTTTTTGTATTTCCTTTATTTAATTTCTTTCTTATTTTCATATTTAATCTTTTTTTTTCATTCCCTTTTTTTTCATATATCATTCTTTTTTTTTCATATTTAATTTCATTACTTTTTTTTTATTCTTTTGTATTTCCTTTATTTCTTTTTTTTATATTTTTCTATTTATATTCATTCTTTTGTATTTCCTTTATTTCATTTCTTATTTCATATTTCATTTCATTATTTTTTAATATATTATTTTATTTGTTCAAATTTCATTTAATTTCATTATTAATTTTTTTAATATTTCATTTTTTCATATTTCGTTTTTTTTTTTCATATTTAATTTCATTCCTTTTTTTTATTTATAACAGTAATTATTAGCATTACTGTAATGCCAAAAAAACCTCAGGTTTAATGAAAATACAAATATTTAATGCATAATAACGCGCCTTATTATATTTGATCTACATAACTATATTTATGCTAATAAAATTTTTTTTTTTTTTTTTTTTTTTTTTTTTAGATGTATTATTTAAAAAACAAATACACAATTTATAAAACAAATTCATAATTGAATGTATTATTAGTGAATACATTTAAAAATGGAATGTTATAGTTACGAATCACACGATAAGTACAAGAAACCGACTTTTATAATCGGCAGCGCTCGTAGCAGAGTGGGTAAGGTACAGGACTTACATGCAGAAGGTCGAGGGTTCCAATCTCTTTATTGAAAAATGTTTTTTTTTTTTTTTTTTTTTTTTTTTTTTTTTTTTTTTTTTTTTTTTTTTTTTTTAGAATTGTAAAAGAAAAAAAAATTTAAAGTTAAAGAAAAATTAGTGTGGGGAAATAAAATTAAAATTTGTTAAAAAATTAATTGCTTGGGAGTGTGAGGGGGAATGGTGGGTAAAGGTGTGGTGTAGAAGAGTAACACGGCACGGTTGACAGATATACATATATAGTGAGGAGAGGGGAAGTGTGTAGAGAACACTTGGTGAGGGGGGACGGGGTGAGGGGAAAAACTTGAGAGGAAGAGATTTCTGATTCAAAAAAAAAAAAATCTGTCGGTTTTAAAATTCCAGCCCCCCGAGTAACGCGACATAAAGAACTTCGTTCTAAAAAGATTCCCCTGAAACGCTGCAATTATGATGAAGAGTGAAAAAAAAATACACACTGATAAGAAATACTCGTCATGCTTCATCATCTTTCTCTTGCAATACGTTAAGCTTGTTAGTACCCTACATCTGTTAAGCTATCTCGATGCCAGGGCTTAATTCGCATTCGGAAATAAAGAAAGTCGTTGGTACTATCCAACGTTACATCTACCACCATCTGGATTACACGGCTCCCTAAAGTTACCATCCCAGTAATTCTCACTACCCACTGCCTAATAGCTCAATATCCCCCACCATCCAAGCTAGCCACCCACCGCCTGATTGGCCTCTCCCTTCACCATCACCCCAGGGGGGAGCTGGGAGTGCCAGAGCTGGCATAGTTTACCTACTTCCATTATTAATGCTTACTCGCTTCAGGGCATTTTTTCTTACTTATAAAATATTATAACATTGTTGGATTTTTAATAGCCAATGTTAGCTCGGTCCAGTGCTCATTGTAATAAAAAATGATACAAAAAAGCTGTTGGATTCATAATGGCCGTATCTTGCTCAGTACAAATTTGATCTGTAATTTAAAGTAAGTTATTATATCTGTTAATAAAGCAATATAACTTTTTTAGAAAGTTAGGGCTCTTCAGAATATCAGACCTACTAGTTAATTCATCACTATTCTTGTAGGAAAGGAAAACTGATAAAACATACTAAAACATCATGACAACAATGAAAATTTTACTTCAAGGGGCATATATTAAAATAAATAATACTTAAAAACTGTTGGGATATCAAACACTAATGTTTGCTCTTCTAAGTGCACATTTAGTATTTGAATAATTCTATAAAATAAGCAGGTTCAAAGTGTTTTTACGATACAAAGCATGACTTAGCGCCCTAGGAAGAAAAAACGACGTTGGCACTTTAAGAAGAAATATACCAATACCCCCACTTCGAGTAAGATTTTTTCATTTTGTAACCATGGTTGAAAACTAATATTAATAGTATAGATTACAGACTTACAAGCTCCTTCTGCTACAAAACTAAAAATCTTACATTTTTGTTGTTTGTTTTAATATCTTTGTCTATTAAATTTTTGGAAGCGTCAATATTACATTGCCATACAGATTAAAGGATTTTGTCATCCCATCCTATAATACAGATAACTATTAAAATGATAGAATTGAACAACATCTTACAGTAAAATTAAGACACTCTATAGTATTTGCAATGTCTAGTTAGAAGTAGGAAATAAACGGAATGCCAATACAACCACAACTCACGTTGTGCAGTACTGGTGCTTTATGTTATGCAGCGCTGGCGGTATATCAAATATAACTCGAAAATGCCAAATATTAAGAAGGTAAACAGAAGAGCCTCTAATAAATCGTAGTTACCATTAAAGCTGTCACGAGACTTAAAGAATGATGATGCTGAGACCTAGAAGAGACGAGTCAAAGTGAGTATCTCGTTGAGACAGAAATTTTGACAGAAAAAGTAATATTTTTCACAAAGTAAATTCTTCATTTGTTGTCATTGATTTATTTTTCAACGAATGAATGCTAATAAATGTACAGTTATAACCTTATGAGTTTAATAATAATTAATAACACATCATATAATACATTTATATGGTATCAGTATAATATATAATTGACATTCAATACTTACAGTAAGTATTTTACTTTTAAGATAAGAGTTCATCTAAGAATGCACACACAGCTGCTTTCGAATATTCTCTTTGTTCATTATATCACTTGCCTTTTTTAATAAATACGGATAGACAGCGTCATGTGCTTGTCACTATTTTAGTACACTAGTATCTTTAAAGTATGTGGTTATTTTATAATTTCAGAACACTTATCTTTGGTCACTGCTTTTTTAACCGGTAATATGCATTGAAGTCAATAGTTTCACCGTTTTTTGATTTTTGTGTAGAATGCGGTAAAGGAGTATTACTTTGTTTTTTTTTGTAAACAAATGATTATTCTTATATATTTCTTCAAATTTTTTTACTGATCTATCTTTCAATTACTTATCTTAATCAAATAATTCAAGAGATTAACTTTATGGCGTTGATCAAGATTGAATTAAAGTGACTGTGTAAACCTAGTTAGTTTAATTGTAATGTTAAAGTATTTTGATGTTCACAAATGATGTACAGAGAATTTTGAGCAGCCTTTAGTTCGTAGAAGCTGTTTAGTTTATTTAATAAATGTAAAATGTCCTGCACAGCTAAATTTAGCACCTAAGCTATTTATCTGTCATGGTTCTCATTAAAATCAAATTTAATGTTCTCTTTTTTCATAAGTATACTCAAGTCTTTCATGCAAAAAGTATTAGCAGAAAAATTATCAGGAGTTATTCCTTGTATTTTGTCATGTATTCCAAAGCTTTTCTTTTATTTAAACAAGACCTGAGCAATATCAGTTCTTTTATAGCTACTATCTAAGCCAATGACATTTAATACTGAAGATTGTAAATTTCAGTTTGCATCAGTGAAATGTGCAATAATACCATACAAAATACGATTTAAAATTTTTGGCACTGAAAACATATATTTTTTGCTTCAATATAGTTCGTTTTGGCATCTCGTATTTTTAAATAACTGGATTTGTTTGCAATGATTTTGAAAAACTTTAAGATACTGTCTCATTAAAAAAATTAAAAGGAAGTCGTTTCACTAAATGCCAGCATACAATGTGTCTGTCTATGTCAGCTTTAGTAAGATTTTAAAATATTATATCATGTTGGAATAAAATAAATAATTAAATACATGATTAAATAAGTAAACAAACTTTTTTGGCTTACTATATACCACGAATATTTCTTTAACTGTCTTTTATTGATTTTATCTGATGGCTCATTAACTGACGAACTAAAAATTGATCGTAAATGAGAAAAAAACATCGTTCTAAGTATTTTCTCACTACTTTAATATTAGAATTCTTAACGCTAATAAATATATCAATCAATTATTTTGTGCATTTTTTGCATTTGCCGGCTTACCAGCTGTACTTCGTTTCGTCTTGGTCCGATGATTAATGCTTCTTTTTCCTTAATTTGATAAGACAATGTTAATTTTGTCCAAACGCTTGAGCTGTACTTTTCTTCGACTGAACGCAATAAGCCATGTGTTTCTTATCTGAATACGTGAGCTGTCCTTTTTTTCATTCGGGTCTAATAATTTTTGTGTTTTTTTTTTTTTAATGCTTTGGCTGTAATTTTTTTTCATACGTGTCTGAACTATACTTTTTCCTATAGGCCATATACGGTATTGGATTATTCAATTAGACCCCTTGATTACTTTCTAAGCTTTTAAGATTTATTTTAAATTACAGAATGGACCTACCACCATTTAGTTTTTTCCCAGATGTCAAAAAGTTTCAGGAACAAGAAAATAGGCTTTTAGCTTATCTTAAAAAAAAAATACATCGACTATATTTATAGCTCACTACTTTTGCACGTGCTCAGTCATTAAATTAAATTGTAATTTCAGAGTGGATCTAGTTTTTTACTTTTTCCTTAGATGCTACAATATCCCTATAATTAAGTTAAATTGTTTTTTTATCTTATCTTAAAAAAAAAAAAATAACAACAATAGACTTTATTTCGTAACGTTTGCGTGTATGTCATCCTTATGTCAAATTATCCTTCTATATTAAACTTTACTTTTTTAGTTTTCTCTTAGAAGCTTCAAAGTTCCTAGAATCCATTAACAACAGCTTTTTTTAGCAAATCTTGAAATCAACGACATCAGACCATATTTCTTTAATATTACGTATATTTAGTTGTCAAATTAAATTCTGCTTTTAGAATGTTTCTTGCATTTTGAAGTATTCCTCTAGAAGATAAAAAGACTGTAGCATCAAGTAAAATTGGCATGTTTAGCAAATCTACTGCAAAAATTTCCAGAAGACTATGTTCCACTACTTGTACCTATATACATACATGGTTGATGAATTTAAACTGACTACCAAATGATTTGGGCGTTCTTAAATTTCCTCCATGGAATCCCAAAAGTCTTCAAAATAAAACGGCATTATCTGTTCTGATTTTTATAAAATTGTACATGTATTGGACAAGATTGTGTTGCGTCTGCGTATTTTAGGCACTGAATTTTAATCTGTCTGCAACCTAGCACATGCATAAGTTTTACTTTAGCTAAAAAGTACTTAAGAACGATTTAAATGTTCTATTATAGTTAAGCAATCACTACTAGATAAAAAGGAGGATCCTTATTCCAAATCCCCACTCAGTAATTTATTCTTCAACTCTGAAAACTAAAGATGTCTTTTGCGTTTATTTCCTTTTTTAGCATCACCCCGAATCAATGTCGTAGACGTAGTGGAGATATGATCCCTCTAGGGTGTTCGATTAGCGTTAGTCCTCTTAGCTCTTACGTTATGGGATGCTGGATTAGAGTGAGTCTCTTTGCCTCTCACCTTGTGAGGTGCTTGATTAGCGTGAGTCTCTTAGCCTCTTATGTTGTGAAGTGCTTGATTAGCGTAAATCCCTTTGTCTCTCACGTTTCTAATATAACATAAGCCACCTTCTATCATGGGATCATACTTCTACTTTCAACTTATATTTTACCGTAACGTTGTCGTTTATCTTCGAAGCTTTGTGATAATCGTTCTCGTTGTTGTTTTTTACTTATAGGTGTCATTTCTTTTTTTAAGTTCCAGCAGTAATCACGCAACATGTTTTCATCACATTTTCTTTGGTAACAACGCTCCATCTCTTTCATGTCCTTGTGGAACCGTTCTCCTTGCTCCGCACTATAGTAACCCAAATTATTGGGGAACTGATTAAGGTGTGAATGAACATGTTACCTTCCGGAGAATTGTTTTATTAATTATTAATTATGAAAATAACAATTATTCTTTAAATTCTATCGTATAACATAAATTTGATTTTGAAATGTCGCGTGCAGCTCCAATTTCAAACTTTACGCTTGATAGTACAGCCTGCTGCTCGCTAGGTGATAACTACTATCTTCTGGGAAGCATCGCAAGTAAAAAAGTAGCTCATAGTATATAAGAAGAGCTGTTCGACTTCTCAAAATTATCCTCCCGGATCACCTGATCTAAGCTCAAGCTAGGTTCTCGCTTGACAAGACCTGTACTGCGGCAGTGGCTAAAGCGATAGTTACTTGCAATAAATACTTTTGTATAAAACCATGCAAAAGCTCTGTGTGTTGAATCTCTATGCCAGCCACTCTCACCATCATTGTCAAAACCTTCTACTTTAGTTTGACAAAAGAAGCAGTCTTTTTTGGATCGAGGCTTACTTCATTTTGCTGGAATAGAAGATATTAATTTGTTACTGTCATTATATACATAACGTAGAAATATTATATTACATATTCCACAAATACAATTTGGTACCCACTCTGTCTTCTCGTTCAACATTAAAATCCAGAACACTCTTTGAATAAACTTCTTAGCTTGTCATTTGTTAAATGACGATTCTATTTAACTCCAAATTCCTCACAAACGTTACATATAATATAGTGTTTATTCAAACATAGATGACCGTGCAGTTTTTTTCTACTTAAACTTAAATATTTAACAATATCCAAGTTACCCACCATTAAGGTGGCTCCTCACTAAATCAAAACACTGGAGTATTAAATGATATTTTAAAGGATGATTCTTGAAGGTGCAAGGAGTCTTTTCCCAAAATTTTAGACCTCGTCACAACCAAAATTGTTGAAAAAAACTAACTGGAAAATAGACTCTGTAACATGGCCTCTTATGGAGGGTCGTCAAATTGGTGGCGCAGGTTGTATGATATCTCAGCAAAGATACTGTAGTTCTTAATAGAAAACTATGTAGCAGATAGAAGAAATCAGAATCTTTCCAACGACATTCAGGTACTTGGACATTACCATGGGTTTTATAGGATATTTTATGAAAATAGTAGATAACTGTGCAAGTCATGGAACAGATGAAAAGTGTGGGGCGTCTGCTACACCGAAGAGCGGTAGCCCGCGTAGTTTGAATTGGTCAGAAAGTTGTACGTTAAATGAATAGGAGTTGTGGGGAATCGTAATTATAATAAAAATAAATGAGACGCTGAACTAAAAAAATAATTTAATGCGGGGCTGACTTATGTACTTTTTTGACTAATAGATAAAATTAATAGAATATGTCACGATAAAGTTAGGACACGGTTGTATTTACTCGTCACTAATAAATAACTTGTAGATTTTTTCTAAAGTTTCTTTGTCTTTGGTCACCCGTGGCTTATTATTAGGTACTTATCGTTAGCTTAGTATTATTTACATACAAGGGTTATGTTGTCAGATTTGTATACCTACGTCTGCTCAGGTCACTGTATTGTACGATATAGGTCAACGGTGTAGATGTGACTAAACTTTTTTTGAAGGGACTATAGGTACCTATCCATTTTTAGTCAAGAACCTCCACAGCCAATGAAAAGCTGTGTTGCAGTATGCTTACTCTTCTTGTGGGATTTATAGTGAGGAGCCACCTTAATAGACTGCAGTTGCTTCATGACGACGCCTGCTGGCTCACTTTCCAACCCTGACCAGCTGCCGATACTGGGCTTCCAACATCCTGCATCGTAACACGTTTTCTTCGTGTATCTGCTATAATAACGTGAAAACCATGATCCAGTGCTCTGCTGGATCAAAGAGTTACTTAATTGCATACCGTCACCACGTAGAGGTACCTTGAGTGGCAGATACAAAACACGTTACGATATGGAGGAGTCCAGGACGTAAGACCCAAAATATGTTGCGATTATTAAAAAGTTTGTCAGATAACGAGGCTTTCATAAATAAACGTTACACTTTCGAACTCATCTAATAAATCAAATTAAAAGATAAAATATATTCTCTAGTAGTGAAGTACGGTCCACTGTGATTTATTTTCTTAGGGGTACGTTGAAAAACAGAATTTTGCTCTGTCCTAGAGATTTTTTGGCTTCTAGAAGAAAACTGATGGGTTCTGAGTTGATTCTAAAACCAGGATTGGTTGGATTAAGTAACTTGATACATGTAGAAGTAGTGAAATACAGTCCATTGTAATTTTTTTTAGAAGATATTCTGAAAAAGCTAATTGGGCTTCATGCTACGGCAGTGTTGTCATCGAAGCTAGCTTATTTAAATTGTAAGATCTTGTAACAGTTTAAAACTAAAAAAGTTCAAAATAAAATAATTGTATTCCTTACTTTACAAGATTTTTAAGAATTTTAAAAAATTTGGATTAGAAAAAGCAGGTTTGCATGTCAAAATATACGTTGGTATCAAAACCAGCTTTTTCATATGTAAGGTTTTTTGGATATTCAAAAACTTTGAAAAGTAAGGAATAAAACTATTTCGTTCCAAAATTTCTGAAGTTGTCAAAAGTTTTAAAAACTTCAGATTTGGATAAGCTGGTTTCGATAAAAACACTGTGCAACGGTCTTCTCAGCTTCCACAGAAAGACTTAAAAATTCTAGAAATATTCAAAAATCAGAACTCAATTTCAGAATCCAACACATGCAAAAGCAGTGAAATATAGTTTGATTTAGTTTAAAAAAAATTTGCTAAAAAATCTGATTTTAGTGGATTCTAGGAATTTTAGGTTTCTATGGGATATCTTAAAAAATTGGATTTACTTAGTTCTAAGAATATTTTAAAATTTTTTGTTTCATAAAAGTTAGATAATGAAGTAGTTTAAAAATAAAATTAAACGTATACATAGGGGTATATGAGGGTATTATTACGGTTGCTCGAATTATTGTGGTACTCTCGAATAATGCGTATATTTTAATTGAACTGATAAGTTATGGCTAGTAAACACTTGAAATCAAGTTATAAGGTACCTAATTCATTGAACTTCGGTTCCAAAATAACCTCAAAAACTTTACATTTATTATAAAAAATATCACGTCTACAATAACTGGTGCACACATTACCTCTTTCACTATGATGGTACTGTTACGGATACCTCGTTGATTCAGCATTGAAATTGACCACAATAATACGTGCGCGATAATACATACAAGCCCACAATAACACCAGCATTGGCAGTTTAACCTTAAAACCTCGTTTTAAATCAATATTCATCGAGTTTATACGTTTATATAAGGGGAATTCCATAGTTTTTGAGTCCATCATTATTAAAAAAAAAAAAAACACAACGATTTGACGCACTCAATTTCTTAGAACTTAAAGCTACCACTACCAAAAAATCGCAAAAATACCCCTGCTTACCCCTATGTAAATAAAATGTGTACACATTTATTTATACATACATGATATATATACCTATGTGACTTGCACACATTATGTATATAATGTCCATGAAAATCAGCAGGGTTTCCGCCAGGTTCTCCAAAAGTGGAGTGGGCAGAAGGGTGAAATGTGTGGGGCATCTCTAGAAGAGTTTTGGAGGAAGTAGGGGCTTGGACAAAAATTTTAATGTTTTGAAATAAGGGAAGATATTACGGAATTTTACATAATTTTCTAGGAGGTTGAGGGGGCTCTGGGGTATGTGTAAAATGTCCTACCCAGTTAACTATATATTACAAGGATATATGCATATATGTCTTTCTATATTACATAGTTATTTGTCTGGGGCATTTGACATAAACCGTCCACAGCCCCTACTACTTCTCTACAACATCCCCTCAGACATCCTCATATAAGGTAAAATTTTACCATTTACACCATTAATTTGACATTTTTATTGTTTTCTTGAAAATTCTCAACAGCTCCCCACGTTATTTTTCTTGTCTCCCTACAACTTTTCCCTCCCCACAATTCTCTCACATACTTTATAATTCATATTTAAGTTAAAAGATACTTCTTTTTATCAATTTTTTTACACTGGTAAAAAGGCAAATAAATACACCCTATACATATTGTTAAAGTATAAAATAAATTTTTGTTGGTCTAGTAATATAAATAAATTTTATATTAAAAATCGTAAGTTACTGATAATAAGATGATTTTTATCAATTAATATTATTCGATGATTATAAAACTTTGTTTAGTATGTGTAATCATATAATGTCATATGATTTCATGTGGAAATAGAAATTGTTAAATTGTTAAAAAATAATGGTTACATAAAATAAATTAAATAAACCAAGAACTGTATACTGACTAACGAAACATTCAGCCTAATTTAAAAAAACTGCCTGTCTCTTACCAAGTTCTTCGAACTATACTTATAAAATAATTGTTGATGTATATCAGTTTTATAAGAAATAATACACTAAAACTTATTGCTACAACTGCAAATCAAAAGAATTAATAATAATAAAATCAATCAAATGTTTTAAAATATTGCTCTAATATTTTTTTTATAACACGTTTTAAACTATTATTGTACATTTCAATAAATTTTGTTTACAAAACGCGAGATTTCTTGTTCTGAAACATTTAATATTGAATTTCTAGAACCAGAAAGTCTTATCATAAAAACAAATACATAATGTTACGTTTTGAAGGGTAAAGTATAATTAAATTCAATTTTTTGCATAAATATTGTCGATTTCTGTCTTAAAATTATCAAGTTAAGTCAATTGATTGTGTGAAAACTTCTTTACAAAAAAAATTTAATATTTTTTCGTATATCTACTCTATTTTCCTTTTTTTAAATACAAGCCGATATAATCGAAACTTTTATCTTAGCTACGATGATTAAATACTGCTTACAATAAAAAATAAAAGGTTATGGTAAGATATTTTCTATGTTTAAAGTTATGTTCAGTGAAGACGCCATTCATAATTTTTCCTTAAGTTATTATTTTTCCTTTTATATTATACTATTTTTGTTGTGTTTCATCACACAGTCCATGTGATATCCTTAAATTCTTAAGTAGCGTCACTATTGTACGAATTTTAAGGTTAGTTCATGAGGTGGTAATCGTTCAAGACTATTGTGCAACATTTTTACCGGAAGATCTATATTAATACTATCATCTAATTTACTGACTCCTTTATAAGTTGCGTTATTTACGCTATAGTAAATTTAAGTTTTTCCAACTAATTTTTGAAGAATTTTATTGTATATGTAACATAGTAAGCTCATTCTGCAATGTTAGGATAACACTGTTTTTCGAACAATAATCCGAAAAT
Organism: Copidosoma floridanum; assembly: GCF_036245765.1. Taxonomy (NCBI): domain Eukaryota; kingdom Metazoa; phylum Arthropoda; class Insecta; order Hymenoptera; family Encyrtidae; genus Copidosoma; species Copidosoma floridanum. Next base: position 13,227,604 of record NW_028321885.1, read on the forward strand.
ATTTTAGAACATACGTCATTTACGATCTTATTTTTAGAAATATTGAAGGTTTATACCTTACCTTTCTTAATTTTTAACAATAGCTCTAAAAATCATAATGGATATAATAAATATTAGTTTTTAACTTTAAAATTTAAAACAAGTTTTCTAGATAGATAGAGTTAATAGTTTGTTTGATTACAATTTTTTTTTATCACTGAGAGAATTTGACAAAAATAACTTTCTAAATTAATTTATGTATTTTTTAAATATTTTTAAGTATTATGTAAATCTATTTGCTTTGTTAACTGTTTCCACTGCTTTTTTTGAAATTATTAAAAACTCATTTCAAAGAGTTAAATTAACAACTCTAAATTTTTTTTCATCTGACTTAAACTCTAAGAATGCACTCTCTATATTACTAAGATCTGAAACAAGTCTGAAAGTTCTGCGATTTATTCTCTCTTTTGGAAGCACAATTCAAGTTATGTCAGCTTATGCCATTAACAAAATTATTTTATTTTGAGAAATAATGAAGTAATCTAGCGTTAACTATAAATAAATTTTTCCCAACTTTCTTGGGCTATCTATTAAAAAAATATTACTTTTTCGTTCGCAAATAATATTTTATACTTTTTTCTGGTTATTATTTTAACTTACACAACATTTTTATTAGCAAAAATATATATTACCAAAGCAAAAAGTGTTACTAAAATATTACAACTTAATTTGAATGTGATTCCGTAATCATATTTAACTAAGTATCAGAATCAATATCATAAATTTGATATTATACTAACTAACGCTTTTTTAGCCATTTTTAAACGTTTCTTGATACAAGGACTTCGTATTACAACACTATAGGTAAAATCAGTCATCTCACAATAGCGTATTTTTAAAACATCTACAATTTTTGTTGTGCACATTTTGTCTCAAAACGTGCTTTTCCAAAAAAAAATTGTGTAAAACGATTGTTTGGCTATTTTGAAACGATTCTTGTCAATTAAATCTTTAAGAAAATACCTTAGAATAAAATTTACTGTACAAAAATGTTTAAAAATTACAGCACCTGCTCAATGCTATCAGAGGTCAGGCCATCCTACGCCTTAAGGGACTCAAGATCACTGTCACAAACTTTGATATCACTTGGAATGAATTAGTTCGACGTAACGGTAACACAAGCATAAGGTTGTTTAATAATTTGGGAAAATAAATGCATCTTCCAACAGTTCGATCTTGAAACGTTCAAGATTTAAATGATCTTATCGATCGTACCAAAAAAGCTGTTTGATCTTCACGAGACTTAAAATGTCCTGTGGAGTCATATGATAATTGGCTTGTTCACTGTTTTGTCCAGAACAATCTTGTACTTCAGTTGACTTTCAAAATCCACATACGTCACAAAATACGTCTCAGCAATCGTCCAATACCACCAATGGCGTATTGGCCAACACGACGCAAGCTAAATCGTCAATCACTAAGACAGCTTATACTTTTTTTTGTAGTAGTGGTCATGAAATCTAAGGATGTAGAAATTTTGACGCCATACCTCAGCCTGAACATATAAAATTCGTAAAAAAAAAAATTATGCTTAAACTAATTGCAAAAAAATTATTTTGTTAACGATTGTTTCTCTCAAAAACGATGTTTTTTGTGTTGAAGCAGACACCACACCAAATTACATAGTGATAAAATTAACACAACTCGGGTTCAAAACTTGTGAACCAACAAACTGAAAGGAAAGGATGCTTCTTTTTAAAGATTCGAGCAGGCTTCTGATAATCCGACATCATTAATCTCAGTTTATACAGCTGTAGATGGTAGTGCTATTCTATTGGCAACTGCTTTAATTATAGTAAAGGATTTGATCGGAAATTCAAGCACAGGTCATGCTTAAATTTATTCAGCAGCTGAGCGTTCGTTCATATATTTGCGAGCAATTTCATTGCTCAATTTACATGCTAAAAAAGTAGATTTTGTTGTTGTGGGTGTCCATGTCAAAGTTACCACTCGTTTTGTTCTAGAGTACTAGTCACATTATTGTCCAGTAAAGATAAAATTTTCCACACTAACACTTCAGATTTAGTTCCGAATGACCTAACTCATTAGTTGCCTTGAAAATCTATCAATGATTCTCACTGGTCTCACATTAAGAGACTTGATCTTGCTTACCCACATTTTGGTTATCCAAAAAATGTTGATTTTATTGTTAGTGCATGATAAGTATGTAGAGTTGTTTAGGTGATTAACTATAAAAGTAATTTTGTTTTTAAAAAACGTTAATAAATCTTAAATCTTATACAAACTTCGCAAAGAAGAACTATAATGTGTGAGAGTACAGGCTTTACTTATCGGCGCAACTCATCAAGTGATCGCTAGGCTGAATAGCCGGGTGGCTTGAGCACACAATCTTATCATAACTACACGCACTCACCCGCGCACTATGCTAGAGAGTCTCGACGCTTCACACTCATACACTTGTATAATAGATACTACAATTTCCCTCTTTCAGGTTTTGCCTGTATTACATTCATAGCACAATATCTATTCATCAGTCTATATTAACGCCTTCATTGAAAATTACATTCATCCTTTTTCTTTTTTTACAATTTTCTACGCAATTACTCGCTTTTGCCTTTTTCTCTTTACTTACGTCTATTTGTAGACGAATATGTTGAGCATCGTCACTTTCCTCTCTTTTTGGATGCGCACCAAGTAAAGTTCTGACAATTTAATTTACAAATCGTTTTGTTACATATCCAGCTTTAAATTTTATTAAATAGGTAACCAAAGAATTTTGTTCTAAAATAGTAGCTTCTATTCTTTTGCTGCTATATTTGTGATAGTCTTTTACATAAACAATATCTCCCATTTTAAAATTACATTTACTATTTTTACCTATTATTATTACCTATTTTAAAGCACTTTTGATTAAACTCATTACTTTCAACTGTATGTAATACTTCTGGTCTCAATAAATTGAATCTTGTTCGGAGTTTTCATTTGAACATTAATAACGCTAGAGTTTTATTTGTTGTCATATGCTCTGTATTCCTGTAATAACTTAAGAATTGATTCACTGAGAAATGCAAAGAGTGTCCATCTCTAATCATTTTATCGACTTTGTCTTTTACTGTACGAACAAAATTCTCTGTGGCTCCGTTTGCTGCCAGATACTAAGGAGGTAAAAACACATGTTTAATTTTATACTTTTTTGAATATTTGCGAAATTCCAAGCTAGTTAATTGAGGACCATTGTCACTTACAATCATAAACGGAAAACCAAATGTACTAAAGGGAGTTGTGTTTATAACACCTTTAAGAACGGTTTCTAGAATATCTTGACACTCAGCCGGGCTTGAGGCTATACCTTCTCCTAACTTCGTGTACCTATATAACCCTTCGTGTATAATTGTAGTTAACGCATCTTTAGATACGTCGTCCAACTCAAACTGCATAAAAGCGTGTTTAAGATCAATTTAAAAACATTTATTTCCGTCACGTACGGTATTAAATATTTCCTCTTTAAGAGGAATGGGGTGTCGTTTAAAAACTAATTGTGGATTTACCGTTAACGTAAGACTCCCGCATATCCAAGCTCCACCGTTTTTTAAACACTGGAATAATAGGCGTCGCCCATTTGCTGCACGAGGCTAGTTCTAAGTTGCCTTATTTTATCAATCTATAAATTTCTTTTGAATTTTTCAGCAATAACGATAGATGATCGTGATGAGGTTTCAACTGAATCGGTTTTACGTTTTCTTAAGATTCTAAATGTATTTTTCTACCTTTGTAACACCCTTACAAATCGGAAAACAGTGTAGGGAATTTGGATAAAATTTCCTGCTTGACTGAGTTGCTGTCAATTTTTAAAATATCACCTGCTGGTGTACTTGTTTCGATTTTCACAGGCCATAAATTAAAGGCTTTAAAACATTGCCTTCCTAGTAATGTTGAACCTGCGCCTTTCATAACAAATAGGTTTAGATTTCTTACAATGCTTACAAAACTTACTTTTACTTCTAATTGACCAATTGGATTCAATGGAACACCCCCGTAACACGTTAAAATAATATTGCTATGTTTAAGTTCAACATTTGGAAAGTATGTAATCCTATTAAGATCAGAAATAGCAGATACGTACGTGACCGTATCTAGCTCAATTTTGATTAAAATATCAAGTACTAAAATATCAATAAATTAAGGTTTTGCTCCAATTTTTGTATCACTTGTGGTATTATTTATTTCAGTGATTATAAAAAAATCACTATCCGATGTTTTTTGATTGATTTTTAAATTTGTATGTTTCACAGCTACATGATTACATTTTTCTTGATCTGAACTTTTATACACCAGTTTTTCAAATAGATATTTTTCCCATGTTTTTTTACACGTGCGCTTTCTAAATGTCCACTTTTTTTTCAAAAATTACAAATTTTATTGTGAAATCTACAATCTTTTGTCAAATGATTTTTTAGCCACAACTGAAACAAATTTCACCTGAGCCACGCGTATTATCGTTTGTGAGTGATTTTCATGCGTTGCTATTAGCATTACTATTATTACCGCTGTTTGTCGAAAAATTTGAAAAGCTTCTGCTGCCGTCTTATTTCTTGCCTTGCTTGCCGCTGTTGTTGTTAGATGACCTCAATTGGTATCCCAGGTGTTAAATCATCGAATTTTGATACTGTGTATTTGTATTTGACGCGTTTTCAACTGCTGCCTCTCTCGTTGTTACTTTTTTAACTGCTTTCTAAAATGTAAGATTTTCATTGCTGAAGAGTAAAACTTTTGTATTGTGATCTGATATATCACACACAAATTGGTCACATAGTGCTTTCTCCAAGTTTATAAATTTACAGTTCAAAGATAATTCCTTCAATCTTGCCACAAACTCTGAAATTGTTTTACCTTGATTTTGTTTTGCTTGCCGAAAAATACATCTTTCTATGGCTGTACTTCTTTTTGGAGTAAAGTGTTTGATCACTGATTGAACGATCTCTTCATATTTCTTATCTTTAGGTGTAACTGGAGAAAATAATTCTTTTATCGATTTATAGGTTTAAGCACTGCATTTTGTGAGCAACGTTGCTACTTGCACACTTGCATCCATAATCTTATTTGCAATGAAGAATAATTTCAGACGTTTCACGTACTATTCCCATGTATCTTTATTTTTTCTGAATTTGAAATCTGTTGCCATAACCATAGTTTCATCTATATCTGTTACTTTTTCAGAAGAACTTTCTGGGATCGTAAATAATTGTTGTAAATCGATTGCGATTTCGTCTTATGCTGAACCACTTGCAACATTGTTTTCAAGCTGTTCATTGCGAATTACTATAGCAATTCTACGTAAATCATCGAGTAACAAAGATTTACATAGCAATTTTACGGTAAACTCGCTCAAAATGTCAATCAATTCTGCTTTGGTAGTTTCGTTAATTTTTAACTGCAATAAATCCATACGTCCATTTTACGATAATGTCAAATGATAAAACCTTACTTTTATCTCTACTACTAAAGCGTTGTGTTCATCACGCCTTGCACTTGTACTCCAATCCTTTTACTTTGCACTTTCAGTTTCTGTATTTTCAGAATGTGGTGTGTTTATCCTTGTCACCAGAATGTACTGTATTTAGAATTGTTGTCGCTGGTTTTTGTGCCCATCGAGAAGTATGCTCCGTGCTATATTTTAACAATGCATTAACCTTTAAAGGTTGTTTGGATCAACTAAGGAAGTTACTTTCTCAGTTGTCATAGTTCTCACAAGCTCTATGTGGGATCTTGGCCACTCAAGACACTACATAGACGTTTATACCCCATTGTGCTTATGGTATGATATACATGTATGTTATCAGGGATTCGTAAATGGATGCAGCAATACATCCCCTTACATAGGCGGTAAGTGAGTGGCCCTGGCGACTCGGCAAATAGGCTGTCGTGGTTACCCGGATAAAAAAAAAAAAAAATAAAAAAAAAAAAAAAAAAAACATTGAAACATTCTGTTAAAGAATGAAGTAAATATAAAGTGATAAAGTTTTTTATAATAAAATAAAAGAAAACAATCATTACCCGTTTTGACAAAATTTTTGCAATGTATAATATTATAATAATCATAATTAAAACTAGTATACTTACAGTTAGTAAGATAACTCAAAACCCAACCAAAAGCTTTCTGATTAAGTTTCCAACTTGAAGTTGCAATCTGCATGTGGGGGTTGGCGCACGAAGTAAGCTGGGGGGCAAAGCTCAAACACTATGTACAAATAAAGTTGTATGCACATACTAGAATACTTTTAAAGTTGTAACATGATTAGTTTTTTGGGTAGATTTAAAGCTAAAATAATAACGCAACTAAGAAACAGTTTAATTAACTTAAGGGCAAATATTTCAGCAATACATCCTGATTTTTTAACTGACGTATCTTAAAAAAAAATAAAGCTATGTCTGTCATTAGTTATGCATACAATAATAAATTAAGTTAATAAATGTTTACTTATTTGTACACCTAGAAAAAAGTAATAGTTTCCAAGCATTGTAACAAGTCTTAATTTAAGAAAAAAAAGTAGTAATTTGTCTGTAACCAACTAATGTGCGTATATATATGAGGCATTTCACGTCAAATCGCACAGGCTGCGCGCGAGACCACTTTTCATGCTTTGATTACAGTATCAAATTAATGAGGAAGATAAATCGGAGTAAGCATTTCCGACGTATTTTAACCTCAGCTTTTCAATGAAATTATTAATATTACAAAAAAAAGTCACCATAACCTCAAAAAAATATAAAACATGTTATATCTTCAAAAGGGTGTCTTGAATCTTTTTTTTTAATTATCTAAAACGAAAAAGGAGGTTTTTTTACGTTGGTATAGTGATTTTCAGAGTGTCCACTATTATATTATTCGAGAAATCTAACGTCAAAGTCTATGCTCTCTTGCCGCCGCGACGGACGGCCTGGCCGGTGGGGCGCGGTGCGGCGCTGCATGCGTGCTATATATAGCAATTTGTGACCCACCGAACCGAGAAGTCTGCTTCTTTAGCCTTCAATTATTAGTTGATGTTAATACAGTATTATTTTTTACAATAATTATTTAGACATATCAATAATAGTGTTGATATCAGGCGCAATTGTAAATGAACTCCTCCTCTGAGTTCATTTACAGCAGCAAAATTTTATTACTCTATTAATCGTGATAAAGGTTACGGCATCAAATAATTCTGAGATTTGTCTGCTTGAATAATGTTTTTTGTGAATTTGCTATTCTCTGTGGAGTTTATTGAATTTTGAAAAAATTTGGTAAGTACAACTGAAGGTTCAGAAGTTGTCTTTTTAATAAAAAGTAACTTATTAAATTTTTAGGTTAGTTTGTTTGTTTACATTATAAACTATTATAATGGATACAGTTTTCAAGTCACAGTGCATGAATCCTTTAAATGTAAGCAAACACACAAAACAGTTGGTTAAATTTCCATCAACTAAAAGAGCTGAATATTCAGCAATTTCAGAATCAGCAAGAATCTGTACTCGTTGTAAATCTCAAATGTATAAACGTAAATTAACAGATGATGTTGTTCCCTCCGTTAATGATCATGACGATGAGATACATCATGATCAATTGGATTATCACGCAGCGGGCATCGCAGTTCTTAATAACATGAAAAAAAAGTTTTTAGAATTAAAGTCAAGTGGTGAGAGAATTTCACTTCTTACTCTAGCTCCACAATTTTAGTCAATTAGCGATTTAGAGAGAGTATTTGGTTGTTCTAATTACGAAGCTCGTTTATCGAAAAAGCTATTTGCCGAAGAGGGATTACTTCCAGAACCTGTAAAAAAAAAAGGTAAAGTTCTTGCGGATGATACCATTTCTTTAGTCCAAGATTTTTATAACAGTGATGATGTAAGTCGTGTTATGCCTGGTATGAAGGATTTTGTCTCTGTGAAGCAGGAAAACGGCATCCGTAAGCACGTCCAGAAAAGACTGGTCCTTGGAAATTTGAGAGAAATTTATAATACGTTTCAAGAACATAATCCAACGGTGAAAATAGGAGTCACGAAATTCACGCAGTTGAGGCCTCCACAATGTGTTTTAGCCGATTCCAGTGGGACTCACAATGTATGTGTATGCGTTTATCATGAGAACATGAAGCTCATGTTTGATGCTGCTGGTATTGATGATCTAACGAAAAATTCTCAATTATCCTTCATAGACTGTCAAAGCTGCGTAAAATCCATTGTTTGCAGCCAACCAGAAGAAAAGTGCTTTTTTGGAGACTGTTTAGATTGTTTCAACAGTAGTAAATTACGTGAGCACCTATTAGAGTGTTTCTCTAATAATGGTATTTTTGAAGTGAAGTATGATGATTGGTTCCAAGCTAATAGATGTACAATTGCTTCGCAGTTAGTCAATACACATGAATTCGTCGATATATTTGCCGAAAAATAATTGAAATTTAAAACCCACGACTTTTTGGCTAAACAACAATCCCTTTTTGTACACGATTTAAAGAAAGTTCTTGAAGTCAGCGAATTTATTGTTAGTATGGATTTTGCTGAAAATTATGCTTTTGTGATTCAAAATTCCACGCAATCATTTCATTGGAATAACAATCAGGCAACTGTGTTCACAGTTGTTATTTATTATAAGAGTAATAGTGATCTTTTACACAAAAGTATGGCTATAATTTCTGACAATCTATGCCATGACTCGATTGCAGTCTATGAGTACCAAAAAATTGTTTTAGATTTTCTTAAAAAAAACTTTGAAGTGAAAAAAGTTTATTACATAACAGATGGTGCCTCCCAACATTTCAAAAATAAGACCACTTTTCAAAGTCTTCTCTTCCACAAAAGAGATTTTAACGTTGAAGCTGAATGGCATTTTTTCCCCACTGCGCACGGAAAGAGTGGGTGTGACGGTATTGGTGCTAATTTAAAAAGGGGCGCGAGAAAAGCTAGCTTACAAAACACTTCTCGAAATAGAATTTTAACAGCTGAAGACCTTTACAAATGGGCAAAAGGCCAAAGCAAAGAAACCAAGGTATTCTTCAGTGATAAAGAATCTTACAAGAAAGCTGCTTTGAAATTGAAAGAAAGGGTTGATAAGGCTAAAATAATACCAGGAACTCTTTGATATCACGTATTTATCCCTCTTGATGAAAACACATTTAAGCTGCGTCATACACCTTTAAGTTCAATATTTCAAACATTTCCGAAAATTTCCAATCCAAAAATTAAAAAATCTACTTTCAACAAAACTACAAAGGTAAAGAAAAATATTTAATTGTTTTTATACGATACAATAATATATTGCATAGTGTACAGTATTAAAATTAAATTAAAGTTCAAATAAATACAAATTGTTTATTATTATGTAAACATGTCAATACTTTATTTTATTATAAAACATTTATTAGGAACATTGCGTTGTTTTCAAACGTAAGATATAGTACGAATGCGGCGCTACGTCCACCACCAGGCCGTCCGTCGCGGCGGCACGAGACCATAGACTTTGACGTTAGATTTCTCGAATAATATAATAGTGGACACTCTGAAAATCACTATACCAACGTAAAAAAACCTCCTCTTTCGTTTTAGATAGTAAAAAAAAAGATTCAAGACACCCTTTGGAAGATATAACATGTTTTATATTTTTTTGAGGTTATGTTGACTTTTTTTTGTAATTTTAATAATTTCATTAAAAAGCTAAGGTTAAAATACGTCGGAAATGCTTACTCCGATTTATCTTCCTCATTAATTTGATACTGTAATCAACGCATGAAAAGTGGTCTCGTGCGCAGCCTGTGCGATTTGACGTGAAATGCCTCATATATACTTGTTACAATGCTGAGAGACTACTATTTATTTTTAGGTATACAAAAGAGAAAGCGTTGATTAATAAATATTTTATTCTATGCATAAATAATGACAGACATAGCTTTATTTTTTTTGGACACGTAAGTTGAAAAATCAGAATGTATTGCTGAAGTATTTGCCCGTAGGTAATACATATATATATAGTATTACCCGTAGTAGTAGTGCCCGTAGGTAAAATATATATATATATAAATATATATATATCTCTCTTACAAATAATGTATGCATATGTACATGTATATGTGTTACTTATAGACAAATAACTTCCATTTTTCTTTACTTTAGAGCTTGTCATAATAATAAGAGGCTCATATAAATTAGAAATTGTGTAAATAAATATCAAAAGACATGAATTTATTCCTTTTTGACATGTTTGGTTAGAATTGGAGAAGAATTTTCTACATCTTTGCTATGACATGCAATAAAAAATTTTTTATTCTGCCAGTTACTTTTCTTTTTGATGTAACCAACAATAGGTTTATTTTTCTTTTTCAAAAGTATAACTGTAAGTATATAGTATAAGTATAAGCGTAAGTATATAGTCTCAGTCGTAGCTCTTCGTATCCTTACGTCCTTCACCCTCCCAACACAAAACTTCTTAAAATAAAGTTGCTTATTAAAATAAGGTAAATATCCGCATATTGTTTAATTTATACTGTGTAAAGGCTTTCACGCCCCTCACACCACCCCTTGTACTCCAAACTTATTTCAGCTTTTCTACGGTTGCCCCACAGCTCCTCAGGTCTTCTTCATTAAGTCACATTAAACTATTTCAATTTTTCTCAATATTAACATTTTTTGCCATGAATGCCGTTGTATTTTCCTGATCGCCCCCTACCTCCCTTTAGTACGTCTTTAAAAATTCACGTAAAATTGTTTTTTTTTCTTTCCTTATGACAAACATTTCCGTCCCTATTATCTTCCCTCTACAGCCTTTTTATGCTTCCTTTCAAAGGAATTTTAAATATTTTTTGGCTTTTTTTGAAATTTTTGCTTTTTTTACAGGGTACTTATTGCCTAACACCTGCATCAAACCCTCACACATTACCTTCAAATTCTTTTATTTTTCTTAGGCTATCAAAAATTTCTTTTCTCACCTTGCAAACATGTGGCAAATCCGTTTGAAATCTCCTCTTAAGACAATTTATTTATAATAAAATTGAATAAATGTATTACATTAATCACGCGATGTTTCTTTAGTATTTTATTTGCCCTTTTTGAGATCAAAGATACTTCATCTAATGAAACTAGATCTGTTTTTCTGAATTCTTTTATAATTGAAGTTCAAAGAATTAAGTAACTCTAATATTTAAGTCTAAAGGTAAGCAAAATGTTTTAAGACTGGTCACTACATTCAGAGAAAATGTTGATGCTGCGCTATCTATAAAAAAAATGTTTTTTTGGTAGAATATTAGTTAAAAAACTATGATTTAAACCTTACTCAATTTTTTTATGATTTAGATTACCCATTAAAGTCAAAGAATAAATTGTGAAGGTTATTATTTTTTTTTAATACCCTTTTTTTTGGTGTAGATAAATGAAAACTTTCATATTATTTGTCATCAACTTATAGACGTTTCACAATCCTTTAAAAATTTAAGGTAGTACATAAAAAAAGCAAATTATAATCAGTTATTAAAATAAACAAGTTATAATCAATAAACGTTATGTATATATTTTGAATTTGATTAACCTTAGAAAAGTTCTTGTATTTTTCTAACTTTTAAGGTCATATTGTAAGACTTCAGAATTCAATTGAAGGGAGATAAGGCAAAAAGCATAAGTAATTTGTCTGTTACCATCATTTGTGTAAATATGTGTGTGTGTGCGCACGTGTGCGTGTGTATAAATATACATACATGCTTTAATATTATACAGTTGAATATGTAGGGCATTACACATAACCCTCTTTACTGCCCCCCAAAGCTCCCAAAAGACCCGCCACATCCTCCCCCCATAAGTTAAGGGAAAATTCATCTTGTTTCTACGTTGTTTTAATCCAATAAATATTGGGTCAAGCCCTCCACTGCCTCCCTGCCACCTCTTCACTGCCCACTGCCCCTCAACCGTCCCTCTACACCATTTTTTTGCCCCCTACTACCTTCTCACTGACCCTCTATTGCATTCACACAATTTTTCGATTGGTTTAATCCATTTTAATTGTTAGCGTGGAATTTTTTTTTTTTTAATTCAACTATAATATATGGTTTTAAACCTTACTGTCTTATTTTTATTCAATTTTTTACACTGCTCAGGAGGCAAATAGACACGTACTTAATACATAATGATAATACATACGAAAAAACTTAATAGTTGATCTACTATCTATTAATACAGTAACAATGATAAAAAATTTTTATTAGTAAATATAAAGTTGAATAAATAACTGCATTATATAATTTAATGTAATTTTTCCTATTTTTTATTAGGAAAATATTTGCATATACTTTTTAAAAAAAAACAAGCTTTTGAAAATTAATTATTCATTGTGTTAGAAAGATTTCTTTTTGAACTTAAAATTTGTTGATCTATTTCTCCACACTGCACAGAAGGCAAATAGACATACCCTATACATACGAACAATGTTGATAAAAGTACACGATAACGCATTAAAATAGCTTTTAACAAAACTGAAATGTAAGGTAAGCTTGATGTGGAGAGTTCATATTTTGTAAGAAGTTTTACAAACCATTGTACACTGCCAATAAATAGTATTCTTTCTTTCTTAAATAAATTTCTAAAATTTCTGTGGGGGGCAGTTAAGGGGTGGCAGGGAGGCAGTGGAGGGCTTGTTCCAATATTTATTGGATTAAAACAACGTAGAAACAAGATGAATTTTTCCTTAACTTATGGGGGGAGGATGTGGCGGGTCTTTTGGGAGCTTTGGGGGGCAGTAAAGAGGGTTATGTGTAATGCCCTACATATTCAACTGTATAATATTGAAGCATGTATGTATATTTATACACACGCACACGTGCGCACACACACATATATTTACACAAATGATGGTAACAGACAAATTACTTATGCTTTTTGCCTTAACTCCCTTCAATTGAATTCTGAAGTCTTACAATATGACCTTAAAAGTTAGAAAAATACAAAAACTTTTCTAAGGTTAATCAAATTCAAAATATATGCATAACGTTTATTGATTATAACTTGTTTATTTTAATAACTGATTATAATTTGCTTTTTTTATGTACTACCTTAAATTTTTAAAGGATTGTGAAACGTCTATAAGTTGATGACAAATAATATGAAAGTTTTCATTTATCTACACCAACAAAAAGGGTATTAAAAAAAAAAAATAACCTTCACAATTTATTCTTTGACTTTAATGGGTGATCTAAATCATAAAAAAATTGGGTAAGGTTTAAATCATAGTTTTTTAACTAATATTCCACCAAAAAAACATTTTTTTTATAGATAGCGCAGCATCAACATTTTCTCTGAATGTAGTGACCAGTCTTAAAACATTTTGCTTACCTTTAGACTTAAATATTAGAGTTACTTAATTCTTAGAACTTCAATTATAAAAGAATTCAGAAAAACGGATCTAGTTTCATTAGATGAAGTATCTTTGATCTCAAAAAGGGCAATTAAAATAGTAAAGAAACATTGCGGGATTAATGTAATACATTTATTTAATTTTATTATAAATAAATTGTCTTGAGAGGAGATTTCAAACGGATTTGCCACATGTTTGCAAGGTAAGAAAAGAAATTTTTGATAGCCAAAGAAAAATAAAAGAATTTGAAGGTAATGTGTGAGGGTTTGATGCAGGTGTTAGGCAATAAGTACCCTGTAAAAAAAGCAAAAATTTCAAAAAAAGCCAAAAAATATTTAAAATTCCTTTGAAAGGAAGCATAAAAAAGTTGTAGAGGGGAGATAATCGGGACGGAAATGTTTGTCATAAGGAAAGAAAAAAAATAATTTTACGTGAATTTTTAAAGACGTACTAAAGGGAGGTAGGGGGCGATCAGGAAAATACAACGGCATTCATGGCAAAAAATGCTTATAATGAGAAAAATTGAAACAGTTTGATGTGACTTCATGAAGAAGACCTGAGGAGCTGTGGGGCAACCGTAGAAAAGCTGAAATAAGTTTGGAGTTGGAAGATTGAGGACCGGTGTGTTAACGAGTTCTTCCGGCGGTAGTGGCGGATTTACCCAGTGTGCCTACCGACTAATAACTGACCTCCCCGCATGGAACAGGTCCGTAGGACCACTCCCCTAGAAGACAAAAGGGCAAAAGAAAAGAGGGAAGAAGAAAAATAACGGAGAATTTCAGAGGCCCGCTCTCAAAGGGATGAGAGGAGGGGCGCTTACGCATTTGGGTGAGGCTTGAACTGTGAACTATCGCTGATGTGTACATATGATGTATATATAAAAGCACCTATCAACCATTGACTTGGAACTCGGGGCTCTTACTGGCCACTTTAATAAATAATAAAATCTTTAATAATAACACAAACGCCTATCACCAAATGACCCGGGGGAGCTCACTGGCCACTCTGTTAATTAATAACACACGCGCCTATTACGCAATTACTTGGGGTGCTTACTGGCCACACCATTAAATGATAAGTTATTAATTAATAACACAAACGCCTATTACACAATCAATTGGGGTGCTTACTGACCACGCTAATAAATAATAAATTATTAACTAATAACATGAGTGTTTATTACCAACGGTCCTTGTTAAGTTTCACATTAAATTGAAATATTAAATAGCTGACTTTGCAACCATACGAAATAGTACGCTTTAGACGCTACATATTCATATTACAGTACAAAGAAGAAGTTCTTTTCTGTATATCATAATTCTTGTATTGTTAAGGCCTATTAATTAATAAACAATAAATTAAGGAATCTTTTTAAGATCTCTTTATCGTTGATACACGTTGCATCATGAATGGTTGCGATTCTAATAAATAATAATATGAATAAATAATTGATTACCACCCTAACTCATATCTCTCTACATATTAAACCTATAACAGCTATCATGTTTATTTATAGTTTTATATTCATTTTGTTTAATTGAATACTTTTCTAGATTTTTTTTTTTTAATTGTAAGAACATCCCTGGGTATTCGGGTGATAGGCACTTGTGTTATTAATAAACAACCTATTTATCAATAGATAAGCCAGTAAGTGCTCCAGGTCATTGGCTCTTAGGCACTTGTGTTATAAATTAACAATTTATTAATCAATTGATTGGCCAATTAGTGCTCCAGGTCATTGGCTCTTAGGCACTTGTGTTATTATTTAATAATTTATTAATTATTAGTGGGACCAGTAAGCGCCCCAGGTCATCAAAAGATAGGCGCTTGCGTTATCAATTAACAACCTATTAATTAATAGAGTGGCCAGTAAGCGCCCCTGGGTCATTGGGTGATAGGCACTTGTGGGCTTATTAAGGATTTTATTATTTATTAGAGTGGCCAGTAAGCGCCCTGGGTCCCAGGTCATCGGGTGATAGGCGTTTGTATATATACACCACATGTATACATGAGCGATAAGTCACAGCTTGGCTGGTGGCGTCGCTTATACAGAAGCGCTCTGAAGGTTGCGGTCGGCAGCATACTTTTGACCATTGGGGTCAACGCTGATAGGTTTTAACTAAAAATATAGATGGCACTATTTGTTTCAGAACTTTGTCTTCCATGCGTTTTTCGCCTCGCACATCAAAGTTATTCATGAATACATTGTCTCCTGCGTCATAACTAGTTTTACGCGACCCAGATCGTGCTACAATTTGCGCTCTCTGTTTGGTTTCCACTGTTTGAATTATACTTAGTTTTAGTAAGTCGAATCATGTTCTTAACTCGTGTTTGTACATAATAAACGCTGGGCTTGTTCCCGTAGCACAATAAGGAATGCTGCAATAATTAAATTTATCACAGCTTAAAAACTTATTTACAGCTGTTTCCAGCGTTTCTCCCCCTTAACTATTTTTGAAACCTTATCTTTGAACATTTGGACAAAATTCTTGGCTGTTCCATTTTGTAACTGTGGACCCACATCTGTAATGCAATGCAATGGAAGGCTGTGACGCGTAAGCAATTCTTTAAGAGCTTTAATAACTCTGTATGCTTTCATATTCTTATTAAAATTTATAACTTCAGGCCATTCACTGTAAGCATCTATGATTTCTCTCCCAACAAAAAATTGAAAAAAATACTTGAACCTAAAAACAATAGCCATAACTTTTTTGTCAACTATTGATCTTTTTAATTCGCTTTTTTAAATTTTCTTAGATACATATGCTATTGGTCTCTCAGAACCATCATTGTTCTTATACGATAAAATCGCTGACGAACCATAATCTGACGCATCGCAAGCTGGTAGATCCTCTTCTGCCGAGTCAAAATTTGCTAACACACGTGGCAAAATTATTTCATTTTGAACCCACTTCAAGGTAGTTTCATGTTCATTTTTCCATTTAAAATTTTCATCATTCATAAGATCTTCTAGTAAGCTCATTTTCGTAAATCTATTTTCTAAGAATCGCTTGTAAAAGTTAACCAATCCAAGAAATGACGCAAATTGTTTTGCATTAGTTGGTCGTGATGCGTTAATCATGGCATTAACTTGATAGATTTGTGTATTCTGTTTTTTTCCATAACAAATCCGAGCACTTCTATACATTTTTCCAAGAATTTTTGTTTTTCTACTTATAGCCTCAGACAACACTCCTCAAGCCTACTGCACACCTTTTCTAAATTTCAAAGATTCTTATCTGCAGTTTTACCCGTCATGTATACATTGTCTAGATACACGATGGGTCCGTCGATACCTCGCAAACGTTTATCCATTTTTTTCTGAACATCTGCTGGCACTGGTAAAACGCCCTCTGGAACTTTCGTGTATCCATACAGTCTTATGTGTCACTATCGTTAAATATTTAGAGCTTTCTTCATTAACTGGAAATCGTATATAAGCGTGTGCTAAATCTCATTCCGAAAAATAAACGCCCCCTTGCAATGTAGTAATAATATCATCGATAGTATGCAGCAGATACTTATCCATAATAATGAACAAATTTAACGTTAACTTGAAATCCCCACGAATACGTATTTTTCCATTACTTTTAAAAATAGATACGATCGGTGTAGCCCATTTACTTACATCTACTGGTTTTAGATGCCCTAAAACTACTAAACGAATTATTTCATTTTCAATGAGCAGTTTCATAGCATAAGGAACATGTCTGCACTTTGACGCAACCAGATGCGCATTGTTCTGTTGTACTTTTATTATATAGTCCCAGTGAATTGCTAAATGAAAAACTATATTAAGTAGCCAGCTTCTAAAAAATATCAGTATTTTTTATTATATTTATGTTTTAGTATGAACAAGGTCATTTTAACGGCCATAATCCAAAACATGTAAGCCACTGTGGCCCTTTCAACGGTGGTCCTATTCCCGGCAATACAAAGCATTCTAATTGTCGCGTTAAGTTAATAAATTTAACCCTTACATTCGTAAGTTTTTCTATAGCTTCGATAGGCATGTCGCCGTAGGCATTTAATCCAATATTAGTTTCTGAAAATTTACTATCAAGAAAATGTTTATCGTAAAAGTCTTTTGAAAAAATTGTAGCAAAAGTGCCTGTATTAATTTTAATAAATACACGAGATTCCTGGAAAATCAAGCTTCCCAGAAAAAAACCGTCATTTTCGAAAATTTAATTTAAATATTTTTCGCAGCTCTCTACATTACTTGCATACATTTACTTTTACACACACTATTCCTTCTCCCATGACTCTCTACATCAGCTCGCATATTCTCACTCGCACACACACTATAACTTATCTAGAAATAGAAGAAATCATTTCTGTGCGAAGAATCAGATGCCTTGATATCGTCGTCGGTGCTAATCTCCTTCCAAAAGATAAACTCTCTCCTTCCAAAAGATAAACTGCTCTTTTGTTCTGTGAACCTACTTGATATCTTCTACACACACTTGCTAAATGGCCTTTTTTGCCACTATTGTTACATATATAGTTACGGAAACGGCAATCTCCTCTCATTTGACTTTCTTTTTCACAACAATAACAGACCAGAATCTTTTTTCTGGCTAGTGAATTTGGCTACGTCTTATCTTTGCAGCCTCTATGGCCTTTAAATTGCTGCTTACGACGTAAATAAAATATCTGTCTTGTGTCCTTCATTTTCCAAAGCATTTAATAAGCCATTGCGTTTTTAAGATCAGACTCATACGTAGGTGCTAATTGTAAAGCTTTTTCATAATCTAAATAATCAATTTTGAATAATAATTCTAATTGCCTATTCTAATTCATTTGCCTATTGTCTCGCTTGGTAAAACTTGCATCGCTCCATCACTTCTGACAGCTTCAGTTTGAAATGAGTGGCTATCACCTTAATTATATCGTCAATTTGTTTGTATTTTACATTTTTGGATGGCATTAACTGTTTAATCAGCTTAAAAGTTTCCTGATCCACACGTGTCATTAATGTAGAGGCCTTTTTCTTGTCTACCTGAATATTTTTCTCTACTATGTAAAATTCGAACTGCTGAAAAATATCACCCAATCGTCTCTATCCAGTGAGAACTAAATTTTCACGTTATCTCCCGACACACTGTTTTTACTGTCTATATACGACTCTTCTGTAATTTCTATGCTCATTTCTTTACTGTTTTTACTGATCGTGCCTTTTTCTACTGGTTTCTTTACTGATGCTTCTTTTATTGCGTCTCTAAGCTTTTCTCGAAGTGCATTGAAATTTTCTGATTCTTCAAAATCAATATCTCGTTCATGTAACTCTTCAATAATTTCTTCCTTGTTTAACGTTTATGATAGTGACTTATATACGCTGTTGCCGCCATACTGCTTCATTATTTTGGATTTTTTAAAAAAAGCCCACAGTAAAACAAAGTGTACTCGTTAACCTTCAATTTAAGCCCATAAGAGTGTTTGAAGGTAAAATAAAATTTCGAAGGCACCAGTGATCCAACTGTTGCGTTTTATCCCATATTTAGACATATTTACATACAAAATGACTTATGCAGGCTGTACGTGCTTTAAAGATGTATAATTTTATCATAAAAAACATATGAAGACACGTATATATATATATATATATATATATACACATATATCTTCCTATATTATATAGTTTACTCAGTGGGGCATTCCACACAAACCCCCCACTGGCCCCCATTTACCCCCCACCGCCCCCCCACTAACCCCCCACAGAATATGGTAAAAATCCCTTATTTTCTTGCTTATTTTGACATATTGTAGTTTTTCTCAAAACCCCCCACAGCCCCCCACCGACCCCCCACACATTTTTTCATGGCCCCCCACCGCCTCCCCACTGCCCCCCCACAGACCCCCCACAAAATATTATATGAATAGTATAAAAGTATGGTATAAGTCTTTATTCAAGCCAGGGGGTTCAACCACGTATGGTTTCATGGGATAATAACAATGTATATTTTAATATTTAATCAAATAGTTCCAGATTACTGCACAATACTTTAATCAGCTAAACTTAAATACAATCAATTGTATTTCGATTTACTGGATCCCTTGGTTTCTTTGTAAGCATAAAGTTTTTGGTGGGCTGACTTTTTTTATTAGCATTTTGTAACGTTGCATTTTGCCAGCCCTATCAATGTGTTAAAGTCTATTACCACATTCCTACCAAATCACATGGAAATTTTGTATAGTATTTTTTCTCAAAACATCCCACTTTCCTCCACCTACCCCCTATGGCCCTCCCACTGACCCCCATGAATTTTTTCATGGCCTCCACTGCCTCCCTACACCACTTTTATGGAACCTGACCGTGATCATACCGTCTTTACCTATCTTTGGACAAAACTGTCTTATTGCCATGATTTATATCATCGTCAAGAAAAAATTAAAAGTCCTAAATTGATTCATAGGGGGTTGTTGCGCAAAACGTCATTATTTATACAACTAAGTACGTTTAATAACCAATTTATATGGAGTTAACAATATTTTGAAACCAAATAATATATACGCATATATTGGTGCCATAATTATTATATTATCATCACTTATATAGTCCTTTATGACACAATTCTTTTTTTTACATACATAAACTTAAGTTAAATTGAGAGTATCATTAATATAAACAATGAATGTTTCACATCACTTTATGAGTCGTCTTATAAAGCCTTATAAAACCACAAAGACTTAAGTCCATTTTTATTTTGTTTTTAATTAATGCTAAAATTGGTACGATAGATAAACGCAATTACATCCATGATATGTATTATTAATTAATAAATTTTACCTATACATAAAAAAATGATACTTAAATCATGTTATAAATATTAGATACATTGTTATATTCAAAAATTTCTTTCCAAACTATATTTTCTATCTCTAAACTGTTTTCTCTATCGACTTAAACAAAAATTTTATTTTTATTTTTGCATCTTGATAAAGCCACGTATAATTGACCATGAGAAAATAGAGGTTTTTTTAAGTATAATCCCACATTATCAAAACTTTGACCTTGAGACTTATTTATAGTCATAGCAAATGCTACAACAAATGGGAATTGTTTTTTATATAAAATAAAAGGTAATGATAAAGTATTTCCAGTATTTAATGTAATTCTTGGAATAAACTTTATTATTAATTTTTTCTCCCGTTACTATTTCGCCTTCTACGTTATACTTCAGTAATTAAGTAATTCACAATCGTGTACCGTTACATAATCCGTCTGATATACTCAAATTTCGAATTAACATTACTATTGTACCTATTTTAAATTTAAGTTCATGAGGTGGCAAGCCTTCACTAATGCTGTTTAACATTTCTACGGAAAAATTTATATAAATATTATCATCTGATTTATCAACACCTTTATATGTTGCAGTATCAATGCTGTAATAAGTTTTAGTTTCCCCATGTAATTTACTTAAAATCTTATTGTTTAAAAAAAAAGTATATTCATTATGTAAAGTTAGTATCACGTTATTGTCTAAACAGTTGCTGTAATTACCAAATATTTTGGTACAGACATCATCTGTTATACAGGATTTAGAAATGTTAAATGTTTCTATGTCCCCTTTTCCAATTCCTAACAATAATTTTAAAAATTCGTTATTACTAGAACGGATGTTATTTTGTTATCTTAAAATTTTTAAGAAGTTTTATATAAATGATGATTCAATAGTTTCTTCTATTATTATAGTTTTATTACCATTTTTTATAAATGGACGAAGGATGTGTCGAAAATCTCCTCCTAGTACTATTAATTCATTACCAAAACAAAGTTTTGTATTACACAAGTCTCTCAACGTTATACAACGATTTCAAGAGCTTTTTTTGGAATCATAGAAGCCTCGTCCCATATTATTAAATCAACTTCCCTTAATTTTTTTTTTCAGTTTTAAATTCTAAAAATGCACTTTTAATATTATCTAAGTCTAGAGGTAAACGAAAAGTTCTATGACTAGTCATACCTTTGGGTAGTTATACAGATGCAATTCCTGTCCAAGCCATTGACAAAATATTTTTACCTCTAGAAATAAAGTAATAAATGAGTGTCTTATATAGGTAGGTTTTTCTGGATCCACCAGGACAATCTATGAAATATACTTTTTCATCTTGTTCACAAATAGTTTTAAAAATTTTTTTTTAATTTTCATTTAAATTTGTATACATTATATCGAACATTTTTTTACTGTAAGATATTTCCTTAATATTGCAATTATTTATATAGTTGCTAATGGTTGGTGTCGGTAAACTAAAAGACTAACATGATTTACCTTCCGATACTAAAATTTAATTAATATGTAGAAGAGCACAATTATTATTATCATTATCGAAGTCTTCCGTAAAATATTTTCTATATTCATTCCATATTTAATCTCCTTGAATGTTTTCTGAAATCAAAAACCAAGCAAAGAATTGTCTTAACTGGTATGAAAACATAATTGTTATGGCTTCTTAAAAAATATTGTCGATTTCAGAATCATGTTCTATTAAACCCATTGCAATTGCAGTATCCCTGACATTTTTATATGTTATTTTATTATGTTTTTTAACGTCTTCAAACGATGTAGCCCCATGTAATTTATTTAAAATAAGTTTTAAAAAAAAGCGTTCATGATCTTTTGGAGATACTATGTTAATCTACCTATAGCAATATTTTAGTGTAACTTTTCTTTTTTCCTAAATTTTAAGTTTATTGTCAAAAATGTAATGTTCTGGAATGTTACGTATTTCAGCGATTTTGCAAAATCATCTACTTTATTCTATTCAAACCAAGCTGTAAGGGGTGTTTAATAATTTTTTATAACATTTTTTATATTACTTTCTTTAAATATGAGTTTTTGTTTATTTTCAAGATAAACAGCTAGATTTACAACCGTATGACTTCTACCACAAATTGGATATTCTTGAAGTCTCCAAACTGCTTTCATTGGACTAACATATCTAGCATCTACGTTACTACTAATTGTACTTTGTATTGATACTGCTTTGTATCGATGCACAATATTCGGAAGTTGGGGGGTTGGCGTGCAGTGCGCACAGGGGGGCGTGAGCCCCACTAGTATACATATACATACACTAGTGGGGCTCCGCCTCCCTGCGCGCTCCGCCCGCCAACTCCTCTTTTATTTTGTTATAAGTGTAATTTTTTCAAAGTTAGGTTTGTATTAATATTTTTTAAGGCCTTAAAAAATGATAAAATTAATTGTTTGTATAAAAATAATATGTTAAAGTATAGTTTACAGAATTAGAAAGACTATGGCATTTTCCGAACATACTCGGGAATAAATTTTCTATGCTGGGGTATGATTACTGGTTTGTTTTTAAAGAAATATAAAGAACAAGCTGCAAATTTCAAATAAAAGTGGTAAAGTTTATATAGACAGAGAGATGTGCCCTTAAATTTTTGTTGGTGAGCTTTATTATTTCTTCTAGTGGCTCCCTTTTTTAAATGAGCTGTCTATCCTGTATGTGTCAATAGATATTTCTGAGCTCTTATAACCATATATGCTTCCTGCGCGCTCTGCGCACCAACCCCCGTAATTGCAAATTAGATTTACGAAGTATGGAAAAATACCCGAATTATATTAATTGTTTCTTAAAATTTATATTTGTAATAAATGTATATTGATCATAATTAATTACATGAATTTTTAACCATCACTTTTAATTTCCCCTCACTAACATCAGCTACTACTATGGGATTAGTAGAACACGATTTTCAAAACAATATAATTTTTGAAGAACCATGTAACAATATGCTGCCTTTTCAACTACGAAAACTTTTCGCATGGTTTATTATGTCTAAAAATTTTTTTGGTGATATTATTTAGAACAAATACAAAAAATTTTCCATTGAAAATTGTAAAGATGATTAAAATAAAGCTTTTTTACATTTAAACGAAATTTTTAATTCTGAAAATATGTCTTGTAAAGATTTCAGTTTACCAGAACCAACAGAAACGATGAAAAACAATATTGATACTGACAATGATGAAAGAATATTTTGTAAACATAAATTCCATGAAACGTTTTTACAACTCAATCATGATGAATGTCGAATTTTTCAAGAAAATAATAAAATTAAAAAAAAAAAATTTTTTCATCGATGGTCCTAGTGGATCTGGAAAAATTTTTCTATACAAAAGATTAATTTATTATTTTGAATCAATTGAAAAAAAATTCTTACAATGGCTTGGACAGTACGTAATGTAAAAGTAATTATTTTGGATAAAGCTTCTATGGTACCAAAAAAAGCGTTAGAAATTGCTGATAGAACTTAAAAAGATTTATCTAGTGGTAATAAACCTTCTGGAAATAAAATAATAATTTTAGGTGGAGACTTACGTCAAATTCTCCCAGTAGTAAAAAACGGAAGCAGAATTACTATAGTTCGAGAAACCATAAAATTTTCCAATTTTTGGCCTTTATTTAATATTTTCTAATTAAAAAAATAATATACGTTCAATTGATAAAAAATTATCTTCATTGCTACTGGATATAGGAGAAGGCAAAATTAAAACTTTTATAATTTCTCAGACATTAAAAACAAATGATATGTGTTCTTAAATTTCTAATTATGATGATTCTTTTATAAGTAAAGCTATATTAACATCTAACAATAAATACACTTAACTTTTAAACAAAAAAATTTAAAATAATATGGTAGGAATATTAGTTACGTACTATAGTATTGATAAAGCAAATCACAAAGGAGTAGATAAATTAGACAATAATATTTATACCAATTTCTCTACAGAATATTTAAATAGTAGTAAAGAAAGTCTTTTTTCACACGAATTAGATTTAAAAATCAACGCTATTGTTATGTTATTACGAAATTTAAACATATCTGAAGGACTTTGCAATGGTACAAGATTATGAATTACAAAATTATTCACATACAACATCGAAGCTGGAATAATCTCAGGTAAAAAAAAAGGAAATAAAGTCTTTCATCTTAGTATAAAACTTAATACAAACAATTCTTCTTCACTACCATTTGTATTGTACAGAAAACGATTTCCATTTATCTTAACTCTTCTTATGGCTATCAATAATTCTTAAGGTCAAAGTTTTGATGCCTAAGGGTTGTACTTTAGAAAACCATTATTTTCTAATTGGCAATTATATGTTGCACTGTCTAGATGTTGAAACCAAAAAAAAATTTGTATTCCAGTTGAATCAGAAAACAAATTTGAAATTAAAAATATTGTTTGGAATGAAATTTTAGAGTTACAAAAAAACTATTCTATAGTTCATTACTATTTTCATACTCTCTTGCAAATTTTATCTTTTATTAAAAAAGCAAATTTCAGTACCGTCTAGTACTCAGATTTATGTAATCATAAACAATCCGTTTTTTGTTACATGTTTTCAGATACACCATCATGGATGCAAAATTTTATCAGTGTGATAAATGTAACTCGAAATTTTCAAATCAAGAGTGTCTATCATCGCACGAAAAAATTTACAAAAAAAAATTTTTTGTATGTGATCTGTGTAGCATTATAGTATTAAACAAGAAAAACTATTTGCATAACACAAAGGAATGCCAAAACATTGAAAAAATTCTTAAGAGTATTAAATGCGAAAAAATTAAAAAAGAAATCATCACTTACAGAGAAATTTAAAAAGTCATGAAAAAAACGTTCAAAAAAATATTTGTCAAAATTGTGGAAAAGGTTGTGTAGGGTGAACTTAATTTTTTATTTTTATAATAGAATTATTTTAACAAGCTCTAACACCTTAAAAAAAATTTCGGTGCTCTCTTGAGATCCTAAACAACAATTTAAAATTTACTGAGTCAATATTTAGTATCAAACTGTCTTACAATCATGGTAACAAAATAAAGTGTAGTTACGGGTGTACGGTAGATTGTGCGTTTACCCCTAAAAGCAGAGCACCTAAAAAGACATTTTAGAGTATGTAATCAAAATAAACATCGTAAGTAAGATAATATTAACGAAATTTGTTGTTATGGTCAAATAAAATTATATGTGAAAATTAAACTACTTGTAACGGTTAATATACAAGGCTTTACTAATATATTTACATTATATATGGGGAAAATGGGGGGGAGCGGGGGGGAGGTGGGGGGGAGCTTTTTAAAAAGTGGGATTACTCGAAAAATGCAAGAAAATGAAAGAATAACTACCTTATTTGGGGGGGAGCTGGGGGGAGCGGGGGGAGGTGGGGGGCGGGGGGGAGAAAAACCTCGCTCTTACTCTTACGACTATATAATATAGGAAGATATACATATATATATATATATATATATATATATATATATATATATATATATATATATATATATATATATTTATTCATCATCGCCCGTAAGCTCAGACATAGCATTCTTGCCTTTTTTACGTAAGCATAGTGTTAATTAGCCATCGGTGCACCTGAGTTATGACTAGATATTTATATACGTATATAAATATTTGGACCATCTCAGTCACACCTATGATTACGTTGACAAAGCGTCAAAGAAACAGTTTATCGACGTTCGAGAATCAAGAGCACAGGCGAAAGGGTAAGACTTAAATAGTGACCAGACGATCACCCATCCAAGAACTAACTGCGCCAAATACAGCTCAACTTTGGAGGTCAACGGAACTGCAACTCTACCGTTGCGCCACCACGACCATATGTGTGTATATATATATACATTTGTGTGGATACATGTAGATTATATTGTGAACATAAATGTTAAGGGATATTTTAACGCTTCAAAAATAAAAAAAAAACTGTCGAAGTACAGAGATAACTAATATTTAATTATTGTTAATTAACCTATGATCTCTTATGTATAAATATATAAGTTTATAACTATATGTATGTATATAAGTAGTATGGTACTATTTTACTGGTACGTAGTTAATTTTAAAAACACACAATATAAAATTTATACTAATCCATATAAGTTTCAAAAAACGAGTTATTTTAGAGTTAAATCTAGGGTTATTCATTTTTACTTACAAAATACTTCAATCACTAGCTTAAAACATAGTAAGTTTACTAGCTTTGCAAGAACACTAGCAATATCTTCTTTCACAATCTTTCTCGGCACAATTCACTTATTGTATAAAACCATTCCAAATACAAAGGTGACTACTCATTTCCTTCAAACCAAGCTCCCATGTTTAATGTCCTACGTCAAATCGTGTTATCTTGTTCACATGAGTATATTGATTGGCAGCAATGGCTCAAACAATGCTACCATAGCCATGTGTTCCGCAGGCACTCCAGTTTCTTCAGCTTTTCCTATGAGATGGTATGCTGCACATAAAGCCTTTATCATCCTTGACATGGAGATATCAGTTCAACCTTACGCATATGTAACTTCTGAAACTCAAGTTTATTTTAAACGAAATTATTCTGATCTATTTTATTCTTCATTTTTTATCTGACAAATTTAGACGTAAGCCGCAGTTATGAATTATTTGTAATAACATTTCACAATGATTGTCAAAAATTGTTTAAAAAGATGATTCGTGAAATAGATATCAAGACCTATTATTTCATTACAATATATCATAATTTTTGCCAAAAAATTATTCAAGTAAAAACATACAATATTTGGAAACATGTTGACCGTTTGGCCGACCACTGACTGATAGTTTAAAAAAAACACTGAAACTAAATGTAGAGCAAGCAGGGTTAGAGAAATCAAAGAGCGATAGAATAGTTACATATTTAGAGCAAATACTCTATTGCTCATATGTCTACATGGATTGGAAAAATGTATCAGCTTAAAATCAAACGTTGGATACAGTTGAAGAGGCAAATCTAATGCTTACGTTTCTCAATAACATTTTGCTGAATTTAAGGTAGTGCAAAAATCTTTGAAAACAAAAAATACAGTTTAAGATATTCTTTTTTATTAATGTACATCGTAAAAAAATTATTAAGAGTAGATGGTGTACACGGCTTTAAATAAAAACAATTTAAAATTTATTAAATTCATATGTTGTATTAAAACCCGCTGTAATAGTTATTTACGTAACAAGTGCGGAAAAGACGATTTCCCGCACGAGTAGTGATTGACTCACACGAGTGCCGGAGTTGACGGGAACGAGTACCAGTTGAGCACACGAGTGCGTAGCACGAGTGTGATCGCTAGGTTCGAGTTACCGTCACCGGCCACGAGTGCGAGTCTATCACACGAGTGCGGGAAATCGTCTCGCACGAGTTGCGTACAAGTTTTTTCGCAATGTGTGAGAAAAATA
This sequence comes from Copidosoma floridanum, assembly GCF_036245765.1. Classification (NCBI taxonomy): domain Eukaryota; kingdom Metazoa; phylum Arthropoda; class Insecta; order Hymenoptera; family Encyrtidae; genus Copidosoma; species Copidosoma floridanum. Next base: position 13,255,204 of record NW_028321885.1, read on the forward strand.
GGTACAAAATAGGTTTGAATTTTGATTTCCAGTGTGTAGCAAAATTTTTTTCGGTGTGTGGCAAAACCTTTTCCACACACCTTTTCCGCACACCGTGCGACAAAAACCTTTGCCACACACCTTTTCCGCACAGTGTGCGGAAAAACTTTTGCCGCACACCTTTGTCGCACACAATGTGGGAAAATCTATTTTCCACACTAATACCAGTGCGGAAAACACCCATTTTCCGCACACTATTGCGAAAAATACATATAAGCGCACATAAATTAAAAAAATGTTCTATTCTACGATTACTCTTAGGCTCACTAGTTTAAGTACATATGTTACTTACAGTACGACTATTTCTAGAATTCTTACGCCTAATGATAGGATTAAAAGGTTTCAGCGATTTTATTGTTGCTAAGAGTATCTGATGATAAATACGAACAAAGTATGTTAACAAAGAATAGTTGTTGTACATAAAAAATTAGAAATCAATACAATAGTGGTCGCGATTGCTAGAATAAATATTTTATAGTTGTTGTACATTCTTTTGGTACGTAAAAAAATAACTATTGAGTCTGTCGATATGATGTGATACTATAAAGGCAGACCATAGCTGTCAAAGTACACTCCATGACCTTTAATATCAACATTCATAGATATCCAATGAAAACCTAGCTTTAAGCTTTCATCCATATTAATTATGGGAGCGCACGGTCTTGCGCAAACAAAAGGTAACTGATCCGCAAAAAATACACTGGTTGTCTCTGCGGATATATTGCAAAGAGCCCTACGCAGTCGCAGCGAGTCCATAATAACAGATGTGTGAATTTTTTATAAACTGAAATTCATAACTACTTGACGATTTAAGTCTATTTCCAATATGTTTTTAAATTCAGCATACACAACGCAATTTATGGTTTTCGTGAGAGCTGTCTAGAAGCGTACTTCTATTCGTACTGTACCATTCTTTACTAAATTCCAATGACCTGCAAAATGTGACGAGGGATCGGGCGTAAAATCAAATGCAAACAGATAATACCCATTGCGATAGTCTTTTCTATGAATACTACTTTTCTTATTCATGCTGAAGATCCCGGTGCTTAAAAATAAAGTATGATATACTTCAACGTACGTAGGTTTGCTTTCTGTAAAAGTTGGTGGTAGCGGTTTACTAGGGTCTTGTACACTGTCAACGTATAACGACAAAAAATTCGTATAATAATTTTAAAAGATAAAAGGATTTATCTTTCTATCCCCCTGAAAGGTTTTGTTATCAACTAAACCTCAAATAATTATTTTGAGCGTACTAGACGTAAATGAACATCAACACCAGTCAAGAACAGTTTATCCTGATTAAATACGTCACAGTGTAACGAACCCATTAAATTTATGGTTTTCTCATATTTTTAATATTCTTGATGCTTAGTAAAAGCTAAATTTTTTTTAACTAGGTAGTTTATCTATTACACCAGTTACATGTGTTTTCCAAATATTTGTTAACAAATACGATTAATTTTGCCGCAAGACCGTAATTTAAAAGCGTTTCATATATGCTCTGCAAGATTAAACATTATTTAAGAGAGTTACGAGTTTTTGATTAAAACGTCAATCTAGTTTAATACAGAGTGTAAGAAATTGTTGACCGCAGCTACAAGTGCATCCGATCCTTGTCGAGAGGTGTCCATTCGTCGTTCACTCTGAGCATCGTATATCGGATGTGCTAAGTCGATATAATCCTCATTTTGAAAACTGATGACGAATTCTATGAGACTTTCGTCACTTAACGACAAAACAGCTTTGTAATGTACCCATCGGTCAGCTTCGAATGCTGTATGCGTGAGAGGAAAGAAGAAAAAATCCAACTCGCTGTTTCGGGAAGGATCCGTGGGACAATGTAGGAAAGACATCATTATCCAAAAATATGTACAGATCTTGATTTTTTATTTTTTACCACCTTTTTCTTTGTCTTACAACCAACTTTTGTTACTTTTTTGTTTGGTTATTTCTTCTTACTATTTTTTTCATTTTTCTTATGTGCATTTATTTTCTGCTTGGCTACTCTCGATCGACTTTTTTTTACGTTTTTTAACGAGACGTTCATACCGACAATTTATCTCAATACTTTGCTCTTCTTTAATATAGTAAAGCGTTGTATCCCGATTTTTCCTTCAGCTTTATAATTTTTTTGTAGCTTTATGTTACAAATTTTTACCTAATTCGTTTATCCGATTCTTGAATGTGTGTTTGAACGGTATATTATTCTCTCCTGCATTGTCATTTATATTTACTTCCACTTGTAAAGCTTCTTTTTCAACCACACAAGCACCTCTAACTATGCCTTAGCACAGCACTTTGTAATAGTCTGGTGAAAAAAAAGATAATTCATGCCCTTTCTGTCTAAACGCCTTCCAGAATCTTAAACGTCAAAGTCCCCTACTGCCATTTTCCAGATATCCAGACGTTTTGGAAAGCATTAATAATAATAAAAAAAAGTAAGACAATTATTTTTTACTGTACGAGTTCAAAAAAAAGTTATTGCAAAATAAAACCGTTCAACTAATATATTTGCTTGTTGACAGTGGTACCCTAACCAAAAATTAATTAAAAAAAAATTCTATACTTACAATTATAAGAAATAGTAACAAATACGAAATAGTAAAAAATAAAAAAAAATTAGAATATGCTAGCCCTGAAAAGCTCAAATTAAATCAACATTTCATACCAATGAAATCATTAACCAACTAAGCCATTCAAGACTTGCGTGTTTAAAAATTCAAATAAGGTACTACGACTACCTTGTAGGTAATAAAAATATACAATGCAATCATATGCATCGTTAGTTACCAAGACAGATATTAGTTTTTGCAGCATACTTATTTCATTTACCCTAGAAAGTAGTTGAAGAAAAGAGAGATTAGCGTTTAACGTTGCAACACCTCTTTCTTTTTAGTATAGTCGTGGTACAAATAGGACGACTCATATCTGTTATAGCCATTAAAACTAAGAAATTCAGGTCCAACACGTAGTTTTTGAAGTCAACTACTTGTCAGAGTGTGGGTTTGTTGCCCAGTGCAAAAATCAAGAAACGTTAGTCGCTGATTTAATAAGTAATAAAAAAAAATATAAGAGAAAGTTTCTATTTTCGTTAAATAATCCTGGAATCCTTGCAATTCATACAGCGATTGTTCCAGATTATTTGTTTATTAATTAAAGAGAGTGTTTTTTTTATATTATAGTTAACTATATTATAAAATAATAATTTTCTAATTCGATCTTAACTTTAACTATCAGCCATTGGCCAAAACGAATGAAATTAAATAATTCATTCAGTTATATTATTCTTACAAATTTTTAATCACCTAAAAAGGGAAAAGATTATTTCAGAATGAGTGTACATAAAATTAAAACAGATATGAAATATTTGTTCATAAATAATTTAATTCTAAAGTTACTTAGATTTTAAGTTTCGCGCTATTCTCAATAATATACTTCTATGGACAAACAGATAGACAGCACAAGGTAAGATTAATTTAAGTAAACTCTTTGTGAATGTCACTTATTTAGATCTCTGGAGGTACGTAAGCATAGCTGACTCTCTCAGATTTTTTTCAGTCTGTGTCCAAGTGTTTCCTATCTACAGAGGTAACTCGACTACTGGGGTATACACAAAAGTATTTATCTCCCAGTAAAAATCACAAAATCATTTACCTTATGTATGTATATATATATATATATATATATATATATATATATATATATATATATATATATATATATATGTATATATTCCAACTCCAAATCGTTGTCACTACCTTGGGTCGTCTTGTCAATTAACCTTGTCCAGGTAACGCCGTTCAACGGGTCCTAAGCGGAAAGTTGCCGAAAAACGTAGACAGGATCTTTAGTATCCTTCTTGACTAGGTAACGCCGTTGAATGGGTCCTAGCCAAAGAAGGAACTGCTTTTCTGCAATTACTTGGGGCCTTTAATTCCTTCATCATTCTACTTTGTGTAAAAGGTTTTTCAATTTTTTTGCTGAACGCGCTCTAGCATTTGCTTAGCGTATTATGCGCACATTACCCGTGCGGCGTTCAAATTTTAATTTCAATTTGGTGAATTTAACCTTTTTTTATTAATTATTTTTAAAAAAGTGAGCAAATAATAGAAACAAAATTGCACATTACAAGTTTCTAGGTGATAAAGAATGCCCCCTTGTAATATGTACGCCGAAACAAATGAGCTGACGCTCACACATCGAGCCATCTCGTACGTGGATTTATACTTATGTAAGGGATTCTACATATGCGTATATATATTAGCGATAACACCACACTATTACTGCCACCACTTTTTAGTAGATATGCCTTTTAAAGAAGTATTTAACTAACAAGCTTTTCAAAATATAATTAGTACGAAAAATATTGCCATAATAGATACCCACTAGTAACACCCATAGACTAGCATGATTTGCTATCCAACCAGCTGCGGAAAAATAGTTTTTGTTGAAAGATTTTTAAATAATTTAAAACTAATGGCAAATGTTGAGATCAACTGTATTTTATTTCATCATGCAGAGTGGCAGGATGGTTATAACAGTGGAAATTTTTGGAAAAATGGATGGCAAATTAAATTTCACGAGGGGATACCAAAACCCTATTATGATTCAGATAATTTAAACAATCCTCATCTTTAAAACTTTTAATCATTGACGATCTGATACATAAGTTGTCAAGTCATATTGTGGTAGAACTTTTTACAGAAGGAAGTCACGATTAAACTATTAGCGTAATGCTTATAACGCAAAGTATTTTTCATAAGTCAACTCCTTTGCGAGACATAAGTCTGAACGCGTCCTGTATCGAAGTATACAAAAACCCTCGTGATCGTGCGGAAGTACAACATTTAGTGGGACAGACACATTCTGAAGATACGAAATTTGTGCAAGAGGCATATCAAGACGCAACGGCTAAAGATCATGGATATCTTATGATTGATGGCAAGCAAGACGCTTTGGATGAGATGAGGTTTCGTGCAAGTATATTTCCCGATGACCAGTATCAGTAATTTACCTGCTAACATATGCTACAAGGGCATTCATGCATCTGAGATAAATTAACAGATAAAATAGTCAGCAGTAACGTTCAGCTCTCAGTCTTCTTTTAACTATGAAGCCACCAACATCGAAAAGCGGGTGTTTTAAACAACCTCCTTGTTGTTTAGACAAGCCTCGCGAAGCTCAAGTTCAAGAGAAGGTACACTGCAATTTAAAAAGCTCTTACTCATTCTAATAGAAAATAGAGAGTTGCATTGCTAAAAAAAGAAGACAAAAAATTAGTCGACTGCTTATGTAAGTGTGTTCTAAACGCTCTCAAAGATGTTGTTTCTCTGAAAAACAGTAAAAAAAAAGTTTTAAAAAGTTTACAAGTATTTTAAAATAACTAATTGCCAGAAGTAGATGTAAAAATTTATGAATAAGTGAGACGAAAATTTTATTTTAAAAGGGCAACGGCTTTTGACCGATAATATTGCATCCTATTCTGAGTGAAATATTATCAAAAATATTGTGAAAATAATAAAATGGAAAAAGGGAAAAAAATGATTTTACTCTCTAAAGACCAGCTCGAAAGATTAAGAAGAGAAAGCACTACCATTGGTGCTAACCCTAGTCCATATACCCCAACTACCGCCAATAATTTTGTTGCGCAACCAGTCTTACAAGCCACGCAGACAGTCGGAGATAATTTTAGTCGGTTAGAGAACTCGATAGAAAAAATTCTAAATTCCACTTCGTATCGTAATAAATACGATAAACTAAAAGAATACTTGTAAGTATTGCACAAATATTTATACTTTATTAATAAAAAGCGTTAGCCAATACACACTGCAGCATATGAGGTTAAAAATATAACTACTACAGAAGATTACAGTATGAATTATAAAATCATTGTCATTACTGTACATAAAGCGTACCATAAGAAATCTACAGTAATTTGTAAAGTCAAAAAAACTGAATAATTGAATTTTATTGACTTAATTAATGACGCTGCAAGGCGAAGCAAAAATAATAAACTGGTGGGTAGAAAAATATTTGGTAGAGTACTTTAAGAGATAAACACTTCTAAAGAACTTGTGGGAAACCCCGACCTCTTGGAAATCGTGGACTGCGACAGTGAAAGTTTACTATTAATGGGGCGATTAATAGGAAGTCGCTTGATAAAGACGAAAAGACGTTTGAAAACGAATGTTTTTAATTACCTTTGAAAAAAACTGTACCCCACAATAAATCTAATAATGATAAGCATGTAATACAATCATCTACATCAAAAATCGAGTGGTGTTAAAAATTCGCTACGCTATTAAAAAATAATAAGTACGTTAGAAAAACACTATTTTAACCCACGCCACGAAGCAGCATTTTCTGTTGCTCGCAGTTTAATACGAGTGAATAAATACATAATCTCTTCCAAGAAAATCAAAGACTGGCTGCAAAAATATGATGCTCATACTTTTTATAAAACTATTCAACGAAAGTCTCCACGATTGGTTTGCGATGTTAACTCTAGAGATGAATTGTGGGAGGTCGATCTCATTCAACTTGCGTCATTAAAAAACTACAATGATGGAGTGTCTTTTATTTTAATTGTCATCGATGTATTAAGCAAGTTTTTATGAGTGCAATCTTTAAAAGATAAAAGCTGTCGTAGTGTAACAGAACATTAAAAAAAAAATTTTTGAAAATAGTAAATCTCGTTTCCCCTTGATGTTATGTAATGTAATGATGTTACAAACGGATCGAGGGACTAAATTTTTAGGCCATGAATTTTAATGGTTTTTAATAGACAATGTCATAAAATTTTGAGTTGCCCAAAACCCTGATGTTAAAGCTGCCGTAGTAGAACGAGTCATTCCAACGTTTAAAGAGCGTATGTACAGATATTTTACATATAAAAATACGTACCAATACTTACACGTTTCACAAAATTTAGTTAATGGGTACAATAATTCCATCCACTCTACAAGTAAGTAAGCACTAAGTAGTATAACGATATATAACGCACATATAACATGACAAAATTTAGTCAATTTGCGACAACCTCGAACAATAGAACGTCACAGTCCAAATAAAGATAAATATAAAGTAGGTGATTATGTTCGTATAATTCGCGATGAAAAATGTGTTTAAAAAAGCGCAGTAAAAACCTGGAGTGAAGAGATATTTAAAATGACTCAAATTCCAAAAAGACAAAATTAACGTGTGTATGAGCTCAGTGATTTAATTGATAAAGAAATTGAGAGGTTTTCTTACTCTTAAGAAATTAACCCTGTTTACAAAGAGTATGCCTCGGAGCAGGAGCATAAAATTAACAAGATCTTGAAAACAAGAGGAAGAGAAAAAAACAAACAACACTATATTAGTTGAAATGGGTTACCCTGAAATACTTTGCTTATTGAATAATTCAAGAGATTCAAAAACCAATGCATCATAACAAGTTTACGGTAACTTTACCTAGTAATAGTAATATGAAATTTTTTCCGAATAACACTACAACAAATAATTTTACTTAGTTACCAAAATAAGTCAAGCTAATTGGTAATTGGGAGGATGGAATTTCCAAGATTTATATACACTTCACTATTTTACATATTTGGCGAGAAGAGGCAGTGATAAGCTAACCAGATGAAGAAAAAGAATGTTGTATTCAGCATGATACCTATGATTCTGTACATAGTTTATGTGAAGAAATAAATAGAAAAGGGTCAGAATATCATCGTAAAGATAAAAAACGTCCGCAGATAATTTATGATCATCGAGATGGATTTGCATTTATTGGTTTTTTAGTAACAAGACCAAGACGTACAAAAACATGTAGAATATCTCCGGTTATATCTATTACAGTGAGGTAAGTTATTAGGTTCGAGAGAGGGTTGATAAAGATTGAAAGCGCCCGTGCTGAAATGAGAGGGTATTACAGGTTATCGTTTCATGGTAAACAGCCAGCAAGCTTATGAAGAGTGGTACCTGATCAACTTCTTATCTATTTTTATATATGTGAATCAAGTGTTGTTGGTGATACATTTGCACCCTTGCTGAAGATAATAAATTTTGATGCTAAGAAAATTTATTTGGGAAGCACAGTTGTCAAGACAAATACATTATGTGCTCCGAAACAGACAAGTCAAAATAAATGAGGCAACGCTGCATGAGGCTAAAGCTCTCTGTTTATCTATACATATAAGTATAGGTACGTCAGGAGGTTATATTGTACGTCAACATTACGTTAGTAGTAAAACGTCTGCCGTTGTAACATCTTCATGGACCTTCAAATACACACTTTTAATTTGTTATAACTAAACAACATGTTTTTGCGCATGCATTAGACGCATTGATAAAGCAATTTCTTTTATTGTTATTTTTATGCATTTATGCATTTTGGTAAGTCATAAACCTTGAGTTCTTATATTGAGCTTATGAATTTGGCTTCATTATTACCGTACATGTGAATTCTCTTGAGATTTTTAGTAAGTGTAATAAGGCGATATTTTAAATCACTTATTGTGATTTCATCTTCAAAACACTCTATTCCATGAACTTCTAGAGTGCGGTGATTATTATATTTTCATATATTGTAAGGTAAATCTTTCAATGGGTGGGATGGTTTGATTAACCAATGATCGATGACGTTTGCGTGTATCGATACCACTGCAACTTCTTTTGGTATAAAATGCCTGTCAGAGTCGTAAAACCTTGGATGTATATGACAAAATCCATCGTGGTGAACCACTACACTGTCTTGTAATATTTGTTCTCCGAACAAGATTTTTGGTCACTGGAGGATCGATTGGTCATACATTTTTTTTACGGGGGAAAACAGCAATTTCTTTTTTTTTCGTCTTGTCCCTTCCATTAAGGAGTGATGTCTTCTCTTTTATAGTAGCCTTTTCCTTCTTACTATTTATGATGGAATACTCAGTAAAGAACAGGTTCCAACTTGCATTTATAATATCATTTTACAGAATGTGGTGACATCTTCCTTTTATGTTTGAAAAAATCATCAATAATACTTATATGAGATTAAGTGTGTTAGAATGATGTATACGCAAAATTTTTTACAACAGTTTCTTCCTTTTCTCTCAGTAGCAAAGGTATATAAGTATACACAGGATTATGTTTACATCTTGTCTGCTGCGTCTGCTGTCATCAAAATATGGAAATATATGCACAACTCAACGTGATTGTTTTCATTTTAGATTATGAAAGAATAATAAAAAGTTTTTGTTATAGTTCAAAGTGCTCATTGAATTGACATGGTTTTTTAGCTGAAATTATCTACAGTATATATTCTGTGATCAAGTATTTATTAATAAAATACTTTCAGCTATAAGATAATAAGCACATGTAACTCAGTAATCTTTAAAGGAGTGTCTTCACTGTAGCATATTTTGTTTACTAATTAAAGTCTTTTTGTTGCAATATGCCTTTCAAAATTTTAGAAATTTTTAACATTATTTACCCAATCCGTTGGGTAAACACTTGTATAATGTATTATGCTTATTTTTTGTTAGCTTTACAGCTTTTACATTGCTTAAATGTTATGATCTCCTATGATAAATACAAGAATGTATTACTATATACATTTAATATAACATTTAGGAAGAAAGTTTTCTCTCTTAGTATTGTAGGTACACTTTCGGAGAAATCAATCACAGAAAAAGAGGCAATGCGCATGCGTTGATTAGACAAGGACACAGGGGGACTCGTGAGTAGCCTTCTCTCTTGCTTCGCATATCATGGCCACTCACAGGCTATCAGATCCCTGGCGTGCTCAATTCTAATATCTCTATGCCTTTATCTTAACAAGCCCTTTCAAAAATTTCATAAAAATGAGTATGCTAAGAGTAAATGAGATAAAAAAAGCAAGTGACTCACCTTTCAAAACTATAACTATGATCGTTTCTTTTTTTACAGCGTTGGTATATTATACATGTTTGTTACAAAAATTTTATAAGAAAATATTAAAAAAAACAGAAACAAAAGGTTTAAGATTTGGAGGAAAGCTCTATCAATAAAAAAACCTTTTTAAATTATTGTAACAAAATATTTTGTCTTTATCTTTTACAAGTGCATACCAACCGACGTACGACAGTTATTTTGACATTTATCATCCTGTATTGCTATTACATAAACATCTGTTATTATATTTGTGTTAATTATAAATAAAATCTCAGCAATTGTAACATTCTTAAATTCTTAAATATTATCGTTATACTCCACCGAGCCATGATAATTTATCAAACTTAAACTTTTAAAATGAGCTATGCATTTTACGTGAAACAGGATATCTGAAAGTTGTTTTATGATTTACGTTTTTCCATACAATTATCAGTAGGCAGATATCTGTTTCTTATTTTCTAATTCTATCAATGCGTGAAATAATAAATGCCTTAATAAGTCTTGCAACGTCTGGTGAGAAGTAAGAAAGCGTACACATTCGTGAAATTTACATAATTTTTCAAAACATGAGGGTTTTGATAAAGAACAGTATGTTTTAATCGTGCTCAAGAAATCTATAGCATACAAATTAAGGTATCGGATTAGTTTAATTAAGTAATTGTCATAAATATAAGAACAAATTTTTTTTTCGGAATCCATTTCACAATAACCTTATTTTACGTTTATGTTAAACTACGTCAATCCATCGGCCGTAATATCTTCTTCTCATCAACATTAATAAATTACACCGTTATAACGCAGCTCTTTATCTAAACGTCAAATTTTATGAATATGAATTTTTCTAATACGATTTGTGTCACTTAGATGTAAGAGTTCCGATATTCTAATTTTTTTTTAAATATGTGCATCTAAGAGCTTATTGTACGGTACAGTGTTCAACTGGTCGTCAAGTTCCGAATTTTCAACGGGTTTTTGAAGTCTCCACATGACGCTCGACTCCTTAAAATACTTCAGCACTTTTACATATTCAAAGAACATCTCAATTAAATCAAGCTTAATTAGATTTTCATATATTTTATGATATGCTCTAACTTCTACATCTCCTTTGCGTTCAACAAGTATTGACGCCTCTAATAATCGAGGTAGTAAATGAAACGAAGCAACGTGTTCTGTGGTTTGATATGCAGGATAGAAATTCGGATTTTCGTGAGACAACAAAACAAAAATAATATACAGTAACTGACTGCTTGATTAATTGATTTAATAAAGAGCGCATATGATTGTACACGCAGTGCTTGGCCGCTTACTAAACGCTCGACATTTGGGTAAAATTTGAAAACAAACAGTAACTATCTGCACTTGACACAATTTCAACGTTACTGACAAAACTGACGCTTTTTCCGCCAACGACGAGGCCCTTCAAGTGCTGATGTTGATGTTCCTGGCAATTATCGACCAACTGCTTACGTCAGGGCACTGCCGATGACAATGAGGTTGGTAGGTAAGTCGTTTTAATACAAGAAGCACAGGTCTGACTATGTTGAGGGTGGCTTGTCGATAATCTGCTCTGCTGACTGCCACGCAAGACTCATTGTGTGCTCCAGTCATCTAGTTTGGCTCACTCAACCGTTGTCTGCACTAGCTCTAGGTCTACTGAAACATTGCCCTGCGATCAATATTTTTGCTACCTCACGCTGTCTTTGAAGCACCCGAAACGCTACACACACGCATTGACACCATGAGTTAGCCCCGTAACAACACTATCTCTTTCACACGTCCATACCGCAACACACATTCTAATCATTCTCGACATAACGAAGATACGACACACTCACATGAACATTCCACCCGTTTTTTTGCTGCCAAGCAACAATAAAGTTATTCGTTAAATTTAAATTGAAATGATAAGTAACAAACAGATATCTGGAATAAAATTAACATTTATTTTAACAGCTTGTAATGTACAAAAAATAAAAAATTGACTAAATAAATAAATAGATCTATACCAGTCTTTACATATTAGATAATTCTATAACGCTAACATCCGCAAATCTCGATCCTCCTATGTTTGACATTAGAATTCAACTTGACATGACGTCACCTCACGCAACCCATAGCTTAAAAATGCCCTCCGCATGACCCACTGCCGCCCACCAAGAGAAACCCAAACAGATAGTTATTTCCTCACCTGTGTCAATTTAGCCTCAACGTCCTGATTGACAGGTAGCTTTACTAACTTAATTACCGGACATTTAAACTCTGAACTAGCTGTCTTGACCCTTACGACTCTGGCTACACCATTTCGACTAGGAAAGTTCTAAACTACTCGTTCCAAGGGCCATCAACCAGCAGGTAGCAATTTGTCGAGAAGAACTACCACATCACCTTTTTTGAGATTATCATTCTGCTTTAGCTACTTATGACGTTGCTAAAGATGATGAATGACCTCCCTCTGCCAGCGTACCCAGAATTAACAACGCATTTGAGTAACCACATTTCATCAATAATAGAGATTTCGACTATCACCAACATCCTTACAAGGCTCCAAGATGGAAAGAGGAGCAGAGCCAAATAAAAAATGGCCAGGAGTAAGAGCAATACAATCATCACCTACTAAACTCATTGGACATAAAGGGCTAGAATTAAGGCAAGCCTCAATTTGAGTAGTTATGGTCGCAAGCTCTTCATACGTCAAAGTGCTCTGACCAACAACACGCTGAAGATGGAACTTAAAACTTCAAACAGCTGCCTCCCAGATCCCTCCGAAATGAGGCGCTCTGGGAGGGATAAGCTTCCATACAATGCCTCGCTCCACCACATGACACACTTTAACTTTCATGTCCCGAGAGTTTTTACGAAACCGTGCAGCTATCTTCTCGGCGGCACCTTGAAAGTTTGTGCCGTTGTCCGAGTGAACTTGTGACCAGACACCCCGTCGGGAGATAAACTGGTGTAATGCTGCTAAGAAGGCCTCAGCAGTCAAGTTAGACAAAACTTCAATATGCACAGCCTTAATCACCATGTAAACAAAAATCGCGGCATATCCCTTCACCGACCGAGCTCCACGACCCTTGGGGAACTTTACAGCAAATAGACCAACAAAATCTACTCCCGTAATGGCAAAAGGTCGAACTGCCTGCAACCTGAAGTCCGGTAATGGTGCCATTTTTTTTCACAGATCGAGCAGCCTAACGGACACAAGTCACACAACGACGATAAACACCCTGAATTAATTAAAGTCCACCTATAATCCAAGAAAATCGATTTAGATAACTTCTCATCTGAGAAACACTGACAGGCATAGTGACGAGATGACAATGCTCTACCATTCTACAAAGAAGTGGCTTCTTACTGGGCAAAATAACCGGGTGCTTCTCCTCGCAGAACAAGGGAGCATTATGAAGCCGTCCACTTACTCTCATTAAACTATCCTCCGTGCCATCCATCCGTGCAGAGCACGCTCCTCCAATAAACGATTGACTTCTCGAGTGAAATGACGCCACTGAACCATCTGAAAAAACGCAATTTGCGCCGCCCGCCAAGCCAGAGCTCACATTGAAAGAAGACCGTCAGCCCGATTAAGACTTATGTAAAACTTCCACCCAAACAACAATGCAAAAGCCTAAGTATTGCCGAATAACTAGAAAATCGCCTCAGGATCTCCATCAGTTCATTTTTCAGAAGCTCAATGGATACACTAACGACCTCCAAAGCTGCAAGGGCAGAGGCTGCCCATAATTCCCTAACTGGCTCAGACCTCGCACTATAAGGTGGGCCACTCCGAAGCAACGACGGACCACATCACCACAGCTCAGAGGAAGCTGCTAAAACAAAGTGACGCCTCGCATGGCCAGATCAGCTGAATTTTGAGTTGATGGTACATGATTACAAGGTACTGACAGAAAACATGTCAGAAACTAACTAACTCTATAAGCAACAAATACATGCCAACGTGATGGGTGACCCTTGAGCCAATCTAATACCACTCGTAAACCAGACCAAAACTGGATAGTCGCTGGCTTAAACTCTAAGTGCTCAATAATGAATCGCACCAACCGAACTAAAAGATCGGCTCCACAGAGCTCTAGTCATGGAAGAGACTGGGTCTTGACCGGAGCATCCTTAGACATAGCCATCAGCAATGTTGACCTGCCATTTGCGCTCACACAATAAACTGTAGCACAGTATGCTCTCTGAAAAGAACTACAAAAGCCATGCAAACTCCAAGCTTCTGAGTCAAACAAATTTATGGGACGGGTAATCCTGATTTCTTTCAAACTTACTAATGAATTGCAAAAGTTTAATCAGCGCTATCTAAGATTATCAGGAAGCTCTTCGTCCTAGTTTAATTTTGCCAACCAAAGGTTCTGGATCAATATTTTTGGCACTACTATGACAGGTGCTAAAAATCTCAAAGGATTAAACAAGTGAGCTGTTTCCGATAAAACTAGTTTTTTTATGACATGCATCAACAGAGCAGGAAGCTCCAGTATAAAAGAGAACTTGTTTTTTCGAGAATGCCACTTTAAACCTAACGTCGATACGAACTCGTACTGCTCAACCAAACTTCATTACTATAAACATCATTAATGCCCTTAAGTTACTCTTGAGCATTTGAAGCCCACTTGCTTAAATCCATCTCAGCACTAGCTAACAACCTTACTAACTTGTTGCGACGACGACGAGCCATTTCTAGTGTATCAGCTCCAGAAAAAATGTCATTAACATAAGCCTGTAAACGAAGAATGGCAGCAACCTCAGGATGCCACTTTGCACCTTCCTCGGCTAGTCGAAGTAAAGTGCGAACTGCCAAAAACAGAGCAGAAGCCGTGCCGTAAGTAACAGTCAGCAACTAAAAATCCTGTACTAGCTAGGAAGCACTCGAATGCCAAAGAATGTGCTGCCACTTACGATCTTCAGGATGCACAAGCATCTGTCAAAACATCTTTACAAAGTCTGTTGTAAACACGAAGCTATAAAAACGCCAACGAGTTATCAAGGCTGAGATGTCAACTTGCACTTTTGGTCCAGAATGAAGAAGACTGTTAAGAGCCTGACCATTTGTGCATTTCTGCGAGGCATTAAAAACTACTCTTATTTTGCGATGGGTATTATTTCGAAATACGGTATCATAAGGCAGATAATATGACGCAAACTTAATTTCAGCTTGGGGCGTCACCTTCATGTGACCCAATTCCTAATAATCAGTCATAAACGACAAAATGACCAGAACTATCACGATAAGTAGTCCTCCTAAGACACTCCTCACAATACTTATCCTCGGCTAACAAGATAAGTCTATCAGGAACCTCCTCTATATCCCAAAACTTGGAAACCTGATAGATATCGAGAATCTGAAACCTCGACCACATGAGAAGAAAGTGCTCGAGACCACTCGCTAGGAACAATTAACTGATTCTCAAGAAAAAAATCATTATCGAATTTTGAAGCCAAAGAGCCGTGACTTTACGAGAAGCACGAGTAAAAATTGACGACCCAACTCCCCATATAGCAATCGATACCTTGCGATGAGGTAACAGCAAGCAAGACGTCATGCGCTCAGAAAGAAAATAACGCTCTGTGGCAGGATCAATCAGCGCCCAAATCGCTCTCGACTCACCAGATTGATTCCGAATAATAACGCTCACTGTGGCTAGAAGAACTCGACTACCGATGGACACTGCAAAGGTAAGAGCTGATCTCTCTATCAGTATAAGAACCATCGGACGCAGTAGTTTAAGCCTGGTGTGCGGCTGTTTCTGAAGCGATCAGATTCAATCCCACTGACTGTTGCACATGGAGAAGTGAGTAATGGCGCTTACCACAGAACTGACAACTGCGCTTCGATGTACAGTTGGCCATGCGGTGACACTTACCTAGACAATTCAAAAAGAGCTGTTCTTTCTTACAAAATTTAAAACGCAATGCTGTATCTAACTCTTTAAATTTTTCGCACAATTACAAATTATTTTTGTTTTGGCAAAATACGGACGACAAATTCAAAGTATCTTGTGCTACATTGGCGGCAATGGCTCGAAATTGATTTTCACTCATATTATATAGCTTTACACTTGGTTGATTTCGCACACGAATTTCACTCTGTGAATTTGACTAAGTTTGATTCACTGATCTGATTTGACACTCCAAAAACGATATCACATCTTTATATTAAGGAAATTCATCCTTATTCTCTTGAATCACGTTCCACGACTCTTTAGTACCCGGATCAAGCTTACAAACAATACAATGAACAATAAAATGATTGCACTGTTCTATTGGTCAATCGAAATCGAGGAGTGCTTGCATAGTCTCCTCAGCTCGATCAACGACCACCGTAAGGTCCTCAACGTTTCGCGCCCTTACTACAGGTAATTGAATCCAATTCTCCAAATGCGTAGTAAGACGCAGACGCCGATTATAGTACCGTCTCAACAAGGGCTCCCACGCGATCTCACAATTGACTTCGACGACGGCTAAGCCTTTCAATGCTTGTGCAGCTGCTCCTTGCACCGAATTTAGTAAGTGCTGCAATTTTGCCACGTCCGAGAGACGCGTCTGCGACTTCATCACAGCCTCGAATCGCTGCTTAAAGCTCTCCCAGTCCTCCTGTCCGAAGAACGTGGGTAGCGAAAGCGTCGGTCGAGAAGAACTTAACCCATCAGATTGAAAACTTTCCTGCAGATTAGTTGGATCCGTTGTCAGATTTGGAGGTTTAACTTTTAATTCTTGGATTTTAACAATCAACTGCCCACGAGCATCTAAATACGCATTTTCTGTACGCAAATAAGCATCTCGAGAAAAATAATCATGTCTACTAAGTTCCGATTCGTACCCGTCAAAGCATACTGCTCGAAGACAAATTTTGACCAATACTGCTCTAGTAACTGAGCGCGCGATTCAAGATCATGTATCGTTTGTTTTGAAGGACCGGCTTTCTTAAATGTATTTTGTGAAAAATTATTTATCGGGTTGGCGCGCTTTACTTGCTTAGTCATATTTTCCTCAGCCACTGTGCTATTTCGAAATGTCTTACGAATTTAAGCAATCGTAATAATGACAAATGAATACGCTCAAAAAACGATACTTTACACAGCAAAAATAAAACGAAATGATTAACGACGAAGTACAAAACGAAAACAAATGTATTATAAGCTTCTGTTAAGATTGTATTTATACTTAGCTTTCAAAAACTCCCAAAAGCACTTGTTAATCGATGACCTCTCGACCTGTATTGCTCGTCAACGAAACCTTTCTGCGAAATTTTTCCTAAAACGAATTTAAACATAATTTTGCTACAGAACGCAGATCCGGTTTTTTTTTAAGTTGCTAATATACAACTCAATACCTTCTTTATGCTAGTAATTGCTAATGAATTCTAAATTACTTTCTTCCATTTTAACCGTACTGGGCCACTCACTCGCTTTTTGTTTGATTCTCAAAATAGTATCTATGTACTCTGTAAATAAGCCAGCACTTTGAGAAATAGGATCGTATTTAACAACTTCATATCACAAAATGACATAAATTTTTAATAATTTATACCCAAGTTCTAGAGCTTTTTTTTATTTTAACGGATGCCTATGTACTTAAAAAGCAGTGGACCTACAAGTAAACGACTATTCATTTTTGTTGGATGTATAGGGTGAAATAAATTTTGCAGCAGTAAAATTGTGCAGTTTACTAAGCTCTTGACTTTTTCTTTGAAATTTTCAAAGTTTTTTCCTGATAATTTTTAATAGTCATTGCCAGAATAAATTTTTGCACGTCTTAGTTAAAATGTACTTGTCTTACAAATGTAAGGGTATAGTGCGCAAACGTTCCAATATTTTGTCCTTTCAGTATGTTTAACCGTAAAATGTGTAAAAATATTCTATGTATGGCTACTGTAAAAGACATCTCGAGGGTTAAAAGTACAGATTTCTGCAATTAAATGACTTTTTATATAGTCTAAATACTCGCTACTATTTTTTATAAATTTGTTGAAATCGTGCTCCCACATCTTAATTATTTGGTAGCCGTAGTCTTTTATTTTAGAACTACTTTTTATAGTATTTTCACATCGTTCCGTTGAAGTTTTATTATTATTCAATTTTTAATATAGATCTTTGAAAAAACAACCAATAGAACCACGAAAATAACACCCACAATGCTCAAATACGGTTCCTTTCAGATTTCTTGTTTTTATTTGAGGTTTTAAATTTTCATCAACGAGAAGACCTTCTGTTAAATGATATTCTCGTGATCTACCTGCATAGATGATTTCTACGTTCCTTACTTCTTCCTCCTACAGAAGCCAGGGGATGCATTTTTTAGTAAATCCCTCTGCGCGTGTATACCCAGTTGCAGGAGTTATCCCAATTGTATCTTTTTTTAAAAACTTTTTCGGTATACTACGGAACATGCACTTGCTACGGTCACGCTTTTAACAAACGGATTTACTTTTCCGACTTGCATAAAAATTTTTCAAAAAGCAGTGCAAACTTCGCGTTATATTTTAACACCTAGCACACTATACTCAACGAGTTCTTTTTCAAAGTAAAATTTTACATTTACTTTTGAAGTTAATGTATCGTATCATTTAAAAAACTATGCACGATCAGACTTCCATTTCGTACGCGTAGGAAAAAGGACGTGCCCATGCTAGAGTGGCTAAGAAAAGTAAATAGTAAAGAATAAGTAAGTGTAAAGTAATAAAATAAAGGTGCATAGAGTTGTGGAAAGTAAGCAAAAGTAAGTGGAAAATTGAAAAGAAGTTAAAGTAAAGTAAATGGATGAAGTAAGATTAGTAGTCGAAAGTTATCACAGAAGTGTGTGAAAACGTGTGCAGTGAGGCAATAGAAAAAGATTTGCCTTTTAACAACGGCAAATAAGTAAGAAACAAAAAATTAAAAAATAAAAAAAGTGAAAAAAAGACTGTGAAAGTGATAAAACCGAGAAAACAGTGAACAGGTAAGAAATTGAAGAAATGAGGTTAGAAAGGAAAGGAAATAGAAGAGAGGTCACGTCGCAAAGCTAGGTGGGTAAAGAAGTTGTGCAGTAGATAAGGAAGACCTTTATGTGTATAACAGTGAGTAATTTAATAAAATATAGAAGTGTAAGAAACACATAATGAAGAGGAACGTGTGATAAATGGGATAACCTCATTTATATAGATAACTGATAAAGTAGGCATCGTTATTGCAGAAAGTTGGTAAGAAATATACCTGAATTCTGAATTACCGGGGACCAGTAAATAGAACCCTACTTTATTTACAGTAGTGTGGATAAAAAAGATTCATGTATTACTGACAGGACAGAAAATACGTTAAATGACGACAAAGGCAAAAATAAGTGTGAACAGAAGGAGTAACACTCATACTACCCTGAATTTTCAGAAAGACGGCAAAGGTAAAGAGAATGATGACAGGATGAGTAGAATGGAAAAGCGATTCGAAACATACTCAAAGTGTTAGTAAGATTAGAAAAAAGATAAAAAGTATGACTAAAGGGACATCTAGTGGAAAAGTCAATTTAGAAAAGAAAGTGGTAGAATATATTGAACAGAAAATGAACATCAAGGTTAAAGTATAGAAGGCTAATAAAATAGTTATTAATGAAGGAAGAGGAGAAGGAAAATTAGTGATAGTATAACTAGAAAACAAGGAAGTGAAGGATAGCGTTATGGCAAACAGGAAGAAGGTGGTAAAAGAGATATACATTAAAAATGAACTGACTGAAAAAAAAGGAGATTTAGAAATTGATACTGGATAAATCCAAAGAGGAGAGAAACAAAGAAAAATTAAAAGAAGTGGGTTACATGAAAACAATAATAATGAGTAATGGCATAGGTATAACGAGTGGAGAGGTGAATTTATTAAAGATAGGAACAAGATTGAAGAAAAGAAAACGAATAAGTCACAAAAATGATGAGTGCAAGAAGAGAAAGAGGTGGAGGGAAGAAGTCGATGTTATATAAGAGTACGTGTTTGGAATATAGCAGGTGTATTAAATAAGGACAGTGAGGTGTGAAAATATTTAATTGACTTTAATATGACAGTGCTGGTGGAAACGTGGTTGGAAAAGGATAAATAAACGGATCTAGAAATTCAGTGATCGAGAAAGTTCGAATGGAATTTTGAATCAGTGGTAAGAGAATATAAGAAAGAGAGATTAAAGGGAAAAATAACTATAGAACTTGACAAAAAGATGGAGAGTAAGAAATTTGAAGTGTGGAATGAAAATATTATAATGCAAGAGATTGAATATTGAGAACAGGAGTAGACAATTATTTTAGTTATAGTCAAAAGGTAACAGAAATGATAGAAATTATAAAAGAGAATATAGGAGAGCAAGAAGCTGGAAGTTTATTCTTAGTAGGAGATGGGAACGTAAGAACAGAAAGGAAAGAAGGATAGATTAACGAACCAGACTTGGAAAGTAAAGAACTTTAAATAAGAAAATACAATGGTGAAACAATAAGTGAGGAAGGTGAAAGGTTTATTAAAAAAATTACAGAAGAAGAATAGGAAACAGTGGATGAACATGAAGAGGAAGAAGGAAATTTCACATATGTTGGCAGCAGAGGCGAAACTGTAATTGGTTATGTTATAGGATATGAAGAGGCTTTTGATCAAATTAAACTGATGAAAATCCAACAAAAAACTGAGTAAGATTGCCTACTGATAAAAGTATATTTAGAGGAAGAAATAGAAACGACATAAAAAGAAAAGGACGAGAAAGGAAAAGCACCAAAAGAATAGTCTTAAGAAATAGTTGATTAGTTTTAAGAAAAGTACAAGAATTAGAAGATAAACAAAAAACAAGTTAATGAACGGTGGAGCAAAATAAAACAAATGGTGAAAAGATCAGTGCCTGAGGTTAAAAAACAGAGAAAAACATGGAAATTTTGGAGAAAGCGGATAATATGATGAAGAATAGCAAGCTAAGAAAAAAAAGCCAAGAAAGACAATGAAACTATAGAGGAAACAAAAGGTTGAAAGATCATACTTAATTGGCAAAAAAGAGAATACACAAACTGATGTGAAGCAAAAAGGATAAATTTGCAAAGAAATGAAGAGAAAAAATTGAAGAAAGCAACATCGAAAGGAAAAGTGTGAAAGTATTTAAATGGATTTAGAAAAAGGAAAGAAGAAATAAATAAGAACATAGAAATGCAGAATTGGAGATCACATTTTATAGAAAAGTTCTATTGTGAGAATGGAGGAGTAATAGTACTAGAAGAATCAAAAAGAAAACAGAGGATCTCCAGTGAAAGGGTGGAAAAGCAAAAAGAATGTAATCAAGAAGAATTTAGAATACAGATCAACAAGTTGAAACTGAGGAAAGCACCAAGTGAAGATAAACGGGACAATGAGGTCTGAACATATACGCTAAAAGAGTAAGAGACAGCCGTATTGGAGTTGACGAAAAAAGTAGGCAAAGAATTAGAAATGGTGGAGCAATACAGAACTGGAGTTATGTGTATAATATATAAGAAATAAGATAATAATGAGCTGGGTAATTACAATGGAGTAACACTAACTTGCACGACATATAAGATACACGCTAGTATGTTAAGCAGATTGTTGAGGAAAAACATTAGAAAGAAGTAACCAGAGAGTCAGTTCGGATTTAGGAAAGGGAGTGGAGAAATAAAAGCAATCTACACGCTAAATCATATAGTAGAGGAAAAACTGAGCAAACCAAAATAAAAGGTTTTTGCATGCTTTATAAATCTTAAAGAAGCTTTCGATTGGGTGGATAAGGATGTAATAGCAGAAAGACTAGTAGAGATAAAGGTAAGTGAAAAATGACGGAATAGAATTATTAATATTTATAAAAAAATAAGAAATGTAATTAAAGCAAAAGAAAGAATTTCAGAAAAATTTTGGACTAAAAAAGCAGTGAGATAGGGGTGTCCCTTGAGCCCAACTCCGTTCAACGTATACTTGGCAGACCTAGAGGAAGAGCTAAAAAAAGGGCAAGTAGGAGGATGTAATATAGGAAATAAAAAAGTGTGGTGCCTCTCGTATGTAGATGACATTGTGCTCACAGCTGACAGGAAAGAGAAGTTAAAGGAAATGTTAAGAAAATTTAAAAAGTACATAGAATAAAAGAAAATGATCTTAAGTGATACAAAAACAAAAATTCTAGTGTTTAAAAAAAAAAAACAGAGTATGGAAGTGGAGAGAAAAAAATTGAGAAGAAGTAGACGAAATGAAATATCTTGGATACATTCTACAGAAGAATGGCACTAGTGAAAGACACATGGAAAAGAGGTAGAGAAAAGCAATAATTGCTATGAAAAATGCATGGAGTATAGGTGAGAGAATACTCAAGAGCAGTTATAACAGGAGGAAGAAACTTTTTACAGCACTTGTAGAAAGTGTAGCACTATTTGGATCAGAGATATATGGGCGGGAAGAAGATAAGAGGCTAGAAAGTGTGCAAAGAAGGTACTTGACGTGGATAGTAGGATTAGATAGTAACACTACAAATTACAAAGTAGAAGAGTGCAAAATGGAGAAACTGAAGATCAAAGCATGAACAAGAGCTCTGAAGATTAAGGAAAAAATTTGGGTCTTGAATATAAAATTACTAAAAAAAGGTATAAGAGAAAAAGACGAAGAAAAATAGTTATAAGAAGAAGATCAAAGAAGAGACTAACAATCCTAAACGAAGAAAATGTAAAAGAAACAAGATACATAAAAGTAGTAGAATTCAAGAAGGGAGTAAGATAAAAAATAATGCCAGTAAAAAATAGAAAGAAAAAGAAAAAAGAATGAAGAAGATAGAAAATTCAAGATACAACAAGAAATATAGATACATCAAAACAGAGGAAGAACCAGAGTTTCTAAAAAAGGATGTGACAAATAAAGATAGGAGGCTGATGGCAAGATTGAGATGCGGAAATAAGTGTAAAGAGAAAGAATGCTGCCAATAACAGAAAGGAAAGATGTGTAAACTGTGTCAGAAGAAAGAAGAGGACCATGGATACATTCTGAGGATATGTGAAAAAACAAGGAGAAGAAAAGAGATAAAATAGTACTAAGCTCTAATGCAAAAAGAAATAGAAGTTGTTAAGAAGTGTGGTTAGGCTGAGAAAAGAAGTTCTAAAGGTGGGTGATTAAAGCTTTAAGAACGAATACCAAAGAGGATCGAGATAACTCATGAAGTAAACTAAAATAAGACAGGAAATTATAGAAACTATGAGAAAAAGAAGCAAGAAAGGAAGAGAGAAGGCAAAAGACAATAAAAAGTGAAAATAGGTGATGATAAAAGATGACTGTAACAGACACTATAAATAATGATACTGAATATAGTGTTGTTATGATAAAAAAAAAGTTTTTTTTCAATTTTTTTTTTATGATAATCTATAAATTTTGATTGCTTTTAATTTAATTTTTCCATAGTTATACACAAATAACATTGCATTTTATTTTGTTTATAGAAAGATAAAAAAAAAAAACATTTCACAATATTAGTAATACAAAATGTGCAAAGTTGTAAAAAATGTAACGGAAGCTCTCCAAACCCGAAAGGGATGGAATATGGAAGAAATAAAATTTAAAAAAAAAACAAAAATAACTATGCACCATAAAGGGAGTTTATAAAGTCTGGTGCTTAGAAATGAGAATCTGGATACGAACATTTACAATTTTTACCACTGGTAACAAATAAAAGTGAAAAATACTCTTTGTTCATATTTCCTGCGAAACTAAACGTTTTATAATTATAAATTGACGATCAAAAGTCTTAGATTAATTTGCTGTATGGATGAATAAAGTCGAAGTCTTACTTCAGAATCTTACCTTAAAATCAACAAAATATTTTAAGCACTCCTCACCCTCAAAAATAAGCTGTCTAACATCACAGAGGGGACAACTATGCTTACCTTTAGCTAAGTTTATAAGCTTATCACATGAATTACAAATTTGATCTACATTACATATGCTTCTTGTCACTCCTTTGTGATTTTTGTATGCGCAAATGACCTTTTTATTGTTCACTTATTATAACATTGATCCCCGTAAAATTCTCTCCTACAATTAGTACAAGATTTTTTTAAATGTATTGTTGTTGTTATTACAATTTGGCGACGCATTGCTTGCGGGGCAAACCGATTCACAAACATGCTCACCTACGTGCTTGTAATTTCTATTGCAGGTTGCACAAGTGTACATTGATCTCATGGTTAATAAATTTTTAATTAAATTATAATGCCCTACGTCATCATAATACATGATGTTTATAAATGATGTGCAATATACTGCTTCGTCATTAGCACCGTCGTATATAAGAGCTGTATCATCACCAAAACCCTCATATTTAAATATACGAATACATATATGTCATGTTTTTTGAAATATTGCTGAAATTGAAAAAACTCTTTTTCCCTTTACCCTTGTTGATTATTCATTTTAATTTCACACTTTTTTATTAATTTAATAGCCTCTGACTTTTGTTTATTTTTGGTTTTCATTTTTTTTATTGTTGGGACTAATCAGTTGAATAATCTTTTGTGGTCAAAACTTTACCACATACAAGAGCTCTAGCTAAACATAGATTATTTCTATTATTCATTACCAAAACGCCTTTATTACTTAAATTATATAATACATCTTTCGGCGCACCCCACCCTTAAGGGACTTTAACATATGCAACCTCAACTAGTAGAGTCTTCGTGATGTCAATATTTCGCTTCCTTTGTTTGATTTTTTCATACAAGCCCCAGATATCGTTGAAACTTATTTGATTAATCATTTTGTAGTAAATAGCAACCAATCCTTCGGTTAACACATCTGAGTGAAAGTCCATCCCTACTTGATAATTACTAGAAGTATAGTTCTTTTAAATAACAGTTATTAGTTGGTAAAAGGCGTTTTTAACCCACTTTTATGTGACTACCGTATTCATCGAGTTAGAAATTTTAAATTTTATAGCGCGACACGTTGTTTTAAGTAATTTTACAAAATTTTTTTTTATCACTTTCTAAAATATTACATTTTGTACCTCCTGACGTGTCTGGTTAATCCTCAGTCTGCCAGTGAATGCTCGCAATGCTTCTTCTATCTCAATGTTTGTGATCACACAGGGAATGCTTCTGAGGTTATTGGATAGGAGCACTCTAAATCTTATTAACTGTGTCTGTAAAATAAGAAATAGTCTTAATTGGAATGTAATAAAAGGTTTTTGAGAAAATAAATTTAAAATTTATTAGTTACCTGTATTGGTATAACGCGTTATAGTTACGCTCAACGAATCAGGCGTCAAATCAGATAAATTTTTCAGCTGGCAGTCAGACTGGTTCTCTACGCATAATTTCAAAAATAATCAATTTCAAAGCTAGCATGAATGATAGAAAAAACGACATGTATGTAAAGATTTTAATTAACCTTGAAATACTTTTTTCTTCTTGTAAAAAGGTTCTACCTCTAGCGGCCCAGGCATACCATTATTCAAGGGGTCCTTGTGATTTTTTTTGAGCACGTCGTCAACGCTTACAAAATTCTCTGAATCTTCAAAACATATTTTAGGAACTAAAAAAATTAGGTGTGGGTCTCGGGACCCCCAGCAGAAGTGAAACTTTCAACTTAAATGTTATTAAGCTTGGTATAACACAAACTGAGAAAATTAGAGTACACCTTATTTTAATAGATCTTTAAGAATCCCATATTGACATAGCAAAAATTTCGACATTATTACGTATCCGAGCACGCGCATGCATCGAATACGTATACTTTAAGATACTACTTATGTTATGATTCATGCATCCTAAGTACCTCCGTGTTTGCTATGATATATGAATCACGTTTACGAGTAGCTGGTCCTTTAATGCAGAATGAAAATTTCCACTATACTGCGCCAAAAGAAGGTACTTCTGTCCCGTTACGCAAGACAAAAATTTCTTGTATTTAGAATTAGTATTCGTCTGTTTGATATGACACAATATGTGTAAAATAAATTTTTTTTGGAATTTTGGTATCCAATAAATAAAAATTTCTCTGAATTCTGGCTACCATAAAAGTAAAAAAATGTACTATATCTTATTGAAATTAAAGAAAAACAATAGACATATATCTACTTCTCATTGTAAGAATGTAATTTTTCATTTTTTTCGTTTTTTATAAGAACTTACAATTTAATACTAAAATTGACCCGTGCTTAAGGTGGCTCCAGCACCTAGTGCCGTATTAAAATGGGGAGACTAAAAATTAATCATTATTTCCTTTAAAATATGGTATAAAATTATCGTAGAGACTATTGTAAGCCATATTCTACATTTTATCTGTTACTTTAGTGAGTTAATATAAAAAAACAAAAAAGTTTTATGGTGCCCTAATTGATGAACTGTTACGGTACGCTCCTCAGTTCAAGAGTAGTTATACCTATATATATGTACTCTGCAGAACGCAGACAGCTGAGAGCTGACTTGCACTCGCAACTGTATACTTAGTCTCTGATTATTTTAAGATTTTGTTTGATAACAAGACACTTTTCTCATGTCATCGATAACTGCGTAATAACATATACAAGATACTATGTTTTTTACACCTTACGGGTTATTTATATAAGTGCAGCAGTAGGTTGTATATCGCGTAAGCTTGCATTTCCTATCCAACCCGTCTTAAAACTACCATTTTGTAAGCATGATTTCTTACAATTTTCATCGTCAACCTTAATTTTTTTTTATACGAATAGAAAGATGGGAATTCAAAAAATATAATTCAATTTTATTAACCTCGGTTGGGTTATTTATAATTTTAACACTGAGGCCACTGGAGCCACCTTAACTAGTTCTTACTGATCTCAAAATTAATTAAAAAATATAGGTTTTGGTGACGTGATTATTTTTGTTGTAATATATTGTAGAGAACAGAAAATAAATCAATTTATAGGTAGGATATAAAGGCTGTAGCTTTGCCTTTGAGATATGACTTATTATTTTCAGAATTATTACAATTATTTGTACAAATCTGTGCAACATATTTTTGCATCTCAATAATTATTTTCTATACGTGAATTTTTTGCCTATGTAGCTTTCTTTTCACGATAAGACTGTTTTCCTAATTTTGGGAGGTTATGTTGTAACAAAAATTTTTCGAAGGTTTTGTCAACGTCCGTATTAATTTTCTAAACATGACATACTAAACGAAAAACAATTTTCTTAACTCATTTAAGATACAGTCGAAAAATAAAGAAATTGAGATCATGTTTTCTTAAAGTCTAAATCCTCTTTATTTTTGCACCTCAGTTATGTAGGTATCTCTTACGAAACCCGTAGAAATTGTTATTTTTAGCCAATTTTGCTTTCCTTTCGAGGTACAGCGTTTTTTCTTGTTTTTAAAAGTTAAATAATTGCAGCTGAGAGACAATTGTATACTTTCCAACTGTCGTCATTTACTCTTTTTCATGTTTTGGAAAAGATGTAGAAAAAAGCCTACATTTATTCACTAATACTTCTTTAGTGACTAGAAGAAAGATAAATATAGATTTAAGCTCGTGTTTAAGCGTGATTTAGCAGTTTTTTTCGTATTATTGTTCGTGATCAAAATAAATGGTGCACTGTCTATAGAACATCCTTTAAATTTTTGTATCGCTGAAAATTTAAGATGGAGAGTTCAATAGAATTAAAAAATTTTTCCATTAGGGTATCATTTTTTCATGAGACTGCCAGTCACCCTTACAGCATAGATAACAACTGATGCGTAGATAACTTTCTCCTTGCATACAAGTGCGTATTTCTTTAAATATTTAAGCAAAGTGTTGTTTGTTTGAAATTTACTGTGACACATCGATCTTCCAAATGAATCTATTTATCCTAAAACAAAAACATTTTTTAACGTGTTATAGTGATGAACCAGAATCCGATTTTGTTGGAAATTCAACACGTAGTGAAAGCGCTATCAAATCAACTACAAAAGTATTGCTCTATACGTATCCACTGAACAAGATGGCTACGAAAAAAATCATTGTGGGGCTCTAATACAATATGCATCGTCAGTGTTTCGAGCCTTTCTTACAGTTTTCCAAATCTCAGTTTACAGGAGGTTTAATTTGCAATTGCGCATTCATAGAGCAAACTTAAAGATCGTTTTACTGCTATGAATGATCACTCTAATGATAAAAATATCAGTCAATGGGAACGTGTACAAGTGGGTAATATTGAGTTGATATTTGCTTCATCTTATATTATGAAATCGGTAATCTTTGATAAAAATAAAATCAGCGACAGAGAAGATGGTGGTAGGAAAAAAAGAAGACGTGCAAACAACAGTTGTTATGCAACATCGCACCTTTTGGGAACTCACTCAGACTCTCATATGCATGAAAGACTTTAACACATCAAACGGACAGCAACTTTAATTAATAAATGTAAGGACTTTATAATCAGACCAGACGACGGGGACGAAATAATATGAAAACGTGCATTTTCCGGGCAGTAGAAATGTTTCGATTGATTCTTATGTATTTTTTGCCGTAGAATACGATTATCGCTACCCGTACTTTGTAAAAGTTGTGCTTCATTTTTTGATTTAACAATTTGTGAAAAAAAATGATTTTTTTTACATTTTCCTTTATATCTCCTTTCCTGTGCATTTTTAGCAGTATGCATGTACATAGTTTTTTGTTTTTTACTTAATTATCTACAAAATGACATCTGGTACGATATCCTAAGTGCCATTGTTAACCTGCAAGTTGCGTTGTAAGTTGAAAAAGTGCGTTTTTTTAAACATTCAATATCTCAACAATTAAAATACCTAGGAGCTTGAAATTCTTAGAAAATGTTGCTATTACTAATACAAATAACTGCACCAAGTTCCAAAACGATCGCTTTTTACTTTTAGAGTTATTAACGATCAAAATTTTTTTCGAAGCTTAATTGCATAATGCGCCAAAGTTGCTGTGATCGTTTAATTTTGATCCAACTGGTCTCAAAAATTCAAAAAACTATTCAAATTTAATATTCCGTTTGAATTTTTTAAAAAAGGTTATTAGAACCTATTTTATAGCGATTTGTTTAACACTGGTAGTTTTAAACACACGTATAAAACTATATAACTTTTGCAAAAATCAATATTGATGATTCTCGTTTGCACAACTTTGAAGCTGGTATTTTTTTATAAATTTAATAAAAAAAATTTGTCCTAGCATGCACGAGAGCCGAGATAATTTTTTTTTTTTTGAAAAATTCGTGTGGTCAGGTTTCAAGGGATTTAAGTTCAATACTTGTACTTTTAATGAAAAAATATATTGTACCTGCAGCGCATCAAATAGTATAAAATAACAATTGTTGAAGTTGACCGTGCGAGAGCTGAGCGCGCCGACCGACGTGTGCTGCAAAGGTGGGGGGAGCGACTGCGGCGGTGGCAGCTCTCCGAGCGCAGCTCGGCGACAAGAGAGCAAGTGGTTTCAAATTATTCATTCTCGTTAAAATATCATTTTCTCAGCTTCCTCTGCATGTACAAAAATCCTTTTGGAATCGATTTGGGGTAGCTTGACGATATATTATCGAGGGTTATTACTATTTGTATGGACGATTAACGTTTTCGTCTTTATCAGTTGGTTAATGCAAAGCAAATATAATGCACTAAAAAAATGCCGTTAAATACGGTTTTTAAACATTATTATTCAAAGAGTCTCTGCGAAAAGATATCAAAGGAAATCTTTAGTGTACAATCGATAATTTTTTCGTAGAAAATAATTTTGAAATTGTATTTTTAGAATTAACTAGGTACTGTTAAGAGATTTTTTCAAATGATACAAATTTTAAATTAAATAGAATTAATAATATGGTATAAGATTAGAACATTTTGTATGAAGGCTTTTGAATTCTTATTTATTATTATATTGTGAGATTTTTAGACAGTGTATTGATCAAACATTTTTAAAACTGTTTTTATTTTTAAAACACACCAACTACCCACTCCTCCCACCTTCACAATACTCTTACATTCTTACCTTAGAGTATATACACCTGCAGGAAGCATCCAATGTACTGGTTGCGAGACCAGATGCGAGAGAGAGAATCCAAGTTACAGTACATCCGTCGCCAAATATATACGGTCGCCTAAAACCTGTATGTATAGTGATATCAGGCTGGAGCAGAAGTGACAAAAATGTTTAAGAAGTGTGAAACAAATGACTTCAGGCAGTTTTATTGGTTGTTATTCTACGTTCTTAAATATGCAGTAACAGAAGCCAATGTTTATTAAAAATTGAATCTGTTCACTACATTTGAATGTTGTTTTCATTGTTTTTCCAAGCCATTTCAACAAATTTTTTTAACTTACTCTCCGAAAAATTATTGCAAACTAAAAAAAAGGTGATTCCTTTGGAGGAGTCGTATGGGAAAAGTGACTAAAGTTTTTTTTATAAAAGATATGTCTCCCATAGAACAAGCTGATAGCACTATGAAGAGGTAAGTATCTAATGCGAATGTAAAAAATAACGTTTCTTCCAAGTCCATGCAAATATTTTGTGGCTAAATTAGAACATTTAAAATACTTTACTTTTTTAGACAAGCAAATCATAAACTGCTTAAAAAACTTGTCGTTTTAAAAAAAAACAAACGGAGTTATTTAAAAAAGGGCAAATTTTTAGGACCAAGCTAAAAAAAGCAAGAAAAAATAGGAGATTGAGAAGTACTTCTATCAGTGTTAAAAAAAAAAAAAAAAAAATAAATAAATAAATAAAATAAAATAAAATAAAATAAAATAAAAAAAAAAAAAAAAAAACAAGGAAGGAAGGAAACTTCTAATGTAATACAAAAACAGTCTTCCCAGACATTCACTCAGGCTTAAGTTGCAATGCTACTTAACCTAAATGAAAAAAAAACAAAGTGGTCTACTAATAATATAACTACTACTGTGACATTGACGGCTTTGATTTCTAGGTGCTTCCAGGTTTCTACAAACTTCTGTGTATTTGCCTTGACCTGAAATATCAACTGTTTTAACATTTGTCACTAGGTCCAGGTATTTTAACAAATCTTCTTCGTGTAAGACCTCTCAAAGGGCAGACTATGATGGACATGACCGAGCTGACAGTCTTGTCTTTTCACAAAATTCATCGTTCTTAATTGGAAAATATGAATAGTAAGAATCAAAACGTAGTTGGCCTAAGTGGTAAAGACGATAGAACTTTTTTTTATATAAGCAGCCAATACACAATTCTTATGCTAAGATGTCTAAGAAAACTTTAGACATCATCATAAGAGACATATTTAATTCTTAATGACCAGTTGTTGGTGTTGGGTGTGACATGGGTTTGAAAAATTTTACTATCTAGAACACCTAATATTTCTCTCATTGATCCAAAAAAAGGTTCATTCTCACATCCATCTGATAAAAGTTTTTAAATCTTTCAATTTTCAGATGTTATGTATTTATTCAAATTAGTTAGACATAACTTCATTAACAATAGATCTTACATCAAGAAAAAATTTTAACGTAAAGGTATAAGTAAACAAATATTTTAAATAAATAACAAAAGACCAATCATTTGTAACAAAAGATAAGTCAATACCACCTTGATGTAAAGGGAAATGACTTACAGACAGTGACACTAGCTAATCACTTTTCTTCAAATAATGTTAGAATTTCAACTCCAAATAGTTTCATTATTGGTATTATATACAAACTTTTACGGATGTACGCATACAGGAAATCATAAACAGTTAAGTGAAACATGCACAAAATTATTAAAATATGTATAAACGTAGATTATGTACAAAATGTTTAAGGTCAAGTTAACAATTTCATTAAATATGACTGTTTATTAATTTAATTATTTACAATAATTCTAATCAATCTAGTTTCTTACTTTAACCTTATAGGTGTAAGAGATTACATCTTAAATTAAAGCTAGCTCCATATTCATTTAAGTGATTTATATGGTTAGACGTATCTGAGTTCTTCTTTTAAACTCTCAAATTCTCCTTAATACGTCAATGAAATGGTCTACCTAAGTGATCTATAAATACTTTGCCACATATTCCATAATAAAATCTATACCTGTATACCTGAGAGCTAATCTTTTTAGCTTGCATTTTAAGTTACTTTGTATGTAATTACTTGTTTGCCGCGAATACAATAGTAAAGTCTGTGTTTTTTCTAGGCTAAGGGAAAACCTTACTGATAGCTTCTTATAGCATGATTTATTTAATAAATTATCTATCTGCTAGGTTAAAGTAGGTTAGCTGTTCTATGATATTGGAATATTCATTCCATTTAATTTCAGAAAGCGGAGCATCTACAAGTCTATATATGGGTGACTCTGCTGTAAGTAGTCAAATTCATATCCCAAGCTCATGCTACAACAAGAAACTAAAATTGAATGTTTAATTTTTATAAAGTTGTCTTAAAAGTGTTAAACCTTTCTGGAGAAAACTTTCAAGCTCATGCATTGACTCCTTGAAGAGATAAATAATTGACTATAGTCGAAATGTCACTTCCACACCCTGTCCCAATCTCAACTTCGCACCTAAAAGAACCTACTAGGAAAAAAATTAACTTTTCTCCGATGTCCTTGCACATACATCACCAAGTATAAAAGTCATATGTAACATTTATGCTATAATAACATTTACTCTTAATCTCTAAGCAAGAGCTTAAACAAAATTTTAAATGTCCCACGATTTGAGCAAAAATATCGGTTATGGCAGAAATCACTCAAAAAACCACATCACTGTACTTCGTAACTACTTTTAGTCGTCACTTTTTTAATTTTACATTATGACAAGATAAATGCACAAGCCAAAGCTGTCAAAAATTTAGATCTCTTTAATTGACAGACATTTTAATTTTCAATTTTCGCGTGTACAAAAATTTTGGTCACTTCCGTTCCCTTCCTGGCTCCGGCACTCTGTTACTCATACAGGTAAGGAAAAAATATTTTCCTGTGCTATTTATTGGGGATGTATCATTTAAAAGCGGAAAACCGTTTGCGTTAACTCTACGAGCCGCAATAGTACACCAAAGCTCGAAATGTCTCGTCCGTACCCGTCACTTCCGCAACCCTCAGTGGTAAAGTGTCTCTTTTTCTAGCTTCCATGCATTAGAATTTCACGAAATTTTTTTTTTTAGTAATGTCGAGATAAAACACGAGATACATATCTCAGCGTTTGGTCTTATTAGCCTTTTTTCGCGAGATACATCGATTAACATCGATCTCACTTCTGACACTAGTAGCGAAGGAGTACACTGTTTTAGGTGATCCAAAATAGGCTCAAATGACTGTTGAAGCAAAGCTCTATTGATGAAAAAAAAATTGTTGAATTTGGTGCCAGCAGTCAAAAATTTCAGTATATACGAGCATTTATATATATATATATAGTAGAATTTGTAATTCTACGAGCAAATGTTTGAACATTAAGCGATAGAAGAATTTATGTCACAAAGAAAATTAATATATTTACGCAGCAGGGAATTATTGCGTATGATGGTATGTATACGTACCCAAGAAAGTATTATTATTATTTAAATAGTACAAATATTTATCTAAGATGGTTATAAAGAGAAAGTAATTGTAGTTGGAAAATACAAGATGCTTATTTATTCTTAACAGAATTATAAATACATACAGTTATGTGATCACTTCTTGTACAAATGGACAGTGATATAATGAGGATACTGTTTTTGTCTTTAATAAACAGTTTTTTAAGAATATTATTAAATTATTGCGTGTCTAGTTTTTTTGTATATAAGTGTATATAAAAATGTATGTATATGTATGTTCATACATGCAAAATGTTGAAAACTGATATTGTAACATATACATGTTAAAAAAATCATATAAATAACGTTGTACTGTTTCTATCCAAAGCAAAAAGTAGAAATTATCATATTCTGCTAAGGATCAGACACGTGCATATGCATATGCACTTGTCTTATATTTACATATCAAGTGCATCAAACTTCGAAGGACTCAATCCTTGTAAGGTATATGTATAGTCTGACAAACAAAATAAGCTTAATTACGCATTTATTGAGTAAAAATTTGAGCGACGCATGAATTTTAAGAATTAATGTGGCTTTCTAGATCACATGGAAATCGGAAGTATTTTTTGCTTTTATCTTTACTTGCTGATCAGTTTTCGGGCTGTTTTACGGAACAAAAAGATATTTTTTGACGATAAAATGAATTCTTAATTTCATGATTACTGTTTCTGACATACGTAAGTAAAATACAAACAAGCGAAGCCAGCTAATCAGATCAGCTGTATAGAGCATGTGTACTTTGTATACAGAGTTATGATATTTTTCTAAGTTTTGATTATCACCAACACTATTATACATGGATTAATGAAAATGTTTTTGTTGCCTCATAGATTAAGTGTATTTTTATAATTATAATTTTTTCTTATAAAACGGTTGATTCCGTTACAATTTAAATTTGCCATATAGGCATCTCAAAGAATATGTATAGACCTTTGTGTTATTGTCATATACTTTTGTATTTTATTTTACTGTTTCAGTATCGTACAGTACCTTCTGTCTTTCTACAGATAAAAGATTGAGCTAGTGCTACGTCATATGTAATGTTAAAGTAATTTGTCAGCTTACCAAGTTGATTTTCTTTTAGTTTTTGTTTTAAAAATAGCAGCTGACTGTTGGAGAATTCGTGATATAGCCTCAGGGTTTTATTTGACTTATAGAGTTGCGAGAAAATCACAAGTCTAAAAAGAAAGATGGCGTTTTCGCTATCTGTAAGTCAATAAAGGGTATGTGTATACATTTTACCATAAAATACGATAAGGAAGGTTGTAGAAACTTATAAGTCTGATATTAATAGTAATGCAATGATAAAAAAATGTTAACATTAAATAAAATAACGAAATCGTAAAAATAATACAATACAACAATTGTACCTGAAATGATAACGTATCTTTAAAAAATAAATATGATGAGATATATTACAAATCAGGCAAAAAAACACTACAAAAAAATCTCATGATTAACTTTGTGAGTAATAAGTTGGACTTGCAGATGAAGGCAGAGTGCTCCTTTAACGCCATAGCATACAGAAACAAGGTCTTGGGATAACGTGAAAGTTATATTGAGATTTGACAAGAGCTAGTTTTTAAGCAAAATCAAAAAAAAAAATTTTAATTGTGATTCTATTTCTAGTTTAGCAAGTAATAACTTCAAAATAATGCAACGTTTATTTAACATTCAAAATTAAATATTTTTAATACGTTGGTCGAATTCCAAATAAAAAAAAATATCATAATCAATTGAAATGAATAATAAATAATAAGATACAAATTTTGTTCCATTTGGATTACATTTTTAGCAAGTACTACTAATTTAACTGCTTATTAATGTCAAATATTATCGATTTGTAGTGATTAGAAATTTTTTTTTATATTAGAAAGAAAATTTATTTAGAAAGAGATTATGGTACGTCATTACTTTTTGAAACTTAATTTTATGTGATTTAAGGAAATATTTACATTTCTATGTACATTTTTTGTGTTACACTAGCATCATTAGTCCTAGCATGATTGTTATTTGATTTTCTTTTACATATCAAACAAATTTTGTGCTTCTTTTCTCTATATTTTTATAAATAACGCAAATTACAAATAATAAACTGTTAAATAGATGTTTTGTTAATCGACACTTTGAGAATTATATTACTCAACAAATGAATGTAAAATTCAAATAAAAAGGCATGGAACTTACTAAAGTAAATAGAAAATTATTTGTAATTTAAAATTTTTATATAGGTCTTATGGGAAATTTCGAATTCTTTGCCAAATGTTGTAGCTGTTCTTGGCCGATTTGGTGTACAGTTCACATAATCCACTTCCTAACAAAATCTCAAAAGTTCAAGGTTGTTTGAGGATTAAAAAAGTAGAACATAAATTGTTATAACAACCAAGTTTTTGTAAGATTTTAATGCTTGTACAAGATATCAAATGTATTAGCTCTTATGGTGTATTTGTTCCCATATACATCACAAATCTTAAATTCATACAAACTGCCTACATGTTTTGATCAGTTAAAATTTTATTTTTGTAATAAATTGCTCTAATTTACATTATCTAAAATAACATTTAAAATGTAAGATTTTGCTTCTATCTGCAAATCTTCAATCTGATTTATGGAACAAATACAATTATGAAGCTTCAATTAAAATTCTGCGATTGTTTCGTATATGACAGGAAAACTTTTTTTTAATGGATGCATATAATTGAAGTATGTTTTTACTAATTTTTTTAGTGTTTAAAGTGTTTTTATATAATAAAAAAAAAACGTTGATACGTTTAAAACTTTTTAAATTACTGTGAAATTAACCTTACTTTTTATAGGAAACCTTGATTTAGGTTATATCACAAATAAGAGTATCAAAGTTCTAATACTAACAACAATTTAAATTGAATAATAAGCCAATTAACAAATTAAAATGAAAGAAAAAACAGTGGCACTTTAAACGACAATTATAATAAAATTAAAAAATTTAAAAGTTGTTTCAATGGAAAACTTATTATTAGTAACAAAAGAGAACTATTCACATTTTGTTAAGTATTTTTGTTTGATAACGATTATAATCATTAATGTAAAAGTAAGATTTATCATAGTAAAACATATTGTCGATGAGTGATAGTATTATAAAAACAACATTCTTGAAAATTGATCACTTTGAAAATTTCATATGCAGTAATAATTGTTTTATCTTTTGTCACGAAGTAGAATTTTTGCTACTGCAATTAAAATTCAATGTCTTGTAAAAATGTTTTATGTCTATATTACAATTACATTAGTCGATTTAAGTAACATTATATTTTTTAGTAATTATTCTAGTCACTCAAAATTGAGTATATTATTTTATTTACTGGTGACGTTGATTCTAGTATATTAACTTTAAAGACTATTTAAGATCTAATTGTAGAAAAAAAATTTAAGAAATTATATATTCAATTAATAAAAGAAAAAAAAAATTACAGAAATTAGAAAAACAAAGAAAAATTGTTGTAATTCGAGTTGTTATCGTATCAGTGCAACAAATTACAATGAATCCTTGATAAAATCTTTATGCAGTGATACAATAGGTAACAAATGTATGTTTTGTTCAGTAATAATCTGGGAAAAAAAGACCAAAAAAAGTAGTTGTCACAATTCCAAAGTTTGTTAAAGTACTCTGAGTAAATATGACGAGAAAATACAAAAACTTTTGTTTGTTATGAAACGTTTAAAATACTAAAATGATATAAGAATTACATTTCAAGTTTTGCATATTTCATAAGAAACGATATTAAACAAAAAATAAATCTATTTGTAGAAAATTCAACAACAAATTTGTCATGCAGTATCTAATACTGTCACATTAGAAAAGAGCAAAATACCTAAACATAGTTTACTATATACGTATGACAATCGAGTAGCGATTAAACAAGGTTAAAATTAAAGTAAAAACAATAACCTGATTTAAAATCACATACAAATCCTGACTTCTATCATGAAAAAAAAGTCCTATAGCTAAAAACTATAAATATTTAAAACAAATTGCTCATGTAAAAAAAATTTGTAATTATAAAATGGTTTATTTAAGAAAAAGTAAAAAAAAAACATACTTACAATAAGTCATTATCAGTAGAATGTGAAACAATTATTGTTTTATACTCATGATCACCAAAAGACTGTATTCTGTGAGTCTATCCTAAAGATTTAACATAAAATCATCCAAAAAACACATTTAAATGAGCTCTCCCATTTTGTTGATCAAGTAGTATTTCCATTAATGTTTCTATCAGGTGATTTAGGATAAAGTCTTAATTACTCTAAATATTATTTTAATAGTAATTTGGATAATAATTGTGATGATTATAATAAAAATAAAAATAATAATCTTACAATGATACAACATTATTCATCTTGATTATCGTACAGATTAAATATAGAAAATCTTAGTCCTCTATTATACGACAGAAAATTAACTCTACAATTTTCTTAACATGCATACCTAATGATAGAAAATAAGAGATTAAACTATTCAAGAAATAATGGAAAAATCTTAAGAATTAGATATCATAAAGGTTTATTAGGTGCATTAAATATTATTACCAACAACAGTATAAACCAACACAATTTTGTTTAGACTCCCGCCACCCCTCCCCCGCTACTTTGCTCCAATTTTTTATCCCAATAACAGTATAACCTAACACAATTATTTCAAAGATCTCCCTAAGAGAAGTAGAAAGCTTTTTAAAAAAGTTTTACATTATGTTACCAGTCTCATTATTTCTCAAATAAACAGAAATGATACAAATAATAATATATTCTGAGAAAATAAAAATATGTAAATAATATTATAGATATATATAAGTATGTACATAGATAGGGCACTTTTTTGTAGTTGCGTAAAAACCAATCAGCCCCATGAACCACAAAGAGGTAAAACTGCAATGATAAAACAAACAGTGACGAGGTCAATTTGTCTATTATGAAAAAATTTTGTCCCACACAATATTTTTACCTCAGCGTCAGTTTCATTTCCGTATTTCACGAAAATACCATCCATAGTTCAGCTTCAACCTTTTTTGTGGGGGTGGTAGTGGTTTATGTACAATGTTGTTTAATATACGTACGCACATAGTAATACATGCTTATTTTTAAAGTACAACCAAAGACTCTGATTAAAACTATTTGTCCATAAGATAAGAAGTCTAGTGGGTAATTCATTTGAATGTCATTTTTAACAGATCATTCATTATTATTCTTTAAGCCTCTTTAGTAATTATATCATAAGTTTATTCACACACTAATAAATTTGTAAAATATTGTTTTTTTCTTACAAGTCTTTGGTTTTATAGGTTATGAATAGACATATCTAACAACACTAAGTATACTTCATGTATAAATATATGGATCAAACAACTACACCTAACTTATAGGTGTATGCATTTGTTACTGTACACCTCTCTCAATAGAGGTGTAGGTGTAATTAAATCTTGCAGAGTGCATTGACATGCAAGATATCCTAGTCATGTGATACAAGTTAAATTGCGTTATTAAATAAGTTTACATAAGAAAGCTGTAGAAGAACTGTTAACTTTTCTCTCTAACGCTGCAGCGTCTACAGTTAGCGTCTACAGTCTGGGCATATCTCTTTTTAACAATTGACTATTTAGTATTTTATAAGCAGAAATTTTTTTTGAGCGTTGTACTTACCTTCAGATATAGAATCCATTTTTTTGTTTAAGGTTTACTTGGCAGTAAAAACTTTTACACGTGTTTAATTCAAGCAATTATTAATCGATTTTCCCTTCGCGTGGCTACACGTATGGTAACGACCACATTCAGACTAAGATTATGGGAGGGATTCGAGGCAAAAGACCTCACTCTGAACATTTTTCGTTTCTTAGGGGACTCCTTTAGCCAACTTGATGACAAAAAAACTCTAACTCAAAACTTGAATTTTGGAATATTGGCCGCAGAAAGCGGCCTTTATGCAGAGACGTTCTGCTGGTTTTTCTCTTTCCAGGTAACCGCGCCTCTTAGTATAGATGTTATAGGTTTGTTTGCGGATTAGCATGCAGGTATTCGGACCGTGGACAGCTTAAATACGTTTAGAACAGTTAGGTGTATACATTTTATTCTTATGCTTGGTACGTTAACATATGTGGGGGGGGGGGGCTGTAGGGGGGATGTTAGGGTCCAGAAAAACCTATCGGCCTGTAGGGGGGAAAATTTCAGGCCAGGATATTCTTTAGTTATGTCAAAATCTTGTAAGAAGGGATCAAATTTTACCTTATTTTGTGGGAAGGCTATTTTCAACAACCTTTTTTTTTGGGCGCTGTAGGGGGTGCGGGGGAGCGTGATGAGTGTGGAAGGGGGCATTGTGACTGGCATACATAAGACCACTATATTATATGTATATTAATAGTGTTTTGTCATGGAAAGAAGCATCAAAACTAGAGTTTTATACATAGATGAGCAATTATATAAGAAAAAGAAATTAAGTGCACCAGAAGTTACATACTCATAAATAAACAGCAATTTAATTAAAACAATTATTACGTTTCAATTATAAAATAGACTGTGATAGATAATAGAAACTTTTTTTTGTATAATTCCAACCCAATTGCCTTCTGGCTGGTAAAAATTGTTAAAAATAAGTACATAGAAGAGGTATGTTGAAAAAAAATAGCAAATTTTATATTTTGTTTCAGGTATTCCTTTATGTATGAATAAGCATTTCGCGTACCTGCAACAATGTGTGAGTAGGAGCGTTATTAAAGTACAAAAGCCAAATTTTAATTTTTTCACAAATCTAGGCATTTTTATTGGATTGCTTTCCACAAATTGCACGAAGTTGCAGGTTACAGTTTTTCGTAATCAGAAAAGCTGTGATTAAAACATTTAAATTTGACCAAACATGGCAGCCATTTTGAGTATACACCCGTATATCGTATCAACGCACAAGGTAGTTAACTCCGAAAATACCCAGGTACGCACCAGTAAGTTGCCTGTGGACTCACTTATTTTTCTCGCTAAATTTCCTCAAGTTATGCTCCTCCACCATGGGCCCTTATCTTGGACTGTGGTTGATGTACCAAAGGGTTCGAGTTCTGGAACCTAAGGTACCCAGTATCCTTGGCTAAATAGGACCGCTAACAGGCTAGATTATCGCCATGAATTTTCTGTACCAATTCACACTATTTGTGCATGAATAATATTGAATTCTAAGCGCTTTTCTTGTCACTTGACTTTTAAATTTTAATTTCGATCATTTATTAATCAAGGAGTTTTTCTTAATGATTTGATTTTATAAGTATTTTTATGAATTAATCAATGTTTAATACATACATTAATTATTGTACGTAACTTCATGACCCATCTTACATCAAATAATGTTGTTAAAATTTATATGTTTAAGATTTATATGTTCAAGATTTGGTAACCATCATAGCAATTACTAATACTAAAAAAAATTTTTATTTATAAAGTAGAAAGGCTAATAAGACAAAGTATTACCAGTACTTGAAGTGATCTTCGGCACAGTGACTTCACTTCCAAGTTGCTCTCCCTTCAAAATTTGAGCTTTCATGAAATAACTGAATTATTTTATAATCTTTAATCATGCACTGTTGCACAAACCATTAGGTGTACTTGAATTCTTTATCATCATAATTGTCGCTCCAACTTTAAATTTTGTTTATCATACGGTGAACACCACGAATATTGTTTAATGTAATCAAGATACTTATGTACATGTTACCTTATTCATTGTTTTCATCTTGATGTATGGAAACTTTTGTGTATAGAACGATCTATGCTATTATAAACTGTCGTGTTTCTTATAATAAAGTATAAGATTTTGTTACTTAAAAAGTAAAGCCATTACAACAACTCAGGATTATACTATTAAATAAATATTTGTTGTTTTCATAAAGGCATGTAGTTGACTTTGTACTTTTTAGTGATGTTTCGTAATTTTATCTGTCTATCTTTTATTTTCAACAGTTGCTTAGAAAAATTTTATTAACCAAATGCATATTTGTAAT
This sequence comes from Copidosoma floridanum, assembly GCF_036245765.1. NCBI lineage: Eukaryota > Metazoa > Arthropoda > Insecta > Hymenoptera > Encyrtidae > Copidosoma > Copidosoma floridanum. The sequence continues at coordinate 13,296,632 of NW_028321885.1, forward strand.
AAGTAGTAAAATGTTAAAAGATGTTTAAAGAAATACTTATATAAAAGTTTCTGATGTAACTAGAATTATACTAGTGTTTTTTATGAAAAAAGTATTTCACAGAAATTTGTTTCTAAGATTTGTTAATTTAGTTCCAAAATGTTGATGTGTCTTGCATATAGTGTGCAATGTTCTATGTACTATTTCGAGAAACTTTTTAGAATCATAGAAGCTTTATCCAAAACTATCAAGTATACATCACGTAATAATTTTTTTTTAACGAACTCGAAAAATGACCCCTCAATGCTATGTAAATCGTACAGTAAGCAAAAAGTTTTACGACTGATCATTCTTTTTAGTAGTATATTACTGACGCAATACCTGTCCAGGCCACAGACAAAAAAAATTTTTTTTTGATAGAATGCAATGAGTAAAGAAATGAGGAAAATGATTTATCCAAAAAAGTCAAGTATTTCCGTAACCCTTCAAAAAAACATCTTTACAATAAGTTTTACAACAGTTTTGCATACAATTAAAAAAATTTTTTTTTTAAGACTTAGCAGAGAAAACGTTGATTAAAACAAATTTTTACAAAATGCTATTACCTCTGTGTTACTTTTGCCCTAATAGTTTTAGTAATAGACTTTTTTAACTTATTTTGAATTTTATTACCTTCTGTATTTGCTCGTATTGAAAATCACCAGAAGTTTACTTTTTTTTATAAGGAAATAAGACGGTTCTGACTTCTTGGAAAACATTATTAATTAGGATAAAAAATTTTATGACTTTGCAAAAGATCATGGTTGAATATAAGTGAAACTTTGAAATCGAATTATATTTTATCTTATACGTTTTATTACTATTCAATGCATTTTCTTAATTAATGAAGTGACCAGTACGCACCTCAGGTCTTGCGGTGATTAGTACTGGTAGTATTATTTAATTTATGTAATTTATCAAAAAATCTACTAGTAAGCACCCTAGACTGTCTGATGATTGGTGCTTGCATTGTTATTTAATGATTTATTAATTAGTAAAGCGACCAGTAATCACCTCGGGTTGCGTGAAGATTTGGGGTTGTGTTAATATGTTATTCATTCAATCAATGAACTAAGTGACTATTTAATGCCCTTAGTTGTCTAGTGATTAACATTTGTGTTACTATACGATGCGTTTTATCAACTAACTAAGGGACTAGTAAGTGCATCAAGTTGTGTAGTAATTAATGCTGGTGCTTCTTGAATTAATTTGATGAACTAACAAAGTGACTAGTGCGCCACGGGTTGTCTGGTGATTGGCGTTTGCGTTATTATTGAATGGTTGCATGATAAAAAAAGGAATCAGTAAGCCCTTGAGGTTACCTAGAGACTGACACTTGTATTATTATTTCAAGCTTTACTAATCGAGTACCCTTGATTTTGTGGTACTTCACGCTAGTGTTAGTATTTAAATTATTAAATAAACCAACAAAACGACCCGTGAGAGCTAACGGTTGCCTGGTAACAGACTATTATTTAAGGCTTTATTAATTATTAAAGTGTTCAGCAAGCGTTTGGGATTATGTTATGATTGGTGCTTGTGCTGTATTCAATACTTTATTAATTAATAAAGTGACATCTAATCGTCCCGGGTTGTGTAGTAATTGTCACTAGTGTTGTATTTAATGCTATTTTAATTTTAAAAAAGACCAGTAAGCGCTCCAGGTCGCCTGATGATTCTTCTTGTGTTATATTAAATGCTTTAATAATTATAAAAGTGCTAAGAAAGTGCAACAAGTTGTGTGGCAATGAGCACTGGTGTTATTATTTAATTCATTTTCTAAATTAACAAAGCGACCAATAAGTGCTCAGTGTTACCTGGTGATTGGCGATTGCGTTACATTTTAATGTTTTAATAATTAATAAAGGATCTACTCTTTTATTACCAAGCCCCCTCTTACTACCAAAAATAAAACACCCGAGATATTCACATTAGGGATATTCGTAGGGGTCGACCCAACCATAGTGCAATGAGAGGACCTCACCCAAGAAGGTCCGTCTTCTTGAGAACGGAACCTTCTGCGCCAGGGTTGCGTAATAAATTTGTGTTATTACTTCTTTTTTGAATCATTTAAGAAAGTGACCAGTTAGCTTTCTGGATTGCCTGTTGATTGGCGCTTCTATCATTATTTAATAATCTATTAAGTAACTAAGCGATTAGTAAGTGGCCCATGTTAAGTAGTAATTCGCACGGATGTAACTATTCAATTCATTTCGAATTTTAGATAATGCTTTTCTAAAGAATAAAGAAACCAGTAAGATCCCTAGATTGCTTACTGGATTGTGTTATTATTTGATGCATCTTATTAATTAATAATGTGTCCAGTAAGCGTCTCAGTTTGTGAAGTGAATGGTGCTTGTGTTATATTTTATTTTTGATTAGTTTTTTAAGCGATCAGTAAACGCTCTGGTTTTCCTGGTAAGTGGCACTTGTTATATTTCTTAATGCTTTATTAATTAGCAAAGTGACCAGTTATCGTCCCGGTTAAGTAGTGACTGGCACTTGTGTTATATTCAATGCTTTATGAATTTTTTATGCAACCAGTAAGTGCTCCAGGTTCCCTGCTGATAGGTGATTTTATTATTATTCAACGCTTTGTTAATTTATAAAGTGACCAGTAAGCGCCCCAGGTTGTGTAATGATAAGTGCTGATGTTACTATTTGATTCATTTAAATAAATAACAAAACAAGTAGTAAGTGCCCCACCTTATCTGGTGATCAGTGGTTGCGTTATTACTAAATGATTTAATAATTTAATAGTTTAGATAGTGACAAGTAAGCGCCCTGGTTTGTGTTGTAATGTGTGTTTGTGTTATTATTCAATTCCTAAGTTTTTATTAAAGTAATGACTAAGCGTTTTGGGTTGCGTGGTGATTGGTACTTATATTATTAAAAATTTTTAAAATCATTTAATATAGTGACCAGTAAGTCTCCTGGGTCACCTGATTATTAGCTGTTGTGTTATTAGCCAAATTATATTAATAATCAACAAAGCGACTATTGAGCGCTCCAGATTTTCTGGTAATTGGTGCTTATTTTGGTTTTTAATGCTTTATTATTTCTTAAAACAACAATACATTATCCTAGATTTTGTGGTGATTTGCGCTGGTGTTGCTCATCAGTTTATTTAATTACTTAACAAAGTGACCAGTCTGCGTTTCGGGTTGCCTTGTAATTGGCCGTTGTGTAATTAATCAACACTTTATTAATTATTTATTAAAGCGACCAGTAAGTTTTTGAGATTGCTGATGGATTCGTTAGGTTATGAGGCTTAATAGCTTGGGGTTAACTTTGGTTATTAATAATATATAAAATTTTGTCGAGTTATCTGCGTTTTTGCGCCTTGCTCTGGATAGCTTATTTGAATCTTGCGCCACTTTGGATGCCACTTTTAGAAGCACTGATTCAGACTCATTCCTTAATTTTTTAAAAATTTTATTGTTAAAAAAATTATTATTTTTCTATTCTATAGGTGATTATTGTATTTTACTATTTCCTAACAGATATTATCGGTCATTTATATTTTTTTTTAATGTCAACGATTCATTTTCTTTTTTTTAGGTTTTTATAATTTTTCAGTATTTTAAAATGTTTCATTACTTAAATGAGTATTTTTTTATAGTTTGTGGAATTCGATAGTATGCTCATAAATAGAATACCTTTATTATTCTGCTATTGTTACATTTCTGTTCTTGTTTTTTATCACTGAAGGAATTTGCCCAAGTTCTCTTCCTAAAACAATTCATTGATTTTCAAAGTTTATTTCTGTATTGCTTAAGTATTGTCAGGACTTATCAACTGTTTCTAAAACTTTTTTTGGAATAATTGATGCTTTACCCTAAATAATTTAACCCACCTTTCGTATTCTCTTCTTTTCAATCGCAATCTTTTAATAAGTACTTCAACTATTCTCTAAATCTTTAAAAAAATTCAAATGTTTATGAACCTACTATTCCTCTTGAAAGCCATATTAATGCAACAGTAGTCTAGGTCATAGTTACAATGAGGGTCACCGAGGGTCAATAAAAACTTCGGGAAGGTATGTGAAAGGAGGGTGCTGGGGGATGCGGTGGGCGTTGGTGCATTCGTACAAAAAGAAAGCAAGCCGAAGAAAGGGAAAGAAAGACAGAATTGAACTTTATTGTCTGGGGGTCAATGTGGAGTTATAAGGGGTGTGGGGGGTTACCAGGGATTAGCGTAGAATGATCCTCCTGTACAACTCCATAGTATAGAAAGGTGCGTGTAGGGACTCGTCTCCTGACCACTTGGCAACTCAACAAAATGTTTCTAATAAAACACTGAGAACAATTCTACACAAACTCCCAAGAACTCAACACAGCCTCCTACAAATTAATAAACCCCCCCCTCCCAAAAGTCCCCTAATATCTTTAAGACCCCATTTTCAAGAAGAATGTAATTCTGTCATTTTCTCCTTTATTTTTACCTGGTTTACTTTTTATTCAAATTCCTTACTAGTCCCACAACTCCACAGCTCTTCACTGCCTAATATCCCCCCTGTACCACACTCAATTTTTCTTAGACCTCACTGCCCCTCCAATACGCCACTACATCATTTTTTCAGAATCTTACTCATCTTTATCAATCATATTATATGGTGTGTGTGTATATGTGTTTGTATACGTATATACAGTCAGTGGAACTTTGATTCGTCCTGGACCCTAGATATTAAACAGTACTTCACGCCACAGTTCCGAAATAGGGTCCGGGACGGATCAGAGTTCCACTAAGTGTACATAATTTTATTAACGAACTACAACGAGACATGAGCTTTAAACACGAGCTAAAACACTAATGTATAGATGTTAAGTAAATATAATTTGCTGGTTACATATGTAATAAGGAAGTAAAAGAATTAAGATTATAAGTTGACTACCATTGATTTTATTTCAATTTATGTATAAGTATAAAGTTTTTGGTGTGCTAAGTTTTTATTTGGTAATATTGTATAATTCGTAATATAATATTGCTGATAAACGATAAGTATACATCACTTAAACTTAGAAACCACAAGACAGTGGGTGCTCGGGTACTTAAGTAAGAAGTTATACTTGGATAAAATTAAATGGCAGATAATATAACTAAATATATAAATATATCTTCTACGTAACGATACTGTGTACAAATGTGGTTCAATTATCGTTGGAATGAGTATACCTACGTTAGTTAGGTGTAATTTCAAGAAATATTTTAACATTTAATAACCAAATAACTGTAAACAATATAAATATTTATACAATTTTTGATTTTTGTTCTATTTTATATTACACTTATTCTAGTAGTGTAGTACTAAGTAGAGTCGTACTTAACAAAAGTCGTCCCTTGACAAAGCTGACTGTGTACTTCGTGGCTCTTGGAAGTATCAAGTGACAATCGAAACGAGCCGCTAAGCCTAAGCCCATCAAGTCAGCAAGTACCAGCCCCATAGCAAGTAAGACAAAGATATTTCTACTAAAACTTCGTGCAAGGGGCATTTCTTTGCAAGGCGTTTTAATCAGAAGCTTTTCACCGCTCATCGAGTGTAGTTCCTAACCGTTAGTTCAGTATTTCGATCTAACTTGCTACATTGCTCGATAAGTTCATAGTTATATTGCTTGACAGATTAATAGTTATGATCGTTATTTATTGTGAAAGTAAATAAAATTTAAAGGAAAAGCATACCTGACTGTGCAGAATATTTTATTTGTTGGAATTTAATAAAGTTAATAATATCACAAGGAGCAGAACTGAGGAGTCATATGAAATTAAATTAAAAAAGGAAGAAAGGGTATGGGAATGTTTATAGTTTACAAATTCTAACACTCTTTCCCTTTATTTATATTTTCTTCTTTTCGTTTCTCCAATATATAAACGAATAAATAGTTGAACTATCTACTGCTCTGCAGCCTGTGAAGGAGCGTGAGACTGTAGTCTAGAATCTTTTGTTTTAAACCAAAGGCAAAATTAAATGATTCTAACTATCATTTAATTAAAATAGTAGCAGAGCGTGGTTAATGGTCTCTAGCTATTTGTTTGTGTACTACAAGTTCTTTTAGTGCTATTTTTTAAGAAACAATAAACTCTATTCAAAGAAGCATGTTCATGAATGATGCGTAACACCCCATATAGTGAATTGTGCACGGACGTGTATACGCTGTGCCTGTGTGGATAGCTTGGTGTATGCAAAACTTGGTTATAATGTAAGAAACAGAAGTGAATGAAAAAAAATTTATAAGTAATAATGCATTTATAAATTAATGGTAAGATAAACAAAAAAAGGTTACTATTATAAAATAAAATTTGAAAAAAAGTAAAGTAAAAAATAAAATAATATTGTGTTTTAAATAACAGTATGAAAAAAAAGAAAAAAAAGGTAATCTCTTATACATACTTACGAGATAAAACAAATGCACTATCACTATCCGGAACCTTCTAACAAGAGTGGTTTATACCTTTAGTCTTGCTTCAGTTTTGGACATTCTATGCGAAAGATCTGCTAACCAGAGTGGTTCTTCTATTCCTACCCTGAATCTGCTAACTAGAGTGGTTCTTCTATTCCTACCCTGAATCTGCTAACCGGAGTGGTTCTTCTATTCCTACCCTGGATCTGCTAACCAGAGCGGTTCATCTCTAGTAGTCCTGCTAAAATAGCGTACACTTTTTACTCTAGATGTGCTATTTAAAGCGATCCATCAAAATAACAAATACATATGCACAATCATATTCGCACTTAATATTGTTAGTTGTAGGAGGAGACTTCTAAAAAATAGAGTAATGATTCAATATAAGCTAGTAATTTCACTTATAGACACACAATTGTTTATAAAATTATATATAATGAACCCACTTAATTTTGTGAGTAATAATAAAAGTAAAAGAAGTGGTAAAAAATTGTTTGTGCATGAGCTTATGAGAGAAAAAGATGTTTTGGAAAAAAGATTGAAAATAATTAATGATCAAATAAAGAATTTTGCATAATTTACACGAATTAAATACTGAACTATCAAAAAGTAAAATTAATAATTTTAAAGCAGAACTTAATAAACAATTCGACAATTTAATTATCTTTGTAAAAAGAAAACTCTCGAAATTAAAAGAAGAAGAATAATTAAAAGTCTGGAAATTAACTAATAATTTACTAATAATTCGAGACTTCTTATATTTTCCCCTTGCCTTATTCATGATTCGTAGGCACATAAATTGCTCGTTGCATATACAGAACACTCAATATTATCCTGTATTAGGTCGTGGTGTATATATTTTAGTAATGTATAAGCATCGTCAGTAAAAAAAAAAACAGGACCCAACACCTTACATAAGCAAGCATATCAGTACTGTATTGATACATACAGTATAATTGGCATTAAGGCGTCAGTGCCTGCATTATCACATGCTCGCATAAATGCGTAGAAATAAAAACACAAAACCGTACACTGTTAACAATAAGTATACTAGTCAGCGGTGGAGAGTAGATGTAGTGATAGCATATTTAAGTGCGCCAGAAGGCGAATACTTTCATTCACCGCTAAGAGAGAGAGAGAGTTTTAAATCACGTCCAATATTACGGTGTTGTAGCAACTAGGGTATATAGCTGCACAAGCCATATAAGAGATCCTTGTGCCGTATACTTCCTTGCTTAAAGCACATTACTTCATACAAACAATGCATGTGACAAACAAACGCTCATATTGAAGATAGATACATATACACATACATATATAAATATTTAATTTTTTCTTTATTACTTGTGTCTTCTGCGATGGATGTCAAGGATTGAATAGAGTGATTCTTAGAGACAAATAAACAAAATACAATAATAGTATAATTTTTTTATTTATTTTTTTTTAATGGTATACACTTATAGAATATAGCATAAAAAGAATTGAAAAGGAAAAGAAAAAAAACGCACGTGAAGCAAACTACCCAACTAAGAAAATGGCCAATGAAAACGATGACTCCGATATGACAGTAGCCGAAGCGCTGATGGAGTTCATCAATGCCAACTTCTCATTTTAGCATGCGATTAAATCCATACCTGTATTCAATGGGAAAAATATTCTGCTAAAGAATTATATACAAGATCTTAGAAATGGAGAAAGCTGGATCAAAAATGATCAAAAAAATTTATATAAAAGAGCAGTATTGCAGAATCTACGAGCTGCCGCCGCACGCATAAGTGTAAGTGGCCAAGATCTCGAAAACCTTTAAGCGATTATAACCCATTTAAAAAAAATATGCAACATAAAAAAATCGTTGCTTATTACCAAAGTCAGATGCAGAAAGTGCACCAATGACAAGGTCAATTGGTTGGTGAATATTATGGTTACGTAAACCTACTGCTGAGCGGTGCTGAAAAGACTTTCATGAAAAATAATGGCAGTACGTACAACGCGTATATAATGACTCCTATAAAAGACACGGCATTAGATATGTTCATAAAAGGGGTAGCACCTATGATAAGCCAGCAGGTAGATGCGAAAGAATCTGCTTCTCTAGCTGATGCCTTCGAGTATGCATTGAGATTGGAGGGCCAAATGAGAGCGGGTATAATCCCAGACACACGATACCAAGAACTACCTCACAGTAACCTTAGAAATGATCTTAATAACCCATACCCACAAGAGAATAAGCACCCTGACCAGCCATTTTCATTACATTAAATAACACAAGTTACAATGAACAACAGATCGACAATCAGAGTCATCACGCTAATAGGCAGTATAATAGTCATCAAAATTATAATAGACAATATTAACAATATAGTTACGGACAAAAGTACTGTGGAAATTATTAGAATCAGGGTAGTGATCAGAATTTTCGAAGTCAGCTGAGAAACTCTAATTATTATCAGAATAATTTTGGACAATATAGTAACGGAAATCCTAACGATTATGACATTCAAAGAAACGCTAATTGTAACTCAAGGAATAATTAAGGATACCGAGGCAGAGATCAGAATTATAATAGATACCCTCAAAATAATAACTATAATGGTTATAATCAACAAAGTTTCAATCGAAATTATCAGAACCAGAATATTCAAAATCCGAACAAATCAGGAGATGACTGTTTGCCGCATCATTTCAACTCCTAGATGGCTCACCCCAATCGTCGTTTCGGGGTGAGCCCCCAAAGGCAGAATTCAACTTCTACACTGAATATTTCAGCACAAGTAATCAACATAGTGACGTAATTGAAACCGTCCACATCGGTACATGCTAGGGACTTGGCGTAGAAGACGAGCCTACAAGCATCAGGTTGCCAATCTCAGATCGGAAGGATCGCTTTATCACCCTTATGCTCGATAATGGCGCCGCCACAAATCTGATTACCTTCGATCAGTTGCACCCATATTTGCGTGTAGAGACCCTGCTAATAATAAAAGTGATAAGAGTGGGATACATAGTGAAAATAATGATTTTAACGACCAAGATACACTTTAACCGCATACCATTAAACAGAGTAAAAATGCACCTAGTGTAGAACAACATTGCCTTCATGAGGAAAGAAAAATCACTAGTAAGCCAACTAAATTAACGATCAAGGCTCGAACACGTAAAGTAGTAAGAATTAATTGGATTAATACTAAATTAATTAAAGGATATTAACCACGAGTTGACGTAGGGCATTATGACGTATATTTAGGAGAAAGAATAGTAAAAAATGAAAATGGTCAATTAAACATTATGGCAATAAACCCTAATGCAAACGATATTACGATTAAGATAGATCCAATAGAAATTCTACCCTTTGAATGTATTGCACCTGAATTCGGTCTTGAAACTAGTAGCGAATATAAGAGACCACTTATCAATAACAAATAAGATCGAATAAAAAATCTAAAAGAACTTGTGTGTACCAGTTACTTAAACTGAATTTTCAAAAATCTTTTTACTATCAGGAGACCCCGTAACCTGTACTAATCTTGTTGAACATAAAATAAAGACAAAAAAAAATATACCTATTAACACTAAGCAATATTGTCACCCACTGGTACATAGAAAAATTTTAGAAGAGCTCGTAGCGAAAAAACTTAATGATGGAATAATTAAGGCTTTGTTATCACCGTATAATTCACCCCTGTGGACTGTTTCAAAAAAATCCAATAGCCTTGGAAATTCAAGATGGAGGGTAGTGATTAATTTCCGAGAACTTAATAAAAAGACCATTGGTGATGCATATGCATTGCCCAATATCACAGATATTATGGACCAGTTGGAAGGATCCGTATATTTTTTAGTTTTTGATTTAGCAAGTGGACTTCAACAAATTCCTACGGTAATCATAAAACAGCATTTACGACACCCCATGGACATTACCAATACAGACGGATTCCCGAAGGTTTGAAAAATGCACCTGCAACGTTCCAACGACTAATGCATCTTAACGTTAATGTATTAAAAAGATATTATTATTTACGCAAAAGATCTAGTAGATCATGATTGAAAAGTTAGGTTACTTTTCAATCGGTTAATATTAGAGAATATAGTACTTCACGAATAGTTTTTACGGAAAGAAGTAATATTTCTTGGGCATATAGTAAGTCAACGAGAAATCGAACCAGATCCTAAAAAAAAAAAGGCCGTGAGAGAATTTCCTCGACCAAAAACTATGAAAAATATTAGACAATTCTTAAAATAAGCAGAATACTATAGACGCTTTATTTACGATTTTTCAAAAATAGCTAAGCCATTATCAGATTCATTAAAAAAGGGAGAAAAATTTGAGTGGACTGAAGTGGAAGAAAAGAGTTTTTAAGTACTGAAAGAAGACCATCTATGTCAAGAGCCTATTTTACAATTTCTCGACTTTAGTAAATAATTTAAGTTGACAACAGAATGATCTGACTACGCTATTCAAGCGGTATAAAGTCAAGAAAAAAATGAATTTCACCATGCTGTTGCCTATCTTTCAAAAACTCTAAATAAAGCTGCAACAAATTATTCTACGACTGAAAAGAAATGCTTAGCTGCACTATACGCAATATATCATTTTTGTTCGTATTTATTATGGAATAGATTCGTTCTTGTAGCTGATCATAAGCCATTAAATTAGATGCATACAAGAAAAGATCTGGGTCAGCGTTTAATGCACTGGATGTTTAAATTCAGCGATTATAAATATACTTTCAAGTACAAGCAAGGAAAACTCAATATCAATGCTGATGGACTATCTATAAATCCAGTAGGACCATTTTTCTGTGCGGAAAACAATGTTAACCATAGATTACTATTACTAGGAGTTGTGATAATAGGTAGAAAGGGAATAGAAAAAAAGAAGAAAACATATCCACAAAATCAGAGGAAAGGAATAGTAAGAACATCCAATTTAACTACTATCAAACCTAAAACACTACCAACAACCTTGAAAAAGACAGTGGAAACGACCAAGCCTGGGAGAGTGGCCAAATAAGAAACAGATGTACGTAAATTTGCCAGAGGTCCTGGACGACCTCTTAGTTTAAAAACAAACAAGAAACGGCTAAAGTTATATCATAGTGTGATTGCTTCAAGGACCCGAACGAAAACATTTCCACAACTACAGCAATCATCTGCATCTTGACCAAGTATATTAAGAAATGTCACTAAAAGTACATCAAAAGATTCTAGTTCATTGAAAGTGAATTTTCCGAAATCAATAGCCTCAACATTACACGCTAACGATTCAAATACAGAAACCACCAGAATGAATCCCAGTAGTTCCACAAATAAGGAAATGCCACAGTTACCAGTCAGAGATATAATTAACCTTGGTGCGTTGTCAAGGACAAGTATGTTTTCCAAGAACGATCCCAGTGACACTGAAAAATTGTCAGAGGGAGATACCCAACCACCAGTATACGACCCCAGACGAAGTGGATTATGGCAAGAATTAACTGAAACGGAAGCAGACTCAAATACGTATACTGACTCAGACTCAGACGTGACAAATACTGAAATCTTCGTTAGCCCCATTTTACTCAGTGAAGATTCAAATGACGACGTCTTTAAAGACGAACCTAAAACTACGACCAGTAATATTGACGAGGTTACCCATTAAGAAATACAAAAGTTAACAAAAACATTCAACCAAAGTCTTCAACAATACTAAAAACAAATCTAATAATGATGATAATTCCGAGCAAGCTGATACAGATTTTTATCAGCAACTAGATTTTCCGATGGAGACAAGCTGGATCCCGAAATTCAGGACATATTATTCGAAATAAACACCTCTGATCCGAAAAATTTTAATTATTCTGTATTAGATGAAAAAATTGTAGATCTCTCAAGACGCACAGCAGATTTTGAACTCCTATTTGATGAAGATGGAATTTTAAGATAATATATGACGAGTGGAAAATTATCAATCACTCTTCGCATTCAAGAAAATACACCCTTAAGTTCTAACACACCAACGCACCCGAGTACTTCTACTATTGCACATAACAGCTGGTCTAAAACACCAGACTTGGAACGAATAACAAAAAAAAATCTCAAAAAATTTAAATAAAAACAACAAACAAAAAATTGAAATACAAACAAATTAATAAATGGAAGTTTTGCACCTGGTTTCTTGCTATTATCAGATTTATACCCTTTCTTATCAATCAATTGATACAAACAACAGTACGAAAAGGTGTATGTAAGTCTGAGTGATAGTAGCAGTAATACTGACAACTATTAGAACGTACATAGAGCCAAGCTAATAAACAACGTTATTACCACCAGGTATCGTCTTACGTACAAAAATGACATTATAGTTTATTTTGTTAGCAAAGATTATCAACCAGTCACATCTGTCTCAAGACTGTTGAGATCGATGAGTGCACTGGACTTGAGCTATTTGAGATCGAAAAAACCAAAAGTCGGCCAAATATAAATAACATCTTATGGAGGACATAATATACTGTCAATTGTTATCAATGAAACATCTACTGATTTAGTAATTTCAGAAAGTCTTATAAAAGCTTTTAAATCACTTTAATTTGATACTATTGTCCGTCTGAACTGCACGATAAACCCCGATTATGAAATAACAAGAAAGACTAGAGTCAACATAAATTATCCTTTACATAAAGTCATTGAACAATTAGAAATTAATGTAAACATCAAGGAAATGCACATACTTCTGGATTTAGATAGTTATACGCATCGAAATATATCCACCATATACAATAGTGATGCAGTTCATAAAAAATCCGATGAAACACTAAAAATGAACGCACACTTCATAAACAAAATCAACCCGTGCCAAAATCAGCGATCTACGAGAAAAGATCAAAAGTAGCAGAAAATGAACCCAATAATTGAACCCTACTCTTCAACTAGTCACATTCTACGTCGAAAAACACATTACTTAGATCTAAGATTTCAATTTTAAGCTTTGTAAAATCAACGAGCAAATTACATTCAGTTAATTACTACCGTCATATATCTAAACTATATTAGTAAGCACAGATATCACGTAGTCCTTTTTCTTAATTGCACTTTATTGTTGAGTTTTATATTTAAGATTCATATGAAGTACGTATGTTTTTAGTTTTTAGACATCAAAAAAAAAAATAAAATAAAATGAGAAACAAAAAATAAAAAAAAGGAAAAATAAATAAATAAATATAATAATAATAAAAATAATTATTATTAGGCTTCAAATTTAAAAAATGCATGCTGTATTTTACCACAGTTGCATGTTACTATTTTGTAAAAGCTTTAGTATGTATTAAAGCTACTTATTCCATTGTATTGTGACACCACGAATATTTTGGCATAGCATGAGTAATGACTGTATCTATCCATTGTATGTATTTTCTACCCATTATCTAATCGTTTCATGAACCTAATTTTATTTTCATACTTACATTCCACATATGACCTACAAATCCTTACAACTAATAACAGCGTTCATACATATACAGTATCAACCAATAATCACCATAACACCCATCATTTTTACGCTTACAGATTACATAAAATGACAAAAATAATTGACACCATTGTCAGTGGACGTTGCCCAAGCCTTATGACCAAGGGCCCTATAACCAAGCTAGAACTGAAACAGTTATTACAAGGATACGGCCCAGTTCAAGCCTTACAAGAGCAGCCCTGTGTTGTTCTATACACAAGCTTTCAAGCCATATACTATTAATCTTCAGAGGCTGCAACGGCAGCCTCTTACCTGACAAACATACAAAAATAAATGAGTACATAATATCTCTGAAAATGGAAGTCGATGGATATAATAATCAAAGGACCAATAAATACACACCAATTAGAGACAATCCTCAATAAGTTTGGCTCATTAGAATTCTTAAAAGAATAGCCATGTACCACACCCTACACTGGATATAAGGCCGTGTATTACCACCTGTGTGATGCTGGAGTCGCGGCAGCAAGCCTAAATAAAACTCCAATCATAGAAACAGAAGGGGGTAACAGACCATTATTACTAAGGCTGGAGATCAACATGACCGTCCATGCAAAGAAATCAAACAAAATAATTGAGGACTCCGATATGGTACCGATAACCCAAGCAGCTACGGCCTTTAAATCAGTGGAAATAGCCCTCAAACGTGAATATAAACCTTTAAAAGACCTTTTGACTTCCATGCTTGAAATGATAGGAATGCCAACATCTATAAAACCCAGCCACCTCAGTAATAAAACTGCCAAGAAAGACTCAAACACATTTTCACTACAGTTTGTCAAAATTAACTGTAATGGTAAGACAATACATATGTTGTTAAGAAACCCTTTTAACACAGATAATGTGACTAGGTTCTTTGAAAGCAGATTTGAAATAAAAGACATTTACTCTTCAAACAGGAAACAAAGTCATAACATAACACAAATCCACATACACTATGAAAATGAACAGAAAGCCGAAGAAATGCGACAAATAGTAGTACACTAAATTACAATTTCAAGGCACTAAATCCAAGCTTGTAGCAACAAAAAAAAATGTCGATCGTACTTTACAACAACGATTGATGTCAAAAATGCTAGTGAGCAAAACAATAGATGAATGAAACGAATGTCTAATGACCTTTGGCCCTCTAAACGACATAACATACATGAGTCTACCAATACAACGGACAGATAATAAAACCATGCATATGATGTTTCACATATACTGTAATGAGCCCTCAACACAAAGAGCTTTCGAAGGATCACAACAATATGGTCTGAGATACGCACATAACTTAGTCACTTCAACACAAATAAAAAAAAAAATAATAATACATGAAAAATGTGGCAATAAAATAAACAAAAGTAATGTACAAAAACATATTACAGTTTTGATCATACAAAGTAAAACTTTGATTACTTGTAAATTATGCAGCAGTCACATTCCAATTACAAAATATAATAAACACCAACGTAAGTGCATTCAAACAGAAACCATTAATTGCTATAGTTCAAGGATAGACATGATGATAAAACAACAACAGATTTGACGTTGCTTAGTGTGGAACATTAGATTCGAGAGTGAGACTTACCACCACCCTTGGAATCTAATTCCTCTTAAATCAACACATAAGATAAACATATTACTGTTACTACTTGCATTTTAAATTCACCTTACATATAATGTATCACATAGACATTTACCTCCTCGTTATACTCCATTTCCTTTTGCACAACCCCAAATACATTTAATAGTATTATACATTAACCATCGCATACTTTATTATATTAAATTATATGACTTTTTAACATACAGTTATATCATAATTCATTATAATACTAAAATTTGAAACAGATTTTGATATCTATGGTTAGAATAGCTTTAATAACGAAGGGTTACATTAAACTCTGATTACTAATATATATTAGCCGTGGACGGTGATAGTTTTAAGAAGGGGGAGCTGTTACGTGACAACTTGCGTAAATGAATAAATTTTTAATTTTTAATCTATCTTATATTACAATTATTCTCCATGATTAAATTTTAAGATTCTTTAGGGAGTCATACTTAACGAAAGTCATCCCTTAACAAAGCTGACTGTGTACTTCGTGGCTCTAGGAAGTATCAAGTGACAATCGAAGCGAGCCGCTAAGCCTAAACACATCAAGTCAGCAAGTACCGGCCCCATAGCAAGTAAGACAAAGATATTTCAACTAAAACTTCGTGCAAGGTGCATTTCTTTGCAAGGCGTTTTAATCAGAAGCTTTCCACCGCTCATCGAGTGTGGTTCCTAACTGTTAGTTCAGTATTTCAATCTAACTTGTTATATTGCTTGATAACTTCATAGTTATATTGCTTGACAGATTAATAGTTATTATCGTTATTTATTGTGAAAGTAAATAAAATTTAAAGGAAAAGCATACCTGACTGTGCAGAATATTTTATTTGTTGAAATTCAATAAAGTGAATAATATCACAAGGAGCAGAACTGAGAAATCATATAAAATTAAATTAAAAAAGGAAGAAAGGGTATGGGAATGTTTATAGCTTACAAAGCTTAATACTCTCTCTCTTTATTTATATTTTGTTCTTTTCCTTTCCCCAATAAACAAACGAACAAATAGTTAGACTATCTGCTATCTCGCAGCCTGTGAAGGAGTATGAGACTGTAGTCCACAATCTTTGGTTTTAAACTAAAGGCAAAGTTAAATGATATCAAGTATCATTTAACATATATAATGGCACAATACAATACAAAGAATATGGAGGTTGGCGAGTACAAGACTGTGCACTTTGATCGAATCTTCCAATGGTTTCAAAACTATTTCTTACTGCCTTCACTGATAACATCTGTAAATGTAACGTCACGCTCACATTCATCACATATACTCACACACTTATTAAGAGAAACCATCCTGTAGTATAGCTTTCTTCAATATCTAGTAGTTTATATCAGTAAATGTCCCTTCAGGACGCTCATTACATATATGGTTTTTTGACAGATATTATTCAAGCATCAAAAGTATACTAAAAATTCCATAAGAGATACACAAAAAAAATTTCAGATCGTTTAAGTGTACCCTCTTCCACATGTTTAATTTAAAAAACTTGCAATTTAATATGTAACTTTATGGAAAAATCACTTAATATTGCATTTATAAGATCTGTATAAGCCACTCAATTTTTTTCAGTATAAAAGATTACTTTTTGATAAACCTGGTTTATTTTCAAACAAATAGATAGTTTTTTTTTTTTTTAATAATATAAAAAAGAAGGGGTCAAGTATGCGTAAAAGCGTGTATGTGAGTTTATACATATGAGAAATATAATTTCCAGCGTTGCTACGTATATTTGCGCTTTTCCCACCTCTTTGAATCCTGTTTTTAATCTCAAAACAAAGATTGTGACAGAAGAAAACACAGTAAAAATCAAGTATTGTATTCATGCAGTACGAAAATTCTTTTTTTTAATTATGAAAATTTTAAAAAAATGTAAAAGAATTGTATCAACGAATATTTTATTGATTTAATCTGAAATAAACAAATTAATGATAAAGAAACGAATTTTCCAAATTTTTGAAAAAAAAAAAAACGTTCTAAGAAAATATGTTATATTAAATAACTTATTTATTTAATGTACGATGAAATGAAATAAATGAATATAAACATTAGAAATAAGTTATGAACTGTAAGAGAAAGTAAAGTAATTGGTTTTTTAATGCAAGGCCTGCTCGTCGCAGAGTAGGTAAAGGTTGGAGGTTTAAATCACTTTGGTACCTGTTTCATTTTATTTTATTTTATTTTTTTTTTAAGAATTGGTGAAAAGTAATAAAATTTGTAAGATTTAAAGTATGTGGCGTGGTGATGTGATGTTACATTACGTTGTGTGAGGAAGCCGAAATTACGTCACGGGGTACGAGGTAAGGTGGGAAAATCAAGCAAAATCCACTTCCATCGCACTTTATTTCAATGGCAAAATCTGGAGTGGTTGATTTGCCCTCACGCATAACGCGCCCATAGAAATTTAACTTCGAAAAACTATAATCATCAAAATTGCATATTCAATCTTTGACAAAGGTTATCAAGAAAAATCCAATAGACCCAAAAATGGAAAACTTACCGTTTTAATATTATGGCTATAAACTTACAGATCATCTTACGAAAATTGTCGTTTATTAAGATATGAGGAAGATTGACTTAACAATTTTCTATACATTCTTACGTAATTGAATACATCCATTTTAATCATTTCAGATATAATGAGAAAAGATCAAAAATAGATTTTATGGAAAGTTATTTAATGCTGTCACTAATAAAGCATCTAGTGCTTCTGACGATTTCAAAATTTTCCAAAAGCATGACACCAAATAATTTTTTAGATATCACACTTTAAATATTCCATTAAAAATAACTATTTATCTTAAATAATATTGAAAATTATTTTTTCGGTGAGGTATTAGTATACATTCGTACAATTGAGTTTCAGGAACATGGTTACACCTTATGCGCACGTTTTAATAACTTTACGTCCTGTAAGAAATATTGTATGTCTATACACATTAATACAATAATTTCTGCTAAAATTTCTTCTGGTTTTATGGGACTTACAAAATTAGTCATTGAACACATGATTAACAGTTCTCAAACAGAACATAGTGCTCGTATGATTTATTTCAATCTAAAGTGTAAAAAAAAAATTTCAAAACCTTACACAAACTTTCGACATTTTAAACAAACGGTTACTCGTCATAAAACAGAAAAATGACATATCTGATAAGCATGTTTACAAAACTTGGACAAAAGATAAAATTTAAATAGATAGCTTAATGTTTATTAATTTGTAATAAACTTTTATTGATAAAAAATAGGTGTCATACTGACGTTACACAATGTGCATCAATCCATAGCATAAAATATTTTTATGAAGCCATTTATAGAGGTAGAGGCAGTGTATACATTAAAATAAAAAAATTAAAAGACGAAATAACAGAAATAAATAATGAAATAAATGGTTATATTAATACGGGGGTCTAATGAAAGAAACTTCGGAACTACAAGAGCTTTCAAATTGTACGAGAAGTTATATCGTTGCAAATGTAGCTGCTTACCTAGGTAACAAATATTAACTTACATTTGATAAAAATAGCTTTTAAAATAGTTTGAAACTATCCAACGCATCTAACAGTTTGGATGTCATTAAACAAAGATGATTATTTTACAAAATCTATAAAGTATGTAAACATTTTAGAACATGACATTTCAAACCTTAAACTAAAAATTTGGGAAAAAAAATTAATGTTATGAAAAGTATTGCAACAAATAGATTTAGGAAAAAATATCCAAAGAATCATAAACGGTTTTTTTGCATACAATTGCATATACGAATTAAAACGTTACATAATAATTAATCAATATTAACAGTGAAAGTGTTGCGTTATTTGAAAAGGCTAAGTAAATAATTTATTTAATCCAGTTACATCATAACCACGAGGAGACGAAACTCTGTTTCCCAATTATTAATTAAAAAAATAATTATAAGTTTACATACTTTTTGTATGCACTATCAATTGATGCGTCAAAATTAACGCAAAATCATAAACAGACGTTTTAATAGTTTTTACTTTGATAAAGTGGCTTTTTGTAATTTTCATGGAACAAGAATTAATGTTTCTACTAGCTTATGATTAATAGTAGTTATCCTGTGAGTTTGAAAAGTCTTTGTTTGCGAACCAAAGGTTTGTGGCCCGAGCCGAAGGTGAGGTCCGTAACGAGGTTCGTAAAGGAGACTTTTCGAACGAGTATCGGAAAACTGCTTTTTTGCCCGAGGAAGTACCAGCCTCCCAAAACCACCCGAGGGCGGAAAAATTAATTTCTTTGTCGCAAGATAACTGAGGTATTTTTATGACTAGACAATTCAATGAAAACGATTGATTTTTCTCCACAAATGTATCGTGAAATAACTATTGCTTCATATTTTTTAACTTTTTATGTAAAAATAACTGCTTAATCGCATTATTTACTATCCTAATTTAAAAAATCTGTTTGCTTCTTACCTTTTACCTTAGAAAATAACAATTAATGTATAACACTTTTATAAATCAATAAAACTGAATTTTATTCTAGAACTGCAATTATAAATATTAATAATAATAAAATCAATTAAGTGTTACTATTATAAGTACATCGTACATTGACGCCAGCGTATACTAAAGTAGAAGAGATTACAGAGAACTAAGAGACGTTGTAGCAGATGAGCCGCCATGTTCAGGACTCAATTAAAAAACTGTATATTATTACGCAATAAGCTTCGGGGATTTTCGTGTGGATGGAGAGTAGCTAATTCCAATTTATTGAATAAATAGATTAAAGAGCACAAAATATTATAGTAAATAGCTTCGATGAAAAGGCAGAGTAAGGGCTCGAACCCGATTAACTAAAAATTCGTGAAACTTTACGCTGATCGTTCAGCCATGACCGCCACCGAGAGTAGCTATATTAATTGCACTTTTAGATGCACTATTGTGTCGTCAGTTATACGCTGGCGTGCCAACGTACGGGCTCTGGCTTGACTGAACCAAGCAACGTCCCTGCCAATTTCTGTGTATATTACTTACACTACTTATACATATCGATTTACATTACTTCAATTTATGAAGTTCACAGACGTAAGATTATGAGTCAGTGATTGGTTGACTAGGATTGAGTGCGTGTTGGTCATGAATATGGCAAAGTCGATCAGAACAAGCTCCCGCATCTGCCACAATATCCTTTAACCCTCTGTAAGGGAGATCAACTAGTGACGCCATCTCTAGACAACAATAAGCGTACAGTCTTGTAGATGCCTGGTGCTATGAAACAGCACGCAGGCTAGATCTGTTCATTTTCCGTAATCCATAAAACGATTCCTCGAATATACTTAACAGTTATTTATGATTTAATGATTTTTTGTATAATATGTATACAATGCTTCAGTATTTAAATAAATTTTGTTGAAACAATTAGGTATTTTGGATTCTGAAAAATTCAGGATTGTATTTTACAAAAAAAAAGTATCATTATAAAAAAAATGTTCATGTTATGTCATGTATTATTGTGTTAAACGATAGAATATTTGTATATATAAGAACTTTAATTAATGGCCATAAATATTAATAAGTCATTTAGAGGAACTACCGAGTTAAGTCATTTTATTAAGTGAAAATGTCTTTCCAAACAATATTTTCTGGTTTCATGGTTTTTTTACTTAAGTAAATAAATTTATCTTTGCAGCTTGATAAGGCCACATATAACTGACCATAAAAAAATGGAGGTTTTCTTCAATATAAACTTATGTTATCGAAACTTTGATGTTGAGATTTATTTATTGTCATAGTAAGGCCACTGCGATAAAAATTGCTTAAAATACAAAATAAAATGTAATGTATTGGTGTAACCACTGTTTAGAGTTATTCTTAGGATAAAGATTTGTTAATGTTATGAGGAACTTATTCTGTGGATTTAAAAATGTGTGAGCACATATAAAAAATATGTATTTAACTATAGAATAAAACTTAAACAAAGAGTACCAAGCCAGCCACTCTCACATGCACATAACCACATGCTTTGACGGACAGGCGAGATCTCTGTTGCACCCACGTTCAATTGCCTAGCATCTGCATGTATCATACAATTGCAATTTGCCAGAGATGACACCTCTAGTCTATCTTCCACACATATACTCATATTTACGTTGTTACAAGTGTACAATATACTCAAAACGCCTAATTAAATTTATACTAATACAAATTATTTATTTAACCAAATTAAACACACTAATAAACTTTTTAAATTTCAACGTTCCTAGAGATTTCGTAAAAATATCGGCAATAATACTTTTTAATTCTACTTTTACTATGTCAAGAATTTTTTTTAAGTAACTGTCATGAATATTATGATAATGCACCTCAATATAATTCGAATTTTTGTGAAATTTCCAAATTTTGCAATGCCTAAAGCTCCTGAATTGTCTTTATAAATTTTCATCAGTTCATTCGACTTTCACTTAAACGTGTCTACCAAATCTCTTATTAACTTTTATTCACTTACAGTTTCTGACAAACCAACGTTCTAAGCTGAAGTCAAAGACTTTGTTATACTATTTTATTTTCGCGTTTTCCAATAAACAACATTACCTAAAGGTCTTATTTCATAGCCCGATGTGGATTTCCTATTAAGACTCAACCTCTCACCTGCCCAGTCTGAATCATCAAAACAATCTAAAATATCTGTATTATTATTTTTCTTATAAATTAGGTTCAAATCTCTTATTAGGTGTACATATCTTAAAATCCTTATCGTAATGTGTTTTATTTTAACAATTTCCAGATTGACTTAAACAATTAATACTCCTACTTATATCAAATCTCGTGCCTTAACTGATATACAAAAATTTACCAATCAAATTTTGATATTTTGAATCATTTTCCACTTTTTCTGCTTGACACAATTTTAAACTTATTTCCATCGAAGTATTATATAACTTTTTATTTTCACAGCTTTTACTTACTAGCCAAAGACTCAGTATAATTTTTCTGACATAAAAACATTTTATTAATCTTTTGATTATAACCAATATTAATTTTTCAATAATCCTTCACTTTCCGTATTTCTTTCATGCAAAACCCTTCTGACAGTTTTCTTTTAATCATATTAGTAGCCTTTTGACTTTTGCAGCTAATAAATAAATCATAAACAAAAAGAATAATATGTATCTCATCTTTTTCATTATTCATTAAATACAAGCAGTTATCAATTTCAATATTTCTAATTTTGAACTTTTTATGAATTCATCGAAGCATTCGTACCAACCTCTAGGACTTTCTCTTCAAGAATACAATGCTTTTTGCAATTTACATACTCTATTCCACTCTTATTCAAAGCCTTATGGTTGCTTTACATACACCTCTGGTTTAACTTTACAATTAAAAAATGCAGTTTCAACATTCATCTGATCAATAATTTAACCTTCATGACAACAATAAGATATTAAAATTTTTAAAGTTTGCATCTTAGCTACAGGGGGATAGATTTCTACAATGATTTTTTTCTGTGGAAAACCTGTTACTGCTAATTTGGCCTTGAATTTATTTTCATTCTTTTTCAAAAAAATACCATTTTACATCTAAAACTTTCTTATCTTTTGACTTATCTATCAGAACCTAAGTCATATTCTTATTTAAACGTTCATTTTTTTTTTTTATCGTATTTTTCCAATTATCAGATTCAAAACTTTCTACAGCTTCATCAAAACTTTTAGGATTTTCTGTACTACAACAATTTACATAAATCGTATTATAAATATATAGTTTCCGTTAAGCCTTGCTGGAGGTTCTATGTTTTTTATCGGTCTACTTGTCATATTACTTTTTTTATAAGCATTTTAACATTAATTTTTAATATTTTTATCTTCATTTTTATATTCAACGTCTTTGAATTCGTCACTTGACTTGGATTTGGCATCCACAACTTTATTTTAATTTTTTAGTTTATTATCAGCATCACCCCTTAATCCAATACAATATCCATCTTGTCTAGTTACAATAATCCTGTTCTCTATCAAAAGTCTATATTTCACGTTCTCGTAACCTACAATGATTCCTAAATCTACTTTCCTATCCCATTTTGACCTCCTTCTTTGTTTAGGGACACGTACAAATACCCTGCTTCTATATAATTTTTAAATGTTTAACATTAGGTTTTACATCAAATAACACCTCAACAGGAATTTTTAAATCAGCAGTATTTGCAAGTGTCCTCTTCCTTAAATATGTGGCCATGTGTATAACTTCTAGCCAAAACATTCTTTTTATTCTAGCTTCCGATAGCAAAAGTCTAGAAATTTTCATATTGCTTCTATTGTACCTTTCAGCTGTACCGTTGAAAACTTTTACATACAGTGGATATACGTCTTAAATATTTCCTTGTTTTCTACTATTTCAAAAATCCTTGTATTTATATATTCCTTTCCGTGATCACACCTTTTTTTTTAAATTTTTTTTCCGTAATATTTTCAACTTCATTCTTATATGACACACAACAATCATAGACTTGACCTATTGATTTCATTGGGTATACTCTGGCTATCTTACTATAGTCATCAATAAACGTTAAAAAATTTTGTTTCCTATTTGATCTATTTGTATTGTGAGAACCATTTAAATCGGTGTTAGCTATTTCTAAAATATCTTTCGCTCTGTGTCTATTACTTTAAAGTAGTAAATTGTGCATTTTATTCTGCAAACAAATAGCGCATTTCATTTAATCACTCCTAATTTTTTTTGGCATCCCTTCTACTAATTTATTTTTACATAAAACTTTTTAATATACTAAATTGACATGCCCTAAAATACGATACCATTCTTCCTTTGAAGTAATGTCATCATCATTCTTAGTACGCATAGTATTAACGGTAATTTTATTTTCATTTTGAAAAAACATCATCTAAAATTCAGTCAATACGTTTACCTTGTATCTCACTACGCATCGCAGTAGACTTGATGATCTTCGCAAAAAAGCATCAAACGAGATGTTGACTATCTGCCACGTTTCTTGTTGTGACGCGTAGTCTCTGCCTTGTTGTCCCATTGTCCACTTGAGCCTCTGCCTTTGCTTCTGCCTTTTGATGTTTCTTGCTACTTGTAGTTCTCACAAAATTGCTAGCGTCTGCCCCTCTGTGCTTGGCCACCATAGCCAGCATTGTTTACATTCGGGCACTCTTCCTTTAAATGCCCAGTTTCACCGCAGCCATAGCACGTTTTTCCTTGTCTCTTATGATGTTTCAATTTCTACACGAAAGCATTAAATTATACAGTTGTATTAGTACTTTAACTTCTGTTTTTTATCTCGTACATTTAAATTTTATCAATGGCAGCACTAAATGTTTGATGTTCTAGTTTTAATGTGTCTATTAAACCACCAATATAACTATACGATTCTGGTAATATTCTTAATAAGTAATTTAACTTTTTTTTTTCACTCACAGTAGCACCAGCTTCTTT
Source organism: Copidosoma floridanum (assembly GCF_036245765.1). Classification (NCBI taxonomy): domain Eukaryota; kingdom Metazoa; phylum Arthropoda; class Insecta; order Hymenoptera; family Encyrtidae; genus Copidosoma; species Copidosoma floridanum. The sequence goes on from NW_028321885.1 coordinate 13,321,569, forward strand.
AAACTCGTTCACTGATTTTTTAAATTCATTAATAAAAACTGATGATTCTTTAAAATCCTCCAACCTGATTTTCTTCAGCTTATTCTGGCATATTATCTGCAAAGTTGTCAATTTTTTTGAATACATAGCATCAAACTTTTCATAATCTTGAATGCCACGTCCATCTGACTGACAAATTCCATCTTCTTTTTTAATATAGCACTGTAAATATGATTCATGACCTTCAAGTTGTTCTCGGCCCATTTGTCTTATTTGTCCATCGATACTTTTTTTATTTCTATCATCGTTGCACATTTCTTTAACTTTAAAAACATCGTGATTATTTTTTTTTATTGTGCGTAATTTTGGCCATCAAACACAGGTATCAAAATTTCCGCTAATTTGGAATAGTTTATCATCTGTATTGATTTTTCTAGATTTCTCGATTCTTCTTTTTCTTTGTAAATACACTCCTTTAACATCAGTATATTCTTAATCACATTTACCAAACTTTTTCCTAAACCTCTCAGTGTTGGATTGACACTTATTTTATGTATGATTACTAGCATATAATCTCCTCAATTTTAGAACTTGAACGAGATACGTGAATAACAACGGTACACTTTCACAAGAACTAATCTTCGATTATCAGTGTTGGATTTACATTTTTATCACCCATAACCAATTTCTGCTACATGTTAATATGCTAAGGAATTTATTCCGTAGATCATGAAATGAGCATACATTAGTCAACAAAAAGTATGTACCTCATAAGAAAATAAAACTCATACAAAGAGTGCCAATCTAGCCACTGTTACATGCACGCAACCGCATGTTTCAACAGACAGACAAGATCTCTGTTGCATTCGCGTTCGAGCACCAAGCGTCCACATATATCATACAATAGTCAGAGATAGTGCCCTTAGTCTATCTCTCATACATGTACTTATTGTATATGTTGGTATAAACGTTCAATATACTCAACAGACTTTATTCCTAATTTTTGCTTGAGATATAATTTTTTCTCTTATATCATACTTCAATAACTTTGTGATTCTTAATCGTATTGTATTTCACAGTCCCTTCGATATACTTTAATTTTTCGACAAGAACAGGTTTTTTTTTTTATTTTAAAGTTTATTTAGTTGTTAAATCAGATAGAAAAGTCCCTATTTACCTGAGTAGAAGTTAAGAGTTTAGGAAATAAGATTTAATAAGAGAAAGATGAGTAAATAAGCCTTTTTGTATGCGTAGTTAATGTGCTACATATTTATTATTTATTTAAAATTCGATGACTTATGAATCCATCTCATTTTTTAATTACTAAAAAAGTCAGTTACGTCTTATTCTTGTAAAATAGACACTCTAGAAAGAATTAACAGGAATATTTGACGTTTCCAAACAACTTGTCGATGTTAAAAAAATGCAAAACACAAGTACTCAAAATCATTTTGCTGATGCAAAGAAATGCACATAATTCAAGTATGGATAGTCATTGCAGAATAAAAAACAATTTATTTTTCGAAAGTATAGAAAATGATCTGAAAACTTCAATGTAAATACAGTACTTGTATGTTTCATTCACTATTACGTAAAGGTAATGTTCAAAGATGTATACTGTTACGGATGTAGCTTGGCTCGGTAGAGACAATGCCCGTATATTGGCATACTGGCGTCAGAGATAAGTAGGGAGATTGCCAGTGCCCATGTTGGAGAGTGTGCCGATGTTCCGGCACTGATTTGAGCGCCAATCCATCGTGGCCAGCAGAGGAACCATGTACACGTTTTCTATTGGCTGGCGGCTTTTAGGCTCGTTGGGAGAAATAAGGAGAAATGAGTGAGGGAGACATGAGAATAGAAATGTGTCCATCGGTGATGGAGAGAGGAGAAGCTAAACCTATATGTATATGCATACAACGGGCTATATATCTGTAGCTATAGTTGTACACTGCTCATACAGAAAAGAGCTGCGCGTAATACTTTTCTCGCTTTTTCTCCTTGAAAGAAAGATAAGCTTTTCAAATGCAGTTGATCATTCATTCAACTATAAAAACAAAAACATAATTGTCAGGTCATTAACAATCTTTTTTTCATTTTTCAAAAAATGACAAGCTCAACGCAATTGGTATACTATTTTGCTTTATTAATAAACGAGAGACTTTATCCCAATATCCCAATCCAGTGCACTCAATTGTTCTTCACTTTTATGATAAGTGAAATTATTGAATAATGAATGAAGGCATTCACCACAACGACATAGTACGCTCAAACATTTTTTGTACTAAGTAATATTATTTACTAATATACTGAACACGTTTACCCGAATGCCCCATTGCGCTGATATCTTTACTTGTTAATTTATATTTTTTCACCATTAATACATAGCTTAATGGCAAAAGTACGATAAAGCTTAAATCAAATCTCAAGCTTCGAAATCTTACGATATACATATGTAAGTTTTAGTCATCCCATAAACCAAGCTTCGTTAGCTCAGGTGGCTAGAGCAGTTTGGTGGAATCTACTTTTGCGTCTTCAGGTTCTAATCTCACTTGGAGCAAATTTTTTTTTTTTCTTATTCCAACATTCCTTTACATGTTTCATACTTTTTTTTTATGATTACTTACGTATTCTGTTTTACCAGTAACTGAAAAGATTTTTTTTTTCAATATTGGTACGCGATCTAAGAAAATTATTTTTCCATTCATGGCTAAAAAAATCATTCGAAGCGTTGGATAAAAACTTTTTAAGTTCAGTTAATTATTCCAATTTAATATTTTAGTTTGAATTACAACTAATAACGTTAACGAATACTTGAATTGCTTGAGAGTATTCCGAAAAGTAATTTTAAACTTTTTTCAAACTTATAAACAAAATACTTTTTTTTTTTATCTTTTGCACATTATAAATGATTGATTAGTATGTCTGAGATTGTCATGTAGAAAAAATTACTTGTTTCATTGCCAAAGAATGTAGACTGTTTTTGTGATGTCTAAAAAATTTACTAAACATTATTATTATTATTATTATTATTATTATTGATATTATTGTTGTAATTATTATTTATATTATTATTAGTATTATTATTATTGTTATTATTATTATTATTATTATTATTATCATTATTAGTTGTATTAAATTAAAATGATTTCTCGCTCTAAATGAGATGCAAACAACATAGGATGCGCTGCTGTGAGTGATAGGATTCATGAATTTAAATTTCTGTAAAAATATTGTTTACTACACGATATTCATTATTTATATAATTATGTACATAATGTATGCGTCACTAAAAATTGTATTAAACTTTTTGATTCGAGTCGTAAAATAATCGCTTGACAAAATAGTTATAGTGCTTTCGGAAAACAACTTAACTTACAAATCAGTACTTTAAATAACAACAGGTACAAAAATTCGCAGTATTTATGAATTCGTTGTAGTACTTAATCGGTAGTTTTTATTATTAAATTTGTCTTGAAGTCGTATTTTCAATAAATTCGTCAAGCACTCAAGAAATTGGAAAAAAAAAAAAAAAAACGCGCTAGTAATGTGGCCACATTTAGAGTGCTGGTCTCCAGCCCGGAAAAAACTATAGAGAGAACGTGCATTTTTTCATAATAACCTTTTACAGGTTTTACCACAAACAAAGCTGTAATAACTTTTTTTTTTTGATAATTACTTCTTCATAAAAAGTAATGAAAAAAAATTTTTTTGCTCACTGGTAAAACAAAATACGTTTGTAATCATAAAAAAAAGGTGTGAAACATTTAAAAAAGTTTTAATTTAAATTCCACCCTCCTGCTCTAGTCACCTAAGCTAACAAAGCTTGGTTTTTGGGACCACCAAAACTTACATATGTTTATCGTAAAGTTTCGAAGCTTGAAAGTTAATTAAAGCTTTATCGTATTATTGCCGTTAGGCTATGTATTAATGGTTAAAAAATATAAATTAACAAGTAAAGATATCAGCACAATGGGGCGCTCGGGTAAAGGTGTTCAGTATATAAGTAAATAATATTACTTAGTACAGAAGATATTTGAGCGTACCTTGTCGTTGTCATGAGCGCCTTTGACAGTTAAGCGCACTAGATTATTGGGATACAGGCACTCGTTTATTAATAAAGCAAAACAATATGTTAATTAAGTTGAGCTTGTTATTTTTAAAAAGTAAAAAAAAATTTTAATAATTTAAAAATTATGTTTTTCTTTGTATAGTTGAATGAATGATCAACTGTACTTAAAAAGTTTTTACTTCATGCGGCGAATGATTTTTTCAGCCATGAATGGAAAAATAATTTTCTTGGATCGTGTACCAATATTGGAAAAAAAAATCTTTTCAGTTACAGGTAAAACAAAATACGTAAGTAATCATAAAAAAAAAGTATAAAACATTTAAATGAATGTTGGAATAAGAAAAAAAAAAAAAAAAAATTTGCTTCAAGTGAGATTAGAAGCCGAAGACGCAAAAGTAAATTCCATCAACCTCCTCTAGCCATCTAAGCTAACAAAGCTTGGTTTATGGGATGATTAAAACTTACATATGTATATCGTAAAGTTTTGAAGCTTGAGATTTACTTTTAGCTTTATTGTATTTTCGCCGTTAAGCTATGTATTTATGGTGAAAAAATATAAATTAACAAGTAAAGATATTAGCGCAATGGGGCGTTCAGGTAAAGGTGTTCAGTATATTAGTAAATAATATTAGTTAGTACAAAAAATATTTGAGCGTACTATGTTGTTGTGGTGAAAGACTTTATTTATTGTTCAATAATTTTACTTATCATAAAAGTGAAGAACAATTGAGTGCACTGGATTGGGATATTGGGAAGTCGCTCGTTTATTAATAAAGCAAAATAGTATACCAATTGCGTTGAGCTTGTCATTTTTTGAAAAATGAAAAAAAAATTGTTAATGACCTGACAATTACGTTTTTGTTTTCATAGTTGAATGAATGATCAACTGCATTTAAAAAGCTTATCTTTCTTTCGGGGAGGAAAAGCGGGAAAAGTATTACGCGCAGCTCTTTTCTGTATGAGCAGAGTACAACTATAGCTATAGATGTATAGCCCGTTGTATGCATGTACATATAGGTTTAGCTTCTCCTCTCTTTATCACCGATGCATACATTTGGATTCTCATGTCTTCCTCACTCATCTCTCCTTACCTCTCCACACGAGCCGAGCCTCAAAGCCGCCAGCCAATAGAAAACGTGTGCATGGTTCCTCTGCTGGCCACGATGGATTGGTGCTCAAGTCAGTGCCGAAACATCGGCACACTCTTTAACATAGGCACTGGCAATCTTCCTACTTATCTCTGCTGGCGTACAACTGACGACACAATAGGGAATGTCAAAGTGCAATTACAGCCGCTCTCGGTGGTGGTCGTGGCTGAGCGGTCAGTCTGATGTTTCGCTAATAAGGTATTTTCACTTGTGACGTCATTTCAAGATGGCGCGATCACTGGGTTTTTTTTTCAAATTTGCACCAAATGTGCAAAACCAGCTGTGAAATTCACGAGGACGTCCCAACTAATGATAATGCGTTTAAAAACTTCAGGTTTTAATAAGCTATCGAATGAGCACTAAATTTTTTACATTTTCACTTGGTAAGCAATGCAAAAAAATGAATGAAATTATCGCGGGCATAAAGTTGATTAGAAAAACATTTTATTTTTTGTGCTTACCATCATCCAGTTATAACGAATTTGAAATATAGTCAATAGAAATTCCCGATGCATTAGAGGAAATTTTTCGTTTGTTTGCCAAAAGTGTAGTTTTAATGAAAATCAGTACAGAAAAAAAAGTACTGCAATCAGGCAGATTGTACCCGTCTTCTATACATATATATATGGTTGCAAGCTTCCTCGCCTCCGCGATCATAATAAAGTCCCATAACCTCTGACGAGCTGTTAAAATTGAAGCAGTGTGTGGCAAAAACATGAATAAAAGTTGTTGTATAAGTGGTTGTCACGATAAATCTGCGAAATCTTTTTTTCGTATTCCATCTGTGATTTCTCCGGACAATAAAAAATACAAAAGTATCAGTGCAGAGGAACGAAATGAAATTATTTCTTTATCTATGAAAAGACAACATTATTTCGCAGATTTATCGTGACAACCACTTATACAACAACTTTTATTCATGTTTTTGCCACACACTGCTTCAATTTTAACAGCTCATCAGAGGTTATGGGACTTTATTATGATCGCGGAGGCGAGGAAGCTTGCAACCATATATATATATGTATAGTAGACGGGTACAATCCGTCTGATTGCAGTACTTTTTTTTCTGTACTGATTTTCATTAAAACTACACTTTTGGCAAACAAACGAAAAATTTCCTCTAAAGCATCGGGAATCGCTATTGACTATATTTCAAATTCGTTATAACTGGATCATGGTAAGCACAAAAAATAAAATGTTTTTCTAATCAACTTTATGCCCGCGATAATTTCATTTATTTTTTTGCATTGCTTACCAAGTGAAGATGTAAAAAATTTAAAGCTCATTCGATAGCTTATTAAAACCTGAAGTTTTTAAACGCATTATCATTAGTTGGGACGTCCTCGTGAATTTCACAGCTGGTTTTGCACATTTGGTGCAAATTTGAAAAAAAACCCAGTGATCGCGCCATCTTGGAATGACGTCACAAGTGAAAATACCTTATACTTCGTGGGTTGGGTTCGGTCTCCTATTCTTTTTTTTGGTGAAGCGTACTACAATTATAATTTGGCCTTTTTAATCAATTTATTTTATATACCGGACTTACCTACTCACCATGTATACGAGAATCCCTAAACTTTTTCTGTATAACTTCGTAACAATGGTAGCAGTGGTAGGGTGTTACATGGAAGTACTAGCTAACGCGGTTGAGTGGGTAATTGGCGAAGAAAATAAATTTGGGTGTGCGTTACACATCCATCGCCAACTGGAAAAAAACTGCAGTTATCTCCGGTGGCTGATAAGTACTATGTCTTCTGGTCAGTTACCATAATGATGATGATATAAAACTCTGAGGCCATCATAATCAACAAGGGACGCAGTTAAGGTCCAGAGAAATACACAATATGTAAGCAATATGGTGCTCTCAGCAGGCAACGTAGCAAGAGCCGTCAACAGGGACGTTGTTACATTATTATGGGGAGATGTCATGGACGTGGCTTGGCTCGGTAAAGCCCGCGTCCGTGTGTTGGTACACCGGTGTACAAATGACGACACAGCAGTGCATTTACGAGTGCTATTAAAATAACCAGTCGTCGCTGAACGATGATCGTAAGGTTTTGCGAGTCCTTAGTTGATTGGGTTTGAGACCCTGCTTCGCCTTTTCGGTGGAGCGATTTACTACAATTACAGTTCGGCCTCTTTTATCCATTTCTTTAATTTACCTGATTTATCTACAAGAGGGTTTCTGATCTTCTTGTATATAATTTCATTACAATATAAAACAAATTTTCATAAAATAACACAGTTTTCAGATATATTCTAAAGCTTTGGTTAACATAAGCTGTTTTTCCAAATCAAAATTCAATTATTTTCTTTACTGCAGTGATAAATTTTGATAGTGCAAATCAAATTTAGGAATTGTTACTCAGCAGTCGATTCGTAAACATCCTTTTTTCTTTTTAGACACACATGTATAACGCACTGTGACTAATCAGCAACAAATAAAATGTTTTCAGATATGCAGCATGAAAATACAATTCATGAGATATTTTATAAAACTTGGGTTACAATATACTGCTGCACTATTTTAAATTGGAGATTTAATATCAATGACTTTACAGATTTGAGTTTCCAAGATAAAAAAATTTGATTTTGTAACTTTATTGCAATAGAGCAAAGTCTACTGTATTTAAATTTTAAAGAAAATTTAAAAAAATATAAATTTTGCTGTCAGTAAATCTGAAAGTAATTAACAAAAAACTTAAATGTCTATTGTTCCTAACTATAATGTAAACAATGGATTTAATCATGGTTGCTTTAATTTGTATCAGATAGTTAAAAGTAAAATTTTTCATGCGTAGAAAAATAACTTCATTTAAAAGTAGAAGGTTACGCTAGCTGATTGTGTTTGGTATCCTACGAAAAAAACCATGCTTACAATAACTATAACCTATAGTGGTATGTGTTACAGTAGTCCTTTAAGGAGGCATAAATGATTTTAAATTAAATAATAGCTAGCTCTAAAATTCCAAGAATATGTAAATAAACACCACCAGATTTTTTTATGAGAAAGAAAAAAACAAGGCAACACATTAATTCTCGAAAAGATCGCTCGTAAATATTCGTCATTTTAACACGTAATCTTACGGAACCCGAAATAAAATTGACTATTGTACTGCAATAAGAAGCTGTGGGCTTAGAAGTTGAATTGTTATGTAAACTTTTAATAATAAAGAATATATTGCTTTAAAAAAACATGAGGCCAACACGCTAAATTTTGAGAAAGCAGTGAGCAAAACTTCGAACGTAAGAATTGTTTTGTTCAGGTATTGTAAGTGCGCATGCGCTTTACATATACAAACATCCAAGCATAAAAGATTAAGTTTAACACAAGTTTAGATGTATAATAGCAGAAAAAAGCAAGAGGGTATAGTATTGTCTGTTTTATCGTGGCAGGGCCGTCATCTTTATACAGGGTACCTCGGGAAAACTAATAAATTTTTTAATATCGATCTCCCTAATTACTTTTCTGCGTATTATTGATATTACGTTGACACACTTACATAATAAACTAGCGACCCCCTGTCTCAACTCCGCCCGAGACTTACTAAGTGGAACACCGTAGTATGCTGACATGTAATATGGAATGGTTTTAGTTAAAAATTTTACGTATGTTCCTGACACTTATCAAAACAAAAATCTTCTTATTAAAAACATATTTGTTTGGAATCCATACAGTTTATTTGGTCAAATAATAAGCTGTCAAAATGAAAAAAAATATAATTATGCTGAAAAGTACCGTACGTTCCTTATGCCATAAAATAATCGTTAGCCACAAGGAGCCGTTGATTTGCAGTTTCTCCTGTATAATTTACGAAAAGGGCTATTTTTAAAGCTAGTAAGATTCAAAACTCCCAAAAAGTATGTATTGAAAAAAATTTTTTTTCTCTTATCTCACAACTTTATTACCAGAGCAACAAAGTCGTGGAGCTTAAACTCTACATATTTATTGCCTCAAAAATACAAATACATTTTCTTCTTATTTAAAAATCTGAATTTAGATCTTTAAAAATTTGAGAGATTACTGTGAGGGTACAATAAAAATCTGATCTCCCACGTAATGAATTCTTTATTCATTCTTCTTAAGACTTTTGTGACCTCTAAAGGCTGTTATCTGTCAACCTGTTAAATTCTAATATATTTGTTGGCAAGGTAGTTCAACGTCCAATGGCCCTAAAAAAGACCAGTGAGCTTCTTAAGTAAACTCTTTCTTGACTAAAGTTAACAGCAATTGTGACTGCCTGCATACCTCAGGGTGATCTTCTCTGGCCTGCTGTTGAAGCCCCAGACTGATCGAGAGAAAAATTACAAAGTCCGAAGCTTTGGAACTAGTAGTGGTGCTCTTTCCCAACATCTTCCAGTATAACGTTGAAGACGTTGGTGTTCAAAGCACCTTTTTTTTTTGCAGACTCAGTTGTTTTGGGTGATCTAAGATGGGGAGATTGGTTCGTGATGCTTGTCCATTGGAGACTGTCCCATTGGCTCAAGTTTTTATTCCATTCATAGCTGTTAGCTTCACCTAGCGCAGACCTTGGAGAGAATCGGTGATTTCTGATTAAATGCTTAGAGTCGAGAGGGTAACGTAGGGTCGTCGGTTACTGGAGTTCCTAGCCTTGCAAAGACCAACTCTACTCGTAATATTGGTTTAATAGTAGCCGTCTTTAGTTAATATAGTCTTTTAGTCAACAAATCGCTTCCGGAAATGGTAGTAAAAATGTATTTGTTTGCAAGATAATTTAAACCCTTAATAGAACCGATGAGATTGATGGTTAAGTAGAGAACGAATACTTATAATGGCCCTGAAAAGGGCCAGTGGTAAAACTTCCAGCTATTCCTTATTATTCCTGATGATGAAGAGCTGGCTGCGGGTAGCTTGACTTTCACCCTTGAAGTCTCCATGTACGGAGACTGTGATAAAGGGAGGTACACTGCTGGCCAAAGAATATCTTGTCTTAGGGTCATTCTTCGGATAAGCAGCCACTCATTGTTAGTCTAAAGAATGTGGGTATAACGTTAGGGACACGACCACTGAGAAGGTAGCCGTCGTGGCTACCCATGTCCCTCAGGGCTGTCTTCTCGGGCTTACATTTGTAGCCACAAATTCTCTGACGACACCAGGCGAAATGGTGAAATGGCCACAGAACTCTCAAGTCTTGGAGCAGGTTGTGCTCTGGCTAGATACCTCTCCTGGTATTTCCCAGAGACGTTATCGATTGGAATAAATTTTTGTTGGTGGCACACGTCAATCCTAGAGATCTAGGGTGGACGTAGACCTAGGCCACTTGCCCAATAGAAAAGAGTGTCGTCGGTAACCGGGTTACACAGCTGCACGACTATCATCTCATATCTACATTCTCGATGCAGCTCGATAAACTGCTGGTAGTTGACTACAAAAATTGTTGAGACGCTCTAGCATATTATAACCACACTTATTTAATTCTGTTGCAGGTAGCCTTGATTTTATGTCAACACCACCTAGCGGATCCTACTGAACTAAAGTGAAAAGCTGGCGTATTCTTGCAAAACTTTGAGCTTATTTATTGCTATTGTTATTAAATTTTTCAAGATAAAAACTATACATACTAAAACCATCAAGGAAGTGTCAAGAATCGGTATGCAAAATTTCAGCAAAATCAGGGTGAGTGTTTGGTTGTGCTGTTGGAGGAGGGGTGGAGGAGAAAAAGGAGAAGGGTTCTTAGTGGGTATTTTTTGGGCCTTCAAAAAGTGGCGCGGTTTTTAAATCGAACGGATTCAATAGAATTGAAAGGTGAAAATAATGAAGACATTCGGAATGGGGTTCACGAAATTTATTTGTAGCAACATATAAAGTAATACAAGTACAAATACAATGAAAACGCTTAAGACAATTATTTGTAATATAAAATGCATGATAATATAGTATTAATACATATGGATACATTTGTCACTGACAAACAGTGTTGTTAGTTTAAGAGGTTATAGTTTCAAACAATATAAGTGATGAGTAAAACGTAAAATGTCTGGTTTCTTTGTGATGTATTTCAAAGCAGAGATGTAAATTTAAAATTAATTAAACCAAAGTATTTCCGGATTAATGGTTTTAATAACATGTTGTGGATGCAACGCGCCTATCTTCTAGTTGCTTACGTCTAGTATTTTTATTGTAAAAAAATACATTAATTTCATTATAAGTTTATGTTGTTCTTAAAAATATTAAACAAAACATACTTAAATTATTATTAAGACATAATAAATAAAATAAAAGAAGAAGATGAAATTAAAAAAAATAAAAATAAAGGAAATTAAAAAAAATGGAATAAATTTAAAAAAGACGTTAAAACGTACAATAGAATGAAAAAAAAAAAAAAAAAAAATAGAATGAAGAAAAGAACATTTAATAAAAAAATAAAATAAAGGAAATTTAAAAAAAAATGAAAAATAAAAGAAACATACCAGGGGGTATAAATGGGTCATTTTTTTATTGTATTTTTGAATTATTTTTTGTATCATTACATCAATTCCTTTAAAGTTTTCAATTTTGTTTTTGAAGGAATTAAACCTATTTTAATTGCATTAAAAGAACAAACAGATACTTAATTTATGTATGTAGTTATTGCCTACACGTGAAAACTGAGCATAAAACGTACCTTGCGCTTACAGAAAATCACTATCACAAAATATTAACACTCAAATCATTGACACGTTGCAACACGAGCAAAACTAACTTCAAAATAAAATACACGTGCTTTCTACGTAGCCCACAAAATCGCTTCTCCTTACAAAGACGACTGTCAGATGGGGGGAATGTCTCAAGAAGCCTGTTGTGGCCGTAGTTCATAGTTAATAACAATGAGTGCCACCATGTGAAAGCAAAAAAAACTTTAAGTAGACATTCGAAAACTATTTGAAATACATTTTACATAGAATTATATATATATATATGTAAGTTTCAAGTTGCTTTAAACGTAAAACTTCGGACGGTTAGGAGTGGTGTTGAATGGCACAAAATCAGACACAAGTTGATGCAAAAAGAAATATAACTGGAATTTTAATAACAATAATAATTGTAAATAACAATACACAATATTAAAATTAAAACAATGTTACAATGTTGATTACCTGAATTAACAATTATGTCGCTTTAGGTGTTACAAGCTTACATTAACAACTTTACATTACACAACAATTATACAATACAGTTTTATATTTGGTGCGAACACATTGAGCGTTTGTAGCTAACTGACTAGAGTACGTGGACAACGAGAGGCAAGGGTGGTGATGACGGTTGAGCTGTGTGCTTTCATAATGACTCATGAGAATCATGAGTCGCACCAGCGGCTAAGTTTGTAAGTGTTAAATACAACAAACTCACATCCCCCGTCCCCGAGAGGATTCGGCAGGAACAGGATCGTAAGGGATCATTTTACTCTTATGAAAAATATTTAAGCTTTTTTTTTTCTCTCACCGGTATCTATTTCGTAAATGGATTCGGATAATTTTTTTGTTATTCTAAATGGACCTATCCGGACTGGATCTAAATTCTTCTTATTCATCTTATTACCACTCTGAATATAAACTAAATCATTTTTTTGATATTCTACATTCTTAGTATGTTTATCATAATACTGTTTGTTTACAATATGTGATCTGTTGGCATTTTTTTGTGCAAGAGATCTGTTAAAGTCTAAATTATTATTTATATTTGTGTTTAGTTCTCTTGGAATTATTGAGTTATCCTCTCCTGTTAATAAATAATTGGGTGAAAACCCCGTCGAGCTATGTATCGTATTATTATATTCGCGAATACATTGTTCTGCAATAACAGACCATGGTTTATGTTTATTTTCGTATATTCTACAACGGATTCTGTTTATCAAAGTTTGATTAGTCCTCTCATTCTGTCCGTTTAAAAATGCACAATCTACTGCTGTGCAAATTAATTGAATATTTTTCTGATTTAAGTAATTTTTAAATTCTGTGGAATTTATCCCCGGATATTGATCTGTTAAAATCATCCCAATATTTCCTTTGTTTTCAACCGTTTTTACTAAATGAATGAAATCCCGTGCTATTTGTGTTTTTGATGTCAAAATAAATGCGTATCGAGTTAATTGGTCCACCATCAAGTGTAAGTATTTTTTTGGGGATCTGTTTCCACTGAAACCTCCAATTGTATCTAATGATAGTATTTCTAACGGTTTTGACGCTGGACCTAATTGCGACAACGGAGCTTTAAAATTGCCAAATCTCGTTTTATTTTTTATACATATTTCACAACTTCTGCAAACAAGTTTAATGTGTTTATGCATATTCTTAAAATGTATGACTGGTGTAATTGTTAATAACATTTGTTTGACATCAATATGCCCTTGTGAATCGTGCAGTTTCTTAAGAACCCTTAAACCAAATTTTTCTGTTAAATATATTTTTTCTGTCCTATTTAGGTTTTTATATATAATATTATCTTTTATTTTACAATATTTATCACGAACTAACTCTTTTTGATCATTCAAGATATTTTCCAATGTTAAAAAATTTACTATCTTTATTTTTGATTCCTCAACATTGTTGTCATCAGACAAAACGGGATTTCTTGAAAGACAATCAGCCTCCGAATTGTCTTTTCCTGGATTGTACTGAATATCAAATTTGAATTGCGATATATAATTTAAAATATGTAAGAGTTCTGTATCTTTACAATTTTTTATATTAAAATTTTGTAAAGGCTTGTGATCAGTGAATACTTTAAAATGTAGGCCTATTAAATAATACTGCCAATATAAAATGGCTTCTTTTATCGCTAAACATTCGATATAAATTGCCCTTTTTGTCTTTTGAGATGAGTTGAGCTTTCGTGACAAATAAAATACTGGTTTAATAGATCCGTCTTCCTGGGGTTGTTTCAAAATTGCACCAACTCCTTCTAAACTAGCATCTGTGTAAATGTATATAGGTTTATTAGGATCAAATATTGCTAATATCGGTGAAGTACACAGATAATTTTTTATTTTTGTAAAATTTTCCTCACATTTGTTTGACCACACAAAATTTACATTTTTCCTCAGAAGATTGTGTAAAGGCTCCAGTACAATTGCTGATTTGGGGATATATTTTAAATAAAAATTTACTTTGCCCAGAAATTGTCTGATATGTTTTCCGGTTTTCGGAGTGGAAAAATTTTTAATCGCTATTACATTATCGTTAATTGGCCTTATGTTATTGTTTGATATTATGTTTCCTAAGTATGTTACTTCTTTCTGTGCAAAACTGCATTTATTTTCATGTAATTTAAAACCGTGTTCTTCTAAAACTTGCAGCGTTCTTTGAATATGTTTAAGATGATCAGAAAAGTTTTTAGAAAAAATCAGAATGTCATCTATATAATTTATAGCAAAGGAATCCAAATCGTTATTTCTTAGTATACTAGAAAGAATCCGCTGAAATATAGCCGGAGCTGACTTCAACCCAAAAGGTAAGCATCTCCATTGCCAATGACCATGATGAGTCACGAAGGCCGTTTTGTATTCATCCTTAGCTCGCAAGGGAATAGACCAGAAGGCCGAATTAATATCTAGTTTTGAAAAGTAAATACACTTTCCTACACGTACCACTAGATCATCAATTCTAGGAAACGGCTGGCCTTCAGGAATAATTAATTTATTTAATTCACGATAGTCAATACACAATCGCGATTTTTTCCCTTCATCTTTTTTATAAGTCAAAGTGACTGGCGCTGCATATGGACTGTACAACTCTTCCACGAGTCCCACTTTTAACAAATTGTTTATTTGCGTTTCTATTTCTGTTTTATCCGGAATTGAGCATTTATATGGTTTTTTTGAAATATATTTACATTCAGTTAACTTGACCGTTGCCTCGAAATTTTTTACTGTACCAATATCGAATTTACCCTTAGCAAATATTGCCTTATGTTTTTTCAAGAGATTATTTAAATCATTATTATCATTTTTATCTTCAAGCATCAAATTTTGGCATTCTTTGTCATTTATATTTTTAGAAATAGAATTCGAACTTTGAAAAATTTTTAAATTTTCATTCTGACACAGAGAAAACTCCTTGATACAATCCAAACCTATCAATAAGTGATCCTCGAATAAATCATTTTTAACAATTGTAAAAGAAAATTTTCTTGTTAAATTAAAAATCTTAAAATCTACCGTTACTGTTCCATAAGCTTGTATTGAACCATTTAATGTTTTTATCGATGTGATCCCGCTTATTCCGCTTGTTAATGGTAGTGTCTTATAAAAATTGTAGTTCATCAGTGACACATTGGCTCCAGTATCATATAGCCCACTGGCCTCAGTATCATTAACAAATATCCTTAATTTTA
This sequence comes from Copidosoma floridanum, assembly GCF_036245765.1. NCBI lineage: Eukaryota > Metazoa > Arthropoda > Insecta > Hymenoptera > Encyrtidae > Copidosoma > Copidosoma floridanum. The sequence continues at coordinate 13,337,098 of NW_028321885.1, forward strand.
TAAGCGGGATCGAATTGAGTTTTTTGTTTCTGCTGATTTTATAATCGAATTTGTTTTGTTTCTACATAAATTTTCTGGGTGGAATCTGTTCGGGTATCCAATTTTCTCGCAAATACGACAAGGTAAGTACTTTTGTTTCTGTTTATATGTATCCACCTCGGATCTCCTCGTATTTGTGTGTGTGTTTACAGTTTGCTCAAGTGTGCGCAGTACCGACATTAAGTTTTCAATTGTTATTATGTTTTTCTTATTTAAATGTGTTCTAACGAATTTTGGTAAAGCCAGCACAATAAAATTGATTTGAGAATTTATACTAAGATCAGGATCAACGTTTATTAAAAGATTTCTCTTTTTTAATGCAAAATCCAAGAAAGGTCCACCCAACCAACGGAAAGAATAAGCTTTTTCAATCTCACACCAAGAAATCTCCCCGAATGTATCCAGAAAAGACTGTGCCCAATAATTTCAAGGCTTTATCAAAGCACCAGACTTAAATAGAACCGAAAATTAATCTAAAGCAGGTCCCTCCAAACAAGTTTTTAAAACCTCTGGAAACTGGGATTCGGCGATATTAAATCTTTTGCACTCAAGAATAGATAAATCTAACCACGACTTTGCGTTTTGATCCTTACTCGAAAATTTTTGCAGAATCATGTTGCTTGCGACAAATTTCATCGGATTATCATTAACAGAAGTGGGCAATGTGCTGTCCGTGGGTGGGGGGAAATTATCAACTACCTCTAAATAGTAACCGCCAAACACCACATTACCTTCCTCATCCGTGTAAGCTTCTTTTAATTTTTCTGTTAACGTGATGCCAATTTTCCTGAATTTTCCTCTCGCATTCAGACTCTTTACAGCTCCCTGGATCGTTGACAATTTTATCAATTCTGTATGTTGAGAGATGGGCTCAAATTCGGGCGGGAAAAAAAATTTCTCTTCTTGTCCCAGGATTTAGATAGTGTTTACTTTGACAATCGTGGTTTTACTATCCTGAGCTTCCGCAGATAGGAGAAATGTTACCTTGATTTTGCCTTCCATAATTGTTGATTTGTAAGTTTCAAGTTGCTTTAAACGTGAAACTTCGGACGGTTAGGAGTGGTGTTGAATGGCACAAAATCAGACAAAAGTTGATGCAGAAAGAAATATAACTGGAATTTTAATAACAATAATAATTGTAAATAACAATACACAATATTAAAATTAAAACAATGTTACAATGTTGATTACCTGAATCAACAATTATGTCGCTTTAGGTGTTACAAGCTTACATTAACAACTTTACATTACACAACAATTATACAATACAGTTTTATATTTGGTGCGAACACATTGAGCGCTTGTAGCTAACTGACTAGAGTACGTGGACAACGAGAGGCGAGGGTGGTGATGACGGTTGAGCTGTGTGCTTTCATAATGACTTATGAGAATCATGGGTCGCACCAGCGGCTAAGTTTGTAAGTGTTAAATACAACAAACTTACATATATATATATATATATATATATATATATATATGTAGTGCCCCCCACCAGCCGAAGCTCTAATCAAGCTTCTCGGCGAAAGCAACAGCTTCTCCCGCAGACGGATTGACTGCGCGCGCCACCTCTTTCCCCTCAGCTCAAGAGAGTGCCGATCAAAAAGAGAGTGAACGCCAGAGAGATGACGCTCGACAGCAACGACGACAGCTCGCGCCTTGCCTACGAACAGCGAGCCCTCTTTCTCTGAACGACTAAGTCGATAATAAATAAGTATAAGTTTGTCTCACACTGCGTATCACTCATTCCACGCCCTGCTTCGCACCTCCAGTATCCTTGAGCACCGAAAAGAGCTCCAGTGTGACATCAATTCCCAAAGTGGCGATCCTGCCTGGATTCTTTGTCGAAGTAAGCAGCGCCGTGTGAGAGACGACAGAAAAGTTCTTCGAGAGCGAGAGAGAGCAACTATCAACGGCTCCATGGCCTTTTCCTCTCTCGCCCCAGTGACAATTTTTTTTTGTGGTTCTCGCGGGGGAGTTTGTGAAAAAGAGGCAAGCCAAATATTTCGCCTCCCCCCCCCTCTTACGTTACCACTACGCATGACTACAGTGCTGCACGTCAACAAACGCAACACAGGCGGGCACGCCAAGGTCGGCTATTTTGGTTCATGAGAAGCAAAAGGTCGTCTCTGGTGCTACTTGACGCTACACGCGCTTAAGTGCAGCGAAGTGCCGTGCCGTACCTTAACTTTTATATAGTCATTTTCTTGTCACGGCCGCTGCGGCTGAGCCATAGCTTGCCCAGCCCACAACTTTCTAAATACTATTCGGTGCAGGAGTGTACGTTAATTTTTGCGTGCCGAGCCATACGGGCCGGGGCACGCCTGGACAGCTACCCACGTGCCATGGCGCCATCTCCCTCACACTAACGCTCCCTGACCTGCTAGGTGACACGCACTTAGCTGGCACCTCGGCGTTCACAACGCTGACAGACACGGACGACGAAGTGACACCGTGCGACGAGCGCTACCAGTGTCGCTTGGAGTGGCAAGAGGAAGGGCAACTACAGTCAGCCCTCGTCGCCGTCAAACAACAGCAGCAGCAGCCGTCGGCCCAACAACAGCAGCAGCGCACGAACACCATGTCCGACCCAAAGATTCCTCGCTTCTGGGCCAAGGCGCCCACGGCATGGGTTGCCCAGGTGGAGATAATCCTCGAGGCCTCCACCGTCACTGACGACAGTCAGCGATACATCGCACTCGTCGGTGCCCTCAGCGGAGCAGCAGTGTCCAAGCTCTCGGACATCATTGCAAACCCCCCGGCTACAGAGAGTTTCAAGGTGGTCAAGATAGTGATTCAGTCCCGCTTTCAAGACTCTGCGGATGCTCAACTGCGGCAGCTCTTCGGGCAGCTACAGCTGGCAGATGCTAAGCCATCCCAACTCCTGCGCCAAATGAAGAGCCTCACGTCTGGCAAGGTCACGGATGAGATCCTCAAAATCAGGTGGCTTGACCTTCTCCCTTCACAGATTAACGCCATCCTCCGGATCATAAAGATGGCTACCTTGGACGAGCTCAGCACTATGGCAGACGAGCTCATAAGCGCAGTCCCAGCCGTTAACGCCGTAACCTCACCACCAGCACCACCCTTCGCCGCTGCCAGATCCAGCTTAGCACAAGAGGTTGCTGAGATGCGGAAGCTCCTCAACGAGATGCTTTTAGATAGGCAGCGGTTACACATCCGTAGCCGGTCTAAGTCACAGTCCCGGGGCCAATAATCTAATCCCGCAGCCAACCCAGACTGGTGCTACTTCCACCAGGAGTTCGAAGCAGCTGCCAAGAACTGCCGCGCCTCCTGCACCTACACCTCGCCCAGGCCAGGAAACCAATAAGGCCCCCTCTATCCCAAGTATCGGAAGCGGGCCACCAAGGTCTCTCGAAAAACTGCCTACACTTTTACTCTCTGGAGTCTTGAGTGCACTTCTTGGTAGACTCAGACTTCATTGTCTCGCTGTAACCCAAGTACCTCGTCAAGAGCCAAAAGCTAGAGACACAACCTTTGAAGCTCAGCGCCACTAACTCCACACCGATAGCTACCTTTGGCACCCATATCCTCACCATTGAATTAGGTCTCCGATGGGCAGCGACGTGGAATTTCATCGTCCCTGACACTCACGTTGCCATCATCGAAGCCAATTTCCTCAACCATTTTGGCTACCTTATGGACGTCAAGGGTAAGCGTCTTATTGACCCTAGAACTAACCTCTCGACGCTCGGGGGGTTAATGGGGGGGCTGTGGAGGGTCGGTGGGGGGGATGTGGGGGGTTTTGAGAAAAACTACGATATGTCAGAGTAAGAAAGAAAATAACGGTTTTTACCTTATTTTGTTGGGGGTTAGTGGGGGGGTCGGTGGGGGGCCAATATGGGATGGTGGGTGGTTTGTCTGAAATGCCCTACTGAGTTAACTATATAATAAAGAAAGATATATATATATATATATATATATATTGCGAGCGCCTGGTGGCTCAGTCGGCTAGGTCGTGGATTAGCACGCGGGATACCGTGGTTCGATTCCCGGCCAGTGTGACATTCGAGCATGTACCTCTGTGATTGTTCACATGTGCTTTTTTACCACGCAATGTTCCTCGAGGAGGGTGAAGGTGACTTTCTCGCAGCAAAATTGCCTAAATTCCCCATACCCCCCTCCCAGTAATAGGGAGGCCTCCCATCCCTCTTCCCTTTCTTTTCCCAAGTGCTAAGTGCCCTGTGTAGTGCCCTTCATAGGAGCCGGACGTAAAGCACTATAATAAAAAATATATTTATATTTACATATATATCTTTGGGAATTCATGTCGCGCTGGAGCTCTTCCCGGTGTTCAAAGATACCGGAGGTGCAAAGCAGGGCGTGAAATGAGTGATACGCAGTGTGAGACAAACTTATACTTATTTATTATCGACTTAGTCGTTCAGAGAAAGAGGGCTCGCTGTTCGTAGGCAAGGCGCGTGCTGTCGTCGTTGCTGGTCGAGCGTCGTCTCTCTGGCGTTCGCTCTCTTTTTGATTGGCACTCTCTTGAGCTGAGGGGAAAGAGGTGGCGCGCGCAGTCAATCCGTCCACGGGAGAAGCTGTTGCTTCCACCAAGAAGCTTGATTAGAGCTTTGGCTGGTGGGGGCGCCACAGGTACTCCCCCCGTAGTGTTGTCTGCAGGGTGCAGACAGAACGATATGACCTTCTTAGACTTAGTGGAGGTTGCGGTTGGTTCAGGGGCGGGCCAGGTAGACGGCGAGTCGGCCGGAAGCCTTGTTGATTGGTCCTGTACCTGGGAGCCGTCTGTGGCCCACGGTGGTGTAGGTGACTGTTTGGGGGCAGAAAAGTTGTGACCAGTGACAGGTAGGTCGGCTGCTTCAAGGTAGGCCGGCTTTAACGTGTCCGTGGGGACCATGCGGGGCTGGCCGTTAACCTCAATCGTATAACTCCGCTCATCGATGCGCCGGATGACTTTGTGTGGCCCAGAACATGGAGGGTCCAGCGGTCTCCGGATGGCGTCGATGCAGCAAAAGACGTGCGAGCACCTTTGCAGGTCGCTGAAGATGAACGGCTTCTGCGGAGGTAGGTGTTTAGATGCTGGAACAGGTTTAATGGCCTGTGTGAGGCGTTGGAGGCCTTGGACGAAAGACGGCGGGTTGACGTCGGGGTGGCTCTGGGTGGTGAAAAAATTACCAGGCAACGTGAGGGTCGTACCATAAACTGTTTCGGCTGGAGATGCTTGGAGGTCTTCCTTGAATGAGGTTTGGAGGCCCAGGAGCACCGAAGAAAGTGCGTCGGGCCAAGGGATGTTTGGGCAGCACATGAGGCTGACCTTGAAGGAGCAATGAAAACGCTCCACCATCCCGTTTGATTGCAGGTGGTAAGGCGTCGTCCTTATATGGCTCGAGTCAGTCCATCTTGGCAAGCTCGGTAAAGAGTGCTGACTTGAACTGAGCTCCCTGGTCTGAAGTGATAATAAGGGACATTCCGTAGAAGGCAATCCAGCTGTCGTATAGGGCCTTGGCAACGGTCGTTGCTTGTCGGTTCAGAACGGGAACGGCGACTGGCCACCTGGTGAACCTGTCTATTATCGTGAGACAGTACTGAAAGCCCTTGGTCAAGGGAAGCTTTACCAGGTCGACGTGGATGTGTTCGAAGCGTTCGTCAGGGATGTTGAAGTTGCCGAGAGCTGAGCGATTGTACCTGTGGACTTTAGAACTCTGACAGGCTACGCACTGTTGCACCCAGCGGGTTCCGTCCTTCCGCAGCTTGGGCCACATGAACTTCTTGGAGACGAAACGTGCTGTGGACTTGATGCCAGGGTGCGAGAGGTTGTGCAGGACTTCAAACGCCGTCTTGCAAAGAGCCTCTGGGAGATATGGCCTCACGTTCCCAGTCGAGATGTCGCAGAGGATCCGTTGGCCATCGATCTTCAGGGCTTGAAGGTCAAGATAAGGATCATCGAGCAGATATCCGAGTTCGGAGTCGTTGGATTGGGCTTTTGCAATGACCTCTGACTCCAGGATGGATGGCATGGCAACGGCATTAATGCGTGACAGCGCATCGGCCACCACATTTTCCTCTCCTTGGACGTGGAAGAGGGTCACCTGATGCTGCAGAATGTAGTCGATCTGTCAGGCCTGTCTTGCCAAAGCTTTGTCTAAGAGTTGTCAGTCTGCGAAGACGATAGGCTTGTGGTCCGTGTAGACTGTGAAAGGACATCCTTCGAGGACTCGCTCAAAGGTCTTGATGGCCACGTAGATAGCTAGCAGCTCCTTGTCGTAGGCGCAATAGTTAGCCTCGGCTTTAGAGAGCTTTCTAGAAAAGAAATTAGTGGCCTCTAGGTGCCACGTGGGTACTCCTGCTCCAGAGCGGCACCGATTGCGATGTCCGACGCGTCTGCCTTCAAGGTGATCGGGGCGTCTGGCCTGAGAAATGTAGTCGTGGCCGCTTTTATTAGGGCGTCCTTGCACCGTTGGAAGGCGAGATCTGCCTCGTGGTTCCAAGCGAGTGGGGCCTTTTACTTTTGGGCGGAAGGCTCTTCAGCAGATCGTTGAGTAGGACCATGGCGTGGGCTACTCCAGGCATGCATCGCCTGTAAAAGTTCACCATATCCAGGAATCGTCGAAGTTCAGATGAGTTTTCTGGTCTCGAGCAGTCCTGGATATCCTGGACCTTGTGCTCTGGGGGGCCGTACCCTCAGAGGAGACAGTGTACCCCAGGTAGTCTACTTCGAGTTGGCCAAGTACGCACTTCTGTGGGTTTATGCGCAGTTTTGCCTTGCGTAGGACGCTGAAGAGCTGGTGTAGGTGTTGAAAGTGCTGCTCGTGATTCTTGGAAGCGACGAAGATGTCATCGAGATAGCACCTGGCGAACGGCAGGTCACGTAGAACATGGTCCATGGTCCGTTGGAGTGATTGGGCGGTGTTTCGTTGACCCATAGAGGACCTTATGAACTCGTAGAGTCCAAATGGAGTAGTTATTGCTGTCTTCGGGAGGTTCTTCTCGGTGATGGGTATTTGGTAAAAGGCTTTCCTCAGGTCTATAACCGAGTAAACCTTGCTAGTCGCCTTCTGGAGCAGATCGTCGATGATCGGGAGGAGGGTAGTGGTCCATGGTGGTACATGCGTTAAGGCGCCAGTAGTCCCCTGTGACTCTCCAGCCTCCACTGGACTTCTCCACAAGGTGAAGAGGGCTTGCCCACTGGCTAGATGATGGCCGGACGATCCCTTGGTTGAGGAGTCGCCCAATCTTCTGCTTGGCTGCCTGTAGACGTTGTCCGAGCAGGCGTTGAGGCCGCTCGAAGACAGGAGGTCCAGTGGTATGGATGGTGTGGTATGGTATGCCCTGAATGAAAAGTTGTAGTGATTTTATGGAAAATACTGAATTTTTGTCAAAATCACATAATTAGCGATATTTACGCTCTAACTAAAACAGCTGTAACTTTCGAATGGAGGCACAAAATCGAACAAAATTTTTTTTTTAATCAATAGGCTTTGATCCCAGTTCTAATTTTAGCCCAGTAAGAACACTCGAACTGTTGAAGAGGCTTAGCTACATAGGCTAGAAAGTAATTCAATTCTTCGAAAATCGATTAAAACTTGATTTTTATAAAATTTCGTATAACTTTTGGCCAGCAAAGCTTATTGTTACATTGCTTTAGATGTTTGTTATTGATGTTACGTACAGTAGAAATACCATGAAAAAAATTTCTTTTTCACAAAGATAATTTTTCAAGTCGATCTGAGCAAGTTATGGCAGAATCACTCATATCACCCACGGTATCATCCGAACAAATGGCAGCTTGTCTGCTGGAAGCACTCTGACTTTCGGTGTCAGAATTTGCTGTAGCACTTGTTGTATTTCAAGTGAGTTCATCTTTTCTGGTTTTGGCATATACAAATGCAGTTAAGTCTCCACTTTTTCCGGATTTCCAAAGGTTAATGCTTTTCATCAGGTCCCCGACATCTTGTGCAGTACCAGCAGAAGAGGGCAACGTCTGGTTTGAACGTGTAGATTTTACTATCGGCTTTTTTTTCAATCTAACGCGTTGTCTTATTGATCCAAGTTCGTAAATTATTAACTGAGCTAGAGTGCAGCTGAAAGCTCCTTTTTTTCTTAATCATGATAACAGCAAAAGCAAACATTTTCGCGAGAAAAATTTTAAAAATATAAACAAGAGTGCTTTTCGAAATGTATTATTTGACGCCCCAAATTTTTCTCGAGTAATTTTTGCTTTTGATTACTTTGAACGTAAATGTGAAGAGCACTATTTGCTATGTCATGTAGAGCGCTGTATACATCCTCGATATAAGCTTTACTATTTAACCACTCATGTCGGTGAAATAACACGATAAATAACTATTCACAGTCAAGCCCTGACATCAACTCCGTAGTGTTGTAGGGTTCTTTTATAATCCAATGTGAACTAAAGTTATAGTCGACACATATCACTGTGACTTGTTTTGGTAAAAAATTACCATTTTTATCGTAAAGTGCTTGAATGTCTACAACGAAATTAAGTTTTTCCATGGTTTATCGTAGGTAACCACGTCCAGTATCTACAATGGTATGCAGCATACTAATTGTTCAGCAAAGGACTGGAGACTACGAGATAAAGAAATGAAAGGTTTGTAACAGTGCTTAAGAAGTGGTTGTAAACATGAGAAGAGGAGTGATAGGGGCAGTGGTGGTATAAGGGAGGTAGTAAAAAAAGAGAAAAAAAAATTTTTTTTAGGGGTTGAAATCCATAACTATCTGACGATTTAAGTCTATTTCTAGCACATTGTCAAACTTCGAGTAAAGAACACAACTCATCGTTTTCGTCAAAGGTGTCTCAAAACATACATCCATTCTGACGAAACCATTTTTTACTAAATTCTAATAACCTGCAAAGTGCGCAAAAAAATCTGTTGTAAGATCAAATGTAAAAAGACAATACCCTTTCAGGTAATCTTTTCTGTGTATGCTGCTTTCCTCGTTTAAGTGATGTATTCCAAAGCTAAAAAACAACGTACGACAAGCTTTAACGTATTTAGATTTGCTTCCTGTAAAAGTAAGTTGTTATGGTCTGCTTGAAATTGTACCACATTACCATACAATGACAAAAAATTAATAGAGTAATTTTGGACATTACAAGGGTTAAGTTTTCTTTTCCCGTTAAAAGATTCGTTGTCGACGAATCCTAGTTATATTCTCTTTAGTAACTGGCTAAGAAAAAGTGTTTTTAATATTTACCTGTAATACCAGTGTGTATAGTAAAAGAATTAACTTCTACACAGGTGATTGGATCTTTTGCAGTTGTGCTTGCTAAAGTCTCTGCAAATGTATTCAAAACTGTAGGGCTTACTTTTACTCGTAGTACAAAAAGTGCTGCTTCGGTAATACTAACTGAATAATTCTCTGTAGATGCATTCATCAAACAAAATGCATAGTTCGAATGAACCAGAAGTATGTGAACTTCAACATCATTTAATAAAAGTTAGTCTCGATTAAACACGTTGCAATACAAATGACCTATCAAGTCCACTACCCTACCATCCTTTATATACTCTTGACGTTTTGCAAAAGAAGTATTTTTCCCTGATCCAGGTAGTCCATCCATCTCACCAGCTACATCAGGTTCCCAAAGATTCGTGAATAAGTAAGAAGTTTTTGATGTAGGTCCATAATACAATAGTGTTTCAATGTATGCTTTGCACGGGTAAGCGTTATTAGGAGGGTTCAATATTTTTTGATTAAAAAATACGTCAACTTGATTGAATATAGAGTATAAGAAATTGTTTACTGGAGCAACAGACGCATCTCTATTTTTGTCGTAAGGAATTAACCTTACATTACCTCGCAGCATTGTGTGTGGGAGGTCCAAATAATTCTCATTTTGAGAGCTCATGACAAATTTTATTGGACTATCGTTGGTGAATAACGGAACAGATTTCTTATAAACGTATCAACTTGGCTCTAACGCTGTCTGAGTAAGAGGAAGAGAAAATAAATCCAACTCACTCTTGAGACACAGATCAGCGTGACTATGTACGAATGTCATTATTAATATTTAACTAAAAATATCGGTCACTTGAGATTTGTTTTTTTTCTGCAACTTTGAACTCTTTTCACAGTTAATACTCCAAACTTTATTACTATTTTTCTTTTTTTCTCGTCTGCACTTATTGTTTTTAACAAAACTTTTCTTTCGTCCACGTTTTGTGCCTCGAGATGTTTTCTTTTTAGCATGAGTCGTAAAGATGTGATGGGTGGAGCTTCTGCTCTAAAATTGCGCTCGATGTTTATATGCTAAAGCATTATATCGGGACCCCTTCATTAGTTTAACAAGCTTTCTCGTTGACTTACGTTCTAAGTTTATCCCTCATTAGGTCACACAATTTGTCAATGCGTCTTTAAATGGCAAATCACGTTTACCAATATTATTAATTATATTTGCACCAGCTCAGAAAGCTTCTTTCTAATAGTGCATGCACCTTTTGTTTTATATGGTATAGCTGTGCGAAAAAGCCTCTTGAAAAACAAGCTTAAACCATGGCTTCTTTGTCCATGTGAACCAGTAAACACATGCTTGACACCTCTACCTCCACTACCGTACTGAGAATAATACAAATTGTAAAAACTCATTTTGTATAAGGGTCCAAAAAAAACACTTTCCTAAAATGTAACACCACTATCAGTGTCCCAAACTCAAATGCTGTCGGTTCACCGAATTAGTCTCTTTTATCTATATCTCTATATCGGTTTACTTGATGATAGTACTACCAAAATGAGCGTCTTTAGCATATAAATTAACTATTTGTTATAAAGGTGCAAACGTGTCCCCAACAATACAAGGCTCACACATATTAGAATAAATCAGATTAATAAATTAGTTGATCAGGCACTGCCCTTGACATGCTTGCCGGTTGTTTACCATGGATTAACATCAGGTAATCATCCTTTTTTTCTGCACGATCTTTTTCGATGTAAATTATTTCTTCTTCAAATCCTTAAATGGATGGTATTGCATTTTATAACCATTATAATTTTCTACCCTAATCTACTTCAAAATGTTTCACTATAAGTTAAAACTCTGTTCCTTTTTCTTTAAGAAGGGTACACCAATAAATACGAATTTGCCATCATCCTTATGAATTAGCTTACGCTGATTTTCTTCATCTTCAGAGATGCATTCCATCCATTTGTTATTTATTGCTTTACAAAAACTTTTTGTAGAGTCGTATGTGCCATGTTAAAAACGACATTTTTTTTAAACAGGTGACTTAGTAAAGCGTCCTCTTGAGTAACATGTAAAATAGTGCACGGTACGTGAATGTCAAAAATTGTAGCCTCCCATTTCCCGTACGGATTGATTTCTTTTGGGAGTTGACTACAAAAATTTGTTGTAATGTTATTAGGTACATATTTCATGCTGCTATTGCTTGGCAAAGTTATCATACAATCGTTATGGACCATTTCTCAAGTCTCTTTCGAAAATCTCCAAATTAAAATTTTCTGGACAACCCACCTAACTAACAAAATATTGCTTGTTTCTTCCCTTTCCTTTAGTTCAAATTATTTCTTCACTTTTATGCTCCTGATCTAATACTCGCTTTTCAGCGATTGGGTTAAGCTCCTTAGAGTGAAAAAATCCATCAATACTTTCACCAACCAAATTATGCAAATAATGTGTGTATACATTTTGTCTTTTGATAATACTGACAATTTAAAATACTTTTTCACTCCAAGGTTTTATAACACCTTTTTCAAATGCGTTTTTTTACGACTAATGTACACATACACATGCACGTAGTCTCCAACTTTATGCTTTGTTTTAGCTTGACGATTCTGACGATGTTTTTGCTTGTGTGTTCGTGACTTTACTGAATTTTTTCCCGCAACGTGCTCATTGTGTTAATTAGAAGTCATTAGTTTTTAGAATAAAATTGTTAACATACATTCTGAAGACAATTATCTATCATTTCCAAATTGAAAATATTATACGTCAAGCAAAAAGAAAAAAAAAAAAAAGGAATAGAAGTGGATGTATTAGATGCAATTTGTTTTATTTGGTCTTGTTATTTTATCTTTAGTTTAACTGCATTACATTTTGTAGAAATAAGAAAATCATCTTCATTTATTTAATTCCAAACGGTATAAGCACAAAGTTGATATAACTCTAAATCATAAACCTCAAATTTAATAATCTTGTAAATATTTTAACTCACATCTGTTTCTGACTTTTTTCGCTTGCTTTCTGTACATGTAGTAATTAGTGTTATGTTCCTCAATGCACTATATACTACATTGGGGTTCTATATATTACAAACGTGCTTATAAAATAGACATATATAGATGCACTGCTTAAATAATTTATTTATAAATTTTAAATATCTGAATTAATAATGTAAATATAATTATATTGTACAATCTAATTAAACTTGTTGATACTCGCATTTTATAATATACGCCAGTATTTCACCTGTTGCGATTAATGTTTTTTTTATCATCAACTTACTGCCATCTAAATCGATACATGCATAATAAAAAGTGAAATAGGCCTACGTGAAAAGTCACTCGACGAAAAATTTAAGAGCTACAGTATTTATCAAATCGCAAACAATTCCTTACAATATTAATCCAATATAATTTATCCCTCTTAAACTTCCTAGTGCTTATAATAATAACATTATTTTTTACTTAAAAAAAAACACCAAGATACTTATCGCAAGGTGGTTTGAAAACAACATTATTCTTTACTCAATTGATACTCTTTATTTCTAAGCAAAATGTTTTATATAAATAGAATAATGGTTTTTATTAAATACGTAAACAATAATAAAAATCGTAAACAGTAATTTTATATTAATTTACAGCATTAATATAAAGCAAAAAAAATCTTCAGTATAAGTAGTAAAAAGAAAAAGAAAAAGTTCCTTGAAAGCGTGTCTTAAATCAAAGTTTGTCGGATTCAACGCGCTGGCAAAAAAGTAAATCCACTTGACTACGACAGCTATGGTCCGTTAAAGCGTTGGATTGTCTTATAGCTATAAAAGTGGGTGGGGCTTAGGTTAAAGGTATGGTAAGGGGAGCTCTTCCTTCAGTGCCTGCCTAACGTGGAGAGAGTAAAATCGTTGTGTGCTTGTGCGAGAACTCTTGGTTGTTAGCATTACTGCATCAGCTTCCCACAAGTTATCTAAGGTGTTGATATCGTAAAAAAGGCGTAAAAACTTACGTTTAACAATTTTGTGTAACGTGTAAACGCTTTATCCCTTCAACCATTACTTTATTTTATATGATAAAACATTTTTATTTAATTTCATTAAGTTTCTAGCACCAGTAAAACCAGCCATATAACTAGGTGTGAGGTATTATTTTACCAATACGTTCATTTAAAAAAAAATCTAAGTCACTGTCCTCCTCCTACTTTTCATCCTTTTTACAAATGTGTAGATTTCTTGGATATACTTTTAATATCACTTTTAATATACTTATTCTCTTTAATAGTTGTTTTCAAAATGATTGATACGATCTACTGCCGTCTTTATCTGACAATTCGTTGTTAATACTGTCATAGTTTGGTCCATCTTCTTTCTCGAGTTGAATTATTTTTTACGAGTCTTTAACAACGTCTTAACTCTGTTGACGTTACGTATCTCCCACAGGTCATCATTTTTTACAAACTGTCGAGGAGTAAGGATCTCGTGCAATATGTTACCAAATTTTTTTCAGTCCACATGGAAGAAAAAGTCACTGGCATTGCAAGCATCAAGCCTATGCCTTCGCCTCAATCCAATCAATGCCCCGTTCACATGGACTGTAACCATGGATTACGGTCATTAAATTGTTGGTATCCATATCCATAATCTATATTCAAAGTGTATCGTGTCCCAAATGCATGGACTGTAGATAAGAATGACACGCACGAACCAGCATGGTACACTCATATGTAATATACTAGTGGCCCCCCGTCTCGGCTTCGCTCGAGACTCACGATATGGGACACCGTAGTGTGTTGACATGTAATGTAAAACGATTTCAGTTGAAAATTTTTCATCTATTTCTGACACTCCTCAGAACAAAAATCTTCGTATTGAAAACATATTTGTTCGGAATGCATACAGTTTATCTGGTCAAGTAAAAAGTTGTAAAAAGTGAAAAATATATAATAATGCTGAAACGTAGCGTGCATTTCTTATGCCATATAAAAATCGTTGGCCTTAAAAGGCCGTTGATTTGCCGTTTCTGCCGTATAATCTATGAACAGGGCTATTTTCTAAAGCTGTAAAGGTTCAAAGCTCACAAAAAATGTATGATTAAAAATTTTTTTACTTTCATTTCACAACTTCAAACCAGAGCTACAAAGTCCTGGAGCTTAACCTCTACGTTTTTTATCACAACAAAAATACAAATACATATTCTACCTATTTAAAAGTCTGGAAGATTCAAGAGATTACTATAAGGGTTACAGTGAAAAGCTGATCTCTCTCTTAATAAATTATTTCGTCATATTCTTTACGCCTATAATTGTATTCATAAGATGCATTTAAAGTTTTCTTTCCAATTCGACTTCTTACGACTTTTGGGATAGTTCAAACTCTTGTGAGTCCTAAAGGCTGTTTTTACAACTTTATAAGGTTGTAAGATATTTATTAGTAAGGCAGTTCAACGTCCAATGACCCTGAAAAGGACCAGTGAGCGTCTTAATTCAACTCTTACTTGACTGAAGTTTCCAGCAAACGTGATTGCTTCTATACCTCAGGGTGATCTTCTCTGGCCTGTAATTGTAGCACCACACTGATCTGGAAGGAAACTACAATGTCGAAAGCTTTGGAGATAGTTTTAGAGCTCTTTCCCAACGTTTCCTGGTATAATGTCGAAGACGTTGGTGTCTAAGGCACTTTTTTTTGCAGACTCAGTTGTTTTGGTGATCCAAGATAAAGAGATTGGTTCGTGATGCTTGCCCGTTGGAGACTTTCCCATTGGCTCAAGTTTTTTTTCCTTCATAGCTGTTAGAAACGCCCAGCGTAGAACTTGAACAGGATCGGTGATTCCTGGTTCAATGCTTAGAGTAAAAAGATAATATACGGCTTTAATTCCCAGCCTTGCGACGAACAACTCTGCTCGTGACGTCTGCCAGTGAATGACTGACTTAGTTTGATAGTAGCTGGCCTTACATGTTCTTTTAGTTGACGAATCTTCTCCGAAAATCGCTGTAAAAATGTATTTGTTGGCAAAGTTATTTACTTACGTTGCCCTTAATAGAACCGATGAGATTAATGGTTAAGTAGGGAACGTAAACACTTATAATGGCCCTGAAAAGGGCCAGTGGTGAAACTTGCAGCTACTCCTTATTATTCTTCTTGATGAAGAGCTAGCTGCGAGTAGTTAACCGTTTATACTTTGAGTCTCTGTGTACGGAGACCGTACTGGAAAGGAAGTACGCCGCTGATCAAATACTATCTCGTCTTCAGGCCGTTCTCTGGATAACCAACTGTTCATCGGTAGTCAGGAAAGTCGGCCTGGAGAATACCTTCTCTATAGATATGCCATTAGGACAACCACTAAGGAGACCGTTGTGGCTGCCCGTAGAATTCAGAACCGTCTTCCCTGGCTCGTATTTGAAGTAAAAAATTCTCTAATGGCACCAGGTCAGATGGTTGAACGGCTCCGAAGCTCTGAAGTGCTGGAGCACGTCGTGTTCTGGCTGAACACGTCTCTTGGTATTCTCCTGGAGACGTTGACGATCTGAACGCCTATTTTTTTGTGGCACTCAGTTATTTTGGCGATTTGGAGTGAAAACCGATTTATTTTGCTTGCCCATGAAAAAAGAGTGTTATCCGTAGCCAGAATACCCAGCTGCACGACTAACGACTTTGTTTTTGGTGAACTGCCGATGGACGACTACGATAATCGACAACTTAATGAGGCATGTTATAACCACTTCTTACTATCTTTGACTGCGGGTGGCTCCAATTTGACCTTGACACCACCTAGCGGATCCTTCTGAACTAAAACGCAAAGCTAGCTTATTTTAGCAAAACTTTGAGCCTGTATATCGCTAATGTTATTAACTTTCTTAAGAAAAAAACTATGCAAAAATCATTTTAAAACCATCAAGAATTAGTTTGCAAGATTCCAGGAAAATCGGTTGAATCGTTTTCGTGGTTAGCGATTACAACGGTTTCAGCGACTTTGCTTTATATATTAGTAAGATAGCCTCAGTACATAGCAGTCAATGCTCTAAACGCATGAGCTGCACCCATGCAGAGATTTTAAGGAGGCATTGTTTTTTTTTCCATTGCCCTCTTACCTTTTCTAACTGCTCTATATATATATATGCCTTGACTTATTGCTCAGATGATGTTCCCAGCCCTAATGCACGTACTGAGGTGAAATGTATGAATGTTAATGTCATTATCTATGTTAAAAGTTGCACAATTTCTGCTCCAATCATAAAAAAACAACGTTCAAAGTTATCTTCGTGCTCAAATTCGAAAAAAAAAGTTGAAAATATCCTTCGCATCAACTGTCGCTTTTTGATTTTTTTACATGCAGGTACGTAGTGTATAAATAAAAGTAGAAAAAAACTTTAGATATTCAAAGCGCTAAAAATTTATTTTATGCTTTATATACACGCATAAGAAGTACTTTGGCCCCACTTAGCTTAGGAATAGAAATAAAAATGTGTTAGAGACGATGTAAATGCTCAATAATGGACATACCCACAGTAGGTCACTACTTTATAATACAAATACATACATAGAGAGAGAGAGAGAGAGAGACAAAGAGATAGAAAGATAGTAGCGACAAAATGCAAGAGGGCAATGAAAAAAAAACTAATGCCTCCGAAGGATTTCTCCTCAGCTGCAGCTCATGCGCTTAGAGCATCATCTGCTATGTAGAAGGGCTATATATTACATATGAGTGTATCATGGTGGTTCGTGCGTGTCATCCTTGGCTACAATGCGATCGAGAGACGATGTGCTATGGACATGGGCTGTAGCTAACATGAGAACGTATCACGGTTCCATGACAGTAATCCACGATTACAGTCCATGTCAACGGGGCATCGATTAAATTCAGACGAAAGCATAGGCTTGATGCCTGCAATGCCAGTGCCCCTCCTCCTGTCGATTATTTGCATATGTGCCATGAGAAATATGCATGATTTTTCCCTCTCTGCACAGATTTAACTGTTTTTCTGCGTCTTGCCGCATTATTTGTTAAGTCAATAATATAAGAACCTTTTATTTTTTTACTATCAATGGTCACAACACCCTCACTATTCCAACTAATTTTACAGTTCGTCTTTTTTAAATAACTTAAAAGTAAATCAGACTTTTTTTAATGTGCTTTAGGTATAGTTTTTAGAATCATATCATCACTGATTCAACCATTTGCACTTGCATCATATTCTTTCTCCTCTTTTTCCGTTAATACATATGAATTTCTTTATTCGTCTACAGAATAAATGTACCTTACCTTTATTTAAACAAATTATCTAAACGACTAAGGTTATTTCCAATAGTTTGTGTACACTGTAAAACTCGTTGCAATGATAAACCGTTAGTAGCAGTGGAAACAGGTATTACAGTATTACGGAGGGGTCTTATATTTTCACTGTATATTTTTTCAAGCCATTTTTCATTCAAAACCATTTTTTTTGCTTTCTCCATAACACTTTATAGCTTTTTATTTTATAAAGCTCTTGTCAATATTGCACTTAACACAGCTTGAAGTATAAATTGTAAGAAATCAGTACCTTGTAACACAATAATTTTTCTTTTTCTTTTCCAAGAACTTTTACCGTTACAGCCTTCTTCCTTATTCTTTATATTTTTCTTTTTAGAAACTACTTTCCTTAACACATTTTAAAATTTTTCAAGTTTCGTCTTTTGTAATTTTCTTAAAGGATCTTTTTAGTACATCTAAAATGCATTTGCAAATACAATGAGCTAGTTTTTAATCAGCTTTTTTTAATAATGTGACACACTAACCTTTATTTTGATTCACAAGAGCTTCCAATTTTTTAACATATTTTTTTTTAAGACCTATGACTATTTTGGCGAGCGAAGAGTTTACTTGTCATCCATTGTGATAAAGATGCTTCCATCGTTCAAACAAAACTGAAGATATAAACTTGTTGATCAGTGTAACATCGGTGTATCCACATTAGTTTTTTTTCCCCTTTCTTCAAAACCTTCCGTGCCGATTTTAGAACACTTAACGCAGGGGGCAATGTGCATATGAAAAGAGGTGAATCTCCTACAAGATTGCTCGTAGCTAAGGTACTACGACGAAGCATGACTCACATACATGCACGCTGGCCCATGCTAACCGGAAAAGAAATTAAATAGAATACTTCTCAAAGCATGAAATAATAAAATATCTTTAAAGCACTAGATGAAAAGGGTTAGCTAGGAACAATTGCGCCGATAGATAAGAACTACGACAAGTAGACTGAGATAGAGTTAATGTATAGTTGATAAACAATCACAATATAAGTAATAATGTTTACTACTCTAAACCTAACAAAGCGACGTTAGTAGTTTTTTGCTCGTTTTTGATACATAAGATACCAGGCTACCCTTTTACATCATAGAATCTGTATACCATTGACAAAAACCTAATTTTTTTAATCTGGACAAATGTTGCAACTTTTCAATATGTAAAGGAAAGCAGAAAAGTTGAGCCAACAGTCAACAATAGCTCCTTCCCTTTTTCCTGACTCAGATATGTCAAGAGAGAGCTTGTACGACCGAGCCAATACAAGTAACGGAATTTTCAAATCCCCAGGGCACCACATGCCGACATCCTCTTCGACGAGTTAGCAAAAGGAAATATGAGAATTGATCATGCTACTAACATTTTGAAATATATCCATAGCTAACAATAACCGACAAGCTTACTTAAGTTAACAATCAATAGGTCGACAAACACCCGATAAGTGCTTGGACCACAAGTGCTTTAGAGATAACTGGTTGGATCGCTGTAAACAATTACTCTTTCTGACTACCAACTTGTTTGATTAATGTATCTGGCAACTCTAGCAACTTTTATAGTTATGAATGTGTCAAAATGCCTATTACTAACCCTATTATTTATATAGCAATGCAGTGAACGATTATTCAATCAACACCTACATCAAATATTGGGCAATTTTCACCGCTCTTGTTGCAACAAATTTGATTGAATAAACGAACAATGCTTAGTCTAAATAAATTTGACCAACATATAATTCTAATGTTAATATTAAATAACATGGAAAATCTGTAAAATCTTGAGGTAAAAGAGAAAGGAAGGGTGCAAGTGAGTGAATCACCTTTCCCTTTCTTGACGCATGTCAATGAAAGCTAGCCAGAGGTGGAAGGTGCCAATTTTGAGTGGCTAAACTAAAGCAACCCCAGCCAATTAGATCTCTGGCTATTGTCTCTTCCCCCAAAGTTTTCAGTGGCAAGCTTACCTGCGTCGTTTTCCCGCCAGCCCGTGGTTGAGGTCAGCTTCTCCTTATAAAAAGAGCCTTGGGGCACAGTGAAGAGTCATTACAGTTCATTGCACCCTCAAACGGTTGACTGGATAGTTAGAGTCCGCCTCTGCTATCCCACGGTCCTCCTCGAGAGCGGTTTTAAATCTTTGATCTCGGACACTTTGTGCTGGTTCGGCACGTGTAAGTCTCATACCAAAAAGAAAGTAAGTGAAGTTTAAATACTAAAGTGGCCAATCTATATTTACTTTCAGTCTTAACGCGGGCGTGTTTTTTCGAGTTCGAAATACGGTGTCGGTAAAATACCACACTACCAGATTAAGTAAAGAAATTATTCTTTACTTAAAGTCTAGGGCAATTACATTTATTCCGGATGGCACTGGTGGCCCTTAGACCGGTCGCGAACTTAAACCATTTTACCACCTTGCGTAACCTCTAGAGTGTAACTACCTTTATTTGTTATGGTACTGGTAACCTCTAGATCGCGAACGGGATACTATTTGGCACATCGCACCTGGTATTCTCGATTAATTGGAGGCACACCGCAAAAGAATGGATCGCACTATTGCTCGACAACCGCGTTCATTTAATTAAAACGGCCACCCTCGCTACCTTTCGAATACTCAGACAAGAAATATAACAACTTTTTGGTCCTGCGTCCCACTAACGCTCGCAGTGCGAGTCCCAAGTTATTAAGCGAAAGCTTAGACTCGAATTATACGTTGCGCCGACATCATATCAGTATTTAAAGCAAAATCTTTTTTTTACCTTATGCGATGTAAGTATAGCTACTGTCTACGTATGTACGTATTTTAATAAATATATATGTACTGATATTCATCATCAGGAAATATGCATATTTGAAATCTAAACTCGCCCAGTGTATCTTGCTTACAATCGATCATTAAATACTAACGTCTCTTTATCGTTGCATTCTGATAGGCTTCTCGTAAAAATTTAGGATTCTTGGGAAAAATTTGTTTTGACAAGTTTTGTATTTTACCACGATGACAAGGACTTTTAAACAAAACAACATACGAAGCATTAAGACTTATGTTATGTGAGTGAGGAGGTTTGTGGGAAATATTTTGAGTTATAAATATAACACTTATATTTTTATAATGACTTTTTCTTGTAAAAAAATCAACAACAACATTGTTTGACGATTCAAGCATAAAAGCATCGATCATGAGTAATTTCTTGTGTTGATGATTGTTTAAATAGTCTTCGGGTTTTAGTCCTTCGCGAAATTCAATTCGTTAACCGTTTCTCATTAACTTTTCACTATAATAACTATCCTGCCGCTCTGCGCAGTAAAATAAAATTCCATCGAATTATACACTTGGCAATTTATCAATAATATTTAAGAATGTTTTGACATAGACGGTCTTAAAGACCTTGTAGAACCACAAATCATACTCATCCACAAATGCTGCCAGCGAGTATCCATCACTTTGTTTAAACTAAACTACATATTTCAGTACAGCCAACTATATAAATATATATTTTTTTTTTTTTTTTTTATATTATAGTGCTCTACGTCCGGCTCCTTTTTTTAATAAGGGCACTACTATGGGCACTTAGCACTTTGGAGAAGGAAGGGAAGAGGGATGGGAGGGCCTCCCATTACAGGAGGGGGGTAGGGGGAATTAGGCAATGATGCTGCGAGAAGGTCGCCTAAACCCTCCTCGAGGAGCATTGCGTGGTGAAAAAGCACATGTGAAAGACACAGAGGTACTTGCCCGAAAAAGTCGCACTGGCCGGGAATTGAACCACGGTCTCCCGCGTGCCAATCCCCGACCTAGCCGACCGAGCCACCGCGCGCTCATCATATAAATATATATCAATTTGAAAATTATGAGAGCAGATAAACCCCTCCGTACCAGTGGTGGCGGCGGTGGCGGCGGCATCGGTAACGGTTTAGCTGATTTACCGCGGGGAGTTAAGCCGATCTAGAGAGCGCACGTGTTTTATGTAGCTGAATCCCTCTAGCTAAGGAGAATTATTCCTCTCTCCATCCCACTCTTTTTTAGCTTGACTAAACGAAGGGATATCTCATTATACGCTTTTCTCACTAGGTCAGTCTAAAACCTTAAAAGCGTACTATGTGTGTTTTCATCTTCTTCTTATTTCTCTTTTTCTTTTAAAAGTCCTCATACTTACGAATTTAGAGGATCTAGTGGCCCTCTAAAATAAAGTATAACGTCTCTTCACAACTTAAGATAACGTGATGGTAAAAAATAAGTGGATCTTACTCAAGTATTCGTAGTCAATTTTATTTTCTTCGATAATGTTTATAACACCTAAAGCGTGTATATTTAGAAGTTTGTTAAAATTATGATACCATTCACTTTTTACCTTTTCCTTGTGACATTCCTTTTTTTCATGTAAAATTTTTTCGGATTTGATTTGCATTAAGTACATACAGCTTTACGCATTTTACAAAATATAATTACATTTAATAATATATTGTTTTTATGTTTTTGTTAAAATATAAGTAAATTTGAAATTACGCGCAAGGCGCTGGGACGATAGGTATTAAGCATGCGTAGAAGCTTTCGAGTTGCGTCATTCATACATGTCTGATGACGATACACATATTCAGTGTATAGGAAACCGTTGCTGAGGAAAGTTGTCGTATGTAATACATGGAGTATTAATATTAATAAATTTGAGTCTATTACAGAAGATATTGTAAAATATTTATTTTTCCAAGCTCAATTATTTTAAACATGGTAGCAGTCCGTGGTTTGAGTTGCCTGTTTCGTTCTTGTTTTTTATTTTTCACGTGTCTCTTTGGAGGCACGTGAAAATCACTTGTAAGTGAGAGTGTAAAATAAAAAATGTAGAAAAAAAATATGTGAAGTATTAAAATAATAGTATAAAACGTATGAAGTAATATGTTCTACATGTGCTTAAGTAAAAAATTTATTGAGATGCAAAAAAATTAAAAAGCCTTATGAAAGAATCGTGGACTAGGATTTCAAATGTAAACAAAGGAGGAAGTTATTAACAGTGAGAAGGCGGATAAGGTCAGTTCAGCAACCAACAATAGCAAAACTCTCACAACAACAACAGAGGCCATGGCAGAGCACAGCGTGGTCGTGGTGGATACTAATAGTGGCAGAATCAACATTGGCAACATTATAAAGATAACAGTGCTAATTATGGTAAAAGCGATACCAAAAATAAAAGTACCAACAACGACTTGTTTTGTACAATTTTAGATAACAATGTAACTGTTAATAAGAATCAAAAACTTGCCAATTGCGAAGTGAATAATTGCAGTAATAAAATTCAATTGATTTTGGATAGTGGTTGTACTGATCATATCATTATTACCTTTAATTATCTTTCCGAATGAATAAATTTACAAATTCTGAACAATGTTGAGATAGGCGATAAAAAAAATTTGAAAGCTACAAACATAGGAAATATAAATCTATTATTCAAACTAAATGATAAGATTAAAGAAGACCAAATGAAAATCGTTTACTATGTTAAAAAAAATAGATCAAAATCTAATAAGTGTTAGTAAACTAACAAATTATAATCAAATTATCATGGGAAATAAAAGAAGTCCTAAAAAAAAGTATATATGAATTTGCAGAGCATGAACGTATTTTAAAAGATCATGCTCTCCATATGTGCATGAGTTAAACGGAACTCCAAAATGATACAATCGACTGGTAATAAATACAGCAAGGTGTCTATTATCTGACGCAAAATTAGATATAAATTTGGCTAGAAGTAGTAAAAACGGAAGTTTACTCATAAAACAAAACCTTAGCGAATACTTTAGAAAGGAAAACTCCAGATAAAAAAATGATGAAAGTTAAGCAAAGTTTAAGTAATATAAAATTGTATGAAAGTAAAATATTTGTAAGAGTGCCAAAGATTAAACAAAAAAACAAATAGTATAAAAAAGCAGAAGTAGAGATATTATTAGGGTATGGAAGTGTTAGTTATATAGTACTCATTAACGATAAATTTGTAATTCGTAGACATCTAGATATTGTGGAGGATGATGTTAAGTTAGAAGGTCTTAATAGTAAAGAAAATAAAAATTATTACAGTAAAGAAAATGATAATAATAATAGTAACGACTATAATTCAATTTTTTATTAAAATATTCAAATTGAAAAGAGTAATAAAGCTACAAATAAAAATAGTAGTCTGATAAGAAGGTCTAGTAGAACGTGTAAAAAACTAGAAAGGTTTAAATCAGAAAATTATGCAACACGTATTTAGATAAATTATAATAGTGTAAGCACTCCACTAAATTAAAATAAAGCAACAAGCAATAAGGAGTATATTAATTGGAACAAAGCTGTGGACAAGAAAATAAGTTGCATTATCAAAAATAAGACTTATGAATTAGTGCACAGACCAGAAAATTAAAAAATTGTTGATTTAAAATGGGTGTATAACAAGAAATCAGGAGATAGATATGAAGCTAGGTTAGTTTAAAGAGGTTTTCAACAGAAAAAAAATTGACGACAAACATTCACCTGTAACAAAAGTACAAGCTTTAAAAATTTTATAAACTTATTATTTACAAAATAATCTTGTAATTATTTAAATGGATGTGGAATCAGCTTTTTTCAATGGTAATGGACAATCTAAGGTATGTGTTAAACAACCAGAAAGTTATAATAATGGAACAGGCAGAGTACGCAGGTTAAAAAAGCATCATATGGTTTGAGACAGAGCCCTAGAGCATGGTATGAGTGTTTGGATACATTTGAAAAAAATTTGAAGTTTGAAAGAAGCGAGAATGATTATTGTTTATGTTACATACCTGAAAAATATAATTTAATTAATGAAATTACCTTTGTGGATGATTTGTTTACATGTGGTAAAAGTCAATATAAAAGTAACAAAACAAAAAGTGTAGTAACAAATAAATTTAATATAAAAGGCATAAGTGATGCTACTAAATATCTTGTTGTAAATATTGATTACGATTGTAAAAGTGGTATATTGACATAAGATGAGAAAAAATATATAAAATCTTTAGCAAAAAAGTGTGATGTATTCAACGCAAAATTATATAAAACTCTAATTGAGTAAAACTTTAAATGTGAGCCTGCATGGTCAGCAACTAAATTTAAAAACCATAGAAATTTGAAAGAAGCACTTTCATACATAAACTCAGGAACAAGACCAGCTATCAGTTACAGAGTAAACTATTTAAGTAGATTTTAAAACTGTTTAAATCAAACTCATTACCAATATGCAATAAGGATTTCAAAATATTTGCATTTAAAAAGATATTAAGTTAACGTATGCGAAAAATTTTAAAGTAAATATCTTAAATTGTTCTGTTAATGAAGACTGGGCAGGTGATGCAGTTGATATAAAATTTTAACAGTCCTAATCTTTGTAAAAATTAGAGCCATAAACAAAACTCACTAATTTTTCTTTTATTTTTTAGTTCGTATGAACTTCAAAGCATGCTATATCATGCTTATTCATTTAAAGATTTTCAAATATAAGAATAGTGCTTACAATCCATAGTTAAATTTTGTGCAATATGACACGGACAAATATCAACCTTTTCGCTTATTTTCTGCAAGGCGGCATATAAACCTACAAAAAATAAAAAAGATTACGAAGAAAAATTTCAATTGTTCCTAAAATTATTTAATTTTCTTGTAGCCTCATGGATAAGAGCACTTTTTATTAACAAAAGCATGTTTTTATAAAGATAATAACACTAGTTTTATATTCGATGCGTGTTGCGACAACGTAAGTGTGAGCTTTTCTTATCATCTTGTTTCAGGTAATTATAACATTGTTTTTCTTTTCCTTTTCCTCATCATCATTAATAATTTAAAATTTTCTATTAACCATAGAAACAATCATATTCAAAATAGTTTTAAACGCGTTTTAGTAGTTAATACAAATACCTTTTACTTCACATTCGCTATGTGTCTCACCAGTTGGGGTACGTACGTAATAACCATAAGACTTTGGTTCTTGAGGCATACAAATTTCTATATAAAATCCCTCACTATACTCATTAAATTTGTCTTGAAGTTGGCTCAATAAAAATCCTGTTGGAAGTTTGTACTCCGTAGATTCTTTTGTGTTACTTATAAATATAATTGAATAAGTGTCATACATAACAGCATGATATGTAACAGTGGCACTTTCCGAGAACCACGTGTAGAGCGATTTTTTCTGACGCAAACCCCGTTGGGAGAAATTTTTTAGAGCAAATCGCTTTTTAATGGGAGCCTACTAAAAATACGTTCCAAACTACCCTTAAATGGGGTTGGAAGGCTAGAGCGCACTTACATGAACTCGCGACGTTGCCACATTTTTATTGGAGCTTAGTCGGTAAGCAGTGAGAACTATATTCATGTGCGCACGCAAGAGCGTCAGCTACTGCTAGTAACTTAAAGGTTAGATAAAAGAAGGTAAACATTGTCTGCTCCTTGTGTCGTCAATTGTTTATCCACGCGCTTACTGTCTTTCCCACTCTTATGTTGGACAAAAACATATTTAAATTTTTATACTTAAGTAATGTCACCTAAAATTAAAGTAAAAGACTATATTAGTAGGAATTTTTGCACTCTACACGATAGTATTTTTGCAAAAATAGTCGACCAAAAATATTGTTGTTAGTTATGTCTTGCTTACGTTCCCGGGTATACTGTCTGTACACTATTTTAAACGTGTCCATCTATGAATTGCAATAATTAAAGTATATAACAGTGGAAGTTGCTCATAAAAAACATTTATTTACTATCTAAATTTTACATACTTTAAAATATTACGTTCAAAAATGCTTTAAATACCATCTAGTTATTTCAACAGAAAATATAAAACAATTATTCAGAAAAATCCTAAACTTGGCAGTGTATTGAATATTAATTTACGAATGTCACGTTAATAGAATGTTTGGTTGATAAACATTCTTATTCAGTTAAAACTGAACTATCAATATAAACTGACTCAAAAAGAATAAAAATCAGTTTACAACATACAAAAAATAAATTTAATCGAGCCAAGTGCCTTGGAGGAGCACACCAAGTACCTAGAGAGTTACTGCTAAGTGTCCGAGAAGTACCTGCCAAGTACCCATAAAGTACCCGGGAAGTGCCCGGAAAGTACCCAACCAGTGCCCGGAAAGGACCCTCTAAGTATCTGAACCCGCTAAGTGCCCGAAAATACCCACCAAGTGCCCGGGAAGTACTTGCCAAAGGCCAAAATAGTGCCCGCCAAGTACCCCGGAAGTCCCTGCAAAGTACCCGGGAAGTACCCGCCACGCATCCGGGAAGTACCCACCAAGTTCTCAGACAGTCTCCACCAAGTGCCCGGGAAGTCCCCGCCAAGTCCCTGAAAGTTCCCGCCAAGTACCCGGGAAATACCCGCCTAGTACCAAGAAAGTACCTGCAAAATGTTTGGGAAGTACCCGCCAAGTGCCCGGAAAGTTCCCACCAAGTGCCTGGGAAGTCCCCACCAAGTACCTGGGAAGTGCCCGCCAAGTGCCCCGGAAATCCCTGCCAAGTACAACACTGTCAGGTATTTTCCGGGTACGTGCTGGGCACTTCCCAGGCACTACGTGGGGTCTACTTTGGCTCTTGGCGGATCCTTTCCGGGCACTTGGCAGATACTTTCCGGAAACTTGGCAAGTACTGGGCGAGTACTTGGCCAGCACTAGGCAGGTACTTCCCAGGCACTTGGCATAAACTTGGTGGGCACTTCCTGGGTACAGCCCAGGTAATTGGCGGTTACTTCCTGGGTATTTGGCGGGGACTTCTCAGGCACTTGGTAGGGACTTCCTGAGCACTTGGCGGGTATCTCTTGGGTACTTAGCGGGTACTTCCTGGGTACCTGGTGGGTAATTTCCGTGTACTTAGCGCGCTCTTCCGTAGTACTTGGCGGGCACTTTCCAGGCAATTGGTGGGTACTTTCAGGGCACTTGGTTGGTATTTCCCGAGCACTTAGCAGGTACTTCCCAGGTACTTGGTGGGTCCTTTTCGGGCACTTGGTGAGTACTTTCTGAGCACTTCAGGGTACTTCCTGAGAACTTGGCTGGAACTTTCTGAGCACTTGGCGGGGACTTTCGGGATACTTAGCGGGCCCCTTCCAGGTACTTGGCAGCAATTTAGTTTAATTAAATTCATTTTCTGTATAATGTAAACTATTTTTTATTCTCATTACGTCAGTTAATAATAATGGATCAGTTTTAACTAAATAAAAATGTCCATCAACCAATCATTTCTTTAACATGACATTTTGAAAATTAATATTTATTTGTCTGTAAAGCTTAGGATTTTTTCAAATAGATGTTTTATAATTTTTGTTAAAATAATTAGATAGTATAAAGAGCATTTTTTAACGTATTATTTTAAAGTATAAAAATTTTGATAGTAAATAAATGATTTTTATGAGCAACATCCATTGTTATATACTTTAATTATTGCGATTCATAAATAGACACGTTTTAAATAGTGTACAGACGGTATACCTGGGAAAGTAAGCAAGACATACTTAACAACAATATTTTTAATCGACTATTTTTGCAAAAATACTATCATGTAGAGTGCAAAAATTTCTACTGATATGGTCTTTTACTTTAATTTGAGGTAACATTACTTAAGTATAAAAATTTAAATATGTTTTTGTCCAACATGAGAGTGAGAAAGACAGTAAGCGCGTGGATAAACAATTGACGACACAAGGAGCAGACAATGTTTACCTTCTTTTATCTAACCTTCAAGTTACTAGCAGTAGCTGACGCTCTCACGTGCGCACATGAATATAGTTCGCACTGCTTACCGACTAAGCTGCAATAACAATGTGGTAACGTTGCGAGTTCATGTAAGTGCGCTATAGCCTTCCAACCCTATTAAGGAGTAGTTTGGAACGTTTTTTTAATAGGCTCTCATTAAAAAGCGATTTGCCCTAAAAAATTTCTCCCAACGGGGTTTGCGTCAGAAAATATCGCTCTACACGGGGTTCTCGGAAAGTGCCACTGTGACATATGATGCTGTATAAAGTGTTATGTATGACACTGATTCGATTATATTTATAAGTAACACGAAAGAATCTACGAAATACAAACTACCAACAGGATTTTTATTTAGCCAACTTCAAGACGAATTGAATGAGTATAGTGAGAGATTTTATATAGAAATTTGTATGCCTCAAGAACCAAAGTCTTATGGTTATTACGTACGTACCCCAACTGGTGAGACACATAGCGTATGTGAAGTAAAAGGTATTTGTATTAACTAGTAAAACGCGTTTAAAACTATTTTTAATCCGATTGTTTCTATGGTTAATAGAGAACTTTAAATTAATAATGATGATGAGGACAAGGAAAAGAAAAACAATGTTATAATTACCTGAAACAAGATGATAAGAAAAGCTTAGACTTACGTTTTCGCAACACGCATCGAATATAAAACTAGTGTAATTATCTTTAAAAAAACATGCTTTTGTTAATGAAAAGTGCTCTTATACATGAGGCTACAAGAAAATTAAATAATTTTAGGAACAATTAAAAGTTTTCTTCGTAATCTTTTTTATTTTTCGTAGGTTTATGCCACCTTGCAGAAAATAAGCGAAAAGGTTGATATTTGTCCGTGTCATATTGCACAAAATTTAACTATGGATTGTAAGCACTATCCTAGTATTTGAAAATCTTTAAATAAATTGGCATGATATAGCATGCTTTGAAGTTCATACGAACTAAAAAATAAATGAAAAATAAGTGAGTTTTATTTATGGCTCTAATTTTTACAAAGATTAGGACTGTTAAAATTTTATATTAACTGCATCACCTGCCCAGTCTTCATTAACAGAACAATTTAAGATATTTACTTTAAAATTTCTAGCATACGTAAACTTAATATCTTTTTTAAATACAAATATTTTAAAATTCTTATTGCATATTTGTAATGAGTTTGATTTAAATAGTTTTAAAATCTACTGAAACAGTTTACTCTGTAACTGATATCTGGTCTTGTTTCTGAGTTTATGTATGAAAGTGCTTTTAAATTTCTATGGTTTTTTAATTCAGTTACTGACCATGCAGGCTCACATTTAAAGTTTTACTCAATTAAAGTTTCATATAATTTTGCGTTAATACATCACACTTTTTTGCTTAAGATTTTATATATTTTTTCTCATCTAATGTCAATATACCACTTTTACAATCGTAATCAATATTAACAACAAGATATTTAGTAGCATCACTTATGCCTTTTATATTAAATTTATTTGTTACTACACTTTTTGTTTTGTTACTTTTATTTTGACTTTTACCACATGTCAATAAATCATCCACAAACATAATTGCATTAATTAAATTATATTCTTCAGGTATGTAACATAAACAATAATCATTCTCGCTTCTTTTGAAGTTAAAATTTTTTTCAAATGTATCCAAACACTTATACCATGCTCTAGGGCTCTGTCTCAAACCATATGATGCTTTTTTTAACCTGCGTGCTTTGCCTGTTCCATCATTATAACCTTCTGGTTGTTTAACACATACCTAAGATTCTTCATTAACATTGAAAAAAGCTGATTCCACATTCATTTAAATAATTATAAGATTATTTTGTAAATAATAAGTTTATAAAATTTTTAAAGCTTGTATTTTTGTTACAGGTGAATATATGTCGTTAATTTTTTTTCTGTTGAAAACCTATTACAACTAATCTAGCTTTATATCTATCTTCTGATTTCTTGGTATACACCTATTTTAAATTAACAATTTTCTTATTTTCTGGTCTATGTACAAATTCATAAGTCTTATATCTTTGTCCATAGCTTTTTTCCAATTAACATACTCTTTATCGCTTGTTGCTTCATTATAATATTTAAGGGTGCTTGCACTATTATAATTTACGTATATACGTGTTGCATAATTTTCTGATTTAAAACTTTCTAGCTCTTTACGCGTTTAACTAGACCTACTCATTGGACAATTAATTTTATTTGGAGCTTCTTTATTCACAACAATTTTAATTGAAGTACCCGCTAAGTGCCTTGATGGTGCCCACTAAGTACCCAGGTAGTTCCCACCAATTACCTGGGAAGTACCCGCCAAGTCCCCGGGAAGTACCCGCTAAGTACCTGGAAAGTACCTGCCAAGTGCCCAGAAAGTACCCACCAAGTGCCCGGAAAGTCCCCGCCAAGTTCCCGGAAAGTACCTGCTAAGTACCAGCCAAGTGTCTGCTCAGTCCCCGCCAAGTGACTGGGAAGTACCTGTTAAGTACCCAGGAAGTACCCTCCAAGTACCCGGGTAGTACCTGGGAAGTACTCGAAAAGTAACCGAGAAGTACTTGCTTAGTAACTACTTAGTACCCATCCAGTACTTGCAAGTGCCTGGAAAGTCCCCGCAAAGTAGCCAGGAAGTACCCGCCAAGTGCCCCGGAAATTCCTGCCAAGAACAATACTGTCCGGTCCTTTCCGGGTACTTGCTGGGCACTTTTCGGGCACTTGGCGGGTACTTCCTGGGCACTTCGCAGGTACTTGGCGGCTACTTCCCGGGCACATGGCAGGGACTCCCCGGGTACTTGGCGAGTACTTCCCGGGCACTTGGCGGGGAGTTTGCGGGTTCTTGGCAGGTACTTCCCGGGTACTTCCTTGGTACTTGGTGCGTACTTCCCGGGCACTTCCCGGGTACTTCCTGGGTACTTAGGGGGTACTTCCCGGGCACTTGGCGGGTACTTCCCGGGCACTTGGTGGGGACTTGGTTTGATTAAATTTATTTTCTGTTTGTTGTAAACTATTCTTTATTCTCGTTGTGTCAGTTTATATTGATCGTTAAGGTTTAACTGAATAAAGATGTACATCAAACAAACATTTTATAAACGTGACATTTTAAAATTATTATTCAATACACTGTTAAGTTCAGGATTTTTTTTAATAGATGTTTTATAATTTTTGTTAAAATAATTAGATAGAATAAAGAGCATTTTAAAACGTATTATTTTAAAGTATGTAACTTTGAATGATAAATGAATGATTTTTATGAGCAACATCAACTGTAATATACTTTATCTATTGCAATTTATAAATAGACTCGTTTTAAATCATGTACAGACGTTATACCTGGGAACGTAAGCAAGACATACCTAACAACAATATTTTGACTAAGAGGTCGACTATTTCTGCAAAAATACTATCGTAGATAGTGGAAAAATCTCTACTGATATGGTCTTTAACTTTAATTTGAGGTAACATTACTTAAGTATAAAAATTTAAATATGTTTTTGTCCAATATGAGAGTGAGAAAGACAGTAAACGCGTGGATAAACAACTAACAACATAAGGAGTAGACAATGTTTACCTTTTCACATCTAACCTTTAAGTTACTAGCAGTAGCCGACGATCTTGCATGCGCTAATGCATGTAGTTTTCACTGCTTACCAACTAAGCTCCAATAACAATGTGTTAACGTCTTGAGTTCATGCGGGCGCGCTATAGCCTTTTTACCCTATTTAGGAGTAGTTTGGAACGTATTTTTAATCAGCTTCCATTCAAAAGCTATTCACCCTAAAAAATTATTTAACAGGGTTTGCGTCAGAAAAATTTCTCTACACGCGGTTCCCGGGAAATACTACCATTACATATCATACTGTATAATGTATATAATATAATACAACATCTTTTTTTCTCAATTTTCTAAATATAAGTACAGTTTTAATCATGCTTGAGCTGTTGTGTAAGCAGCTATAGTTACATTTGTACAGGAGGATGAAAGTGCCGCTTTGTCCTTGTACCTCCATGTAACTTACATATCATTACCGTTTGCAGGAAGACAATGCTCTAATAACGATTTACAATAATTTACTATGGTCATTCTTGGAAGATTTCCCCGTTTACCAAATTCACGCCAAAAATTTTTTAAAATAACTTGGCCACAGATTGCAAACCAGCATTTTTGGAAATATTATTTTTATCTAGCTTTATTTTTTTTGTACTTTTACAATGAACAATATAATTCTTTTTTTCTGCTTTTGTTGTCACATTGCTAGGCCAATTTTTTGCCACTCATTTAGATTTTTTAAAGTATCTATATATTCTGTGAACAGACTACCACTCCAAGAATCAGGGTCATATTGAGCAG
The DNA here is from genome assembly GCF_036245765.1 of Copidosoma floridanum. NCBI lineage: Eukaryota > Metazoa > Arthropoda > Insecta > Hymenoptera > Encyrtidae > Copidosoma > Copidosoma floridanum. Next base: position 13,369,668 of record NW_028321885.1, read on the forward strand.
TTTCGTACTGCCAAATGATATCTATTTAAATAAGCTTATTTCCTAATTTTAGGGCCGTTTTTATTACATTGGAAGTGCATAAACTAAGAAGCAGTCTTTCATGCATTTTTCAAGGAAATACTAGATGAAACAAGCTCATTGGTGATAAAATTACGCATTTTACCAAACTCTCGACATTATTATTAAAATTATCTTACCCTTTGTCTAAATTATTCACCAAGTTAAAGGTTTTCGGTAACTCTGCTAATTTTATTGGTTAATAATTAAGACTATCGATCAATTTGGTTTTTTCAATGGTCATCGTATGATATTTCGCATGTTTCAATTAACGCTAGAAGTCTTGTATTAAGGAACAATATGTTTTAAAATAAACTAAGCGTTAAACGGTTTTGCATAGGGTGCTATAAAAATAATAGAAGAAAAAGTTTCACTGTTTTCTCGTACAACAAAGTTAACAACATTTTTAAACATACCTTACCCTGAACAATAATTTCTTTTACATCATAAAGTTTACAAATGGATGATTCTGAATCCATACATTAACACATCGAATTTAAGCTACGCATAAAATCAGTACTATGTGTGTTTTTACCGTTTCGTCCGTTCAAAGTTTCATGCTGACGTGTGTTAAAATTATGAGGAATAGAACAATTATTAGAACGAAGTTCTTTATGTCGCGTTACTCGGGGGGCTGGAATTTTAAAACCGACAGATTTTTTTTTTGAATCAGAAATCTCTTCCTCTCAAGTTTTTCCCCTCACCCCGTCCCCCCTCACCAAGTGTTCTCTACACACTTCCCCTCTCCTCACTATATATGTATATCTGTCAACCGTGCCGTGTTACTCTTCTGCACCACACCTTTACCCACCATTTCCCTTCACACTCCCAAGCAATTAATTTTTTAACAAATTTTAATTTTATTTCCCCACAGTAATTTTTCTTTGACTTTGAATTTTTTTTTCTTTTACAATTCTGAAAAAAAAAAAAAAAAAAAAAAGAAAAAACATTTTCTAATAAAGAGATTTGAACCCTCGACCTTCTGCATGTAAGTCCTGTACCTTACTCACTCTGCTACGAGCGCTGCCGATTATAGAAGTCGGTTTCTTGTACTTATCGTGTGATTCGTAACTATAACATTCCATTTTTAAATGTATTCACTGATAATACATTCAATTATAAATTTGTTTTATAAATTGTGTATTTGTTTTTTCAATAATACATCTAAAAAAAAAAAAAAAAAAAAAATTTAATTAGCATAAATATGGTTATGTAGATTAAATATAATAAGGCGCGTTATTACGCATTATATATTTGTATTTTCATTAAACTTGAGGTTTTTTTGGCATAACAGTAATGCTAATAATTACTGTTATAAATGAAAAAAAGTAATGAAATTAAATATGAAAAAAAAAGAAACGAAATATGAAAAAAAATAATAATGAAATTAAATGAAATTTGAACAAATAAAATAATATATTAAAAAATAATGAAATGAAATATGAAAAAAGAAATGAAATATGAAAAAAGAAACGAAATAAAGGAAATACAAAAGAATGAGTATAAACAGAAGAATATAAAAAAAAGAAACAAAGGAAATACAAAAGAATGAAAAAAAAGTAATAAAATTAAATATGAAAAAAAAAGAATGATATATGAAAAAAAAGGGAATGAAAAAAAAAAGATTAAATATAAAAATAAGAAAGAAATTAAATAAAGGAAATACAAAAAATGAAAAAAATGTAATAAAATGAAATATGAAGAAAAATAAAACAAGAAATGAAAAAAAAATAAATAAAACAAGAAATAAAGAAAAAAAAAAAACAAATAATAAAAAAAAAATAACAACAACAAACCAGGGGGGATAAATGGGTCATGGGACCCACGATAATAACGAAGTTGTTTGAACATGCCGAGTATAAAAACACAATTTCTCAGGTAACAAGGGGGTCGCCAGACCCATTGAAAGAACGAAGCTCTATAAACGTTAATACTGCATTCATGTAGTTCACTAAACAAAAACTTGAAAAACGAATAAAAAAATAAAATAAAAAAATTAGTTCAGTACTCACGATGGTTGAACTTCGTGAGAACGTCATGCATAAATACAGTACTCACGAAGTTCAACCATCGTGAGTACTGAACTACTTTTTTTTTTTTTTTTTTTTCTTCGCCCAGAGTGTTTTTCTTTGTGCATATGACGCTGGATGCTTATGATTTTTCAAAAATTTTTCATCATAAAAAGTATGCCCACAGTTATAGTATTTAATTTTTTTCATTCCGCAGGTATTATTATTATTACAATTAGGGTTTGCATTACATGCCATGCAAACAAAAGGACACAAATAATTTATCGTTTGTCTGTACGTTTCATTACACGGTAAACAGAAAAATATATTTGTTTTGATTGCTTCAAAGTTTAAAATTAAATTACAACGTTGAATATTATTGTAATACATTATGTTGATAAATGAACTTTAATTTGATGGCATATCTTTCGACCCGTCATAAATTAAAGCCGTGCCAGTCCCGAAGTGTTTGTAGTCAAAAAAGCGAATGGCTGTTTTCTCGTAAAAAATATTTTTTAAACTTTACAATTTCTGGATATCCAAAAGTGTCTGTATCTTATTTAACTATATTACTATCCCTTTATAGTTTTAAAGCTTTTTGTATTTGTTCTTTTTTATTTTTAATATTTTTCTACTGTTTCTTATATTTGTCAGTTTCATTGTTATTCGTATAAACCTTGCTGCAAACAAGAGCCTTCGCTAGACATGAATTATCATTATTTTAAACACTTAGTACTCCTTACTTAGTTTTATTTTTTGTAATATTTACGAAGGCACTTAGTTCTTGAGGCACTTGTACGTATGTTACCTCAACAATTATATTTCGTAAAACATCGGAAATTATCTAACTCTGTTCGAACCTTTCAAATAGTTTTAGAAAATCTTTGGCCATAAGTGTGTACAAAAAATTATAATATAGACCTACAGCACCGTCTGTCAATTTGTCTGATTCTAAAGGCATTTCTACTTTATAATTATGTTGGGAATAACAGTCTTCAATTATAGCTTCGAATTCTTTCATAATGGTAACTAACCAACCATTTAGTTTACCCGACGTTACTAAATTTTTATTCAGTATCTTAAACGTAATCAGACGCCCTGGTAATCTATACGCCTTTATTTATTTTTCTACATCACTTATTATAATAATGAATCTCTAGCTTTTAGTCTATGATCCTTTGGAATAACGTTTTCTACTCATACGTTAGTAACACCATCACCTTTTTGCGCAAGAGCACAATTACAGTCACACCAACAATTAATTTTTCTACTTATTTTACTTAATTCCGGTGTCGTATGCGGTTTTTACTGCTGCTGCTATGATTGTTGAGGCTGTTATTGTTGTTGCTTTTGTTGTTATCACTGACTTGCTGTTGTTGTTGTTTTATTTCTTGTTGTGAATCACTTGGTTCCGAATTAGTTAGCTTTAACAGTATATACAAGTTTTTTCATTCTACATTCACACTGAACTACACTTATAATGATTTATTAAATGAAAAAGATAATTAACTTTTATTTGCTTCAAGATAACAAATTTGTTTATATTTCTAATGGACCTGCCATTGATCTATCAACCGTTCTCAGTGCTTCTTTTTCTATTTTCTAATGGTCTGTGTAGAAGTCCCAGGGCTTAGCATCGGTGACAGGGAGGAAAAAAAATTATTTTGCTTGGCTATCATATTCTTTCAAATTTGTTACACAAAAAAAGCTATAAAAAATAATTTTGTAAAAATTACTTTGATAAGAAGTCTTAAAATTTACTAACTTATTTTTTTATAGGGGTCAAATAATGGTTTCAAATAGACACTGTTTTGTAAGTTGAGTGGTAAACTTTCGGCTACCGCAACCACAGCAATGACGCTATTTTTTATACAAATCTTATACAATACACTCGTCTCATTGTTAGAAACAAACCATCTGAATAACTTCCATAGCATGTTTTTAAGTTATGGCACTGGTGCATTCAGTAGCACATAATTAATATATCGATTTTCCAATTTAATCGCGTCATGAAGCTCGAATATGTACGTAACACACTGCAATATTACGGCCCGCAATTTCTTAGTCATTTAATTCTTCATAAACACACTAGTTCTTTTTAACGGCTAAAGAAATCTGTTTTGGCTACGAGTGCCTGATAGAAACTGACTTTTCGTTTTGGTCTTAAGTTCCTCACCAACTCTGTATCTTCTCCCCTTTACACAACTCTAGAGAAAATGCAAGGAGAGGGGAGTATGAAAATCACATACACAATGAGTAAGGCTAGTCCCTTGATTTTCGTCAAGTTTTTTTAAGAGATTCTTAAAGAGCTCTTAAATGTTTAACTTTGACTCAAAATAAAACCGCAGAAACTTGTTTTTAGAGTAATGCTTCTTTTTTTACAACTCCACTGTAAAAACTGATGTGCGATTACTAGTGATATAATTTGAGGGCTTGTTGTCAGTTTAGATATACGGTGTAGCTTACATCCCGTTTGGATACGCAATTGTAACATCCTACGAGTTTAAAACTTCCGGTCCCAACAACTGACAGTTTCCATGCAACCATCCCCTTAAAGAAAAACGTGAGATAGAAAAAAAAAAAATATAGGGAGAAAGAGAGAGACAGGAGAAGGATAGAGCGTAAGATCTGATAAACATTCAGTCCCATTTTTTTCCGTACCCGATCCTACTTCAGTAGTGTGTCAGCAGTCGAGTCAACCCTTAGCAGTCGTAAATAACACATTTTATCATCGTTAGTGTTCAGTGGTAAAGTGGTGACTAGTACAAGGAAATTTTTATATAGTTTGGAAATGGCAACTGCGGTAATTGCTTTAAAACTTGAAAGGGACGCATTTATTCAAAATAAAAACTCCTACAAGTCCCATAAAGACCAAAACACTGATCCCACATCTTATTCTAGCTTAAATGTATTATTTAACTACTACATACCTCAATTGTACAAGTACTACAGTATTACTGCATGTTAAATGTACTTTACCGTACTACATAATCGACGCGCACAAATAAAGAGGGTTTAGACTATGAAAAAAGATAACCTCAATTCTTTGATTTTTGACTGTACATTGAAAAAAACAAGTCAAAAAAATTTTTTCATTAAGTATGGCATGTTTGGAAAATTAATACAGACGTTGACAAAATCTTCAAAAAATTTTTGTTACAACTGAACCTCCCAAAATGAGGTAAACAGTTGTACCTCGAAAAGGAAGCCAAATAGGCCAAAAATAATTCCACGAATAGAAAATAGTTATTGAGGTGCTAAAATATGTTATACGGATCAATACAAATAATCGTAATAATTCTTAAAATAATTAGTCATACCTTAAAGGCAAAGCTCTAAATTTTATATCTAACCTATAAATTTATTTATTTACTATTTTCTATAATGTATTATAAAGAAAAATTGTGATGTGACCAAAACTTATATCATTTTTATTAATTTTGAGATCAATAGAAATTAGTTAAACAAGAGTGAATTTTAATATTAAATTATATATTATAATATAAAATGAATGGAATGAAAAATTACAATTTTATGATGGAGTACAGCTAAATGTCTACTATTTTCTTTAATCTCAATAACATATAGTGAAATATTTTACTTCTATGGTAGCCAAAATAAAAAAAAATTTGTGTTTGTCCGATACAAAGATTTCAACAAAAATTTATTGTACATTCACGTGTCATATTAAATTCACAAATATTAATCTTAAATAGAAGGAATTTTCGTCTCACGTAATAAGACAAAATTACCTTTTTTCGGCCCAGTTCAGTGAAAATTTTTGTTTCATTCTACATTACATGACGACCGATTCACTCCTCTAGAATATGAGGAGTATATTAGGGTAAATGTTTTCTATGCATGCGCGTAATCGAATACGTAATAATGTTAGAATTTTTACTATTTTAATATGGGATTTTTCAAGATCTATTAAAATAAGGAGTACTCTAATTTTCTCAGTTTTTATTATCACGAGTTTAACAACATTGAAGTTGGAATTTTCACTTTTGCCGAGGGTCCCGAGACCCACACCTGGTTTTATTCAAATTTATAAATTAACTTTATTTCTTTTTGTAATTTTTAATTCTTGTTAGCAAGTAATAAGGAATGATTGCGTATAGGTAATTTAAATAAATACGTTATGTGTTAGCTTTGTAACATATATTATTCATAACTCTTCTTCGAACATATGGAAGTTAATTTATTCACAAAATTTATTTTACAATTTTATTAAACGTTACAAATTTATTAAACGTTATCTACTACGTATTTTTTTGATACAATTTATAACGAACTTTGTTTGATTCTTTCTTACATTTTTACGTCATCATCATATTTTACGATTTCTCTGAGCACTATAACTAACTTCATTAACAATCACTGGTGATGATGGAGATGACTCAGTCAAAAACCACCCACGGTACTGTTCTAGACTCTTGCTGAGAGGTTATTGACGGCTGAACTTCAAATGTCTCCATGAAGGAGGAAGTTGGGGATACTGGTAATGGTGTTGATGGTTGCAGCATCTCAACAGTATTTTCGTCTGACTCAGGTGGTCTTGGTGGCATATACCACAACAGGCCGCTGTTGCTTGGAGGTAGCAAGGGAGGTAGGAACCTCTCAACGTTGTTGATTGTCGTATAGGTACTGGATTTCGCAGTGTTAAGTCAAGCGGCTCTGAAACATAAAAAAAAAACAGTTAAAAAAAGAACTATTAAAAAATTTATCATTTTGCTATTTTACAAAAACAAAAACTTACCAGAGATAGTAGGTGGAACGACAGCTGGCGTATTTCAAAAACTGCATCTCACTATAGGTCGAAGCTCTATATCAATAAGCAGAATATTTACACAAACACTTCAATATTTTGCCATTACACACATATATAAAATAAAAACTTACCAGAGACATTAAGTGGAATCAAATTTTGCATATTCTGTAATCCTGGTTGTAAGTTGATTGAATGCTGTAAGAACCCATCTTAGTAAGTGTAATAGCGCAGATACCTCGTTGAAATATCCCTGATTCTGCATACTGCTACAATACGACTTTTTTTTTTTTTTTTTGTTTGATGGAGCGGGGAGGGGATAATCTTCATAGACACCCCAGCTAATTCGGTGGTAGTGCAGGATTCACCCGGTGTGCCTACCAACTAAAAAATAACCTCCCCGCATGGGACAGATCCGTGAGGACCTCTCCCCTAGAAGACAAAAGGGCATAAGAGGAGAAAGAAGAAGGAAAATAACGGAGAATTTCGGAGGCCGACTCGCTCTCGAAGAGATGAGAGGAGGGGGCACTTACCCATCTGGGTGAAGCTCGAGAAGAATACGACTTTAAAATCTTACAGAACTGTTGCTGAATAAATTTTTAACCGTAAGTAGTTTGCTTATATATATATCTCAAAGCAGTAGAGTTAAGTCACTGTAAAGGGGTAGCACGGGAAGGAAAACTGTTTTAAGGATTTTCTAATAAAAATTTTGTAAATTTAGAATATTTCTAAAATATCTCTTAGGTATCAATAATTTTATGTAGGAGATATTTTTACAAATTTTACAGGACTCTTTCGCCAACTAATAAAAAGCAAGAAAAATCTTATGTGCACGTTGTTTGTTCGTGGTGAAGAGAATGGTGATGCATGTTGGTGAAGGAGACCCTAAGGGCGTAACATGAATTCGTGATATTGCTGTATATTAAAGATGAAACTCACTCTTTTCTCAAATAGCTTTCATAGAAAAAAACATTGCATTACGTTAAATCCTTTTATACTTGGTTCTATAAACATTTTAACTGGAAATGTAAAAATATTATGTGTGGATACAATATCTTGATATCATATTCATGACGCCCAACTCATACACGAATGAATGTGACGTACATATGATTCAGGAGAATTTGAGTGTATTCAAGAAAAATATCTTTAGTAGACGTTGCTGGATTGTACCTGAAAGAAATATGTACAATTAACACAATTGATGAAGAGTCTTTTCTCTACCAACATAAATGCACGATTATTTGTATACGTTCCATGGTAGTTTTACTATGTAAGTGCTAGTTGTCTCACTTTTATAGAATTCTATACGTAAACTGCTATAAATAAAGGTTAAAGTGGAGTATGCTATCACGTAAGTAAATTATCGCTCACAATCAGCATCATGGACTAACTTTTCGTAAGCTTTGTGAATGCCAGTTCTGTGGAACATGATGTTATTTTTTGTGATATAGTATGACTAGAACATCGAAGTTTGTTAAATGATGATAACATTAGTAGTATCCAAGATTAGATTAATAATTATGAAACAATGCTTAAAAGTATTTTGGACTAACTTTTTAGATGTTGAATGTCTAGTATCAACTGTTCTAGCAACATTTCGTAAAAAATTAGAAGTGGAAGGGTTAGGGAAATTTCTACATCTGCTAAAAAAGATGCAGAGAGTGTCCCGTCAGACGAAATAAGTAGTTTATTTAAAAATCATACACAGGCCGCTGTAGTAAACACTTGGCTGTAATGACATTTTTGGAATATGCAAAAAAAATTTTTTCCAACAGTACCTGAAATACACAGCCTACTCTTCAAATTAATACTACACTTTTGCTGGATTTACTATATATAACTAAGAACGATTTAGAGACTATTAAAGTAGAATATTTTAAAACTTAGTGAATGTATGAAATCCTATTAGCATTGACGTCCAAGAGTTTCAGCAGTGAGACTCTGAATGGACCACGCACTCCATTTTAATGGTAATAGTAAATATTAACAAGTATTGCACAATAAATAGAAGTTCTTATATTTTACCCCCATCTACCATCGTTAAAAAAAGTTTGTATAAATACTCAAAAGACAAATCAACAGTGCTTTAACTGGGCTATTTTATCTGATTTACATCCTACGCGTAATAAATTAAATCACGTCTCTAGCTACATAAAATATGAAAGTGATTAAAATTAAGTGGCATTATCTTGCCGTCATACCTAATACATAGATAACAAAATGATATTTCAATTAATATTCATTTATGAGAGAAGAAAAGAAATATTTTTAAAACAATACCCTCCATTTGACGGCAGGAAAACAATAAGCATGTAAAAGTACTGCTCGTAGAAAGTTACTACACAAATATAAATGGTGATGGAGAAAAAAAAAAATAATTAAAAAACCAAGTGGATGTTGAAAAATATATTGATTATGCCACAGAAGATGAAGAATACAAGGAAGAAAAAGAAAAAAAAATCAAGATGGTGACAGTGATAGTGGTTATAAAAATGAAAAATATCACTATGTGTAGATTAAAAATCTATCTTAATTCGTTTGCAGCTCCTCAACAAAACATTAGCATAAAATATATATTCGTAATCTCTGCCTTCATTACTTTACAACTGATGATACATCAAAATCCAGACGATGGTGTGCGTCATAGTAAAAAAGTGTTAAGTCCATTTACCGAATTCTGACAATAATATTTTAAGGTTTGAAAACCATAAAAATATGAATCCAACAACATTTATTATCTATGCAGATTTCGAATGCATATGACAACCAAGACATTACGGGGAGAGAGCAATACAGTATCATAAAACTCTAAGAGTGGAATTTTACGTAAAGTGCAATTTTGATAACAATAAACCACGATACACGTTTTATAGACAAGACAATGTAAGTGACGAAGATTTAGCTACTTGGTTTGTAAAAAAAATGCATGAGCTTGCCTTGGAGCTAAAAAGCATGTATGATAATTCAGTACCAATGAGACCTTTTACTGAACAGTAAGTTTATGATTTTTTCGATGCTGACAGGTGTTATATATATAAAAAAGCAATTACAAATCTTAACAAAGTTCATGACCATTGTCACTTAACTGGAAACTAAGTAGTATACATTTACCTTATTTAGAATATTTATTTCTCAAAGTTAAAATCTAATTTTTATTATTAAGATATCAAGGATCAGCATATAATAAATTAAATATCGAGCACTAAGACTTTTAATCAATACCCATAGTTTTCTTACAATTTAAGTAATTATGATGCACATTTATTTATACAAAAATTCGTTACTTGTTTTTTCGGACAAGAACAAGTCATTCCCCAAACAAAAAAAAAGTTTTTTTCTTTCACAAAATATTAAAGCAAAATGAAAAAAGGTAAATGAAATAAGTTGAAGCCTAAGAAGTAAAATGTGCAGCTAGAGAAAATAAAAATGTTATAAAAAAAAGCAACGGATGACGATACGAGTATTGTGAAAGCTACTATTGAATTTAAAGATTATATTAAGATGGTTGACTACTTTGGAGGAGCGTGTAAGAGAGAGATCAGACTTAATGTCATGTTTTGATTCAAAATGCGTGCGCACGTTCTAAAAATTTTATATTAAGTTGTATTTACACTCCAGACTATTAATTAATAACTATTTTTGCAACGACCTTATCGACGTGAGTGTCTCACGTAATCTAAAAGCAGATTTTAATTTACTGTTGACAACAGTTTTAGCCCAATCTGGCTGTTAATTGTTTTAACATTTTTTGTCTTAAAAGTCGCTTTTGACTATCTATCTTTAGAAAGCATGTAATATTCACTTGATATCTTCATTCATTTCTCGTTTCATAAGCACCCAGAGTTGTCAAAACGTTACCCAAAGGACTCTGCACCAACCGAATGGAATTGTGGCTCCCAATAAAATGGTCTAAAATTTTAATCTGTTACAGTTTATTCCTTTTTAAACAAAAGTTACCATAGGTGGAAGACCCGAAAATACAGTTTAAAAGAAAATAATTATTTAGGTCACCAATTTTGGAAAAGGTTAGTTTGACAGGCGGCGCAGTTTGGTACAGACAATGAATATAGCTCGCTCGATGTACAGAGATATGATTGGTAAGGAATATGTCAAGTGCATCTACTATTTTTGACTATCATCGGCGTAATATAAGATTATTCTAGTTTAGTCAGTAGTAGCGTAGCTCATTGGTATAATTGTCTTGTATGCTAGATCTATATCTAGGTAATAAAAAGAAATCTCTAGTATAAGAAATTGCTTGTCACAAGTAACCGATAAATAGATGGCTTTATAGTTTTTCAACTATAGATAGCCAAAAAAATACTCAATCAGATTCATTAATATAAGTTGTCATCACAATTATTCTTTTTTAAATAGATAAACTGACCCTACTTTACAAATACATGTAGATTATTTAACAATATTATTATTTGCGGAATCCATGCTGTAATTATTAAGATTAATAAATTGCCGATGAAAAATCGATTCTGCATTTGAACTCTTCTATTTATTTTATTTACGCTATTGCTTACAGGTACAGTGAGCTAGTATCTCGACTCCATCACCACTTCCTGGTCCAGTCTTTAATACCTACTATTTGTTGATCTTGCGTTATCTTAAATCTTTTCCTGTGGCAACGATTGCTGATTCCCAGACACAAGATCTAGTTTTTACAAGACAAATAATCATTTCTTGTGGCACATAATACCTTTATCCTTACAACTTTTTTTTAAAACAATAATGAAAACATGTAATTTTTAAATACTAGGACAATGTTAAGATTCAGTAGTAAAACAACTATTTTGATTTAATAAATAATAATATAATAATACTTAATGTCAAATCCCGAAATCCATTAATTATTCTAATTTCTTTTAGTAGCTTATGGTTTGATTTTACTTTTTAACTGCCATACTTATTTAAGAATGTCAATTGTGTAAAGCATTATGATTTAGTAAGTCTAAGTATCAGCTTTAATACACCTGCTAGTCATGGTGCCATTAGCCCCTCAGTCTTGTTTTCCAAACGTAATAGGCAGTATACTTCTTTTTGACGAGATTGTAGACCCAAAGTGTATGAAAACGTCTCTGATTTTAATGTGGGAATTTCGTTGTGGTAACCCAAAATCGACTGACGGTATCCCCAAGCTTTTCACGTGTTACTTTACAAAATTATCGTCGTTATAGTTTCCCTTACGGGAATCTTTGATAGCATGTTTTCTTACGAAAAACGCTGTCTAATATGATTGTCAGCAGTGCCTAGCTTACATCTTCGATAAGCGTTACTCGAGGTTCATCGTCAAAGTTTCCCGTGCGGGGTTCTTCGATTGCGTGTTTCTTCGGGAAAAACACGGTTAGAAAACTGTATTGCGTCCAGATTTTCAGCAGTACTTAGCTGATATCTTCTATAGGCTTAACTGTTGGCCCAACGTCAAAGATAATACAGCAGAAATCGTTCGACAAACTTTTTCTTTGCAAGAAAACTGTCTAATAAGATTTGCAGCAGTGCCCAGCTGATATCTTTGATAAGTTTAGCCCGAGGCCTATTGTCAAAGTTTTCCGTGCAAAGATCTTCGATAACAGGTTACTTTGCGATAATAACTGTCTAGTTAAACTAGTTTCTACGGATTTTCAGTTATGTCTACCTAATATATTTAATAAGATTCTCTTTACATCCATCGTCAAAGTTTTATGTAAGGAGATATTTAATAACATTTTACTTTAAGATAATCACTGCTAAATAAAATTATTTCTTGTAGATTTTCAGCAGTACCTACCTGATATCTTCGATAAGATTGACTTTTGTTTTAAATTCAAAGTTTTCTATGCGGACCTCTTCTATAAGGGTGAGGGAACTCTAGATCATGCAAAGTTTTTGAAGAGCTACAGCTGATATTATAGTTATGCTGATATTATATGTTCATCTCAAAGACCAATGTCAAAGTTTTCTGTGCAGCAACGTTTCATAACTTTTTTCATACTTCTTCTTCTTTGCGTCAGATGACATATGTTTCATCAGCAGAGCTCAAGCACCATTATCAAAGTTTCCTGCATGGGGATCTTTGGTAGTGTATTTTCTTTGTAACAGTCACTGTCTTATAAAATCAGTTGTTTAAAGTCAAAGTTTTTCACGTGGAGACAGTTTTTAGTGCCTAAAACCATACGTAAATCAGCACGCAAAATCTCTCTTGGTTACGAAAAATTATTATATCATCATAATGTACAATTTTATTCTGTTCTTAACCTGTACGAAAAAACACAAACAAATGACAAAGTTTAAAGTCCAAAACCCAGCATCGTGTTTACTTACATATTTTTTACTATTGAATAAATACACTTATTTTTCAAATGCACTGTATTGATGAAGATTAGAGAAAAGATCATACTATTCTTTATCTTAACTTCATGCATTAAGTCCATACATTTGGCCATATAATATGCCAATCATATAGCCAGACATTTAGCTACACTTTTAACAATACTTTCAGCCGTAAATTCAACCACAAGTTGAGCCATACTTTGAGCCATACTTATTTTATACTTTAAGCCATACTTTAAGTTATTTATTTCGAAATGCTTTAAGCCATACGTTAAGCCACTCATCACGCCATACTTGGAGTTATTTTTTTAGCCATACTTTCGTAGACTTAGTTTGAGCCATACTTTAGCCATACTCTTAGCCATACTACAAGCCATACGTTGAGCCATACATTAAGCCGTATATGCAGCCACCATTGAGACAGACATTCAGTCAGAGTTTGAGCTATACTTGCAGCCATACATTCAGCTAGACATCGTGCCATACTTGGAGTTGTACTTTTAGCCATACTCTTAGGCATACTTTTATAGCCATAGTTTGAGCCATACTTTAAGCCGTACTTTTAGCCATACATTTACCCATACTTCGAGCCATACTTTTACTGATACATTTAGCCAGACTTTCAGCCAGACATTTAGATACACATTAAGTCATACTCTAAGCCATAGATTTAGCAATACTTTAAGCCAGTCTCTTCGCAAAACGAGCACTGCAAATTAATTTTTTAAATATTACAGTTCAACAACTAAATTATATGTAGTGCCATTAACCTTTGGTTTTTGATGTGTGGAGATCGAAATACTAACTTTTAATTAGATCCAAAGATCAACAAACACCCAAGTTTTAACGTGTACTTACTGTTGAAGTATCAAATTGTAGTGTTCGCAGTGCTAGGGCCAAAAAGTAAGAAAATTAAAAGTTGACACAGGTTAAAAACGGCTTTAAAATTTAGCTTTAATCACTCAAGGAGAAAGAGCGTCATCGTTAACATGAAGTCAGACCATTTTATTACATCATTTTAATTAAATATGAGGACCTGTACGTTCTCGAGGCATCGTCTTAGTCAGTTACGTCGGAACCACCCATATGCATATGGGCAAACTTATGTGACCAACTCTGATCATTCGAGTACCAGGTAAGAAAATCGTTTCACATCTCTAATACACATTTTAGAATGCCTGAAAATGTTTGTAAATTAGTGTGGAAAGTTTTTGTTGGCTACAAAGAATAATTACATCATTATTAGGTACGATTTCACTGCGTTCGTAACCTGTATAAAAAAAAAAAAACAAATGACAAAGTTTGAAGTCCAAGGTCCAGCAAACTGTTCAATGATGTATTATTTATCATTTAATAAACACAATTAATTTTTTAATTTATTATGTGGATTGAGATTAGCAGAAAGATCATAAGGTTCTAAATAGTAATTGTATAAGTCCAGACAATATGCCAGTCATGTAGCCAGACATTTAGCCATACTTTTAGCCACATATTCAGCCATAAATTCAGCCCTATCTTGGGTCAATATGAGCCATACTTTGTTTGATAATAACTGTCTGATCGAACCAGTTTTTGCGGATTTTTAGCCGTACCTACCTAATATATTTTATAAGCTTCACTGGAGGCCCCCCGGTTGAAAATGTCTGTTATAATCAGATAAAAAAAATATTGAACTATATTCAGCTCTGAATTTGCACCAGATATATCTCATTAAATCTCTTACGATATACCAGAAATTAATTAATGCTGAAAAGCACCTAAGGTAGGTAAACTAAAGAGAATTTATGAAATTATCAGATCCTTTCCTTTTGAATTAAAATAATTTTTGGTAAAATTATAATTTTATAAGAACGATTCAGAGTGATTTTGTTCGATGAGAATGTATTGGTCTACTTCAATTTAACAATTGTATGAGTTTTACTCAATTGTTACTTACGAGATTGTATGGGTGTTTTGTATTTTCATCTCAAATATAAAATTAAATAAGATGTGAGTACTTATTTCAAAAAATCAGATTACACATTGTTTATAACATGTTTTGGATTTAATTACATGCGCAAACTGGAAAGAATTTATAAGTTTTTATCAGATCTGTTTCATTTACATTAAAAAAATTACTGGCATAAATATTATTTTATAAAAACTTTCCAGAACGATTTTGTTGAACTAGAATTTATTGATCAATTTAAATTACATGGATTTTATGATATTTACTCAGTTGTAACTTACAAGATAATATAAGTTTTAGGCAATTCAAGTTTTTTTACGGGCATAGCACTATTGTATTTAACAGAAATAATATAACGTTTATTTGTTCACTAGAATTATATAAATTACTCGTTTGAAGTTTGGTACCATAATATGTACAGTTCAAAAGTTAGGTTATGTTCAAATTTGTCCCTATTTATGGAATAATCTTGAAAATTGGTCATTTATTGTATGTATGATGAAATTTTTCTTATGAATTCATAAAGATAAATAAAATATACAACTACCACTATTTTTTTATCAAGTGAGTTGCATAACAAATACATTTATTTTCATATTCCATGAATAGGGACATATTCCACGAAAAGGGACGTTCACCTTATGTAGATGAATACTGTTCAGCTGATAATGTGTGTATTAATGTGTATACAATGAGTATACAGAACGACTCCTATGTTGGAGTCAGAAGAACACGTGAATCTGCATTTATCTAAGATATCAAACAGATTATTAAATATTTACCTGAAGCTAAATAAAATTTGTTTAAAAATTAATTGCTTGGGAGTGTGAAGGGGAATGGTGGGTAAAGAAGAATAACAAATTTAAATTTTATTTTCCCACAACAATTTTAATTTGACTTTGAAGTTTTTTCCTTTACAATTCTAAAAAAAAAAAAAAAAAAAAAAAAAAAAACATTTTCCAACAAAGAGATTTGAACCCCCGACCTCCTGCATATGAGTCCAGTACCTTACCCACTCTGCGATGAGCGCTGCCGACTATAGAAACTCGGTTTCTTGTACTTATGGTGGTTCGTAACTATAACATTCCATTTTCAAATGTATTCACTAATAATACATTTAATTTTGTATTTGTTTTCTAAATAATACATCTAAAAAAAAAAAAAAAAAAAAAAAAAAAAAAAAAAAAAAAAAAAAAATTAAAATAAACATGTAAAATAGACTTAAAGAACGTATCAATGGTTTTTAAAGGCGCTTATTTCAAATTCGACATTCGACAAACAATTTATGTTACGTTATCACATAATTATATAAAAAAAGTAATTCATTAAATCAACTATTAATGCATTATGTAAGATCATTCTATAAATATATTTCGAGTTTAATATCTTTTTAATGGTTTTTGAGGGCACTTATTTTGCATTTTATAAACAAATAATGGCACAATGTCATTGAGTAATTATATATAAATATAACAAAAATTGCATCAATGAGCTGTAAAATTGCAAAAAATTAAGTGAAAAAAAAAATTTCAAAAAAACTTAATGAAATGAAATATAAAAATAAAATGAAATAAAATTATAAAAGACATGAATAAATACAATGGAATGAAATAAGACAAAATAAAAAAGGGAATGAAAAAAAAAAATCAAATATGAACATAAAAAAAAAAATTAAATAAAGGAAATACAAAAAATGAAAAAAATCGTAATAAAATAAAATATAAAAAAAAATAAAACAAGAAATGAAAAAAAAAATAAACAAAACAAGAAACAAAGAAAAAAATAAAACAAGAAATTAAAAAAAAAAAAAAAAAAAACGGAAAAAATTATAAAGGAAATGAAAAATAACAAGCCAGGGGGTATTAATGAGTCATGGGACCCACGGTAGGAACGAAGTTCTTAAAACATGAGATGAGTATAGACACAATTTCTCAGGTAAGAAGGGGGTCGCCAGACCCACAGGAAGAACGAAGCTCTGTAAACGTTAGTACTGCATTCATTTTTTTTACTAAAACAAAAACTTGAAAAACGAATAAAAAAAAAAAAAAAAAATAGTTCAGTACTCATGATGGTTGAACTTCGTGAGTACTGTATTTATGCACGACGTTCTCACGAAGTTCAACCATTGTGAGTAGTAAACTATTTTTTTTTGTTTTTTATTCGTTCTTCAAGTTTTTGTTTTAGTAAAAAACATGAATGCAGTACTAACGTTTACAGAGCTTCGTTCTTTCTGTGGATCTGGCGACCCCCTTGTTACCTGAGAAATTGTGTCTAAACTCATCTTATGTTTAAAGAACTTCGTTCTTACCGTGGGTCCCATGACCCATTAATACCCCCTGGTTTGTTGTTTTGTATGCGTTTATCTAACTTCATTTGATGAACTAAGGCAATAGGCTTTTAAAAAGTTGTTTCTCTTGTTTTTTTTAATCATTTCTTGAAGAGGATCGGTGATGGGTGTAAATGTTTTGCCAATGGCTTCGACAAAATTTGATTATTTATTTTTTAACTGTCTATACTTATGCCTTATAGCTTCTCTAGACTTCTCAATTTTTTAAAGAACTTCATTCTCTCGATGAAATTCAGACATGTTGACTGTTTGCTGATTTGAAAAAAACTAAAATAATTTCAAGGTGAGTGTGTTGTATTTAAAGCCTAACAATAAAACAATTTTTTCAATTTATCCTTCTTAACATTTTTATCCTCATCTATCACGACAAATCCATGTTGTTCATTGTTTTAACATTTTATGCCTAAGTTTTTTAAGTTTTCAAAAGTCAAGTCTGTATTTACATGATCGTGATAAATGTGTTTTAAGCTTATATCGTCCTGTCTGAATATTGCCAACAGATTAACATCATGTTGAACCAAATGTTTTTGAACTTGTGCGTAAGATTGACATAGATAGAAAAAATTGACGTTTCTGTGTCTCTCCATACAAAAGATTCTCCGATACTGTCTAGCTTTTTACACGCTATATCATCGAAAATCATGATAGAATTGAGGAGTGCTTTGTCTGGCGATATTAAAATTTCATGCTCACTTAATGCAAAAAATTGAATATCCTTAATAGCTTCTAATAGTTCCTTGAAAAACTTATATTTTGTCTGATTCAGTTTTTTAAGGGGCCACAAAAAACTGTTCTTGTATTGTCGGGGAGTAGATGCCGTTATAGTTTTTTCCCTTGTTTTACAATTATGTCAAAATTTTTAAAGAAAGTTTTATTTTTTGCTCAATAAAACTAATGTTAACTGCGTGATAACTTACTTATAACTGATTGTTACAGTTATAAAAAGAGTGTTTTTATAATTTTTACATCATTTGCAATCTAGCTCTTGACCAGTAATGATCATTAACAAAAAAAAGTTGTGTAGTGATTGATCTACTAATAAATAGTCTACCTATGGAACTACATACCAAGTTATTGATACTGTGGACCAGGATCCAAATTGTCTAAGAGACTTTCTCGCAGTGATCCCAGCATTAATCCTGTGGATAGAGCTTTTCAGCAACATGATATAGCGTATTTTCAGAATCTTAAAGATATTAGAGCTAGGAACGTATCAGACAAAATTTTTGCAAGAGATACTTGACAGCGATTCAAAGAAAAAGATTTAAGTATTGGTAAGAAAGCTCCTGCTTCTGCTCTAACTAGTGTAATGAGAGCAAAATCAAAACTTGGAATAGGCTTATCTAAGAATAAGACGAAAAAAATTATGAAAAAGGAAGTTGGAAAAGTAATTACTTTGAGAAATTTAATTTAAAGTTCTAAAAAAAACTGTGGTTCAAAGTAAATGTGTTCGGAAAGTTGTAAATTTGGCTTTTAAGGCGGCTCAAGATGCTATAAAAAAGCTGGTGGTAAAAAAATGTTATAACATTTGTATACTACTTTGAGTTTCAAATATTGGTGATTTTTTAGCCTATGTTATCCCTGTGCTTGCAGGTCCAAGTGCAATAGGAGTTGTTGCTAACACAGCGAGTGGTATACATGAAGAAACTAATGAAATCAAACAAGCTAAAAAGCTGCTGAAAAAAAGTGTAAGGAATAATGAAAAAATGGATGATATTACATTCGGTAAAGATCTTTTTTTTAAACTTCATAGAAAAAGATTGGGCCTTTTTTTAAAACCAGGACATGAGTCAGAAAAAAAAATGTAAAGTAAAACTACCTAATTGAGTGCTGACAAGTTATGATATTATAAATACGCGCAAATTTTGAAAATCTCACACTTTTGAAGAGTGTACATGTGGAAAAAAATGACTTCTAGTAGTTTACTAAAGAATGAATTAGCTGTTGTTAATCTAGATGATAAAGATGGTCTCGCCGCTGCCTGGGTTGTCTACAAAAAATGCGGAAATGACGTTACATATTTTATTATATGAACTGCATTTGTTAATAATTTTATGTGTCCTTTGTTCGAAAAAATACGCTATAAACTTGTCAGTGTTGAAATAGATAAGCAAAAAACTGTTTGCATAACTACATAGATAAAGTGATAGGTGTCGCACTATCCTACTTAAATTTTAGTGCTAGAAAACGTGGGCTGGTTAGATATTGTAGAGATAAGCAAGCTTATTAATGATGCAGGTTATTTTCGCATTTTCATACCTTTGAGCATAAAACTCGGCTTTTATAAAAACCATCGTAAAGTTGTTATTAACGAAAACCACAAATTAATTCTTACACAATCAAGAAATGACTTAAATGCAGTCATACGAACGGCTGCTGGTGATGCTTATAAGGATCTTAGAATTCTAGAATTCTATTGATTCGTATAGTATGGCTCATGCCTTATGCCAATGCGTCAGATACCCGAAAAATTCGACTGCTTGATGTTATTGCAGAAGACCAACCTATTTGTATCAATTTTTATAGTTAGGACTGCATGAGAATCCTCTTTTTCCATCGACTCCAAAACATGTTTAGACTGTCAAAATGATAAATCATCTTGAAGCATTGCTCTTCGCTATTTTGGAGTTTCAAACAAATCGTAAAAGTCAAAAAGCAATAAATGCTAGCCACTTTGATCATTGTGGTATAAGTAATGTTACATCATCTCTCAACTCACAGTACTATCCCTACGGTAATCTCAATCTTAATATTGACAAAAATTAGCTCGCATTATACTACAGTATGTATAAGAATTTTTAAAATTTCTAAAATGGTAAAAAAAGAGTGTCAATGTTTGGTAAAAAAGATTTTCTTACACACATGCCCTCTATCGTTATTGACTACTCAAAACAAAGTAAAGCTTTGAAAATCGCACCAGTCAATATGCGTTTTGAGTTTGGGTCAAAAGATAATTTTCTACCAGGAACAGCTGCCTATTGTCTAATTTAACACGATTGCGTGGTTGAAAAGAATCCTATGAGTGGAGATATGAAAAAACTTGTCAAAACTTATCTGGAGATTTAAGTACTGTAGCATCAGTCATTTAAGTTAGTCTTTATCGTGATGGAGTACGTAGTAGACACGCAGGGCTTAAAAAATACTGGTAATGATGATGTGTTGAAAGTGTTGGAAATTATTTTGCCTAATGAAAATGTTGAGCAATAGGTTTCTTTGAGCCACCATTTTCTTGGCATTAATAAAGTGATAAAAACAAATAAGTGGATTTATGGCTCAAGCTTAACTATTATGGACTAGATTGGCAATCAGGTGATATAAACAATGTAAAAATTGGTTCTTCACAATGTCGAAGAATGGTAAGAGCGACAGCAAAGAGAAAAAAAGCCCTTCGTCAACAGCGAAAACGAGAGGAAGAAAAATAAGTCACTGTTTCAATTTTTGAAAAAAATGAGAATCAATAGATATTTATGGAATAACAAATCTTTTCCTAAAAATGAAGATTACAAAATAGTGTAGAAGTTTTACCATTATCGATTTCATCATAGATATTCAAAGTTTTTGCCGTGTGGATAGAAATTTCATACTGAAAGAAGTTGCAGCAGTATTACTTCAAGGAAGTATTTTTGCGCATTTAACGATCAAATCACTTAGTGCTTACAATGAATTATCGCACAATGAAAAATTATTCAATGATCAGTAGTTGCTAAATGTACATGGTATTGAGTAGTATAAAGGTGACATTAAAATAAGTAATTTAAAGTATGATCTTGCTTCTCTTGCTAAAAATTGCAAAAGAATTTATGTGCGTGATAATGTTGAAGACAAGTACGTTAGTTCACTCTTAGCACGTAAAGTTTATGGTTTGTCAACAATTCGTCCTTCCTTGGAAGAAATTGAAGATATCTCTTCACCTATACATATGTCTTATACATGCACAACAGCATTTCAAAAACAAGCAGCTATTTCGCGCATTACATAAAGCATACTTACTAAAAGAATGGTTTATCAAGACTTCATCTTTAAAAGCTTCGTCGTATAAAAGTGATGAGTGTTACAGAGCATAAAAACGTTATATATAAAAAAAAAAAATCCAGACTGTGTTATAGGTGAAGGTGTCATCGACTGCGTAGCAAAATGTTAGAAATAATCTATAAATCTTTAACTTACATGTTGAAGTAAAATTATGATCAATAAACGTCATGAACCAAAACAATATAATTTTATTCGAATTACCTATACGCAACTTTTTTTTATTACTTGCTTACAAAAATTGGAAATTATAAAATGAAATAAAGTTAATTTATACAGTAAAATAAAAAAATTAAAATTTTAATTGTTTAACGATGAACCATTTCAGACCAATGGGATGGTGAACTAACTGAGCAATTAAGGATTCGCATATTACAGAGCACGATTAAAATCCAGGTTTTGCAACAATGTCATGTACATATGCAAAGTTTTTGAACGCTAAGCTGTGTGTCTGTCTGTATAATAATTTAAGATTATGAATATACTTATCTCAACTTGTGTGAAAGCTTGTGCGAGCAGGCGTTAGCTCATGCGTGGTGCATGCGTACGATGGTGCATGCCCACGTATAATCACGCGTGGTGCACGATACAACCGCGCGTGCACGCATGCAGTCGTACGTGGTTCATGCGTACACTAGCGCTTGCATTAATACGCTTACGCATGTATGCGTACCATCGAGTGTAGTGCATGTGTACGCTCGTGATAGCGCGAGTAAGCTCGGACGTTATGCGTATGCTTGCCCATGTACACGTGTGCTTGTACAAGAGTCACATATTATTATGCACGTTATTTCATATCAGTGTGCAGGTATACGCAAGCGTCTGAATGAGAGAACGATCATATATACATACATACACATACAATGAGCGCTTGAACCCTTGTTTAATAGCAGGAGGAAGGAAAAAAGAGCACTGTGCGATATATCAATACTAGTGGACCTTGCCTCCCTGCACGTTTCGCGTGCCAACCCCCCAAGAATATTTACGACTTGAAAATTTAAAAACAACATACAATTCAAAATTAATATCTACAAAATGACCAACTTGTTAAATAAAAAATTAATTTTTTCTCAGTTTGCTTACTTTTCTTAATAATGTTTTTTATATTTTAATATACTTAAAATATACATACACTATATAGCTTCGTATTATAATTTTTTGTTATACGATTAAAAATACAATCTATATTTGGAGTTTAAGTAGTCAGAGATAAAAGTTTTATTAGAAAGGCTTTTTTGTTAAAGAAAAATGTACATATCTGTATAACCGTATGAACTGCAATATTTATTAATCAATACTGAAATATTATATTAAACTTAATATTTAATAATCAAATTAACTATATTTAAATACTAAATTAAATTATATATTAATAATGTTAACATTATTACAACAAACCAGCGATATGGTATCTGGCACAAAAAACGAAAGTATAGCTTTATAATTATGAAATCAGCATTTGAAAATATACGATAATTTTTGTCGTAATAAAATTAAGTCAAGATAATTTTTTACTAAAATTCGAAATTTTCAAAATAAATGTCAAACTAATAATATGTAAGAAAAATTTTGTTATGTGGGCATTCCTTTTGCTTAAATGTGAGAATGTAGAGATACAGTATTTAAATATATCAGTTTCTTTATGTTTTCACTTGTTAAAGTTCTAATGTTCAAGATGAATTCTATATATTTAAAAAACCTAATTTCTTAGAAAAAAATGAAAAATTATGAGCAATAAGCTTTGAAAATTAAAAAATAAAACTGTTAACGATCAAAAATTTTTTGCCATACAATGTTTCCAATGTTTGCTTGGTTCTCCGAATCATTTCGATAAATACATTCTCAGGACTTTTACATCTTGATACCAGTACGTATAGTTGACCATGAGAAAACAAAGGTCTTTTGTAGTAAAATCCTAATTTATTAAAACTTTGACATTTTGATTTATTGATCGTCATGGAAAAAGCTAGAAATTTTGGAAATTGTTTCATGTGTATAATGATCGGTAAAAATGAATTAATACTGGTATTTACCGTGATTCTTAGAATAAAAACTTTATTCCTAGATTTTTCACCAGTTATTATTTCTGCCTTTCAATTATATTAAAATAATTTTGCTATACGTTGTCTAGTGCCATTGCACAATCTATAAAACATACTCAATTTTTTTAGCAACATAATGATAGCAGCTTCTTTAAAATTTAAAACATATTTTTAATTTTCTGCAGAATTTTGTATATTATTTAAAATTTCTATAGAAAAATTTATGTTTGTATTTTCATCAGTGCGATCACTACCTTTATATTTTGCATAATCAATGCTGTAATAAGTATGTTCTTTTTCATAAAAAAACGTGAAATTTTATTATTTGAAGTGTACGACAGTTCGTTATGAGTTGTTAGAATTACTTTGTATACGCAGCTATTTTTACCATCTCTATGGATTCTTTTAGAAACATTATCAGTTTTCTATTCCTGTGAAATTTCGAAATACTTTACTGTTCCATTTCCAATGTCCATTAACAATAATGAAAATTTTTAATCTATAAATCAGGTATAATAGTAGCGTTAATTCAAAATTTTTGTATATCAGACGGCTTCTGTAACGGTACACGATTGCGTACTCAGTTGGTGAGGTATAACGGAGAAGGCAAAGTAGTAACGGAAAAAAAATTGGTAATAAAGTTTTTATTTTAAAAATTGAAATAAATACCAAAAGTATTTTATCATTTCCTTTTATTTTATACGGAAAACAATTTGTATTAGTTGTAGCATTCGCTATAACTATAAGCAAGTCTTAAAGTCAAAGTTTTAATAACGCGGGATTATTCTTGAAAAAACTTTTATTTTTTATGGTTAATTGTGCGTGACTTTATCAAGATACAAAAATGAAAATGAAATTTTTTTTGTAAATTGATAGAGGAAACATTTTGGTGAATTGGGGTCTGTGGGGGGCTATGGGAATTGTGTCAAATGCCTCACCGAATTAACTATATATTATAGGAATATATATATATATATGTATATATATACATATTTATATCAGAGTGCTCTACGTCCGGCTCCTTTAATGAGGGCACTACTATGGGCACTAAGCACTTGGGAGAAGGACAAGGAAAGGGATGGGAGGCCTCCCATTACTGGTAGGGGGGTAGGGGGAAATTAGGCAATTTTTGCTGCGAGAAGGTTGCCTAATTCCTCCTCGAGGAGCATTGCGTGGTGAAAAAGCACATGTGAAAAATCACAGAGGTACTTGCCCGAAAAGTCGCACTGGCCGGGAATCGAACAACGGTCTCCCGCGTGCCAATCCACGGCTTAGCTGACTGATCCACCACGCCCTCATATACATATATATATATAACGCATAGGCCCCGTATTACAGCACAAGGCTTCACCACTGATTTAGTATCGCTTTATCCCCACTACCATGCTGAGATTGAGAGAAAGAAAAAGAGAAAATATAAAAAAAATAAACCTATGCAATAAAAAAACATAGAAGCTAATTTACTGCACGAAATAACGTCAGTGCTTCATTCATTAGCCACTTGATTCCACGTATAAAATCAGTTATCCAAGATGTTGACGTAGTGAAAAATGTCCAAATGAAATCAGATAAACGTTTTGAGCTTTCGAAGTTTTTGAAGCTCAAAAAAATTTTAGATAACACATTTTTCTTAGTTTTGGTACATGAGAGCATAGACATTAATAACAATAAACTAATTTGTATCTATATTTTGCACTTTTCTTTTGAAAAAAAAACAGATTTTTAAAATATTTTGCAGTTATAAGCAATTAATGCAAGATACGTTAGTGCTAAGACATTAACGCTTTTTAAAAGTTCTTTGACGATTACTCCAGTAGTATAAAGAGTGTAGTAGCTCTTTTATGCAATAATACTAGTTTAATGATTGGGAAAAATAAGGGGCTCTAAAAATATCCCCATGATATAATTTAAAATTTAATTCTTTTCATTTGTGTTTGCTATACTGGTGCAATTATTGTGAAAAATTCTTATAATTCGATTTTAAAAATAACGGAATACCTTTCTTGAAGCGTTCATTATTGTTTTTTGTGAAATTTAAAGTGGAACATGGAACTCTCTGAAAATTAAGTGTATTAAGATTTGTCTGATGAAGCCTTGAAGTTTTTTGAAACAACATGGCTTAAAGCATACAGATGTTATCATCGTATTTGATGGTGCCTTTTTGGTGTGTTCTAAAATTTCAGAAGAAATGACGGTGGAACAAGTTGAAGAAATGTAAATTAATTGTTAGAAGTTTTACGTATTCGAATTTACAGGTAAACTTTAAACAGATAACTTGTTAAGAATTAAAAAATTTTTGGATCTCTGGGTGGCTTTAGATGTATTAAACAGGAAACAATTTTTAGTTTGAAATACTTTTATAAAAAAATACCTTTCATTATTTAATTCTGATTTGATAGCTATTAAATGGCATACTGGATGTACACATTTTGATTCAAACGAAAAAAAAATTTGTAATTAATCTTGTAACAAAACAATTTTTGACTAAAATAGTGGATTTAAAAAATAAGACAGAAAAATGTTTTATCTTCACGTTGACATCCTTAAAGAAATAATGTTTTCTGTACCTCATGCAAATGCTGAATCAAAAGAAACTTTCTCCATGGTAAATAAACTAAAAGATAAAGAAGCCAATAGCAAAATAGCACTGGGACTTTATCATTAATTACTAGTAGTTGTTTATGATAACTTAGTAGAATGTACAATATTAATTGTAACAATTTAGACGTATAAAGAGAACGTTAAAATATAATTTATTACAGTGATGAACGAAAAAGAGATTGTTGGTATTAAAGTAATTATTTTAATAAAATTTACATAACTCTGTGTCTGTCTTACTAGTCACTGTATTATAATAGAGTAGAAAGATCATGCAATGTATTATTATGGCTATTATGGCTTCAAGGCTTCTTGAATAAAAAATTTGCTAAAACTTTAAATTTAAGTTTATGCTACATTTAAAAGAAAGTAGATTTATTTCTATAAAAAGAAAACAAAATTTGCAAGATGAAAACACAGAGAAGCCTCGTAGGGACCGGTATCTACTTAAAAAACTATCAAATCAAACATATTATTAACTGTTGAAAATAAAACATAGCGTTCTTCAAATAAAATATTGGATGATTTTTTGTAAAAATCAGACAATTTAAATTCAATAGGTTGCAAAAAACCAAACGTATCATAGACAGTACCCAATCGTGATGTGAAAGTTTACCTACTATTAAATTGAAAAATATTGTTTCCAATCATGCGAAAAAAACCATCGCAATCACTAAAATTATTTATGAGCATTGTTTACGGAATAAGCAAGCAATCACAAGATTGGTAGTTTAGTCTTTCATTTATTTTTTAATAAAAAAAGCTCTCACAGTAAGCGTGTTAAGTTATGGGGGATAGACTGCTTGGGATTTCATTTTGATGTAAACAAAGTAAACCCACAGGCAGTGAGCACGTCGGGTAACGGGGGATTGACTGCCAAGGATTTTATTTTAATATTAATTTAACTGACGCACTGGCAGTAAGCGCGTCAAGTTATGGGGGGTCAGCTGCTTATGAATTTTTAGTATTACTAATAAAATATACGTACTGGCAGTAAGCTTGCTGAGTTCTTGGAAATAGGCTGCCATTGCTATTATTTTATTATTAATAATACGTAAGTGCTGTCAGTAAGCACGTAAGGGTATGGGGGTTTGGCTGTCCAGTATTTTTTTTTATTACTTACTTAAGAAATGTGCTGGGACTAAGCGCGTTGGATTCTGAGAAATAGGCTGCTCGTGCTATAATTTTAATATTTGTAATGTATACGGGCTGGCTGTAAATGCATCAAGATATGGAAAATTAGCTGCTTGCAGTTTCATTTTATTATTAATGAAATAAATGTACTGGCAGTAAGTTCGTCGGGTTACGAGAGATAGACTGCCAGTGTTATTATCTTATCATCAGTGAAATACATGTGCTGATAACAAGTACGCCAGGTTATGGGGGATAAGCTGTTTGGGACCTAATTTTATGATTGAATAAATAAATGTGCTGTCAAGTTAACGCACCAGGTTACACAGATCTAGTAGTTGGGTCAATATTTTCGGTTTTTACACGTTTGGTCTCTAAGTTTTAGGTGCTTGGACGGTGCGCAAGTGCTTTGCTAATTAGATACTTCTTAGGCCTTACTGGATGGGAGTTCTTAGTTCGATATAAGGCCACTGGCTCAAGTTCAGGTTGTAGCCATCAGCCTGTGCTGCAAGTACAGTTTTCATGCTGAATCCTCATTTTTTAAATAACCTATTTTTATTAACGGCTACTGGGATTATTATTTAGCTATCAACATGTTCTACCGACTGATTTCATAAGCTGGGAGAGTAGGCTTTTACGAAAAGTAAACGTTGTAAATAACCCTATGGTATCAGTGTTGTCTCACTAATGCATTAAACTTAAGCAGTATTTGTTTAAGAAGGTAAATAAAAGTAACTCTAAAAATGAGTGATGAACTAAGAAATTTTGTGTGGTTTGTCAGAAAAGCTTAAATTTTTGCTGTGTCAAGAGTTATGCTTATAGTTCCATATTTATATAATTTATATTTATATCTTGATTATTTAACATTAGTTAAAAAAAGCAGGAACAAGTCAAGCAAAAAAATCTTAAGTCAACCTCCAAGAAAGTTACATTTAATAAGATTCAATTAACGACTTTAATAAGGGCTTATGTTTAATCGTAGAATAATATAAATTTTCCTTAAAGAAACATCTGGTTGAATTGTTAAAAAAACTTACATGTGGTGTTCTTAAAAAAAATGTAAGTTTTGTTTAGTTTTACTTATAATTTTTTTTTCGAAACTTTATTAGAGGAAGTACCATTATTTTTTAAAAAATTAAAAAATGGCTGGTCATTGATTGACTGGATCAAAGTAACAATTCGAAGACTAAAAAATATGCTATTAAATTGTTACTCACTCCTATTATAAGGGCAATCAAACCCTTTGCATAAGCATACGTACAGTCTTTAGTTTTAAATACATATAATAACTTATGTAAGTCATGAAGGACAATACTATTTCAATTATATCATTCAGTGCTCACCTTAACGGTGTGAATAAAACCTTTTTGTAGTAGAACGTCTATTTTTTAGTATTTTCATTATTTATTTCACTGTTTAATAATATCTTACATTTACTTTCTTAATACTAAATATTGTTATAGAATAATTATCTAACCAAATAGTGCACCCAATAAGAGACTTTTCTCGCAGCATTGTACATTGTCCACAATAATGCTTTTTGATAAATCCTCATATTAACAGTTGATTCACTGTGTGCAAGCCGTTGGAGGAGGTAAGATAGAACGACAGTCAAGCCCATGGTGAGAAAAAATTACAGACTTGCAGCATTTTTAAGGACTCAATACAATATTGATTATACATTAATTAGTCTTTAATCACTTTCAGTTGCCAGACATAGTGATAACAATAAGTATCATGTACGTATGCCTTATAGTATGATTAATAATAACGTATAACTCTAAATCCACTTGAGTTATGTGATCGCATCCAACAAACTGTTCCAAATCTTTGTCTATAGTGAGAAGTTATTGCATTGGTGATGTATACTCGCTTATAATAGTAACCAATTTATGTGCAGCTAAATTCACAGGTTAGCTACTTACACTATATGAAATGAAGGAAAAAGCTTCATGAGAAGTTTTGTGGACTAAACATCTTGTTTATTATATTTTAAGTATTTTTTTGCCGACTTATCTATTGAAAACCATTACTAGATGTACAATCCATCATTACATGGCAATAATCCTGATAACGTACTATGTTGAACATTTATTTTTATTTATTAAAAATTTGAGTTCTAAACTTAGGAATATATATTACACGCAGGCGCTCTGTCAGCCTCTTAAAACTTGCCCTTACTCGTTATTTACCTATTTGATAAGATACTGAAAAAAATTTGAAAGTAACAACAATTTTGAGAAAGATTATTTGCGTCTTACAAATTCTGGTATACAGAATAATTGTATCATGCGCTAAGATGTTCAACGTGTAGTTCAGTGTAATATATTTCACGTAATCCTATTGGTTTTTTTAGTACAGACAAATGTTTTACAGCCTCACTAATGTCCTTGTAACTGTAAAATATTATATAACAGATTGTCCGATAAAAAAACCATATTCGATGGTATGTGTAAACGACATAACAATGGTAATCAAAACATTTGCAGAACAATAAAACAAAAGTTTAGGACAATACTTACATCGTCAAGTGAGGCTAATTTGACTTTTATTCGATAGAAGGCAGTGTTTGGGTGCGCAGAGGTACAATACTTTAAACATAAAAAGTCAATTAATACGGTCAACTAGGTAATCCAGATAAGCTTCAACCTTTTGTCCAATACCAAGCGTTAACAAATCAGAGGTACGCGAAAGATTTTAAAATACAGTCAATTATTACTTTCGTTCTATTCAGAAATAGTGGAGCTAAAAATACTATGCATAGAGCACCATTCATTACTTTGTTCACCAAGATTGACACAACTATGAAATATTCATATACAAAATGTTAAGTAGAGAAACACGATAATGGTAACAAAGTAACACTGGTTGCAGCGAAATATACTAATGCACAAAATACACCAAGTTATTATTTACTGGTAGCATTACCCACACGTTACCGCGTAACACAAAAAAAACGTATTTACTATTAAATACTTTACTTGCGTGTACTAAATACACAACGTTGATGCACTCTTAAATTTACTGCACAACACAAGCTGTACTTATTTGAATATTGTCACTTAAATCTATAAAATTACGCTGAGGATCATAACAAAATGTTCATGATATTAGGCTGAGCTTCAGTGCAGTTGGTGAAAGAGTACTAGAAAATTGGTAAGCTTGACACAAAATATATTCGTGCTAGTTACCAGTCAGTCATATAAGATTTTCAGTCAGACGTGTATCGTGTAATCGTTATCTAAAAAAATCAAGGTGTCACTCGCTACACCCTTTATTGTGTCTCAAAATTTTGCCACCGTTAGTAGCCTCTTGTAGCCCCAATAAAATAAGATAAAATTTATTCAGCTTTCCCATAATTTAAATTTGGTCTAATTTTTAAATCCCTGTTTTATTCCTTATCTCTCTCTCTACGAAATATGGAATGAAAATTGATTGAAGATTACGTAAGGTAAGGTCATGTTATGATTTATAATAGATTTCTTCCATAGCTTATATTATTTGCCATTAATTCATCGTCACTAAATCTTATAACTGAGGTAGCTTAGGTTAGCATATTTTAGGTTATGATATTTTGAAGTAATTTATAGACCTGTATTTTTTCAAAAATAAGGTTCAGATAAGTTAGCTTAGGTAAAGTTATAAAAATAGCTTGCTACATTTGTGTTAATATCTTGAGGGATTTATTCCGTGGATCAAAAAATAAGCACACATTAATTAATATCAAATATGTACTTAATAAGAGGAAAAAAGCGTATGAAAAGACTACCAATCTGGCCACTTTTACGAGCTCACAACCGCAGGCTTCGACGGACAGACGAGATCTCAGTTGTGCCCGCATTCCAGCGCCAAGCGTCCTTATATATCATATATTTGTAACTTTCCAGAGATTAAGCCCCTAGCTCACCTCTCATACATATCCTTATATATACGTTGGTATAAATGTACAATATACTCAACAATTTGGAAAATTCTTAACAAGCTTATGTCATCCAAAAGTGGCTGAAGCCTTCCGTGTTATAGTTTTTTTACTCTCCCCTTAATAAATGAGTGGAACTTTTTTACATTTCATGTTCTCTCAGTTTAATTTATTATTTGGAACTCCATCCTACTTGGAATCTTCATAAATATTGCTATAATTATGGTTATGTCTTTAAGTATGAAAGGTTATTAAATGATAGTTCTGTGAATCATCAGTTCTAAATTTGATCCAAAACTGATTAAAACTGTTCACAGATTGCCGTCAGCTACTACGGGATGAAATAAAATGAAATTAAGATACGTCTAATAAATAAATTTGAAATATCTGATCTTGGTAAAGTTGATGAATTTCGAAGTATTAAAGTGGAAAGAGATAGAAAACATAGAAAAATCTTGCAGATCCAAATAGTTTGCACATGCAAGATGCTAGAAAGATTTGGATTCTGAGACTCTCAACCTCAAAAGACATCTACGTGAACAAAGTGTTGAATCGACAAAGACGTAGAAAATAATTAAAAAATACTGAAGAACTAGAGATAATCGAAATAAGAGAAATTTTACTGCATAGAGAAGCAGTTGGCAGCTTACTGTACTTAAGTAACATAAATAAAATGGATTTTCGTATTCCGTGAACGTACTTAGTAGACATCATATTTCTCTAATATAAGAGGACTAGCAGCCCCCCATCTCGGCTTCACCCGTGACTTACTAAATAAAACACCGTAGTGTGTTGACATGTAATGTGAAACATTTTCAGTTAGAAATTTTACACATATTCCTGATACATCTAAGAACAAAAATCTTCTTATTAAAAACATATTTTTTCGGAATCCATATAGTTTATTTGGTTAAATAATGAGGTGTAAGAATTCAAAAAAATTATTATGCTAAAAAGTACCGTGCGTTCTTTATGCCATAAAATAATCGGTGGCCATAAGAAGCCGTTGATTTACAGTTTCTCCCGTGTAATTCACGAAAATGGCTATTTTTTAAAGCTGTTTAGATTTTAAATCCCCAAAAAATTTATATTAAAAAAAAAATTTTTTTCTCATATCTCACAACTTTATTACCAGAGCAACAAAGTCCTGGACCTTAAACCCTACAGTTTTATTGCCACAAAAACACAAAAACATTTTCTACTTATTTAAAAATCTGAAGTAGGATCTTTAAAGATTTCAGAGATTGCTGTGAGGGTACAATGAAAAGCTGATCTTTCACGTAATGGACTCTTTAGTTGTTAATTTCAACGCTGCTGTTTCAATCTCGATAAATTTTCTGTGTCAGTTTTTTGACGCCTATGTAAAATTGTATTTATTAAATACACTTGAAGTTTTTCTTCCGGTTCACCCTCTTGCGACTTTTGGCATGCTTAAAATTTGTGTGACCCCTAAAGGCTGTTTTCTGTCAACTTTGATAAGTTCTAATATATTTGTTGGCAAGGTAGTTCGACGTCCGATGGCCCTAAAAAAGACCGGTGAGCTTCTTAAGTTAACTCTTTCTTGACTGCAGTTAACAGCAATTGTGACTGCCTGGATACCTCAGGGTGATCTTCTCTGGTCTGCTGTTGAAAACCCAGACTGATCGGGAGAAAAATTACAAAGTCCGATGCTTTGGGGCTAGTTGTAGTGCTCTTTCCCAACGTCTCCCGGTATAATGTCGAAGACGTTAGTGTCTAAAGCACCTTTTTTATTTGCAGATTCAGTTGTTTTGGTGATCTTAGATGGGGAGATTGGTTAGTAATACTTGTCTAGTGGAGGCTGTCCCGTTGGCTTAATTTTTTTTTTCCTTCATAGCTGTCATAGGTTTGCCCAACGCAAACTTTGGAGAGGATCAGTAATTCCTAGTTGAATTCTTAGAGTCGAGAGGGTAATACAGGGTTGTCGGTCACCGGGTTTTCCAGCCTTTCGAAAAACAACTCTGCAGGTGACGTCTGCTAGTGAATGGCTGACTTGGTTTAATAGTGCCCGTCTTTAGTTAATATAGTTTTTTAGTCGACGAATCGCTTCCAGACATGGTAATAAAAATGGATTTGTTGGCAAGGTAGTTTACACTTAGGTGGATGCTAAAAAGAACCGATGAAATTGATGGTTAAGTAGGAAACGTAAATACTTACAATGGCCCTATAAAGCGCCAGTGGTGAAACTTCCAGGCTATTCTTATTCCTGATGATGAAGAGCTGGCTACGGTTGCTTGATTCTTACCCTAGGAGTCTCGATATACGGAGACTGTGATAGAGGGAGATACGCTGCTGACCAAAGAATATCTCGTCTCGGGTCGTTCCCCAGATAACCAACCGCTCATCGTTAGACGGGAACATGTGGGTAAGCGCATTGGGGACGCGACGACCAAGAAGGTAGCCGTTGTGGCTGCCCATGCCCCTCAGAGCTCAGAGCTGTTTTCTTCCCTTGCTTACATTTGTAGCCACAAATTCTCTAACTGCACCAAGTATAATGGTGGAACTCCCTCACAACTCTGATGAGTTGGAGCAGATTGTGCTCTGGCTAGATATATCACCTGGTATTGTGGCAGAGACGGCATCGGTTGGAATTAATTTTTTTTTTTTTGATCGCACTCGTCGAGATTCAGGGTGAATGGACACTTAGGTCCCCTCCCCCTTAGAGAAGAGTGTCGTCCATAACCGGGATACCCAGCTGCAAGACTATTATCAGCATTCTTAATACAGTTTGTGAAGTTGCCGAAGCTCGACTACAACACTATGGAGACGCTCCAGCGTATTATAACCACACTTATTTAATTATGTTGCAGGTAGCTTCGATTTTATGTCGACGCCACCTAGCAGATTTTACTGAACGAAAGTGAAAAGCTGGCATATTTTTGCAAAACTTTGAGCTCATTTATTGCTAATGTTATTAAATTTGTTAAGATAAAAACTATACTAAAACCATCTAGGAAGTATCATGAATCAGTGTGCAAAATTTCAACAAAATCGGTTCAGTTGTTTTCGCGGTTAGCGATTACAACGGTTTTAGCGCTTCTGCTTGATATATTAGTAAGATTGGAAGATAGTAAAAATAGTGTTTTGTTATCTTTAACACACAAGAAATCTAGGATTAGTATGTAGAGGTCTTAAAGATAAAATGGAGGCTTATCAAAAAGGTGGATATCTCTTAAGAGTACATAAACACACAGTTGTCTAGATGAAAAGAAAGCAAAATTATGTGACAACATATACCTATAAAACAAAATATATTGCAATGTATGACAGCAGTTAGGAAATTACAAGACGTAAGCATTGTATCGGTCTGATGCTGTCCCTACAATTCTGTGATGTGATAAAATAGCTGCTGGAGCAAGTACAAAGACAGATGGTGGTAAAAAATTAAGACGTACAACTAAAATAAGAGCTTGTCGTATTACACAATAAATAACCAGAGGATCAATAATAACTATGTGGGTTCCATCGAACGACTCGCTAGCAGACACTTTTACTAAGCCATTATGTTTTTATGTGCACTAGATACTAACACAAAAATATTTAAGTGTAGTTGAGTAATTAAATTTCATTATAGTAAGCATAATTTAATCATTAAAATGAATGATAAAAAAGATAGTAGTTAAGATTAATAACATATGTGTACATGAATACAGATTAATATATGTATTCTGTATGTTTCAGGACAACAAGAATCTCGTGTAACAGTCAACTCATATTTAGTAGTCGATAAACACCCGATTTCTCGCTTCTCCGATTTAAGTACCCAACTGACCGGGGAAAAAATTTTTACAAAATTAAACATGGCCCTAGCATATCAGCAACTGCTAGTTGATGAGGAGTCAAAAAAGTTGCTCACCTTGTCAACACACAAGAGATTGTTTGTGTGCTACCGTCTGCTGTACGGTATAGCATCAGTACCGTGGTTGTTTCAGCGAGAAATTGAAGAAATGTTGCTTGGTATTAAAGGTGTCTCTGCTTATTTTGACAACATTTTCATAGCAGGTAAAAATTAAGGGGAACATGATGTCCAATTAAAGGAGGTTTAAGTAAGATTTAAAAGAAGTCTATTAACACTCAAAGTTAATATTGTGGGAAGTTGCGTCATTAAAAATTGCCTTTCTGGGAGTAGAATTAAGTGAAGATGGAATCAAAGTAAGTGAGACGAAAACAAACGTGATCACATCCATGAAAAGGCTGACTGGAGTCATGGAGCTAAGATCTTTTTTAGGTATTATAAGGATTAATTTTTAGTTCATAAAAGATTACGCAAGTATAGTTGCTCCATTATACGAGTTGTTGCGCAAGGACGTGAAATGGAAGTGGACGCATGCAACAGAAAAGGTGTTTGAAGATGCAAAAAAATCGCTAATACCCCCTTAAGTACTTGTACACTATAGTACACAAGTACCTATTAAACTTACATGTAATGTATCTCCAAAAGGCTTAGGGACAGTCTTATCTCTTGTATATGAAAATAGTAAAGCTAAACCAATTGCGTTTGATTCCAGAATATTAACACCACTGGAGTGAAATTACTCCCAATTTTATCGTGAAGTGTTAGCAGTAGTTCTCCGTGTTTAGGTTTTCCACCAATATTTGTATGATAGAAAACTTTTACTCAAAATGGACCACAAGCATTTAACTTTCATCTTCGGTTCTAAAAAGGGGCTACCACAAATGGCAGCATCAAGAGTTCAGCGTTGGGCAATTTTCCTATCCAGGTACGACTTTAATATTCGACGTATCAAAGATTATAATAACGGTTCAGCGGATGCTCTTTCTCACATGTTGCTAAACGAAGTTCAAAATCGGAACGCTAACAATAAAGATGAATGTACGTTTCTTAATTTTTTTGATAGTGTGAAGCTGATTGATGTGGCACAAATTCGCAGTGAAACAGCGAACGATAGAGCGTTCATCGTAGTGTACGATTACTTATATAATGGCTGGGCAGATGGTTTTGATAAGAGTTTAAGCGCATATAAGGTACGGCAACTCAAACTAACAGTGGAGGAAGGCTGCGTAACGTGGGGCAATTGGGTGGTCATTCCTTACACTTTACAACCTCAAACGATGAGGTAATTGAGTTACTGGGGTATAACTAAAATGAAAACTTTGGCAAGGTCTTACATGTAGTGGCTTCACATGGACGCAGACATCGAGTGCCTAGCAAAAGCATGTAAATTGTGTGTGAAAACTGGAGGCAACCCGAGATGATCGGAGCTGCATGTGTTTGAGTGGCCTGAGGGCCTAAGTGAACGTGTGCACATTGATTTTTGTCGACTTTTGAAAGGGCACATGTATATTGTAATGACTGTTGCATACTAAAAATGGGTAGATGTGCAAGAAATGCGTTTCCGATAACGGTCTTACTTTTACATCTACTGAATTCAAATTTTTCCTGGAGAAAAGTGGTGTAAAGCAATCATTGTCAGCTTAATATCACTTCTCGTCCAATGGCATTGTGAAAAACGTGTTTTAAAAATAAGTACAAATTGTTGATACAAATAAAAATGCCTTGACAAAAAGCGCTCGCTAAGTACTTACTCTCTTACTGTACGACTACACATTGTGTTTAAAGGTTCGAATTAAATTAATTAGTTTATAGGATGAGATTAGCTTCACGTATCAACCCTTAGTTGTTATTGAGATTTTGTGTGCAATAGTTACGTCTAAGAAATTTATAAAATTGTTTTGCTGAAATTTGCAAGTGATTGTCCTAATTATTTATAGTCTCAAGACTTTTTACTTGGTTTTTATGTATACATATTAGTGTATTATTAGCATACCACTTATAAAATAAAGGAACACAGTTATGTTTTTCGTGTCGCAACCACAGAGTATCTGTCTCAAGATCTTCTAAAACTAAATCGGCAAATAGGAGGAAATCAGGAGAGTTCATTGGGCTACTAAAAGAAGATCAATAAAATTTTGTATTTACAGTGAAGTGAACATTTTAAAATAAATTTCAAGTACATTCTTCGATTTCATGACAAAAAATTTGTGAAGATCTATGGATTTGTATGTGTCTTTGTTACAAACTGTTAATAATTGATGCTAAGGAATTATTGGTGAATAAAGAAGTAACTTCTTAACAAATAAAAACATAGTTGGCAGGCATTTTTAGAATCTGGGTTTGATTTAAAATAGTAGCAGTTTTAAAAGATCTTTAGACAGAGACTTTGCAATCGTCACACGAAAACCAAAATTGCGTTATTTTGATTCATGAGCAGTATGTTGATGATACACTGATATGTATACATGAAGACTAAGTTAAACTATTTCTAGATACTTTAAATAAAAAGGACTATCGCTTAAAATTCACTTTCAAATTTCCGTAACACAATTTAATGAATTTCTTAGACATTACAATTACACACAAAATTTCAACGACAACTACAGATTAGTATGTGAAGCCAATCTCATTAAATTTCATGTCTGTAAAGGTAAAATTAATGTACAATTTGATTGGTGAAACTATTATTTTGTCAAATCATTCTGTTTATAAGAAAAATATTTTAATGACTAAAATAATCTTACTTGATAATAGCTATACGCCATCTTTCATACTGAAATCTATTCATAAAAAAGTTTGCTAAATAAAAATACTTTTAGAGTAAATAATAAAAGTTGAAATCATGACAATTAACGTACCAAAATAAATATTTCTATTCCTTGTAATCCATTGTTTTTTACATTCTGCTCAAAAGCTTTAAAAGACTGTAACGTATAATTTCATCTAACTATCATATTAAATTAAATAATATTATAATTTTAGGCAAGGATAAAATTAACAAGCTTAATTAAACCAACGTTCTATATCATTTCACTTGCAATTCTTGATTGGTATTATATGTGGGTGAGATAAGGAGAGCCTTAAAAAAAACGTCTTAAAGAATAAAGTAAAACAAAGAAAGATAAGCTTGTCATCGCTCTAAATAAAAAAAATTTCATTATGATTGAAATTTTTTTCAAACCAAAGTCTTGGACCACGAACCAAATGGAAAAAATAGATAAATATCCAACATTCTGTGTAAAAGCCAATCAAACACATAATCTTTGATGTATATTCTTTTTTGATACTCTATCGTGGATATGTTGGTTCTCTGTATTCATGATAAGCGTACATCTGTGACTTTTATGTCGTTATGCATATATACTAGATACTTATATTTGTTTAAATTGATCTACAATATCTGGTATATATCTAACAATCTAACAATCGTGGTAACCATACAGATGTGAGTAATTTAAAAAAAAAATTTTTTTTTAAAGTTAATGATGTATGTATAAGTTTTTTTCATAGAGTTGTTTTTTTTACAACTATTTTTATGTATATTATTTTCTGTTAGAACATTCATGTACAAGTGGCCTGCAATAAAATGGATTAAAGTTTGTTTGTTTTCTAATTATTAAGTAAGCCTAAAAAGGTTCGGGTGGAGACATCCGAAACGTTTTCAAGATAACATTGAGCATTTTAGAGTTTCTAGTCTTACATGTGTATTGACTTTCCTAGTTGTTATTAACCATTTTTATTTAATTATAATTATTGCAACAGGTATTTTCACGCATCCTTAAATCTTTGCATTTCTTGTCGTTTTTGTTTGTTAAAAGAATGTACAAATATTTCTACTGTTTTAAAGGCCTTCTTCTTGCGTTCAATTGTGGAAGAAACAGTGGCTGTATTTTATTTTGCTTTTAATTCAATACTCATCAAAACGTTTTGCAAAAAACCAAGAAAACTGATTTTTAAGTTATTTTAGAATACTAAACAACGGTACAATTTTTGCTACAATAGACACTTCAGGAAGTTGGTCTACACATTTTTTATTTAATTTTAAGTCAAGTATCGTATTGTTAGAAATGATCCTGAGTTTTCGCATTCTCTAGGCACCCTCACTACATTTAATGAGCTCCAAATTCATGTCCTGAGTAAAAAGTACATCACTCATCTAGAAAAAAAAATAAAGAATGTCTTAAATCACAGGCAATTCTTAAGCATGCGACCTGAGGAATTTTTTTTCTTACAAGAACTGTATTTTATTTTTTGCCAATCCTGTGACGGGAGACAGAATACTATTTCCATGAAGTGGGACAAGAGTTCTGTTATTTGGCGTAGTATAGAGAAAAAAAACTATGTAACTCAGAATTTTTGGCACCTTTCTTCTTCTTAACTAGTTTTAATGTAACTCATGAGTAACAGCCAATCTCTTTACTATCCAAGTCTTATAACCAGAAATCATGTTAGATTCTATAAGCTGAGCTTGCCTACTCGCAACCCCCATAAGTTACTTTGATAACTAACATCTTTATTAAGATTGTAGATAATAAAAAATTACAAATCGTATGTTCGTACATTATTTCAACAGCTTCTATTTGTCTTAGGCTTACGATAGAATGAGCATGCAGTAAAAGTACTATACTGAAAATTTACTACTTGATTTTTCAAATTACTATTTTACAATAATAGATTGTTTATTTTTATGACACTACTGTATGCATTTCATTGTTAATTAGGAATTAATAAAGGAACTCACCCATAGCATCTTGCCTCATACTTGTTACAGCGGACATATTTGCTGCTGAGTGAGACATTGTAAATGGTTGAGTCATACTTGGATAAGATGTCGAGCTCATCTGAAAAAGATTAACATTTTCTTGCTGTGCATGAATTTAAATAAAGTGAAACGCCATGCATTTAATAACACTCGTATTTTTTAAAAGATTAAAATAAAATATTTGATGTCATACATAATTATAAAGACTGTGTAATAGTTACTATAATTCCCAGACGGCATCCACAAATAATAAAGAATTCTTTATGAATTCACCAAAGAACTTGTTTTTGTATTCGCAAAGTGTTCCTAAAGTGTTCTTAAAGTATTCCTATGAAATTCAACTTATGTCCCCTCTTTTGAATTCTTTACAAGTTCGCCAAGAGTTTTTTTTTAAATCTTAATCCATAAAGAGTTCTTAAAGTATTCATTTGGATCACACGGTACGTAAAAATTAAGCTTAAATAAAAAATTATTTCGTTAACAAGTCGGTTTCTTCTGTACACACTTACTCACTCCGGTTTCGGATATACATTAATATCCGAAAAAAAGCCTGCAGACAAGTGGAATCGAACCCAGGTAGCTAGAGCCCGCGTGTGACCAAAACACGCTTCACCACTTGGCTATCGAGGATTTGGAAATTTCCTAATATTAAATGCCTACATTTACTATTTACAAAAACTATAATTCTTTATTATTTAAATTTCCTCTTATAATTAAAAAATTGTGTGAAAAATCTCTCTGCTCTTCTCGCTTATGGACAACACTATCTTATAACTTCTTATCACACGCACACTTATCTCTATATATTATAGTAACGTCGTACGATCTAGATTATGTAATATTGTAAGTACATGATCTTATAATCCAAATTATAAAATTAAGTCTTCGGACGTTTAAAAAAAATTATTTTTCACACAAACAAATACCAAATTGAGATTGCAAAATAAATCGTACAATCATAGCGAGCTTCCATATTTAGGACAAGCTTTGGAGCTTCACCATGAAGATGATTAACTTTCGATCTTAAGACTCCCAGTGCTTTCGTAGCACAGGTGGCTCACACGCGTGTCTATCGTTTTGTTTTTGCATTCTCGGGTTCGAATCTCAGTATGGAAGATGACTTTTTTTTTGTTTTAGTGGTCTTACTGGTTATTCTGTGTTTTTACTCCACAAACTTTTTTATCATTAATACTTATGCAGATATTTTAATTTAAATTAAATATTAAATACCTTAAAAAATTTAATTTTCATTGTCCAATAAGCTCCAGATTGTATTTTTGTATCTTATACATACTTCTTCATTTAACTTTTATTCGATTCATATAAATAAGTTTTCTG
Organism: Copidosoma floridanum; assembly: GCF_036245765.1. NCBI lineage: Eukaryota > Metazoa > Arthropoda > Insecta > Hymenoptera > Encyrtidae > Copidosoma > Copidosoma floridanum. The sequence goes on from NW_028321885.1 coordinate 13,410,751, forward strand.
CTACTTCGAGAAAAAAATAATAAATAGGATGTCGTATAAAAATTTTTCTTATAACTTAATAATAATTCTTCAGATTTATTTTGAATTTTAGCGATAGCTTATTTGGTGTCGTTTTAGTTGTTAAAAAGTAAAGCAGTTTCAAAAAACAATAAAAAATTCATGCACAAACGAAAAAAGTCTCAAAATGATATCCAATTTAAGTTTCATTTATTTTTTGTAGCAACAGGCGAAAATCAATTAAGTAGTGCACCATAATAAACTTTTACTACCTTATTAGATATTTAATTTTTATTTACGTCTCTACCTTATAAATAGTAATAGAAGACTTCAAGTAAAAAAGTTAATGAATAATTAATAAGGCCTTCAAAGTGATTTTAAAAAAATCAGATCATATGGACGAAGAGTCGAGTCCAAGAATGCAAAAATGAAACAACGAACTTGCACGCGAGCCACCTGCGTTAAGGGGAAGCTGTGTAAGCTACAGTTGAAAGTCACTTATACTTATTAAAAAGCTCCAAAACTTATCCTAAACATCACTGGGGCTCGCTGGAATTATTATATTTATTTTGCAATCTGAACTTGGTATGTGTTCGTATTGATAATAATTTTGATTAAACGTGCAAAAACTTTAAATAGCAATCTTCATCGTTGCAAAAAACTCTGTGAAATTACATCATCGTAACTGCAACCTTTCTCCAGTGGATACCTTAAATCTTTTTTCACCCTGACAAGAATTCAATAAAATTATATGAAATTATGTACTTCACAATCACAGATGAGTAGAAAGATTTATTAATTTTACTCATCATAAGCTGTAGGCCAAGCTCCAGAGGTTTTCGATGTACATATGTGACTTCCAAACTATCATCACACATTGTCTTGACAAAAGTCACTTGACAGTGTCTTGACAAAAACACTGTACAAACGGTAATAGCAAATTAGCCACGGATAATCCGTTGCCCTCCGTGGTAATAATACTATCAGAATAACAATGAACGATCGGATTAAGGCAAATACCTACCGTGATATTAGTGTGTCAAGGTCAAATTACGTACGATATCCTTACTCGTGACGGTGTTAACAGATTTTAGATCGTGAACGAGAAATACACCGCTCTTGACAAAAGAAAGCCATGAGCAAGTGCATCGGAATATTGCACAGCAGTCAGTCTTAGTCGCATGAAAGCAATTGTTTCCCTTTTTGAGTAACGCGTTTTTAAGCCAAATTACCCTTTTAACCCCGCGTCCCACCTTCGCGCCCAGTGTGAATCCCGAGCTATTGAGCGAAATCTTAGGCTCAAATAATACGTTTCGCTGACGTAACATAGAAATTTTGAATGCTCCGGAGGTATCTCACTGGTCTGGTAGTCCTGCACGGTTATCGGGTAGTACCTTCTTTTCTCGCGTCCTTACTATAATTTTTTTTTTTTTTTTTTTCTCAACTTTTTCTTATCCTCGGCACGCAAATCGTATTTAGGCCACTCTGGCAAAATACGTGCGTCGGAGCGCTTCACAGTGCCCCTGAAGCGCATTGTTTTGCTAGGAGTTTCCTGAGCGGGCTAATAACTGAGATACACCCTTTTACCTTACTCGTTTTTCTCCAGTGGCAGGGCACCGAGCTGGAAAAGTGCAAAAGCGCCGAAAAGCAAGGGCTATTTGGATTAGGTTAAACAACCCAAGCACCCTCCAACGGCCCATCCAGGCAGTAAAACCCGCGAAAAGGCCAGTGGTAGTCACCAAGGAACCTCCAGTTATAGACCTTACAGGCGACCCAGAGCCCCCCGTCATAGTTATCCGAGACGAAACGGTTAGCCTCGTCAACGAGCTCACCAGCTGCCAAAGAGCCTTGGCAGAACGGCTAAACCCAGCCCTCAGCGAACTCGTGGCCTCTATTTTGAGGAATTAAACAAATTAGCCAACGACTTTACTCTTCTCTGTGCCAACTCCTAGATATAAGATCTTAAAACCCTGTTTTATTTGCCCCTAGTGGACTTCGGTAGTCTAAGAGAGATCGCACACAAGCGGATTTCCCAAGCCACATCTGAAACCAGCAGAAAAAAGTTGGAAAAATACTACCGTAAGGCTTGGCGATACGCGGTAAATAAAAAGCGCAAGGTAAAGCAGGATCACCTGAACTACCTTCGCAAGCTAATAGAAGATCACTTGCCACCATGGGAAAGGAATTTTTACTGGCGCACGGCACCAGAACACGTACCTCCATCCTACCGCGGAATCAAACTAGCTCTAAAGGAAACCGAGGAGCAACCAAACAAGCCCCAGATTGTTAGTAACATACTGTTACCTACCAACGTAGCAGTAAAATCAACGAACATCGCTCCAACTGCATCGGCTACAGCTTCGTACGAACCAGAGCAACCCGCTATAACTGGGAAATTAGCAAACGTCAGGCGAGAACTAAAGGCCTTGGGAGAGCAAAGGGATGCATTATTGGATACTTGGAAGGAACTTGGGGGAGAACCCTCACCCCCACAGACACGAGCCGCACTAGAACTCCCCGTTACCCCAGGGAAATGGTATACGGGCCAGCAACTGCCTGAAGCACGTCGGTCACGAAAATCAGGGCACATCAAGGCCCTCTTCGATTCCGCACCCGTCGACCAATCCAAAGTAATTAAATATAATGAACTTACGGAAAAATAAAAATTTAATAAATTTAAATAACTAATTAACTTTGAGCGTACAACCCCTTATTTTTCTAGACGCAAATACAAGTATTTTTACCTAAACCGTGGTTGCAATAAAGTTTGAAATTTGTGAATCAAAATTCAAATAAAAATAAATAAATAAATTAAATGATAACAAAATCTAATCTCTATACTTCGGATTCACTATCTTGTTTTGGTTAAAAAACTCACAAAAGGAAAATCCTTAAAACATACGAACAACTTAAGTCTCGGGCGACGTGGAACGTCCGATATATGTATATATATCGCAAAAGAAGGAGGTGAACAGGAACTCCGGCAGGTTCGCCAAGATCAAAGGGACGAGGGAAGCCAGACCGAAGCCCCGGCCCCACCTGTGGTAGTAGAGCAAGCGGCCGCACCACCAGAGGCAGCAGCCCCACAGGATTTCGGCATTCATCGGTATTCACATACAACTGTCGGCAAGCACGGCAGCCACCGATCGGCGAATTAGGAAATCGAGAGCGGAAATTCGTAATCGCTCAAAACTCTGCAGAACGAAATTAATACTCTATTTCAACGAGAGCTAAAACTAATAGACGCCTTATGGGATCTCGGCGATTATGGTGACCCCTATCGTCCAGATTAGAGTAAACGATAGTTAAAGCAATAAGGAATAAATAAATCAGAACATCTTAATAAACTGTTTTATCCTTGACTGAAAATTGAACAATATTTTTTTTTACAACCCACGCCATGCCCAAAAGGCCCCCCCCCCAAAATTTAACGAATTTGAAAAAGCCGTGCTAAATTTACACTTCGCGTCTGCTGGTCGAATGCCGAGAGCATTAGAAATGCAAGGTAACAATACCAAGGTATACTTCTGGCACAGGGAATCCAACAAGACAGTAAAATTTATTGATTATAAAGGCCAAGTGATACGATACTTGGAATTTGCTTGTGGTTGCATTACACCAGTAATCTTTGACGCCATTCCCAAAGTTTTTGGAAGAAGGTTGAGAGCAGCAGCATACAGTTTAGAGTTATGCCGACTATTCCCCAGCCCACTTGCATTCGTAAAATACCATGGGTATCATCTTAAGCTGGAACAAGTTAATCAAGATATTCTCGACGTACCAGAATGCATATTGTTTAAACCCTTTTCGCAGATTTAGCAAGAATACAAGAAACAATTAGATAAATGCCATATTTTTGGTGTTGAAGAACAGATTTCTACCCTAGTAGTGAGAAAACGTGTTGAAGCCCTGAAACTGCATTGGCAAAACAAGCAGTAATGCTCCAAGCGTAACCATGCTTGAAGTGGATGACATCTGCGAGGTAGAAATACACATAGAGGAAGTTGAGGCCAAAACGCGGCATAATTTAGCAAACCCTACGTCAACACGCCGTAACGTTCTCTGGGGTCAACGATAGACTTAACGCCTTAGAGCTGTATGACGAGGACAGTTGGGCAACAGTCGCGTCACTGTTTGACCAAGTCCATAGCCTTCGAAGTTACGTTGCTACCCTGCACACAGTCATCGAGCACCTCTGAAATAAGAATAAGATTAATATAGACGAATTAGCATCACAGTTTGCAACCCTGAGTGTGCGTGATTAGATAATACGACGTATCCATCTCATGAGCAATAGGCGCATTACTCGCCACCAGGCACAAGGTAATAGCGAGTTACAAGAAGAAGTCGAAAGGCACGCCACCTCGCAAAACCCAAGTACTCCTCGCGCCCAATTAGAATTACTCAACCCTTTCTCGTCACGACGGAATCTTACTTGGACGCTGGTAAAAACCGAGGAAAATCAAGAAGACAGTGTTGAGAACGCAGGAGAGCACCTAGCAGAGAGTCCTTCAGAGAACGAGGCACCCCTAAATAATCTCAACGAACACGAAGGAACGGCTGCAACAGGGACCAAAAACCTCATTACTACTGCCCAAGAAGGTACAACTCAGCAAGAAAATCTAATCGAGCCACCCCAACTCAGACCCGATACTCTGGTGTTAACGACCCAAATCAGGACGACACAGAAAATCCACCGCAACCCCACCCGTTTAGGAACGAACCTGTTATCATGGCGCAAGCAATCGCTTTAAAAGACGCCCTAAGGTAATCCGAGAGTTTAGTGGTAGCAATATACCCTTAAGTATGTTTTTGGAAAGCTGTGACGAAGCTAAGAACATGGTAAGCGCAGCTGACGAGGCCAATCTTACTAAACTAATCAGGTGTAAACTAATAGAAGAAGCCCGAATGGCCATACGTAGAGCAACCTGTGAAAGCATTGAAGAACTAAAAAATCACATCAAGACTATCTACGCCTTCACCAAAACGATACCAATTCCTCGATAAGATGGGTAATGAATTTCAAAAACCAGAAGAATCAGTGCTTAACTACGCTAATAGAATTTGCGATTTACAGCAACAAATACTAGAGGTAAAGAGGTTAAAAGACGAGGAAGTAGTCCCAGCCACGTACATCACGTCCTTACAGTCGGGAGCAATAGAGTGTTTCAAGAACGGACTCAACCCAGAAATTGAGGTCAAATTAAGCACTATAGATTCAGAAAGTTTGAACGATTTAATTAAAAGAGCCATTAAGGTAGAAAAGGCGCTACAAACAAGGCAAGCACTTAGGGGCCAAGTAAAGGTAAAGTCACAACCAGAAAAACGGCGCTATACCTTACACTGCCGATATTGCCTATCTAATAATCATACGGATGCCGACTGTGGTTCTCAAACCACCTGCCAGTAGTGTAAGCAGAAAGGCTACACCGCCAACCAATGCAAACCATCCGCCACAACAGTCCATAGTAATACCACCCCTTCTGAGCAACGGCCAAAAAAAACCCATATTAGTTGTCAAGTATGCGGGAAACGGGGCCACATAGCCACCAAGTGTTACAAATACTTAGGGCAGATAAATATGGGAGGAGCTGGTACACCACCGGTAACGTGCCAGTTATGTAACACCATGGGTCACATCGCATTGAGCTGCACAAAAATGAATGAAAGTCCAATAGTTTGCTCTATTTGCAAAAGACAAAACCATACGACGAATAACTGCCCTACGAACGAAGTAGTCTGTCAAATATGCAACTTAGCCAGACATATTGCTCTCAACTGCAGACGGCGCCAGCCGCCACCTAGCGCTCAACCACGTTGCACGCAATGCCGCAACAAAGGACACGTCGCTGCAGATTGTAAAATGTGTGCCTACTGCTCTAACCATGGACATACGATACTAGAATGTAGGAAGCGCGAATATAATGAACGCATGAAACAAGGAAACCCCACCAGCGCCTAACTAATGAGTGCAGCTCTGAGCGCCCCCGAAGCAGTAACGCACTTGGTGGATGCGAACCAAATTCTGCAAGAATTAATGCTTTCAAACTGAACCCTAAGCCAAAGTATGTGCCCTATTTAGATTTTACGGCAGGCACCAAGCCTATAAGTCTAATAATCGATTTGGGCTCCCACGGAAATTTGATAAAACGTAAAAGCGTCCCCGCTAATGTCTGCATCAACACAAACGAAATAATGAAATTTCACGGCATGGGTGGTGACACAACCTCATTAACCGGAACAATAACACTAAAGGTGCTCGACTTCGTGGTTTCCTTTTGTGTCGTAGAAGAGCCGTTTAATTTATCTTACGATGGCATACTAGGAATACGCTTCCTTTTAGACACAAAGTGCGAAATGAGCTTCGAGCACTAAATATTAAAGTTTCCTGGTCGTGTCACAAACTTTAAACAAAATCTAGATATAAGCCCACGTGAAACTTACTGCTCCAACATTGATGAGTCATTCGAGAGTTTTTTATATTTTAATGTACACAAACCAACCAGACAGCTTTTGATACATACCGGTTCAGAAGTCAGTATAATTAAAGACAGCCAAGCCCTTAAAGCATATCCAATTAATGTCAACGACAAGAGAATAAGTAGTAAGTTTGGAACTAAAGGAAAGGTAACACTTGGAAGTACCGTCTCCGACCTTGAACAACTCAAAACCACCCTTCGAAGGAGTCCTAGGAGCAGAGTTCTTTACCCGTAATAAGGTTACGATTAATTTTTTTAACTAGATGTTGACCTTACAGGGTGATAGAGTCCCTCTTAGTATAAGATACGGAAAATTGCTATTACCCATTGGCAGAGAAACAATCGTAAATGATGTGATCCCTGATGACGAGGAAAATGACAACTCTCTCGATTGCGAAACCTTAGATAATAAATTTTGCAGCTTCGGGAAAAGAGAAACATTTCTCAAGTAAACTAATGATCTATTTGACGAAATAGATATCTTAAATATAGGTAACAGCAAAACAAATACATACCTTTTTCAAGAAACCCCCATTAACTCCAGCGATAACCAAAATACCAACAGTAACACCAATAATTGTCATTCCCAGGGTAAACAACTAGAAATGCTAATAGATTTAAAATCGCTTGACGCCGATGAGATGGCCCAAGCTAGAAGATTAATAGAGCAGTACCACAAAAATTTTCACCTTGAACGAGATACACTAACAGCTACCAACATTGCAACACACCGCATACCTACAGTACACGACATACTAGTAGTTACTAAGCAATACAGGCTACCTCACGCATTAAAAACAGAAGTAGAGTGTCAAGTTCAAGAATTACTAGAAAACGGCATAGTGAGACGATCTCGATCGGGTTATAGCACAGCCCTATGGATGGTACCCAAAAAGAGCGCCGATGGCACCCCTAAATGGAGAGTAGTTCTTGATTTTAGGCCACTTAATAAGAAAACTATACCTATGAACTTTTGCCTCCCCAATATAACAGATCTATTCGACCAAGTTGGCGACTCCAAATATTATACGGTAATTGATTGTAAGTCAGGCTTTCAGCAAATCCTGCTGCACCCCAAAGATGCCCACAAGACCGCGTTCTCGATTCCCAACGGGCATTACGAGTTTGTCCGAATGCCTTTTGGCTTACGAAATTCAGCAGTGAAATACCAAGCCGCTGTGACAAGAACCCTCGACAGATTAATCGGTAAGGGTGTATTTGTATATATGGATGACATAGTCATTTACGCAAAAACTCTCAAAGACCATGAACGGCTCTTCGACTTAGTAATGGAAAGGTTATGTAAAGCCAACTGGAAATTAGAACCCAGCAAATGCAAATTAATGCAAAAGAAAGTGGTATACTTAGGCCACATTTTAAGTGAAAAGGGATTAAACCCGGACCCCATGAAATTAGAAGCAGTAATATTTTACCCTACACCCAAAAATCTCAAAAATGTAAGACAATTTTTAGGATTTGCAGGATACTACAGACGCTTCATTCAAGATTTCGCAAGGAAAGCCAAACCACTGAGCAAGCTCCTTTAAGGCAACGAAAGCTTTCACTGGAATAGTGAAGAAGAAAACGCTTTCCAAGCACTCAAGGAAGCTTTGTGCATGGCTCTCCTTTTGCAATTTTCAGACTTAGATCAGCCATTTATAATTACATGCGGCGCCTCCAGTTACGCTATAGGCGGTATCCTTTCTCAAGGGAAACTTGGCAGCGACCGACCAATCGCCTACACTTCACGTGTTTTACGAGGCCCGGAGCTTTGGTACGACACCTATGAGAAAGAAGCTCTGGCAGTATTACATTCAGTACAAACCTTTCGCCCCTATGTATACTGCCGCAAATTCACGATAATAACAGACCATCAACCCTTAGTGTTGTTCCAAACAGCAGATCTCAATACAAGAGTGCAGAAATGGAGGTTTAAGCTTTCAGAATATGACTATGAAATAATCCACCGCCCTGGTCGGCTGAATGCACCCGCTGACGCATTATCAAGGAACCCAGTGCCACCCGCCCAAGTTAATGTTGTGACTAGACGACAAGTGGCTCAACGGAACTCTAAGTCAGCAATACCACCCGATAAGAATGAAATCTGCAGCCAAACCATTAGAAAAACCGCAAACGCCGAAAAACCCAATGTTGAACAAGTAAAAGCCTTAGATCAACAAACATTAGATCAAGGAAAGGTAAAAAAAAATGAGGGCGTCCCAAAAGGGTTTCAACCCTCCCGAAACCTGACTTGAGCGATCCTTCATCCAATGACGACGTCCAGTCAGAAGATGAAGCTAATGATCACTCATGCCTTAGGGACGAAACATCTTCAAAAAATGGGAGCCCCGATTTGGATCAGGAACCGAACGTAAGCCCTCAACAAGGCCGTTTCGTAGAAACTAAAGAACTTTTAGAGTATAGACATGATAATGTAGTGTACTTCTCGGACACATCCGGCCAACCTCTCGACGAAGGCGCTCGCAGGCTCGTGAAGGCCAACAAAATAGCCGCACTTCGTCCCACAGAGTTAGGAAGTATCACCATGAAAAAGTTGACTAACAAGAGATATCAGATCGCGCTCTGCCTCATGAAAGAGAAGGAAGAATCTCAGTTAATAATTAAAAATAGACTACAAACACTGTATGAAAAACTTAAGACCAAATTGGCTGAAAAGCATATAAGCACAGTCAGTATAGCCAAAAGCCAGACCTTATGCAAATTGTACTGGTCGGTAGTGGTCAACTTGTCAAAAGATAAGTTCTCGGATAGTGACGTTAAATTTATAATTTGTAAAAATACTTTAGCATATGCAGATAACAACGATAGGGATCAAATATTTTATGAAGCGCACAAATCCCCTATCGGAGGTCACCGAGGTGTGTCCAAGACCTTCGGAAGTATACGGCAGGAGTTTTACTAGAATGAATTAAAGGACGACATCCAAAGACGCATCCAGCATTGTTTAGAGTGTCAACTAAAAAAATTAGTACGAATAAAAACTAAACAACCTATGCTCATAACCGACACACCTAGAAACGTGTTTGATAAAGTAGCCCTCGACATTATTGGCCGACTACCCAAAACTAAAGACGGAAATGAGTATATACTAACGATGCAAGATCAACTCTCAAGGTTTTGCTTAGCAGTGCCGTTGAAAAATGCCACTTCAGCCACAATTGCCGATGCATTCGTGAAACACTTCATCTGCACTTTTGGAGCGCCTTAGGTTATTCTCACAGATCAGGGGAGAAATTTTCTGAGTAATCTGATGCAAAAGGTCGCCAAACGCTTCAAAATTAAAGAGTTCAAAACTATGGCTTTTCACCCGCAGTCCAATGGATCGCTAGAAAGGTCGCATCACGCACTCGGCGAATTTCTCAAGCAATATGCCGATAGCGATGACGATTGGGACCAATGGGTAGAGTTGACCGTCCTTAATTACAATACTTGTATACAAGAAAGCACCAAGCACACTCCTTACGAAGTTGTATTTGGAAGATTATCTAGACTACCATCGTCCACGCCGCTGAGGGAAGAAGACCGCCTACCTACATATAATGATTATATTGTAAACTTAGTAACTAAGCTAACTAATATGAAAAAAGTAGTATATGCAAATTTAGTAAACTCCAAACGTAAATCTAAAGAATATTACGATAGGAATATAAATGAAAAAACGTTTAAGGTAGACGATTACGTCTTTTAAAAAGGGCAAATTTGGAGACCATTTTTCAGGACCCCATAAGGTTTTAGAAATATTAAGTAAAACAAAATGTAAAAATCCTTATAGGTAATAAACATAAAAAAGTGCATGCTAATAGATTATGACAGTCGAAAATAGATCTTAAGAATAATAAATACCACGAATCTGATAGCGAGAGCTCCGAATAAGTGGGTTAGTGAATATGGCAGGGTTTACCTTTTCATTTCCAGCCTATCTTACTCCCATCTCTCTCTCTCTCTCTCTCTTTCTTTTAGCCTTACAAATCTCAATAATACATAACCGTGGTCTTCATTGATTACAGCCCAAGGAGAAAGGCATGATGAAGCTACTCTGCGTATTAATATCCCTCATGGCTCTGTTAGCCCTAGCATTGGTAGGGTACGACTGTGGCGTGCAAACCATGAATGTAACTACTCTACAACTGCTAGAGGTAGACCCTTGCGATATTCCGACCGATACCGTCAAGTCAGCGAAGCGCTACATACAACTACTACAAATGAACCATTATGTACAAACACACATCGTACAATGCAAGGTAGTAATTCAAGACCACATTCGCCATTGCGGCATGCACTCTCACAGCTCTACAGTACACAACGGAGATACCAACTTCATTGAAGAAATGGATCGAGAGAAGTGCATGAGAATATACAACTCAGGATTGTACAGAAAGGATCTGTTAGTTGTGCAAGGAGTCGGGGTTAACAAAACCACCAGCATCGCAGCTACCTTTGCCACTTCGCTCACGTCTGATAGGTGTTGCAGGGGAGCCTACCATGCGGATCGATATGGCTCTTGGAGCGATGTGACAGCACAAGGTACACTCTTAGTAAAAGTTCAAGAGTAGTATGCTAGAGTCCATCTGCTAGAAGACAAAATTATACTGAATTCCGGCATACGCTGCTCATTCAGTATGGGTCAATGTACAGACCAAGATGAAAGCAGCACGTATTGGAATGTACTTCCTCAAACTAACTGTAACTTCAAGATGTACGAAGTTCTCTTCGAAGGTTTAGCTGATCGTACCAAAGACCCTGCCGACCCGCAAGGAGAAATTATTTACTCTTTCGAATCAGAAGATACAACGTTCGCCTTGGCAAAGAAGAAATTGGACCAAATATGTGGCTACAGCGTGATTCGGACAAAGCACCCGAAGTTCCTCGTCTTTAAAACACAAAAGGGACAAACCTTATTGACAAAGGGGCCTGAGAATCTTGAAAATATGGACCTTTTCGCGTATTCTAACTAAAAATTTGTTTATGCCAAGAGACATGTTAGAGCACAAGTAAAATCATTGTATCGCGACATAAGAGAACAGTGCTGTAAAGTGGAGCGCATGATACTAGAAAACGCTCTCGCTATAGCCGACAGATCCCCTGACCAGTTCGCCTACACCATCATGAAAGGACCCGGCTACATGGCTACTGTCACTGGGGAGGCCATTCGAATTATCGAATGTATACCCGTCAAAGGGACCTTAGCAAAAGAAAAAAGCTGTTTCGCGGAATTGCCGATAAAAACTAACGGTACCACCATGTTTCTGACACCAAAAATGCGCGTACTCAAGAAGTACGGAACAAGGATACCATGCGACCACATATTTCCTCAACTATACAGGATAAACAGCAGATGGCATCAAGTACAAGATACCCTAACAGAAGTAAAGACCACCAAAGCATTTAAGCCGATGACGAAAACCACCTGGCAATACGCAGAACCGTAAAACCTGGCAACAAGCGGCATATACACCCCCAATGATCTAGAGAGGCTCAGAGACCGAATCATGCTCCTTATTGATTAGCCAGCACTTCTCAACGATATCGCCCGAGATATGCATTGGCAACCAGCAATCGACCATCAGAGTTCCATTTTCAGGCTTCTCAACGAGGCATCACTGGAGAAACTCGCTGATAATGCCTGGAAGCGTGTATGGGAGAAGCTGACCGCTTTCGGCAACGCAAGTGCAGGATTTGTGGTCATCTACCTGATTATCCATATAATAAAAACAATAGCAGAAGGTTTAATCAACAGCTACTTACTGCACCAAACCTACGGGTGGTCAGTACGCATGCTTGGTGCAATCTGGAACACCCTTACGAAGTTTCTACTTTTTATTGGACAAGACCACACAAATCACTGAAGAAACAGAAACCCTGCAACACAAGAAGAAGCTGAAGCACAAAACCAAATCCATGTACCAGGATACATGCAGGTCAAAAACCCTACTGCTCCGAACATCCATGATACTACCCCAAAAGAAGACCCACTTTACGCCATTTCATAACAACCCACAAGTGCGTAACGCCAAACCAAATGTAACACTTCTCCCTAAACAGATACTCAGCGAACTGCTTCTAAATCTTTTTGTCAAAAGCCCTAGTACCAGTTTTAGGAGGGGGATAAAAAGAGGAGCGCAACTCTATATGTATACAAATAATTGAATTTTTTTTTTTTTGTGTAAGCAAAACTATACTTATATATAGCATTGGTCCTGGTGAAGGTTTTGAATTACTGTTTTCCCGATACCACAGAGTCCCTCATAGTTTTTTTCTCATATCTTGAGGCACCCTGGGTAAATGCGGGCCAATAAATAGATATAAGTCATAGATATATAAAAATAACTAACTGTAAAATGTAGATTTGATTGTTTACTAGGTAAATAAGTTGTAAATACTCAGCAAACTGTTCCTAGACATCTTTGTTTATACCGGAAGCCCTTGTACCAGTCTTAGGAGGAGGGTGTAACATAGTAGAATACTAAATGCAGAGGCCAATGTGCATCTGCAAAGAGGTGAATCACCTGCAAGAATGCTCCTAGCTAAGGTACTACGACCATGCAAGACTCACATACATGCACGCTGGCCTATGTTGACCGGAAACAACGAGTAAAGTAAAAACGAAATAATTATGAAAATCAATTGATGCAATAATCCAACTGGGAACAGCTACGAGGAAGTTTAATATCAGATATTAGTATAATGTTAAAAACTAGAATAACTTAGAGTAAAAACCCATAGGCTAAGCAAAGATAGTAGCAAATGGTAAAATTATTATTTATTGCTAATACAACCTGTACACGCTGCACCATTAAGTCTGCACACCATTAGCCAGCAACAATATTACATAACCCTACGAAAGCAATCTTATCGACTTTCAAAGAACTATCTAATTTTTACCATTCATGTCCGCAGGCTCATGGTTTACTGTACAACCCTTTTGTATTACGTCAACAATTTCATAAACATACTGCAATAGCTCAAATTGTAATCTTGTTAAAAACTGTCACTGTTTAAAATGTAAAGGACAACGAAAAAGTCATGGCACTTCCCCCTTTTCCTGACTTTGAGATGTCGAGAGAGTCCGCACTCTTGCCCCCAACACGGGTAACGGAATTCCCGAATCCCCAGGGCACCCTGAGCCGACTTTCTCTCCTACGACAAGCAGAAAAACCCATAGTTGACGACATGTAACTAACATTTTAAAATACATTTACAACTAATAATGAATCCAAACTATTGAGAAATTCAAGTAAATTACTAATAAAATAGTTCGCAACAAGCCCCTACTACTATTTCTATAGATGTCCGTATTTTAACCAAAGAAACCGCTGCTGTTAAATAATCATTCATGATAATTTATCAGTTCGATCAATGCTCATGTGTACAGCGGAAAAGCTAGCAATCATGACAAATATTTACTACTACTAAGACTATTATTTATATTATAAAGTACCGAAAACTTATTCAATCAAACCTAAATAGTAAGCGATTTTCATTTTTGCATTGGATTCGATTGAATGGGCGAACAACGGCTACTATTGTCTAATACTTATTAATGTTACATTTTAACATTAATATTAGGTTATGATGAAATTCTGTCAACTTTTGATGTAAGAGAGAAAGGTAGGGCATAAGTAAGTGAATTACATTCCCTTCTCTTGACGCACAGACGAGAACAAGCCGGATGTGGAATGTGCAAATTTCTGAGCGGCTAAACTAGAGCAGTTCTAGCCAATTAAATTTTCGGCTATTGTCTTTTCTCCAAAATTTTCCCCCGACAAGTTTTCCTGCGTTTTTCGAGCCAGTGCGTGACCGAGGTCTGCTTCTCGCAATAAAAAGGCCCGTAGGCCCAGAGAAAAATTCAATTCAGTTTGGCACGCGAAATTCGACGATACCCTTCGAAGTAGACTGAGAAGTGAGAGCCCTACTCTGCTACAACCCAGTCTTCTGCGAAGCGAGGACACAGTCGAATTTCGCTACCACCCTTGAACGATCAACTGGTTGCCAGAGTCCGTCTCTACAGCCACTTGATCTTCTTCGAGAGCGACTTACATCCACGCTTGTTCAACGTCTATAGCAACTTTCAGGTTTAAATAAAAGTAAGTGACCAAATATCATATTTTTTCTTTTGATCAAGTGTTTTCTTTTGCGCGAATACCATTACTTGCCATAGTATTGGTACCCGTGGATCACCGGGAAGTGTAAAGTGTTTGTTTGCGCGAACGCCATTACTCGCTATAGTATTGGCACCCATGGATCACCGGGAAGTATAAAGTGTTTGTTTGCGCGAACGCCATTACTCGCTATAGTATTGGCACCCACGGATCACCGGGAAGTATAAAGTGTTCTGTTTGCACGAATGCCATATAAATACCCGTCGATCACCGGGAAGTATAAAGTGTTTGTTTGCGCGAACGCCATTACTCGCTATAGTATTGGCACCCGCGGATCACCGGGAAGTATAAAGTGTTCTGTTTGCACGAATGCCATATAAATACCCATGGATCACCAGGAAGTATAAAGTGTTTGTTTGCGCGAACGCCATTACTCGATATAGTATTGGCAGTCTTCGGTCACCGGTAATAGCAAATTAATCACCAGTATGAAGTGTTTTTCGCGAACGCCATAACTCGCCACAGTATTGGCACCCCTCGGTCATTGGTAATAGCAAATTAGCCACGGACAATCCGTTGCCCTCCGTGGTAATAATACTATCAGAATAACAACGAACGATTGGATTAAGGCAAATACTCACCGGGATATTAGTGTGTCAAGGTCAAATTACCTACGATATCCTTACTCGTGACGGTTTTAACAGTTTTTAGATTGCGAACGAGGTATACACTGCTCTTGACAAAAGAAAGCCACGAGCAAGTGCATCGGAATATTGCACAGCAGTCAGTCTTAGTCGCGTGAAAGCAATTGTACCCCTTTTTGAGTAACGCGTCTTTAAGCTGAATTACCCTTTTAATCCCACGTCCCATCTACGCGCCTAGTGTAAATCCCGAGCTATTGAGCGAAAGCTTAGGCTCAAATAATACGTTGCGCTGACGTAACACTAGTATATAGTTGTAATTAAGGCCAAGCATTAATGGTATTCGTGACATATTTTTAATAGAATAGTAATGAAAACTGATTAAAAGCATTTATTAAGGTCTTAGTTGGTCATTCTAGCATCTACGCATCGTGTCCTACGTCTCACTATAAGTGGTGTACACTGTTATTTGCTCATCATCAAAGCCCAAAATTTGTTCAATAACACTAAACCGTACAATAAGATAATGAAAGATGGTCTTTAATAAGAAAAAAAAATTGAAAGTTAGTTAGAAAATCAAATTAAAATAATTAAAATCACACGGAAAAAATTATATCATTTTCTGATAAAAATTTTCTCATCAGGCAAATTTGTTGTATCACCTAAATTTATGTTATTGTATTAACAAGAACCGTAAAAAATATTTTCAACCCGTATTGATCAGTAATTTGTTACATATTGGCCAAGTGCATGTCATGCAGCACCACTCTTGGTGTTAAAATCATGCAACCGTGGGTATCCACATTATACGTCAACAACATACACCGATGCGCATTTTTAGTAATAATCAATTAATCAGCAAAAAATTAGTATAATTATTTATCTGATAATAGATGTTATCTGTAACTTTGCTTCTTGGCCTGAAACGAAAAGAGGCATTGACGCAGCGTTAGCAAATCTCGATCACGTTCGTCAACGTTGTCCCTCTTACCTCTTGGGTTTCTGCTCCTGAAAAAGGGGGATTGGCGCGGGAGTTCTCCTATTTTACGGAAAGAACTATTAATTTACACACAACAAATACATTTCACTATTTCTTTTGTTAAACACTTAACACTAATACACAGTCTCCCTCTCTTGACAATACATGACACAATGCTTTACCTCGTCTTCTAGACTGCGCTGCAGTGACTTCACCTCGCACCACGCAAGTCATGAGCGCACGTCCACCACGTCCTGCTGGTCCGGAACCAGGAGAGGCTCCTACTCGTCCTTGACCCACGCTACTACGCACATACTAACACTCTGTCCCCAATCTCTCACACTGCTGTACACTCTCTCCCTCTCTCTCTCTGCTTGACTATACACTCTCTGTCTCTCTCTCTTTCTACTCTACTATATACCCTAATACACGACAACACGTACGAAAAATAGCGGTCCTCCCATGCACCTCGCGGTCTCTCGTACACCTCGTCTCATCAACCCAAACTCTCTCTCTCTCTCTCTCGCACTGTCTACACTACAATCTCTCTCTCTCTCTTGCACTGTCTTTGCTACAAACTACTTCTCTCTCTCTCTCTCTTTCTCTCTCAATATTTCTCTCTCTCTCTCTCTAGCCTCACCTCCTGGTCAAACGTCCGTGAGTCCAACTGGGCGTGATGTCGTCCGGCGTCTTTGAGTGGGTTGTTCGTCCTGCGGCTTCACCCTTTCTCTTCTCTCTCTCTCAACTCTTCTTTCTCTGCTTTTTCTCTCAGTGGCCGTAGTCCTCGACCTGGAGACCTCGTTGTCCTGGGAGAACACTGCAGCTTCTCGAAAACTCTCTCTCTTAACTCTCGCCACAAAATCCCGCAAAACCAACGAAGCTCAAATTAATGCTCTTTGTATACACGTTGCATCAGCAAGAGCATTTTGGAATAGAGAGGCCATTTTGCCTCGTTACATATCATAAAAACATGCTTTAGGAATATCATACGCTAGATTAATTTTAACTCTGAAGCTTTAAAAAAGGTGAACAGTTGGTTGAAAATAGTCATGTGTACGATGTTACAGAATTTGAAAGTGATGGAGTTAGCAATTTGACAACCGAATTGAAAATGTCTAATAAAAATTCATAAAATTTTTTTTCGGCTGTTTCTATTCGGTTTTTACACAAGGAAAATCACAGAAAAAGCATTAATGTTCGAAAGTTAATTTTTTTCATATCTATTTTTTTACTAGCATAAGATTGAAAATATGTAAATTGACAAATTTAGTCGTACCATTTGGATGGCAACAATAAAACAGGGGGGTTTAAGTATTTTACATGGAATCTTAAAACAAGTAAGAAAAAACTTTTGATTACAATTCCACGTGAAACACATGAACTCCCCTGTTTTGCTGTTGCCATTCAGATGGTAGTACATGATTTGTCAATTTACTTATGTTTAATCTTGTGCTAGTGAAAAAATAGATATGAGTAAAGTTAGCTTTTGAACGTTATTGTTTTTTATGTGGTTTTCCTGGTGCAAAAACCAAATATGAACAAAGAAAAAAAAGTCTTATCAGTTTTTATTAAACATTTTTAATTAGAAAGTGCCGTCGTAATAAGGTGGACCTTGGTAACTTCAGCTCCTTACATAGTTAACCTGCATGTACATTTTATTAAGATTATTTTAAAAATTTTCTAAGTTGCAATACCCATAAAAATTACCTTTATTTACAGTTAGGTAATCATTAAAATTTATAAGTAAATTCACGATGATTAAAACAATCACCCTCCTCATCTTGCTCCAAGATAAAATTCATAAGGTACAAGTAAATATAAAAACTTGGTAAAAGGGAGCACATTTTTTTATTAAACAAAATAATTGACGTTTCGTCGAAACCAAAGTCAACCTTTTCAGAAATAAATACGAAAGGCACTTCCCCTTTTACATCACGATTGTATTCTATTAACAGTGACTTTGAACATGTGTGACTGTTAATAGAATACAATCGTGATGTAAAAGGGGAAGCGCCTCTCGTATTAATTTCTGAAGAGGTTGACTTTGGTTTCAACGAAACGTTAAATATTTTGTTTAATAAAAAAATGTGCTTCCTTTTACAAAGTTGTTATATTTACTTGTACATTAAAATTTATGTAATTTTACTCCATCTGCCTTTGCGCTACTGTGACACTGAACAACACAGCACTTTCTTACACCCATATATCATAAACGCTTAAATAATAGAAATCACAATGATCATGTCTTATTTCGCGTATTCATCTTTCTTTTTGCCGTCTGCTTCTAAGAGTGTGCTCTGGATCGAAAACTAACGAGGCTTCATTAATATATTGTTACATTCAAACATTTTCCAACCGTTGTTGGTACCATATAGTTTATTCTTTTACATTTGTGTAACTGCAATTTCATAATATTGATACTGTTTATGCATAAATGATGATAAAATCTGTAAATTTGACGAAATGCTGTTATTCTTTCTTTCACTAAGCACAAATGACAGTAATTTGGTACCACAGGTTTCCCGTTTTTGCCACTATGCACACTGGCACCGACTTATATATCCCCTCTCATCACTTGCACCTGGCCAATACGTCACGAACATTACTGTTAGGCCTTGGCCTGGGGCTTGGCCTTGATCACGAGTATATGTTAGGGTGCACTATATCCAACAAGGTGCAGGAAGTTGTGTGCCAAAGCCAGGATGAAAAACTTACTTTTTAACTATACACAAATCATAATACAGATAGATAAAAATGACAATATATGGGTATGAGTTTTGTTGTAGATAATGCTTACTAACATAGACCTAGATAGTTTACCTGATGAACTAATAAATGCAAGCACGCTTTGACCGACTTAAGATAGTGCAAAGTGGTTATTTAAGTTAACTGTGTAGACAGACTTAACTATCGTTGGGTGCTCATGAAGCCACGGTCAAGATCAATGAGCCACTCTAAAATCGATAAAAAAATAGAGAAAACACTGTTCCAAATAAAGTAGCCCGCATGGAATGCAACAAAGTAATTCTACCTACTGATTCTAAGTGAAATACGAACATAACAACACTAACACCTGCAAAGAATGAAGAAAATTCTAATGCTAGGGAAGAGGATGAGACACATTTACCCTACATCGTAACAAAAAACTTGTAGAGTATATAACATACACCACTGTCAGTGGCATAAAAGTTATAACAGTTGTAATAGAGATCCCTTACACAAGTTAAGGTGCTATATTTTTTGCCGATGCAGGTGCAAGAATTTCAATTGTAAGAAATAATTGCTTAATTTTGAGGGCAAAAGGAAATAGCAAAGGAAAAGTAAATATAAATGGCGTGACTTATATTTAAATAGGAAGAGCAGCACTGAAAATAGGTTTTCTCAGACTGCAAATTAATTTTTATGAGTCAATTTCTTTAAAATATCTTAAAACTTTAAAAATAAAATTATTCTTAAAAGCATAGACGCATCAAAAAAAGGAAAAAATTTTTGTGAATGGATACGTATTTGGTTTTAAAAGACGCCAATTCACATAGTTGTTAAAAAAACGCGATTCTTTTATTTGGGTCCAAGATAATAAAGTGTTCTACCATATTTTGCTTAGCAAAAAATTTTAGCCTTAGAATTTATATCAAATATAAAAAAAAATTTCCTGAAAGTATTTTGATCAACTCCCTACAAGTAAAAACAAAAAAAGTTTTACGGAATAATTAATCGCGTAGTAAAAAAAAAAATGTAAGCTTTATGGAAGTCATACAGATGGGTCTGTAGTTATACGTACTTTACCGTTGATGAAATATGTAATTGAATTTTCATTGTAGTTGACAGTGTGCTAAATAGACAATGATCATTCATTAACACGAAGTTGAAAACTTAATCGTAGATCTAAATTAAAATGGATAAAAATTTGTTAATATTAAATAAATTGAAATTAAAAGCTGTGTTTAATGTCAAACTCCTCATCCATAGTAAAAAAAAACCTCAAATTATTCGTCCCATGTTTGTGGCAAACTTCATTTATAAAATCATCAATTTGAATTTTGTCACACGGCGAGAAGCAAAACGCAAACTTGACTGCGTCTACCTAATACGACTTTCCTGATATGATAAATATTACAGTAGGTGTGTATTCAGCCATTACAATATCAGACTTACCAGACTTAAAGTTTGATTGAGAGAATAAGTTTGAAATAAAGTTTCGGCTGGGCATTTCAAATAAAATAGTCAATGTCTTTTCTTGAAATCCAGTGATCAAGAAAGGCGAAGTCCATCCTGAATGGCCATGACAAGAGTTATATTAGCTACAATGAGGAAGTGGCCAGTAATAACTGACTACTGTTGCGCTTATTCAATTTACGCTCAACTTTTAGAAAAAAGTTTCTCAGCAATTCCAAGAAGGGATGTTGGTGTTTAAAGTACCTTTTTTTTAGACTCACTTATTTGGTCATCTAAGGTGAAGAGATTGGTTCGTGACGCTTGCCCGTTGAAGAGTGCCCGGTTGGCTTAAGTTTATTTTTCCTTCATAGCTGTTAGGTTCTCCAGCGCAGACCTTGAACAGGATTGGTGATTCCTAGTAGAATGCTTAAAGTTGAAAGGGTAATATAGGGTCATCGGTCACAGGGGTTCCCAGCCTTGACTGACTAAGTTTTATAGTAGTCGGCTATACATAGTCTTTTAGTCGAAGAATCGCTTCCGAAAATAGTAGTAAAAATTTATTTGTTGGCAAGGTAGTTTGAACTTAAGTGGCCCTTAAAAGAACCGATGAGATTGATGGTTAAGTAGGGAATGTAAATACTTAAAATGGCTCTGAAAAGGGCCAGTGATGAAATTCTCAGTTATTCCTTATAATAATAATTCTTGATTATAAAGAGCCAGCTGCGGGTAGCTTGGCTCGTATCCTTGGACTTTCTATACACGGAGACCGTACTGGAGGGAGGTACGCCACTGACGGAAGAGTATCTTGTCAATAGGTCATTCCCCAGATAACCAACTGCTCATCGTTAGTCAAGAAAGTGGATCTGGAGATGATCTCGTCAAGATGACCACTAAGAAGAAGGCTGTTGTGGCTGCCTGTACTCTTTAGGGCTATCTTTTCCTTGGCTTGCATTCGAAGTAGAAAATTTTTTGACGGTACCAGAATGGATGGTTAAACGGCCACAAAACTTTTAAGTGTAAGAGCAGGTTGTGCTCTGGCTAGACACGTCTTCTGGTATTCCCTTAGAGACGTTGACGTTCCGATCACCTATTTTTGCGTGGCACTTGGCTATCGGGGAAACTTGGGTTAAAACCGATTTATTTCGCTTGCCCATAAAAGAAGAGTGTCATCAGTAGCCGGAATGCCCAGCTGCACGACCAACAACTCTGTTGTTGGTGCACTGCCGATGAACGACTACGATAATCAACAACTTGATGGGGCATGTTATAACCACTCTTCACTATTTTTGATTGTGGGTGGCTTTAATTTTACCTCGACATCACCTAGTGGATCCTACTGAACTATAGCGCAAAGCTAGCTTACTTAAGAAAAACTTTAACATTTTTTGTTGCTATTGTTATTAACATTTAAAAAAAAAACTATGCGAAAACCATCTTGGAATCATGAAGAACTGCTGTAAAAAATTTCAGAAAAATCGGCTTAGTAGTTTTCGCGGTAAGCGATTACAATGGTTTTAGTGACTTTGCTTTGTATTTTAGTAAGAAGAGGAAATTAAAAGAAATCTGACAAGCATACAGATATGTGGGTAGGCTACGACAACTAGCAATGAAGAGCAGCAAAGTAAATAAACAAGTTTTAGTTAAATTAAGTATTCGAAGCCAACATTCGTGTATCAGTTAAAATCTTGTATAGAAGCGACGAAAATGTCTTTTTTTAAACAATAGTATACGTACATTTTTAGATAAACCAATGATAGAAATAGTTGATAAAAAAAAATTTTTCTTACCAAAGAACTATGTGTAGTAAAATCAGCACATATAAAAGATA
Organism: Copidosoma floridanum; assembly: GCF_036245765.1. NCBI lineage: Eukaryota > Metazoa > Arthropoda > Insecta > Hymenoptera > Encyrtidae > Copidosoma > Copidosoma floridanum. The sequence continues at coordinate 13,432,950 of NW_028321885.1, forward strand.
TATATGTATATATCTTTATGTAAAAAATAAGTAAAAAAATACAAATATAAGCAAATTTTTCAGCATAAATAGAAAAAAAGCAAATTCTGAAATCCATACAGAAATTATAAGAGGGAGAAATACATGTGCAAAAATATTCATGTTTACACTGACTGTTAAGCATAAAAAGTAAATATCAGGAACAGGGAGTGAGCCCCAATGAGCCCCACCCATTCCTCCTAAAAAGACTTTAGTTAACACAACGCAAACAACGTTATACGTAAATTACACTAGTTATCTAAGAATAAAGGAGTAAGACATGATCAATGTTGAGGATGACGACGCACAGTGGGACGAAACAGGGTTTTTTTTTTCAGAAAAAAAATATCTCCAAAACGAACTAACCAATCTTGATGGTCTTTTTTTTATCTAACAGCTTATTTAACACAGAAAATAAGAAAAGTGGTCCAGATTCCAAACATCACGTTCAAGAGGGTGAAAAGAACCCTCAAAGTTGACGAAATTCTAAAAAAATTATTTAAAATTGACATTTTTACTATAATTGTTATAAATTGCCAGAAATTAATTAAATAGACAATAAATATTGTACGAGATACAGAATAGATAGTGTAAGTATGATGTAGTGTGTTAAAATAATCTTTAAAATTGATAAAATAAAATAAAATAATTCAAAATTGACATTTTTTCTATAATTGTTATAAATCTCCAGAAATGTATTGAAGAGGAAAAAAGTGTGGTACGGAACACACAATGAATAATGTAAGTATGTTTTAGGGGGTTAAAAATTGTTATATCTTATTTAAAATGAACGTTTTTAACTATTATATAATCGTTAAAAATCTATAGAAAATCATTAAAGTAACAAAAAGTGTATTACGGTGCTCAAAATGGATAGTGTAGATATTCTTTAGGGGGTTTGGACTTTCCATTTTACTAGTTCCAAAATCGGCCACCTTGAGATGCACTAATCATACATATAAAATTGTTAAATGAGAAATGATATTGTAAGCCTTTTCTTTTGGTGATATAGAATTTTTGATGTGTATAACAACAGTTTCTGTTGATAATTAAACTATAATGTTATCGATTTCGAATAAGGCTCAATAGCACTGAGTGTATTTAACATACTTGGAAATCGTGTGTGTATATATATACATATATTTAAATATATGTATCTATACACATGCTTGTTCAGGATTTGTATAATGTGTTAACACACAACTAGCAAGTACACGCTGTTCGAAAGCGTATGTACCTATGTAAGTACACCATCAGGTATAAGTGTGTTGTAGTATACTTTTCCAAAGTGCATTGCCATCCCTGTGTACAGGCCGTAGTAGTATGCAGACTTAAAAGGCATATAATGGCCTTCAAGTTTACAAGGCCAGAAATGTGAGTGGAATTGTTGTTTCTTACCTCCGAATCACCTTCATCCTTACCTTAATTTCAAGATTCGTATATAATTCCTTGTGATTAAAACAATACACTTAAATATAAATTAGAAATTCGGTTCTTTCAGAACCTTCAATGGTTATTATATTCCCTCATGTCTTTGTTTTATAAAAAATTCTGCATATTATGTATTAATATATATGTATGACTGACTTAGACCAACAAATAAGTTTTTGCTCCCGATTCTTCAGAATCATAGACATAATATTTAAATGAGAAAAAAGTATTCTCACTTTTATCAATGTAAGAAATTGTTTGTACCCCGTCATCATATTTTAAATAATCTTAACGTAATTTAAAAATATTTACGTTCACTTCACATAGAAAACCAAACGAAACTTTTCGAACTATATTTTTAATATTTGTCAATGAAAGCTATACTTGAAAATTATTATTCCAATTTCATATTTAAATACTTTCAAACAAGCGTTTCTACCCTCTTACGTCATTTTTTCCACATGAGTGTACATGATTCAAACCAACATACGCTTAGCTCACTTAGTTAAATAATTAATTTTAGATACAATTCCCTTAATTTTAGCCCGTTCAAAAATTGTTATAACCCCTTATGTGTAAGATATGTGTAGGCTTAAGGTACTCATAAAAAACTACGAAGAGTTTGATGAGGCTTAAATAATAGACTAATAAGTATTTCCTTTTTTTTTCTTTTTTTTTTGTAATGGCAGCCGTAGGAATGCGGTGGGATTTAGTGAGGCTCTTGAAATTTTGCTAAGAGCTGCAGGGTCCAGGAAGGCTCAGTGGTCTTACGGAAATGGATTTCTTCGTATTAGTATTTTGTGACAGTTTTAGTTAAACAGCCTTCTATTACCCTTTAAAGTAGTAAATAAATAAGTTGAAGTCTAGTTTAAGATATTAGAAAATTGCTTTTTTAGTAGCATCATTGAAAATCATTTTTAATGTTTTTAAAAAAAGCAAAGTAATAATTTTTATGACTATTGACTAAATTTTAAGTTCATTATTTTATATGTAGTTATTTTCATCAAATTTTAGCTCTGCGTACGCAGTTATTAATGTCGATAAATTGTAGTCAAAATTTAAGTTTAAAAGCTTGTCCTTCTTAAAAAATGAACTCAGCATATTTTCTAGAGTCGATTAAATTATAGGATAGCATATCCTAAATTTTTATTCATAATAAAGTTTATGCTTTCGTTGTTATTTGTACCTGCCTCGTTAGATGGCTAGGTAGGAAAGTGGGTGTGAGAATTTCAATTTTTAGTTTCAAATATTTGAACCAAGAGTTGGCAAGGCAAATGTTAATTTTTGTTCTTAGTCATTAAAGAATAGTTGTCTTTAGGCTTAACATACTCCATAAACGAAAGACCAAGTGCTTACTTATTAAGAATCTTTTACTGAATTTGTAATAGATGAAAAATAAATCGGTAAATAAATATAAAATAATTATTATCATTTTTACGATATCAATTCATTTTTATTGTTATTATAATAAATCGTGTAAGTACGGCCATTTTAAGGTACAATATTTGAACAGCGTCAAAAAAAATTAAGAAACTTGATTTCCCAATTTTGACGTATAAGTAGTGTGTCCAGTTGACGATGAATATCAACTTGCAGCTAATGTCTATTAATAATGACAATAAAACTAATGTGAGTGACGCAATCAAATGTTAAATAACTTTTTCAATAGCTTTACCGTCAGTTTATTTTTATAATATTATAATGCAACGTTTCCACCGTGTATGCATGGCCCTCTTCTGCAATATTTTTCAGAAGTGTTAAAAAAATAAGCAATTTGGAACTGCTATGACCAAATATATCTGTAAATAAGTTTTAGCTTGGCCAAAACTTGACTTAATGCAGATTTTGGCCTTACTAAGTTACAATCGTTGTTTAAATTTTAGTGAAACTGCACAGACGAATCACTGCTAGGTTAAAAATATATTTAAAGCCCAATATAACACAAGACAAGAACCTGTTTTCGGCAAAATCTTGGCTGACCACAGGTATCTACTTCATCATAGTTTTGGGATAGTTAGTTGATGTTCTTAGCTAAATTGATGCTGTATTATAAGTTAATCCAAAACTGAAATGAAACTACTAAATATTTTTAGCTAAATCTGTAATGGGTAAAAATTAATTTATGAGTCAATTCAAGCTAAGCCAAGAACTTAATATAGCCCAGCTGAAAATTTGTCATAAGTTCTTACACGAGTTCTTATGTAATTTCTTATGTAATTTCTTACATATGTTCTTATGTAAGTTCTCAAATAGGTTCTTTAAATAGAACTCATGTCAGAGCTTTTACACGAACTTACATTTGCTTATCAAACAAGAACTTACATAACATCTTATGTAATTTCTTATGGAAGTTCTTATCTAAGTTCTTATATTAGTTTGCGTATTAGTCATTTAAACGTATTTAATTGCTATCCAGATACATACATGGTGCATTTAAAAATATTTTCTGCATAAAAGCTGTTAGAATAGCTAATCAATTAGTAAATACTAAAGAAAAAGCATCTCTTACCTCCACTAATGGGATTTAAACCTGGTCCGGAGAATCTCCATTCTTACCCACATGGCCAGAGTGGATTCGATACATGGGAAAGAATTGACGTCCCTATAAGGTACATGTGATTCTAACATTGATGTTATTAAATCCTCAAGTTATTGCTCTTTACAATCTCTGATATAAGTTAAGAAAACTTTTTCCACTTTTTATTCAAATCAAATACTTGTTTTTAAACCTTATTTCATGTATAAGCTTATATTTTAAGAATTTATATAATTTTTTGCGTAACGTATAAATAAAAGAGACATTATTTTTGCTGCTGGTTTTTGATACCGACATTAAAGTATTAAAGGAAAAAAGTTGATCCTCAACTTTGTTGTAGCAATTACAACAAATTTATTACACTTTTAAAAACAGATTATTTTTCCCTTAGAATAAAAAGTATGAGTAAAGTTCAAATAAAATCCGTCAATGAAAAGTAGTAGTGAAATAAATTACTAGGTTTAGTGTCGAGAAACGCATTATCTGACTCAAAACAATGTTATATGCACATTTATAAAATGTTTATTAAGCAATGAGGTAACCAAGGTAATAAGTGTTATCCACAAAATAGAAAAATAAACATTAGTTTTAGAAGTACCTTATGAGGACGTCGATTCTTTCCAATGTATTAAATCCACTCTGGCCAAGTGGGTAAGACAGGTGACTGGAGATTTTCCGGACCAGGTTCAAATCCCCGTAGTGGAGGTAAGAGAAGCTTTTTTTCTGTATTTCCTTATTTATATTAACTATTCTAACAGCTTATATGCACGAAAAATTTAAAAATTCACGGTGTATGTATGTAGATAGATATTAAATACGTTTAAACGACTGATGCACGAACTCTTATAACAACTTTAATAAGAACTTGCATAAGAAATTACATAAGATCTTATGTAAGTTCTTATTTGATAAGCAAATGTAAGATCGTGTATAAGTTCTGACATAAGTTCTATTTAAAGAATTTATGACAACTTACATAAGAACATGTGTAAGAAATTACATAAAATGTTCCATAAGAACTTGTGTAAGAATTTATGACAAATTTTTAGCTGGGAGGCCTAGACAAGATATGATTGTTGCTAAGTTTTTGGTCAAACTACTAAATGTCAATTGCCAAACCTTTGCTAGAGTAAGAAGAATATCCAAAGCTTAATATAGAATAAGCTTAGAACTTGTCTTAGATTAAACCTAGGCCAAGCACAGGCAAAGAGGAGCCAAAATATTTTCCATAGAAGAGACTTGGTAAAACTACTTAATAATTTTGGAATGCATATAACAAGCATACGTTCTAACTATATATCTATACCCAATAATAAGTGGAGGATCATGCTAATACAAATCATACTTCTGCAGATGGTTTGCATAGCTGTCCAATGATATGACTAAATATTTCTTGAGAACACATTAAAACTGCATTATTCTACAAACATACACGCACATTCATACACACGAAGATGAAAGGTGACTTACACTAGAGTTTATACTGTTGCGACTTTGCCATACAAAATAGCATTCTTAAATTAGACTCCTTAAGTTTATAGAACTTTCTATAATACATAGTTACTTTAGAAGGTCAGTCTACACATCCCCTCTTTTTTTTTGTCGCCCACAGCCCATCTAGCTTCCCACAAAACAAGGGGAAATTTCTCTGGAAACTTAACCCAAAATAAAATGTGTGTGTACAACGTTTGCTCAAACGTATATATATATATATATATATGTTTGTAATAAGTATTCAAAGAAAAACTTTAATTAATGTTAATGTTTTATTATAAATATTCATTATAGATTAAATCTTGTGGGCGTGATACCAGAAATAAAACTGGTCATGACCTGTACAACAGTTACAGTTTTTTTATACAATTTTCACTGTCGTATTTAGATTTTCTAAAACTCGCTAAGATCAAATTCATGTAATTATGCACATTATTATTTTCTATTATTTTATCAACGTTTTTAGTTAACACCTGAATTCATTCTTGACTTTTTAATTACGTATTTATTACAATCAAAAATTCTTACAATGATTTTACTGCCATTTTTAAAACTAGAACAATTGACAAAACGTTAAATAACTATGCTTCTTTGCGAATGAGTACTAAATTTATAAAATCTGAATTCATTAATTTTGAATGTTTCCAGGAAGTACTTTTAGAAACATGGTGCCGGGTGAATACTTTTAAGCACAATGTATTGCAACTGCATAAATTGTGCTTATGCAGACTCTACGTGTTTTTAATATGTATTCTTATGACGTTGAGTTATACGAACACAAGTTACCTCTGATTAACACAAAAGTACATAAATCTTCCTGTATTTTAAAGTTGTTTTTTAGTCCATGCTGACCTGGCGCAGTATGTCCCGCCATTTTATGATCGCCCCACAAAATCACGTAAAATTCTACTTAGTTTTCGTGATTCTGAAAAAAAATGACCGCCATATTTCACCCTGCATCGCCTTGTACCACCCATTGCTGCCCTGTTATCATCCCACCAAGTTAAGACTCATATCTCTTAAAATATTTAATGCTACTTTATTTCTCTAGCATTTGACTCAAGATCAGCAACTAAAATTGCTTACTTGAAACAACTGTATTATTTTTAAGATTAGCAACTAAGATTTTTTAAAAGGAACAATAATATTTCTGTCAGCTTAAACAAAAAACATATTATATGACACTTTTGTTTGACCTACATTGCATTTAAAAGTTAGTAATTTTTAAAATATTTTAACAACATCCTAGAGGTACTGCTGCAGTGCATTGAGAGTTTTTTTTTAACTTAAGAAAAAACCTTCACTATGTTTGAAAATGAATTTGTTTGAAGGGGTTTATTGGCACACAAATCAGTTGTGATAGTCGTAAGGCTTACATGATCAAATTTCATCAAAACATAGACTTTCCTTAATTAATAAACAATATGCAAGAATATATAGATCATCGTCCTGGAAAATTGATTGTAACTTAATATTTTTAATGTCTTGTACATTTACTTCTTTAATTATTTATTTATTAACTTTTTCCTTTAGTAAACAAATACAAGGAGTGAGAAATCTTAATTCTTTATATAATTTCTGTAATGGAAGCAGTATTTACATGAGTTACGTTTGACATGAAAGATTCATAGTATTAAATACCGAAGAATTTAAATACCTATCAATTGTTAATTATAATTAATTATAATTTTCTTTATTATTTCAACAATTTATCTCTATAATTGCTGAGATACGCTCTAACTCAATAGTAACTTGTAAAAGTATTAAAATAAATTATTTTCTTTCAAAGAAAATAAACATTTATGTGTAAATAACATTACGTAGTATATTTTCTGTAAACAACTTTCCCTGACTAAACATTTTTTTTTTAAATGTACATTATTTTCCGCTTTTTGCTGAACGTTACGTACAATAGCATACAGCTATGCGTCCAAGCGCTTCCCTGGGCTAACAGTTTTTTTTATTATCCGAAAACTAAATGTGTCTCAATTAAAAACGATAATGCCAAAATTCCTTTGATAGTGTCAGGTCTTTCAATAAAATTGTAGAAAAATTATGAGGAATTAGGTTAAATAGCTTTTTAACCTCGAAAATCTCTCTAAACCTAAATGTTTCGCTCAAAATTTAGACAATTGGTCAAAATGATACACTAAAAAAGTAAACATTTCATTGCTATTGTACTGATTTATGTACAGTATGTTTATGTTTAGTTCAACCTCTTGAATTGCTTGACTTAACCTCAAATAACTAAAAATCTAAGATTTGCGATTGCAACGGATTAATTGGTGTTTAATTCAGTTATTATTTTTAATAGTGCAAAATTTTGTAATTGTTTGTTCTAAGTATTCAATGATCACGTCAGAAAAATTGTCAAAAAGTACGTAAAACAGATTTCTAACCTCAAAAAGTTGCTCTAACTTTTTATTTTATAGATAAAAAATCATAAAGTTGATTTCAATAGCTGTTTGTTATGACATTTGGAAAAATAGGAATACTATTAAGTACATTTAGTAGATTTTCTTTATGCACTCATTGCACATAAGTTAAATAAACGCAGTCGTACCGTTACCGTTTATATACCGTAAATCGTAAATACCGTTTTATTGATTGGTTATCTTCCAAATGATAATTTCAACAGTCAGCAAAATCTAATACTCTGGGGTGTGGGATTAACTCATTTAGCATTCACGTTATGTTTACTCTGTATTTTTATAATGATATAATGTGTCATAATCATTGTTTGATGCGATGTTTCATTAGCATCATGTTGGAATTTATATCTTTGCTGCGTATTGACAAGACCCAAAGAACTATCAGAGCCCAGTGTAAGATACACCTTGTTTATAAAAAGTAAGCGTACTTTACTAAATATTGTAAAATAAATATTTCTTTTAGGAAATAGTCACTATAAAACTGAAAATTAAGAAAAACAATTTAAAATACTGTTGTCCCTAGAGAAAAATGTCGCTATTTATCATTTTAGTTGAAAATAAGTTTTTTATAGCAATCTACTCCTGAGATGATATCCCGTTTTACAGTGATTGCAAAACTTATAAACAATTTTCTAATTATTCGTAATAATTGCAAAAGATAAATAATTCTTATAAGTTGTATTCTAAACACGATTAGTTTTTGTCGACTACCTCATAAATATGTACATGAACGGCCCTTAACGACTTTTTTTTCTGGTAGGGCAGAATCTGCGTATTTTGTTAATTTTTATTTTTAATACTTTTCCAATAATTTTTAAACAGTTGACATTGTATTATTTTTAAAAGCAACGAAATATTTTTTTATTATATGCATATAGTGTAACGACTTTGTTTTTATATTAAAATATAATTGCATGTAAGTCACCTGAACTACGAAGATCTTTTGATGTTCAATTTGATAATACTGCATCTGTCAAGTACTCTGCAATCTTCTGAAGCATTTCGTGTAAGAGCACCGAAATTTTCACTTCAGATGACGTAAAGTTTTTTTGGCAGACATTCTCCTTTAGCTTACCGAATTTAATCGTAGTTCGTATGATCTTTGTAAGTCACATTTTAGTTAAAAGATCATTATTTTCCATAGCTAACACATTATTTTCATTAAAAAAATTTTGTTTGGTAGATTTGGGCAACAATTTTTATAACTTTTTCATTGCAGTTGGATATTCTAAAAGCTCTTTAGTGCGCTTATACACAGTGCTTCTAACAGCTGTATCAACCTCAACGAATTTACTATTGATGGTGGGTTTGCAATCTTTTTGAGTCAACTTGATATTTTTTTTGTTTTTGTCATGTTTGTGACTAGACATTTTTCTGTATTATCTGAAGAATTTCAATATGCAATCTAATATATATATAATAGCCTATTCAATGAAAATACTACATTCAAAATGTAAATAACTTGGTTTTATTTTTAAATATATTATAAATGCTTAAAAAAAATTGATATTATACAAAGACCAGATTTGTAAAATGATTGAGTTATCGCTGTTATGTGCTTCAAACTTCTTTAGCTAATTAACCTGCTATTCCAAGTGTGTTAATAACAAATCATTGATAGATTTATTTTTTGCAGCTTAAATTAATTACGTGTTATGAAAATTTATGAAACATCTAATATTTTTCACAGTGTACCATACATCTTCAAAAGTATTGTTTTTCTATCTGTAAGAACTTTCATAGTATTCAACAACTCAAGTAAACTTGCAATACTTTTCTCAAATTTTAAATAAATACGATATTTATTGTCAATTTATAAAACTTGCATATCTAAAAAAAAAATATCTTCACGGATAAGCAATGTTGTTGTCTATTGCTCTATTAGGTTGTAGTAGATTACCTAAGTGTCTGTTACAAAATTTACAAACTACAAACTTATTGATACTTCTATAAATGATGTATATCGAAAAAGGGTCATTTCTCCCAAACAGATAACTCTCACCGTTTAGAAAATACTTTTGCCCATTCTTTAGTTCAACAAGGAATGGGCTGTTACTCCATTTCTCATAGTAAAATGGATGAATAAGCGGTTATCTGGTGACGCACAGTACAGTTGACGAATGGTCAGTCACTTGGTTAGACATAATACGACTGACGAATGGTCAGTTACTAGGTTTCGTATAATACAATTGATGAATGGTCAGTAACTCGGTTATGCATAATAAAATCGACAAATAATCAGTTACTTGCTTAAGCATAATGAAATTGCAAAACGGTCAGTAATCCAGTTACATTTTATACAATTATATTAAACCCAAGACATAAAAACTAAAATAACCCTATAACCCAAGTCTCAAAATCCCTATAATCGAAAAACATTTAACTCAGTACCCAGAGGGCAATGAGTTGTGTATTTGTTAATTATTTATTCACGTGTAGTTGAATAAAAAATTACTATTTTTTCAAAAAACAACGTCTAATGATGGTACTATCATATTTTGTATTTATTTAAAAAACAAAACAACGTTTCAGCCATTAGGACAACGTTCCGGCCCTCATCAGGTACAAAAATCTATGAGTAATAAAAATTTCTTACAATATAAATTATAGTACATTACAATTAACGCCATTTTATTTAAGTGTATAACATACTTTTGACTCTTACAAAAGCGATGTAAAATTGCAATGTAGTCAGAGTTTCAAGTTTAGTAGCTTTTATACTTTGCACATACAAAAATGATGTTATACACGCACACAATACAATCAAATAAAAATCGTAAGTAGTTTCTTGTAAGAAGCACATAAACAGTACATGTATTCCTAATACTATAAATAAAAGAGGCTCTGCACTTCATGAACATCAAGTAAATCCTCTTTCCTATTTGACTAAACGAGAGAGTTATAACAATTTTTTAATTTATCTGCATCTTGTTGTCTACTATTATAAGTATTGAAGTTATGCATACTTAACATTTCGAAAAAAGACGTTTTCTATAATTTTTTTCTATGTCTAAAGTTTTTATTTTATCAAAATTGAAGTTATACGAAAATTCAGTGCTGTATTGCGATAGTACAGATCTATCTTTTTTCTTCTTTATGCCTCTTTTGTGTTCTGCCTTTCGTAATTATAGAGCTCTCGATGTTTGAGCAACATAACAGCAGTTGAAATTTGCTTATGGAATGGTGGTACACAACATCTTTTTAATCGAGTGGCTCAGTTACATCCTATCCAAGAGAAAAAGTCGAATTTAACTCACTATTTAAACTGTATACAAAACCAATGTGAAGTTTTTTACAGTGATATTTAATATGACTGTGCAAGTGGGAAAAATATGGTAATGATAAGAAGAGTTTATAAATATTACTATTTATTTTGCGATCGTTAATCGTATTCATGTTTTTTAAGGTACGTATTCTTTTATTTACAAATGGATTAAATAATTTTTAAGGATACTTGTTAGGCAGTAAAAATTTATTATTTAATTTTAAATTATCATTAAAAAATTATTAACAAATATAATTTTTTACTTATTGCTAATAAAATTAAAATTTTCGTACATTCTAAGAATATTGGTTTTAAATATTCCCTCAAAACTATTTAAATAATTTCTTACGAAAAAGTTATTAAACAATTTAAGGTTAAATGAATGTTAAAGGTAAAATATACATACTTTTGTTACGTAACTCTTTGTAACCCTTTAACCTAGTTTAGAAGAGGGCAATCAGTGGATTATTTATTAATTTTTTTTTTTTATCTAGGATTATATAAGACATCTGTTTTACGTACTTTTAAACAATTTTTCTGTAATTATTATTAAATATTTGCAAAGCACCACTGAAAATTCTACGTTTGTTTCAATTCTAACTGAATTAAACAACATTAAATCCGTAACAGTTGCAAGACTGTAGTTATGAGTGATTTAAGGCTACGTCAAGCAATTGAAGAGGTCGAATTCAACGTACATACTGTACGTTACTCAGCGTTATAGTAATAAAATAAAAACTTTCTTATGCATAACTGTAATTTATCATGTCATTTTTTACCAACTTTTTTGATTTTTTCCAAAAAAATTGAGTTTAAGCAGTTTACACCATCAAGACATCTATTTATACAACAAACTTATTAAAAAAAAACAGTGCATACGTAATACAACAGAAAAAAAATAGAACGTCAGAATAACATCAATTTTGTTCGTATTACAATGAATAAGGAAAACATACTTTATCATTATGTATAAAACTGGTAAATTGCAGATGAAATAAATGTAAAAATTCAAAACCCAGACATAAAGGCAAAAGGCATCAGCGCAAGTAGCACAAGATTAACAAAATGTAAAAAATAAAATTTGTGCGTACTGCAAACACAGAGGGTACTATACAAACAAATCTTTCGTATTGGTGAGGGACGTAGGAAGTGGAAAATATAGGAAAGTGACAGGCACGGGCAATACAACAACGATAACCGAAATCATAAGAAAAGAAGTTCAACGACCGGAATCATTATAATAAACCTTCTAATACTTAGCACCTAATTCACAACAACGATTATATAAGGAAACCCTATAACAATGCGTGTTACAACAGACGTAATTATAACAATAGGAATGCTGATTATTCTAGAAATATCAGTAACGATTATAGCAACTGGGACTGTAGGTACGATAATTATTAAGATGACTAAAAGTATTGTAGAAGGCTACAGTTATTACTACAGAGGACCTATGAATAAAACTGATTTCGCACCCAAACAAAGAAAAAATACTTATAGTACGGACCATTTAATCTCGCAGGACGATTGTCATGCTCACCAAAAACCAAGGGGGCTCTTAGAAAAGAAGGGGAGAAAGAGCTTAAGAATAAGAGAGAGGCAGCCAAAGGAGAAAAGAAGCCATTGGCGTAGAACAAAATATTTATTGGACGTACATCTAGCAAGATAACATAGAAGAATAAATGTACGAAAAGAAAAAAAAATTAAATTAACGTTTGAAGCAGATCCCGAACAAACTCCTCAAATGGCTTAGAATAAACAGGAATTAAAAAAATATAAATTAGAACCCATGGCTCGTAAACCTTTAGCTGACTAAAATAGCATTGACGAAAATATGAATCTACCTCTCCACAGTGTAAACATGTCGAGTACAAGCAGCACACTGTGATCAGTAATTGTAAGCAGCGACAAGCTGAAATTATGAAGCTTGAAATTTTACGCCCTGGAGTACAATGTACGTTAGGGACGACTAAAACACCTTTGTGTGGTATCATAATTACACTGCATAAAGTCCCAGGTGACCTTCTGGTTAAGATGGATGGCATAATTTGCTAAGACACTTAGAAGTTACATAATGGCCTAAAAGTGCCAAAGAAAGTCATTTAGAATTGAAAGGCATCAGAATTCCACAACTAACCTCCGTATATGTGAAAATTTTCACTAAATCAAGGAAAACATGTGGATTATCCCAAAACGTTGGAGCAAACGAGGAAAAATTCTAGAAAGTCGTGATAGACTTCTGGCTATGAAACGAGATAACAGTTAGTACGTGCAATCCGTTGCCATTTCAAAATGAAATTTTGGAAAAGTTATACATGGATACCATGCAAAAACAAATAGATGGAGGTGTTTGCAAAAAATTTAAACTGTTACGAGATAAAGTTTGGAAGGAGCATAAAACGGTTAACCAATGCAAACCTCACAATAAAGCCGAGAGATTGTCAGTTTCTAAAAAAAAAGCAAAAGTACTTGAACATATTGTATGTAACTGTTGAATTAAAACAGAGTTGATCCACATAAATAAGAAGCAGTAAGAAATTTTCCTAAGCCACTAAAAGCATGAAAAATTAAGCAATTTTTCAGGTTGGCACGGTACTATTAGCATTTCAGTTAAGGTTACTCAAAAATAGCACAACCACTATTAAAACTGGAAAAAGTTGAATTGAAATGGAAAGAGCCACAGGATGGAGCGTTTACAATGTTAAAATACTCTCTATGCAGTGAGCTAGTTTCTAACAGCTCTGGATATACTTGAACACTTTGTTGTAACAACCAACGCATCGAATTAGATAATAGGCGCAATCCTTAAAAAGGGGGATACAGGAAAAGACCGTCCTTGAAATTATGCGTCAAAATGCTTAAAAAATAGTGAGCTACCCTACTAAAAAGCATTTTGTAGTTACATTTGTAATTACATTTGTAATTACACTTGTCAAGCCTTTTGTAATTCCACTTGGAATTAAACATGGGGTTTTAGAATGAAAATTCCAAGTGGAATGCCAAGTGTAATTCCAAGTGAAATTACAAATAACGATTGGAGATTAATTTTTTTTCTTTTTTAAATAGTTTATAATAGAATGGTACATAGCGTAATGGCCATTACAGGGGTTATCATCCGTATAGTAACACTAAAAGAGGACGATTAAAGTATTTTTTCACGATCTTAGAGAAAATAGAATTTTCTATTTTTTTTCAAGTTTTCTCAAAATGAACTAAATCTCCCTGTTTCAGTGTTACTTTACTGATGGTCACACTAATTATGGCCATTACGCTGCGTACGATTCTATTTTAAACTATTTTAAAAAGAAAAAAAATTCATCTCCAGTTGTTATTTGTAATTCTACTTGGAATAACACTTGGCATTCCACTTGAAATTTCCATTCTAAAACCCTGTGTGTAATTCCAAGTGGAATTCCTAGTAGCACTACAAATGGCTTGACAAGTGTTATTACAAAAGTAATTACAAATGTAATTACAAAATATTTTTCAGTAGTGTATACACTATCCCTTATACAATGAAGAGCTGTTGGCGAAAGTGTTCGAAAAACAACAACTATGGCCATATATTTTTGGATGAAAATTTACCGAAGTTTCAGAACATAAGCCTCTAAAACATTAAAATACATGAAAAAAGCCTCTTATACGGCTTAACAGACTAAAAGTGAAACTACGAAGCTACGAATTTAATGTCATACATTGAAGTGGAATCCTAAATAAAGCGCTGAATATGCTCTCTCAAAATCCAACACTAACGAGAGAAAAAGTGAAATTGAACTGCCACGCCAGGATTTATACTAGCTGGCTGACGAACAATACAATGAAGGACTGTCTACTAGCTATAGACTGCCAGCGTGGTCATTCAAAATGTACGCAACTCCTAGAAAGAGAATCCAAGGTAAGCTAAAGGAAGGAAGCATTAATTGCTCAGATTCAAAGAACCTAAATCAGAAAGTTTGAAAGAAAAAACGATGTAACAAGCGATAAGCTGGCATACACGAGTAAGACCAAAATTCTGCATAAATACATCATACTTGCAAGCACGCCATTAACAGAGCAAAAAAGAATGTGAGAATGACATAAGAAAACTCGCAAGTGGTAGCTGAATACACTGCATAGGAAACTTCTAGAGTTTTTAAATACACACGAGAAATAGAAAAATTTGGAAGAGCTGATAATATCACACTGCGACACACCATCAGCAGTAAGGGATACCACACGGAAAAAAACACTGTAGAAAAACACTAGCAATACCAACAAGCACAGGCAAGCTTAGCAGCAGAAGTGTCCGAAAAGAAAGAGAGAACCCTGGATCTAATAAGTACGCCAGAGATAACGAATGTGGGTGCAGGTATACCAAGCAAAAACAAGGACAATATGATAAAGAGCGATCGAGGGGATCACGCCCAATATTTCATGCATGAGAATAACAAGTAGTAGCAAAATATACTGAGTAAGCTCGAATCAAGCTGACCAACGTATTATTCCTGAAAAAAAATCCACAGTGGATATAGTACATGAGTTACCAGAATAATGAAGCAATCCTGCTACTGAAACATCACACAGTACCATTAGTAAGTATCAATACTATCATGGCAGAAGATATACGCACTAGTGTGAGAAAGAAAGCATAGCCCGAGTAACAACGATGTATCATTTAAAAGTTAAAAAAACCAACAAATTTTCAACTAAAAATACTAAAAAAATTGTCTACAAATTTTTCTTCCTGGAATACACACGGTTTAAAATAAAAAAAAGGAGCAAATATTTGTTGTAGTTATAAAATCATTGTAAATTATTATCAGATAAAAAATACATCTCAAGTATGATTTAATACTGTACGCAACCAACATATCCCTAATAGATGTTGAAAATACATATCGTGCTTAGAGATGTATATATGTATAGAGATAACTTAATGTAGTAAAGTATGTTGTGTGTACATATGAGGCAGAATGCAGTGAGTTAGCTATAAACTGAGATAGGAGTCGCTTGCGTGCGACTATACCGTGCGCATGTATGAAAATATGTACTTGTATAGGTATAAGCAACGAGAGAAGCCTCCCTGTTTGTCTGCAATAGTTCACTTACTTTGCTTAAGTAAGACGGTTAGTCAAGCTGTTAAATCTACTTACACATAAAATGAGCAAAGCAAGTCCTTTTTGCCGTGGCTCTTTTAGCTTCGACTTAAGCAAGTCTCAGTTTGTACGGACATCATTTATTCAGTACATGACTCATTAAACTTCATAAGTAGTTAATCTACACTTGCGTTTCTATCGGTTTGTAATATAATCGATCATGTGATTTTCACATTTACTAAATAACTTGTACATCAAACTTTTTATATCGTTGAATATATTTAAAATTAAACTGTATTTCATAGTTACAAAAGTGAGTGTGTGCAAGATCAGTAATTCTCCTAAGCTTTGTGTTATAGTTCCTAATTACTACTTCCTCAGCTCTCTTCAGCTTGAGCACTCTTTTCTTTATTCATAAAGCTCAGTATAGTTCTAGATCCTTAGACATTTGGTCCTTAGAGCCGGATCAGGAGCGAGTAGCAAGATCCGGTGCTGGCACGAGGTTGTGCCAACTGCTAAACAATCTTAGCCTTCTCAATTTTGGCCTACTTCTTTGTCTTAAGCCTTTTTTTAAGCAACAAAGTGGACATAAACAGTACACCACACAATGGTTCCAACTTTTATTTTTATGTTTCAAACCAGCTACAGCCTACGATGCTGAGCCGATTAACAAATTTTTTTTCTACGAAGTCTTAAGGAGATTTCCAACAACTATCTAGGTCCTTTTTTAAGATACACTTCTATAAGTGCGTTATGCGTGGGGCTATATCAACGATTTGAAGTTTTGACCTTGAGAAAAAGTGTGACAGAAGTGGTGTTTGTTTGATTCTCCCCCTTTGCCCCGCCCCTCGTGACGTACTTCCGATCTCCAGTACTACACCACGCAACGTCATGTCACCACACTACACAACATTATCTTACCACATCACACGACACGTTGTGAATTTTAGTTACTTTTTCTTTTAACCAATTTCTAAAAAAATAAAAAAAGATAGATTCCAAAGACATTTGAACCCCCAACCTCCTACGTTCTGGCTACGGCCCTTACCTTCTCTGCTATGAGCAGACAGAACAGTGGAAAATCGATTACTTCACGTTATTTTACGGTTTGTAACTTGTTTTTAATAGAAATTCGTATTTAATGTCCATTTATTTCTTTGGTTTAGTTATCAGTTAAATAAATGAGCAATAAACTTAATAAAATGATTTTCTTTCATGTTGTTTAAAAAAACTTGAAAATTATTGTATTGAAACAGAGTTTCCTTCTAATTCATCACTAAATATTAATTCTTACTTATTCAGTTTGTTACTTTTACAATACATAAATAATTTTTTATACAATTATTTCATATCTTTTCAATATTTTAAAAACTACAGAAAATTTTTTTGTACTGTACAAGTACTATAGTAAACTTTTATTGTATTTTATTTTTTTACCACTTTTTTATTCGTGATTAAAGTGATTTTTTGATTCAATATTCATGCATATGGCTACATGTTACATATCCACTTTTTTTAAATGTATCATGTATAAAGTAACTGTACACTCAAATGAGCTGCAATTTTTATGGGTATTTCTTATACAATTTAGTATACGTCTGACATTTAAATAATATCCGTCAAAAAACCTATGTGTGATGAACGTCCTGAAAGGACATTCACTGGCATGTAATACTACCCTATGGAAGACATCTATACTACAGGATGGTTTTTCTCAATTTTCTACATACAATTATATTTTGGGTATTAAAAATCGACAAGAAATAAGTATAGAACCGTATGTGATGGATGTAAGCGTGAAGTTACAGATGTAATCAGCGTAGGCAGTAGGAAGTTGTTCTAAAATAGTCAGAAGATTTAATGAAAGGGCACAGTCTCGTACTGGCCAGACTATAAATTATTTTTGTTGGATTGTACCAAAATATATTGCTTATAATTGTTTAGTTATTAAACATTAAAATACTTATTTTGATAGAAAGTAAATTAGTATTTATAATTATATTGTCTGCCATATAGTTTCATAGAAGTATAACTTTTTATTTGGGTACCCAAGCACCTACTGTCCACTGGTAATTTTTTTTTTACTTTTTATACTTAAGATTTTATATTTTATTTTTTTGTATTGTGCCGTAATACATTTTTTATAATCGTTATTTTATTAAATATTAATTTAAATTACACCCCATCAACATAGGTATGCTCATTCCCACGATAATTGCACCACCTTTGTACACAATATTGTTTCAGAAAAGGTATTCTTATACTCAAAATTATATTGTTTGCCATATAATTTTATAGAAGTATATTTTTATACTTGGGTACTGAAGCTCCTACTTTCTGCTGGTTATATATATTTTTTTTTTTTTTTCATTTATGACTTAACCTGGAATGTTAAAAAACTATGTAATACTGTTTTGTAAATCTAAACCAACACTAACACAACTTTTTTCAATAACCCAACCTCAAATGGAAAAAATCTAAGTTTGTGCAATTAGTCAGATCATTAAATAATATAAGAATTAAAAAAAATTGTTACTAACAGTTAGATCCATACGAATGTTTTTAACCTAATATCTGTAAACATAAGCAATTATTTTATATTCTGTAGATTATGTTATTTGAAGAAATCGAAAATTTCGTAATAATAACGACTGGATACGATTTCATATATTCAAAATGGAAGAACACTATTTTTGATAGTATAATTAATCTTATTGAATAATGTTAATTATAATTCTATAATAGGGCACATAACTTAAACTTTAATATTCTAAAATTAGATTTAACAATTAAGTACGATCATTATTTTTTTTAATCGAAAATAAATTTTAACATTATTTGGAGTCAAACCTTATCAATTGGATTACAGATCCATGTATGAAAGGTTATTTTTTATATGTCTTAAATTGTGTTACTTAAAGAATTAAAAATTAAGCAACATGAATAACTAAATTTGGTATCGTAATTCTTAAACAAAATGAAAACTATTTTTGGTGATTCATGATCATAATTTTTTCTCTTATTTACCAATATATCATTGGGTACACTTATAACTTAACCTCAAAATAGCAATAAACGAGGTTTCTAGATGCTTAAACTGGCACTTTTAAATATAACCATTATTTTAACAGTTTCTAAGAAGCCTACAAAATGATTTTTACGTTTTTTTTAAAGAATGATATTTTTTACTGTATTTATAATTTTGTTTGTTAAATAGTGACTTACAAGCACAAAATTTAATCCTACAAATACACCATCATGCCCTAAATAATATTTGAAAAAAGCATAACTAAAATTTTTTATATTCACTAATTACTACACAAAATTATTGCTTAATAAGCTTCGTTATCCGTTTTGTGAAAAATAATTATAAGAACTTATTATTGATAATAATGTTATTATAAGTCGATGGGTAAGTGTTTTGTTAAATTAAGTCAAATTATTATATATTGACTTGTATCTTGCATCTAAATTGTGCTATCTATTTTTTTTTTTACTTTATAGAAACGTCGCGCTTATTTTTGTAGTGAAAATCGTTGGAGTTTAAAAAACTTTGTCAATTTAAAATTACAAAGCAGTGAAAAAAGTTATCCGCTTCGGCCAGGAGTCGAACTTGGGATAATACATACCCATCGATTAATAATATCAATATCTATGATATCGGGCCACAAAATAGCCACGGAGACAATGGCACTTATCCAACGAAAACGACTATTGTCATCATAGACAATCAAATTCCACCAAGTTGTGTACCATTTTCTCTAATGATTAACATCTGCTGAGGATCCCACACCTGGTTTTTTAAATACAGAATTCAGAAATTGATAAGATGTTAGCATTGAAAATTATTTATGAGTAACAGCGATTATAGCATCGTATAAGATTAGAGAATATACTCACCTTTTTACAACAGTAGAAAAAGAGAATGTTTTACTGAAAGTAACAGATTCAAACATGATAAACTTATTCTTCATCACTACTGTATCCTTATACAAGAAAAGGCTCACAGTTATGCAGTCGTCTGAATAAGAAAAGATCGGATAAGTGATAAGCATACAGTGATTAAAGAGTAAAAAACCGTTTTTAAGAATTTAAATAACTTTTCACATTTAAGAATGAAATCAAAGTAGGAAATTATTAGGAAACAACATAAGCTATATAGGCTCGTGTTTGGTGACTGTTGTAAGGATGCTAACAGTGTTATGATGTAAAATCCAGTTAAGAAGATTATACAAAATTATTTAGCACCAGTGAGCTCCCAAGTAGCAGAACTTGGGACAGTAGCTGATTGGCTGTCACGACCTACAAGATTAACACAGGATTCTACTTGTTGTTTGTTGCAAAGTATATATATAGGTGGATGTGTACTTTACGACTCTTTACGAGGAGTTGACTGCAGAACTTGCAATGCTGCCAACATGACAACGCAGAAAATTCTGAATCATTAAGGCGGTAAATTTGAATATAAATATGCGGTCAGTAATTCTTCTGTCGGTACTTTATAAAATTTGTTTATTTTTAACACAGCCATTACCGAACTATTACTGAGGGTGAACCATGGGTGAACAGGAAAAAAAAGTTTTACAGGTGGAGGTGGAGTTTTTTTTGGATTCGTTATTAACATTCAAATTTACCGCATTAGTGATTTTGAATTTGCCGCGCTGTAAAAGATTGGTAGCACTTTAAGTTCCAAAGCTAACTTTTCGTAAGGAGTCGTAAACTACACTTTTACCTACATAGATATGCCTTGTAGATTTTGCAACAAACAGTGGCGGTTCTGCGGCTCACTCCCTTGAACCTCACTATTTAGCACAAAAATATAGCAAGGGGCTTTTACTGGTATGCGCAAGATTGGAGTAACGGAATCATCAGTGACTTTGTAACTTACTTATTAGACCAAGAACTGATGCCCAAGGGTGGTTGAAAATTTAAACCAGCCGTTACTCTCATCAGAGTTAAGAGACCTATGTAGTGATTTGGTAAGATTCGGTATATTTTTGTCATATTTAATTCTGGTCAAAATGTTTGTTAATATTAAAGTGGTGCAAGATGGTCTATTTTATAAGCCAGCTGAAACGTGTACTAATAGGTAGAAATAAAAAAGTCAACACGTAAAAGTGTTATTTGCGGCAAGATTAGAATTTATCTTTTACTAAAAAATCGACCTTCAAAAAAATGAGCCCCCTAAAAAAATTTAAATCCCAGCCACAACTTTCCCAGTTTATTTTTTTTTTAAGTAGTTTATGTCCAAAATCAAATTCTGGCAGTTTTCAGATTCAATACAGGTGAGAAAATGACTTTTCCATACCGATCATTTAGCGCTCATCTATTACTAATCTTACCTATAATGTTTATCGAAGATAATAGATAAGACGTGGTAGATAAGATTACAGATACGATTACAATATCTATATTTTTGGAGGTAGATTTTTTGATAAAAGGTGAAGTCTAATCTTGCCACACATGGTACTACCATGTGAAATCTTTTGTATTGTCTATCCATTGGCTGAAGTTGCGGCTGGTTTATAAGATAGATTACATAGTACTACTTGAATACCAATAAAGCTCCTCACCAGAATAAAATATGGCAAAAATATTTCAAATCTCTACAAATCATAATGTTCCATACCTGATAAATTTCACTTAAGATCACATCTGAGATCTCAGCTAACATTTATTAAAAAATATTTATCCTTCAGAAGAAGAATTGAAAATTGATTTAACGGTATTCAAAGTTGACCCGTTGTCATTTCAATGTCGGTATGGTACTTAGAAGAAAACATTTATAAAAAAAATTTATGTCCATTTTCTAAAAATGAGATAAATTTCTTTAAGTCTCAGGTGCTTTCTCAGACGAGAAATCAGATAAGATCTTACCTGAGACTTGAAGATATTTATCTCATTTTTGAGTAATAACTGAAAACATTACTTCAGTAATATTTTATTTCTATAGTTAGTTTACAAGATAATCTGGCACTTTTGCTTCACTGTAAATTTGTGATTAGTTATTGCAAACACATTAGTTGTAAGAACTCATCTAAATAATTGTAATCTATTAATACCCTTACTATAGACGCACTGATCTAAGTATTCTTCAATAAAATCATAAAATCGCCTTAAAAATATCGTTGTGGAAATTCTCAATGAACTTGTACCTATAAAACACATGAAATCCATGTTTAACCCAGGTGGAGTTCACGTGTAATGTTTAAGTGACATTTTGTCTTATTTGTACATTAAATGATTATGTAGAATATTCATACGAATAAGCCAGTGGACAGTGGGTGCTTGGGCTCCCAAGTAAGAAGGTATACTATTATAAAATTATATTGTAAATAATATGATTATCAATATAAGTATACCTGGTATGAAGCGATATTATGTGCAAAAGTGGTGCAATTGTCGTTAGAATGAGTATAGTTACGTTAGTTGAGTGTGGTTGTAATAAATATTTTAACATCTAATAACAGAACAATTATAAACAATATTTTATGCCACAGTACAGTATAAGCAATATGGCAGCTAGCCAGTACAAAACTGTCCTGTTTCATCGAATTTTCCGATGGTTTTAAAAAATCTTCCTAAGTAAATAAGAAATACCCGTATAAAACAGAAAATCGTTCAACTATACCCTTTTTTACAGGTTTAATTTAAAGAATTTTTAATGTATTATGTAACCTTATGAAAAAATCACTTTAAATTGTATTTATAAGATCTGGATGAAGCTCTAATTTTTTTGTTTGTATGAAAAATTACTATTAGATAAACCTGTTTCATTTGCAAATAAATCTATAATTTTTTTTTCTTTTTTTTTCATTAACACAAAAAAAGGGCCAAGTATGCGTAAGAGCATGTATGTAAGTTTATTCTTATGAGAAAAATAATTTCCAGCGTTGTAGCATATACTAGCCCTCCTTCCACCTCTCGGAATTTTGTTCTCAGTTACAAAGTTCTTAGTTACACATTGTGAAAGAAGAAAGAGCAATAATAATAAACTATTTTATCTATTCAGTACGAAAATTTTTTTTTTCCATTACAAAAGATCTGAAAAAATGTCAAAAAATTGTTTAAACAATTATGTATTTATTTTTAAAGTAACACATTAATCATCAATAAATAAATGGCTCAAATTTTTAAGAAAAACGTGTACCAAACAAATATATTTTATTAAATAACTTGTTTATTTAATGTAAAATGAAACCAAAAGAATGAATCTACAATAAATAAAAATTTACATTGGAAATACGTCATAAGCTGTAAGATAAATAAAGTAATCGGTTTTCCTATGTTGGGCTTGCTCATAGCAGAGTAGGTAAAGGGCTTGTCTAATGTGCATGGAGTTGGGGGTTCAAATCTCTTTGGAATCTTTTTTTTTTTTTTTAGAAATTGGTTAAAAGAAAAAATAAGTGAAATTCAAAATGTGTCGTGTGGTGTGGTAAGATAATGTTGTGTAGTATGGTGATATAACGTTGTGTGGTGTAGTACTGGAGACTGGAAGTACGTCAAGAGGGGCAAGGCGAAGGGGGAGAATCAAAGCAAAATCCACTTCCATTACACTTTCTTTCAAGGTTGCCAATCTGAAATTGTTGATTTACTCTGTAGGGCAGAACGCGCCTATAGAAGTATAACTTAAAAATATTTACGTTAAATTTTTATGTTACCTTTGTACATAAAATTCGCACGTGGAACTCGGCATTTACATATAACGTAAAAAATCCATGTATAACTGTTATAACGGTTGAAATTTATGCGTAGACTTCTTGCATGAAAATCCTACTAAGAAAATTTTTAAATTTACAACTTAAGAAGAATTTCGACATGAATTGCACATCTTAAACTTTCACGTAAAAAATCTGCATGGAAATTTAACAAAAAGATTCAAAAGAAATGCGATTCAGTAAAAAGGATTTACGTATAATAATAAGTGATTATAATAAATATTAGTTATGTTTTTTAAAATATTTTGTTAAAGTCACGATAGTATAATTGTATCATTTTATTCCTTGCTTGTGAATTACGATTCAAAAAATGAGAATTATAAACACAGTAAGAAATATCATACTGTAGAAAACATGTGAAAACCAGTTTTTAGGATTCTTAATAATTGTTGAAATAATTGTTATATTCAAACATGCTAGTTAAACCATTTAAAAATCTCGTTTCTTTCTATTTTGAGATTACGTTATAAGTGTACCTTATAAAACAATGGTTTATGTAAGAACACATTATTTTTATTAATCACTGAAAAAAGTTCTTATTTTGTTTAAGAACTACAATACCAAACAAAGTTATTCATGTTGCTTAGTTTTTGATTTTTTTTAAGTACATAACCTAAAATATTCAAAAAATAACCTCTTATACATGGATCCTTAATCCAATTAGTAGAATTTAAGTCAGAATAATGTTAAAATTTTCTTTTTATTTAAAAAAAATAATGATCGTACTATCATCATTCGATCTAATTTTAGAGTATTTAAGGTAAAGTTGTGGTCCCTATCATAAAATACTAGTCAACATAATTTAATGAGATTAATTAAGTCATCAAAGATAGTACCTTTCCATTTCAAATTCAGAAAATCGTATCAAGTCATTGTTATTACGAAGTCTTTAGTTTGTTCAAATAACATAACCTACAAAATTACAAAATAATTATTTTTGTTTACAGATATAAAGTAACAAAGATTTTTGTAAACTGTTCATAAATTTTTTTAAAATTTTTTATATTATTTACTGGTTGAGCTATCTGCACAAACTCTGATTTTTGTTAGGGTGTCAGTTTTCGAAAAAAAAAATAGGAGATATAAGTAAATATGGGTAATCAATACTAAAAAAGATTGTATCCGTGTCGTTGTGAATCAACAAAACCGTATTGCATAGATAATTTTACTAATATTGCGGTTTTTTTCTTACACCACCTGAAAGTGTGGAAATCATCTAGGTTTATTCATGAATTGAAAAAAAGCCAAAATAAAAATAAGGGCCTAGACAAGTTGTTAGAAATTCTCTCAAGATCACGTAGAGGGAAAAATTTCTAAATCAGTGCAGAAGTGTCAGAATTAGCTGGTTTTAAATGAAAAAAAAAAAATCTTCGATAAGTTCAAATAACACAACCTACAGAATATACAAAAGTTGTCTCCATTTATAGATACTAAGCAAAATGCGGTTTTGTTATTCTAACTGATAATAATAATAATTTTTTCTTAATTTTCAAATAAGTAAATAATCTAACTATTTTGAAAACTTTGATTCTTACCATTTAAGCTTAGGTTATAAGTCCCCGAAAACAATAGTTGATATAAGTTAATATTGTTACTGTAAAATTAAAAAGATTGTGTCTGTGTCTTTTCAAATCTATGAAACTGTATTTCATTGATAATTTAACGGACATTCCTCTTCTTTTTACATAACCTCTGTTCAATAATTAATCGTAAAAATATAACTTTATCATTCTGTTAAAGCTAGATGTTTGGGGATTTGGGTCTCACGCTCCCTGACGTGCTATGAAACACGGGGACTGTCCAACTATTTATAAGTATATCGAAGAAAAAAAAGAGTGTAAGGCTCCGTTAAATGTATGTGTCAACGAACCTTTTCCTTTTGCCAGTTTTGTTCTATATAATTCTTCAGTTCCACTTCGTTTGATATTGTTAATTTTATTTGGTTCTATTTATAAAATTTTTTGCAATTTCTAGTATATTATTCTTTTTATTCAGTGGAACAATAAATGACAATGAATTAACAAAACAATTATAACAACTTAGATTAAAATGTTGAACTTATATTTAAGGACCTCACTCGATGAGCAGTAAAAAACTATTAACTAAAATGCCACGCAATTTTTTCTTAATGCACCTTGCGCAAAGCTTTACTTACAATTTTTTTATCTTACGTGTTATATGAGGATGGTGCTTGCTGTCTTTCGTGCTTTGACTTAGTGGCTCGCTTTAGTTGTCACTTGATACGTTCAAGAGCCACGAAAAACCAAGACAGCTTTGTTAGGTGACGACTTTCGTTAAGTATGACTCTTTTAAGAGTCTTCAAATTTCATCATTGAGGGAATGAATATAATATAAAGCAGGATATAATAAAAATTTATTTATTTATGTAAGTTAGCTTATGGTTTGTTAGAAAAATAATCATCTTGTATACCGGGCTAATATTTAAAGAAGTCCATCATGTTTTTAGTGTTCAAAGGTTTCTTTATGAGGACATGAACTTTCCTACTTGTGCGTTTAACTTGTACAAAGTGAACAATACGTATTTCTTTATCTTCATCGCATGCTTTGATAGTGGCATTTGTATATAATCTAGACGGTAGAGGTCTAGATATGGGTGTTTGCCACTGATTGAGGCTTGTTTTGTCGTAGGTACATTGCAGAGTGTTTCAGTCGCAAACGCTTTAGAAGTACCAATATAGGCATCTCCTCGCTCACGGTATTAATCGGTATCAATTGGAGACCCATCATCAATGATGTAGCTGCATCGGCGGCATCTGATGGTGTATAGTACATGGCCTCGTAGTTTATGTATGGAGCAATACAGGACTGCTCTTGTAAGGCTTAAACCGTGCCGTATCGTGGTAGCAACTGTTTTAGTTTTAGCTGGCTTAACGGGCCCTTTATATTAGCTTTGGAGAATGTCTATTGGAAATGGTGTCCATTATCTTGGCCACTTTATGTAATCTATAAGTGTAAGTATGATAGGTATTATAATGATTATTGATTGATACTTCATATGGATAAGTACTGATGTAGTTTATTTCGAGCTAATAATAATTGTTATAATTTGTAGGTTATATGTAGAATGTAAACATAAAAATATGAAAATGAAATTATGTTGACGGGACGGTTGAATCATGGGCAGAGAATATATGGATAGATACAATCAGTACTTATTATGCTATGTTAAAATATTTTCGGATTCAGAATACAATGGAATAAGTAATATTCATACATGCTGAAGCCTAATATGAGAGAAAACTTGACAATAGGGTTACATGTAACCAAGTCATATAAAATAACATTTTTATTGCAAAGCATTTTTTTTTTTTTTTTTTTTGATTAAATTAGATAATAAAGTACACTTTTAAAAATAAAAAAAATTATATAATAGTAATTAACTAAGCACAAATTCGCTTATTAGTTTTGAAGAGCTTGAAATTAGGTCCTTAGAATTAACCAACGTATTTTCTTGACATAGGATGTAGCTAGTTGAATGGTAGAGTTAAACCATTGGGTTCATATTCTGCTACTGTTGATTTTATCTCGTAAATCGATGATTTTGGCAAAAGTTAGCTTTGTTTTTGAAGTTTGTGTACATCGTGGTCTTTTGCATATAACGAGATGTCTCTGATATGTGACTAACTCAATTTGTTGTTGATATAAAAGATGAATAAATTTCTTGTTTATTTTGTGTTTTATACTCCTTTTAATTGGTTTGGCGTATCTCACGCGATACTTGGGTTTATCGTTACGCAACGCTAGACTAGCGCTTCCAGGATCCATATATTTTACACATCTGAGGGATAATTTTTCCCATTGATCTCTAATAGCATAACAATATTATAGGGTACCAAATTAAGAGAAGTGACTCATAAAATCTTTTTTCCCTTTTGTTTCTTCTATATTCCATGGTAAAATACACATAACTTTTTTGGCATCGATGTTTGGTTGAGCATTGTTGTTCTTTGTCAATGTTGGTGAAGAAATCTTTTGAGCTTAAAAAATTATGGATTTTACTTTAAACTAAAAAATGTCTGAGCTTCCTCTTCCATTTTAAGTGTTCTATCAGGTTTTTTATTAAATGAATCACTATCGTAAATGATGGTTATTGTTCGATGTGTAGAATTATGTAAGTCCGAAAATGTTTGAGTTTCCTTGATGTTTTTTTAAAATCTTTTATTGTTTAATAACCTTATGTAAACGATGATTCACGTTGACTCTAGTCTTAATTGTAATCTTACAGTCAAGGTTCATCGTGCAGCCTGGATGGAAAATAGTATCAAATTACTATTGATTTATAAATCCAATTTTAATTTTTGGGGTGTATGGCGTGGAAGTATCAAACATCGTATTTTCATGATAGGACTAGTTTTAAATAATAAAGGTAATTTGTTGTTTTCTTCAATTCTGACGTAAATTTCAGTTGGTTCGTGTTCTTTTGGTTCTTGTTTTATAGTTACTCGAAGTTCTGTATTTGGTGAGTTGATGGTGTCTGTTATAAATTTTTTCGAGACACCAGGTTTCATTGTCTGCTTTAAACAGCCTCTTGCTTTGCTGATGAGTATTGTTATTCTAATTATAGTAATAATAGCTTTAATAACGTTACGTTTAAAAATAAAAAAAGAAGTTTGTTTCTCGTCCAATTTTTGGGTTAGTATTTTCTCCATTTGATTTATTATATTCTGTACATTTAATTCTTTATCTGTCCATGCTTGTATATAAAAGTTTAGTTCTTGAATTAATTTAACAGCGTCATGGAAGGCATTAGCGACCTTTAAAGGTTCATGTAATACGGTTACGTTTAAGCTCACTTCTAGTTAGAAGGTAAATTGTATCTGAGTGATGATCTTATATTCACTTGTTAAAGTTAGTTTTTGGGTTTTTCCGTACACCCTTCATTCAGTAGTAAGAGACTTATATCTCTTACTATTTTCAGGTCGTAATGGTATAAGAATTTAACATTCGTTCATAAAGTAGGGTTTTTTAACGGTTCCATAGCAAATGTAGCATGTCTGTCGCATAAAAATGTTCTAGGCACACAGTAAACTAATGTTAGATTTTGTATGAGTTATAAATTATACAGTGTAGTTAACGAACATTATACACTATTTAGTGTTATTTTCAATTTACTGATGGTATCAATAGAAACTTTATAAAAACATTTAATAAGAGTATCAGTAAGTACTAGAGGTTCTCCCGTTTTTACCCGTTCGATCTTGTTTTCTTGATACTTACTGCATTGTTGGACGTAATTAAGAATATTATTACTTATGCCTGGCCAAAAAAATCGTTTTTTTTATTTTCCAATAAGTCGTGTAGTGTTTGTGTTATTTAATTACGATCTTTAATTTTCAGAAAATCAACCTTACCGTATCAGACATTAATTTGTATAGATATTTTGTCAAATGTTGTTAACAACATTTCTGTTAGCAATCCAGATTCTCATTCGTCTGTAAGATCTTTCCTTGTTAAAATTTAGAATGTCTTAAAATTTTGTCTCCATAATATTTTCCTGAGTGATTTGAAAGCCTTTGTAAAACTTTCTGACATTAACGAATCGGTAGGTGTTCCACATAATGATTGACAGTACTTTATCTCCTTTATGAGATGTTACTAATATTTGGCAAACTTTTGGTTTCTTTGATTTTAAATAATAAAAGTCCAGTGCACCTATCAATCTCAACAGTCTTGAGACAGACGCGTGCAGACGTGACTGGTTGACAATCTTGGGTAGTAAAATGAACCATATTGTCTCTTTTGCATGTAAGGCGATGTATAGTGGTAATAACATTGTTTATTAGCTCAGCTCTATTTGTGCTCTTATTGTTGTCAGTACTACTCCCACTATCACTAAGACTTACGTACACCTTACCATAGTGTTTTTGGTGTCGATCAATTGGTTGAAAGATGTATCAGTCTGATAGTAGTATGAAATCAGTTGCAATACTTCAACTCAATGATTTATTTTCATTGCAGTTTGTTTGCTTGTTTATTTGTTGTTGTTTCAATTTAAGTTGTCCAGGGTTTCTTCTGTTATGTGTTTCAAGTCTGGTGCTTTATATAATCTATTTTTTGCAGTAATGAAAGTACTTGTATCCGTCGGTGTACTAAAACTTAAAGGTTTATTTTTCTGAATAAGAGGAATAATTAATAGTTTCCCACTCGTCATACATTTTCTAAAAATTTCATCTTCATCAAATAGGGGTGCAAAGCCTGTTATACACCTTGGTAAATCTGCAATTTTCTTATCCAATACAGAATCATAAAAATCATTGGGATTGTAGGTGTGTATTTTAATTAATAAGTCCCAAATTTCGTAATTCAGCTTATATTCATCAGAAAATCTAGTGACTGCTAAACAATTGGATCAGCTTACTCGGATTCATCATCATTGTTCGACTTGTCCAAATATTCTTGAAGGCTTTGGTTAGACTTTTTGTTAACTCTCATATTTTCTCATAAGTTACGTTATCAATATAACTTGTCGTAGTTTTAGGTTCGTCTTAAAAATCGTTGTCGTTTGAACTTTCACAAAGTAAAATGACTGTCATGGAGATTTCAGTATTTTTCGCATCTAAGTCTCAGCCAGTTATCTGTAATTAAGTCTACTTCTCTCCATTTCAGTCAATTCTTGCCGTAATCCACTTCATCTAGGGTCATACTCGTGTAATTGTGTACCTCTCTCTCACGATTTTTCAGTGTCACTTGGATCGTTCTCGGAAAACATACTTGTCCTTGACAACGCACCAAGGTAAATTATATCTCTGACTGGTAACTGTGGCATTTCCTCATTTGTGGAACTACTGGGATTCCTTCCGGTGGTTTCTGTATTCGTATCGTTAGCGTGTAATGTTGAGGCTATTGATTTCTGAAAATTTACTTTTAATAAGCTAAAATTTTTTAATGCATTTTTAGTGACGTTTCTTTACATACTCGATTGAGATGCAGATAATGTCCATTGTTGTGGGAATGTTTTTGTTTGAGTCCTTTTAGCAATTACACTATCATCTAACTTTGGCCCTTCCATGTTTGTTTTCAAACTAAGAGGTCGTCCAAGGCCTCTGTCCAATTTAGATACATTTGTTCCTGATTTGGTCATGCTTTTAGATTTTGTCACATCCACTGTCTTCTTTGAGGTTGTTGGCAATGCCTTAAGTTTAAAGGTTGTTCAGTTAAATTTTCTTACTCTTTCTTTTTATGACTTTGTAATTCTGTTTTCCTCTTTTCCTCTATTCTTTTTGATCTATCATTATAACTCTTAATAATGGTAATTCGTTTCTTATATTGTTTTTTGCATACAAAAATGGTCCTACTCGATTTTTAGATAATGCATTAGCATTGGTGTTGACTTTTCTTGGCTTGTATTTGAAAGTGTATACATAATCGGTGAAATTAAACATCCAGCACATTAAACGCTACTCTGGGTATTTTTTTTTTGTTTGCATCCGATTCAATGGCTTATGAATGATTTTATTTCCTTCTTAATACCAATGGAAACGATGCATTGCGTATAGAGCAGCTAGGCATTTTTTTCAGTCGTGGAATAATTTATTTCAGCTTTGTTTGGAGTTCTTGAAAGATTGGCAACAGGATGGTGTAACGCATCTTTTCCTTAAATTAATACCGCTCTAATAGCATCGTCAGATGCATCTGTTGTTAACTTAAATAATTTACTAAAGTCGGGAAATTGGAAAATAGGCTCAAGAGCTTGACATAGATAGTCTCGTAAAATTTGAAACTCTTTTCTGGCACTGCGGTCCATTAACATTTTTCTCTGTTCTACAATACATTCGATAATGGCTAATGTATTTTGGTATATTTCCTGATAAAACGTCATAAGTATCCTGCTGCTCCTAAGAACTGTTTTATATTATTCATCGTTTTTTGTTGAGGAAGTTCTTTTACAGCTTGTATCATTTGAAGGTATGATTTTATTCCTTGTTGACTCACTATAAAACCTAGAAATATTACTCTTCTTCGTAAAAATTTAGCTTGATTTGACTGGAGTACTATATTTACTGATCCTAGTTAGTCGAAAAGTAACCTTACTTTACGATCCTGGTCTGTTAGACCTCTTATGTGAAAAATGATATCATCTGTATACACTAACATTTCAATAGTTAATAAGCCTAGTACTATATCGCAGTTGAGTAGAATAAACATCTTACATTGATGACACTCTGCGATTATTGTTTAATATTTGACTTGATGAGGACTACCTTGGAGTAGTCGAAACGTCGTTTTTCAAATAAAGTCAATTTGAACAGCATAGCCCTTAGTACTTGTCATTATTTATTGTATTATTAGCTGTTCTTGGAATCAAATAATATCTTAGTTAATAAGCCTCGTAATATGAGATTCATTAGTCGTTAGAATGTGGCAGGTGCATTTTTTATATAGAAGCTATAGAAACTTGTTAAAATTTACTTGCTAAATCGAAAACTGAAAAATATATGGATCCTCCCCACTAGTCCATAATATCTACGATGTTAGGCAATGGATATGCATTACCAATGGTCTTCTTATTAAATTCTAGGAAATCAATTACTACCCTTCATCTTGGAGCTCCATGGCTATCAGATTGTTTTAAAAGAATCCAGAAAGGTCAATGATACGGCGATTACGAAGGCTCAATTATTCCATCGTTGGGTTTTCTCGCTACGTGCTTTTTTAAAATTTTTCTATGTACCAGTAAGTCATCATATTGTTTAGTGCTAATAGGAGTATTATTTTCCATCGGGATGTGTAAGAAGATTAGTATAGGTTAAAGGGTCTCCCGGTAACAAATAGATTTCCGAAAATTTAGGAATCAGTCGATAAATTCAGTCTTGTTCTTTCAGGTTTAACTGAGCGGGAAGCACAAGTCATTTAAGTTCTATCTTGTTTGTTTTTGATAACTGGTTTCTTATGTTTTCTACTATTGTTGAAGACAAATTTAGATCCAACGTATCTAAAAAGTAGAATTTCTCTTAAATCCATTTCAATCATGACATCATCCTCATAAGTGTTTATCACCATTATATTACTTTGACCGTCCTCATTTCTTACTATTCCTTTTTCTAAATAAATTTCATCATATCCTATGTTGACTCGTGATGAGTATCCTTCAGTTAAATTTGTATTAATTCAATTTATCCTTACTATTTGACGTTACTACTTATTTACTTTTTTTTTAACTACAACGAAATACCGAGTATAGCTCTCCACAAAGGCACATCCCATATACGTCCTCGCACACTGCACTATCTGGGGTGTTACATGTCATTTATTAACATGCTTCTTCTAATAGTGTTTATTGTTTGTTCAAAAAATAGTAATTCAGAAACACCTAATAAATAAATGAATAGTTAGAGACTTAACCACGCTCTGATACCGTTTTCATCAAATAATAAGTTGTGATTATTAAACTTTATTATCCAGTAAAAATAAAAACTGGATGTTTAGGGATTTGGGTCTCATGCTCTCTGACGGGTTGTGAAACTAGGGGACTGTCCAACTATTTATAAGTATATCGAAGAAAAAAAAAGTGTAGACTCTGTTAAATATATGTGTCAACGTACCTTTTCTTTTTGCTGGTTAAATTCTATATAGTTCTTTAGTACCGCTACTTTTCATATTGTTAATTTTATTTGATTCTTACTTATAGAATTTTTTGCAATATTTAGCACATAATTTTATTTTTTAGTTTCACAACGAATAACAGCGAATTAACCAAACAATTATAACAACTTAAATCGAAATATTGAACTAATAATTAAGGGCCACACTCAATGAGCGGTGGAAAGCTACTTACTCAAACGCCGTGAGAAGAAATGTACCTTGCGCCAGGCTCTAGTTGAAACATTTTTGTCTTACATGCTATATGGGGCTGGTACTTAGTGACTTTATGTGTTTTGACTAAGCGGCTCACTTCGGTTGTCACTTGACACTTCCGAGATCCACGAAATACATAGTCAGCTTTGTTAGGTGCCGACTTTGGTTAAGCACGACAATTTTAAGGGTCTCAAAATTATATAATTTAGGATATAAACATAGTATGAAATATAAATAAATAAGAACTTATCTATTAACGCAAGTCATTACTTAACAACCTCAAAATGTGGGAGTAACTTTTTTACTGTACGGTTACCTAAATATTTACATTTTTATGACTTTCAGTATGATCGAATAATTCTAACAATTATTTTTTGTCCTTAATCGTTGAAAAAAAGGTCTATACAAAATATTCAAAATTTTTTTAAGATTGTGTAGAAGAAGAAAAAAAAAATTAAAAATTAGTCCAGAAATGTGGGCTGTAGCTGGTTTTGAAAATAAAAACAAA
Source organism: Copidosoma floridanum (assembly GCF_036245765.1). NCBI lineage: Eukaryota > Metazoa > Arthropoda > Insecta > Hymenoptera > Encyrtidae > Copidosoma > Copidosoma floridanum. The sequence goes on from NW_028321885.1 coordinate 13,467,246, forward strand.
AGTTGGAACATTACTTCCACACGCTATAGCGCCGTTACTCACTTTCAGCCATTAGCTTCTACCTACAGAGAAAAATCATTCTATATCATGCTCTCGTATGCACATTTATAGCACATAACTTGCTCTTTTGTCATTTCCTTCTGCTCATTGTGAAGAAGCTCTCTCGTGTTTTTTTTACGTACACACATAAATAGTGCTCTGGTTTGCTTTTAGCCATCGGCTTCTGCCTACAGTGCTAAAGTTCATCCCTTTGATACTCTCTTGTATACATATATAGCGCGTGGCTCACTTTTCAGCCTTTTTTGTTGTTGGTCTAAGCATCTCTACGGCATCTATTGTTGTTTATTCACATTTTTCTATTCAGCCAAGTATGATACGAATCACGAGCATTATTCTTATTTTTATAAAACATTTTGTGACCTTATTCATTTCTACGAGTTACACGGCTATTAAAATACATTTTTAGAACAGAATTTTTAGACATTCAATTTGTTTAATATAATTAAACATTTTAGTCTGATTGCTCCTTTACTTAATTTAAAGAATTACAAGCTGTTAAATATTTTTGAGTTCAAGAAGCTTGACTGAAGGTTAGAACCAATATAGATATTGCAATTAGTCACTCTTGTTCTGTTTTTTAGTAAAGATTGGATTTAACTCCTTTAATTAATTTCTTTAAGTTTAAGCTTCGTAATTTTAATAGTTTCAATTTTTTTTTGTTTCACTTTTTTTTCTTTTCGTCTGAAAAATAGAGGGTTATTACCAAGATAAACTTGAACTCTTAAACATAATAAAAAAATACTTCTTTAAATTTTAAGAAGCTTAGTCAAGTCTTGACAAGGGCAATTACATAGTGCTTATAAGAAATCTCAACAAGATCACGACCTTATGTTAAACTTCACGAATTTCGACTCTCAATACGATTATTTTAAACCCAACGTTTTCGTTAAAAGTAATGATCATTATTATAATAATCTTATAGAATTTCTTGATTTTTTGGCTAGTCGAAAGAAACCCCAACAACCTACTCACCACTCTTTAGCAGGATTTTTTTTTACTGCTTTAAGCCTTCTAAACGCTGGGTTGCCAAATTTTTCCGGTGATCGTGAAAAATGGCCAAACTTTCACGATGTTTTTAGGGCATTTGTATATAATAAAACTAGAATTTTTCTCATGATGGAACGTCACTTTGTACCCAAGTTACAGGTAAAGTGGTAAATCTTATGGAAAGCATGCCCCTTGCCACTGAAAATTACTAACAAGCTTAGATCGCATTGGTGGAATACAACGATAATGAGAGAAAGTTAGTTACTGGTGATGTTTATTTAATTACTAATGCCAGCCCAATGAAAAACAGTGCCGCCTTGGAGCTTTAACAGCTAATTAGTCAATTTTTAAAACCCTTGTCTGCTGTTGAAAATCTTAATCGAGCTGAACACCGATTTGGTGATCTATTGAATGGGCTAGTATTTAACAAATTAGATATCGGAACCGTCAAAGATTGGCAGAAGCATTTAAGTAGTTCTACGACAACTTCTACTTTAGAGTATATTGTAAGATTTAAAAAAAATTAATTAATCGCTTTAGAAACGTACACTCCCCAGCTCGGGCCACATCAGATGGTCTCTCAACCTGTTAAGGGTCATAAGACGAACGAAAGGACTGTTAATATCCCTGCTTCTCATCAGATTACTTCGATAACAATTGTCCTTGTTGCAATGGTGATCTCCATGTTCACCAATGCGAAAGCTTCAAACCAAAGTTATGGAAAGTTAAGAAGTCAAACCAAGCCAAAAATAAGCTCTGCATTACCTTTTTCGGTCACCATAAATTCAGGTATTGCAAATCTGATACTTCTTGGAAGATATGCAAGAAAAAGCATAGTTCAAATAATAAAAATGATCAAAGCACTCAAGTCCTGCTATCTACAAGCTTCGCTCACTCGCCTTCTTCAGTGCTTTTAGCTATGGTTAGAGTAACCATGGCCATATAGATAGGCTCCTTCTTCAGTTTAGAGCATGGTAATTCCAGCTTTGATCGGTCCTGCTCTCAAGATTTTCTGATTTCTCGATCATTGCCCCAGTTTTTCTGTCAAGCCTAGTCAGAAAAAAATCGGTTTTATAGCAGATTAGTTGTAATAAGAAGCTGAAAAATTAACAAGTTCTCTGAGGACACTGCAGGAATCGATCCATCTGGAATTTATCTATGGGCTGATTCAAAAAATCTTCTCTTTTAAATTTACTCAGTTTCTTTACGATGGCCTATTTTCATTACCAATAGGTGTTCTGATGTACATATATTGAATTCAACAGCTGAGTGGCACTATGTTCCCTCTAAAGAATATCCTGCTGACGTAGCTTCTTGTATAATATCACCATTTTCGTTTTTAAATGAAAAATTATGGTTTGGTTGTCCTAAGTTTCTACACGTGTTAAATAAATATACTAGGAGGTAGTAGATAAATAATGTTACACCTTATAACGCTTTACTTAATATGTTGAATAACAAACATAAAAATCAATCAAGACTTTAGAATCTTCTTTCTTCAAACCAAGAGAGATACTTTGAGAGCGTGCCTGTGTGGCAACAGACATGTTCTGTCTGCTCTAATCATTGTACGAAGTACATATACATATCATCTTGCACTTATACTGCTTATACGGCATAATAGATGTTCGTAGTGATATATCTGATACAAATTTACTTATATTCTAACACACTTTATTGAATTTATAACACAATCTTAATTTTGGTATCCTAAACTACTTTATGTTCAACATATTTCTAAATCTTTCGAACTTGCTCCTGCCAAAAGCTTTGTTAAAAAAATCTTCTAAACTTTTTCTGAATTAACTATTAACAATGTACATTTGATTTTTCGCATAACTTTTGTTTATAAAATAATAATAAGTTTGAATCTACTTCGAGTGTTAAGTAAAATTTTTAAACCTTGCTATACTTATCGCCCCAGAATTATTTTTACATGTAATAATTGAATCGTATAATTTAATATTAAAATCAAGTAACAAATCATTTACAACTTTTAATTAACTTACACACTCAGAAAACGTTACGAAATCAGGTAATAACAAGGATTTTGTCACTGTTTTGCTTCTTAGATTTCCAATAAGTTATATTTTCATACATGCGTATAACATATCCTGTCGTTGATTTTTTTTTATTAATATTTTCTGCCCAATCGGCATTAACATAGTAATTTATAACATTGTTAGTGAATTCCTTCTTAATTTTAAAATTTCCTTAATTTAAATCCTTAATTTAAAACTTTTTGTTGAGAACGAAATATTTAAAAATTCCTAAAGCATATCCATAATAAACACTATCATAACAATTTTTAAATCTACGTGAACAATTAACACTAAAACTCATACAAGGTCTATTTTTTAAACTAATGTATATTAGAGCTCTAATTAAATTTCTGTATTAAATTTTATCACATGTTAATTGCGTAGGTTCCAGATCTTAACTTTGTTCATAGAAGTTACGTACAGTTTAAAATTTATTACATCATATTTCTTTGCTAGTGTTTCAATATAGATTTTCTAATCAAAAATCATTTTGTCATTTTCATAGTCATAGTTGATGCTAATACCTAAATAGGTCCTTATTTTTTTTAAGTTCTTTGTACTAAATCTTTTTAGTAACGATTTTTTAGCAAAATTCAACTTGTCTTTATTCTTACAGCAAATTCATAAGTCATTCACGAAAACAATAAAATATACATAACCATTTTTCGTATTTCGGATGAATGAGTAAGAATCATTTTTGCTTATTTCAAAATTTAATCTTTTCAAATAAGTATCAAAACAATTGTACTAAGCTTTTGGGCTTTTGCCTAATTCATACAACGCTTTATCTAGTTCTCATACCTTATTAGAGCTATCCTCATAGCCTTGTTGCTATTTTACATATATTTAAGATTTTATTCTATTTTAAAACGCTGTTTTTACATCCATCTGTTCAATAGTGAATTTGTTTTGACAGCAATAAAAAAAAACATTTTTAAGCTTTCCATTGTTTTAACTAATAAACAAATATCATTAATTAAATTATTTTATTAAGGAACTCCAACGATTCATCAGCCCTTATAAATGTCATAAGCCTTTTTATTTTAACCCCTAGTGGAAATTTAAAAACGTAACAAAATGTTAGAAAAAGTGAACATGTGTAATAATATGCCGTAACCCGCAAGAAAATGTAAGAAAATTTAAGAACCTGTAATAGTCTCATGGATTTCGGATGTTTCTTACACTTTATTATGTTGTGTTACGTTTTCTTACATTTTCTTTACGTTTTAATATGATTTACCACATGCTGTTACACTTATACTTTTTCATGATAGTTACTCAGTTTTTTTTTCATTTGAGGCAAATTTTATTCGAAAACGTAAGAAAATGTGTCTAAAAGTTATTAAGGATAATAAAATATAAAAAAGTATAATTAACTGCAAAAAACTGTAAGCTGTTATAAAACATTACAGATGACAATACTTCCTTACAGTTTGTTAGAGTTTACTACAGTTGCTTTTTCATAAGATTCAAGTGTCTTTTTAGAATTATAATAAAATGTTACGAATTGTAACACAATGTGTTGGGTTGTAGTTGACTATAGTTAAACGTAACAAAACGTAACAAACTGTAACTGTAGTCCGAAATCCAACCAAACTGTACATAACGTCACAGAAAGTTACGGTTTGCTACGTTTTTTCATACTAATTTTCTCCAGTGGGGGTACCCATTTCTAATTTAAAGCTTTCTTTTTTACATTTGGTTTATTTATAGAAGTCCAAGTCTTATTTTTGTTTAAACAATACATTTTCTCACCAATCGCTGCTTTCCACTTTTCAGACTCATTACTACTTATTGCATTATTATAAGAAATAGTTATCTTATAATTTGTATCATTTACATAAGAAATATCACCATGTACAAAAATTTTCATCTCTGTATCTATCAAGCTCTGTTTTTTCTCTAGTATTTTCACAAAAACTCTATTTTCAGAAGTTTTTTAATTTCTAATACTGCGGTTTTTCTCAAACATTATTAAAAAAAGTGTCTTATTATTTTTAACAGTATAAGTGAGAATTATATTTTTCAAATAAGCTGCTGTTTTAACTATTTTTGGCCGAAACCTATTATAAACTCTTGCTTCTATTATTAAACATCTTGACATATTCATGTTATCTTTATTATACTCATTTTCTGTTTCTTTCAGTTCATATACATAAGATGGACACGGTTTAATAGATTTATATACCTATTTCACTTCCAAATTTACTTATATTCTTATTTATATATTTCTTGACATTCTTACATCTTAATCTTTTTATTTTTTTTCTATCTTACTTACAATCAACTTTACATAGTCAATAAAACAATTATAGCGTTAATCTTTTGATTTAATACAGTAAACTTCAGGTACTTTACTCTAACCATGGATAAAATTTAGAAAATACTTCTCACCATTCAAGTTAGTAGTACTATAAGGTCTCTTATATAATTTAAAAAAAACTATAAGCTATATTGAAATGGGTGTGTACAGTTTCTAAAATATCTTTGGCCCCAAATATGTCACTGTTAAATTGTAAATTATGCCTTTTATTTTGAAAATAAATCTCACATTTTCAATAGTGAGTTTTTTATTCTCTGAGTAAAACATCAAGCATTTGTCTTTTACGCATTGTTTTAAAATAGTTAATATTTACGTGACCTAGTGTTCTATGCAATTTTTTTTCTGTTAACCTTTTCTTTGTCATTAAACTTGACTCGTTATCCATAATTTCACTTGTCATATCATAATTATTATAGTTATTTTTAATAGCCAACGCAATTCAACTTCCATTTCGATCAAAAATGTTTGACATGTTTCCTACCGATACAATTTAATTTGTTTTTGTTACTTTACCATAACGTATTAAATTTTTATCCATAGCCTTACAAAAAAATTTTTTTTATTATGTTGTTTTTGATGTTACCATAAACAGGAATCTTGGGCCTTATATCTCCAATTAAAAAAATCCAACAAAATTACAAAATCTTCTTTCTTAAAACAAAGAGGACTCTACGAGAGCTCGCATGCGCAGCAACGGCCATCTCCTGTCTGCCCTAAGTCTGTTACTGTACAAAGTACATACACATATCATCTTGCACTCATATTATTAATGCCGCATAATAAATGTAACTAGTTCTTAGTAATAGGTAGAATTACTAAAATAGAATAGGCTACTCCATCGTAAAATTGTCAAATGTATTGGATTTTGGGAGGCAGATAAACTGTTAAGAATAAATTATCTTCTTGCTTACTCGAAATTCATTATGCTACTCACTCTCTAAGCTCTTTGATTGGTGTTTTACCAGTTTCTCGAGTCTTAGAAACTCCTGCCTTGTTTTAGACTGGAGTGGACTATGCTGGACTTGTTAATATAGAGTTATCTATATCTAGAGAAAAAAATACGATAATTGGGTCCATCGCAGTGTTTGTCTGCAAGTTAACAAGAGCTGTCTACTTGGTACCTGTTAAAGACCGTACATGTTAAACTTCGGTTGTTCCTTTTAATAGCTTCATTTATCGTAGAAAATAATGTTTTCACTTATGTAGCGATCACGGAACGAATTTTATTAGAGCTTTGTCAGAAATGCTGAAAACTCTTGAAGGATTTCAGTCTTCTCATCAGTTTTATAATAAAATATTAAAGTTAGGAACTAATGAAAGTTTTAAAGTTTCTGCAGCTTCCCACTTTAGAGGGTTGTGGGAGGTGGCACTCATATCGACAAAATACCACTTTAGAAGACTGATAGAAGAACAAGTTCTCAAATTTGTTGAGTTTTTTACTTTAAATTCTCACCCTTCAGTTCCAACATCTGATGATCCTTTTGACCTTGAAGTTCTTATGTCTGCTCAATTTTTGAGTTATGTATCAGCTCATTTAATGCCTGAGCCCAAATTAGTTTTCAAAAGGTTTGATCCCTACGTTACTAGAAATTTATTTATTCGTGCTTTAGAAAATTCTGGAAAAGATGGTCAAAAGAATAGCTAACATTGTTACAGACTCTTCAGGAAAAGTTAAAAAGTAAATTTGTCATTTCAATCATTTGTTTTGATATAAGCTATAAAAATTAGTCTTTTGTTTTAATGTGTTTTGCTTTTATTTATTCGGTCAGCCTAACCCAATTTTCTTAGATTCTTATTTAATTATTTTCTTGCTTTTTTTTTAGTTCATTCTTGTAAAACTCAATTTACCTACCCAGAGGTACCATTCAAAATACATATCGTGCTTAGAGATATAACTTTATGCAGCAAAGTATGTTGTGTGTGTATATGAGTAAGACCGTACTTCCATCTTTTTTGCCATTGCTCCTGTAGCTTCGGCTTAAGGTGGCTCCAGTGGCCTCAATGTTAAAATTATAAATAACCCAACCAAGGTTAATAAAATTGAATTATATTCGTTGAATTCCCATCTTTCTATTCGTATAAAAAAAAATTAAGGTTGACGATGAAAATTGTAAGAAATCATGCTTACAAAATCGTAGTTTTAAGACGGATTGGATAGGAAATGCAAGCTTACGCGATATACAACCTACTGCTGCACTTATATAAATAACCCGTGAGATGTAAAAAACATACTATCTTGTATATATTATTACGCAGCTTTCGATGACATGAGAAAAGTGTCTTGTTATCGAACAAAATCTTTAAATAATTGGAGACTAAGTATACAGTTGCGAGTGCAAGTCAGCTCTCAGCTGTCTGAATTCTGCAGAGTACATATATATAGGTATAACTACTCTTGAACTTAGGAGCGTACCGTAGCAGTTCATCAATTAGGGCACCATAAAACTTTTTTGTTTTTTTATATTAACTCACTAAAGTAACAGATAAAATGTAGAATATGGCTAACAACAGTCTCTACGATAATTTTATACCATATTTTAAAGAAAATAATGATTAATTTTTAGTCTCCCCATTTTGATACGGCACTAGGCGCTGAAGCCACCTTAAGCGAGTTTCAGTTTGTACAAACGTCATCTATTCAAAACGTGATTCATCATACTCAATTTTACATGTAATAAGAAAACTAGTATGACCATTTTGTACAGGGAAAAAATCAAATATAGAAAATTAAAAATTTAATAATAATTAATATAAATCAAGACGAAATATGTGTTACAGCGGTGCAAAATATAATTACCTAATAAAAGAAATCTTTCAATATGACAAATAATTTACAGATCATGTTTACCCTGGTACGGTAGTTGCAAAGACTCAGTTTTTTTACTTTACACACCTTTTCTTTCTTTCAAGTAACGTGTCTCATCCAAGTTCTTTTCAAACATGTTGGCCACACTACTGATTTGTTGAAAAATAAACTTTAAGTATCAGGTGGCAGAACACTAATCATACAGTCAATGAGACGTCACGGGACTATAGTTTGGAACTGAGGCCAGTGATATTATTACAAGAAGGAACTACGAGAAAAAAAGGAAGTGGTAACAAATACAAAGTAAATCAATTGTCTGGCAACATTTTACTCGTGCAAGCTAAAAACGCCTTAAGATTAAACAGAGCTTAACAACTCATTAAAAGTTAACGGAAAACAAATAACAGAAACAAAATCTGAGAGGCAATAAGAATAAATTAACAGTCCTTTATTATAAAATTTATAATATATTTTTATGAATAATAAAAAAAAAATTTCATCAATTATAACAAGTTGTACCAACAGCAGACTAAGGCATCTATACAAGACAAAAAAAATATTTAGTAAAACGCAGTAATATTTTGATCACCACATCTTTGACAACACTCATAAAATGCGTATTGGTTATATTACGAATACTTATATTACTATATTAAAATAAATTTGCAGAAAGCAAGCAAAATTACGATACGCTGTAACTCTGCTATGGAATTGTAGAATCGTACAATTGTATTCTCATCACTGAAATATCTTTAAAGCGCAACATTTTGTAAGAAAAATATAGCTTATGATAGAAAAAATAATACAAGAAAAAAGTATGAAAATTCTTGTACATGAAAAGAATAATATTGAGAATAGCTATAGTGATAATAATATTTATGATAAGACAAGCAATAAAATATAACAGTGATACCAATACTGTAAACGACTTAAAACAAAAATTCTTCAATTATCGACATCTTTAACGAAAAAAAAAAAAAAAGCCAAAATATAAATTTTTAAAGTAACAATTACATTAATACAGCCTTACTATAGTGATAGTACTTGATACTTGCCAAAAAAACTTGTTCTTATAATACAGTGCAATATAACCTACATAACATTTAAATACACACAGACACACACACACACACACACACACACACATATATATATATATATATATACATTATATACATTTACTCATATATATATGCATTTATAGAAATATAATATATAACTTATATATTACTAATTTATGCATATAGTAATATAACATATTACTTGTATATATATGTGCGCGCGTACGTGTATACGTGTATACAAGAAAACTTGCACAAATAATGAAACAGTAAGAATGTCAAATTACGCGTAGATAGAAAAATGGGAATGCAACTTGAACCAAGAAAACGAAAAACTTTCAAATTTTATTCGAGGAAATAAAAACTATTGGGGTAGAAGACCATTGAATCTACGTGATGCATTTTTCGGTGGTCAAACAGAAAACATTGTAAAAATGTATGATTGTCGGGATGAAGAGAAAATTAAATACGTTGTTGTATACTTTTTATTTCTACATATTTGCAAACGAGGTATGTCTCTCGTTGGCCATCCAATGTTATACTCTAACGAAGCGGGGTGTAAAAAAATAGTAGGTCACAATAATGATACCTCCCAAGTAAACAGTTAAATAATATGTGATGTGCTAACACCTAGAAATTTTTATCATCCTCTATTATCGGTAAAAATGGACAATAATATCACTTTTTGTTTGTGTCGTACGTGTTGCGAAAATATGCTTGGACAGCACTTTGCCCATGACCAGGAAAGAGACCCAATTTTACGAGGTGCGTGGGTAGCCGAAGAAGTTAAGGTGACTGTTCAAGTAGGTTATATCGTTAGAAATGTTTATAAGATATATCAGTATCAGATAAACAGTACAATTAAGAAACAGAAAAAAGAGGGTTATTTGCGCATTGTATTAAAAAATTTTTAAACAATAGATATAATCTTTGGGGAGGAAATCTTATGAGCTAAGGGAGTCTTATATTGATGAAATTCGTAGAACTGAAAAAAATAGATCTCGGCTAAAATAAATTAAACCTTAATGCTGGCTAAAGATTCGTTACAAAATAACCACTCAATTCTTTGGGGGGCAAACTTGGTCAACAGGAAAATTTCACGAAGACTGAGATGGTGACAGTCCCAGTAAGTTTATTGAAATTACTTACGAGTGTAGGAATCCATGTAAATGGTGTTTTACTCATCAACGATGACACATTGTTCGTTAACTGAAATTATAAGACTGATGACTTGACGTCATAATCTTCAAGTAACATTGTGGTCACGGCTTTCATAACAGCACAAGCACGGTTAAAGCTTTTTGAGTAATTGCATCTTCTAAGAGAACGTGCTCTCTTTAATAACATGGATTCTGATTTTTATGTTTTCAAAGAAGGACTCGACGTTTTACCCATTGGCACAACGCTAGCCAGTCTCGATGACGAATAGTCCAACAAAGAAAATGGCACATACATTTATTCGTTTATATCGGGTGAGCCAAAGTTTTACGCATATAAGCTTAAAAACCCTGACGGTAGTGAAGATTATGTTTTCAAAGTTAAAGGTATCAAACAAAATTACAGCACTAGTCAGAAGATAAATTTTTGTATGACTCATGAGCTTGCTGTGACTAATATTACGGAAACAACATTGTCGAATTTTTCCATTTGTCATACAATTTTTAACGATGTAGTGTTTTAGCCGGAAATAAAAACATATCAACCAATCTATGGTGAAAGATATTTTGATACCATGACCACGAGTTACCCGTATGGCTTCAAACGTAATGTCACAGGACAAAGGATATAATACATGGAAGTAGCTGTTGGTTTGTTAATTTCTCTTTTCATATCTAAAGGATCAACGAGTAAACGACAAGATCGGTACGAACCGTAGCAAGTTAAATGCTACACCGACTTACTCGAGAAATGACAATAATAATGGTCAAAAGTCACTTGTAGAAAAATTGTATGAAAAAAAAATACTTTGAAACTAATTTTTGAAAATACTTTTCTGAATCCAAAAAAATGGATACGAGGTCATAAAATATAGTTAATCTAATTGAAGTAATCTATTCTTTTCTGGATCAACAAATTATTCATCTGTACTGGTTTAAAATGTGATTTATTACCTTAGACTCATGTCTTTTATTCTGGCTTAATGATTCGTGGTAAAGAATGTGCTGATGTCATCTTTCTTGCAATACGTATCGTATTTCATTGAACATCCGTCGCAAAACCTACATCCTTACGTAGCCAAAAATGTATTTGATCACTTTGTACTTGTTTCTGCGCATTCTTGAAACCATTGCAACGGATGTTAGATAAAACTTGATACATGTTTCAAAAAATGTAACATCAGCACATTTTTTACCACGAGTCTTTAACCTTGAAGAAAAATCTTCCTAATATCAGTTACTCGTGTGACTTCAACCTCAAAACTGCCATAGACAAGGAGAAAACTTTCTAATAAGGTAATCCCGATTACGCGCAATAGGTGCTCAAAACTGGTTACCCAAGCCATCTATGAGCGATGGCGGTTGCGGTGGTGGTGGCATCAGTGATGACGGTGGTAGAAAAAGCTTGATTATTGGTTGAGCTCAACGAAAGGAGCTTATTGGCCACGCAAGCTGCCTTTGCACTGACTTTCCAAAAGCGCTTGCAGCCTTACAAGCGGTCCTTAGAGGCTCCTGCCGTGTTAATTAGCTTTTCGACAGAGTTTATTTGGTGATATGGATAAGCGATGGCAACACCAGTGGAAGTGTACACTGAGTGGATCTACAGTTTGTGGCAAGACTGTGTTTGTTAGACGGTTTTGACGATGCATTGACCGTATAAGTGATACTCGTTTCGAGTGGGTCATTTTTTGTTATAGTGACTAGCAGTCTTGTTACTACGATCTTGAAAGTAATATTAAGTTCCACGAGAGATAACCACAAAGCAGCGTTTAGGCGGTCGACCATGGACCAAAACTAGTCATTGTTGACGATTGAATGCGCGAATCATCCGGTAGTGATGGTATCAAATACACCGAACAGTTCTCGATTTTGAACTTGTACTTCTCCGGATGACGAGTATCTGTACATATATATGGCTAACAAAAAGATGAAAGGAAGTGACCTGGTGAACCAAGTTCCAATCGTATCGTTGTAATGGCATGGAAGTCACGTTCCTGGTTTGGTCAAAAATACGCTGCTATTTTGAGAGCTCTTTATCATTTTGACATTGAATGACAAAAAACGCTGTTGCTCAAAGCTGATAAGATGTTCATCAAGTATATTTGCAAGTGCGCGTTGAATATTCTCGAAGTAAACGTTTCGCTAACTGTGGCACACTTTATTTTCGGGTACTGGTGTTCACTTTCTCAATGATGGAAATTACGTCGATTGAAAATCTTATCTCAACGGTTACTGTATCTTTGTTTTTGATTTAATACAAGATTAATCGGCCAACGAATGTTTTCATCGAAACCTGATTAAACACGGTAGATTGCACGTTCAATTTGCCGACACAATAACTTTGACTATAAACTGTACAGTGTATGTCAAGTACAAGAATATTTTTTAAATTGATGAGTCCTGTTGAATTATGGTTGACTTTAGTGGCTAGATGGCGCCACAAACTACATATACTTACACTCACTGCCCAGACACGATAATCGCCTATTGGTTTAGTTTCTATTGGGACGCTCAACCATCCATAAATCGCCATGGCCATCGTAGCCCACATTCAGTAATTCAAAATGGCAAAAGACGTAACAGTGCTGAAATAAGTTGATATTGTTGCTATCAACAATGATTTTTTTGCACATAGGGTAGTGGCATCTTCTTATTGCGTAAAAAAATTGAGTAATGGGGCACAACAACAAACATTTGGCTGTCCTGACATTATCATGGACTCAATTTCTATAAGGGGAAAGTGTACCTTTGAAATTAGGTATCAAAAAATTTGCGCTTAATGGTCGCTTTATTAGTAAATAAATAAATTTAATAACACAAGCGCCAATCACCACACAACCCAGGGCGCTTACTGGTCGCTTTGTTATCAAACAAATAAATTTAATAACACAAGCGCCAATCACTACACAACCCGGGGTGCTTAATGGTCGCTTTATTAGTGAATAAATAAATTTAATAACACAAACTGTAAGAAAATGCGTTCGAATGTCAAACAGTTACAAACGAAATCTTCAAACGTATGTAGTCAGTTTTGTTTGATGTTTTTATCTTACATAAGCAACGGTTAGGGTTTTCAAAAATTTTTCAGCTGATTTAAAAATGAACAATTAAATTCACAGACGTTTTATTTCATTGAGGTGTACCAAAATAATTTGAGAAGCTCGGTGTCGGGGGGGGTGGGGTAGTTTTCTGGTGGAATGTTGACAAAAAAACATATTCAGACTCAATTTTGGTAGCTTGGAGCATGACTATCTATTAATGATTTATTTACATCGATTAGTATTTGGCTGTCTTTACTGACAGCCTCTTTAGGATCAAGAACCCACAATTATAACAAAATAAAACTTAGTGAAAATTGGATAAAAGTAAAACATTCATCTTCTATATATGAATATTTATAACTACAATAATATTATACCATATAGATGCTAAGATGACACGCATTATGGACACCTATCGTGCCTATAATTTAGTCCACATACTGCCAAAATCTATTGAGTTCCAATAAAAGTCATGTTATAAAGAACTTAAATGCATCATAAACATTAAAATTTTTTTCTTTCACAAAGTCATACTTAGACGGCACTAACGTGTAGAATTGTTTACAAAATAGTTGCAGTTAAATGTCTTTGATATAAGTATATCCATGAATATGAGTATAATTTGCAGTCTGCGCATTCCTGAATGTCTAGTGGCAGATACTAATGTTACAGTATTGTTAATTCTATAAGAATCAACGATTTCAGTGTTTTGCGACTCTACGTCTGAATGTTGATAGTTCTTTAAAAAATTCCATACTCAGCGTTTTCACCCGTGTGCGATACACGATCATACTTGTTTTAGTAAACGTTGTCCTGGGTGTGTTGTTGATAAAATTTTTTTATGCTACAATGTGACTAGTCACCTTTAAAAGTTTCTCACCCGGTCTCTTTTGAGCTATGACTCGTGTAAAACAGTTAGTCGTTAGTCTCTGACTAATCATCATACCGTAAATACAACTAAATAGAAAAATAGAGTTCTAGAAAAAAAGGTTAGGGAGTTGGTATCAATCGATCTTTTAAGCATAAAGTTGTATCAACAGTCACCTCCACAGATTTTTGAAAATTTTATGGGTTGAATAAATCATTTGGTAAAAAAACCACAGTTAGTATGGAGTATAAAAAATTAGTTGACAACGATTGGAAATCTGTTGTTCGTCTATAAAACACAGATTTTGAAGTAATTTCTTTTAAAAGCTTAAACTAAAACGAATTCAAATTGGCTTTGACGTACATTGAGAATTATTTTACGACGGATGACAGCAACTTGCAGGACATCAAAATTTATGGCTCCAACTGGTCCCTGAAGTTTACTATGAGTTACAATGACAAGGCTATTGAGTTTGAAGAAGGACGAAAGCAAGGTGTGAGTGGTAGTGTCGCAAAGCAATACTGTCGTAATTTATTTTCAAAAAAAGGGACCTTTGAACATTCAAGCAAATTTATTGTTAACTGCATTGATTGTAATTTACGTGTGTAGAGTGATTTGTCAGATTTGATGCCTACTGTTGTACAGAAATTTGTAGATTATATTACAGAAAAAAATTCTTATGTGCATGAGATGCAAATTGATTATAATAGACCTGATATTTTAAAAGAAAATTGTAAGACATATAAATGATTCAGATTAAAAAAATGTGTATGACAAAATCGTATCTATAGATACGACGAAGTGTGAACATTTAGCAAAAGAACATGTATGCGATTTTGTATACATATTTGCGTCATTTCATACTATTGTACTGGTAGGAACTTTGAATTTTGGAATTAATTTATAAACGTACTTACCTTCGTTGTTACTTACCTGAAATTCTCACCACATCCTTAAAATCAAACTTATTTTAGAGTTATAAAAAAATAACAGGAACTGTAATTTGCATTGCCAGAAACCAACCTTATAAAGAATCATATCGCAAAGAAGACCACTTGTTTTCAGTATGTTTGTCACTCCTTAATTAACTATCTAGCTGTATATAAGATATTTAATTAGGTAAACCTCCATCATAGCTCTTATTTGCTGCGCTTAAGAACGTTATTTTAGACTTCTCCACTCAAATAAGATAGTAACAGCGGACAAAACTAATATCAGTCTTCTGCTTATATGTAGAGGATGAATAAAGTATTAGCAAGCGCTGTACATATGTCAGACCTGCAATCATGAGTTATTGTTGATGGACTATAAAGCATAAAATTAGCCCCGTAAAACGTAGCTAATAGTAGTATTAAATTAAAGATTCATTTCTAGCTCACGCAAACGGGGCTAAATGAGAAACCCAGCAGGCATTATTCATTCTAAATAAATTCATTTTGAATTCAGAATATTTTAATGAATTCTACAGGTTGTCATGATATGAGCGAAATGAATTCTTAATGAATTCATAATCTCATCAGGTTATGTCATGTGTCTTGAGTTCACAAAGAATTCTTAAAGAATTCTTTTAAAGAAACTTTTTATTACTTTTGTGGGGAGAGCTGCTAAAAGACCATTAAAAAGAATTCATTTAAAGTTCACTATGAATACATTAATCATTCTTTAGTAAATGTAATAAATTCATTTACTGTCCCTAAGGAATTCATTTAAAAAATTTTGGTACATACTTTTTATCAATTTGCTATACAGTAACAACAGAAAAAAATAATTTTTGCATCATATTTATTTTCTAATATTTTTGTAACATGTAACAAATGTTAGAATCTCTATGTTTAAAATATAATTATATTATATGACTACGAATAATAGTGTACCTTTAAACAAATCATAAATTAATAAAATAGCACTAATCGTTTTACTTATCTAATATGTTGTTAACATAAATCACATAAATTAGTTACAGCATTGACGGATATTTGAACAACAAACTACTCAACAATAAACAAATAACCACTACTTTCTTATAATGTAGTACGGCAACCACAAATCATAAAAAATTCTTTATGAATTCACCAAGGAACTTGTTTTTGTATTCGCAAAGTGTTCCTGAAGTGTTCTTAAAGTATTCCTAAAGTATTCATTTTGATCCCACGGTACTTAAAAATTAAACTTAAATAAAAAATTATTTTTACTCACTCCGGCTTTGGATATACATTAATATCCGAAAAAAATCTGCAGACAAGTGGAATTGAACCCAGATAGCTAGAGCCCGCGTGTGACACAAACACGCTTCACCACTTGGCTATCAAGGATTCGGAAATTCCCTAACATCAAACGCCTACATTAACTATTTACAAAAACTATGATTCTTTGTTATTTTAATTCCCTCTTATGATTAAAAAATTGTGTTAAAAATCTCTCTGCTCTTCTTGGTTGTGGACAACGCTATCTTATAACTTTTTATCACACGCGCACTTATCTCTACAAATTATAGCAACGTCGTACGATCTGGATTATGTATTATTGTAAATACATGATCTTATAATGCAAATTATAAAATAAAGTCTTCGGACGTGTAACAAAAATTATTCTTAACACAAATAAATACTAAATTGAGATTGCAAAAAAAATTGTATAATCATAGCGAGCTTCCATATTGAGGACAAGCTTCGGAGCTTCACCATAAACATGATTAACTTTTGACCTAAAGACTCCCAGTGCTTTCGTAGCACAGGTGGCTTGCACGCGTATCAACTGTTTCGTTTTTGCATTCTCGGGTTCGAATCTCAGTGTGGAAGATGACTTTTTTTTTTTGTTTCAGTGGTCTTACTGGTTATTCTGTATTTTTTACTCGACAAACTCTTTTATCACTAATATTTATGGAGATATTTAAATTTAAATTAAATATTAAATACCTTAACAAATTTTATTTTCGTTGTCCAATAAGCTCTTAATTGTATTTTTGTATCTTATACATACTTCTTCATTAAACTTTTATTCGATTCATATAAATAAGTTTTTTGCTATTTCGAGAAAAAAATAATAAATAGGATGTCGTATAAAATCGCGTTTGTATGTGTGTCTCGCGCGGTGTTCTCTACTTATTTACTGTTCAAATCACTACACCACATACAAAAATCCTAAAAGTCAAGCTAGTTGCTGTAAAGCTACTCGAGCGTCTTTCAGGCAAGAGGCCGGGCGATAAGTAGGGAACACCACGCGAGACACACACATGTCTTTGCCTTCAAGAAGCTAATAAATAATTGACCAACGAGTTAAGTTCTTATTGTGACGCACCTCCTTACCTGCTTCTCAATCTCACGTAACACAGCATTGAAAAATTATTTATTTTGATGTATTTGACACAAAGAGCTGACAACGTACATAGGTTTAAGTAAAAGTTATACTAAGAAATTGAAACAGAATAATCCATTACTTAAAAAAAAAAAAAAAAAAAAAAAAAAATGATAGTGACAATATCGATCGAACTCAGCATTGCAAAATAATCTCTCCATAGGTACAAGCCTTAACCGTCTGAGTTATCGAGACATTGTGTCATATAGTTTGGAAGTCACAAATGTTCATCGACCACCTACGGAGCTTGGCCTACAGCTTATGATGAGTAAAATTAATAAATCTTTCTATTCATCTGTGATCGTGAAGTACGTAATTTCATATAATTGTATTTATTTCTTGTTAGGGTAGAAAATTTAAGGTGTGTACTGGAGAAAGGTTGCAGTTACGGTGATGTAATTTCACAGAGTTTTTTTGTCACAATGAAAATTATTATTTAAAGTTTTTGCACGTGTAATCGAAATTATTATCAATACGAACACATACTAAGTTGAGATTGCAAAATAAATATAATAATTTCAACGAGCCCCAGCGATGTTAAGGACAAGCTTTGGAGCTTTGTTCTGGATATAAATGACTTTTAACTGTAGCTTACACAGCTTCCCCTTAACGCAGATGGCTCGCATGCAAGTTCGTCGTTTCGTTTTTGCATTCTTGGACTCGACTCTTCGTCCATGTGATCTGATTTTTTAAAATTTGAAGGCCTTATTAATTATTTATTAACTTTTTTTACTTGAAGTCTTCTACTACTATTAATTAGGTAGACACGCAAGTAAGAATTAAATATTTAATAAGGTCGTAAAAGTTTATTATGGTGCACTACTTAATTGATTTTCGCCTGTTTCTACAAAAAATAAATGAAACTTAAATTAGATATCATTTTAAGACTTTTTTCGTTTGTGCATGAATTTTTTATTGTTTTTTAACACTGCTTTACTTTTTAACAATTAAAACGACACGAAATAAGCTATCGCTAAAATTCAAAATAAATCTGAAGAATTATTATTAAGTTATAAGAAAAATTTAAATACGACATCCTATTTATTATTTTTTTTTTTGAAGTAGCAAAAAACATATTTATATGAATCGAATAAAAGTTTAATGAAGAAGTATGTATAAGATACAAAAATACAATCTGGAGCTTATTGGACAATGAAAATAAAATTTGTTAAGGTATTTAATATTTAATTTAAATTTAAATATCTCCAAAAATATTAATGATAAAAGAGTTTGTCGAGTAAAAAATACAAAATAACCAGTAAGACCACTGAAACAAAAAAAAAAGTCATCTTCCATACTGAGATTCGAACCCGAGAATGCAAAAACGAAACAGTTGATACGCGTGCGAGCCACCTGTGCTACGAAAGCACTGGGAGCCTTTAGGTCAAAAGTTAATCATGTTTATGGTGAAGCTCCGAAGCTTGTCCTCAATATGGAAGCTTGCTATGATTATACAATTTTTTTTGCAATCTCAATTTAGTATTTATTTGTGTTAAAAATAATTTTTGTTACACGTCCGAAGACTTTATTTTATAATTTGAATTATAAGATCATGTATTTACAATAATACATAATCCAGATCGTACGACGTTGCTATAATTTGTAGAGATAAGTGCGCGTGTAATAAAAAGTTATAAGATAGCGTTGTCCATAAGCGAGAAGAGCAGAGAGATTTTTCACACAATTTTTTAATCATAAGAGGGAATTAAAATAACAAAGAATCGTAGCTTTTGTAAATAGTTAATGTAGGCGTTTAATGTTTGGGAATTTCCGAATCCTCAATAGCCGAGTGGTGAAGCGTGTTTGTGTCACACGCGGGCTCTAGCTACCTGGGTTCGATTCCACTTGTCTGCAGACCACTTTTTTCGGATATTAATGTATATCCAAAGTCAGAGTGAGTAAGTGTGTACAGAAGAAAACCGACTTATTAACGAAATAATTTTTTATTCAAGTTTAATTTTTAAGTACCGTGGGATCAAAATGAATACTTTAGGAATACTCTAAGAACACTTCAGAAACACTTTGCGAATACAAAAACAAGTTCCTTGGTGAATTCATAAAGAATTATTTATGATTTGTGGTTGCCGTACTAAATTATAAGAAAGTAGTGGTTATTTGTCTATTGATGAGTAGTTTGTAGTTTAAATATCCGTCAATGCTGTAACTAATTTATGTGATTTATGTTTACAACATATTAGATAAGTAGAACGATTAGTGCTATTTTATAAATTTATGATTTGTTTAAAGGTACTCTATTATTCGTAGTCATATAATATAATTTACATATATTCTCAACATAGTGAATCTAACATTTGTTACATGTTAAAAGAACATTAGAAAATAAATATGATGCAAAAATTATTTTTTTCTGTTGTTACTGTATAGCAAATTGATAAAAAGTATGTACCAAAATTTTTTAAATGAATTCCTTAGGGACAGTAAATGAATTTATTACATTTACTAAAGAATGATTAATATATTCATAGTGAACTTTAAATGAATTCTTTTTAATGCTCTTTTAGCAGCTCTTCCCACAAAAGTAATAAAAAATTTCTTTAAAAGAATTCTTTAAGAATTCTTTGCGAACTCAAGACACATGACATAACCTGATGAGATTATGAATTCATTAAGAATTTATTTAGCTTATATCATGACAACCTGTAGAATTTATTAAAATATTCTGAATTCAAAATGAATTCATTTAGAATAAATAATGCCTGCTGGGCTTGTCTGCAGATTTTTTTCGGATATTAATGTATATCCAAAGCCGGAGTGAGTAAGTGTGTACAGAAGAAAACCAACTTGTTAACGAAATAATTTTTTATTCAAGTTTAATTTTTAAGTACCGTGGGATCAACATGGGATACAAAAAAAAATTTTTCTAAATGATTATGAAACAGATGTTAGTAACAACGCAATCTCTTAAATTAATTAACCCAGTATCAATTTTTAAGGTGCTTAGGTACGTCTCAAGAAAATATGGTGGTCTAGGCTCTGACAATAAATACTACAAAAAAGTTGCATCGTATTTTACATACTGATATAAATACATACTCTTAACATCGACTGACTATTTAAAATAGACTAGCTTCGATCTTTTGTATTGAAACAAGCAGTGAATGACAAAAAGTAATGAATTTATTATGTAAATGTTAAATTTTGAAACTATTTTAATGTACTTTAATTAACATTTTTGAAGTACTTCTTGATAGAGTAAAAAATAATAATAAATATTGTTTTGTTTTTTATAATTATACTCAGTTAAATGTGAGGTTTTAAAAATCTGTATGATAATTTAAAGAACAGATTTGAAATATGTGTAAGAAAAATTTGAAATATATGATAGTAAAACGATAATAAAACTTCCAAGTAACTACAATGAAAATACTTTTTGAAAGCATTAAACATCAAAACAAAGTAATGTTCTCAACTTAAAATAACAGGTTCAGAGCCAGCTCTGCGGCAGTAGTCTTCTTAGTTTTTTGTTTAAGCCTGTCAGAGGTATGTTGAAGCCAAGTCTTCACCTGATGACTACATCTCTGTTTCGTATACTCTTTTGATGATTTTAGGATTCCATCTGAAATTCAATGTTTTCATTGGTTATAAACTCTTAAATACAGCCAGAAACGAGTCTAGGTACACGAGGGTGCTGATGACGATATTCTGGTAATCGTCACCTTGAGTTTTTCATTAAAAAAATTCAATTAGACTCTAACGAGAGTCTAGGTATACGAGGGTGCCGATGACGATGTCCTGGTGATCGGCACTGAGAGCTTTTAGTTATAAATATTTAAATAGACTCATAAACGAGTCCAGGTATACGAGGGTGCTGATGACGATGTCCTGGTGATCGGCACCAAGAGTTTCCAATTATAAACATCTAAATAGACTCATAAACAAGTTTACCGACCGACCGACTACTTAAAAAAACGCACCCAATGTACATACATACATACATTAGCCCGTTCCCCGCAAAATTTAAGCTCTTTTTATTAATTATAATGAAATACAAGTAATAATCCTAACCATATCGTAGTTGTAGATAAATGAAAGTTGTGTCGGGATTAACCTCGTAACAAAGTGGCATTAATTTATTTTGACGTTCAGGTTATTATTTGTAATTAAATAAATAAATCGTTTAAATTTCGCTGGGAACGAATTAAGATATCAGGCTGATATATATATGTGCGATAATTTCAGGCAGTCGATAAAGAAGATTTTTTACATGAAGACTTATGAGTTCTTTAAGAACTCTTGTTGGGCCAATCTCACATGACATAAGTTGATGGATTTATGAATTCTTAACGTGTACTTAACGACGTGAAATTACACTAAAAAAGAATTCATTAAGAATTCTTTTAAAGACATATGATCACATATTGAATACATATTATATTCATTCTAATGAATTCTTTAAGAATTAAAAAAAAAGAATTCAATTACAATTCATATTGTGTTTCCGTGCCTGCTGGGAAAGTGAAAGAACTATAGTTCAACTGGTCGTTTCGTATTGATGACAGTAGATTATTGGATGATTAACAAACCTGCCACAGAACTAGAACTCTTAATGAGGAAAAAGAGAAAATTATAGTTACTCTACAGTTGGTAATCTAACTTATGCTTTAGGCTGCATATACATAGAGTCTTAAACTTACAGTATACGCAGCACTATATGTAGTCTAACAACAGGTCAGTCTTTTAAAGGTTTAAAAAGCCTTACTTAAGAAATTTTTTAATACAATGGCTGCTTGGCAAAAGACTTGATTAGTTAGCTTACTCACGGTCATGTGATCATTTATCATGGTTGCGAGAGAGACTAAATGATGTCACCATCTCCTACTTACTTATGGTCAATATTTACGTAACCTAAACTGACTTAACTAATCAAGCCTCTTGTGAACACAGCTAATTACAGCTTTATCTAAAATGGTATTGATTCTTAAATAAAACGCAGTCTGGAAAGAATTTGGAAAAGATAACCTCATTACTTGTAGAACTTATTGAGAATAGCGTATAAACTATATGACTCATTTTTATTCATCATATTCTGTATCCAAGTACATTTGAGAAAGACAGGGAATCGTGTAAAAAACCGTTTTGGTAGTAGAGGGAAAGATAAGATAAAAAGAACCTTGAAATTAAAAAACGTTCAATTATAGAACAGAAAAATATTGTTAAGAATAGAAAATTTTTAATGTGTATCAACGGTCACTTAAAGTCATGTGCAAGTGCATTTTTAGAATTAAATAGTTCTTCACATACATAAGAACAATGTAGACTTGCTACCAAATAATTATTAGACGATCTTATGTACATTTAGCCTACGGGTTACTTATCGATGAAGAAAAAAATTGAAAATTAAGTTTTACTTTACCTGTGGGTAGCGATTAATTCCATTAATGCTATTGTGAGCATGAGGATAAGGTTGATACGTTCTTGGTGTACCAGGATAAATATTTCTCATTATAGCACCTTGGCATGTAGGGATTGGAGCAAGGGCTTTTTGCAGTTGTTTTTCCTGCTTTCTATATTTTGCTCTTCTGTTTTGAAACCATACCTGAAAATTAGTTCAAAATAAGGTAATAGGTGATAGTCAAGAGATAAAATGTGATAAAAATAATTAGAAAAAAATTTTTATAGATAAATTAAAAATGGAGAATGGTTACTATTGGAAAAAAAGTAATTGAAAGAAAATAATAAACAAATAAAATGGTAAAAAGATGGCATTCATCCGTTAAAAGTGTAATTTTGTTGCACTAGCGCCATTCCTCTTGGTTAATACAAGAAGTAACTGTAATAAGAATATTAAATTGTTGTTCATAGCAATTTTCAGTCATCTTGGAGTAGATGCTGGTCGCAGGCTCGGTAGCTTTACATTTGGATGCATCTTGGAGTGAATACTGTTAACAGACTCTGTAGCTTTACGTTACAGTTAGACTAACTGGAAGAGGCCTTGCCTCCCAAGTTCAGTGTCTTACTATGGCGTATAAGAAATTGCCATTTTTTCTTTTATCGTTTCGCGCAGCAACCAACTCTGATGATTAACGATTAAGTCAACCCCAGGTCCATAAAAACTTGGTTTTAAGGATCAAAGTGCTGGATTCTTATTAGCTTTAACCTAGTTGAAACAACATCTAGGTTTAAGGTTAGGGAAGTGCTCATACAATTATTAGTAATTTTTAGTTGAAGAAGCGAAAGTAAACATCGAAATAAGAATTGGAAACTAAATGAAATTAGTTATGCTGCTAGCCTAAGAAGTTCAGTATTTTTTGCTATAATTTATTCTTGTGCAACCACCAAGAAAATAAGAACAACTGTGATTATAACGAGCAAAATGAGTTATCGCCAAACACTAAGTGTAAAAGTGAGTTGAGAGAGGTCTTATAAGAAATCTATTAGATTTGACATTATCGTTTTTTAGGCTAAATTCTTATTTGACAATTGCAGTAACACTTTAAGACAATTGTAAGAAATGTAGTTATCAAGTCAGTGCTTTACATTAAATAAATATAATAAACTTAACCAAGTATTTTTTTCATTTATTAAACGTGCCAGAAACCTTCAGATTGAGTTGGTCCTTACAAGTCTGACCCCCCCCCCCCAAATCATACAGTCCTCTAAAAAGCGTCATAATAAAACAAATATGACTGTTTTAAAAATGACAATCTTACGCTGTCAAATACAAACTGCCATACACATACATTTTACACGTAGAGTTTTAAATAGTAACTAGTTACAGCTGAGTAACTGTCTTCAATATTCTCGTACTCAACTCATACGATTGCACCCAGCGTTATTTGTATGCAGGAAAATACTTCTTTCAACGAATATGATATTGTAAACAAATTTTTTAAGTTCTCATTAAATAAAACTAGAAGCCATCTATGCGTATTAGACTTATGAAGATTTCTCGAGTTCCACTTGTATGACAAGTATACTTGAAAAATTTTCTACAAGACAGACAAAGCTTCTGCAACTCAAACTGTTAGTCTCTTTTAACCTTACAGTGGATATATTTACACCTAACAACAGCTAAGTATGCCTGGATAGTTGCTGGAAATAACAACGTGGCACTACTTTTCATTGGTAATGATGCTTTTTCGTTTATGCAGTTAGGTCCTTTATCTGTACATGCAAGCATTATCTATAAT
Source organism: Copidosoma floridanum (assembly GCF_036245765.1). NCBI lineage: Eukaryota > Metazoa > Arthropoda > Insecta > Hymenoptera > Encyrtidae > Copidosoma > Copidosoma floridanum. Next base: position 13,492,096 of record NW_028321885.1, read on the forward strand.
TTAAATTTTTAGTCTTTCCTTTTGTATTTCGTAATCAGCACCATTATCATCATTGCGTGCACCACATCTAGCAGCTTGTTGCCCGTGGTGCAGGCTACCACTGAAACGTCTTCTAAATAAGCACCAGAATTGAACGTTCTTAGTTTAATAGTTATGTTTTAATTGCTTAAAAATTAAATTCTTACTGCCTCACTTAATCGAAAAAATAAATGAGAATTCTCTAAATGACACTCCAATTTTTTTAATGAGGGATGCTTTCATCGTATGGATTTAAAAACTCAACTGCATGAAAATTATTGCAAAAAAACCAGTGCCAATAAAGGTAAATGTTATTCTTAATCGTAATTTAACTGTAGACAGTAACACAAAAAACAATAATTAGATTACTTAGTTCAATTTTATTTTGAAGTATTCAACAGCTAGCCATTTGACAAATATAATGATTCAGTTTTTAAAATACATTCTAACTCTACTTGAATCTCATTAAATGGTGTACCTCTGTACTAAAAAATCATTCCACTTATTTATACAACACTCTATTCGTTAACCTTAACTTTTTTCTTATTATAACGTAAAGGATATTAGAAAACTTGATTCTAAGGCAGCTAATATCTTTTAAACAATTGCAAAATGTAGGTATAAAACAAGTTGGATTTTTGTGTGTCTCGAGTATATTATTAACACTGCTGTTATGACTCATTTTTGTAAGTTTTAAAATTGTTAATACATTTTACTGTAATACTATTCTGCTTTAAGTATTTTTTTTTATTATTGTAAAATCCAGTAATATCGAAAATTGATATTAGTCCATTCACGTAATACAAATTAGTATGAAAATTAAAAGTACTGTTTCACATTGAAAAAGTATTAATTTCTCTAACCTCACATAATAGTTTTATTTTTAATTGTCATATACTTTGTCAGCTTATCATAACATGTGCAATAAATTTCATGTTGACAAAGAAACATTTACATTTGACAAAATAAAAAAGATTTTTTGGCAGTATACGACCTCTTTCTAGTCTCTAAGCATAAACCATTTCATTCCACATGCTGTAGCCTAAATGGTGAAGTAATAAACTGATATTAAAATAAATCTTTCGGTTGTAGGCGAGATTATTGATAAAACAGTTTTATTTTGGGATGTAGTCACAAATTTTTGGGGTGCTTAAGTATTAATTACTGAAAAAAATGCTTTTTTCTGTATTCCATTAAATATCTCCCCCCTCCCTCCAGCACCCTGTTATAATAAGCAGCTCATAATCAACGTTTTTTATCTGCTTGAGTACAACAAGTGTGTTTGTTTTGCTACCATCTTGGGTATTGTTTTATTAATTATTTTTTATTAAAATAAACAATTTTCTTTAAATTTAATCGTTTTACATAAATTTAAATTTTCAAATCTCAGGCGCAACTTTGACTTCCAACTTTACGCTTAGTAGTACTTCTTACTGATCACTAGGTGGCAACTTAACATCACAAGTAAGAAAAGAGCTAAGAGTACATAAGAGCTGCGCGACGACCTAATGAGATCGCCTAGATCATACAAATAATTATATTGTCTGTATCTCTCTCTTGATGGCAATTGACCCCGGGTCAGTGTTACCCTATCTATCACTTTCACGGCTTCAACGACGATACCCCCATCGTTATTTGGCTTGAAAGAACGTCTTTACGCGTTGGAACATTGCACCGGTCAATACTAACGTTTTCTCTTAGTTCAAGGCCGCTCACCCCAACAGGCCGCTCGTAACAGTTCTATCATATTGGAACTGGTCACCAAAAAAAATACGCTTTACAGTCATATACTTGTAATAATCTTCTTACGCTTAAAATTTTAGTAATAATAAGTTACAATGATATTCGTGATGACATAGTTAAACACTCATAGAGGCTAAAAAAGAATCAAGTGACATTTTTCATTCGAGTAGCCATGCTCCGATCTTTGTAAACTCTTTATTGCCACTAAGGTTTATATGATTTTGAGGAATTTTTTCCTTTTATACTTTTTCGCAAAAATCCATGTGTCCATTGAAAAAGGGTTTTCTAAATCAAAATACAAAAAAGTGCTTAGTCACAAAAAAAAAAAAACTTAAAAAACACAAAAAGCATCCTTTCCAAATTTTTGACAGTGTTACCTACAATAGCGTATAGTTACACGGAAAAGAAATGCAAGCAATTATAGCATGAGCACTGTTTTCACTGTTACAGTGTAAGGCACGATATGCATAATACGCGTGAATGCATGCAACCGCACTGTAGATTTGACAAGTGTAACTCATCGGATGTGACTTTACTAATATAGTATGGTCTGCGAGCTTAGACAGCATGACATGCACTGGCGTAGCGCGTGGAGCCAACGCACAAAGTGTATCGTGTCATTGTGTCTCATCACAATTCCTGTCTACAATTCAAATTTATTGTAAAAAATACCAAAATTAACTCCTAAATTTTTTTTTCTATTTTTTTCTAAAAGAACAATAGAATCTTGTATTTATATTAATCAATGTGTAATATAATTTGATGTTTATTTGAGTCATATACCTAAGCAAGTTGCTGCAAAAAATGTATATCGGTCATGAGATAGTAATTTAATTCTAAGTTTATTTCAATTTTTTTAAAAGCATATATTACAAAAAATAAAAAAAAAGAATCTTGCCAAAATGTATAAAAATTAATAAATTCGTAGACTGATTTGAAATGATTAAGGAAATTAGTCCAGATCAAGCTATAATAATTATGTACAAAATAGTACAATGCCAACATTATCTATACCCCAAACATAAACTACATTGACATTAACTCAGCCTTTAACGCTGCGCTCAGAGGATAGGGCCCCTGATCCCTGTCAGTTATGCCTATACATCTATATACCATATATATTGCACTGCTGCACGTAAATAGTACGATACATGACGGCATTTATAGATTATACCTATTGAACTTACTCTAAATCAGTACGAGTGCACACCATACACTTTGCGCATGAGCTCTACGCGCTACACCTATGTAAGTCATAGTATATCAGCTGTCAGAATGTGATATTTATATTGTAACATCTGATGCGCGCTATTATTTATTCCCGCAGTGAAAAACCCACATAACAGCTGCAGTCCAAAGTGCAAAGCTGACAAAATTTTTTGTTTTGCAAGACTAACTGATTTTCGCGCACGAGACAGACCGTACAAAATTTTGAAAGATAATTTTTTTTCTCTTTTGTTTTGCAAGACTAACTGATTTTCGCGCATGAGACAGACCGTACAAGAGAAAAAAAATTATCTTTCCTATTATTCAACGTAATCCAAAAAATTTCGCTCATCGCAAAGTGGAAAAAAATATCAAAAGTGCCGGACGCCCAATTGAGTGGGCCAACCGTGACAACAGAAAAAATCTAGAAAAGTGGAGAAAGAGAGGGAGAAATAATCAGAAAATTTATTAACACTGCTACTAGATCAGTACGGCAAAAAGAGAAAAAATTTTTAATCAGGCCAGTAGACAAAATAACCAGAATACTAGAGGCAACTACAAATTACTAAAGCCAAGGGAATACGGACAAAATGCAAACACAGTACGCCGAGCTCAGACAGCAGCCACAGATGGGACACAAGGTATATCACTCAAAAGAAGAAAACAATGGGAAAACGCGAAAGCAGGTCAACTCACAGAAGAATCAAACGCCAACTCATAGATGTATACAGGATTATTATTATACTAAGCATCATAACAAAGATCTGTTAAACTGATTTTCATTGTTTTTTATATATTATACTCAGAACCCTCGAGGTAAATACGCGCCCAGAGAGATGATTTCTATGCATCGATATTATTACTAAATCGGAAAACTAAGGTCTGAATTTGTTACGCTTAATTGCATGCACAAACATATACCTGATATACGAGCAAAAAAGTCTACTCATAAGATTTTTAAATTAAATAATAAATAAAAAGAGTACTTAACTAGAAGCAAAAACGAAACAAGGCTGTTGACTAACACTAATTGAGAGTGCGCTAATATATATAATAAACCCAAAATACACCACAACGAAGAAGTCTCACAATTGAACAAAACAAATATAATTATACAAGGCAAACTAGAGCAAAAAAAAAAGAAAATAAAGATCAACACTATAAGCGATGTAAGAACAAATGATACATTGAGAGAAGGAGTACAGGAAGTCAAGAGATGTACGGATGAACACAAAATGGAACAGAATATCACAGACGACAAAGTAATACCAATTAGCTTAGAACATGATCTGACATCATGGGCAGAGTGATATAAAGCCAGCAAGGAACAAAAAATTTTTATGATACAAATGCCAACAAAATTAACGCTAAACATAAGACGTAAGCAGCTATCCCATATGCAAGACGTAAGCGACAACGACGCTAATGCACCACCACGTATAGAAACACGTAGAGCCCTCTTATTTCAAAAACTAACTTTTCACACCAAGCACTTAAATACTACGACTAACATAAATCAGGAAGTCCTCTAAGATTTACGTGGATACTAGTGCTGAACTATTCATTATTAATGAATGCTGTCTTACTCTACACACGCGTATAGAGAGCAGAGAGAGAGTCCTAATAACTGGTGTTACGCATTAAGCATGCTGCACGTAAGAAACGACTAAAATGTTTCTTATAACTAATAACTCTGCATGTCATCCCAGTTACCTTTCCGATAGAGATTAAAGGCATTATTGGCTGGGAGGCTTTTAAGTAATACCGTTGCCTTATAAGTGCCATAGAAAATTATTTGGAATTAAAAGGCATTAAAATCTCTCAATTGAAACCATAATATTTTAAAATCCCCGTAAATTCAAGGAGAATAATATTAGCCTGCATAAAAGATATTAGCAGCCACATACAAGTTGGCTGGACTCCTCTACAAAACATAAAAAAGGGAATTTCAATTCGTAATTTCATAAAAGAAAATAAAAACTCTGAAATATGTGTTAATATAATAAATATAACAGATACAGAAATTAAGGTACCAATATCAGAGGTAAATGTTTTTAAATATGCAATCAGATAAGGGGCTGAATCACTTGACGTTGCTGGGGACAATGATAAAGGTTTAAGTAAAGCCACGATCGAACTGTCCAGTATTAGAAATTCGGACTAAGATATAAAAGATAATAAAGATCCAAAAAAAAAAGTTATAAGTAGTGACGATAGGGACGATTTTAACAACGACGTTACAAATCCCAGAAACAAAAAGCAGCAGGGAAGAATAAATAAATTATTCGAAATTGTCAATACTTGCTGCAATATGAAATAATAAGACAACATTCAAGATTTCATATAAACAATCCTTTTGTATTTAGCTTTGATGGCAATCCATGAAAGGCTAGAAACTTAATGAAACACAGGAGAATAACGTCATTAGAGAAGCTAATTATTGCATCATGAGTACGGTATCTAATAAAACTAAAGAAACAGATGTAAGTAGAAAAAGACAAGCTTTTGCAGCAATAAATAACCGAACCATCGACATTCTCATATAATTAACATTTTTGGATTGTCCCCAAAAACGTGGGACCAAACGAGAAAAAATGCTGGAGGATCGTAACAGACTTTCAGCTTTTAAACAAGTTAACAGTAAGTGCGTAATATCTGTTACCATTCCAGAATGCAATTTTAAAAAACTTTGCACTCACAAAATATATTACTGTGGTTGATTTAAAGAGTGGGCTTGTTCTAAGTGGAAATCCACGAGGAGCATGCTTATAAAACAGCATCCTTGGGAACTAACGGGCACTCCTAATAAAAGCAATGAAAATGCATAAATTCTCAAAGTATATTTATGCGAGTGATTTTACTAGCACTTGCGGATCTACAAAGACGTGTGACAGAAGTACACATCAATGGTTGATGATATTTGCAGAAAATTTAGAGCAATGTGGGATGAGATTTAAAGGCTTTTAAAACGGTTTACCAACGTAAACCTCACAATAGAATTGAAAAAATGCCAATTCCTTTAAAAGGAATCAAAAGTGCAGGACATATTGTAGAAAAGGGCCAGATCAAAGCAAATCTGAAAAAATTAAAGCAATACAATATTTTTAAACCAACAAATGCGAGAAAATCATAACGATTTCTCAGGTTTGCAAGGTACTATCGACGCTTTATCAAAGATTATGCAAAAATGGCCCAACCGCTCTTAAAAATTACAAGCAAAACAGCCGAGTTTAAAAGGGAAGAAGAACGCACGTTCATAAAACTTAAGGATTCTCTGTGCAATGAACTAGTACTTAAAGTACCAAATATAAACGAACCCTTTACTGTAAGAACTGATGCATCTGACAACGCTATCAGAGAAATTTCAAGCCAAGGTGAGATAGGATAATATTACCCTTGTAAAAACGCGTCTCAGTTTTTGAAAGGCAGTGAATTATGATATCTAACATACGATAAGAAATTGTTGGCAATAGTGTACTTCAACGAGCAATGGAAATGATATTTGTTGGTCGTTAACTTACAGTTGTAACGGACCACAAACTGCTCAAGCACTTTTAAACATTAAAGAAACAGGACTTATGATTTACAAGACAAAAAGCAGAACTTTAGGGATATGAGTTTAACATTGTTCACAGACCTGGACAGAAAAATAAAGCACCAGGTGCTCTTTTTTGCAATTCAGTGCTTAAAGAAGGGGAGAAAAATCTCAAACTACCAAGCCAAGATTCCGTGCAGATGTTCTCATAATCTGACGAAAGCCCATGAACTGCGCAGTAACTTTCCTTACTTGATGCTTGTATCCAGAAAAGACTAAGCAAGCAGCACATTGAAATTAACAAAAAAAACCAGTTGATAGTGGGTGCTTGGATACCCAAGGAGAAAGTTACACTTCTACAAAATTATATGGGAGATGATATAATTATACATATAAATACACTTTTCATTAAACAATACTGGGTACAAAGGTGGTGCAATTATCATTGAAATGAGTATAAGTACGTTAGTTGAATTTGATTTCAATAAGTATTTTGTAATTTATTAACTGACCAATTTTAAACAATTTATTATGGCGCGATATAATATAAACAATATGAAGGATGGCCAATACAAGACTGTGCACTTTTATCAAATCTTTTGATGGTTTCAAAACAACTCCCTATACTGGCTACGCCAATTACATCTGTAACGTCACTTTCGCATTTATCACATATTTATAACATTTTTCAATAGCATAGTAGTATATGCCAGTGGTTTTTTCTTCAGGACGTTTATAAGACATCAGGTTTTTTGACAAATATCATTCAAGCATCAAAAGTCTACTTAAAATACCGTAAGAAATACCCAAAAAAGTTGCAGATCATTTAACTGTACACTTTTTCATATAGTTAGTTTAAAAAATTTGCAATTTAACATGTAACCTTATAAAAAAACACTTAAAATTATATTTAGAAGATCTGCATAAGACCCCCAAATTTCGTTCGAATGAAAGATTACTTTGAGTTAAACCTGTTTTGTTCTCAAATGGATTCATGGATTTTTTTTTTTTTTTAATGCTTAACACAAAAAAGATGGGGTCAAGTATGCGTGAAAACATGTACGTAAGCTAGTCCATATGAGAAAAATAACATCCAGTGTTGCTGCATACACTTGTGGTCCTCTCACTTCTCTGAATTTTAGAAAAGAAAAAAATGCAGTAAAAAACTTTTACTGTACTTATACAATACCAAACTTTTTTTTATTTTAGTATAAAAATTATAAAAAAATGTGAAAAATCGTATAAATAATTATTTATTTATTATAAAAGAAACAAATTAATGACAAGTAAATCAAAACTAAATGTTCATTAATATATTTTAAAGCTGCTCTGCTAATATATACTTATTTCTAAATTTTTGAAAAAAACGTGTACCAAACAAATGTCACGAACTGTACAATAAGATGCAGTAATCACCTTCTTGTACGAGGCCTGCTCATAGCAGCGTGGGCCAGGGCCTTGGCTAGTGTGAAAGGTGTCGTGGGTTCAAATTTCTTTGGGAACTTTCTTAAAAAAAAGAAATACAACTTGTTATTTTAAAAATGTGTTTTGTAGGATGTAATTGTGGCGTTGTGTGGTATAGAGAAAGCCGGAAGTACGTCACAAGTGACGAGGGAAAGGGAGGAGAACCAAGTAAAATCGACTTTCGTCACACTTTTCCTTAAGGTCAAAATCTGAAATCGTTGATATACCTTCACGCATAACGCGCCTATAGCTATAACTTTAAAAATTAACCTAACGGACTACTCAGACATTAGGATGCTTTACAAATAAACAGCAACGCTGCTGAAAATAACACCAACAACTCCTGATGAAATAAACCCACCCAGTTACTTGGGGCTTGAGACCCACCAAAGACTCTGAGAAATTACGGTGGCGGTGAACCCCCAGAACAATTAAGCAAAAAAAAAAAAATGAAAAAACAGTAGTTGAGTGGCGACCCACCCAGGCAAAAATATTGGCCACTTCACGCAAAGTAAAGCGAACGAATCAACGAAGAGCTGCAACCCAAGCTAACAAAAAGAGAAAGAAGAAATTGGAAAACAATATTTGCAATAAATGGGCGTCAGTGCCACCGAATCGCTTAAATTAACAAGGCATTATTTTCTTGTCATGCATGATACACAAAAACGGAAAAAAGGGAGCAGGAGAATTTGACAAACAGGAAATTGGACTTGTCCAACATAAGCCAATTAAGCCTCTGGCACAAGATTGACAATCTTTCCGGACTTGCCTTTATTGGAGTGTATTAATATTTAAATATTTTAAGAAAGTGTAGTGATTTAATTATCAAAAAAAATGAGGAAATATACAAGGAACAAAGTACAAACTAAAAAAAAAAACAAATAAGAAAGAAAAACAATAACGACAAACTAAGAAAAAACTAAGCACGTGGCAATAAGAAAGCGTAGTCGTAGTAGAATAGCGATAAATAGATATATTTACAACGCATAGCATATGCCGCAACAAAAGATAGAAAATAGATGTCTGTTAAGAGAGTGCCACACTCGCAGCTGAAAACAAGCACGTGGTTGTCGAATGGTATAATGCATTGGGTCACGTCATGTTCGAGTAAATATCTTTCAGGTAGATATATGTGCACCAGCGTGGATATAAAAAAAAAAAAACGTAAATAGAACGGGAACGAAAACAACGCATAGCCATGCGGCCAACCACTCTCTTCTTTCGCCCTTTACTCTCCCCACTGCGATTCTTAAAATATTTCAAAAACAAAAATATACCCACGGAGATAGAGAAGGATGTACAAAATAAGAAAACATCATGGTTGCGCGTATCACCAAACATATGAATACGAGGTAGCGCATATAAAAGGAGAGCTATCTGACTGGAGCGATTACGCGTGGATGGTGATGAAGACATTATTAGGAGCAGATGTAGGATATTCGGATTTTAAAAAATCAGAGGGTCACTTTTAGTAATGTGTTATAGATTTATGTAGTTATTTATTATAGATTTAACATTTACAGGTAACAACCGGCATGACAGACAATGAACGGTAACAGAGACAACATCGGGGTACAACATCACTCTGCGACGGATGTGTTAACTGAGAACATCGATATCAGTAAGAAAAAAAATGTGACAAAAAAAAGAGAGGATAGCTATAATAATAAATTGCACTTACAGCTGCAAGAACAATAATAATTATAAAGACCGTAAACTAGGCCAAACAAATTAAGCCCTCGACCCTCGATATCCTTGACAATAATCATGCATACATATCGGTTACAATTTCTAACACTCCTATAACAATATTAAAATAAACATGCAGAAATTCAGCAAAACTGAAAATTTGTAGTAACTTTAAAATAATAGTAAGTGTATTTTTATCTCTAAGAAAATTTTGAAGCACTATATATCGTCAAATATACGTAGTTAATGATAAGCGAAAAAAAAAGGGAGCAAGAAGTTTTGTTATAACAAAAATAACAATAAGAGTAGCTGTATCAACGATAAAATTTATAGTAAAATCAGCAATCAGACAGACACAAGTAACATTATTATAAATAGGTTAAAGTGCTAAGCCCTTGACCCTCGACATCTTCGACCGTAAAACAAAAAAAAGAGTATAAAATTAACAGTTATATTAATATGAAATTTAATTATTCATTTGATGGGAAAAAAGTTTGTTTTTATAATTTATTGTAAAGCTTACATATCAATAAAAATGAAAAAAAAAAATAGGAAATATGTATGTAAGCAATTATGTACCATAAATAATAAGGAGAATGTTGAAACAAAATTATTTTGTTTAAGAAAGTGCACTCACATAAACAAACATATAGACACATAAGATACGGTGGGACAAACCAGTAGAAGAACCAGGGACATGGTGCTTAAAATCACCCTCTTCTCTCTATTGAAAAATACTACACAACACAAAGAACATAATACGAACACTACATGGACGTCAGCGTCACGGCCTCGGACATGTTACGTACGATGGCACATAGCTATGCGTACGTGTACTTCCACTGGCCTGGGCCCAAAACACAGGAGAATAGAGAAGAGAAGTAATAGGAAAGAGAATGCAAAGCAACAGAGTAAAAAGACATTAGCTAGAGACTCGACGGCAAAAGGACCAGGCTGGTGAGACTAGAACACACGCGCAACTTCCTTTAAATACAAGGAGTCCTAAAAAGGTATAACTTATCCACAAGTAGCACTTTCATTTATTCCCATACCAAGTAACCCACGTAACAAGTGCATTTCTTACGAAATAAAATAGTTTATGGCCCTAAAGAGCCGTTGATTTATACTTTCTTATATTATAACAAATAAAAAAGGCTATTTGTTTAAACTGTCAATATTTATAACTGACAAAGAATATGTAATTAAAAAATTGTTTTGTTCCAATCTTACAACTTTGTTACCAGAATAACAAAATCCTGGAGCTTACTTTCTCCTATTTGAATATATGGAAGATTTAAGTGAGTACTGCCAGGGATATACGAAAAAGCCAATTGTTTAGTTTAAGCGTTATACTTTTTGCCCTAAATTTATATCAATATTTGTTGTCTTGCAACAGTATCCTTACTGTCTCTTTTCGTGCAAAATCAAAACAAAGACTTGTACCTGTATTAAGCTTATGCTTAGCTTTTCTTAACCACTAGATATGTTCACTCTATTATTTCAAAGTATAAGCCCCAAATGGTGAAGCCATTGAAATTCGACTGTTCTGTGCAATAGTCAGTCAGCTCATGGCTACTATTGAGAACGCTTCTCTAACAGCAAGCATTTATAATTAATGTTTAAAGTAAAACTCCTTATGTTGGGCTATGAAGGAAAGAGGGGAATTGCGTTACGAAAAAACGTAGCCATCCTCCCAGCGGCCCAAGCTCTCTCCTCAATCTCTTCCTTACACACTTCCTCCCGCTCTGTCTCTCTTGCTATCTACCTTTTCATCTCTCTGTCTCACAAGTACGCCACGCGTTCCCCTTCTCTTACGCTGCTACTATACCCATAACTACATTTACATTATAGATACGTGGTATGGATATTTCTACGCTGATGCTGAGGTATAGGTATGAAGTAAAGAGAAAGGAAGAGAAAAACTGCTGTACCTATTTACTTGAGGTAAAGTATACGTATGTAGATTTTATACGTGCATTATATACGTGTTACATGTCCCCGTCATTACGTACATGTTCATATGTATAAATGTTGTAAAAAACGTGCATAAAGTACTCAATATGTATAATACGTTTACCTAAACTTTGAGAACAAGAAAATAGGCTGTATCTTAAAATAGGAGCAGAATTAAAAAAAATTGGACCTTTAGGAATAGATACCTTTACGAATCTCCTAAAAAAGGCTACATGATCAATGTGCACAAATATAGAGGAGTTGGACTATGCATAAACATAACCTTAATTATTTGCCTTTTTCAACTGTATCTTAAAAGAACAAGTAAAAAACTTTTCTCTTTTCTTTGCTGTATTTAAAAAGTTAATATGGACATTTACAAAATCTTTGATGAATTTTCATCCCAATATAATCTCTCAAAATTTGAAAAACATTCATACCTCGAAAAGGAAGCCAGAAAGGCTAAAATAACTATTTTCATGGGTCTCTCAAGGGGAACTTCATGGTCTGCGCGCAATAATAGAGGATGGTTGGACTATGCACTATTATAACCTCAAGTTTCTTGTTTTTCAACTGTATCTTAGAAAGAATAAGTCAGAATATTTTTTTATTTAGTATGGCATATTTGGTGCATTAAAACGGATGTTGACAAAATCTTTCAAAAATTTTTGTTACTATTTAATCTCTCAAAATTAGTAAAACAGTCCTATCCTGAAAGAGGAGCAAGATAGCTCAAAAATAGTTCCTCGTGTAGAAAATAATCAAAATAAATATTAGACGAATTTATACAAGCGTTCGCAATAATTTAATAAATAATAAGTCGTGTCTCAAAGGCAAAATTATATCCTGCATATTTCAAAATCGATTTATTTTCTATTCTTTATCATGTATGACAGGAATCGTTGTCACATAACCAAAACCTATATTCTTATTATTAATTTTGGGATTAGTATAAATCAGTTATAAGTATGGGTAAATTTTGATATTGAAGTATAAATAATCATAGAAAACCAATTGAATAAAGAATTACAACTTTACAATAAAAAATAGGTGTGAGTACATTCTTTTTCTTAATTTCAATTAGATGGTGTAGATAACGTTACTTTTATGGTAGCCCAAAATTTAAAGAAATTTTCATTTGTGGGATACAATGATTCCAATAAGAAATGATTGCACGTATATAATGTCACATCAAATGTACAAATAGTAATTTTAAATAAAAGGAGTATTTGTCCTACGTAAATGGACAAAAGTAGCTTTTTTCGAAGCACTATAATAAAAATTCTTGTTTTCTTCTGCATTACATGACCAACAATTTGTACATGCATTTATACATATATCATAGCAGATACAAAAGTTACTAGAATAGAGGAATCACATCTAATATAAGTACTATGCATAAGTATATGTATTTTATGCATGTGCGTGTTCAAATACGTTGTATTGATACAATTTTTACTTTTTTAATATTAAATTTCTTAAGACCCATTAAAGTTAAGTGTAATCTAATACTCTCAGTTTCTGTTATATGAAGTTAAATAACATTTGAGTAAGAAGTTTCACTTCTGCCAAGGGTGCTGAGACCCACACCTGCTTTTTTTGTTACATTCATACATAGTTATAAGTACGTAGTATTCGTACATAGTCAATACATCCATACATACTTATAAGCAACGTGATAATTTATAAAACAACTGATCCCGATTCCTCTTCATGACCCTTAACATCCCAGCATTACTTCCTGGTGCAAATATTTGGCAGCAGAGCATGGTTCTGGAGACCATTTAACAGTCGGTGTAAGGTCGGGACTTGCAACGTGTGCTAACTCCAAGTTCGTCTGTAATCTGTTTGGTATTGGGCGAGCTATGTGTGTGTGCTCGTGAAGGACTTCATGTGTTTGAGTGCAGTATGGATGGCTTCTGTCTCTGAATGGTCAAGACGGGCCGTCGTTAGCTTCGACAAACTTCGGCTCGTAAGTTACGCTCACTTCACAGCAGTATTGAGTTAGCCATGTTGTCAGACTTGAAACCACTTGTCAAAAAACAAGACGAGTTTTTCCAGAAGATCAAAAACTTAATCCTAAATTTGAGAAAGCTATGCCAGGAAAAATTGATACGCACTGTAATTCAAGGATGCTTAGAGCAGTTAAGAGCCAATTGGAACACCGTCCAATAGAATCACGATCAAATTCTCTCACTTTCAGACGATGCTGAAGAAATAAGCTATTTTAAGGATGATAACTACGGTGCTATATATAGAGGAGGCCTTTCTTGATTTGGGTTACTTTTTCCAGAGGAACTACAGAAGCTTCCTGTGGCACTAGAAAGTGACAAAATTGTTTCCTAGGCAGCCCCAAGAAGTCTCCCACCAATATCTGTACCAACCTTTTCAGGCAAGTTTTCAGACTGTCTGGAATTTGAGGATTTGTTCGGAGCTATCATCGTTGGTAATTCTTGGTTAAGCAACGTCAAGAAGTTATTGCACCTAAAAATACATATCTCGGGCAAAGCAGCAAAAATGCTGCGTAAGGTGCAAACAATGGATGCAAACTTCAAAGCCATATGGAAGTTGCTTCATGACCAATACATAATCAAGTGGCGCTAGGTTTCAGCATTTACCAGAAATTTTCTTTCCGTGCCAACTGCATCAGATCCTGCAAAACAGCTGAAAGCATTACTCAGTGGCATTGTAAATGCTTTAGCTGCATTAAAACAGCTAAGCCGTCCTACTGATTATTGAGACGACCTGATGGTGGCCCTCATCATCCGTGAGTTTGACTCACAGGCTCTGCGAGAATGGTAGTCCTCACAGAGCTCTATCACCTAACCTCCTACTTTTTCTGCGATGAAGCTTTTGATCGAGCAACACATTTTAACGCTTGAGATTGTCAGTGCCATTTACCATGGGAGCATTTTACCATGTGCTGCGTTGACTTCAACGCTGAAAGTCCGCAAGACAAAAAGCAAGCCGTTAAAAATAAAGGCCTACACATAAGCTACTTGGGTATATATGTTTGTAAGCTGCAAGTCCAGGAAGCGTTTTCAGACTAGCAACGGTGACCACCATTCCATGCTGCATGATACTGCAACGTCTCTGCACTTTTCAGCATCTGATTAGCCGGCGGTGCTCGCCAAATAATGCCGCATCAATCGCAACTGGCTTGTTTTGTCAGTCATTTTAACGTTGCTCTTGACTGTCTTAGTTAAGACGCAAGGTCCTGATAATCGCACACACGTGGCGCGTGCTATGCTAGACAGCGGCTCACAGCAGTCATTTATCGCAAAAAGCTTTTTAAAAATACTCGAGCTTTTGAGCAAAGCTACAACTCGCGTGATCACCAGGATCGGCGGCACCAAGTGTCCACAAGTTCATGGGCAAGATAGCCTCACTCTTACTTCGAAAAAATGGCAGTGACGCAAAGCTAATACTCAACGCCTTAGTCCTTTCACTGATCAACAAACACAGACCTTCCACACTCATGCTTTCCGGCAATTGGAACTATCTGCAGGGCGTAGAGTTGGCCAACTACTTTCGTGAGAATCCTGTGGAGATGCAGTTGCTGCTTGGAGCCAATGTACTTCCACAAGTTCTGCAAAAAGGCTTACAAATTTGACCAGCAGGAACACCTATAGCTCAATGCACTATCTTTGGCTAAGCACTCTCTGGTCCTGTACATTCATAAACATTGATGGTGCTTGCTTCTTATTCAGTGACTTAAATAAAGACCTTTTTTGTTTTCTCTCGTTTGTATCAATTATGCATTAGTATTCCGCTTCATTCACTTACATAATAGGCTGGTGGTATGTTCATTTTAAGCGTTACATTTATTGCACCACACTTACATCAACATTCTTTCTCTTACAATAGTAACGCTTTTCTCATCTCTCTAATCTCTTTACGTACAAAATCAAAATAAAGACTTTTACCTGTATTAAGCTTATGTTCAGCTTTTCTTAATTGCTAGCCGTTTTTACTCTATTGTTTCAAAGTATAAGCAAAAAATGCTTACGACATTCGAATTTAACTGTAGTGCGCAACAGTCAGTCAGCTCGGACGCTGTTGAGAAAGTTTTTCTCACAGCGATATTTTCTAATTATTTTTGTTAATAAATTTGTACAAAGTTATAAGCAATGTGATATTTTATTAACACTCTGATCCCGATTCTTACTTACGACACTAGCCATCGCAGTATTTATTTATTTATTTCTGGCGCAAACACTAATTCGTCACGTAATGGATTTTTCATTTGTCAACTTTGACACTGCTGTTTCAATCTCCATAAATATTCTGGGTCAATTTCTTTTGTGAGCCATAAAGGCCACTCTTTGTCAACTTTGTTAACTTGTTATACATTTGTTCATTTGTTGGTAAGGTTGTTTGACGTCCGATGGCCTACAAAGCCCTGGTAAACTATACTCTTTCTTAACTGAAGTTTCTAGCAAACGTAACTGCCTGGATACCTCAGGGTGATCTTCTCTGGCCTGCTGTTGTAACACTAGACTGATCGGGAGAAAAACTATAACGTCTGAAGCGTTAGAGCTAGTTGTAGAGCTCTTTCCTAACGTCTCCTGACAAAACGCTGGAGACGTTGGTATCAAAAACACCTTTTTTTTGCTGAACTTAGTCGTTTTGGTGATCTGAGGTAGGGAAATTGGTTCGTGATGCTTTCCCGTTAGAGACTGTCCCGTTTGCTCAAGTTTTTTTTTCATTTTAAAATCTGCTGTGGTAGAACTGGATTAGTTGCAAAAATGGCCATGAAATTCAAAACTGCTAGAGCAGATTGTGCTCTGACTAGACGTCTCCTGATAATTTGCTTGATGATGTTTGCTGATGATGCTTAACGATGTTTTTATACGGAAAATGGCTGATTGTATGTTTTTTCTTTATTTGATAACATTACGCATCAATCAAGAAAATACAAACAAAAACAGAAATGTTGAATTTATTTTGCTCGAAGGATTATCACAAGAACATTTTTGTGCAACAATGTAGGTAGATGATAAAAATCTTGACTCAGAGATGAAATGATGTTTTTAAAAATTGTTATGGCCCTGATTATCTTTAAGAAATTTTGAGATAAGTTATATTTCTATTCTTAGAAATTTTTCAGATTTTTTTGACACCAAGAAGTTAAGACAAATTTATGAAAAGATGTTTTTGTAATAAAAACAATTTAATGAAGGATTTTTCTCACTTTTTGACATAACACAGCACCACAAATATTTTTTTTCAACGCAAAAAAATGTATTAATCTCTAGTCTACGAAACAAAATAATGTATGACGGCTTGGGTAGACAGTCAAAACGGCTAATTTTATAGTTTTTTTAGCGTTCTATAAAATTTAACATTGACACAAACGTGTAAGTCGATGGTCATCATTGCATTTTAAAGTTGAAATATTTTTTTTTCAGATCATAAGGACCTCGAATGACGTCCAACAGATTATCAGGTAAAATAAATAGTATAAAACATGCTCATAAATTATTAAAGAACGTTTTTGATGACGAGAAGCTGAGAGAATAATAAAGTGGTAACAAAGTTTCTTTTAGTAACAGTCCCTAAAAAAGTTTTATGGGTTTTGGAGTTTATTTTTAATATTTTTTGTCTCCAAAAAAAAATTTTTGACTATGAAAAAAATAATTGAGGATGTTTAACCTATCATTACTGACCATACCTTTCACTGCAGCGTATGTTATTATTCTATAATATCGTATAGTACAGTACAGCGTTTATTAAGCTAGGTTGCATGACCACATGTGGCTTCACTTATTAAGTACACTATAAGTTACTAAGATAACTAAATTTAAAGTATTAAGAATTGTATAAAATCAAAAAAAAAAATCATAACAAAATTATTAAGATCCTTTTTTTTCTCCTTCCTCACTTCGTATACGTATCTCCAGTTAACAAAACAATTAAAAAGCCATGTGCAAAGTGAGTGTCTTTATTTCAATAAAGGGTTGTCAACGTTTCGCACCCCAAGAAGGTCTCCTCAAAGTGTATCAACAGTCCTGCCCGAGTAAGTGCCTCAAGCACTCCTCACAAGTCACAATCAGCATCCAAGCAATTGCTGATATATTTCTTTTAGTATATTTACTATTTGTAGCGGTATTTTTTTTTTAATTTTCTCCTTGCATATTTTTTGAAAAAGTCCATTTATCCCTTAAAAAAAGTACTTTCTTTGCAACTCAATTACTTCTTCAGTAGGTCATAGATTGTTGCATTTCAGCTCATTCGTTTTCTTGAGAATTTTACTGCCAGATATTATTATAGTAAACAGATTCTTGTAACTTAAGTCTTGCAAATCAAAGTGCAAAAAAGTGCTGACTTGCAGAATAAACTAACTCAGTAAATGTGAACTGAATTGTGTAGACATTTTGACCCTTTGCTTAGAAGCATTTTCCTCTGAATGTGTAAGAAAAAAAATACATACTCTGAAAGCAATGGGAAAAAAAATAATTTTTTTTTTGTAAAAATTTCTGATGCTGCATTTTAAAATCAAAGGAACTAAATTTCTAAGAGATCACTGTGTAAGAACTATATTTTTAGTACAAAAATAATAAATGTAGTTTTAGTGCTTAATATGGAGATATAGATATAGAGCCTATCACCTGATAACCCAGGGCGCTTACTGGCCACTCTGTTAAATAAATAATTATTAAAATAACACAAGTGCCTATCACCTGATGACCCATCGCGCTTACTGGCCACTCTGTTAAATGAATGATTATTAATAAATAACGCAAGCGCCTATCACCTGATGACCGAGGGTACTAACTAGCCACTCTGTTAAATAAATAATTATTATAATAACACAAGCGTCTATCACCTGATGACCCGGAGCGCTTACTGGCCACACTTTTAAATAAATAATTATTGTAGTAACACAAGTGCCTATCATCTAATGATCCAGGGCGCTTACTGGACAGTCTGTTAAATAAATAATTATTATATTAAGAATAGAGCCTATCACCTGATGACCCAGGGCGCTTACTAGCAACTCTGTTAAATAAATAATTATTATAATAACACAAGCGCCTATCACCTAATAACCTGCGGCACTTACTGGCCACTCTGTTAAATAAATAATTATTAAAATAACACAAGTGCCTATCATCTGATGACCCAGGGTGCTAACAGGCCACTCTGTTAAATAAATAATTGAAAATAAATAACACAAGCGCCTATCCCCTGATGACACGGTGTGCTTACTGGCCGATCTTTTAAATAAATAATTATTGTAATAACACAAGTGCCTATCACCTGATGACACAGGGCACTTACTATCCACTCTGTTGAATAAATAATTATGAAAATAACACAAGGTCCAATCACCTGATGACCCAAAACATTTACTGGCAACTCTGTTAAATAAATAATTATTAATAAATAACACAAGCGCCTATCACCTGATGACCCGGGGCGCTTACTGGCCACTCTGTTAAATAAATAATTATTACAAAAACACAAGCGCCTATCACCTGATGACCCGGGGTGCTTACTGGCGGCTATTTTAAAGGAATAATTATTAATAGATATCACAAGCACCTATCACCTAATGACTCCGAGCGCTTACAGGCCGCTCTTTTACATAAAAAATTATTGTAATAACACAAGTGCCTATCACCTGATGACCTAGGAAGCTTACTAGCCAATCTGTAAAATAAATAATTATTATAATAACACAAGCGCCTATCACCTAATAACCCGAAGCGCTTACTGGCGGCTCTTTTAAATGGATAATTATTATAATAACATAAGCGCCTATCACCTGATGACCCAGGGCACTTGCTATCCCCTTTGTTAAATAAATAATTATTAAAATAACACAAGGTCTTATCACTTGATTACCCAGGGCACTTACAGGCTACTCTGTTAAATAAATAATTAATAATAAATAACACAAGCGCCTATCACCTAATGACCCAGGGCACTTACTATCCCCTCTGTTCATTGATTAAATAAATAAAATTACAAAATCACCTATCACCACAACCCAGGGTGCTTGCTGGAGTCTTTGTTGAATAATATAATAAATAAAATAATGCAACGCCAATCCCCTTACAACCCAAAACGCTTTCTGGTCACTTTGTTAATTAATTAAATAAATTAAACAATGCAAGCGCCAAATTCCTCAAAACCCGGGACGCTTACTGTTTGCTATGTTAATTAATATGATAAATGAAATAATACAAGCGACAATCCCCTCACAACTCGGGACGCTTACTGGCCACTTTGTTAATTAATATGATAAATAAAATTATGCAAGGGCCAATCCTATGACAACCCGGCACGCTTACTAGTCACTCTGTTTAAAAATTAAATAAATAAAATAACACAAGCTGCAAACGGCACACAACCCAGGGTGCTTACGAGTCGCTTTATTAATTAATATGAGAAATGAAATAATGCAAGTGCCTATCACTACACCACCCGGAGCTCTTACTGGTCGCTTTGTTAATTAATATAATAAATAAAATAACACAAGCGACAATCACCACACAACCTGAGACGCTTACTGCCAGCTTTGTTAATTAATATGATGAATAAAATAACAAAAGTGCCAATCACCACAAAACCCGTTGCGCTTACTGGCCGCTTTGTTAATTAATATAATAAATAAAATAACACAAGCGCAAATCACCACACAACCTGAGCCGCTTGCTGGTCTCTTTATTAATCAATATGAGAAATGAAATACTGCAAGCGCCTATCACCACACAAGCCAGGACGCTTACTGGCCGCTCTGTTAATTAATTTAATAGATAAAATAACGCAAGCGCCAATCTCCAGACAACCCGTTGCGCTTACTGGCCGCTTTGTTAATTAATATAATAAATAAAATAACACAAGCGCAAATTACCTCACAACCCTTGAAGCTTACTAGCCGCCTTGTTTATTAATTAAATAAATAAATAATGCATGCGCCAATCCCCTCACATCCCGGGGCGCTTACTAGTCGCTTTGTTTATCAATTAAATAAATAGAATAATGCAAGCACCTATAACCGAGACCCAGGGCGCTTGCTGGAGTCATTGTTAATTAATATAATAAATAAAGTAATGCAAGTGCCAATTCTCTAACAACTCAAAACGCCTACTGGTTGCTTTCTTAATTGATTAAATAAATAAAACAATGCAAGTGCCAATCCTCTAACAACCTGGAATGCCTACTAGCCGCTTTGTTTATTAATTAAATAAATAAAATAATGCAAGCGCCAATCCCCTCATTACTCAGGGCGCTTATTAGCAGCTTTGTTTATTTATTAAATAAATAAAATAATGCAAGCGCGAATTCCCTCACAACCCGGGGCGCTTACTGGTCACTTTGTTTATTGATTAAATAAATAGAATAATGCAAGCGACTATCACCACAACCCAGGGCACTTACTGGCCGCTTTATTTATTTATTAAATAAATAATATAACAAAAGCACCTATCACCACAACCCGGGGTGCTTGCTGAAGTCTTTGTTAATTAATATAATAAATAAAATAATGCAAGCGCCAATCCTCTTACAATTCACAATGCTTACTGGTCACTTTGTTAAATAATTAAATAAATAAAACAAAGAAAGTGCCAATCCCCTGACAACCTGGAATGCTGACTGGTCGCTTTGTTTATTAATTAAATAAATTATATAATGCAAGCGCCAGTCCCCTTACAACTCATGGCACTTACTGGCCGCTTTGTTAATTAATTGAATAAATAAATTTTTGCAAGCACTAATTTCCTAATAACTAAGCACACTTACTGGTCACTTTGTTATTAAAATGAATAAATAAAACAATGCAACCGCCAATCCCCTCACAACCCCAAGCGCTTACTGGTCACATTGTTTATTAATATAATAAATGAAATAACAAAAGTCCCTATCACCACAACCCGGGGCGCTTTCTGGATGCTCTGTTTAGTAATTAAATAAATAAAATAATGGAAGCGCCAATGCCCTCACAACCCGGGGCACTTACTGGCATCTTTGTTAATTAATATAATAAATAAAATAACAAAAGCACCTATCACCACACAACCTGGGACGCTTACTGGCCGCTTTGTAAATTAATATGATGAATAAAGTAACAAAAGCACCAATTACCACAGCACCCGAAGCTCTTACTAGTCCCTTTGTTAATTAATATAATAAATAAAATAATGCAAGCGCCAATCCTCTTACAATCCACAATGCTTACTGGTCACTTTGTTAAATAATTAAATAAATAAAACAAAGAAAGTGCCAATCCCCTGACAACCTGGAATGCTGACTGGTTGCTTTGTTTATTAATTAAATAAATTATATAATGCAAGCGCCAGTCCCCTTACAACTCATGGCACTTACTGGCCGCTTTGTTAATTAATTGAATAAATAAATTTTTGCAAGCACTAATTTCCTAATAACTAAGCACACTTACTGGTCACTTTGTTATTAAAATGAATAAATAAAACAATGCAACCGCCAATCCCCTCACAACCCCAAGCGCTTGCTGGTCACATTGTTTATTAATATAATAAATGAAATAACAAAAGTCCCTATCACCACAACCCGGGGCGCTTTCTGGATGCTCTGTTTAGTAATTAAAAAAATAAAATAATGGAAGCGCCAATGCCCTCACAACCCGGGGCGCTTACTGGCATCTTTGTTAATTAATATAATAAATAAAATAACAAAAGCACCTATCACCACACAACCTGGGACGCTTACTGGCCGCTTTGTAAATTAATATGATGAATAAAGTAACAAAAGCACCAATTACCACAGCACCCGAAGCTCTTACTAGTCCCTTTGTTAATTAATATAAGAAATGAAATAATGCAAGCGCCTATCACCACACAACCCGGGACGCTTACTGGCAGCTTTGTTAATTAAAATGATGAATAGAATAACAAAAGTGCCAATCACTTAACAACCCGGAGCGCTTACAGGCCGCTCTGTTAATTAATTTAATAGATAAAATCACGCAAGCGCCAATCACCAGACAACCCGTTGCGCTTACTGGCCGCTTTGTTAATTAATATAATAAATAAAATAACACAAGCACCAATTACCTCACAACCCGTGAAGCTGACTAACCACCTTGTTTATGAATTAAATAAATAAATAATGCATGCGCCAATCCCCTCACATTCCGGGGCGCTTACTGGTCGCTTTGTTTATTAATTAAATAAATAGAATAATGCAAGCGCCTATCACCACAACCCAGGGCCCTTACTGTCCGCTCTTTTTATGAATTAAATAAATAGAATGACAAAAGCGCCTATCACCGAGACCCAGGGCGCTTGCTAGAGTCTTTGTTAATTAATATTATAAATAAAGTAATGCAAGTGCCAATCCTCTAACAACTTAAAACGCCTTTTGGTTGCTTTGTTAATTAATTAAATAAATAAAACAATGCAAGTGCCAACCCCCTTACAACCTGGAATGCTTACTAGCCGCTTTGTTTATTAATTAAATAAATGAAATAATGCAATCGCCAATCCCCTCATTACTTGGGGTGCTTACTAGCCGTTTTGTTTATTTATTAAATAAATAAAATAATGCAAGCGCAAATTCCCTCACAACCCGAGACGCTTACTGGCCACTTTGATAATTAATATGATAAATAAAATTATGCAAGGGCCAATCCCCTGACAACCCGGCACGCTTACTAGTCGCTCTGTTTAATAATTTAATAAATAAAATAACACAAGCTCCAATCACCACACAACCCGGGGCGCTTACTGGTCACTTTATTAATTAATATGATAAATAAAGTAACAAAAGCACCGAACAACACACCACCCGGAGCTCTTACTGGTCGCTTTGTTAATTAATATGAGAAATAAAATAATGCAAGCGCCTATCACCACACAACCCGGAGCGCTTACTGGCCGCTCTGTTTAATTATTAAATAAATAAAATAACGAAAACTCTAATTACTAGACAACCCGTTGCGCTTACTAGCTGCTTTGTTAATTTATATAATAAATAAAATAACACAAACGCCAATCACCACACAACCTGTGACAATTACTGGCCGCCTCGATTATTAATCAAATAAATAAATTTAGCAAGCGTCAATCCCCTCACAACCCAGGGCGCTTACTGGTCACTTTGTTTATCAATTAAATAAATAGAATATTGCAAGCGCCTGTCACCAAAACCCATGGCGCTTACTAGCCGCTCTATTTATTTTTTAAATAAATAAAATAACAAAAGCGCCTATTACCACAACCCCGGGTGCTTGCTGGAGTCTTTGTTTATTATTATAATAAATAAAATAACGCAAGCGCCAATCCCCTCACAACTCAAGGCGCTTACTGGCCGCTTTGTTAATTAATTAAATGTATAAATTGACGCAAGCGCCAATTTTCTCATAACCCAGCACACTTACTAGTCACTTTGTTAATAAAATAAATAAATAAATCAATGCAAGCGCCAATTTCCTCACAACCCGGGGCGCTTACTGGTCGCATTGTTTATTAATATAGTAAATAAAATAACAAAAGCGCCTATCACCACACAATCCGAGGCGCTTTCTAGGCGCTTTGTTGCTTAATTAAATAAATAAAATAATGCAAGCGCCAATCCCCTCATCACCCAGGTCGCTTACTGGCCGCTCTGTATATTTATTAAATAAATAAAATAACACAAGCGCCAATCACCACACAACCCGAAGTGCTTACTGGCCGCTTTGCCGCTTTGTTAATTAATATAATTAATAAAATAACAAAAGCACCAATCACCACAACCCGGGGCGCTTGCTAGCTGCTTTGTTAATTAATATAACAAATAAAAAAAATGCAAGAGCCAATCCCCTTAAAATTTGGCACACTTATGTTTGCTTTGATAATTAATCAAATAAATAAAATAATGCAATCGCCAATCACCACAGACCCAGAAGTGCTCACTGGCCGCTTTGTTAATTAATGTAATAAATAAAATATTAAAACAGCCTATCACCACAACCTAGGTCCCTTACTGGCCACTCTGTCCATTAATTAAATATATAAAATTACAAAAGCACCTATCACCACAACCCGGGGCGCTTGCTGAAGTCTTTGTTAAATAATATAATAAATATAATAATGCAAGCGCTAATCCCCGTACAACCCGAAACGCCTACTGGTTACTTTGTTAATTGATTAAATAAATAAGACAATGTAAGCGCTAATTCCCTAACAACCCCTGACGTATGGGCCCCGGATGCTCCGGGTACTTGGATGACATCGTTCTTGTCTGTCTCTCACCTTTTGGAAGGTTGTTGGTTCCCCTAACCTTTTTCTGTCACTTACCTCATACTCGGGCTGTGCTACCACCTTTCACGGACTTCCAAGCTAGTCTAACTTAACTAGCTCCACTCTCTGGCACCTAGCTCCTTTGCTTTCGTATTTTCTCCCTACTTCCACGAACGCCTCGTAGCTGTGCCGTGACAATCTCCTTTTGAGACCTTGAATACTCTGTTTGCAACGCTACAACCTAGGGTTTGTGGGTACTACGTTCGCCTGGCTGGACGAGGAAAGTGATAGATAAGAAAATTAAAGCCCAATAAGTAAGTGAATCATTTGTTTATTTAGAGATACGTACATCAAAAAAGTTTTACCATATAAGTAAAGGGTAAGAGAGAGAGAGAGTACACAACAAATAAAACGCAAAGGGACGTACTAAGAATAACAAAAAATAAGGTGCCAAGACAGAGAATACAAATAAAGAGAGCAGGAGGGTTAGAAGTGGTCGGTCCTAAGGATGACGTTTCCAACCTCCATCCACCCTGTTTCATAAGTGGTATTCTTGGTGGCAGGAATATCTCATGACATCCGTAATTCCGGCCAGACCATATCACCAGCAGCAATGTGGACGAGTCCCCGTAGAACGGGGGCTTAGTCTGGCTCGGCGTAGGGTTTCACGGGCCTTCCTCCACTGCTGCTCGGCCGTGATTCTCAATGCTTTAACTTCTGCGGCCTTTAAGTCTCTTCTAGCTGGCATTTTTTGGCCTTTCAGACTGCTTGGGCTTGGGCCAGGGCTGCGAAAATGCCTCCAATCCGCACTGAACTTCGCTCATACGGTTTTCGGTGCGGTGCGTCAGCTTACTCAAACCATGAGCGGAGACATACTGGTCCACCTGATGAATTATCGCTCGGGCCTGCGACGATTCAACGGGTTTTCTCTGTCTCCCGTCAGATGACGTCCCACTGATTCGGGTGGTGAGAGTTCGTCCCAGGTGCCCTTAGTGGGTGGTTCCTCCACCACTCGTGGCTCCTCACAAGGCATTAGTATGGAACCTGGAGGTGGAGCCTCCGGACTAGCAGTTTTATCCCTGGGATCTCTGTCAACACCTGGGATACCTGGTTGGTCGGTATCCTCGATCTCTTCCAAAGAAGCAGTTGGAACTGGTTCTGGGGTCGGCACCCGTTCCTCGTTGTATTTGGAGAACGTATCTCAATACTGCAGGACGATCTACCAGGTGGATCGCTCCAATCTCACATGCAGCAGGTAGCTATATATCTCCTACACCTCTTTTTGGAGTGGTATCATGATGATCGAAGATAAGCAGAAAACGGATGGGGTTAATTTCAGGTACCCATCAGGTAAACGCTTACATGCATTACTCGCTTTCGTGGCCCTTCAGGACGTCGTCATGGGTGATTGGTTGCGTCGTTAGATCTGGCTCGTGGCTCTAATATAACGGACGTTTTTGACGGTCATCCACGCTTGCGTTTACTTGGCCCGCTGGCCTTTACCATGATACGCTCGCTAGTACTTGCAGATTCACTTATCATCTGATCAGCTTTGTCCCACTGCATTGTTGATATGTCAGCTACCTTTTGGACTGGAGTCTCTGGGAGCTCATCTTTAGGTCTTTCATAGTATAGTTTGAGCTGAGTTATTAAATCTGGTCACCATTTAGTGAACCTCCTTCGCTCATAAGTATCGAAACGTAGTGCTTGGCTATTTTAAGGACGAGACGAGATGCCTTGGGTCGCGGACAATAAAGGGGTGAGCTCGTTGCCAAACTCTGTCACCAACAGTATACTCTTCTTTGCACCGTCCGAAATTGAAGTTATAAGCTGATTGCTCCTGTGCTTGTCCCATATTACTCGCGGCCTTCTAATGAACTTGAGGTAGACGGAGTACGCAACGATGTTACTTCTCTGTAGCCTCTATTTCATGCTGTTGTTGGGAGTTGCGATCTATAATAATTATATAAGCTTGCTCCTATAATTCAGTAAGGCAGGGGTATAGCCAGTACAGGCATGTGTTTCAGTGTTGTGCACGAAGGTATGTTCCGCCAACTTTTCATCCCAACTCTTATGGTCAGACTCTCCGTATGCACAGATCATCGTCTTAATGGTGCAATTTAGTCGCTAGACTGGGTTGGCTTGGAGATAGTACGTTGGAGTGTATATGTAGCGTATACCTATAACCTTAAGGAACCTATTCAGCTCTTGGTTCCACAATTCACTACCATTGTCTGTCAGTATGATTGCTGGAGTGCCATGGCGATAAATGACGTATTTTTGAATCGTGACTACTATTGATTTGGCGTTGGCCCGACGTAGCAGTATTACCTCCACCTATCTCGTAAATAGGTCTTCTATGACGAGGATGTATTTATATCCTCGTCGGCTTTTGGGTAGTAGTGTAGTTACCTGGTTGATTTTTTTCCACCTTGGTGTTCTGACAGGTTTGGCATTGACGGATGTATACTGGGCTGCCTCCTGGAAGTACTCTGACCAGAACTACAGTCAGGAGATTTGTGCAAAAGTCTTCTTATGACCTAGATAACTGGCCTTGGCATCATCGTGACACTCACGAACGACTTGTTTCCAATGTCCTCGGGGAACGACCAATTTCCAGATTTCCTGATAGCTTAATGTATCATCAACCGCGGGGTCTGAGCGGTACGTATATAGGTAACCTCCGGTGATCTTCCACTGCGGGTAGTCATTGGGGGATTTCCCTACCTTTTGGGACTGTTTCGGATATCAGGGATCATCTTCCTCCCATTCGCGTTCCGTGACGCTATAGTTACGTTCCACAGGTATCATGGAGTGACTGGCAAGCTCCAGGACCTTCTCCTTACCGTTTACAATCTGCAGGAGTACTGCACCTAGTCCAGTACCATTCGCATTGGTTTGTATAACAAACGGAATATCAGGTTCGGAGCGTTGTAGCACAATCGAGATTGTCAACAGGGCCTTGATCTGATTCAAGGCGGTCTGTTATTTCTCTAATTACTTAGAAAGTTGATCTTTCTGCAGTAATTAAGTGATCCGCTCGACAACTGTGGCGTAGTTTGGTAGGAACTTCTTAGACTAAGAAGCCATTTCTAGAAATCGCCGGAGTTGCTTAATATTCCTGGGAATGGGGTAGTCAAGGATTAGTTTTATTTTTTGGCATTGGGTTGAAGGCCGTTGTTATTTACTAAGATTCCTAGATATCTAACCTTTGTTCAACTAAACTTACTTTTTCTTCGGTTAAGTGTAAGCCCTGCATCTCATATCCTGTGGAGTACATGTTCCAACCATTCCAGAAGTTCTCCAAAAGTTTCCATGGCAATAATAATATTCTTGAGGTACGCATAAGCATACGGTTTAAGCTCCAGACCGATTATCCGGTCTATGAGTTGCTGGAAGGTGGCTGGTGCATTACTCAGCCCGAACGATAGCTGACAAAACTGGAAAAGCCCCTTTCCAGTACCGTGAAGGCCGTAATATTCTTAGCTTTGTTCACCAGAGAAATTTTGTGGTAGGTGCTACTTAGATCCAGGGTGAAGATATATCTGACCCTTCTTAACTTGCGTCGTATCGCATCCATTAAGTGAGGGGGATAAGCATCCGATACGTTCACAGCATTCATCTTCCAGTAATCTACACAGAACCGGTAACTTCCATTCTTTTTCCGGATTATTACCACTGGACTGGCCCATCCACTAGAGGTCCACAATCTCAGACTTCAACATTTCTGTGACCTACGCATGTATCACTCCTTGAATTTTTCTGATACAGGAAAGTATTGTTGTTGAATGGGTTTTATTGTTGTGACCTCTATGTCGTGTTCTATCCACGTCGTGTAACTGATGGGAGTCGCATACTCCACGTATCGATCTACTAGGTTCTGTTTTTTTTGGGAAGGTGTAACCTCAAGCAGGCCGATGGCTGAAAGTTGTACGTCCTTGTCTACTGTAAGCCCTGCTACTTCTAATGGCACTTTTTCTTAGCTCTTTGGGAGGATTAGCATTCGCTCCACCGGATTGC
This sequence comes from Copidosoma floridanum, assembly GCF_036245765.1. Lineage (NCBI taxonomy): Eukaryota > Metazoa > Arthropoda > Insecta > Hymenoptera > Encyrtidae > Copidosoma > Copidosoma floridanum. The sequence goes on from NW_028321885.1 coordinate 13,520,935, forward strand.
GTACCGTTTCGAAAGCGTTAATGAAGTTTGCTTCTATATAACAGTTAGCATCTAAGTAAGGAAGAATGGCTATCTTTTGTTCCTTACGTATGGATCCCAATTTAAAAGGTGACAAATCTCAGGATATTGGAGGAGTGCCCATCAGCCATAGTAGCATTACAAATTGAGGGAAGTAGGCGTCGATCATAGGCACTATCGATGCAGTCCTATAGAGTGCATGATCGTGTATGTGAAACTAAGGTCGTTAAATACTCAGAGTTTAAAGCCTTGAACTTCAAGTTCTACCCACCACCGGCGACCATCCTCCCTCTTATCATTTACTGGGGATTTGTCTTTTGGTAGCATAGGGTCCTGCGAAGGTTTAGTTATGGGAGGGGACATAACACCCTAGTTTACGCTCGCCTCGCTTTGTTACCCTTCTTATAAGGGCATCTGTTGGCTAGATGACCAACCTCATCGCAGGCGTAGCAGCGTCCGTTGAAGGGTTGTGAAGATTACCCTCTGTTCTCAGATTTTCCAGACTTGTTCCTTTTGGGTGATCCGGATCGGGAAGAGTCCGATGATGAACAGGATCAGCGTCCTTCCCCCTTTTTTGAAGAATGGGGCTTACACTTGTTCTTTCCCTGTTGTTGGTTATTCTGCCTGCACGTTGAGGTTTTGATAGATGGTGAGCCCCACTCGATTGGGGACCCCTCCCCGTGTATCATGTCAATTAACAATTTGGACACATCTTTGGTCACCCGTGGTTTCTCCTTTTCTCGTTTGATTAATTCCTCTCAAATCTCCATCTCCATGTTGTTCATCAATGTGAAGCTGACCAGTCGTGATTGATTGCCCTCCTTCTCCGGTTTTACTTTGCGAGTTTTGGTTAACTTTGCAAAAAATTTCTCTTGGGTCTTGATGAGCTGTGAAAGTACGAGCATCACTTGATCATCGGGCTTTGGATCACTAACCCCAGCGACCTTGGGCTGTTTTTTTGTTTTCTTGTGTGCCTTTCTTTGTTTAATGGCCGTTTCCAGAAAGAGCAAGCTCTCCAGTGGAACTGGGGTGGTTCATAGAATGTGGTTTGTAGTTGTATTACCCAGTCGGGCTCCGATGCTTTATTGTGGCAGTCGTTCAGTTGTCAAATCTCTCTTCATTTAATTATGACCTGGAGCTCTGGCTTCATGTTTCAGTAACATAGGTTAAGCTCTTCCATTCTGGCCATGGAGGTTCAGTTCTCACTCCACTGGATTTTGTTTGTGCTAGATAATCCTACACTGGTTCGCCCCAGTATTGGATCCGTAGTTGTACGACCCGTGCAAGGTATTGCAATTCGTCGCTCGCTCCAAACCACGACTTACCGTCCCTTATAAAGTCTTCATAACATAGCCATCTATCTTTTTCATTTCAGAACTACGTGGCTACTACTCCTGTTATGAATTCTGGTAACGCTGGAAGGATTTCCTACTGTGTGAGATTTACTGACATTCTGCATTCTTTTATGTGTGTGAGAAATGTCTCAAAGCTTTTATGATTGGCTCCTGAGAATTTAATTTGCCATCTTCTAACAATTTGGTCAATGTCTTGGGAGTTTCCTTCCCTTAACAGTCTTGCAGGAGTGTAATCTTCCTGTTGTTCCGGAAGGACATCATCCCCCTTCTTCCCAGACTGGAGCACTGGGAATAGTTGATAAAGGCGACTGCCATAGTAAACTCTGTTGAGGTGCATTTCCTGTCAGACATTCTAGGTGTCATACTAGTTTCGACTTCGTGTGATTATATGTGTTGTTGATGTTTGGTATGGTATCTTCGGGTTTTCCTGCTTGTCTACTATTGGTAGCATAAGAACGTCGTGGGATTGCTGTTAGTCCCTGTAATTGAATTTGTAAGTTCAAGACTTGATGTTTGAACCCCTTGTTTTCAGATCGTTAACGAGTACAGTGTCGTTTTCCTTTCCAATTGGGTTCGAATAGTTTACCTGCTCACTGGCCGCATTTCTCCCAGGCAAGTTATTTCGAGTGTTTCTACACTGAAAGAAATTTGGGTGTAGGATATTACCAACTTCTTCTGTATCGAGAGACCTTGATAAAATTGAGTGTTAACACTACGAAATTCGGATTCTACTAGGTCGAAAAATTTCGAAGTGTTTTGTTACCAAATTAGAAGACTCGCCGTAAGTGTTTGGTAACGTCCGATGTCGACAATACGTTGGACGCAGAGAGTACGATGCTGGAAGCATCACACCTCAGAGTTGATAAGCTGAGTTTTTGAACTTGGGAGAAAATAGCTCGACATTAGTTGTGGTCGCTTGGTCCCATTATCGAGCCATAATACTTTGGCATTCAATGTAAAAAGTATGTAGGTAAACCTATCCAAATACATTGATGGGAGATAGAAGTAATGTATGTATTCTTGGCATACATTTAATATAAATAATAGTTTAACAATAACAATGATAATTTTGTACGAGCATATTAAATTAAAATTGATAAATACTATAGTCTTCACAATAGTAACTTTTTAATCATAATATTTTACAAATAAATTTTAATTCTTCAAAAGTAATGTTGTGAAACAAAATTTATAAAAGTAGATCTTTCATTTAGATACACGTTAAATCAAGGTTTATCTTATCGCATTTTTTAAGGTAAATTATTGTAAGTTGTTATTTTAATCTAGTATAACATATTTTGGGTAAACGCTTTTATGAACTGCACGCGTATATGGTATGTTTGGAATAATATTTAGGTGTATATACAAATACACTTATATGCATGCTTAGACATCCAAGTTTTTCTATGTTACATTGTTATATACACCTATAGCATACGCTATGTAGATATATTTTTAGAGGATTATTTTTAGGTAGGAGATGCATTTTAATCTTGCCGCAAATGGTATCTTCCTTGACAACTTTTTATTTTCAATTCATTGATCTAAGTTGCCACTGAATTCTAAAACTGACTATTTGGCACTCCCTTAATACCAAAAAAAACTCTTTATAGTAATGACAAAAAATAAAACCGAAATATTTTGGATCTCCACGAATCATAAGGTTCTTTAACTCTGGTGAGAGTGGTGAGTGGTGGTAAAAATCTCCGGACTCACATAATATTTATATCATTTGATATCTAGCTGCCTCACGTATCAGGGACATATATGACCTTGAGAAATTAGTCAGTAGAGCACGAAACGCTCTGGCTTGGCTACAGTGACCTAGGTAGGGTTTACAGGTAGTGTGACCTGCATAGATAACGAGAAGTGCCGCCAAGTGTTTCTGGGTCTGATAAGCTTGGTTGAAAATACTTATAGCAGGACAGGGAACACATCTTGCTTCCGACGTCTTTTTCCTTGCATACCATATAATAAGATGAATATACATGTATATTAGTGGGCCTCTGCCCCCTTCGCACTCCATGCACCGACCCGCTATTTCTATCATTTGTATTTTAAAATTATGACTTTTTAAATTTTTATTTTGTGTACTTCTGCTATTTTTACTTTAACATACTTTTTAAAAATTGATAAAGAAAAACGAATTAAAAAAAAAGTACTCTGTTTAAAATAAAAATAAAATGCTTAAATAGATAGATCTTTCTCTTAAAACATACAGTTTCACTACATTTTACATTGTGTCATACTTGTAATACATTTTATCTCTATATTTACTTTCTTATCCTTGATTGTCAACATTTTGAACTTTTTTTTTAAATTTATTGTACCTTATTTTCAAGTGAATTAAAAAGAGGATGGAGCGCAGCTATTCATAACAAAAAATTTCTTATAGATGCCTTATTAAAATCAGTTATGATCAACAAATAAAAATTTACTGTATTGAATACCAAGTCTTTTAAATAATTATATATTCAGATGTATTTAAACTTAATAACCGTAACTTTCATTAAAAATTATAAAATTAATATTGAAAGAACTTAGGTAAACAGTTCCTTATGAAAAATAAGTGAATATCATAAAATTTATTAGACCTAGAAATTTGCACTTATAAGAAATATTATTAAAAAATTAGAATCTTATTTAATTGTTTCACAAAAAAATTTTGTTTTTAATTTTTATTCTACAATCAAAACCTTAATAAAATTAACGAAATGTTAAAAAAACAAAGTGGCAATGAATCTAATTTTGAAATAGTTAATAAAAGATATCTCTCTTTCATCTATTTAATCACTTAAGCCCAAATTTAGTATAAGAGATAAATCTGCGTCAATTTTTCTGAAATGTAAAAAACAAAAGGTTATTCAAATCTGAACTAGTCAGTTAGGCTTTTAGCCAAGCTTAATAATGAATCATAGTATTTGCTAAAATTTGCAGCACTGGTATACATTATTATGAAATATCTCATCATACATATACATATTTTGTCACGGTATTTTGACGTATCACTGGCTCTCCCAAAATGTTTCCAGGGTCTCTTTGCTAGAGAATATATGTCTCCTCGATACGGTTTCTTAGGTATGGTATTGGTAAAGATCCCGTAACACAATTTTTGCGCAATATCGTGCAAGATATCCTACACGATATCTTACAAGATATCCTACACGAAATCCTATAGGATATCGTATAAGACTGCTTGCACGATAGTCTCCATAATATCCTACACGATATTAAGCAAGATTTTTGGCAACTAAAAAATTAAAAAGTATCAATTGTAAACCATGTAATTTTAAATTTTTTCTGCTTAAAAGCTGTTAGAAAAGCTAATCTAAGTAGAAAAAAAACATCTCTTTGCTTCAGTCAGGGGATTTCAACCTGGTTTGGGGAACTCATAGTCGAGTGTCTTACTCACTTGGCCAGAGTGGATTAGACACTCGGAAAAGAATTTACATCCTTTTGAGGTACATCTGAAACTTATGATTATTACTTTATCATTTCGTGAATAAAATTTACCACCTTGGTTACCTACTTGATAACTAACATCTCATAAATGTACATTTTATATTGTTTCGTGTCTCTCAACACGGTTGTCGACAATAAATCTAGTAATTGATTTTAGGAAAGATAATATTTTTCACTTATTGATACAGTACTCAGATAAATTACATAAATTCTTACAATATAAGTTTATACATGAAATAAGGTATTCTTAACAACTATTAGATTTGAACAAAAATTAGGAAAATTTTTTCTCAACTAGAGTTGAGACTGTAAAAAAGCAATATCCTCAAGACATAATAACATTATTTAATGTTATTTTCTATGGTTTTGTTGAATTTATTAAAAATTTATTCTAAAAACTATTCGATTTAAACAGGAAAATTGATATTTTTGTAACTGTTCTCAAAGCCTGTCAAAATCTTTTCGTAAGAACATAGAAATTTTATTAAATGTTGTTTCATGTAAACCTCAATTCAAGTGATTGTATTCTTCATAAATTTAATCATAATCATTCTGTTTATATGGTTTAGTAAAAATAAATTATTCAAATTGTTAAGAAAGATCATATTCATTTTGTTTTACATTTCTTATAATAAATATTAAGTTTTAATAGCATAACAAAAACTTTTTAAATAATTATGAAAGTTTCTTCAGTGCTACAGTTTTTCTGCCCTGCAAAAAACAAATAATTCACAGTTTTAGTACTAACGATTAAATTTCAACACTTTTAAGTAATGTGTATCAAACAAAATTGTATATTTACCCATAATATATGATACTATTAACTATAGAAGTTAAATAATTAACCTCAAATAATTAAAAAATATAAAGAATATGCAGAACTTTTTATGCTATAAGATTACAAGTCTAGCACAGTCAGCTATTAGTTTTATACCCAGATTTATCGGGCTTTAGACACCGATATTTTCATAATCTCTTTTTCTTATTAACTGACTTATTCAGTTGTTAGTTTCTATTCTTTGGAACATTTTATCCATCCATAATAGACTGAAAATTTTTTGTTTAATGTATGATGGCTTGAAAAGGCTTACAACAGATCAAAATATCATTTTTCTGCTTTTTTAAGGAAAACTCGTGAATGTAAGATTATTTAAAATAAAACAGGGATACCATTTTTTTAAGATTCTAAAAATATATGTGACAAGAAATTTCAATTTTTATTCTTATTACAAATAGTGTTAACAACATTCTTAGGGCAGAATAGTGATGCGCAAACTATCTTCAATAAATATGTTATACATCACACAACGTTTACCACTTGAGCTTCCTACGAATATTCACCGTTTCCATTCATGAAATCAATTTTTATGACTATACGTAGGTGTATTTAAAGAGAGTTGTAAAGTAGGTACCTATAATGTTTTTAGTGAAAACAATTTAAAATTTTGAGTCTGAGAACAAAAACACAGTATTTGATCGATGCTTCTTGAAAATTATTATTGTCGCCGTCATGAGTCTTGTATCTTCATAAACAGTATCTTTAAAATTGTTAAATATGAGTATAAATATGTAGGTATTTACTTTGTGTAGTAGTATTAAAAAGATCTCAATCTCAATACATTTCAGCATAATAAAGTAAGACAGCTTACACAATTTTTAAATTATATAAATGGTTAACAAGCATTACTTGTTGACAGTTACTTTTTGTAAAAATAAGTTTGGTGTTTTCAAAAGTATAGAACTAAATAAACTTCACATGAACATATTTAAAACTTTTTTGTTTCTCTATTTTAATTCATCATCCGTTCATAAGAATGCAAATTAAACCCTATATGATGCTTCTTTACCATATTTCACAGTTTCTTTCTTCAAAAAAACGATGAAAATAGAATTATTATTATTATTAAAATTGTAAAAAAAAAAATAAATTAAACAAAACTATATTAAATAACATTTGTTAATGTTATTACGTCTTTAAGAAAATTCTTTTTTAAAGTCTCTTATTCGATTTGAGAAAAAATTTTCCTAATTTTTGTTCAGATCTAATAGTTTTTAAAGAAACTTTATTTTATGTATAAAATTATGTTGTAAGAATTTATGTAATTTATCTGAGTACTGTATGAATATTATCTTTCCTGCTGGTATTTGATACCTAAATAAATGTGTTAAAAAGGAAAAGGTTATTTTTAACTTTGTTGTGACAATTACAATAAATTTATTACACTTTCAGATGTACCTAATAAGGACGTTGATTCTTTTCCAAGTGCCTAATCCACCCTGGCCAAGTGGGTAAGACACTGAACTATGAGTCCCCCGGACCAGGTTCAAATCCCTTAACTGAAGCAAAGAGATGCTTTTTTTTTTTTCTACTACTTATATTAGCTTTTCTAACAGCTTTTAAGCAGAAAAAATTTTAAATTACATGAGTTACAATTTGTACTTTTTTATTTTTTAGTTGCCGAAAATCTTGTTTAATATCGTGTAGAATATCATGCAGACTATCGTGCAAGCAGTCTTACACGATATCCTATAAGATTTTGTGTAGGCTAAATTGTAAGATATCGTGTAGGATATCTTGCACGATATCACGCAGAAATTTTGTGATGGGATAACGTGCCCTGAGAGCGGCGGAGTGGGTGGGGATGGAAGGAAAACTCCCCACGCATACTCGATTTGGGTGGGGAAATCCACACGCAGAAAAGCGCAGAAAAACATATGTACGCCTACAGAAAATCTAAAATAGCGTAAGATGTAAGGCTGTACATAAGGAAAGGTTTTATACAAAACTGATTAGCTATAGTAAATTAAAGCAACTAAGAATCTGTAAAAATATATGAAGCTTTGTAAAGTTCATAACTTTATAACCAAATCCAAAATTATTTTATGCAACTAATAGCTGGTGAATAAATTAACTAATTGAATTTTATCGTCTAAAAAAGCTTATTCTTAGATCCACTTTTCCATTTAATTTACCGTGGGTGACCTCGGACGTATTTCAAATGACGCGACACCCAGGTGTCGCGTGACACGTCCCAAGTTTTCATTTGGAACGTTCCGTTTTTTAACGGTGAAGACTCTGATGAAGAGTACCTTGATATTGAAAGACTTGAATTACATAAGAATTTTTTTTTCGATGTTTTAACTAATGATAAAAATCAATTCAACGATTCAAAACAACACGTGAAAAAAAGGAAAACCAATGATAAACCAGACAGTAAATCATATGAGGTAAAAAAAGATTTTAATACTAAATCGTTGGAAAATGTTTTAAAATTTTCAAAAGAAAAACCAGAAATTCATCAATTTATACCAGAATATATAAAACTGATTAAGCTGCTGCTTGTTATTCCCGGTTCATCCTGCACGTGTGAAAGATCTTTCTCTCTTTTAAGACGTCTCAAAACGTGGTTGAGGTCGACTATGACACAGACAAGATTAAGTAGCTTGGCTATTTTAAATATGTACAAAGAAGAGGCTAATTGCTTAGATTTAAACGAAATAATAAATGAATTTATATGTAGGAGTCATGAAAGAAAATGTACATTCTTTATTAAATAAACGCTGTAAAATACTTAAATTTTTCTGAATTATTTATAATTATTAATAAGATATGATATTTTAAAGCTTATGTACCTCCTTTTTCTTTTGCTATATATATTTATATATATATATATATATTCCCCACCCAGAAAAATTATTCTCCGCCGCCCCTTGTAGTTACCTTGCTGAGTGTGTGAGCCCGCACCTTCCTCGTGCCTGAACGAAGAGTATTGAGTTGACTGCAGTCTGTTAGGTCCAGTGTGCTGATGGTAATGAATTAAACGATCGACGAACAGTTGAGCCATACCCTTTCCCCTAACGTTCCGTGAGAGCCATGCGAGTGCACAGTGAATAATATTTTGAGATTTTCCGCCGTTTCGTATTCCGTATCGAAGAAAAAAGCGTAGCTCGCGTGGTGTGCACAAAGAAGCCAAGCTACATAGTGCAATACAATTAATTAAATACATTTTCATATTACTTCAGTGTTTGTTAAGTGTTCTTTAGCAAATATACTATTATACCGTTGGGGTGCGCAAGAATTGTGCGGAATGCTAAAAGTGTATATAAATATCCAAGATTAATATTTTCGTTTGTTGCACAGCATTATTTTCACAACTTACTAAGTAAATATTTCCATTAGTCTTGCAACAATCAGCGCATGTTACGCCTCCCCAACGTATACAAAATTAATAGTTTGTTATATTTCAGTCCTCCTCTGCCATTGCTGTGATCCCCCAGCGTGATAATATACATAAGGACAAAAGAACATAAGGATAAAAGTGAACACACACACACACACACACACACACACACACACACACATATATATATATATATATATATATATATATATATATGTGTCCAAACAGAAACAAAAGTTGGTTGCCTTTCTAGTTCTCTACTTAGGTAGCCTACAAAAGGCACACGCAGGCACGTCAGGGGGCGTGCGTGAGGTACTCATGAGACAGCCTACATAACCTGCCTTTATCTTATCTCTCGAATCGTATATAGAGTTGTATCAGCTACAGTTGCAGTATATAGATAATAAACTGTAACGTGAAATTGTACATAGGTATACAAGTTACGAGTGTTTTCCATTGAGTCCTATTTAAATAATGAATATTCTTATACATATCAGACTGACAAAACCAATTGACATTAAATTTCTTATCAACTAAACAAAGTTTCTCAAAGTACTGAATTAGAAATAATAGTTGTTGCTTCAAAAGATTATAAAATTTAACATCCAACGGCTTGTAAACTATCATTAAGATGTCCGCCGTCAAATCAAGTTCATCTGTCATTTAATTTAGTAAATATGTTTTTGTATAAAAAAAAATTAAACTGCAGTGTAAGCATTTAATTTGTATTCATTACTTGGTTATTATTTAATAGTTCCTCAATAGTAACTCACAAATCACATGTTCATATTGTAAACTTAATATGAATTGCAAATGAGAGATATTTTTAAGGTTACGTTTATATCTTTTACTTTATATAAAATTTTTTATTTGTCTTAGGGTTATATTTCTGTAACTACACGTGATCAACGATACCATAATAGAAAATTTTCGTGAAAATTAGGTATGATTCGTTGGAAATGCAGCATGACTTTTGTTTAGTAAGAATGCAATTTATATTCTCATACATTATTATCTATAATTATCGATTAAAAGGTGGTTATACTGACGCTGCAAATGTAGGACCTCAGTTGGCAATGTAAGACCTCAGTGGGCAAGAGAGGCAGCCTAAGCAGGCCCTACTGATCGCCTACTTTCAATTTCTGTTCGGGATAAGTATATATATATACACATCCTTATTTTACATAGTTATTTCAAGTGAATTCAGACTCAAACCCCCGTATCACCCACCCATCCCTCTCAAAATACTTTGTTATTTGTTTGTTTTCTTGCTATTTTGTATATTTAACTACATCCTCCACTGTCCCCATGCATCCCTCATGCATCTTACTCTACCTCCTACACCTAAAGAGTGATCGAGCGGCTTTGGTGGGGCTGCAGACTTATATGACTGCTTTACGTCCAGCTCCAAATAAGGGCATTACTATGAGTACTGAGCATTAAGAGTAATGAAGGGAAGAGGAAAAAGGAAGCCTCCCATTACAAGTAGGAGGAATTAGGCAGTTTTGCTGCAAGAAGGGTGCCCATCTTCTTTACGACAAGCATTCTGTGGTGAAAAAGTACATAGAAAAAATCACAGAGGTACTTGCCCGAAAAATTCTGCACTGGCCAGGAATCGCATGACGGTCTCTCGCGTATCGATCCACGACCTAGCCGACTAAGCCAACGTTCGCTCTTTTATATATAGGGTGTCTCTTACTTACCATTATCTTTTTTTTTGCCGTTCCCCCCCCCCTAAGAACCTTTTATTTGGTAAAAAATAACCCTTGAATTTTTTCAGATTTTTAAAAAAATATTTAACAATGCCTATTTTCCAATAACGGTTTTTAGTTTACGTATGCGTATTATACTTGATATAATATACTTTCTCAAATGAGTTTGCTTAAAACTAAACTTTAACAATTTGGAAGACGAACATTTTTCATGTAAAATTTGTCGTGAAATCTGAATTTTTGCTTAATTTCAACCTTAGAGTGCACCAGATAGCGTAAAAAGATCTTTTACGTCGTTAAACGGCCTTTTTTGACGATTTTTTTACATGAAAAAGCCCTGTGAGCTCGTTTTCACTCTCGTAAATGAACAAAAATAGTATTCTTCACGTAAAATTTATCAGAGTTCTTAAATTTTAACTTATTTTCAACCTTCCTTCACATCAAATAGCGTGAAGAGGTCTTTGATTTTGATAATCGGCCGTTTTTCAATGATTTTTCACATCAAAGCTCGGTAAAACTTTCGTAACTAAATAAAAGCAGCAAGTTTACAGTGAAATTCAACGTAGAATCTAATTTTCTACTTATTTCTAACCTACAAATTAATTACATAGTGTTAAAAGGTCTTTAACGGCCAGTACCGGCCAGTTTACAGTGATATACAAAGTAAAGGGATTTGTAAGAGCTGGCAATCTCAAAAACAGATAAAAGTAGTATACGTTGCTTGTAATTTACAGGTAAAATGTTTGTTTATGTTAGAAAAAAATTTGATACTTGAAAAATAAAAAAATTAATTGTAACTATGATCTTTGCATTAGTACCAACGATTTCCACTGATATCATATTTTTTACCTTTTAATGGAAAAAAAAAAAAATACTGTTCAGTAATGGATAATAGGGAAGAAAAAGCAAATAAGAGGCACTGAGTAAATCTTCAAGAATAATCATGACGGAGGACAATTTTTTTATTAAAAATACAATTTTATAATTTATCATTTTTCAAGTTCCAATTTTGTCTGATTTTTTCAGTTTTTTTACTATTGTTTCCTTTTTTAAATTATCAAATTCTCTACAAAATTTGCATAAATTTTGAACAAAAAATAATTCTTGATCTTTATTCGTTGTGATGTTCATATAATCTTGAGCCAGTTTGACTGCTCTTTCAGCTGCATCATTAACGACTCGTAAATTTTTTACGATTTCTAAACCATTTAAATAATCAACGTTATTAGACCAAGTTTTACAGTGGGTTTTCAAAAAGTTTTTATTTATATTAAATCCATTAAAAAAAACGTTATAATTGCCAATTAATAAAGTAATCTAATTCCACATTTTCCAAATTTTCTAAATCTGTATCAGAATGGATTATATATTTTTTCAAAATAAAATCATCATTCCCTACATCTTTTTCTAATACTAAAATCATTTGAACTGTTATTTCAAAAGATATATCCTCATCGAAAAATCAATTGACACTTGCTTCCGTGGATAAATACCATAAGTACCTTGTGATTTTTCGTGAGGCAGTATTGGAAACAAAAGGATCGACTGCAGCATAATTATGGAGCTTTTAAATAAAATCTAAATCATTTTTTGGAACTTGCACCGCATTTGGAGCTTAAAACCAGGCTTTTACATAGATGAAAACAAAAAATATACAGACATCATGTAATTTTTTCAATTCTAAAGCATTGACTTTGAAGGTTTTACGAAATAAAAATATTTTTATCGAGTAAATCGCTTTTGACATCCACCTAGCATGATGGTATGCTCTCAGTTTACGAATTTTAAATGGTTGGGTTCTCCTCAGAAGATCAAACATAGTTTAAGTAGCTCCTTATAATCATCTCTGGGTTAATGCTCTTTCAAACAGCTTTTAAGAAAAATAATTATTTCATTTTTTTTTTTTAATTAATAATGAATCTTTGAGTTCATCAGTAGTATCATATTATGTTGAATCTAAATTGAGCCACTGATCATGAAATCTTTTAAATAATGGAACATCTGGACCTTACTATCACTGGAATTTACTATCACAATATATGCATGTAATCGATTAAATAAACTTTTGTTCAAAATTTAGAGTTTGAGTATCAATGCCCAAAGTATTAGTAATTATTCCAATCAATAAAACAGAATGTCTGTAGGATATTCTACAAGCATCCAAAACGGCTACAACATCTTCTGTCATTATGTCAATACTACCTCGAACACCTTTTTTTTCGTGATAACGACTGTCAAGATCAATTTTGAAGCAGTGCTTTGCTGTGAATTTGGTTTGCTGGATGAATCAAACGAAGATTATTGAAAGCTCTGAGCTAATTCATCTGATTCTAAAAAATATTGATAACTCATTGTATTAGCTTTCACACAGGGATTTCAAGTTATATGTAATTTAAGTAGTTATTATGTGATTTAAATATATATATTATTTAATTTTTCAAATTTAGTATATAAGTTAAGCCTTAAAAAATATAAATAATAATGATACTTTCCAATATTAAAAAATGTATTAGCTTTTTGAATTTGAAAGATTCATTATCTTTCAATGTTTTGTTTGAATAAAAAGTTGAAAAAAAAGGACAAATATTTGAGTAATACATCCTAAAAAACAAAAATACTACAAAAATATTAAAATAAAAAGTGTAATCAAAAAATATTTTACCATGTTTCTCAGTCATCTCATCAAGAATCAACTTTTCAAGAACTACCGTAGGATTTAAGTTTGTTTGCTATTAACCAGAAAGCATATTACTATCAGTCATATTATCAAAAGGCACTTCAAGACTAGGAGAGATTACATTGTTCACATTATCTAAAAAGTAATGTTATTTGAAATGAAATTGAAATAATTAACTAAATTAATTAATTTTAAAACTTTACTGTACCCTCAACTGTGTCTAAACTTATATCATAAATAAAATCTCCTACATATAATTCTGGTTCTATTGATCTTTGATCTTAATGAAATGCTTTTTGCTTATCACTTGCATTATCTAAAACACCTCCATAAGCTACATCAAATAACATGTCTAATTTCACAGTAAAATTATTTTCACGAACTCAACTGCTTGGTGCTTTCAGATTTTTTGGAATCTTTCTATACTCTTCATATAAATTGTTTAACTTCTTACAGCATCTATGAAACTTCTGGGTTGGAAAATTAGCTTTCTCCCAAAAAATCAGAGCTTTTTTGACTGCTTAAGCTACACCATCCTTAATGGTTAAATTTACATGCATTGTATTAAAGAAAAAAACCTTTAATAATGGCCTCTTTGTTGGTAGCTTATTACCAATAATTTGTGGCATAGCATCACTAATCTAAAAAATATTGTTCAGTCTGCTAGTGGAAGACATTTTTAATATTTTTATAAAAAATGACCTGAAAATTGTTTTTTATAAGTTCATTGTGAATCAATAAGATATTAAAATTACATAAAATTCTCATGCTTCAAAAATACAGTCAAAGGTATATTCATTAATAAAATGAATAAAAATATAGTAAAAAGTATATAATATACCGTTATAGAGAAGAATCAGAAGTTGTTATTATATTTTCATTCAAATAATACGGCTTTTAATTGTAAAATTGATACTTGGTACATAAATTTTTCAGTATTTTTGTCATTATTTCAAAATTCCAAACAAGCTTTCATGACATTACAATAGTACTATATAATAGAGATGCTCTATGAGTAAAATGACAGTTAAGCCTAAGGATCCGATCTCGAAAAAAAAACAGACAACAAGTATCTCTTTGACCAGGGATGTTAGGCTGCGATCACATGAGCCAGAAAAAGGGATGGGTAAATAGTGTAACACTGAGTTTACGACACGTCAGGTGTATAATATGACATAAGTGTCGTAAATTGTATAATATTTAATAAATGACACTAATTTCAAAATCAAAATAATAAACGTGTGAGATTTGAATAAGACAATGAGTCAACAAGAAGAAGATAATTAAAAACAACGTCCAATGGTGGTACTGTCGAATTTTGAATTTATTAAAAAACAAAACGACGTTTCGGCCGTTTGGACAACGTCCCGGCCCTCATCAGGTACAAAATTCTATGAGTAATAAAATTCTTTGCAATACAAATTTAAGTAAAATATAATAAACGCAAATTAAGTTACATGTATAACATACCTCTGACTCTTACGAAAGGGATGTAAAATCGTAATGTAGTCAGAATTTCAAGCTAAGTTGCTTTTATACCCTGCACATACACAAATGACATAGTACACGCACGTAATACAATCGAATAAGAATCGCAAGCAGTTCCTTGAGACGCACATAAACAGTTCATGTTTTCTTAATACTATGAATGAAAGGGGTCCTCGAATCATGTATATAAAGTTAGTCACCTTTCTTAATTGACATAACGAGAGACCTATAACAATCTTTCAATTTTTCTGTATCTTGTTGTCTGTTAATATTATTATTAAAGTAATGTATATTTAGCATTTCGGAAAAAAGGCGCTTTTTGTAATTTTGTTCTATGTCTAAAATTTTAATATTATCAAAATTAAAATTATGTGTGAATTCAATGCTGTGTTGTGATAGTACCGATGTATTCTTTTTTTTCTCGATGTCTCTTTTGTGTTCTGTCATTCTTAACTTTACAGCTCTCGATGTTTGACCAACATAACAGCGGTTGCAATTCGCACATGGTATGTGGTAAACAACATTTTTTTTATCGAGTGGCTCAGTTACATCTTTTCCAAGTGAAAAGATCGATTTTAATTTATTGTTTAAACTGTATATAAGACCAATGTGAAGCTTCTTACAATAATATTTAATATGACTATGCAAGTGGGGAATATACGGTAATGATAAGATTAATTTATAATTATTTTTATTTCTGTTGCTATTGTCAATCGTATTCATGTTTTTCAAGGTATTTAATCTTTTATTCACAAATTTGTCAATAAATCTTTGAGGATAGTTGTTAGCTAATAAAAAATTATTAATCAATTTTAAATTATTATTATGAAATTGTGTGTCTGCTAATTTAATAGAAAAGTCTACAAGTGTGTAAATGATACCTATTTTATGTTGTATTGGATGGTGGGAAAGAAAATTCAAGTATCGGCCTGAGTGTGTAGGTTTTTGGTACCAATTAGTTAGTACTGTGTTATTTTTTTGAATAATAATCTCCAAATCTAAGAAACTGATGCTGTTGTTATTGTTACATGTCTCAACAGTGAATTGTAATTCAGGACAATAGCTATTAAAAATGTTTTTGGTATAGTAGATATATTTAGTAGGCACGCATATGAGGATATCATCCACATACCGTACGTACAATGGAACATCAAAACATAACTTATCTAAACATGAAATTTCAAGTAAACGCATTACGAGATCACACATTACTGGACTACAGGGACTGCCCATTGGAGAGCCGAAAACTTGTTTGTAAAATTTTTTGTTAAATTGAAAAAAAGTTGAATTCAAAACCAATGACACTCCTGCGCAAAATTCATTTAAAGAAACATTGATCTTATTATTCAAGAATTTCCAAAAATGTTTTATTGCATTTGTGATTAAGGTTTCACTAGTATTAGTGAATAGACTAACTACATCTAGACTAATAAGAGTGTAACCAGGTGGAATGATAACTTCTTTTAATTTATTTTTTAATTCATAGCTATTTTTTATGTGTGATTTTGCCAGCGGAATATTCTTAATCAAAAAATCAGAAAGAAATTTAGAAAAACTATATGTGGGTGAATTCAATGTTGAGACAATGATACGGATAGGAAAGTCTTTTTTGTGTATTTTTATCAGTCCATAGCATTTAGATAAGTCTTTTTTATGAATATCTTTATCAAATTTACTTAATTCATCAAATTCATCAAAAACACCGTATTTATCCCACTTGCTTACAAAATTCTTAGTATCTTTTATTAATTGGTATAAAGGATTTTTCTCTATTTGTAAATAATATTTATCATCACTTAACAATTCTTCTACTTTATTAATGTAAGTTTCTTTTTCAATGACAACAGTGGCATTACCTTTGTCTGCTTTAGTAATTAAAATGTGTTCATTATTTTTAAGGAAGGCTCGTGTTCGCTTTAAATTGTCTTGGAGAACTCCATCATTTAAAGAAAGACGAGTATATACATTATGTTTATTGTTATTGATAATGTTAAGAAGTTCCTTTCTAACAGTCTCAAATTCTCCAGAATATTTAAGTGAATGTTCAACATTCTTAAAAAGATGAAAATAATCAGATTTTTTAATATTAGAAACAAAATTAAATTTATCGCCTAATTCTAATATGCTTGATACACAATCTGGCAGCGGTGTATTAGAAAGGTTACATAGCCAGTTTTCTTTTATTTCACTTGTGCCTTCATTGTTGACAATTTCAGGGCACCGAACCGGGCCAGGGTCACTGACACTTGTAGCTGGAAGTGTTTCGTATACCCCTTCGCGCTCGGATTCTTCATGTGACAAAAGGGCATTAAACTTTCTATCCAACTTACAACGATATTCGCGAAAAATTCTATTCAACTTTAATTCATAATAATCAATAAATAAATTTATTACAACAGATTCACAGCCATTACTTAAAATCTTATTTCGTATTAGTTGAATTTTATTTCTTAAATAATTAGTTTTTGTGTAAGAGTCCGAAATTTCATTATTCAAAATTGATTTATGTAATTTAGATATAGTTGATTTATGTTTTATGTTCGATCGGAAGTTAAAGAAGGTAATATATTTAAGCTTGTTAGTACTTTGTGTAATATGTTTTGGGAAAACGCCATAAGCCCTACATTTAATTAAAAATTTGCACTTCAACTCACTGCTCTTCAATTCCCTCTGAACACAACTAAGCTTATAAAAAATAAAACTTACATTTCTACCAAAGCGTGTACTTATGGAGTCCAGCACCCTTGAAAGAGATTCGAACTTTCTACTCGTAAGGATGGTTAGTAGTTGTTGCAGTCTGGTGTTCTCCATAGTAGCGTAGTGCAGATGCAGATGTAGATTGAAAGGACGTACAGCTTCCACCAGCGTCAAAAAATATTCAAATAAAACGTCCAATGATTTCAATCTACATCTGCATCTGCACTACGCTACTATGGAGAACACCAGACTGCAACAACTACTAACCATCCTTACGAGTAGAAAGTTCGAATCTCTTTCAAGGGTGCTGGACTCCATAAGTACACGCTTTGGTAGAAATGTAAGTTTTATTTTTTATAAGCTTAGTTGTGTTCAGAGGGAATTGAAGAGCAGTGAGTTGAAGTGCAAATTTTTAATTAAATGTAGGGCTTATGGCGTTTTCCCAAAACATATTACACAAAGTACTAACAAGCTTAAATATATTACCTTCTTTAACTTCCGATCGAACATAAAACATAAATCAACTATATCTAAATTACATAAATCAATTTTGAATAATGAAATTTCGGACTCTTACACAAAAACTAATTATTTAAGAAATAAAATTCAACTAATACGAAATAAGATTTTAAGTAATGGCTGTGAATCTGTTGTAATAAATTTATTTATTGATTATTATGAATTAAAGTTGAATAGAATTTTTCGCGAATATCGTTGTAAGTTGGATAGAAAGTTTAATGCCCTTTTGTCACATGAAGAATCCGAGCGCGAAGGGGTATACGAAACACTTCCAGCTACAAGTGTCAGTGACCCTGGCCCGGTTCGGTGCCCTGAAATTGTCAACAATGAAGGCACAAGTGAAATAAAAGAAAACTGGCTATGTAACCTTTCTAATACACCGCTGCCAGATTGTGTATCAAGCATATTAGAATTAGGCGATAAATTTAATTTTGTTTCTAATATTAAAAAATCTGATTATTTTCATCTTTTTAAGAATGTTGAACATTCACTTAAATATTCTGGAGAATTTGAGACTGTTAGAAAGGAACTTCTTAACATTATCAATAACAATAAACATAATGTATATACTCGTCTTTCTTTAAATGATGGAGTTCTCCAAGACAATTTAAAGCGAACACGAGCCTTCCTTAAAAATAATGAACACATTTTAATTACTAAAGCAGACAAAGGTAATGCCACTGTTGTCATTGAAAAAGAAACTTACATTAATAAAGTAGAAGAATTGTTAAGTGATGATAAATATTATTTACAAATAGAGAAAAATCCTTTATACCAATTAATAAAAGATACTAAGAATTTTGTAAGCAAGTGGGATAAATACGGTGTTTTTGATGAATTTGATGAATTAAGTAAATTTGATAAAGATATTCATAAAAAAGACTTATCTAAATGCTATGGACTGATAAAAATACACAAAAAAGACTTTCCTATCCGTATCATTGTCTCAACATTGAATTCACCCACATATAGTTTTTCTAAATTTCTTTCTGATTTTTTGATTAAGAATATTCCACTGGCAAAATCACACATAAAAAATAGCTATGAATTAAAAAATAAATTAAAAGAAGTTATCATTCCACCTGGTTACACTCTTATTAGTCTAGATGTAGTTAGTCTATTCACTAATACTAGTGAAACCTTAATCACAAATGCAATAAAACATTTTTGGAAATTCTTGAATAATAAGATCAATGTTTCTTTAAATGAATTTTGCGCAGGAGTGTCATTGGTTTTGAATTCAACTTTTTTTCAATTTAACAAAAAATTTTACAAACAAGTTTTCGGCTCTCCAATGGGCAGTCCCTGTAGTCCAGTAATGTGTGATCTCGTAATGCGTTTACTTGAAATTTCATGTTTAGATAAGTTATGTTTTGATGTTCCATTGTACGTACGGTATGTGGATGATATCCTCATATGCGTGCCTACTAAATATATCTACTATACCAAAAACATTTTTAATAGCTATTGTCCTGAATTACAATTCACTGTTGAGACATGTAACAATAACAACAGCATCAGTTTCTTAGATTTGGAGATTATTATTCAAAAAAATAACACAGTACTAACTAATTGGTACCAAAAACCTACACACTCAGGCCGATACTTGAATTTTCTTTCCCACCATCCAATACAACATAAAATAGGTATCATTTACACACTTGTAGACTTTTCTATTAAATTAGCAGACACACAATTTCATAATAATAATTTAAAATTAATTAATAATTTTTTATTAGCTAACAACTATCCTCAAAGATTTATTGACAAATTTGTGAATAAAAGATTAAATACCTTGAAAAACATGAATACGAATGACAATAGCAACAGAAATAAAAATAATTATAAATTAATCTTATCATTACCGTATATTCCCCACTTGCATAGTCATATTAAATATTATTGTAAGAAGCTTCACATTGGTCTTATATACAGTTTAAACAATAAATTAAAATCGATCTTTTCACTTGGAAAAGATGTAACTGAGCCACTCGATAAAAAAAATGTTGTTTACCACATACCATGTGCGAATTGCAACCGCTGTTATGTTGGTCAAACATCGAGAGCTGTAAAGTTAAGAATGACAGAACACAAAAGAGACATCGAGAAAAAAAAGAATACATCGGTACTATCACAACACAGCATTGAATTCACACATAATTTTAATTTTGATAATATTAAAATTTTAGACATAGAACAAAATTACAAAAAGCGCCTTTTTTCCGAAATGCTAAATATACATTACTTTAATAATAATATTAACAGACAACAAGATACAGAAAAATTGAAAGATTGTTATAGGTCTCTCGTTATGTCAATTAAGAAAGGTGACTAACTTTATATACATGATTCGAGGACCCCTTTCATTCATAGTATTAAGAAAACATGAACTGTTTATGTGCGTCTCAAGGAACTGCTTGCGATTCTTATTCGATTGTATTACGTGCGTGTACTATGTCATTTGTGTATGTGCAGGGTATAAAAGCAACTTAGCTTGAAATTCTGACTACATTACGATTTTACATCCCTTTCGTAAGAGTCAGAGGTATGTTATACATGTAACTTAATTTGCGTTTATTATATTTTACTTAAATTTGTATTGCAAAGAATTTTATTACTCATAGAATTTTGTACCTGATGAGGGCCGGGACGTTGTCCAAACGGCCGAAACGTCGTTTTGTTTTTTAATAAATTCAAAATTTGACAGTACCACCATTGGACGTTGTTTTTAATTATTTACCAACTGTCATTGGACGTTTTATTTGAAGAAGAAGATAATTTTACTCTTATTGTGATGAAGCCATCAAATAAATAACTAATTAATTCAATTAATAATAATACAATAACTTAAGATAAACTGAAAAAAAAAACGACTGAACTGTAAAAAGGCACTCTCTAAATTTAAAATAGTGAAAATTTTACTATTTGCGCAAGTAAACAAGATTTTCACTAGCAAAATAGTGAAAAATGAGGGTCACTCATTGGCACCTAATCGATACAAATTTTAATTCTAATTATTTACCAGTAATCTAATAAAATATCTTGATCTAAAAAAAGGTAATTACACAATTTGTACACATTTTTTAAGTACTACCAACAGTAGTTTTAACAACTAATTAAAATAGTAAAACGTTAACTTGCAAAAATAGTGGATATTCACTTTTTCGCAGTGAATATTCATTATTTAAAATGTTATAAGTATACAATTTTGGAACAGTGAAAGCGACAGTTTCAAAGTTTAAATAGTGTATATTCACCAATTCACACTGCATATGTACTATTTTGAATAAATTGTACAAATATCACTATATTAAATTTAGAGAGCAGTGCAGTGCTTACAACACCAGTACCCAACCCAGCACGAAAATTCAAATCGTTTAAGCTTACAACACAAGCGCCAATAACCTAATAATAACAAAGGGTGTTAAATTTATAACAAAGGGTGCTGACTCGCCACTCTATTAAATAATAAATTTTTAATTAATTGAACATGCATTAATCACCCAATGACCCAGGGCACTTACTAGCCACTTTATTAAGTAATGAAAATGTTGAACAATAACACAAATGCTAATCACCCGACGATCAAGGTTTAATTTTATTAAGTGGCCAGTAAGCACCTCGATTTGCCTAGTGATTAGCACTTGTGTTATTATTTAATGCTTTACTTATTAATAAAGCAAATATAGTAAATGCCCTAGGTTGTTTGGTGACAGGCGCTTGGGTTATTGTTCACCATTTAATTAATTAATGTAACAACCAGAAAGTGCTCTGAATTTTCTAATGATTCGCAGTTGTGTTATTGTTTAACATTCTATTAATTAGTAAAGTGGCCAGTAAGCGCCCTGGGTCTTTTGGTTATAGGCACTTTAGTTATCAATTAATCTTTTATTAATTATTAACGTAGCAAGTAAGCACCATGGGTCATCGGGTGATTGTCGCTTGTGTTATTCCTTAACATTGTATTAATTAATAAAGTGATTAGTAAGCACTCCAAGTTGCCTAGTGATTGGCACTTATGTTATTGATTATCATTTGATTAATTAAAGTGGCCAGTAAGCGCCTCGGGTCACGTGGTGATAAGCACTTTGGTTATCAATTAATTTTTTATTATTTAATAAAATAGCCTGTAAGCACCCTGGGTTATCAGGTGATAGGCCCTTGTTTTTAATAAAGATTTGATTAACTAACAGAGTAGCCAGTAAGCGTCCTGGGTCATAGGCTGAATGGTGCTTGTGTTATTGTTGAACATTTTATTAATTATTAAAGTAGTCAGTAAGTGCCCAGGTTCATCTGGTGTTAGGCGATTGTGTTATTTATTAATAGTTTATTATTTAATAGAGTGGCCAGCCAGCACCTTGGGTTATTAGATGATAGGCGCTTGTGTTATAAGCTGAAAAGTTTTGAATTTTCACACTGGGTTGGGTCTTTGTTCTGGGAGCACTGGAGCAGTGTAAGCTCGCCCTCACCAAGCATCGGCTACTTAAGTGTCGTAAATACACTTGTGTCGGAAATTGAGGTTTGTCGTAGTGTCTCTTATTACAATTTTAGACGCGTCGTAAATTCAACTTATGACGCGTAATAAATGACACGTCCATCCCTGGCCCAGGAATAGAATAGAGCATAGAATGCCATTGGTCCTTCCAGTTCAAACAACAAATCACGTTCTATGATTTAATCTATTCCTGGCCCACGTGATTGCGGCCTTAATGTAATTTTAGTTTTGAAAGTCGTATAACTTATGTCAGTTATACAAGTTAGCCTCGTACAAATAGAAAAGTGACAGACTACTAGTAGTAACTTCCGTGTATTTTTTTCTGACAAGGTTTATTACTAGGCTGAATTACTAGGCTGAATTATATAACTTATATAACTTGTATGAATTGTATAACTTCTAAAACTAAAACTCCACTTACATTAACATCCCTGCCTTTGACACGTGATTTAAGACACAAGCGAAGCCATAGCTATTACATTAATTGGGATGAACTGAACAGAGTACTTGCAAGTGCATTAGATTTATTCTCAAATTAAAAAATAAAGTAAATTGATACCAGATACAATCTTTACCAACTCACTTCAATCACTTGGGGCGTCACCGTCTCACATCTTTGCCGAGATGTAAAGAGAGGATAGGAAAAATTTCTCATTAAATTTCGATCAAAATATAAAAAAATTGAAATTTTTTGTCAATATATTTATTTTTATCGATTGTTGAGCTTGCCAGCTCTCGCAAATCCCTTTTCTCTGCAAAATCATTATAAACTGATCGGTAATGGCCGTTGAAGACCTTTTAACATTATGTAATCAAACTGTAGATAAGAAATAAGTAGAAAATTAGATTCTACATTGAATTTCACTGTAAACTCACTGCTTTTATTTCGTTACGAAAGTTTTATCGAGCTTTACTGCAAAAAATCATTGAAAAACGGCCATTTATCAAAATCAAAGACCTTTTCACGCTATTTGATGTAAATCAAGGTTGAATATGAGTGAAAATTTGAGAACTATGATAAATTTTACTTGAAAATACTATTTTTGCTTATTTACGAGAGTGAAAACGAGCTCACAGGGCTCTTTTGTATGAGAAATCGTTAAAAAAACGCCTTTCAACGACGTAAAAGACCTTTTTACGCTAACTGGTGCACTCTAAGGTTCAAAATAAGCAAAAGTTTGGATTCTACGACAAATTTTACATGATAAATGTTTGTCTTTCAAATTGTTAAAGTTTAATTTTGAGCAAACTCACTTGAGAAAGTATATTATATCAAGTACAATACGCATACGTAAACTTAAAACCGTTATTTCAAAATAGTCATGATTAAATATTTTTTTAAAAATCTAAAAAAATTCAAGGGTTAATTTTTACCAAATAAAAGGTTCTTAGGGGGGGGGGCACGGCAAAAAAAAAGATATTGGTAAGTAAGGGACACCCTAATAATTATACATACATACATGTATATACATATTTTTTTTTAATATTACATAGTTATTACACGTGAATTCAGCCTTAAATACGTCTCCACTTCCCTCTCTCCTCTTCCACCCTTACCTATCCCCACTATTTAAACAATTTTTTTGGTCACGGACTTTCCACGAAGTTAATTCAGTTATCTTGGGGTCAGGTTCATTCTTTAGGGGTAAACTATTTTTACTGTATTATATAGTTATTCCAAGGGGACTTAGCCTCTTACCCACCCATTCTTTTCCAATCCCCTACCCACCTTTTACAATTAATACCGTCTTGTGATCAAGGATTATTAATGTTTATTCGGTTATCTAAGGGTCCGTTTAATTCTTGATGGGTGAATTGCAGGTGTCGTTAAACCACGAGTCCGGATGCATTTTAAGGACTTAAGGTTTCTTAGAAAAACATCACGTTTATTACATTTATAGTCAACTATTTAGGCCGTGTCTCTGTAAAATTTCAAGTCAATTGGGAGCTTATCAACGGAGTAAAAAAATCATTAAATTGCGTAATTTTAACTGCTCAACTACAGTGTGAGTGGAGACAGTTAGTTGTACTTACAAGCATCTCTTGATAGCTCTTTTTGTTACATTAAACTTTCTTTGAAAAAACAGCCACACATTCTTTAAAATATTCCGCATTGATAACTCCAAGATTTTTAACATTTGGGAATTTCTGAGCAAAATTTTTAAACGTAAAGATAAAAAATCACGTCATAATTAGCTTTGAGTTTTAAAATAATAAGTAATAAAAATATAATTATAAAATCAATAGAGATTTTAATTGATGTTGATTTTAAACACATTTATGGAGAAAAAAAATTTTTTAAATAGTTAGATCGTTTACAGGGTAAAAAAAAAGCCTACAGTGCCTTATGCATAAGCATAGGGAAATTTTTCTCCACTCTTTTTGAACAACTTTGTTGAGTTTCATATTAACTGTAAATTGTTATGTTTATATAAATGTGTTGATCGATCGAATTTACTATCACAATATATGCATGTAATTGTTTTTTCTAAGCTGTGTTAATTTTGATGTTAAATATAGTTTTGTTATAAAATAAATAAAATTTTACAAGTATCACAAACGTATAATAGTTGTTGATGTATCTTCTTACGTTCTATTAACTCTTCAGGGTTCGAAAATTTTATTTTTTATACATTGCAGATGAATAAATCTTTTAAACTGAAATACAATTTTGTATTACAAGTTGTATTTAAATAATTGTCAAAGTTCTATGGTATATTTTTACCTCAACTGCATTGTGTGACCCGAAATAAGTAAGAAAATTTAATTTTATAATTAATGTCTATTTATTGTAATTTTTTTTGCATAAATTATTACTACATTCCCAAAGAGCCTTCAAAATATTTGTGTACGTATAAAAACAAACAATTACTTTTTTTTTTGAATTTCTTATTTTTTAAAATAAAATTCACACACCTCGCAAATTTACAAATTACGGATAACGTTATAAAGTACAAAATATATTCGTAAACTGATTAAAAATTATTAACTCTTCAAATTTTCTGAAACATTTTTTAATGTAAATAATGTGTATAGGTGAGTATCTAAATTTTTTTGAATTATTGACAAGTTTCTGATAAAACAATATTTAGTACTTTAAATTTATTTGCAGCTTCAATTTGAAAGAAATTATTACATAGATTTTTACATCTCGAAAGGGCAACATATAACTGTCTTGATAAAACTTGACATTTGTTGATATTGTTTTTTTTTAAGCCCCAAATGTCATTGATCATCCTAGTACAAAAAAAACTTCATTGTTATTGTCTTGATATCAGTATTGTTTAAAACTTTGTACAAATTATAAAAATTCAGTGATACTTCGATCGAAATTTTTTATATTATTTGTTTGTCGTCAAAATGGAACAAAAGTAAGTATTCTTTATTTTTATTGTTTTTTAAATACAAACACGATTGTCTATAACTTTGCCAAAATTTTTTGTTTCATTGTGCAGGAATCTTAATTTAAACTTGCAAAGTTCATTGTGTTTTTATGATATGAATAATGCTTAAAACAATTATGTTATAGAATACAATCCTTAATAAATAAAGACCCTTTTACGGGTGCATTATTATTATTTAATTTAAAATATTTGATATTCAAGTTGCATTAAAAATAAATACTTAGGTGGCTAATGACACCCCTAGCAGCAGAATCGCCCCCACTATCCCTGGACTATCACACCTAAAAACATCGATTAGCAAGTTCGATGATTATACCTTTCGATATGAATTAGCTTTCTTACATTTCCAGGAAAATCTTTGTTTTAGACTGACAACATGTAACAATTTTTTTCCATGACGCAGTTTTGTACTTTCGCCATTTTGTTAGTAAGAGAATTTTAACTGTGAATTCTTTGAGTTTTATTTTACCATGAATCTCAATCTGAATGCAATGGCTCAAAATCAAAAAGATGATGATCCACTTTAAAGTATACACATCTAAAACTACATCTGCTTTGTTAACTAGATATTTTTCTTTATCTCTTATTTCTTTTCAAGTGCTAATACTGCTACTTTTTTTCGAGAAGAAGATGCACTGAAAATTCATGAAAAAAAAAGATAAAAAATTTTCTTGTGTGGGATACGCAAAATAGTGATACAAAATTAAAAACATTTTCATCGTCATGAGAAAAAACATTAAGATAGTAAATTAAAACGATATATTGTTTGTAACAATTCATTTAAAAGACAAACAAACTTGTACAGGCGTTAACTTATACATGAAGAAAAAAGATAAATATTGTGTCGTCAGTGTGGTAAAAATTTTTCACGAAGAAATAATATAAAACTACGCCATAAAAGTATTTATGAAAGCGGTGATCCTTCAAAAAAAAAAAAAATTTCAATTAAATCTAATCTAAAACAAATTGTTTTTCATTAAAATATAAGTTTTTTTCCAGAACATTTACAATGAATGACTTTTTTTAAACTTTTTTCACTTACGAAAGTAATGATAAATTTTTATAATCTTATAATAAATATGTCTCTTAATATGTAAGAGACAGATTTTTAGTAACATTGCTTAATAATACAATGAAATGTCTTATAATTAATAGTTATATAGTATTTTTAAGTTACTTCATACAGTTCTCTGTTTATAGTGAGCACACAAGTGGAGCGCAAAGACCATCTTACAATAAATAATTAATTTGTCATACGTATTGCTAATTTTTTCATGTTTTCCAATATCTTACCAACTTTTGAGTTATAAGAATTAGTCTATATTGATATTTTATCTTAAGGTTTATGTGTTTTAATGTTTTCAATCAGGTTCCTTTTAGTAAAAGATTGTAAAAAATAAAAAAAAAAAGGATTCTTTAATTTTACTAATTAATTTTAAACTGGAAAAGGGAAGTTGGTGTGTTGACCCCACTAGTATATATATATATATATATATATATATATATACATACTCAGTACCCAAATATACTAAGGAACAATCAAATTCTTACATTATCTAGAAACCTTCTATCTATTTTATAAAAAAAATAAACCTCTGTCTGAAAATATTATTTAAATCACTCGACTTGAAAGAGTGTTTCACTAAGATCGTTTAAGATAAATCGGTAGTGCCGTAAAGATGTGACATCAAGAGACATTAAATTTAACTTAGGAGAAATTTAAATTCTTTTATTCCTACAACAAGTTAGAAACTTTTCTCTACATATCTGTCCTAAGAACAAGACAGTGTTCTTAACAAGTATATCATTTTCTTGATACGGAATGTGAAGAAGTATTGACTGTTACGATAATAAATGGAAGAGGAACATAAATTTTGTGGCTTATGGGGAGTCCATGTGCTCTAGATATTTCTGTATTGGATAAGGTAATTTCTCAATACTAAAATTTTTTGGTAAAAGATTTTACCTACTCAAACCGTAAAATTTTTTGTGATTTTTTTTGAGCCAACGAAAAAGGACTTACTTTAACTATTGTATGAGTATTAGTATTGTTATATAACTTTAACATTTTAGTTTGATATTTACCTCTGTACACGTAAACAGTGATAAATCTCTTAAGTGCTTCCGTAAGAGGTATATGATCATTACCTTTGAGAAATGTATAATTGGTTATTAATTTTCTTTTCATGATGAAAAAGCAAACCGTAAGTAACAATATGATTTTTATATTTAACAGAAAATAAAATATTTTTAGCAATTTATTGTTTAATTTTTTTTTAGTGTCTATATGAAAATCTGATTCATTAAGACCATATTATATATTCCTAATAACATTGACTGCATATTTATTAATCATTAAATGCATTATGGTTTAAGCTCTATGAACTATGTGGATGACATTGTTTGCTATGAGAACAATAAGATAATTTTCAATTTAATTTTAAGAATGTTATAATTAAAATATACATATTGCTTGAATAAAGAGTACTTTAATTGAGCTGGACCAATACTTACGGCTTTTGTATTATGTAGTAAGTACTGAAATATAAAATAAAACAAGAATGACGGTGCTTAGAAAATGCAAGGGTTTCGTATAGTATTGTGTGAAAGACGCAGTAACAACAATTTTATTTTTTTGTAAAAAACTCTTTCCATGCTTTCTAAATATATAAGGCATTTTCTTTATATTAGTTAATAATTAAATAGTATTAATTATTGACTTTCGAATAAACTATGGTTATGCGTTATATACTAAAGTTTTAAATTAATCGTTATAAGAGTACCCCTTTTCAAATCCTGTTTTTATCACTATTTTTCATTTTTTCATTTTTCAAAACTTCTTCACAAATGTCATATTTTTAGAAACAAAATAAAAATTATTTTTAACAATACTTTGAAAAAATTAAAACAAAAACACGAATAAACTTAAATGAAAGCTAAGAAAAATAAAAAAAAAAATTTTTCAATAGACTTAGAACCCTTAATCGTCAACTTACCCAATGACTGCACTGCCAAGAAAAACATTGGAAGTAGTGACGTTTTTTGAATGTAAAAACATGTTTATTTTACTCTAACTTAGAGCTGTCTTTCTGTTAAAGCTTAAGCACATTGGTTGTTTTTTTTTTCTTAAGATTGTACTTAAGAATTAATTATAATTCTGTTATTTATTTATTAAGTTTACTTGATTTTACTTTCTTTTCCATTTCATAGATTTTTTTTTTTAAACATTTAAAGTTCCTTAAAAGTACGAAAATGTATGGACCAATGTTCTATGGTGTCACGTAAAGTGACGTCTACTCACTGTCGGTAACAAATACCATATAGTATTCGTCACCTGGCTACCACACCCATAAATACATACCAACACACGCTCAGTCAATCGCGTGGTCACCAGCCATTCGTGCTCCCTAACTCCACCCCCACTAAATACAACAGCTTACGCCTACAGCTGCACCTTTTTTCCAAGAATATGTTAATCAAATTCACCTCCAGTCCTTGACTCACCACCGGTCCTACCACTGATTATCGATCCAATTAAGGATTTAAATAGAACCATGCTCTGCGAAATCGTCCTTTTTCCTGGAGAACCTGTCGACCAACAAACAAGTAGCTAGCTGTAATTTCACCAAGTTATATTATTAAAGTTTTGATTGTCTAAATTATCCTTATGTTATGAGTGATTTAAAAAAGCAAGATTGCTGATAATTAAGTTAAGCTTTTTCTTTCTCATAATCTATTACCAGCTTAACAAGCAATTTACTCCACTGGCCAGCCAGGAAAGCTGTCAGCTTCTAATCATCCATTACTCGTAAAGGTACTGTTGAATTACTTTTAATACTTTTATTTCATTACAAACACTGCCAAAACACAAACGCATTTGATATCCGATCACTGCACGCTGCATTCAAATTCTTGCTCACTAAAGTTACGTTAAAGAGCCACGACGCAACGATTGGGGGCTCATCCTAAAAAAGCCATTACCTTTTAAATATTAACAATGGACAACTGCAACGCTTACGCACTCAAAATTCTACTTACTCACATTAGCAGAATTAAACCTATTTTCACTGGAAAAAGAGAACCGAGTTTATAAGATTCTTTAACTTATTTACAAATGAGAGAAAAAGACTTACCTGACAGTATAAATCTCACTAACGCTTCCGACATTAAGAAATGAGTGTCATCCGTATCGGGAATAATAGGCACAGAAATTGTCACAAGCATCTGTCACGACAAATTAATGATTGATATCTTAGAAGAATTTACTCACTCAAAATATAAATGCCTTGGAAATAATAACTGCCATTCAGCGAAAAGAAGCCATTGCTGACTTTAATCAAGAAATTAGTAAGCTTTTAATTAATGACATGGAAATTATCAAATATTTTTAAAACTAGACCTAAATACCCCACTTAGTCCATACATAAGAGCAGTACAGTTCACCAACCCTAATAGAACAAATTATAAATCGCGATTTCCACTGGGCAATAATAGAACTATATCTACTGAAAAAAGAATTATGAACACTTCAAGCACTGTCACACTCGTTCTATAAATGATGCAATAGAAATGATACCTATATATAACGGGTCAAACATCCCACTCTCAACCTTTTTAAACGGCTGTAAAGAAGCATGCTACATAATTCCTTAAATAAACAAACCCCATTAAGCAAAGGTAACTAAAATGCGACCTTTGGGAGAAGCATTACTCTCCACTAAAAATAAAATTTTGTAAACCATCGAAGAAATAGCGATATTTTAAAAAAAAATTTTCGGATCTGCAAAAACATGGTATCAAATAATGGGCAAGCTAACGGCGTTAAAAAAAAAAAAAAAAAAAAAAAAAAAACATTACCTCCTTTTTTAAAAGAAACCGCCCAAGAATTAATTGAAGCAACTCTCCGTGACGGTCGAATATATCAGGGATTCTATGCACAACTAGAATAGGACAGAGTTAAATATTTCATAAAAGGGTTACACTGGGTAACAAAAGCACGTATGGGCCATGCAAATAACCTAAAAACTGCCACAACTCAAGCAATAGAAATTGAATAAGACTTTGCATGTTATGAACCTGAACATCTAAAAGAAACTGTAAAAATCATAACTAATGAACAAAGTCAAGATGCACGAATAAACTTATTCCAAACTCCAAAAAAATGACAAATTTGTAAAAGATGAGGGCACACAGCAGGCAATTGCTGGTATCGCTATAATACTAGTAAAACTGGCTCTCACCAAGGCACACCCATGTACAGTGCTACGCCATCCACCACCGAACGTCGTCCTAGCCACTTCCCTATACCAATGTATACTCAGTGCCCAAAAAAGGGCGTGTCATGAAGTCAACCATCACATAATAATCCCTCACCTACATAATAATCTAACAATAATATAGCAAACCACGCAGCAACAAGTTCCAAATTTAATTAATGATGGTCAAAACAATCAAAGAACGTGCAATTATTGCAAAAAATTAGGTCACTGGAAAAGTGAATGTAAAAAAAAGGCCTGCAACGATAAGATCAAACAAAAGGCATTAGGAAATGACTCAGGTTTCTTCCAGAGGAGAAGCTTGGGAGAAACGAGCAATGTAATACTAACAACTTCCCAAAACAGACAACTGTTAATAAAACCATCTTACTAAACATAAGAATCCAAACACCTACTGTAACAATCAAATTCGGCGAAATCAATCGACCCTCATCGTTTATTCTCGACATCAGTGTGAAAGCATCACTTTTTAAAGAATCCGTAATTTCACCCAACATCATAACTTTTCAAGATACCATTCTGCTCCCAAAAGGCATTATGAACGGTGAAATTTAAACCCAAGGGTACATTATTTTAAGCTTTCAAGAATGCTTTTTTGAATTTCACATCATAACAGATGAATTCCCCATAGAAACATACGGCCTAATAAGAAACGAGATTTTTTATACAAATTGATTACTATGAAAATTACTTAAAAATAATAAGTTACGTCATACCTATCGAAACCAGAACAAATAACACATTTACAAAAACAGCGTGAAAATTTCATCGCACGCATAAGTATTCCATGTAACTTATTACGCATTAAAAAAACAGAGCACTCTCACTTAGAAACTTCAAAAACTGCACGATCCAAACTTACCAATAATTGAGAAACAAGAAATCCTGAACTATCAAACATATCCAAGATCCGAAACCATGAAATAAAAAATGACATTTCAAAAGCCGAATCCAAAATCATGAAATAAAAGCTAACATTAAAATCACCAAAATCTCAATTCAAAAAATAAAAAACTATTTTACGAACGCTGAAATCCGAAATCAAGTTCAAAAACTTCTGTAATAAACTCTGAAATCCAAGATTCAAAAAATCAGGACTTGAACAACTGTGGCACAAACCTCAAAAAATTTAAGCTTAACAAAAATCAAGTATCTATATTTAAAAATCAAAAAAATTCTAACCCCCAAATAAAAATTGCGAAAGTGCCGATAATTGCAAAAGCCTTGAAGCTGAAAATCATAACGACAATCTAGACGCACACCATCGGAATACGAACGAAAGGGACATGGAAACAAACTCCTTGAAAATTTCAAAATCTTATAATAATTGCTTGTGTACAAAAATAAAGGCTGCGACTTTACACAATATTCAAACTGACCTTAAAAAAATCACAGCACTAAATACCAAGAAGGAATACGAATATTGCAATAAAAGATAAGCACATATTTGAAAGAATAAAACCCTTAGAAAATCATACAAGTGAAAGAAAGTGTCAACAATTGCATCAAAAACCTCCAATTACAAATAAAAGAAAAATATAATCCAAACATCAAAAATAAAAAAATTTTAAACACATCATTAAACTTGAACGTAACTCCACGCAAGCAAAAGATTCTAAATTTTTTACGTCTCGAGCACATCAAGCACAGCCAGCTAACAACCATAAGAAATATAATAGTAGACTATGCTGACAGGTTTTACCTCGAAGGTGAAAGTTGACCTGCTACGAACCTCATGGAGCTAAACATTCTAACAATAACTAGTACCCCCATTTAAATAAGGCCTTTCCGGCAACCTGATGTCGTGCAGGAGAAAATAAACAGACAAGTCAAAGAAATGCTTAAGAACGAAGTCATTAAGCCCTTTATGAGCGCTTTTACTGTGCCTGTTTTACGCCTGTCTCCTCTTACATTGAACCATACTTTGAGCCATACTTTTGACCATTCATTAAGCCATACTTCGAGCCATACTTTAAGCCAGACATCGTGGCATACTTTAAGCCATACTCTAAGCCATACTTTCACACATACTTCGAGCCATACTTTGAACCATACATTAAGAATAGATAAAAGTATGGGTAAATGTATAGCTCAAAGTATGGCTTAATGTATGGCTTAAAGCATGTCTCGAAGTACGGCGTATTGGATGACTTAATGTATTGCTTAAAGCATGGCACAATGTCTGGCTTAAAGTATGGCTAAAAGTATTGCTTAATGTATGACTAAAAGTTTGTCTCAAAGTGTGACTCAATGTATGGCTTAATGTATAGCTGAAAGTAAGGCACAATGTCTAGCTAAAAGTATGGCTTAAAGTATAGCTTAAAGTATGGCCAAAAGTATGGGTCAATGTATGGCTCAAAGTATGGCTTAATGTATAGCTCAAAGTATGGCTCGAAGTATGGCTCAAAAAATGGCTTAGAGTATGACTTACAGTATGGAACAATGTCTGGCTTAAAGTATGGCTCAAAGTATGGCCTAACGTATGGCTCAAAGTGTGGCTCAAAGTTTGGCTTAAAGTGTGGCTAAATGTATGGCTTAAAGTAAAGCACAATGTCTGTCTTAATGTATGGCTCAAAGTATGGCTGAATGTATGGCACAAAGCATGGCTTAATGTACGTCTCAATATATATGGATCAATTTGTGGCTGCATTCACGACTGGAAGTAATGCTTAAATTATGGTTTATAGTTTGGCTAAATGTCTGGCTACATGTTAGGCATATTGTTTGGCTAAATGTCTAACTTATACAGTTAATATAAAATAATTGTATTTGTTTAATAGTAACCAGTTCATTATGGACCACAACAAGAACCTTAGACCTCAAACTTTGTCATTTGTTTTTTCTCATACAGGTTACGAACACAGTAAAACTGTATGTGATATCGATAGAATTATTTTCCGTCGCAAAGACAATTCTGCCCTGCTAGTTAACAAATGTTGTTAGGCACTGAAAGTTGAGTTTTGTATTTTAATGATGAGGTTTATTTCTTGTACGCGAGTAATGAACGTTAGAAACATAAGTTGTCTCAAAGTATGCACATATCAGGATGTGTGATTTTGTCGTGATTGATTTAAACAAAGCCTCGAGTACAGATAGATCCTTGTTTATAGTTGAAATGCAGTAACAAACGGTTCGTATAGGTTTGAAAAACTAACAGAAATAATATTTGATAATACAATTCCTACATTATATAATTCCTGTATTATATTTTATTATCTATTATAATTCTATTAATGCTCTTAATGCTTTATGCATCATTTAACATGCTCACAGTAGTAAAGCAGTTATAAAATTAAAGTTGAATTATGATTAGCAAAAAAAAATTAAAATATTTTTATTGGTTTTAGGAATTATCAAGTTTAAATAACTTTTTTATACATCACTTTAATGTTAGAAATAATGCATATTAAAAGAATTCCTTTAATTCCTTAAAAAAATTTGTTTATATTTTTTTTTTTAAAGATAAGTTGTATGAACAAATGTACTTTTATGTATCGCAAGAAATGGTTATTTGTCTCAGAAAAACATGATCTCGTGTACAGGAGTCAGTATCCATTGCCACAAGAAAAGGTTCAGGATACTGCAGGATATACAAGTAGTAGGTTTTTGAAACTGGAGGAGGAAGAGTTGGAGGAGTCGAGATCCAAGCTCACTGTACTTGTAAGCAATATTTCAAATAAAATAAGCAGGACATGAAACAAGAAAAATATTCATTATCAGTAAATGATTAATTTAGTTATAATGAATTATAAAATAGACTTCGCTTAAAATAATATTGTTAACAGTCGTTAGAGAATTGATATAAGAAAAAACAGGGTCAGCATGTTTAATTGTAAAAGAATAATTGTGACAACAAATACTAACAAACCTAGTTGAGTATTTATCGGCTTTTTATTGTTCAAAAATAATAAAACTCCTTGTTTATCGGTTAATTATGATAAGCGCTTTCTCATACTAGAGGCTATCAATTGCTCATTCGAGATAATAATGATAATGAGCTACGCTACGATTGATTAAGCTAAAATAATTTTATATTGCGCTTAATGATATTAAAAAATGGTAAAGATGCACTTGACATAACCCTTTTCAATCATTTCTCTGTATATCAAATGAGCTTTATTTATTGACTCTACTGCGTCACCTGTCAAACTAACCTTTGCAGAATCGGCAACTTAAATAATTATTTTCTCAAAAACTGTTTATTTTTAGACTTGTGCCTATGGAAACTTTCATTCAGACGATCATAATCTATAATGTATATTATTCTCAGACCATTTGACCGGGAACCAAAAGTCTATTCAGTTTCTGCGGGGTCCTTTGATAAATACTGTGAAACTATTATTCAATTTGTAAAGCAACTAAGAGAAGCAAGTTTAGTCTTGCAGCTAGAAAAATGCGAATTTTTAAAACAAAAGATAAATTATCTTGGTCACAGAGCTGGTAAAGAAGGGCTGAAATTCGACCCAAAAAGATAGAAGCAGTTGAAGAAGTTCCTCAACCAAAAAATTAAAAAAACGTCCGACAATTTTTCGGATTATTAGACTACGACCGTCGATTTATAGAAAACCTTGCCAAAATAGCAAAACCCTTAAGCACGCTATTAAATAAAAATCAGGAGTTTTCGTGGAACAAAGAAACTCAAACAGTATTTGAACTCCTTAGAAATAAGATATGATTTTCTTCCATTTTAATCAACCCCGACTTTAGAAAAACGTTTATACTTACAACAGATGCTTCGGGCTACGCTATAGAAGGCGTGATCTTACAAGGAGAAATTAGGAAAGATAAGCCCATCGCTTTTATATCCTGCACCTAGTCCAAAAGTGAAAGCAACTATTGTACATTCTTCAAAAAGCCCTAGCCCTAATATATAGCATGAAGCAATTTAGAGTACACCTGTACCGAAGAAAATTCGTATTGGTGACTGATCATTGACCCCTTTTATGGCTCAATTCGATGAAAGACCCATGCTCCCGGGTCATACGCTGACCACTCAAACTCGCTGATTCTCAATTTAATATAATATACAAACTAGGCCTTCAGAACATTAATGCTGACGTATTATCTAGAAACCCAATCGACGTTCACATACTTTCACTCACCTGCACAAAAGAAGAGCTGCAACAGCTGCTAAATATCGTATCAGAAGGAACCCAACAATACGGTACAACGACACGCCAAAAGGCAGGCAAAAGCATCAGCTCTCACTACAAAGAAGCCCTATCAGTCTTAGCTCCCAAAAACAAAAATTCGACAACAATAACAATAAAGACCATGCACCCACCTCAGCTCTTTTCGAGCAAGAGCAGGCGGTCTCTTCCATAGAAGTAGGGCAAACCGAAGAAAACTCGCCAAGCACCCATAACAAAACTAATAAAAGTCAGCAATGAGATACTCATAACGGCGAAAAAAATTTTTTCCAAAGCCTACCTTTATACAAAGCATCCATTCTAAGAGAACACGAAAAAAATAATACGCAGACTAATAATAATAACCGTATCAGCCCATCCACCCTTATCACACAAGAAAATAAAATAATTTTTTCAAGGGAAAAGATCTACAACTACCCGAAAATTTGACTCTGATTTTATTTGATGTAAAAAATCTCTTTCCAAGCGTACCAGTATTAGAAGTAAGAAACATTATTAAAAATCTACTTAATAGATCCTCTACTAGCCAATTATTTTCAGAAGAAATTTTACACATTCTCGATGTTTGCTTGAAACAAAACTATTTTCAATTCCAAAACCGAATATTTTTAGCTAGAGATGGCCTTACAATGGGTGATCCCATAAGTCCACTCTTAGCAGAGATTTTTATGAATGACTTAGAAAATAAAATTATGGAACATGGTCTTAGTAAAAATTTGCTCTTTTGGTATCGGTACGTGGATGATGTAATTTGTTGTTGGACTGGTACGAAAAGGCAACTAAATTTATTTTTCAAACATATTAATACATTACATAAAAATATTGAATTCACTATGGAACAAAAAAACGACAATAGAATTAGTTTTTTGGATTTAACAATACATAGAATTTTAAATTTAAATAAAAAAACGTGGAATCTTGGAGCATGGCTATTTATTTTATATATTAGTTGGAAAATGAGATCCAATATTTCGGAGTCATTCTGACTCCCTTTTCAGGGAACTATGCAGATGCGAACATGAAAATGCCAAACGCAGCATGACTGATAAAGACTAGTCAGTCATAACTACATAAAATTCACGATCAACTAGAGTATAGTATTTTCTATAAACCTACCCACACAGATTCTACAATACATAAAAATTCTATTCATCCGTACTCGCATAAAATGTCTGCATTGAATAAATATATTCACAGACTCCTTTCCATACCTTTAAACTCTGAGAACTATACCAAAGAATTACAAATAATTAAACAAGTAGCTCACAATAATGGCTATGATTCCAAAATCATCCACAAGTTAATTAAAAAAATACAGTATAAGAAAGCTATAAGCAAAGTTTTCCCTCAGTCCGCAAGAGAAACTGCACCGTATCATGTAATTACTTACGTAGGCAATTTGTCAGAAAAGATTAAACAGCACTTGAAGAAGTACAATATAAACATAGCATAAACATAGCTTTTAAATTAAATAAAACTTTACAAACTATTATCAAAAATAATTAAGATCAGACCGAAAAAGATAACAAATCAGGCATTTACGAACTTAGTTGTGGTTCTTGTAATAAGAAATATAGAGGACAGACAGATAGAGCTTTCAAGTTCAGACTCAAGGAACACGAAGATGCCTACGAAAAACAACTAGATATTTCTAGTTTTGCCAATCACATTCTTAAACGTAATCATATTTACAATAATAATCTTAAGATTTTACACACATGTAACAAAGGATTAAAATTAGATGCATTAGAAGCACTAGAAATTAATAAATTAAAAGATTCCAATATCTTCTTGAATGATATGTTAAATTTAAATAATTCGCCTCTACTTAATTAAGCTTTGAAATGACCAGTGTTATTGACTACATACAAAATGTATGAATTTGTGTGTGTACGTATGAATGTATGAATGTAGGTATGTTTATAGCCCCTGTTATCTGATTGTTGACCACGGCGCAGCGTGTATGTTCTTGATAGAACGCTGTATTATATTATTAAGTCTTGATGTACATTTGTCTGACGAAGGTACTGTGATACCGAAACAGCTGTAACACGTTTTTAACGAATAAAGTGAAGATCGACAGTACATAATAAGTCTACTTTTTCATTTAATCGGAAAAGATCTATATGAAAAAAGACAACTATGTTCTCTTCACTGACAACTTTGGCCAACCATGAGATGACAGGGCATAAGATGTCCGTACGATAAACAAATTACCCCACTTGGAAAAATTGACAATTGGCACACCTTAATTAATTAAACACAACACCAATTGTCACATCGTTTTACCCATAAGAGGCCAAAACAAAGAATGCATAACAAACACAACGACAGTGCTAAATAAGTCACTTATTAACTTAAATAAAATATTGATAGAAAAAAATATATGGACAGTCAGTATCACTAGAGTCGCCAAATTAGAAAATATTGAGTTTCAAGAAATATTATAGATGTTAGAAAAACATATCACGCAAACCAAAATAATAATTTGCCTGGAAATAAGACAGTATTCTTCGCCACAGGAAACATGTAACATTATTAAGGAAATGCATAACTCCACCACGTGAGGACATCAAGGTGTAAATAAAACTTACAACTAACTAAAACACAATTATGTTTGGAAACATAAAAAAGAAGATATCAAATTGTACATAAAAAAATGCCTTGAATGTCAACTTAAAAAAACTGGTACGTGTTAAAACCAAACAAAAATTAATTATCACTGACACACCTACCAACCCTTTTGATAAGCTCGCCTTAGACATAGTGGGTCCGTTACCAGCAACTCAGCAAAATAACGAGTGTATTTTAATAATGCAATGCTTATTCTCAAAATATCCTATAGCAGTCCCATCAAAAAATTAAACTGCTATATTAATAGCAGACGTTTTAAATAAGAAATTCATTTGTATTTATGGAGCGCTAGCATCTATACTAACGGATCAAGGCACTAACTTTCCAAGTAAATTAATTAAAAGGGTAGCTAGTCAATTCAAAATCTAGCAGTTTAAAACAACAGCGTCCTAATCAAACGGCTCCCTTGAAAGATCACACCACACCCGTACTGAATGTCTCAAAACATTTATTAGAAGAGAACAGCAGTGGGATGAATGAGTAGAATCAGCGGCATTTAGCACAGACCTCTCGAACTAGTTTTTGAAAAAATAGCTCGGCTACCTAGTAGCGAACCCCTCGAAGCAGATGATTTATTACTCACATACTCACAATACGTGACAGATCTAGTCACTCAACTAAACACCATACATGAGATCGCTCAAGAAAAATTAATCATGGCTTAAAACAGAGCAATGATGTACGATAAAAAATCGAATTCTTAATTAATTAAAATAGAAGTTAATGTATGGCTCCTACAGTGCCCCAAAGTTCATAAATTTAACGATCAGTATTCAGGACCTTTTTTAGTGCTCGATGCATGAGAAAACGGAAACGTAAAAATTGAGATCAATGAAAAACACAGCAAAATAGTACACAGCAACCACTTACGCCACTCATACATCTCTCAGAACCCCTAAATAAGTAATAAAAAAAAAAAAAAAGCAACCTTGCGCACATACTTACGCACGCATGGGGTTTTGTGTACGTATGCGTGTATTGTCGTCGTCATTTTTGTATGATGTGCCCTAAAGACCTCGCTCAAGCATGAATCAATAATAATTATTACGAAAAACAAATTAAAAATTGCTTATTATAAATATGAAGATAATCCTCTGGCTATTCGTCTTTTAATAAATCGTCAACCAAGCCACAGCAATCATTGGATATGACTGAGGCCAATTTTTCGCTAATTTTTTAACTTCCTCTCTAGTCAATATAGGAGAATGCGCTATTCCTGAATTGATTATAAATTCAAATAGAGTACATGTGTTGCTCATCTAATTAAATGACTATGCTTTCACACGTGTCACTTATTGCAAAATCAAGGTCAACAGAGCAATACAACATTGTGGCATGTGGTTGCATAACTCAGCAATAAAAAACGGGGAAATGGAATACCTCAGAGAAATAACACGAGATGAGTGCAATAGAATGCATCATTACAAAAGTATAACTCTGTACGACAACATAAGACAAGACGTTCCCATCAATAACATGAAGTCGTTTTTTGAAAAATTAGCTGGCTCCGTAGGTGCTAACGGCGCCTGTAAAAACGCAGGATTACATACAGACGCATACGGGGAATATAAAAGAGTATTTATACAGGGTTACGCCACTATCACTTTAGAAAAGCGTTACAGTGCAAAATTTTAACAATAACAAAATAAGACTCGAATCGGGAACGTCATGTTTCTTTGCGGACGATCACTGCATTGACAGCGTTTACCGATACGCATTTTAGAACGTAGTCCTTATTGACTCATGTGACCGTAATCGCTACACAAATCTACTCACAGGATACGTAAACAGAGTACTTAAACGAGAAAATAAGCTGAAATCGTTGTATGTACTCAAATCAGATCATGTATCGTACGCATTCAAACACATGAGCACTGTCAACATGTGCTCTTTCACGTTTATTAAAATAGAATACCCAAAAATATTTTTCGCTATGTTTATTCGCACATTATATCCACGTACATGCATGCGTCTCGCTCAATTTGCTCGTTCGGAAAAAAAAAAAACTTGAATCCTATAAGTACCGGACAGTTGAGTGGCCCACTGCGCATGCGCATCCACTATATCAACATAATTACGTGGATATACGGTGCGTTTTGGTGCGAATTGACACTACGAATATTTTTACTGACTGACTCCGAGAAGCAGAATCTCCCAGCAAAGAAAAGCGTCGATATTTACAACAATTATATGTTAACATACGTAAATTCTAAATTTATGTTTATGGAAAAGCACTTTAGGAAACAAATAAAAGAACTTTACTAAGATGTAGTGTTAAGATAATTCGAATTAAAGCAAAAAATTATCGAAAATGCAGTTAATATTGCCACCATTTTACTAAATAATTTTGCTCATCAACTTATGTCTGGCCCAGGTTACATAAGCTTTTTAGCCAGGGAGGTAACGCATATCATTAAGTGTATACAAGTAGAAGTGCGCATAAGAGAAACCGATGCGTGCTACAAAGTGCTGCCAGTGCTTTGGGAAAATACTAAAACCGTATTTTTTGGCACCACGCACACACGTACTTGAAGAATACGTTACAAAAACAGGATGCGATACAGTACTCCCCGTAATGTTTAATTTCGAATCACGATCATACAAAATGTTACCACAAGTTACAACTCAAGATGACCCACAGTTACTAAAACTAGACACTAAACAAACTTGGAAATACTCCAGTCTCCTCTACTTAGTTAATAGTGGTATTTATTCTTTCAATGATATGAAAAAATTAAAAACTTACATTAAGTTTTCTTCCGAACACTCAGTGGTACTTTTTTATTTATAAAAAGAAAATTTTTTTTTCTACATCAGGTTACCATGACAGCCTACTGGCCCAGTCGCCGGGGCCACCCCCTCACCACCTATGTGTGGGGGTGTATTTCCACACCCATTTTCAATTTTTTTTACAGATATCATACCTGAATTCATGGGCACAGTGTAAGTACCTCCAGTGGTACACCTTGCCAGTTAAGCTGACACTCTCTGAACCAATGGTGCATTGGGTCCACTCGCCGTTGTGTAGTCTTTCCTCAGAGAAGACTCCATTTTTCCGGACGTCCACTCCTCGCCGGTTAAGCTAGCTCTTTCTGCCGAAGCATCGGATTCAGGCTACTTATCATCCTCGAAGAAGTCCCATGTTTCAGGGACCACTCCTCACCAGTAAGGTCGGCGATCCCTGCCCGACGCCTGGCATCGGATCCGCTGATCCCTACCTATAGTCCTAACACTGTTTCGCATTCACCCAGGTCCAA
The DNA here is from genome assembly GCF_036245765.1 of Copidosoma floridanum. Lineage (NCBI taxonomy): Eukaryota > Metazoa > Arthropoda > Insecta > Hymenoptera > Encyrtidae > Copidosoma > Copidosoma floridanum. The sequence continues at coordinate 13,563,260 of NW_028321885.1, forward strand.
GAATCTGAGGGGCAAGGAAAAAAAACCCTGGAATTACTCTGAAGGAAAATTCCACGGAAAAACCCACCCCGAAACAGCTGGAGTTACATGGGAACTTTTCCCGATGAGAAAAGTTTTTGAAAAAATCTGCATTTACCGGAATTTGAGCCCACAACCCCTAGAACAGCGTTGTATCAGTAAAAAGTACGCTTAACCCTGAGCTAACATCACTTCCACTCAGCATTACTTAATCAAGTAGCAGCAAGTATAACAGGAAAGACAAGACTTGCACAACAGTTCCTACTCTTACACATCTTTGATGAAAACACTTTACAAACACTCGCGGAAAATACTTGGAATAAAATGTGGCAAAAATTAATTTTTTTCGGCTCAGCAAATGCTGCTTTTATCACTATAATAATAATTTTTCGGACCATTAAATTTATTCTAGTCACAGTTATTCATGGTTACGCTCTACACAGCATTTATAAATGGTCAATTCACATTCTAGGAGCAATCTGGAATTCACTCACTAACCTGCTACTACATCTGGCCAGATCGCCACTCGACGGTGAAAACTCAGGCAACGAAGGGAATACCACTGCACAAAACCCACCAAGTTATCAGCAAATACCAGTGCCGCAAGTCACTGAAACATTATTTATAGACTTGATTGCGACCACCGCACCACCAAAAACCGGTACACACTTATACCCCATAATACATGAACCCTGAATTTCATTTTTAGCGATTAATACTAAGAACGCAGAAACACAAGTTAAAAAAAAAAGACCTTTAACATGGAGCAACAAATAAATTAATCTCTTAATTTAGTCCCAAAACAAAGTTTTTTCAACCATATAATTGATATCAATGACGCAATAATTTTGACAAAGCAACGTAGAAATGAATCAGCGACTAATTACTCTTACAGAAATGATCGTGTCTTACAATTACATATTAAAGCATAGCTCAACACAACTACCATGAGAATACAAACACCCCAGGAGCATTAAAAACTGGCAATAGCTTGTCTTATAAAAGGGCTTAAAGCCCCAGTAGGTCGCTACATGTGCCCACACGTGTACTACGCAACTTTCAAAGAGTGCAGCCAACATGCTAAAAGAGTCTACAATCACTTACAAGATCTTAAAAAATTAAAAATGCAACAATTCGTAGACATAACTATGTAATGAAAAAAAGGAGGAAAATAACAATTTCCCTTTTTTTCTGTCAGAATATCTTTATTTTGTTTTCAGGTATCAGAAATGTTCTTTAGTTATATTATAATCACAATTATTCCAACGACGAGTGCCAAGGTAACCTTAATTTCATCAATCAAACTTTAACCCAGGAATCGCTTTTTAACAAATACAAGATATAAGAATAATAAGCGAATTTTGGTCCATAGTGTCTCATATAGACACTAAATATTTTAAAAAAGCTCATTGTAACCTCATCAACATTTTAACCAATCTTAAGACTACCCGTCTGAAAAAAAAACATCCACAATGACATCTTGTCTTACACAATAGAATAATTAGCAATCAAAACTTAAGAATGAGGTAATCTCAATTCTTTATTTTATAGATTATGAATGTCGTACAAAGTTAACAACACCACAACTCATTCCAAAGATATTAGAATTTTCAAACATATCTATAGCACCCAATAGCAAACTATCACTAAACGTGAACAAAACACCTATTAAATGGACAATAAAATTAACTAAAACGAGAAAGCAGCCACGGAGCGACAAAAAACTTACAAGCAAATCTTACTAAATTTAAAAAGAGCACCAGCACACCTACTAAGGTACAAGCGCAAGCAAACGTCTTGTTACTTGAAACGTATCACATCTCAGTCATCTTTAATAATTTTATAGAAAAAATTATTAACTTAATGCTATAAAATAAGTTTATAATTTCAGTTAGACTAATACAGTATGTTTGTTATTTTATAAACACCATTTCTCAAGAAGAAATGCCAATTTCAGTCAAAGCAATAAATATCCAATCTCTATGTAAATACAGTCAAGTTCGATTTCATGTAATTGAAAAAAAAACAACAAAAAAATGAGAACACTAAAATTTTAACTATGACAAAGACAAAAAAAAACAGAAACAAAAATAAACTAACAAAAAATCACAATACAAAAAACGAAAAAAACCAAAAGAACACAAAAAAAACAACCACACAAATAAAAAACACATACAAAAAGAAGCTTAAAACGACAGACACAAAACAATAACACTACTAACAAAAAAAAGACATGTTAAATGGAGCGCTATTATACTCTCTGATGACGATTTATACACATACATTAGGCACCCTAGGATAATAATGTATGCTTATTAATTACGAGAACATTCTGCCCTTCGTAATAATAAGTACGCCACTTGCAAATCCCACCATCCGCGCATCGACCCCTAAATTTTTCTTTTTAATCCACTTAGTATTGCATCAATGGACCCATGGACTATAATACTAATGCTAAGCACTGGATATTTGTTGGGAAGATACGCGAAAACCATCGCTAAAAGAATACAAAAAGTTTGGATGACTTTCTCAACTAGATGGGGGACTCATTACTACTTGTCGCATACCAACCCATACACAGCCAGCCTCGCACACATACAAGCAGGAAGCTGACCATCGTACAAAAGCTGGAAGCGGAAAAATCTTATTCAAAACAGCTCTCTACATCTGTGGTGTGAGGCAAATACGTCCATTAGACAACACTTGCAAACGATACTCGGATAGCTTCATCGAAGACATGGTAATAAATGTATTACAGGACAATTCCGAATTCACTTCCAAAATCACAATTAAACACCAAGCAATGCGAACAGTCAAGGTAACCCTTAAAAACTTAAACAGCAGTCTTCAGCATCGTGAAGTAAGAAAATTCATAGAATACCCCAAATGGGATCGAGCCGAAACCCGTGAACGAGAGCAAGCTGCGATCAGTACAGCTGTTATAACGTACGCCGGTCTTTTAGAGTGGTTTCCATTAAAAGAAAAGGGTTACGAACGTCATGTGACTCCTCAGTGATGCTAACTTTGTCTCCTTGACATTAAACACTGGAAAGACTGCTGTGCATGTACCATTCATCATTTCCAAGGTTATGGAGACGACACCATTGCGAGATGCCAGTTTAAGTGCCCTAACCCAGTACACAACCAGAACTTTTATAATAATGTTTGCCGTTACTGTGAGTCCACTTCAAACAAATTTGACTTCAACATCGTAGTCCAGCGATAACCACCCTTTTTTTCTCCTACCATCCTGTCTGCATGTGATTATTACTGCATCTTTACTCTATTTAGCTAATACCATCGTAATCTACTGTAAGGATATTTTTAAGAAATCGTACCAACAACAGAACTTAAGCGCATTCCCGACAGCGAAAAAAAAAAAAATAATAATAATAAATAAATAAACAATTTGTAAGAAACACCGCACCTCACTCACTGTATCATTAGAAAATAAGATAATTGTTAGCTATCAATTCATATTGTAATATGAAATACTAATATGTAAAGATAATATTCCATACGAATGTAACCCTAGATTTATTCAAATCATGTAACACATATATCTGTAAAACGCAAGCTGATTCTACCAGGCACGAACTTGCCCGGGTAATAAGAACTTAGGAGAGATGAGTCACGTCTAGTGACGTCTACCCACTATCGGTAACAAATACCATATGGTATTGGTAACCTGGTTACCGCACCCATAAATTGATACCAACGCACGCTTGGTTGATCGCGTGCTCACCAGCCATTCCTGCTCCCTAACCCCACCCCCACCAAATATCTCAGCTGGCTTACGCCTGCAGCTGTACCTTTTTTCCAAGAATATATTAATCAAATTTACCTCCATGTTTGACTCACCACCGGTCCTACCCTAGATTATCGATCCAATTAAGGGTTTAAATAGAACCATGCCCTGCAAGCTCGTCCTTTTCCCTGAAGAATCAGTCGACCAACAAACAAATAGCTGAGTTTATCTACAGCTAGTCGTTTGATTAAAGTTCCGATTGTCTAAATTATCCTTATAATATTTATGATTGAATAAAGCAAATTTTAAATTGACAATGAAGTCTGGCCTGAGTTATTTAGTTGGTTATTATCCTTGTTATTTAATGTGACATCTCGAGAAATCTCATTTAAAACCAAACTTTACATTTATTGTAACGAACTTATCAATATCAATCAATCTTTTTAAGCTACTACATATTTTAAAGCAAATTTAATCACCCTTGAGCAACTTACTGCACCTAGGGCCACTTTGAATGTATAAGCTTTCTTATTTTTCATGAGCTTAGCATCGTTGCCTTATGATTTAATTCCACTGTATTTTTTTTTACAAAACACATGCAACGCGTAGTGTGACACTTTACAATTGTAATAGATACGTCGGCTTGTCCATGATTCCAGTGGTTGCTCCCTTCTAGATATCTTTCCCAACCATGATGTCTATCTCTTAGATAACCTTATTGACACGCCACGCACATTTCCCTTTCTCTTTCTTTTTCTTCTTTACTGCTACACTTTACTTTACTCTCTTCTATGTCTGCTCTTTTTTCCAATACCCTTGCATATTCACGACTTTTCTTCCTGCTAACAGGAAAACTTCCGCTATCTTGAAACCACAAAACCTATTAACTTCTCACCTTCAACCTCTACCTATTTCACATACAAACACTCTTAATTGTGGAGCCATGATTAAAGTCCTTCTCTTACATTTTTCTACAAGTATCGTACCCTTAGACGAGCCATCTTCAGGGCATAAGCATGCATGTCGTCATCCTTGTCACTTTTATATGTTGCCTTGTATCTTTGGGTCTTCTGTGACCACAGAAACTTCACCAGCATTTCTTGTAATTACTTGGATATTACCACCATAATCTTATCGCTAAAAAATGTTGGATGACGTTTTGATGGCACACAATTGCTAAAACATAAACACTTACAGAGTCATCGAGAAATCATCTCAATCTCGTTAGTCTAAGCCAACTCTTGTTAAAGACTCGTAATCTTTGGACATCTAGTGTCTTATTTAATTTGTTCTTTCTCCTGCTCCCCTCATACTACACAACTCACGTTGAACTTGTCCCTCCATAAATAATATACAAACATACCTACTCATATTTATTCGCAGTTCGTTATAATTTGCTAATTGTGCCACTAAGATAATTATAATCATTAAACAATTATCACTATAAATTGACAACACAAATATTTTCCTCACATTAGACATAACATTTAAAATCATACACATATACCAACGTGCACAGTAATAACGTTATTTTTTTGCAGTCCTTGAAGAAAAGTCACTTGTTCTTCCTCCTTACTCTAGCTCTTTCGTTTGCTTCTTGGACCGGATGTATTTTTTGCCTTCTTCTCCTTCTGCTTCACATAAAATATAACTGAACGATAAACTACTCTGGAGCAGTACTATGTATATCTGATTATAGAAAGAACTTTATTTCTATTTAAATTTATCCATGCAATCTTTAAAATATAAAGCAATTAAAACGATTGCCATTGCAAAATGCAATTTTTCAATAAAATTGAGCTTGTGATATATAAAAGCCTACTTATGCCCATGCGTATCAACATATCTTAATTTCATAACAATCTGTATACGTTATCTCATTCCTCTGATTTGTTATGATAAATTATCCTGAGGTAACAACAAAAAACTAAAGTATTGATATCGTTAAACACTGGATTTTGAACAACTGATAAATTAAAAATGCAAAAATATCGGCGTCACCAATATCGAACAGGCTTTCTATTTTACCCATTAGCATAGGATAGTCACTTAAAGTTGTATTCAAGTGTTGTAGCTGATTATTGTTATGAGTATATTTAAACGTGTAAAAGGTTTCTACTTATTTTTAATAGTTTTTATTCACTATATCTGTTGAAATATAGAGTATTAAAGACTACTTAAAAACCCCATCGTTTTTTTCTAAGATATGGATCGTGCTAGCTGACTAACTTTGTTATAAAAGGAAATGGCATCCATAATTTATGATATTATAGTTTCTCTCTTGTAATAACTGTTTTTGAGACTATTAATTTAAATTTGTTTTGCAGGGCTCCAGTAATTTTTCACAGACTACACAAGTATTAGAGCAAACTTAGTTATGTCAATCACTTACAAAAAATTATACATGCTGGTTAAAAATATGGTCAGTTTTGGCCCGAGTTTGTATCAATTGAGTTCTACATCAGTCAACGTGTTAGAATAAATTAATACAAATCCAACAAACTAGCAAAAAAATTCTAAATCTGCAGATTGCCTTTACACGCAAGTAAAACAGGTAAAAGCACCCATATTTGACCACAGGGTTAGTTTTGTAATTATTTTCATGTTCATCTTTTTTTTCAAATGCTATTTTTGTTTCACCTGTTTATTTTGCAAGATAATCATTGCACATAATTTTATACACTATGGTTATGCTATTTCACTTGTTTCTTTTATATCTTCGTGGTTGTACAATGTAATCAAATTTTTTCGTTATTCTAGAAATAGTACTTGGTTAAAACTTTTTTTTTTAATTATTTTGTTTTTTCCAATATGTTAGAAAAATATGGCAGACTAATAGTAGTGTTATTTTTGCATGATTTACGTGTGTAGTTTAAATAATACTTAGTATGAATGTTCACAAGTCTTTTTTTTTCCATTTTTAATAAAGTGTGTTAGATATTTTTTTCAAAGTTGCACTAAGCACTCTTTTTCCAGCAGGAAATAAATGCATCACTCACTAAACTTATGGTGGAAAAGTCTTCTATTGATGCAGTGACGTTCCATAGACTACTTCTTCAGCCATATAGCCACAGTCTTAATTATTAGTATTACTACAACAACGTTATTTTGCATAAGACTCTGCAGTCCACTAAAGTCAATCTCCGTGAGATCTGATACTTTTTCTTACTCTTTTATGATCCGAAAAAAATCAGTGACTTAAGTGTCCCGTAACTTTCAGCAGCTAATGATGCAGCAGACTTCTTGGACTTTGGCTCAGTGGCTGAGTTGGAAATAGCTGTATGGAGTCTTGTTTGAAAGAAAAAGCAGCATCTACTACATGGCGTGCTTGTAGGTCCTACATCTGCCATAAGCTTTAAAGACGGGAGTAGAGTCAGTGTGATATAGAACATGCTTTATACGCATATATATAAGATTTTTATTCCATGTATATGCATGTATATATATCGGGCGTTCTCTGACAACTCGTCAACTTGGCCACTCCCTCTGAGCAAAAATTAGAGCAGCATAGATAATTTCATTCAGGCTTATTTTAATGCTACTTTATTGTACAATTTTTAAAGCAGTGGCCTTTTTGAAAAAATCATAATGGTGGATAAATATGGCTACCAAAAATGAACTACCTCACAGCTAGAGAATACTTTTTGTGATATTGTACGTAAAAAATTATTTTAACAATTAACTACAAATTTTTTTGCTACATATCGGTACTTGGTTAATACAAATGAATCTTTATTATTCATCTTAAAGTGTTTTTGTCATCTCTAATCTCACAATACGTCTTAAAAAGGCATTTTTGCCTTTACGAACAATACTAACATAGTTTCTTACAAAACCTACTTTCTTACAAAAATTAATTTTTTTCAAACTAACCTCAAGAACCTCTAAAAAATGAGATTTTCAAGTGTTTTGATCACTTAACTTATCGTTAATTTAAATAAACATACCGTTCATATGCAGTTTTTCTTGCTTAATACCGACACAAGCCTATTCTTTACAAAAGTTCTTTTCGGTTCTCTGTAACTTTAAAAAATCTTTAAAGAGCGGATTTTTAAGCATAATTTTTTTCCACGTTACCTTAAAAATATGATAATTTATCATTCTTGCTTACTTTTACTTCTTTAGGGCAAATATTACCGTATTATTGATTAGAGTCTTTATCTGCAGCTTCTCACCTCAAGAAAGCTGTTGAAGAAGTATTTTGTAGGTCTAATAAGATTATTAACTATTTTGAAATTGCTAAAAACTTTCTTAATGTACTTTCACTTTTTCTTCACGGATACTGATTTAAGTATAAAATAAATGCCTTTCCTTATCCGTGAGCTATAAGAACTTTTTTGAAAACTTTCATGTACATAAATCTTAAGTTATATGTAAAATAATCGTTTTATTCATGTATGTTTGTTACGGAAAATTCTTCCAGTTTTATGGAAATATTTTAAAGTGGGGGTAATAATAATGCACGTCAGAATTTATCATTACAAGCATATAATATTATTTGACATGTACGCTTTTTAGATAACCTGATAACTTTATCATCTCATATTCTATGAGTCCAATAATATTTACATGGTTTACAGGCTTTTGTGATCGATTAAAAAACAGTTTTAAGTATCGTAAAGCTCATCATTTTATGAAAGAAAACTTATAGTAAGAGTAAAGCAATTAAATATACGCACACCGGAGAATCAGGAGTTGTTTTAGAATCAAGTCTTTCCTTTCTGAATTATTTAAACATTATTTTATAATTAATTATTTTTGTTGTTTTGCAATAAATGAGTAATTCCTTAGGATAATAGGTACTGGCAACGCTGATTTAAATATTTTATTTAAGTGCCTTGTTGTTTTATCGTGAACAAACTTAGAGAAGAACAGTATTTTAATATTTTTGTAATGTTTTGTTACCCAAACATACAGTGAATGTGATGACAATATTGCTTTGGAAAGTTTTGCCAGAAGATTTGCCCGATAAGCGTCTCACTGGAATATAGCTCCTGAACCGTCCCACTCAGTCTTGCTATGGGCTATTACAGAGTAATGCCAACCTGCATTAGTTCCAAAATCTTGTTGATGATTTTAAAAGATTAGAAATTTTGTACTTATTTTAAAAATGCTGCTTGGCTCCATCAGTTACTTATATAATTTTCTTGATAATTGGTTATGATGTTTCTCGCCCTCCATGTTGATATAATTCAATAATTTACTAGTTGATCTTTTGGGGCAAACTTTGAAACGAAAAACACACAATGCGTTTTCTTTATTCAATACAGCAACGTTTCGTTGACTGGAGTGTTGACCTCTTCAGGCTTTATTAACAAATAAACAACAAATCAGTACAAAACCAACAAATGATAAAAATGAAACACAAGCGCTACAAGTACCTTTATTATAAACACAAAAGGGAAAAATTTAACGTAACGATGTTCATTCACACGCAAGTCAAATAGGCAAAAGCATCCACATTTTGCAAAATTGTCAATTTATAGTAGAACACACATATTCACACAGATACATCAAGAGGTCAGTATATCACACTAATAGATGTGGTCAGGAACGTATATTTTTAAAAAAGCTTTTATAAGTATGACTTAGTATAGATCTTCTTTCTTATTTTTATTATTATCATCTGACACTATATGGAGCATTTCAGAAATCACTTGTTTCTTGTAATTTAGCTCATTGTCCAGTGTTTTGATGTCATCCCATTTAAAGGTATGATTGTTAGTAGTTTGATGCAACGATACCACAGACTCAGTTTTGTGATTGTTTTTGTATTCTCTCCTTCTCTCTTTAAGTGCTCTCTTTGTCTCGCCTGCGTATTTTGCAGGGCAGTTGTTGCACGAAATTTTATACACCACATTGGTATTGTCTAACTTTTTTGTTTTGTCTTTAACTAATTGCACAATGTGATTTAATTTTTTCGTTATTTTGGGGATAGTGCTGATTTGGATATTTTGCACACCCATGGGGTTTCCGATTTCTTCTCTTTTTGCAAATTTGGTGCTTGATGATTGTCTTGAGTTTTGTTGGAAAACTAAAAAACAAATACAGCATAGAACTGCTCTTTTTTCTACGTATGTGGATGACTCTCTAGCTTGTATAAAAAAAAAACACTGTTGATAATGTTATCCGAACCTTTAATAATTATATCAAACATTTACAACTCACTCATGAAATGGAAACTAACAGCCAGATTAATTTCTTAGATGTTACTCTATTTCAACAAAACAACAGATAAAAATCGAATTGGTACCGTAAAGATACGTCTGAAAAAAAACTTTTAATTTTATGTGAACCCATACAAGACAAAAAAAACTAAATATTATATATAACTTAGTAGATAGGGCCATAAAACTGTCAGATCGCTCGTTCCATAGCAATAATATCAACTTTATAAGACAGATGTTGCACAAAAATGATTCTCCTACACACTTTATTACCAAATATTAAAAAAAAAAAATTATGAAAATCAACACTACAGAATCGTCAAATTGTACACTCACAACACGTGACAACTGTAATTTTATTAGTTTACCATATTTCTCTAACATTTTTTAAAAATTAAAATAAGATTTTAAAAAGTTTCAAATCAGCACTATCCCCAAAAAAACGAAAAAACTGAATCACATTGTGCAATTAGGTAAAGACAAAAATAAAGTTAGACAATACCAATGTGGTATATGAAATTTCGTGCAACAACTGCCCTGCAAAATACACGAGCAAGACAAAGGGAGCACTTGAAGAGAGGAGAAGAGAACACAAAAACAATTACAAAACTGAATCTGTGGTTATTGTTGCATCAAACTACTAACAATCATACCTTCAAATGGGATGACATCAAAATACTGGACAATGAGCCAATGAGCCAAATTACAAGAAACGAATGATTTCTGAAATGCTCCATATAGTGTCAGATGATAATAATATAAATAAGAAAGAAGATCTATACACTTACAGTCATACTTATAAAAGCTATTTCAAAAATATACGTTGCTGACCACATCTAATAGTGTGATATACTAAACTCTTGATGTATCTGTGTGAATATGTGTGTTCTACTTGAAATTGACAATTTTGCGAAGTGTGGATGCTTTTGTCTATTTGACTTGCATGCGAATGAACATCATTATGCTAAATTTTTTCCTTCTGTGTTTATAATAAAGGTACTTGTAGCATTCGTGCTTCATTTTTATTATTTGTTGGTTTTGTACTTATTTGTTGTTTATTTGTTAATAAAACCTGCAGAGATCGACACTCCAGTCGACGAAACGTTGCTGTATTAAATAAAGAAAATGCGTTGTGTGTTTTTTGTTTCAAAATTTGCCCCAAAAGATCAACTAGTAAATTCTTGAATTATTTCTTGATAACTTATGATTTTTCTTACGATTTCTGAAATTAATTGTTTCTGAATGGTATACACTGCAGATATATCGAGATTGAAACCATCTGACAAAAAAGTACAGCTATTTTTTCAAATTTTGTTTCGGCTTCGTAATAATAAGTACCTGGGAAGACTGTACATGGCTGATTATTTATTAAAATAAAAAGCTTGTGAAGCGTTTTAAATGACATAAGAATAATTCTCAGAAAAATCCATTTTGAAAAGAACTGGTCTTTTTTTTAATACCCGTTTTTTTGTTAATCTGACTTTTAATTATTAGAAATTTGGCTTTAGAATTCGAACTTTCTCCCAAAATAAATTCATGAAGTCTGATGTTTCAACTATTAGAGTTGAGAAACCTGAGAACATACACCTATTAGTTTCAATCAAACTGCTGCACTGCACTTGCTCAATAGATTTGCCATCCAGAATTGTTATTGATAATTTGGAAAGTCAAATTATAAGGACACTTAGAACACTCATGATGATAACAATCTGATGATGATATTTTGCAAGTAAGCAACTTCAAACAGTCATGATAATCATGAAATACATCTTTTGTATGGATGTTTATAGAATCCTACATTAGTTTACACTTTTCATGTATGATATAAGCATAAACTGTGAGTTCCTTTTGCTTTACCCAATACACAACTTTGCAGACGTAGTTTACAGAAAGTACTGAATTTAGTATTAATAACAGTGTAGATTTTTATAGAAATAAAAAGAGTCTTTTTTGCACACGTAATCGTGTACCATTAACTTTGATTAAAAGTACATTTTCAACCCTTGCAGTTGGTCTGCTAACTGTGTCATTATTATAAAAATCAATTATTTTTATTTTAATGTCTTCGGGTAAGCTTTCACCAGCCTTTACCATGACATCAGTCAACACTTCTTTAGATAATCGTAAGTCCTTTGCTTTCTTGGCTGCATGTCTTGATAAGTATAATTCTTCTGATACTTTCCTCATACTCCATGAAAGTGCGGCTGCAGTTGAAATTTAAATTTAATGGGATTATCATCCTACTCCTTCACTTTTTTTAAACCCTGCCAATAGTTTGTCCAACTTCACTAATAGCTTAAATAGTGTCTCATTTTCTTCGTGCAATAAAGAGTTTGAATTATCATTATTACTCTGCGTAGATGCATAAGGTTTGATACTGTTACTGTTCTCAGTATTACTATAGATAGACATACTACTTTCAAAGCACTTCAACCTGCAACCATTATAAATCATTGCATTTTTAGGTGAATGTGGTTGTTCTCGTATAAGTGACTTTGATACTTTTCAGAGATTCAGCCCGTTGTGATTTGGCACTCTGTTTCCGCGTCAGGATTTATGCACTTACCGTTGCAAACTTTGTAAGACATAATGATGAGTTTTTAGTAAAATTAATACTTGCTATACTAAATCCTGCATTGACACCCAATTACTACACAAAACTGTACTTTTGTCTTACTTTAAAACCAAGATAACTTTTTACTTTCATTATGATCGGTTTCTTTGGATACACCATTTATCTAAAAATATTCTACAATCAAATAATTACTTTTAGTATAAGTATAAGCAGCAGTATTCTGATAAATAAGTACTTACGTTAAGATGAACTAAATTGAGTTTTTTTTTAATTTTCATAATAAAATTATATAAATGCAACGCACAAATTAAATAATAAATAAATAAATTTACGTCGTGCCTATTCGCACCGTATAACCACGTGATAACGTGAATATAGTGGATCGCTTGCTCAGTGGGCAACTCTACTCTACTGTCCAGTACTAATAGGATCTAAATGTATTTTCTTTTCCAAGCGAGCGAGAAGCATGTGTATTGGAGGTGTAAACCGACTCCTAACACCTCTAGCGTATTTCATCTAAACTTGAGTTTGGTCCAGCTGCCAATAATTCAAACACATGAAGACTGTCTAAGATAAATTTAATTTTGGGTTTTTACTATTCTTTGGTCAAGTAATGTTATAAAACTTATTTAATAAAAATAAGTGTTTGTAAATTCTGTGTTCCCAAGTGTTTTCAGAGAAAAAATCCCGCAGTAGAAATAATTTTACATTAATTTCCAAAATCTGTTGATCGTAAAAATTAGTGGATACAAAGGTGTAACATAACCAAACAGATTATATCAAAGTCTGCTGTACGCAGTGCATACTTTTTGGTATCAAATTACTTACAAAGACGATTCCCTTCAAATTCAAATCATTAGTCGCTTGACTCAACTCGAGTTCAGACAAAATACGCCAGGAGAGCTAGGAGTCGGCTTGCACCTCCAAAACGTGGATATAAGGTGCAAATAGACACAGTGATAAAGTTATTGTTAACTCTTGTAGAAAATCAAAAAATAAATTTTTTGTGAGCATCGTTTAGGAAAAATAAAAGTTATCGATGCATGTAGGCACATAATATTATTGACATTGTAGCCACGCAAAAATTATCATAATAAAAAGAAAAAAAATAGCTTAGTAGCGTGGTGTCAGTTATGGTACATGATTGTTGGTGAAATAAAATTTTTTTCTTATTTAAAAAATATTACGAAGAAACTTTAAAGTGTTACGTGGGAAAACCGAAAGGTAAGGAGGTGCTTCGCGAAAACGATCAAAACCTTGGAACCTTAAAGACTTTTATTCAAGATATTTATTTATGAGGCAAGGACGCGTGTGTGTTCCCGATTAATTGCCCGATCTCTCCGAGTGTTCTCTTCGTTCTCTCAGTCTGTGCGAGTCTTCTCTTCGTTCTCCCTGTCTGCCCGAGTATTCCCTACGTTCCCCTGATTTTGAAGCTTGCCGGGCCTTATATTACCTCGTTCCCCTCCCGTCAGTACCCTCTTGATAAGGTAGCTTCGTGGTCACCAGGGAGAGTTAGTATGATATGCCTAGCATATCGTACGTAACACGTCCGAGGCCGCAACGTCATTGCCCTCGACGACGCTGGCTTTCCGATGTTGACGGTACTGAGCCTGTGGATTTGTTGCGAGTGTGCGTGTGTGTGCTGTATTGTATTCTGTTGTTTGTGTTGTTAATGTAGTTTAGTATCCTACACTCATTCTTCCATTCTTTTAGAGAACCGCTGTTCCCTTTACTTTAATATTTTTTCTCTCACAATCATTCAGTCTCCTCTCATCGTGTGCTAAGTGTATAACAATATTGTTTTTGTATGCGCTTTGCCTTACATTACAATTATATATGAAATTGCCGAGAAGCGGGCTTCTGTTTACGACTACTTTACATTAAGTGTGGTTTTACAATGTGGTTTTTTTTTTTTTTTTTTTTTTTTATACTTTTACTTGCGCTTATTTATTAAAAAAGAGAGAAAAAAATTTTGTACAACCTTATCATCAAAAGAAAAAAAAAATTTTATTGTCCTACGGACTGTGCCCCTTGGTATAGCCGAGCGACTCCCGGCGCTCATTCTCATTTTTTCATTGTTAAAATGGTATTTTTTGTTATAATACTTATAACATTACTATAATTATTATTATTATTATTATTATTATTATTATTATTATTATTATTATTATTATTATCGCTACAACTACCAGTTTTTTTTTTTTTTTTTTTTTTTGACTTACAGTGATTTTTTCGACACTACATACTTAAAAAAAAGTTCTTTCCTAGTTTAATAGTTTCATCCTTCGGACTGCGCCCTCCGATATAGTCGAGCGACTCCCGGCGCTCATCCCCGAGGCCCACGAATTCTAATTTTGGTCACCGACAATTCTAGTATCCTTCTAGAGGATCGCAGTCACCTTTCTGCTCTGAGTTCTACTGTCGGTGTGGTTTAAATTACTGCCAATTCTCGTGCTTCTTCTTGAACCTTTTGTTTTCCTGTGAACATTCTATAAAATATCAGTAGTAGGGCCCCCCCGATGGAGAAGGCACTTATACATAAGAAAAAGAAGCCCCATGCTGAATTCATTATTCCTGTAATATATAAAGCTGTTAGCTATTAGTTACCAACCCTAATTTCTGTGATAAGTACTTGTCCTAACACTACTTATACTTCATCGATAGGTATTTATTTAAATGTATTACCGTATGTACCTTACCCTTTCTCTCATGTTTCCCCTTTATTTGGTTAGCGTTTAGCTGCGAGTGTGGCTCTCTCCTCACATATAAAGTATATAATAATAAACGTACATCTTCTAATTCTCTTTCTTTACTTTTTTTGTACAATTATTGTAATTTATTTTAGTGTCTTTGTCAATGTGGGTATTTTTCTCCTATTAAAAAAAATTCTCCATCGTAAATATATTTCATTACGTTATCTTTTATTTCGCATCGGCTCTACGTGCGCATATAAGTCGCTTATTGAGTTTGTGAATAGTCGGATATAATATAATGCGCTCCATTTTGCCTGAGGGGTCATGTAACATATTCAAGAATACTGTAGAGTCAAATAGTTTGACGATTGGTTGCCTTACATTTCACTAGTATATTTTTTTGGTCAAGACAAGCTTGGAGGTATGAATTAAAAAAAAATAATTTTCTGGCAGTGAAGTTTTGACCCGTATCGTACATATTTCTAATACTTTTCACTCATACATTTTATTATATAATGTTTCCCTCATACTCCTCTAATCTCTTTTCTTATGTGGTCAGATTTAGGAAAGGATTTATAAGGGTATTTTTTTTTGTCAACAACCACTCTTGACGCCGTAGACGTATTTGCTGAGTTAGTTTGCTACTTTTTCGATATTCTTTTTTTTTTTTTTTTTTCTTACAACAACAAAGCTTTCATTTTTCCTCTCTAAAGTCTAGAGAAAGTGTACTTTTTAAGATGTTTGCGTGGCGACTAAATTCTTAAAGCTAAGCTTCAACTCTACTTGCGTCACAGCGTGATTTTTTTTTTTTTTTTTTTTTTGTGCCAGTAGAATCTCCGTGTGTAGTCCTTACGGATGCAATTTAATTTTTTTCTTTTTTGCAAAAGCAGGAGCAGCTCGTGTACACTGCTGCGCAATGTCGTTATGTAAGTGACAGCTTATGTGATTGCAAGCGTCTTTTATTTTTTTTCAGTTAAGCATGTGGGTTGTAGATTCGTATGCCTTCTCTCCAATATCGACGACCCTGTTTGAATGAGGGTGGCCAAGTAGCGTTGTCCTTCGATGGCTAAGTTCTCAGAAACACTGCCACACATTGGGTGTGGTTGATTATTTCTCTCGATCGTCGAGCGGTGATCTGGGTGCATTATTGTTAGTCTCCCTTACATGAACGATTAAGTACTGGTCCATGTAGTTTTTGCAAAATTATGCTAACTTTGAGGTGGACAGTTTGACAAACGGGCTATTCGTTAATTTAGACATGGTAGTCAATTCTATATCCCGTTACGATTATGTGTGGCGTTTCAGGTGTTGTGGTTATCAGTATATCATGATGGTAGGAGTGGGATTGTTTCTAATCGAGAACGATAGTAGGAAGTAAGAAGAGGAGGTTTAATTTCTCATACTTGACGTGGGCTCGTGGGCCTTTTTAAAGAATAGTTTTATTTTTTCTGAAATTGTTTTATCTATTTTTTTATCATTCCTCTATGCTCCTCTCTACCTAATAATGATTGCTAAAATTTTTTTTTTTTTTTATATATTTTCTTTTTTTTTTTTTTTTTTTACATTAATGAAGTCAATCAGGTAATCAAGAATAAAATTATTCTAATTAACAAGTATATATCAGCTTATACGTCTGTTTTTTCCTTTTTATTTGTCTTTACTATGCGTAATTTGTACATTTGGCCTGTGAGTTAATTCTACTCCTATTAAATGCGTCTACTTACTAGAGAGTGCCACACGCGCTCTTCATTCGCTTTGCTCTTTTTCCATTCACATTACATCAAATTACAATTGATTAATATTATTAATGCTTTATTCATGCGTACCTATCCATTATAGTTGTGGTTTTTTTTTTTTGCAAATCTAAGTCTAACATATGTGAATATCTAGTTTGCGGCGTGTCCGGGGCCGCGAAGAAAGTTTTATCGTAAACCTAATTAATCCCACTCTTTCCCTGAAATATTTTCGCGCCGCGTCCGGGGGCTGCGAAAATTTAAGTGGAGTCAAATGTTTAATTCCGAACTTCCGTGTTCTTCACCCTGTTCGCATTTTCTGGCGGTGCCTTTACCATGCATGCTTTTTTGATCTTGTCTACATGTGATACTCTCATTTCGTCACCTCTATGTAATTTTACTTTTTTGTTAATATAATTGATACCTGTAATTTCATACGGGCCCTCGTATAGCGAATCATATTTGCCTTTCGATGGCTCTTTTAATATGTACGCCATTTCTCCTTCCATAAAAAATTTGGTGTTAAGTTTTCTGTCGTAGTAATATTTGGATCTATACTTGCTTTGTACCTGTTTCAGCGCTGCTATTGTTCGCATTTGTGTGAGGGTATCTGTGATTCGCTCAAAGTATTTGCTATACGTTTGATCTGTTTCTACCCTTTTAAAGCTCGAAGGGATACGTGCTCTCTGTCCGAAGAGTAACTCGTACGGAGTGTACCCCGTGCTCTCATGCTCGGATGTATTATATGCAAGCATGCATAAAGGTATTAATTCATCCCATTTTTCGTTTTTGTCGACGTACGCCTTGAAATACTCGCATAGCACATGGTGCATTCTTTCTATTGCTCCATTACTCTGTGGGTGGAATGCTGTGCTGCCGATTTTATCAATTTTGAACAATCTTGCGAACTCTTCTATTGTTCTGTTCATAAAGTGTGTCCCCCTGTCTGATAATTTTTCTGGGGCTCCAAAATATGCCATAAAGTAGTTTAAGAGAGCTTTTACCGTTTCTTGCGCCGTTGCTCGCTGTACCGGCGCTAATACTATGTATTTTGTCAGCCAGTCCTGGATTGAAAATGTATGCGTATTACCATGGTCTGAAGGCTTATTTATTGGTCCATAAAAATCTATTGAAATTTTCTCAAATGGTCTGCTCGGTGTGTCAGTAATAAGCATCGCCTGTTTGGTTTTTACTCTTACCAGTTTTTTCGTTTGGCACGATTCGCATCCCGCCACAAATTGCCTAACTTCGGGTCTCATGTTTCTCCAGTAAAAATCCTTTGCTATCCTATTATAAGTTTTGTTGATCCCTCTATGTCCTCCCACCGTTGACTCATGGTACTCTTTAATAACTTTGAATCGTTGATCTACTGGTGGCACAACAAGCGTGTTTGTGTACAAAGTAATTATAATATTCATTTTCTTGAAAATTTCTTCTAGCTGCTCGATCAAATACATCCATTGGTTTATGTCTAGAATCGCGAGGTCTCTTATTATTCCAATGTTTTTTAAACTATTGCTTTTCACTAATCCCTGGAGTGATGTTAAGCATATCTTGATGTCTGTCCGTAACGCTCTGTCATCAAAGTGTTTTTTCACGTATATGCGTATGACCGATACTTTTCTTTTTCTAGAAAGCATGGCGTTTCCGACCGCCCCCACTTCGTAATTCATCATTATTGGATCAATGTATCCCTGCTCGTAGAGCGCGTCAATTGTCTCTGTATCCGGGACGTTTTCAACTACTGTACAGAAGGCTAGATTGTCTAGGTATCTGAAGGGGTGATCTTCTACTTTCTTTACTTTTTAAAATGGAGGGGGATCTGATCCATCGCCTGGGACCCATGGTGGCTTATCACGTGGTAGTCGGGTTCTGCATACCCTATTTTTATCTAGCGCGCTGAAGTTCTTGAGATTACTCCCCTCCTTTTGATTGCTTTCGCTTTCTTCGACTAGAGCTTGGTTGAGTCCCCTGCTCTCTTCTTCGCTTCCCGAGGCTATTGTCGACGTGCTATCGGAATCAGGTGGTGGTGGAGGGTCGGGTGGTGGTATATCCCTGTCCTCGTGCACCTTCTCTGTTGCGCTCTCTCCCTCTTTTTGTGCGAAATTTTCACTGCTCGTCTGTCTCTCTCCTTTTCCTGACTCATCATTCGAGCTCTCCCCGTTGCTCATACGTCTTACATCACTATCTTCTGTTTCGTGTCCTTCTTCGCAATTGCCCTGCTCACTGGTGCTGACTCTAGTATCGTTCAAATCTTTTCCGCCAGCTGAGCCCTTTTCACTATTTTCTTCGTGGTCTTTTGTCAGATGGCTGCCTTCATCGTATTATATCAAAGCCTGATAATGATCATTCTTGAGGCGTATGTATTTAAATGTTTCCCCTTTTTTCCCTATAAAATGTTGAAAGATTGTTCTTTCTCTTGATAATTAGAAGTGGATGCATATGTTTACTTTATGTATTTGAGAAAATACAAAGGCGCATTCCCCATCCCCAAACAAGTGGCTCTCCTTTAAGATACTTTTTGTGCCCTCTGGGTCTTTACATTTATTTATCCATTCCGAGCTAAGAAGCGTTTTTCTCAGTCTGTCCTGTGACATTTCCAATCCATATAAAAGTATGAGGCAATGAAAGAGACAGCTTCCGTCCCGGGGTACGTCGACTAACGTGAGCCTCTTATTCGGCTCTGCGCAAGAATCTCCACATTCACGAGTCTCCCTATCTTCTCCTTCGCTCATTTCGACCGACGTTGCATAATTTTCCCTTAACTTATTTGTTGGTGGCGAATCGTTCCTAATTTTCGTGTTCTCATTTCCTTTTTGGTTTTTACTGTCCATTGAACTTTCTAATTTTTCTACTCGGTCATTTTCATCTTTCCATACGTCTATTCTTAATCCTTGTTTACCTTCAACCGCTCGTTTTTTAACGTCAATTAGGACTTTTGCCTGAAATCCGCCACCAAGGCCGTCTATTAGGTCGTAAAGGTGTGCGTCGTGTCGGATTGCGCCGTTTATACGTTCAGTATTATTATATATGTTGGTGCCGTTGGTGAGCGGGCTATTCATCGTATGCTCGTCCCGTGCTAGCTCCTCTTCGCTCTTTTTTTCCTTTGGTTCGCTTCGTGCTTGGTCGGCTCTCTCCATCACTTCGACCTCCTTGCTTTTGAAAACGCCTTTCTCCGTGATCTCGATCTTTTCTGCTGTTTCTTCTATTTCCGTCAGATTTCGGATATCGCTTGCTTCTTCTTTGTCTCTCTTTTTCTCCGCCGCTCCGGCTGCTAGGCTTGCTTGTATCAGCTGCCGACCCCAATCATCAAGTTTTGGACTATGGTTTACTGAATCATCATTTGTTATTATTAGTGTCCCGCAGTTTGCAATTATAATATGTCCTGACGGATTTTCGTTGTGTTCTGTGATAGAGAATGGTGCTTGCTTCCTCGTAAGGTGTCTAATTGACGCTTACGAGTTTTCCGTTCTTTTGGTCCAATTTTGTTTTTCTCGATTGCTTGTGTGCTTGTAGCAGTTATCCCTTTTCGAAAGCCCGGTTCTTTCTTAATGTAGCCCAATTTTCCGTCTGCTGGCCCTTGTGAAATGAATTCCCCTTTTTCTGTAACATCGCGTATTTTCAACTCGTTTTGATTCCGTAGTGCTTGCAGCAGCGGCAAATACCTTTTGCTAGGCTCCTCTGATTCGGAGTCCACATCGCCGTTTTCTTGACCTTCTGCTCCCATATCTGAATTTTTTTCAATATTTTCACCCTGATATCGTTTCTTTTTCTGTATTACGACGTTCGAGTTTTCTGAGTCGGTGCAGCGGATTTTTATTTTCTTCGGATTACCTTGAATTCTTTTCTTAAGAGTTGTTCGTATTTTATATATGCGCGCCGGTGGTCCGCTGCTATCGGCCAGTTCTTCATTCTCTTGTTCGTCCGCTAGCTGATATAGCTCTTGGCGTGGCCGTTCGGGATTCACTTCCCCTTCTTGTAATATTGGGTTTCGTGATAATGCGTCGGGTGGTCTGTTGTTTATGCCTGGGCGGTATATGACTTCGAACTCATACCCTCTTAATTCTGCTTTGAGCCTATTGAAACGAATGTCTCGTTTTTTAGATGAATGAAAGTGTTTAAGCGGCTCGTGGTCTGTAACTACCGTAAATTTCCGTCCGTATAGTTATGGCCTAAATTGCTCTCTTGCGAATACAATTGCCAAAAGTTCTTTGTCGTACGTCGGGTAGTGGAGTTCGCTCCCTTTGAGACAGCGAGACGCGTACTCACACGGTCTATCTTTTCCAATCTCTCCTTGACTTAAAATTGCTTCAATCGCATAATCCGATGCATCCGTCGTAACGATAAAAGATTTTTCTAAATCCGGGGCGATGAGTTTAGGTCCGCTGCACAATGTATCCACAAGAGTTTTAAATGCCTGCTCCTGCTGATCGCCCCATTCGAATTTCGTGCCCGTTTTTAGGAGATTTGATAGGGGTTGGGCAATTCGTGCATAATTCTTGATGAATCGTCTGTAATAGCCTACGAATCCTAGAAATTGTTTTATCTTTTTTGCATTTGTTGGTTGAGGGTAATTTCTAGCTGCCTCAAGTTTCTTTGGGTCAGTCATTATCTGTCCATTGCCTACGATATGACTGAGCACTTTCGCCTCTCTTTTTAAGAATTGACATTTCTTGGGCTCTATTGTGAAGTTGGCGGCTGCGAGCCGTTTTAGCAATTTCGTAAATCGTTTCCCGTGTTCCTCAAGGTCAGGGGCAAATACCATTATGTCGTCGAGATAAACTTCTATTTCATGGCCTTGTAATCCTGCTAGTGCTAGTGCGATAGCCCTTAGAAATGTGTTTGGTGAGTCCTTGCACCCCATAGGCATCCTTTTGTATTGGTAGCGCCCGTCTGGGCCCAAAATGCGGTTTTATGTGCATCGTCTTCGTGTATTTTTACCTGAAAGAATCCTGATTTGAGGTCCACTACCGTGATGTAACGTGCTGATGCTAGATTCTCTAAAATGTCACTCTGAAACGGTAGCGGGTAACATGACCCTACTGTGACTTCCTTTAGTAGTCGAAAGTCTGTGACTACTCTTACTCTTTTTTCATTGTTTGGCCCCGGTTGTTTTGCCACTATCCATGTATTTGAGTTATACGGGGAGGTGGAGGGTTCAATTATCCCTTGTTCAAGCATTTTTTAAATTTCGACTTTCATTTGATCCCTTATTGCTGGTGGATATCTGAATCTTTTCGCTACGATGGGTTTATCCAACGTCGTTATAATTCGGTGTTTTATCAGGTGTGTCACCTTGAGAGGCTCACCGTCGAGGCCAAATACATAAGGGTTTGACTCGATCAGTCTTCTCACATGTTCTATTTCTTCCTTGTTGCAACCAGCTGTGTCTACGAGTTGCATTATTTTGTCTACCCGTTTTTGTTTCTCTAGCTCCCCTTCATTTTTTATAAAAATTTCAATTTTTTCCTCGTCATCTCTTTTTTCTTTATTGAATAATCTTATCATTGCTTCCCTCAAGCTTTCGACGTCGTCCCCTTTGACGTCTTCTGCGCGCTTCCGGTAAATTTCCCCATATTCTAGCAGCTCTACTTCCGGAACAGGCACGTATTTTATTTCGTTACTTGTATTAATGCACTCTGCGACTATTTTACCATTAACATTCCTGGCTATAAAGTTCCCGAACAGTATTCCTTCCTCCATTTTTTGGAGGGGTATCCAGCCATTTTCTGAATTGTTTTTGCTTTTTCTTATTCGCGCATAAATTATTTGCCTCGATCTCGCAGGTATTTTAAAACACTCCGGCCTTACCAGTGGTATCTCTACGCTATATAATTTAATCGTATTTTCGGCGGCGCTTATCTGGCCCCGGTATTGCTTAAAAATATCCCACCCTATGATTCTTTCCGCGTCAATTAGGAGGTCATGGGGGACTACATGTAATGTGCACTCTAATCCGGGCAACTAAGCCTGTACTGTGCCCAACGTTTTGCGTGCTTCGTGAGTCACGTCAATAATAGCTACTCGATACCTACTGTCTATTAGCATGTCTGTGCTTAGAAAATTAACCTTTACAATCGAAATCTCTGCGCCTGTATCCGCATTTAAAGTCGCCTTTCCATTCTTTAACCATGGTCCCTGTAACTGGACCGATGAAAGCATATGCCCTGTTCTCGCGAGTTTTATAGTTATCTTCAGAAGCTGCTCTCTTTTTTCGTCACGCTCTGAAAGCTTGGGTTCATCATTATCTACATGTGTGTCCTGCGCCTTTGTCCGATTACTTTTCTTGCAAGCTCTCCTGCCTTTTTTTGTGTGTTTTCCGCTCCGTTTTATCGGAGTGGTATCCTTCTGTGCCGTATTACTTTCTATTTTTTCTTGCACTGTGTAAGTACTTGGACTGTCGTTATGCGTCTTCTTCTCTACTATCTCTTTCTCCGTCTTTTGTGGTCTCTCTATCACACATTCTTCCTCACTGGACACACTTTTCTCTATCTCTTTCTCTAGTTGATGCCCGACGTTTACTTTCTATTTTTTCTTGCACTGTGTAAGTACTTGGACTGTCGTTATGCGTCTTCTTCTCTACTATCTCTTTCTCCGTCTTTTGTGGTCTCTCTATCACACATTCTTCCTCACTGGACACACTTTTCTCTATCTCTTTCTCTAGTTGATGCCCGACGTTTGGGGAGCACGCCAAACATCTTGCGAGTTTAAAGCTGCCGGTACGTCCCTCCTATTGTCAGGGCCGTATGCGTTGTTTTCTCGATGCTGTGGGCCTCTATCCCGTGGCGGCTCTTGCCTAATTGGGTCCTTATTATAGCCGTCCCTACTGTCTTGATTTTTATAGTTGTTTCCATAACGGTTGAATGATTTCCTGTTGTTGTTATTATACTGGTCACTGTAGCCGCGGTTAGTGTAATAATTGCTCCCTGTAGGGTTGTAGTTACAATACCTGTTATTGTAATAATCTCTGTCATAGTAGTTGTTATTTTTATTATTGTAATCGTTATTTCTATTATTGTAGTTATTATTTCTATGATTGTAATTATTATTCCTATAATTGTAATTATTATTCCTGTTATATTGTTCCGCTGGGCCATTATTATAGCCCCTGTTGTAATTATTGTTATTAAAGTTATCATTTTTTCCCCTATAATCATGGACATTTCTGTTGGTATGGGTATTATTCACGGGTTGGTTATTTCCCTCGTTTCGCCGTCTTTCCTCTTCCTCTATGTCTTGCATACGTAAACGACAGTCTCTCGCGTAGTGTCCTGGTCTCTGAGAATAACTGCAATTTCCTTTTGACTCTCTTCCGTTGTCTCGCGATGTTTTTCTGTCATTGATTACTGCTAGTAATTTTCGGCATTCCTCGACTGAATGCCCGGTTCAGCCGTCGCAATATATACAGCGTTTTACGTTTGCTGCGGTCCCTTGTGCCCCGTTAGTGATTTCTGTTGTGTTATCCTCTTTACTTGCTAGGTTTACTAGTGGCCCTCGCTCGGTTGTTGCCTTATTGTATGCAGGCAGTGCACTTACTGGTAATGTGTGCCGTAGACTGAGGTTACTCTCTATTTTTAATGCCTCTATGATTGCTTCACAGAGAGTCCTCGGATTTAAGCTTGTGATTTTGCACCTGTAAGTTGGGTGCAACCCATATGTGAATTGTTTGACTGCTTCTGCCTCCACGCCTTCCTTTAGGACCTGCTTTTGAATCGGCAGTAAGCTTGGATTCGAATTGTGCAGCATCGTGAGCCTGTTATATAATCGTTGTACCCTTCCGCCGTAATCTTCTATCGATTCCCGATTTTGCTGTCTGATTATCTTCAATTGTGCCATTAAAATGTCCAAATTATTTATACTCCCATATCTGTTCGAAAGTTTCCGAAGAAATTCCTGGACCGTGCCGAATTAAGCCAATCTAGGCGCGAAATGCTCAGCTGCTTTTCCCTTTAGTCTACTTGCAATGGTTCCAAGGAAAAATAATTCATATTCTGGACCGATCATTTGAGCAGTCATTCTTACCATTCTTTCGAATAGCGGCAGATTGATTGGGTCGCCATCGAAGAACGGGATGCTATTTGCCATGTGGCTGAGCGTGGGCAGAATGTTTTGTTGTAAATTCTGCGGTCTGCGTGGATGGTTATGATTACCCGTAGCTTGCATATTTTCTGTATATAGGCCCATAGTTGGTGCTATATTGTCCCTATCTCTATGTTCATTAAAATCGGTCCCGTATGTGTAATTATTAGTCAACGGTGGTTCTGCTGCCATAGACACGAATCCCTTTATTTTTCCAGGTTCTTTGTTTACATCCCTTAATCCGTCCCACAGCTGTTGAGCATGTGAGTCTCTCGTCCCGGAGTTTCTTGTGCCTTGATATTCGTAACGGGGTGAAACGTGAATCGGCCACTCTTGTTTCTCTGGCCTGCTCCATTGTGTTGATAACATATTTGTTTTATTTTTTTGAGTTCCACGTATTTCTTCTTTTTGGTTCTGATAAGGTGTATTTATTCTCCTAGCAACGGGGTTGCGTTTAATTACCTGTGTCACAGCTTAACAACAATCAGGTGGAAAGAGTAGTAACAGGCGAGATGAGAAAATAAAAAAGCAGCGTTCGTCTTTTACTAGCTCTCTTTAATTTTGGCCCTTTCTTTGTTTAGTGATAACTAGGAAGAAATATTATTTTTGGAATATCTGCGGTCTGTTTTGTTAATAAGAATTATAATAATGAAATTAGTGGTGTATATGGGTGCCGGTTATTATTATTATATTATTATTTTCGGATATTTCCTATATCTGTGGAAGCCTACTTATAAATTCCCTATGTTTTATGTTTGATATGCCCAAATTTTCCTAATCTGCTGTTTGTTTGAGTCTGTTATCTCGCACGATTTCTCTTCGGGTTCTAAGAGTGAGAAAAAAAAAACGCTAAACACGGGGAGTGGACGTGATAATAAGTATAAATCCAGAAACAAAAATTTTCTACGACCTTATTTTTGCCTAATAAGTGCCTTCCCTCTTTTTCCCGGGGAGTAAGGTATAAAATTAATTTTATTATAAATGGACTTACGTTCTCGTTGATATGCACACCAGTAAAAATAAGATTTTGAAAATCATCTCTTTTCAGCGCTCGCCGCTTGTCTCCTTGATCCTCGATCCTGTGATTATCGGCAGTTGGTGTCCTAGTCCTGTTTTCCTGCGGGTTAATGTCAATGTCGCTTGCAGAATATGACTGCTCCTGTCCTTTTTGATCGGCTTCTCGGCTCCTCGATTTTTAATCGTTGTTTTCTCGCGGCACTGCACTATGTGTGCTTCTCGGCGTGCAAAAAAAAATTTTGACTCCTACCAAACCCCACACCTAGCACCAAAACTGTTATATGGATAAACCGAAAGGTAAGGAGGTGCTTCGCGAGAACGATCAAAACCTTGGAACCTTAAAGACTTTTATTTAAGATACTTATTTATAAGGCAAAGACGCGTGTGTGTTCCCGATTAATTGCCCGATCTCTCCGAGTGTTCTCTTCGTTCTCTCGGTCTGTGCGAGTCTTCTCTTCGTTCTCCCTGTCTGCCCGAGTATTCCCTTCGTTTCCCCGATTTTAAAGCTTGCCTGGCCTTATATTACCTCGTTCCCCTCCCGTCGGTACCCTCTTGATAAGGTAGCTTCGTGGTCACCAGGGGGAGTTAGTATGACATGCCTAGCATATCGTACGTAACAAAAGCAACAAATAATATTTTATTTTTTATAAAGAGTTCACGTGCTTAATTAAAAAATAGCATCACTGATAAAAAACTGACACCACGCTTCTGAAGCAAATTTTAATCTTGTTATTACTAATAAGTATAAGAATATTAAAATGCGTACCACTATAACTTACTTGGATGTACTTCCAAATACCGTCTCCTATTAATTGAGCTAAAAATCAGTACTAATACCTATGTTTTTTGCAGTGCTGATCAACACAAATTACCGTAACATGCTCCTCCATCTTTATAACGTCGAATCAGTGTGTATCATTGATCACGCTGAAAATCGGTACTTTAAAATTTTTTAATATGGTGTTAAAGAATTTGACAATGAAAGTCCTTACAAACAAAGAACAGTCCTTAAAAATATATTTTTAAGGTATTTTTATACATACATCACTGTTTCGTATATATTTAAAAAATATATCGGGTAAAGTTGAACATTATATTACAAGCAGATGAGTTGTAGATGAATTTTAAATCAGCCTTTCTAGAAAAATCAATGAAAAGCGAAACACCTGCTAGAATTTTTAATACAAAGTTGTATTTGTTCAGTACATAATAGGTTGAAAGAATCAAGGTACCATTTTTACACAATTTAACAAAAAGTTTAGACAGAGTGTCTTCAGAAAAGAGATAATAGATAGAATCCAAAGTCCACCAGGTAGTTAGGGTAAGTCAGACCCACCTGATAAATTTCACTTAAGATCGCACCTGAGATTTCAGGTGAGATTTATCAGGTGAGATTAATCAGCTGGGCAATGATGAATTCTCATATTTTGACGGTAACGTGGAAGAAAACGCTGTTTAACAGATTTTTGAGGTTAGGAAGAACAAAAGAAAGCTTTTGTATAAAATAGGTTTATATTTATATTTAGTGAGTCAAACTGCATCAAAATATTTTTTTTAACGATTAGTTGAGTGATTGAAACACTCGAAAATCGTCTTTTTCAAAGGTTTCTTGAGGTTACGGATAATAAAAACTAATTTTCTTGAAGACGTTGGTCTATATTAATATTTAGCAAGTAAAGGTGGATTGGAATCTCATTTTTCCATAAAATTTAGATTGTTAACGTAATCTTCATATCAGAAGTCTTATTCGTTGGACGTTTTTTGAGGTTAAAGATGACAAAAACACTCTGGGATGTACAATAAAATATAATTTGTACCAAATTAGGTAGAAACATGTAGCAAAAAAATTTGCAGTTAATTTTAAATTAAATTTTTTACGTAAATGATCGCAAAAAGCACTCTCTAACGGTACGGTACTTTAATTTAAGCGGCCACATTTATCTGGCATTATAATTTTTTTTAAAAAGGCCACTGCTTAGAAGAAACTACAATTAAGTTGTTGTTAAGGGCTCACATCACCAATAAAACAATAGTGCTTGAGGTATTTTTGTATGAAAGTTAGAGTCTTGAAAAGGTCTGTATGATGAGATGAAATATCGACAAGTAGATAAATAAAAAAGTTTTGCTCAAGAAAAATCAAGTAGTATTTCATTTGCAATAAAAAAATAACAATATTAAATAAATATTTTTATACGTTTGATGAATTCTTACAACGCAGAGAAAACAAGGTGTACACTAAAAACTGATTGATTTTTCAAGAAAAAAAGTGACAAGAAAATATATAGCAATTTAAGTGAACTTTAATAACTCAGAAAATAATTATGATTCGTAAACAGATTGTTGCATTAGTTAATAGTTGTATTTTTCCTACAAAATGAGGATTGAGATTTTCTGTCTTTTTTTAGATTCATAGGATGACTGGCATGACTGTCATCATTTCTATTATTATTTTACTACGTGAGTTAACATGAGTACATATGACTATATAATGTTACACATTAGTACTTAATAATTTGGAACGTTATTCACAAAAAAGATAATAAAAACAAAAACGGTCATGTAACCACAGGGCTTACATTAATGAAATTCTACAGACAATTAGAGTTGTATTCAAAATCTGTTAATTCTGCTACCAGATAAAGCTTGAAGAAGCTAAGAGGATAACTTCCTTCGGATTAAATAATGGAGAAAACAATGGAATGTTCTCTTGCTTTGCAGGATCGTAAAAAATTGGTTACGTGGGGGGGAGGAAAGGGGGTGGCATGCTATGGTGGGAAGCTCCACCTCAGCAACCATATAATAAAGGAAGATAAATATATACAGTAGTGGAACATGCTGCTGCGTGCTCAATACCAAATGGCAAACAGAGATTCTTATTCTTAGTTTTTTAAAATAATGTTCCTTTACCAGGCTGTTGAGATTAAATATAGTTGACAAAATAATTCATAAGTATTCAAGTAGTCCAGTATACTGTAATCTTAGTATTAAATCAAAATTTTGATGAAGAAAGACAAATCGTCTGAAAAATACTTCGTTCAAAGTATTAATCGTAGTTTTAACTTAAAAGTTTATAATATTTAATGCTACAGTAAATTTCTTGTATAGTTAAAACTTTTAAAAAACGATTAATGTGACAAAATTCAGTAGAAATAAAAAAACAGTTGTACCATAGATATACTTATATTCTATGCACTCGTGATGTACTGAACACATACTAAGTATTAAGATTCAAAAATTAATTTCTGTAATCAATTAATTTTTTATTTTTTTATAGATTTTTCTTTTGTTTCCGAAAAATTTCTTCACATAATTATAAACATTGATTGTTTACATTAATTTTAGAAGATATTAGGCATCTTTTTCATGAAAGTTATTTATGATTCCAAACAATTCTGTCATAATAGTTCATGAGACAGTTCGTGACTTATGTACAACAGACGTCCATTTTTAAAAACAAATTATTTTTGGAGTTGATTTTTGTTAAATCCCACGTATTATAGAAAAAAAAAATAATTAAAGCACCATCATGTCAGAAACAACTAAATCATCATCTCTTCTCGATCAAAAATATCCAGCTGGATTTTCAGTTGGATCCTGAAAATCCAGTCATTTTCAGGTCGATCCACGTGGATTTTCCAGCCCATTTCCACCTAAAAATCCACCTGGCTAGTTTTGATTGGGTTAAATTTATGAATTCCATTTTTTTTAGTATAACTATCGTAACTTGTCACTAATAAAAAATTGTTTGAGAGGACTATCCTTCCGAAGAAAGCTATTGAATAAAAAAAACAACACACACTCAATGTCTTTAATTGTATATAAGAAGTCATGTTTATTGACCGTTATAAAAGAGAAAAATTACTAAGGTCACAAGATCTAAAACAAAAATGTAGAAATTGGGAACATCAAATTTATTGACACGAAAGTTTGGATTACCTTGTTAAAAAGTGTACTTATCCTTAAAACATTTAGTAGATAAACTAGGTAGGGACTGGGCCACCCCATCCATATAGGAACTAGGCCGAGCCAGTCCCTGTACAGGTACTGGGCTACCCCACCCATATAGGTACTGAGACGCCACACCCATAGTGGCATAGCTCCGAGGTGGCCCAGCTCCGAGATAACGAAGCAGGGACTAGGCCACCCCACCCATACAGGTACTCGGCCACCACACGTTGGCCTAGATTGAGATCTATCGATCTATAGTATGTGAGTAGTCAGGCTACCGGATTGCAGCCTAATAGCGCTCTACTGTACTGACTGGATTTAAATAAGCGCACGTTTTAAAATGTAAATTTTAAAATTGTTTTAAAATTTAACATTTATTTTTATTTTTATTTCAAATAAAAAATTTTTCCCTCACTTGGACTTGAACCTAGGTCTCTAGGATGATGGACAGATTTGCTACCGACTGTGCTATCGGATCGTTGGATACTCCATGTACTAATACAAATATGTTTGGTACCACACTGTCTTATTGACGTAAAGTGTAGATGTCTTAAAGATAACTTAAAAATAACATTAAAATTATCTGGCATTGTAATAGAGATAGCTTAAGGAGAACTTAACGATGAATTTTAAGATAACTAATAAGTAACTTAAAAATAACTTGAACATGCCTCTTACACTGTTTACTCACATGAGTACAACCATTGTATTCTCAATGAGCCAAATACATGCACTTTTCTTGCATTTTGTAGATGTTCTCGAAGAATTGTTCCTGTAGTATTGTACGGGAAATTTCCCGACTCCCAAGATAAACCATGAAAACAGCGTTCCAACCATAATTTTTCTCTTTAATATTTTTTTCTGAGAGTCGTTGCCATGAAAATAGCTCTTGGAAGAGAGACACTATAGGTTCACCGTCGGAATGGAGTAGAAGTATAGCTAATTCCTTGAGAACTAATTCATTGACAGGCTGTTTAAAGCCTCGCATATCAACTATGTAATCCATTGATTGCTTATAATCTTCTCACTATCATATTTTTTAGAAATTTTCCTCATCCCCAATGTTTATTTCTTATTACTTTTTTCTGATCCTTTTTTCCTGTGTTCAGTCCACTTTACATACCTGTCAATGAACTTTCCACACTCTTTGTATTTTCTATCGTACTCTTTCTTCTCTGCGCTCTGACCTTGCCCCATGACGGTTAATAAATGAATGATAAGAGCAGAATCATGCATCAGCCTTTAAAGCCTTACCCCCACCACCATCATTATATGTAATTCATTAATCACAATGGCTCATAACCTTCACGTTGAAGAAATGATAATTTATTAGTTGAAAACTTTTTGTTAAATCCTTCAACCAAGATTTTTTTTCATCATCATCCAGTGTAGAAAGTTTTTGATACTTCACGTCATTGGTGAATTTGCTTTCAGTTGGCTTATGCGATATGTTCATAAATATCTTTTGAAAAATAAGTTTTTTAAAAATAACTTACACTTTTTATTTTTCTCCTTTGGCTTTTTTTCCGCCCATTTCTCCGCGTGTCTCTTCTTAAATTTTGCCCACTCTTCTTGTCGACAAATGATGTTAGCAGAGCTATGCATGAGCTTTTATAACGTTATATGAGTTTCTTAACGTCTTCACTCATTGGATTATATTGAACAATTCGACCGTGTATAATTAGGCAGTAGGCTGATGAATTGTCGGGAAGTTCGTGTGAGATTTAAATTCCGAACGCACATCTTCTGGAGCATTTTTTAATTAGTCACTCTTCTTGGAGCAATTAATTACAATCAAAGGCATGACGTTCAGAAAATCACCTCTGTTTAACAAAGGTGCGGGGGATTTACCATAATTTAAATTCTGAAAATAAGCACACATGTCATACAACAGTGCATACTGTTTGTTCGTCATATTGAGATTGAGATCATGATAGGGATAATATTGTGAATTTAAATAGAGTATCACATTTTTTATATTACAGTGATAGAACTTGCTAGCTTAAAAAGCGCCCTTATTCTTTCGGTTTGTTTGAAGAGCCAACATAACATAATGCGGCTTTTTTAACTTGTTGGACGTCTTGACTGTCTAGATATGCTTAGATGTGGTGATCAAGAGTGGATATTCATAGAGCTCCCTAGTACGGAAGCTCATAGATATCAATTTCTTCTTTTGCAAATAATTGAGCAGACAAATTTTCTGAGAATCTGACATAACTTCATAGGGCATAAACCATTCGAGCTTCAGTATTACTATTTTTAACTCTTCCCAAGTCGGTTGTTCATAAGCATTCGCAGCAGGAGTAGCACCTTGAACAACTGCATTAAAATCATTTCTTGATCTCGTTAGTATAAATTCATGTTTTACATTGACCACAATCTTACGATAATCTTCAGCCAAACCTTAAATCATTCTGAGGGGAATTGAGACATCAAAACAGCTGCCCTCCGTTGAATTTAAAGCGTGAGTTCCCTTCCAACCTGCATTCTGACTCAATACGTCTTGGTTTGGACTGAGTAATAACCAATTTTTTATGAGGGTTGTTAGACCCACATTTTTACACTTATCTATCTCAATAGCGTTTATCTCATACCTAATTTTTTTAAATAGGTGGCAGATGGCGTTATTTACCAGCTTAGTATTCGTATTCTCTGTATTTTCGTCAGCTTTAACTAATTTTCCATAAATGTGTAACGAGCTGCAAGATGGTAGTAAACATAGGTCCTGATGTTCAATTAATATACGGATTTCATCACTGTTACCATAAGTTGCGGAGGCGTATGGCTGATGGGCATGAATTTTATAGTGTGCTATGGATTCATCAAAGGTGACAGGAGACTGAATGTTGAGAATTTCTTACATGTTTTACCAACAACACAAGAATATGCAAGTTAGTTTCCATCACGGCCTTTTATTTTTAATTCTAAACTTTTCAGAAATTAAATGTTTTGACGTGTCAGTTATCTTTGACGTGTTGACAGTTTGACTGTCCGTTGTCGACTGACTGCTGGAGCACATGTTGAACTACTTATATAGCTTGTAGTGTTGTATACGATCCCCATTATGATGAAAGTTTTATGTGTAACCTCGCAGTTATGACCTTTCCACGAAAATTTACTAAATTACCATCCTGATCGACAATGCGTAGTTGTATGTAGTCGATGAAGCGTCCAACAATTGGTAAATAGATAATTTGTGATGGTACTTCAATGATTTTATAACCTGGTGTTACCGCTGGAAAAAATTCGGGAATTGTATGAACTTTTTCTCCGTTTATATAGGCTCCAGTAGTTACTTTGAGAATAGCTACAGGTAAGTCTAAGCTGTGGGTAGTGCTATGTTCAAGAACACATTCAA
Organism: Copidosoma floridanum; assembly: GCF_036245765.1. Taxonomy (NCBI): domain Eukaryota; kingdom Metazoa; phylum Arthropoda; class Insecta; order Hymenoptera; family Encyrtidae; genus Copidosoma; species Copidosoma floridanum. The sequence continues at coordinate 13,596,596 of NW_028321885.1, forward strand.
TGAAACCCAAGAGATGAGCTATAGAATCTTTTGGTCTAAAATCAATTGTATGAGTACAAGTAATTTTGCTATGGAGTGTATTATTGTTGGGTTTGATATCAATGGTTATATCGTTAGGCTGTAATGCGTCAACTAAAAATTACTTGATATCTCGAATTTCGTCGGTGCCTGTTGGAAAAACGACTACTTGATCAGCCACGTAAAATTTATTGCTACCAAGGTCAATATTTGGAATCGAATTGAATGTTAGGAGTTCTTCTAAGCCAAAAACGTAGTTATGTTTCGATGATGATTCGATACGTGGAAAATATTGTGCTTTAAATACAGAAGAAGTTCCAGACAAACTTAGTGTCAACGTTTCTTCCATGACAAACCGGCTCGTCGTAACTATCCATGACGAAAGTATGATATCCAAGGTTTGGATGAAACATGGCAGGCCGATCTTGTAGAAATTATACCCTATGCTCGTAAAAATAAAAGTTATAGGTACATGCTAACTGTAAAAGATTTACTTTTAAAGTATGCATGGGCTGTACCTGTAAAGAGAAAAACTGCTGAAGATGTTACAATAGCAATGAAGTTTGTATTACGAGATGGTCGAGTACCGAAAAATCTGAATATCGACAGAGGTAAAAAATTTTATAATAAAAGTTTTTAAGACCTTATGCGACAATATAACATCAATGTCTTTTTGACATGTAGTAATCTCAAAGCATCAATATGTGAGCGATTCAATCGCACTTTGAAAAACAAAATGTGGACATTTAGTCTTCGTGGAAATTATAAATGGCTTGATATTTTACCAGAACTAATTGCAGCTTACAACACTCGCAAGCATTGAACAATTAGCATAAAGCCTGAAGATGTCACTACCGCCAATGAAGCTCAAGTTTTGCAAAAATTCACGGTTATTGATGAAATGATAAAAAGGCCAAAATTCAGAGTTAATAACAAAGTGCGTGTGAGTAAAGCTAAAAATTTCTTTGAAAAAGGCTACACGCCAAACTGGTCATCCTAAATATTCACAGTTCATTAAGTATTGAAAAACCAATCCACTCACTTATTATTTGGAAAATTTTAAGGATCAGCTAGTCTGTGGTGGCTTTTACAAACAAGAGCTTCTAAAATCTCAATATCCGGATATATATATATATATATATATATATGTATATATATTTGGTTGGGAAAGTCATGAAAAAACGTGGTAATATGGCTTATGTCAATGGCTGGGATTTGATAAGTCACATAACAGTTGGATTGACAAGTCAGATATTTAAGAAAAAGAGAGAAAGTGGAAGGGGCCCCGTCCAGCACCCCGTCCTGTGATGAACAACCTTTCATACATTTCCACCTCCATTAAGCCTTCTCTTTAATTTATTTACAAATTTACAAATTCAAACTTATTACCACCATGATGTATAATAAATAAAGCATATTTTTAAACTTTTTCTCTCAACTCATTGTACAAATCATCATTGGCTTCTGTTGCTTTCAAAACACGATCTGGAATGAAGACTTGAAATTTATCATCTATGATGATGACTACTCTGCATCCAAAGCGGGTATTGACCTTCTTAAGCTCGGTCACCATGTATTTCCGCTCCTTCTCCAGCTGCGACAACCTCATGGTGGGAAGGTAGCTATTGTTGGCGATACAGTTTAATGTAGCAAAATCCGTTTTACTGAAACAGAAAAAGAAATATTAGTATACAGCAAATAAAACTGAGAAATATAATTTATCTTATAGAATTTTTGCTATCTTGCTTTAAGGTGTATACTTCCAGAGAGTGAGTAAGCTCTCTAGCTCGTCAAGCGACAGAATGAGCTCTGTTGGAGGATGCAGCTCTATTTGTAGCTCTTCCCCCTTCTCCATTTCTTGCCCCTTTAGTTTCTCACTACATAGTTGGACCAGCATATCCAGTAGCTAAAGATCTTCATCGCCCAGAGTAATGTAGCCCCATGGTAGCGTATCTGTGCTGACTGGGAGTAACTGTGGACTGAGAGCTATTTTTTGCTGTTGCTCTGTATGGACGATGTAGCATGGAGCGGATATTGTTTTGGTGACAAATAACTGTGGACGTATTGAAGAGATAGTTCCATTAGTCTTCGAAGCCGATTTTGGTCTTCACTACAGCTGTTTTGACACCCCTTGCCTTCTTAATCAGCTTCTCGTTTTGTACTTGAATGCAATACATCTTACTACGCAGCCCAATGAATTACGTCATAATGTTGCCACAACACTCATCCTTTATCAACCCTATGACTTTTTTATTCACGAGAGGTAGATCGAATTGATTATCCGATGGATAGTCTGATGTGTCAAATTTATCTATGTCTTGCTTCATAACTTCGTAAAAATTTTGCCCAGAAATTTCATATATCAAGCTGTCGATGTCGGTGTATAGCAACTTGCATCTATCGAAACGTTTCTTCATGTATGAATAATAAAAATCATATATAAAGGTCTTTGACATGTCGAGTACACTCAGACCAACATATGTTGGTTTTCTCATGCTGATTTCTGTACGAGCAAGCTGTATAGCCACAAGATTTTCCGCAAAAATGGAGCGACTATGGAAGTTTGGTCGGGCTATAAGTGTTTCTGCGCTGTATCGTCCTTTCCACTTATTTACAAGTTTAAAACCTACTCTTTTTCGCTCGTTCTCCATGAACTTGCCATATACAGCGTTGATCATGAGTTTCCACAAGAGTTTTTCAAACTCATTTTTACTCTGCTTCCTCTTCTCCATGTTCAGATCAACGTATGGTTTGAGCCATGGACTTTCTCTTAAATGCAAGACTCTATGAATTTTCTTGAGCACTAGTCCATGTGCGAGAGCCTGATTCAATGCCTTATGGTGTATGACATATCGCTCTTTATTATACAAAGTCGTCATGAGCTTTTGCTGCTTGGAGCAAGGCAGAGCCATATGTTGCGGACAGAAAGGTTAATTCTTGTGTTCATCATGGAAAGCTACTGGATATTTCAGATCTACTTCCAGTATGTGCCCATATCCATCATCATCTGGTATATCGAGGAAGTTTGACTCCATGTCAACCCATTAAAAGTCTCCTTTTGGCAATGGCTGCGTCATTGCCCATCCATACAAGTTGCTTGCATCAAAGCACATGAGATATTTGTCTTTTTCCGCAGGATTATAATCCTCCATGTACTCATTTTGGGCTTTGGCATAGCGACTACAGCACTGGCTCACACCTACTCTGATGCCTTTTTCCACAAATAAAAGCATGTCTATATCTGTGAGCAGCTTTAATTCGACTTGGGTGAGCTTGAGCATGGCGTCCCACGTCAGACCGGGCGTGGTGTAATAATGTGCAAGATCTAACTCGTATGCTGTCAAACATGTGGAGCGAAAGTTTTCAAAGACATCTGCCACAGAAAAACGTCGGTCTTTAAGTACAGATCAGAGTATTCTCCGAGCGTTTGAGTCTGGAATGTTCTCCATATATTCTATGCATGCTCGTCATCTGCATCGGAAATTTCACTATCATTCAACTTGCTGTGAAGTTCAGCTTTAGACGGAAGCTCTCTGTCACTCAGCTTCTCCAAAGAACTCACATAATCGTGAGGAAATACACCCTTTCTCAACAAAAGTTTCGTCTGCTGCCTACTATATACACGTTGGAACTCACTGCTAGTGATGTCACACTTGTCCAGGTATGATGCCAATTTTTTCAAGGAGAAGGGCATGAATCGAAACGAATTGATGAATCAGAAATTGATGTCACTGCCTTTTATGTGCTTTCTGAATAAAATGTACTTCTCCTTGCTCTCAGCTATAAGATTGACACGTCTCTCAAAGTCATCACTGGTGGCCAACTCTTTGATGATAAAGTGCGAGTCGCAGTCAGTGAGAATGTGGAATATCACTGGAATGAATCTCAACTTCTGATAACTGATGTTGAAACTTTCGTGTGCAGCACCTCTAAATTTTCCGGTCAGATGACAATGATGCCGAACTTTCTTCTCATTTTTTCCAAATGAACCACCACAAGTATGACAAACTTGTCTGAACTCATTCTCTTTTCTTTGAGTTAATATCGTTGGCTTTGGATTCTCATATAATTCTTGCAGGTTACTTGCAATGGTCTTCAGCTTTTAAATGAACCACTCTGCTGATGTTTCGGCATTATCTCCTCTTCGGTAACTTGCATAGTATGATTGACTATCGTCAAAACTGCATTTTACGTAATAGCCTATACTGTAGGATTTATGCTCCTGAAATACACGATCATCATTCTCTATGGGCTCAAGTAAACACTCAAAGTCTGCAAAGATGACATAAGGAAATTTTATAACGGAATTAAACTTATTAAACTTGAGAGTGTTGTTTTCTTCAGTTGGTAACTTCATTTGGCACTTGTTCACACTAGCACAATCAAGTTCATGCTTACGGAGCTTATCTTTACTATAGAAAAAATGTAAACATCTGTCACAAGCCCAGCGTTTCCACTTTTTCTTAGATATCTGATCTGCCACCAGCCTGGACAAGTTTTTTATTAATACACAATGGGTTTTTAGTTCTGGGTTATTAATATAATATAATTATAATGATTTTTTCGAAATAAATGCCCATTTGCTTCGTGTACAGTGAAAAGCACTGCCCACATAAAACACTTCTCATCATTATTATTCACGTTTACACAAGCCTTTGTTACCAATTTATCTTTTGGTAATTTAACATATGAACTTGCCTTTATTGGATTGAATTTAGTGATATTAACTCTCAAACTGACAATTTGTTGCAGGGTCCATCCAGAATCTCTCCCTTCAAACTCTTCCATCTGATGCATAATAGGTTGCTTTATGTTTAAATCAAACTAATCATCATCCATATCTGTTGATCTCGAGAATTCAGCATTTTTAGTGTTAAAATGCTTCTGATCAATGACTTCCGCATCATTCTTTTGTATCATGTACTCCATGGCAAGCTCAAAATTAATTTTTAGAGCATTAAGTTGTTCTAGAGCACTTGTAACTTTTGACACAATCATAACTTTTGCATCATCAAAGAAGGATATGATGTTTATGTGTCTACGATTAATTATCACACCTGTAGCTATGCGATTCTTGAACGCTGATGGTAAATCTTTCCATTACACACTGGGACTATCTACAATATTCAATGCACTAGGATCATCTACGCTGTCACTGTTTTGCCTATCAACATTGTTTGGTGCTCTAAGATCATTTGCACAGTTCTGCACACTAGAAAGAACTACACTGTTTTTAATACTATTTTGTTCACTACACTGCTGCTGCTCAGAAAGGTACTGCTGTATTTCTCCTCCAGTCTTTCTCAGTAAGCTAGTCAACTTGTCTTGAACGTGGAGCAAAGTAGCTCAAATGTATTGGCAGAATCGCATCTCCCCTTTTGATAATGACGTCAAAACATACTTTTCAAGGCTTCAAGTGCTTTATTCGTCAACTCCAACCGACTTTGTAGATCCTCATCATCTGCGTCAGCAATCCGTCTCAGGGCTTTTTGCAGCAAATCTGCAGTGTACTTAAAGTACTGAACGTTCATGATATCTACGAATGAAACGAAATATTATAAGAAAGAGAAAGATACTGGTGGTGGGAGGAAGCCTCCATCCACCAAACTCCCTGAAAAATGAGTTTTATAAAAAAAAGAGCTCATCACCATATGATGAATACTGAGATCTAGAAAGAATAAATGTAGCTCTATCTATAGCTCTGACTCCCACTTTACATCTTAAAATGACAAAGTACAATGATAATTTTTAGACAGTGCTTATAGCTCTGCTCACATTTACTTCTTTGTACAAACTGAGCCTCTCTGTTTTCTTCCGACTTTTTTTATACTTACTACTCATCTCCAATCACGCCTTCGATTGTGATTAATTTCTCCAAGCAAAGTGACTCATTAAAAATGCTCCAGTAGATGAGCGTTCGGAATTTGAATCTCACACTAATTTTCCGACAATACATCAGCCTATTGCCTAATTCTACACGGTCGAATTGTTCAATACAATCCAATGAGTGGAGACGTTAAGAAACTCATATAAAGTTACAAAAGCTCATGCATAGCTCTGCTAACATCATTTGTCGACAAGAAGAGTGGGCAAAATTTGAGAAGAGACACACAGAGAAATGGGCGGAAAAAAAGCCAAAGGAGAAAAATAAAAAGTGTAAGGCATTTTTAAAAATTTTATTTTTCAAAAGATATTTATTAACATATCGCATAAGCCAACTAAAAGCTAATTCACCAATGACGTGAAGTATCAAAAACTTTCTACACTGGATAATGATGAAAAAAAATCTTGGTTGAAGGATTTAACAAAAAGTTTTTAACTGATAAATCATCATTTTCTCAACGTGAAGGTTATTAGCTATTGTGATTAATGAATTACATATAATGATGGTGGTGGGTGTAAGGCTATAAAGGCTGATGCATGATTCTGCTATTATCATTAATTTATTAACCGTCATCGGGCAAGGTCAGAGTGCAGAGAAGAAAGAGTACGATAGAAGTGCCTCTCTTCAAAGAGCCATTTTTATGGCAACGACTCTCAAAAAAAATGTTGAAGAGAAAATTTATAGTTGGAACGCTGTTTTCATGGTATACCTTGGGAGTCGGGAAATTTCCTGTACAATACTATAGGAACAATTCTTCGAGAACATCTACAAAATGCAAGAAAAGTGTATGTATTTGGCTCATTGAGAATACAATGGTTGTAATCATGCGAGTAAACAGTGTAAGAGGCATGTTCAAGTTATTTTCAAGTCACTTTTTAGTTAACTTAAGAGTCATCTTTAAGTTACCTTTAAGCCATCTTTACTACAATACCAGATTATTCTAATGTCATCTTTAAGTTATTCATAAGATATCTATAGTTTATGTCAATGAGACAGTGTGGTACCAAACATATTTGTATTAGTACAGGGAGTATTCAACCATCCTATAGCACAGTCGGTAGCATACCTGTCCATAATCCTAGAGACCTAAGTGCAAATCTGAGTGAGGAAAAAATTTTGTATTTAAAATAAAAATAAACAAAAGGAAAAAAAAAGAAAAGGAAATAACAATAGAAGAAAAATAATTTCTAAATCTAAAAAGATTTTAAGACCCTGCCTGGGTGAGGTCGAAGCGTGGCCAGGCTTGGGTGGAGGGACTGAAAATGTGTGCAATAGCACGAAACTCTAATGGAGAGGAAAGGTGGCCCCGTACCTGCCTAGCTACGAGGCTATAGCTGGGTAGGATGGCCCCGTACCTGAACAGAGACTGGGCCAGGATTGGCCTAGTACCTGTATGGGTGGGGTGGCTCAGTCCCTGCTCCGTTATCTCGGAGCTGGGCCGCCTCGGACTTCGGCCAACTAGGGGTGGCCCAGTACCTTGATGGATAAGGTGGCCTTGTCCCAGCCCAGAGACTGGGCCTGGCCTAGTACCTACATGGATGGGGTGGCCCAGTCCCTGCCTAGTTTACCTACTACATTTATAGCAATGATTTTAAATGAAACCTTTACTAATTTTTGTACAACAACTACTAAACAGTGGTCTTTTGGGTACCCAAGTATAGAGTTATACTTCTGTAAAATTATATGGCAAAAAATATAACTATGAATATAGAAATACAAGACCGTTCGCTTTTATCGAATCTTCTAATGATTTTAAAACAACCTTCTACTGCCTCCACTGATTACATCTTTCACGTCATACTTACACCTGTCACATACTTTCACACACTTATTTCTAGTTATATTGGCTTCTGAAAATATAACTGTATCTCAAAAATTAAGAAAAATCATTTTGCAGTACCACTTTCTTCAATAGGATAGTATTCATTACAAACTAGTGAATATCTCTTTAAGATATTCATTACACATAGGTTTTTAGGACAGGTATTCGTCACATGCAAGAAATATTTAAAAAAGCATTAAAAATATAAGAAAAATAAAAAATCCAGATGATTTAACTGTACCCTTTTTTATATTTTGCATTTTAAAAATATTACAGAAAGCTCACATAGAATTAAATTTATGCTATTTGTAGAAATCTCCTTATATTTTTGGTATAAAAGATTACTTTCAAGTGAACCCATTAGATTTTTCAAAAAATTTACAAGTTGGTTTCTCAATAAATTTAGAAACAGGAGATCAAGGATGCACAAAAGTATGTTTGTAAGTACATTCACATCAAAAAAACAATTCTCAGCATTGCTGCATAAATTTGCACTTCTATCTCTCCTCTAAGCATATATTTCTGTAACCATGTGAAGAACGTCCTCAAGTTAAAAATTCACCTCAATATTAAATGGAAAGATTGTAAAAGTATAAAACGCCATATGAATCAATTATTGTACTTATACCATACAAAATATTTTATAAATAATTATTTATCAATTGTAAACGTAATAAATTCATAATAAGTGAATAAATATTTATTTATTCATAGAACAGCTACTCTGCTAAAATATACTAATTTCTAAGTTTAAAAAGTGAGTTCATTAAGTGAATTATTTATTTATGTAACTAATAATTGAACAAATGAATTAATACACAGTAAATAAAAATTTACTTGAAAATCAATTATGAACTTCAACATAACATGCAGTAATTAAATATTTTATGTAGGAACCGCTCATAGTAGAGTGCATAAGGACCTTGGTGCACTTGAGGAGGTTTGGGAGGAAAGTTAAAAATGAAGAAATGTGCTAAAAAAGCTGTATGTTATATTTAAGCAAGTAAGAAATGCACACGAACTTTTTCAGATTTTTCACCACGGGAAATTTTTGAGAAAAAAATTATGAAATATTGACAGTTTAACACGGTCTCTTATGAGAGAGCAAGGTTAGGTTTGCCTTTTAATTAAAATGATGGTATATTCTAAATGAGTTAAAATAAAAAAAAACATTTTCATAAATAACTTGGTGTAAAAAGAAAATGCCCGGCAAAAAAGAATCAAGCCTTTCCAGGCATTTTTCAAAAATTTAAGCAGTTACAGTCGTACAGTTTCAAGTTTGTGGAGTGCAAAAGGGGGTGCGTGGTAAAGAAGACTCAGATGTGTGAGCAGGGGGGACTCCCCGTTCCTCGCCTCTCTAAATGATACTCCTAAACCTCCTTAAAAAGTTCAGGTTTTGGTAAGCATATTATTTTTATGTTCTAGTCTTACTAAAGAAATATACTTTTCCTTGCTCGTCAGATCATTTTATAGGCTGATTGCAGATAATTTGCCATCGTAATCTGCGTTATTCCTTCATAGACTACTTATCCTACATGTTTTATAATAATCCTTGTGCATAGGTTGTCTAACGCCGTAACTTCACTTATTTATTTTACTTAACTCAATGGATTATTTATACGGATATAGTATAAATATATTTAAAAAAAACGGTATTTTATAAGTTTTGATAATAGGAATACTACTAGGTCACCGTTACTTTAAATATTAAATGAATATAATATCAGATACAATGATAAGAAATTCAAAAATTTTTATTAGTACTTAGAGGAGGATAAACTGAAATATCAAAGATTTCTGATGAAAAATAGACTTAATATTTGTTTGCAATCGTGTTTTGTAACTTGTCCTCTAATAAATAATGTTATAACTGTCATCTTATACTTTAACCACTTATTTTCACAAAAGAAATAAAATATCATAAGTAAAGGGAAAAACTGAGACTTATTTACTTACAGCAACATACGAAGGTGTATATTAATCAGACATTAATATTCAAATCAGTTTTTTCACATAAATGTAAAATAGTATAAGTAAAGCTTTTCCCACTCATAAATTAACTCCGAGAATTAAGCCAACTGTTATGTTAATGAAAAATTAAAATACACCTGATGAACATGTAATGGTATACGACTGAAAGTAAGAAATTGTTAAAATCTTATATAAAATCTTTAATACCTCTCTCATCTCAGCCTCTTTCTCCTTTATTATACTTTATACCCCTCAGTTTCTGAACTAAATTTAATTATATTTAGAACACATGCAAAAAAATCTTGTGGTAAGTTCTAAAACACTTACTGTTATGGTTTTATACTGAGAAAACTATGGTTGGAAAAATCTACTAATAGTGGAAGCGTATGCATTTTACAGTATGGCTGCATTCAATTTTTAATGTTAGTAGTGATACCAACGCATAGCATATTGTATGTACCACGTAAAAAGGTCAAACTAGCCGAAAAAATATAAAAACTGTGAAAAATTGATATTGGCGTTTGAAATTGTTTTTTTTAAAACCTAAGTTATCCGAATAAGTTGAGGAACGTTAAATATCTCAATAATGTCAGCTAAAGTGCCAAAAAAAATGGTAAAAGTGGTAAAACCTAGTTTTTAGTATTAACACAGAAAATGTAGCTCCTAAACAAAAGTTTTAGAAAATAAGGGTGCACGGTTAAGAAAATGAAGTGAATAAGCCATGTATAAATAAAATTAGATCAGCAGATCGTTAAAAAATAGTAAAAAACCTTTTATTTTGCAAAATTTATTTATTCAATTACTCGCGTTCTAATGATGCTAGAAAGCTAAACTTTCTGTAAATTTTTAGAAATGTAGTCCTAAAACTACATTTAAACTTTCAATAATCGAAATGTTGTAAGCTTCTTGCAAACTGTCTACATTACATTTGTAAAAAGTGATTTTTTCAACGTGGCTGGGAGGGGGTTACAGTTTTTAAAAATGGTTATAATTTCAGTTTCTATATTATAGGGAAAACTTAAGCTGCTAAAACCTTCATTTTCTTATCAATTGAAATAACCACTTTTGTTTAATGTAGCAATAAAGAACCTGTATTTTTTGCCCGACTAAGAGTGGTACGACCTTACCGTAGGCCAGTCCATGGAGCTCTGAAATAAACAATTCATGATCTAAAGATGGTTTCTAGTTGTAATACGTATTTTGAGTTGAAATTTTTTGCTAAGCTTTTAAAAAGTAAAGAATAACATTTATATTATTTCTAATACATACAAATACTCAAGTTATTATGAATATTACATTAATTATACCAACCATAGATGTATTATTATTAAATCATTATTCACATGCATCGTGACGACAAAAAAATAAACTTGTGTAAGCAATTGTCTACTTAACCCACGGGTACTTTTGCATTGATATTTGCTATCGTCAACGTGCTTGAATTGTATATTTCAGAGCCCAGTAAACTAGCTAACAATGACGTCTTGCTGCCAGCGCTCAAACTAAAAATACTGGTTCTTTATTGATTATTAAATGAAGGTGGATTTGTCAAGCGATCTAAAAAGTTAGACATCAGCAATCTCACTTTTCCTTGTCACATAGAAAACAAAATTAAATTTATTATCCAAAATTTTAACATAACCATTTTTCACCTTTCCTTTTTTTTTTTATTTCTCTACCCCATCAAACCTAAGCCAGAATGGGTAGTGTTCCTGTCACATTGATTTTGTTGTATTTTTAGTTGTTGGACCTCACGGCGTCTCTCCGTCTCCGTATCATTCTCGTCCTACCCTGGTAGGCATGCGACTACAATTGTTTTTCTTACGGTATCCATGGGATTGTGGTACCTTCCTTTCTTCTTGGCCACCTCTTTTACCAAGCTTACCATTGATAGCCCATTGTCCCAGTGCATTTCTGTACCTAACGGTATTTTTTATCAGTAAAGTACCATCGTCCCTGGGGCTCTTTTACGGCCCAAGGGACATAATGTAGTCACCGAGCGATGGTGCTTATAAAATAAATCTTTTTTTTTTTAGCAGTATATTACTGTTACGTCGGCGCAACGTATTATTTGAGCCTAAGCTTTCGCTCAATAGCTCGGAATTCACACTGGGCGCGTAGGTGGGACGCGTGGTTAAAAGGGTAATTCAGCTTAAAGACGCGTTACTCAAAAAGGGGTATAATTGCTTTCACGCAACTAAGACTGACTGCTGTGCAATATTCTGATGCACTTGCTCGCGGCTTTCTTTTGTCAAGAGCGGTGTATACCTTTTTCACGATCTAAAAACAGTTAACACCGTCATGAGTAAGGATATCGTACATAATTTGACCTTGACACACTAATATCACGGTAGGCATTTGCCTTAACCCGTTTGTTCGTTGTTATTCTGATAGTATTATTACCACGGTGGGCTACGGATTGTCCGTGGCTAATTTGCTATTACTGGTGACCAAAGGGTGCCAATACTGTGGCGAGTAGTGGCGTTCGCGAAAAACACTTTATACTTCCCGGTGATCCGCGGGTAATAATATGGCATTCGCGCAAAACAAAACACTTTATACTTCCAGGTGATCCACGGGTGCCAATACTATAGCGAGTAATGGCGTTCGCGCAAACAAACACTTTATACTTCCTGGTGATCCACGGGTATTTATATGGCATTCGTGCAAACAGAACACTTTATACTTCCCGGTGATCCGCGGGTGCCAATACTATAGCAAGTAATGGCGTTCGCGCAAACAAACACTTTATACTTCCCGGTGATCCACGGGTGCCAATACTATAGCGAGTAACGGCGTTCGCGCAAACAAACACTTTACACTTCCCGGTGATCCACGGGTACCAATACTATGGCGAGTAATGGTATTCGCGCAAAAGGAAACACTTGATCAAAAGAAAAAATATGATATTTGGTCACTTACTTTTATTTAAACGTGAAAGTTGTTAATTCAAACTTTTTACAAATACCATAATGTCATCTATGTACATCTCTATATTACGTTTTTTTAGGCCTGCAAGTGCTAGCATTATCACCCTTATAAATGTGCTTGGAAAATCCATGTACCTCTCTTGCATTTTTTAGAATAGCAATAATTAATAATTAATAATAATTAATCCTAACTACCTCGTTTATCAGCCTAAAGTCTATTACCACTGTCTAGCATTCTTCTTCGTTTGCTTACACGTTTTTTCGGACAATCCACGTATTAAAAATAAATAGGATTAGGAAGCGTTTGATTCTTTGTTGTGGTAGTAAATTATTTTATTTGCATTTTTTTCCTTAGTTTTATTCAGTGCCTTACACATTCTGTTTAAATTTGTTTCTTTATTAATGTTGTTATTCTATACTTAAGTAGATCAGTTCATGGCCCTTAGTGGCTTACAATCCAAAGCAATTATACATAAGTCTTATTCTATAAGATCTTGAATTTGTAACATTAATAAATACAACTTCAGGAGAACGTGGGCCGTTCTTGGCCATTTAAATAAGCTTGACCACTTGACTATATGCTTATTAAACTGACTCATTGACGACAATATTATTAAGAGTCACTAACACAAGCTTCTTAACTGTTAAATTATTTTTTACAAAAGTTTTTTGGTATTAAAAACAATAAATTTACAAGTTTTCAACACTAGATATATTCAATTTACAAAAAGTCAATGTAGGGTAAATTTACACGCTGGTTGGGCTTATGTATCGCGAAGCTTTCACTGGTACGCATATTTGTTTGTATGTCAAAATAACGTACCTAGTCACAATGTAAGCAGTAAAAAAGTAAGTTTGAGACAAATTTTTCAAACATTATATACGTATTCAAGAAAATATCCGATATGTTATCACCAGACTTACTCAAAGTATGGTCTTAACCATTTTATTTCAGTGTCATTTGTGAGTTTCTTGTAGAATTGCAATTTTAAGCTTTATTTGTTCTTTTAGTTAAGTAAAAATCGCAATTTTAATGATATGGATGATTTCAGTTTATGTATTCTTTAATTAAAACAATCAAAAATATCTTACTTTCTTAAATACGATATATTTGGATCACGGATGATTGTTGGATCTGCTGCTTTGGAGCTCAGTAATGCTTTCGCAGTATTTTTCAGTGGTTCCTTAAACTATACAAATAAGTTCACGGCCAGAAAGATGTTGCGGTTCCTGCTGTCTCTGCTAGCACTGGAACCACTTTTAGCAGGCCTCCTTCGTTGTACCTCGCTCCTTAGCGTAGTCCAAGACTATTGATATTCTTGAAATGCATCCAAGGGACATCAGCCAACACGTTATGCCTGATGTGTATAAGGCACTAACGAGTCGTTGAAGTCAAAAGTTGTCTCACACCTTTAAGGACAAGTGACAGACGTAAAAAAAAAATTTTTCCCCTCCATGGTGCGTTTTTATAACGTCAGAGCGAGTAAAAGAGGCCTTTCGTTGAATGAGGTCGATCAATGAGCGATATTATTGCAGACTGCCTTGACAGCCAAACGGTAGGCTGTCACGATGATGTTTTAGGTCGTAATTTCTTGTATGAGGCAATAATAATACAACAGTTTTAATCACATTTCTCTGACAGGTGCGATTGAGATTTTTGGATCAGTAATGGTGCAAGTTCGCATCAGTAACAAAAAAAGACCAAATACATGTTTAAGTGTAAGAAATAAGCTTACAATTGCAATTAATTTATTTAAATGTTTTAGAATTTAAATGTTTTAATAGAAACATAATAAAACAATTTGTCAATTATAATTTTTCAATGAGTATACATTATTAGAAATGAACAATCTACATGCATAGATACTGTACAATTTATTCCTACATAAATATTCACCTTGAAGCTAATCCTCACACATGCATTTAAGTGATGTATAAGCACTTTACTTGTCATATAAGCTTATACATATACACACTACATTTTGTATAACCTTTACAAAAGAATTTCAAGAATTTAGATGAATGCATTTGAGAAAAAAAAAAGAAAAAGGGGAGTAATAGGCAATAGTTGTTAGCTCTTGAATCTAATAAGCCATACCAAAGTTTTACTGTATAATAAATGTAAGGTATGTATTTGGCACTCGTAGCTGAATTATAGCCAATGAGCAGTAGCAAGAAGCTGAGACGTTATGGTGCTGCACTACAGCATCAAAACTGTATAGTTTAGTTCTTTCCCGCGCGGTCAGTCTGTCAATTTGCACTCTCGCATTCGTTCTTTCTGTATTAATGGATTTTTCTGTTCTTTAGTTTTTGTTTTAATTGTAGTAAGAACAAAGATAGTTAAGATAGTATATACTTTAAATTGTTTAAATAAACGTATCTTACACTGCAATTAGAGTGACTGTATCAAACTTTAATTTGCACGTGCATACACGAAGAGGGGTTAGAACCATTTTAACCAGTGACACCTACCGTATATTATTTTTACTTACTGCAGCATGAGATTTATCGCTGCCTAGCACGGGTTTTTTCGGTATCAGCACCGAAAAACACACTTCTAACATTGGTATGGAATAATTCGATAGCACAAGGAGAGGTTAAAACGGATTAAACCAGTTCCACTCATGGTACCCCATTTTGAGTCACTATAGCATAAGCTTTACCCATACCTAGCACGGATTTTTCTCGTATGATTACCAAAACCAGTAATTCTAATAATAGTATAAAATATTTCATAACCCCCAATGATGTTTTTCAGATGTCTGTATTCATAGTTATAGCCTTGTCGATGTAACAAGAGATCTATTATGAGACTGATTTTCCTAATCTCTGGGACCATAATTTCTCTGAAAAATGTGATAAAAAAATAGCATAAGGCACATCAGCATACTTATAGTTTATTAAAATTACTCAAGTGGCTGAGAATTCAGTACTCTCGGTGACACCGCAAAAACCCATGCTAACGCAGGGGAAATATAGATGTCAGCACAAGAATTTTACGTGTTTAGTATTGCTATACTGGTTCTTAACTGAGTGCTGTAAAATACAGTGACAATCAGTCATAAAACTCGTACCAGCACCTTAAAAAGAAACACTCACTATTTTAAGTATTGGTTATATCAGTGGAAACCCCTCTCCGTGTACACCCATACTTGTATTGCTGGCAATAAGTATTATAGAGATAAATGTTATTCATTATTGCTTATATTTATATAAAATTTTATAACTTGAAACAATCAAGACTCAGAAACATTTTTTTTAAAACGAATATTTGATTTCTATTGTAAGTTCTGTTTGATTTGTAACAAAGAAATGTGTTACTGGCTCAATTTTTCAGTACCAAACAACCCCCACTGCCTGGAAAAAGTCTCTCCACCCATTGTGTAAGAACATTCATTGGAAGTTCTTTTATTTTACTCAAAAAATTAAGTCATAAGCCTTGAAACCTACGTAATAAATTTTTCAATGCTTGAAAAAAAGTATCTAACAGTATCAATTATGTATATTTGCCATGGATCATTAACTTGTTGAGTATTTGCTTTTAATATGCCAAGAATTACTAACCCTTTACTACTTGTATGCATGAGACGTGTATGGCAGGTAGGCAGCAAGAGCTGATTGGACCATATCATGGTGGTATAGTAATTATCAGTGCAAATGTAGACAGGTGCATTTGTATTATCTTAATTAGGAAGCAAAGCAACTGTAGTGAAACTCTACACCCCTAAGCGCCTTTTATGCTAGTCCTTACAATTATTTATTATTCCATGCATTTTCAGATAAAGCCCAAGAAAAATTTTCTGGTGGTCAGTGGGGGTATGTTAGGGGTCAGGGTATGTTTGTGTGGTACACCACTCATAAATAATTATGTGTATATGTACATGCATAAAGAGATCTTAGATAATACAGTTGTAAGAATAAATTCAGGCGCCAACACGCCCTACCTCCCTTGCTCTGTTTGTCACGGCTCCTAATTTTGAATTTATTCCTTAGCCCCCCTCAGAATAAGAAAAAAATTCATACATTTTTAAATAAATGAACATCATAAAAATATCTTACGAAACTGAAAACCCTTCTTTTCCTCCTCAGTCCCCCTCACATTCTAAGTGTTCGCCTCTAGCCCTCCTCCAGCTCCATTTTTATACACTTTATGGTAGTTGTAAGAATCAAATTATTCATCATAATTTATAACTACATGTTAAAAATACTAAGCAATATAAAGTAAAATCATTGTTAAAGTAATAACTATGTAAACATAATACTTTTGTGTTCATTCTAGAAATTTACATTAGTAATAATAATTTTTTTATGTTTTTGTGAAAAATGATATATTTCACACACAAGTAAGATTTGTAATGGATACACTAAGCGTACGGAATACTCTAAGGAGAGTAATGTGAAAGAAAAAAAGAAAGAATAATTTTCTGTTTGCTTATTTGTAAAAAGCTATTTTACTTGTAAAAGAGTTGTCTGTGACTGCTTACTAAACTAAAAAATCTTTTTATTTTTAATTAAAAAAAAGTTTTTCTCCTACTATATTTTTAATAGTCAATTTATTTTCGGAATCATTTAATGATTAGGATTCTGACTTCTTGAAAGCAATGTATAACGTTGAACGTAAAAAGATAAAGATGTTTTATAATAAAATCATATTTTGTGAAAGCTTTGGCCACGTGATTCATAAATTTTTATAGAAAAAGGTAGAACTAAAGGAAATCGTTTTCTGTAAAGTATAAGTGGTAAAGATAAATTGTTATCCCTATTCAATGAAATTTTTGGTATGAAAACTTTATTGCCTTATCTTTCTCCTGTTATTACTTCTACTTTGTTGTTATACTTCAATAAAGGAGGTATGCAAAGCCTAGTTCCATTGCACAAACCATTATATACCTGAGTTTTTTAGGGTACAATTACATGGAGGCAGATAGACGTCCCACAAGTTCGGAAAAACGATGCGCGGTTGTATTGATTTAAAATACGAACAGCCCGCCTTGCATGTTGGTATTAATTTTTTAAAAATTATTTTAAATTCAATGAAAAAAATATTGAAGTCTGGAATGAAATAATTAAAAATATTGTAGAGGAGCTGAAAAAAAAGTGTTCAGCTGTTTAAAATAATTAAAAAAAAAAAAAAGTAATAATACCAACACGCAAGGCTGGCTTTTCGTATTTTAAATCAAAATAACCGTACATCGTTTTCCCGAACGTACGGGACGTGCGTCCGCCTCCATGTAATCGCACCTTCAGTAACACAACAATCGCATCCGCTTTTAAATTCCAAACATGTGGTGGTATGCCTTCACATATATTATTAAGAGATTCTATTAAAAAATTCATATCTATATTAAATTTATAACTCAAAATTTTGTTGCTTAAGATGTAAGATAATTAATTGTGAGTTATTGAAATTATCTTGTTAAGGTTATCATGCATACCATTTAGATCTTCATAAATTTTTTCATAAATGTTATGAATTTTCCATGTCTCAAGAATATTAAATAATTTTATTGTTTCATTTTCTATTATTATCTACAACGAAGCAAAGTCTTTATTTATGGAATGCATGTTATTTTTCAATTGCTAAATTTCAAAATTTTTTTATAAAAATAAGTGTTTGACATTACTCCTAATTATTGACGTTATATATCTATGCGTAACCACTGGAAGTATTTGCCTGAAATCGTCTCCTTAAATAAATCATTTACTACTGAGCGTCAAGTCATCATTATTGAAGTCTTTGGGAGTGTTATTAAAAATTTCCAAACCTTTTTTAAGGATCACTTAAGCTTCGTCCCAAATAACTTTATCTACTTCAGGTAATTTTTTAAATTCAGATTTATATTCTAAACAAAAACTTTCAATACTGTTCATACGTTATGGTTATCAAAATATTCTATGATTAATCATTCCTCTGAGTTATAAAATCAGAACTATCGTGGTCAAAGCCATAGACATACATTTTTTTCTATTAACGAAATATTGTTGGGTACTGTGACGTGGTAAATTGTAAATACGTCCAAACACGTCATAGAACCCTTGTCATCGGCAATAAATGGCAAGAATCTTGTTGCTAGCTCTCCCTCCTGCATGTGGCTTGCTGTTTGGAATGAAATTCTGGTGTGAGGCCTGGAAGCCACAGCATTAAAAATAACTAAAGGGATCAGTCTGACTCCCCTCCCATGCTTTCCACGTGTATCCTGGAGATGTGTGTGTAATGTTGAGAGTATAAATCCATGAATGGCAGTTATCAGTGTGCTGGTGTTCCAAAAAAAAGTATAGTAATGGTAGCCATTCCATGGTGATGTGCTAGTTAATAGTCTGCAGTAGGCCAAATAGCATACGGTGCAACTGCGCGATGAGACAAGGATAGACACTGGAGCTCGTTGCGAGGCCAGCTCTGAAGCAGTGTGGCATGGCATCGGCAAACTCTCACCTGCCGAGATACTGCGTGTTGCTACGGCTGAGTTCCAGAATTCACGAACATGAGCATATTCATACACGGCCACTCAGTCTTCTGGTACCCAAGATCGGATAGCATCGCTGAAAACATCAACAAGCATTTCGCGGGAGATATCCCGGTAGGTAAACATATCTAGTTTTGGTGCTGTGTGTTGTGTTGTATGGAAGTAGTCATGCCTTATTACCCTATCTTAGTGCAATAGAGTCAACGCGATTCCCCTATCACAAGTTACCAGGTGAAATATACCAAGCTATAACGAATTGTAAGAATAACAGCAAGCCACGGCGCTGGGATCGTCACTTTTGTGGTATGCTGCTTGCCAAATGTAATTTAAGTGGCTGTTATTTATGTAAATACATATTCAGTTAATATGGAAATGTTGTCTTGTTATCTAAACTCACCTTGCGTAACACCAAGTGCGGGTGTGAGTAGTAACTTGGGGCATGTGTTATTAGTAAGGGTTTCCTCAAAAAGTGAAAGGGCTATTTAACTTTAATAGCTATACTGTACTACCTGTGGCAGCAATTAGCACTGCACAAGACTTGAAATAACCAGATCTCGTAGCGAATAAAAGATTAAATGAAGTTAAACACACACTTTAGTCGCAATTCCCGACTAACGTTTGGTTAAAAAGGTGGTGAAAAGTATAAGTTGTCGCGTGATTACCAATATTGCTATGCGTTGCTAGGTGTTATTGTTGATGAAAAAAAAATAGTTTAGTCAAGATTGTAGCCTTAAGCTGATAAGTTCTGTGTACTTTTACTTATAAGGCTTACTTTTTTCTGTATACTTTGTTTTGATTGTTACTGGAAAGCGTAACAATGTTGGGGGCTCGTCCGGGATGTGAATGTCAATAATTTCGAAGTTGATGAAACCCTGCGTTAGATGAAACACCAACAAATGATACTGAAGCAATAAAGAGATGGATAGAAGAATCTAAACAGTGGTGTCTAACATTAGAAAATTAGCTGAAAATTACAAGGTACGTCATAAAAACTTGGGATGAAGCAATAATGATATCGAAAACTGAACTGGTTGAGCTGCAGAGAAATTGTGGCACTTTGAAGGCTAAGCTTGACATTGTACGGCAGTAAACGGAAGACAACCTAGGCAGAACAGCAAAAGATTTGTGAGAATACACTCCAGTGTTTAAGGTTACCACTTTTCGATGCTTGCGAGGTGATTGTGGGTCTTCAGACTGAGTGGAATATACTTTTAGCCAAACGGGACTCTCTCTCTCGATTGAAAGACAGTTAAGATGGAGGGTCAACCAATCCATGGCATAAGCCACATGAGTATTGCTCAAAATCTTTTGCCACAATTACCACAATCGTCACAACCATCACAGACATCACCGTCAACACAACCTACTACCTACCGAGTCAACATGCATCTTTTATGCAATCTCTTTTGAATAGCTTAGTGACATGCTCATTCCCACCTTTTAATTTTTTGGTGGACAGTTACCTTTAAGAACGGTCGTTATCTGTTAAGAGATCTATACAATCAGCTAGGTCTGATTTTTATTCTAAATTGTTGGGATGATAACACAAAAATGGTTGCTGTAATTTCGTGTTTATGTGGAAACGTAAGATCAGTACTAGAGAATTTTTCAGATTCAGAGGGATTGTTCGATTTGACTTTTAAGTTTGAGGTTTACTTTGGATAGGAATATTTGGCAGTGACGTGTTATTTATTTTCAACTACAATAGAAATAGTAAGTTTAATAAAGATTTTTTAAGTTTAGCTGCTTATTTACAAAAGCTAGTTTCAGTAGTTGACCTTAAGTGTCCACTTACTACTCAAGATAAAATTGCTTGTTTGTAGCTAATTATTGGGATTGCTAATAATTCTGTTCAGAAAGTGCTTCAATTAGACAAAATTAAATCTTTGAGAGTTGGTCTTCAACGGGAAATTAAGGTTAATTTAATTGTTGAAGAAAATAGGGGACCTCAAGGGACTTATGTTATTGCAGGAACATACAGGGCACTGCAGTTAAATTTCAACTCACAAATAAGTCAGGAAAGAAAACCCTTAAATACTACTTATGTTTGGAGCTGGAATTGCGAAAAGAAGGGCCATGTTCTTCCCATGTACAATTGTCCTTAACTGTATACTATTAATCGCCAGGAAAATCAAGTTTTTTTGAACTTCTAGGAGCGAGTTTAACGATAAGCAAGCCAGCTCTTGTGCTTGTAGCCTTGAATAACAGAAGGATTAATGAAAATTCTAGTAAATTTATGTTTAAAGGTACATTAAATAACAAAACTTGTAGTTTCACAATATATGAGATTCTCGGTATGACGTAAATATTTTAAATTAATAATTTGTAAGCTCAGTGGATACTCAGATTCCCATTTATTCTGCGACTCTGACGTATCCAATAGGTGAGCATGTTCCTGTAAGGTTAAGGCTCAATAAATTTGTGGTTCTTGAAAAACACGAGGTTAAAATGTTTGTGTACGTAACATATATGGTTGATTACTGAATTCTTGCAAATGATTTCTTTGATAAGATAGGTGTAACAGAAAAAATTTATAGTTTAATATTTGGAAAAAAAGATTTACAAGATAAAGATAATGCCCCTGTTAGACAGATTATTAACTTACAGGATATTATTTACATTAGTTGACAGGGTATTATTTATCATAGTTTTAAAAAATTAAAGAATCACCAGAAATAGAAGTTGACAGATTTGCTAATTAAATAGACAGATATTTTTGAAGAGGACACTGTCGTAGGAAAATGTGATTTTGTGGCTACTGGCAAGTGGAAATTAGGAATGAAGATTTAAAAATCACAGCTTACTCTGTTTAACAAAGATTATAGCAATTTAAAGTCGGCTTATGTAATGCACCAACGACTTTTGAAAAATTTATAGAAGAAGAATTTTAAAGATAACTCTACTAAATCTGCTTAGTTTAGTAAGATGACTGATAGTATTAGTAGATTCGTTTGAAAAGATATTAGTGAATCTCAAAAAAGTATTTCTTCGATTTCAAAAAGCTTATCTTCGAATGAATAAGAGAAATGTAATTCCTTTAAAAGGGAAATTTAATTTTTTTGTATCATCGTATCAAAAAAATTAAAGGAGACAAATCTACAAAACATTAGGACTGTTTTGGAATGGCTGATTCCAAGAACATAAGAAATACAAGTTAGTTTTTGGGATTTTTCTCGTACTATAAATGATTAATTAAAGGCTTTTTCCGATATTGCTAAGCCTCGTCATGGTTTAACATTAAAAATCGAGCCTAATGAATGGTCTTCAAAGAGTTAAAAAGTAGTTCTTTTCCTGACTTTTTCCAGGTTAGATTATTTACCTCAGACAATGACACATCAGACCATGGCATACGTTTAGTTTTATCTCAGAAGCAAAAAGGTAAGAAAATTCTTATAGTTTCTTATAGTCTAATGTACAGTCTATCAAAAAAAAATTATTTTGTCTCGTTATGAGTTTGAAGCAATTGTTGAGTCAGCAGAAAATTTTTTTTGTTACTTACATGGATACAAATTTGTAATTAAAGCAGATTATTTCACCTCAACTTAATTATTATTATTTCAAGAGTTAGCTGGATAGATGGGTTGGATTGTGAGGTCAGTACAAGTTTAAGGTTTTTCATCGGAGAGAAGCAATTTACGGAAATGCAGATGAATTATCCAGATGACCATATAAAGAAAAATTCTACAAATACTGCTATCGGGTTAAAGGAAAGTTTAATGCAGAGTATAAGCAATTGGTCAAATAATTTTTGTTAAAGAAGCAGAATCAGACTTGCAAAAACATCAGATAGAAGACGAGGCAACAAATATAAGTATTGATAATAATAGAGCTCACTTTAAGAGGACGTTTTGCTATTAAAAAGACACTGGACAAAATTAGAAACAGGTTCTACTGGGTCACTTGTAAAATAATTAGCAGAACTCTTAGGGATTAAGAAAATACGTAATCACACGGTCAGGTCAAACGCCAACATAAGACAATTCTTAATTATTTATCTAAATAATTAAGCGATTAATATTCATACGCGAAAATCAAAAAGATTAAAACTCTTGGACTTCAATATTTTTGTTAGCTAACAGATTTTCAAAATTTATGACGACTGGGCTCTCTACAATTAAGATGTGCACTGGAGATGATTTTTGACTTCCACTGGATCTGATGAGAGGACCTTCTCCAGAAACCCGTTTTGAAACTTTGTTACCAGAGAATTATGTATAAAAGCTGAAGAAGAAGATGGAAAAAGTCCATGACTGGACAAGAACCACCACAGTTGTAACATCTAGCAAGATTAATACGATAAACGAGCAAGAAAAGTCGATATTTTGGAATGACAAGAAGTTTGGTTCTCTAATCCACAAAGAACTAAAAAAAAGAGTCTGAAACTGCAGATTAACTGAGATAGTCCATTTGTAGTTGTAAAGAAGTTCAATGACAGTGTCTACACCAATAGGAAGTCACCAAAACACAAGACAAAGATAATACATGCAAACAGAATTGCGATTTTCCACAAAAGAAAATAATACTAACTGCTCTGCTTCAGTTTTATTTTACGTTGTTTACTTTTCCGAAGATGTTGGGCAAATGCCCGAGTAAGGACTTAAAATAAAATTCACGTCATTCCTCATATCATGTCCAAGAATTTAACTGTGTACCTACCTGTTACATAAAAAATGAGGTGTAGTAGAATGAAACAGTTACAATTCGATTAAAGATGTTCAGTAACTTGTCGGAGAACTCAAGGTAGAAATTTCAGATTCTGCAGCTATAAAACGAAAATCTGAATGAAGTTAGATTTATAGTTCGATGCAATGTACGAAATTGCTTAGAAAAGGGATCAAGAAAAGTAATTTTATATCCTGGAGCTGTATTAATATCTTGAAGCTACAACGAAAAAAAAGAGGTAATACTTTTAGAGTACTGTATAGTGTTTAGTTTTGTGATATTCGGGAAGAAAATCTAAAAAAGGAGCGGATAATGTTGGGTACATGGTTAAAAAAGACGTGAAACGTAATACTTGCCGTGCGATCAAAAATGTTGCTGTACATTGCTAGATATTGTTGTTGATTAGAACATAGTAGTTTAGTCAAAATTGTTACCTAGCGCTAATTACTAATGTTCACTTCTACTAATAAAGCTTAGTTTTGTCTAGTAAAGTAGCGTGCTTTAATTATTACTGGTAAGTATAACATTTAAAAAAATTATGTTTTGTACAAAAAAATTATTTGCGAACCACTGGACTATTAATAAAATCTAGTTTTTTGATGAAATCTAGCTTTTTTACCGAATTCACTGAAATTTCTATTTTTAATTACTATAAAGCTTTACAAAGAGGTCCTTAGAATGTGTTTCTAAATTTATAACAGTTTGGTTTTCTTTATTATCTTTAAAAACTATAAATAAAGTTAGTTCTAGTCGTCCATAATCTTTGCATGATTTCTTATTATTTAAAAGTTAATTTCAGCTGTAGTGAAGAATTTTTTGTTTATTTTTTCTAAAATCTTCAATAAAAAATTCTTTCAAATTCTTCTCATTAATTTTTTCCACAAATGTCTTGAGATATTAAAAACCACGCAGAAAATTTGTTCAAATGTCATGGCAGCATAAAATTACACACTACTATTTGAAAGTAGTAGAAAAAAACGCTGAAAATCTTTAGGAGTTCTTATGTCTAGCCAACCTATTGTTTAACTATTTTAAACTCTTTTTCGTTTTACATAAGTTTTTGTTACTAAATTATAACAGTATCATTCTGGAATATTTACATTGTTAATTCCTCTATCAAAGCTATTTCTTTGATCTCATATGAAACGAGCTATTAAAGTTATCTTTTTATAGTTTTGGACGTACTATGTTCTTCGAGTACGAATTTTTGGTTATTTGCAACACATACTGGTTAGTTAAATACTGACTGACTTTGTTAACAAAAGAAGATTTCTGCAACTACTATCCTGCTTTCATGAAGGATTGAATAACGACTAACCACATACTTTCATATTTCGTCAAATATTTCTAAATTACCTTTACAAGCATTTACGTCTATTTTTGCTACTTTACCTTTTGTACGTTATACTTTAAATAAATGCGCAATATTCAACATTAATATGACAGCTATTCTTAAATGAAAAAATTTTATTATAATGTACTGCCATAGAATGGTCAACTGGAATTGTTTTGTTACTATTTTATATACGTAAGTACTACATCTTTTTTTTGTGTACGATAAATAACTATTTTTAAAAAAAAAAGTACATTTCATGCACTTTTTTCAAAAGTTTTTGTAAAAAAATTTTAATGGCTAGTAAGACAAGGACTATAATTATTGTAAGGTCCATAAAACATATATTTGATTACTTATTCTTTTAATGTATCAGTCAAGTGAAATTTTTTCGTAATACAGTTGTCAATCTCTGTAAAAAAGGATAATTGATTTTTCGGATGTAATGTAACAATAATGTGAGTATGGATCAGTTCTTTTTTATGTTGGTTGTTAAACATGCAGTTCTGTTCTCAGTTGTTTTCATGATTTATTTACGGTCAGTGCACGAGCACACTATTGATAAGAGCTAATCAAGGAATTACAATAAAAACTTTAAAAATGTCAGGTGTTTGTTGAGCAACCGTTCGTTGGTCTTAATGCCAACCTCATCAGGCTTACTTAATTAGCAGAAAAAACATCAATTTTCGTAAATTAAATCGCAGTCACTCAGCAATTTAGATACAAAAGTTGTTTTTAAGAACAGTTTAACTAAAATCTTAACAAATATTTCTTAACACGAAGTATATATAGTATCATCTACCTTTCTATATTGTAAAGTTTTAACAGTGGCATTTTATTGGTACTTTTAGGATTAACTTTATAATCATTAGGAAAACAATTACTGTTGAGTTTTTCTATTAATTAAGGACATATTTTATGGTGTTTCTAAAATGAAAAGACACATCAAGTATATGCTTTAACTTTTCAACACCAAAGGGACTAAGGATACGAAGAAACCTTCAAGTAAAAAAAATGTTTTCCAGTTAAAAAATATGTGACTTTACATAAATTAGAAAAGTAGTTAACAGAAAGTATTTTATACCTCTCGTTAATGAAATAATAAAATTTTCTTCATAGTTGGTTTTGTAGAATCAGAAAAAACTTTTGTATATCAGACAGAAACTTTTGCCATTAAATTTTCTTGTAAAAGATACAAAAACAATCAGGATTTTACATTTTTGTTAGATTTGATAACCACAGAGGTCAAGTCCTTCCCATTTTACATTATTAAAAAAAGTTTAAGGACCACCGACATGATTTATTTGCTTAGCATAAAGCTCCTTTTTTATTATTTTCGTCAAATTTTTCACGTTAGAAAAAATCTTTGACTAAATTATTAAACGAAAAAAAACAATTTGATCATTTTTTAAATAAATTTTTTAAAATTTTGTTGATAAATACCTTTATGAATGAATAAGATTTGCCGTAAAATAGATGGACTACTTATATCCTGTTACAATACATATAAAGCAAATTTATAGAAACATTGATTTCAGAATAAAGATTGAGAGCTCAGATAATAATTAATAATTGGTACTGGAGAAAAGTTAGTATTTTCTTTTTATAGAGAGATGGTCCAGTGAATTTGAGATGGTAAGGTGGTTATTAATTGAATTCAGATCTTCCAACTGCGTATTGAAGGGTTTGTATATTTTTGTAGTTATTTGAAGAAAAAAATGTTGTTTCATTAATAATCAAACTCAGTCAGCTAAAATTACTCTTTCATATACTAATGCTCTCTTAAAATTTAGATATTTATTTTAAAATAAGCTGTAATGTTCTTAGCAGCAGCTTCTCTGCATCCATCAACGATTAGATACAAAAATTATTTTACTCATGGGTTTGTGAACGAACAAATATACTGTTTTTTTTAATTGATTAGAAACTGGAGTAGAAAAATAAGGCTCTTAGTGAATTTATATCTTGAATATAAATCAATTTGTTAACCAACAAATATTTCATTGCGTTATTAAAAAAGTAACCGTTTTATAAATAATACAATACTCCTTAGGTTCCTCAAGATAAAGCTACATAATGCCTATAACTAAAGTAGTTGTATATTTGATACAAAGTGAATAAACAAGGTTATTAAGTACCGTGTGTTAAAGTTATAGGATTAGAAAAATTTAATTTCTTTAATCTGTTGTTAAAAAAAAACAATGACAAATTTATAAGAAAGTTTCATGTTCTCAATATTGACTAATAAATATAGGCATAGAGCATTCTCCAAGGAAACAAATATTTTGACTAAGGTATCTTTAATCGTTATCTTACTTGTACATAAGATAAAGTTTCAGAAACTGCTATTACTGCTGACCACGAAAACTTGTGAGCCAATTTGGCTCATATTTTGAATATTGATTCTGGACACTTCCTAAATGCTTTTTGCAAAGTTTTTATCTTAAAGAAATAAGTGACAATAGCAATATATAAGCTCCAAGTTTTGCAAAATTACGCTAGCTTTTTACTTAAGTTTAGTAGGATCCACTAGGTGGTGCAGAAGTTAAATCCAAGCTACCTGCAGTTGAAGTAAGTAAATCTGGTGCCAAGATACCTGAGAAAGCTACCATAATCTATAGTAGTTCACGGGCAGTGCACCAAAAATAGAGTCAGTTCTTTTTAGTGCCATCTAAATTTGAACTATCTTGCTCACAAATATATTTTAACAAATATTTCTGACAGTAATTCGTGCACCATAAGTCAGTATAAGGCTGGCCACTATTAAATCAAGCCAGTCGATCACTGGCACACGTAACGAATGGTGTTGTTCGTCGTGAGTCAGGGAGCCCCTGCCACTGACGACTCTGCATTACTCTCTCAACTATAAGTATTGAATCAGGAATAACCGGTTCTCTGAAGTCTGCTCTGGGTGAACCTAACCCTTAATAGAGCCATAAAAGAAAATAAAACTCGAGTAAACAGATCAATCTCCAACAAGCAAGCATCAAGAACCAGTCTCCCCACCTTCGATGGCCAATCTGACTAAGCTCTGCAAAAAAGTGGTTTAGATACCAACGTCTCTAGAGTAACACTTAAAGACATTGAGAAAAATCTTTAAAATTAGCTCATAACGTTGTAGTTCTTCTCTTTATTAGTCTGATGATAAAATAGTGGGTCAGAGAACATTCCCCTTCGGTATCCAGGCAGTTACATTTGCTAAAAACTTTAGTCGAAAAAGAGTTTAGTTCACTGGCCCTTATTTAATGTTTAACTGTTTAACTAACAAGTATTATCACATTAAAAAAATTTGCGAAAAATTGCCCTTAACAGAATTTTTCAACAAAGCCTAGGATTGAAAGAGGGAGAGTTAGAGGAGAACTTTAGTTGCTCCAAACGTATACAATTTTAGGTGTCAAGAAACTGACGCAGAGCATTTATCAAGTTTGAAACAGCGCCGTGAAAATCGACGAATAAAGAATCTGTAAAGTGAGGGATCAAATTTTCATCCTAACAGTAATAACTTGAATCTTCTAGCAATTGAAATAAATATCATTTGTATTTGAATTCACTGTGGCACTTAAAAAAAAGAAAGACTATGTTGCTCTGGTAATGAAGTTATAAGGTTAGAAAATAAATTTTTACAAATTTTTTGTTAGTTTTAAATCCTTACAGCTTTAACAAATAATCCTTTTTATTTAATATTATTTGAAAAAGTGCAAATCAGCAGCTATTTAGGGCTATCAACTATTTCATGGAATAAAGAGGTCACGGAACTATTTGGCATAATTATTTTTACTTTATTTTTTACAGCTTTTTTTTATTTGGCCGCATAAACTGCATGAATCTCAAACAAAAGGGTTTTTAATTAGAAGCTTTTCTTTCTAAAAGCTGCCAACAATAAAAGCAATATTTTATCTCACAACGTTTAACCTTAGGTATATGTCAACGTACTACGGTATTCTATTCAGTGAGTTTTGGATAAAGCCATGGCGGGAAGGGGGCCTAGTTGTTATATACTTTAAAGTTACAAAATGAATAAGATTTAGTTAAGTGTCCTTTAGCTTATGATTTATATGCACGAATTTAGTATCACGCGTTATATAAATAATAGAATTTCAGCTTCATTTCAGTTTCATAAAATAGGCCTGAAAAACAAATTAAAAAACTTTTGTAACATAGAAACTTTACTCTTAAGTAGACAAATCAAGTTTATTAATATTTGTACAGTTGAAGTGATTCTGTTTTAAGTAGCACATATGTTAACCTAATTAGTTTGTAGATAAAGTATTTTTAATATTACTTGCTTTTTAAGTAACTAATGCAAGGCAGCATTTTCTCTGAATGCATGACCACGTTATCAACATATTATTGTCCTACGTATTTGAACACTATACAGTAAACATGATAAAAGGAAGACCTGAAGTTTTCAGTTTACTGTCTATCTTAAATGACACGAAAATTTGATACTGACGGGTATATACATACACATGATATCAAAGGTGTAGTATTGATAACTGATGTAACTACTAGGGTGTAATGGATCTGCATACAAAAATTGAAAAATTAAGTATTGGCTTAAGCCAAAAGTCAGGAAATAAGTTTATAACGTTCAGTTATATTCACTTTAGTATATTGATAAAACCGTTTTCAGTAAATGTAAAAAACTAAGATTTCTTTACAAATCTAGTTAATGAAGGTCTTAGAGAAGTTGACTATCAATTTATGGATTATGTTGTTATTTTCTTTACATTACTAATATTTGTGTGCATTTAAATAACTATGTATACGATAGAATAGAGATAAAACTTTTATTTGATCTATTTTGAAATACATATTTTTTTAGTACCTGTATTCTTGCCTCGTTTAACTTAGTACTTCTTGCCAGTTCTTCTCTACAATATATGTCAGGGTAGTGCGATTTAGCAAATGCTGACTCTAACTCAGCAAGTTGTTCCTGAAAAAAACATGTAATTAGATAACAATATGTATTATTATATAACTTCTAAACATAATGTAAATTGTAAATTAAGCTTAAAAAAAATCATTACTCATGCTTCTAATTAAGTAAAAAAATTAAATTTATAAGTAGCTCATACCATTCAAATCAATTATAAAGCGTTTAAGAGTTTTGAAATTAAAAAAACGATATTATAAAATTCAACCTATTGCTTCATATGTAAAAATACTACAAATATTTAATCTGAGTTTTTTAATCCTCTATTCTCAATTATTATTTCAAGCTGGATTTACAAGCTTTATGGTCTTTATTAATTGCTCCTGTAAGCGACGTATCCACTTGTTAACGTTTCTTTTGTAAGCTTCCATCAGTTAGGTAACATAATAATTTGTAATGGGTACAAGGGAAATTTTAATGCTGTATAATGTGTATTAATGTAGTAACTTGCGCACAACGAAAAGATTTACCATACAAAACAGTTACATTACGAATGCGAGCGTTCGTAAGTATTACAACTCACTTGTCACTGGTCAAACGATAGATCACGCTACGTGATAAGGCTTTGCAGTGTTTATATAGTTTGCACAATAAAAGTAGACGTAGTAAAGTAATGTCCTCCATTGAAACATGTAAACTTTCGTAGTAATAAAAGATATAATTTGTTAACGTATAGTACGTCTTCTTTCTTATTGACGTTATTACTGTCTGACTTTATAAAGAGACTGACTTTACATTTAAAAATGTTTGTTTGTATATATATATATATATATATATCCCTATATTATATAGTTGTGTTGACGAAAGTGAGTCTTAGCCCCCCCCCACTCCCCCACTTTCCCTCAGCTCCCACTCAATTCACATAGTTATTTGCTTGTTTTTACGTCATTTTTAATCAAATTATATTTAAATTACGGTCCCCCGCGCCCCCTTGCTCTTCCTCAGCTCCCCCTCAGCTCCTCCTCGCTCGCCCTCTACCTCCCCTAAAAAATACTTATTGATAGAATATTTTACCATCTGAAATGTTAAAAAATATATGCAATTCAATACCCAAGTCATATCTCGTTTTTCAAGTCACTGATCATAGGTCCCCCTCTGTCTATTCTCTCCCCCTCACTCACTATATGCCACTGAAGGACCATTATTTGTTTAAGTTGATTGAACTTTTTTATTTAGAATCTTTTTCTGGTCCATGTGTACTAGGGTGTCCCTTAATTACCAATATTTTTTTTTCACCGTGCCGCCCCCTTGATCTTTTTTTTGGACTACAAAATTAAGATCGCACTTGAAAAAATCAAGAAAAAAATTTTTTAAACCGTGCCGAAACTACAAAACGTATTTTTAATTCACGTACACATTATATACTTGATCCAATATATTTTAATGATCAACTATATTCGAAGTTAACCTGAAACGATTTACATATGACTTTTTTCTTATGTAAAATTTGACGCAGAATCTGTATCTTTACTTATTTTGAGCTAAAACTTACGTCTGATTATATAAAATGCACTTTTAAGTCAATTAAAGGCTGTTTTTTGATAACATTTTGCATAAAAGTTTCCTCTAAGCTCGCTTAGACTTTTTTAACTAAACAAAAATAGCAATCTTATGGTAAAATCTGGTGTAGTACCCGAATATTTACTTATTTAGCACCGGAATTTTGCATTCAGTAGCGTAGGAAACACTTTTATATAAATTAACTGCTGTTTTTTGGTGATTTTTACAATCAGAGTGCCCTCTTAGCTCTCATTAACTCTGCAACCGATGAAAAAAATTTAAAATCAAGATATATGTGTATTTTTTGTACTTTTTACTAATTGCGAAGGAAGACGATAAAAGAAAAATGGCTCAGCCTGAGTGACAAATCTCACCTAATAACTCCTATGATATCTCAAATAAAATTCCAGATGAGACCTCAGATTTTAGCGAGACTCGTTATCAGAGAATTACTCATCTGTTCTGCATGCGTATGTACGAATCATTCTATTATAAAACCATTCTATTACAACAATAACTTTTTTCAAATAATACAAAGTGTGTAGGTGCAGCCTTCCAAAATGATGCCGTTAATGCTAACCCAAAAAAATTTTACTAGGAGTTTTATACACGTAAAATTTCATGTGAAAAATTTTCAAGAAATGCACTCCTAAACTTTTTTTTTAGGAAGAGTTCCACAAGGAATTCCACGTTCTTCGTAAAAATCCATGGGGGTTTTTACATAAAAAATCGATGAAAAATTACATGTGGAATTTTAAAGCATGTTGGCAATCCAATCGATTAGCCAGACCCAGTCTGTTGGACAAAAAATTCCAAATAGAAAGTATTATGTTATAAGTAGATTTAATTAACAATTTGACAACATTGGATGTTACTATCCGTATGACAGCACCATACCTGGGGGCCTAAAGTTTTTTGTTTAACAGCACACATAACAATATTGCTCTTGTTGCTTTCAAACGCGCACAACCTTTCAACATGCGAATAAAATAAAAAATTCCAAAGTAGATTTTTGAAAAAAGAGATTAGAAAAAGTGACAATTGTTTACAACCACATAAAATACTATCAATACCATATAGAAGTACATATTTTCAACTTAAATATTGACACGTATAGAATTAAAATATATTTATTCAACGACGATACTAATAGACGCTGCCTGACGGTTTCGAACATAAATTAATGTCACTAGCATGGTGACAGTTTAGGTGTATGGTTGTTATGCGAGAAAAGAGATTTTCTATTGCATTTTTTATAATTTAATTTTATATACTATAGTTATAACGAGTGCTGAAAATTTATTTGTTGTACGATTATTAAGTACATAGTTGACATACAAATATAAAATTGTAGCATCAAATATGTTTTTTTACTGACAACCATACAACGAAACTGTCTTCATGTCAGTGAAATTAATTTATGTTCGAAACCGTCAGGTAGCGTTCATTAGTATCGTCGTTAAATAAATATATTTTAATTCTATACGTGTAGATATTTAATTTTAAAATATGTACTTCTGTATGGTATTGATAGTATTTTATGTGGTTGTCAATAATTGTAACTTTTTTTAATCTTTTTTTTTAAAAATCTCCTTTGGAATTTTTTATTTTATTCACATGTTGAAAAGTTGTGCGCATTAAAAAGCAATAAGAGCAATATTGTTATGTGTAGTGTTTAACAAAAAACTTTAGGCCCCCAGGTATGATGCTGTCATACGGATAGTAACATCTAATGTTGTCAAATTGTTAATTAAATCTACTGAAAACATAATACTTTTTATATGGAATTTTTTGTCTAACAGATTGGGTCTGGCTAATCGATTGGATTGCCAACATGCTTTAAAATTTCACATGTAATTTTTCATCGATTTTTTATGTAAAAACCTCCATGGATTTTTACAATGAACGTGGAATTTCTTGTGGAACTCTTCCTAAAAAAAAAGTTTAGGAGTGCATTTCTTGAAAATTTTTCACATGAAATTTTACGTGTATGAAACTCCTAGTCAAATTTTTTTGGGTTGGCATTAACGGCATCGTTTTGGAAGGCTGCACCTACACTCTTTGTATTATTTAAAAAAAGTTATTGTTGTAATAGAATGGTTTTATAATAGAATGATTCTTACATACGCATGCAGAACAGATGAGTAATTCTCTGTTAATGAGTCTTGCTAAAATCTGAGATCTCATCTGAAATCTTATTTGAGATCTCATAGTAGTTAGTAGGTGAGATTTGTCACTCAGGCTGAGCCTTTTTTCTTTTATCTTCTTTCTTCGTAATTAGTAAAAAGTACAAGAAATACATATATATCTTGATTTTAAATTTTTAGTTAATTGATATAAAAGTGTTTTCTACGCTACTGAATGCAAAATTCCGGTGCAAAATAAGTAAATATTCGAGTACTACACCAAATTTTTTTATAAGATTGCTATTTTTGTGTAGTTAAAAAAGTCTAAGCGAGCTTAGAGGAAACTTTTATGCAAAATATTATCAAAAAAAAGCCTTTTATTGACTTAAAAGTGCATTTAATATAATTAGATGTAAGTTTGGCTTAAAATAAGTAAAGATACAGATTCTGCGTCAAATTTTACATAAGAAAAAAGTCATATGTAAATCGTTTCAGGTTAACTTCGAATATAGTTGAGCATTAAAGTATATTGGATCAAGTATATAATGTGTACGTGAATTAAAAATACGTTTTGTTGTTTCGGCATGGTTTAAAAAATTTTTTTCTTGATTTTTTTAAGTGTGATCTTTATTTTTCAGCACAAAAAAGAGATCTAGGGGTGGTACGGTGAAAAAACAAATATTGGTAAATAAGGGACACCCTAATGTGTACTTTACCTATAAAAAATTCCTAATTAACTGAGGACTTTATTTTCAAAAAGACAGAACTCAGGAGCAGCTCTAATAAAATAGACAAGCACAACTAAGCTTTTGAAACAATAATTCATTCTGTTAATGCAATTTTGTGACATTTCGTATGTCTTTTTAATCCATCTGTTTTTTTAAAATCCTTTCTACATTTTTCACATCTTTTTTTTTTTATGGTTTTTATAAATTAACATTCGTCTATTTAAATGTGACAATATTAGAAGTTACATATCTAAGAATTACTGAAAAATTTTTTGCTAAACAATAGCATTAATTTCTTATTTATCATCGGATTCAATTGAAATAAAAATTTTTTTGGATTACATCTTGATAACGCATAGAATAACTGTCCGTGAGAGAATGAAGATTTTTTAATATACAATCCTAGGGAATCGAAACTCTATCCTTGTGATTTGTTGATAGTCATAGAAAATACTAATGCTAAGGAAAACTGATATCTGTATAAGACGAAAGGTAATGGTGACGAGGTGCCAGTATTCAGTGTTGTTCTAGGAATGTAAGCTTTGCTTTTTTTTTCTTCCATTATTATTTCTGCTTCTAGATTATACTTCAATAATTTTTTTATTTTCAATCTTGTGCCAATACAGAGATCGCCTAATATACTTAAATTTGTTATTAACATTACTATAGAATTTATTTTTCATTTTTATTCGTGTGGTGGAAGACCTTCCCTGATATTATTTAAAAGTTTTATTGGAAAATTAATATTTATATTATCATTTGTTTTATCAACTCTTTTGTAAGTCACGTATTCTGCTGTTGGGCACTCATTCTCAGTCTGCATTAATAATTACACGAGTTATGTTGTTATTTTGTCTACTCAATCTGTTAGTGGGGGGTTGGTGCGTTGAGCGCGCAGGGGGCGTCAGCCCCACTAGTGTATATAAATTACAGTAAGAACAATATTTGTGAAAGCTTGCGACCTCATTAGCTTTAGTTAAAAATAGGTGCAATAGTATGTTAATTCAAAATTCAAGTATATCAGACGGCTTAAGTAACGGCACACGATTGCGAATTACCTAATTGTTGAAGTATAACATAGTAGGAAAAAAAGGCGAAAAATATATATATAGTCACCTTTTTGTCAAATATTTTTATATTATTCCAATAAAGCTCATAATGTAGTTACATGTAGTTTGATGTGCATAAACAACAAAGTCCGATTTTTTGTTCCATTTGTATTCATTATGCATACTTGAGTTGCTCGCTTTGTCTTACCAACACATGTCGCCGGGCAGCTTTTACAGTAGAATAAGTAAAAAATGTTGGTCTTTAAAATAATTCGTTGTCCAAGTAAAATGCGCAGGCCCAGACATCACCACAAAAATTTACTATTCTTTTTAAAAATCAAATGAGTAGTTCTCGGAATTCTGGGTACTCATGACATCGAAAAAGCCTGAGATAAGATAAGAAGTTAAACCCATGGCCCCGTAAGTTGCTCCGACTAGGGGGCTAACACGCTAACCACTTAGCTATTAAAGATTTAATTGAGTTATATGTATAATGATACAATTTTAGGTATCACCTCATTTATTGAAAATATCACGCTTAATTTAGAATAGTATTGTGACATTGTATGTATTATTGACAGCTTCACCACCACTTTGAATGACGAAGGTTCGTAAAACTTCTTTTGTGACAGTAGATACACGTTCTATTTATTTTGTTTCAAAGATTTTTTATGTATATGCATTTACTCATCAACGTTATTATAAAATGCTTGTGAGTAACTCACATGATAATTGTAGATAACCTAACTTAGTAAATAATAATCCAACAAAGAAAACTGTCACTAAGCTACTCTTTAAAGAATAATGTTTTAACATTTAGTTGCTGTTCGAGTGATTATAGCTGTGAATACGGCATGTAAAAGTAAAAAAAGTTTTAAAAGTGTTTGCACTTTCTTTTTATCAGTGTCTGTGTCATCACTAACTTTTCGATCTAAAGCGTCAAAATACTTAACCTACTTCAAGCATTTTAGACTAGCTGCTGTACTCTCAGAAAAAATAGAATTTTGTGTATCTGGTGGCACATGTCTTCAAGGCAAGCAGTAGACCCAATGGATCCATGAAGCAGAACTCGAGAGACTCCACACGTTTGCTCTTGTTTAATGTGCACCTGGGTTGCACTCTTTTTTCCCTATTAAGTATGCTGTAAACGTGTAAAGGTTAAAAACAAGTGACCGAAGGTACGAACAATAGTATTTATTACATATATGCATCGGAGTAAGGCAGTTTCACTACTTCCTCGAGCGTTGATTAGCAAGCGTTCTTGGGCCCCGGAACCACTCCGGAGAAATGCTTACATGTTGTTAAATAGTAGTTTTTGTACCATGGATAAGAAGTTACAAAATCTTGCTTAAAGCGCATGGTTTTTGTATGTGTGTGCCTAACGTGCAAGCGTCTTTGTACCCTTCAGTCACTGTAAACTGAGGAGCGGAAAAAGACATAGTTGCTTTCTGATTGCAAAATACCTTTATCTTATACCCCCACGAAAAAAACGACTTTATTCTCTGATTTTAGCAAGCAGAGTGCAAAGTTTTTCTCAGGTAAAAAAATCGTAGGTACTGCTCATAAGGAAAGTATTTTGGTATTTTATGAACAATTGCTTCGCAGAGAAGGTCCAAATTATTTTTCCTAGTAAGTACTAACTGTGATTCTCACCTAAGCAACAGTATTGAATTTTTCTCCCTGAAATCGTAAAAAATGGTCGTATTTTCAGCAAAAAAAAGAGTAAAAACCGTATAAGGCCTTTGAGAACAAAGTACTGAATTATCTCTGAGTGTTAACCATCCTTACCTTCAGTTCAGTTGGCAACTTAAATCTGGAAGGGAATGTCGTACCCTCTTTTCTCAGTGTATAATATACTATTTTGCTCTTGGGCACAAAGTGATTAGTAGTGACAAGTGAGTATATAGGTACAAAGTACGACTCTGCATCCTTGAAAAAAAAACGTTTGCACCTTAAGCACATGTATACAGAAACGCCATGGTTTGAGTAAATTTTTTAAATTTTCCCCCATGGTATAAGAAATACTATTTATAATCTAGGGCACAAAGTATAACTGCTGCTTTTCACCTTGGGACACACTTTGTGCCCATAGTTGTAACAATACTTTATACTTTAACTTATACTTTCGGGCCAAAAGTACGTTTCTGCTTCAAACTAATTCACTGAATGCAAAGTAATAACGTTACAAAAAATGGCCTTGATACCTTAACTCTAGCTCTCACGGACGCAACGTATTTACAGCAAACGTTATTTACGTATGTAGCGTATGATGACGAGTACTAAAATGTATAGAAGGGCATGGCCATCAAAATGTGGGAATGAGTAAGAGCGTAAATGTTACTCATGGAAATGTCAGTTAGTTTTCCTGGCAATTAAGGAGAACACACGTGAGCACTACGATATAAGTTCTGCTGAGAGAAGCATGCTATAAGAATCCCTTCCACATAGCTATGTGTTATAGTTAATTTACTATTAAAATATTATTTAAATTAAAACAAGAACATTTTTATTCACTGAGTACGTGTTGCATGATTTACATTTAGTGACAAAAATGAAAAACGAGAATAAGTGGAAACAATATATAATTACAATTTAAACAGTAAGAATGCAAAGTGTGCCGAGCACAGCATGTAAAGTAAAAGTTGCAAAAGTAAGATTTATTATGCAAAATTAGTTGAAGATTGACTTATGGATTTATCACGTTTGAAAATTAAAGAAGTTAATAAGGAAGAACTACTCAATATATTAAGTAAATTTTCAACAAATGATGCGTTTGAATGTCTTATGCTCGATAATTTGAGAAAAATAGCTGCAATATAATTGAAATTACAAGCTTAAAAACAGTTTCAAGTAAACCAAGGGATAGCAAACAAGCAAACATTGAGATAAATGATTGCTGAAAACCACTGAAGAAGACGCTACAGATAGGACAAAAACACTCAATTTCCAAGTAACAGCAGAGCCTGTCGATACAACGTCTTTTTCAACAGATTCTGAATCTCAGAAAAATAAAAGTACATGGAAAAAATGTGTGGAGTACATGGAACTATTATTCATCGCTAATAAAAGTACACATGCGAATATGCAGGTCACTACACTACTTACAAAGTTTGGTGTAGAAACATGCAAATTGATATGAAAGTTGTGCTCACCTGCAAAACTAAAAGACAAAAAATTTGACGAAATCGTAAAGTTAGTTATCGATCACTTTACAGCTAAAAAAAGCACGGCTATGGAAAGATTTCAGTTTCGTCAAGCTAAACAAAATCAAGGCGAATCGATATCGGACTTCGTGGCAAGATTAAAAGAATTATCGCTAAATTGTTAATTCACAGATTTAGATAGAGCATTATGTGATTAATTGGTATTTGACGTATCAGATCACAATACAAAAGTTTTACTATTGTGTAAAAAAAACCTGTCCTTTAAGAAAAAGGTTAAAATAGCAACTACAAAAGAAGCAGCAGTTAAAAACGTGTTAAATACAAATATGTGCTCTTTAAACTCAACGATTTAATATGTGGGACATCAAACAAGGTCTCCAAACAACGACAAGCAGGGAAACGACACAATGGCAGTAAACCATTACATTTAATAAATGACGGTAACAATAGGATTAGCGATACGAGAAAATCTCGTGCAAATGTGGTTACGTGTACTTTAACTAAAGTTTGCTTGTATTGTGGTAAGATCAATCATAAAACAAAAGATTGTAGATTTTGAAACAAAACCTGTAATTTTTGTGAAAATTTTGGATATTTGAAAGCCGCTTGCACTAAAAAACACAGAAAAAAATATTTATTTAAAAATATCGCAAATCAAAGTACAGAGCGAGAAAATTATAATCTCTTTCGTAACGAACGATTAGATTTAGTTGAGTAAGAGAACATTTCTGATAGTAATTTTTGTTCAGTTATTCAAGTACATAATATTAAACATAACGAGAATATAGATGCAAAACTACAATTTATTACCAAATTCATTTACGATATATCAATTAAAATGGTGCTAGATATCGGAACATTCACATCAGCTATGTCTAGTTTCTACAGATTAAAATTTTTCTAAAATGGTGAACTGTGATCTTCTTGTAACATATTTCGGAGACGTCCCATTGAATTCAATAGGTAAATTAGCAGTTAAAGTTTAATTTAAAAATGAGAAAAAAAATTATAGAATTTAACATACTTAAATGTACAGTCCTGGTGTTATTATTTAGGCAATAACGAAAAGCTTTCAATCTGTGGCTTATAAAAATCCAATCAAGTACACAAATACACAAAGTTCTGAAAATCAGAAGCAATGCAGTCTGACAAAAAATGCTTTGACTGTTCCCAATATTATTGCCTGATATGCAAGATTGTAACAAAAGTAGAAAGATGCACTTACAGTTTAAAGACAATGTTTAGCATATTTCAATGAAATCTCATCATGCGCCCTTTGCCTGAGTACCAAAAATATTGAACGAAATACAAAAAATAACTCATTAATTTAAAATACATTTTTTTGTAACAAATAGGCAACAGGAACTATTTCTGTTTAAAAAATAAAGTTGATGAAGTAATAATTCGCAGAAATTGAAAATTAATAATGAATCAAGTTAGTCATCAAACGTCCTCAAATACCTTTAAAAGAGAAACAATATTTAATACGTTGCTGGAAATGAATATTCTGAAATTAATCTTAAACACACTTTTATAAAATTTGAGTTAAATAACGTATCTAAGGACGCATTAACTGTAATTACGTACGAAGATTCATACTAGCATACAGAACTGAGTGAGAGTTTGCCATCAAGTCAAGGCTATTATCTGAATATTTTAGAGAATGTTTTAACAGACATTGACCATACTGAAACTCATACATATGTTATTCACATAATAAGTAAAATGGACTAAAAACACATCAAAACTTTTACAGAAACTTTTTTAAAATTAGAAAATACAGCTTTTTATGTAAATAAAAATAAATGTGATTTTTTAAAAAATCTATTAAAATTCTAGACTTAACAATTGATAAAAATGGTCTTAGCTTGAGTTATTTTAGAATCAAAGCAGTTGCGGAAGCTTCATTTCCTTAGAATTACTAAGAATTAGAGGTGTCCTTAGTCATAATAAGTTTTTATGAAAGATTCTTGAAAAATAGGGAAAATTATGAATGTCCATCATATATGTCATGCAAACAAGAAACGTGGGATTGAAGGTTATCAAAAATATTTTGATTGGGTACAAAAACCAATTACATCTTATAATACATTTATCTTATTAAATACTAATGTACATCTTGTATTAACGTGTGGATCAGCAATTCTTTCACATGGATTCGAAGATGGCACGATATATGTATATATGTATATATGACAACCACATTATTTTCAAAATAGATGACGAGCCCTTAAAGTTTATTTTCTGAAAACGTTACATAGCAAGCTGCAGTGATGAATGCGTTTCTCTCAGGCTATTTGTACATAATTAAAGTTGTCAAATCTAAAGTAAATAGTAACTTTGATGTATTATCATGTTTACTAATAAATTATAACACAGTAGTATTTTTGAACAAACTTTCGAACAGAAGTCATACTCAGAACAAAATCTTTTCATCGAACTTATCTATGGTAGCTGAAGCCACTGAAGCCAACTCGATATGAAAATATTGTTTCTTTAACTAGAACTAGAGGTCCAGAAAAAAAACAGCAGCGATGGTGACAACAACTGAAAGCGGAAGCTCGTTTTTAGTAGTTACTTTAAAGCTGGATGACTAACTGCGAATAGTAAGGGTTCCAATAATTTTTTCGGATTTTGTCCACGGGGAACGTGGTGCAAAAGAGTTAGAGGGAGAGAGACGGGGGGGAGCAGAAGGCACTTAAAAAATTTTTGAGGAGGTGTATAAAGTGTTAAAAAATAAATAGGTAGATAGGTACAGAGAGAGAGAGAGAGAGAGAGAAAGAGAGAACGAGACAGTAAGTGAGAGAGTAATGGAGAAACGGCCAGTACAGTACAGTAGAGTAGCGTAAAGGATGTATGTAAAGAATAGAGTGTGAATGCGTGAATTAATGTAGAAGACGAAGACCAAAACACAATACAGCAAAAAGCCTCTCCTGGTCCAGGATGATTAGAACAAAGTATGTGTGAGCTCCTGGCTTGTGTGGTGTGAGGTGGGGTTACTGCAACGCCATCTAAGTTATATAATGTCTAGTCAAGTGTATGAAGTATAGCGTACATCGTATCATGTACAAAAATACTGTGTAATAGGTGATAAGAGATTCAATAAAAACATAGTGAAAGAGATCTACTGAAGCAAAGTAATAAGTTCTTCTCACACAAAAACTCCTGCACGAACCTTTTTTTCAGGAGAATAATCCAGAGTTATAAAGGGATAAAAAGGTAACGTACGATATTTGATAAGGTTGCGTTGCAATGTAAATTGCAATGTTGAGTATCACGATGCTTACTCTTATATTCAGGGCCAGAAACAATGTAACATAGCGTGCCTACAGTAAAAAAATTGTAAGTTTTTCCTTTCTTAAGAAAAAAATAAATAAGGGTTCGATCTAAACTTACTTTAACTGTGATCTTTGTGCATTTGAGTTTGTACTTTATGGCTTAGAGACGTAATTTACTATTTCTGCCTGTGAATAAGCCCATGGTAATAAAAGAATGGTTTCCATAGGAACTGTCATAGGGTAAAAAATGACTGTAGACTATTAAAGATCATAATACTTTTGATTGTCTGTCAATAAAATTAGATAAAATATTAATTTTAAGTTATTTGATTCAAATGTATTAATGGCTTTGGCTTAAGACTTAAGTGATTAGGTTCGACTAGCATTACTTGATTAATAAATTGACAGTTTTAAATGTCTAAGAGTTTTTACGTCAAAAATAATTATTTCAAATGAATATTATAAGCTAATATTGCGCAATAATAATAATGTGCATTAAATTTAAGCCTTAAAAACCTAACCTTACATCATAGCAAGCACTAGCTAATCAAAAGTGGCAGTGGATGGCTGTAGCCAGCAGCAGTTAAGTCCATAGAATATTGATAGGCTATTATATTTAAAAACTGTACATGAGAGTGTGGGTAGTTACTGTCATCTGTGATTAGCTGCAACTAGCTGTAGCCAGCAGTCGCAAGTGGCATGCAGCTCCTACTATTCACAGTAAATATCTCCTAGCTGCGTATAGTTATCTATTTTTTCAACCCACATAGAAGGCAAATACATAGATTGTGTACTCACCAAATACGAGCTAACAAAATGCTGAATATTGTTATTACATCGTATGAGTTTTAATAAGTATGAAATCTGAGGTGTGTTGACATTTTTTTTTTTTTGTATTTTTTTTTTTTTTGTATACATAGAGCTTTGAATAATGACATACAATTGTATGACATAATGTGATCAAACGTATTCATGGAAACTCAGGTAGTAAAAAAATAATAATAAAAACTGTGGTAGACATCGTTAGTAGCCCTCCAAAATCGCAAAGATCAGAACCCTCCGATACCTTGTTTTAAGGAAAAACAATGACAATCGATTGATATAGCAATCATTTGTTCCGCATTTTTTTTCTCTAAGAACCGTGTGTCTTCAACCTATTCCTGCATATTTATTGCTACTAAAAGATAACTACTGAATACTAAAGATTACTATGATATACAACTATATATTTTGTAAGATAAGTTTTAATGTACAAAGTCTTACAATTTGCTTCTTTTAACTAGTGGTTTTTTTAATACGCTTACGAAGAAATAACGCAAAGAAACCAACTTTGCTTAAAAAAAAATTGAAAAACAATTTTATTAGTTTTTTATAAACAATTACTCTAAAATAAAGTTCTAACTCAATGATACTTAAAAAAGCTGTAGCATGATAAAAAAACTAATATATTGTAATGTCGGTGGACTAAAATTACAATAATTTTCTTCTCCCACACATTCCCTAGCAATGATCTTGTGAAGGCACTCGTGCAAAGACAAACGTGCATCCGAAAAGAGGTGAATCACCTGCAAGTTACTGAGACCTGCAATACAATGATGATTTATGTACATGCACGCTGGCCTATGCTGACCGGAAATGCAAAATAAAATATTTTTTTACGACCATAGGTACAAAAGTTTAACTGAGAACAGTTAAACTGAAATATTAAATGCAGATATAATTTTAGATTAACATAAAACATCAGGATAGTTTAGAATGAACACATAGAAATTAGCGAAAATATTATTACAAGCCGGAATCGTCACAAACAACCAGCACATACTACACCAAACACTGTAACATTATAAACATTGAAACTATCGGTAAAAAAAATTGTATGAACTTGTGACAAGCAAAGCACTAGTATTCTAACAACTGCCATTCTTATTATCATTATTACGATTCTTATTATTACTATTAAAATTTTCATTATCATGATAATTCTTATTACTATTATTATAAATACCACCACAAATATTCTAATTATGAGTTACTACGGCCATAGCCATCGTTTTGGCGCTTAAGTG
Organism: Copidosoma floridanum; assembly: GCF_036245765.1. Lineage (NCBI taxonomy): Eukaryota > Metazoa > Arthropoda > Insecta > Hymenoptera > Encyrtidae > Copidosoma > Copidosoma floridanum. The sequence goes on from NW_028321885.1 coordinate 13,640,527, forward strand.
GTAGTAAGTAATAAATCACCAACCGTTTGTTCAGCCGAGCATCAACCGAATTGTTAAGTGTTTTGTACCGCTCTTTTTGCAACGAGTTAAGCTGAACAAACGACCGATGTTAAGTATTAGTAAATATTAATAATATTCTGCCATAATGTTAAGGTTGCATTATATTGAAATTCTGTCAATTTCGTTGTAAAAAAAAAGGAAGGGCATGAGCAAGTGAATCTCCTTCCCTTCTCTTAGCGCAAAGAGGAGAGTAAACGGGATGTGGAAAGTGCCAATTTCTGAGTAGCTAAACTAGAGCAGTTCTAGCCAATGGGATTTTCGGCTATTGTCATTTTTGCAAGATTTTCCCCCGGCAAGCTCTCCTGCGTTGTTATCGAACCAGCGCGTCACCGAGGTCCACTACTCCTTATAAAAAGGGCGGGAGGCCCCGGAAAAGCAGTTAATTTTTGTTTTTCACCCTCGAACAGTCGACTAAATAGTTAAATGTCTGCCTCTGCTATCACTCAGTCCTCCACGAGCGCGTAGAAAAATCCTCTTTACTGACCTTGGCTCGTACTGGTTCGTTGTGTCCTCCAGTTATATTTAAATAAAAGTAAGTGTAAAGGTCATAATTTTCTAGTACTCTTTCTTTTCCGTTTGTAATCTTTTTCGGCCAAGTCCATATTTAAAGTTGTTTACGCATGCACCAATATTCGCCACGATATTGGTAACGAAGGATCCTTGAAAACTATTTAAAGTTGTTTACGCGTGCACCAATATCTGCCACGGTATTGGTACTCGTGGACCCTTGAAAATTGATGTTATTTTTCGTGCACGCGACTATCCGCCAAGGTAGTGGTATTATCGGTGCAAGAACTAACAGAATTAAAGTGAAAGTCGGTACTCGCAACGGTATTAATACATCCGAGTCCGGTCGCGAGAAACAAAGCCTTTTCCCGTAACAGTGCTGTCATCGTCAAGATTACAGAAGAGATACCCTTTAGTACGACGCTCTAGATAAAACCGACTAACTTCAGGCGCACAGTGCGCAAGTTAAGTGCATCGGGATATTTCTTGCATACTGATCGCTTCAAGTTGTGTTAAAACAGTGGTAGCCCCTTTGCAAATATCGCGTTGTTAGATAGAACTGTCCCTTTAGCCAGCGTGTGTCCCAAGTTATAAAGCGAAAGCTTAAACTCAAATAGTAGGTTGCACTGACGTAACAGTTTAATGTCATTTGCTCATTTTAAATAATAGTGTTATAACTTGTGCGGTTTTTTTAAATTTGTAAATTTCTTTTTTTTCAAAAAATATACTTTCTGTCAATTAACAATTTTTTCTCAAAAAAAATTTTTGCCCACACAACCGAGTAACCTGAAATGAATGCCTTAAATCAACATTACATTTTTTAATTGTAATTGTATTTTTAAAGGTAAATAAATGTATTAATGGCTTGGACAGGTATTGCAACTTTTTAATTTTTAAAAAAAGTGACCAATAGTATTCGCTTTAGAAACAAGCCAATTAAATAATTTTCAACTATTTTACCATGCAAATTCAATTTTTTTTTATCAAAAATTATAGTTAAAGATAATATTGGGATAAAAGTTATTAAACCAACAATGACTGTTAGTACAAAAAATGCCTCTTTATTATTTCTTATTTCATACGGAAAACATTATTTTACTTTTTACAATAGTCTATGACTATTTACAAATCTTAAGTTGGTGACAAATTATGAATTCTAGTTGAGAAGACCACCATATTTTGATAAAAATGTGAAAGGAGTTTTGGTCTTTACGTCGTCAATAGGTATAGTGGCAATGGCTACTATTTGAGTATTTTACAACTTATTCATTGGTTTTCAACTGAGTGTGATATTATTATATGATATTCTCATGGACCTTTCATTACACACTCAACAAACTTATTACAAACTGAACAAAATAATCGACGTTCTTTAATGATAACTTAATAATGGTTTAAAAATTTGCTAATAAATTCTATACAAAATGGTATTAAAACAGATTTTGATACTAAAATTAATTTAATTTTAATTTTATATTAATACACAAAAAAATGTATCTAGTTCATGAACTAGTGCCACTTGGAATGTATTTTTTTATTATTAAAAAAAATCAAAACACATGATTTGTTTTTTGTGGCTCCTGTATTTTAAAAGAATAAATTTTTTTACGGTAAATAAACAATTAGAACAAAGAAAATTATTCCTTTGATTAACGAAAGATCACGATTTCCTTAGTATCCGTTGAAATTATTAGTAAGGTACTTTATGTTACTATTTTAAATTTTACTGTCTTGTACATTCTCTGATATTGGGGACCATGCAAAAAAATGTCTTAACTGATAAGAAAGCGTAACAGTACTAGCTTTTTGGAACATATCATAAACCTTTGGCAATTGCAGTATCTTGAAATGTTTTGTATCTTGTATCTTAATATATTTTTAAATTGTTACATAGAGTTGCTTTGTTTTTTTATTTAATATTAATTCTGAAAAAAATCTCTCATTATCTTTGGTAATACTGTATCTAATCAACCTATTGCAGTATATCTTATTTTTCTTGTTCTTTAAAATTTTTATCTGGCTACTAAGAATATCATATTCTAAGACATTAATATACTTTACAAATTTTACAAAATAATCAATTTTATTCAACGTAAACTAAGCTGCAAGCTGCGTCTACCATTCCGTTTTTATACATCAATTCTATTTTCTTCGAAAATTAATTTCTGTTTGTTCTTGAGATCCACAGACAGATTTACAACTTTGTGACTCCTACTACAAATTAAATATTCCTGTAACCTTCATGCTGCTTCCATGAGACTTAAATATCTAGCATCAACATAGTTTTCAGTTTTGTCTAGAATTTCATTATTTAAATAACCTTATCCTCTACATTCAATAAATGCTTTATCACCACTTTTATAAATGCAGTCGTAAATATATATTTTATGCTTTGAATAGATGTACTTTATTCAACATTTTTAAGGCATCTTTCTTCTATTAAGAAAAATTTATCATACAGTACCACTATCCATGATTATTTGAGTTTTTATTTTTTCAAATACATTCAGAACAATCGTAAATGGACCTAAGAAGCTAATTATTTATTTTACTTACGTATTTAAATTTTGAGTAGTAAATAAAATACAATTTTTTATCCTATGAGTAATATGTCTTTACATTCTGAAGTTACATTTTTTTTCAAGTGTCTAACACTCATTGCACTATATTACTCTGAAAACAGCATGTTTCTCTAGGTGACAGGTGGACTAGGTATTTCCATGAATGTACCAGTTCTGAGGCGCTGCAGCAGTCAGAGAATGTGCCTGCAAGTAGTTAGAACATAATAAAATAGCTCACATGGACACAAATGCTGAGGAGAAAACCTTATTTAACTTAAGGTTTTAACATAAGGTTAGAGCTAACTGGCAAGCAGACAAAGAAGAGCTTCGTTTTTACAGAGCTTGAACTGAACATAAAAATATGGTGGAATCAGCAACGATGACGTACACAAAAACATGATGCCGATAAAAGGAGGTTTAAAAGTATCGTAGAAACTACTGTGTGAATTTAATGACAGCTGTGAAGGGACAAGGAAGAAGATAAAAATTTTTAAGAAAAAGCTTAAATGATAATCCGACAAAAAAGACGTACAAGTCAGAAAAAAAGGAGAGAACTACACGTTGTCAATGGGCAAGCGGAATAAGAGCCTAGAAGCTTTAAAGAAGACCTTTTATCCCTCTTCTAAAAAAGAAAAAGAGATTTAGAAGAATTAATAGATCACACCAAAAAAAGCAACTAATGGCAGTGACAGCAGCATCTTTACCTCACAGTAAGAAGAGTTAGAGGCAGAAGGATACTTGTCAGCAGTATTTCTCATATGTTTACTAAATATTGAGCCAAAAAAGTTAAACAAACAATGGTCAAACCTATTTGCCCCCAACTTAAAGTTTAATTGTGAAAGCGGGTTCAAGGATTCAAGGTGATAAAATATGAAATAAATACAAAGAATTTTTTACGAAGAATTTGCTTAATAATAAAGATAGTTTAGCTCTTTTTCATATTTACTAAATTATAGAATCAGAAGATAAATCATGTGCATACCTTAATTCACCTACACAAAAAAGAATAAAGAGTAAAAAGAAGAATATATAGATGATGAAATACGTTTCATTAAAGGAATGTTCAACTCGATGTATAAAAGTTTGAACGACTAAAAAAATATATTTCATATTATTTGTGAACAAAAAAATAGCATTACCTTTATAGACAGCCCTGGAGGGTCAGAAAAAACTTATATACGAAAAACGCTAATTAATTTTTTTACTTCTCAAAATAAAAAAAATTATTTTAATGGCATGGACTGGCGTAGCATCAACTTTGCTTTCAAAGGGGAGGCCCAGTCATAGAACTTCTAGACTTCGTTTGGTTCTTAATAATATAGAGAATGCATTTTAAGAATTCAAATCAGATTTAAAAAAATTAAAAGAAGTTGATTTAATTTTTTGGGATAAGGCTTTAATGATTTCAAAAAAAGCATTGGAAGACAGAACGTTAAAAGATTTCTGTAATACTGAAAAATGTTTTGGGAATAAATTAATTATTTTGGGAGATGATTTTCGCCAGATCCTTCCGGTGATAAAAAACGGTAATAGAAAAATTATACTTGAACAAACTATTAAATCCTCATTTTTAGGAAATTCATTCCAAATTTTAAAATTAGAAATCAACATTTGCTCTAACGGTAAGGGATTTTTAAAATTATTATTAAAAATTAGGAAAGAGGAAATAAAAACTTTTAACATTCCTAAAATTTGGATCTCAAATGATGAATGTTCTCAAATATTTTCTAGCATCTAAAATTGTTCGATGAATATTATTATACTTACATCGCATAACGAGAACACCTCTTATTTGAATGATAAAATCCTTAAAAAATTAACTGGCTGAATTAAAACTTACTATAGTATAGATAACGTAACTTATAAGGTGGTTGATAAATTAGACGATAATATTTATTTAAATTTTTCTGTGCAAATGTTGAACAATATTCGTAAAGGATTACCACCTCATAAACTAAATCTAAAAATTGGCACACTAGTGATGTTACTAAGAAATTTAAGTATATCAGATGGACTGTGTCATGGAACACATTTACGAATCGCAAAATTATAACAGTATATTATAGAAGGAGAAATCATAGCTGGAGAAAAAATTGGAAATAGAGTTTTTATTCTTAAAATAGCTTTAGACACAGGAAACTCCTTAACGTTACCGTTTATTATGTATCGTAAACAATTTCAAATCGTTATGGCGTTTGCTATGAAAATAAACAAATCCCTAGGTAAAAGTTTCGATAACGTAGGTTTGTATTTAAAAAAACCCTTGTTTTCTCAAGGTCAATTATATGTGGCTTTATCAATATGCAAAGATAAAAATTATTTATTTATTTAAATAGAAAGGCAAAAAAATTCAGAAATAGAAAATATTGTTTGGAAAGAGATTTTTATATAATTTATTGACTTTACTTTATGATTTTTATAGATAAATCGGCAATCTTTATGGTAATAAATTGAAAGTCTTTTATTACCATTTCATCATTCAACAAGTGTACATGACATGATGTAGGAAAATGGTGTGAGGGGGCCAGTGGGGGTCGGTGGATGGACAGGTAAAATTGTGTGGGGGGGCTGTGGGGGGCTGTAACGGGCCTGTGGAGGGTCTGTGGGGGGTCTAAGGAAAATGTGTGAAAATGTCAAATGAGTGATAAAAACTCTCGAATTTCAGCTTACTTGTGGGGGGGCCGTGGGGGGCCAGGGGGGCTGTGAAGGGGCTGAGAGGGGATATGTGGAACGACCCATCCAAATAACTGTATATTATAGGGATATATATATATATATATTCATATACATTTATGTTCACTATATTTCTTATAGTGGAGCCAGTCTAGTAATTTTTATTATTTTTTTCACATTATTAATATAAGTCATTAAAATCACTAAATAGTCTTTTTTGAACTTAAACTTTTTTACCATTACTTTGTTCAATCACAATAAAATCCTTATGCCTTGCATAAGTCAACTCAGACTATCGCATACATTTAAATTTCTTAACATGGCTTTCTGTCTTGAAATAAAGTAATATACTTAGTTTTGTTATTTGTAGCTGTTATATTACCTTTCTTAAAATTAAGGATTTTTGCTTGTTTTGCTTTCCACTTAATACAATAAAACTCTCTTATTATATTATTAAGACTTCAGAGTATTTAAAATAGAGTAAGTAACAGAAATTTTTATTTTACTTCTTGCAAGGGCACATTTTTTCTCAATTATTCTATAACTGCAACTATTCAATTCTGAATTCTTATCTTCTATAATGCTTTCTCTAAGTTATCACTTTGAGATAATAATTGATAAATTTTTAATTTGTTTTTAATGCAAATCTTTTATTCATTACAAACAGCTGGGTCACTTTTTTTTGAATCTACATGGAAGTTGAACAAATTTTACGATTTGCTACTATAATTTGGTAGACTCCAAGTGTTACAACACCAGAATAAGAGAGCCATTGTCTTTTTATAAGAACATATTATCGAAAATTTAGGCACAATTCTACTCTTTATTTCGTGACTGTCAGTCTATTTCGTACTCTTAACTTTATTCTTGGTAGAATTAATTTGTTTATCGTTCCATTTATCATTCTATAATGTCCTTGTTTTTTTTTTGTAAATAAAAGAAAGAACAAAGTATAGTATAGTTAAAATTATTGTCCTTATCTGGTAACACTATGAAACAAAGTAGCAGCTCCACTTCTATATTATTAATCTCTATACTAAAACATTTGATGTTTTGATTTCAAATAACGTTCAATGGTAATACTGTCAAATTTTGTATTTAATAAAAAAACATAACGACCTTTCTGCCGTTCGGACGATTTCCCGGCCCTCATCAGGTACAAATATCTATAAGTAATAAAAAATTCTTTACAATACAATACTTGGTAAATACAATATACACAAATTAAGGTGTCTCCTCACTAAATCAAAACACTGGAGTATTAAATTATATTTTAAAGGATGATTCTTAAAGGTGCAAGAAGTCTTTTCCCAAAATTTTAGACCTCGTCACCACCAAAATTGTTGAAAAAAACTAACTGAAAAATAGACTCTGTAACATAGCCTCTCATGGAGGGTCGTCAAATTGGTGGCGCAGGTTGTATGATATCTCAGCAAAGATACTGTAGTTCTTAATAGAAAACTATGTAGCAGATAGAAAAAATCAGAATCTTCCCAACGACATTCAGGTACTTGGACATTACCATGGGTTTTATAGGATATTTTGTGAAAATAGTAGATAACTGTGCAAGTCACGGAACAGATGGAAAGTGTGGGGCGTCTGCTACACCGAAGAGCGGTAGCCCGCGTAGTTTGAATTGGTTAGAAAGTTGTACGTAAAATAAATAGGAGTTGTGGGGAATCGTAATTATAATAAAAATAAATGAGACGCTAAACTAAGAAAATAATTTAATGCAGGGCTCACTCATGTACTTTTTTGACTAATAGATAAAATTAATAGAATATATCACGATAAAGTTAGGACACGGTTGTATTTACTCGTCACTAATAAATAACTTGTAGATTTTTTCTAAAGTTTTTTTGTCTTTGGTCACTCGTGGCTTATTATTAACATTTTCAGAGCGTAAAATGTGGAGACCCTCTGTACCGTTTGTGCTGAATGCTTCTTGTAAAACGGTATTAGTAATACCAGTTTCTGCCATTTTGTTTATTATTCTTGAAAACAAGTTGTCTTTGCACTGTAATAAAGTACCTTTATTCTGTACTTTAAGTACTTGTCTTTTTTGTTAGGTACTTATCGTCAGCTTATTATTATTTACATACAAGGGTTAAGTTGTCAGATTTGTATACATACGTCTGCTCGGGTCACTGTATTGTACATTGTTATATGTCAACGGTGTAGATGTGACTAAACTTTTTTTGAAGGGACCATTGGCATTATGCCTCTACTACGTGATCTCAGTATATGTATGACTAATGTAGAGGAAAAATAACACAGGTCTTATGGGAGGAATCTTGTTTTTATTTTTTTTTTCGCACTTAAAAAGATATTGAGCTTAAAAAGGTTATTAATTCCATGTTACTGACATAATGAGAGTTACGTAGTTATTTTTTTTCTTTGGTGAATTCGTTATGAAGGTTGAAACAGCGTTTTGAACGTATACGGAGTGCCATTTAACCCTACTGCTGCTGATGCTCAGAGATAAACAAACAGCTCAAAGTCAGTAACATGGAATTAGCAACCTTTTTAAGCTCAATATCTTTTTAAGTACGAAAAAAAATAAAAACAAGATTCCTCCCATAAGATCTATGTTATTTTCCCTCTACATTAGTCATATATATACTGAGGTCACGTGGTAGAGGCATAATGCCAATAGGTACCTATCTATTTTTAGTCAAGAACCTCCACAGCCAATGAAAAGCTGTGTTGCAGTATGCTTACTCTTCTTGTAGGATTTATAGTGAGGAGCCACCTTAAGTGAAGTGTAAAACATAAATCTGACTCTTACAAATAGGATATAAAATTGTAATGTAGTCAGAGTTTCAAGCTTAGTTGCTTTTATACCTTGCATATACACAAATGACATAGTATAAGCACGTAATACAATGAAATAAGAATTGCAAGCAGTTCCTTGTGAGACGCACATAAACAGTTCTTCTGTATCTTGTAGTCTATTGATATTATGATTGAAGTAATGTATATTGAACATTTTAAAAAAAAGGCCTATTTTGTAAGTTTGTTCTGTGTCTAAAATTTTTATTTTACGAAAATTAAAGTTATGTGTAACTTTTATGCTATGTTGTGATGGTACAGATGTATACTTTTTTTCTCTTTGGCTCTTTTATGTTCTGATATTTCTAATTTTAAGTAACTACATCTAGACGAATAAGAGTCTTACTAGGTGAAACGATGATATGTTTTAATTCATTTTTTAATTCATTACTTCTTTTTACGTGGGATTTGACCAGCAAAATATTCTCAATCAAAAAAATCAGAGAGAAATTTAGAAAAACTATGAGTTGGTGAATTCAGTCTCGAGACAATGAAACGGATCAAAAAGTCTTTTTTGTGTTTTTTTATTAGTCCGTAGCATAGAGACAAGTTTTTTTCATGAATATTATTATTAAACTTATTTAATTTAAAAAAAAAAACCGTTTAAATTCTACTTGCTTACGAAACTTTGTGTATTTTTAACTAATTGCTCTAACGGATTTTTTTTAGCTGTAAATAATTCTAATCATCACTCAATAATTCTTTTACCTTTATAATAGTAGTGATGTTACCCTTCTTTGCTTTAGTAATTAAAATGTGCTTATTATTTTTAAGGAATACTCGTGTTAGCTTTAAATTGTCTTGAAAAATTTCATCATTTAAGAAACGACGAGTAGGTACATTATGTCTATTGTTACCAATAATGTTAGATAGTTATTTTCTAACTGTCTCAAATCCTTCAGAGTTTTTTAATGAATGCTTAATATTCTTAAAAAGATAAAAATAATCACATTTATTTATATTAGAAGCAACATTAAAATTATCGCCAAACTCTAATATGCTTGAGACACAATCTGGTAGAGGTGTGTTAGAAAGGTCACAAAGCCAGTTATCTTTCATTTCACTTATGCCTTTATTGTTGACTAATGCAGGGCACTGAACCGGGCCAGAGTCACTGATACTCCTAGCTGGAAGTGTATTGTATACACATGTGCGCTCGGATTCCTTATGTGAAAAAAGGGCATCCTATCTAACTTATAACAATATTCGCGAAAAATGCTATTTAATTTTAATTTTTTGTTATTAATAAATTAATTTATCTCATAAAATTTACAGTCGGGACTTTAAATTTTATTTTATTTGAAAAAAAATTAGTTTTTGTGCAAGAGCTTAAAGTTTTATTATTCAAAAACAATTTATGTAACTTAGATATGGCTTATTCATGTTTTATGTTCGATCAGAAACTACTTGTGTGATATGTCTTAGAGAAACATCTTAAGTTTTACATTTAATAGAAATTTGCGCTCTAATTCACTGCTTTTTAATTCTTCCTAAACACATTTAAGCTTCAAAAAATTGAAACTTACATTTCTACCAAAGCATGCACGTATGCAGTCAAGCATCCTCAAAAGCGATTCAAACTTTCTACTGGTAAGGGTGGTTAGTAGTTGTTGCAATCTGGTGTTCTCCATAGTAGCGCAGTGTGGACGCAGATGTGATTATAAAAGACGCACAGCTTCCACCAGCGTCCCCAAATCATAAAATAAGACGTCTAATGACAGTTAGTGAATAACTTAAAACAACGTCCAATGGAGGTACTGTCAAATTTTGTATTTATTAAAAAACAAAGTGACGTACTGGCCATTTGGACAATGTGCCAGTCCTTATCAGGTACAATAATCTGAGTAATAAAAAAAATTCTTCACGATACAAATTTCGATAAATACAATGAACGCAAATTAAGTAAAGTACATAACATACCTCTGACTCTTCCGAAAGGGATGTAAAATCGTAATATAGTCAGAGATCCAAATTTAGTTACTTTTGTACCTTGCACATACAAAAATGACATAGTATACGCACGTTATACAATTAAATAAGAATCAGAAGCAGTTCCTTGTGAGTTGCACATAAATAGTTCATGTTTTCCTAATACTATAAATAGAAGGGGTCCTTAAATCATGTACATCAACTTAATACTCTTTTTCCTTAATAAACTTCACGAGAGACTTATAACAATTTTTTAATTTCCCTATATTCTGTTGTCTAGTAATATTATTATTTAAGTAATGTATATTTAAAATATCGGAAAAAAGGCACTTTTTGTAATTTTGTTCTGTGTCTAAAATTTAGACTTATGAGTCAATTTTATGCTACGTTTTCATAGTATGGATGTATCTTTTTTTTTTCTACGTCTCTTTTATCTTCTGCTATTCTTAATTCTTTAGCTCTCGATGTTTGACTAAAATAACAGCAGTTACAATTGGCACATAGTATGTGGTAAACGACATTATTTTTATTAAGAGGCTTGGTTACATTTTTTCTAAGTTTAAGATCGAATTCAATTTATTGTTTAAACTGTATACAAGACCAATGTGAAGCTTCTTACAATAATATTTAATAGGACCGTGCAAGTAGAGAATTGGCGGTTATGATAAGATTTGTTACTTATTATTGTTATTTCTATTACGATTGTCAATGATATTCATGTTTCTTAAGGTATTTACTCTTTTGTTTTAAAATTTATTAATAAATTTTTTAAGATAGCTGTTAGCTAGTAAAATTTATTGATTGATTTTAAAATATCGTTATGAAGTTAGGTGTCTGCTAATTTAATGAAAAAATCTACAAATGTGTGAATGAAAGCGATTTTCTGTTGTGTTGGATGGTGGGAGAAAAAATTCAAGTATCAGCCTGAGTCTATGAGTTTTCGGTACCAATAAGTAAGTACTGTGTTATTTTGTTAAATGATAATTTCCAAATCTAAGAAACTTATACTCTTGTTATTACATGTCTCAACAAAAAATTATTATTCTGGACAAGGCTATTAAAAAAGTTTTTAGTATAGTTGATATATTTAGTTGGCTCACATATGAGGATATCATCCTTATACCGTATACACAGTGAAACAGTAAAGCACAACTTTTCTAAGCGTAAAATTTGAAGCAAACGCATTACAAGATTACGCAACACTGGACTACAGGTACTGCCCATTAAAGAGCTAAAAAATTGTTTATAACATTTGTTCTTAAAGTGAAAAAAAGTTGAAATTAAAATTTAAGATACACTTGTGCTAAATTCTTTGAGAGAAACATTAATTTTACACAAATGACATAGTATAAGCACGTAGTACAATAAAATAAGAATCGCAAGCAGTTCCTTGTAAGACGCACATAAATAAACAGTGCATGTTTTCCTAATACTATAAATTGAAGGGGCCCTAAAATCATGTACATCAAAATAGTCTCCTTTCTTAATAGACTTAACGAGATACTAATAACAATTTTCTTATGTTTCTGTATCTTGTAGTCTATTAGCATTATGATTAAAGTAATGTTTATTTAACATTTTGAAAAAAAGGCACATTTTGTGAGTTTGTTCTGTGTCTAAAATTTTTATTTTATCAAAATAAAAGTTATGTGTAAGTTTTATGCTATGTTGTGATAGTACAGATGTATACTTTTTTCTGCTGTGGCTCTTTTATGTCTGCTATTATTAATTTTAACTGATTACATCTAGACTAATAATAGTGTAACTAGGTGAACCAATGATATGTTTTAATACATTTTTTAACTCATAACTGTTTTTTACGTGTGATTTTGCTAGTGGAATATTCTTAATCAAAAAAATCAGAAAGGAGTATAGAAAAACTATGAGTTGGTGAATTCGGTGTCAAGACAATGATATGGATAGGAGAGTCTTTCTTGTGTATTTTTATGAGTCGGTAGCAGTCGGATAAATTTTTTTTATAAATATCCTTACTAAACTTATTTAATTTATCAAAAATACAGTATGAATTCCACTTGCTTACAAAATTTTGTGTATTTCTAATTAAATTGCTTTGAAGGATTATTTTCTAGCTGTAAAAAATATTTATCATCACTTGATATTACCTTTGTATGCGTTAGTAATAAAAATGTGTTTATTATTTTTAAGCAAGACTCGTGTTTGCTTTGACTTGTCTTGGAGAATTCCATCATTTAGAGAAAGATGAGTAGGTACACTATGCCTATTGTTACCAATAATTTTAAGTAATTCTTTTCTCACTGTCTCAAATTCTCCAGAATATTTAAAGGGATGTTCTATATTCTTAAAAAAAATAAAAAAAATCACATTAATTAACATTAGAAACAATTTTCAATTCATCACCCAACTCTTATATGCTTGAGACACAATCAGGTAGCAGTGTGTTAAGATTACATAGCCAGTTTCCTTTTCTTTCACTAATGCCTTGATTGTTGACAAATTCTGGGCACCAAACTGGGCCAGAGTCACTAACACTTATAGCTAGAAATGTATCGTATACGCCTTTGCACTTGGATTTTTCATGTGAGAAAAGGGCATCGAACTTCCTATCTAACTTAAAATGATATTGGCGAAAAATGCTATTCAATTTAAATTTGTTATAATTAGCAAATGAATTTATCTTATAAAATTTACAGCCAGGACTATGAATCTTATTTTCAATTTATTTTATTTCGTTTTATAATAAACTAGTTTTTGTACCCAAAGGAAAGTTTGAGGTTGAGCCGAGCCATGGAGGCGTTTACTCAAAATTGTAAAGATAAAGGCTGTGGTTCAGAAGCAACTTATACACTTGAGAACAGCGGTGAGATAAGTTGACATTATAAGTTTTCATGTAAGTAAACTTTAAAGATGCATTTTCTATGAAAAATACAAAGACACTCGTAAATTTTTTAATACTACATATTACATTTGTGTAAGAATATATGTAGGAGTCAGTGTGATTGTATCTTCTCTACCACCTCCTTTCTCGTCCACTTCTTATTATATAAAAGAAACTTTAGGTTATCGGACTAGATACTACATGGAAAGAATACTGGCACGGCGGCTTGCCACTGAGATAGAAGACAGCACGCCCTATAGCTTGGATCGCTGCTCATCCAAGCTCAGGGCTCGCAGCAAGCCCTGAAAATAGGTGAGCGGGAGCTGATCTATATAATATATATGTGTACACCACATATAATAGTAGTGGCAGACTTGGCAGTCAGTTGAGCCAGTCAGCTCACCTTGTCAGAGCTCGCTGTGAGCCCTGAAGTGGCGAGCGGCGCACTTAGGCAATAGGCGTGCTGCGTTCAGTGTGTTTAGGTGGGATAGTGTTCCTGCAGGAAGCGCTACTGTGCCAGTCTTTTTTCAATGTAATTGTAGTGCCTAATTGAAAAGCTAATTTTTTTTACCATATTATTATATTCAGACTTGATCTGAGGTTTTTTCAAGTGTTGTCATGAGAGAGTGAGATTAGTATTAAGTCAAGAAAATGGTGTATGTTTGAGTGTTGAGAACAAAGAGAAACCTTCACTTTTCTATTAGCTGTGAGTAGTTGTTGCAACACTTTGAGCCGTCACATCACTCCCTTCCTCACCTAGATAAGGGCTTTCCATGAGGAGTAAAGACGAGATATGCAGGGCGGAGTATACGCTCTTACCAAATTGGGTTCCTCTTCCAACTTTAGGCTCCGTGAACTCAGCGAGCGAATTTTTGGATATACTATAAAAAAAATTCTGAAGACTACGAAATCGTTTACAGGTTGAGCAGCTACTTTGCAAAAAACTGTCACACATTTCAGTTTTTTCCAAAAAAACGAAAATTGATATGGGCTAGTGATAGAGCAGAAAATGATTATTTTAACGATTCGAATGGCTTTTCAAGAAATAACACGTTATCAAAAGTTTGCGGTTTTATTATCGATCATGATAATTGATCAAGGATATTGGAATTCAAAGCAACCTTTGCCAAATAAATTAATTTTCATAAGATCATACATACAAGTATACATGTGTGTACAAGTATAAAATTATAGATATATGAGAATGATGTCTATTGGTAAGGTAGAGACTTACGTTGAATTTGTCGAGCAGCCGAGCAGGATATATATTTTCAGAAGTTAAAAAAAAAATATTTTAAGCAGCACTGTAATTTGGCTTTAGTAGATTCCGATCATATGACAATGCAAGTCTATTACCATACACGTATAATATACTGTCAAAAAACAAAGTTGGCACTGCAGCTTTGCAGCACTACTCACCCATGTAAACATCGCCAAAATTTGTTAATATTTATTTCAATTATCATGCACTAAAGTTTTTACTTATTTATAAATAAAAAGCACAACATTTTAAGTGTATTTAAAGTATCAGTTTGTATTCAGCATCGATTGCTTTGGCAATCAAATGAGTATACATGTAAAGAAAATACAGTTCTTTATTCAAATGACCGCGCGGCACTAATATACTACAACGCGCTCTCAAGTGTCGGAAAATGTCATAACTACTGTACACGATAAGAAGTGAGTGTATCTCGGACGTGGCTCAACAAGACAGTCGTGTGATTACTTGGTAAGAAGTGAGACGTGTGATGTGTATATAAATTGTAAAAGTTGTTAAAGAGAATCGACAGCTAAAAAATAAACTTAAAATGTCGTTTCTCTAATTTCAGGTGAGAACCACAATTGTAAAATAATTGTTAATTAGTTATGTAAGTAATAAATAAAACTCTAATTTCAGAGCAACACAATGTTGTTTTATTTAAAAGCTGTCTAAAAGCTGTAAGGACAGATATTTTATACTCGCTGTGTCTATTCGCACCTTATATCCACGTACTCATGCGCCTCGCTCGTTTCGCTCGCTCAAAAAAAAAAATAAACTTGGGCTCTATAAGTATCGGACAGTAGAGTTGCCCACCACGCATGCGTATTCACTATATTTACGTCATTACGTGTATATACAGTGCGAATAGATACTACGTTTTACGAAGTATGATTTTTTAACAGCATTCACAAATTTTGGTGGTAGATTAAGACTGTTAAATTTCTGTCAGGTGCTGTACAGCGTGAAATCATGTTAAAACTATCATCTGAACTTGAATTGACGTACACTCTTATGGTACTTTTATCTTTATCAGTGCTGAAATCGTCACGTGTACGTTCAATAGAATCCTGCATATTAAAATCACAATCGATTCCCGAAAAAATATCTGTTGAAGCATTCGAGTGATCCAAACTTATATCTTGGATCAAGTTTTTCTTATTATCATTTACCATACATTTAGTGGAACTTTTTAATAGGAATTGATCGATACTCTAATCTTTTGTATCTCCATCATTAAGAGTTTCATTAAATGAAATCATCTTTAGTTTAGCATTAATAAAATCATCACATAACGATTTTTATTATTTCCAACAAAATCAGATTTTAAATATTCGGACCTATCACCACAGTCATTTTTTTTCTTACAGCAAGTTCATATTCGTCGCTTATAATACTACTTAATGGAGGTGTTTGTGTCAGATCAATAGCTTGTATGTGAAGATTATTTAGAGATAAATCACTTGATATTTTAGTTTTAAATTCTAAATAAAAATTAAAGTGATATTCAATTTTGAATCTGATTTAATTTTAATAGTCTTATTTTTTGACTCGGCATTATCTCACTTAAGCCGCTGCTCAGTACAATTCCTGGTATATACTGTATACTGTCTTAATTTGTTATGTCCAATTGGTTCTTTCAAAAATACTATTCCAATAAGTAGAAATTTTTTAGTTTGAAAAAAAACTGTCTGTTATTTTTTTAATATCCATCAAACAGGCTTCTAAATTAAGAATAGCATTCAAAGAACAATAATTCAGTCTTAAGAAATCAAGCTGTACGTATGTAGGCTTGATCAAACCACTCTTCATACACTCATTAAAAAACGTTTTAAAAGGAAATATGTATTTTTTCCGGATGTCATTTGACAATTTGAAATATTTTGATTGCTTGTGCAAATACTGAGACAATAGAGAAAAACATCTCCACTCATATTACCATCCAGGGGTTCAAAATTTTTACATACATTTCCAACGAAAACAAAATAAAATTTTGTTTCATCCCTTGATAACATCTCTGATACAAAATCTACACCTTGATAGACCAGTGGAAAATGGTCAGAGGATAAACGCAAAGTTCTTTAATAGTGGGTTTGTACAATACATTTTTTTGAATTTTCACCAACTCCTCCTTCTCGCTGCTCACATTGCTCTGTGGGTTTTTATGAATCGTACTTTTATTTTTTCTGTATTACCTAACATATCTGCTCCAATATCTTGAACTATGCTATTTCTGTTATCTGATACGTATAAATATGTATACATTTTTTTAAATGCATTGGAATTTATACTATTGAAGTTTTCAAGGACTCTATCCCACACAGGATCCTCTTCCTTTTTTAATATCCCCTTGTTATAAAAAATGTTTCGTCTTTTAAGGACTCACTTATTTTTCATGTGATATCAAAGGTTGTGGACCTCTCTTTCCTATTGTGCTCTATTTCTTCAGATAAGTAAATCGCTCAAAAAAAATATCTGAAAAAGACATTATTAAAAATGTATTACTGAATACCTGTTGGTTTAAAAAAAAGAAGGTCTGTATATAGGCTCACACAAAAAATCTAGTAATTTATTTAACAAGTAAAAAATATTTTTATATCGTAGTTAGTAACAGAGTAAAAAAAAAATACTGCTGGAATGTTTTATTATATAATTCTTTGCAACGTTTAAAAAATAGCTTTATATGTTTTTAAATCTTTGGTATGAGAACGTATACAGTTTTTTTTTTCTATGAGTGTTATTATTTAATTAGACATGTCGCAAAAGCCTGGAAGTAATAGAAATCATGCATCACAGAAGTCTACCAGCTTATGCCACTGTCAATTAATTAGTTGTAAGAAACTTGGTAAAAAGTCTTTTGAAAGCTTACAACAAAGCTACAAAAAACGGATAGTTAAATAGCCTTACACTAAATAGCGGGCGCCGGAAATCAATCATATACTTGGCTGAAACGGGATCCTAGCTAGCATTGCATGTATGCTGGCTAGGCCCCCGTTTTAGCCAAGGTACGATTTCCCATCGGGAGTTTAAGACTTGAGGTCGTTTAATTTGTTGAGCGGAAACTATGAAATCAACCACTAGAAGAGGTTATTGAAATTAGACTATAGAAATTAAATTTTTAAATTTTTCGTTCGACAAATGAAACGACCTCGAGTGTACAATATATGTGATATGCACTGTAGCATCTCTACGGCCATTATTTTCTGTATAATTAGATGAGCACCATAATTATACATATACTTCATGTTGTGAATACTTAATAGTTAGTTAACTTTTTAAAAATATGTGACAGCACTATTTTTACAGGTAATTTAAATTAAATTAGTGTGACCCAAACAAATATCTACGATATCTAAGTTGCGTGTACCCAGTATATCATGTACACTAACAAAAAAAATTACCAACGCTTTTCACGTGATACTAAGTTTTGGTTTTGAACGATTTGATAGCCTCTCTAATTATTCACTACACTTACTTACCCAAATGATTTTATCTCAATGGCTTATCATACGGCGTTATGTACTAGCATTTAAGCTAAAAGTGCTTGTTCTACAATTTTATTTCATGATTACTGGCTTCAGATCTCAAGCTACGTATCTGGAATACCTAGTACTTCATAATTATACGTAGTTAACAATTAAAATGTAAAAGACATGCTTACTACTTTTGATGCAACAGATTGAAATTCTCAGTTCAGATGAAAGTGTTATTATATACATATAGTAATAAAAAAGTCTTTGAATTTAAGTATCAAAAATTAAATCAAATGTGAATAATTTGTACCAGTAATTTAGTATCAAAGTTATTTAAAACTTTTAATGAATACATCTTGTACATACCTTATCACTGTTGAAAACATTTTAACTTTTTTTTTTTAAGAAAACATTCCCAAAAAATTGTAAGTTTCTCCACAGTTTTTGTTAAAAAAGCTGACCAACTATGACATTTTCAAATAATCAAATAAGATTAAAGGTAAAAAAGATCCAGTATGGAACGAGACAAAGGAAAATTTAAAATTCCAAATGGCAACTATATAATTATACTTTTTTGTTAACAAAAATCCACATAAATACCAAAAATACTTAGGAATGATTTTAAAGATAAAAAAAAGGAAAAAATCAACAAAAAACAGCATACTGGCCTAGATCTAGAATATATTTTATCCACAGAAAAAGTTAACAGTGCCAACAACTTGGAGCTATCAAATTTGGAAATAGGTAAACCAAAATTAACCTTAATAAGTCTTGTGAGAAAAAAGAAAAAGCCATTAATCGGTAAAACGCTATAAGAGCTGCAGTATGGAATGAAAAACAACTGCCATGCACTTACATCTTTAAAAATAGTTACATAACAAATGAAAAATTTTAACTCAGAGGATAGTGCTCTTAATACAACACTATAATTTTTTGTGAGAGTCAAAGTATTAGCTCAGAGATTTTGTCCATAAAAATTAATACATTTGTTACATTAAAAATTATTCATAAAAATAAGAACAATCTGTCAGGAAAATGAGGAGCAGAAGTCCAAAGTATGTTATTACTAAAAAAATGCAACAGACTACCAGGATAAGGAGCTAGAAAAAGTTACTACAAAATACTTACCACCTGATTTAAACGATTCTTCAACACTAAGAAAAACCAGAGAAAAAGCAATCAATAAAGAATTCGGATTCTATAAATATAAAAAAATATCTATCAACAAAAAATTTATAGATCATTATCTATTCAACATCATTGTCACATTTACAAACTTTTTTTGGGTTCTTGAAGAGTAATGTACTAGTCAAACAGTCAAATTCAAGTCTGGAACAAATTGCAGGATAACTTTTTACCTGTTTCTTTTGATGCAACTGGAGGATTACTAAAGCAGTATACATTTTACGAAACCACCAGTGATAAGCCATTATTTTATTATGTCTTAGTTGTTGCATCAAATAAAAAAAGAATAGTGCCTTTACTCCAAGCTTGTCCATCACAGCACAGTGTGCCAACAATTCATGAACTTTTTGATCTCTGAATTAAATGTGGAGCAAAAGCGCCAAACGAAATCGTAACTGACAGGTCTTTGGCTCTCCAAAACGCAATTACCTTGTCATTCAGTAAAATAAGTTTCTCTCAGTACAATCTACATTTTATCAAAATATTCATAAAAAAAGCTGAAAAAGTTTCTGAATGTTACTACAGGCAAGATGTCCCACATCGAATTAGTTCTGTAAGCCGATGGAAATGTTGGAAATTAGTAGTGCTTAAAGTAAAATATTTTTTTTGCGTGTTGTTGGGTTTCTAACAACAATCACTGATATTCACTGATTCCAAAGTGTTGTTTCCTCAGCTATAATAATAGTTGATAGCCTAAAAGTAATAAAAATAGTGAATGTAGAAGAAAAAAGATATGTTTAATAGAATCGCTTCAAACTTGTAACTTTAATCTTGGAAAAAGTTATTTGAAAAAAAAAATGAATCATTAGATCAAGAATCAATAATCTGTGAAGAAGAAAATTTTGAATTCGAAGAAAACGCTTTAGAAGAATACATACAAGAACTGTTTAAAAATTCTTTAGCATATGCAAGATCAAAAATAAATGATGACTTCATAGAAGCAAACTTCTACTACTCTCCTAATTTTATTAAGGGTTTAAAAAAAATTTGTTACACTTTTCCATTTTAGACAAACGTTATGCAAAATCATTTGAACTCACTAAATTCAGTTGTATCGTCTGCACGATCTGAGACTTATTTTGGAAAAAAGAAGAAAAAAATTTCTGATCCAATATCAGTTCAAAAATTTTTTTTTTACGATACAAAATATATAAAGTCAGCTGTAAACTTAACAAATATTAACATAACGAACAATGGAAAATCGAATATGGAAAGAAAAGTCTAACTGTTTTTGACAGTGTGTATAAAACCTCACAAAATTTGTTTGAACTAATCGAAAATTTACAAAAAGTTATACTATAATAAGCAGATTAAAAAAAACCTGAAATTAATAGGTAATGTATATATAATTTTCTGTAATTACTCTTGATACCCGATTCAAATGATACCTATTGATTGTTTGACCAACTAAAAAAATTATATACTTCACATTTTTGTACCAACAATTATAATCATTATACTGTTTACTTGACTCAAAGTACACTCCTTCGTCATTGATCGTAATTTCTTTAAAAACGAACGAGAGCCAAAGAAGGTACCAAAAAAAGTCCTGTTTGCTTCAAAAATTCTTTTTTAAGTAATTCTAGGTTTCAGATAACTTTATTTTCAAATAAAACCTTTCTTATTATGAAATTGCATATACGTTTGGCTCCTTAGCTGTAATGCAATGTATAGATACGTCATCTCAAAGATGTCAGCTATATTTGTAAAAAAAGTCTGACGCAGCAAAAGGTAATCTATTAAGTATCATCATTGGTGTCAGGACTTCATATACGAAACATATAAACATAAAATTAAAATTCATTAGTAAGAATTTGGTTTTAATGGATAAAGTAAAAGCCTAGCAATCAAAGAGGCTGGCTTTTTTGTCATTGCTTGAGTTCATATGGCTTTGAATGACATTTCTGGCTTTAGGTGGCATATTTATAGCTTTGAATGCTAGATCTTTGAGGTTAGCTGTAGCTGGTATTAAATGGATGTTTTTAATTAAAACTTATAAGTGTTGAACCATCGGTATGTTAAAACACAGGAAAATTGTTTCCTACTTTTGATCACAAACAGATTCTCGAAACAGGTAATTTATGTCATCAAGGATAACACTTCGGTACATCCATTCGTTTATTTAGCTGCAGTCGTAAGGCACTTATAAGCCAACCATCTAAATCTTGTCAGACTATTGTGTTTACAAAGGTAGCCAGATTTAAAGTAGCTCGACAAATTAAACGTAAGGCTTTATCTTACCCATAGTAATCATTATTATATGTCTATAATGTTACATTTGTATACACATGTATACTTGTATATATGGTCTTATGAAAATTAATTTATTCGACATAGGTTGTTGCGAATTCCAATATTCTTAATCAATTATTATGATCGATAATAAAACCGCAAAAATTTAATAACGTGTTTTTTCTTGAAAAGCCATTCGAATCGTTAAAATAATCATTTTCTGCTCTATCACTAGCCCATATAAATTTTCGTTTTTTTGGAAAAAACTGAAATGTCTGACAGTTTTTTGCGAAGCAGCTGCTCAACCTGTTAACGATTACGCAGTCTTAAAAATTTTTTTTGGTATATCAATAAATTCGCTCGCTGAGTTTACGAAGTCCCATTTTTGTGCATAGAGAGAGGGCTCCCCCACTTTTTAGTTACAAGAGAGGTAAAAGTTTTTTTATTTTGCTTAGTATGAGTATTTTTTTTTTATAATAATAGGTTTCTTCAATGGAAAGAGTCGAAAAAAATTTTTCAATTTTTTATTTTTATTTTCATGACATCAAAATAAAATGTGATTCATAAGGATGTGGTGTGGATTTCAGGTAAGTAGCAACAAAGGTTAATACGTTTATTAATTTATTATAGAGTTTAAAGCCTTTACAAGTGAAATTGTATGGAATGATAAAATTTTGTGTATAAAATTGCATACATATTTTTTTGTTGAATATTTGCATTTCGTCGTATTTATAGACACGGCTTTTCCATAAAAAGAATATTTATACTAAAATGATATCAATTAAACGGATTCATAGTGCAATTGCCATTAAAAGCTTGATTTTTAACGAAACGGATGATTATCCCCTAAGGTAACTGGCCTAAGATAGTATTATTTAAAGTTTCGCCATAAATACCGCTATGCATCTTCACAGCTTTTACTTTGACAAGCGTGTTTTGCTGTACTCTCTGACGTAGCTTTGGTATGGTCTAATAAAACAGATGGGCTAACTTTACTGCGTCACACTTAAAGATTTGCTTCTTCAATGCTAATGGAAACCAAGTTTGAAGTGTTTATGAGACAAAATGCAAGGCGAGATCTTACTAATCGCATTCTCATCTCGATGCCATTGACGAGTGATTTTTCCTGATTGCATACTTCGCAATAAAGATGACCAACTAGATCAATTGATTTTTTTGCTGGTATAAGTGTACGTCGCTTAACGAGTCCTGCGTTGGCATCCAACCCATCGTCTATTTTTTTCGCCA
The DNA here is from genome assembly GCF_036245765.1 of Copidosoma floridanum. Classification (NCBI taxonomy): domain Eukaryota; kingdom Metazoa; phylum Arthropoda; class Insecta; order Hymenoptera; family Encyrtidae; genus Copidosoma; species Copidosoma floridanum. Next base: position 13,663,342 of record NW_028321885.1, read on the forward strand.
TATCGTCGCACCATAATGCACTCGTTAATGGGATGATTTTGCCGTGGGTCGATCATTCAATAAATTTTTGAAATACGCTCTGTAAGCGTCCGCGTTGTAAGGAGGTGATACGGATTTTTTGATTGAGATACACATTGACTTGATTGAACAACAAATGCATAACATTATTTATTGGTTTCACCTTTGAGATTTGGATGCTACATCAGCATTCAATTCTTCATCTTTATTGACAGCCAACTTGACACGAAGACTGAGCATTGTGTGTGAGAGATCAATGTATTCGTCACCATTACCTGGTACGACAAATTAGGTTGGTGAGTTATGCATTAGCAATAATATTGGCTTGTATTTAACCCAGTGCACTCCATCGATAGTTGTTTGAGTCGGCAAAATATCAAACAAAAGAAGCTCAGACAAGTTTAAGCCCTTGCACGAGTGACTGTGTAAAAAAGCCATTTTTTTCTAAATTTATCTTTCAAAAATATCTATTGCTGTTCTCTATCCCTTTTTCTTTTTTTTTAATGCATTCTTTTTTTTTTTTTATCTTGCTAGCGCGTTTTCTTAGTTTTTTTCTTTGTACTTTTACGCGAACCACGCCTCAACTGCACAGTCTACGAAGCAATTGCAACTGAAGTAGTTCGTCAAGTCGTCCATGTTTATATTCCGAACCTTCCATAAGCTTGTCCAATTTTTCCTCGGCTTTTCTCTTCAGCGCATTACCAGACTCCATCACACGAGTGTGGAATGTCTCTTTGAAAGGTATATTTTTAGCGGTGACGTCAAACATAATGATCATACCTGCACAAACAGCTTATTTGCCAACAGCTTTGGCACCTCGTTTAATGAGTGGTCAAACTCATCGAAATACGCCAACAAGAAACTATTCGATACCTCCGTGTCCTCGTTGATAGGGGGCCCTAACGTAAATGCGTTGAACATCTTTTTTACTGTTTCCATAAATTGTGATCAGACTCCCACCACCGCCTTTTTTTACTTTATGCAGTAAAGTAGTCCTCGTAGGAAACCATAATTTTCAATCAATTCGTTTAAAGTGAAGCGTTACCATCAGCGTTACAAAGTCGAATGGTATGGGGGCACCAATCGGGTCCCTTATATAAATTTCAGTGTTGTAACATTAGTTAAACAATAATGGTATATTCATAGGTGGTGAGAAATAGTACATTACATTACTAGGGACGAAAGTCGATCTTTGCTCCCGGCGGAGTAATTGTCCCCCGAGGCGAAGCCGAGGGGGGCAATTCACCAGGAAGGATGATAGACTTACGTTGCGAGTAATGTATACTATTTTTCTTACTACTTGGTCGAAACTTCGTAGCCGAATCATTCCTACTAACTAAATTTATGCAAAGCATGCAGGATTTTATCGGCTGTAGAGTAAGTTCAGTAAGGTTGGCAGCACTATCGCTGCCAGAGCTGGTCAACAGCTGAGATGACGACTAAACAGATAATTATATTAACACAATGCGTCAATTTTACGATCACATATTAGTTGTTTATATCGAACTAAAAGCGAAGGGTTTTTGCATTCGCTAACATTTACGTTCCGAGCGAAGCGAGGGTCGTTGGTAAGCGAAAGCACAGAAGCCCTGAGCAAAAAAAATACACCATCAAATAAATAATATAATTTTATTTTATACATGCATCATATCATTAATTTATATTGATTTACTTGGAAATTTTTCTCCATTTAATTAAATTGACTTAATTTACAGTACAATATTTATATCTTAATAGTAGATTTCCTTTACATATATCTTAAAAGTATTAAAAAAATTTTAAACATGAGTATTCTCACAGTTACAATAATAATTCATAATGTTTCCATTAATGGTACAATCTTAAAAAATAATATGGAAATCTTTGTTAAAAACTGAGTGCACTCGAACTACAGCATTGATTGGAGTAGTGCTACTGCTACCAGTGCTACCTCTCTTTCTCTACAGATGGCGCGCTGACAGAGAGGAAAGGTAAATATATTTATATGAAAATATTTAAGGAAGGAACAAAGACTTTCAACGCATGGACACAGGGAGAAAAGTCGAAGTTTTGACCCAAGTACGAAAAAAATTTTATTTTTGACATAACTCTACGCATAACCTTGAAGGTCCAACGACACCGTCAGAAACAAACGTGATTAAACGTCTCCTACGATGTATGGGTCATAGATGTCGCTGTAAATGATGAGCATTGATGATAAAGCATTGGAAAAACTTGCTGGATGAACGAATCTAATCATTTTTACATTGAATTTTATTATTTTCCAAGAAAAGACTTGTTGCACTTTCATAGCCGAAGATCTTACGTAATTTTTTGGACAAAAATAAGCAATAAGTGTATTTACTGCACACTGTCTTGGAACAGACTTACTAAGCCACTACGTAACCACCTCTTTTCAAACTGAAAACCACGTGATCTCACGTGGTATCGAAACTATTAATTTCTTGGATCATTTCTTCGACGTTCGTGTATAGAAGTGTGTAGCTGTGGTATAGATTTTATGGTCATTTTTCTTTCATTATCTTTTGTCGCATGTTGAAACGTCAATGGTTATCAAATCTCTGTTCTTAATCTTTTAAATAATTACCCTTCACCCACCCAGGAATTCGATTTTTAAGGGTACCCCTGTCAGCTGACGAAATATTTGTTAGAACGCTCTTTACCTCCACTTTGTAATATCTTTTCAACTTTTAAGAAACTCTCTTTTAATTCCTTTTGCACACTGCTGAACTTTTCCTCATAAAAGAACCATCAATGTCTTGGTCAGCCAAATCTGTAAGGAAATAATTTGGAGGTTGTCGCGTGCACGTACAATTGTAAATAATTATAATGTTGAACCATTTTCGTAACCTTTGGCAAAGACATTTCTTGTCTTTCTGATGCGAACTCTACCTCCAACGTCGTATTTCGGATTTTTATAAATAGGCTTGTTATGATGTTATGACGTTGCTTTTATGTTATCTTGTGCTTGCGCAACATTGAGTAAAGTCACCTCAGCTGGCGCCATCTTTGTCGACGAATGCTTCGTGTGATTGAATGCCTCTATTATACATGGAAGAATGTCTACAAAGCATTTATTTTTTGTGTGTGTGAAGTATTGCCACATTATTTTTTTAATACTTCTTAGAAAATGTTTAGCTATTGTAACCTTTGTCTGTGGGCTACGTGCTACTGTGTTTTTAATTTCATTTTCTCGTAAAATAGATTTCATTCCACAACCTACAAATTCTTTACCTCTATCCGTTTAGAGCAACTTTGGTGTACGATCGTCATTTCTTGGTACAATATATTGAAATGCTTTGGCGACGTTTTTCGATGTTTTATCCTTGATAGATACCGCCTAAGCGTACATTGCTGACGACATCGATGACAATGAACACATAAGCGTAGCCATCATTGTAAGTTTTTAAGATTCTCAAGTTCATTAAATCAGCTTCCCACACAACGTCAAAGTTACGCACGTTATAGTTCCTTCTGGAAAAGTGATTTCTTAAGAGCCTACATAAATTTTAGGTATCTTGACTCTCTAGCTAAACTAACAACGTTCGATCGCAAAAACTCATTTTTCACAGCACTCGCGAGATTCTTACCACCAGCGTATGCAGTGGATCTCGCCACATTGTAGTAAAGTTCTTGCAAAGTCTTATGCGTTATTCTTTTTTTTTAATTTTTTGCCTTAGGTCCAATGGCTCTCTTGTTGCGCGAAAATAACTCCTTAAATATAATCCACTGTACATGCAGCATGCTGTCTGTAAAGTGACTGTTCGCTTATCCGGCAGTGTTTCATAGGCAAGCATACGTGAAAAATCAAATTCAGCCAATGCCTAATCGATTTCAAGACGTTGGCCCTTCTTCCCCGTAGCATAGGTAAGATCGTGCTGACGGCATGCTTCTTCCAAGAGATTTATACACACATTACCGTGCTCCATGCGCTTCAATCCAGGGCTGCAAGATTTATAACCAGGTACACGCATCTCAAACGGTAGGAAGCCGATTGAAGCGTTGAAAGCACTATTTTTTTTCTCCTCCTCGAGTTTTACTTCTGTTACTTCACTTTCCTGCCTTTTTCGCTCAATCGACGCCATGTTTGTACTTGATTTGATGAAGGCACAACTGCTTAAAATTCTTTTTTTATTTTTCAATGACGTCGTTGATTCAGTACCACTTTCATAAAAAAACTTTTATTATTTGACGTAGATCTTGGACTCTTATTTGGCGATTTTGATTTATCGTCATCATCGTCGATCAGTAATTTTAATACTCTAGCGTTTCCAATACACTTTTGCAGAATGTTTGTCATATGAAGTGGCAGTGCAAACTGATTACGACCGACCAGCGTGCGTTTTCTCCTGTTCCTCAAGGCATTGTTCACCAGATCGACAATGTTCGACTGTGGTATGCAAACGGTACCTATAATGTCTGTATGTTCATTGCTTCACTTAAAGTTACCAGTGGCGCGTAATCATCGTATGATATCTGCAGCTTTTTGACGAACCTTTTTCGGTACGCTTTCGATAACCTCGGTATCCTGCCTTTCCTTCTCTTTGTCCTCATCGACTTCGTCGTCAGAGGGATTGTTATCTTGTGATGCCTTGGTGTTTTTTTCAAGTGATCGTGTTAGCATGTCGTTTTTTTTCACTGTCAGACTCCCTAAGGTGCAAATATCGTTGTAAAATTTGTTTGTATTTCTTCTATTTTTCTGGCTCATCGGTATACGATGTATTCCAGATGCAGTTCATTGCTGCGTATAGCCGACTGATCGTTGTATCCAGCATTAGCACAGACCTTAGACCATTGTTGAGAAATGCACTTTATAATCGATCCATGCTTTCTTGAGACAGAAAAATCAAATTCTTGCGTGCTTCATGTTTGTTGCAGCATCGACAACTCCGTTCCAAGGAGAAACCCCAATAAAGCAGGTAAGAAACTTCTTCTCTGTTGTACGATGATTTTCTTCTTTGATAACGGATGAATTTTTACGTTTGTGAGCTTTCTAACAAGGCTAGCATGTCTACGTGAACGTTTTTTGTGAGCCGCAGTTAGCAAAACGTTTCCTTCGAGAATATTTGATGCACACTCGCAAAAAGACTCGATTAGCGTCACATCGGCTAAGTGAAACAGCGCCCTCTGTTTGTTTGGTGTCGAGATGATAAAGATCTCTAAGAATAGTGACGTGTTTTTGACTAATCGGGGAACGTGACGTTGGTGCTATTACAACAATACGATTGGAACTTGGTTTGCCGTGTCGCTTTCTTTCATCTAGTTTTTAGCCACGTATACTTACAGATACTCGTCATCCGGGAAAATACAAGTTTTAAATCGACAATTGTCCGGTGTATTTTGCTTAAGATCCAAGAAAAGGTAACCAAATGGCCTCGAAGTAACGTCCCAATACGTTTCTTGCAAGAACCAAGGATTTTACGGACACACTTGTCTCGCAAAATGTTGTATTTGTACGCGATCCCGTAAATTTTTAAAGATGACAATGTATTGCAAGTTTAGCGATACATCGCGTCGATCCTTACCTTCATGAAATATATTTTGTGTGATAAAGAGAACGCTCAAATTATTGTGATGACTACATTCAGTAAATAAGTTAACGATACCACTACTACCTGATGATCCGCGCATCAAATCGGCAATAATGATCAGTTTTGATCCATAGTGACCCACCCCATCGCTCTTTTATGGTAATTCTTCATGAAACCCAATTTTATTCCCGAGATCGAGGTAACTATACTGTCACTCACCATAACAAACAATGACCCTCTCGAACCGAGTATCACTCATACGGTCAATGTGTCGTAAGAACCATTTAACAAACATGGTCTTGCCACAACCTGTGGATTTATTCAGTGTACATATCCACGGATGTTGCCATCGCGTATCAATACTGCCCAACTACACGCTGTCAAAAAGCTGATTGACCGAGGCAGGGGCCTCCACGGGCCGCTCGCAAAACCGCCAGACTTTTTTGAAGGCTAGCGCAAAGGTAGCTTGCTTGGCCAATCAGATCGTTTCGTCGGGTTCAACCGCCAATCAAGCCACGGCAGTGGTGGTGAAACGGACTTTTTCGTGTAAAAATAAAATAGCACTGGCTGTGATTACACAATTAAAATAACTTTTTTTGAAGGTTGTAGGTTAAACCATACAGAATACGGAAAAATGGTACGAACTGAACAGAAAAGTTTTACGGGTTGTTAAAACAACCCTTAAGACAAAAAAAAATTTTAAATCTGACATCTGGGTAAGTATATTTTCTTGAAATAAGAATTACAAGTATCAATCAATGTTACAATCAAACAGCAATGGTCTGATGGTAATAAAAAAAGACCTACAGGGTAAATTCTCTACATAGAGGGGTGAAACGACATAAAACCACCCCTTATCGAGAATCTCGCGTCTAATTAGCATTAATAAAATAACATGTGTCTAAATTATTTTACTGTAATTTTGAAGACCACTAATTATGAATTAACCGGTAAATTTCATAATAGTGAATACAAAATGAAAAACGCAAAAATCAGAAAAATAATTAAAACTACCCCTAAAACTGAAATTTTATTTTAATTTGTGTCAAATAAATTATTCTATTTAAATTTGGTGTCTTGTAATTTTTAAAGTCATAAATTACAAATATGCTGTCTAATTTTGGAAATTAAAAAAGGCCGACACAAAATGGCAGCCCGAAAAATCAGAAAAACAATCAAAATCACTCTTCAAGTTGAAATTCTTATTGATTCGGTATTAAATAAATTACACTATTTCAACTCAGATTATCTGATGTTTTTACTTTAAGGTTACGCTGGAGACTGCTGCTTACAAGATCTAAGTCAAATTTTGAAAATTAACAATGGTGGACACAAAATGGCGACTGTGAAAAACTAGAAAATTATGTATTTTTTTTACATACTGGGGTTCTTGGGGTTTCTGATTACGTATTTGTATATGAGTTTTTAAATGATACTTTACTATATGAAAACGAGGAGTTCCTTAATTAGCTGATGATTTATAACAGTGGTGTTTGAACACTTGTGTCATAATTCAAATTTATAAAGATGATTGTACCATATAATATAAGTAAGCTCAATATATTATAAGTAGTTTTGTATGGAATCATAACAACATAAATTATCATTTGGTATACAGAGTAAGTAAACTTTGTGACATAGTAATTGTTTTACTTTCATTATACTACATACTATTATAAATTATGATCATCGTCACTTTCCTCTGTGTCGTCTAGCTTACTATATTTCGCACTGTCTTCAGCGCTTTCTTTATCATCGTTATTCCTGCCTTCTAATAAATTGTCTATATTAACACTTGCATCATTTCTAAAAATATTGTGATATATTATTACTATTAATTTTGCTATGCAAATACGTTTGTTTATACTTACTGAGTAATGATAAACCTTTTCATGTCTTTAATGAGTGACATTTCTTTGTTTTTTTTCATATGATCATTAACATACGTCAGCAAAATCATAGGGTCACTTTCGTATATGGCTCTATCAAATGTGTCATTTAGCCGTGCTACCCTTCTATTCTGTCGTGAATGACGAATGAAATTTCTTCGAAGTTCCTTGTGACTTAGCTCTTGAGCATCTTCTGCACGATTAGCTAAGGGTATAGGAAATTTTCTCGCTACTGCGGTTCCATGGGCTAAAAGCTTATGAACACTGGGGCTCATTCTGGTCCAAGAATACAATTTGTAGTATAAAATGTAGGTTTCCCAACAGAATTTTTTCAATTTATCTAAGTTTACGTCTTTCTTACATTTAAATAGTGCCAGTATGGTTGCTACACTAGAAAGTAAAATTCGATAGAGTCCCAAAGAATCAGCAAACTTAAGTGGTTCACTGAAACATTTTCTGGCCAGGTTACCGGTATAACTTGTCTCAAAGCCTTGTAGCACCTGATCTACTCTGATGCCAAAATCTTTAAACAGTATCCTCTGAAGTTTTTTTTTCTTGCTTCGTACATTTCTGCAATTCATTAAAAATATAATGATTGTAGAACAATTATCACGATTACATAACTATAAGTAACTCGTGTATTTCTGAAAGTGAGCAGATAGCATAATTTTGTGTAATACTCTTGAGTAAAAAAAAATTTTTTTATACGCTTCTTTTACTTACTTCAGTAAACTCTCAAGTCCCATTATGCAATAGACAAAAACCTAATAACTTGAGAGAAGGTATTTATATTAATATTCGACTTATAAGTAATTTGCTGCACTAAATTTTTTGTGCTTAATACAGACATTACAGTGTTTTCAGGTATTCTTATAGTAAGAGACAGATTATTACAATAAAAACAATGTTCGTACATGGTAGTAATTTGAGAGTCAAATTCACCCCATTTTTAAATTTTACGTGAAATCAACGAGAAATCTACATGGATTTCATATACATTGTACGTGGAGTTTGTCGAATAAACAAAATTTCACGTGCAAACGACAACGTGAATCTCCCGTTGAATTTGTTAAATGTAAAAAATTCCACGTAGATATCTTAAATAAAAAATGTACCGCATGAACAAATCCACGTGGTTTTCATGTGAAAGCTATTCGATTGTCCATGTAGAACCCGAGTGAATTTTACGTAGAAATTTTACGTGGCTTTTATAGGATATTCACATCAATGTGTACACGTGAAATTTATAAAATTTAAATAATTTTACAGGGAAATGTCGACGTAAATTTTCTACTTTTTACCAATTCTGCAAGAAATCTGCTTTGAATCAACGTGGACGTGTTCAACCGCCACAATAACCCTTTTCTAACGCTTAAATACAATTTAATATATTTGACAAAATTTCAAATATTTTGATAGCTAAGTTGTGTTTGCCATTTAGTATGAGAGCCTACCTTGAATTAAATGATTTGTGGCAGACCGTTAGGGAAATAGAAGGCGTTGCCATTGACATGAAGAAAAAACTAAAAGCAAGAGCACAGCTTACATTGGACATAAATACCACTTTGTACAGGCACATTGAAGGTGCGACATCACTAAAGCAAATTTTAAACAAAGCTGCAGAAAGTATTTACAGATAGTGGACTTACGCGTCGAGTCAGTTTGCTTATTGAGCTTACGTCAACTAAACCAGAAGCTTGTGCCACCGTGGAAGTCTGTGCGCAACGAAGCTCAAAGGAGCGGGCATGACTGTACAGGATAAATGGCTTAGCACTTTATTGCTTGCTGGTTTGCCTGCAGAGTAAAAGCCAATAATCGTGGCTCTTAAGAGCTGCGGACAAGAAATCTCCTCCTCCGTAAGCACTAAGTTACTCCAAGAAGTTAACGTGACCAACAGAACCTTGGAAGAAGACAAGCTACAGGTAATTTTTTCTCGCACCCCTCAGAAAAAGGCATGCCATGAACAACACAACCAGCAACAACAGGGGTCGGATCGGGGCATTCCATATCTCGCAAATAGCTGCGAGTGAATCGATATTACTGTCATGTAATCAATCAGTAGAAACCTCAGGAATCGGTAATCCTGTAATTGGCAAGCACACCAAAATTAAATGCTGTTAAAAAATTTGGGACCGTACATATAACGCTGTTAGTAATGGTTTTTTAGTCCTCATTGTGAAAAGTGAGTCACGTATGTTTATAAATAATGAAAGAAATTATTTTTCGTAATTATTCTTTCGAAATTTTTATTTAACAGATTCATAGATCATAGTAGACCTTAAAAAGTGAAGTATCTTTAACTTACATTCTTCTTTGTACTTTTTAACGTGTAAAATCATCATGAAAAAATAATCTTAAAAAATCCATCGTTCAACAAAAAATGAACATCATGATAGGTATTAATACATCACAAAAAACATTTTTTTTGTTCATGGATCATGGTAGACCTTAACAATCGAGGTATCTTTGACTTACATTCTCAAATTTGGAAGAGGCTGGTTCCTAGGAGACAACGTTAGAACCATTCTCAGTGGCTGAAGATGAAGACGAATAATCTCAAAGAAGTCATAGACAAAAAACTGGAGTTCTAAGAAGCAAACCACAGTTGCATTATCCAGTACCGAAGCTGAATATCTGTCTCTAACCACAGCCATTTAGGACGCTCTAGGGCTAGGTCGTCTGGCGCAATAGTTAAATGTAATTCCAAAAGAGTCCATCCTTATCTATTGTGACAACAAGGGACCAATTAACTTAGCAGAAAATGCAAATTATAGCCCAAGGATCAAGAACATAGCCATACGACATCATTTCCTGACGAAGAAGACAGAAACTAAGGAATTGCAAGTGTCGTTTACATCATCACAGAAAATGTTAGCTGACGCTTCGACGAAGATCTCATCTGCTCGTCAAATTAAAAACTTTTGTACTAATGCTGGATTAAAGTGAACTATCTGTGATTTAAAACTAAATGCAAATAACTATACATTTGGCTCTATGTTGCATATCAAACTATTTATTGTTGTTACAAAGAAAAATAATAAAAAAGAATGTTTCATTTTACTGTAAAAAGTATTTTACATCAAATCATTCGTTTGAAGGAGCATAATGTTGATTAAATCTGTCCATGCAATAAACGCTCTAATACATATATGTCAGCTTAGGCTTAACACGACACCACTCTCTTTGAAGTCATGTACACTGTACATCAAGTAAATGTAGCTAGCGCAGCCATAGTGAGCGACAGGCTAAAGTCTATACCAGTAAAAACAAGTTTTGAATTAAATCCTAAGAAATTTAAGTGTCTTGTAATTAGACTAAAAGCATTCATCTTCTTTGATATAAGTTGAAATTTAATTTAAAGTTAGCTATACTATCATGGTCAAAACATAGTCTGATTTGAATAGAAAGAGATTGTTATGAAGCCTTATCCCATTTCTTACCTTTTGTAGTACTTGTTCATTTAATTCAACTACCAAATAATATTTCTTTTGTTAAGCTGATTGACACAGAGTATAAGCTATTGTTGCGTAGGATTCTATGGTCTTGGGGTGCGCACGAAGTAAATAGTCGAGGAACTAGTATCAACGTCTTTATTAATGCAAAAACGAGAGAAGAGCGCGTCGCGTGTGTACAATATTCGTCCTTGATGGTTCCAGCCAGAGAGAGCGCTCCTTTCAGCATCCTATTTGCTTATCGCTTTGCTCTCTCCCACTACAATCATCTGTAGTAGGCCCCAAAAAGAGAGGGCGCACGTACGTGTAGCTATGATATCGTACGTGACACGTCCGAGGCTGTGCCGCTATCGTCCTCGATGGCGATTTCCCTTTTTAATTTACATGTTTGTGCTAGAGTAATGTTCGTGTAATGTTGTTTATATTGTATGTGAGATTTCTAACGTAGGAGTAAAAAGGTGGAGAGAAAAAAAACCTGTCCTTGTTCCTCCTTTACCCAAATTCGCTTAATTGTTTTTTTTTGTGTGTAAGCATTTATTGTTTTTGTTCACGCTCTTCTTCCTTTATAATATAGTGCAATATTGCAAAATTCTTATTCATAAATTTATAGCGTGTAATAATCTTCAAGTTATTTCTACTAATTATTAACTAAATATTTAATCCCACTGTAGGTTATCCATGTTAAGCTTGTAAAATATGGCATTACAGTATGTTATAATGTATCGTATAATATTACTTATTTTTCTACTGTTGATTTAATCATTCTTTTAATGTTTTTGATTCGTGTTATTGTTACAGTTGGCTGCGCTACGAGCCTGTTAGATATTTTCACATAATGCATTTTTGTTCGTAAATATGGTAACTAAATTATAATAAACAAACGTAACCTAGATTTATGTATGTATACAAAATTTAATTAAAAATTTTTTTTTCTTATATATATATATATATATATATATATATATATATATATATATATATATATCCTCTTATGCACGAGGACGTTTTATTTTGTCAGCTGCCGGAGGTGCCTTTCTGACCACTACGCGTACTTGGTTTTGCGACGCGACTGGTCTTTGTATGGTCTGTAGCATTGTTGGTTGCACTGTCACTGCACTCGCTGCTGCGCCTTCACTTTCGGAATGGTTTCTTCTACCTGTAAGCATTCTAGCCAAATTTAGTATTAAGGGGCCCCCCATTTTTAAAAATCCAAACGAATTTACCGCCGTGCCTAATAATATTTCCGCCACCGTCCACGGTTAACCCTTGTAGCCTGACAGTTCTCCTTTTATTTGCACTTCCTCGTATTCGTATGCTGGGTGATACACTCCACCGTAATGGTTTCTTATTTTGTATATCCTTCTCTATTCCCGCGGGTATATTCTTGTTTTTGACATCTTTTAAGAACCGCAGTAGAGAGAGTGAGGGACGAGAAAAGAGAGCGGTTGGCTGTGTCGTCTTTGTTAACGTTCTATTTTCCTACATCTACGCTCACGCACATATATGTACCTGGAAGGTGCTTTACTCGACTATGACGCTACCCAATGCATTTACCATTCAAGAACCGTGTGCTTATTTTCAGTTGCGAGTGTGGCACTCTCTTTACAGATATCTGTTTTCTCACACGCTATACAGTATACATAAATCTATTTCTCGCTATTTTACTACGACTACGCTTCCTTGTTGCCACATGCCTAATATTTTCTTACTCTGTCTTTATTATTTTTATAATTTTTTTTCTTTTATATTTCTTATTCTTGTTGGTAATTCAATAAGTACACTTTATTAACACATTTAATTATTATTATACTCCAACAGAGGCGAGTCCGCGAAGATTGTCAATCTTGTGCCCGAGGCTCAATTGGCTTATATTAGTCTGTCCGATTTTCTGTTCGTAAAATTTTCCACTCCCTTCCTTCCGTTCTTGTGTGTCATGTATGGAAAAGGAATTATGATTGAGCCTTATAGATTTCGATAATCCGACAGTGCTTGTGCCCATTCACTGCAACTATTATTTTCCACTTTCTTCTCTCCCTTTTCGCTAGCTTGTATTGTGGCTTTCTATAGATTCATATACTTCATTTTGCGTGCCGTAGCCACTATGTTTGCCCAGGTTGGTGACTACTTAATCACCATTCCCATCTTTTTTGAGTTTTTTGTTTTTGTTTATTTTTTTCTGCTTTTTTTTTTCTTTTTTTTTTCTGCTGTTCCTAGTAGTTTTTCGTCACCGCAATCTCCACGAGTCTTTGGTATGCCCCATGCCATGAGGTACTGGACGGGTTCATTTCAGCAGAAATCGTTGGGGTTGTTTTCAGCAGCATTGCTAGTTATTTCTCTAACGTCATTCTCGTATCTGAGTAATCCGTTTTGTTGATTTTTTTTGTTAATTTTAATGCATTACTTGCTTGTGCTCTCCCGGATACAAGCGTCAGCTAAGAGAGTTCACTGTGCAGTCCATGGACCTCCGTCGCTCACGAGAATTGCTCCAGGTACGTGCTGGAAGGATCTTTGTGGAATTGCTGAGAGTAGTGGGGTATTTTAGGATATCTTCGAGGAAGGAAGGGGTGGTCTTAAACGCCGTGAATGTGATTGCTTTAGGGGATCACACTGTTCAGCAACAACAACAATAAGTCGTGTTATCTAAAATCTGATTGATATTCTTTTCGGACTCTTCTCTGCCTTTTGATTTTTTTTTGTCTATTCCAACCTGTATCTTCCATGCTTGCAGCCTAATGTTAATATTTTTATACGTGTTGTATAATTTTTTGTTGATTGTAGCTCCTCGCTTTTGTTTTGGTAATGCTACCTGTTAATTACCTTATTGTTATTTTCATCGTTATTATTACATGACTCTGACTATTATTGTTATTATTCTTATTATAAATTCTTTCTGTTACATTTTTTGTTAGAGAATGCCACGCGCGCATCTTGAATGCTTTATATTTTGTTTTCACATTAGTCGTATGTTATTTTTATAACTCCCTGCCTTTACCAGTGTGCATATATGAGTTTCCGTTTTTCTTTGATCCTAACGTTATTGTTTATTTACCTGCCTCTGTCAGCTCATTTTTTTTTTGCGGCGCGTCCGGGGGCCGCGAAAATTTAAGAAAACTAAATTTTTGTAAGTATTTTATTAATATTCTTTCTTTACAAGGGGGTTGGTTAATTGTACAAAGTATTTTATGGTTACGCAGATATTAGTTATTTTATGTTTTCTTAATTATATTTCAATTATAATTTGTTGTTCACTCGCGGCTCGTCCAAGGGCCGCGAATTACTAAAAACTAACGCTTTTTCCTATATATATTTATACCCGTATGTTTCTGTTCATCCTGTCTTCTATACAATATACTATATCAGTGTACTAGCTTTATTATTCTTACATTGTGTATTGCTTCTGTCATCATTATTATTTTTAATATTACAATCATTATTATTAACATTATCAATGTTGTTATTACTATCGTCGTTGTACTCTTTTCAGTCAATGGCTTACAGTGGCTTTAAGGGTCTGGTGGGGGTGGTGGTTCAGGTGGGGGCCTTATGCGCTTTTCGTTGGGCTCCCATACGTCGATCCTCATTCCCGGCCTTCCTTCTACATCTCGCCTTCTTACGTCAATAATAACTTGTGCCCGCAGTTCGTCTGATCTTCCCTCTAACAAATCGTGTATATCCGGTTCCTTGTCTACCTCTGTTGTTGGAGCGAAATTTGTTTCCGCGCTCACTGAGAGCTCTGCTGACCTATGTTCTACTTCTTCCATGCTTTGTGCCATTGTACTATTTGACGTTTGTGGCGTATCACAATTAGCTATTATTATTTCCTTCGAAGGGCTCATTATTTTCGGCGTAATCGAAAAATTCGGCTTTTGTCTGTTTAATGTGTCCATTTGTCTCTTGCGCAATTTTCGTTTACTCTCCTCGGTTAGTACTGCTGCTGGTGTACTCGTCGTTTTCATTCCCCTTCGAAACCCCGGTTCTTTCATAATATAACCTAATTTCCCGTCCGTCATTCCTTGGGAAATAGGATCATCCCCTGCCGTAGCGATTGGTCTTGTCATTTTTTCAACCTAATCATCTGATGCATCCGAACCTGTTCTTTCTATTTCCATATTGAGCTTATTTCCATTCTGTCCCTCATATAATTGTTTTTTTTTCTCCCTTTTATTACCTTCATAAGTACCGTCAGTGAGCGGCTCATTTGCTGTATGCTCGTACTGTAGTGTCTCTCCTTCACTCTCTTCTTCCTTCGATCTTTCTCGTGCTTGATCGGCTCTCTCCAACGCTTCGACACCTCTGCCTTTAAAAACACCTTTCCCAAATGTCACGATGCTTCCAGCTACCTCGTTTGCTTCCGTTAACTTTCAGGTGCCTTTCACTCTCCTCGCCTCTTCGGTCGCCAAGCTTGCTTGTATCAGCTGCCCGCCCCAATCATTGAGTTCCGTACTGTGATTTTCTGATTCGCTGTTCATTATTACTGGTATTCCGCAATTTGCAACAATAACGTCTTTTGACGGAATCTCATTGCGTTCCGTATGTGGTTCTGTTTTTAAATTGCTAACTATAATATTCTTTCTTGGGCGACCTCTTTTTCTCACTGTTTTCTTTATTTTCCTGCTTAATTTTTCGTTTATTTCTACTTTTTCCTCGGATTCGGAATCTCCCTCACCATCAGCTTGACCATCTATTTTCGTTTCATACTTATTTTCTTTCCGTTCATCCAAATTTGGTTTTTTTTTCCTGAACTTTCTTATCCGAATCCTCTGAATCAGAGTAAATAATTTTCCCCTTTTTAGTATTTCCCTGAATACGCTGTTTACGGGTCGCTCGTATTTTAAAAATGCGCGCTGGAGGCCCATCGCTATCGGCTAGTCCTTCTTTCTCCTGTTCGTCCGCCAGCTGATACAGTTCTTGGCGTGGCCGCTCAGTGTTTATTTCTCCCTCTCCTATTACTGGATTTCGAGAGAGTGCGTCGGGTGCTTTGTTCGAAATGCCTGGCCGATATACTACGTCAAATTCGTAGCCTCGTAGATCCGCTTTTAGCCTATTAAACCTTATGTCGGGCTTCTTTGACGTGTGGTAATGTTTTTATGGCTCATGATCCGTGACCACTGTAAATTTGCGCCCAAATAAGTACGGCCGAAACTGTTCTTTTGCAAACACTATAGCCAACAGTTCCTTATCATACGTTGGGTAGCGTAATTCGCTCTCTCGAAGGCATCGTAAAGCATATTCACACGGTCTATCTTTACCCAACTCGCCTTGGCTTGATATTGCTCCTATTGCGTAGTCTGATGCATCTGTTGTGACTATAAAAGGCTTGTCTAGATTTGGTGCAATAAGTACCGGCTCACTACATAATGCGTCAACTAATGTTTTGAAAGCTTGCTTCTGCTGCTCTTCCCATTTGAACTCTGTTCCTTTTCTCAAGAGATTGGAGAGTGGCTGAGCAATTTTCGCAAAATTCTGGATAAATCGTCTATAATATCTAACAAATCCAAGAATTTTTGTTTGATTTTCTTTGCATTCGTAGGCCTCGGATATTTTTTCGCTGCTTCAACTTTTTTTGGATCTGTTTTTATTTGTCCGTTTCCTACTACGTGTCCCAGTACTTTTGCTTCGCGCTTCAAAAATTGGCATTTTTTCGGCTCAATTGTCAAGTTTGCTTCTGAAAGCCGCTTTAAAAGTCTAATAAAACGCCTCTCGTGCTCTTCAAGGTTCGGAGCAAACACCATGATATTATCCAAATACACTTCGATTTCATGACCTTGTAGACCCACCAACGCGAGTGACATCGCTCTCAAAAATGTATTCGGTGAGTCCGTACACCCCATTGGAATTCTCTAATACTGATAATGACCATCTGGCCCAGAAAATGCTGTTTTGTGTGCGTCATTCTCATGAATTTCTATTTGGAAAAATCCCTGTTTTAGATCGACTACTGTAATGTATCGAGCTGAAACTAAATGCTCGAGTATATCACTTTGGAATGCTAAGGGATGGCAACTTCCTACAGTTATTTCATTGAGCTGCCTAAAATCAGTTACCACACGCCAACGTTTCTCCCCGTCCGGCCCCGCATGCTTGGGTACAATTCACATGTTAGAATTGTATGGTGATTTCGAAGGCTCGACGATTCCTTGCTCGAGCAATTTCTCTATCTCTTTTTTCATCTGTTTTCTTAGCGCTGGTGGGTACCTATAGCGCTATGCCGTCACGGGCTTGTCCGTCGTAGTTATGATGTGGTGTTTCAATATAGGAGTTGCTTTCAGTGGTTCTCCATCTAGGCCAAATACAAATGGATTATACTCTATGAGTTTCCGGACGTGTGATTTTTCTTCCTCGTTGCAACTTGAAACATCAATAAGCTGCATTATTTTATCGATTCTCGCTATTTTTTCTTTATCCGACAATCTACCTAAATTGTCAGTGTTCTTGAAATCACTATTGTTCCTGCCACTTGTATAATTATTTGTAACGCCATATTCAACTTTCTTTATTTTTCTCCTTTCTCGGCCATCTGCCTTAAAAAGTCTTATAATTGCCTCATTAACGCCTCGAGCGTCGTCCCCTTGGACGCTAAATGGATCGGCCTCTCGCATCACTTCGCATTCTAATAACTCTATTTCCGGTACAGGTATGCTTATTTTTTTATTTAGTTTGTTTACACACTCAGCATAAACTTTTCCACCATTATTTGTGGCTATAAAATTTCCGAATAAAACTCCTTCTCTTATTCTTTGCAAAGGAACCCACCCTACTTTTATTTTTTCGCTATTTACCCCGACACGGGCATATATAACTTGCCTTGACCTAGCAAGAATCTCGAGCATCTCTGGCTCGATTAAATTGATTTTCATTCCTCCTTATTCAAAAATATTTCCTGCCGCGCTTATGCGACCTTAATATAACTTAAAAATGTCCCATCCAATAATACCTTCCCCATCTATTGAAAAGTCGCGTGGGACCACATGCAACCTACACATAAGGCCATTTAGTGGTATTTCAACTACACCTAAAGTGCTACGCTCTCCATGCGTAACACCCACAATTCTTACTCGGTTCCTCACGTCAAAGAATGCATTTGGAAGAATACTGTCTTCCTTTATAATAGAAATTTCAGCTCCTGTGTCCGCGTAGAATTTTGCTTCCCCACCTCTCAGTTGAGTGCTTGTCATAAATACCGAAGGGGGTGTCCTACCTGCTAGAAATATATTTATTTTTGCTTCACGCTGAGGCTCGCTTCCGTTATTGTTTCGTCCTACTTCCATTTGAGGGCTGTTTCGAGGCAAATTATCTCTCCTTGTCGTCATATCAACTCTTACACTCGCAGCTAGCGACTCTCTTACCTCTATGTTTGCCGTTTTTCTGCTGTCGAGTGTTTTTGTTATCTTCCTATCTACTGGGGGATGCCCGACGCTTGGGGAGCGCATCGAGCATCCTAGGAGTTTAAATTTTCCGCGCGTGACCCGTCTGTTCTCGTATTTTTCTCATGATTGTATTGATTATTTTGGTTTCCTCTCTGATTGTAAAAAATGTAATTGTTGTCCCTGGGTCCATAGTTATTATAATTATTTTCCCGTCGCTGATTATAATTGTTATAGTTGTTATTGCCGGGCGCGTAATTGTTATAATTGTTTTCTCGTTGCTGATTATAATTGTTATAATTGTTATTACCGGGTGCGTGATTATTATAATTATTTTCTCGTCGCTGATTATGATTATTATAATTATTATTGGGTGCATAATTATTTTCCCTATTTTGACCATTAAAATTCCTGTTCTCTTCGAATGGCCTATTATTGTTCCTGTTATCATTCGCCGGAGGGCGACTATTGTTGCCATTGAAGTTTCTATTATTATTGTTATAACTATTATAATTGGATGTGTAGCTATTATGTTTGTTATGGTAATTTCTAGAGTCAGGGTCACTATACTGCACATTAGGTGCCTGATCATTGTACGCAGGTCTTTCTCCATTTTTGTCCCTTATCTCCGTTAGTCTCTTGGGTGGTTCTGTTTCGGGCCTATCGGGGTCTTTTATTCTTCCGTTTTTTGCGTCCCTCCATAGCTTTTCGCACCCACTCGTAGAGTGCAGACAGTGCTCCTGACAATATAAGCACCACTTAACATCTTTGATGCCGTCCCATTCGTCCGTATTGCTCTTTACCTCCGGCGCATCGCTGATTACCATGCCTATCCTTGGATTCCTTTTACCAAAACAACTCTCTCATGTTGCATATGTGCTAAAATCATTTAGTGCCATTCGACGTAAACTTAACTCGTTATCTACATCCATAGCCGCTTCAATGGCCTCCTCCAGTGTTGCAGATTTTACCCCGGCCACGTTCCAATTGTATGGCGCTTTCAACCCATATATAAACTGTTTTGCTGATTCTCTATCCGCAGATTGTTTTAGGGCATTTTTCTGAATCTGGGACAGCTGTGGGTTGGCGTCATGGGTCATCATTATTCTATTATGCAACCGTTGCACTCGGCTGCAGTACTGAATAACTGACTCGCTATTCAGTTGAGTCAGTGACTTGAGTTGGGCTAGCTGTGTATTTATGCCTCCCATGCTCCCGAATCGCCGTGACAGCGCAAGTATAAATGCGTCTACGGTATTAAACAGTGATAACCAGGTGCAAAATTGATCTGCCGCCATCCCCCTAAGTTTACCGCCTAACGTACCAATAAAGTATTTTTCATATTGCGGCGGAACTGCTAGATTTGCTGTCCTCACCATCTGTTCAAAAAGCGAAAGGTTTATTGGATCCCCGTTGAATATAGGGATGCCACTCGCCACGCTGTTGACATGGGACAGAGCACTATAGTGCATGCTGACAGGGTGCGTGTTTTCCACTCGCTGTTGACTCATGATAGGGCTTATATAAGTCGGATTTGGCTGCGCTTGATGTTGCTGCTCTCGCAAAATGTATTCCCCATGCATGTTATTATCCCGAAACGGCCAGTCAGATGACGGTGCTATCGGTTGGCCTCTCACCCTTTCATTTGTTGGGCCCGTGGGTTCGTAGCTGGGTCCAGCGTCCTGCATCCTTGCGCGCGAAAAATTTGGGATTCCCGTTTGCTGCCCCCCATACATTCTTATTTCTTTCAACGTCCTTGACGGTAAGTTCCAATTGTTTTAATGGCCAAATACTAATTCCCTACAATTTTGTGTAAGTGCTTCCTCCGAAAACTGAGTCACACATTGCTGTGCTGTTTGCTGCACCGCTTGTTTTTCTCCTCGTCTGAACGCATGTTGAACCGTATCCTGTGTATCTTTGCTGTCGAACCTATCTTTTAAGTACGAGTTTACGTCCCTCGAAATTTCGCTCATCCCATTTCCGGCTGTATAATTTGCATTCTTTAAGGGTGACGTATTCGCAGCGTCGTTTCTTACGGTGTTTGAATATTCTGCACCTGCCCCCATTATGCATGACGTTGTTTGTGAAACTTTCTCCCTAATCACCCCAGGTTTCATTTTTTTCAAAAACTTCAACATTAGCATACGCTGTTTCTTACCCATTTTTTCCCATTCCATTTGAGTTTCGGGGCTGTACTCTAAAAATACGGTCAGTATTTCTGACTCCGACTCATTTTCCGGATACGAGGGAATTTCGTCTTCCCTAACACTTACTACATCACTGTGTGCTTCATCGAAGTTTTCCATCGTAGATTCTTTATTATTCTTTTTTTTGAAATTCTTTATTTCCTGTCTGTATGAGAGCGCTTAAACACTTATAAGTAAATTTCTGTACGATTCTTTGCGTTCCTATCTCACGATGACAAAACCGCTTTCCTTTAACATTTACCGTGTGTCTAATTTATTATTAATTTATTTATTATTTTCTTACTTTCAATCTGACCAATTTATTTTTACGGTCCGAAATTTTCCTGACTCACGAAAAATTACCTTAATGACGCACCGCCAATACTATGAGGAGGATACCGAACGCAAAACCGATATAGCAAAAAAAAAATAAATTTATAACGCACTAAAAAAATTTAACAGGACCCCTTGGACAGTTAAATATATTTTTTTATTTATGAATCTAAAGTACTTACCATATGCTCCCGGCTAGAATAATGGCGACCAAGATCTTTATCATCCCTGTTTGCTTGATTTCTATCGTAGTCCCGGGTATCCTCCGCCTTGGTCCTTGATTAAAGCTGCTTTTTTTTTCGTACTTCGGCAACTCCTCGCTTCGCTAATTTCCCTCGTAGCAGTTCCTAGTTCACTTTGTGGTACGACACTATGTGTATTTCCCAAAAATCGCGAGAGTCGATACTTTATCGTCGACAAAAACCGAAAAAAAATTTTATTTTTATTTAATCGCGATGACCATCCCACTTCTGACACCAAAACTGTTGCGTAGGATTCTATGGTCTTGGGGTGCGCACGAAGTAAATAGTCGAGGAACTAGTATCAACGTCTTTATTAATGCAAAAACGAGAGAAGAGCGCGTCGCGTGTGTACAATATTCGTCCTTGATGGTTCCAGCCAGAGAGAGCGCTCCTTTCAGCATCCTATTTGCTTATCGCTTTGCTCTCTCCCACTACAATTATCTGTAGTAGGCCCCAAAAAGAGGGGGCGCACGTACGTGTAGCTATGATATCGTACGTGACACTATTGTAAGACTCTTTCTCTGTTTTTTCCTTTTTTTTAAGTAGTTATACATAAAAAAAACTTTTGATTTTCAAATAATTATCTATAGTAAGATTCCTGAAAGTCTTACGCTGGTTATAAAAATCTCAAAGTTTTTATTTTCCTTATTAACTTATTTATTTATGTAAGAGAACCTTGTATGAAAAAACTGATGACAGATAATAAATAATAATAGAGTATTTATTTCTTAAAAAAGTTTTTAAGATAATGAAAATGTTATGTTTGTTAATTGTGTATTTTAATTATTTTATAACTAATAAATAAATAAAATTTAAAAAGGTATAAAAAATTAAAAGAAAAGCTGCTCCTCAGCTGCTCCTGAAAAATATCATTTTAAAACTAATAAAAACTGT
This sequence comes from Copidosoma floridanum, assembly GCF_036245765.1. Lineage (NCBI taxonomy): Eukaryota > Metazoa > Arthropoda > Insecta > Hymenoptera > Encyrtidae > Copidosoma > Copidosoma floridanum. The sequence continues at coordinate 13,685,251 of NW_028321885.1, forward strand.
TTGAATAAAAAAATTTTGTAACGACGTGTAAGTTAATAGGATCTTTGGAAATGAATTAACATATAAATAGTATCCAAGCAATTATATTTAAGAATAATAACAAACGATAATATAAAAATAGTGAGAGATTATGTACCAAAGATAGCTTGTGGCTAGTTTAATGCACTTCTTGGCTCGTGTGCTCGAAGGCAAGGCTTTGGATTTCGTTAAAAGTGTTATTTTATTTTCTTAGAAATAAAACCAGGAAATGAAAATTTCAAATTTATTCGTGTCACTTTCTATGTCTTTTTTCAGTAGAAAAGCTAAGTATCTATTTCAGTCACATATATCTTCAAAGAGAACGTTTTCAGATTGTTGATTTACTTCTGTGTATGATGCACCTTTAAAAGTATAATTCAAATAGAAGAAAAAAAATTCTTTTGTAAGGTGAAGTATCAGCTTTTCGTTGTTGTAAACATTCAACAGACACGTAAGCTCCAGAGTAAAAAATGGCTCCTTATTGGGCTATATAAGCTAACGGCATCGTGACTTTGTAATTACCTTATGAAGAAAGGTTGCAAAGGTTCTTTCTGCACAGTACTTAAAAGGTTTCTGAAACTCACGTATTCTGTTGGTTAAACAACTTTGAAGTAGGAATTTGCAAGGTATGGTCTCTTTTTTTTTCGTTATTTGTAAATTTGTAAATTTTTTTTTTTGCTTGGATTCTATGGCTCTCTTGATATACTTTTAAACCTTTTCGTATAAATCTGGCAGTTTATAGAACAAGATGTTCATAAAACGACTTTGCACAAACATTAAATGGTAGTTTTAATTTTTTTCTTATCATTTGCAGGTACGCTTTTGATTATTTTGATATCCTGACTTTCTGCTTTTCTAACCTTTCTTTTATTTTTTTTGTAGGAGAATTCGTTATCTCAATTTTTAATTTACTTTTACCTCCTGATTTATATAAAAAACGCTACAAGACTTGGTGAAACTCTCAACACTTTTTTTTTACAAAACTGTAAATTTTAGATGTCATTTGTTTCTGTGTTAAGTCAACTTATCCTTGTAACTAAGGTTTGTACAGATTTAATACCATTGTTGAGGCAAATATCTCGGTAATGCTGCATTCTCTTTCAGGAAAAAAAAAAATTTTTTTTCTTCTTTCTCTCGTAAGACAAGTGATAGCACCATTTTTATTTGAGGTCGTAGCTTTCAAAATTGTTTTCTGTGTGGTACATTCGATACTTTACATGTTTTCTTTGATATATATATATATGCATGTATACGTGTGCGCAGATATTGACTATCTCGTCTCTACTGCCCCCACACTACTTATCGCGTAGATCATAAGATATCCTTCCTGTTATTATATAGTCCTAATTTATACCATGTATAAGCATGGTTTGCAGCATTCTGCGTCGTAACGAAAATTCGCACCTGGTTTTGCTAATCAGTAGGGTCAGTAGTTAAAAAGTTGAAGAAACAATTTAACATAATTGTACTCAAAATAATTATTGTTTGGTTTCAAATAATTCAACATTTGAGTTTATTATAAGTAAGTAGATTGAAAACCTCAATCAATCACTATTAAAAAGTTAAGATTAATATTTGATAGCGGTAAAAATTATGTTTCAAGTATAGAAGGTACATTGCAGTAGGCTGGTACAATAACCAACACTACCAACAGTGAATATGCAGGGTTATACCACAGTTATGCTGTGATCATGTGACTTGAGTTGCAATTTTTGATTACACGACGTACAACGTTTAATCTTATGCATGTGCAAAAAAGTATTTGTTTTTGATCAATATTTATCTTAACTAGCGCCTAAGACAAGTTTTTGTAATTAAAATATTTTAATGATGAACTATTAGCTTGCAATTTTATATGCCTTTCAATGCACTGTTACAATGCATTACAACTGTTGGAGGGACTGAGTTGACAAGTTTTCTCTACATGGGCGCTTAGATGATTCTTCTATCCCCTTCAATCTTATGCACCTAAGGATTATTTTAAAACTCTTAATGTATACAATTTATACTTTACGATGGCCAATGTGTGCTGTTTGCGCGTTCTGCTTTGTAATAAGGCCACATATCTGCTTTTAGTATGCATACTTGTCTTAAATGGCAGTGGTTAAAGCAACAACGAAAATTGTAATTAGAGATACTATTCAGTGTTTATTTTCATTACATTATGCTTTCTTGGCCAAAATAAAAGGAATTTCTTAAGAAAGTGATATCAATAAGTCTGAGACTATAGATAAAATTGGAGTTACGTTAAAATTTTAAAAAAACTGCCGGGAAAAGTTGTATAGAAGAATAATGTTCAGCTATGTAACGATTTTTTTTTTTTCTACGGAGTCCACGTTGCTACAACCTGTTTCAAGTAGTTTTTTTTTAAGCGGTCAAGACTCAGATGCTTTTAAAATTTGTAGTTGGTTCCAAGTTTTTTTCTAAACTGATCTTCATAATTCATCGCTGTGTCCATACTGTTTCGGCTTGATTTCTCTAGATAATTTATTCCTTTTTTCGTATTTGTGCTGTAGCAGTTGCTAAGTATCCTCATTACACATTAATGGCCCTTGAAATTAAATTAAGAATTTTTTTTAAAGGCTTTTAGATTATTTGAATTATATCAAGGTTATGATGAGGGACTATTATAAATGCTAATTTAGTTAAGTTTTATTAGTAGTGAGAGTAGTGAGTGAGCAAGTATAAAAGTAGTTTAAATAGATTGTTGTTAGGTAAAAAAAGTAGGCACATGAATGAGAACTGTTATTCTCTCCAAAATCCTTGGTTCAATATCAAAAGCTCTTTAAAAGTCAAAAATTTGATTTAACAGGTATGGATATTTAAAAAAATACGTTGTTACACCTATGGCCAGTGTTAAGGATAATGATAAGTATGTATCAACCTAAGCAGTTACATTAATTAATGCTAAGAATGAGAAGATGTAGGAGAAAAAGAAGTGTTAGTTCCTACTTAATTATCACCTTCTACTACTACGTGATTCATTTAGCTGTCATCCTAAGGCTGACGAAGCAAATAAAAACTTTAAGATTTTTATAACCAGCGTAAGACTTTCAGGAATCTTACTATGGATAGTTATTCTGAAATGAAAAGTTCTTTTTATTTATAACTACTTAAAAAATGGGAGAAAACAGAGAAAGAGTCTTACAATAGCTTATACTCTGTGTAAATCAGCTTAACAAAAGAAATGTTATTTAGTAGTTGAATTAAATGAACAAGTACTACAAAAGGTAGGAAATGGGATAAGCCTTAATAACAATCTCTCTCTATTCAAAGAAGACTATGTTTTGAGCACGATAGTATAGCTTATTTTAAATTAAATTACAAATTATATCAAAAAAGATCAATACTTTTAGTCAAATTACAAGATACTTAAATTTCTTAGGACTTAATTCAGTGCATAACAACAATGGAAGAGTTGTAGTATTTTAAAGTTACAATTAAAATACTGCTGCAGTCAATTAATTATACAGCTTACATTGATGCAAATGATTCAGACCTTTGCAGATAAAAGCAGTTATTTTCCAAGACAATTTAATCACAAGGAAAGCTACAAACTTATATACAAGAAAAAGCATTATTGCATCATATTGCTATTTGACAGCGGAAACTATAATAAAACAGTTCAGTAAGTAAAAAGATGAAAAGATAGTGGGATAAACTAAACCAATTGAGTCAATTACAGAAAGAAAAGCTGAAAATTTTTAAAATTAGAAAAATTTGAAGTATAAAAATAGTAAAAATTAAGGGTCTCATAAAAGTCGAGTAAAAAAAGAGCCGTGAGGGATCCACGACCCCTGATGGGAATAAAGTCTTAATTGCTTATATGAAGACCTTGTTTCTATACAGTCATAATGTACAAGATATAATTTAAAGTTAATAAAATAAAAAACTAAGTAATAAAATATGTATCTAATATGTATAAAATAAATAACTTTAACTTTCAGGACTACATACATTATTTAAAGTGAATTGACCGAATAAACTAGTGATTTAAGTATGTATTAAGTTTAAGTACAGCAATAAATTTTGTTTGGTATTGACATATGTCCTACGAGATCAGAATAGAATAAATACATGAATAAGGACTGTGGAAATACAACAGCACAATTATTCTTGTACACTAACAATTAGGTTTGTTATAACACTTGAAAATATTACTTAAGAAAGTAAGGTAACAAAAAAAAAATTATTCTATAATTTTATAAATGTTTTCTTGTTATGCAACATTATTTTTGTATTTCCACTCGATGACTTTTAAATTGACATGGTAGTTTTTATCTACACTGATCAAGAGTTTTTTGGTTTAAAAAACTTTTTTTTTTATTCTGTGTTACCATTATTGAGTTATAATAATAAATAATAAGCTTTCAGAAGTGTCTATTGTGTACGAAACTTAATGACAAAAAAAATTATGGTAGTGAAATTACTCTATGAGCAATAGAAGCAGAGATATAAGTGAAAAAAACTTTGTTAAAAATTGGCAACGAATTATACATTTTTAAATAAATAAATAAAGTCAACTTTTTGCTTGGACAAAACTATTTTTTCCTTATTCTTAGAGAAATTCTGTAGCAACAAGACCGATTTCTCCTTTACTGAAAAACGTAAAGTTAAATCGTATTTTTCGTTTGTGGGCCATGGACTAAACAGCTGTTTTTACATCCAGTGCAATAATCTATGCAATAGCACATGGTGTGGAAAGAGGTGAGAGACTAATACGTTATAAGTCGAGTCAATCTGAAGATTTTACAATCCAACTCGAAGAAGTTACTAAATATTAACCATTATACAAAATTCAATGATCTCGTTTTGAAGTACCACAAGAACTCCTACAGTAATGTAGCTTTTATTGCATGAATTGTAAGAATATCTGTTGACCAAGTTAATGTACAGCCCTTCTTAAAAGCATTTTTCATTTTACTTATGTGTAGTTAATGATCAATTCCGAACTTTAACTTCTTCTTTGAAAGTTTATCCATTATCTTGGACCTAATAGTGTTTCTACAATACAACTGCTTCAGTTAACGATACTTTTTTTCTTATATCTTTGTTGGATGTTCGTGCAAAATGCTCCACTTTCTAGATAAAAATAACCGTATTTCCGATTCATTATCAGATGTGCAAATACTACGGAACAGCGCTACATCCATACTGTAATGTAAGTTGTGTAAGCCTGTACATACAGTACATCGTGTAATTAGACTATGGACCTTTTAATTTATCGTAAAGCATGACAGAATTGACACGATCATCAAACATACATCTTTTGTTAAGTTCATCTTGGTAACATGTAGCTTACAGATTGATGTTATCTTTCAAAATATGTGTAGGGACTTGTGCAAATGATTGGTAGAGATGATAGCGTATCACACTTTTATGTCTCTCCATACACAAAAAGACTTTCATAGTCTCTTATTTCTTGCATACTTTATTATTAAAAATTGAAACAGAAATTCAGTCTTTTAAATGTAATACTGCTTTACATTTACGAAAACGAAGGTATTTTACGACATCTAAAGGCTCAATAGTTCTTGAAAATGGAGGTACTTTAGTTAGTTGTACCACTTTGATTTACGTTTTAAGTTTTAAGCCTTTTTTAATTATATGTACCACTTATAAACCATTGGTCTAACAACTTTTAGGTTAAGCAGATAATACAGCTTTGATAGTACTACAAAACGAACCATGTTAATTCAAATGTTTATTCCTGTTTCAGAACCATTTCGAAATTTGGAGCTTGTAATTTTAGACATCGCCCCATCAATGTTCTGTCTGCACTGTGTGGCTATTTTTTTTATGACTCGAATACCATTTAAAGTTAAATTGGCTGTATATAATATTACCTCTTGTGTTGACTGTGCATGTACACCATAACAAGATTTTGGAATTGGCCCGTAAGCTGAAAATCTTTAAATATCTGCTCTAGGGATCAGTAACTCGCAAACATCATAAGCGAAAGGATGATTTTTTAAGTAATATCATAAATAATTAACTAATAAGAAACTATTTATCTGATTGTAAGTACTGTGGTCTAGGTACTAAACTCACGAGCTGTATATCTTGGAGTGATCTAGGCGTGGTTTCATTAAATAAAGCATAAAAGCAGCATAATTATTCTCAGAATAAAGATAAAATTAACACTAAAAATTTAACAAGTAGAATTATATCTAAGAGAGCTTGGCAGAAAGTTGAAGTCAAAAATTTAAGCATCTTAAAAAAATCAGATACTATAGTGATAACAAGCGCAATAGAGCTTGAAAGTAAAATAAAAATTAGTTGACAAGATATAAAAAAAGTGTTAAGTTTCAATAAAAAAAAGTGTAAATATTGTACTACCATGAATAAAAGTATTGGAGCTGACTCAAAAAACTAGACATTCAAGCAAAGACGCACACTCAATTATTAGTTTTTGTTCGAAAACTGCACGTAGCATAATTTAAAGAGTAAATAATAAATATTCTTTCTTCACTGATACGTATCCAACTCACTGCACTGCTGCTAGAAGTAAAGATGCTTTATCTTTACCACTCTTGTTTGCTGGGTTAAGAGCAACTTGCGCATTAGCAAGTAAAAAGCCTTTTAGGCTGCATTCTTTGCAACAGCACATATAAATGGAAAAAGTTAAAACCATGTTTAAATTCATCTAGGCTATTTAACTTAGTTAAAAGATCATTTAAATGTTTACTTAAATAACTTTTTCGATGCGCTGTTTGCAGTTCCTACTCAATTATAAGCCATCTGTTATGGCTCTAAATATCTTGATTAACACACCTACTCACAGCTAGTGCTGCGCACTCATGTGAGTGCGTGTATACGTCAAGGTCTTTATAGAGCCACATTAGGTGGCTCAGAATGTCGTTCCCTAAATACGCTGTGTTGGAAAGTTGTATACACCACAAAAGGTTATGTGACAAATACACGCATGACTCCGAGCTGACACGCGTGTGTCAATCGCCTTTCCCGTGCACTAGTATCGTAATGCACTATTTGACTTGTAAAATACATTCTTTGATTCTTAATGGTCAATAATGATAGTAATTCATTTAATTTCCAAGAAGAGGCTATTGTGACACGATAACACTTAATAATCTTGCAGTTATAAGAATTGCATAAATTGATAATCATAAGATGTTGACGTACTCCTAATTACTAAGTTAAAAATGATCATTAGAACTTTGTACATATCTAAAGACATCTTATTAAAAAATTTTGCTCGTAAAAAATTAAGTCTCTGGTATAAACTAACTTGCATATTCTTATTGTATTTTCTTAAGTATAAGCGAAAATCTGAGCACCTTATCAATCCCTTGTAATCTTTGATAAGCAGATTAGGCATGTTAAGACTTATGCTTGTTAGTCGTATGCATTTGCAGCTTATGTTCGGAACTCTTTAATTTTTAAAAACTTTTAATTCATATGTTAACTTAATATCAAGATTATGTCTACTCATATCCAGTAGTGCCTTGTATTATTATGACAGATAGATTACTAAAGATGATAATCTAATACTACTATAGTTATCTTCTTTGTTTAGGGGCAAATGTATTACAACTCAGTTCAGCGTGGTTTGTCGAAGAGCTGTTGGTGGATTTATTAGTAAGGCACATTCAACAGCTTCTGTTTTAGACAAATTTTTTAAGAGCTCTGGTTTGTCTACATGTCTTATTTTAAGGGCTCTATGGAATACTATGATTGTTCTTTGATAATCATAGTTTTTTGATACGCATAGGTTAGTTTTCCTACAAGTGGCGGAAATTGTTTATGGTTAGCATACATAGGGTTCTTAGACAATCCTGAGACACGAGCTAACTATCCATGGCAGTATCTGATGGATGTGTCTTACTATGTCTCTCCCCAACCAAGAAGATTATTATACTAGTAAGCAACGTTATCTGTCATCTATTTAGAGAAACTAGATGTAAGGTAAATGACGTGGAAATACTCAAATACGGAGGTATAAGTCTGATGACACTCGTAATTAATTATAAGCCATAAGTCCTGATTAAGACGTATTGTCTAAGAATGTATAAAAGCTCCGAGCCTTAAGTGATCTGAGACTCTCTAGTGATAATCGCCAAATTTACTTTTACATTTAAATTACTTTTAAATTTACAAATTTAATTTGGAGAGCTCTTAAACTAAAGAGATATACGAATATTTAGTCCTAGGAATTTAAAACACACAAAAAGACGTCTAATCAATTAAAAAAGTCACGTAATATTATGCAAGCTTTTCGGACTTACTATGCAAGCTCAAGAGATGCAAGTAATAGCATAATATCATAATAATATCATGATAATAGCATGCTTGATAATTATATAATAAGAAATGTAACATTGTATTTTAATTTACAACATTATCTCTTCTCTGACATTATGCCACCACAAAAATAGTCAGTGTGCATTGTCTAATTACATGCATGCTTATTTTCGGATTCCATGATACGGTAATAATAGTTGTATACCTTTTTAAGAAAATTCTATAGACTTTGTTGTATTCTCTTTATTGTCAAAAATTGCTGTAAGCAAATGAAATAAATTTAATGAATAAAAATGTCAGGGTAGATGAACTTGAAACATTAAAACTATTGACAGTATTTCTGCTGACACATCAACGTATTCTTTATTTCTACATCACCACATTGCTTAATATAGATCATTAAGTAATGAAGGCTAATGTTATTTATAAGGCTAATTATTTGTCTTTCTTTGTTATGAAAAAATTAAAAAAAAAGTAAGGAACCCTAGGATTACTCGGAAAAAAAATTCCTTGAAAAAACCCACCCCGAAACAGCCCAGGTTACATAGAAATTTTTTCGGATGAAAACAGTTTTTGAAAAAATCTGCATTCACCGGAAATTGAACCCACAACCCCTAGAACAGCATTGTATTAGTAACAAACACGCTTACTGTTAAGCTAACGCCACTCGTAGTATCTTTTTGATTTATTTAAATAGTTTATTGCAAGTTATTAAAGTTGAAAAATAAAAGAATAGTCTCTGTATGATACGGACTGATAGCCCATCTATTGTGAATAATATAATTTTATTACCTGAACAGTTGTGTTTTAGGGAAATAAAAAGTTTGCTAGAGTACATTTTTTTGCATTCTGTCCGTACCAGAACGTAAAACAATTTTGGATATAATGTTTAACAAAACTAAGTGTACTTAAAAAATAAAAAAATAAAAATTATATGGTTCAAAATAAAAAATAAAAAGAACTTGTGTAATAAGCTAAGTACAATGTCAATTAATAATAAGCTCTTGTTTCCTAAATCATTGCCGATAAAATAATTGAGATGACAATTTACTATTTTAAGAAGGCTACTTACATTTTTTAACGATACCATACAACTACTCTTCTGTAAGAAAAAACCTTATTTTTAGCATACCAAGATTTTCAAATACTAAGGATGAATAATAATATAAAGAAAATTGTTTTAGTGACAAAATATACATTTCTGTAGAAGAATTTGACTTTTGTCATTGCAAATTTTATCATCCAAATGTAAATTCTGAAACTTACAAGATATAATGATGTTGCTTGTTCTTGCTTATTTTATTTGTTAAAAGGGTTATAAATTTTGATCTTACTTGGGTAAAAGTTGTCCTGTGTCGCCGGCGAGCAGGAGTAGGGCAAGTGGACGTATTTGGTGTATGACTTATATGTTGACTTGAGTTACATGGATCCGACTTAAGTTTCTTAAAAGCCCCATCTGAAGCTGCAATAACATTAAAATGAGGTGTATATAAGTGAAGCTGCATTAGCAGTAAGATCAATAATAAATCAAAAATCTTATTGCATGGTCAATTTTTCAATATTAAAGAGTTTTATATTCGAAAGGTCTACTTTTGTGTTTATCAAAGCACATTTTTTTATGAAATACTTTTAATTATTTTCCATAAAAAAAAACGTGAAAACCTTTTTGAATTTATACTCCAAAAAGTAATAAAATGAGTTAAGTAATGCTTGAACGTAATGCATGAAGAAGACAGTTTGATGATATTTTTTTTTATAACATTTACAAGTTGACTTCACTACAAAATTAAATCGTTTTTAAAAAGTCTAGGCTATTACAAAACCGTACGGAAAAACTTAATTTTGCATAAAAATTGAAAAGTAAATACGTAGATCTCGGAAAAAGATATTACTTTATTGTAGTTGTCATACTTTTATCTGTAATAATAAGAATAATTACGCACCACCACTAAGTACAGTTAGTACAAGGATACAAGTGAGCACATAATGCTTGCTTCCTCTAAAGTATTAAGCACGAAACTCATGTCCAAGTGGCAACATAATGTAAAATCAAAACAAAATTTTCTTTTATTATAACGCACTTCAAATAATTGAACAATAAGGTTAACGGTTTTTTACGAACAAACATGTTTTTTACATTAAAAAAAATTTAATGTATGGAAAAAAACTTTATCTGAAATCTAGTATAAATGCCTTAGAAGTTATACGAAACGTGTATCTCTTTTAAAGTACCTCTTCACTTACTTTACTTTGTAGTTTTATGTAAAAGGCCTTGTAGGGGATGAGGAGAAGCAAATAATGTAAGTAGTTAACTGTACTTATTGCGTAATCTGTTCCCATCCTGTAGTCATATAAAATTTATTACCATACGAGTAGGGTCATAAAGGTAGTATCGTAGAGATAGTGTATAAAGAAACAGTGGTATTAGTACAATAAAATTTTTGAAAAATTTTGAAAGAAATTAGTTTTTATTTTTCGTGCCTTTACTTTATTTTGTGCCTCCCTCTGTCATATGGACAAAAAGTCTGGACGACATTAGATAAAGATAAATAAATAAATTATTAATTTGCATTATTACGTTTAGTAATTTATAAATTAATAAGTGTTAAAAAGGTAATAAGAAAGAGTAATAATGAAAATAATAATTATAAATAGGTGTACTGGAAGGGTTTTGGCCCATTTCCCCCGACCCCTTAGGGTGTCTTCTAGGAGTTCTAGGAGGAAGCTGTAGGGAGAAGGTATGGGGCTGCTTCCTCTAAGTGGGTGGCTGTATATATATATATATATATATATATCATCCATTGCTGCTCCAAATGGAGGGGGGTGATCGTCTGTGCCATGAGAAGGCCACCGTTAACTATTTACCTATTCACAAGCATGAAAATGTACATATGTGAATGAGTGGGTATAAGTGCTCGTGTTTGTGCTCGTATTTTTCGAGTGATCATCTACGTAGACATTAATTAAATAAAACAAGTAAGTGCTTAGTTTAATTGTGCACTTTTTGTATAGCACTATAATCGTTAAAGTAGAGCTTTGTGTAATCGCAGGTTAAGCCCCAGGGATAAAAGCAATACGTCTGGTTACAAGACCGCTTCTTTAAGGACTTTAGCTTGGTTTGTTCTTTGAACAGTATTTAGAAAAACGGCTTGACAGTCTTACAGCTGATAACATCCCTGACATGTGCTATGAATAAAAAAAATAATAATTTGAATGCGGCTTGGAGAAAGATTATCAGTTGACAAAATGCTTCCACTTAAGGAAGTAGTGGAGTCCCAAACTGCAGAAAACGATCTTAATCCCGTCATTAAAAGGGCCGTTGTTTCCTTAATAGGTAAGAATTTATTACAAGTTTCCAATTTTCGACGAAGGCGTACATTTTTTTTCGAAAAACTTATACGTAATACAGTGGCTGAGAAATTAATTTGGCCAAAATATTACAGATACTAGTGTATTCATACAAACGAAATAAGTGACGTTAAATGAGAGTACCCAACTATTTTAACTTATACCTACCAATAGTATAGTAACAGTACTTTCTATTCTGTAAGAGCACCGGTGCATATGTTGGTGTATTTCAGAGAACACGGATATGCTTTTTTGACGGCAATTATAAGAGTTTCAGCCTGCAATGGGACAGAATCTTATTTATGGAAAGCATGATATCATTGATAACAGCAGGTACAATTTTTAACAAAAATTCTATACAATTTTAATTCTGTACATTTTTTATTCTTCACAGTTTTTATCCTCATAAACTTTTTCTTACATAATTCAATATCAGATTTTTATCAGCAGCACACAAATAATTTTTTTTTAAAGTGATAGAAACTAAAGTAATTGTGTGATATTTATATACAAAATTAACAATTATTTTAAAGTGATATTAGAAGAACAGCGTTACAAGGAGAGTGTTGTAAATACTGTTAGTAATTATTTGTTTTATTTTTACTAATGAAGTTTAATATTTTTTGTAAAAATAACATTTACCTGTGATAATGTATTTTTTACTAAAAATTGTAAATAAATAGTTTTTTGAGAAAAACAAATGTTATTTATGACATACTCATTTTAGTCACAGTATCTATCTAGTGAATAGAGCAAGCTAATAAATTCAGGGTTTGAAATTGTTAAAATAATATGTGAATGAATTTAATAATGAAAAAAATTAAAATCTTACGTATATATCTGTAGCGGATTTAAAAAAATTTTCAAAAACTTTTTACAGTGTAAAAATAATCGATTATGTATATAATTTTTTGTTATGAATCATATCCATATTTCTTCAAATCAGAGCAAATATTTTCGAAATAATAATTTCTTTTTACTTTTTTACTTTTCGTTGAGATGGCTCAATATGCTTTTTTACAAGAGGTTCTCGAATATTTTCATCCTCCTCCTTACTAAAGCTCAAATATTTTAGTTTGCTATTGTATATGGACCCATGTTTTCAGATGTGGACTGTATCATTATCTCAGGCTAACTTAAGCAATATGGAAATTTTCATCAGCTTATAAGAAGGCTTTAACCGCAAGATATATTCTTTCGATCTCACACTTTACACTTTCTTTTTTCTTCTTTGCCTACAGTCAGTCTTCGTTTTTGACATTAATAAAGACAGTGCCCTTCGATTAACTTTGAAGTTTAAGGTGATCGGTGCTATGTCGGGGGCAAGATACAAAATAAATACAAGGTGTATTTCAATTTTCTTGTGTTAGTTTATAAATGCAACGTTTTTTTGATCATTTGTGTCAGCCTCATCAGTCTACTAAATTAAAAACACAAAAAGATATGTGATAAAGCTTACACACAAAAATTAAATAAAATTTAAGATATAAATAATGAATATAAACAATAACCCAATAACCAATAATTACCAGGAGCACGCAAGTATATTGTCTCTCTCGTCACCTGTTGAACTATCGACTGACAATAAATTACACAACAAGGTTGCGCTTATGGAGGTGAAAAACAAAGGTAGGCGGTAAAGGGCGATGAACTTGGTTGGGACATTTAAACTCTTGTAGTGAAGAAAGGTACGCTTGAATAAGAGAAAGAACATCTTTCTTTCTTCTACTTTTATGCTTGTCTAGTTTAAAGAAGCATTTTAGAAGCAAATTTTTTTTTATAATTAGATTTTTTGTCAATGATGTTAATGTTCTAATCAAATTTATGGTTAAAAATATTTTGATGATAACGAAAACAGAATTATTGTTCAAACGACGTGATTTAGTTTGTTCTTGATAAGAGGGTAAGTATTAAAGTTGTAAAGTCTTAACATGGTGGATTTTTTTTCAAAATTATTGTCTATTTATGGTATACCAATTTTGCAGAGAGGATAAGTGTTTATAGTAGTTTTGTTGTGATTAAGTAATTGTGTCTTTTTAATCCAACATTTATGTTTTTGTTAATAAAGTTCAAACGATAATTATTTTTTGTCAAAAGGTTTTTTACTCTTGCAATAATAATACTGTTAAAACTTGTACTGGAAAGTAAGAGCGTTTTATAAACTAACTTAAAAACAATACTTCTTTTTTAGCTAACTAGAGATTGACAATAAACTTTCCTTTGCAGACTTGACTATAGTCAGAAGTTTTAACCATTTCAATTTTCGAACGCGTCCACTTTAAAAAGACAAATATAATGTTACGGCTCTTAACATGTCCTTGTATTAGTCCAGATTTTTCACGAGCGCTCTATGACAAAAATGGTGACATAAAATTTATTTTTATTGTTTATGTATACTTTAATACATGTCAGCTTACTTGGCCAGGATGGGGGATTTAATATACAAAAATACAAAACAATAGAAAAACAGCCTTATTATTTTAATTTTACATAAGTTTGGTTACGATAAACTTTCTCAAAACCATGTCTTAATAAAAAAAAAAACAAATTCGCTTCAATAACACGACACTTAAAGTCTCCATGATTTGTCCATACCTATTCTCAACAGAGTTTACATTTGAATTATTCTACTCTTCTAAAAAAAAAATCAAATTAAAGCTTTTTTCAGTTAGATGGTTAGCATTACTAGCCACAGACCTAACTAAATTTTATTTTTGATTATTACCACAGTTGGCTTCGACCAAAATATTATTTTTACCATTCAGTCTTATAAATATACGTTAACGATTACTTTGTTTTTCATAAAACTAAGGTTGTGCCTGGTGACAATAATGAATTGGATATTCTTATAACACTATTATTTCAGGTTTTTTTGAAGAACCGTCTCAATTTATAGTAAGAAAGATGGAATTTTTGAAAAAATTAAGAAATGGACAAATAGACGAACCAAAAAGGAGAGTTCCATTTTGTTGCTACTGTCTAACGTTTGAAACGCAGTTTTCCAGACACTTAAAGCGACAGCATGCAGAAGAAAGTATGGTAAAACTGTATATGAAGTGTTCTGATGCCAAAATAAAAAGGAACACAATTGCTAAAATAAGAAATATTGGGTATAATTTATAGTTTGAGCTGACAAAAAAATGATACCAGTAAAATCAATAAAAAATGGTGCGTTAGATGTACGAAAAGTGCCCTGTAAGGGCTGCCATGCTTTTTTTCTGAAAAATCGTTAGAGAATCATTAGTTTAAATGTGAAAATTTGCCATTTATTAATTAATTCAGTTGTAACAAGTAGGTTTAAATATATATTTTTCAAAAAAAAAAAAAAATTTACTCTCATAACTGTTTTATCCATCCCAAAGTTCCTTGTTTCACGTATTACCTTTGTAATTTCAATGTTAGGCAGCTTATCAATCTAATATTTTTACAGCTTTTTTCATTCAGCCTTTAATGAAAAATGCTTAAAAACCTCATAACATACTGGAAAACCATACGATTTTTCAAGAAAGTATGTGGTTTTTAAAAACCATATGGTTGTTTGAGACAAAACCATGTGGTAAATGACTAAAAACCATATGGTCAAATAACGTATTTTACCATGTGGTAAAATCACATGGTTTTTTTTAATAGAGACGGCATTTGAAGGAAAAACTTAATTTCTAGTGTTCATTTTAAATACTAATACATAAATTTCTAGCCTTAGAGAGAAGAGAACAGAGCCTTAACAAAATCTAAAAATTATCTGATTATTGGCCCTTATATATTTATATATTGTTCATGATATATTTGAATGTTTTAATCAATTTATATAAGCTTATGAAGTCACCTACAACTTTTTCGATAGTCAGTTACAATGAGCATTTCTCGTAAATTATAAATAAATTGTTTTCTGAAAATAGCCCAATAACCCTTGATTTTTATTATAGTTTTTTTCTCAAAATTTTTTCATACCATTTTCACTGCTAAAATAATTATTGAAAACGCAAAGAATTGAATTGTATCCCGTGGACTCCAAAGTGCTCTCTATTGGTCAAGACAGTCGTAATGTCATGAATACATACTCTGCGTTTGTGAAAGGCTCAGTTAGTTAAGTCAGTTAAGGTGACGTGATCATTTATCATGAGTGCGAGGGAAAAAATATGATGTTACGGTCTCTCTCGCACTCATGTTAAATGATCACGTGACCTTAACTGACTTAACTAACCAAGCCTTTCAGGAACATAGCCATAAAGGCTCTCAGGCACGATGTAAGAAAGAGACAGTGTCCGCTGAGATCCATCCTCACCACCATGATGTAAGCCCCAGCAGTTCTACTGGAGTGCGCAGTCTATCTGTATAAGTCTATGATCGAATCCCTCGATTGTTTAAGTACTTCCTTACACATCTACACATACCCTCTTTGCAGCAACGACGTTAAACGTGTTGTGAAGTACCAAATGTAATAAATTCATTTTTAATGACACGTTGTAAATATAATAAATGACACATACTTAACTGACTTTACAACATGACATCTCTGATCTACATACGTACATACATTGTGAGGCGTTAATATATAAAAACAAATGTTTGAGAATAATATAATGTATTTCAGTGTCAGCATAGATGTTTGGAGATTTTTTTATTACATTTACATACTTTATTATTATCAGTTAGTAAAAGATTTCAATAGTATCACCCCGCAAAAAGTAATTCATAAGAACTTTTACAAATTGTGGTACAAATACTTGTGAAAGTTTTTATGTAAGTTCTTATCTATGTTCTGATGTAGTTTTTTAAATAAGATCAGACAACCGAACTTACATGAAAACTTGTTAACAAACTTATATTTGCTTTTTGACCGATAACTTATCATACTTACAACGCTTTTTTTTAAGCTAACGAGTTATACTAATTCTTGTGTGTACTTTAATACATTCTTTAACTGTGAGCATCTTAAAGGGATGGAACTAAAAGTGTTTTGTACCAAAAATTCGTGCCAGGCAGCACATTAAAACAAATTTGCCTAAATACAATTTTTTTGATTGTTTTTAGATTTCAAGTACAGTAATTTTCTATTAAACAAGTGTTAATTTAATTTCTAAGCTAATGCAAAAACTGTTATTTGATAGCAATCATTAGTTTTTTTTTGAACTAATGAAAGTTTTTAAGTTTGTATTGTAAGTTTGAGGCGACTCCTCAAAGGTCATAAATGAAGTTTGAAGAGACTCCTCAAAAGTAACGAACGAACTTTGAGAAGCATCCTCAAACATCGATATTCGCATATTGAAAGTTTAAGGATGCTCCTCAAACTTCTATAAAATCTTCAAACTTCTACTACCGTATTGAAAAAACACTTTAAACTTCTTGTTTTGTATATATATATATATATATTTATATATATATATATTTATATATAAAAGAAGCTATACGACAGAGTAAGCATCAGAGATAAATGGTCAGATCGATCGCTTCTGTTGAGGATAATCTTATTCTCCAAGGAATGGCGGACTGGAAATTGGGTTATATTATGAAAGAACCAGAATTTCGAAGTGGAGTGAAAACGACGAGTATACCAGTAGCAGTTTTAATTAAGGAAAGAAAGCGATGGTCACACAAGAGACAACTGGACTTATTAAACAAACCAAAGTCGAATTTTTTAATTACGCCCTTAATAATAGCTTATTGTAACACGCGACAAACGTTAAATAGTACAACAGCACAAAAAATAAAAAAAAAGGTAAAAGTAAGCACAATGTTTATAAACTAGGCACGTTTTCATACAAGTACTTATACAGTACATAAAAAGCAAAAAAAATGAGAGAGGGCAAGAAAATGATACAGCTAACGGAAGGCACACAGGGCCCCCATCTGAACTACCACCACCACCACCACCAGATCCTTAAAGTGACTGCAAGCTATTAACTGACGACAATACAATGACAAAAGTTATAATTAAAAAATAATAATAGTAATAATAAAAATTACAATAATAATAAAAAAAGGATCTTGACAGAAACAAAACAGAATATAAAAATAACAAAGTTAACACACCAATATAATATTATAAAAGTAGACTGAATACACAGAAACATACGTGTATGAATGTACAGGAAAAAGCGTTATTTTTTAATGATTCGCGGCCCTCAGACAAGCTGCGAGTGAACAACAAATTCTACGAAAAGAAAATATAAAATATTATTTAGGATTTCCATCAACAATAAAACACCACTTGGATTTGCTGGAGCGAAAATCATTTTATTTATACACTTGTTAATATTTCGTCTCATCTTGGAGACCTTATCAAGACTGTAAACACATTAACGAATATGTTGGCTAACTCTAAATGAACATAAAATAAAATAAGGGTTAAGATACAATACGTGTAATACCTCTTTACTTTTTAACGAAAAAACCTCACGCATTATAGACCAACGGTTTCATTTAATACAGAAAACATGTTACAGGAGAGAAATATTTCAATTATAAACTATAGGTAGACTGTTCACACTGACGGATAAACGTGCAATGAGATTACAAGCTACGCGGTCTTCATGTACACGTATACATTAGGGGTCAAGTTTGATTATCTAGCTATTAGTGAAACTGTGTATAAATGTGTGAGCGTGTATATAGTTACAAGAAGTCCATAAGTACGGATTAACACATTTTTGTTAGTTTCAACTGAAAGTATTGTTATTTGATTGTTTCTTCTAAAACTATAAAATGATACACATGTATGTGTTAGCTAATTTATCTAAGTCATTTTTTCTATTAATGTTATGTTAAAAGTAGAAAATGTTTAACATTGCTATAATTTCTCTTTGTCGTTTGTTTTGTTCAGTACCTCTTATTTTGATATTTTTGTTATTTATGTTAATATTAAAGTCAAAACTATGATTATGTTCCCTCGCATGTAGAAAAAAGGCAGATTTTAAAGAAGTCTTATTTTTATATAAACATTCATGTTCTTTTTATCTTGTCATAAGTTTTCGTAAACTTTAACCTAAACAGATTTAGTTACATATTTGACATTTAACTGAGTAAACAACGTGTGTCTAAAGTATCTTTTCCCAATCTTATAATTAAAAATAATTTTTGGTTAATACTATTTATTACACGAAAATTTTAGGATTGTAAGTAATTATTGCATTTAGAAGCAATAATTGGATGGTAAGGTATAATTATAAGCAGTTTTTCACGTTCCTAAACAAAATTTTGTTGATTTCTATTACTGAAACAGTATTTTTCAAATCTATTTTATATTATTTTTGTAACAAAGTCATCTGGATAACAGTTTTCAGACAATACACGCCAAATATACAGACTGCTCTTAGCTCTAAATTTACTATTACATAGTTGAAACATTTTGTCAGTCATGTTTAAGACAATGAATTTTTTCACTGACATAGGGTGGTGTGTGTGATAATTCAATACACGATTAGTACTGCTAGGTTTTCCGTATTAATCAAGAAAAAAACCGTTTTCTGCCATGTCTAATAAAATTAACAAGTCTGGAAAAGGCATAGAGTTGTTAACCTCGTTCTTTACTGTTAATTGTATGAAACTGTTTAATTATTCAAGTGTTGAATTTATTTAGAATATTTTGTAATTGTGTTTTTTAACTATTGCTAGGATGTCATCTACATAACATTTGTATAGCAAACTGTCATCTGATAGTTTTAATAATACATTCTCTATCACCTGTTCTAAAACTATATCAGCAAACACCGGGCTTACACATCCTCCCGTGGGACACCATATGGTTTGCTGAAAAAATTTTTTATTAAACTGGAAACAAGTCGAAGCAAGCAACAACTCTACACTCTTTAGGTGTATTTTTGATGACATGCATAGACCAAAGAGTTTTGTCTCTATGGTTGACAACACTCCTTTGTCGAGGGCACATGAAACTCTAAAATACACAAAGATAACATACTGGTTAGACTGATTGTCGCATTAATAGGGTCACCTACTTATTTTCTACATAAACTTATCTCCAGTTTATTAAAAAAATCCATTCTGAAACCTAAACTTACTGTCAAAAATTCTTATGATATAAAAAAATATCTTTCCAATATTGAAACACCTGAAGAGTTTTATCTGATCTTTTTTAATGTAGTGTCTCTGTATACAAGCTTGCCCCATGATCTTATTATTAGAGGTTTTAAAAACAAGTGGAAATATTTACAAAATTCAGTTGCCATGTCTATAGATGTGTTCATGAGAGGTGTAGAATTGTTGCTTGCCTCAACTTGTTTCCGGTTCAATAAATTTTTTTTTCAGCAAGCTATAGGGTGTCCCACGGGGAATTCGTGAGTCCGGTATTTGCTGATATAGTTTTTGAACAGGTTATAGAGAATGTATTATTAAAACAATAAGATGACATTTTGCTATACAAACATTATGTAGATGACATCTTAGCAATAGTTAAAAAAACACAAGTACACAATATTCTAAATAAATTGAAGACTTACAATAGTTTTATACAATTTACAGTAAAGAACGAGGTTGACAACTCGTTGCCTTTGATAGAGATGTTAATCATTAAAAATGTAAGAAAAAGTTGTTCTCTTGATTGGTACAAGAAACCTATCAGTAATAAACATGTATTAAATTACCACACACACCACCCTATGTTGGTAAAAAAAGGCTTTGTTATAAATATGATTGACAAAATTCTCAAACTTTATGACAGTCAACTCAGAATTGAGAACATTTTCTACATATGGCGTGTGTTGTCCAAAAATTTTCATCCAGATGACTTTGTTACAAAAATAATAAAAAATAGATTGAAAAAATTATAGTAATTACTCTTTCAAAAATATAGAATAACTAATAACTGCGTAACCAACAGACATTTAGACAATTAACCGACACCCGTCTCAAGAAACAATATTGAGAATATAAGTAATAAAATTTTTTTCTTTTTTCTACGACCCTTGAAGGCACCATGAAAAAAAATATACATGGACAGTAGCAGATAAATTAACAATAATGTTAGGACTGATGAAGTACAAAAATACATACATGCATACAAGTGAAGGTAAGGAATTATAACAAAACATATAAACGAAGCGGGAATAAAAAATAAAGCATACAAGATGCACGTTCGGCGTTTTTTAACGAAAAATTTACAAAAAATTTTTTTTTTTAATAAAAAATAATAAAAATTATGTAACCATCATGATAAAAATAAAAATAAGATAATAAACCGTTACCAAAATAAAAATGAGGTGCTATAATCAACGAAAAATTCTAGAATATGTTAAAACATGACAAAACTTAGGCTGCTAGCATGGAACATGTGAAAGGCAAAGAGGAGTCTGAAAAAAAATCGACTACATTTTGAGTAACGCAAACTTATTATTGTTATCGCTGTACACTGTAATCCCCTAAGGGTGATTGCCTTAGCAATCACATCTGTGGTGGTTACAGACCACTTCTTTCTTCCTTGAAGATAATCTAAGAACACTGCGTTACCCCCAACAATTAAACAAAAATCCTTTCAGCACAAACATAAAGGAATCGGAAGCGATTCTCGTAACCCAATAGAGGCCCATGGACTATGCAGTGAACTCCTTCAGCTGAGTCTAGTACCCAGGATAATACAAAACATACAACGCATTGAAATCCACAAGAAAAAACCAACATAATCTATAACCCAGACACCAGGGTTGTGTTAGAAAAATAACTAGAATGCCGCTAAGAAATAACCAATAACTTCGATCAAAATGGACCAGCCCAGAACCTCAGGGCGTGGGATACACCAAAGATCCAAAGAAATTACTCTGGCGGCAAACCACCAAGATAATGCAGCAAAAAAAAAATCTTCTAAAGTTGTATCTACTATTTTCAAAGCCTTTTTTATAGATAGCTAAAGCTTCATCCTAAATAGTTACATTTACTTCTCGTAATTTTTTTCTTATTAGCTTCGTATTATAAAAAAGAATTTTCAATGTTATTTAAATCTCATAATCATCAAAATGTTCTATGACTTGTCATTCCTTTCGGTAACAAAGTAACTCTTGCCCAAGCCATAGATATAAATTTCTTTTTTTTGAACAAAGAATAAAAAATGTATTTTTTGTATTAAAATATTTTTACAGAACCTTTTGGACCATCAATAAAATATAATTTTGTATGAATGTTAATAATTTCATTAAAAATTATTATTTGATTACTATTTAGGTAAACAAATAAGTCCTTAAAATTCGTTGGTAAATTAGTTACAGTTTTATTGTCCTTAATATTTACAGACTTTACTGTTTCATTGAGTTCTGATAGTCCGTAATCTTTACATGGTTTTTCTTTAAAGTTATAGATTTCATTAAAATGTAATAAAGCATTGTTTTGTTTATCATCTTTTGAATTTTCAATAGAAATTAACTAGAGTGATTCCCAAATAGCCTTACCACAAACGTCTTCATACATCAAAAACCATGCCCAAAACTTTCTTAGTTAATATGGCAGCATAGAGTTACAGGCTTCCTTAAATATTTTATATATTTAAGAGTCGTGTTCAACTCCACCTAAAGCAGTAGCAGTATTTCTAAATATACTGTTATGGATGTTCTCAAATGTTCTAAAACTTTGAAAGATTCAGCTCCACTTGCGCAATTGAAAATTACAAAAAAAAATCAGAATCCTTAGGTGACACTATTTTTAGTAGCCCTATCGTTAAATTACTTCCAACTCTTTCTCTTCCGACCCAAGTTTTTACCCTCAAATTAAAACAGTAATATTCTTAAATATTTACGTATCTGATTTTTCTGCGAATCTATCTATTTCATTTTATTTTAACCAAGCCGTTAATGCTATTTTAGAGTTTTCTACAGTTTTAAATATATCATTTTTTTGAATAACTAAATTTTGTTTATTTTTAATATTACTGGTAAATTAAATACGGAACGACTACGTCTCCACAGAGGCAACTCTTGCAATCGCCATGCTGTTTCCATAGGGCTTAAGTAAAGGCCATCTACATAATCTGATATTTCATCAAAAATTTCTGTATCGTCATTTTTATCACTCACACCTCTTTCGTTATTTTACGTGGTGCTCTATCTTCTTCAGTATGAATGACTCTCTTCTTTTGTAATTTCGATACCCATTTTTGTAAATACAGTATTATCAGTTAATTTTTTTGGAACTTTTTTGTACAAATTTTTTGATGACTGATAAGACATAGACTATTTTTACCATGAGGTCCATGAAGCATGTGTTTAATAACTAATTTTTGTATTTGTAAATTAAGTGGAATTCCTGCTAAAATATATATTTAACGGTGTCTATGATCGTGCATAATTTACTGTTTGCATGCAATGTTACAATCATATGAGAATGAGGTAATTCTCTTTTTTGAAATTCAGTGGGGTGAACGTAAGCAATAACTTTTTCAAAAATATAGTGTTGAGTTATACTGTCTAAAGTTAATTTTTATTTTGTATGAAATAATCCAACAGTTATATTTGGTATATCATTTGGAGTGGTGCCTTCAGAAAAGTTTTTTTTAAATTTGTTTCATTTCTAACCATTAAGGGTTACATGTAACGGTAATAAAAAAACCAGGTCATCCAAAATTTCGCATTATTACCATTGCATCTTGATAATGTTATTATATTGCTTTCTATCATAATACATGCATGCAAAAAAAGTTGTTGCGTTAATCCTCTAGCATTAAGTATTTAACTAAAAATTTAACGATTTGGTTGATAGGAAGTTCAATATAAGTAATATTAAAGCAACGTAATAGTTTCTGTTTTTGTTAAAAATTTTTCTCCCTTACTTGTACTATATCTTACATCTCCTACTAAAAACAATAAAGAAAATACCATAGGATCAACGTACTGTATTTAGCATACAGCATTGATAATGCAACCTATGAAGGTGTTGATGAATCAAATAGTAACATGTGTATGTATATCTCCCTATATTATATAGTGATTTGTATGGGGCGTTCCACATATACCCCCACAGGCCCCCCACAGACCCTCAACACTCCCCGACCCCACAGACCCCCACAAATAAGCTTAAATTGGACCAATTTCATCGTTAATTTGATATTTTGTAACTTTTTCTTTAGACATCCATAGCCCCCCACAGCCCCCCTACAGTTCCACCACACAATTATGCCAGTCCCTTCACAGACCTCCCGCAGCCTCCCACAGGCCCCCCACACCATTTTTCATACATCATGTCATGTATACTTGTTAAATAATAAAACATTAATAAGCGACTTTCAATTTATTACCATAAATATTGCCAATTTATTTTTAAAAATCATCAAGTAAAGTCAATAAATTATGTTAAAATCTCTTTCAAAATAATATTTTCTATTTCTGTATTTTTTTGCCTTTCTACTTCAATAAATAAATTATTTTTATCTTTGCATCTTAATAATGCCACTTATAATTGACACTAAGAAAATAAGGGTTTTTTTAAATACAAACCTATATCGTCGAAACTTTGACCTAGGGATATGTTTATTGTCATAGCAAATGCCATAACGATTGGAAATTTCTTACGATACGAAATAAACGGTAATGTTGAGGAGTTTCCTGTGCCTAAAGTTATTTTTAAAATAAAGACTTCATTTTAAACTTTTTCTCCAGTTATTATTTTATATTCTATACTATCCTTTAATAATTTTGTGATTCGTAAGCGTGTTTCATTACAGAGTCCATCTGATATACTTAAATTTCTCAGTAACATCACTATTGTACCAATTCTTAGATTGAGTTCATGAGGTGGATGGTAATCCTTCACGAATAATGTTAAACATTTTTACTGGAAAATTTAAATAAATATTATCGTCTGAGTTAACAACTTTATAAGTTGCCTTATCTATACGATAGTAAGTTTAATTATCTCCAGTTAATTTAAAAATAATTTTATTATTCAAATAATAGGTGTTCTCGTTATGCGATGTAAGTATAATAATATTCATCGAACAATTGTAGATACTAGAAAATATTTGAGAACATTCATCATTTGAGATTCGAATTTAAGGAATGTTAAAAGTTTTTATTTCCCCTTTCCCAATTTTTAATAATAATTGAAAAAATTCTTTACCCTTAGAGCGAATATTGATTTATAATTTTAAAATTTGGAATGAATTCCATAGAAATGAGGATTTAATAGTTTGTTCGAGCATAATTTTTCTATTACCGTTTTTTATCACTCGGAGAATCTGACAAAAATCACCTCCTAAAATAATTAATTTACTTTCAAAATATTTTTCAGTGTTACTTAAATCTCTTCACGTTCTGTCTACTATTACCAATGCCCTTTTTGGAATCATGAAAGACTCATTACAAATCATTAAATCAACTTTTCTTAATTTTTCTTTTATCTGACTTGAATTCTAAAAATGCACTCTCTATATTTTTTCCTGACCCTCCAGGATTATCTATAGAGAAATTGTTATTTTTTTGTTCGCAAATAATAAAAAATATAGTTTTCTGGTCATTATTCAAACTTTTACACATCGAGTTAAACATTTCTTTACTGAGACGTATTTTATCATGTATATCTTCTTTTCTACTCTCAATTTTTTTTTGTGTAGGTAAATAAAAGCATTTACATAATTTATCTTCTGATTCTAAAATTTAGTAAATATGAAAAAGAGCTAAATTATCTTTAGTATTAGGCAAACCCTTAAAAAAAAATTTTTGTATTTATTCCATAATTTATCTTCTTAAACGTTTTCTAAAATTGAAAACCAAGCAAAGAATATTGTTTTAATTGATATGAAAACATAACAGCAATTGCTTCCTTAAAAATATCATCGATTTTTTTCATCATTGTCTATTAAATCCATTGCAATTGAAGTATCTTTAAAAGTTTCATAAGTTATTCCTTTATATGTTCTTATATCTTAGAACGATGTCAAAACGTTTTCTTTATTTAATGCAAGTTCAAAAAAAAATCTTTCCTGATCTTTTGGAGATACAATGTTTAATTTACCATTTGCAATATTTTTTATTATATTTTTCCTTTAAGATTGATTTTTAGTTTAAGATTACTATTTAAATTTTCATATGTTTTAATATAATTGTTCGAGAAATTAACTATAACGTGAACATGTAGTAAATCAAAGAAGCTTTTAATTCCAATACTTGTACCATAAGTCCCATTTTTTGACACTATGATAATAAAATTTTCACTATTTTTAACATTTTTATAATAACTGTTTCCTGATATAAGTTCATAATAATTTTGCCATTTATTTACAATATTATTGAATGCTAAAGAACGAGCTCTCATGTGGAAATTTTCGTCACGATACATAAAATGAGAAAAAGTTTTGAATAAGCAATTTCCGATCCTTTTTACACTAAGTTTTATATCGTTCATTCAAAAAAAATTTTTAAAATATTAAGTTTGATTTTGAATTAAATTTTAAGACTACATAGTACAAACGATTTTTCGAATTTATAGTGTGGAATACTGTAAAGAAATTATTTTCATATTTGTCATTGAGTCTGAGAATAAAAAATTCTGTTTAACCACTTATTTCAGTTGATAAAATATAGAATGCATAATAGTAACAAAAATAATATAAAGTATATGTTATATAAAATTTAAATAACTTATTTGTGATTAAAGTGATTAAAGCTTTTTGTTGTTTAAAATTTAATTATATAAAAACAATGCATCCCTTTTTTTCCTAAACGTAATGAAAAGTTCTAAAACTCTTAACGTACCTTAATAGTACCTTCTGGGTGGTGTGGATATTTACTGATAAATGTATAACTTTTTTAGAACGAAGTTTTTTATGTCGAGACACTCGGGGGGCTGGAATATTAAAACCGACAGATTTTTTTTTTTTTAAAAAGTGGTTTCACCCAAAGTTCCTTCCTCTCGAGTCTCCCCCCTTACCCCGTTCCCCTTACCTACTGTTCACTAAATACTTCCCTTCTCCCCACTATATATCTATATCTGCCAACCGTGCCCTGTTACTCTTCTGCACACCTTTGCCCACCATTCCCCCTCACACTCCCAAGTAATTAATTTTTAAACAAATTTTAATTTTATTTTCTTACAATAATTTTTTTTCCGCTTTGGATTTTTTTCTTTTACAATTCTAAAAAAAAAAAAAAAAAAAAAAAAACAACATTTTCCAATCATGAGATTTGATCCCTTGACCTCCTGCAAATTAGTCCATTACCTTACCCACTCTGCTACGAGCGCTGCCGGCTATGGAAATTCCATTTTTTGTACTTATGGTGTGGTTCGTAACTAAATTATTCCATATTCGCATGCATTCACTGATAATACATTCGATTCATCATAAATTATATTTGTATTTGTTTTCTAAATACTTAATACAAAAAAAAAAAAAAAAAGTATCAATGGTTTTTACAGGTGCTCATTTCGAATTCGACAAACAAATTATGTTACATTATAACATAATTACATAAATAAAGTAATTCATTAAATCAATTATAAATAAATTATGTAAGATCATTATATAAATGTATTTTGAGTATTATATCGTTTTAATGGTTTTCAAGGGCACTTATTTTAAATTTGATAAGCAAATAATGGCACAATGTGATTGAGTGATTACATAAAAATAAAACAAAAATTGTATTGATGGGCTATAAAATCGCAAAAAAATAAGTAAAAACAAAATTTTTTTTTTAATTAATGAAATAAAATGTAAAAATAAAATGAAATAAAATTACAAAAGACATAAATAAATACAATGAAGTCAAAAAAATGAGATAAAAAAGGGAATGAAAAAAAGAATATTAAGTATTAAAATAAAAAAAGAAATTGAATAAAGGAAATACAAAACAATAAAAAAAAATGTAATATAATTAAATATAAAAAAGATAAAACAAGAAATGATAAAAAAGAATAAAACAAGAAATTAAAAAAGAATCAAAACAAGAATTAAAAAAAAAAAAAAAAAAAAAAAAAAAAAAGAAAAAATGAAAAAATTATAAAGGAAATTAAAACAAATAAACCAGGGGGTATTAATGAGTCATGGGACCCACGGTAAGATCAAAGTTCTTTAAATATGAGATGAGTATAGACACAACTTTTCAGGTAACAAGGGAGTCGCTAAACCCACAGGAAGAACGAAGCTCTGTAAACGTTAGTACTGCATTCATGTTGTTTACTAAATAAAAAACTTGAAAAACGAATAAAAAAAAATAAAAACAATAGTTTGATACTCACGATGGTTGAACTTCGTGAGAACATCGTGCATAAATACAGTACAAAGCCCTACTAGTATACATATATATATATTTCCCTATATAATATGTTTGTTTTAACAAAAGTAAGTCACAGCCCCCCCCCCCGGTTTCCCTCGATCCCCTCACTCCCCCTCGATTGACGTAGTTATTTGCTCGTTTTAACGTCATTTTTAATCAAATTATATTTTAGTAAGCTTTCCCCCACTCCCCCTTGCTCCCCCTCCACCTCCACTAAACCTTCCCTCAAATAAAATAATTATTTATCTAATGTTTCACCATCATAAATGTTAAAAAATATACGCAACTGAGTACCTAAGTCATACCTCGTTTTTAGGGTTTTTTAAGTCACTGATCATAGGTCTTCCTCTATCTATTTGCTTTCCCTTACTTATTATGTGTCTCTGAAGTACCATTATTTGCTTAATTTGATTGAACTTTTACATTTTAAATCTCTTTCTGGTCCATGTCTACTTTACCCAAATATAAAATTCTTGATTACTTGAGGACTTTATTAAGTAAAAGACAGATTTCAGAAGGAGGTATTATTAAATAGACTAACACAATTAAGCTTTTAAAACAATAATTCATTTTTTCATCTTAATGTTGTAACATTTTATGTGTTATTTTAACCCATTTGCTCTCTAAAAACCCTTTCCACATTTTTCACATATTTGTTTTTTATGGTTTTTATAAATTAACATACGTCTGTTTTAATGTGACGATCTTTAAAAATACATATTTTTGAAATACTGAAAAATTTCTAGCTAAACAATATTTTTAATTTCTGATTCTTTTTTGGATGCAATTTGAATAAAAATTTTTTTTGGATACTTACATCTTAATAAAGCAACGTATAATTGTCAATAAGAGAATAGAGGTTTCTGAATATACAATCTTAAAGAATCAAAACTCTGTTTTTCTGATTTTTTAATAAATATAGAACATGCTAATAGAAAAGAAAACTGTTTTTTATAGCAGACAAGAGGTAATGATAATAAGGTGCCAGTATTCAATGTTATTTTAGGAATGTAAGCTTTGCTTTTTTCTTCTCCCATAATTATTTCTGCTTCTATATTACACTTAAATAATTTTGTTATTTTTAATCTTATGCCTCTACAAAGACCACCTGACATACTTAAGTTTTTATTAACACTACTATAGCATTTATTTTTAAGTTTAATTTGTGTAATGGAAGACCCTCTCTAATATTATTCCAAAATACTATTGGAAAATTATTATTTATGTTAATTTAATAATGTTAAGTTAATCATGTGATTTATCAACTCCTTCGCGAGTCACGTATTCTGCTGTTGTGAAATTATTTTCAGCCTGCGTTAATAAATACACAAGAAATGTCATTATTGTGTCTAGTCAAGTTGTTAGTGGGGGGTTGGCGCGTTGAGTGCGCAGGGGGGCGTTAGCCTCACTAGTATACATCCTAGCAAGTAATCCTCCTTTTTCGCTAGCTCCCCCTGCTCCTCCCAACTCTTCCCCAGCTTCCCCATGTATAATGTAAATATATTTGTAAAGCCTTGTATATTAACTGTTACAAGTGGTCTAATTTTTACATATAATTTTATTTGACCATAACAAAAAATTTTGTTACAATTATCTTACTTAAGATATTTATTTTAAATACATACTCTTAAATGTCTTTTTAGGTGCTCTGCTCTTACTTAACCTTTTTCACAATTTTGACAAATATTTTTTTTAACGTTTTTTTCATGACTTTTCAAATGTCTCTGTAAGTGATAATTTCTTTTGAAACTTTTTTCACATTAAATACACTTACACCTTTTTTCAAGGGATATGAAAATAAATACTATCGTCTGATTTATTCACTTCTTTGTTAGTTAATTTACCAATATTTTAATACGATACAACTTTTTCTACTATATTATTCAAAATTTTTTTGTTCAAAAATGTGTATCCATTGTAAGATGTTAATATAGCTTTACTTATAAAAAGATCATCATTATTATTAGAAATTTTTGAACATATGTCCTTTGTTTTCCATGTCTAAATAATTCTAAAAGATTCAATTTCGCCTTCTCTTATATCCAGTAGCAATGAAAAAAATTTTTCATCAATCAGACGTACATTATTTTTTAAATAAAAAATATTTAACAGAGTGTCACGTACAGTACGTATGGAACATACTACGTGGGATGGGCCTCAGCTATAAGTATTAGGAAGAAGCACAAGTGGGGGAAGGAAGAGCATAAAAAGGCTCGCAGCAGTGGCCACAGGGCTCTTGAACGTCGGGACTAGAAGAAGGAAAGTCGCAATAAGTCACCCGGGACGGCAAGGCGCCTTCCCTCAAGGAATATAGCAATAAAGTAATTGATTGAGTTTAACTGCCACGTTGTTATTAAGCACCCCGAACCTTTAAAATCCTACGTAACAGTTTTGGTGCT
Source organism: Copidosoma floridanum (assembly GCF_036245765.1). Lineage (NCBI taxonomy): Eukaryota > Metazoa > Arthropoda > Insecta > Hymenoptera > Encyrtidae > Copidosoma > Copidosoma floridanum. The sequence goes on from NW_028321885.1 coordinate 13,715,486, forward strand.
AAGTGTGGGGTGGGTTTTGTCTCGAAATAAAATTTTTTTTTTACACGTGATATTTCGGAATTTTCGGGCAACAATCGGGAAGCACACATAATGCAGTGCAACAACAGGCGCAGAAAATTCAAGGCAGTCACCTGTAGCTGCTATCGAGTAAGAAAGGACAAGAGTCAACATCCAGTTTCAAAAGGAACCATCGTAAAGAGGATGACTTAAAGTATATTGGCGCTCATCGTCTTGTGCATTCTGTCAAAGTAAGTAATAATTCTTTTTATCCTCTCAAATATATATACTTATTGTCCGTCGGGGTTGTTTAGCTAAGGAAACGACGTACAAAAAATAATACTTAACCCGAATACGGCTAGTTCCGCTCGTTTTAGAAGCCAGTAAAATAGAAATACAGAATCGGAAATAAATTAGGAATCCTTTTTTCTCTATTATTTCTTCGTGCGTGGACTGAAATCAACTAATATAATTAAGCTCACATCACTCTAATGTAAAAAAAAAAGGGGGAAGGAAATATTGATGTCCGACTACGGGGAAGAGATTGATAACGGTAGGGATGGTTAAAACGAAGCTTTTTCCATGACACAGGAAGATTCAGATACAATAACGGTTATGCTTGAACACGACTCCGAATCGTATGCACTCTATGAGAAGATGGATAAGAAAAATCAAGTTCTTATGTTAAAGATATTTAAAAATATAAAACCAAAAATTTTATTTAAGAAAAATCCTAATACAAAATTAGCAGAGCCAACGAATGAAACAGCAGAAATAGAGATGTTGGAAATTGCACCAGAAAAATCAGAATTAAAAGAGAATGTGATTAAGGAGAACATAGGGGTAGACAGGAAACGTGATCAATTAGGGCTAGGCAAAACGAGTTGGCAGGAAAAGCATACCAAACGGCGAGAACAAGAAAATACGAACAGTGAACAATGCAATAACAACAGTGAAAATATAAACAACCTTTTATACCATTCTGCGATTGGCCACCTCTGCATTCAAATGACAAAAATTATAACTACTATACATCAAACAATAGGACAAATAGGCTAAGGTTTGGATACGAAGAAAATCATAATGACGTGTATACAAATACAGAATACCTTTTCCCTGCATGTGACTGACCAACCGAGCTGTTGATAAATAATCAGGCAGAATCTTTTCAAAGGACACAAAGTAACATACGCGATAATCCTCAGCATCAAACCATGCAATTCTTTCCTAGTAATAGGCAACAAACAGGGGTACCGTTAGCCTTAGGCTCGAATCTTAATATATTAGGCTACCTAAACAACGCAGTAAATGGGATACCACTGTATAATGGAGACCCCGTGCAGTTCTTCTTATTTAAGCAAATGGTAAGGATGACAAAGGGAACAATACCTGCCCAGTATGAAAAATATTTCATAGGACTTTTGGGAAATAAATTGCGAGGCATAGCGGATGATCAATTCTGCACGAGATTATCGTTATTTAATTCGATTGACGAGCTTCTGTCGGCGCTATCACGAAGATTTAATAAAAGAGGAGGAATAGAGACACTTAAGCGGAGCTTCAAACTGTCACGCAATGGAATAACGAATTAATTATGGAATATCGCGGGCGAGTCCAGTGACTGCACAATGAAATCATGATGGCACATGAGGCGAACCCATACTTGACGCGGGCCGAGAAAGACGCGTAAAAAAAGAGATCAGACGGAGAAGCAGTGAGGCAGTTTCTGTACGGATTAAAGGCACCGTATAACTGGAACGTCGCAGGGTTCCAACCAAAAACGCTAGAGGAGGCTATTGAAGCTGCCATTACTGTAGATAATGAATTAAGCCTCCGCCGCTCAATGATAGAGCAAAAGAACAGATTAAGAGAAAATAACGCCAAGAGATGGTATGACGCTATGGTGGGCCTTATTGGTAGCGACGCACCCGTGGGGAAGTCAGACACGGACGAGTGGGACGGTGTGGCTGATGTAAAGTACTGTTCGTACTGTCGAGAGCACGGCGCCCATTCTACTAGTGGATGTAAAAAATTGTGGCAAGATGCAAAAAAAGGAATAATAAGAAATCCTAACGTTGATGAAGAACCAAAAAAAGAAACAATAGAAGAAAAAGGATGGTATAATAAGAAGGTGGCGTATAATAATTATCACCGTCAGTATGAAAACGATAGGATTTTTGATAGACAACAAGGGAATAATGGTAAAAGGCCTTACAACCGAGGGAGTTGCTACCAGGGAACAAAATATAAATACGATAGTAATAATTATTATAACAATAATAATAAGAGTAATAATTATGACGGAAATAGTTACAATGACAGAAAAGTAGGTCATGATTATAATAGATATGACCACAGAAAGGACGATTATCGGGACAGGCGAAATAACCAATACTCCAATCAGGATAATCGTAGGGATGATTATAGGAGAGATAATCTTAATAGTCAAAGTGCGAGGGGAAACAGCTCAAAAACCGGGCATTTAAACTCGCAGGATGTTCGACGTGATCCGCAATCGTTGGGCATGACAAGGCAATAAATGAAGGAATTTATGAGAGGAAGTTAGGAGTGTTAGAGAAGGGTATGGATAATGACAAGCATAAGGTATCGGAGACTTATGCCACGACGCGTGAAAATCCTAAAGCTGAAGGAAAAGATGAGCAGCAGCTATCTCGCACAGTGAAAATAAATTTATCAAAAATAGGATACACACCACCCACAGTAATTCTAAAAAGCCCTTATATAAACGAAGGTGCGACATTTTATGCCGATACGGGCGCGGAAATTTCAATAATTAAAGAGAATTGTCTCGATATTGGAGTAGCGGTAAATAGTAGGGAAAAATTAAAAATAAAAGGCATAACGCACGGAGCTCGCCAAACTTTGGGATCTATAAGATTACCCCTAGAAAACTTTATGTGTACCCTACACGTAGTCCCCCATGACTTTCCCATAGAGATGGAAGGAATCATAGGATGGGATATTTTTAAGTTGTATAACGGTCAGATGAATGCCGAAGACAACACACTTAAATTGAATGAAAGGAGAATTCCGCTACGAGAGTCAGAAAGTTTTGAAATTGTGCCGAAAACGAGGCAAGTTATGTATGCGTATATAAAAGAGTCGCACAGGAAAATTAAAGTGGGCTGGGTCCCACTACAAAAGCTTACAGAGGGTATTTTGTTCGGTAATTTTATCGCAACGAACAATAATGGTAGGAAGTATGCCAAATGTCTAAATATATTAAATGAAATAATAAATGTACCAGTCCCAGTGTTGGACCTTTTAGAGTGCGAGACGACGAAGAAAGCTGACTCATCGGACGTCAATGGGGATGACGTAGAAGCATTAGAAAGAGCCTTTGTACGGATGTTTAGAGAAACTGGAAACCCTGAAGAGAATGAAAAACTAGGCAATGAGATAAGAAACGACGCCAGCTGCACATGTTCAAAGAAAAATATCGTGGTAAACGTGGGTTGTGATAAGGACGGCCGTGACAACGAGAATACTCAAATACTTGAGGAAAACATTAAAACAGATGTCCTAAGTTGCAGTAAAGAGCGAGTCGACAAAATAATTGAGTCAGTTGACATATCGGGGTGCAACGAAGAAGAGAAAAAACATGTGCGAGGGCTTATAGAGATTGACCTGTACGTTTTTGGACTCGACGGGGAAAAACTGAAAGCGACAAATCTTTTAAAACATAAAATAAACACGACTACGGATAAACCGATAGTAACGAATTGGTATAGATATTCGCCAGCTGTGAGAGAGCAAATGAAAGTTAAAATTGAGAAATTACTCAAACAAGGCATAATAGAGCCTTCAGAGTCACCGTACAGCTCAAACATGTGGATCGTACCTAAAAACGCAGGACCGGATGGTGAAAAGCGCTGGCGGGTAGTAACGGATTTCAGGCAACTCAACGAGATAACAATGGGCAGTTGTCATCCACTTTCCTTCCAGAGCGATATACTGGAACATCTGGCGACAGCACGCTATATTACAGTGGTAGACTTGAAGCAGGGATTTTTTTAAGTCGAAATACATGAAGACGATGCTCATAAAACAGCGTTTTCGGGACCGGATGGGCATTACCAGTACAAAAGAATGCCAATGGGTTGCACGGGTTGTCTCCGAACACGTTTCTAAGAGCAATAACGCTTGCACTGGCAGGGCTGCAGGGCCATGAGGTAGAGGTATATTTAGACGATATAATGGTGTTCGCGTCGAATCTTAAAGAACATCACAAACGCTTTACGAGATTGTTAGAGCGATTGTCAAGGGCAAATCTTACAATCGAGCCAAAGAAGTGCCAATTCTTAAAACGTGAAGCAAAAGTGTTAGGCCATATTGTAGGGAATGGTGAAATAAAAACGGATCCAAAGAAAATAGAGGCTGCAAGAAAATATCCAAAGCCTACAAATGCAAAGAAAATTAAACAATTTCTTGGATTTGTTGGAAATTATAGGAGATTTATTAAAGGATACGCTAAAATTGCTCAACCACTGTCTAAGCTTCTAAAAAAAGGTACAGAGTTTAAATGGGAAGAGCAGCATGAAAAAGCATTCAAAACGCTCGTAGATGCACTTTGCAGCGAGCCTGTACTTGAAGCACCCGATCTAGAAAAACCATTTGTGGTGACAACGGATGCATCTGACTATGCCATTGGGGCAATATTGAGTCAGGGAGAAATAGGAAAAAACAATCCGTGCGAGTATGCCTCTAGATGCCTAAAGGGCAGCGAAATTCAATACCCTACGTACGATAAAGAATTGCTCGCAATAGTATATGCAAAAGAGCAGTTTCGACCCTATCTATTTGGCAGAAAGTTTACAGTGGTTACGGACCATGAGCCTCTTAAACATTTTCACTCATCAAAGAAGCTAGATATAAGATTTAATAGGCTTACAGCTGAATTAAGGGGCTATAAGTTTGACGTTGTTTATAGACCAGGAATAGCCAATAAGGCACCGGACGCACTGTCCCGAAATCCGATCATAGAGGATGGAGAGAAAAATCCTGAACTACCGCGACGAGAGTTATATGAACTTGCTGAAGAGCAGGAGAGAGATGGTCATGGTGACATAAATGCGCCACCCACATGAATATTCAAAATGTGGACAAGAAGAGAGGGAAACATAATAAGAAAGGATGAGAAATGGCAGATAGAAATATCTGGTTCAGACGAGTCAAACAAAAAGGTAGAAAGGAAAAAGCCTCGCAAGACGAATAACTCAGATGAGTTGACGGTCAATGAACACAGCGACGCTGATTCAGAATCAGAGTGGCCGGTGGCGAGTGAAAATGTAGAGAGTAAAGGAGCAGAATCACGTAAGAAACAAGGGAAAAGAAGCAGGCCGCGTTAACAGACAGTACAGATCGCAGGAGGAAATAAGGGAAAAAATATTCAAATAGGATCCTTAAACAATGGCGAAGAACAAATCCTATCACAGGGTCCGACGGAGAATAAATTAGCTTACATATGCAAAGAAAAAAATTTGAAAAAATTAGTGGGAATAACAAGCACACCGTATTTAGAACTAGAAATACAACCGAAGATGCAACGAAAAAATCGCAAAAGACAACTGGATACGCTGCATAGGCACCCGCTTTATTTTTCAGTAAAACCGCAAATAGAAACTGTGTCGAAGGAGATTATCATAGCGAACTGTGACTCACCGGTGGCTTTAAAAGGAAAATTCGAGCCGGTAAAACATTGGGGATTCCAACTAGCCGTGGCTAGCCTAGCAAATGAGGAAGGTAAAGAGGAAGAAAAAACTGTAGGTACAGAGATCATAGTCATAAATGCGAATAATGATAAGCACGGGGACACCAGCAGGCACAGAAAGGCCTGGTTACAGAGTCGATCGGAAAGAGAGAAAGAATGCTTGACCCTATAGATACCATAGAGATGATGAGTTTGGGTGCAGGTATGTCAAGCAGGAATGCGAATAAAGGAGAGAAGGAGAATGACTGATGGGCCCAAGCTCACGCGCAAAGTGTGCTCCAAGAGAGTAGCAAGCAGCAACAGAAAATACCGAATACGGTCGAAGGGGACCGACCGTTGCCGAAGGAAGGGGTACAAAGCAGACCGTCTAGTGAGAGTGTAAGCGAGAAGCAAATAAATGAATCACGACGGGGTACACAGACGAAAGGAAGTCTAGAAAAAGGGACAAAAGTAAACAAAAAGATCGGAGCGTTACTTAATGACTCAATAGATAACTTCTAAGCGAAAGTTAGACTAGATGTTAAGCGCCGAGACTTTAAAGGCAAGCCGGGAATCAGAAAAGACGCTTGGAAATCCGATACTATCACCGATCGACTTCTGAGCGATCTGACGGTAAGTACAGATAATGATACAAACATATCTCAACAGCCCTCGAAGGAGAGAACGGGCTCAAGGGATAGAGAGAAATTCTTTAGCGAGGAAGATACCCCGTGTGAATCACCACAGATAAATGAAAACCCATCGGGGAATGAAAGAATAAGAGGGGTAACGGACGATTATACCGATGAAGGTAACAAGCTTGAAAGTAAAACAGGAGGCGGAAATGTAGCCGAATGGAGTTTAGAACAAAACTGCATGGAGTCGAATAAAAATTTAAAACTCATCGAAGAACTTCCGGTAGAAATACCAGGTAATTGCTTATTCGACTCTCTTATTTTTTCCTGTGACTTGCAATTGACGGCGCGAGAACTCTGGGATGTACTACAAGGTTCGAAGTGGAAAAATATATGTGTTGACCCGGAGGAAGTAGAAAAAATCCTGCAGTCCAATACAGAATATGGTAATGATGATTGAATATGGGAAGAAAAAGAGGAAAGAGTTAAAGAAATAGAGCGTAATAAAAGTGACTCCATGAATGAGGTACTTTATGAAGATGGGGACACGCCCCCACCTGATCCACCACCACCCCCAGACTTTTCAAGTAGTTCAGACTTAATAAACAATGAGAGTGATGAGGGGGCTGGTTTAAACAAGGCCAGACTGGAGTCGGAAAGCGAACCAGAGGAAGCAGACCTTCAAAAAAAAGTATTATCAAACCTTTTACAGCTAAAAAAGTACAGAGTATGCAGGACACGGTTACCACATGAAAAATCACCGTGGCTACCGGGAAAAGAAACAGACATACAACCATTCCAAAGAATGCATCGGGCAAAGGATCACTTATTTTATTATCTAGATAACCTAGTATCCGCGACGGTAACAGAAAGCGTGCCTGATACGAAAAGAATAGACGCCCTATATGAGCGCGGATACATAGATCCAATAGCCGTAAATAATGAAAAAAAGATGGTTGGTGACGTCATGAGAGCAAATGTGAGAAAGGTCGCGGTAATGCGAATGTATATTAAATCGCATTTTGAAGATACGGCGCTAAAATCGGACATCAAGAAATGCATTACATCACTCAAGGCACTAGTAATGATAAATAAAATAAAGTCTATAGGCGTGATACGTGACTTGGCAACACTCAACATGAGCCAATGGATTTACTTCGTGGAACAATTTGAGGAAACTTTCAAGATCCTCAAGGTCGCAGCGACCTTTTACATAAACACCTTAGTTATACCACCAGTGGATCAAAGATATAAGGTTATTAAGGAGTATCACGAATCAACAATCGGGGGTCATAAAGGAATGAATAAAACCTACAATAAGATAGCAAGGGACTATTATTGGAGGCACATGAGGGCCGATGTAAGGCAATTTATACTTAGATGCAGATCATGTCAGACTAAGAAACTAGTGCGCGTAAAAACAAAGCAAGCTATGCTCGTTACAGATACGCCCAGCAGACCGTTTGAAAAAATCTTGATTGACTATTACGGACCAATTAATAAGCCTTCAACAAACGGCTAAACACATATTCTGTCAATACAGGATTGGCTAACCAAGTTTATTGTATTAATACCGGTACAAAGAGCAACAGCTAAAGAAACGGTAAGAGCCTTAAAGAATAAATTTTTAGCATACTTTGGAGCGCCAGAAAAATTATTATCAGACCAAGGAACGCATTTTATGAACAAAACGATGGACGAGTTTACGCGATTATTCAAAATTGAAAAACTTGGGAGCACGGCATTTCATCCTCAGAGCAACAGGGCAATTGAACGCATGCACCACGTTTTAACAGAATACTTAAAAGCCTACATTAGCGAGACCGAAAAATGGGACGAACTATTGCCGTTGTGTATGCTTGCTTGCAATACGTCGGAACACGAGAGTACAGGCTACACACCCTACGAGCTTATATTTGGTCAACATGCAAAACTCCAGTCAAGCTTCAAGAGGCTAGAGGTGGGTCAAACAAATACAGAGTTACTGCTGCAAATAACGAGGATACTTGCGCAATTACGATCGTTGGCAGCAATGATTCAAACACAGAACAAATTCAGATCAAAGTACTATTATGATAAGGCACTGAACACGAATTTTTTTATGGAAGGTGAGATGGTGTTTGTACTAAAAGAGCCATCTAAAGGGAAATTTGATGACTAATACGAGGGCCCTTACGAAATAATCGGCATAGATTACAGGAACCATAATGTGAAGTTACAGAGAAACGAAGAAATACGAGTCTCACATGTGGACAAAATAAAAAAAGCTTGTGTATTAAAATCTCCGCGTTCAAGGGATGAGATGATAAGAAGAGAAGAAGAGGAGAAGAAGAAAAGTGAAAGGAACCAAGCGGCAACTTGCTCCCCACCCCGTAAGGATTTTATTAAATACAGGCATACGGGAGAAGACACGTAACGAAGGGAAATATGTTACTTTCAAAATTAGCACAGACTGAGGAATTAAGAAGAAGAGAGAAACATGCAATATAAAAATAATAATAACAATCATAATAATGAGAGGGAATGAATAAATAACTTGTATGATAAAGTGATATTCTATTTTTATTTCCTTTGTTACTCTTTACATGAACGATGTATGAGAGGTGGGTAAAAAGTGCGCGTGGCTCTATCTTACTAGCGCTAAAACCATGTTAATACAATTAACACATAAGTGTCCACTTAGAACATATACGCAGAACACGAAAGACACGAGAATTGAACGGCATTAGATAAAGCTCAGCGAGGGAAAGTCGCACTCGAACGTATGCATAAGCAAACGTAGTAGCATGTATATATACGTACTAATATATAAATTAAGTTAACATTTCAGAGCGCATAGGGAAATCCACATGTTAAGGGAAATACAAAACTCTAACGACAACGGGAAAGTTACGCGTGTGGTTTTCTCTCAAAGCGCGTTATATATATGTGTGTGTGTATGTGTGTATTTACATATATATACATGGATGCGTGTGTACGCGATGCAAAAAAAATCACAAGTGTGGAATATGGAAGGGAAATAATAAAAGGATGAAAACACTGTATTTGAAAAATTAAATTTTTTTATTTTTTCTCATTTAAACTCATGAGAGCCACAGCCCTTACAACAACCACACGAGTGGCTCATTCCCTTCTTTTTTTGCCACCGGCCACGACCCAAACCACTCCTTCGAGAAGTCCCGTTAGAACCCTCCCCCAGATGCAGCGTTTGCAACCGCTGAAGGCAGTCGGCGACGCTGGGCTGAGAATCAGGGGTAGCAGCGATCAGCGTGGAAGGGACGAGGCATCCGCCGGCAGAACGTTGCACCTTATAGCAAAAAAAGAAGGAAAAGACGAATTAAATAAAGAAATAAATAAACAAATCGAAATAAGGAACAAGAAATAAAAAAAAAAAAAAAAAAAAAAAAAAAAAAATTACCTGAAAAACCGGTCGGTGATTGAGAAGATAGTTGGCGGCACCTTCCAGGAGGACGTCCACCACTCGCACCAGGATGGTACCGTGACAGCTACAGCCGACGGCCAGAGAGTAGGAAGCCCCCCCTACCAAGGTGGGGCAGTGCAGCCAAAACACCTTCCCAGTAAAATAGGGGACGGGCGCCTTCTCCTCCTCCCGCACAACCACGAGGAATGGAGACCCCGAAGGGCATCGCACCTCGCAGGACCCTACCCCTCCTCGATAGGGGTAGTGCAAGATTGGCAGTGGCAACGCGCCGGAAGGCCACCCCGGTAACAGTAAAAGAACCGGGACACAGAAGAAGGCGTAGGGATCGACTATCAGTCGCACCCCAAGCTAAATAAAAAAAAAAAAAAAAATTGCATTAGGAAGAATAAAGAAGCCATAAGAATAAAAAATATGACGAAGGCCAAGAGCACTTACCGAACCATGCTGCCCACAATATATTGGCGCTAGCGCGGTCGGCCCGCTGAGTACAACAATGCATGCACAACAACAGTCGCGTAACCTACAACCCAATAAATGAAACCTTTAAAAAAAAAAAAAAAAAAAAAAAAAACTTCACTTTCATACTTACGCTTTGGCAATCTGGCACGGCGCACGCGGTTTCTTCGTGGAGAACAGCCCCCAACAGTAACCCAAACGCACCGCCACTTGCGACAACGAAGTGCGTGGATCGCGAGTCACCTAAAGGCAACCGGACAAGCCCAAGAAGTCGATCAAAAAATTAGCTGAAATCGACCATGACTGTCGAAGTTAACTGCAAAGATCGTGCACGTAAGGAGACGTGGAATACACTGACTCAGCAGCGACGTTGGAAAAGCAAACGCAGATTCATACACCTATGTAAATCCCTTCCCACCTTAAATGAGTCACTTGAAGGAAAGGGAAATAAGGAAGAAATAAGAATAACGTAGCATACAAAGTTGGGAAACGGAAGTTTATAATATAGAGCAATAAAATTTTCCCCTTTTTTCTTTTCCCTCTCATACCCACACTCGCCTCCACTGGGAAGTAACCGAAGGAGTGAATGCGTGTAACGTAGCCTAGTAAGGAATAAGACTATTATGTACCTTATGTTTATAGCATACACATACATAGTGTAACAATTATAGATGTACGTAAGTATAACATTAATATTATATGCAACGATACACCCTGAATGTAAAGACGGAGCCACACTCTCTACTTACCGCAGTAACCAGTCAAGCCCTAATACTAGATTGCATTTAATAATTATTAGGAAAATATGTGTAACGAATTGTATGGCAGGGGCATTTGTATTCACACAAAACGTTAAAACAAAATAAAAAAAAAGGAATAAGAATAAAATAAGAAGAAAGGTAAAATTTTTCTCTCTCTCTCGTAGTTGTTCTCTCTTTCCTTAATCTAGGGTAACCTAGGGACCTAGGAGCTTACGATAAATGGGAGTGAGAACGGGAAAAAGGATAACTATTTTATGTTTTAGGGGTGAAACCACGCTGGTAGGAGGACAACCGGGGGAGATAGAGCAAATCGAAAAAAATCCGGGGATACTAGTAGAGAATCTGGGTCCAATTCAATCAGTCGCGTTGACATGGAAAATAATATGATATGTCGATTGGAATCAAATGGCCCAACAGACAGAGGCATTTCTACAAGCAAGCCGACAAACAAAATGGAAATGTAGGGTAACTATAAGGAAGAGGGATGAATGTGAAGAGCAGGTAGAACGGGCTACTAAAAGAGTCCCAGGAGCCTTACAAAGAATGGAAACGGCGTACAGGGCAGTAGTAGGCTAAAAAGTCGATGATAACCAGATCAAAACCGTACAGACACTCCAGGGACAAATAGCAGAGGCAGATAAGGAGAAAATACAGGAGCTAGTGAAGTCAAACCTGACGCACACGACTGACACTACAAGGTACTTAAAAGAACAAATGAGGATTTCAACGTTCGGTCATCACGAGCAGGTTCTCCAAGCTATAAAGAGATTTAAAGACGAAGCAGGAAAGGTAACAGAAGAAGAATTAAAAATATTTACGGAACTTATAGACGGATACGACAGAGTATCAGGAATAGTAGAAAGATTCGAAAAATTGACCGAAGAACTCGTAGCTAAATTTGAGACAGCGACGGATATTATATATTTAGCGAGTCGAGGCGTGTCACACCTGTTGGAAGCAGCGCTAGATGTGATAGCAGAAGCAGAAATATTAGCAGAACAATTTAGACCGGACCTTAGATTTCCGGGAGAAAGAAACACGACGGGGAAAGAAATAGCAGAAATATCAAAGATAGCAACGATAGCGCTTGATAGAAAAATTATCTATTATATCGAAATACCGCTGGTAACAAGAGAGAGTCTAGACCTTCTAAGAATATCACCGTTGCCGGTAGAACAGGAAGGGTTAAATATGACGAACGTCGTCGCTTATCTCTAACCAACATATGAGTACGTTGCGGGTAGCACGAGTGAAAAAAGATTTGCACCAGTAGCGCGGGAGACAGTGGAACAATGCAAGAAGTTGAAAAAGGTAAGTGTGTGTACACGAATGGAGCCGACATAAGAAGTGGAGGAGGACCACCCTTGTGAGATACGGCTGATACTAGAAGAAACTGTGAAGAATCCAGAAGAGTGCCCGATAGTACTAGCAAAATTAAAGGGCACATATTGGACACATCTTCACGCAAAGAATCAACATGCGTTTAGCACCACGGAAGAGGAAAAGATACACGTACAATGCGATCACACCAAGCACAAGACATTTAAAGTAATGAAGGCAGGAGTAATAGACCTAGCGAAAGATTGCACAGCCCAAACATCGGAGACAAGATTGGACCCAAGTCAGGAGGAGGGCGAGAACCAGATAATTAAGTTTCAGAGCTCAAATTTGAATCTGAAAGAAATAGCGCGGAAAATAAAAGGGGTAAAAGTAGATGAGATATCGAAACAAATAAAGATGGTAGTAGAGAGGGATGGGTTACAGGAGCTTAGTAAGCAAGAACATGGACTGGAGGATAGGTTGACGACAGGTCCTAAACTGATAGACATAGTACAACGTATACATGAATTAGTGCAGGCAAAAGAGGAATTTTTTGACTGGAAATAATACGCATGGTTAGCAGCTGAAATAGCGTTGGGGGTGGCTGCAGGATCGGTCGGGATTTTAAAATGGGGGGCCCCACTTATACTAAACTTATCTAGAATGTTTGCAGGAAAAAGAACCAGAAACAACGTCGCAAGAAATGAAAATCCGGGGAATTATATGGCACTACAGCCAATACTCACACAGTTACCATAAGAAACAAACAAACTTTAGCTAAGTTACAAGTGGAGCCTTAATACCTAAGCATTGACGATGTCTAGTAAAAAAAAAAAAAAAAAAAAAAAAAAAAAAAATACGTATGTAATAATGATGATAATAAAGTAAAAAAATAAAAAGATTTTTGTCATGTTGTGTGGAAGACGCTGCGTTAAATGTAATGAATATAGTATAACACAAAAAAAATGGAAATAAAAAAAAAGAAAATGAATACACAAAATAAAAGTTGTAAGTAAAATAAAACCGAAAGAAGGAAAACAATAATCATAATGAGGAAAATGAATATGTATGAAACAACTCAGAAAAAAAAATATGTAAGTAAATAAGTAGATATTAAATAAGGTAATAAGCTATAAATGGTAATTGAATAATCATCAATGAAAGTAAGACCCACAAGGGCATATTTATCAATTTATTATGTAAGAGGGAAGAGCGCAAACACGAACAATATATGTAATAACACAATTATAAACTTGCGGAAAACTAATCAAAGCCTGTAAAAGAGAAATTAACGAGGATGTTCATAGGAACACCTCATTGATTTTTCTTATATGATTAGTATACATTACAACAAGAACAACATGATACAGACACTAATTAAACAATCATTTTCGAGGTGGTACAGAAAAGAACGTTGTCGAGGGCGAAAACGAAGCGGCCTCGGACGTGTCACGTACAGTATGTATGGAACATACTATGTGGGATGGGCCTCAGCTATTAGTATTAGGAAGAAGCACAAGTGGGGGAAGAAAGAGCATAAAAAGGCTTGCAGTAGTGGCCACAGGGCTCTTGAACGTCGGGACTAGAAGGAGGAGAGTCGCAACAAGTCACCCGGGACCGCAAGGCGCCTTTCCTCAAGGAATATAGCAATAAAGTAATTTATTGAGTTTAACTGCCACGTTGTTATTAAGCACCCCGAACCTTTAGAATCCTACGTAACAAGAGGCTAGAAGTAAGAAAATTTCATGGTATCTTGAACAATAGCAATTTTGCTTCCATTTTTTACCACCAGGAGAATTTTACAAAATTTCCACTGAAAATTATTATTTTATTTCCAAAAAGTTTATCACTACTAGATAAATCTTTTAAAGTTCTATCAACGATTTGTAACGCTTTTTTCGGTATCATAGAAGCTTCATCCCAAATAATTACTTTTACATTACGTAATTTTTGTTTATCTGGCTTAAACTGGAAGAATGCACTTTCTATAGTGCTTAAGTCTACAGGAAGTCTAAAAGTTCTGTAAGTGGTCATTCCCTTTGGAAGCAAGATCGAAGCAATACCTTTCCAAGCCATTGTAAGAATTTTTTTTCAATTGATATGAAATAATAAATTAATGTTTTGTATAAAAAAGTTTTTCCAGATCCACTAGGACCACCGAAAAAAAAAAATATGTCTCCCAAATTTTATTATTTCTCAAAAAATTACATGTTGACCGTGACTACGTTGTGAAACATTTCATAAAAATTATTCTTTTATCATTGTCAGTATCGGTTTTTTTTCCGTCGTTTCTGTTGGTTCTGGTAAACTGAAATCTCCAAAAGACATATTTTCAGAATTAAATATTTGTTCGACTGTAAAAGAGCTTTATTTTGATCATCTCTACAATCTTTAATAAAAAATTTTTTGTATTTGTTCCAAATAGTATTACCAAAAAAATTTTCAGACATAATAAACCATGGGAAAAATTTTCGTTGTTAAAAAGGCAGCATAACGTTACATGCTTCTTCAAAAATTATATCGTTTTGAAAATCGTGATCTACTAATCCCATAGAAATAGCTCTTATTAGTCAGGGAAAATAAAAAGTGATTGTTAAAAATTCATGTAATTAACTATGATCAATATACATTTTTCACATATATAAATTTTAAGTAACAATTAATATAATTCGAGTTTTTTTCTATACTTCGTAAATCTAATTTGCAATTACGGGGGTTGGTGCGCAGAGCACGCAGGAGGCATATATAGTTATAAGAGCTTAGAAATATTTATTGTTTCATACAGGATAGACAGCTCATTTAAAAAGAGAGCCACTAGAAGAAATAATAAAGCTTACCAACAAAAAGTCAAGGGCACATCTCTCTGTCTGTATAAACTTTACCACTTTTATTTGAAATGAGCAGCTTGTTCTTTATATTTTCTCAAAAGCTGACCAGTAATAATTCCCCAGCATAAAAAATTTATTTCCGAGTATTTTCGAAAAAAGCCATAGTCTTCCGACTTCTGTAAAATATACTTTAACATATTATTTTCATACTAACAATTAATTTAATTATTTTTTAAGGCTTTAAAAAATGTTAATACAAACCTTATTTTAAAAAAATTACACTTATAACGCAATAGAAGGGGGGTTGGCACGCGGAGCGCGCAGGGGGGGCGAAGCTTAACTAGTATATATATATAAATTACCTTAAGAAAAATATTTGGGAAGGCTTGCCACCTCATTAGCTTTAGTTAAAAATAGGTGCAATAGTAATGTTAATTTAAAATTTAAGTATATCAGACGGCTTAAGTAACCGCACACGATTGCGAATTACCTAATTGTTGAAGTATAACATAGAAGGCGAAAAAGGTATGGGAGAAAAAAATGGTTATAATGTTTTTATTTCAAGAATGACATTAAATACACGAACAACTTTATTATAACCTCTTATTTTATTTAGAAAATAATTTTTATTAATTGTAGCATTTGCTATCATGTTCAAGTCTTGATAATGTGGGATTATACTGAAAAAAGTCTTTATTTTCTCATGGTCAATTGTATGAGGTTTTATCAAAATGCAAAAATAAAAATCAAAATTGTTGTTGAAATGAATAGAGAAAACATTTTAAATGTTTAAAATATAGTTAGGAAAACATGTTTTGATCATGAGAAATAATGTTTTTTATAATAACGACAAGATTGAAATATTCTTATATGTATAGACAAAACTTATTACCTCATAATACATTCTACTAATGTATATTATGTTTATATCTTGTACAAATTCCAGCATTTAATTAAAACAGAATAGAAGTAGACCTAAGTCTTCATGGTGTTATAGGGTCTTATTAGTTGACTCACAAAAGGAGTCATCTTAATGCGGAACTTGAATGGTTCGTATTATTGATAAACTAAATACCACTTATGCTTTGCGCATCAACTTCTTATAAATCAATTATGACTTTTAATTTTTACTTCACGATGAGATAAATCATAGCGGTAAAAAAGTTTTGTCTTAAAGAAATTCAGTAATGAAGCAGATTGAAAATAGAAGATTAGTATATACATTACGAACACGTCTGTATACATATCAAGGTGCGAAAAAGATGGTATGATCCTTGTCAGATTCTCCAAAAGTAAAGTATGGGGGCGGTGAAGAGTCACGTATAACTACGTAGAGTCTGTGGGGAGCTGTGGAGGTTTTTAGGAAAGACTGCGATGTGTTTAAATAAGAGAGAAAATGACGAGTTTTTACTTTGTTTTGTGGAGAGAAGGGTGAATAAGGATCTGTGGAGGACCTGGGGGTTTGTGTGGAATGCGCTACTGAGATAAGTCTCTAATATAGGAATATATATATAGGTATAGTTGCAGCATGAGGGGAAGGGAGCGCGTGGCGTACATACGAAACAGATGGAATGGTAGACAGTAGACAATTATACTTATAATTGATGATAGAGAATCAAGAATAAGTGTAGGATAACACCTTACCTTTTATATACGACTTATTACTCTTAAAATTATTACGATTGTTTGTATGAATCCGTATAGCATTAATTTTTGCATCTCTCACTTACGGAATTCTCACAAAGACCAGGACATGTAACTAGTAAGCCTTAAGGGAGTCAGCAGCAGTACGCAGAGTAGTAGCTGATTGCCTGTTATGACTTATAAGATGAATACAGGATTTTATTTGTTAGGGGAAAACTATATGTATACGACTTGTAGATTTTGCACCAAATGGCGGCTCTTCTATCACTCACTTCCTTGAAGCTTACTACATGCAACACGTATATGTGTACACAACATACGTATGTATACTTTTCCTTTTTTATATTTACAGTTGTTATTTTTCTTTTTCTTTGTTTTATACATAGATCTAAGCCTGAGCAAACGCATCGGTTTAGTCGTAGCGTAAAAATATACATACCAATATAGATTTATACATACACATACACACACATATATAGGTATAGTAGCAGCATGATGGAAAGGAAGCGCATAGCGTACATGCGAGACAGATAGGAATAGAGCGGTAGACAGTAGAATGGTGCGCACTGCGAGAGAGAAAGACAGAGTGGTAGGAGTATGTAAGAGAGAAGATTGAGGAGATGTCTTGAGCCGCAGGGTGTATAGCTACGTTTCTTCGTAACGCATTTACCCTTACGTGGCTGTTCACAGCCCAAAATAAGAAGTTACACTTCAAAAATCCTTGTAAGCATTTTTAAATTTATTATTTTACTATTTATTCTCTTTATTACGTAAAATCTTAACATTGAATTAGAACTTAAGGTATATTTTAAATTTAACATTACTTACCCCTCTTCTTGAGATTATAAATTTTATATTGAGTTTTTATTATTATTATAGCTTAGTTACCATCTAAGTTAAGAATCCTATTGACATACAGTTACCATGTCTTAATTCTAGAACCGTGAGCTTAGATGCTAATAATTATTTACAATGTTACAACCCAAGTTAGAACTACAAGGTATTACAAAATAACGATTCTAAAATAATACAACTACCACACAAACAAAAGCTGAGCAACTTTATGACCCTTTATTCATTAGTATATGTCTTTTATTTGCTATAAAACATTCAACTCATTTAAATTTAATGGACGTAGATATCAGATCTAACTACTGCGTGTATGTATGTCTATATATAGTAAGGTGGTTGACAAAGCAAACACCACTTCGTTTATGAGCTTTAACGCAGTAGCTATGATGTAAGAAAAACAAGTATGCTACCACATAGCTATTTTAATCAACTCACTAGAGACCGTTCCCTTTTTTTCTTTATAAAATATCTTACTAATCAGATAAACGTCATTGGAACACTAAATTTAAGTATCATTTAAAGTAAGACCAATGTTAGATTGCAAATAGTAAAGCTTTATATACAGTAGTAGTTAATTGATGTGTTTGGTCTTTTGATTCTTACTAAAATAAGAGAAGGTTTTTGGTAAATAGTATAGTCAATTATAAAAAAAATTTTTTTTTCTAGGGTTTAATGCCGTTAATAACATCATTACGAACTTACATCCCTTTCGTAAGAGGTAAAGCTTTTTGTACCTGATGAAGGACGGGACGTTGTCCACATGGCTGACATGTTGTTTTTGTTTTATACAAGTACAAAAATATGACAGTACTACCATTAGACGTAGTTTTTAGTTTTTTTATAAGAGTTTATAAAATCTTTTTTGATGGTTAATTGTATGAAAGAGTTAATTGTAACTACAAAAAGTCAAGAAACAAAATATAAGGTTGGAACTGCTGTTTTTGAAAGCCTATAAAAGTTTACATTACCAGGGCGATTAGGCATAGTTTTTTTTTTAAATATATGTGAATCTATCTTTTACTTCCCAGAGTACTCTCTCTTTTTTTCTCCTGCCTTTAAACAAGGGTTCAAGTGCTTTGTGTAGGTGTTACATCTATGTATATATACTTAACCTCTCATGCATACTCTCGAGCATTCATGCACACGCTTGCGTATACACCTGCAAATTCATACACACTAATACGTATGTTTACACGTGACTTCTATGCAAACACGGACGTACTCGTGCACCACTCGTAAGCGTATACTTGTAACTGCATAAGCTCTCGCACGAGGTTAGATCAGTACATTCGTAATCTTAAATTACTATAGAGACAGCAACATAGCTTAGTGTTTAAAAAAATTTGTATATGTACACGCCATTGTTGTGTATATATTTTTCAAGGAATTGGTAATATTTAAAAAAAATTGTGTGTTATAAATTATGTTACTTCATCATAAATTAAAATTATTAAATGAATCATACAATAAATTTACTGTAAAAATTGGCAATAAAAGAAATCAATACTATTTAATAGATACACAAATCTATGTTGTAAAGAATGATAAAAAAAAAAAAATTAGATAATTACTTTATAAAACGGAGATGTATCAATATAATTGTCATCCGTATTTCCCTCAAGTGTAGTAATATTTAGTCGAACTGTTACTATTTCTTTAGCCGAAAAAAATTTTAAAATTGTACATTCACTTCAAAACACAATAAATATTAGTTAATTAGGCGTAAAAGGTAGACACGTACTAACTGTATTTCAGAAGATGACTAATATATTGTAAAGATAGAGGCATTGTACCAAATATTAAAAAGACTTTTATTCTCAACTGCACCAGTCTACATTGGACCTAGATTTGCCTGAAATTGATGCAACTTTTGTGCTGGTATTAATTTAAAAAAAATGTACAATATCTCTATCCTTTGGACCTTTCTTAAAATTGCTTATTAAACTATCCTCTTCAGAGCAGTTTTGTAGAAGATACTTTTTAAGTCCACATTAAGAAAAAAAGGGTATAAACCACATTTTTTAAATCCATTTGCAAGAAGCTAAAAATTCGTAAAAAATATTTTCAAAATCGAAAAAAACAAATGCAATTTGAAAAAAATTAGTTTGTGTACATACCAATACTAATAGATTTTTCACATACATCTCTGTGTACTACTTGTCATTTACATTTAAAAGGTTAAAAAAAAAAAACACAATAAGTGGCTGGAAAATATGTGTACCATTTGGGTGAAATGCCATAAGCACAATTTTTTTATCAGAGTAAAATGTACTTAGTGCCAGTGTTAGATGAGATGAATGCCCTTCAAAATACAAAATCACTGGTTATTTATTATGTTTTTCTGTCAGCCAAGGCTCGAATTTATTGGCAATAAACTCGTAGAAGTTTTTGGCCAACATTCATCCAATTTTACTGCACCTAAAGGAAAATTCTGGAGGTGCATTGATACCTGCATTTTTGGGTAAATTTTTTTTTATAAAAAATACAAGGGTAGGTGCAAGTTTGTCTGAAGCATTGCCAGTCACTAATACAGATACATTTTTTTTTCGTTGTTGCCCACCACATTATAAACATCTTTAAAATCCCTAGGAGCGGGCACTTTCTTTGGTTAAGGATTCAGAGGCATACCTAC
Source organism: Copidosoma floridanum (assembly GCF_036245765.1). NCBI lineage: Eukaryota > Metazoa > Arthropoda > Insecta > Hymenoptera > Encyrtidae > Copidosoma > Copidosoma floridanum. The sequence continues at coordinate 13,735,763 of NW_028321885.1, forward strand.
AAGATAACATTGTTGTTGCCAAGTAAAGTTTACATAATAACATACATTTTCTTACTTTCAAATTACACTTATCTGTTTCATCACAGTTAAATATTTAATTAGGTTCAATTGATAGTAAACCATTATTTGTCAGGTACTGTTCAACATCAGCAAACCACTTACACAGGCTTCTATCAGATACTACTGCTCAATTGAAGATTATATTTTCTGTTACACGCTAACTTAACTCTGGATGACGTTTTAAAAATGATTGATACTAGGTTTCACTTGGTTTATTTTTTACAAATGGGTTCTCTATTTTCTTTAGCATACAAAGCATTTAGACACTGTTCAGCAACTGTGATTTTAAGTTTGGAAAGCCTCATTTGGCACGCTCGACAATCCAGAGTACAAGTCTTTCTTCAACACTCGAAGACAAATAAGAAGACGGCCCAAGCTTCTTATCAGCATACTTGTTAACTCGATTATTTTTCAAAGTTATCTCCAGTATATCAAATTCTTTTAAAGTTGCTACCAGCGGCTGGCCTTCTTTCAGTTTTTCCAAGGCTAAAGACACGTTTTTTTTTTTAATAATGTAATCCAACAATTTTTTTCTTTTCCTTTTTCACTTTACTTTTCTTCTTACTTTCTCCTTTATTTTTCACTTTCACCATTCTTTAATATTCTTTAGTTACTTTTACAAAGCTTTGGCGTAGTACTTACGTGTTTACGACTGTTTTCGTGGTTACGTCGTCTGGTGTCAGAACCCCACGGTAATTAAAAATGGATTGGTAGATGGGTTTAGTAACCACTTTTTAATTTAAACAATAAAATTATAATATTTTATCAAAATTTTTTTTTTTCTTAAAAATTAATTATTTATTTATATAGAAACAACGAAACAATCGTAATTTTTGTTTTTATTATACAATGTAAGTCTCTCTATGATTTCGCTCTCTATGCAGAAATCTATTATATTAACGAAGAATTGGTCGTTTTTGCCATCGTCGGATACCACTTTTTAATTACATAAATACTATTTATTAATTAAACCATTTTTTCCTTAAGTTATCATTAAATTTAATAGTGGATAAAAAGATTTTTATAAACTCATTTTGAGTTATGTTAATATGTTAATTTTTCCTTAGTAATTATACTTCTAACTTTTTTTTCCACAATTTTTTTGTCTTATTCTTAGAGAAACCTATTCCAAGTTTTCATTTTGCTTTTATAACACCAGTTACAGTTAAATCAGCAGCCTTCTCACTAATACTTTAATCTTTTGCCTTAAATCACCACCAACCACACTCTTTGCTAGAATTTTGTCTGCTACATTTGTAACTACAGTATCGATAATCTGGTATGTGCAGTTCTATAAGTAAAGTATTAATTAGTCTATTACTCACTCCATGATCTTTTTTTTGATGAATGATTATTACTGTTTAAGAGCTCAATTGTAAATAATGTTAAAACTATAAAAACTCCGTTTTCATAACTTAAACAATCAGTTGTACGTGACTCATTGCGCATTGAGCAAAAAATAAAACTTCGCATTAAAAATTCTTACACACTTGTTAAACAAAAGCAAAAAATAAAACGGTATAAAGATCTACTTTTCAACACTATTAGGGCTATTTTTCGTGGCCCCTTAAACTGTGAAAAGACAAACAGCTTACTTAGTTTAATACGACATTTTAATGATTTAAGATTTGATAATGTATATATTAACTATAAATCACTGAATCAGCCAAAGTACTAATTTTTGAAAAAGCTATTAGAACCTTTTAAGGATATTAATTGCTCCCATTTAGTGAGCATTAAGTTGTAATAGCACTAGACACAGCACTTCCCAATTCTATTATGGTCTTCGACAATAAAGCGTGTGAAATGCAAGACAATGTTGAAGCATTTTTTGTATGGGAAGACACAGAAATGTCGATAATTGTTAATTATTTTAATCTCACACATAAGTTCACTCCAAAAAAGATATGGGAAATGGTTCGATTGGTTTGCTAAAAATGTAATACACATACCTAAAATTTATTTTAGTCTTTGAAACTTTAGCAAACAGTTAATGTATCTTAATTTTGATAAGCAAAAGAAGTTCTTCAACAGTTAAAAAAGTCTGAAGTAGCTATAAGGCATAAGCAGAAATTGTTGAAAAATAAAAAATTAAGTTTCAGCAAATTGTAGCATTCCGAATATCAGTGAAGCATTTAAACCAGTTACTGATCCTCTTTAAGAAATCATGAAGAGAATCATAAGAAATAGTTTGTCTTAAGAGTATATATTTATTTGATCCAAAATTAGGTAGATGGACGTAGAAAAAGAAACTACAGTCATCTATTATTTCTACAAGTGACGATGACGTTTCTAGCGATAGTAGTACCTATATGGCCAAGCATACTTTCCAAACTCAAATGTCTCAAACATCTGTGAGTCATAGCACTCATGATGTTGATGAAACATTGGATAGTAGTTGAGGAGGCTATGCCACAGAGGTTGAGCTTGATGACACTGAACATGATGTATCTAATGATGCTAAGTATCTTTAAATATTAGATAAAAATAAATTAGACCCATCAGATTTTATTTTTGGTGTACGGAAAGAGAAGAATAGAGTTTGTACACTTGGTAATTTAAAAATTAATTTTTAATAATAGTTAAGTTTAAATAAATAGTGAAAAATATTTAATAATTGTTAGACTACCAGAGCAATTCAATAAAAAGATTTTGATACAAATTTTATCATAAATAAGGATATTATGAATGATCATTTTTTTTTGAAACTTCAAGCCTACATAGGTAAAAATTTGACAAAAATGCAAGTGCCTAAAATCAGAATAGTATTAAATTTGACGAAGTAATTGAAACAATGTTTGATAAGGTTGTTGTAAGAAACGAGGCCGTCCATTACCCGAATTAAAAATTGCTCATTTAAATACGCAGACAGACCATGCATGTATTGAAATTATCCCAATGAGGTAGTTAATTGCCTTTAATTGTTAATTGCTAAAAGATCAGCTGGTAACCCTAGCCACACAAATGGAATTCATTTGATAATCAAGAAGTTGTAGGAAGGTGATATGTCAATATATATAGAAGCTACTAATTAATCTTGACTTCAGTATCAGCGTAAGCGTTGGCGTGTTTGGACGTAAGTTGGGTATAACTAAGGATGGTGGCGTTTGAGGCTCTCTGAGCATTAGATACGAACTTACTTTAGATGGCCAAAATGATCTCAATAACATGAAACTGTGAGGTTTTACAACACTGATACAGCTTCTAGATGCAGTAAACTATACGTACTTTAATAAAAGACTTAAAATTATTATTAAAAAAATCAATAACATTCCGGTTGTCAGAGACAACTCAGAAAATACACTCTTATTTATTCGGGCTTTCACAACTCAAAAAATTGAAGGGATTTTTGAGGAACTTTACAAGGACATAACCATCCTTGCCGGATTAGTTTAACGTGCGTGGCTTGGACGAGACTTGGCAAGCAGATCTTAATGACATGCAGTCCTTTGCTTATGAGAATAATGGTAATGGATGTATGCTTACCGTCATCAATGTTCTCTCCAAGTATGCATGGGCTGTGCTTGTAAAAAGTAAATCAAGTAAAAGCGTAGCAGAAGCTAAAAAATCTATATTCGTTGAAGGACGCGCACGAAAAAATTTTCAAACTGATAGTGGACAAAAATTTTACAACTTAAATTTTCAAAGTCTTATGCAAAAGTTAAAAATAAGTTTTTATTTTACTGATTGTAATCTTAAATCATTAATATGTGAGCGATGGAATCGTACGTTTAAATATAGCATGTAAAAAAAATTTAGTTTACAAGACAGCTGTAAGTTAATTAATATTTTAATACAGTTGATTATTTCTTACAATAAACGAAAACATCGAAGAATAAGAATAAATCCTAGAACTGTATTAATTACTAATCAAACTATTATTTCATAAAAAAACATATATTTGTTAGAAGTCAAAGAAGAACCAAAATTTGAAGTGGGTGATAAAGTGCTAGTAAGTAATTCCAAACAAATTTTTAAAAAAGAATACATCTCTAATGTGGCAAATAAGGTACTTACTATTACGGGAGTAGCACGTACTAAGACAGTAATTTATTATTTTTAAGATTATTAAAAGTAGCTGATTTCTGGAAGCTTCTATGAGCAGGAACTATAAAAGACTCAGTAACATGATATCAACTTTGTAGAAAAAATCCTCCAACAACGAGGAAAGAAGATTTTTGTTAAAAGGCTAGGTTTTGACAACCCTCATGATATTTGGATTTATAAGAATTATGTTTTGTAGGTTAGATAAATAAGTAAATAAATGGAAAAAAATTATATGATGTTAAAAATAATTACTATTAATAAATAATACAGCTTAGAGAAATATTCATTGTGTTATTGCGAGCTTACATGTTTCTTATTACAAAAACTTTTTTGTCACGAAACTCTTGACTTAAAAATAAAAAACGCATTCCTTTTATTAAATATCTTACAAGCTTCTTACATGTAATAAATGAATGACTAAAGACGTTATTTCAAACAAAATCAAAGATGTGCACCATTGAACCTAACAAATAAGTCTATTTTATTTACTTAATTTTCTCAGCTATTTAATAGAACTTTAGTTGATACTTAATTTTTTAAGACACAATCTGGAAAGCATATTTGAAGTTTATCCTTTAATTCTGCTACAATTTTTTTTAACTTTATTTTGTTCCTACGTTCCTCAGTATTATTACCATCAAAAAAAAAAAAAAAGAACAAATTATTGAACATTTTCTGGATATTCATTTTTTGATTCAAAACTACGTCACTAAAAAAATGTAATAGTTAAGAAAAGAGGTAAATAGTAATTGTTTAATAAAAAGTTTTCTCACCTCAAAGGTATACCTGGATTATTCAATAGATTTTTCACTGATGACTCTTAACTCTTTAAGTAACCCTGATTTCGCAAGCTCTTAACCTCAACAGCTGAAACTGCCGTTGCTTGAGAATGCTGATTGATGTTTGTTATTAAAGTGATCTGAGATGGTTTTAGTAGCTGCTTATAAGGAGAGCTCTTTACCACTTTTAAAAATATTACTGCACTTTCATCCATGCTTTCTTCACTTACTTTTTTTTAACATTTCTATTTTCTTCTCCTGTACTGCCCTATTCTTCTCAACCGTTTACTAATTTTATTAGCTCCCTAGGTAATGATAAGTAAAACACCTTAACTTCTTTTCTTTAATAAGTCACTTTCCTATTATTTGAGTTCAGACTGTATGGAGATAAAACGTGTTCTTTTACGCTCTTTCTCCCTATTTTTAGCTAAATTTTATAGAATAAACTGGTTTTTATTACTTTTCTTGTGACTATGTATTTCTTGTAAACTCTGTCACATTTTTCTCTTCTTTTTTCATGATTCTTTATTTCTTATCCGTTATTTTATAACTTCTTTAAGGCATTGCTCGGTAGAAGAAGTAAAAATATATATTTTATAATAATATGACCTGATAAGAATTTAATTTTGTTTCTTGGTAAAGAATCTATGATGTCGAGATTTAATACTTATCTGCTCTCGTGTAATACTTTTGCTTAAGTCACGTAGACACCCAACGTAATCGTCAAAAGTTATTGTGGCTTTTACGATATGAGTCTCAACATCCTCTGCTTTATTTATGATGTTTTGGCCCTGCATAAAGAAACATAAATTGGTACTTGTTTTTCCATTCTATACTTTTCAAAAAAATTTACTTTTCTTTTGTTGGAGATATAACAATTACTCGACGCAAAAAACAACTGACGAGTTCTTTAAGGAATAAATGTGCAGTATAGTTAATACCGTTCATATTAATCGGAAGTCTTGATATTTTGGATTGCAACCGTTATGAGCAGGTTCTCTATACTTAAATAGCAAAAGTATATTAAAGTTGGTAATAAAACTTTATTTGAAAAAAAAACGAATACGTACTTCTTAATTAAATGGCAATGGCCATAAGCTTTTTAAATATTATTATTTATTTTTTCACATATATGTAGAATCTATCAGTATTTAAAAATTCAAAATCTTCCGCATTAGTTTGTGGTCACAAAGGTACTTGATTGTTATATAGATTTTAATACTCTCATGTCATGCCAAACCAAGTAGCTAAATCATTGTTGTTTTTTGATGTTTCTATAGCACATGTATCTTGATAATCCTGCACCTAGGAGCTTATGGTGTTGTACAGCATGTTCACTATTTTAACATGTACTTAAAATTTCCATAAACAATAAATGGTACAATAGTTTTACTCTTGTGATTTTTAAAGTTCAATATATTTTTATAATTTCTTAGTAAAGAAACTTTATAATAATTAACTTAAACATATTAAACTGCATTAGATGCTAATTTCTTATGAGTTTAAAAATAATGTAAACAGTGATCACAGATATATTTTTTATGGTTGTATTTACTTAGAGAGCAACTGACAAGCCAAGATAAATTTTTAGTCCAAACGTTATGATAATAGTGTACGTAAATAATTTTTATCATCGTTATGACTCTTTTTTTAATTGATTATTTTATTGCCTTTTTTATTCTCATCAAAAACGAAATTGTACGCAACTTGTGCGAGATGATTTCCTGCACTCGTGTGATAGACTCACACTCGCGGCCGGTGACGGTAACTCGTGCCGTTCGATCACACTTGTGTTCCGCACTCGTGTGCTTAACTGGCACTCATCCCCGTCAACCTCGGCCACTCGTGCGACTTAATCACGACTCGTGCGGGAAATCGTCTTTTTCGCACTTGTTACGTAAATAACTATTTCATCTCACTATACATATAAGTGTAATGTTTTTACGTAAGAAGCAAAGGTAAATGCTTACATTTTGGTTTTTTGGTGTAAGGAAAGAGGTAAAGCGGTTTAAGGTGGCTCCAGTGGCCTCAATGTTAAAATTATAAATAACCCAACCGAGGTTAATCAAATTGAATTATATTCTTTGAATTCCCATCTTTCTATTCGTATAAAAAAAAAATAAGGTTGACGATGAAAATTGTAAGAAATCATGCTTACAAAATCGTAGTTTTAAGACGGGTTAGATAGGAAATTCAAGCTTACGCGATATACAACCTACTGCTGCACTTATATAAATAACCCGTAAGGTGTAAAAAACATACTATGTTGTATATATTATTCCGCAGTTTTCGATGACATGAGAAAAGTGTCTTGTTATCGAACAAAATCTTTAAATAATCGGAGACTAAGTATACAGTTGTGAGTGCAAGTCAGCTCTCAGCTGTCTGCATTCTGCAGAGTACATATATATATAGGTATAACTACTCTTGAACTTAGGAGCGTACCGTAACAGTTTATCAATTAGGGCACCATAAAACTTTTTTGTTTTTTTTATATTAAATCACTAAAGCAACAGATAAAATATAGAATATGGCTTACAACAGTCTCTACGATAATTTTATACCATATTTTAAAGAAAATAATGATTAATTTTTAGTCCCCCATTTTGATACGGCACTAGGCGCTGGAGCCACCTTAATAATCTAATAATCATTACTTTCAAAAAAATTAAAAAAAAATAAACCCAAAATTGTTTTTTTTTTTTAAATTTCAGTACTTGCTTAGGTCTTACTGGAAAGGTGACTTCTCTAAAACTATAATTACTCTTATTATTTGTAACTAGAAACTGAATTTATATTATAACGTGCATTGTAAAGGGCAGATGAAACGGGTTACAGAAAACATTTTTGATCTGCATTTTCAAGAAGCTTTTTTTAATCATGGAGTAAAAAAGTTTAATTAATGAACTACCCATCATTGCGGAATCCTTATTATTATTAACTACTAAATTTAATATAGCGTCAAAACTCTAACCAGAATCTAAGTGTTGACATTCCTTTACTCTAACAGTTAGTTGTTGTTGTATTTTAATTTTAAGCTATGAATCTTATTCTGTCGTATTTAAAACGCTATTAGATTAAGTATTCAAATAAATAACTTTAACTGTCTCAGTATCACTTCTTACTATTGCTAATTCTGTCGTCCTGTCGTCTGTATAATTTTCTCAGGACTTATCGTTATAATTATTTTTGCACTTTTCAAACGAATTAATGTTCAGCAGACTTAAAAAGATTTACTGTATCTAAATGCTCACTATTTACAACCACAGTGGTCCTAATAAGATTCTTAAATGCGCTATTGATCTCTTTCCATGTAACAATTTAATCATTTTGCATAACAGACGTAGAAGTACGTGATACACACGCTTCATAAAACGTTATTAAAAAGTTAATATCAGACACTCAACATTTAATAACTTTTGTTCAATATATGATGATAATTTTAAAGATTTTTAGTTATCTGAAATACTTTTTAGCACAATTTTATAGTTTTTAATAATATATCAAATACTAGTTGTATTTTCTTCATTCAGTAAACGTTAACGTTCAAATCACAATATATCACAGTAAGTGACATAACATTCAACATCAGCATTGTTGAAATTCTCAAAAATTTGACCCATGTTGTTAACCACGAGCTCCTTTGCGTACTTCAATGATGTAAATGCTAATTTTGTACCTATTTATAGCAGCGTGTACGTGGGATAGTTGCAAAAGAGAGACAGCTAGCTAAAGCTCAGTAAAGCTACAATGAAATGTGTAAAAAAGAATTTTTTTAAGCAGGTTTGGAAGAAAAGTTTAAAATGAAGCAACGTGCCTAAATAAATGTATGTTACATTTGAGCATTTTAGGAGTGCACATAAATTTTTCCAAATTTTTTATTAGGAGAAATTTTCGAGAAAAAAATTATGAAATATTGACAGTTTAACACGGTCTCTTAAAAGAAAGCAAGGTAAGGTTCGCCTTTTAATTGAAATCGAGGTATACTCATAATGTGTTGGAAAGAAAAAAAAACGTTTTTATAGATAACTTGGAACAAGAGGAAGATGCTCGATAAAAAAATTGAGCCTTGCCAGTCATTTTTCAGAAATATAAGCAGTTACAGTCGTACAGTTTAAAGTTTGTAGAGTGCAAGAGAATGTGCACGGACACGGGGGACTGCCTGTTCCTCGCCTCTCTGAATGATACTCCCAAATCTTCTTAAGAAGGAAACCAGAGCAAGTCTTGTCTTGTTTAGATATGGGTTTAAGTAGGATTTAAGGATGTCTGTTACCACTGCTGTCAACGCTCTTATGAGTAGTGATTAGGTGAAATATTCTCTAGCACTTGACAGTGATCAACAAGAAACGTTGATTGATTTAACCGTATCAATATGTGCTACTCAGAAATCACCAGAAGTGATACTCGTAGTAGAAAAACAATATGCAGCAAAGAAAAAATTTAAATCATCACGTAAAAGACTAAAAAAGCTTTCAGTCTTTTATTTAATAATTTTTAGAATACGTGTCTGTATTTAAAAAGAATAATAATAATAACAATAATCAGCTGCTTAATCATCTTGACATAGAACTTTTTTTTACTTACCTTTTTTGTTTACATCAGTTGATTTAAATAGTTGTTTTGCTAGAATTTTTTAAATGTATATTTAGCAGTAGAGCTTTGTCCCTGCACGCCCCGTGCGCCAACCTTTTGTTTGCAGTATAAAATTAATGAGTAACAGCAAAAGGTTTTAATTATTTTTCACAGTCTTTAAACAAATAGTAACTTCAGTAATCAAAAAAATTAACACGTTGAACTTCATTATAAAATATTAAAAATAAAATAATTTGTATAATTTTAGCAATACTTTTCACAAATCAATTTTTTATTACGTGATGGTCTTTGCACGTTCTGCATACTATAATCAACAACAAAAATAATATAAAGTCAATTTAATGACTATATACTTACTAATTATAAGGTATTTTATTATTTAAAAAAAAAAATAGTAATAAAAGTTATTTAATACTGTATTGAGAAAAATTCATCACAAAATTTTCATTTTAAAAATTTGTTCTTTGTAGCATACAAAAAAATAATTTAATAGAAGACATTCATTGTGAAAATTTCAAAAAAAAATTACATTGTAATAAGAGACGTACCTACTAAAGGGAATAAATAATATAAAAACGTTATGTAACGTGATATACCATCGAAACTTTCTACTTTAGCAACAACCTTTGTTTAAAAAGTTTTCTTTCATAATCAAATTTATTGTTATTTGGACAGAAATTATGAAAAAAAAAGAAAATAATCAAATTGAGGTTCCTGTTCACTGGAGGTATGGTAGCAACAAATATAAAAAAAGCAGGTGTAAAATGAAAATTCTAATATTTTGATAAAAGGTGTAGCCGAATAAGCCCCTCTTATAACCTATTAAAAAGTAATCCAACAAAAAAATTATAACGTTATTTGGGGTGTAGATTTAGAGGGGCTGTTGGCAAAAATAATTAATAGTGGCCCTACAATAAAGTAACTTTCCTATACATTTTTTAATTTATTTATTTTTTAAAATTAAAGTACTAACATTCAGATCCTAATAAGAGCACTACTTGTGGCTACTGCAAGGCTCTTTCTCAAGCTGCATTGTGTGATAAAAACGCACTCGTAAGAACTGACAGAGGTACTTGCCCGAAAAAGTCGCACTGGATAGCAATTGAACTGTGGTCTCCCATGTGCCAACTCACAACTTAGATGACTGAGCCACCACGAACTTTCTTACAATACATTCTAAGTTTTTGTGGAGGGGGACGTTGAAAACGGTTGTACATTGGGAAAGTTGCCCCCTATGTATCTTTTTGTAATTAATTTTTATGTTATCCCGATCACTATAACGTTTTATGAAAATACTCTGACAACAGGTACAGATTTTCAATAAAAACTAAGATGCAGTAACGTCAATGTTGAAAGGAATATCTTTCAAAGTCGTTGGAATACCTGTTTTTACTTTAAAATTTAGTTGCATTTATGTGGTGCCTCAGCCAAGCCAGAGCCACTCTCACAAGAGGAGACGCAAGCAGACTCTCACTCCGCGTGAGGTGTTCTCAACTCACCGAGAGGCACCACCGCCCATCAACAGACCAACTACTAGTACTGCCAACTTAGCTGACAAAAACGCCGTCCTGTGCCAGTCCGGCTTCAACTCGCACGGCGGCAGCAGCATTGCTCCGTAATTTACTTTGGTGTATTATTTTTTGTCAAATGTTAAACTTGAGAGATTGTGCTATAGTATCTGAGACTGTATTGGATCAACAAAGACCAAGAAGTCTTCTTTTAGCGTCGCATCTTATTTACAACACCCTGCGCTACCGTCCTCTTTCTCGTGTCACGCAGGCCTGAAGACCCAATCTCCAAAGTGGTAACCTCGACGTGATCTGAAACAACTAGCCGTTACTCACCTGCCAAAAGTAAAACGAGAAAGTGCTCTTCATTGGTTCATCACCATCGATCATTCGCACCAAACCCCACGTTGTCCCATGAAAAATTTTCAATGTGAGCCCCAACCGGGAGCCATCTTGCGCCCTGGCACATGCCGCCGTTTCTCCGAATTTGCTCGTGTCTGGCTCACTCGCGTCCATCAAGGCTGATTTTTTTTTCTTTTTTCTCTTTCATGGAAGCGATAGATAGTAAGTGCAAGAAAAGACTTGTCTTCGCAGATTTTCTTAGCTGACTTTCACGGCACAGTGTCACAACAAGTGTCACTAGCGTTTTTTTATGGCTCTGGCGGAATCTGGTGAAGAGGTTATCGTCCTTAACGTCGACAACTCCGAAGCTGACAGTCCGTCGCCCGAGGAACTGTAGAGTCTGCAGCGTATCAAGCGTGCCCGTCACTGCAAGGAGGCAAAAGAGCAATGGTTTTTCTTACTCCAGCTATAACAGGTCCCAGCCACGGCCATGGATAACCCGGGCGTTTTGGCCAAGCAGCCCAGCTGTGTAGTTTATCTCAGTGGATTCGGCCTTCAACCTTTATGGCGTAACGGACGATAGAAACAGGTACGACCTGGTCATAGCTGCCTTGGATCCCTCTACAGTGTCCTTGACATCCTGTCTAACCCTCTGGAAGCCGAACTTCATAAAACTCTCAAAGAGTCAATCTTAACAAGGTTGACAGATTCTCAGGAGAAGCAGCTTGACCAGCTGTTCAACAAGCTCGAGCTGGGTGACAAGAGGTTCTCTCAGTTCCTTCGCTCCATGCAAACACTAGCCACCAGAAAGGTCTCAAAGGATGTGCTGAAGGCTAAATCGCTGCATTCTCTGCCTCCTCAAGTCTCCCGCATTCTCACGATCTTGAAGACCTCTTCCCTTGAGGAACTGGGGGCAGCAGCGGATGAGCTCATAGAATCGAATCCGGTGGTCTTCTCTGTGAAGAACACTCCTCGTGCTCATCCTTGTCTGGCTCTTCGGCACCTCCAGACTCAGGCCTGTCATCAATCTCTCCTACGGATAGCAGTCTCGCACATCAAGTCACAGCTATGACTCTTCAAGTCAGTCAGCTCAGTGCTTCCGTGAGAGGCCCGGGTGGTTCACAGCGGAGGAGCAGGTCCAGATCCAGATCCGGGAGCAGACAAGCTGATGGGGCTCGTCCACATGTCAATAGTGTCTGCTAGTATCACCACATATTTGGTGCCAGGGCCCACCACTGTATTGACCCATGTTCTTTCCCTACGGGCCAGGGAAACTAGCGGCCCTACCTCACCCTCCACAGACAAGTGAGGTAGGACGGTCGTCAGGACCTGGTAAACGTCTGCACATATTTGACAGAGCTTCTTAAGTCAACTTCTTAGTTGACTCAGGCTCTGAGGTCTCTATCGTACCCAAGAGTTTATTCAAAACTCTCAGAGTGGAGCAGAAGCTAACCCTGCAGGCAGCCAACCACTCAGACATCGCAACTTACGGTACTTACTTCATGACAGTAAACCTGGGACTTCGTAGACCCCTCAAATGGTTTATTATAGTGGCAGACGTGTCCTCAGCCATCATTGGTGCCGATATGCTCCACGCCACAAGACTCCTAATTGACGTCAAAGGCAGAATTCTGGTCGACCCAGTCACCAAACTGCCTACAGCCTGCTTTCTTCAGAAATCCAGTCTCTACAATGTTTTAGCTGTGCACAACTTAGCACCTGGACCACGCAGTGTGGTCTACGAAGAGCTGCTCCAAGCCTTGTGTGAAATCACGGCCCAGGACAACTCAGCGGCCTCCGTGCCCGATTTGCCTGTCCGGCACATCATCTAAACAAATGGCCCACCTGGGCAGGAGTGAGCCCACAGGCTCGTCGGTCACCGTTTAGCTGCAGCCAAGAGAGAAATTAAGGCTCTTCTGGATCAAGGCATTCTCCGATGCTCCTCCATATTGCTAAGCTCCTCCGATTGACACCTGGCGAGCGATAGGTGGTGATATCAAGTACTAAGCTAAAAGTCGGAGCTGCGTGCGAAATTTCAAAATTTAAATTTATGTAGAAACGATCTAATTTAAGAAAAATGATTATTTTAATATACAATAATTAATAAAATAATGCCCTGAATGGTAACATGTATAAACTCGTGGCAGTAGCCATCACGTGATTGACTTATTCTACTTCCCTCCTTATCTGATCCAATAGGATGTTTTGGTCAAATCTTTCCCCCTCGATGTCATCACGGGATTCATGAATAGTCCCTTTTTACGTTTAAAATCCTAGTCAAGACCAAAAAAAGTGCACTTCTATTTTGTTGCAACTTTCCAGTGTATTATATATCAGCAGACAACTTCCGTTACATATAATTAGTACGTTTGTAATGAGAGACAGCACTGTAAAATTTTTCTTTTTTTCTGGTCGTATTACATGCATTTTAGTGAAGCTGCTTAAAATAGACAGCCTAAAGTTTTTGATGTGATATAACAGCTTATGTTATTGGCTTGCTTGAAAGTAAATGTTAGCATACGGGGGCTTGTCTATACATATACGTCTTTCTCTCTTGACTCGTAGGTGCTACAAGCACTGTAACTGTAGTGGCTGTGTTTATTTAGGTACACAGAAACAAGTGTATAAAAATTAAATTTTGTGCTACAAAAACACATAACACTCCTGGACGTTGCTGTAAAATGCTTGTACTTCATCAGCATTCTTCTGCTTTTGCTTATATAGAAGTATAATAAGTTTTTAAAAAAAAGGAACAGAAGTTCGTTTGCACCAACATAGTAACGGAACGCAAAGTGCATCTGCACAGCAACGTCTACTCCAAGCTGGTCTCCTGCTTTTGTAATACACAGTCACTATCAGTTAACTGTAATAATTTTGCGCTATAACCTTAACACTTTTAGAATGGAAGCGCTAAAAATGAGTGGGATATTAGCAATAATAGGTTCCCTGATCTATTAGTTTAAAAAGTTTCAGGATTGTAATGTCACTAACTTCAAGGAATCATACTTCAAGAACTCTACGGTAAAAGCAGCAAATTCAACAAAGGCCGAAAATGCAGTTCAAAAACAAGAAGAAAATAATGATCTTCTGTTAAATGATTTTATCACGTCATTGATGAAAAAAATAAATGGCTTGGAAAAGCAAATATCAATGCTGATCGAAGAGGTGCGAACTATCCTATCACCATCAACCCCTTGTGTAAAGTCAGCGGATACGGATATTTAAGCCAATACGAAACAACCAAAGCTAATACAGTTCTTAGGAGAGGCAAACTTGTATCAAGCTTCTTGTACCAATGCCTTGCAGTCGCATTTTTCGACTGTTCCTGGCGCTCCAGTATGGAAGGGGGGGAATACTCCTTGTAGGAACTACAAAAACTATGCGCCTGCAGGACAGCTGAGAGAAAGGAGCTTCCGAGATATTGAAAAAATTGCAAGGAGGTGGCAAATTAAGTTTTTTGTAGGTAGTCATAAGAACTTTGACACATTCCTCACACGTATAGATGAATGTAAACTATCTGCCAACCTCACGCAGAAGGAACTCCTGTTAGCGTTGCCAGAACTCCTCACGGGTATTGCGATTACCTGGTTCCACAACGAGAAGGATAATTGGTTGGGTTCTAAGGACTTTGTGTTGGATGAGAGATCCTGGTTTGGAACAAGTGATGAACTGCAATATCGCTTGGCTGTAGACGCTGCGTTACGTACTCAATATGCTGGTGAGCCTGTACGTAATTACTTGGTACAATTCAAGTCCATCGTAAGAAGAATTGAACCTCTATGGCTAGAGCAAAAACAACTTAAATTATACTATCATAATATAAGGCCGGAATTTCAAGCCATGGTCAGACGAAAGGACCTCCTGCATACGAGGGATTTCTTACATAAAGCTAGGGAGGCCAAGAGAAGAAGAAAATTACCGCTTACGCTCCAAGAACCACTTTCCCCCGAGAGCTGTCTGTTTCCAGAAACAGCTATAAAGCCAAGGAAGGTAGCAAAGGATCCAAAAAAACAATCCAAGATTGCTAGAGTCGTCAAGACAAGGTCAAAGGACCAAATAACCTTTCTTCTTGCTTAAATCGTAAAAGGACAAGAGAAACTACTTGAAAAATTATCCTCGAGTCGTATGATGAAACCAGAAGCCAGTGTAACTGACTCAAAACTGTCCAGCCTTACTCCCAGGAGCCACATGAAAAGAAAAATGTGGAAAAAACGTTTTAAAAAGAAAGAACAAGCGCACGTCACTACGGACATGCGAAAGCGTCTGATTAATATGATATACGGCGAGAAGACTCACATTAGCAGGCGTGGCCCGTTTTTAAATAAAGCTATGACAGGTGGACAGAATCATCGATAAAAAAACGATCGTACAAAACCCACCCGATTACCCAAAAGAAGTGGTCAAAGCTGCTCTTCCTCATGGTCAGACTTGATACACTTTAAGCCCTTAAGAGGAAACAAAGCAGAAAAATCTGAAAAAAAGAGATGGCCCACACAACCCTTTAATGGCCGGTGCCACGCTTGCGATGAAGTAGGCCATTGAGCTGTTGGATGCCCCAAAAAGAAGGGGAACGGGACAAGGTCGGCGTAAACGAGGGTATTACGCCGCCTTCCACAACCAAACCCTCGCTGAATTATGTGTCATCAGGAAAATGCCTCTCATCAAAAGTAAAGGACGTGGATGACCACCGTGGGTGGTTACAACTTGAGGTTGAAAGCTGAAAACTTCGAGAGTTGTATAACCCTGATTCTACGAATACAGTGACGTGGGCCGTAGAACGGCAGATCGCTAATGCCTGTGGACAGAGTTTGCGTCCTACGTGTGGAAGTTCCACTATGGTTGATGGCCACTCCACAAACACTTTTTGTCATCAAAAGGCATAGAAACTGGTCATTCCAATGAGGCACCTAAAAATACCCGTTTGGAAGTGCCCTGTTGAATTAATGGCTTGTCACTTGGGACAGAAGACCTTTATTGGATTCTCCCGCCTATGCCATTGGTCCAACTATCATCCATATATCCTCCAGAATGTAATAACCAAGATCTATAGCAGGGGATAAGTATGAATTCGTAGATGCAGACAGTAAATGAATGTATTCAATTCCAATTGTCTGCCTCAATACATGTACAACAACGCTATGGAAAGAAGAAGACGCTGTCGAGATTGCTCTACCACCGATGGATGTAGGTAATACGGTGATGAGCGACCCACCAAAGGCGAATATTATATATGAGAGCGAAGCCGACTATCATGCAAAGCGTGACGCTGGGCAGACCAAATTGAGTAACTCAAAGACATATCACGACATCCAGAGGCTTAGAAAACGAAAGGAAAAAAAATGTAATCTTTCGCTGGATAGGTACCTGAAATCGATTCCTTGTTCCCTTTCTACCTCCAAAAAGGTAAGCGTATCATGATTCCAAGAATATAGATACTCTCCCTGAACCTTAGCGGTCGAAGGTTGGATCCGCGAACCACAGGTTGGTAGAGTTGAGAAGCGAGTACTCGAAGTCTAGGAGGGAGGTGTAACGGCACCACTGATTGGGGTTCGCGGAAGTTTTGGTAGAAAAGAGAAGGGACGTGATGGAGCGAAAAGAAAGCGGTGACTTAGAGAGACCAGCTGAGGATTGCGAGCGATTGGGACGTGCGAAGAGAGTTGGGAAGTGGTGAAAGGCGCGAAAAGGTTAGGGACCTGGATGAACGTGTCACCAGGAGCCTGAACAGTGAGGATACGCGTTGCCAGCATTGGGTATTGAGTGACCCGGGTCAGCGCTACCAACCAAATCTAAAAGGATACCTGGCTGGTGGGGACGCCCACCAGTTCTCACATCTTCGGGATGTGCATTTCGACCCTGAATTCACACTCTGTAGCCATTGAGAGATAAAGTAAGTCCACTCCTCAATAATTGTGTAAGGTTTATGTACTAGCTTGCGAGATCTGCCCGCTGCGTAGGATGTGGAAGTTGTACGCTGATTACAGTTATAAATATATGGGGGGACAGCGGTCTCCTCACCAAGGTTTATTATAACATATTATATAATTAATTACAGACACATACACACACACACGACTTCTCATTGTTCACTTAATACTTTAGATTAAATATATGGCACCCCGTAACAGGACCTATTTACATATTTATAGATTTGTAACAGCCTGCCCACATATAATAAAATTTATCGCAGCAGATTGAAGGGCACCACATTACTTTCTAGTATTTTATGTATCTTACTATATACCCTAGTCAAAACAAGTGAATAAGTAAATCAATAAATAAGTAATGACAATAGATTGTACAATTGTGAGCAAGACATCTTTTCCATAGATACATGGAAGTGGAACATACTCAGTTAGACAATGATAGTGTGCACGCCCAAATAAAAAATAGCTGTAACCATTAGCCAATTTTATATCATACGACTCGTATACAGTAAAGATAAGGAGAAGTAAAATTGAGTTAAGTACATGCAGCTAGAGAATACCTACAGTTTTCATCAACCACCATGAAAATGTAAACTGGAAATTGGTGCAGATTTTTAACATCAGCAAAATTAGATTTGTTTTACAAAGTATCATAGTATTTGTTAAATACGATTTTTTGATTTTCATAAAAAAATTATGATCTTGGAATAAGTTAAAAATTTAAGCATCTTTTGTAATGACCAGATAAAGCAAGCTTATACTGCGTAAATTCCTCTACTAAAAAAAAAGAATGATTTGAACAGCATAATAGTAAAAACCATTTTCCTATCAGATTTGTAGAAGATTTTTAAGAAGTTTTGAAATATTAGTTTGCAAGTTAGTTTTGCACTTAACATTTTGATATTCATGAAAACGAATTTGGTAATGCAGCGAAATTTTTTTAAGATCAAACAAATGAGTAGACTATCATGAAAATTTAAGGTTGGTCTTTTGTATTTTTTATGAGAGATAACTTGTTTTAAGGATTATTTCAAACATTTTTTACTACTGTTTTTTATATACTTATATATTTCGATGGATAAATGACTTTTATTGAGTACACAACAGTTTTAAAATACAACTTGAAATCAAATACTTGAAAAAACTTATAATCTTCATTTTTTTGTTGCAAACGTAAGCTATAATTAAAGTGTAAGAAACTAATTTTCTACACCAAAGATTGACAACAGTAACGTAGTTAGATGAATTCCCATCTTATTTTTCATCTGACAAAAAATACTGTAAAACTACGTATTTGTTTCAAAAACATTTGATAATAATATAAAAAAGTATTGAAATAAGTGTTAAAAAAAATCATGATTACTCAAAACATGTTCAGTAGAAAAATAAAAATCATGAATACCTGCGTTGTACACATAATTTATAATTAATGTTACCTATATCAATATTTAACTACAAATATTATCGACATTACAAGTGATTCTAAGTACAATAGAAATTTTAATGTTAAAAAGATTTTCTTTGGTTGAAATAATCTTTATTTAAGAGCGCTCAACGAATAGTGTAAGTCTCCAACAGTGTCTAACAAACGGTGTAGTCTTGGCTCCAGAGGGGGTCAACCCATACAATTTTAGGTCTTCCCAAGTAACTAATGTCTTAACATACTCTCGGGGTCACTAATACTACATTTTGATGATACTAAAGACGATTCTGGTCCTGTTTTTAGCAAGGGTCTATTTTTGGCCCAATATCGTGATTTTTTACAACTCGTGGAAAAATTTATAATTTTCACCTTTCAAGCAATATGTTTCCATTATTAAAATATTTTCTTAAATAGTTTTGTTATGTGTCAGTTATTTGTAAAGTGAATATTTAGGCTACAAAGTGAAAAAATCAATATAAGTTCATTTATGTCGTAGGTATGTTACTCAGATAAGGACCCGGACAAACAAAAGCTTAAGTCAAATTTTTCCATGTTATTTCAAACAGAAACTTCTAAATTGAATTTTTCTTTGTCGAGGCCATAATATTCCAAAATTCAAAGCTTTAAATACCTATCAGTTAAAAAAAATTGCCTTGGTTAAAACTTCAAATACATTCTTACTAGTATTTACTGATTTATGTACACAAAATGAAGTACAAAAAGCTCCGTATCATCTACAAGGGTTATCGTTTTGTAGAGCTTTTTTTACCATTATATTACAGTGATAATTCTTCAAGAGATGAAGATAGTAAATTTATTTAGTCTGGTATAATATTATTTTCTTCAAACCAAATTTAAGGTGGTTCTCCAGTAAACTTAAAAGTCTAACGAACTCGATGAAATTTTGAAAGATTGTTATTGAAGTCTCAAAGTACTTACTCTCAAAATTTTATACCCCCTTAGCATGTCAAATGTGGCGAAAAAGCTGTAGCAAAATCGTACTTACAGTACGTATACATTTTTCTCATGATCAATAAATGGGGTATTATCGTAGATTTAATTCAGATATTTAACGAAGAAGATGACTGTTCATGGTTTTATTGTGAAAATGGACGCCATATGTAGGTATACAGCTGAGGCTATTACATGTAGCAGACGTTATACAGAGCGTGCGCTGGCAAACCACCTGAAAAGAATCTTATTTTCTTACATGAGATTGCAACAAATTAATTTAAAAGTATGTTACATTCAGAGCTATGAAAATTTGCAGTCTCATTGATTGACTAGTTCATGAAAGTTCATGAACAGAAACTATATCAGCAAAGTGGTACGTATCCAACAACTGAAATCGTCAAACGTTGTAAATACATTATTCTTTTTAGTAACGTGTAAAAAATATTGTTCACTTTTGTAGACTGATAAATTCATTTTCAAATCAGATACACCTACAAAAAAAATAATGTAATCGTTTTTAAATACAATTTTAGTTTTTAAATTTTATTGCATTATTTAAATATGTAAATGATACAAAACCTTGAGGAAAAGTTGTAAGAAACGTTTCAGGGTAAGACTGCAAAATCACATATTTGATACTTACTTTGCTGGTATTATCAGCACCAGTAAGATGATGTAAAGCTGGAAGTACATAAAAAGATTCGGTCACAGATAAAGGTGGTACAGTGCTGCTGGCAAAAGCAGCGTGCGTGATAGGGAGGCTAAGCAAATGTGCACAGCACAGAAAAAAGCGGTGCAAGTGCACACGTGAATCCTTGCTCTAGATTTACGCTTATTTTCTGTGCAGGCCACTGGAATTTCGATTGAGCTGCTCCAGTATAGCTTGACACTTATTTATTAGAGTTGAACTACGTAACTTGTGCGCACATGTAAATAGGGCACCCAAAAATTCACGAATACCAAATAAATCATATCAGACCGGAATATTACATGTATAAACATGCATTTATCTTCTACACATATTTTAACATACAAGGGCTCAATAGAAAAGTAATAGCGTAACATTATTTAAGTTTTTATTTAAGTCAAAAGGTTCAAATTGCACATACATCTCTAAAAATAAAATACAGTAGTTGTGTCATTACAACTATTATTACGAAGTTATATAAAAAGAAACATGATTTTCCAGTACTTACCAGGCATACCTTATAATAAAATAGTTAAGTCTCGAAATAATATTTCTAATTTATATATGTTGAAATAATTATTTAATTCCTACTTTAAAAAGATCAATTAATTCATTGAAAAATTATTAGCGTTGTTTTTTACATTTGTTATTTTAATTTTTATTAATATTATAAATAATATTTATCTTTTAACATGTACTAATATTTTGTAATTATTATTGTAATTACACAACTACTGTGATTTTTTGTAAGAGATGTATGTGCAATTTGAACCTTTTGACATAAAAAATAATCTAAATAACGTTATATAACCTCTGTTCTATTTATCCTACGTAGGTTAAAATAATTATAAACGATGAATAAATGTATATATATATATTGTAGTGCTCTACGTTCGGCTCCTTTAATATGGGCACTACTATGGGCACTTAGCACTTGGGAAAGGGACAAGGAAAGGGATGGGAGGCCCTTCATTACTGGGAGGAGGGTAGGGGGAAATCAGGCAAGTTTTGCTGCAAGAAGGTCACCTAAGCCCTCCTCGAGGAGCATTGCGTGGTGAAAAAGCACACGTGAGAATCAGAGGTACTTGCCCGAAAAGTCGCACTGGCCGGGAATCAAACCACGGTCTCCCGCGTGCCCATCCACGACCTAGCCGACCGAGACACCGCGCGCTCTATAAATGTATATATATATATACATATATATATATGTATGGGTCGTTGTAGAAAAACTTGAACTTTTCATCTCCTTGCTCTTTACAAACGGTTAAATTGTTAAAATAATGTCTATACACGAAAATTTTATTCAGAGTAATTGTGTTTTTTTTATGTTCATAAGAAAAATCCCGTATCAGATATGATTTTTAAGCTGAAGCAAAGAATGTGGGGTTAAAATGTCATTACAGTAACCTGTCTCCTACAAAAATTTTACATTTTCTACCTTAATTGAGAAAATTTCGATTCTTTTAATTTTGTATACCAAGATATTTTAAAGTTAAGTCAAATACCTACTCAACTAAATGGAAAAAAAAATTCTTAAAAAATTTTCTGTAGTACATATTGTCTCTTGAATTGGGTCTCTCTATTTTAATGATTTCAAACTTCCCGCGCGAAATTCTAGCAGCACAATCGCTTTTTCGACTTTAGTAGGATCGCTACTGATGCCATCTACTATTATTTGCGTGGACTATGCTCACAAGCCTGCAAGGCGGTTGAAAATTAAAAAAAACTTCGTATACATTTTCTCAAAACTGGGGCCTTTCTTAATCCTTGAATCTGTAGCTTACGAGAAAAAATGTATATGTTCAAATAATTAACAGTAATGTTGAAACTCATTTTATAAGGTCACAGTAATGACAGCTATGGTAATGACAAATCGTCTTAAAAAATTGATTTCTAAACTAAATCATTATTTTAAAACGTTTTCCGTGCACTTATAACTTGTATTTACCGTCTAATTCGAGTTATTACCACTTAAATTATGTACGTGCACCTTGACAACAAGAGACAGCTTGTTACGGTGATGATCGATCGATTTCATTATTTTTCCAACTGCACAAAAAAATAATTAATTCGATCATAACCGTAAAATTCTGAAAAACATTAAAATTATCTTAATTCGGAAAAAGTTCAATACAACAAGCTTAAAGAAGACGGAAAATTAAGAAGTATCAAGGATTTATGGGAAAGAGAAGAACGATTCCGACGTAAGCAAAACATAGAATGTAAAAGGTGCTGTAGATTACGAAAAGAATATTAAATGCCTTGAATGAAAAGGTAAGTGCTGATAATAAAAATAAAAATATAAGTCAAAATACTTTAAAACCAAGTAGTTAAACCAAATTGAAAAAAATTAAATGTTACAAAGACATCCATGCTTTACGCACGAAAAATGAATTGTGTCGTCAAAAATTTCTTGCTTTAACTCAAAAAATACAACGATTAAAGGTCAGGAGTACTAACAAAAAAAGGATTTATTGTCACCCAGTGCTGTAGTAACTAAATTTTTAAATGGTAGATACGTCTCTGAAGGTATAAAAAAAACAATCATCGTTTTATGAAGTTGTGAAAAAACAATAAAAAAGCAATTATGCTACAACTACGAAAAATGCTTACAAGTGGATTGTAAAGCAAGTTGAGTGGGCAAATTATTAAAAAATAAAAAATATGTAAAGCGTTACGTAGTTCATATTCACCTTTAGATATTCATTCACTAAAAGAGTTCAAAATGCAGTTGCAGTCAAAGTAAGAAGATTTTTTACAGAAAGTATTAAAATAGATCCTGGTAAAAAAGTTTGCAAAAACTTCCAAAATAAAAAGTTTTAAATACATTATTTAAATTATTCAATGATAGATTTATACAAAAAATGTTGTTGAGAAGAATCAGTAAAAGTATGCTATAAAACTTTTACTACGTATAAACCTTCTTACCGCATAGCTCTGAAAATAACAGCTCGAGATACATCGGCTTGTTTCAAACATGAAAATTTCTCCTTAATAGTGACAGGGCTTTATAAAAACAATTTAATTAATAAAAATACATCTGAAAAAATAATTAAAAAAATGTTATGCGAACGTTGAACAGAGGAATGTTATTCAAGAACTTGTAAATATCGCGAAAAAAATGAGATTGTATTGAGTATTTAGGGTATTGATAGAGATAAAGAAATTGAATTTCAGAAATGGATTAATAAAAAAGAAAATAAAATTAGCAAAAAGACTGGAATACCTATTACAGTAACTAGAACGAAAAAAGAAATATTATGTATTAAACTAAGAGATATCGATACCCTATTAAAAAATAAACTCATTACTAGACCACAAATATAAAATCCTGCATCAATATCGGTCAATTAAAAAATTGAAAGAAAATTTAAAAAGTAAATAGTGCTTTGTACAAATAGATTTCGATAAAAATTGTTGTTGTAAATATTCTCGAGAAATCCAAGCCATTCATTTTGGAGCAAGTTGGATCCAATAAACATTACGTACAGAAGTATTCTACACTGAAAAATTTTGACAAGGTCTTACCACGTTATCAGAGTCGTTGAAACATGATGCTCAAGCAGTCATTGCATATCCAGAAAAAATTTTGTCTTTTTTTAAAATAAAATTTCCTCAAATAATGATTTTACATTTTATGAGTAACAACCCTGCGACTCAGTATAGAAATTACAAGATGTTTTATTTAATGACTCAGTATATTCCAAAAAAATTTCAACAGATAACCAGTATTACGCATAATTTTTCTGAAATTGGCCACGGAAAAAGACCTGCTATTGGTGTGGGTGCAGCTGCAAAACGGATTTAAGATATCTTGATAAAATACGGCGATGAAATAACAAACTTAGACGATACTTTAACCATTCTTAAGAAAAAAGG
Source organism: Copidosoma floridanum (assembly GCF_036245765.1). Taxonomy (NCBI): domain Eukaryota; kingdom Metazoa; phylum Arthropoda; class Insecta; order Hymenoptera; family Encyrtidae; genus Copidosoma; species Copidosoma floridanum. The sequence continues at coordinate 13,759,960 of NW_028321885.1, forward strand.
AAAATTAATGTATATTTTTTCAGTGTCATTGAAAGAGATAAAAGTAATTGATAAATATTTACCAAATAATATAAAACATTTTTCTGGTACATTGAACGTACATCAGTATATCTGGGATCAACAAGACGTCAATAAAGTTTAGTTGAATTCTTTAAGCTGCTTTGATTGCTCTTATAAATAATCTTGTTAATACTACACTGTAGGCCATCTAATTTATTCAGAAAATAAATTGAAAAGTTTATGAAACTATAACAAAAAAAAACTTTCTGCTCGAAAAAAAGAAATCAAAATCCAAAGTAATAAAAAAGACAAAAATTTCTACAGGAACGCTTAGTCAAAGACCTTCTAGACTTTTAAAAGTGCCAGGGAGATATGAGTGTTTTTAACTGTAATAAATGTATTAAAATTATAATGATATTTAATTTTTAAAGATCATTTCAATGTTAATGGCGTATATTAATTGTTTATTAGTGTAACACATTCCAGTTTAAATTATGACTAAATATAGAAAATTCCAGTTTTTGAACGCCAAACTGTAGAACATCATGGACTAAGAATCCGAGAATGAAGCATCGTTTGATAAAAGGTTTTTTTAGTGTATTTTTAAGAACTATAAAAAAAATATATATGTATTTAGGCTTAGGCTTACTTAGGCTTTATTATTCAGTCATGGATGGATTTTTTTTGGTTGATCGGTTGGTCTAATTCCTCAAAAAAGTGAATATATATTTATTATGTACATAGATATATGTGCTGGAGGAATCGGAACGACCGACTAACCGATTAAGCAATCACAAAAAAATGTACCCATTATTGGGTACCCTTGATTATCCATCGTTCGTTCTGTTAAGGTAGTTGTTTCCTAAATCAAAAGTATCGACAAAAAACGAAATTATCAGCAAAACTAATGTAAGCGTCAAGTAATATGTATAAAAATTTGAGACTGATTAACCACGTCCTTATTAAAATATCCTCGTCAAAAAATCACTCTTTTAACATTGGAGCAATGGTGCAAACACAACATAGCCCCATTATTTTAACAAGTGTAACTTACCGCATATCTATAAATAGTTCAAAAACTACTGAAAACTACCTTAGGCAGTAAAAAAACACATAAATATTTTGAGAATTTTTTACCACATAGTTTTTAAATGATAGTAATTAAAAAAGTGCTCTTTGTTCCATTTTAAATAACCAAGTAAGTATCGCGTATGGGGCAACGTTCCATTGTCACCTGAGTTTAAGTAGATAGATGTTTCTGTTTATGTACGTATAAGTGTACGCAAAGGTATTCAAATTTCTCTCCAATATTTTGCTTACGGGATGACATTTGAACAAAACTTCAGTATTCTATATCTATATATATGATTGACCTATGTGTGAGAAAACAACAACCTTGAGTGACGACAAGCGTAAATAATAAATTTTGTATTTTTACTTTATTATATTGTGCAAAATATTTCATTAGTTAAAATTTAATAAAATTTATAATATCAAAAGAAGCAGCACTGAAATATATAAAATGAAATAAAAAGGAAGAATGCGTATGTGGACATTAATATTTTACAAAGCCTAACACTCTCTCTTAATTCTTTTTGTTCTTCCTTCCCCGTATATATAAATTAACAAATAGTTGGACTATCTGCTGTCCCACAGCCTGTTAAAAAACTTGAGACTGTAGTCCACAATCTTCGGTTTCAAACCGAAGGAAAAATTGAATGACATTAATTAACATAGAACAAAAATTGGTAGCACAGCGTAGCTTATGGTCTTCAGCTATTTGTTTGTTTACTACATCTTCTCTTAGTGCTATCTTTAAAGAAACAAGAAACACCATTTACAGAACCATATTTATGAATGATGCGTAACACCCCACATAGTGCAGTGTGCGCGGACGCGTATATGCTGGGCCTTTGTGGAGAGCTTGGTATATGCAATACTTCGTTATAATTTAGAAAATCGACGTAAATAACAGAAAAATAAAAAACAATAATACATTAATAAATTAACGGTAAAGTGACCAGTAAAAGTTTCCTGTTATAAAATAGAAAAAAATAAATAAATAAAAAAAAAGGTGAAAAATAAAATAAAATTGTGTTCTAAATAACAGTAAAAAAATATAATACAGGTAATCTTTTATACTACACACTTACGAAGTAGAATAAATACACTATTTTTTATTCTGAAATGGCTAATCAGAGCAGCTTATCTCTTTAATCCTGCTTGAATAGTGGACATTTATACCCAAGATCTGCCAACCAGAGCAGTCTTTCGATTTCTACCCTGAATTTCCTAACCAGAGAAGTTCAACTCCATTAGTCCTGCTGAAATATTGGACACTTATAACTGTGGATCTGCTACTTAAAGCGATTTTTCAAAATAACAAATACGTATACATCAACATATTCGCACTTAATATTGTTAGTTGTAGAATAAGAATTTTGAAAAATATAGTAACGATTTCATATAATCTTATATTTTTACTTATAGACACAAAATCGTTCTCAAAATGATATTTAATAAAATCATGGGCTTATAACTTTGCGAGTAATAAGAAAAGTAAGTGAAGTGGTAAGAAATTTTTTATGCAGGAGCTTAAGAGAGAGGAAAATGCCCTAAAAAAAGATTGGAATTAATTAATTATCAAATACAAAACTACCATAATTTACACAGATTAAATACTGAATTATCGGAAAGTAGAATCGATAATTTTATAACAGGAATCAACAAACAATTCGACAATTTGATCATCTTCGTGGACAGAAACTTTCAAAATTAGAAGAAAGAAATTATTAAAAAGTCTGGAAATTAACTGATAATTAACTAATAATTCAAGACTTCGTATAATTTGCCCTTGCCTTATTCATGATTTGTAGGCACATAAATTGCGCGTTGCACATACAAAACAGTCAATATAAACCAGCATTAGCTCGCAGTGCATCTATTTTAGTAATGTATAACGATAGTAAATAAAAAAAAAAATGAGCCAACACCTTATATAAACAAGCATATCAGAACTGTATTGATACGTTAATTGGCATTGAGGCGTCAGTGCCTGCATTGTCACCAACTCGCATAAATGCGTAGAAATACAAACACAGATCCAGACACTGTTAATAATACGCATGCGAGTCAGTGGCCGAGAGACGATACAGTGATAGCATATTGGCTGAGAGACGATACAGTGATAGCATATTTGAGCGCACTAGAAGGCAAATACTTTTATTAAACGCAGAGAGAAAGTTTTAAATCACTCCTTACATTACGGGGCGTAGCAATTAGGATGTATAGCTGCACAGGCCATATGAGAAATAACTGCAACGTATACTCCATTGCTTATAGTAGATGATATCATAGAAGCGCCCTTGATTACACTATCTCACTTTAGTTTTTGGGCATATACATAGTACACTTATCGTTCCGTCGGCAGACGTATACCTATGAGAATTAAAGCAAATCTATTGCACATGCATGTGCCAAAGAAACGCGCATATTAGAGACATATACATACAAATACACGTACACACACACACACGCACACACACACACACTGATGTATATATTCAATTATTTCTTTATTACTTAAGTCTTCAGCGGTAAATGTCAAGGATATAATTGAATATTTTCCGGAAACAAATAAATAAAACAAAATAATAGTTTTTTTTTTTTTTTTATTCCACACGCTTATAAAACATAAGATGAAAATAAGTAAAAGGTAAAAGGAAAAACGCACGTTAAATAAATTATACAACTGGAAAGATGGTCAACAAAAACGATGATACCGATATGACAGTAGCCGAAGCACTCATGGAGTGTTTCAATGCCAACTTCTCATTTCTGCATGCGATTAAATTCATCCCTATATCCGATGGGAAAAATATTCCGCTAAAGGATTATAAACGAGACGTTAAAAACGGATATAACTGGATTAGAAATGACCAAACAGATAAATATGAAAGGAACAGCACTAAAGAATCATATAAAATTAAAAAAAATGGAAGAAAAGGTATGTGGACATTCACATTTTACAAAGCATAACATTGTTTCTTGATTTTTTTGTTTTTCCTTTTCCCAATATACAAACGAAGAAATAAACGGACTATCTGCTGTTCCACAGCCTATGAAGGAGCATGAAAATTTAGTCCACAATCTTCGATTTTAAGCCAATGGCAAAATTAAATGATACGAATTATCATTTAACAAAAATTGGTAGCAGAGCATGGTTGGTAAAAGAGCAGTATTGTAGAATCTACGAGGTGCCGCAGGTATAAGCAAAAGTGGCCAAGATTTTTTGTACCTCGAAGCATTTAGAACCCATTTAAAAAAAAGATACGCGACAGGAAAAACCGTTGCTTATTATCAAACTCAGCTGCAAAAAGTGTGCCAACGATAAGGTAAATTGGTTGGTAAATACTATGGTTTGTAAGCCTACTGCTAAGTGGTGTTGAAAAGGCCGTGATGGAAGATGAAGGTAAAACATACGAAGCGTATATGGTGACCCCTATAAAAGACATGTCATTAGACATGTTCATAAAAGAATAAGCACCTATGATAAGCCAGCAGGTTGATGCGAAAGAACCTGCTTCTTTAGCTGATGCCTTTGATTATGCATTGAGATTAGAGAGCCTAATAAGAGCGGGCATAATCCTAGATATACAATACCAAGGACTACCTCGTAGTGATCGTGAAAATCATCTAAATAACTAATATCAACTGCAGAATAGGTATCCTGATTAGCCATTATCATAGCATAAAATAATAGGCACTATAATAATTACCAAAATAATAGACAATATTAATAGTATAGTAATAAACAGAATAACCGTGGAAATTATCAGAATCAAAAGAAGGATTGGAGTTTTAAAAATCAGTCAAGAAACTCTAATTATTATCACAATAATTTTGGACGATATAGTAACAAAAATCTTAGCGATTATTACATTAAGAAAATGCTTTATTTAACCCTAGAAATAATCAAAGATACCGAGGCAGAAGTAGAGGTTATAACAGATACCCAAAAATAATAACTATAATGATTATAACCAACAAAGTTTTAATCCTTATAATCAGAATCTGGATTTTAAGAATCGAACCAACTAAAAGTTGACCGTTTGCTACATTATTTGCACTCTCAGGCAGCTTATCTTAATCATCGTTCGAAGGTGAGCCCCCAAAAACAGAATTCAACACTGACACCGAATGTTTTAGCGCAAGTAATGAACATAGCAACAGAATCCAAACCGTCAAAATCAGTACATGCCAGAGACTTGGTGTAGACGATGAGGCTACAAGAATAAGGTTGTCAATCCCAGAAGGAAAGAATCGCTTTATTACATTCATGCTCGATAATGGTGCCCTCCCAAACCTGATTAAATTAGATTAAATGCACCCTTATTCGGGTGTAGAGATTAGTAAAATTTTTAATCTTACCGGAATTACACCCCACTTAGTTTTAACCAAAGAAACAACGTACATGACTGTACAAGGAAAGCCTACAATTTTTACACGATGCTATAATATTAGACGATGACGTAATGAACTCCATTCCTTCTTTAAGAACTTTTAAAGAAATAGAACGATTGGAAAGGGATGAAGAAAAACGAAAAGCAATAAAACTTAAGAAACAAGAACAGGAAAATCAAATTTTAGCTAGCACTCTCACAACTAGCAAAGAGACAGAAAGCCTTAGGAATAAAATTGACCAACCAAAATTTTATGATGAATACATCGTAGATCCCCCTGAAAGGTCAAATATACCTAAATACGAAATATTTGGAGACATTAAAGTTGATTTTTATTTTCGAGATGAATTTTACAAATTGACTTAATCATAAAGGGGCGATGATTTTATGAAGCCCACTAATAGTATAACTGATAAAAGTGAGATGTTCAATGAAAATAATAAATTAAATGACCAAGATACTTTTTTTTTTCCATGTCATTAAACAGATAGAAATACTTTTAGTGTAGAGTAACTTTGCCTTAATGAGGAACGAAAAAATACTAATAAACCAATTAAATATACGATGAAGGTTTAAACACGTCAAGTTGTAAGCATGAGATAAATTAATACTAATTTAACTGAAAGATACTTACCATGAGTTGACGTAGGACGTGATGACGTATATTTCGGAGAAGGAATAGTAAAAAATGAAAATGGTCAATGTAATAATATGGTAATAAATACTAATAAAGATGATATTACAGTTGAAAAAGATCCAAAAAAAATTCTACGCTTTGAATATATTGCACCTGAATTTGATCTCGATACTAGTAGAAAGTGTGAGAGACCTGTTATTAAAAATACACAAGATAGAATAAGAGATCTAAAAGGACTTGTACGTACTGGTCTTTTAAACCTGAAAGAAAGAGACCGAATTTATCGAATAATTTCCGAATTTCCAGAAATTTTTTTGTTGCCGGGGGACCTTGTACTAATTTTGTTACACATGAAATCCTGACAAAAATTACATCCCTATTAGCTCCAAGCAACATCGTCACCCAACGATACGTAGAAAATGTTTAGAAGAATACGTAGCAAAAAAACTTAACGATGGAATAATTGAGCCCTTGTCATCACCGTATAATTCACCTTTCTAGATCATTTCTGAAAAACCTGATAGCTATGAAAACCCAAAATGCAGGGTAGTGATTGATTTTTGGAGAACTTAGTAAAAAGACCATTGGTGATGCATATCTATTTCCCAATATCGCAGATATTATGGACCAGTTAGGAGGATCCATCTATTTTTTAGTTTTTGATTTAGGAAGTGGATTCCAACCAATTTCTATGGCTAAACATGGTGAGTATAAAACAGCATTTATGACACCCCGTGGACATTATCAGTACAGAAAAATGTCTGACGGTTTGAAAAATGCACCTGCCATGTTCCAACTACTAATGGATCTAAAATTAAGAGGTTTGTTAAATGTTGAAATGTTAGCGTATTTAGATGATGTTATCATTCGTGCAAAAGATCTTGTTGATCATGATCGTAAGGTTAGGTTACTTTTTAACCGGTTAAAATCAGCGAACATGGTACTCCAGCCAGATAAAGTTGAATTTTTTTGAAAAGAAGTAATATTTCTTGAGAATAAACGAGGATATAATAAATAATAAATAATAATATATATTATAATAATAATAATAAATAAATTAACTAGGAATTAAACCAGATTCTAAGAAGTACAGGCTGTCAGAGAATTTTCCCACCCAAAAACTACGATAAATATTGGACAATTTTTAGGACTAGCAAGATACTATAGACGCTGCAATAAAGATTTTTGTTTGAATATCCAAGCCATTATCAAATTGACTAAAAAAAGGAGCAAAGTTTGAATGGATTGAAGTGCAAGAAAAAAGTTTTTGAATACTAAAAGACCATCCATGTCAAGAGCCTATTTTACAATTTCCCAACTTTAGGAAATAATTTAAGCTAACCACAGATGCATTTGACTCCGCTAAGGAAGCACCATTAAGTTAAAAAAAAAGATTGGTTTGACCATCCTGTTGCCTATTTTTTATGAACTCTAAATAAAACTGAAATAAATTAGTCTACGACTGAAAAAGAATGCTTATCTGCGTTATTTGCAATGCATCATTTTTGTTTGTATTTATTAGGAAATAAATGTGTTCTCGTAGCTGATCATGAGCCATTGAATTATATTCATACAAGAAAACATTTAGGTCAGCGTTTAATGCACTGGATGTTTAAATTCATCGATTATGAATACACTTTTAAGTACAAGCCAGGAAAACTTAATACTAATGCTGATGCACTATCTAGAAATTCAGTTGGACCGCTTCTTTATGCAGAAAACAATATAAATAATGGTTGACCGTTTCTGAGAGTTATAAGAATAAGTCGAAAGAATATAGAGAAAAAGGGAAAAACAGAATTACAAAATCAGTGAAAAGGAATAATGAGAACACCTAATTTAACGATGATTAAATCATTGCCAACAACCTTCAAGGAGACAGTAGAAGTAACAAAACCTTAAAGAATGGCCGAATTAGAAGCAAATGTAACTAACTTGACCAGGGATGCTGGATAATCTCATGATTCAAAAACGAACAAGGAACGGCCTAGGTAAGATTACAGTATGACTGCTCAAAGGACTTAAACTCAAATATTTCTTCATTCACAGACATTGTCTACACCTCGACCGAGTATATAAAGAAATGTCACTAAAAATACATCAAAAGATTTTAGCTCATTAAAAGTAAATTTTTTGAAATAAGTAGACTCAATATCACACGTTGGTGATAAAAACACAGAAATCTCCGTAATAAAACCTAGTGGCTCCACAAATTTGGAAATACCACAATTACTAGTCAGAGATATAATTAACCTTGGTGCATCGTCAAGGACAAGTATGATTTCTGAAAACGACCCAAGTGATACTAAACAATCGTCAGAAGAAGATACGCAACCACCATTATATGACCCTAAACGAAGTGGATTACGACAAGAATTGACCTTAACAGGAGCAGACCTAAATACAGATACTGACTCAGATGCAGGCACAACAAATACTGAAATCTTGGTTAGACCCATTTTACTTAGTGAAGTTTCAAACAACGACATTTTTGAAGACCAACCTAAAACTACGACTAATAATATTGATAAGGCTACTTATCAAGAAATACAAAAGCTACCGAAAAAATTAAACCAAAGTCTTTAAGAATATTTAGATAAGTCTTACAACGATAATAAACCTGAGCAAGCTGATACGGATTTTTTATTAGTAGCTAGATTTTCTAAAGGAAATAAGCTGGATCCTGAAATTCAAGACAGATTAACTGAAATGGAGACCTATGATTCCGACAATTTTGATGATTTTGTATTAGATAAAAAAATTGCAGATCTATTAAGACATACAACGAACTTTGAACTCCTATGTGATAAAGATAAAATTTTAAGAAAGTATATAACGAGTGGAAAATTATTAATTACCCCTCGTATTTGAGAAAATACACCCTTAAGTTCTAGTACACTGACGCACATGAGTACTTCTACCATCGCAAAAAACGGATGGTCTAAAGCCCCAGACTTGGAACAAATAACAGAAGAAACCCCAGATAATTTAAATGAAAATAACAAAAAAACGAACTGCATTGCAAACAAATTATCACCCGAATAAATAAACGGATCACTAGTGAGAAGTCATGCTGCCCTAGCTGACTTTATAAGAACTTACTCTGAAACTTACGATAACTGGGACAACTTAGCAAAATTTGCAGCTTTCACGTACAACACGATCGTACATGCAGCATTCAATTTTACGCCTTACGAACTAGTATTTGAGAGAGTAGCAAGGTAACACTTGAAGATAACGTAAGACAAAAGATTACTAACCTATCCATCGTATTTACAGAATCTTCTTATGAAGCCATTTCAAGAAATACAAATTGTGGCAGGAAATCAACAAACGAAGATAAAAATACAAGCAAAAGCAAGATATGAAAAAATAAAAGCCTCTAAATGTTAATCCAGGAGATAACGTTTTGGTAAAAAGAAAGTGCGTTCCCATAAATTAGATTGCTTTTATAATGAACCCGTAAGGATTAAAACAGTTTTAGAGGGAAATTATATTTTACTTGATAAAACCAATGATAAAATTATACGGAAACACACGGATAAATTAATACCAGTTGCCCAATAATAAAATCCTCGTAAGAAATATATTGCGTAAATTTAAACTATGTTAATTACGAAAACTATAGCATAAAACCACTTTAACTAAACCCTGGAATGTACTACGAATAAATCGGTATGAAAAAATTTTTTTTAAATGATTGAAAGATTTTGACATGGCTGGATGTTAATAAATTCTTATTGGAACAAACACCTACTCAAGGATGAAATAGCATTTTTCGATATTATATTGCACAGTTTGGTTATTCTAATTGCACTTATTATTTGGAAATAGACCTCTTGACTTAAAGATAAAGCAATTGACAAACCTTAAAGCAACACTAATAAACATAATAAATACAGTGGGTACCCATGCAGAAGCTAACATTATTTCACCACCCACGATACAAATGAAAAGACTGACACCATTTGGAATTATTGGAAGCATTGCTAAAGGATTTCCAGCTTAGTCACAAAAGACCATTTCAACGTTATAAACACTAACATTAACAATTTGCATACCAATCAAAAGAAATATATTAAATTTTATGAACCAAACAGCTGTATTTTTGCAGCTGCATTCAAATAATGAGACATCACTGTGCCATAAGCATATTCTAAAACAAGTTGCTGATACATTCACTTTAGGACAAGATTTTACTCTCGACAGATGTCTGATTCGTTTATCAGTTACCTTAGAAGAACTGAGGCTACCTAAGATCACATTATTTGTTACCATGACTATTTGATTGACATCTTGCATGATTCACAATGAGGCCAAGCACATCCAAAGCTATTTTCTCCAAATATATTTAGAACCGTATCCCGGGATGTAGAGAACCTGGCAGAAAATCTGGAACTCATATTACCAATAGAGAATCTTTATACTGGTGAAATAAGCACTCTAAGCAAATTAGATGTTGTGCATTAAGAAAATATAATTATAGTTAAATTACATTTACCATTTGTAGATCGAACCCCTCATAATCCTTACAGACTACATCCAGTCACGATACCCTAAGCTGGACGAAATGGATCTATCTATATAAAACCATCGTACCCTTACTTAGCAGTAGCAGCAGACCATTATTCGTATTAACGATTAAGCGAAGTTACATTTAACCAATGTGATAAAATGGTATATGGTTATTTATACTCGGCTATAAAACCGTTGAAGAAACTATATTCTATGAACACATGTGAAATTTTTATGGTATTACGACCTAAAAAAAAGTATTCAAATACTGTCAAAAAATATTAACACTACAAACTGGAAGTCAATGAATTTACGTACCAGTTGATAGTTAATGGTTATTTTCATCACCTGATGAAAAACAATTAATCATTATCTGTCCCAATAAAATGGTTCGATAAGGAAGATTGAAAGGTAAAGGTCTTTTTCAAATAAATAATGGATGTACGCGAAAAACTCACAAATTAACCTTAACCAGTGAACATAAGATTATTACTCAGCTACAATGTACCTATCAAGTAGAAGTGAACCTCAAATAAACTGTACTACATAAACCCTTAAAAGACTCCAATGACTTCCATGACGCTGTAAAATAGATTTGAGAATTTAACTTTAGTGAGCTAGCATAGGCAAATGGAGAATTAAATGTACAAAATGTAATCAATTAAATGGAGAAAATATGAGCATGAACGTTGGAGGGAAACAAACTTCTCCTTTTTTTTAATACGTAATGTCATCGAAGCTATTATTATTGTTAATATAATAGCAATACTTATCAGCAAAGCAACAGACTATTTGAAGAAGACCATAGAACGTCGTATCTCTGAAAAATTTGTAAAACGCACCATTAATTAACTAAACGCAGAACCCCGAGTAACCCGCAAACAAAGAACAAAACATTACGAACCAACTAAAGTTTATGTTGAAATTGAACAAAAACAAGATGTACCTGAATCATCAAAAACTAGACCTATAATGAAGACATGGAGCTGGATAATCCCACGCTATACACTCTAAAACTCAAAAATTGACTCATAAATCAGTAGTTATTTGATACTATTCTTCTTCCAGGCCTTACGATGAACTCCGACTACGAAATAACGATAAAGACTAGAGTTAACATCAACCAACCTTTACATAAGATTTATTAGAAGAACTGATAAAATAAAAAATATGGGAAAAGAAATTCAGACACTTTCTCTTTCTAAGATAAGATTCACTATTTGTCAAGCAGAGAAGGTTTTTTAAAACATTAATCTAAAAAGACTTAGAGTCTTCTGCCATGGTATATAGAAGAAATAAAAAGGGAAAAAGATTTCTTCAACCATTTGTCTTAATTTAGTATCCTAGAATATTGTTATGCCATTCGAAATCGGCGAGAAAGATTATCCCAAGGATACGTGAAATACATAGATCCTGACAGCGGTATTTTAGCATTGCCGAATAATGAACCCAAGTACCACACGAAATACGCTGAACCAATTAAAAGGAGTGCAAAACACAAATTAAATAAGAAGCTGACTCACTCTTTATGTCAACAACAAGTCAAGTTAATGAGATATCAAAGACATGTCATATCATTACATGCAAAAGACAACGATGTACACAAGCGTCAGAAACAAAGTCAAGCTTTGCCAAAATCATTGATTGACGAGAAAAAATTAAAAGTAGCAGATAATTAATCCAATAACTGAACCCCACCATTTAACTATATATTGTATGCGTCAAGAAATACATTACTTAGTTCTAGAATTCTAACTTTAAGCTTTATAAAACCAATAAACGAATTTACATGTAGATAATTATTACTACCACGTATGAAAACTGTATTGGTAGACACAGACATCAGAAAAAAAATTAAAAAAAGAAAAAAAAAAGAAACTTCGAGGCTTTGAGATTCAAACGCATGTTGTATTTTATCACAGTTGCATGTTACTCTAGTGTAAGATTTTTTTTTTTTTAATATAAAGTTTTAGCATATATTTGAATTACTTGTTTTATTGAATTGTGAATCCGCAAATATTTCGGCATATCATGATAAGTAATGAATGTATCCATGCATGTATTCCCTACCCATGATCCAATAGTTTCATAAACCTAATTTTATTTTCATACTTATATTTAACATTGAACCAATCAATCATGACAATTAATAACAGCACAAAATACACAACAACAGGATACATACATATACACATGTAAATCAATAACCAATCGTAACACCCATCATATTTACGCTTACAGAATTGCATACACAACGGATAAACGAAGCCGTGAAATAATTGAAGCAATGGCCGATGGATCTTGACTGAGGATATTATTGCAAGGAAATTATAGTCAGCCAGTGGTGAAAGAAATATTAAAGAAATTCGTAACAGTACAGACCATAGACCAAGAATCCTGTGCTATGGGCTACTCAAGTTATAACGTGGTGTTTCGTTCACTAACGGAGGCAGATACCACGGCAAATAGTTTAAAGGCAGATTCAACACTGCAGGAGCTATTTCACTCATTGTCGCATTTGCCGTATAAAATACCTGAACAAGAAGCACCAACGGCACATGCACCCTCGACAAATAAGAAGCAAATAGAGGTCCACAATATATTAATACATGGACAATGGTTAAGTATAATGACTGAAGATCCGATTTATAAACACCAAATGAAAATGTCTTTAAATAAATTCAGTCCTATGTTTATGTATACATATATATTAGCGACCCTACATGAGTTAGCAATCATCGAAGTAGATAGGACAAGCCAATCGCCAACACAAAACGTCCAAGTGCAGAAAAAGAATATAAAATTAACCACTAGAGCAAAAACCGCTGCAAAAGATCGTGAAAAAAGACCTGGTCCAATACTATGATCTGTAAGAGTAAATCGTACTGAGACTAAAATAAGCGTCCTTATTTAAAAATCTCCCAACACAAACTATATCATCAAATTTTTCAACACAAGTATCCAATACAGGATATTCATCTTTTAACCAAGAGACAAACACGGAAAGCTGTTATTCTTCCCGTTCAAATAACATATGGATCAGCTAAGTGGGCGAAAGACATGCACCGAATAGTAATGTATTGTATAACTCAGCAGCTAAAAAGTGTAAGCACTAAAAAGGCGAAAACAGAAAACACAACCAGTGAGAATAATTCTCCTAAGGATCATGACCATCTAAGGTGGGAAGTGGTATTTAAGGTGCCGGTCATTCCAAAACTTGATGAGTACATTCAGTTTCTAATGACTTTTGGCCCCCTAAGCCATTTGAACTATCATTCATTTGATATCGTGCGCGATCACGGAATACAACTGTACCTAAGCTTTGCTACATACTGTAACGAAGAATCAACAAAAAAAGTCTTTGAAGAACTTGAAGTGTATGGGGCAAGATATTTCCACAAAGACTGTCAAAAAAACTGCGAGAAAATTACACATTCGCTGTGTGGAAATTAAATATAAAAAAGCGATTTAGAAGTACAGAATGTTTTGTGCGAAGCAAAAATGAAGTTAAAAAAACTTGTCCGTCCTACCAGAAAAATATCAATCTAGTTAAATACATTTGGCACTACAAGCTATGCCTTAAGACAGGTGTTTTGGCAGGTCTTAATACCCTCAATGGATTAGTAATAAGCAACAAAATAATCAAAGCTGAAGGAGAAAAAAAAACACAATCCACAACTAATCATAAGAAATCATATTTTCTTTCTAAATTGCTCACTTCTCAGTAACTGTAATATTTCTGTAGAATAGTAGGATAAATAAATAAACCATTAGTTGTGATTGTAAAAAAAAAAAAAAAAAAAAAAAAATTACGATAAACCTGCTAACACATATGTCTATTAATTTACTGTTATACTTTTATTTTAATGGTAATATGCCTCAAAGATTATAACCAGTAAATTTTTATTTATAGGGTTAGAATAATTTTAAGAAGAAAAAAAGAGTTAAAAGTGAAAATCTTGTTTTTTTCTCTTTGTCCTTCAGATATTCATCTTACCATGGTCCACTCCTTACCTTTCATCAGATTATTTTGATATATATATATATATATATATATATATATATATATATATATATATTCATGGACTACGGTGATAGTTTTAAAAAGGGGAGGTTGTTAAGTGACGACTTGCGTAAAGGAATGAATTTTCTATTTTTATTTTATTTTATAATATATATATATATATATATATATATATATATATATATATATATATATTCCCTTCATCATAAAGTTTTTAGATTTTTAGAAGAGTCGTACTTAACGAAAGTCGTTACCTTACAAAGCTGACTGTGTACTTTGGGGCACTCGAAAGCGTCAAGTGACAACCGAAGTGAGCCATGAAGCCTAAATACATGAAGTCAGCAAGTACCAGCCCCATAACAAGTAAGACAAAGAAGTTTAACTCAAACTTTGGACAAGGTACATTTCTTTGCGCAACGTTTTAGTTTATAGCTTTCTACCGCTTATCGAGCGTGGTTCCTAACTATCAGTTCAATATTTTAATCTGACTTGTTATACAGTTGCTCGATAAGTTCATAGTTTTATTGTCCGATAAGTTTATCATTATATTGCTTGATAAATTTATTGTTATTATTTTAATTTATTGTGACACTAAATAAATAAGAAAAAAGAAGCATACCAAATTTTGCAGAATATTTTATTAGTCAAAATTCAATAAAGTTGAAAATATCAAAAGAAGCAGCACTGAAAAATCATGTAAAACTAAATTAAAAAGGAAGGAAAGGTGTTTGGACATTTATATTTTACAAAGCCGAACACTCTCTCTTTATTTTTTTGTTTTTACTTTCCCTAGTATACAAACTAACAAATAGTTGGACTATCTGCTGTTCCGCAGCCTGTGAAGGAGTGTGAAACTGTAGTCCACAATCTTCGGTTTTAAACCGAAGGCAAAATTGAATGATATTAATAATATTTAACACGTTTGTGCGGACTCTATTATGACCACTACTTAAAGAACGTATGGTTCACCAAACAATTTACTTTTTCCTCCGCCAACCTATATTAAACTATTAAAATCGAAATTGAACAGAATTTTTCTATACGGGATGACGAAAAATCGTATACATCACTTGGCCGTAAGGT
This sequence comes from Copidosoma floridanum, assembly GCF_036245765.1. Classification (NCBI taxonomy): domain Eukaryota; kingdom Metazoa; phylum Arthropoda; class Insecta; order Hymenoptera; family Encyrtidae; genus Copidosoma; species Copidosoma floridanum. Next base: position 13,775,681 of record NW_028321885.1, read on the forward strand.
GGCTGGTAGGTGACCACCTTATACTACAAGTGGCCGTACGTCAACCGAATTTTGTCCACTAGCAAGATAATAAAATAACATTGTCGTTTATAAAAGTTGTATGGAATATTTATTTTACAAGATTTCTTATTTATTTTACTACATAGTATTTTTATTCATGGTTATTATTTCGTACTGTTTTCCAATGCGTAATACCAGATTAATAATAATTTTATTACGTCTCGTAATGATTTTATGTTTTTGTTGGATCCCCAAAATGAATTTGCTTATTTTGGCATTGGTTCATTTTTATAATTATCATGCACTTCTATCGATTCATTTTTATATCTTTGTTATCTCTCTCCAAATCATACAGAATTTCGAAAAAATGGCTCAAAATTGAAGTTAATACGATAGACTCTTTTTTTTGATTGTGAAGAGATAGAACTGAAAAAATCAACTAAAATATCTTTAAACATTTTTATATTTTTTTATTGTAATGTTTGGCATACAAGCATCATATCTACAACTAAGGTAAAACTTGTACAATGTACAATGTACTTGTACTTGTACAAATAACTATTTTGTGTTATCTAAAAAAAAAAATGGTTGACGTAAACTAAAATTTCTCTCTTTTGCTAATTCTATTATTTTCTGAGCTATTTTATTTTATTGGATCATTGAAAGACTTTTGTTCGAGTTCTGACCTTTTTTAATTACTTTTAACATTTGTAAAATTAATTTTAAAGATTGTATCAGATTAGCTTTTTGACTTTTTATGGAATCTTTTTCTAAAACCTAGAAATAAAGATCGCAACTTGTGAAAAAAATATTTACAAAAGCTTCGCTACTCTCAAAAGTTATCAATTCATGAGTAAAAACATTTCTTAGCTATTCACTACTGTTTTTAAAAGGATTGCCATGGGAAACTATAAAATCTATAATCTTATAAACTCCATGTTCTAAGCATTTAGTTCTCATTGTATAAAAATCATGATGAAGCTGTAACTCTTGATTTTCGCAAATAACGCTCTTTACTTATCCATAAGCGTTACATACCAATAAAAGTTCAAGGTGGTTAAAATTCAAATGCATTTTTTCTTTTGTGTACAGCCTTTAATTCTGCAGGACCTTTTAAAGATATATTGCTTGTTTGCTCCAGACCTTGGTCACCTCCAACAGAACATGAAATTAACTGATGACCTATGAACTGTAAACAGTCTACTTAATTTTTTATATAATTTTGACTTAGTCTCTGGTAATTTTTAAATATCTTGAAGGTAAAGAGAGCACCAACAAGTGTTGTGAGTAAGGTCAAAAATACTAAAAATTAAAAGTAATTTTTGTACTGTGTTAACACGGAAAATCCAATCTTTAGAACGATGTGCTCGAATCATATCTTGCAACAATTGAACTAGTATCAACACATTGTTAAAAAATTTAAACGTACGTCACTCCTTACATCATTTTTCCATGAAAACTTCGATATTCGAGATTTATTTTGATTTTTCATTAAATGATTTAAAAAGTACTTAACACTCCTTAAGAGACTCTTCGGAAAAAGCTCCCTGTAAAGCACTTGTAGTAGTTAGCTGATTATCGTAGGCATTCAAATTACATTGACTTAAAAAAATGTCTAATCGTAATAGTTGTAGGGTTCTATGCCCTACAGTAAGAATGATCTTTTTACAGATATTGCATAATGTGAGCCGTTCAATACTTGTTTTACTACATTAACTCCAAATATTTCGATTTCTATAAAAATATAAGCTGCTTCACTCTTTCTTAAATATTTGACCTATACAAGATGATAAATTTTTTGTCATGTAAAAACTTTTAAGCATTAGGGTAAGATTTTTAAACTCTTGTGGGTGGAGTAACTGAATACATCGAGCTAAATGATGAACGGTGATAAACACCTTTATTACATAATACAGGAAAATACTTTTGCTCTAACTGATTTAGAATTTTATCAAAATTATTCATTGCTGTGTATACCGTAGAATACTCTGTTACAGGATACGGAAGTATAGATAAAAATCGGACTTTTTGTATTAGTAACCTTGATCGCTTACAATTAAATTAAAAGCTAATTAATTAAGTACCGTTTGAACGTCTATATTATCAGCAGTACCTGATACAGAACTAAAAGCTTGATATATTCATACGGCTTAAAAATTATGCAAAATCTATACTAGTTACTAATTTGTATGCAATAAGATTTATAAATATATCAACTAGTATTTCAGAAATAGTTGGAATTTCATCAGCAGGCTTGATAAAATGCTTGAAAGTTTGGCACGCCAAATTTTTGTGAAGAAGTCTTTTGGATTTAGTAATCGTTGTAGAAAAAACTTAAGGCTTCTGTGAGTATTTTTGAGGGTTTTCTGGAAAAAATACTATAACAGTATTATAAGCACTGTTCAAATCAGACTGTGTGTCTTCACTGTGATCAAAATTATGCATAGCTCCAGACGCAAGCTCTGATTCGTCAAACTTGTTTGGAAGAGGTGTTGTAGAAGAGCATGAGTTCAGAGTATACAGTGATAAGCCAGTTTTGCACTTTCAAATTTTGTTGTAATAAAAGCTCAGTCCCAAATGAATCAAACTTTTAATCAAAGTCCTACTCCTACATGTTGGATGTGTATATAGCTAAGCCATTCCTTGGATGAAAAGAAGTTTTCATAGTTCCATTTGGTGAAATATGAAATATTATGTAAAATAACGGCTTTATTTTTAATTTTTTAATTTTAGACATTTTCACTTTTTGCTTTTACGATACGAATTCGTATCGTAATCAAATGAGAATAATTTCTTGTGAAATTATATAATACACTTGAAAATAAGAAAATTTTATCGGGAATTTCAATACTGTCCTAAGAAATTCTCAGTAACTCTTTATATAAAAATCATCATCGAGATTGAAACTAACCATTTGTATTGAATTTCTAATTATGTTAGCATTCTCTTTAATATTTTCCGATTGAATTTTTTCGACTAATGTATCTAATGAAAATCTTACAGCTATAAAACAAAGTTTTTTAACTTTGATTAAATGGAACAGAAAATTTAATTTTTTCATCAAAATTTTTAACTTAGTAATCTTTTACATTCCTATTATACAATTTTATTTCTGGAACAAGTAACTCGCTTATTTGATCTCGAATATCTCACAATGAAAGAATCTTACTAGAATTCACATGAGTCATTATTGAGCTTATTACACTGGCAGTCACGTTTTTGCAAAAAAAAAAAGTAACTGTGTATTATTATTTCTTTGGATCTTATTAATAAACATCTGCACATCACTACTTTTTTTATTTATAGAGTTATTTACATACTTTTGCTTATAAGACTTCATAGAAGGTGTCAATATGTCTACATAATTTTAGTCAATTTTATAGTTTAAAGACTTACATACTACGTATCATGTGCTAGCAAATCACAGTTTTAATAACGAAGAGTCTCCAAATGTAAGAAAGTTGGGCCATCGTAGTCAGGTTAGAATCTCTAATAAAATAAGACTCCACAAAAATACAGATGAAATTTCAGGGCAAGTTGCTGGAAAAAAAACAAAAATAAATAAAATAGAAAATTAGACTTTTAACACAGTTCTTCTAAAGCATTTCAAATTGTTCACTAAAAGTCACAGCTTTTTTTAGCCTAAAGTTGAGCTTTACGATACAAAAACTGAGCGAAGCTTACGAGGCATAAATTCTTGTGAAATGTCAAGTATAATAATGAAAAAAACAGTTTATCCATCGATTAATATTCTAGTTTTGTTATTTACAAAAGCATTTACTACTTCTGTTTTGTCAAATCATTCCCACTTTTCACGATTTTTTTTCTTACATCATGGATTTTTTTTGTACCCATTATTCAAAAACTATTATAGTATAAAATAACTTGTAATAAAATAATATAGTAAGGCTAAAGAATTTGACTACGTCATATAAATCTGTTTTTAAATTGTATGTGTACACAAGAAGATAAATACTTCAGTACACAATTGAGTAGCAGATTAATGTATTCTTCTTAGTTACAGAAATTCTCAAAAAAAATTTAAATGTTGCCACTACCACTTAAACTCTTATTGAGAGTCTCTACTGATAAGCCTTCTTAAATGTTGTGACATATGTGATCAAGTTGGTGTTTGATTATCAGTTTATCTGAAAGAAAAATAAAGTTTTACATATTTTTTGCAGAAACATATGTTATGTGACGTTCAGAAGGTATTGCGAATATTAAAATACTTAAGCAATTAGTACTTTTAAAAAATCGTCTGTTAAATTGCGTACTGATTTCTGCGTCTCCTATATATACATATACATTTATGAAGAGGTGACTTATGCGGACAATCACATGTATGTAAGGGTAAATAAGAGGACAAAAGTAGAATTATGCGGACATCCGCACAATTCTACCATATTATTGATGTATATGTTAGAAGCACGTGAAGTCCGCATAAGTCACTACTTATAAACATATAATTATACATATATTTAATTCACGTTGTAATCGCTAACCGCGAAAAATACTAAACCCATTTTCCTGAAATTTTGCATACCGATTCCTGACACTTCCTAGATGGCTTTATAATAGTTTTTATTTTGAAAAATTTAATAACAATAGAAATAAATAAGCTCAAAGTTTTGCAGAAATACACCAGCTTTTTCACGTTAGATCAGTACGATCCTGTAGGTGGCGTCGACATAAAATCGAAGCTACCTGCAAAATAATCAAATAAGTGTGGTTATAATAGGCAGAAACGTCTCGCAAATCTCTGCCGTCGTTAATTAGCAAGTCACCAAGCTGCATCGAGAATGTAGTTGATAGTCATGCTGCTCGGTATCCCCGTTACTGACGACGCTCTTCTTGAATGGGCAAGTGACCTAGGTCTACTTTCACCCTGAACCTCCAGGATTGATGTGGGCCACCACATTTTTAAAATTCATTTTAACCGATAATGTCGGCGGAATACCAGGAGACGTGTTTAGCCAGAGCACAACCTGCTCCAATACTTCAGAGCCATGTAGCCGTACCATAATCTGGCCTGGTACTGTCAGAGAAACTTTTACTTTAAATGTAAGCCAGGAAAGATAGCCCTGAAAAGTACGGGCAGCCACAACGGCCAAATTCTTAGTGGTCCTTTTAACGATATACCTACAGAAAAGGTATTATCCAGACCCACTTTCCCGACTTACTATGAGCAGTTGGTTATCCAGGGAACGACCTGAAGACGAGATATTCTTTGGTCAGTGGCGTACCTCCCTCATGTATGGTCCCCGTATACAAAGACTTCAAGGGTAAGAGTCTAGCTACCCGCAGCTGGCTCCTTATCATTAAGAATAATAATAAGGAATAACTGGAAATTTCACCACTGGCCTTTTTCAGGGGCAATGTAAGTATTTACGTTTTATACTTAACCATCAATCTCATTGGTTCTTTTAAGGGCCACCTAAGTTTAAACTACCTTGCCAACAAATACATTCTTATATTACCCTATATTACCCCCTCGACTCTAAGCATGTGACCAGGAATTACCGATCCTCCCAAAGCTGGGCGAACCTAACAGCTATGAAGGAACAAAAACTTGAGCCAACGGGAGTCTTCAACAGGCAAGCATCACGAACCAATCTCTTTACCTTAGATCATCAAAACAACTGAGTCTGCAAAAAAGGTGCATTAGACACCAACGTCTTCGACGTTATACCAGAAAAAGTTGGAAAAAAGCACTACAACTTACTTCAAAGCTTCGGACTTTGTAATTTTTCTTCCGATCAGCCTAGGGCTTCAACAGCAGGCAAAAGAAAATCACCCTTAGGTATCTAGGCAGTCACAATTGCTGTAAACTTTAGTCAAGAAAGAGTTTACTTAAGAAGCTCACCATTCTTTTTAAGGGCAATCGGACGTTGAACTAACTTGCCCACAAGTATATTAGAACTTAACAAAGTTGATATAAAACAGCCGTTAGGGGTCACAAAAGTCGTAAGCATGCCAATAGTCGCAAGAGGGTGAATTGGAAGGAAAACATTAAATGTATCTAATGAATATAATTTTAGGCGTTAAGAAACTGACGTGGAAGATTTATCAAGATTGGAACAGCAGCATTAAAATTAACAAATAATGAATCCATTACGTAAGGGATCAGCTTTTCATTGTACCCTCACAGTAATTTCTTAAATCATTAAAGATCTAACTTTAGATTCTTAAATAAGTAGAAAATGTATTTGTCTTTTTAAGGCAATAACAAATGTAGAGATAAAGCTCCAAGACTTTGTTGCTCTGGTGATAAAGTTAAAAGATAAGAGAAAAAAAATTTTTGTCAATACATATTTTTTGGGATTTTAAGATCCAAAAAGCTTTAAAAATTAGCCCTTCTAGTAAATTATACGAGAGAAACTGCATATCAACGGCTCTTTATAGCCAACGATTATCTTACTGTATAAGGAACTCACGGGATATTTCAGCCTAATTATTTTTTTTTAATTCTTCCAGCTTACTTTAACCCAATAAACTGTATGGATTCCGAACAAAAAATTTTCTTAGTTACGAGATTTTTGTACTGAGAAGTGTCAGGAATACATGTAAAATTTCTAACGGAAGACGTTTCCCGTTACATGTCAACACATAATGGTATTCCATTTGGTAAGTCACGGACGAAGCCGAGAGAGGGGGCCACTAAGTATGTATATGTATATACTAGTGGTGCTCTGTCCCCTGCGCGCTAACCCCCCAAGCATTATATTACCTTAATCCACGAAATGATGAACTTGTTATATAATCAAATACAACTAACTCCTTATTTCTTTGTCTCTGTAAAATTTTTTTACTTAGTTTATTCTACTTTTTTTGATGATTTTGCCAATCTCTTAATTCATTTACTATATATATGCAACATTTAGTTTCGCATAACTATAATTTATTATATGGTCAATACAACATAGACCTAGAGTCAAAGTATTTGGAGATGAAAGTTTTTCTATAAAGACTTTTTTGTTATAGCAAAATGGACATGTTCATATGATAATATAAAATTAAAATAATGTTTAATCAATATTAAAAACTATCATCACAATAATTTTTTTGTTAACGAGATAACAAAAATTAATTCAAAATAACATTCACAATATTCATGTTTTGAAAATCACACCATCCTTCGAAAACGATGGTTATTCCGAATATAAAAGAAAAGATAATAAAAGTGATAATCATAATTAAAAAATTAAAATTAGTAGCATAAAAATTCCTGTTAATGATTTAATGGTTGTTCCTTATAATAAATTCTAAATAAATGAATATAATTGTCACATAAATGTAGAATGTTGTGGCTCCTATTTAAAGTATTAAATACATTTTGGATCACATTCACTAATGTAGTGACAGGGCTTCTTGTAAATAAGAAAAAAAAATAAATCTAAAAATCCTGAAATTAAAGATAAAATAAGTCAATACGTTGATGGACGTTACTTAAGTCCCATGGAAGTAGCATGGAGACTTCAAGAATTTCCTCTTTGTGGTAGAAGTCATTCAGTATTTCATTTGCCAGTTTATTTAGAAAATAAATAAAAAGTAATTTTTGAAGTAAATAAGGTAGAGGAATCTATTTATACCTACGGCTGTATTTGTTACCTCTACAGTATCTATTGTCTTGAGGATTCTGTCTTTTTTTTTAATCGCTTCTGCAGTCAAACTTGCCTGTGTTTGCTGAGAACCCCAGTACATATCTTACCTAAGTAAATTATTGTGATTTCTTTCCTTGCCTTTTTTGTTCCCTTTATGTGTTTTCCGTTCGCTACGCTGGCTTCAGCAAGCTAAAACCCCCAATGTTTTGCTGGCTGGAATTTTCCGTATAAAGTCCCTGGTGTGTTGCAGCTTGTTATGATAATTTCCTTTGACACAGGCTCACTCTCGAATTCCAACACTTACGGGTTGAATTCTATAAGTTCTTGCACGTGTTTCTTCTGTTTTTTGTAACAAGTTGTCACAACGACTATTTTTATGATCTCGTCTACTCTTGCTTTTTTGCTGATTATTATTTCTTGGTTATTACTCTTGTCATAAGCCCAAATGTTCTCATTATTATTATCGATGTTGTTGCCATGCTTACTTTTACCTTTATTTTTTACATTTTGTTTATTTCTACTTGTATGGTTTATCTTATTTTTTCTCCTTCTGGGTAACTTTTCTTTTCTCAAATATCTTATTTTTCCCAAACATATGTTTGAAAAATTTCACCTAATGTTTCTTTGACGTTTCCATTAGCGTCAGCTATGTTAGCTGATGGAATAACCTTGCACTCTATTAAGTCCACTACTGGGACCGATATATTTATTGTCTTATCTATTGTATTTAGACTCTATGCATACATCTTTCCATCATTATCTAATGCAACGAAATTAACGAATAAAATTTCCTCTTTTAATTTTCGCAGAGGCAACCGGCCCATTTCTATTTTGATGTGTGCTTGCTTAACATGTAAAAATATTACTTGCCTTGTCCTTGCGACAATCTCAAAGTTTTCTAGCTTTTCCAGTAGAATTTAAATTCCATTTTATGTAACAATATTTTCTGTGGCATCAATCTGGCCGTCATACAATTTAAAAATATCCCATCCTGCTATGCCCTTCACTTCTATGCGAAAAATACGTAGGACAGCGTGCAGAGCACACATCAACTTTTCAAAGGGTATTCTTACCAACCCCAGAGTTTGGCATGCTCCATGAGTCACACTTTTTATATTTACTTCTTTCCTGCCATTTTCTTTTATTTGGAAATCTAAGCAATCTTTTTTTATTATCGCGATTTCCATGCCTATTTTGGCATAAAATGTAGTGATTTTATTTTCATAAGGGCTCTCTAAAACTGCTGATAATGTCGTATGTCTTACATGAGATATAATAAATTTTATGGTGCCAAGTAACTGTGTATCTTCTTTCTCCTTTGCATTAGCTTTTTCTTTGATTTTTGCGGATAACTCTAGTTCATTACTTTTCATATTCTTCAGTCCATTTCCAAGTGACTCTTTGTTGCTAGCAATAGCTTTGTCTACACACGTCGTTGAATAAGTCTTCAATATTTTATGCTGTTTCTCACCCACCTTGATTTTGAACACCCACGGTTTATCACTTATTGTTAGTTTATTCTTAACGATTGGGAATCGTGTCGAGCATCCAACGAGTTTGAATGTGCCATTTTCAAGTTGCTCGCTGCCACATGTTGTTTGTTATGATTGTTTCTCATATTATAACCCCTGCAGTTATTGTAATAAGAGTACTAAGTATTTTGCATGTCATGATAATCATCCTTCTTATCGTCACATCTATTATAATATTCATCATTTTCCGAGTATTGCAATTATTTCTAAAATAAATATTTTGTGGCCGTTGACTCATATAAGGATTTTGATTATTGTAATTGTTATTATACTTATTATTAGAGCATCTGTTACCACTGACCTCCATGTTTTTTTTCTGGTGACAGAAATTATTATCACTATGAAAGCTTAGTCTACTTTCCTTTGTAACATAGCATGAGTTATTTTACGCGGGTCTATTTTCGTTCTTTCATCTGGCAAAATCTTTGCAGGGTTCGTTGGGTAGTTTATTGGGGTTCATTATTTTTCCAGTTTTGCACATTTTCATACAGTTTTTTGTATTTTTTAGTGTTCGTAGTGTCCTGTACAATAGGAACACCACTTATTACCTTTACCCAACCCACTTTATTCGATTCATGTGTCCACGCTCTCTACTGGTGCATCATTGATTGCTATTATACCTATCCCTGTCCCCCTTTTTACAAAATTTTCATAGTGAAAGCCCCGTATATTCGCTTTATTACGTGGGGTAAGTTCAGCTTGTTATCTGTGTTTAGAGCCGCCTTAATGGCTTCTTTAAAAATTGTAGTTCTAAGGCTCAAAACGTTCCAGATATATGGCGTTTTAAGACCAAATACAAATTGCTTTGCTGCTTCTCTATTGGCAACTTCTTTCAATGCAATTTTTTGAACTTGATATAAGTAAGGGTTAGCATCATGCGACATCATTATCCTATTAAGCAATCGCTGTTTCCAATTGCACAAATGAATAACTGTCTCGTTGCTTTGCTGAGTTAGCAGTTTAAGTTTCACCAGCAGTGTATTGGTGCCTTCCTTGATTCCGCACAGCCGTGATAGTGCGAAAAAAAACTCGTCTACCATGTTAAAGAGAGAGAGAAAGAGAGAGAGAGAAACGCGTGCTGAATTGATGAGCTACTATATATATACCCCTTGACCTATTAGCCAACGTACCCATACAATATTTTGTATACTGTGGAGCTATTGCCAATTTTGCCGTTCTCGCCATTTATTACAATAGTAATTATTTTATAGGATCTCTATTCAACAGTGGTATTCTATTTGCTTCGCTGTATGCATGGTTCAGCACATTAAAATTAGACTTCTGGGTTACTTTTGGCTAATACTTCCGTTGGTTTGACTACAGATTAGAGTGCATCTCCAGCTGTTCGCTAATATTGTAAAAATTATGTTCCAAGCATTGGAGTAGGCTTGTTTGCCTATTTTTCTGCTTATCTAAAGGCCAGTTAAATGGAGCCAAGAAGTTATCGCTATATAATGGGTACTTTTTAGGTTCGACTGTAGTCTGTCATATCTGCACCGTATTGAGTATCATGATTGTAGTACGGAGTTTGGGAAACCCATCTCATACCAAGTTATGTATTCGTTTTAAACTACTATTTTCGTATTTAAGCTTTTTTAAGTAAGCCCCGAACAGGTCATTGCAGTTCACGCTTAAGGGCTCACCGTTATCTGCCCATTTTCTTCTAGTATTCACAAGCGTGTGTTGTGAGATTCTTTCTTGTTTGTCCTCTATTGCATATTCCACTTTTACAGGTGTTTGTCACCATTCGCAGTTCTGACGCCTGTTTAGCTTTTTGCCCTACACATACCTTGCTGCGCCGTGCTTTTAAGGTTGCTTTGTCACTGTTACGTCCAGTCTGCTGACTAATTATTTCCCCCATGGTTATTGAGTTTCCCCGTAATTGTTTCCCCGTTGGCATAAATTTCAACTCAGCTACAAAATTTTCTTCTTAGGTGGCTTCATTTGCTTTGATTATATTTTTTAACAGATTTCTCTGTCTTGCTAAAATTTTGGCTTTCACGTTTGTAAAAATTTTCATTATCAGTTACTCAAGTTTTGTATGGGCTTCTTTCTACAGAGCATATTACTCTGAGTCATGCTCCAGGATGATCGCCATTGTTTCCACTTTCTGTTGAGCGGGCTTGTGATTATTTATTCCATCCATATCAACCACTTAACTGCTCACTATTCCCATTAAATTTTTTATGGTACGTATATGATTTTCCATTCTGTTTAGACTAACATTTATATCATAATATCTTCTAAGTTTTTTTTAATCTGAAAAACGTATCTTCGGATTTTTCGACACATTAAAAACAAAAAATTATGAAAAATTTATGTACCTAAACCTGATAGTGTTTTAGTACAAAGCTCCCAAACTTTAAATAAATGTCCTCTTTCAGTAACAGTGAAGTATGAAGAAATCTTTATCAAAATTTGTTCTAGAGCTTCGTAAATCAGAAAATAATTCATTTTTCGAACTTAAGAAACTTGTTATTCAAAAATTATTGGGCTAAGGTGTAAATACCCCCATTAGTTTTTTGTTCCCTATGTTGCAAAAAACTCAAAAATATATTTTCAGACCAAAAAAATCACTGTGACAAGATTTTTTATAAAAATAGACTTAAACAATTTCTCACCTGGCCACTGACTGGCAACAGGCACCTTAAAATTTGGTAGCCTCTTGTGAATGTAGCCCTCCAAAAAAATTACAATTGAAAATTCTTTCCACTGAATGACAGATTTTGCCAGGTGTAACAATTTGCCAATTAGAAAAGTAAGGTATGCAGATACGTTAGTCAGAGAGGGGATCTAGTTAAGCTATCACACAAGTGCTTATATAAGTGTTTTAACGAGGACTTAGCTAGATGTTTTCTATCTTACTTCTTTCTATGCCTACATGCGCAATACATATTTTGATAGCAGTAACCTGTGGATCGTAAAATGAATGATTCACCATTTTTTATAGACCACCATTTTAGGACTTAAATCATTAGACACGTTCTAGTGTATTTTACTTTTAAAGCTCTTTTATTTGATATCCACATAGGAAGGATTTCAAATACATCCAAGTTTCGCGATTTTATATCGATAGCCATTTTAAACACTGGATAGTGTAATAAAACTTTTGATATTTGTTGTATTACGACCACGCACTTTATCATTATTACAAATAGGTAGTAGAAGATAAAATTACGGTCTTACAGAAATACTCAAAATTATGTGCATTCCTTTCTATCCTGGCTGCAATATCGCAACTACCATCTTTGATATCAAAGAATAGGAAAAACATGATAGTCACACTGTCCTTTAAACTGAGAGAGTATTTTAATTGTTTGTTTGTCAAAAATTGTAAGAGAAGTTGCGAAAAAGCCGTAATTTTCTTATTTTGCGACACTTGTAGGGGGGAAGGGGGTTACTGCACTCCAGTGCTAAAGCAAAACTTTGGGACAAATTTTCTTCCAATGACAAGTTAAAACCTATAAATTAGAAAAAAATCTCTTAAATTGGAGTTTTCTGGCTGTAGCTATCTTATTGAGATACAAACTTTACCGTCTTAGCACATGGTACATTGTGGCACGAATTACTAAGGAATTTGGGAAGGGTATAATCCAAACTTTACACCTGTAACTGTGCTGACTCAGCCTTGCGAGTCTTGCGACCTAGTTGTTGCCAAGCGGTAAGGCGCTTGGTTGGAAAACACTGAGCTTGGTCCAAAAATCGCCAGCCACAGGAGTGACCGGCCACACCATACCACGTCCGTGAAAATAACCTTCAAATAAGGACCCATAGCGTTAAATACTTGATTTACAAGCTTCATAATTTAAGATATAAAGATAAAGACCCTTCTCAAATTAAATTTTACGTTGTAGTTATCGCAAAATAATCAACTATGTGCAATAAGTAAAGAATTATCATACAATATGTTAGCCAATCCAGAGTGTTTATAACAAAAATTATGTAAATTTGCTATTGATAACTGACACAGCCTAGTTTGTCACATCAGTTTCAATTTTATCAATGCTTTGAAGCTGAGCAGTAGCGACGACCTTGGCTCTGCTGTAATAAAATATATTTCACTAATATTTAAAAAAAAATGGTTTCAAGGTTAAGTCAACAATCAAATCACTTCTGCCAAAGAGTCCAGAAAAAAAAAATTATTTTTCCCATTCTCATTTTAAGTGTTCATGTTACAAGATTTCTGTATTCAATGAACAAGAAAAGAGGAAGAGCAAATAGATTAAGCACAAAAAGGAAAATAACTTTAATGCATAATACTAACAATATTATGCTCTTATTTGCTACTTTGTACGAGTGATTCAATTGCCTTTTTTATATAAAAAGTAAGAAATTTTATTTTTCTTGCACACGGCTCATATTTATTTATTATCATAAAAATTATTGGATCCTGTAAAATCAATAACTATTGCTGACATACTTTGTCATATCTTAACCGTTCTGTTAATCAAGGTTGCCTAGGCAAGTCCCAGATAACCTATATTTAATCCACATTATCTCACTACGTACACTTTCCATAGTAGGACCTAGCTAGGTCAGCTAGGTAGCCACGGTAGGGCCAACTTACCACCTAGTTTACTTTTCCCATCAACGTATATTCATGTGATAGTACATCTGATGCAAAGTGACTATCTAGTGAGACTCAACTTAGTTTTTTTTTTGTTATATTGCTACTTATATGGCAATTTAATGTGCATTACAACAAACATAACTAGGAGTACTCACCCAATTTTCAGTACTCTAAAAAGGGAATAAAATTTAGTCTTACGATTCATTATAATAATGAAAACAGTTCTTATGCTTAAATACTTCAAAGCTCGAAAACTAGTTATTAATTTAAACAAATAATGATGAGCGTACTAATACTATCAAAGATTTAATTTTTAATACTTAATAACGTTTCGTCCCGTACAGTTATACAATGTTAAGATCTTCATTTGGGTATGAAATCTGAAACATAAAATCTGAATCTATTAAATAATTTAAGGATAGAAATAATTATCTATAAAATCTGCCATATAGCTAACCCTTATAATCGTCACACGGCAGTGATTACCCCTAGCATGCAAGATGATGAAACGGTAAAGGCAATATTCAAATATTTTAGCACATATTTTATATATTAACGTTGTCGTATATATGTCTACTCGTATTATGATGAAAGGTACATAATCATAGTAACTAGAAAGTGCAACAACTAGAAATTTTTTTTTATTTTTAATAAATTTTTAAATTAAAGTTTCGTAGTATAACTGTAAATTTTTTCTCCTTAGTACACTGTTATTAATATTAGAGTTAGCATGCATGCATCCATAAATGTGCATTTTTTCTTATAGTATTTGTTGGAATTCATCATTTCTAGAATCTTATATCGTTACTTTAAACAAATTAAATAAATTATACATTTTGTAATGTGATCTAACGATACTATTTTTTCAATTGACTATTCATATCCACTTTTATGTTTGTTAATTCTTATCTAAGATATCTACATAATTGGCCCGTGTAACACGATTTACACTTATTAAAATTTATTTAATGTACAATACAACATTCATCGTTATTATTTACTTAATTCTTTTTAAGTTTGACAAACTTTAAGAACTTATTAATACTTTAAGAAGCAATTTTCGCATTGTTCTTACTCGTTATTCTTCTAACAGTTAGTAAACTATCACTACAAATCCAAAATAACTGCCTACGTTAAGACTTTGATACTCTTTACATTGTGAAATTATTTTTTTTGTACTTATTAATAAGGTTACAATCTAGAAATTACAAAAAATGTTATAAGCTAGCAGTTACTAAGTTAACTTCATCAATAAATGCATAAAAAAACGATTACATAATCCAACTCATACTGAAGTGTCAACCCAGATAATTATTCGTAGTAAGAATTTACTTGTTCTACTGTTTTTAAAAAACTGAATGCTTTTATTTGTAAGTAAAACTAGTTGTAAATATTTAAGAGTAAAATCAGAACTAGCAGAGCACATTAAAAAAACCATGATGTATTTAATTTTGACAGAGTAGAAATATTAAATACAGAAAATAATGAATTCAAACAATTACTATCGGAAATGTTACGCATGTGTAATATTTCTAATAATATTAACAAAATACTAAATAAGATTATTTTAAGAGTGTGTTACAAACATTTAATTAGCAAAATCATTGAAAACGTCCAGAATTTATTGGTTGCTTTGCATCCTAACCCTAGAGGTTATTGTTTATCATATTACCATGCACAGACGTATACGATACACACATGTATATGAGCAGCCTTCATATAAAATTTGTGCGATTATATTTGAATATTCTATTCACCGCTTCACTATCTTGCGTGCTGCTCATAGTCACTGTCGTGTAACGATTGTAAAAGTTAGTTATAGTGCAGATTTCTTAAATAACATGCTGTCCTTAAATTATTTCCTACATTTAGTTCTTATGTTTTAGATTTTATACTTTATGAGGGCCATTTGACATGAGCTAACTGTAGTGGCCGAAACGTTGTTGATTATTGAATATAAAATCTTTGATTGCATTACCACCCAACTCATTCATTAATTTTAAAATTTTTATTTAAAGATTGAATTCAATGAAGAAAGTGTAATTTTGAGCGTATTTATAAAACCAATATACCTAGTCAGGTATTTAAACTCTAATTTATACTTTTAGCACCGTACAAAATAATAAGGAATATTTATAAGCTTTAGGTAGTAATACATTAATTTATTTAGAGTACCATAAAAAACTAAATTAAAATTAAGCAATCCTTCTTATAGACAACTCCATACATGAGTTTTAATAATACTTTAAACATTCGTAGTAGTAGTTATCCATAAAAGAGCATATTGGAGTTTTTTCATCTTTGTTCGAACAATATTATCGACAGAAACATAATAATGTTTAAGCCTCCATTAAATACAACTGTTTGTTATAACGTTGTGTATGATGAGGCCCTCAATTGTTGTTTGTAGAGTTATAACTTGCCAAAAGTGTTAGAATCAAATCATCTTGAAGTCTATATAAATTTTTTGTAGCAATAACATAAAAAGACAACATTACAATATTTAAGGTCTTATTATGTATAGTTTTCGTTGTAATATAAGTAATTTTAAGTAATTTTCGTATTTTTTCTTATCAATAAATACGATAAAGAAGTGGTTTAGCTATTAACTAACGCTCTTTTTTATACTAAAATGGCAAACAGGTAATAAAGTATTTTTTTTTTTTTTTTCTAAAAGTTGTTACAATTACCCCCTAGCTCCCCTAGTATTAAGGTGTTTGAGTATCCCCACTATGTCATATCCTATATAGTACAGCAGATACTTATTATTTTGTTTAAGTCATTGATATTTATTATGTATTTATCCTTTTATATCATTCAAAAATGTAGCAAAAAAAGGGCGACGAATTTGATGAAAAGATAAAAAAATAAAAATTTAATCATTTCATAAAAATACTAACTGCTTTGTAATTTTTTTTGAGAACAGCATGCATTCCACGTTATTGTTTTGTTTGATATATCTTATTATTATTTTACTGATTATACTATTTTTTTTTTCAAGAGTCTTAAAAAAGTTTTTTTCAGATATTCATGAAAACAAGCATTTTTTAATTGTTTCTAATGTTAAAATATGCAAATAGAAATATCTTAAATACTTCGGAAAGGGTACGCTCAATCTTTGTAAAATGTATATTACTCATTTATAATCATGTTAACAGCTGTTATTCTTAGTTTTAACTTTTTTTTGAAAAAGTCTTTGTTACAAATACTACCTGTAATCGCCAAAAAACTCTGCCAGGTCTTACCTCGAGAAAGATTTATCCTAATAAGGTACCGGTCTGTCTAATTGAACGAAAATACAATAGAATACATTTGAAATACGTTATGCCACAACATAACACATTTTTTATTTTTTACATTTGTGTTGGAAGTAAATAAGAATTCTGATTAATCCATCTTTTAAAAAATGCTCATTTGCTTAGGAGTCAAACAGCTTTTAAACATTACCTAATTCCAATTCTTTTTTATGTTTAGGCTTGTAACTATAATGAAAGAAATTAAAATTTCTTTTTAATTTGGTATCTTTTTCAAACATAGGCACGTCCAAAATACTTGAAAAATTTGTAAAAATTATCAATAAAAAGTTTTTAACTCAGCAAGTGTGTTACAAGATAGTATTTATTTTTACTATTACCTTCTTCACAATGGTCAATAAAATAAATGTCATTTTAAAAAATTCTTCGCCAACTGTTTTGGATTCAAGGTTATTCACACGCAAATTTTAAGGTTGAGCTTTTTGCTGCAATTGAAAAAAAAATATATATATACTCGAAGAGCTGTTCAGGTATCATCTACTTCAGCACAAAGAGTACTTTTTTCAGTAAGTATTCGGAAGTTATTCAATAACTTCATCTGATTTTTGGGGAACCTGAAGTGTAATACGTTATAGACTAGGTCGTAATTTATTGTTATTAGTTCTGTGTATGAAGTCCTATCACTGAAAACTTACTCTTCTGTAACTAATGTTGGCAATGGTTATTAGGTAATTTCATAGAAAGTTGTTTGGTTTAAGGAGTTACTTTAATTCCAAATTATGATTGAGCCACAAATAAATTGTGCTTTAGAATCTTCACTAGCTTCAGATGTAGTAAAAAAATTTTGTATTAATTTTTAAATGCTACATAAGTATTTACTGACTACACACATTCAGTCAATGTTATGAAAATTGAGTTGAAACACAGAAAGTCTATTTTTGTTTGACAACAATTATTCTCTGTTTATAACGTAAATTTTTCCAACAGTTACCTATAAATTATGAGCAAATATTACTTTTCAAAATATGATATCGAGTGTAAAATATTTTAACTCTTGTAGTAGTAAGTTTTTGTTTGTCTGAAGATAAGCAGCTAGGACTTGCTTCTAGCATATCTGATAGTGCAGAAGTATGAACCAGTGTCGTAATTCATCATATCAGAAAAAAATAAGTTGATAAAGTTGAAATCAAGCGGAAAAAAAATTATCTATGTTTCAGTTCCATTAATAAATAATTTACGATAGACACAAGCATTGTGTTGAAAACGCACTTAAAAACTGTAATTATACATTGGTAGACGATGATCATTCAAGTTTTGGGGCTATTGAAAACTATTCACTAAGATTTTAAGTTAAATTTTGTTTACACATGCTTCATGGGAAAACTTAAAAATTGGCTCTGCAATGACTATTCATATTTAAAAATATCACTTATCGTTACTAAATCCTTCCCGAGTTTCATGAAAAAGCAATGACAGTTTTTGTGTAAGGTTCAAGAAAAAAAGAAGAAGACATGGTTCAAAGTATTGCTTTAGACGCAAGTCAGCCATAATTTTAGTGATGGATGCCACAATGCCCATGAAATGTCAACATTAACAAAAAAAGTTTTCATCATTTTTTGTATTGGTAACACTATTTTATTAAGTTTGATTGATATTTTATGAAAATTAAAATAAAATACGTTAAAATTAAGACAGTGTCAAGTTGTTTTAAGTGATGCAAAATAGAACTTTAATAAGAAAAAAGTAAGATCCGAGTACTCAATCATACAAAACTACAATTATTCAAAAAATATTTTGCTTTTTCAAAATAAAAACAAACAAAAATTAAAACTTTGCACAGCTTATAATTAATGTAAAATAATACATATCTTATATTTACAGGCTTCAAAAATTTTATAATGGAATAACAATTTATCTCATAAAACATATTTACCTTTTAATTTTGTCAATTAGCAGATCTTACCGTGATTCAGTGGAGTGTATGTTTTAACTCTGGGTATCATGGTCCGCTTTTGAGACTTTTATGTCAATGGAAATAAATTTGTTTCTAATTCATTTGTGGCTAACATTTATTTTAGTTACAAGTATAACAAACCATCATAGAAATTAGACAAAATTTACAGAAAATTAGAATTCTTCCTTAAAGAATTTATGAAGTTGTTCTAGTGAGGATTGAATACAATAAAACTGTAGGTCAATAACTTCACAAGGATGTAGCCATAAATTGTGATTATCAAAAAGCATTATTTACCCACATACTGAGAACAATATACTAAAAGGATTTTTAACATTCAAAATATAGGAAGCTTACGAAAAACAAGCTATACAAGAACTTTTACTTCAGCTTTTTGATCCAATCAGGACCTTTATCACTCTTCACAGTTAAAAAGAATTGGTAACTTCCCTACAGAATTTTTCAAGGAATATGAAAAAAATTTTTTTGTTTAAATCAAAAATCGGCTTTATTTATTTATTCAACAATGTAAGAACAAACGCTAATTTTGTATTTGATTTTCTGCTTCTACTTCTGCTTTTATTGCCCCTAGAAAAACTGTTCGACGGCAAAACTCTTTGTCATCAAATTTCCTATAAAACAGGTTTTTTTTTCAATCCGTTATTAACTGTGAATAACAAGTAAATGGCAAGAAAGTAAAAAAAAACTTTTTTTTTTTAAAACTTCGGTCGATGTAAAAAAAAAAATCATGTTAATTAAAACATAATCTTGAAAAAATATTGATGTGCAGTTACACAACCCATAGCTATTTAAAAAATTGCATGAGAATTGTTAGTTTTTATTAATTAATTCTTCAAAGCAAGACTTTGAAGTGTTATGACAAACTTCACGGTTTATTGACATTTCGCTTTGGTAAAAACATTGTATTTATGGTAAGTAATGATAACACACAGAACAAATTGATTTTTTGTGAATTGGGAAGTTTTTTTACCAAAAATTATATTTTGCAATCCCAAAAATTTCAAATAACTTAGTCCGTTTAGCAAATTTTTTTTTTCAAACATACGCTTTTGCATTTGTCATATAAAAAAGAAATTTAGAAAAGAAAAGGGAGTGCTTCAGCTTACTCTGAAGTCGAGATACAAGAAATTGGCGTTTTTCGCAATAACGTACGGATAATTAAATTTTTTATAGCGAAAAAATTTGTGTATTATCTTCATGTATTTCTGCATCACACTGTCAAAGTTTTGTATAAATTTGGACTACGGCTAGCGTTTATCTTCACTTAGTTCTACATTATTATAAAGTTACAAATATAGTATTGAACATGCCTAGTTTACAAAACTTACTCAAATCTAAAACAAAAAGTTTTAATAACGACTGAGACATTTTCAATTGCTTTAAATATTAAAAAAATAAAATTTTTTGTGGCAAAACGTTGAAATTCACAAAAATCAAATTTTTTTGTTGTGGGCTATTATTATTAGTATTAAATACAATGTCTTTACGGAAGCAAAATGTAGATAAACCTAAGGTAAAGTTTGTAATAACACGCCGAAATTTCCCTTAAGAAAATTAATGAACAAAAAACTATTAACTTTTTTGCAGTTTTACAAGCAGCTATAGTATGTATGATTTAACATCTCAATTTCTTTACCGTTATGTCAAAATTAATATGATAGCTTCTTTACGTTAATCAAAAAATTTTTGGTGAAACAAATTTTTTTCCGAACTTTTTTGCCATTCACGTGTTATTAACAGTAAATAACAGATTTGCAAAAGCGCGTTTATTATATAAAGCTTAACAACGAAAAGATTTAGAGTCAAAAAGTTTCCTTCAGAGCAATAGAAGTGGATACACAAGCAAAAAACTTAATTAAATATTGAAATTTTTTTATAAATAGTTACTTGAATGAATCAAGCCGAATCTTAAAGTGGATAAAACCTTTTTTCCTGTATTTGTGGAGAAATTCTGTAGGGGAATAACGAATTTTTTCTCTACTAGAAAACGTAAGATTGAAAAACCCCTTGGGCTATGGACTAATGAGCTTGAATCAAATAATTGACCAGCAATATTTGGATTTTCACCAGCTCGTGGATTTATTTAAAAGTAACAGTAGCTTAAACATTGGCAAAACCTAATGCTTTTAACTTCGTACCACTTGCAGCTATTTAATCACTTTTGAATTATTTAAAACCTTTTCAAGTTTGAATAAGATCGCTGTATATTAATGCACACAGTTATCTAAAATGCATAATGTTATCTTAAATATATCTTAATTATATAGGTAACACAATGAACAAAATAACTACTCAAGGTAATTTTATTGGTAAACGAGTTAATAATGAAAATTGTGTAAAAATTTTTGTACTAGTGAATAAAATCATACCAATGACAATGTCAAAATTTAAAGGCATGAGGGTTTCTAGGAGCTGAATAATTATTATTCATTCTTAGCTCATTTTTACATGTAGGTTTACGGGTTGTCGTCTTTTAAAGTGCTTCTACTGCATTTACCTCGTTTATTAACAATGAACATAAGACGAAAATTTAATTAATAATAACAATATATCTGATGATCGTATTTGATTTTATGAAACATCTTGAGGATACTAGTGAGGGAAAAAATAATAAAGAACTGAGGTAGAAACTACAAAAGGCTATGTTGTCACAGGAAAGCGAGAAAGACAAATAACATACAGAACTATAAAGAGCGTTGCATGGACTATGGCGAGGGATTGAACCTCCTTAATGTGATAGTGCATGTTTTAAGAATTCATTGGCGTAAGTTATTCACAGAAAAATTAATGTAAGAGATGTTTACTTCTTATAAGAGCTGTATCTTAAAGAATGTTCGTGTTTAAAGAATGATTGATTAATATCCTATTGTGTCCTATTACTGATAAGTATCTTGTTTATTGTAATAAGGTAAAGAACTTATTAAAAGAAATTAAGTAGCTTATCAAATAATGATTTGCTCATCTTCTTTTTCATTGTATCTTAACTTTTGTTTATTTCATACAGAGTCGTCTTATATTCTAATGTAGAAGTCTTATGACTTTGAAACTACAAGTCTCAGTAATGACGTAATAAAAAATGACTCATTGGATCACTGTAGAACGAAGAAATTCTAACAGTGTTAATACAACAAGAAAACAAAATTTTTTATAAGCATATTTTTGAAGTGAGCATTATAAATACCATACTTTTTATTTGTAGCTACTAGCCCACCAATGTTCCTTCCATGCTAAACGGCTTCTTTATATATTAGTAACTTTTGGCACAAAAATAATTTTGTACTGCTAATAAGTCTACGTGATAAGTTTCTGTGAAGTACAATTGTTTATTTGTATGAGTACGTGTGAGTATGTGTGATTAAGAAGTGACTTTTACTTAAATACTGTAATAATTATTTTTGATCAGGAAAATGCGGCAAAAAAAATTTTGATGAAATTCAGGGCTGCAGAACTTAGAAAAAAATCAGCTATTTATACGACATTTCAGAATAACTTAGTAGTTTGATGTTAAATGAAGAAAAATAATATACGTGTACATACTACAGCTTTTTTGCACGTTATGAACAACTAAAAATGATATTTACGCCATAGTAGTCAATTAAATGCTTTTTGAAAATCTTAAGATTGATTTAACAAAATTTTCACTTCAAAAGTTGAAGGGTTTGACATGTTAAGCCTAGCAAAAAAGCTTGCTGTTCTTCAAAGTAAAATTCATGGATTACTTTCACTTACTTTTTTAAAATCACCTTTATGCCTTAAATTTCCATGAAACCGTAAGAAAATGTTTAGTATTTTGTGTTTATGGTACTAGTTTAACAGCTGCTATTTGAGGCCAATGTGTGGTTGGTTGATTCATAAGAATATGAAACTAGAAAAGTAACGTGCAATTGAAAAACAGAATACAGACGATAACATAAAAGATACTTACTTACTGTAGGTGCTGTATTGACACTATTTCTACTTGAATTTATTGTAGGTGATGGTGAGCTAGTGTCCATGTTTTGATGCACGCCATAAATACCAAAATCCTGCTCATTTGAGCTATTACTACTGCACTTTCGCTTGTCTTGACTGTGATTAAGATGAAAAACATCGTTTTCCATTAAATTAACACCTAACAGTCCAAGATTGGGTCTAAGTTCATCCATCAGTTTATTTTGGTTACAATTTGCAGCTGAAAAATTTAGCTGTCTGCTGAAAATAGCTGGAAAAATATTGAACTGTTGATGTTCTAAACTAAGGGTAGCAGATGAGAGTGGAGAAGATAATGTTACTCCTGCACTAACAGATCCACCAGTCCCACTTTCGTCTGATCCGGCGCCCCCGCCGACGGAGTTACTAACACCGCCGACTGGGCCAGCACCATTGGGAAGGTCGTTAGCCAGGTTGATGCCGTCAAAAAAATTATAACGTATGATATTTATGAAATGCCCTCCATAGTTTAAATGTTTTTTATCAGCTGCTCATACAGAAAGTCTGAACTAAATGCTATAAATGTGTATACTATCAACGTGCAAATAATTTTAGTAAGCGTTTTATCCGACTTTATATTTTAAAATTAAAAATTGTCCGCTTATTATCTTTTTGTAGCCTTTTACTACACACATATTTTGAACTTAGTAAAATATAATCAGAAAAATAGACTTTTTTATTTTGAATATTAGGGAAAAGTGTCCTAAAAAGACGTTAATACAGCTTAAAGAAATCACCAAAAGAAAATAGAAATATAAAGATGTGAAGGAATAAAAGAAGGATAGGCAGTGTATGCTTTTTAACGTTAAACTATGTACTGTACACTGTGAGATCTTGTGGGATTCTGTATCTGAAATGTAGTTATCTCAGTGACTTCAAAACAACGATGGAGTATGTACTGAGTAGGTTCAGGATATTTATGATTGAAGCTCGTTGGTTGACAAGACTAAGTGTCACCATGACAACTATCGAGCTGTAGCCAATAGAAAAACAGGGCTTGCCCTGAATAGTATCCACCCAGTTATGATGATTTTCATCCAATAGGAATTCGCATAGAAAATGATCCACTAAGTATTCGCTCTAGGCTGCAGGTATTTTTTTACATGGCTTACAATTTTTTATAAAAGTTTTTCAAGCACGAATTCTTATGCATCTTTTTTGTCATTTGTTAATTTTTTACTCCAATATTATCTAACAGCATACACTCGAATACATTTTTCAAGTGCTTTTAATTATTTTTTTTACATTTTTTTTCTTTAATTTAGAAAAAAAATCCAATTGTAAAAATACACAAGTTTAAAAAAATACACTAGCACAAGATAAATGAAGATTAATAAAATGACACTCAGATGAGAACTACAAAGAATTTGAACGTCGAAGTGACTGTAATCATACGATTAATACTCTATCAAATTATGCATATTTAGTAAAGTACAATATTAGTTTTAAGTGATAATTATTACAATTTTACATGACTTGTAAAGTATACTGAATAAAAAGTATGTTTTTTTAAAATTAAAAGATAAGTCATGTTTTACGTGTTGAATTAAAATTCTTCTAAAACTTGAAATCCATTCTAAAGTGGGAACAAATCATATTTACTCTCATAAATAGCCTTATGAGATTTGCAGAGTTGTGAAACTCAAGTCAAGAGACAAGTAGTTTTTTGGCGTAGTATCATACTATGATTATAATATTAATACGATTAAATCCAGTAATTGTAAGTTAACATATAAAAGCTGAGTAATTGTTACTTTCTATTGATACTATTTGTAAATCTCACATAAAGTACATCCATAGAATATACTGCTATTTTCTTAAACTTATTACAAAACATCACATTTATGTATTAGATGTACAGTTTGCACTATGCACCAGTCCAAAATATAAATTACTACGTTTGATTCCGTTGGTAAAAAGTTATGAGACAGCAAGAATAGTTAAACAAGTGTTACATTAAAAGTATGTTATGCAAAAAGAATTTGATCGTGTTTAGATCTTGATTCCACAACTTTGTAAGACTGACATTAACAAAAATAAAAATTTGCTGTCACCGCTAAGTGGCCCCCAAAGCCTTAATTAAACTTAAATTTAACAGATTAAACGTACTTGGCTTTTCATTTGACTTAATTGTTTAATTTATGAGAGTGTAAAGATCTTTTTTTAAACGATAAAACTTTTAATAGCAAGTTTCTTCATCAACAAATGAGAATCATAACCGTTTATGTTATAAAACATCATAGGTTTTATTTGTGAATCATGATGATTAATATTACACTTGCTATGCGTGGGACCTACAATAGGAAAATATTTTTTGTTTGGTTTAGAAAGTAATATTTATTATTACAGTAAAAAAAATATGCGCACTTTTCAGTCAGATTGTCACATTCTCATTGTCGTGACCTCCTACTTTTTCATCAACTAAACTGAAGAGATGGTTACATGTATGACATAAAGAAGGTTGATCATATATGACCTTTGCTGTTGTAAAACCAATCATCTTGGTAGGATTTTTATGCAATTCTTCTAGTTTTAAAGCAAGAAGGTGGAGAATATTGAAAAACCATTTAGCAGGTATCTTCATGATTTTAATAATTTTGCCTATAACTTTTATACTTGGATTTCCTATCATCATAACTGCATTTTATAAAACATCCAATACTATGCGCTACATTATGTTGTTACGCACGTTTATTTTCTACAGGTTCTAACAAACATTAAAAATCTGCATGGATAACAAGAGGTACTTGGTTCTTGTATCAAACATTTTTAAGTTCAAGTATGTACTCTTTTTTTTTTTTAGGTAGAATAATTTTGCAACTATTCATATTTTTGCAATCTCTTTCACATGCTTTCAATTTATCTTTCGACCAAAAGTAGTGAAGGCATCGGTCACATATGTTGATGGTATGCTAATCTTCAGACAACTGGTTGCGTATTAAACGTGATAAATTTTTAATCCAAACATAATGATAGTAATACTCGGTATTTGAATCGTCTTCTATATTGATTTTATCATCGTCTTCCTCATTATCATCAATATAAAAACTTTTCAAAACCTAAAGTTTAACACGATTTTTTTTTTGTTACCTAATAAATGACTTAGGCAGACATAATAAGTATTAACTTTTTTTTTTTTAAATATAATTCAACTGAAATATTATTTTGTTTTTCAAATTTGGAAATTTTTTTAGGGGCAACAGGGAACTCAATATCACTAAAATTCAACTCGTTCTCGTATCTTGTATAATTTAAGACATGATTTGCACTTTTATTAACCAGATGCATTGCTGATAAAATAAGCTATTTAAAGCATTGATTGTCAGTGTTAACAATATTTACACAAGCAATTTTTTTTAATGTAGTCTGGTAAGGTCTGTAAACGTGCTACCTTGCATAGGATTTAATTTTTCAATGTTGATGACTAAATTTAATATTGAACATAAAAACCAGTTAGCACCGGCATTTTCAAAGTCATCCATACTTTTCTCAGATGGTTGTTGCACATTTTTATCAAACCAATCGAGTAAATGAGTTGTTTGATAAATGGATTGTAACTTAGTATTTAAAAATTTTATATCCATATTTTTAATGTTATCTTTGACTGTAACATATTAAAATAACAATACTGTGTTAACTGATAGTGGTTCATGTTTGTTAAAAGGCTATTGTATTTGGTTAAAAGCTACTTTTTTGCGTCTTTAAAAAAATTTCTCAAATCTTAATGTCTTAAGTTAACAATAGATGCTGTCATGATTCGTCTTTCGAAAGCACTATTAACATCTTTGGAACTAACTGTTTTGTTGCTCTCAGCTACTACAAGTGTTGTTGACCCCATTACTGTAGCTGTACCTTCAGCTTCAACGTATTTCCCGAAGTTATTTTCAAATTTTCCAGTTGACTCGATTTCGATATTATTTTCCGGTACAAACATTTTGGGTTTATTTTGGAATGCTGTAATGGCTGCTTCAACTTCACAATCACTGTCTGATACAAAAACTTTAAACTTAATAGTTAATCTTCTTGCTGCTCCTGTGATTCCTAAGTAAAAATTCCTAATTTTTTATAAAAAAAAAAAAAAAAATCACTATCCTTAAGAACCGTAAGATTGGTATCCAATTGAATTTGAATATGAGAAACATCATATCTATTAGTAGTTTGTTGATATGTTTGCCACAGGTGGTGGGCTACATAATTAAAATGTTGTGTGGTAGCCATAGCTAACTCGAAACTGCAAGTTTATTGGCTTACAGATTACATGAAAATGAGCTGTTTAAACAGCTCTAAATTAATTAAAAAACAGAAACTTCAAAAAATAGTAGGGATAAGGGGGAGGAGAAAACTCACAGTTGTTTGTATAAGACACATCACAAAATTAAAGAGTCAAAATTTGTTTGTTTTTCTTTCAATTTACTTTACTATTTAGAAAATTTATATTTACATTCATTTAATTTTAAGGATTCATACTATCACTACTATCACTACTACACTACTACAACTACTGCTACTACTACTACTTTTTCTTTGTTGTGATTTTTTGAAAATTGAGGAGCTTAAACTTATGACATTTTTTTTTTCTTACAAAAATCATCTAAGCAGTTTTCTATAGTCGGGTGCTTTCGGCTTGCTCTTTTTTTTTGCAGTAAAAGCTAAACTCCATTAATGGAGCTTTTCCGTAGCTTTTCTTTTTTTTTTCTGAAGCCTCTTCAATTCTCTTTTTAATCTGGACTTACTGTTTTAAAATTTTTGCACGTTCTTTCTTTCGTTTGCTTATTATCTTTTTTATTCCTCATTCGATTACCTTAGGCCTTTGATTTTTAAGAGCTGTCTTCACCATCAAGGCTAAAATATTTGGATATTCGTTGGTCTATTCTTAAATTATTTGTTAGAAGCTTGTTACATAACAGTTTTACAAATGCTGAAATCAACAAAGGAGCTTTATGCTGTGGTAGAAACTGTGGTTGCTAACTGAAAAAAGAATGAATTTTTTATGTGAAATACAGTTAATGTCTTAACTTCTTTTTAATAGTTATAGTATTCAAACTTTCAACGTACCATATTATATCGTTTTCTTTTTCAGTTATCACATTCATTATACTTAATGTAAGTGTTGGAATGTTTCCTAAACGGCTGCTAGTGCTGCTGCTGTCAGCACTGTTTGATTCAGTGTTGGCTGGACGTGTTCTGTAACACTGTTTCTTGACCTACAAACAAAAAAAGGCGCCAACAAAGCATTAACAAATCTCGATCACGTTCGTCACCTCTGTCCCTCTCATCTCTTGGGCTTCTTCTCCTGAAAAAGGGGGATTGGCGCGGGAGCTCACCCGTTCTATGGGGAGAGCTATTCATTCAACACACAAACATTTACCTTTATCTATTTCTTTATTTAATCACTTACACTAATACACAGTATCTTGGTACACAATACACTACAAAACGCTTCACCTCGTTCTCTGGACTGCACTGCACCGACTTTGCCTCATACCCCGCGAGCCATGAGCGCTCGTCCACCACGTCTGGCTCGTTCTGGACCAGGAGGAGCTTTTTTTAGTCCTAGACCCACGCTAACATACACATACTTACTCTCCGTCCACAATCCTAGACCCTAATATATTCTCTCTCTCTCTCTCTCTCAACACTGTTCGTTACCTTCACATACGACAAAACCCGCGAACAATGGTGGCACTCTCAGGCATGCACCTCGCGGTTTCTCATCCACCTTATCTTGTCAACCCCTACACCACTTCTCTTTCTCTCTCTCTCTTGTACTGTCTACACTACACTCTCTCTCTTTCACTCTCTAGTCGTAACTCCCAATCAAACGTCTGTGAGTCCAACCCAGCGCCATGTTGTCTGGGGTTCTTGAGCAGGTCGTTCGTCTTATGGCTTCACTTTTTCTCTTCTTCCTCTCTCTTACCCTATTTTTTTTGTCTCAGCGGCCTCCATAGTTCTTGACCTGAAGACGTCATTGTCCTAGAAGAACACAGCAGCTGCTAGGCTTCCGCTCACACAACTCTTTTCTTTCAACACTCTACGCACCTTCTCGAAAACTCTCTCAACTCTCACCACGAAAAACCGCAAAATTATCGAAACTCTCGCTGTCTCACTTAAGCGTACAGCTCGAGGCTCTACTCCAGACTGACTCACGATCTCTTGTTTGAGCAATGGCCGCCACCGTTGCTTCTGCCACGTATCTTCTCTCACAGTCACTCTCAAAACAGCAGCTGTATTGTATCTCGGTAGTTGCCTTCGTATTCTTCTTGTCTTTTCCCGCTGGCACTGCTGTGTCTGCATCTCAGCTGGTTGTCCGTTGGCGTCCTTTTCTCCTCCTCTCAGCGTATATACAGCTCCCGAAAAACAAACAAATTTGGAGAAGCTTCGACTTTCTGCTCTTTGAATGTACATTGCATCAGCAAGAGCATTTTGGAACATGAAGGCCATTTTGCCTTGTTACAGTTTTTCTTCTTTACCGCCTACTTCTTTTATTGATTCTGGCGCAGTTTTGACACTCTAATTTTGCTCCATCCACCACTAATGATGATGAAGCTGTTAGTAGTGATTTAACAGCCACGATTTCATCCATCTATGCAGCTTCAGATGCTGTTTGAGTATTTTCTTGACATAAAAAAGAAGCATAATATTTATAAAGAAAATAGTACAAAATATTGAGATTCAATATAAAACACTACAATTTTTTCTAATTTTTTTTTCTTAACAAAAATCTTCTGTGGGTACTGCATCTTAAGCATCATCTCCAAGAGGTTCCATAGCAGCAAGTTAATCAGGATCTACAGCTTCCATTGAGGCTGCTACCACACAATCTGCTTAGGGATCCTCCACGTGTAACGCATGACTCATAGGGTCTACAATCACCGACTTTTTTTCATAATCCTTTGCAAAAATTTTTAACACACGAAAAAAAATTTGTTCTTTATACCTTCAGATCTCATCAGTTGCTATGTTTCAACATTTTTTTTTGCCGTAAAAAAATATTATGTTCATAAAACCAAAATTATTTTTAATAGAAGATTTTTTCAAATTTCAATCAAAAAAAAAACAAAATTGAAAAACTCTTAACATCATTTTTGCAGAGAGAGTAAGAACAGATCTTTGCCATCGTTCTTGTGGTGAAAGTGTTATTTTAATAAAAAGAAGAAAAATTGAAAGAACACTCAAGATCATTGCTGCGGAGAAAGTTAAAATAGAACTTTTGTAATTAATTATGCAGCCAAAGTAATAGATAAGATATAACAAATAAAAAAATGATGAGGGTGAGAAAGAGCCAAGCTTCATCAGTTATAAAATAAAAGTGTCTTATTTTGATGACAGATGATTCCTGGTCGTATGAATACTGCCCCAAGTTGGGGGCTTCTTGCATGATTTACTAGTTATGGTTTAAAGTTAAGGTCAAGAGCAACCCTTAAATCCTTCAGAAAGTGCATGCAAATGTGTAGAATGGTGAGGAGAGGAGGGCGTATGTTATTTCTGATTGGCTATTTAAAAATTTGAATATCTTATAGTAGAAGGAAAAATTCCTACATCTAAAGAATTACCTGTGTGCATGAGATCAAGGGAGAGGGTTTTAGTGCATAGCATAGGTATGAATCATAGTTTCACATACTTTGCACATATATCAAGGAAGGGGACTGCAGGGGTGGGTTTTGCACTTGTATCTTTTTCTAACTGTGTTGTTTTCGTATTGCACTTGTATCCTTTTCTAACGCAGCTATTTTCTTATTGGATCGGAGTAGTCACTCTAAGGTTAGGGAAGGCTAAGTAGCTTTTGATATCCATCATTTAAAAACATTATTCTGAACCAATCAGTCAGATAATAATATTATAATCTCAAGAACACGACTAGTTTATAAAACAAACAAGATTGAGCTCGAAGAGGATTGAGAGTTCTGAAATTTTTTTATCAAAATGCCACCTAGTGCTAATATTTTACATGAAATCTTTCTGGGGCAACTGAAAGGCAACGATTTTTAAAAATTATTCGATACTTTTATCAGCTTATGATGAAAACTTAGCAGTTATCGGTAAGTTGTTTTTTTTTTTTTTTCCTTTCAATGCTTTTAATTTCAATTCATTTATTTCTATCAGTATTAAAATTTGTATTATTTAAATTCATCGAAGTTCGAAGATCACCGATCTCTCTAAACATGGACAGTTTTGACGCTCTTCGAGCAGAACGCGTTATGGAGACAGCAGCTTTTGATCATCTGTTAATTGTTTTGCATCCAGCAGAAACCACAACTAACATTGGCAATTTAAAAAATTTGGTATTTGAAAGTGAGTTTGATTACTTTAATTATCTTCTCCAGTCTTCTTTCAACGCTTCTTCTTATCTTTTGTTTTTTCTTTTCTCTTAAGCATTTTTGAAAACTTTTTGTTGAATATATTATGAAGATTCACGTTTATCAGTCAGTAACATCGAAGTAGTTCAGAAATCACCAATTCCTTCAACTTGCTTATACCTAGAAAGTTTTTACTCTCTTGAAACAGTAATTGGGCATATTTCACCGCAAAGAGTATCGCTCGACTTAAGCACATCTTCACCCCATTCAATGCAGGTGCCACAAATAATCAATTTGTCCCATTTACTAGAAGTTACAGGCATATGCATTTCTTCAAAGTTGCCTGGCAAATAATCTCCAGAAATAGTTGAAGTTAAGTATTTATTAGAAAGATAAAGGCCAGAGGAAGAAGTTAATAATAAAATAAAGAAAAAAAAGTATGTCGCATACTAAAAATTGAATAACTTAAATTGTAATTCTGTAAATGAATTGTAAATAATTCATAAAATAGATCGCATTTGAATAAAAAAATATTATTAATATATCACTACTTCAAATATTATAGAATCTTGAAATTTACACTATTTCCCGAAGCTCCGGCAAACTTGCTACCTGCATCCTACGACCAAGTGTATATAGCCATAGGTCTTAAAAGTATAACAAAAAAGTATAACATCAATAAAATTTACATCGTGAGAAATCTATTTTAGACACATAGAGATAAAGAGTTATGCTCAGTTCACATCCAAAGGTTTTGGATAATTCATTTGGTACTCAGTATAATGTGCTTTACTGTGGTATTCGTTTGTTTGTATACCCTCGACCAAAAAAAGTATGTTTCTTTTTTTTTGTGATGGAGTATGTTGTAGATATTCAGGGTTTTAGGACTGCAAATAATAAATTTATTATTAAAGAAATTTAATATGTTGAGCTTGGAAAAAGCAGAAATTCCATGGCAGTTGTAATAGTACTTAAACCACCTGTTGAGTGGGAAAATTTGTCACATACGAACAAAAAGCAAAATCGTTCGTTACTAACCTGTTTCCATGGTATAAGCTGGAATGTTGGAAACATTTCCTATGAAAGAGCACTTAATACATTTAAAACTGATCTGGTTGACACAGAAACGGTTTTCGTCAAGGGTCTTAAAAAAAACATACCTTGAAGAAAAACTATCTCAGTAAGTATCTATATATGTACCCATACGATAAAATGTAATACTAGTGCAAGTCTTTCATGTTTTCTACACTTTTAAAGTGGTAACTATTGTAGGAGTACGCATGCCCAGCTCTTACAAATCTCAACAATGACCATTCGCCATGCAAATATCACGCCTTTAACATTAGCTCTTCATGAGTGATCAGAAATGTTTCTGCAATAAAGGATTGGATATATTTTTAATGAAATCCAAAAATGTGCTTAGTTCCTCGTATAAAATAGTTTTTCCTTACTAACAAATTTTTTAACAATATGAAAGAACCATTAGAATATGTTAATTATAATTCAAGAATAAGATCTAAGAACAATTTTTGAAATTAAAGTTGTGCTTCTGAGCTATCCAACTGACTGATTGGCTCATGTATATAGAGAGAAGGAAAGCTGCATCTGATACTTACTCATGAAGAAAAAGATTGCTCGATCTTACGCAGCGCCGTGGGTGGGCAGATGTCACTAGTTCTAATAGATGTAAGTTATAAATACAGGTTGTTCTTATTATTCACTCAGTGTTACCAATGTGATACGAGTAGTAACAGAAACAGTAAAGAAAAGAGCCTTGTCAAATAACGAATACATTAAAAAAAAAAGTTTTTAACTTTAACATTCACAATTCCAAAAACACTTATCAAACGCATGATGGATTTCATTATCAGTATTCATGGCTTCTATAATGCTGATAAATACTTCAAACCAGAAGAATTTTCAGTAGTTTCCTTACAAGAAAACGTTGTTGGCCAATGGATAATAAAGCCACCTTACAATTCAAGGCCACCACAAAAAGAGATTGTATAAGTTGTTGTGCAATAGTCTTATACCTGCATGTACCGCATTTAATAGTAATTAATATTACACAAAGGTGTTCTATATTTTACACCTGCTTTAGCTACTTTATAAATTTTAAATACTGATGTTATTCAGTATACTGTCATCAAAATCCAGAGTAAATTAGCTTAACTCTCAATCTGCCTCCATTTCATGTTTTTTTGTGAATTTCAATAAAAATACCAGCTAAAAAAGTATTAGGGATTTTTTGGACACTATTGTTACTTTTATGCTTAGATATTTGAAAAGATATACTGAGAAAGTTATAAAGATGAAATCTGAGAAAGTTATACTATTCGAGACACTATATTTTAATAAATAGCTAAACATACATACATGTATATTTTTTTTCTACATTATAGTGTTTTACGTCTGGCTCCTTTAATAAGGGCACTTCTATGGGCACTTAGCACTTGAAAAAAGGAAGAGATGAGGGATGAGAGGCATCCCATTACTGGGAGAAGGGGGGTAGGGGAAAATTAGGCAATTTTTACTGCAAGAAGGTCGCCTAAAACCCTCCCCGAGGAGCATTGAAAAAGCACATGTGAGAAATCACAGAGGTTCTTGCCCGAAAAAGTCGTACTGGCCGGGAATCGAACCACGGTCTCCAGCGTGCCAATCCACGACCTAGCCAACTGAGCCACTGCGCGCTCCTAAGCATATATATAACGTAAATTAAAAATTTTTATATTTACTTCAGTGTTAAAAGCTTAATTCTTCATATTTTGTTTTTGTTTTCAAGGTTTTTGTTTTAAGCAAAATAATTTTCTCAGATGCTGCATCCATAAAATCATAATTTATGAAATTTGAAAAGGATTGTTGTGTAGTTTACTATTTCTTTAGAGACTAATAAAGAATAATGTACTTTCAACCTTGATGAACAATAATTTTTATTAGAATTTTTGTTTTCCGTATGAATTCTCATTGAAATTTCTTACCACTTTTTTGTCACTACGACAATTTCTATAGCTTATATTTACCGCTTCTTTTAAACATTTAATTTATGTTATGATTTTCCGCTAGTTTTTAATTAAATAGTAACCGTAACGTGCATTTTGTTTTTGAAATTTCAGTGCTATCTAATTATTTTGGTGTCATTCTCTATAATGTTTTTTGATGTTATTTTTTAAAAGATTTTGAATTAAATGTATGCAATTTGTTATTATTAACAAATGCTGATTCCTTTTGATTAGGAAGTTATCAGTCATCGAAAAACCAACAATAATTAAGAGCTTAGGATGATATTCATCCGTCAAATGCTTGTCAAGCAGAAATAAAAGCTGGTTACCTCTTCAGCTCATGAGGCCCCACTTAGGCAGCCTACCAGTGTAAGTAGGCTCGTCAGGGGGCATGTACGAGGCACATATTAGGTAACTTACATAACCGACCTTTATCTTGCCTTGTAAAAAAAATTTACCGTTATATTAATTACGTTTTCAAATTAAGTGTTGCGTACATTTTTTTATACATAAGTCAGTGGTGTTTTTTATTGAGTCTTTTTAAAATTTTTATAAGTGTCCTTACAAAAATAATATTATTGACTGAAATCTACCAACATTTGTTCTCAACTAATCAGCGTTCCTCAAGGTTTTGATTTTACAAACGACTGTTATTGCTTTTAAAAATTGTGATAAGAACCATACATGAATTATAAGGTTATCATATGCAGTCATGTGAACACTGTCATTTATCTATCTACTGTCAAGTCAAGAAAAGTTTTTTTTTATCATTCAGCTGAGTAAATGTGTTTTTATATGCAATGAAAGTGAACTGTAAGGTGAGAGATTAATTAATTATATATTTTATTTGATTGTTATTCAAAAGAACTTTAGAGTTAGGTCAGAAGTAATATGCACTTAGGTCAACTTGCAGTAAACAAAGAGTTATATGTTACAGATCAAATTAACGTTAAGATAAGAATTAAATTGCTTTCAAGTTGCGAGTTTGTAACTATATGGAATAACGATGCTGTGATAAAAAAATTTTCTGTAAAAAAATAAAATACAGTTCACTAAAAATAAAGCATGGCCTTTGATTAACTATAATGCAAACTGTATTCTTATATGTATACAAGTATGTTCATAAATTAGTGATGTGATTAGAGACGCCAATTAAGACAGCTGACATAGGGCCTACTACACACCCCCTAACGCTCCCAACGTAGAACCTCAGTAGGCTAGAGAAGCAGTCTGAGTAGGCCCTACTCACCGCCTTCTTATAATTTCTGCTTGGGTTGGTTCACGAAATCAATGAAAGGTAATGTGAGAATAAAAGAAACACATGTCTATTGCACTATACTTGCCAAATCTGAGGTCTAGAGCCTGAAATTTAAGCGAATACAGTTATTTTTAGCATGTATATAAAAGAGACCACTTAGTGCTGATGTTACTATTTAATTGGTGGTTGTTAGTCTTATTTGCAATAAGATTTAAAAATAATTTGAATTGCATCTTGCCTATTAAATTTGCAAGACTGAGCTGGTAATCATGTATTCGCACATGAAAGCAAAAGTGGTGTCATCGACAAAACTTCTTTACACAATTTCCAGGAATTTTGTCTTGATATAGAATAAAATTTTTAGAAACAAAGTTTCCAACTTACAAGGGAAGTATCCAGGTTGTAAGACACTGATTCTGATAAAATTTTAATATGTAATAGAGTACGAAGAAATAAGAAGCACGTGTTTTTTTTCTCGGCCTATACTTGGTTTGGAATGGTCAAAATAACCCCTTAATTTACTCCCAAAAACTTTTTTCTTAAATATCTTTATATTTTACTATAAAGAATTAAGATTTTTTTCTGTGCAAAGGACAAGTAATTAACATTATTTTAAGCAGTAGGGGTTGCATCCCTCATTTTTGAGAGGGTAAAATCTAGTTCTTGAGTAACAATTGTGTAGTAAAAAAATAATGAAAACAATAAAAAAAAATTGCTTACACAAAATTGACGGGTTTCAGAATTTTCGTAAGATCAACCCGTAAAAAGGGTAAAGCACTTCTTAACAGGGCGACAAGAAGCCGAAACAGTCTTACTTTTACAAACGAATAGTATAAAAGGGTTTTTTAGCTCCCTGATTAGGAATCTGGTATCAATTTTTGAAAATTTAAAATATCTTGTGCTCTTAACCATTCAGCTTCAAACTCCTAATCTTCAGACAGGTCGTCAGCCTGTGTATTTAAACCACAAAATCTCAAACTCCTAAGCCCTGAATAGACTGGAGACCAGCGCATGTAAGCTGCGAAATCCCAAACCATTAAGCCCTAAATATCAAAGCCCCAGGCATACCGTAGGCCTGTGTATTTAAGAATAACAGTTTCAAATTCCTAAGCCTCAGACAGGCTGGAGGACTCTGCATGTAAACTGCAAAATACCAAACCCTTAAGCACTAGACAGGCCTAAAGTCAGTGCTTTCGAACTAGGCAACTCGTAAGAGACAGGCTGTAGGCCAAAGTTTTTTAACCAATCAATAACTAGTTTTTTAACGCCAAACAAGCCAATAGACTTGTGTTTCTAAACTTATTGTATCCAACCTCCCAAGCCTCAAAATAGACTTTGTTTTTGAACTAATAAATAACAAGCTCTTAAACACCCAATGGGCTGTACTTTAGAGCTGATACATTTTAAATCCTAAACAAATTTAATAACTTTTTATTTACGGTATCGATAATCATAAAAAAAATAGGTTAAGCATTAAACTTGTATGCAAACGTTTGCAAGAGTGTTAAATAATTATTAGTATGGTCTTAAATATTTCGATTTACTGCATAAAATACGAGCAACGAAATTTTATTCATAATGAAATGTTTCATTAACCAAGAAATTACAATAAATTTGTAATTAAGCTTACAATCAATTAAAAATTACAATTAATTAGTAATGACAGTAGAGGCTAATTAAAAATCAATGTTGATTATTACTTAATCTTAAAATTCATGAAAAATCAAAATTATTGTCAATTAGTACAGTATTTAATTAAAAAATAATGTTTTTTGTTAACTAAATCAGTGATAATTTAAGATTTAAATTTATTTATTAATTGCATTTTTAGACGTGGCAAAAATTTGCTCTCAATTTTGTTTGCCACGCCACAGTCGACGCCCCTGCTCTAAAGCTAAATAATCATGCTGATGTATATCCATAGTCTTTTCCGTGTGCTCTGTTGTAGCGAATTTTTCATAAGGAAAAGAAAGGACGAGGCGCGAAGGGCCAATGGGTCAAGGCAGTATGAAGAGTGCGTATGGCGATTTTTGTAAGTGCCACGGCGGCGACACGAATGAGAGAGATCGGTGGATAAGGTAGGGACAGAGTATCTGGGCCAAAAGATAACTAGTTGACCTACCGAGCGACGAGTTGGGGACTGACGACTTTAAGGAGTTTAGTGGGTGTGAGACCACTGAGCGCAAAGTGTAGGAAAGAGTACGTGGAGCCAAAGAGCAGAGAGTAAGTGAATATTAAGTGCGAAAGAGAGAGAGAGCGAGTGAGAGAGTGAGCGAGAAGAAAGACCCAGAAAAATAAGCCTAAACTCAACCCATCTGACCCTGAACGGCGGCCATCTTAAGACGAAGCATCCTCCCGTAACGATCCGAGCCGAGCCCGAGAAGAGAGGTGTACGAGACAGCAGGCGAAAGAGGCCCAGGTATCACGCAGCGACGACTTCCCGGACTGCGACCCTCAACGCTCATGGTGGACTTGTCTTACAGTGAGGAAGCACGGGATACGCCAAGGTACAGTGCGAAGATTACGTGGAGACGCGGGTGAAATTGTCAGCTATAGTGATAGACGCGAGAGTAGGAGTGGAAGGATCGGGGCATAGGGCAGTGATCTTTGTGTGCCACGGTTGGGCCTCCATCTAGACGTGAGAACGGACGCGTCAGGCAAGGTGTGTGAGGAAGGAAAGGGGATCGAGAGAGAGAGAGAGAGAGAGAGAAGAGAGGGTACAGGCGGGGGCATAGACGGGAAGCAAACGCTGGGGCACCTCTTAAGGGACGTCACCGTGGCCTTTCAGGGCCGTGATGGCAACCTACTCCGCAGACTAGAGATCGGGCCAAGTGAGGGTGTGTGTGTATGCACGTAGAGCCAGCTGCTTTGGGGAGGCCTGGCCCTGACCGAGAGTTGCGTGGAAGAAAAAGAGTGTAAGAGTGCGTGTGTGTGTGTGTGCATTAGCGGACATCGTGTCTCTCTGAGCACACCACTGATGTCATGGTTGTGATTGAGGGATTGCGGAAGTGTAATTGGGACCAAAGAAAGATATTTCCGTTGTTATAATAAATACGTGAAGTAAAGTCAAAGTTACTCTATGTTGTTCATTTGATCCAGACGCGAACCCCTTTTTCAGATAGATCCAGTGAATGGAGAGTCGAGAACGCGAATATTCGAGTAGAGACGAAAGAGTTATTTATCACGGTATTTCCTCTCCAACGGTAAGTCGCTGTAGGGACGAAGAAATATACTTCATAATTTTTATGAATCATAAACAAAATGATTTTTCATTTAAATCTAACTAGAAATAGCAACAAAAAGCATGAAACACACGAGTGTGTTGTGTCTATGTATATATATTGCTCATACGTATTTATAAAGAAATCCATTTCTAATTTGGAATTACATGCTCCGAAAAAAAAAGTTTTTTTTCGAGGCACACACTTGAATCAATTTTCATCTCATTCTACATACCCTCAGGAATAAGCAAAAAATTGTGTGCAATTATTAAAGGGCTTATGACACTGTTTTTCACCCCACTGAAGATTTTAAGAACTAATTTACTAAAGTAGGAAATCCGGACTAAACTGAAAAATGTCGGAAACTGATTGAACCGTACCAAGTTTCAAAAAATTTTTATTTTTCTGCGTTTTGTAGATGCTTAAAAACAACATGTATTATTTCACCTAAAAAATCCTTTCTTGAGTGTTTTTGAGGTCACTGATGACGAGTCAAAGGTCTACTCGCAAGCAGGGGTAGTTTCAACACCCTAAAATCATTCTCATTTGCAGTATATCATATAAAAATCCATAACT
Organism: Copidosoma floridanum; assembly: GCF_036245765.1. Classification (NCBI taxonomy): domain Eukaryota; kingdom Metazoa; phylum Arthropoda; class Insecta; order Hymenoptera; family Encyrtidae; genus Copidosoma; species Copidosoma floridanum. The sequence goes on from NW_028321885.1 coordinate 13,814,936, forward strand.
CGGCCTCTGAAATCTTTTTTCTTTCAGGGGGTTTTTTAGGTTGCTCATTAGAATTCTGAGGCCTGTTTGTGCGCAGGAGTAGTTTCAATCTTTAAAATCACCCCCACTTCCAAAAATTTTAAAAATTCTACTATTATGCCTTGGAAATTCTATCTTGGGAATCCATAGGAAAGTAACTTGCATATTGTTTAATTAAGGAGTTAAGCAACATTAAAACTACCCTTCACATGTAGAGATCCTAAATTTATGATGAGTTACCTCAAAATCGATGAAAAATGATTTCGGGAACCAAATTATAAATTTTTTAGTGATTCCCTGAAAAAACAAAAACTTTAGGGGCTTTAAACTACCCCTACGCACAGATCAACCTCGGAATCGTGTTGTGGGACCTTGAAAACTAGGGAATCAAGAGCAGAAATTCGCAATTGCCTAAAAACTTTGAGGAATAAAATAAAGGCACTGTTACAACGAGAACGGCAACTAGTAGACACCGTATGGGATTTCGGCGATCACGGCGACCCCTATAGGTCAAATTAGAGTGAACGATAGCTACAGTAATAATAAATAAATAAACCAGAACCTTATTTCAAATAATGAACTGTTTTATTCTTGACTGAAAATTGAAGAATAAAAATTTTTTTTTTTTTTTACAACCCATGCCACGCCAAAAAGGGCCCCCCCAAAATTTAATGAATTTGAAAAAGCCGTGCTAAATTTACACTTCGCGTCTGCTGTAAAATAAAGCGTAAAATTAAAAAGTAACTTCAAGAAACTAACAGATGCAAAAGGGTAACATGGAACAGCTGCACTGAGGTTAAATATTAGACATTAGTAAATATAAATCGAGTTTAATGTTAAAAACTAGAATAACTTAGAATTAAGACCCATAGGCTAAGCGAGAATAGTAGCAAATGTTTAAATTATAACATATTGCTAATACAACCTGTACACGCTACACCATTACACCTCCACACCATTAGCCAGCAACAATATTACATAAACCTACGAAAGCAATCTTGTTGACTTTCAAAAAAGTATCCGATTTTTACCATTCGTGTTTGCAGGCTCATAGTTTACTGTATAACCCTTTTGTATCGCGTCAACAATTTCATAAACATACTACAATAGCCTAAGTTGTAATCTAGTTGAAAAACTGTCATGGTTTTAAATGTAAGGGAAAACGGTAAAGTAAAGGCACTACCCCTTCTCCTGACGCAGAGATGTCGAGAGAGAGTCCGCACTCTTGCCCCAACACAGGTAACGGAATTTTCGATTTCCGAGGGCACCCCGAGCTAACTCTGACTCCTCTTCTACGACAAGCAGAAAAACTCAAAGTTGACCAAATGCTACTAACATTTTAAAATACATTAACAACTAACAATGAATGAAAACTATCGGTAAATCTAAGTAAGTTAACAATATAATAGTTCGCGACGAGCCCCCACTACTGTTTCTATAGATGTACGTGTTTTAGCCAAAGAAGCCGCTGTTGTTAAATAATCATTCATGATAATTTATCAGTTCGATCAATGCTCACTTGTACAGCGGAAAAGCTAGCAATTATTACAGTTATTAACTACTACTAAGACTATTATTAATACCATAAAGTACTGAACACTTATTCAATCAAACCTGAATATTAAGCGGTTTTCACCGCTCTTTTTGCATTGAGTTCGATTGAATGGGTGAACAACGGTTACTATTTGTTAATACTTATCAATACAACATCTTAACATTAATATTAAGTTATGATAAAATCTTGTAACTTTAGATGTAAAAGGGAAAGGAAGAACATGAGTAAGTGAATCACCTTCCCTTCTCTTGACGCATAGAGGAGAACAAGCTGGATGTGGAATGTGCCAATTTCTAAGTGGCTAAACTAGAGCAGTTCTAGCCAATTAGATTTTCGGCTATTGTCTTTTCTTCAACATTTTCCCCCAGTAAATTTTCCTGCGTTTTTCGAGCCAGCGCGTGACCTAGGTCTACTTCTCGCAATAAAAAGGCCCGTAGGCCCAGAGAAAAGTCAGTTCAGTTCAGCACGCAGCATTTAACGATACCCTTCAAGGTAGACTGAGTAGTGAGAGTCCGCCTCTGCTACAACCCAGTCTACTACCAAGCGAGGACATAGTCGAATCTCGTTGTCACCCTCGAACGATCAACTGGTAACCAGAGTCTGCCTCTACTGCCACTTGATCTTCTTCGAGTGCGGTTTCTGTCTACGCTGGTTCAATGCCTGTACCAAGTCTTTCCTTTTAAATGAAAGTAAGTGAGAAAGTATAAGATTTTTAAAGATTCTTTATTCCTATAAAGTGCTTCTTTTTGCGCGAACGCCATTACTTGCCATAGTATTGGTACCCGTGGATCACCGGGAAATATGAAGTGCTTATCGCGAACGCCATTACTCGCCATAGTATTTGCACCCGTTGGTCACTGGGAATATCAAATTAGCCACGCACATACCATTGTTTTCCACGGTAGTAATACCATCAGAATAACAATTGAAGGATCGGATCAAAGCAAATACTCACCACGATATTAATGTGTCTAAGTCAGATTGCGAGTTAACACGCCTCTTCCACGTACAATACCCTTACTCGTAAGGGTGTTAACAGTTTGTAGATCGCAAACGAGATATACACCGTTCCTGGTAAAAGAGAGCCGCGAGCAAGTGCATCGCAATATTGCACAGCAGTCGGTCTTAGTTGCGTGAAAGCAGTTGTAGCCCATTTTTGAGTACCGCGTCGTTAAGTTGAATTACCCCTTTAACCCCACGTCCCACCTACGCGCCCAGTGTAAGTCCCGAGCTATGAAGTGAAAGCTTAGGCTCGAATAGTTCATTGTACCGACGTAACAAAGAAATTTTGGAGGCTTTGGAGGGATATCACTGGTCTTGTAGTATTGCACGGTTATCGGATAGTACTTTCTTTTTTTGCGCTCATACTATTTTGTCTTTCTCTTTTTCTTATTCTCGGCAAGCAAACCGTATTCAGGCCACTCTGGCTAAATACGTGCGTCAGAGTGCTTCGCAGTGCCCCTGAAGCGCATTGTTTTGTTAGGAGCTGCCTGAGCAGGCTAATAACCGAGAATACACCCTTTTACCTTACTTGTTTTTTCTCCAGTGGCATGGCACCGAGCCGGAAAAGTGCAAAAGCGCCAAAAAGCAAGGGCTATTTGAATTAGGCTAAACCATCCAAGCACCCTCGAACGGCCCATCCAGGCAGTCCAACCCGCGAAAAGGCCAGCGGTAGTCACCAAAGAAACTTCGATTATAGACCTCACGGGCGATCCAGAGCCCCCCGTCATATTTATCCAAGACGAAGTGGTTATCCCCGTCAACAAACTCACTAGCTGCCAAAGAGCCTTGGTAGAACGGCTTAACTCAGCCTTCAGGGAACTCGTGGCCTCTATTCCGAGGAATTAAACAAAGTAGCCAACGATTTTACTCTCCTTTGTGCCAATTTCTAAAAGTAAAATCTTAAACCCCTGTCTTATTTGCCTCCAGTGGACTCCGGTTGTCCTGTGGCAGCAGAGCAAGCGGCTGCACCACCAGAGGCAGCAGCCCCACAGGAGTTTGGTATTCACATACAACTGTAGGCAAGCACGGCAGCCTCCGTTTAGCGAATTAGGGATTGAAGAGCGGAAATTCGCAATTGCCTCAAAACTTTGAGGAATGAAATAAAGGCACTGTTACAACGAGAACGGCAACTAGTAGACACCGTATGGGATTTCGGCGATCACGGCGACCCCTATAGGTCAAATTAGAGTGAACGATAGCTACAGTAATAATAAATAAATAAACCAGAACCTTATTTCAAATAATGAACTGTTTTATTCTTGACTGAAAATTGAAGAATAAAAATTTTTTTTTTTTTTACAACCCACGCCATGCCAAAAAGGGCCCCCCCAAAATTTAATGAATTTGAAAAAGCCGTGCTAAATTTACACTTCGCGTCTGCTGGTCGAATTTCAAGAGCATTAGAAATGCAAGGTTACAATACCAAGGTATTCTTCTGGCACAGGGAATCCAACAAGACAGTAAAATTTATTAATTATAAAGGCCAAGTGATACGATACTTCGAATTTGCTTGTGGTTGCATTACACCAGTAACCTTCGACGCCATTCCCAAAGTTTTTGGAAGAAAGTTGAGAGCAGCAGCATACAGTTTAGGGTTACACTAACTATTCCCCAGCCCACTCACGTTCGTAAAATTCCACGGGCATCATCTTAAGTTGGAAAAAATCGATCAAGATATACTCGACGTACCAGAAGTCATATTGTTTAAACCCTTTTCACAGTCTTGACAAGAATATAAGAAGCAATTAGATAAATACTATATTTTTGGTAATGAAGAACAGATTTTAACCCTCGTAGTCAGAGAACGTGTTGAAGCCCTGAAATTGCATTGGCAAAACAAGCAGTAAAGCGCCAAGTGTAACCATGCTTAAAGTGGATGACATCCACGAGGTAGAAATACACATAGAGCAAGTTGAAGCCAAAGCGCGGCATAATTTAGCTACCTTACGTCAACACACCGTAACGTTATCTAGAGTCAACGATAGACTTAACGCTTTTGAGCTTTATGACGAGGATCGTTGGGCTACAGTCACGTCACTGTGTGACCAAGTCCATAGCCTTCGATGCTACGTTGCTACATTACACACAGTCATCGAGCACCTCTGCAATAAGAATAGGATTAATATAGACGAATTAGAATCACAGTTTGCAACCCTGAGTGTACGCAATTAAGTAATAAGACGTATCCATCTCATGAGCAATAGGCGAATTACTCATCATCAGGCACAAGGTAACAGCGAGTTACGAGAAGAAGTCAAAGGGCACGCCACCTCGCAAGATAGGCCAATTAATCTACGAATGCTCAATGTTAAATTTAACGTTAGTGTTAGAAAAAAACAAAAAATACGTTGATGTAAAAGAAAATGATTCAAGATACATAGCGTTTTTTTTTCGGTTATTCAGTGGCTGAGTTAACCTAAAAAATTCGTGAAAGTTCGAAAATCACTTTTTTCGCGTTTGAAAAAAAAGTTGACCTACAATGCCGAAAAGTTAAGCGACAAAGTTGTAAATCTTAAAAAAACCTATCGATTGACGCGCATTGGATACAATTTGAATGCGTAGTTGCTGAGGAAAGTTGAAAAAACCATCGAAAATCCTCTATTTTTAATTTGTCACTTTTTTTTTCTGAGATTTTAAAGTTGGTATTCAGTCATGTTATAATTTTTTAGTTCACAAACCTTAATTTTTTTTTTCGCAAAAAATATTAAAAATTTTTTGAAATATCGCATTTTTTCGAAAAAAAAATCTTTCGTAAAAACTTCAATAGACGTCAGGAAATTATCCTGGAGCGACTTTTCAAGGCTTAATCTCTTTGTCTTGACTTATTTTATCATGCAATGTTTGTAGTAAGTAAAATTTTTTAATTTTTGATGCCGAAATCAGACTCCAAAAAAGTGCTTTTTTTTCTATCGGTTTTTTGCAATTTTTTTTTATGCAAAATGGGTATTTGTTAGTAAAGTGTGCAAATTTTGTAGTTAAGAAAAAATGTTTCGAGAAATTGAATGCAGCAACAGATAATGTAGTTGCTGTTCACGACATTAATGTTCGAAGATTTACTATAGAAGCAGCTTAAAAAACGACGATAACAGATTTTGAAGCATTGAAAAAGTAGCTACAATTTGCAGTAGCAGAAATTTAAGCATCGATTTACTGTAATGTTGCGGAAGGTTAAAAAAGTAAGAACAAAAAAGTACACAAAGTTTTTCAGATAAAACACAAGCATTTTGCATAGCTGTTAAAAATACCATGAAAAAATATAAATGGTTCAAAGCAATTATATAATACCAAAGTGGATTTAATTCTGAAATACATAGTGACCGTAGACTGAATGTTAAAGAATAAAAGCATGTAGAAGGAGCTGTTCAATCAGTCCATTTAACAATCCACTGCTACACAATTCAACCAGTCATATTGTATGAAGGAGAACTTGTGCCACCTATCATGTTAGTTTTGCAAAAAAATAAATAGGGAATTGGGACAGATCGTAAAACGTAATTTGCTTTAAGCTTATAATGTGTTCGTCATGGCTTCACAATCCAGCTAAATAACTAAGGAACATTTGAAAATTTGGGCTCGAGATGTATATTCTCAAAAAACGGCTGCAACAAGCATATTACTGTATGATTCATAGAGAGGTTACTGCCAAGATATAATATACGAAGTAAAACCAGTAACAAGTACCTTAATACTTTTACAAAATCCTGGCGTAATAAGGTAAAATTACTATTTTGACTCAAAAAATTCTGACTCACTCGAAAAAAGTAGGGTAATAGTTTTTATGTATTATAACAAATTAAAACAAAATTTAACACACAGAAATATCAGCAAAATCCCCAAAAAATGGTAAAAATGGGCAAAAATGTTTCAGTCACTAGTCAGATATGATAGTCCTTAACATACACACAAACTTTTAACTTAATCGGTTCTAAACTTCTTGCAAACCACAGCAAAAACCGAAAAATGATACTCTCGAAAAATGGCCATAAAAAGGTTGTTAGACAGCATAGGTACATTTTTCAAAAGTGTTGTGCTTTGTCTAAGTTTATTTCACAACTACCTAAAACACTATCCATTTTATGTAATGAAGAGTTTCTTAACAATCGATTACGAAAAACAGCTTTTTGCTCTTTGGTGAGTGGAATTGGTGGCTCGACGAGCCACCACTAGAGGCCTTGCCTACTTTCCGTATGCATGTTTTCCTTAAGCACGTTTAAAACGAAACGTGCTAGAAAGTAAAGAAATCGCAATCAATTTTTAAGATATTTTTAATGAGTAAAAATAAAAAGCGTTTTAAATAGTTGTATAGTAAATACAGACAAAGTAAAATACGTTTGAAAAATATACCTCTGTTGGCTAACATTTTTTTTATGGACATTTTTCGGAAATACCTTTTTTCGATTTTTTCTGCAGTTCATGAAAATCTTAAGAACCGATTAAGCTGAAATTATGTGTATATGTAAAGAACTATGATATATGACTGGTAAATAAATTTTAGCTCTAAATATTGTATAAAACAAGAATTATTAGGTTTTAGAAAATGGCTCAAAATGGCAGTTTTTTGCGATTTGCCAAAAAACGGTTCTAAACCGATCTGAACTCAACGCCGCTCATTTTGTTCATCTTAAAATTGCACATTTTTTTAGCCAACACTTTTGTATGTACGATCTTTCATTTTTCTTCTAGACGCGAAAAACATGTTTTGGCCATTTTTGCTATTTTTTAGGGATCTTGCTGACATTTCTACTTGTTCAATTCTGTTTCAATTTGTTATTAAACATTAAAACTACAATTTTCTTTTTTTTAACTAGTAAGGATTTTGGAAATATGCTTATGAATTTTATGGTCTTTTAATTCTACCATACTAGCGGTACAGAAGGTGAACTACAACTGCTTAATACGTATGGCTTCCAACATGTAGAAAAATTTGATACGTTCTTTTCAAGGTACTGTTACGTCGAAGACGGCGTAATAGTAAATTCTGTATTTAGGCCTAAGCTTTCGCTCAATAGCCTGGGGACACGACAGCAAGGGTTGAAGACGAGGCACTAGGGTAGGAACAGGGTAGATGATTAGAGAAGAGTTAGCTAGCTACTTGGCCATCAATATTTTTACCCACGGCACGTAACTTAGCGTTGCTTGATTTTTAATTGGAGACTAGTTGTTTGGCCATCGGCATTTGCACCAACCGGCACACAACTTAGCGTTGCTTGATTGATTTTTTTTTTTTAAATGGAGGCTAGTTGTTTGGCCATCGGCATTTGCACCAACCGGCACACAACTTAGCGTTGCTTGATTTTTAATTGGAGACTAGTTGTTTGGCCATCGGCATTTGCACCAACCGGCACACAACTTAGCGTTGCTTGATTTTTAATTGGAGGCTAGTTGTTTGGCCGTCGGCATTTGCACCAACCGGCACACAACTTAGCGTTGCTTGATTTTTAATTGGAGACTAGTTGTTTGGCCATCGGCATTTGCACCAACCGGCACACAACTTAGCGTTGCTTGATTTTTAATTGGAGACTAGTTGTTTGGCCATCGGCATTTGCACCAACTGGCACACAACTTAGCGTTGCTTGATTTTTAATTTGAGGCTAGTTGTTTGGCCATCGGCATTTGCACCAACCGGCACACAACTTAGCGTTGCTTGATTGATTTTTTTTAAAATGAAGGCTAGTTGTTTGGCCATCGGCATTTGCACCAACCGGCACACAACTTAGCGTTGCTTGATTTTTTAAATTAAAATTTTTTTGAATCAAAAATTTTTCCACCACCTGCTTGGCCATTAATATCCGGATTAAACGGCACGCAAGGTGGGTTTTACGAAGAGAAGAAGAAAAAACTATTAGGGGATATATGAGAATTAAGTTTAAAAAGTATTGTTACTTACTTTTATTAAAAAGAAGCAAAGGGGGAATATAAGTGGCTCTCGAGGCAAGATCCGGGTGGCCGGATATAATTTAAATTGAAATTGTGGACCGGATTCTCCAGGTCACGAATAGGCTTCGACCGGATTCTCCAGGTCGTGTATTCCTGTCTGGCTACTACTCTCGGTGGTTTACCAAGCTGGCCTGACCATTGAATGCATCGACCGGGTTCTCCAGGTCGTATGCCTTTAGTCTGGCTACTGCTCTAGGTATACACCCAGGCTGGCCTGACCATTGAACGAATTTTTTTGAGACTGAGCTGCTCGTGCAGGAGGCCATGGGCTTATATAGCCGAAGATCTTGCCTCCTTATCACTGCCACTACGGCCAGAGACGACGAGACGCACATAGGTTTTCAGAATTAGTCTGCATTATCTCATGGCAGGGAGAGGGAAAGATTTCCTATATGCTTTCCGTCTTCCTTTACATATGTTGTTTTGGTTTTGGGGTGACGCTTACTCGCTAAAGAATATAATATAGTAACGATACTGGTCCCAGTGCTTGCTTATCGGGATTAGGTCGTATTATAGTTCGCGTTATTTTTCGGCTTGGCGTCTCTGGATATGTGAGTGTTAGAGAAAGAAGGTGGTAGGAGTATAGCATGCTGTTGTCAAGTCGCGTTGCATGAACGCTGGCCGATGTGTAGATCAACATCCCGGCTCGCGCGTTGGGTTATTTACGAATGGTTAGGACACAGAAGAGGGAAAGGATAGAAAATTATTAAATTCCATCAGGCGATGTCAACGTATAAGGAGGGAGGGAGATGTAGACTAGTTCTTCTTTGTCTTGCTCGGTTTCTCCTTATTTGTGTGTCACGAAGCCTTAGTTTCGGTACTTGGTGTATGTGTGCGTGTATGTCATTTAGCTTGCTACGAAAACGCGGCTTTACGAGGAGGATAAGGAGAAGAGGAGGAGAAAAAAAAAAAAAGGTACGTCGAGCGCAGCCTCGATGTAACACCCCCCTCCTGAGACTGTTGCTAGGACTTCGGACGAAGAACTGGGAACAGTTCGCTGTGTGAAAATATATATTTATTAAATCTTATCGCACTCGGTCTTACTAACTATTACATAATGGTTTTTGCAAAAACTTATTACTACTTTTATACTGTAATGTTAGTTGTTTAATTCTAATGTTAATTTCATTGGTTATATGATTGTGATATTCTAATGGTAACTAGCAAGAACTTACACCTAAAAAAAAAAAATGGTATTTTTTTATAATTTTTAGTCGAATTCTCTCCTATCACCCCCCTCCTAAAACTGGTACTAGGGCTTCCAATGATGACCTGGGAACAGTCCGCTGAGTACATTGCCTTAGGAGAAGGACGGTACATAATGGTATATAATTCATAACGTAGTATTGGTAAAGATTATAATTTCCCTTACAACCTAAGTGTTAGTTAGATTATAGGTTTAAAATATATTTGTTAAAACATGTATAACCTATGGTATTGCGCAGACATGTGCTTATAATTTCGTAGGTACAATTTATCGTTTACTTAATCATTTATTAAATTTTAGAAGCTTCCTCGAACAAGAATAGTGACAAAAACTTTAAGGAGTAAAGTCTAACAGTGCACATGTAAATTGGTGAGGTATGTTAATTACTGAACAGCGAAGAATTGGTTTTCGTTTTGTTTGTTAATAATTGGAATGGCTTGGACGGCTGGGGCACTTGGAATTGTAGCTTGTGTAATGGTTGAAGAAGGTGGGGTATTTCCTTGGTTTGCTAACATGGGAGTGTATATAATTTGTGGGTAGTATGGAATCTTTTCTTGCATTGTTGACCTTTCTTGTTGAATTGATGTTGGATTCTGATGAGGAATTTGCAGAGATTGGGGTTCTACATCTTCTTGATGAAATTGAGTTTCATTTCTAGGCCTGTGATAATTATTATTATTTCTTTCGCCAAGAAAAAGTAGCAAATTTGCTAGACTGTTCCATAAAGCTCCGAGCATTCGTACAGACCATCCATAAGTTTGATGTAGTAGGTAACTGTTTATCATTGCTTCTGCTAGCGTTTTTATGAATTGAAATAGGATATATAATGCTATGAAACCGGCACTTGCAGTTCCGAAATTGGTTAGTCCGTCCCAGATTCTCTTCCACGTTGAGTTGGCTAGCTTTTTAAGAGATTCTTCGTTCAGTAGTTTAAATATAGAGTTTTTTTCGTGGCCGGATGATTGGCCATGCATATCACGGGCTAGATCGTTGAGGAGTGAATTTTGCTCAATCGGGAACATTATGCGATCTCTTAATTTTTCCAAGTCACTGGCTGTATAAATGCCGCTGGTTGCTAAATTAGATGGCTTGATATAGTGCCATGTGGCCTGTGTCATGGGTTTTAAGGTCTTGGGCGGTTTACCTTCTACTGGAGTACCTGATACTTGATACCATTTATCGTTTATCTTATATAGTTGTGGAAAAATATGGTCACAGGTAATTTTCGTACCATATCTTTTTAGTATGCGTGTTTTAGGTGTTAGGAACATTGTAGTTCCGTTGTTATTTACTGGAAGTTCGGCGTAGCATTCTTCGGTCCTTGTTAACGCTACTTCTATTGGAATACACTCGATTATACGTATGGCTTCGCCGGTAATTGTGGCCATATATCCGGGTCCCTTCATAACATTGTAAGCAAATTGATCTGGAGATTTATCAGCTATTGCCAAAGCGTTCTGCAGCGCAATGCGCTCTACTCTGCAACGCTGAGTCAAGATGTCCTTGTATAAAGATTTGACTTGTGATCGAAGGTGTTTTTCTACGTAGATAAACTTGGAGTTTATGTATGCGAATAAATCCATATTATCGGGGTTTTTTACATTATTGGTGGCAAAAGATTGACCTCTTTCTGTTTCGAAGATTAAAAGTTTAGGATGTTCTGTTCTGATTATGTTGTATCCGCAAATATTATCTCTTTCTTTTACTGTCAAAGCGAATGTTACGTCGTCCGACTTGAACGAATATATTATTTCCCCTGTAGATTTTTCTATGTCCACCAGTCGGTCAGCAATACCTTCCAATAAAACGTCATATAATTCGAAGTTGCAAGAAGATCTGGGTAGTACATCCCAATAGGTGTTGCTACTGTCTAGGTCTATACAGTGGCCAGCGTTAAAAGGGCACCTAACTCCAGAAGGTAGTATTATTTTATCTTCAAGCAAATTTATACGAGCGTAAAACTCTTGTAATTTTACTTGGAGGGTACCAACTACGGTGACGTCACTCCATGACCCATAGCGATCTGCGTAGTATGCCCCACTGCATTTTCCTTCAGAGTTTACCGAACCTGCGAAGGTCACAGCGGCACTAGTTGATCTGTTTACCGCAACACTATTTATGGTCAGTAGGTCACGCTGATACATGCCAGTATTGTATATTTTCATACATTCATCACGATTAATATTATCTATGAAATTGGCTACACCGTTATGCACTATAGAACTGTGTGAGTGCATGCCACAATAATTGATGGTTCTTTGGATCGTTATTTTGCATTGCACAACGTGTGTTATAGCGAAATTATTTAGTTGTAACAATTGTATGTAGCGTTTAGTTATATTAATGGTATCGAAAGGAATATCGCAAGGCTCGACTTCTAGTAGCTGTAGGGTTGTTACGTTCACGCTTTGAGCTCCACAATCGAATCCCACTATAGCGTAAGCTATATGGGCTGTTATCAGGAGTGATAAGCCAAGAATCATCATTTTGAAGGTCTCAAATCATACATATTGGATAAGTGAGAAATGAGAAGAAAGAAGGAAAGAGAAAAGAAAGGTATCGGTGGGAGGATGGGTAGTATTTGTATGTACAAAATTAGCCCTTACTCGGTGATTTATTCACTGCTTGACTCGCTAGAGTCCGTATTAATTTTCTTTCTGTTGGGAGGAAGCATCTTAGATACTCTTAACCTATTTGCATGAACTATTTTGTGTTCATTTCCTATCTGTATTTTAACATTATATTTATTTAACACTTCTAGAATTTTATGAGGCCCAGTGAAATAATCTCCGAATTTACCCTTTTTAACCCCTTTTAATAAGTAAACGTATTCGCCTACTCTGAAGAATTTCTCGTTTATATTTTTATCATAATATTCTTTAGACTTAATTTTTGTTTTAACTAAGTTATCATACGCTAATTTTTTAATATTGTTAAGCTTAGATACTAAATTAATAATATAATCTTGATACGTAGGCAGATGATCCTCGTTCGTTGGTGGTGCAGATGATGGTAACCTTGCAAGTTTTCCAAACACAACTTCGTAGGGCGTATGTTTGGTGCTTTCTTGTATGCAAGTATTATAGTTGAGGATAGCCAGCTCTACCCATTCGTCCCAGTCGTTTTCACTATCAGCGTATTGCTTGAGATATTCGCCCAATGCATGGTGCGATCTCTCTAGTGATCCGTTTGATTGCGGGTGGAAAGCTGTTGTTTTTACTTTCTTAATCTTGAAGCGTTTCGCAACATTTTTCATTAGGTTGCTTAGAAAATTTCTTCCTTGATCTGTCAAAATCACCCTAGGTGCTCCAAAAATGCAGATGAAACGTCGTATAAATGCGTCGGCTATCGTGGAAGATGTTGCATCCTTTAATGGTACTGCAATGCAAAATTTCGACAGCTGATCTTGCTTTGTTAAAATATACTCATTTCCTTCTCTAGTTTTAGGTAGGCGTCCGACAATATCTAGTGCAACCTTCTCAAATACGGTGCCAGGCGTGTCTGTTATTAGCATTGGCTGCTTAGTTTTTAATCTTACTAATTTTTTTAATTGACATTCTAGACATTGCTGAATGCGTCGTTGTATATCATCCTTTAGTCCTTCCCAGTAGTATTCTTGGCGTATGCGACCAAAAGTTTTGGAGACACCTCTGTGTCCTCCAACGGGTGATTTATGGAGTTCGTAAAAAATTTTATCTCTATCCTTATCTTCTACATATTTAAGGGAATTTTTACATATTATGACCTTGATATTACTGTCATTAAATGTACCTTTGAGCATACTATATATTTCTGCCCAATCTAAGTTACATATGGTTATATTTTTAGATATGCTTATGGTAGTTAAATTTTTATCTGTCAAAACAAGTCGCAATTTTTTGAAAGAATCTTGCATCTGGGTTTTTATTATAATTTGCGATACTTGCTCTTTATCAGTGATGCAAAGAGCTAATTGATATCTTTTATTCGTTAACTTCTTAATTTTAATGTTTCCTAATTCTAATTTTTGGTTAGCTGGTATTTTATTAGCCTTAAATAATCTACGCGCACCCTCGTCTAGCGGAGCGCCCGTCGTGTCGACAAAATATATTACGTTATCTAATCTATGCTCCAATAAGTCCTTTGTTTCGATGATATTGCTAACACCATGTTGAGTGTTGCTGATTTCATCACCAATGGTAATAGAGTCCTTCCTAGGTAGTGGTTCATCATTGTTAAGGTTAAGATCTTCAGCTTCGCTTTTTTGATCGATGTTATCGTCTGATGATTCCGGGTCTGTGGGATTGTTTAATTTTTTCTTGACCTTTCCTTGCTCTAAGCGTTGTTGATCAATGATTTCTTCCTTATTTTTATCACTGGTTTTCGTTTTTCTTGTTTGGTCTTGTTTTTTCCTTTTGATTCTTACTTGTGAAATTTTTTGTTTAGTATTATCTGGTAAATTTGGTGTGACACTCGTCAAGCCCTTTTTGAGGTGTTTTTGCTGCCTCATAGCGCGTGGTTTAGGTTCTAGCACGTCCTTAGTACCTTCGATTTCCTCTAAGGGTTTTTCTTCGAGATTTTGTAGAGCTTTTTGTCTTCTGGTTAACACATTTACCTGTTCTGTTACTATCGGATTACGGGATAGTGCATCTGCAGGCAAATTCAGTCTACCTGGGCGGTAGATTATTTCATAATCATATTCGGATAATTTGAATCGCCATTTCTGTATTCGTGTATTGAGGTCTGCAGTTTGAAACCATATAAGTGGTTGATGATCCGTGACTATGGTAAACCTTCGGCAGTATACGTAAGGGCGAAAAGTTTGCACAGAGTGTAAAATCGCAAGAGCTTCCTTCTCATATGTGTCATATCTCAGCTCGGGTCCTCTCAATACGCGAGAAGTATATGCGATGGGTAAATCATTTCCGATTTTTCCTTGTGACAGAATACCCCCTATAGCGTAGCCTGAGGCATCTGTTGTTATAATAAACGGCTGACTCATGTCGGGAAATTGTAAGAGCGGTGCCGTATACAATGCTTCCTTTAGCTCCTGAAAGGCCGTTTCTTGATCGTTTGTCCAATGAAAATTTTCATTGTTCTGGAGCAATTTACTTAAGGGCTTGGCCTTTTTAGCAAAGTCTTTAATGAAACGCCGGTAATATCCTGCGAATCCTAAAAATTGCCTAACATTTTTTATGTTTTTAGGACGAGGGTATAACTTTACTGCTTCAATTTTTTTAGGATCAGGATTTAACCCTTTTTCGGTTATTATATGCCCCAAGTAATTTACTTCTCGTTGCATTAGTTTGCATTTACTAGGCTCTAATTTCCAATTTGCCTTTTTCAATCTTTCCATTACAAGGTCGAAAAGTCGCTCGTGTTCGTCGAGTGTTTTTGCGTAAATGACAATGTCATCCATATACACAAAAGTTCCCTTGCCTATTAATCCGTCAAGAGTTCGTGACATAGCTGACTGATATTCGACAGCGGCATTCCTTAAGCCAAAAGGCATTCTGATGAATTCATAATGTCCGTTTGGGGTAGAAAACGCTGTTTTATGTACGTCATCGGGGTGTACTAAAATTTGATGGAATCCTGACTTGCAATCTATGACTGTGTAATATTTAGAGTTTCCTACTTGATCTAATATGTCAGTTATGTTGGGGAGAGGAAGACTCATTGGTATGGTTTTATTATTTAAGGGCCTGAAGTCGAGAACTACACGCCATTTAGGCTTCCCATCGGGACTTTTCTTTGGAACGATCCAAAGAGCTGTGTTATAGCCGGATCGCGACCGCCGTATAATACCGTTTTCAAGTAGTTCCTGTACTTGACGCTCAACTTCGTCCCTCAAGGCATGGGGAAGCCGGTATTGCTTAGTAGTTACAGGAAGGTCGTCTATTGTTGGTATGCGATGTGTGGCTATGTTAGTGGCCGTAAGCTTGTCTCCTTCTAAGTAAAATCTTTCGTCGTGTCGCTCAAGCAATTTATAAGCTTGTTCCCTTTCGAGTTTACTTAAGTTATTTAAATCCACTATTTTTTTTAGTTGAGCTGTTTTTGGCCCAGGGATGGTGTTTGCAGGTTTGCTGCTATCTTCTTGTATGAAATACACATCCACTGGTTTGATTGGTATATCGAGTTCATTAAAAGTTTCGTCTATTGAGTTTATGTACGTTTCCCTTTCACCAAGGCTATAAAATTCGTTGATTATAGCTCCGTTACTGAAAAGGTCTTCAATATCATCGTCTTCTAATTCTGAGAGCGATTCTGCTTGTGATTCGCACGCATCAATCTCATCACTCATTGACTCATTCGAATCGCTATATCTAAGTTCGGATTCTTTTTGGTTTTCTAATTCTACATGTGCGTCTCTTACTGAAAGGGGAATTTTTTCTTTATTTATTACCATGATTTTATTTGAAAAATTGAGTCTAGTCTTAAATTTAGTGAGGAAATCTGAGCCGAGAATCCCTTCAAATGGTAGGTTAGAGTCGTCATTGATTACTTGAAAGTCTACATTAATACCTCCTAGATTAATAGTAGTTAAACCGAGAGTTTCCTTTTGAATTTGCCCGATTCCCATTATAAGTCTAGTGTTACTTTTGTCTATTTTGCAATTTTTTGAAACTAGTTGTTTTTTTATTATGCTGATTTCCGATCTAGTGTCTACTAGTAGTTGTTTTTTCGGTCTATATATGTTAAAGTATAAAAATTCTCCACGAGTCTCATTAATGTTCAAGTGACATGTAGGTGTTATATTACACCCAAAAATTTGTTTAAACCCTATAACTCGTCCTGGGAGTTTTAAGAGCTTGTGCTCAAAATTCAGTTCACACTTAGTATCTTGTAGAAATTTTATCCCCAAAATTCCATCATGCGGTATGGCAAATGACTGTTCAACTACATAAAATGATACCTCCATCCCAAATAATTTCAAGATAATTTTTCCAATTAAAGGAATAGTTTCGTTTATTATTCCTTGAAATTCTACTGCGTCGTGATAGTTTATGTCAATCCCATTAGGATAACTTCCGACTTTGATTATATTTTCATGAGATCCAGAATCTATCATGAGGCTTATCGGATTTCCGCCTAAGTGAAAATTTACGTAAGGTATGCATTCGTTTTTATATATTATACCAAGGGTATTAACTCGTCGAGTAAGCGATTCAGATCTGCTAAGCGCGTCGGGTTGTTCGGCGTCCCTAAAGTTGCGCTCATAACCTGAGGGGCCGAATCGTTTCCCTGGTTTTCTTGTCTTTTATGCTCATTATATTGTTTTTTCCTACATTCTTGTATCGTGTGACCGGTGTTTTTGCAATACGCGCATACCTTACAGGTAGCGGCAGTATGACCATTTTTATTGCACAGTTGACAATGCAGCGAATTCTTGGCTTGCGTTTGAAGTTGTGTGCAATTTCTAGCAATGTGGCCTGACGTGTCACATATTTGACAAACCATTTTAGCAAGATAGCAGTTGTCTCTGTTATGCCCTTGTTTATTGCAAATATTGCAAAATAATGGCGTTCTAGCTACATTGGTGCAATTTGTGGCAGTATGATTTATGGCATTACATAATTGGCATACAATTTGAGTATTCTGATTGTTGGCTCTGAAACAATCTCTTGCCGTATGGCCTACCTTTCTGCATATTTGACAACTTAATTGTTTGAATCTACACTGTTCTTCAGTGTGATTATTTCGTCGACAAATTCTGCATTTTTCAGCGGTCTCTTGGTTTATCGATTTACATTTGTCTGCAGTATGGCCTCTCTTTTTACACAGTTGGCAAATTGTTTTTAGTACACAGTCATCTACGGTATGTTCGCTTGATTGACATAGGTTGCAATGGAGAGTATACCGTTTTTTTTCTATACGTTGCTCCTGTTTTACTCCTTGATTGCGTAAAGCTCGTTGTACTTTAAGTATTTTCTCAGCTCGGATGGCTCTTGTTAGTACGTCATTTATTTCCTCGTTGGCAATAGTGCTTAGCTTAGTTTCAATTTCGGGTTTAAGTCCATTTCTAAAGCACTCTACAGTACTTTGCTGAAGAGCTGCAGTAAATGCTGCAGGTGGGGCAGCTCCGTCCCTTAACCTTTTAGCCTCTAAAATTCGTTTTTGTATATCTCTGATTCTATTAGCGTAGGTTATCACAGACTCATCATCCTTTTGGAATTCATTGCCCATTTCTCCTTGTAATTGGTGTATGGTTTTTGCTGACGCATAAATAGTTTTTACGTGATTTTTGAGGGCGTCGATATTTTCAAAGACTACTCCATGTATAGCTGAACGTGCTTCTCCAACTAGCTTGCTTCTCAATAGCTTGGTCAAATTGGCTTCATCTGCGGCGCTTACTATCTCCTTTGCTTCGTCGCAGCCTTCGAGAAATACACTCAATGGTATATTTTCTCCGTCGAATTCGGGTACCACCTTTAAGGCGTCCTTCAATGTGACAGTTTGAGCTGCCATATTTTTTACTAATGGGTTTACAGGTCTAGGTACAGGGGGCTCGACCGGTGGGGGTGAGACACTTTCTTCCTTTACTTCGATAGCAGTATTATTGAAAGTGTCTTCACTGTCTTCTCTTGCGGTAGAGTAAAAAATATTCACTTCTCGTATTGTTTCGTCTAACTCACTGTTATCAATATCCAATGATTGGATGCTTGAACTTCGATCAAAGAGTAAGTTCGAATCATCTAACGATTCGCTTTCATTGTTATTTAAATTCGGGTAACGAGGCTAAAATTGTGCGAATTTATCGACTTCGCCTTGAAGTATTTTACTTTGCAAAGCTTGTTGCCGTGTAATGCGTTTACCGCTCATTACTATACATGATAGTAAGAGTGCGTTAAATGTGACGTATTTCTAGCCTTAATTTTTCTTCCCAAGATGTTATAAGTCTTTCCATACGAATGTCGACTTCCTTAAATGTAGGAGCTTCATCGATAGCGAACGTATGGCAATCCCAAAGTAGTCTGGCGTATTCTTGCAACGAATTGTTGTTCAAAAAGTAAAAGGGATTCCTATATAGCGTTTCCGGTCTACTTGCTACAAAATCTAAAATGACCCAAGTGGAAATGAAATAGCCAGAACATGCATCGAGCCAAAGATAATCATTATCGCATAATAGTGATGCAGCAGTTTTCAAGTTATATTCCATATTTATGGGCAAATCGCAGAAAGTGACTGGAATAATACCAGTCGCGTCAATTTCGTAATACTTTATAATGCGTCCCTTGTATGGAATGGTTTTCAAAATTCCTGATCTACATCCGTTCTTGTGATAAAAATATACTCTTACTTCGCGCCTTGAGATGTAGAACGCTTCCGTTAAATTGATAGCTGCTGAATAGTGCAAATTGAAAGCGGCCTTCTCAAATGCCGTAAGGCTCGTGTTTACACGTGACATAATCCAAACGCTGAGTGTTATTTACTCTATATGCATTTGTGCGAATAAATCACTCAGTTCGTCGAAATCCGTATCCCTTTTATCACTTAGATTTTTTTCCAAGACTCGGTGTAAGGTTTTGATGTACGTTTGCAGGGCTTTTACTTGATCGCACAGGGAGGCGACAGTAGCCCAGCGGTCTTTGTCAAAAGTGTCTAAAATATCTAATTTTTCCTCGAATTCGACAAGTTTGTCAGCGTGCATAAAAATTAACGATGAATTTTTGCGAGTTTTTCGCTCTACCCTTTCAATTTCGATCTCTAATTCGATGATATCGTCAATTTCGAGCATAACTATGTGAGAATTTTCCGCGGTCAACGTATTTGTACGTATAGAGGCCTATTGTCAAGACGAGAGCTCTCGTATGTTTCCTCGCTCTTATTTCCTTTAAAAGCCCTTGACTTCTTGTCTGGCCGTAACGGTCCCTGACCTTGAGATAATATTTTAGAATCTCTGTTCGGTCGTTGCTGACAGTTATTTCTTTTTTTCTTCTTTCTAGCTCTAATACAAGGCTTGCCTTTATCTCTTTACTACCTTAGTTATACAGGTGCGGGCTTAGTTGCCCTTTATCCTTACAAGAGTTAGTATGCTTAAAATACCGAATGTTTTATGCTTCTAATTTATTAGTAATATTTATACTATTTTAATAATTCCTAGTTGAAATCTTTTATTCGAGTTCGATAATACCTAGAACATGTATGGGCATGCGTTGTATCGCGCGTAATTGAGCAACTTGGTCGAGCGCTGGTAGATTCGGGTTAGGCAATGGTGCTACTACGGCTACGGGTATGGGCCCTTGGTGGCGAGGCTGCAATATTTTGTAGTCGCCTTTATTAATTGATATGTTTTTATCAGTTTGAGTTGAGGCGGTGCTCTGGACCGTCCTCTGATTTGAAACTGACCCGTTTATTAGCCGTGCCTTTTCTAAAAATCGCCTCCTGTGTTTTCCTGCCCTTCGACTCTTCGTTAAACAGAATTGGAAAAAAAAGAAGAAAAAGGAAAAGAAAAAAAAAAACAATAATTACTGATAAAAAAAAAAAAAAAAAAAAATATAGTATTCAGTGTATTATGGAGATGAGGTGTTATTTGGAGCGTACAAGCTTCCAATTTGAACTCCTAAGGGAGGCGTTGCGTAGAGACGGCCAGCCCGTGCAATTGAATGCACAGGGACTTAGCTTACTCGATACGCCTCTGCGCAAATGAATGCACTAGAGTCGCGTCACTTCAGAGTCAAATCTAGTAGCCCGCCTGCACCACAAATAAAAAGAACAACCAAAGCTGTATTTTTGTATTTTTGTAAAACTCGTTATTATTTAAAGCAAATTAATCTAGGGTTTTTTTTTTTTTTTTTTTTTAACACATGAAATGCGCTTATTTACTGTATTTATTTCTAAATGTTTTCCTTTTTTAAGGACATTTCACTTATTATTATTTTAAAACTACACTCAAATCACTTTAGTTTTTCTGTGTGTGTGTTCCCTTTTTTTTTTTTTTTTTTTTTTTTTATTGTTGCACACTCTCACTCGCACTCGCACCTGCACTTGTATTCCCGCTCACATACCATTTGCCCGGAGTCACTGGGCGTTCCGGTTGTTTACGAGCAGGTTCCGGATCGTATATTAGCTGCTGCAGACGGTCCCAAGTAATTTTCTGTTTCGTTTGTTCAGGGTCCACCTCTGTTGTTTCTTTGTATATCGTATAATTTTTCTCTTATCTGCTTCTGACGGCGCTTGTTCGATCCGTCTTTTAGCAGCTTCGGTGAGTTAAAGGCTCACTTAATTAAGAAAAGAAAGAAAAACTTGAATTCACACACATACAAATAAAAATAAAAGGGGGTCAACTAATTGATCTTCTTCGCCCTAATCCTTTTATAGATAAAAAAAAAATTCCTTTTGGAAATTTTAACTTCCTCTGTTGCACAAGTGCTCTACGTCGTCGCTACGGCGACCCTAACACTATCTATCCCTCCGGAGCCTCCAAAAATTATTCTCTGTTACGTCGAAGACGGCGTAATAGTAAATTCTGTATTTAGGCCTAAGCTTTCGCTCAATAGCCTGGGGACACGACAGCAAGGGTTGAAGACGAGGCACTAGGGTAGGAACAGGGTAGATGATTAGAGAAGGGTTAGCTAGCTACTTGGCCATCGGTATTTTTACCCACGGCACGTAACTTAGCGTTGCTTGATTTTTAATTGGAGACTAGTTGTTTGGCCATCGGCATTTGCACCAACCGGCACACAACTTAGCGTTGCTTAATTGATTTTTTTTTTTTAAATGGAGGCTAGTTGTTTGGCCATCGGCATTTGCACCAACCGGAACAACACTTAGCGTTGCTTGATTTTTAATTGGAGACTAGTTGTTTGGCCATCGGCATTTGCACCAACCGGCACACAACTTAGCGTTGCTTGATTTTTAATTGGAGGCTAGTTGTTTGGCCATCGGCATTTGCACCAACCGGCACACAACTTAGCGTTGCTTGATTGATTTTTTTTTAAATGAAGGCTAGTTGTTTGTCCATCGGCATTTGCACCAACCGGCACACAACTTAGCGTTGCTTGATTTTTTAAATTAAAATTTTTTTGAATTAAAAATTTTTCCACCACCTGCTTGGCCATTAATATCCGGATTGAACGGCACGCAAGGTGGGTTTTACGAAGAGAAGAAGAAAAAACTATTAGGGGATATATGAGAATTAAGTTTAAAAAGTATTGTTACTTACTTTTATTAAAAAGAAACAAAGGGGGAATATAAGTGGCTCTCGAGGCAAGATCCGGGTGGCCGGATATAATTAAAATTGAAATTGTGGACCGTATTCTCCAGGTCACGAATAGGCTTCGACCGGATTCTCCAGGTCGTGTATTCCTGTCTGGCTACTACTCTCGGTGGTTTACCAAGCTGGCCTGACCATTGAATGCATCGACCGGGTTCTCCAGGTCGTATGCCTTTAGTCTGGCTACTGCTCTAGGTATACACCCAGGCTGGCCTGACCATTGAACGAATTTTTTTGAGACTGAGCTGCTCGTGCAGGAGGCCATGGGCTTATATAGCCGAAGATCTTGCCTCCTTATCACTGCCACTACGGCCAGAGACGACGAGACGCACATAGGTTCTCAGAATTAGTCTGCATCATCTCATGGCAGGGAGAGGGAAAGATTTCCTATATGCTTTCCGTCTTCCTTTGCATATGTTGTTTTGGTTTTGGGGTGACGCTTACTCGCTAAAGAATATAATATAGTAACGATACTGGTCCCAGTGCTTGCTTATCGGGATTAGGTCATATTATAGTTCGCGTTATTTTTCGGCTTGGCGTCTCTGGATATGTAAGTGTTAGAGAAAGAAGGTGGTAGGAGTATAGCATGCTGTTGTCAAGTCGCGTTGCATGAACGCTGGCCGATGTGTAGATCAACATCCCGGCTCGCGCGTCGGGTTATTTACGAATGGTTAGGACACAGAAGAGGAAAAGGATAGAAAATTATTCAATTTCATCAGGCGATGTCAACGTATAAGGAGGGAGGGAGATGTAGACTAGTTCTTCTTTGTCTTGCTCGGTTTCTCCTTATTTGTGTGTCACGAAGCCTTAGTTTCGGTACTTGGTGTATGTGTGCGTGTATGTCATTTAGCTTGCTACGAAAACGCGGCTTTACGAGGAGGATAAGGAGAAGAGGAGGAAAAAAAAAAAAGAAAAGGTACGTCGAGCGCAGCCTCGATGTAACAGTACTATACTGCTCCTAAGCAAAGATGATGATTTACATGATAGGAACAATGCAATTAAAATGCATTTATTGATGTATAAGCAACTGTAAAGTCCTAGATTCAAAAACTAATTCTTGTATGCATGGTATGTAGCAGGTTACATTGGAGATCAGCGGGAGAAAGGACCAAACCCGAATAAATTTTGTTACAATTATCATGATGGAAAATGTGACATGTGTGGTAAAACGGCTCCTTTAACTTGCTTGTAATGCAAAGCAGGAATGTGTTTAACCAATTTCTTTAATAATTTTGATTATTTTTAATGATACAACAAGTAATTTTTTTATAATAAGCAACAATTCTTACATAACATAACATACAGTATAAATATATACATATGAATGAGATCAAATATGTATGAAGCAGGAAAAACAAATAATTCAGTTAGAATTGTTCTTTTTAAATATTTTTTTTTTCATTAGATTATCCCAGATTCATTACGTATAATAGAATCAAACATTCTGTCTGTTTTCGTCTTGCACTGATATAAGCTGTTTATTAAGTGTAAAAAGAAATAAGTATTTTGATTGACATATTTAGTGTAACTCTTCAAATTCATTCAGGTCTGTTCCATAGAAATATTAATAAAATTACTGATTTACGTGGCACTACTCACTAACTTCTTTCTGTTATTATTTACTTAAAAAATAAGTCATTTTTTTTAATAAGTAAACAGATCAGTCAATTACTTAATAGAAAAAGGAATACTATAAATATTTTAAAATAAAAGTGAATTATAAAATCTACTTTTCAGTATAGGGGAGACCAGGGAATGACAGACACCTTTTCTTCGACAGCTAATTGCAGCTTTCATTTTAAAGTAAGATTAACCGAAAAAATCGATTCTTAAAAAAAAAAGAATGTAGTTATCACAACTCAAGCAAATTTCATAATTTAATAATAAAACTTTTTGTTTAAGAACGGCACAAACCAAACCCTTGAAAACTGCTAGTAGAGCCCCATAGTAAGGTACTTCTAGCAGGGGTTGGGGTACCACTAGCCTGATCAATCACGATAATTTGTTAGAATAACTCGTAAAATAAATTAAAAAAGAGAAGTTTTTTTTTTATTGAGTACACTTAAAATTAAAATTAAAAAATGACGAGAGCATGTAAACATGTATA
Organism: Copidosoma floridanum; assembly: GCF_036245765.1. Classification (NCBI taxonomy): domain Eukaryota; kingdom Metazoa; phylum Arthropoda; class Insecta; order Hymenoptera; family Encyrtidae; genus Copidosoma; species Copidosoma floridanum. The sequence continues at coordinate 13,838,958 of NW_028321885.1, forward strand.
CATATTACAAATATTTTAAATCACATTGAAGTTCTAACTTTGGAATTATAGTTTTGATTTTTGATTAAAACTTGGTTCTTGTCCCACTTCCCTCGTTTACTTTTTTTTTATAGTGACGCATCATTTGTAAAATTTGCTTCAACAATAAGCATCTTAAAAACTAAATCACCTTGTGTATCACGGTATATCACTGTGTATCACAATGTTTACATGTCTGGATAAGGTTAGGAAATCTGTTTACGGTTGGAACTCACCGATAATGTAGGGAACTCCCATGCTAGTAGTGCCCTGCCCTAAGGTGCCAGTCATTCCCCATATAGAACACGTTATTATTTTTTAAATAACTTTTTTTCCATGCCTCCTAGAGCAAATTTAAGAAAAGCATGTTGAAACTCAAGGTTCAATCTACAAAATGGATGTCATAAGATAGTTTAAAACCAGTTCGTTTATATCGAGTGTGTGCGATTAAAAATGTGAGAGCAGGCTTTCTATTAGATAAAATTTTACATGTTTTTAATTAAACTTACGCTGCATTGTTTAGTGTTTTACTTGGAGAGGAAGAAAGTAATCACATTAGGAATTGCTCTGCGGTACTAGAGTTATTTAGTAAGCTTGTCATTCTCTAGTCTCTCCTACTACAAAAATATGCTTGTCCTTCGTTAGTAGTTTGGAAAATATGAGATTTTAAACACAGATAGTTTGCCTGTATAGAATGTAGGGCTCCCATGCTATATAGTTGTTAAACACATGCCACTGGCCTATCTTCAGCTTGAATTTTAAAGTTTTGTGGTTTAAGGTCAAAGTCCTTTAGCCTGTCTGCGACTAAAAGGCTTAGGGTTTTCATGCACAGTCCTACGGCCTACCTAAGAATCAGTTGTTTAGAATTTATCGATTAAAAAACGCAGGCCTTTGGCTTGTCTGGGTTTGAGGGGTTTGGGACTTTGTCATTTACGTGCACAAGCCTCCAGCCTCTCTTGGATTAAGAAGCTTAGGATTCCGCAACTGAAATACAGAGGCCTGCCTGGGTTGAGTAGTTTGAAATTTATTAATTAAGAATCACAGGCCTTTAGCTAAGAAGAATGGGATTTTGCTGCTTACATGCACAAGCCTCTAGCTTGTCTGGGGCTTTGGAGTATATTATTTTGCAGTTTTCATACATAGGCATACAGTTAAAGTGGCTAAAGAGCTTTGGATTTATTATTCAAGAAACACAGTCTTTTGGCCTGTCTGAGGTTTAAAGACTTGGGATTTTGGAGTTTACATGTACTCACCAACAGCCTGTTTAAGGTTAAGGAGTTTTAAGGTGAATCGTGTAAAGCATAAGATGTTTCAAATTTTTAAAAATTGATATAAGACTCATGATTAGCAGTTGAAACGACCTTTGTATACGATTCGTTAGTAAAATTGAAACTCGTCCAAATTTTTGTTTACCATATTAGGTCCACCATTTTGAATTTACATGATCTAATGATGGATTAAATATTAGTGGCCTTACAACTGTTTATACATAAATTTTAAACGAAATGGGATGACGTGAAGCATGTTTTTATTGATTTTTTCATAAGGGATTCTTAACCCTTGTTGAGGGTCAAATTGTTGAAAATGTAAATTCACGTTACCCTTATTTCTTAACTTTGCGGTTTTAAAAGTTTTTTTTTTTTTTAGTTTTCTCATGATTCTTTATTGAGTAACTTTCACTCAGAAATTAAGTTTCCACGCCCTCAAAAATAGAGGATGCAATACCTACTGTTTCCAATCATATAAATATCTTGTCCTTACATGAGAAATGATTTTTTTTTTTTTTTTCAAATTAAAGTACAGAGTTAAAGCCAACATGATTAGAAAAAAACGGTTTTTGGAGTTAATAGAAAGAGGTTGTTTTCACTATTCAGAACTGAGGATGGTCAGATGAAAAAAAACATACTGTTAATGTTGTTTCGTAATTTACTACATTTTAACGACCCATTAAAATCGACGTCTAAGCACTATTTATAAAAAAACTTAGTTAAAATCTCACTTTAATAATTAAGAAAAAAAGTGTGCCTCGTAAGAGCGAGTTGCGGGTAGCATAATCACTTTTTGTCCATCATTCTTGTTTTGACAGCCACGATTCTACACGAAGCGTTAGAGATTGTGCACAGATAACTTCTCTCTAGTATAATATGATCGTGTAAAATTAAGCAGTCGGCTAATGTATTTTAAAAAAAATTGTAGTGAGATTTAAATTTTAATCACACACTATACGAAAGCATTTTTTAATGACTCGTTTTGCTTAGAGCAGTTAAGAACAATCAAATGTACAGCATGTTAAAATTGATATTTGCCCAACAAAGGTGCATGATCTTTACCATAATATGAATTCTGAAACCTTGCATACATGTCATACGTATAACAATGAAAATGATTGTATGTGACATCGATATTAAGATCTCCAAAATAATAATATTGTAAATTTAAATACAGTTTTATATTTATTGTAATCAAATGATAAAACTGGCTAGCATTTATACCTCTCTGATTTTCACGATTCATCTGAGCAGCTAATATAAAATGGCGTGGCTTTTCCAACTGATTGGACGTCTTGACCATCAAAATATGATTCCATGTAGTTGATAAAAGTAAATATTCATAAAGTTCCTTAGTCAGGTAGCTCATAGATACAAATTTATTTTTCTGCAAATACTTAAGTAGACGAATTTTAGGCGCATCTGACATTACAACGTAGGGCGTGAGCCATTCTAGTTTTAATATAAACATCTTAAAGTCTAACCAAGTTGCCACTCTAGAGTTTTTTGGTCTGAAATTAATAGTATGATGACACCTAATAATCCTACAAAGCGTATTATTATTTGGCTTGATACTGATACTTATATCTTTTGGTTGTAACTCATCGACTAAAAATGATTAAATATCTAAAATTCCATAACTGCCAGTTAGAATAACTACCACTCGATCATTGACGTGAATTGTTTGCTATTTACGTCAAAACTAAAAATTGAATTGAACGTTAGAAGTTTTACTGAGCCAAGAACACAATTTTGTTTTGGTGACAATTCAATAGGTAGAAAATATTGCACCTCTAATAGAAGTACAAGACCAATTAAGTCTTAATACTTTTTCCATGATCATCAATGTAAAACTAAGCTTTTTTATTATTTAAAGGGCTTATTTATGTTTTGACAAAAACTTTAAGCATAAATGACCACAGGTGTAAGAGCTATTTTTAATATCGCTTGTGATTATACTGAACTGTATTAACACCCGAAAATAGCATTAAATTAATAGGTGGTTGCAAATCTCCCAAACTGTCATAATAAACAACATTCTGGCTATATTTTTGAAACATCACCCAATGAGTTTAAAATCTACTCTTATCGTGAAGATTTACTGTAGCAGTTTCACGATACCAAGGCACATCACTTAGTAAGTCATTTTGCACGAATACTTCAACAAAAAAAATTTTTAGAATCTTCGAAAATTTTATTAAATCTACATTTGGTAAAGCTTTTTAATAAAATCTTACTTTCTTATACATTTTTTTAGACCTTTACCAAATGATTTAAAACATACTCCCAATCCAGTCTCATAAAGCTCAAAAAGTCTTATAAAGTCTTACTAATTTGATCAGGAAGGGGTGAAAAACGAGAAATTTTAATATGCTCTTTTACCACCACACTTTTTAACTTCATTATGAGCACCTTTTAAGCACTACTGGTCACTTTACGAGCATTTTTACTCTGAGTACTTATTTCATACGAGGCAGCCTTAATAATGGCATTAATAGTAGTTTTGAGCTTCTTATTTACACGATTTTTCTATTTTTAACCTCTTTTCTTTTTCTGTTCCAAGCTCCTACCTTATTTACTTTTAAGCTTCATTGTACCTGTTACCAAAACAGTAGCTGCTTTTTTACTAATACTTTAATCGGAAGCCTTAACTATTTGCCATGCTATCTCAGCTAAAATTTGATCCCATTTGTGTATTGCTGCTATTCTAGTGTCACGATTGTATCAGTTTTTCGGATAAGCTATATCATGCTTTTGCACGTCACGTACAGAGGATTTACTCCAAGATCATCTCTAGTGAGGTATTTCGTAAGTTTAATACCCTGACCACAGTACTCACAACCTGGCAAGTGAATTTATACAGGTATAAAATTTATGATATTATTTACAAGACCATATTCTCAATTACAATGTATGATCGTTACTCTTTAAAGGTTTGACTATGACTAAGTATTAAAATAAAAATTTTTTACACTTATAGTCGTCAGATTACTTACAATGTAGCCATGGTATAACATAAAAACTCAAGAGCATGAGGTGCAATATCATTTGATCTTATAGTTTAGTTGTAACTATTACGTTATACAGTACAGATATGAAATTTAAAGAAGTCTGTAACATTCCAAGTTCTAAATTTTAATGCAGTTGTAAAACAACAAAACCTTGTAAATCGATTACTTTCTGGCACAAATATTTTGGTAGCAGAACGTGGTTTTGGGAACCACTTAACTGTTGGTATAGGATCAGGACTTGCAACGTGTGCAGAATCCAAGTTCGGCTGTGACCTATTTGGTGAGAATCCTGTGGAGATCGAGTTGCTGCTCGGAGCTAATGTACTTCCCTAAATGCTGCAAGAATGTTTATGCTGGACATTAATGCTGGGATGACAATTGTCGTGAGTAGGAATTGGGATCAGTGGATTACAAAATCACCACAATGCTTGAAAACTATTTACACGTTTATGCACAGTAAATCACTTATAAATGCTCACTGTGAGAGAAGCGTTTTCAACAGCAGCCATGAGACAACTCCAAGTTCGGCTGTAACCTGTTTGGTATTGGGCGTATTGTGTGTGTGCTCGTAAAAGACTTTACGAGTTCAAGTGCAGTGTTGGCGGCTTCCGTGTCTAAATCGTCAAGGTGGGAGGTCGTTAACTTCGAAGTACTTCGGCTTGTTTATCACGCGCACTTCGGCTTGTTTGTCAAGCATGTCATCGGACTTAAAACCACTTTTCAATAAACAAAGCAAGTTGTTCCAGCTGATCAACAATGCATACGTGAATCTGAAAAAACTAGGCCAAGGAAAATTTACACGTACTACAATTCATGGACGCTTGAAACAGTTAAGAGCCAATTGAAAGCCCTTTAAAATAAATCACGATTAAATTCTTGCACTTCAAGACAATGCTGAGGAAGCAAGCTATTTTATAGGTAATAACTATGGTGCTACAGAGAAGGCCTATCTCGACTCGGCTTTCTAAGGAGCTGCAGAAAGTTTCTGGGCCACCAGAAAGTGATAAAATTGTGCTTTTGGCTGTGCCAAGAAGTCTCCCATCAATAACTGTATCAACTTTTTCAGGCAAGTCTTCAGACTGTCTAGAATTCAAAGATCTATTTAAAGCTATCGTCGTGCATGATTCTCGGCTAGGCAACGTCGAGAAGTTGCAGCACCTGAAGACATATGTCCAGGGTGAAACAGCCAAAATTCTGCGTACGGTGCAAACGATCAATGCGAACTTTGAATCTGCATGGAAGATGCTTGATGACCATTACAAAGAAAAGCGGCACTTGATCTCAGCATTTATCAGGGATTTGCTTTCCATGCCAACTGCATCATATTCCGCAAAAGGGCTAAAGGAATTACTCAGTGGCACTGTAAATGCTTTAGCTGCATTAAAATAGCTAGACTGTTTTACTGCTTATTGAGACGACCTGGTGGTGGCACTCATCAGCCAGGAGTTTGACGCACAGGCTGTGTGAGAATGGGAGTACTCACAGAGCTCTACCACCGAACTTTCTACCTGTGCTGCGATGAAGCTCTTCATCAAGCAAAGATCTTCTACACTTTAGATTATCAGTGCCACTGTAAAGTTGTCGACTCGCAAGAAGGCCGAAAGCAGCTCTGCCTTCGCGCACAACAGTGTAAGTGAGAAAGTCACGTGTACAAAGGCGAGCATTTCACCATCTGCTGCGTTGACTTCTACGCCAACAGTCTACAAAACAGAAAGCAAATCGTTAAAACTAAAGTATATAAACTACTTGGGTATGCATAAGCTTTTAAGTTGCAAGTCAAGCAAGCGTTCTCAGACTTGCAACGGCGACCACCATTCCATGCTGCATGAGACTGCAACGTCTGTGCACTTTTTAGCATCTTTTTAGCTTGGCTGGTGGCGCTTGCCAAAGAATTTCACAACAATTGCAACTGGCTTGCTTTGGCAGGCAACCTTACGTTACGCTCTACTGTCTTAGTCAAGACGCAAGATCCTGACGGTCACGCACAAGTTATCATAGATACAAATCGAAAATATGACCAGCAAAAAACGAAAGTGATGTAGTCTGCATGGCAACGGTGTCTAGTGTTGATCTTTCTCAGTTTGGTCACCACATTTTTTTATGTGTAATCATCTCAGAAATTACTTTCATTGGTAGAGAAACTTTGTGAGCAATTTTATTGAGTTCCGCAAGATCCATTTATAAAACTTTTCATGAATATTTAATCTTTTAGCTTCTCAATTTTTTTCTTGAAAACCTTGGGAAAAAAAATCTCTCTAACCTGTGAAAACTCAAGGCCTTTTAGTTGATGTAATGTTGAGAGAAACGGTTACTGCCTTGTGGAGGCTTTAAATAGATTTAAAATATTGATCCACTTGGTATTTTGAACGTAGCAGATGATGCAGAAATAGGTTACATACTTTTAGTAGATCTTGACTATCCTAAGACTCTTCAGGACGCCCGTAAGGATTAACCTTTTATACTAAGAACATTGCACCTCCAGCGTCTGAGCAAAAAAAATTAATAATTACTCTATACAATAAACAACGATATGATTTACTATCCTACATTTAAGCGAGCTGTTAGCCATGGTCTCTAAAGAAAAGAAAAGTCTTAGAGCTTTACAGTTCAATTAAAGTCCATAGTTATAATAATATATAGACTTCAATAGCAAAAAGCGATAAAATGCAGAAAATGACTTTGAGAATATATTTTATAAGTTACTTAATAATTCTGTGGATGAAATAATGGTGGAGAATGAGCGTACACGTATTAATGTCAAACTTATTAATAAATGGGAAGGGCTTTACGATTCTAAAAGTTACATCGCCTTTCCACAGGTATATAATGATAATGGGTTTAGTATAATAAGTGATAATGTTGATTAATAAAATGAAGTAATTTTATCCTAAGAATGTAGTGATTTATGTCGTTTCATTACAAACAAGTTATAATGCAGGTTAATATGCAGGTGCCTCGATTAATTGATAATTTATAGCTCAAGATAATTCTTTTAATCACCCTTAAAAAATCATAGAATGATGCTGTGCATTCAATTTCTTATTTGTTATTAACTTTTATGTTAATTACTATTTATAACTTTGATACTAAACAAGTGTTTAAAACTCTGCACCTTTAGTTTTTGCTATGGGATGATTTACAATCTTATTTATTGTAAAAAAAGCGTCCTGAACTACGTAACGCAGTGTAAGATCCTTCGATAATATCAATTTTTTTATTATTTAAATAGTGTATTAATTGTCAATCAAAATGATTAAATGTGCAGCGTGATTTTGAAATTATACTACAATATTCATGTAAAGATATATATGTGCAAATTAAAGTATTTTAGTGCACTGCGTTATCTAGTTGAGGGTGATTTTTTAATTATGAACAAAACTTTAAACTATCAAATAGCAAAAGTGAAAGTTAAGAGTGATATGGATTTTTTTTTAAATGTTTGATATCAAAGCTATAAATATAGATAATGTTTTTATCCTTGGGATTCAGGATATAACAAAGTAAGTGAATAAGTAACCTATATGAAGAATGGCTTTATTACAAACAGCAGTATTATTTACAATACAAGGACTGCCCACATCGACAGTCCAGCACGCTCTGCCCTATCGAGCATGCATCCTACTTGCTCCACTCAAAAGCCTCTCTATACTAGACTCGCAATGCCATCAATCACATTCATTATAATCCTCCTTCCTTAAAGAACGCTTACATGTCGGATGGTGTTACAAGTTCAGTTTTTTAGGCACATTACGTATACGCGTTAAAAGACGCAAAAGAGGCTGAGTGTCCATTGATTCGGCATTCATAATACCTTGTTAAATATCAACTGGCTCAGATCTTAACGAGAGAGACCTAGGAATCTCGGAGCGAGCGCGTTCGTCTACAACAGATGGCTAAGTATGATATTTTGGTAGTTCGCTTACAACAGACTGCTGAGTGGGAGTCTGTATATTTTCAAGACCACTGCTTGCAATCCTATAATGCAATTAATCCAAGTGTCACTTAGACTCTTTATTATTTTCATGAATGACAGAGTATGCAACAGGGCCAAATTTTTCTGATATTACGGCTTTATCCCATGTATTTGCACCAAAGCGCTTGGTGGGAATATTGTCATCTTTATTGAAACTTTCTCTTTTCGACTGTCTTTAAAAAATTTCTTTTGATTTTCTTTGCTCTGTCGTACTCGTTCACACTTGGATGGTTTCATTGTATCGAGTATTGATCTCACTCTCCTTTCTAATTGTAATTCAGCTGGTATCACCCCCTAGTATAGTGAGGCATTGATTAATATGACAGTAAATACCTTGCCAACACTTCCTGACGCGGAATCTTACTTTGAATCATGAATTAAACTTTACTTTTTAAGATTTTTGCGACATTTTTCGCTGCGCCGTTCAATGCCAGATGGTATGCTGGAGTGAGCAGCTGTTTGACACTATTTTTGTGCAAGAAAGATTTGAACTCTTCTGATGTCAATGTAGGGCCATTGCCAGATACAACACAAACTGGAATCCCATAGGTTAAAAAATATGTTGTTAAGATATTAATAGTGCTTATCACCATAATCATCGACATCTCATTAACATCAATCTACTTGGAATAAGCATCTGTTATGATCCAATACATGTGAGCTTCAATGAGTCCACAAAAATCAAGATGTATGCGCTCGATTAAACCCGACGGCCACTCATATTCATGTAATTTCATACATTAACATGTAATTCTGCACGTCTGGGATTATTAGCAAACGACAGTATTATTTACTATACGAGGACTGCCATTACTGACAGTCTAGCACGCTCTGCCCTGTCGAGCACTTGTCCTACTCGCTCGACTCGAGAGCCTCTCTAGATGTTATGAGTAGAGGAAATACCATAGTGAATATATATGTATACAGTATCTTACCATAGCAAACGAATATACCTACGAGAACACTGTAGAGTCAGTCTGCGCATACCTGCTTGACAAGGTACTTGTCTTTTTTTCCACGATAACGCTTACTAGTAACTAAAGTTACTCTCGAACCAGAGTTATTCTCCTGCCTTTTTCTTATCCCGGATCGTCCTGACAGAGTAGAGCTGCCCGGGAATACCTAGCTCACCAGGCTACGTATCTCCACATTGGTGACCCCAACGTAATCTGGAGCATGGCAACCATCATTTTAGTCGCAAGAGATCGAAGACGAGAGTTTCACCTGGAAGTGTGAGAGAGACGGCGCATATTTACCAAGGCTCGCGCTGGTCATCATTAGCGTAGGCCTTTCTCGTATCTAACTTCATGGTCATCATCAAGGTTTCCTTTAATATTTAGCTCCAGGTTGGGCCGCGCCAGACGACATTGGCTGTGCACGTGTTGAAGCGAGCTTCTGCCTGTAGTGAGCAGCCATGCTGCGCTGCCATAGAAACATCACTCCGTGTGACCGTTGGCATCGCCAGATTCTCAGAAGCGGGAAAACGACGTTTCATTCGACAAGGGCGTTTTGTTCAATCTCGTGGGTGGTTTCTGCTCTTCCGCCTCAGTACTATTAACGTCGTCACCAAGTTAAGTGAATACAGTGATCGTGCGTTATTAAGAAAGAAAACGTCAATACCACGTAAAAACGGTTTCTCCACAGCATCGCAGTGCGATTTGAGTGCTTATACATACCTTAAATTCTTGCCTTACATATGCATGTTAAATAGTTTTAATAGATATAAGGCATGACAAAGTTTTAAGGGGAGAAACATAGGTATTTAATTTTTTCTTGCATAAATTTTTTTATGTTTACTAAGAGGTAAAACCGTTGTTACCATGAGGCAAGTAACCGTTGCTGCGTTTTTATTTTCACCGAACGCACTTGAGAAAATTTTGCTTGTTTTGAGTAGCGATGTAAGATTTATTTTCATTTATAAGTTCATTAGTGTTTTTAGTGTTTCCTTCTTACTCGTGCACACTCGGCCTTAGAGACAGGATGATTGTTTTTGCAAAATCTAGAGCGTTGTTTGCCTTTCCACAAGTGCGAGCAAGCAGCGTTTTATTCTACGTAAACTTCGTGGTAAAAATGAGTGATGCACAGCGTATAGCGGATCTCGAAGCTCAGCTCGTGACCTCGCAGCAACGCGTGCAGCAGCTGCAGAACACGCGAAACGATCACAATGACAATTCAAACATCGGGGCTCAACCTGTTAATGCTTTTCACCGCCAACCGAAAATCGAAAATTTTTGTACTGTTTCCGTGGATCAGCTTCCCCCCCACTTATCATGCAACTTTGAGCGTGTCCCGGGCCTGAATAAACTTGCCACAATGTTAGACGCTTACGTTGAATCAATGGTTTTGAGCTTTATCTCTATCACCACGATCTCTTCTTAACAAATTTCACTTTAAAGTTTATAGAACGATATCGCTCACCTGACAGTTGAAATTTGTAAGATCAGTGTTGCAAATCCTCGCACAAGTTGCAATCATTCCAGAGATTGTGGTTAATCTCCAGGAAAGCCCACGGAGGAAGGCGATGGTCTTTGCCGCATTCATCGTCAATTTGGCATTTAAGCTAAGTGTTGCTACAAGCCATGCTCTTTGGAAAGACCCGAAAGACTGAATTAACCTTGCTATGTTAAGGCAATTGGCGAGGAGCATGAATCACAACGCCTCCATGGATATGATCACTCGTCAGGCCATGTTTTTCTCATAGATTCGGGATTCAAGGTTTTGCTCTTTCCAAAAAATTCCAATTTCGTTTATGCCTTTACGCACCTTCAGCTTGTCTTAGCAAACGGTTCGTTGATTGAGACTTTTAGTCAACTTGAATTAAGTCCTGATCTGCATCTTAGAAATCCAATTGAATGGAGTTTATGTGCTGCAGAGGTACCTTATCCTATAACAGGAGCCAATATACTGGATAGGTTCAGCCTCTCGTTGGAATTTAGAAGTCATGGACTTTCTGACCCAGTGACTGGCACGTATGTCCAAGGTTTTGTGAAGAACGCAGTGTTTTCTTCGTTCATGTTGTTAGGTCTTCTGAAATCAGCCGTATCCTTGTTGAGTTTCCAGAGGTTATAGACGAGAAACCTGCAATAACCTATTGGTGCTCGTGATGTGTTCCACCACATCCTCACCTCCTCGTGCAGAGCGCCTTCGTTGACTGAACCCCGAGAAATATAAAGCAGTCAAAGAGAAGTTCAAGAAACTAGTTTTGGAAGGCTACTACCGTCACTCTAGCAGCCCCTTGGCTAGGTCTCTTCATCTAACAAAAAAAAAGATGGTTTGCGGCTCATCTGCGGGGATTATCGTTTGCTCAACAGTGTCACAATCCCTGATAAATACCCACTATCGCACCTTCACGATTTTGACATTGCGCCTTATGGGTAAACCATTTTTTAAAACTTGATCTATATAAGGCTTACCGCACTGAAAAAAAACGGCCAGTATAGCTTGGCTGCACAGTTTTTGTAGCCTGTCGGTCGAAGCAGCTACTTTCAGGCTAGGTTAGCCTGGGAGCCAAGCAGAATCTGCTTGGCAGCCAAGGCCAACGTACCGAAGTACACAGTGCTAAGTTAGTGATCGGTCACATTTGCCGAAGTACACAGTGCTAAGTTAGTGATCGGTCACATTTACCTTGGCTGCCAAGCAGATTCGCTTGGCTCCCAGGTAAACCTAGCCTAAATGTAGCTGCTTGGATCAACAGGCTACAGTAGTCGTGCAGCCAAGCTATACTGGCCATTTTTTTTTCAGTACCCCAGATTCCAGTGAAGCCTGCAGACGTCCCCAAGACTGCTGTGGTTACCCCTTTCAGACTGTTCGATTATTAAGTTATGCTATTTGGTTTAAAAAGCGCATGTCAGACATTTTAAAGGTACGTTAATCGCACACTGATGGGATTTGATTTTGTTTCTGTGTATGTTGAGGACATTCTGATCTTCTTTTCTAGTCCAGGGAAACATCTTTACCATCTGCGTGCGGTTGTCGACCGGTTGCATTGACGTAAATGCCAACTCTTGAAAACAGAGCTCAATTTTTTTGGTTATTCTATCAGCAAAGCAGGCTCTCGTGCCACACAATAGACAGTCCAGGCTCTATAGCAAGCTTTCCCAAGCCCAAGACTGTAGCAGATTTTTGTCGTTTTTTAGGGCTTGTGAATACTTACCGTCAAAGCGTACCTCACGCAGCTATTACACAAGCTCCATTAAGTGTTTTCTCTCGTGCAGCTCCCGTAAGAATGATAAGCGTGAGATCGCCTGGACATTGGAGTCAGAGGTGGCTTTAAAAAGACAAAAGCTTATTTGGCTTAAGCCACTCTCCTTTCTCACCCTTCTTCAGAGGATGTGATTCGATTGGTTGCTGACGCATTAGACTCTGGGATGAGCGTATAATCACGAACTTACCACTATCTTCGAGGCCGATCACAAACCTTTAATTTCCACTTGCTATCAAAAGGCCGAAAAAGCGTTACCTCGTCAGTGTCGCTAACTCTCCTTCATATCGCAATTTTTCACTCGTATCGAAAATGTAGCTGGTATTTCTAGTTAAGTCACTGACGCTTTATCGCGAGTTGATCTTATTTGCCTTCCCGAACATTTTAATATCTTGGAGCTGGCCAATGTGCAAAAAGCGAATGCCCAGCTCCAAGAGCTTCTATAGGAACCAGAAAAGCATTTTTTTGATTTTTGAAGCATCAAATGGGCCCAAAAACACTACCACGTGTTCTGAGATGTCACTGGCAACGTTTTTCGTCCACATATTCCTGTTCCTGTCCGTAGAGCTGTGTTCGATCTCTTTTACAACCCATCTCACCCAAGCGCCAAAGTTATCGATGCCACCATGAAGCAGGGGTATGTTTGGCCTCGAATGCACAATGACATCAGCACCTGGTGCAAAAATTGCTTGGACTGCCAAGCGTCCGAGGTCACTCGTCAGGTTAAGAACAATCCCAGCCATTTCGTTACACCAGATGATCGGTGTAAACATGTCTACATAGACATTGTTGGCTTACTGCCCAATAGTGAGGGCCATGACTATGTGCTGACCATTATCGATAGGTTTTCGCGTTCACCTGAAGCTATTCCACTAAAGGATATAATGGTCACAACAGTTTTTCAAGCATTCTTTGATCACTGGATCTCCAGATATAATGTTCCCGAGTATCTGACAACTGATCAGGGATTGCATTTTGAGTCACAAGTCTTTTAAGCTCAGGTCAGGTCAGGTCAAGTTTCAGGCTCTTTTGAAACTCTTGGGGTCAGCTTACTATTTAGCCACCAACAGTTTTGTCAAGCGTTGGCATACGGTATTTAAGGCAATGATCACGTGTCATTGCAACAGCCTGAATTAGTCTCACAAGTTATCAACTGTTCTTCCGAATTTGAGAACCCATGTTCGTTTATATACAGGGGCCTCTGCAGACAAATTTTTTTATGGCTTGGTCCTACACATTCCAGGTAAATTTTGTCTTGAGAATAAGTTCATACCAGATCCCAATTTTTTCTTAGAAGAGTACCGTGAGCACATGCTGAACGTCAAACCCGTCCCTGTGATCCATCGCCATAAGCCACGTGCTTTCTTTTTCAAAGATATAAGAACGTGCTTGCACGCATTCTTAAAGACACCACCTCCAATCAAAAAATCGTTAGAAAAACCATTTTCCGGGCCCTATAGAATTCTTGAGTACGTTTTAAACTTTGATTATAATATTGAAGTCAACGGCTTGCCTCGCATCGTGTCGACAGAATTACTTAAACCCACACATTTACTACCTGAAGATTTGGAGCCTCCTTGTCTACCCGGAACAGTGCTATTTTCTAGCACGGTCTCATGACCTATTTCAATCCAAAAGATATATCCTGGTCCAAGGTAGATACAACGAATTAATGAAAGTGCAAACCAAAATATAATTGTTCCATAAGTAAAAGTATTTTTCCTTCTTTTGCCTTCTCTTTTCTCCCCTTAATATCAAGAAACTTTTGTTGTAATGTAATATTTATAGATAACCTCTTTTGCACATGCTAAAATTATTAAAGAAACGATAATTTTCTAACTTGAAAATTATTTAATGAAAACACAATATACATTTAAGTACAAAGAGTTAAGGTAGGGTTAAAACTCACAATCAAAAGACTGACGTAGGTGCTGTTGTGGCACAGCAGTTCTGATGCTGCTCTCAGGTGTTCGACTATTCGCTCTTGCCCGCTGTCTTTGCATTGTCATTAAGTGTGTGCATTGTTATTCTGCTGCTAGTGCCCTCAATGCTGCTCTTGGGTATCATCGACGTTGCTCTTACATATAGATCTTGTGCTGCCATTAAGTATGTGCATGGTGATTGTACACAGCAGCTGGTACTTTCAACGTTGCTCTTGCGTATAACCTTCTACTGCCATTAAGTATGTGCATGGTGGTTGTACACAGCAGCTGGTACTTTCAACGTTGCTCTTACGTATAACCTTCTACTGCCATTAAGTATGTGCGTGGTATTTGTACTACAGCTGGTGCCGTCGATGCCACTCACAGGTATCGTCGACGTCGGTCTTGCGTGTTGACCTCGTGCTACTATTAAGGAGGTTCGCCAGTGGATTTTTTTACAATAGTAGCAACTCGATACATGTACATACAATACATACATTGAGGTCTTGCGCTCTTGTTGTGCTCATGCGCAAGAAACGTAATGTATAAAGTGATAAATAACTCTATACAGTTAAAAAGACGGCAAAATCAGCAAATATAATATTTTTTTATTAAATATCTCATGAAAATCCATGCTAAGACCCGATTTTTTTAGTGCGAGGAGGTAGCTTGTGATCTTAGCTATAAATCAGTCATTTTTATGTTACTATCATGAGCATTTTTGTGGTTATATTTATCTAGTTTGGTAAAAATCCATTACCATTCGTATGTCAACTGGCTTGTAAGTACAATTTTCATAGAGCTTTTACACTAAATTTTCCAAGCTAAGCGGGTCTCAAATTGTTAGTGTAGGGACATTGAGACTTTTATAACATTCTCTCAAAATTTTATCGATTTCGTAAGACATTCTGATTTACTGACAAACCACATTAATTGTGTGCATTGTTTTACTGCTGCTAGTATCGTAGATGCTTCTCTCGATTACATCGACGTCACTCTAACGTATTGACTTCGTGCTACCGTTAAGTGTGTGCATTGTTGTACTCCTGCTAGTGCCATTGATACCGCTCTTGAGTGTTATCGACGTCACTCTAACGTATAAATTTCGTGCTACCATTAAGTGTGTGCATAGTTGCTGTACTACTACTGGTATCTTCGGTGCGACTCTCGGATGTTCTTCGTGCTGCTCTTTATTGCTGTTCTACTTGAACACGTCATCAGCCTGTTACATTAAGAACGGGCACTATCCGCTGGTACGCATGCTTGTATTTATTTTTTTAGTTATAAATTTAAAAACGTGAGGCATACGTTTATTTTTCTCTTTCTCTCTCTATCTGCTCATCATGAGCATCATGATTCATCATGACTTAGTAACGAAGTGGTGCTTTCTCTGCTGCAACCAATGATGCTGCTCTCTGCTCTCGTAGATGACATGGTTCTATCTCCGAGATCGTTGATGATGATGTGGCACTATCTGCTCTCGATGACGACGTGGTTCTCTCTCTATTGACCATGATAGTGACGTAGTGCTCTCAATGACAATGCTGCTCTTTGCTTTTGATGATGATGCTGCTATCTGCTCTCAATTATAGCTTGGTGCTGTCTTTGTTGTCTGCAATCATGACATAGTGCTCTTTCTGCTCTCAATGATAACTTGGCACTCTCCATGTTGCTAACGATAATGAAATATTTTACACCACCAGGTCTCGTCAGTTAGCGTCTTATACTTTTACCATTTTGCTGCATATATTTCAAAAAATATTAGTTAGGAATTATTTATTATTAGCTTATAACATTACTTTTTTTGCTGCTTATATAATCAACAGTACCAGAATGTCCACCATCCAAAAATTTTTGGATACAAGATGAAGAACAAGTAATCCAGATGTAATGAAATATAATGATACAGCCATGACGCCATTTAAGGATTATGAGAAATTTTCAGATAAAATGGATAATCTTGGATAAGTGGTGTGTATCAGATCAAGCAGGTACGGTAAAAAATTTTTTGTTATTCAAAATTTTTTTATAATTTGTTTTGTTGTATTATTCTAAATATTCACCTTCAAGTTCTTCAAGTTCTTCTTTATGTTCCAGATCTTTAAATTCTTCTCCATCACATGTCTTTTCTATTTCATCATTAGAAAAGAATACAAGAGGTTGGTATTGTATACATTTTTGTTAATTATAAACTGATGAACATCGAGGTTTTTATACTAAACTTTATATCAAATATGGGACGTTCTTTGACAAACCAAACAGATTGGGACAAAAATTGACAGACACGTTTTTGATTTAACTGAAACTTTTCTTACGGGTTCTAGATCAAAAAAAAAAAAAAAAAAAAAAACGTGTGAGAGGATTTTTTTTTATTTTCGATATTTTTAAGAATAAACAAGATTGAAAATTGGTGAATTTAATGATTTATTAATAATAGCCTATTTTTCGAAAATTCATAACTCCGGTTCTATTTAAGCTAGAAAATTTGTTTTTTTTATTTTGAAGATAAAAAGACATGCCTTAAGAAAAAAGTAATTACAAAACAAATTGTGAAAAAATTGAAATTGTTACTAACAATTTAAATGTTTAAATCAGTTTTTAACGGTGGCGCCACCCATGAATCAACTTTTTACTATTCTTATCGTTTTCTGCAATAAATTTTCTATCGAAAATGCTTTTAAAAACGATAAAGAAGTTATTTTTACTGTTAAAAAAAAATTAATATATTTAGCGTGGTACATCCCATCGACACGTGGGTTACATTTTACGGCTTACATTCTTGTTTTACACTGTTTATCTCCTAAATACAAGTAATTGTCAAGTTTTTTGAATTAAAAAACATCTTATTAGCCAAGAAGATGGAAAAAAATGAAAAAAATACATAAATAAAAAAAAAATAATAAATAACGACAAGATATTTTGAATCAAATCGTATAAAGTTTTAATGTAAAATATTAAGTTGAGCAATGAAAATATTATCTTATATTTCTTAAAGATTTTGAATTTCCCACGCGTTTGGTAAGTACTGCTGGTAGCTTTGGCAGCACTGACAGAGACTCAATTTTAAGGAGTAGGGACAGTAGAAGGGAGAAGTAGTAGACTATTATTATGTGCATCAGCTATGCAGTGACCGTTTGTCGCTTACGCATTGAGTGCTCCACGTGCTTCTTAATAGCTTCTTATCTTACTTAATTGTTTGTATTTAAGAGACAAACGGTGTAAAACAAGAATGTAAGCCGTAAAATGTAACCCATGTGTCGATGTGACGTACTGCGCTACATTAATTCATTTTTTTCTCACAGTAATAGTAATTTCTTTATCGTTTTTAAAAGCGTTTTCGTTAGAAAATTTGACGCAGAATACGATAAAAATAGCAAAAATTTGATTCATGGGTGGCACCACTGTTAAAAACTGATTTAAACATTTAAATTGTTAGTAACAACTTGAATTTTTTGACAATTTGTTTTGTAAGTACTTTTTTCTTAAAGCATGTCTTTTTATCTTTAAAATAAAAAAAATAAATTTTTTAGCTTAAATAGAACCAAAGTTATGAATTTTCGAAAAATAGGCTGTTATCAATAGATCATTTAATTTATGAATTTTCAATCTTGTTTATTTTTAAAAATATAAAAAATAAAGAAAAATCCTCTGAATTGTTTTTTTTTTCTTTTTTTTTTTTTTTTTAAATAGAACCCGTAAAAATATAAAAATAGATTCAGTTGAATCTAAAATGTGTCAGTCAGTTTTTGTCCAAATCTGTTGGGCATGTAAAAGAACGTCCCATAATACCTCTATTGCAGCTCATCATTTATCACTATCAACATCTTTTCACAGCAATTACACATCTCAGTGATAAATCCAACTGCTCCTTTCTTACAAGAAATTTTCAGTTCCACAACATTACAGGAAGGTAATGAGGGTACTGAAACAGTTTTTTTTGGTAGAAGGATAGTGCTGTGGGATAGAAAAACCGCAGGTGTAAAATGGGCCTAGGAACAACAGCCTACTCTACCCAAACCAGTTCCTACATCAGTGAAACATAAAAAGAGTAAAATGTAAAATAAATAAGTTGTCTTATCCTATGTATTATTTTTTTTTAATTTTGTAATTTTAATAAAGGAGGTTAAAGAGAAACAATCTAAGGGAAAGATAAATAATTAGTTGTTCTTAATGATTAAGGGCGTTAGTCAGAGCCCTTACAACTTCTTTTACTTAAAATAAATACATTAAAAAATTTCCTCATTTACTACTCACTACAATAATCAAGAAAAAAAGATAATGTTGAATAGAAATGATAGATAGCTAAAAAAAGCTAATATCAGAGTAGAAGTAATAGATGGTATAATGAAATAATATTATAGAGAACTAAGTGTATATGAATTCATTGTAAAATTTTTCGAAAGAAAGAGAAGTAGAAAGTCCTCCATTCAACGCCCTCACTTGTGACAAACAACCTGATATTATTTTCTTCCCATAACTTCTCTTTCTTTTATAAATTATTAATTTATTAAGAATAAATCATAATATCATTCATCAAAATTAGTGGTATCTTCTCCTCCTGCTTGAGAAAATGGTAGTTATCGGTTCACAAGCCAGTTTTTCAGTGTGTATACATTTCTTTTCGCATACACTAAATTTTTCTTTAGTAAATGATTTGAACGGAAATTTTTTTTGTTATCATTCAAGCTCTTTATTGAAGGACATTTTATCTTATACATAAAATAGATTCCTCTAAAATATAAAATGTTATGTAAAATTTAGTTAAAAGCATGAAAAATGTGTTATGCTTACGAATCATACAAAAATTTTTTAAGCTATTTCTTCTTCTCCAACCTTTTTACAAATATTTTTATAGCATTTTTCATAGAGTCTTGTAGGGTTAATACTACTTTATTATACGATACAGAACTGGATGCCTGTAAAATCCCATGATAATGTGACAGCTTTGGCCACTTGCAAGGTGCTTAAAATTGGTAAACTATAGGTGTAGCACCTTTTCGAAGTGTCATAGTTGCTGCCTCCTTGGAGATGAAGATATTGGAACACCTCTCAAAGCTCTGCAGGTCAACAACTTTGTCCAACTGGAGGTGTGATTAAACAGAAGAGCAATCATTATTTGCTTGGTATTTGTTGGGAGCACATCAACGAACACTTTTTAAAAATTATTTCAACTGAATCAAGGATCAAATATACCATAGCAGACTCACAAAACTTCAAACTGACAGTAAAAATGTTGCTGCAGTCATTGGATTATGCTGGTATGGATGTAGATGATTCAGACTTACGTAGATGGCTGCGATTATCTTTAATGGCGATTGCCACACTAGAAGGGTTGTTCACTACGTTAAAATTAACCAGAGCAAAAAGACAATCTTGTATAGCACTAACAGCTTATTTAGTAAGCATTAAGAATAAGCTTACAAGATTTTTTGTCAAAACTGGAGAAGAGTTGAGAGCACAATCGGATGTATTAGTAATACCTAGAAATACTGTGCAGTGAAATAATGTTGTGTTGGCCTTTGATAAACGTATAAAATCAGATATTATTACGAATTTTGCACACCTAGACATTTAATTATTTTTAGATGATGCAAAATTTTTATTTGAAGGAAATATTACGGCAGCTCTGCAGGAATACAGTGCATTAAAGGTGAACGCTAAGCTCTCAAGTCAATATGTGCTACATAAAAATTACTCTGAGAGTAGTGATGTTAAATACTGTAATACTGAGAATGCTCTAATAAATAAATCAACAAATCTTAGTGAGTGGTTTGATTAATATGTGAGTAAGCCATTAAAACAACCGATCAAAGAGTTTAAACGAAGAAATTCTTGCTAACCACGACAAGAGATTTTACATTTAATGATAAATATCAATTAGCTCAATCCGATGAAAGGTACCTTGAATAATCGCATGTTATTCAGAACAAGAGAGGTTGTGTTAATGTCAAGAACATCAATAATAAGTGTTTTATGAGGGTAGCATTGTCTGCTATTCATCTAGCAGTAATATACAGAGAACGTATCAATCAGTATACGCAGTATCAAAATAAACTAAACTTTAGTGGTATAAGGTTTCCAGGATCAGTGAAATATATTGTAAAATTTAAAAAACTAAATCCTATATCCGTGAACCTATATATCCTCCAAAAAGTTGTAAATGATTACAAGGTTGCTCCATGCCAAATAACTTCGGTGAAAAAAGAAATACATGCCAATTTATTACTCGCTTGGAATTACTATTATGATGAAAATGAGGATGAAATAGAAGAACATTATGAAGCTGCAAGTAAAATAAGTGTTCCAGAACTTAAAATCCACTATGTGTGAATTAAAAGTTTATCACGTTTAGTTAGAAGTCAATTAACAAGTCATAAATGTAAGTGCTTCATTTGTGAGAGATGTTTGAATTTCTTTGAAACTGAAACTTAAAAAACACGAAACCGACTGTGTAGTGATAAATAAGTGTTAAATAAAACTTTCAACCAAGGATCAAAGTGTGCTCCAGTTTAATAATTTTATTTATAAAGAAAAAGTTTCTTATGTTACATATGCTTACTTGGGGTGCCTTTAAGAACCAGTTAAAAATTGTGATCGCAAATTTCAAAAACATCAATCTTGTAGTATTGGATATTATATTCAGTGCAGTTTTGATGGTACACGATCAATTTATCATAGCTACAGATAAGAGGAATATATCAATGGAGCTAAAACTCCTGCAAAGTCGTTCGTGGAAAACCTAGAAGCTCTCGCAGATAAACTAGATCCAATGTGTAAGAAACCAAAGCCAATGAATCTTACTGATAGAGAAATGTTTAACTTCGCAATGGCAAAATCATGTCATATTTGTAGAAGAATCTTTAGAAAAAAAAAAAGAAAGTAAGAGATCATTGCCATTAAACGAAAAAATTAAGAGGAGCTGCTCATGAAGAATGTTACATTAACTACAGAAATTCAAGTAATGCACCTGTTGTATTTTATAATTTGACTTGATAGGGCTCTCACTTCATAAAACACGAAATAGCGACACCTGCAGACTTTAAAGGTCGTGTCACACTAATTGCTAAAAATTAAGAAAAGTACATATCTTTTATAAAATATATTGACTAGCATCCCCCTGTCTCGGCTTTGCCCGAGACTTACTAAATCGAACACCGACGTGTGTTGACATCTAATGTGAAACGTTTTCAGTTAGAAATTTGACATTCATTCCTGACACTTCTCAGAACAAAAATTTTCTTATCAAAAACATATTTGTTCGCAATCTATACAGTTTATTTGGTCAAATAATAAGTTGTAAAAATTAAAAAATTATGATTATGCTGAAAAGTACCGTGCGTTCCTTATGCCATAAAATAATCGTTGGCCATAAAAATCGGTTGATATGCAATTTCTCCCTAATAATTTTAAAAAAGGGCTGTTTTTTAAGCTGTAAGGATTTTAAACTCCCAAAAATGTATATTAAAAAAAATTTTTTTTCTCTTATCTCACAACTTTATCACCAGAGCAACAAAGTCTTGGAGCGTAATTTCTACATTTTTTGTTGCCACAAAAGTACAAATATATTTCCAACTCATTTAAAAATTTTAATTTAGATCTTTAAAGATTTAAGAGATTACTGTGAGGGTAAAATAAAAAGCTGATCTCTCACGAAATGGATTCTTTATTTGGCGATTTTGTCTGTTCCAATCTTGATAAATTCTCTGCGTTAGCTTCTTGACGCCTTAAATTAAGTTCATTAGATACATTTAAAGTTTTCTTTTCAATATACCCTTTTGCGACTGTTGGCATGCTTACAACTTATGTGACCCCTAAAAGCTGTTTTCTGTCAACTTTGTTAAGTTTTAATATATTTGTTCGCAAGGTAGTTCAACGTCCAATTGCCCTAAAAAATACCGGTGAGCTTCTTAAGTATACTCTTTCTTGAATGAAGTTAACAGCAATTATGACTGACTGGATACCTCAGGGTGATCTTCTCTGGCTTGCTGTTGAAGCCCCAGACTGATCGGCAGAAAAATTTCGAAGTCCGAAGCTTTGGGGCAAGTTGTAGTGCTCTTCCTTAACGTCCCCTGATATAACGTCGAAGACGTTGGTGTCCAGGCACTTTTTTTGCAGACTCAGTTGTTTTGATGATCTAAGGTGGAGAGATTAGTAGAGATTGGATCCTGATGCTTGCCCGTTGGAGACTCCCATTAGCTCAAATTTTGTTTCCCTTCATAGCTATTAGGTTCACCCAGCGGAGACCTTGATGTAGATCGATGATTTCTTGTTGAATTATGAGTCGAGAGGGTAATATAGGGTTGTCGGTCACCAGGACTCCCAGCCTTGCGATGAACAACTCTGCTCGTGACGTCTGCCAGTTAATGACTGACATGGTTTAATAGTGGCTGGCTTTACATAGTCTTTTATAGTTGACAAATCGTTTTCAGTAATTGAAGTGAAAATGTAGTTGGTGGCAAGGTAATCTAAGCTTAGGTGGCCCTTAAAAGAACCGATGAGATTAATGGTTAAGTAGGGAACGTAAATGCTTACATTGGCCCTGAAAAGGGCCAGTGGTGAAATTTCCAGTCATTCCTTATTATCATTCTTGATGATAGAGAGCCAACTGCGGGTAGCTTGACTCTCACCCTTGGAGTCTCTGTGGACAGCGACCGTTCATGAGGGACGTAGGCCACTGATCAAAAAATATCTCGTCTTCGGGTTGTTCCCCGGATCACCAACCGCGCATCATTAGTCGGGAAAATGTGAGGATGCCGTTGGCAACATGGGGATACGACCACTGAGAAGGAAGCTGTTATGGATGCCCATGCCCCTCAGGGCTGTTTTGCCTGGCTTACATTTGTAGTATCAAATGCAGATTGTGGTACGGCCATATAACTCTGAAGGGTTGGAGCAGGATATGCTCTGGCTAGACACGTCTCCTGGTACTCCACCAGAGAGGCCATCGGTTGAAATAAATTTTTTATTAATTGCACTCGTCAATCCAGGAGGTTCAAGGTGATAGTAGACTTAGATCACTTACCTACTGGAGAAGAGTGTCGTCGGTAACCGATATACCCAGCTGCACGACTATCAGCTACATGCTTGATGCAGCTTAATGAACTGCTGGTAGACGAATGCAGATTTTTCTGCGATACTCCACATTTATTTAAGAAATCTAAAATAACATGCGTGCACAATCTTATTTATTCCAAACACTTGCTGTTAACACTGAAAAACAAAAAAAAAGTTGCTCGGAGTCCAAAAACTGATAAGAGCCAAATGCTGCTGAACTAGAGTTCAGACACAAGCACTGCCTTGGGGGCATAAGCTTATAATAGACTACTGGCCCGCCGTCTTGGCTTCGCCCGAGACTGACTAAATAGAACACTGTCGTGTGTTATTGGGTTATTGGTGTGTTGACATGTTATGTGGCACGTTTTCAGTTACTTCCCAGAACAAGAACTTTCTAATTAAAAACATATTTGTTCAGAACCCATACAGTTTATTTGGTCAAATAATAAGCTGTTAAGATTAAAAAAAAATATAATTATGTTCAAAAAAACCGTGGTTATTTTGTATATTGTTCAACGATTACTTTATGGCATGAGAAATGCAAATTTCTTATGCCATAAAATAATTGTTGGCTATAAGGGGCCGTTAATTTGCAGTTTCTCCCAGAAAATTGACAAATAGGGCTATTTTTTTAAGCTGTTAAGATTTTAAACTCCCAAAAAATATATATTGAAAAAAAAATGTTTCCCTCTTATCTCCTAACTTTATTACCAGAGCAACAAAGTCTTGAAACTTAATCTCTACATTTTTTGTTGCCACAAAAAGACAAATATATTTTCTTCTTATTTAAACATCTAAAAAATTCAAAAGATTACTGTGAGGGCACAATAAAAAGCTGATCTCTTACGTTATGAATTCTTTATTTGTCAATTTTAATGCTGTTGTTCCAATCTCGATAAATCTTCTTCTTTAGTTTTTTGACGCCTAAAATTGTATTTATTAAATACATTTAAAGTTTTTCTTCCAATTCAACCTCTTACGGCTATTGGCATACTTACGACTTTTGTGACCCCTAAGGGCTGTTTTCTGTCAACTTTGTTAAGTTTTAATATATTTGTTCGCAAGGTAGTTCAACGTCCAATTGCCCTAAAAAATACTGGTGAGCTTCTTCCGTAAACTCTTTCTTGACTGAAGTTTACAACAATTGTGACTGCCTGGATATCTCAGGGTGATTTTTTTTTCCTGCTGGTTAAACCCCAGACTGATCGTGGGGAAAAATTATAAGGTCTGAAGCTTTGAAGCTAGTTGTGGTACTTTTTACCAACGTCTCCTGGTAAAATGTCGAAGACCTTAGTGTCTAATGCACCCAATATTAATTTACTTAAATATGCTAGAAAACTGAAAATGTCCAATTTTTGTGGATAATTTATGCAAAACAACTTACCTTTGAATGGACCACGATATCGTAAAACTGCTTTTATAAATCTTAATAATAAGGATAGACCTGAAATTTATAAGGTAGCATATCGAAAATATGGTGATAATAATACATACTTTGACAGCTTTGGCGATCTGCAGCCACCTTTAGATTTAATGCTATACTCGGGAGTTAACACGGTTAAGTATAACTTTAAAAAACATCAAGACTTTGATTCTTTCAACTGTGGTCAACGGTGCTTACTATTCTTGTCGAGGAGATTGTCAAAAAGTATGTAAGGGAGTCTCATGATCACAAATCATTCATTCGCTCTTCAGCAGTCATGGAAGAAACATTAAAACTTAGTACATCCGGTACTCCTTCTGTATTAGAAGCGCAATGTAATCTACCTATCGAATTATCCCCAAAACATAACTACGTTCTTGACTTAGTAGAACTCCTTGGATTTAATTAAATTCCAAATATTGACAAAGGTAACAAACAATTTTACGTAGGTGATCAAGTGGTCGTTTTTCCAACGGGTAGCTACAAAATTTGAGATATCGAGTCATTTTTAGTGGCCGTATTACAGCCTAATAATATAACTATTAATATCAAAAATAACAATAACACACTTTGTAGTGTACTTATCAGTAGCCATACGATTGATTTCAGACTAAAAGATTCTATAGGCAGTCTCATGGGTTTTATTCAAAGTATTTTAGAAAATAACGTCACTCATAACTCACACTTATTTGTGGCTTTTCTCAAAGTAAACGCATCACGAATTGAGTGCAAAATCACTACTAAAGCCTATATAAACGGATAAAAGGTTTATACAATTTACAAATTTTTTCTAGCCGTCCCACTGCGATACAAAATAATTGAAATTCCTTCACAAATAATTTATTTACAAATATCTGGGCACACTATTGATTAAATATAATAACGTATAGTTAAACAGGACGGTGAATTAGTCAATTTTCATGGAGAAATCATAACGATAAGGTTGCACAAAAAACCCTAACAATAATGAAAATCATGTACAACAATAGAAAGTATATGAGTAGTTTGATATACACTCCTGCGCTTAGTCGACAACGAGCATCTGAACCGTCAACGCGTCAATGGAGAAGACAGCTGAAACGCCAAAAGCTAACGCATCAAAACATTGAATTTCTAAAAGTCTAGGATTAAAAATAAAACGCCCTGGTGGAAACTAAGTTGTATATACTTATTTTGCTGCACTCAGCACTGAAATGATTCTAAAAATTTAGTTACCTGTCACCTTTGACGAGTCTATTGCACACTATGAGATCCACGCTCATCAACCACATGTATCTGCAACTTATAATAATAGTGATGATATCTGTTAATCGATTTAACATTAAGATCAGTATATGCAACCATCACGCAGTTTTCTTCACATTCATAAAAGGTTAGTAAAATCAGATGGTAATACAGCAACAGCTAGTACTCAATTGGTGAACAACGCCATCTGCCATTTATTCGAAGAAATCAGATTTTAGAAAAATGCTATAGAAATAGAGAAATGTAAGAATGTGGGTTCTGACGACCCTTATGAAAAATTGGCTCACACTTAGTTCTGATCAGGATCTAATAATTGAAATGCTGGTTGGTTTGAAATTTTAGATAAAACAACTTTACCTAATATTAACGGCTACTTTAATGTCTTGATTCCTCTGAATATGATCTTAGGTTTCGCTGAAGACTATCGCAAGAATATTGTTAACATGAAACATTAACTCATCGGATAAAAAACTTAATTAAATGCAGTGATTTAGTTACAGATAGTGGCTAACGGTGACGCTTACGTAGTACGAGTCTGGGAAGAGTTCAGGATAGAAATATTAAAACTCAAATGGTATTTGCCGTATGTAGTGATGTCCGATTCTCGTCAAATTCGACTGCTTAATTATTTAAAGAGAAATAAGTTCATATCTGTCAGTTTCTGATTTTGGGAGCTCTATGAATATCCACTCTTGTCCACAACATCGAAATATATATGGATAGTCAAAACGTGCAATCAGTCAGAAAAACCACGCCATGTAATTTTAGATTTTTCAGATCAGCAAAAAGTTAGTTTGCACTGTTGTATGATATGTACACTAATTTTCAGAATTCGTATTATGGTAAAGATCATGCCCCACTTTAAGCAAACCCCAATCCCTATTCCAAAAACCTCTCATCGTCATTGATTTCTCCAAGCCAAATGTGTCACTGAAAAATTATCCAGTAGACGTATGTTTAGAATTGGAATCTTGCAATAATTTTCCCTCCGACAAATCAGCCTATTACTTGATTTTGCACATGTATCTGTAGCTGGTACTAGAGCAGAGAAGAAGAGAACAAGTAAAGACAAGAAGAGTGAGAAAAATTTAGAAAGAGACACGAGGAGAGGGAATCCACACTGAAAAAGTCTGAAGACAAATCTAAATATGAAAAAAATTGTAAAATTTTTTTAAAAGCTATTCATCTATCATACAAGCTGACCATCATGGGATGAGGTCAGAGTGCGGAAAAGAAAGAGTACGATAGAAAATACAAAGTGTGTGAAAAATTTATTGACAGGTATGTGAAGTAGACTGAGCAGTAGAAGAAAAAGAAATTAGAAAAAAGTAATGAATAATAGTGATCCATTGTGAAGGAGAACATTAAGTATGAACCACAACCTCTATATAAGGAGGCTGCAAGCCGCAGAGAGCTTATTCGCCAACGAGCCATTGAACTGGAAGGGTCTCCTGAAGGAAGACCAGCGTGGGAAAGCCATGATAATAGTTTGAGAGTAGTAAGTTCAGCAGTGGAAGTACTGTGTGACAACAGCACCTATATGCAGTTTGCTGCTTCTGCACAGTAATGTGCGCAGAAAAAAGTGGAGGTATTAGAGTGCCCAGTTAGAGGTAGTAGGGACCCCCACTGCGCAGCAATGTGAGAAGTAAAGTGAAAGAGGTAGTAGGGTAATGGGACTTAACGCAGAAGCACTCTCAACGCAGTAGCGTTACGGCCGCCAGGACGCAAACCCCTATGGGGATCCAAGGACAGTGGGGATTCTCGGACAGTGGGGATTCTAGGACAACGGGATTCTAATCCACTAAAGTGAATTATTTTCCTCACTTTTAGCTATAATCAAAAAATTTGCGATTCCAATGAGAATTAGTAGCTTTGAAACCAAATTTCTACTTAAAAATTTATATTAATGTCATGATGAAAGTAGGAAAATGTGTAAAAAGTTTTTAACCATTCATTGCAAGCAAATTTACAACTTTGTTGTAAGTATCATGAAGTTGGGGAGACGATATGGATTAATAATTTTTGCTATTGATGGAATGGGAGTGATTCATTGTGCTGTGGTAAAGAAAGTGCAAATTTCAAAAATGTTAAGTAAAGTAAAACTATTATAAAAACTTAAATACAAAATTCATTGTCTGTCTTAAAATTTGAATGAAATTATAGAAAAAAGGTTAGACTTAAAGAATCAATGAGTCAATTATTGCCCATGAAAGTAGATAAACTGTAGAGATGCAAGGACAGTGAAGATTCTAGAACAGTGGGGATTCTAGGACAGCAGGAATTCGAGGACAACGGGGATTCTAATCTTCAAATGTGGATTATCTTCCTCACCAATTTGGTCTGCGAAACCATATTAAAGGACTCTCAATTGGAAGTACAATTAAAATTATTCATGTGTTTAAAGACACAGCTATATTTACTTGAATTTTTACGTAAATAGTAGATGATTAAGACATAGTTAGAAGTTGAACCAACAAAAATTGTTTTTTCAAGTTACCAAAAATACTGAAAAATTTTACGTTTATCAAGTTTCAAGAAATTGTTGCGTTTGGGACTTTTTAGTAAAAAATTATAGTTACGAAAAAGCTTATAAAAATCAAGAAGCTCTGGTGGTTTCGAGAAAAAGCGAGTTTTGCACATCAAGTAGAACACCAAGAATCCTGTTATGTTGTTCAACATGAACATCAAAGGAGAAATTCATTAGAGTATGATATTTTTTTGTATTTTATCGCTCTATAAGTTTTTGTGGCTCTTCTTTTACGTACACTTATTCTTACACAAATTTTTGTACATTAATTCATATATGGTATTTCAATTGAAAATTAAAGGACTTAAACTGATCAGTATATTATTATTCTTAAATTCTTTGCAGTATAAGCTCTAATTGTCTAAATAACTTAGCGCAAAGTGCTCAGAAATTATTTCCACGATTTTGAAAAGAAAGTTTCTACCTAAGGGAGATTTTTGACTGGTATTCTTACAACAACTCATGAAAAAGAAAGTTACAGAAAGGTAACGTCATAGAATATTTATTTGAACTACTACGTTACACGACTTGATTTTTAGTAATAAAATGACATGGTTGCGTCCATTACTACTAAGGGCAAATTAAATAGGGCATTAATGCAGAAATTTAGTACAACCGACTAACTCCATTTTCTGTTAATTATAATTTGAATTTTCTGTATACTTTATTGTTTAATTATTAAATTCATCCATACTTTATCATATGTCATTATGCTACACAATAAGAGAATCATGTACACATAAATAAAATTTAAACTGACAAAAAATTGAATACATTCTGATATTCTTTTCAGTTTACAAACACAGTGCAAATTTTAGAATTTCTGATTTGAAATTTTTTCTGAAAGATACTTCTGGAAATTTCGAAGATTTTTCAAAGACACCAGTTGTCACTAACGCAAATTTTCTGCTTAAATAGACCTCACTGGAAGAAAGGAGTGACTGAATTTTGTTCGTAGAAATGAGATTCCTGAAATTTTTAGAACGTTTTCCTGCTTGCGTCAACCTTTTGCGCATACTCTTGTAATGATTGTTAAACATATGCATTTTATAAAAATGTGATAATGTATATTTATTGTAAACGAAACATTTTGACTGTAGTTTGAAGCTGATTTTAAGCTCGACTTAAATATTTTACAACAGAAGAAAATAGAAAATTGGAAGATATTTTTAAAACAGATTTTCAGCCATGCTCAAAAACGAGCTAAGGACCCGTTTCTTTACCAACTTTTTCGAAAATCCTTGGTTTAAGAAAATGAAGGTTCGTACAACATTTTTTCTGTGAAAACTTTTTATAAATATATCAAAATGTTTAACGCCCTATTTCTTTCGTATACCATGTTATCATCCATTGTCTTATTGCACTCCTATACGTTTTTAAAAGAATCATGAAATAAACAACCAGATCACAGGCAAAAGAAAGTTGAGCCCCTAGCAAAACGGATATAGCCAAGTGTTTTGTAAATCATATAAAGGTATTACTTCAAGTTATTTATGTACGATAGTTTCCCTACATTAACTGGTTTTTATTTTTTGCATACTCGTATTACGTTCCCTCGTATTAAGAATATCGCATATTTTTTATTTTAGAATAGTCAAAACGTACACGATCATCTGAAATAGTCGAGTATATATGTTTAATCTATTCATGCTAAGTTCCTACGAACATTCTTTCATCCTTACGTTGTTTTTCAAGATAAAAGTCTGACGACAATTAAATGCACTTACGTTGCTTTACATTATATCATGTATTAAATTGCATCCATGACCGATGCTATGAACACATGTCTTGTAATCGGTACAGTTCTAAAAAGTTCAACTCCGATAATTTATAATCATGTGTGGAATCTTATTGAAAAAATTGTTTTTGAAATAAACGTGTCTGATAAAAATTCTGCTGTTACGGCATTGCATCATGAGTTAACAGATTTGAAATGTTTTGAATGAATATACATCAATCATCTTCTAATGTAAGTGCCACTATGGCTAGTTTAAAGTGAAAGTTAGAACATTTATTTATTTAATACTAATTTAATTTTAATAACAAATTCTAAACTTAATAACAATCCAATTGAAATAAAGAGAAGTTCTTTATAGATATTGTAGTAACAATCGTCAAAAAGCAATGATTTAAAAAGGCTCGTGCTTTTTACACATTTCAACATTGTTAAGGTCATATTTACCTTGTAAGACTCTTCAGTATACCTTGTAATCCTGTTTATGAAGTGTTATTAAAGTTTTTATATTATTATATTAGTAATTCTTGCTATTTAATCCATACAATTTGTACGAATGAGTACTATTGACAAATCTTTTAAGAGAAAAAAAATGTTTGTGCATTCTATATCTTCTTTACAACCAACATTAGTTGCTAAATTAAAAAATGTTTTTGTTGCAAATGTTTTTTATTCAAAACACTTAAAACACTTCGGAAATAAAGCAGTATTTTTAAATGTCATCGAAGAACTCAAAGATTTCCCACAAAATGAAAAAAATATTTGCGTTGATGGCACCGATTTATGAGAATACTTTGAATGTTTTTTTGTATTAGATGATAATCTTAGCCTTAATTGCATGTGTGGTTTTTCATGAAGTTTTTCTGCGACAATCTATAGTAGATTTTGTCTTGCTACGAAAGATCAATGCCAAAAAATGAGTACAAAGAACAAAAAACTTCGTAGAACAAAACATATATATGATGCTGCAAAACTAAAGGGTGATTTATCAAGCACGAGAATGAAAGAACCGTGTATTTTTGGTCAACTTGAAAAATTAAATATCACCAAAAGTTTTGCAGTTGATTAAATGCATGACCTGTGTAAAGGAGTGGCAAATTATACAATAGCGAAGATCTTAGAAGGTTTAATTATTGCAGGCATTGTCACTATAGATTTCATAAATAATAGGTTAAACATTTGGATCATGGTGGAGTAGAGTTGATTAACAAACCTCAAGCAATATGTCTCGTAGCTATCAAAAAAGGTGCTCAGAAGATATGAATAAAACAATGAGCTTCTGAATCCCTTTGCTTCGTTAGATATTTGACCTTTATAATAGGTAATCTTATTCCAGAAAATAACGAGCATTAGGAGGTCTGTATTGATTTAAGAAGATGGGTTGCTCTTTTGACGTCTCCCTCTTCGTTAAAATAAAAACAACTGAAATACTTATTACGAAACATAATAATCTGTATTATGATTTTTATGGAAAACTGAAGCCATTAATGCATTTATTACTGCATAATGCAACAACAATATTAAATAAGGGCTCACCAGTACACTACTCCGCAATAAAGTATGAACGAAAATTTATAAATTAAAAGATATTGCAGCTGGGACTTCATCAAATAATAATTTGCCTTTAACCATCGCTATGAGACATCAATTGCAATTATGCTGCTCTTGGAAATTCAAAAATTACAATAACACTGATATTGAATACGGTACCATTGATCTTACTAATGCATACGACTTGTTACGTCGTATTTATCCTGTTATACCAAAAGAAGTATCAGGAATATCATAAAACGTAATTTATATTTGTGGCAAACCGTTTAAGCGAGAGACTATTTTTGTATTTAGTATTTCTGATATTGGTCCAAATTTTAGAATCATTAATCAAAACATTATCGTTATTTATCATTAATGTTGAGTTGAACTAAAATCATTGTGGCCACGGTAGCACAGTGGTAAAGGCTGTAGTTCTTGTAGCTCGGGGGCTTGGTAACACATGCTCACGAGTTCAAGACTCGGCCTTCACTCACTTGGCTCGCACCTCTGAGAAACTTATTTCTTAAGTGCGTTTTACCAACTGTGGCCAAATGGTTCGGAAGCCATGTAAAATAATGTCCCCTTTGCTGTGTAAGTGATTGATGTCACAATCAAATCTGAGGTGGTTTTTTACTATGCCAATGACGATAGCATGTAAATGCATAGTAACACAGCATTGCAGAGCCTATAGGGCATAGTTCTTAAAAAATGGCTGTAAAATATTAAAAAAAAAAAAAAAAAACTATATTTATTTCTTTGTTTATGATTGCATTTCTTCCAATGGCAGTAATTAAATGCGTAGTTGTGGTATTTAGAAAGGTCCTCGTTTTTTTTTTATTTTTATTTATTTCGTTCTAAGCGCTTCTTTGTTGAATAGCATCACTATAAATAAAACTGAAAAGACTTGGTCGTAACAGATTATATATTACTCCGTCAAAGGTGCCTGTTTATTCATTCAAATTTTAATTTATTTACGATAAAAAGACTAAAGTGCACTAGACTATTTTATTCACAATTTTTGTTTGTTAATTAGCATCCTAATAAATGAAAATCAATAAGACTTGGGGGTACTAGATTCTTCTGTTAAAGGTAATTGTTTATCATCTGAGATCCTTATTTATTGAAGATGAAAATACTGGAGCGTACAGGGTCATTGGTTTAATTGGTTTAATTATAATTGCTTGTTTAATAATTAAAATTTCAATTAACTTTAAATTAAGTATTGTAAGTGTATAAATGACATAATAAAAAATAATAATAAAACTCATGCTTTTTTTATTAAGAGTCGTCAATTCATAAAGCGTAAATAAAAATTAATACATTTGTTATTTATTATGAACGAAATTTTTGTGAGCTTTTATTTATTTTAATAAACATTACAGAACGTTATACATGAAAAAAAAAATAAACAAAACTAACCGTAGATGCGAATCGAAAGTATGACCAGCAAAAACGGAACTGATGTAGTCCGTATAGCTACGGAGTACTGCCTCTTCTAATGTATAAACGTTATTTATAAACGGTGCAGCAGGCTTGGATTAACCATACATTTGGGTCATTCTACTAAAAATGGCACATTTCATGTCCCAGTCGATTATGCAGTCGTTGAAGAATGTATCAAACTAGATGTTTCTTTAATTATTCAAGAGATTCTAACTGCTGATGGTAAAACAGTATTTAGGCCATAAAAGAGTGTTTCTTTAACTAGGGATGCAAGTTAGCGTTATGGGCTCATGTCTCATTTTGGACAGCTAAAACAGTTTTACCTAGGAGTTGCATGTCGTTAAAGTTGCGGGATTGAAATCTTATAAATTTAAAATTTCAACGCAAAATACTCTTAAAATCGCACGCAATTGAATGTATGCATTACAGTTAGGGCGTTTTACATTCTACAAATGTTGAGGATGTTGCAGGCATTTTTTCCGATTTTAGAATCCCAATAAGCCAGTTATACAGGCTCGTGAGTTTAAAGATTCTCTCTCCCCAAAATAAAAACTAAAAGCCCGTAAGCAGATTAAAATTCAACTGTTTTATATGAAATGAAAGTGCAGTGTCAAAGTTTACTTTTCATTTGTTGCATTACAGTCTCGAATTTTGCCGATTTAATGAGAGCCTGAAACGCTCCTTTTATAATGCTATGCTGTGACGATACAAAACGCATCGTATCTTTACTGAGTGTTAGCTTATCAGCTGGAATAGTGTGGTATATAAAAGGATTGACACAACACATCATAAAAGTGCAAGAATTAAGTCAAATTTTCAGTGTGAGTGAAATAATAATGATTTCAATATGATTTTTTGAGCCAGTAACGCTCCTTTTTTTGAACGAGTCGCATTATATCTTTGTGCAGTGTTTTATCATTGACTTGGATAGTGTTGCATATAACAATGTTGATACAGTGCATCGTACAAGTGCAATTATGAAGTTAAATTTCCACTATGAGTAGTATAATCATGATTTTGAAATAATTTTACAAACCCGTAATGCTCCTTTTTTTTAAATAAAATAAGAACTCTAGCGTGAAAAATTTTCTTGTGCATCCAGCTGTGCTCAAAAAATCTTAGCTTATTTTGGTCACGAGCAGTACAAAAAAATTCTTAGAAAAATTGACAACTGTTTTAAGTGTAAGTCCATTCCGGCCTTACAAATATGCCGTTTTCAGAAGAATGACCTGTGTATTACATGGAGAGGGAAAGTAAGAGTAGGGGAACTGGGGTACAGACTTTTTCGAGCTGTAATCTAGTTGCACCAACCTGTCAGGCATCACTAATGTACCTTTATCCAACGAAGGGGGAAGATAATGGTAAAAATAATATAGCACTTAGTACAAAATTACAATAATGCAGAAGTGATTTTTCATAGTGATTTTTGTGCATAACCTCTGAATATAAAAAAATACGCAATATCTATGTCTCAGTATATATAAACGGTATCAAGATAGAGCAAAATAATGTATTTTACAGGTTCCCTAATAGAAAAAAAATGTCGTTGCATATAACAGAGAAATGTTGAGTCGAGTGAGGTCATAATCTCAAATTTAAGTATTTTTAATATTTCTGTATAGTATTAAGGTGTTAAATCTTTCGAAAAATCATGGCATAATTGCAAAATTATTGCAAATGTGTAGGTCATATTTTTCGTTGATTTTTCATTAAATGAACTTAAAAATTTTTGGAAAACACAAAATCGCTAGTAATAAAATAGATTTACTAATTTAACTACTTACATGTGTGCATGCGTATGTACAATTTCAATAAGCAATTTAAGTAGTAATGAGCATTATGCCGATGGGCTTATCGCAATACTGGACCTTTGTGGCTACATTATTAGTACTTTACACTTTCTGACACACACATCAACGAACATGTTTACGAAAATGTATTTTATTTCGTGCTTAGTTTAACTCATTTTTGTTATTGTAACAATACGTTAATAACTTCAAACCTCTCACTTTTTTAATTACAAACTTTTGCTCTTTCTGTTAATTTGTTTATTTTAATAATTTCTAGAGTTCTCACTCCTCCAGTGCATAATGTATGACGTGACCCGTTTTTTTTTCAGCCAGCTAAAATGGAAATGCACTTTTTCTTACGCTTTTTGGCTGACAGGTCACCACGGTAGCTGGCTCTCTCTGTTGCCACTGCTGCGCTGCCCCCCCCCCCGTTCAGATGCATTTTTTCTTACACTTTCTAGCTGATGGGTTCTCTTCCCCCGTCCCCGACCGTCCTTATACGTAGGAAGTACACGGGAAGTATATATCTAATCGTGATCCACGATAAAGAACTTCGTTCTAAAAATGTATACATAGGCTGGTACTGTATTCAAACAAAGAATCTCTCGATTCACGAACAAGATAACTCCTCCTAGTATATTGTTGTTATTTTGCTGCATCTATTCTGGCTGTGCATAGATATTCCACCTATAAAAAATTTATGCATAGGCTAACAGCCAAATTTAAAACCAGATCGTCTCGATCTAAGGTTACTGTGCTACATTTCTTACTCTTATCCTACCTTTTTTCATTATATGTTTTACATTTTTAAATTAAACACCTTAAAAAATATATATACATACGCACATCGTACGTAAGTATACGATTGTGTATATATATACATCTATTTATATGTAGATGGGCATGTAGATGTGTACATAAATCACCTTGAAAAGGTAACAACTATTCATCATACCTCACAGATATGAGCGTATGGTTGAGACTCTCATCCAAACACACGAAACGGCACTCTCTCCTACAAGCTCATCGGGGAAAAAAAAGCTGTGAACAATCTCTAGCGCTTTGTGTAGAGGCGTGGCTATCCGCGAACGGTTGCCCATGTAAGCAGTAGGGGAAAGTGAGCTGGGTTCAGCTTGAGCTGGTATCGGCCTAGTTAATCTGCCATGTATGTTTGTTCTTAATAAGAAACAGTCTAAAAAAATTTATCAAAAGTGTGTAAAGTAAGGCTAGAAGAGCCTACTGTGTATTAATACTGAAATTTGCTTTTAACAGATTTTTATTGAAGAAAATTTTCCACGTAGTAGGTACTACAAATAACTACCTTTTTAAAAAACTAAATGGTTGGGTAAGTATTATGTATTATGTTAATATTTTTGTTCAGAATTTCTAAAGTCTGTATACATTAGTAATAAGTAGTATTCTATTCTTTCTCATACATTGAAGACCTTAGAAAGTTTTAAAATCGGAATATAACAACCGTCAAGTTTTTTTGAAGTGAAACTTTGTATGTTGGGCCGTGAACCGCGCGAGGGGAAATGCGTTACGAAAAAACGTAGCCGTATGCGTTAAGAAAAAACGTGAATAACATATTTAATATGTATAATACGACAACTTTACTCTTAAAAACAAGAAAATAGGTATATGTATATTGTTTTTCATAATATTAAACAGATAAAGTGGATTATTTTACTTTTATGGTAGCCCAAAATTAAAAAAAATTTTGTTTGTCGGATACAAGGATTTAAACAAGAATTAATTGTGTACATATAATGTCACATTAAATGCACGAATAGTAAGCTTAAATAAACGAAATTTTGTCCCACATAACTAAACAAAAGTACCTTTTCTTGGAGCGTTGTGAGGAAAATTTTTGTTTCGTTGGGCATTACATGATCAACAATTTGTACGTATATTAATGCATAAATATAGCAAACATGGAAGTTCTTAGAGTTCGTAAATCACATGTAACATAAGTATATGTATTTTATGCACGTACATGAATGAATACGTAATAGTATAATTTTTACTACTTCAATATTAGATTCTTAAAGACCTATTGAAATAAGATGGGTGTGATCTTATTTTCTCAGTTTCTGTTATACAAAGTTTAATAATATTTGAGTTCAAAGTTTCACTTCTCCCAGGGGCCCCAAGACCCACACTTTTTTTTTTTTTTTTTTTTTTTTAGCGCAACATACATTTTGATATGACGATCAGAGTATAATTCTGTCTAATACTAGTACTTGAACAAAATCAAACAATATTTCTTAGTTTAATTTTGTTAAAGTTTAAGTACTAGACAGTTTCATACTTAAGTAGTATTAAAAAAGTGTTATACAATAACTATTCTAAAAATTACTATATCTTTTAGGAAAGCTGAAACATGATCACATAATGACGCGAATTATTTCGTTTGTAGTGATTTCTTATTATATTTAAAAAAAATATTAGTATGTAGCATCCCTACAAAAATTATAACACAGCATAATAAAATTTATTGTGTCTAACATACACAAAATTATCATTGTATAATTTTTGCTTAACAACACAGTAAATTTCATTGTAATCGTTTTAAAATGGCCCACATTCGAAAGTAGAATTTATTATAAGACATAGTAACATTTCTCATTCCACTGCATTGCTATTTAGTATAGTAAACACTACTGTGTTTAAAAGAAATTTTATACGATGTTTACAGATATACACGCCAATTGTTTTTCAAATGTGAGGTTATACTATTGTTATTGTTAAGAGAAACATATTTTTAGATCGATAAGAGTTTAAAATTGATACGTGCAGACGAATGCTTTTGAATTCATTTATCATCCGTTGTTAACACCATGGTCTACAGGAAACTCTTTAATTTCGAATGTAACTGTGTGTACCATAAAAAGTACACATTTCCACATGTACTTAAACAATGCTAGAGCAGACATAAGATATCGTTGTCTTATTAGTAGAATCAAATTAGCTAAAATGTAGGTAATTTTTCATAAAATTCAGACCAGCGCTAAGAACATGTTGTAAAGAGTTAGGCAATGCTGATCAATTGTAATAAAATCGAGCAAAAAATATTTTTCGTTGAGGCTTCAAAAAAAAAATGACAAAAATGGTAAAACACAGTTTTTATGGTCAGAAACGAACAATAAGCCTTAAAATTGAAAAAATATATATAGAAGTATGTGTGGCTCAAAAATAAACAAAATAAGCTCTGGTCAATCCAAATTGGTCTAGTCAGTGGCTTCCATGCAAAATTCAAAAAACTTCGTTTTTTTAACCAGTATTGAAAAATTAATAACTCTCTTTCGCATTAACATTAGGAGCTAAAACTTGGTTGAAATGTAGCTTTAGTATTTCTTTACAACTACACCAGATTTAAGTAAAATCAAATTATTAGTTTTTGTAAACCAAAGCTCAATGCAAAAAGGTACTTTGACAATATGGTCTAAAAAAGTTGTTTACGACGTTCGATGCAATTTTTTTGCGGGATCATACTATGTAATACTTACTCTATAAATAAGGAGCGGCGTTGGCTCAGTAGTATGCGTGCTTGCTACTAATACAACGCTGTTCTAGGGGTCGTGGGTTCAATTCCCGGAGAGTGCAGATTTTTTCAAAAACTGTTTTCACCGGAAAAAGTTCCTATGTAACCCTGGCTGTTTTAGGGCGGGTTTTTCCGTGGAATTTTCCTTCAGAGTAATTCCAGGGTTTTTTCCTTGCTCCACAGGTCTTTGGGCCTGGATGAATGCAAAACAATGTTAGGGCCTAATAGGTAGGGATTAGTGGGCCCGATGCCAGGCAGGGATAGCCGGCATTACCGGCGAGGAGTGGCCCCTGAAACATGGGGCTTTTCCGGGGATGCTAATTAGCCTGGATCCGATGCTTCGGACCCAGACTACACAGTGGCGAGTTGACCCAATGCACTTCCCTCCGGTGCAGAGAGTGTCAGCTTAACTGACAAGGTGTGTTACACCGGAGATACTTCCACTGTGCCCATGGTATGATTTGTAAGGTATCAGTTAAAGAGAAGATTTGGGGTAAATGGGTGTGATTATACACCCCAACACATAGGTGGTGAGTAGGTGGCCCCGGCGACGGGGCCAATAGGCTGTCGCAGTAACCCGATATAAAAAAAAAAAAAAAAAAAAAAAAAAAAACTTACTCTAGAAATTACCAAAGTATCAAATTTTCTTACGGCGTAAAAGTTGGTTAATCGTTCCTAAGATATCGTTCTTTTTAAGTGCATTTGCAGTTTGACCGTACTTGGTTGGTAACACCGGAGTCGAGCTTCAGAGAGTGAACGTGATTCAGGCATCGGTGGCTACGGTGGCTCATTGCCCTTAACGCGCCATACCGCCGTGCACAGAAATATACCTAAGGTTTGATACCTAAGTAACTTGTAGAGTAAGTATTAAAGAAAATGATCCCCCAACAGAATTGCATCTAACGTTGTAAACAACTTTTTTTAGGCCGTATTGCCAAAGTACCTCTTTCAGCAGTTAGCTGCAGTTTCCAAAAATTATCAATCCAACCTTGCTGAAATTTGGTGTAGTTGTGGAAGACAACTAAAGCTATGATGGGATGAGTACACAGGATGCCTAAACACCCC
The DNA here is from genome assembly GCF_036245765.1 of Copidosoma floridanum. NCBI lineage: Eukaryota > Metazoa > Arthropoda > Insecta > Hymenoptera > Encyrtidae > Copidosoma > Copidosoma floridanum. The sequence continues at coordinate 13,878,710 of NW_028321885.1, forward strand.
TTGTCTAAATTTTGAAAGCAAATAGTGGATTTTTTCTGTTGATGTCAGAACCTCTTAGGGTTTTCTTTTAGAAGACAAGCCAACACTTACTTAACTCATTGGAAAAGGTCAATATTGATTTTACAAAGGTCAGCACAGCGAGTTTAGATGTTTTATTAGAAAACATTTTTTCTTTAAACCTTGTTATAGCTGGGGTGTGGTTGAGAATATCGCTGCTCTCTGAAAGTAGTACTAAGAAGTAAGGATGACCAAGTTTGAAAGGGGTTTACACAAAAGACGAACATACTTGGAGAAAAGGAGGGTCATTACGATAAAAAAAAAAAAAAAAAACAAATAATAACAAGATAGGTAGAGATAAGAGACATAGAATACGTAAAAATCTTGCATTGGATACACAGTCACAGTAGTTAATTCACTGTACCTCTCATGTAGATTGTGTTGACTGGCCGAGAGGATACTCACGCTTACTTTTAGGCAGCAACCGCATCACTTCGTTGATAAAAAATGTCATTTAATTCTGTTAACAAGATATCACAGTGAAATAATTTTTAAAACAAACATACCTGACTGTGGGAGCTGAACAGATAAGATTAAACTTTCAACACTTTTTTAATAAAAAAATAAATTTTCCTGCAAAGTCATTATTTCCATTTCTCGTTTATCCATCAAAAGGGTTTTTGGGTATCTCACATTCTCAACTTCTATTACCCTCCTTGCTATTTTTTTCCATAACTATTTACATCATTTCCCGAGTTTGCAAGTCTTTCTTGAGGCTGATTGCTTCTGTCAGCAAGGTCAAGATATCACTAGAAACATTTACTATCTGTTTTTAAGAACCGAATAAGTAGTAGTTTGAAAGCATAGATACTTCTTCCATTGGAAAAACCTTCGACTACGGTTTTTTCAGCACAGTTTTTGATTGTTTCAAATAAGTATGCAGATCTATGATAACTTGTGAATTAATTTAACTTTATTTATACAAGCTACAAAACTTCTAATGTTCAAACGTTAATAAACAAATCTATTAAAGTTAAGATACTTGACATATTAAAATTCTTTAACGGATAAGATAGAAAGTCTGAACCATTTTTGTACTACTTTAAATAACAGACTTATAAGTATCTTATAATCCAACGAAGTATATGATCATAAATGGTATTTTAATAACTAATTTCTCAGTAATGGTACATAAAGATTTTCTATTAAGGTGCAAGTGACTTGCACAGTGTTTGACAAGGATTTATAAAATTTTCATATGAGTTTAACGTAAAAATTACGTTATTATTACAAAACATTTGTGGATTTATAGAGAGGTAAAGTTGTGTAGGCAAGTGAAATTAAACACATTAGTAAGTTGAAAGCTGCCACATCGTTAACAAAAAAAAATTATTTAATAAAAAAGAGTTTTATCTTAGAATTACTTTTTTTAATCAGTGATTTCATTTGCGTGAATATTTTTACAAGTTTAAAAATGGAGAGCACTAGAAAGGGAGTTGTTTATGATGGAAATAAAATATGTTCACTTAAAATTGCTGTTTTTTCTATAAAAAGGAGCAAGCTTTACAGAACTTCTTCATAGACAATTCTATCAGTTCTGTAAAGTTCAAAACTATTTTTTACTTGCCTAAGTATTTCATCAACTATGGTTAACCATGACCACATATCAGGTTATCAATTTGACCATGATAAAGTAAGTTTCAGCATGAATTGAGTGGGACTATAACATTACGGAGTAGCTTCATTGTATACACCAACAGACTTTATTTTCTTCCAGTGTTCACTTATTTGAAAGTTATGTTTTTAACTTTATACTCATTCTGGATACATATAAAAAGTTTGAAGTGATGGTAACTATGATATAAGTCAAATAAATTTATTAAAGAGAAAAAGCATATTTCCATATGATTATACGCCTAGTTTGGAAGACTAGAGGGAAAAAAGTTATCAACAAAACAAGATTCTCATAGTAGCTTATGCGAAGATCACATTACTGATGAAAAGTACGAGCATGTTAAACGTATCTGAAATACTTTTAAGATTTAAACATTAAGGCAGTATTCAGATTTCTATTTGAAGACTGATGTCCAACTACTTGCCAAAGGTTTTTGAAAATTTTTGAAACAATTGTCTTGAAGCATTTAAGTTAGATCTGGCTTATTATCATACAACACCTGGTTTGGGATGCTATGTTGGAGTATACAACGGTTAAAAAATATTTTTTTTAAATTACAGTTTATTATAAAATATTTAAAAAAAAAGTAATGATAATAATATTAATAACTTTAGTAATAATAATACAATGATGATAATTTATTCAAGGTAAAACAGGAATTGTTTACTGATGTTGACATGCTTATGTTTATTGAGCACGGTGTATGAGGTAGCATCAGTCAATGTTGTAATCTCTATGCTGAAACATATAATGCATACATTAAAGACAGCAAACGCGATGATGTGGATAAAAATTATTGACTACTTTGTATGTCAAAACACAATATGTAATACACTATCGAACCTTTACGCAAACTGTGAGTGATGGTTTCCGTATAACAAAAATTTATAGAGCCATAGAGTTTGATAAAATGTTCTGGTTAAAAACTTACGTAGACCTAAACATTCAAAAACGTCAAAATGCAAAAAATGACTTTGAGAAGATGTACAAATCATTTAATAATGCAGTATATAAAAAAACAATGAAAAATCAGCGCAAACGAATTGACGTTAAGCTTATCAACAGGTGGGCAGGAAGATTTAAGGCAGAAGCAAATATGGTACGTCTCATTTTTCATAGTTGTGACATATTTGACGAGCAACTTGTTACTATACAATTAGTGAGCACGAATATTTTATTAAAAAACCAATATATCAATATATATATATATATATATATACATAGGATTTAGTGTCTTGGCCCTGTCCAAAACACTTGTGTATAAATTTCATTACGATTTTATGAGAAATCAAATTGGGGATCAGTGCAAACTATTGGATACCGACACTGATAGTCTTATATGGGTCATTGTAAAAAAACTTGGGTGATCAAAGACTCATTTTGACACCAGAAAAAATTTGTAAGGTAAAAACCAAGAGAAAAAGTAGTGGCACCTACTACATACGTGAGCATCTCAGAATAAGTACTAATTTCTGATTTTTAGTGATTACAATAATTTCGCATTTTTTCAGAATTAACATAATTTTTTTGTTTTTCAGAATTTTCTTTAAGTTCATCACGCTACTATTTTACTTTTTCACTAGTTTTGGCTAATTTTATATTTTTCTTAGCGACACTTTTTTTTAATTAACCCTATCAGTTAAATGTCTCACTTTTTTCACTTCTGCTTTTATTTCTTCATTAACTTTGAAATAATATGATTTTACGGAACTTTGTGTATTTTTTTTATAATCAGGGCCATTCCTAATCCCTAAATTTGTAACTTACGTTACAAAAAAACTTTGTTAAAATAATTAACTGTGAAATTTTTTTTGAGGGTTACGGTAATAAAAGTTACCGTAATGACAAATCGACTTTAAAAATGAATTTTTACACAACGTAAATATTTCCAAATTTGTTCCTCGCATTTATAACTTGTACTTACCATCCAACTAAATTTCTCGCCACTTTTAATATGTACATACCCTTTACGACAAGCTACAGCCTGGTTACAGTAATGATCGATTTAATCTTCTTTTTTTTCAAGTGCACAAAAAAAAAGACTGTCTCAAAAAAGAGTTTCTGAAATTTTCAACCACTTCACAGGTTTGGAAACATAGTTCATACAAATAAAGATAAATGAGGTCAGTAGCAACCCCACACTACTTAAAAATTCTATTGTACTGCAAGAATTTGTGCGGGGAGTTCGTAATTAACAAAACAGAGACACAATTCAAGAGACAATATGTACGACGGAAAATTTTTTTTTTTTCATATAAAGTTAAGAAGGTTTTTCACTGAAATTTAAAATATTTTGAAATCAAAAATGGGAAGAATCAAAATTTTTTTTCAATAAAGGTAGACAGTGTGAAATTCTTATAGGCGACAGGTTATGGTAATGACATTTTAACATTATATTCTTTGTTTAAGCTTACAAATCATACCTCATTAGAGATTTTTCGTATGTATACGAAAAAAATCAATTACTTTAAATACAATTTTCGTATGTAAACATTATTTTAACAATTAAACTGTTTGTAAAGAGCAAGGACATCAAAAGCTTAAAATTTTTAACAATGACCCATGTATGAAATAACGAATAAAAACATCTATAATATTATGCGTGAAAATATCAGAGAATTCAAAACATGGGACTATACTATCATCAATGACTTTAGTATGCCTTGTTGCGTAGGATTCTATGGTCTTGGGGTGCGCACACAGTAAATAGTCGAGGAACTAGTATCAACGTCTTTAATAATGCAAAAACGAGAGAAGAGCGCGTCACGTGTGTACGACCTTCGTTCCTGACCGTTCCAGCCAGAGAGAGTGCTCCTTTCAGCATCCTATCTGCTTATCGCTTTACTCTCTCCCACTACAATTATCTGTACTAGGCCCCAAAAAGAGGGGGCGCACGTACGTATAGCTATGATATCGTACGTGACACGTCCGAGGCCGCGCCGCTATCGTCCTCGATGGCGATTTCCCTTTTTAATTTACATGTTTGTGCTAGAGTAATGTTTGTGTAATGTTGTTTATACTGTATGTGAGATTTCTAACGTAGGAGTTAAAAGGTAGAGAGAAAAAAAACCTGTCTTTGTTTCTCCTTTACATAAATTCGTTAAATTGTTTTTTTTTTTTTTGTAAACATTTATTGTTTTTGTTCACGCTCTTGTCCCTTTATAATATAGCGCAATATTGCAAAATTCTTATTAATAAATTCATAGAGTGTAATAATCTTCAAGTTATTTCTACTAATTATTAACTAAATATTTAATCCCAATGTAAGTTATTCATGTTAAACTTGTAAAATATGGCATTACAGTATGTTATAATGCATCGTATAATAATACTTATTTTTCTACTGTTGATTCGATCATTCACTTAATGTTTTTGATTCGTGTTATTGTTACAGTTGGCTGCGCTACGAGCCTGTTAGATGTTTTCACGTAATGCATTTTTGTTCGTAAATATGGTAACTAAATTATAATAAACAAACGTAACCTAGATTTATGTATGAATACAAAATTTAATTGAAATTGTTTATATATATATATATATATATATATATATATATATATATATATATATATATCCTCTTATGCACAAGGACGTTTTATTTTCTCAGCTGCCGGAGGTGCACTTCTGACCACTACGTGTACTAGGTTTTGCGACGCGACTGATCTTTGAATGGTCTGTAGCATTATTAGTTGCGCTGTCACTGCACCCGCCGCTGCGCCTTTGCTTCCGGAACGGTTTCTTCTACCTGTAAGCATTCTAGCCAAATTTAGTATTAAGGGGCCCCCCCATTTTAGGAACCTGAACGACCCCGCTGCCGTGCCTAAAGCTATTTCTGCAGCCATCCACGCGTACCCTTCCCATTTGGAAAATTCTCCTTCCATTAGACCTACTTCACGTAACCTTTGAATTATGTCCTCTAGTTTAGTACCGATCGTTAATTTATCTTTGGGACCGTGTTCTTGGCTACCAAGCTCCTGCAGTCCGTCTCTTTCTGTTACTAATTTTTTTAGGTTTAGCAATTCGTCTCTTTTTGTTCCTTTCATCTCTTGTATAATTTTTTTCAAGTTCAGAGTTGGGCCCTCCAGATTAATGACGTTACTCTCCTCCTCCTCCTAACCCGGTTCAAGTCTGATTTCTGACGCTTGGGCAGTACAGTCTTTTGCCAAGTCAATTACTCTAGTGTGGGACACCTTTATTGTCCCATGTTTGGTTTGCTTGCATTGAACATGTACCTTTTCTTCCCTTCATGTGCTGAACGCGTGCTGATTTTTTGCGTGAAGTCAAGTCCAATACGCCCCCTTTAATTTTGCTAAGACGATCGGACACTCCTCCGGGTTGTCTATTGTTTCTCCTAGGATAAGTCGTATCTCGCATGGGTGATCATTCTCCACTTCTTGCGTTGGTTCTATTTGTGCGCATATATTTATCTGGCCTAATTTTTTACATTGGTCGACCGCTTGTCAGGATATCGGAGCGAACCTCTCTTCACTCATGCTACTTACTATATATTCGTACGTAAGTTGTAGGTATGCCACCATGTTTGTTATTTTAAACCCTTCTTGCTCTACGGGTAGTGGCGTTTTTCTAAGCAGGTCTAATTCTTTCTGCGTTACCAACGGTATTTCAATGTGATATATTACTTTTCTATTGAGTGCTACCGTAGCTATTTCTGCTATTTTCCATACTCTTTCCTCTGTCGTTGTGCCCTCATCTCCCGGAACCCTGAGATCTGGCCTGAACTGACTTACTAGTATTACTGCCTCCAATATCGTTTTTAAGGCTGCTTCCGGTAGATGCGATATTCTTCGACTTGCCAAATAAATTATATCCATTGCTTTTTCAAATTTCGCTGCTATTTTATCGGCCAGCTGCTCGAATTCTTGAATTATCTCTGGCATTTTATCATATCCGCTTACCCAATCTGTAAATATTTTAAGCCCTTCTTCTTTTACATCTCCTGCTTTATCCTCATATTTTTTTATTATTTGCAGTGTTTGTTCATGATCACCGAACGCTGAGACTCTCATTTGTTTTTTGAGATATTTCGTTATATCGGCCGTACTTGTCAAATTTAATTCCGTCAACTCCCTTATCTTGTCCTTGTTAGATTCCGATATCTGCCCCTGAAGTACCTGTACTGTCTCTAATTAGCTGCAAACTTCCTGCCCTACTACTACCCTGTACGCTGTTTCGACACCTTGCAGCGCTTTTATGGTCTTGTGAGTAGCCATTCTTATGCGATTTTTGCAGGCGTCTTCTTTGCTTATTGTTACTCTGCATTTCCATTCCACTTGCTTGCTTGCTCTTTCAAATGCATTCGTTTCTCTGATTCTTTGATACCAATTTACATACCATTTGATTTTCTAAGTAGACGCAACTGATTGGGCCTGCCCCAGATTTTCCACTTATATCCCCAGATTCTTCTCGAATAGCTCTACTTCTCCCGGTTGCTTTCCTATGGGAGTGGCTTCCCCCTAAAACATAGAATAGATACTTTCTTTTATGATACCTACATTTCCCTTTTTGTAAATTAATTCCCAGATTATTTGAGAGAAAAGGAGAAAAAAAGTAGAAGAAAGAAAAAAAAATTCCTCGGAATGTCACTATTGTACGGCACCCGATTACCCCTTCTGAATCTTAATATTTGGTACCAGCAATGTTAATCCTCGAAACAATGATTCTTAAGGACGGATAAGATTGAACTTTTGCAAGTCAAGTCGGGAATGTGGCTCTACTTGTACATGTTTTTTTTTGTATTCCCTTATTCTCCACATGTAACTTATATTTAAGGTGTGCTTAACCGGGGTGTATGTATGTGTACATATGTATATATATCCATATAACAACCTATCGCTATGCGACAAAATTATTGAATTTTGTCTGTCTATCGGCATGTTCGGCACTGTGAGGCATTTACAACAGAAAGACGCATGTGGTACTACGGATCGGCAATTGTCACACATGCTGTCCCTGTAAGTTTTTCTTGTTTATTATTCCCATGCTAATTTTCCCCTTTTTTATGTTATCGAGAGGAGCGGGTAGTAAAGATTTTTGGATAGTTTGGCTATATTTCGTCAGTGCTTACTTTGACTTGGTAGTGTCAACTTCGCTACTTGGTTTCCAGTGACTTTTGCCCTTTTCTTTTGTGTTCTCAATACGTGTTGGATTTGGTGTTATTTTCTCTACAGTCCTTGTTACCTTGTCATCCTTGAACTACCCCGTGAAAATGGCCTTTTTTTCTGTGAATTCGGTTGATTTTGTGCGTCAGCTGCGTGATTTCGCAAACCTACCGTACGATAACACTCATGTTACCGGGTTTGCGGCGGTCGACGGTAGTGTATGTTCCATCCTCGAAGGTTCTGTGATGGAAGATCTTCTGAGGTGCTGCAGCTGCTTACATGTGAGTATTATCCCTTTTTTCTTTTTTTTTTTTTTGCAAGTTTTCCTGTACCTAGATACATATGTATATATATCCATTTAATTTGCTTTCTCTTACAGTCCATCTTATTGTTTGTTTGCCGGCGAGTTCTCTCCGTCGGACGTACCTGTGGGGCTCAAGTCGTGGTGCTTGAGGGGCCTACAGTTCTGGCCCCTATCACTTGTCTGACCCACGGTGCGGTACGTATTACGTTATTTTCTTAACATTTGACATTGCTTTTGAGTTCTTAGTTAAAGATTTTCTTCTTTTTTTCTAGCTGGGAACGAGATTGGTCGTAAACCCTCGCGGGTTTTTCTCTCTTCCCCTCCCTCTTTGCGAGCTGGACTGGCCCACAGGCGCCGTGCCTCTGCCTGCGCAAAGTTATAAGTACTGGGGTGGCGTTGCATGCTGCGATGTCTACTGCCCTTCCGGACGATCGTTCACTGTCCTGTTCCAGGACTGCCACTGGACTGCTTCTTTTCCGTCGACGGGTTCTGTACTGCGAACCCACTGCAACGATTCGGAGCCCGCAGCCTCGTACGTCGTAGCCGTCGGTTGTACACAGTACGCTCATCGCGGTGGTGGTTGATATATCAGCCTCCAACCAAGACGGTTTTTCGCTGGAAGGGCGGCCCGTTATACGTGTAAGGCCTCTCTTATTCGTTATACTTGTAAGAAAAATTTTATGATTCGTATTAATTTTTCTTTTTCCTTTTGCAGGTCGAACGGGGGAACAGCGGACTGTTTACCATCACCTCGCATAATCCGCCCGCAGTTTGCACAAGCTGTAATTGTACTTCCAGCAATCGGCTCGCACCGCCTAATCTGAATGTGTCCTCACTGGTGGATGGGCTCCACGACTTGGCTGTTGATCGTCTTCCTCAGGGACGAGGGCGGGGACGCAGGAGGGAGCGTACTTAAGGCGTGACAGAGAAGTAGGGAAAAAAAATTTAAAAAAAATTACCCCAACAATAAAAATAATGCTTGTATTTACACATGTGAAAGTAAAACAAAATTGTAGTAAAATAAACAACTCGCGAGTATTGTTTACCTTTCTGCATGCCCCCGCGTCTTCCTGTATATATATACAAATTTATATAATTTTTAGGCGTGAATGTTTATAAGATTTTTTTTTCTTTTTTTTTTTACAGCTGCAAAAATTCGTGCGAACCGTAAAATTGTAATTGTGGCCAGTCTCCGGGACCAATTTTTTTGATGGCCAAGTATTGGTACGTTTACCTTAATATCTAAAAAAATTTTTTTTTTTTTTTTATTTATAATTATATGAAATAGCACCACATTCCACTCTTATGTTTGCTTATGCAATTAAAAAAAAAAGTAGTCAATATTCTTTTGTTCTCCATTTTTCATTGTATTTTCGTGGTGCGTCCGGAGGCCGTGAAAATTTAAGCGAAGCTAATGGTTTACTTTTGTACTCCCGTATTTCTTTTCTGTATTTACATTTTCTAACGGGCTTCTACTACGCAAGCTTTTTTTATTTCATCCACGTGGGATATTCTTACCTCGTCCTTCCTCTGAAGTTTAACATTCTTTTTCGCATAATCGATGCCAGTTATTTCGTAAGGGCCCTTATATTAGGCGTCGAATTTCCCTTTCGACGGCTCTTTTAACACATAAACCATTTCGCCCTCGAGGTAGTATCTCGTATTCAATTTGCGGTTGTAGTAATATTTTGAGTGGTATTTTGCTTGCACTTGATTCATTGCGGCAATGGTTCTCATCTCCGTCAGTGTCGTTACCAGCCCATTAAAATATTTGTTCGATGTCTAGCCATTGAATGATATCTTAAAGCTAGTACGTGTTCTCGCTCTTTGCCCGAAAACAAGCTCATGCGGTGAGTACTCATGTTGTGTCGCGCTTATAAACACACATAGAGGAGACGTCTTCACGCGTTCTCATTCTACTACGCTGTGTCGCGCTTGTATACACATATAGGAGAGACGCTCTCACGCGTTCTCTCTCTTCCTTTATATTTATTGTTGTGTCGCGCTAATACACACACAGAGAGGAGACGCCTTTACGCATTCTCATTCTATTACGCTGTGTCGCGCTTGTATACACATATAGAAGAGACGCTCTCGCGCGTTCTCTCTCTTCCTCTATATTTATTGTTGTGTCGCGCTTATGTACATATATAGAAAAGACGTTATCGTGCGTTCTCTTTCTATTACGCTGTGTTGCGCTTGTATACACATATAGAAGAGACGCTCTCACGCGTTTTCTCTCTTCCTCTATATACATTCTTGTGTCACGCATGTACACATATAGAAGAGACGCTATCGTGCGTTCTCTTTCTATTGCGTTGTGTCGCGCTTGTATACACATATAGTAGAGACACTCTCGTTCTCACTATATATATATATATATAATCTCCGGGAGTACTTTAAACTACTCCCTTTATTAAAGGTTAATCATATTATATCTACAGCACTTATCTGTAGAAGTTTTTCTTTTTTCAAACTTGCCGCTTGGTGCGAGAAAGTCTCATGCATCATGAGCACCAGTAACGTTGAAATTAGACCAACACGCTTATTCGAATCGTCTAAATTGCAGCACTCATCAAACCAAGGTAGTAAATAAGCAAAATTCGCTTGCCCTGCATCACCAAAAGGAAGACATCAGTCGACTTGCTGAGTTTTTGTTACCTTCTGGTCATTGGATTCTCAACAGGAAGACCACACCTGTTGATACTATGCAACCAGCAGCTGTCCCCACGCATTAAGTCTGCCTCATTGAACTTGAATTTACACTAGTAAGTTGAAATAAGCAAACGAAAAATGAAAGATCAAACGGTTAGTTTATTATTATTTGTTTTATAATAATAAGAATTGTTGAACTTTTGGAAACTTATTTAAATGATCTTTATTTTTGCGTGAAGATTAGTTTGTATTTTACGTCATAATTAATTTTAATTGGATCTAAATATATCTTTTGCGTATTATTTAATAAGATATTAAAATATAATTTATTAAATAAATGTAAACAAGCAAGATTACTGTGTTGAGTCTCGGTTGAGTTAGCGGTGTCATGGATAGTATAGTTTACTAGATTTAGGATTCTTGTGATTTTCTATAGTTAATGTTAATTATTAAGCTTCTGTTAAGTTTGGTTGTTTATAAGAACTTTCTAGACGGCTTTGAGTGTAGTTTGTTACCCCATCGTGTAGACCTCTTGTTAGCAACATGGAGAGGTATATTCAAACACTATTAGATAATTTAGTAAGATTATGGATTCCTATACAAATTTTAAAAAATTAGGTCAAGCTAGAAAGACTTATGGTCAAGCTATAGCACGTCAAAAACAACTTGACAACGTTTTTGCGGAATTCAAGGCCGTTTATAACCAACCTCATAATGAATTTAACCCCTTTACCTAAAGATCATGAATATTTCAAAGAAGAAGCTTACACCAAGGGTGAGGATCATTATTATAATAATCAAGGTGACTTTACCGACTTTTTTAATAATCTCAAGGGTGAAATTACACCTCTTAACCTAGTTAGATACCTCTGGTAGACGAGAAGAATGGCTCGATTTCTGTGATATTTTCCGCGCGTTAGTCCATAATAAACAAGAGGTACCGACGACTATTAAGCATAATTTTTTGCGAACTCAAGTAAAGGGGGAGGCGGCCAATTAAATTGAAAATATTCCACTAACTGCAGGGAATTATAATCAAGTATGGACAGCTCTAGTCGATTATTACGATAACCCTAGACGATTAGTTTCTAGCTTTGTTAATACCATAATTGAAGCTCCCCCCATGGAGAACGGTTCAGTTACCGAGCTCAAACAGTTAATTAGCAATACCCTGAGGCCTTTAGCTGCCTTAGAAAATCTTGGAAGACCTGAACATGGGCTTGGGGATTTTTTTATAGGGATAGTATCAAATAAACTTGATTTTGGAACTGTTAAGGATTGGCAAAAGAATTTGGAATGTTCTACTGAATCCCCTACCTTGACTCAGTTCAAGACTTTCTTAAATAATCACTTGCTGACTTTAGAATCTTACACTATCAAATCTAAAGTTACGCCTACAAACCCCCCTGCAAAACAGGGTAAACCTAAGTACAAAAACCGGAACGTTTCGAGTAGTCATCAAACTACTTCGTCTAAGGTTTTTTGTCCCTGCTGCAACGGCGAGCACTATCTTCGCTTGTGCGACAGTTTCAAAACCAAACCGTGACATGTCAAGAAAACTATTCAAAAAAAGGCCAAACTTTGCCTTAATTGTTTAGGCCCGCATAACTTTGACGAATGCACCTTATCCGTCTTTTGTGCGATTCGCCAACAAAAGCACCATACCCTTATGCATCGGGATACTGACCCTTCTCCATTTCGGGCTGAGGCTAAAACAGATCGCTCTTCTTGTAACGAAAAGGTACTAGATAATAAAATCGTTCTCGAGATTAACTCCATGTATCAACAGAGAGCCGTTCTCTTGGCTACCGCTAGGGTAATTATAGCCTCTCCCTCCGGAAGAAGCTTGGTAATCCGCGCGCTGATTGATCCGTGCTCTCAAGCTTCCCTAATTTCGAAGTCTCTTATGCAGTTATTGCAGTTACAACCTAAAAAAACCAACTCGTTGTTGATTGGACTGGGAGGGCAGGTGAAGACTTCCATCACCCAATCTGTAAATTTTACAATCAAACCTTACTTCGACCCTCCTCATACATTGGAGGTTGGTGCTCTCGTTATAAAAAGGGTTTCGTCTTACAGTACTCCAACGTCTTCTAAAAAATTATAGTTAGAGTATCTGGAAGGGCTCCAATTGGCTGATCCCAATTTTTCCTTAAATGATCATGTCGACTTGCTTCTCGATGCAGCCACCTATGCTTCAATAATCAAGGGACCTATTATAAAGCGAGATACCAGTAGTCCAATTGTGGTGAAATCTTTTTTAGGTTGGCTCATATCTGGTCAAATTAGCAGTTTACACAGATTAAAACCCGAGCAACTGGTCTCATTACAGGTTTGTGAGGAACCTAACCTCGAAGAATCGTTACAAAAATCCTGGAAGATCGAGGAGCTCCCTAGCTGCAAATTCTCTCAGAAGACGAGCAATCATGCGAACAATTATTCCGTGATAACTACACTCGAACTAATTCTAGAGGTTTCTCTGTAGCGCTCTCATTTAAGTGTTCGACTGATTCCCTGATCGCTTCTCGAGTAGAATCATTTTAATTGGCAAGATCCATGTTCCTACGACTTAAGTCTAGGTTTAAACGTAACCTGGGGTTGTTCGAGTTGTATCGTGACTTTATGCAAGAATATATTGCCTTGAACCACATGAGTTTAGCTGACCCTAGTACTTCGATTTGGTATCTCCCTCATCATGGGGTGTTGCTCGAGTTGTGTTCTACTACAAAATTGTGTATAGTGTTTAACGGCTCTGTGACGACTAAATCTGGAACCTCACTAAACTCCGGTCCTTACTCAGGACAAAATCTCTTACCCACCCTATTTGATCTCATAATGCGGTGAAGGTTGTATCGGATGGTCTTTACCACTGATGCGGAAAAAATGTTTAGACAAGTTAACCTTAACCCACCTGATTTACCGTTTTAAGCGATACTCTGGAGAGAGAATCCTTTAGACCCGCTTTTAACCTATCACTTAACGACAATGACGTATGGTCTAGTTTCCCCACCATTTCTCGCTTCACAAGTACTAAAGGAGTTAGTTACTCTGTATTATGAAACTTTAGCTCTTGGAGCTGACATATTAAGAAACGATGACTATATGGATGATTTAATTTCTGGAGCCCACTCAGTCACTGACGCGAAGCAAAAAATAAGCCAATTGATAGAGCTGACTAAGTTAGGTGGCTTAACTTTGCGCAAATGGTCAGGTAACTCTAGAGAAGTATTATCAGAAATTCCTACAGAACTGCGATCTTCTAACCTCTTGAAACCAGCTGAAAACGGTGAAGCAACGTCGGTTCTTGGATTGAATTGGGATCCAGAACTTGACTGTTTTACGTTTAGGGTAAATTTATCCTCGTCCATCCTTTTGTGGATCAAACGCACCGTTCTCTTGCAGCTAGCCAAGTTTTTCGATCCACTGGGTTGGATTTCTCCAGTGTTGATCAAAGCAAACATTTTTATGCAAGAATTATGGCTGTTAAAATAATCATGGCATGACCCACTGCCTCCTGATCTTATAAAGGGATGACGTGACTGGTTAAATGGTACCCAGGCTCTGAATGAAATTAAAATTCCCCGTTGGAATCAATTTCAGCCCAAGAATTCAATGTTGGATTCCATGGCATTGCAGATGCATTAAAACGAGCTTACGCAGCCGTACTCTTTTTACGAATGGTCATGGATAATAAGGTTTCCATCTCACTAGAGATCGCTAAGACCAAGGTTGCGCCACTTAAAACTCTTAGCATACCGCAGTTAGAATTTTGTGGTGCACACTTGCTCTTTAAGATGGTTAACCATTATATTTCCACTACTAAGATCCTACCGTCTCAAATCCATTTATATACGGATTCTATGGATACTTTGTGCTGGATTCGTTCAGTACCCTCGAAGTGGCCAACCTTTATTGCCAACAGATGTTCTGATATTCAAACGTTGAACCCTACTGCTGTTTGGCATCATGTCAAAACTAAACAGAATCCAGCGGATATCGCTTCTCGTGGTGTGATTCCTTATCAGTTGATCAATCACAGTTTATGGTTTGAAGGGGCGAAGTTTCCGAAGGATCGGGAAATAATATTCTCTGAAATTTCACCAAAAAACCTGTCGATGAAGGAAATCCTAAGCGAGCAAGTAGTCAATACTACTTTTTCTGAGAGCTCTGAAAAGGACACGCTTGATGTATATAGCAGTTGGCATAAGTTGCTTGTTGTCATTGGTTATTGCTTAAGATTCATTTTTAGGCTAATGAACAGGTGTCGTTTCACTTCCAGTAGGATAAAAAGGTCTAGCACTGCGGGAACTGAAGTCTTGTCGACTCAAGACTCCCCCTTTCTAAACTTATCTTATGCTTTAGGAACGGAAACTAATCGTTTCAGGTTGTCCGAACTCAGTAATGCTCGTTTAGTATTAATCAAAAAATATCAAAAGAAGCATTTTCTCAAGGAATACTACGTTCTTTCCAAAGATTGGTCATTAACCGAGTCGGAGCGTAGCTTTATAGGAAGGCATAGTATGCTGAAAAAACTGAATCCCGTGTTAGCTGATGGTATCATAAGAGTTTGGGGTTGAATTAGTCAAGCTTTAATACCCAACGAAGCTAAGCACCCAATCATCTTAGCTCCCAATGATCATCTAACTAGGTTAATCATCAATTATAATCATAATCTGATGTTACATGGAGGAGCTCAGATTACTTTGACGTCCATCGGACGGTCATATTGGAAAGTGCGAGGGAGGCAGATAGTGAAAAATTCAATTTTTAAATGCTCCCTCTGCACTCGCTATTCTGCTAGACTGTAGACTCCTATGATGGGTAACTTGCCCACTTCTCGAGTCCAAGAGGGTCCAGCCTTTTCGAAGACAGGAGTAGATTACGCTGGACCTTTCCCTATACGTCTGACTAAAGCTAGAGGAAAGGATACGCAAAAGGGATATATATGTGTATTCGTTTGTATGATCACATGCGCCGTGCACTTAAAAGTAGCAGAGGATTGCTCTTCCCAGGCCTTTCTGGTGGCCTTCAGTCATTTTACATCTAGAAGAGCACATTGCACCGATTTATTCAGTGATAGAGGCACGAACTTTATAGGCGCCTCCTCTGAACTTAAGGAATCTCTTCTAGCCTTCATGAGTTCATACAACTTGAACGACCAATTTCTGAAAATGGGCACTAACTGGCATTTTAATCCGCTCTCAGCCCCTCATTTTGGTGGTTTGTGGGAAGTGGCAGTGAAATCTGCTAAGTTGTTGTTGAGAAAGGTAAATGGTGAGCAGATACTCACCTTTGTAGAATTCTCAACGTGACTGTGTAGGATAGAGGCGTGCCTAAATTCACGTCCTCTTGTACCCCTATCCGATGACCCGTTTGACTTAGTAGCTCTCACGCCAGCTCATTTTTTGAATTGTAAACCTGCTTTTCAAACTCTAGAACCTCGGCTTGAAAGGGAGCCCTTTGACCCTCTCCGTCGGTGGAAGTTTATTTCTTCTTGTATACAACAGTTCTGGAAAAGATGGTCTAAAAAATACCTCGTATCATTACATACCCGCCAAAAATGGTGTCAAAGGCAACGACAAATACAAGTTAATGATTTAGTTCTCATTCGCCAAAAAAACATCCCGCCTGGTCATTGGCCATTAGGACGAGTCGTGAGAGTTTTTCTGGGATCAAACGATAACGTTAGGGTAGCTGAAATTCGTACAGCTGGCTCAACTTTGACTCGACCGGTGGTTAAGCTTGTTTTATTATTACTTGTTGAGGAGTTTGATGGCAATTACAAGAAAGATTTGTAAAAAACAGCGGTCCTACCAGCGTCTTGTTTGCTAAATCTATATAATACCTATTATATTTGTTTTCAATATAAATTTCTTACAAATCTCTCATGAATCCTTGGTACTTGTCCTGAATTCCCGCGTACCAACCCAGGGGATTGTAAAATCAAGAAACCAACATAACGCTTAATTTTGCAAATTTTTACTATACCTTTTCATTAAATTAATCTTGATTTGATTTTCTTTGAGCTGTCTTTCAAATGCCAACATCCTAACCCAGGGGTATGTTTAGTTTTAAGTTCACTGAATACTAAAATGTATTTATTTTGAATGTACTTAAAATATATGTATTCTAAACAAGTAGTATACTAAAGCTTACGCATCAGTATGCATCCTTATGTATTTGACGTTATATATAAGTAGGTGAATGCAGGAGATAAAGAGATGGTATGTACGCTTGAACAGTTAGCATTTTGTGTTATAGGAGTCGCTGGCGCGCGACTATAGATGCGTGTCTCGTGTGTAGTAAGCTGCTATAGCTAGTTCTCCTTCACCTCTCGCAACGAGCTGGTCGGACTCTACTTACCAGTCTCATTGCTTTCTTTTACAATTAAACTTTTATTTTGTCGTAATATTACGAATTGTTAAACTTAAGTTCAATCCTTTTGTTCAGCTAATTCAACGACGTTGTAACCATTTGCAATTTAGTCTCATTAACAAGCGATTTATCGTCATTAACTTAAGTATTTAAGACTATATCTATATTTCTCGATTTTTCGATAGTATCAAGTGTATCGTTACGAAGAAAATAAATCTTTATATTTTGTTGATTAATAATTAAAAGTGCTGTGTAAAATCAAGTCTTTTTATAAAGCCCGTATCATTTCCAAAGGGCTAAGTGATTCACCCTTTCTGGTTTCGTTCCTTCCTTAAGGTAAGGTGTCCCAAAAATAGTTATCCCCAGATCTCTCGGGCTCATATACAGTCCTTTATTTAAAATCATTTCACTCTGAATTAGAGTAAATAATTCTCCCCTTTTTAATATTTCGCTGAATACGCTGTTTACGGGTCGCTCGTATTTTAAAAATGCGCGCTGGAGGACCATCGCTATCGGCTAGTCCTTCTTTCTCCTGTTCGTCCGCCAGCTGAAACAGTTCTCCGCGTGGCTGCTCAGTGTTTATTTCTCCCTCTTCTATTACTGGATTTCAAGAGAGTGCGTCGGGTACTTTGTTTGAAATGCCTGGCCGATATACTACGTCAAATTCGTAGCCTCGTAGCTCCGCTTTAAGCCTATTAAGTCTTATATCGGGCTTCTTTGACGTATGATAATGTTTTAATGGTTCATGATCCGTGACCACTATAGCTTTGCGCCCAAGTAAGTACGGCCGAAACTATTCTTTTGCAATCTATAGCCAATTATAGCCTATAGCCAATAGCCAACAGTTCCTTATCATACGTTGGGTAGCGTAATTCGCTCCCTCGAAGGCATCATGAAGCATATTCACACGGTCTATCTTTCCCCAACTCGCCTTGGCTTAATATTGCTCCTATTGCGTAGTCTGACGCATCTGTTGTGACAAAAGGCTTGTCTAGATTAGGTGCAATAAGTACTGGCTCACTACATAATGCGTCAACTAATGTTTTGAAAACTTGCTCCTGCTGCTCTTCCCATTGTTCCTTTTCTCAAGAGTTTGGAGAGTGGCTGAGCAATTTTTGCATAATTCTGCATTAATCGTCTATAATATCCGACAAATCCAAGAAATTCTTTGATTTTCTTTGCATTCGTAGGTCTTGGATATTTTTTCGCTGCTTCGATTATTTTTGGATCTATTTTTATTTGTCCGTT
This sequence comes from Copidosoma floridanum, assembly GCF_036245765.1. Classification (NCBI taxonomy): domain Eukaryota; kingdom Metazoa; phylum Arthropoda; class Insecta; order Hymenoptera; family Encyrtidae; genus Copidosoma; species Copidosoma floridanum. The sequence goes on from NW_028321885.1 coordinate 13,897,083, forward strand.
TCCTACTACGTGTCTCAGTACTTTCGCTTCGCACTTCAAAAATTGGCATTTTTTCGGCTCAATTGTCAAGTTTGCTTCCAAAAGCCGCTTTAAAAGTCTAATTAAACGCCTCCCGTGCTCTTCAAGGTTTGGAGCAAACACCATGATATCATCTAAATACACTTTGATTTCATGTCCTTGTAGACCCGCCAACGCGAGTGACATCGCTCTGAAAAATGTATTCGGCGAGTCCGTACACCCCATTGGCATTCTCTTATACCGATAATGACCATCTGGCCCAGAAAATGCTGTTTTGTGTGCGTCATCCACATGAATTTCTATTTGGAATAATCCCTGTTTTAGATTGACTACTGTAATGTATCGAGCTGATGCTAAATGTTCGAGTATATCACTTTGGAATGGTAAGGGATGGCAACTTCCTACAGTAATTTCGTTAAGCTGCCTAAAATCAGTTACTACACGCCAACGCTTCTTCCCGTCCGGCCCCGTATGCTTGGGTACAATCCACATGTTAGAATTGTATGGCGATTCCGAAAGCTCGACGATTCCTTGCTCGAGCAATTTCTCTATCTCTTTTTTCATCTGTTCCCTTAGCGCTGATGGGTACCTATAGCGCTTCGCCGTCACGGGCTTGTCCGTCGTAGTTATGATGCGGTGTTTTGATAAATGAGTTGCTTTCAGTGATTCTTCATCTAGGCCGAATACAAACGGAGTATAATCTGTGAGCTTCCAGATGTGTGATTTTCCTTCCTCGTTTCAACTTGAAACATAAATAAGCTGCATTATTTTATCGATTTTCGCTATTTTTTCTTTATCCGATAATCTAATGACATTGTCAGTGTTCTTGAAATTACTATTGTTCCCGCCGCTTGTATGATTATTTGTAACGCCATATTTAACTTTGCTCATTTTTCTCCTTTCTCGGCCATCTGCCTCAAAAAGTCTTATAATTGCCTCATTAACGCCCTGAGCGTCGTCCCCTTCAACGCTAAATGGATCGGGCTCTCGCATCACTTCGCATTCTAATAACTCTATTTCCGGTACAGGTATGCTTATTTTTTTATTTAGTTTGTTTACACACTCAGCATAAACTTTTCCACCATTATTTGTGGCTATAAAATTTCCGAATAAAACTCCTTCTCTTATTCTTTGCAAAGGAACCCACCCTACTTTTATTTTTTCGCTATTTACCCCGACACGGGCATATATAACTTTCTTTGATCTAGCAAGAATCTTGAGCATCTCTGGCTCGATTAAATTAATTTTCATTCCTCCTAATTTAAAAATGTTTTCTTCCACGCTTATACGACCTTGATATAACTTAAAAATGTCCCATCCAATAATACCTTCCCCATCTATTGGGAAGTCACGTGGGAGCACATGCAACCTACACATTAAGCCATTCAGTGGTATTTCAACTACACCTAAAGTGCTACGCTCTTCGTGCGTATTACCCACAATTCTTACTCGGTTTCTCACGTTAAAGAATGCATTTGGAAGAATACTGTCTTCCTTTATAATAGAAATTTCAGCTACTGTGTCCGCATAAAATTTTGCTTCCCCCCCTCTGAATTGAGTGCTTGTCATAACTACCAAAGGGGGTGTCCTACCTGCTAGAAATATATTTATTTTTGCTTCACGCTGAGGCTTGCTTCCATTATTAATTCGTCCTACTTCCATTTGAGGGCTGTTTCAAGGCAAATTATCTCTCCTTGTCATCATATCAACTCTTACACTCACAGCTAGTAACTTTCTTACCTCTACGCTTGCCGTTTTTCTGCTGTCAAGTGTTTTTGTTATCTTCCTATCTACTGGGGGATGCCCAACGCTAGGGAAGCGCATCGAACATCCTGGGAGTTTAAATTTTTCGCGCGTATTTTTCTCATGATTGTATTGATTATTTTGGTTTTCTTTCTGATTGTAAAGGTTGTAATTGTTGTCCCTGGGTCCATAGTTATTATAATTATTTTCCTGTCACTGATTATAATTCTTATAATTGTCATTGCCGGGCGCGTAATTGTTATAATTGTTCTCGCGTTGCTAATTATAATTGTTATAATTGTTATTACCGGGCATGTAATTATTATAATTATTTTCTCGTTGCTGATCATGTTTATTATAATTATTATTGGGTGCATAACTTTTTCCCCTATTTCGACCATTGAAATTCCTTTTCTCTTCGAATGGCCTATTATTGTTCCTGTTATTATTCGCCAGAGGGCGACTATTGTTGCCATCGAGGTTTCTATTATTATTGTTTTAACTATTATAATTGGATGTGTAGCTATTATGTTTGTTATGGTAATTTCTAGGGTCAGGGTCACTGTCCTGCACATTAGGTGCCTGATCATTGTACGCAGGTCATCCTTTATTTTTTTCCCTCATCTCCGTTAGTATCTTGGGTGGTTCTGTTTTGGGCCTATCGGGGTCTTTTACTCATTCGTTTTTAGCGTTCCTCCATAGCTTTTCGCACCCGCTCGTAAAGTGCAGACAGTGCTCCTGACAATATAAGCACCACTTAACATCTCTCATGCCATCTTATTCGTCCGTATTGCTCTTTCCCTCCTGCACATCGCTGATTATCATGCCTATCCTTGGATTTCTCTTACTAAAACAACTCTCTCGTGTTGCATATGTGCTAAAATCATTAGGTGCCATTCGACGTAAACTTAACTCGTTATCTACATCTATAGCCGCTTCAATGGCCTCCTCCAGTGTTACAGGTTTTACCCCGGCCACGTTCCAATTGTATGGCACTTTTAACCCATACATAAAGTGTTTCGCTTACTCTTTATCCACGGATTGTTTTAGGGCAGTTTTCTGAATCTGGGACAGCTGTTGGTTGGCGTCATAAGTCATCATTATTCTATTATACAACCGTTGCACCCGGCTGCAGTACTGAATAACTGACTCGCTGTCCAGTTGAGTCAGTGACTTCAGTTGGGATAGCTGTGTATTTATGCCTCCCATACTCCCGAATCACCGTGACAGCGTAAGTAAAAATGTGTCTACGGTATTAAACAGTGATAACCGGGTGCAAAATTGATCTGCCGCCATCCCCCTAAGTTTACCGCCTAATGTACCTATAAAGTATTTTTCATATTTCGGCAGAACTGCTAGATTTGCTTCCTCACCATCTGTTCAAAAAGCGGAAAGTTTATTGGATTTCCGTTGAATATGGGGATGCCACTCGCCGCGCTGTTGACATGGGACAGTGCACTATGTGCATGCTGACAGGGTACGTGTTTTCCACTCGCTGTTGACTTATGATAGGGTTTGTGTAAGTCAGATTTGGCTGCGCTTGATGTTGCTGCTTTCGCAATATGTATTCTCCGTGCATGTTAGTATCCCGAAACAGCCAGTCAGATGACGGTGCTATCGGTTGGCCTCTCACCCTTTCATTTATTGGGCCTGTGGGTTTGTAGCTGGGTCCAGCGTCATGCATCCTTGTGCCCGAAAAATTTGGGATTCTTGTTTGCTGCCCCCCATACGTTATTATCTCTTCCGACGTCCTTGATGGTAAGTTCCAATTATTTTTATGGCCAAATACTAATGCCCTACAACTTTGTGTAAGTGCTTCCTTCGAAAACTGTGTCACATTGCGGTGCTGTGCCGCTTGTTTTTCTCCTCGTCTGAACGCATGTTAAGGCGTATCCTGTGTATCTTTACTGTTAAACCTATCTTTTAAGTACGCGCTTACGTCCCTCGAAATTTTGCTCATCCCATTTCCGGCTGTATAATCCGGATTCTTTAAAGGTGACGTATTTGCGGCGTCGTTTCTTACGGTGTTTGAAAATTCTGCACCCGCCACAATTATGTATGACGTTGTTTGTGAAACTTTCTCCCTAATCACCCCTGGTTTCATTTTTTTTAAAACTTAAACATTAGCATACGCTGTTTATTATCCATTTTTTCCCATTCCATTTCAGTTTTGGGGCTGTGCTCTAAAAATACGGTCAGTATTTCTGACTTCGACTCGTTTTCCAGATACGAGGGAATTTCGTCCTCCCTAACACTTACTACATCGCTGTGCGCTTTATCGAAGTTTTGTATCGTAGAATCTTTATTATTCATTTTTTTGAAATTCTTTATTTCCTGTCTGTATAAGAGCGCTTAAACACTTATAAGTAAATTTCTGTACGATTCCTTGCGTTCCTATCTCACGATAACAAAACCGCTTTACTTTAACAGTTACCGTGTGTCTAATTTATTATTTATTTATTTATTATTTCCTTACTTTCAATCTGACCAATTTATTTTCACGGTCCGAAATTTTTCTGACTCACGATAAATTACCCTAATGACGCACCGCCGATACTATGAGGAGGATACCGAACGCAAAACGGATATAGCAAAAAAAATAAATTCATAACGCACTAAAAAAATTTAACAGGACCCCTAGGACAGTTAAATATATTTATTTTTTTATGAATCTCAAGTACTTATCATATGCTCCCAGCTAGAATAATGGCGACCAAGATCTTTATCATCCTTGTTTGCTTGATTTCTATCGTAGTCCCGGGTATCCTCTGCCTTCGTCCTTTATTCAAGCTGCTTTTTTTTCGTACTTTAGCAACTCCTCGCTCCGCTAATTTTTCTCGTAGCAGTTCCTCGTTTACTTCGTGGCACGACACTATGTGTGTTTCCCAAAAATCGCGAAAGTCGATACTTTATCGTCGACAAAAACCAAAAAAAAATAATTTATTTTTATTTAATCGCGATGACCATCCCACTTCTGACAACAAAACTGTTGCGTAGAATTCTATGGTCTTGGGGTTCGCACGAAGTAAATAGTCGAGGAACTAGTATCAAAGTCTTTATTAATGCAAAAACGAGAGAAGAGCGCGTCGCGTGTGTACGACCTCCGTCCTTGACGGTTCCAGCCAGAGAGAGTGCTCCTTTCAGCATCCTTTCTGTAATCGCTTTACTCTCTCCCACTACAATCATCTGTAGTAGGCTCATGGAGGGGGCGCACGTACGTGTAGCTATGATATCATACGTGATAGCCTAGTGAAAACAAAAAAAATTATTGGTCTTATGAAAGATGAAGGAAATAGTAATACTATGTTGGGGTATGTAGGATTGCGAAGTATAATGTATAGCGTGAGGACTCAAAACAGAAAACCGTTAAAAAAGCTAAATATCTAAAAAGCTTTTCATAAAGAGCTACGGTAACGTTTGAAAATAACATCAAGTATCTGGCTAAAAGTTCTAGCATCATTCAAGAGCAGAAAATTATTAGATCGCGTCTTCATCAGCTATTCACTTAAAAAAAAAAATTGCTTGAAATGTATACGATCACAAATGATTTTTGCAACCTGGCTTAATAGATACTCTACCATGGGGTCATTATAGCATAGTGGGAGAAGAATCATGTAATAAGAGCGAAAGATCGATGGAAGGGGTAGCCAATCAGGTAGGAGACGCTGCAAGGACTGTTCCTGAATTGGATTCCTCAAAAATAGACAGAACTCTAGCAAATGAGCCTATAAAATAGGGGTCGATGCTATAAAAAGAGTTGTCTCGACCAAGAAAGCTCATTCTACACTCTAGCAGAGGTTCAAGTAAGGTTAAACTTAATTAACAGAAGTTGACATCACCGTTAAGTGAACCACTAAGTAAAAAATATAAATACAGTCAAGATAACATATTTTTATAGTAAATACTTGTGCATATTTACACAGTATACGTAATATATGAACATTTGACGCTAACGCTCATGTTTTTTTTGCTGTTGTTAAAGATCGATCTTGCAACACTCAACAAAATCGCTGACAGTGATTTTCTGCCGACAAAAAAACTTTCCAAATTAATTCCCGATCAAAACTACATGGTGTCAGAACTGAAAAAATTTTATACTAAATTCGGACATAACATAGTTGCAAAACGTGACGATGACTTTCAAATTTTTCTGCAGACTAGAATAATTTTAGCTCTGTTTAAAAACAAAGAATCCAATAATAAATTACTGGATGCTGTAAATAAAAGGCCTAGCTGGATAAGGGGGGGGGGGAACTGCCATAGCTCTAAAAAATATAAAAAAATTTGTGGATGTAGTGTAATAAAAAAAAAGTTTTTGAGAATTTTTTCAGATCTCAATGCACTCATGGGTTCGCACAGCTCAAATGGTAAATTTCGGTTTTTTAAAGATATCTCCGCTTCTTCTGAACCGATCCTTCAAAATTCTTATTGGAATTGAAAAACAAAAATAATTCGTACTAACAGAGATTTTTTTTAAATCTTTGGCGCCAATTTTAAATTTTGGAAAACGTTCAAAATTTCTCAAATGGCGTACTTTTGAAAGGTTTAATCGGTACTATTTCAAAATAATCAATAAATTATATTATTTTATATTTCATTGTTCTACATTTTTCTCGAATTTTTGAGACTAGGCAACCTAGATGAAAAAAATTGAAACCGTTTTTTCACCTACTTGTTCACTATAACCGCCTCAATATGCTTTAAATCAGCTATAAAAAAAAATTTTATAGTATTTCATGGCAGTTTACTCAAATTATTAATACTTAAGAATACCTTATCAAGATGTATACTTCCATAAAAATGTGAAAAAAAAGTTTGTTCAATTTCTAAAGTTGAAAATAATATTAAAAATGATTGAAAACAAAATTGAGTGTACGCTAAGTATCAGTTAGAGAAAGTGAGAGTAACATATACGTGCTATCACGTCTAGTGACGTCCACCCACTGTTGGTAACAAATACCATATGGTATTCGTCAACTAGCTACCACACCCATAAATCGATACCAACGCACGCTCGGTTGATCGCATGCTCACCAGCAATTCCTGATCCCTAACCCCACCCCCGCCAAATTCAACAGCTGGCTTATGCCTGCAACTGCACCTTTTTTTCTAGAATACGTTAATCAAATTTACCTCCAGTCCTTGACTCACCACCGGTCCTACCCCCAATTATTGATCCGATTTAGGATTTAAATAAAACCGCGCCCTGCGAGTTTATCCTCTTTCCTGGAGAATTCGTCGACTAATGAACAAGAAGAGGAGGGTGGGGTACTAGCCGTCAGGCGGGTGACTTTATCATCCTGATTTTTTGTATTGATAAGACATATTTTAATGTCAATTCTGTTAGAAATTTATTTCTATGACGTTTACTTAACACGTCTTCAGAAATTAAACAAAAAATCTTCATTAACTTTCTAAAACAGGAGATTAAAATTTTGAGCTAGAAATAATCGTTGGAGGAGAGTTTTTTTGTACAGGCCAAGTAATGGATCTCACTCCTGTATTGATTATATCATATAGGATTAAAAGTTTTATTGCTTAAATAGTTTGTCAAATTTTCTTGGAATTTTAGCATGAATATTTACTAAGTTATTCATAATTAGGAAATAAGCGTTAAAAAGGGCACAGTTTGCCACCTGCAGGAGGGCACAGTTCATCACTAGTGACAGTCATCATCTCAGCTTTATAGGTTAGGGTTCTGTTTTGTTGACAATGGTGCGGAAGTACAAAAAAAAAGTGAAAGCACACAGCAGGATCGATGGGGACATAGAATTAGCTCTTAAAAGTGATTGCGATAGAAAATTTATGAAAGGTACTGCCCAGGAGTTTGGAATCCCAAGGACGACGCTCCAGTATAAATTAATGAAGCAGGAAAATGCAAAGACAACAAAACAACAGACAAGTAAATTTTATGTCTTTATTGTAATTCTTGTGTAAGTTGGCGATTTTTAAAATTTTTGAAACTGATATGTTGATTATTACTTAATACTTTAACTGGCAAAGGCTTTTACATGATGTTTACTGCAGAGCAAGAAAAAGCTTTATGTCAAGACATCCTAGTAATAAAAATAAATCTGGTTCACAGTAAAGTATAAATATTTTCATTTTAATTCAATTAAAATGTTAAAAATTTTAAAAGCTTCACTATTTCATATGCGCTGCATATATGTCAAACATATATTAATAGAAAAAAAAATGTTTTTAAGCAGATAGTTTAGTGCTTTGTACAAATTTTGAATCTTGTTTGTTGCTCCTAAGAATAACTGTGCCCCACCATAAGGCAAATAGTACCCCACCATCACGAGTGGTACCCCATGTAAAGAGTCAGTGACTTTGCTCAGTATTATTAATATTTCAATAATAATTAACGTTTTTAACTCTGCAATGTATTCTCAAGACTTTCAACTAAGTGATGATTATTTATACATTATTATATACATAATAGTTTTTCCATAATTATCGAAAACAGAATGGGTGACGGTAGTGCCCCACCCTTCCCTAGCCTGTATTAACTACAGCGAGTTTTATTATTAAACTTCCGATTATCTAGATTACCATTATAATACTTGTAATTTAATAAAGCAAGTTGTGCTGACCATTCAATTGAGCTTTTCCTTTCTAATAATACATTACGAGCTTAACAAGTAATTTACTTCACTGTCCAACTCAGGAGAGCTGTCAAATGCTAATCATTCATTACTCGTAAAGGTACTGGTAAATTATCTTTAATACTTTAATTTTAAGACAAATACTGTTGAACACAAACGCATTTGTTGTGTCCGCTCACTGCGTGCTGCATTCAAATTCTCGGGCTCTTGGAGAGCCATGACGTAACAATCGGGGGCTCGTCTTAAAAAACCATTACCTTTTACATATTTACAATGAACAACCGTAACGCTGACGCCCTCAAAATTTTACTCACTCACATTAGCAGGATTGGACTGAGAGAAAAAGATTCACCCGACGGTACAAATCTCGCAAACACTTCTAAAATCAAGAAATTAGTGGCATCTTTATCGGGAATAATAGACACGGAAATCGTCACAAGCGTTTGTCAAGATGAATTAATGATTGACATCTCAAAAGATTTGCTTACTCAAAATATTAATCCTTTGAAAATAATAACTGCCACTCACCTTAAAGAAGTCATCACCGACTTTAACCAAGAAATTGGTAAACTTCTAATAAATGACATGGAAATTACCGAAGATCTTTTAAATCTAGACCACAATACCCCACTTAATCCATACGTGAAAGTACACATCACAGTTCACCAACACTAATAAAACAAATTATGAATCGCGATTTCCACTGGGCAATAATAGAACTAAATCTACTAAAAACAAGATTACGAACACTCTAAGCACTGGCACACTTCCCAAAATTATCGAAACACCTAAAAATCACAATTCCAACAATTTTACTCACAATCATGACTCCAGTTTTTTTTTAAAATCCTCATCAAGCACTCCTGTCCAAACAATAAATAGGTTGTATAACATCAATAATTGAACTCTGGCACTTATCCGCAATCTTTTCATAAAAGATGCAATTTAAGTGATACCTATATATAACGGGTCAAACATCCTACTCTCAACCTTTTTAGGCAGCTGCAGAGGAGCATGCCAGGTTATTCTAAAAATGGATGAACCTGATCTAGCAAAATTAATTAAAATACGACTTTCAGAAGAAGAATTACTCTTTACAAAAAATAGAATTTTTGACATTATCGAAGAAATAGCAATATTTTTTACAAAGTTTTTCAGATCCGCAAAAACATGGCATCAAATAATGTGTGGACTAGTGGCGTTTAAACTAAAAAAAAGGAAACAGTTATTTCCTTTTCTGATAGAGTTAAATGCACTGCCTAAGAATTATATAAAGCGACTCCCTGCAACGGTCCAGTATATCAGGAACTCTATGCACAACTGGAACAGGATGAAGTTAAATACTCCATAAGGGGGTTAAACTGGGCAATAAATGCACGTATGGGCCACGTGAACAATCTAAAAACTGCCACAATCTAAGCGATAGAAATCGAAAGAGACTTTGCGTGTTATGAACCCGAACATCTACAAGAAAGAGTAAAAATCATAACTAATAGACGAAGTCAAGGTGCACGAATAAACTTAATTCAAACTCCAGAGAAATGCCAAATTTGTGAAAGATGAGAGCACACACCAGGCAATTGCTGGTATCGCTGTAATAAAAGTAAAGCAAGCACTCACCAAGCCACGCCCATGTACAATGCTACGCCATCCACCACCAAACGTCGTCCTAGCCACTCCTCTATACCGATGTACACTCAGTGCCCAAAAAAGGGCGTATCATGGAGTTAACCATCACATAATAGTCCCTCACCTCTCACCTACATAATAATCTAACAATTATATAACAAACCCATACGCGCAGCAACAAACTGAAAATTCAAGTAATGATGATCGAAGCAATTAAAAAACATGCAACTGTTGCAAAAAATTGAGTCACTGGAAAAGTTAATGTGAAAAAAAGGCCTACAACGATAAAATCAAACAAGATGCATCGGGAAACGATTCAGGTTTCTTCCAGAGAGAAAGCTTGAAAGAAACCAGCACTGTAATACTAACAACTTTCCAAAACAGACAATAGTTAACAAAACCATCTCACTGAACATCAAAATCCAAACACCTAGCGTAACAATCAAATTCAGTGAAATCAATCTACCCTTGCCGTTTATTCTCGACAATTGTACAAAAGCATCACTCATTTAAGAATCCGTCATTCCACCTAACTTTATAATTTTTTAAGATACCACTGCAGCTAAAAAGCATAACGAACGGAAAAACTAAAATCCAAGGGTTCACTATTTTAAGCTCTTATGAATGTTTTTTCGAATTTCACATAATAACGGATGATTTCCTTATAAAAACGTACAGGCTAATAGTAAATGTGATATTTTGTACTTATTAGGTACAAATTATTTACTATGAAAACTTCTTCAAAATGAGAAGTTACTCAATACCTATCAAACCAGTACAAATTACACAAGGCATTTCCAAAAACAGCGTGAAAATTCCATCGCATGCACAAGTATTCCATACAACTTCTTACGCGTTAAGGGAACAGAGCACTCTCACTCAGAAACTCAAAACCTTTGAAAGCTGCACATCCAAACTTACAAGTAACCAAGAAACATGAAATTCCGAAGTATCAAATACTTACGAGATTCGAAATCAAATAACACGTCAAGTAACACATAAGAAACAAAATTCCAAAATCTTAAATTCAAGATTGAAAAATAAAAAATAATACTCCAAAAGCCAAAATCTAAAATAATAAGTAAAAGCTTATATTACAATCACTGAAATCCAAAAACAGAAAATAAATAAATATTCTACGAACGCCAAAATTCGAAATCCAGATACAAAAACTTCTGTAACAAACTTCAAAATCCGAAATTTAAAGAATGAAGATTTAAACAACCACGACACAAGAATCAAAAACTTTAAACTCAACAACACTCAAGTATCGATATTCAAAAATCAAAAAAAATTATAACCCCAAAAGAAAATATTGCCAAACTGCCAATAATTGCAAAAGCATCGAAGCTGAAAATCATAACGACAATAGTAGTTGTTGCAACACTTTGGCCCGTCACAACAAACCCCTACCATTGACGTAGAAATTTTCTAATATGAGCAAAGACGAGGCATACGGGGTGCGAAAATGACTCCATCACGGTTAGGTTTCCTCCCAGCTTTAAGCGTGGAGAAAGGGCTCCCCAACTTTTGAGTTACTAGACAGGTTAAGAATTTTCCCATTTATTTAGTATGGGTATACTCTTTATAATATTAATAGGCTTCTTCAATAAAAAGCGTCCAAAACATTTTTTAATTTTTTTCATGACATCAAAATCAAAAGTGATTTATAACAATGTGCCGTGAATTTAAGGTAAGTAAGAACAAAGGTTCATACGTTTAACAATTTATTTAAAAATTCAAAGTCGATACAAGTGCAATTGTATGAAATGAAGCAATATTGTACATAAAAATGCATACACATTTTTTTAATAAATATTCGCATTTCGTCGTATCTATAGACATGACTTTTTCATACACACTCTCTAAATCTGAATCATTTATATCTCTTGCAATTTTCCTTACAATATTGGGTCTATAATAATCAATTTTCGCTTCATACATATAACTACCTTTCTCTAAAATATAATCTATAAATTTCTGCACAACAGTCGGCATCAAATCCGACAAATCACTCAATACACGTAAATTACAATCAATACATTTGACAATATATTCGGTTAAATGATCAAAGGTCACCTTTTTTAGAACTAAACTACAACGATATAGCTTTGTGACACTACCACTTATACCTTGTTTTCGTCCTTCTTCAAGCTCAATAGCCTTATCGTTATAACTTACAGTAAACTTTAGGGACAAGTTGGAGCCATCAATTTTAGTGTCCTGCAAGTTGCTGTCGTTCGTGGTAAAATACTTCTGGATGTCTGTAAACACCAATTTGAATTCATTCCAATCTAATATATAAAAGAAAGCCCTTTGAAATCTGTGCCTAATAGACGAACTATAGGTTCCCAATCGTTGTCAAGTAATTTCTTATATTCCAAACCAACTACGACTTTTTTGCCAAATGATTTATTCAACCTATTAAGCTTAAAAAAAAAAAATGCGAAGGTGACTGTTGATACTTCTTTGCGCTTGAGAGATCGATTGCTACCAATGCCCCAACCCTCTTTTCCTGGAACTCCATTTTTCTGTTTAATTGTATTGACGATATGACGAGTAGGCAGAGACTAACGACTAATCTGACTTTTTTTAAACAAGTTGTAGCTCGAAAGAGACAGAGTAAAAAACGTTTAGAGGTGGTAAGTCACGTTTCAGAATAAAAATTGCGTTGACAGCACATTCAGGATAACGTTAATTAAAACAAGTATAATCGTGTTTCGCGCATGGATAAAAAAGCGCTGCGTATGAAAATTTTTACAAACTATAAACATTCAGAGGTAGGATCGCAAAACGCTGACATCGTTCATTTTCGTAATTCATAATAATTAAACATTAGTATATGTTACTAGATGTTAAGGATGAGCAAACTACAAGTATATTCATCGATAAACTTACATCAAAGACATTTTACTGTAACTTTTTTGTAAACATTTTACCAGACAACCGCTGCCGCCTGACACCAAGCTTCTCAAAATTTTTTTGCTATATCTCAATGACATAAAAAGTTTGGCAATTTCGTCTTTTTTTTTGTAAAACAGCGGAAAAATTGTCGAGAGATTCTTGAAAACCTAAGCCGTTGCTCATGTAAAACAAAAATATCAAACAAAACTGACCACATACGTTTGAAGACATGCTTTGTTAGTGTTTGACTCTTTAACGAAGTTTCTTACAATCTTTACGAAGTCGATTAATGTGCTGCGGTTCACAAAGTTAAATACCATAGCTATTAAAATACAAACCATTGAAATGTGCATCAACGTATATAGCAACCCAATGCATACCTGATTTTGTGTGATCGTCCATGTTAATGACAAGTGCTGCCGGTTTCGTCCCGTTACGATGGTATCGGCTTGTATTGAATCCAGTGCCCTACTTTAATAGTTCTTTGAGTCAGCAAAATATCAAACAAAAGAAGCTTAGACTTCAAGCACTTGCACGAGTGACTGTGTAAAAAAGCCATTTTTTTAAAATTTATCTTTCAAAAATATCTCTTGCAGTTCTCTATTACTTCTTCTTTTTTTTATTGCTTTTTTTGTTTTTTTTATCTTGCTAGCGCATTTTCTTGGTTTTTTCTTGGTATTTTCACGTCAACCACGCCTTGACTGCACAGTTCTACGAAGCAATTGCAAGTGAAATGGTTCGTCAAGTCGTCCATGTTTATATGTCAGACCTTCCATAATCTTGTCCAATTTTTCCTCGGCTTTTCTCTTTAGCTCATTACCAGACTCCAATACACGAATGCATAATGTCTCTTTGAAAGGTATATTTTAAGCGGTGACGTCAGACATACTGTTTATACCTGAACAAACAGCTTTTTTGTCAACAGCTTTGGCACCTCGTTTAATGAGTAGTGAAACTCGTCGAAATAATCCAGCAAGAAACTATCCAATACCTCCGTGTCTTCGTTGATAGGAGGTTCTAACGTAAATGCGTCAAACATCTCCTTTACTATTTCCATAAATTGTGGTCAGACTCCCATCACCACCACCACTTTGTGCAGTAAAGTAGTCCTCGTAGGGAACCATAATTTTCAATTAATTCGTTCAAAGTGAAACGTTACCATCAGCGTTACAAAGTCCAGTGGTATGGGGGCACCAATCGGGTTCCTTATATCAATTTCAGTGTTGTAACATAAGCTAAGCAATAATGTTGTATACATAGATGGTGATAAAATTTTATTTTTGACATAACTGTATGCGTAACCTTGAAGGTCCAACGACACCGTCCACAACAAACGTGATTGAATGTCTCCTACAATATATGGCTCACAGATGTCGCTGTAAATTATGAGCATTGACGTTAAAGCATTGGCAAGATTTGCTGGATGAATGGATCAAATTTCATCATTTTCCAGGAGAAGACTTGTTGCGCTTTTAAAGCCCCAGATTTTACGTAATTTTTCGGACAATAGTAAATAGTGATACATGTATTTACTGCGCGCTGTTTCAGAACAGAATAACTTAGCCACTACGTAACCGCCTCTTTCCAAACTGAAAACAATGTGATCTCGGGTGGTATTGAAACTATTGATTTCTTGTATCATTTCTTCGATATTTGTGTATAGACGTGGTCATATGTAATTATCTACATGAATCACAGGACGTTCTCTGTGTACATTATTGTGTAGTCGTGGTATACATTTTACGGTACTTTTCGATTCGTTATTTTTTATCGCATGTTGAAATGTCAATGGTCATTGAATCTCTGTTATACCAACACTTCATTGACCTTGCAAACTAATTTGCTGAGATAATCTTGTCACGCAGTACGCAGTAGTATCATCAGGATAATACTGCGTGCTACTGTTGCTAGGCAACATAACGTAAAATTCGTCGTTCATTTTATATCTTTTGAATGATTATCTTCCACCCAAAAATTAAATTCTTCAGCATATCTCTTCTAGCTAATGAAATACTCTTTAGAGCATCATTTACCTCGACTGTTTATTATCTTGTCAACCTCGAAGAACCTCTCGTTCAATTCCTTTCGCACTTTGCTTAACTATTCCTTGTTAAAGAAACCGTCAATGTCTTCGTCAGCCAAATCTCTGAGAAAATAAACTGGAGGTTGTCGCGTGCAAGAGATACGTACAATTCTTAACAACTCCAAAGTCCAATCGCTTTCGTAACCTTTAGCAAAGACACCTCTCGTCTTACTGATACGAGCTAAATCTGCAACGTTGTACTTTGGATTTTAATGAATATGCCTGTCGTAACGTTGCTTTATGTTTTCTCGTGCTTGCACTACATTGTGCAAAGTCACCTCAGCTGGCGCCATCTTTGTTGACGCATGCTTCGTGCGATTGTATGACTCTATTATACTTGGCAGAATGTCTACGAAGCGTCAATTGTTTGTGTGCATAAATTATCACCATTTTTTTTCTTTAATAGTTCTTATAAAACTTTCGGCTATTTCAGCTTTCGTCTGTAGGCTACAAGTTACTCTGTATTAAATTGTATTTTCTTGTAAAACAGATTGTGTTTTACGACCTAAAAATTCTTTACCTATCTTCGTTTCGAGAAACACTGGTGTACGATCGTCACTTTTTGATAAAACATGTTGAAATGCTTTGGTAACGTTTTTAAATGTTTTGTCCTTGATACGTACCGCCCAAGCGTATTTGCTGACAACATTGATGACAACGAGAACATAAGCATAGCCATCATTGTAAATTTTTAAGGTTCTCAAGTCAATTAAATCAACTTTCCGTACGACGTCAAAGTTGCGTACGTTAAATCTTCTTCTTAGAAACCGATTTCTTTTAGGCCTATGTAAATAATAAGTATCTAGACTTTCTAGCTAACTAATAACGTTTGATCGCAAACATTTATTTTTCACAGCTCTAACAAGTTTGTAATCACCAGCATATGCAGTTAGTCACGCCACTTCGTAGAAAAGTTTTTGCAAAGTCTTATGTGTTATGCTTTTTTTTCTTCTTCTTTCTAGACTTAAGTCCAATGGCTCTCTTACTGCGCAAAAAAAGCTTTATTTTAATATAATATAATATAAAATAATGGGTATTTCATACCCACATCATCGTGCTCAATACACTTCGATAGCTTCGCTCTCGGACCACAAAATTTGTATTCAGGTACATGCATCTCAAATAGTAGCAAGTTGAATAAAGCGTCAAGAGCACTTTTTTTCTTCTCCTTGAGTTTTACTTCTATTTCTTCACCTTTTCCGCTTAATTGACGCCATGTTTGTACTTGATTCCACGAAGGCACAACTTTTTAAAAATTTTTTTTATTTTTTAGTGACGTTGTTGATTCAGTACCACTATAATCAAGAAAACTTTCACTATTTGAAGTAGATCTCCGACTCTTGTTTGGCGATTTTGATTTATCGTCGTCGTCGTCATCGTCGTCGTCAATCAGTAATTTTAATACTTAAGCGTTTTTGACACACTCTTGCAGAATGTTTCCCATACAAAGTGCCACTGCAAACTGATCACGGCCCACCAGTGTGCGTTTTTTACTGTTTCTCAAGGCATTGTTCACCAGATCGACAATGTTCAACTATGGTTTGCAAACGGCACCTATAATGACCATATGTTCATTGCTTCACTCAAAGTTACCAGTGGCGCGTAATCGTCGCATGATAACTGCAGCTTTTTGACTAACCTTTTTCGGTACACTTTCGATAACCTCGGTATCCTGCCTTTTCTTCTCCTTACGCTTCTCTTCGTCCTCATCGACATCGTCGTCAAAGAGATTGTTATCTTGTGATACCTTGGTGTTTTAAGTGATCGTGTTAGCACGTCGTTTTCTTTCGCTGTCAGATTCCCTAAGGTGCAAACATCGTTGTAAAATTTGTTTGTATTTCTTCTATTTTTCTGACTAATTGGTATGCGATATATTTCAGATGCTGTTCATTGCTGCGTATAGCCGACTGATCGTTGTATCCAGCGTTTGCACAGACCTTAGACCAGTGTTAAGGAATGCACTTTACAATCGATCCATGCTCTCTAGAGGCAAAAGAATCAATTTCTTACGTGCTTCATGCTTCGTGTTATATGCTTTGCTCAACAGAGCTCTCTGTTGTTCGGTGTTGAGATGATAAAGAGCTCTCAACATGGTGACGTGTTTTTGAGCAAACGGGGAGCGTGACTTTAGTGCCATTACAACGATACGATTGGAACTTGGTTCGCCGTGTCGCTTTCTTTTATCTGTTTCTTAGCCACGTATACGTACAGATACTCGTCATCAGGAAAAATACAAGTTTGAAATCGACAATTGTCTAGTGTATTTTGTTTGAGATCTAAGGAAAGGTAACCAAATGGTCGAGAAATAGCGTCCCAATACGCTTCTTGCAAGATATGAGGATTTTCCGGCCACACTTGTCTCAAAAGATGTTGTATTTTCGCGCGATCTCGTAAATTTCTAAAGATGACAATGCATTGTGATTTTAACGATATATCGCGTTGACCCTTACCCTGATGAAATATATTTTTCGTGATAAAAATTAGGCTTAAATTGTTATGATGACTACCTTTAGTAAATAAGTCAACGATACCGCTACAGCCGGATAAATCGCACATCAAATCGTCAATAATAACCGGATTGATCTATGATCGCCTGCCCAATCACTATAATCCCTTAACAAATGCAATATTACTCCTGAGATCGTGGTAACTAGGCCACCACTCACTGTTATAAAAAATTACCCGCTTGAATGTAGTATCACTCATACGGTCAACGTGTCATAAAAACCGTCTGACAAACACGGTTGTGCCGCAACCTGTAAATCCTCTCAGTATATACGTCCAAAGGTGTTGCCATTGCGTATCCATACTGCCCACCTTAACCCTGTTGAAAAGCTAATTAACACGGCAGGAGCCTTTGAGGACCGCTTTTAAGGCTGCAAGCGCTTTTGGAAAGCCAGTGCAAAAGCAGTTTGCGTAGCCAATAAGCTCGTTTCGTCGGGGTCAATTGCCAATCGAGCTCTTTTCACCACCGCCGTCACCGCCACCACACCCCACTATTGCTCATGGATAGCGACCAATCGGCTTGTAACGTCACGGTTTTTGGAGCACACATTGCGCATGATCAAGATTACCTCATTACAAAGTTTACTCCTTATTTGTGGCAGTTTTTAGGTTGAAGTCACACGAGTAACTGACATCAAGATGATTTTTTTTTCAAGGCTAAAGATTCGTGGTAAAGAATGTGCTAATGTCACAGTTTTCAAAGTATGTATCAAGTTTTCTAAAAAACATTCGTCGCAACGGTTTCAAGAATGCGCTGACACGAGTACAAAGTGATCAAATATATTTTTTAGTATGTAAGAATGATTTTTGCATTCATGGTTTAAGTTTCGTGGTGAAGAATATGCTGATGGCATCTTCTTCGGAATATGTTTCGTATTTCGTTAAACATCTGACGCAACACTGATACGAGTATCAGGTAATAAATCACATTTTTACCTAGTACAAATGAGTAATGTGTGGGTCCTGAAAAGGAACGATTTTTGCAATTGGATTAATTATTTTTCATAAGTCTGTAAGTATTTTTTTTCGGGTTCAGTAAATTATTTTGGGAAACGTAATCTTTTTTTTTCCATATGATTTTTCTATAAGCGGTTCTCGACAATTATCATCATCATCGTTCCTAGAGCTCGTCGATGTACCGTTTGGTCTGCTACGTTTTAAACCCATCTTGTTGTTCACTTGTTGATGCATCGGCTATGAAAAGGGAAATGAACCAACCAACAGCTTTGTCGTATCTCGATCAAGTGAGTGTTTTCCCTTACTCTGATGTATTATATTATATCCCTTTTTCTGTGACATCATGTTGGTAAACATACGGATAACTCGTGGTCATGCTGTCAAAATATCTTTCACTGCAGACTGATTGACATGTTTTTATTTTTGGTTGAGTCACTACATCGTGAAAAATTGTGCGATGAATGGAAAAACTTGACAATTATATTTTCGTAATATTACATAACAAGCTCACGAATCGAATCAAAATTCTTTTTTTTACTATTGCTGCAATTTAATCTGAAACCTTTCACTTTGCAAACATAATCTTCACTACCGTCAGGTTTTTTAATCTTATATGCGTAGAACTTTGGTCCACCATATAAAAACGAAGAAATGTATGCTCCAACTCCTTTACCGGCCAACTCGTCAGTGAGACTGCCTAGTGTCGTGTCAATGGGTAAATCGTCCAGTCCTTCTTGGGAAATGTAAAAAACGGAATATGTGTCGTAATAAAGAGCACATTCTCCTAGAAAATGCAGATACTCAAAAAGCTCAAAGCGTGCTTGTGCTGTCACAAAAGAGGCAACCACAACGTTACTTAATGGTAATGACGTCAAGGCCTTAGTCTTCAAATTCCAGTTAACATACAATGTCGCATCGTTGATGGGTAAAATAGCATTTACATTGATTTCTGCACTCGTAAGTAATTCCATTAATCTTTCTAGAATTGTCACCACCTCAGTCTTTGTCAGATTTTCACATTGACCAAATTCACCCCACAAAGTATTAAGTAGTAATTTTGCAACGGATCTTAAGCCAGCATTAGAGTTTGTCTCATTTTTGTCAAGATTTATTCCTTCAGTTCTACGGATTTCGTCGATATAAAACTCCTTTTGGAAGAAGTCCTAGGTTAAGTGGGAAACCCAAATCTAGTGCTTTTTGTTTTAAAAACTCGTTAATATAATGTGCAAATAACCCTCCTTTGTCCGTATATTTCATAAACATTTTTAACGATATAACCTACGCAAACAGCCACTTTGACTTCTGTGGATACCCATGTACGGCTTAGAATGCGGTCTCTTTAATCGTCGTGGATGCACTGATCTTAAAGCATATTTTTACAGCACGTACGGCACAAAGAAAAAGTAAGCTTATCGTGCATTTTCACCGGTGATACAGGATGATACAAATTTCTAGGTTGTAGCACATAACACCTTATTAATTCATTCACTTGGGAAATATCATTATTGTCACCTATTATTTTTTACAAACCCCTTCCTTAGAGTATAACGTGGGGTGACAAACGGGGAATATACCTCGTTTGCAAATATATTGATACAAAAAGGATACGTCAACGTATTAAATTTTTTCTCCATCCTACATTCGTACATTTTTAAAGTGTTTCCTGTTCGACCACCAAAAAATGCATCAAGTGGATTCAATGGTTTTCTACTCCAATAATTTTCATTTTCTTGAATAAAATTTGAAAGTTCTCCGTTTCCACGTATTTCTTGGCTTAAGTCGCATTACCATTTTTCTATCAACTCATAATTTAACATTTTTATCTTTTCGTTAATCGTAAAAGCTTTCTCCTACTATCATTGTATCTTTATTGTACTACCATTGCATCTCCGATCGTCAAAATGGTATCACGACTTATTCGGTAACACCGTGGGCAGCCGCGCCAAATGCAACCTTGCAATTGTAATACAATTCCACAATGATCAAGCACACCATCTAGAGGAGTACAACATCCATCGACAAGGATACCTTCTGGTAAGCGTCTCTCTTGGCAGTGTCCAACGTGTTCGATAAATCGCTGGAGAACGTGTTTTTTTATCTAATAAAGCCATTTTAAAGCTATTTTAGATTGATTGTTAGCCATTCTTTTTGAAGTCCATATATATATAATTATTTTCTACTGGTTCATTGTACCATTTTAAAAATTGATCCCGATCTTTCGTATGAATGCTATCGAGTGAATATACGTCGAGTGGTGGTAGATGACCTATGCACGATTGATTTTCGGGCTTTTTAAAAAAATGTAGCAAAATACTTTTTTCAATTTTCAACAGACCGTACGACTTGGAAAGGCCACTTGAAGGCATATAAAAGTTATTAAGACTATCGATAAATTTAATTTTCATAAATTCCGTCAATATTATTTTTGATCCGTTAATGACAACGGATGGTACTACGCGTTCGCCATGTTTTTCCACTATATACTTAAAAATAAATTGAGCATTGATTCCTTGTGCATTGTGAGCTATACAAATGATCTTGTCAAAATACTTTTGATGATCTGAAGCAAGATCTACTAACTGTTTGATTGGATTAGTTTCAAAAATATATTCTCAAATGCCACAATGATCGCAGCTTATCGAAATATCTTGTACATTGCTACAAGCGTTACAAACTTGTTGAACAATACACAGATTTACTGCGTGAACTTTTTATTCCTCATCACCCACGATAGGTGTCGTCTGTTGCCTTTCAAAATCGTAGAATAATATTAAAAAATTAGGTTTTTTAATGTTCAATTTTAACAGTTAAATGTAACATTGATTATTTACGGGTAAATACTCTTCACAATTGCAACAAAAAGAAATACCGCATTGATGTTTATAGTTCTTGTTTGTTACTCGCACAGTTTTGCAACATAACGGGCAAATTTCTATTTTTTCGCAAACGGTAAAAGATTTATTATACGAACCTTTTTTTAAATGATTTTCAAAATACATCCAGTTCAAAAATAATCTGTGGCACGAATCACACTTTTTTTAATGGACCCGTTACATCACAAAGAGGAGATTGCACACACTTGTAGCATTTATTAGGGCATCTGTGATCCTTGATACACCAATAACTTTTACTGTATGGTAAACAGTACCCGTAACTACCGCTTGCACCGATCAAATTCAGTTGAGGCTCGTAATGCTCAGCGTTTTCATAGTACATTAATCGTGACGTATGGACAATTTGCCTTTGAGTCTCTAAAACTAAACGAGTACTATCGTACATGGGACGATGACCACGCCCACAATTTCCAAACGAATAAACGACAATTGCAGTCTTGTGAGTAAAATAAAAATTGTGAAACTCGCCAACTTCTGTGAGGCCAAACCCTGTAGCACGCAAACAAATTTTTGTAAATCGCAAAAGCTCTAAAGCTCTTCAGCAGCTCTCTTTTAAGTAGGCCCGTATTCGCATCTTATAAGGTTCCAATTATTATGTAGCCTACCTGTGCATATTCGACCCTGAACGACGTTAGCGTAAGCTGCTGCTAGAGTTCGTAGTAAGCAAAGATTATCATTATTAGTAATAGTTAATATTAATTTTTGTCCATACGGTGTTCTCAGTCGAGGCTACACGTTCTCTACCACTGATACTATTTAAAATTACACAATTAATAAACAAACTGTCATCGATTTTAAAGTCACAACTTAAGGGAGCATTGAACAAAACATCCCATAAATCTTCAACAATAAAATTTCGAGTAGGCATAAAAAAATATCCACAATGATCCATAATGACACATTTGAAAACTTATAGTCACACTTATAAAGTCCTTAGGATTACTTTTTTTTGACTGAATGATTATGTAAATCATTCATACAACTCTCAAGCCATACGTACATATTAACGTTTAAGGGGGAGGGGTCTCGCTAATCTACCTAATATTTCTCCTCCTTCACGATTAAATCGACGAGATTGTCTTATTGTTATGTTTTTAATGATAAAACGTGGACGTTTCGCTTCGCCATTTTGCGACGATGATTCTTGAAAAAAAATTTAAATATTAGAAAATAACTAGAGAAAGAGAAGTGTCTCATTATATTTACCATTATTCTCGCTACTGTCGCTGCTACTACTGCTACTTCTGCTACTACTACTACTACTACTACTAACCTAGTACCCCAGGCAGTAACCTCTCTAAGGAAGTCCACCGGCAGTTCCAATCCAGTAAAAGCCCGGGTGACTGGCGCAGGCCCTACGGATTCTGAGGGGAAGGAGGGGCCACAAAGGCGTGTCTCATGGCAATCAGGGACTGCTAAATGTTCCATGGCCCTTTTTAACGGACAAAAGATGAAGAGGAAGCCTGTCGAACATAGACACCAACGACACCGAGGACAGCAACGTGTCAGTATTTAGCCACCAGACCCAGAAGGAGCTTACCTTTTTTGAAGAAAGTGGTGCTAAGCTCAGAGTATGGCGACAGCAAATGGCTGATAAAATCCAATCAGCAACGAAAAATATAACAAAGATACTACAATTATTCAACGATAAGTACGGCAATACAGCGAATGCTATTGAGAATGGGCTCAAAGCCGCGATTAAGCACCTTCAAGAGGCAGAGGTTCTAAGAAAAGTCTTTATTCATAAAAAAGAAGTGTGTACAAACGCTTGGAAGTTGTCGTTCAAATCCCAGCAGTGAAGGGAACAAAGGTAAGATAATTTCCGACGGCATGTACAGAAAAGAACCCTGAACACTACCCTGAAAAAAATAGAACGAAGTAAAAGAAACAGGAGCCCATTGGACAGCCCTGAGAAACGCCAGCAGGCTATGTCTTTGAAGAAAAAGAAAACAGGCAGTGGCAAACAAAAAGAAATTTCACTGAATGACAAAACAAGCAGTAAGAAAAGAGTGGACGCCACAACAACAGTAGTAGTGGAGATGGCTAAGGGACAGACCTTTGCAACGGTGCTGAAGACTATGAAGGCGAACTTTGACCCTGATAAGGCTAAAGTAGCAGTCCAAAGTGTTGTCACTACAAAAAAAGGAGACATACTTATTAAAGCCAAAGGTGTAGAGAATGCTACTGCATTCTCAGAGCAAATTGAGAAGGCGATAGCCAGACAGGCGTGTGAGATCCGAGACCTGAATGCTATTGGAGAGGAAGATAAGATCGAAGAGGCTTTTGTAAGGACTTTTGTACTTAAGAGCCAGGAGCTAGAAGTAGCTCTCTTGAAGCAAAATGCCAAAGGACAGAGGCTGGCGTTGATAAAGGTGGACGAAGCAACTGCCAGACAAGTAGAAGAGTAAGGCAGGTTACGAGTTGGCTTCGTAAGCTGCCGAATACAAAGAAAAATTAAAGTAACAAGATGTTACAAATGCCTGGAATATGAACACGTCTCAGGTATTAGTAAGAACGAAAACAGATCCAAGCCTTGCTTCTGGAGTGTCCAGGCCCAGCAAGGTGCTTCCTTTGCCTAACAATGGACAAGAGGCACGAAGCAGGCAGCAGGAGCTCTCCTTAATTTAAAAAAGCTCTAAAAGAGGCTAGGAATAAGGCCCAAGAAAGATCAAAATAAGGCAAAAAGGCCTTAAGTTGAAAGACAGGCTAATGTGAACCCATACTGCGCTGGATACTTTTTACCTATCAGCAAGGGAAAGCATTAAGATTCTAGTGGTGCTGGCTAAATAGGTGGCCTACTATAAAGCGCTAGACAAGGTGCTGGTCCTTAGGTACCTCAAGTCCTTTTCATGACTCGAAAGCATCAGCACCTCTAGCAAATGGTGGCGAGTTAGCTCGTTAATGCTGTGATACGCAATGGTCTCCCTGGTGGCTCCACCCTAAAGTCATGCTAACGCGGTTCCAGAGTGGATGAAAAGTTACGCGGCATGGAGGGGGGGGGGTTGTATCGGGTATGAGTGGTCTAATAAAAAAATTCCACCGAGTCCCACACTACCGCTGTCCCTGCGGTGTGCCTCAATGCATTTCCCCTCCCTCCAAAAAAAAGAAAAAAATACTACTATTACTACTACTACTACTACTAGTTTTACTATTACTGCTACTACTACTACTACTACTACTACTACTACTACTACTACTACTACTACTACTACTACTACTACTACTACTACTACTACTACTACTACTACTACTACTACTACTACTACTACTACTACTACTACTACTACTTTTACTACTACTACTTCTACTGCTACTACTATTCCTCCTCTTACTCTTAAAACGGTCCACTTTGTAAAGGGTCATTCGTGAAGAAATGTGGATCGTGGTATAACGGCAGACAGAGGAGCTGAAGAGACACCAAAAAGAAACGAGCTCAAAAATTAATGTTATTTAATTCTTGGTATTTTTTCAAATTTCTCAATTGACAGAAAAAAGGTCTTTAATATCAATCAAATAAAATCATAAGAAATTAAAGAAATGAAATCGATTATCTTACACAATGGATCATTATTCATGAATGAAAACAAACAAAAACAAAAAAAGAATTTTATATGTATTTATTTTTACTCCTGTCAAATCTGACCTAATAACAGAACGTTTTTTTTTTTTTTTAAATTAATAGGAATTAAATAAAAAAATATCGACAAGATTCTATCAAATCACCTGATAACATAAAAAAATAGCATTATCGCAGAAGACTTGTTTTTGTAGAATCCCCCTTATATCTCTCCATCACAAATATTTCACCTTTGTACATCAGATTTGTTGACCTTAAGTCTAGGAGTGAAAACTATGTTCTGATAACTCAAAATACGACTCTTCAACAGAAGAGTTACAAAGTTCGAACAATAATAGTTAGACGCACATGTATAAGATCGCTATATATTAGAAGAAAAGCATCGCGGGTAAAATCAAAACGTAACACGGTTGAATACCTCTAATTCTTTATGAATGTAATATGCAAAAATCAAATATCTAAAATTAACCAAGCGAGGGGCACAGAATTCGAGCACACATACAGTCAATACTACTGAGCAGATCGTTACAGAAGAGCGTCGCCGATTCAATCAAAATCTTGTAATAAAAAATAAATAAAAACCCTTGAGGATGACACAAAAAGCGGTCAGAAGGTCACCTCTCGGTTGACTGAACAACCGGGGATTTCTACCGACTAACTTAATGATCCCACGAAGTGAGATCAACGCTTGTCATCAAGTTAAAAAAAAAAAAAAAAACTTATCCGATTCTTTTCCAAACACAATAAACACTTTGTTAAAAGGAAACTATGGCTTTCGAGGCAAAGAAAACACCGGAGAAAAACTCCCCCAAACTTAATCACGCTCACCGGGAGACTCAACATACACAAAAAAAATCTCCTTCATATTTGATCGCTGACCTAAGGCCATCACTTGGTTAATCAATCAAGCAACCAGGGATTTCCGCCTTTTTTGGTCTGAACTCATCAACTAAAGTTGATGAGAAAACGATATCGGAAATCAAAGGGAACACTTACTTTTTTTACTGTGCAGCAATCTGTAATAATGTCAAAGTAGCTAAGCCATTTCCAGCGACAACCAGCCACACGATTGGATTTCACAGGTCCCCCTGGTACTGCTGCCAACGTCGTTCCCTCGGAGGCGAGCCGATCTAACTGCTCTCACGAGCTCTCTTTTCCGAGCTCCTCTCTAGCGAAACCCTACTCTCACACACCGTCAAGCGCCGCCATCCCGGTGCCCGTCCCTTACAAATTCCATTCTCGCGCAGTCCCATTCTAATTTTACCCCTCCATCCCCCAACGCTCTAGTGCACACACACACACAAGGTGCCTCTATATGTGTGCTCTCATCTGCCCCCCCAAATTTTTACATAAAGAATAAATGGAAAAATTGTTAAATCAACACAGACTCAACTGGATAATTAAAACAAATAATTAATGATAATAATAACGCCAATTAATATTATCGAGCTCATCGACATGAACCGCTTGCTCATCAGAGAAATGAGCGTAATCATCGTCACTTGAGCTGAACGTTTTAGTTATCTCGTCATGCGGTGAGTCATTCCTCGACCAAAGTTCGGAATAGAGACGCCTGAACCCGCACTTGATCTTGTGGACATTGTCCTTGGTGGGGTAAACATTGGATGAGAGGCGCTCAATCGAGACTCAAGCGTCTTCACTCTTAATTCCGGGGCTCGGCCTTCGTCACAGCAACCTATGAGGTTGCTTGGTGGTTGCTCTAAAGAAACTTTAAGGATAGCGAGTCTGGAAGTTAATTCTTCGCTAGCTGACGATGAACGACTGCTAGACTCTTGGCGGTGTTGCGTTATGTGTTGTTTCAGACAACGCCATTTCTCTCGCTGGAGGGCACGTTGTTTGGCTCAAATCATTTCGTCTGCAATTGATCGAATTCTTTCGAGGATTTGAAGAGTGCTCTTTGGTTTCTGATCCATTGGGACCTAAACAGAAGAAATCAATTTCGTGAATATTTGACTATAATAGTATTTCATTGAACGCAGGAAACAAAAACAACAAAAGCAAAAAAAAATATAGACGGATAAAGTGGATGGTATACTAGGAGGAGATAAATGAATTGGTATTCCACTACGGAGATTTCTCATAATTTGAACTCGTCCAAATTCTTCAACCCACTGATCCAGAGATATGCGTCGTAGTCGCTTTTTTCGACATTTTTCCTGCTCTCTAGTCTGACGTGCATGATACGCATCTCGAAGCGCTGATCGGTCTGTTTGTGTCCCGACTTTATTACAATCCGACTGATCAGTCTTTATGCGAGATGGCCCATGATAGAGTTCGTATAGTCGACGTTCTCGTTCTTCACGCTGTGTTTCATGTCGAGCTGCCTTATACGTAGACCGTCTGACCTTCTTAGCGTGACGCCTTGCCTCATGTTTCAGAAGGCGTTAGACCGTTCGACTGGCATGCTCCATTCTTTGCCAGATTTGGCTAACTAAAGTCTTTATCCCTTACTTAAGACTGTAGAAAAATGAGGACGAGAATAAAGAACAACAAAGATCGAATTATAAGGATGACATTTAGACAGCACAAAAGAGAAAAAAAAACGAAGTAATGATGAAACCGAGCAAAGATTTATGGATCGAATTTTTTTTCATCGATCTCATTATAATTGACGATGATGGACAATTCAGATTATAAGCTTGAAGACTGCGACTTTAATTAAATTTATCTGCACGTGCCAATCCTTTTTTTCAAATCTTTTTTTTGGTAAATATAAGTTTGTGACGAGGATTTTTCTAGCCGATAAACAGCCGTCCCGGATCCTCTCAAAAAACTCTCACTATATTTTTAGCATACCCCTACACTCTGGATATCTCTCCTCCGGGAGGTCTGCCACAGGTGTCTGGCTCGGGAACACCAGACACTCCTAAAAGGAAAATAGAAGAGGGCAAATGGGGGCACTACTTCTCAATAAACACTCGCGGATATAAATTTTCACAGGGCTCTCGCGCTATTTATTCGCCTCAATGCACACTCTCCACAACGTCGCCTCTCCCTCTCTCTCTCTCTCTCTCTTGCTCTCTCTCTACATATGTATATATTTTGGCACACTATTCTTGAGGTAGATATCTTCGTGCTGTCACCTCCGGTCGTCCTCTTCGCCGAACTCCTCCCTGGCTCGACTGTTAGTGGCCGGCACCTAGGCTACACACACACACACGGACACAACCTCAAGCATACCTTCCGCTCAATTCAATCTTTCCTATCCCTATGTAGATCCTACACTCCTTTATCGTGACTCAATCGTATCGTCTCCAAACCTTTACCTCGAAATCACACCTAGTGCACCATCCTCCGTGAAGTGACCTTCTCTCTGTCCTCGCCGTCACCCGGTGCTACCTGGAGTTCGTCTCAATCGTCGCGTAGACTCGGCGGCACGGTTAACTCTCGGGCAGTATTGTTCGGTGTCTTCCTATGCTCTCCTTTTGGATTCCTTTCCTCACTCTCAGCTCTACCTGTCACTTTTTCCTATATCCACTCACTCTCTCTTTCCTATCTGCTCTCTATGCTGCTCCAGGCGATACTGACTGCGTTACGGTAGTACACTTAAACAGATGCGCGCGCCCCTCCCATGTATCCGAAAAATTTTCAACACGCCTAAAAACCGGTAAATTATTGGAGGTTTCAAAAACTAGGGAATCGACGCAGCCGCTCGGTGCTCACACCTCTCCGACGTGTCACGAGCCCTCGCCTCTCTCTTTCTCTATCTTACACACATGCTCACCCAATCATACCTCACACACTTTCAATCCCTTTTATGGTCTTCGGTCCTTCTTTCTCCTCTGGCTCGTAGTCCATGGGACCGAGAACACACATTAAGTAATGGGTTATAGATTTACATATAGAAAATATATATGTTATTCTAGGACTTGGTAGCCGCCGATGACTTGCCCCGAAATATAGGTATACAGTGACGTGATAGCTTTAGCTACCACGTCACAAGTTTTTGATCGTAAAGGATGTCGACGCTCTCCTGTGGGTTTAAATATTTCGCCCAAAAGCGAATCGGTTTCTTCTTCAAATGAATTTCACCCGGAGTGCATTCTATAGTCTCGTGGTATGTTTCGTTCATAATATCCTGAATTATGGGAACATATTTTACATACCCACTGTGCTTACCAATAACGAGAGTCTTGAAAAAACGACCGAGCTCTTTTATAACCCGTTCCGTGGTATTGCTTTGGGGGTACCGAATGGAGGAGAAAACCGGTTTAATGCCAAGTTCGATAAGTCCCATCTCCCATTTTTTTGACGTGAATTGCGTTCCTTGATCACTCTGAACACGTTTAGGCTTGCCATAATTTGGGACGTAATGGTTTTTAAGTCAGCTTAATGTGATGCCTGTCGTAGCTCGCTTGATTGGGTACAATACGACAAATTTAGAAAAAACATCTACAGTAGCTAATATGTAACGAACGCCTCCCCAACCCGCTGGCAGCGGTCCATAAAAATCTATCAAAAGGAGATCATTAGGTCCGTCGGGGATAATCGGACGTAATTCGAAATTACATGGTCCCGTATGAACCTTAACTTTTTGACAACTTTCGCATGATCGAATAATTCTTGCTACGTGACGCCTGATGTTCGGAGAAACAAAGCTTTCTTCAATCATCTGATAGCATTTTCTAACCCCAATATGCCCCTAAATTTCATGAATTGCATGAATTCGATTTTTCATGAAATTAGTTGGGATTACCACTTTATTTTTAGACTGCACGAATTTGTATAAGACATAATCTTTCATTGAATAAGACATTATTGTGTCTCCCATGGCAATCCTATCTTTAATAGTTTTTATCTTTGTATCATTGTCTTGAATTGCACCCAGATTATCAAAATCCTTCAACAGATGTTGATTCGGATTTCTGCTCAAAAGTGTAAAGATGGATAACTCTTTATTTACATTTTCGTCAGGCAAACAAAAATGGCGGCTCAGAGCATCTGCGGCCTTATTATTCGACCCGCTGATATGCATGATTTCAATGTCATAAGTTTGGATTGCCAACATCCACCGTTCAAGGCGCCCACTTAAAGTTTGACACGAAAAAAGATAGGACAAAGCGCGATGATCACTTTTTACAACGACCTTCGTACCCAATATAAACGATCGAAATTTTTGCAAGGCCCACACAATGGCGAGTAGTTCTAATTCTGTCGTGAAATAATTGGCTTCTTCCCCTTTTAACGTACGGCTTGCCATACAAACCACACGCTCATTTCCAGAATCATCTTCTTGACAGAGGAGGGCACCCAGTCCAATGCCGCTAGCATCCGTATACACAACGAAAGGCCGATTAGGTTTTGGGTGAGCCAACATCATCTGATCAATAAACAATTCTTTAACTTTTGTAAACGCGTAGTTTTGTTCCTCCCCCCAATACCATTTGATACCTGTTCGGAGAAGAGAAAGCAAAGGCTGGATGGCTTCCGTGAGTTTAACAGAGTATTTTGAACGAAAATTGATCAAGTCCAGAAAGCCCTGCAGCTGTTTTATATTAGCAGGTCGTGGAAATTCACGGATGGCACGGACCTTGTCCGGATCAATCTGCAGCCCGTCTTTTGTCAAAATGTGCCCAAGAAAACGAATTTTCTGACGACAAAAAATAATTTTTCGGAAGTTGACCGTGACTCCTTCCTCATATAAAAGCTGAAAAAGTTTCTCTAAATGTTTAAGGTGTTCGGTAAAAGTGTCTGATAAACAAATTCAATCATCAACGAAATCATGGACATATCCCATAACTTGATTAAGTATTGTTTCGGCTGCACGTGCCAATGCCGCTCCGCTCACCTTTAGTCCAAAAAGAACTTGACAATGCTGATAGGTACGACCGCGACGTAAGAAACCGGTGTATTTTCGCGATTCGCGTTCGAGAGGCACCTGCCAAAAACTCGCGGTTAAATCAATACTTGAGATAACTCGAAAGTCTCCGCAACACCGAAACAGATCATCAACGTCCAGTGCACCCTCATGATCATTTTCGAGCCTTTTGTTTAATTCACGTGCGTCCAAGCAAAGCCTTACACTCCCATTACCCTTAATGACCGGTCTTAACGGATTTATATATGGAGTATTAGATTTCTCAATGATGTTTAAACCAAGCATCCGTTCGATTTCAGCGTCAACTTGGTCACGTAAATTCATGGGAACTAAGTAACTTTTGTGAAAATAAGACTCATTGTCTTTTAAAATTAACTTATGTTCATATCGTCTAAAACATCCAAGTGTCTCGCGGAAGATTGGCCTGAATCGACAGATTAACGAGCGTAATAAACTTTTGTCCTCGGTAGAAACTTCCTGAAGACTATTAACTTTTTCGTCAATCTCTTGATCCGATAAATCCAATACCTCAACCCAAACATGACACAAATTCTCTGGTTCCGAATTCGTAAATTGAATTTTATAGGCTGCCTCAATCTCACTGTTGGTGTCATTATCTTCAGATTCGATACTTATAACCCTCTCACCTGTAGAAAGACGAATCGTTCCCTTCCTGATATCGATCATTAGTCCCATGATTTTTTGGCTGTCCATACCGAAAATACAATCGTGCACCAAACGGGGAATAACAAAAAAATCGAAAAAGAATTCGGACTCGTTGATCTGAGTCAGGCAACGTAATTGTTTTTTTATACGCACGGATTGCTCTCTGACGAACCCCACGGCTCGCATCCCAACGGTTGGAAATGATAAGCATCCCTCGAAACCCTCCTTATTCTTCTTGAAAAACTCTTCCACTATGCAAGTCACTCTGCTACTAGTGTCGACCAATGCCCGTACCAGAATGCCGTTGATCATAGCCTGAATTTCTGGACAACAAGCAAAGTTACGCTTTTTATAGTGGCTATGATTCATGAAATAGCTTTCGTTAAGCAATTCCTCCGCTGGGGACACGGTAAAAGAACTAACGGAATAACAAATTGTTGATTGATAAGCTTTACTAAAATCCCCGCAACTTTCCTCACACTGCGTTGCAAATGTCGGGGCAATATCATTCACAACCTCCTCTAGTTTTCCTGAACGTCAACATCAACCTCATTAACTTGAGACCTAGCCCTCCAATTTTCACGGGCACCCCCTGTATTACTGTGTGGAGGAGGGTGAGAATGTTCGTTTCCGGATGAATTGGAAAAACTTGAGTGATTGTTTGAACGTGAAAATTGATCACCTGAATTGTTAAAGCTTCTATTATTATAACGATGGGAATCTGACCTATTATTTTGTCTATTTAAAACGTTAGGTACATTCCTACTAGGCGTGGAGGTATCACGCGCCTGAAAACGAATCCGCGAAAGGGACTCATTCTCGTTAGGAGAATTTAACCCTCCCATCATGTCGAGTAAATCTAATATTTTTGTTAATTCACTAATTGTGCTAACCTCACGCATCATGATTAACTGCTGGACTTGAGCATCGAAGTGGTACGCGAATCGGCCTACAGCTTCCCGCTCAGTTGGTCAATGAGTTAATTGGCTGACTTTATTATACAAATACATGACGTACTTACTCCGTGACATGTTTCGCTCTGCTTGGTAATAGCCAAATTCAAGTTCCCTACGTATTTTATTTTGCATCTCTGTACTCTAATACTTTTCATTAAAACAGTTGATAAAATGTAGAAAATCCCTAATCGTTCCCGAAATATACAACCACCAATCGTGGGCTGACCCTTTTAAAGCCTGTCCCAAAACATCTTAGCTCGTTGGGGTAAACACGCATGCCCTCAACGTAATCGGTGAGATCTCGTATAAACTGGGTTGGGTGGTCAAAAGGTGCCGCCCCAAACGTAGGTAATTCTAATTTTAAAGTTTGGATGGCTCTCTCTTCCACAGCAGAAGCTCGAGTTGTCCTAGGTTGAAATTCCCCTTCGTTAGGTTGCCGCATGTTTTAAGATCCTCTCTCGAGGGCTTCAAAACGAGTTTCCTGTTCGTGACGACTACGTCTAAGTTCCTCTCTCGTTTGTTCTAACACGTCCCGCTGCTCTTCTACCGTCCGGTAAAGGTTAAAATTTACACTTGCTAATTGGCGACACATATCCTCTAATTCGTGAATGCGAACTTGTGTATTTAACGGTGCGTTATCAAGAGGCTAAAAGTTTTTTCCAAGCAAAATTTGTGTTGGGGGTGCATTAATAGTATGCGGAAAAATCATATTCGTACTTGATTCCTCCCTCAAAAAAGTGCGACCCGTATTAGTATGCAAAAGTTGTTCGGTGTTCCTACCGTCGGGTGCAATCGCGCCCCCACTAGCTTCGTCTACATTTTCCTCCGATGTACGAAGGATGCGCGTCGACGGTAGAATACTTTTGTTAGTATTTTTCTTCGTGTTGTTTTTACGCCACGCCCCCCCAGCTTCGATAGAAAAATTAAAGTTGTCCATTGGTGAAACATTTGTGTTAAGATCGCCATTCCCGGTGGGTGGTAACCGTAAAGTCATACTAGGAAAATCACGGTATATTTAAGAATTACTAATCGCGTATCTATCTGTGGGAACTTCCAAACTCCTTGGTCCCACCCAGGGTACCAGATGAAACGGTCCACTTTGTAAAGGGTCATTCGCGAAGGAAAGTAAATCGTGGTATAACGGCAGACAGAGGAGCTGAGGAGACATGCAACCAAAAAGAAACGAACTCAAAAATTAATCTTATTTAATTCTTGGTATTTATTCAAATTTCTCAATTGACAGAAAAAAAGGTCTTTAATATCAATCAAATAGAAACATGAGAAATTAAAGAAATAAAATCGATTATCTTACACAATGGATCATTATTCATGAATGAAAACAAACAAAAACAAAAAAAGAATTTTATATGTATTTCTTTTACTCCTGTCAAATCTGACCTAATAACAGAACGTCATTTTTTACAAAATTATTAGGAATTAAATAAAAAAATATCGACGAGATTCTATCAAACCACCTGATAACATAAAAAAATTACATCATCGCAGAAGACTCGTTTTTGTAGAATCCCCCTTATATCTCTCCATCACAAATATTTCACCTTTGTACATCAGATTTGTTGACTTTAAGTCTAGGAGTGAAAACTATGTTATAATAACTCAAAATACGACTCTTCAACAGAAGAGTTACAAAGTTCGAACAATAATAGTTAGACGCACATGTATAAGATCGCTGTATATTAGAAGAAAAGCATCGCGGGTAAAATCAAAACGTAACACGGTTGAATACCTCTAATTCTTTATGAATGTAATATGCAAAAATCAAATATCAAAAATTAACCAAGCGAGGGGCACAGAATTCGAGCACACATACAGTCAATACTACTGTGCGGATCGTTACAGAAGAGCGTCACCAATTCAATCAAAAACTTATAATAAACAATAAATAAAAACCCTTAAGGATGACACAAAAAGCGGTCAGAAGGTCACCTTTCGGTTGACTGAACAACTGGGGATTTATATCGACTAACTAAATGATCCCACAAAGTGAGATCAACGCTTGTCATCAAGCTTAAGAAAAAACAAACAAATCCGATTCATCCCCAAACACAATAAACACTTCGTTAACAGAAAACTATGGCTTCCGAGGCAAAGGAAACACCGGAGAAGAACTCCTCCAAACTTAATCACGCTCACCGGGAGACTCAACAAACACAAAAAAAAATCTCCTTCGTATCCGATTGCTGACCTAAAGCCAACACTTGGTTGATCAATTAAGCAACCAGGGATTTCCGCCTTTTTTGGTCTGAGCTCATCAACTAAAGTTGATGAGAAAACGATATCGGAGATCACAGGGAACACTTACTCCTTTTACTGTGCAGCAATCTGTAATAATGTCAAAGTAGCTAAACGATTTCCAGCGACAACCAGACGCACGAGTGGATTCCACAGATCCCCCTGGTACTGCTGCCAACGTCGTCCCCTCGGAGGCGAGCCGATCTAACTGCTCTCACGAGCTCTCTTTTCCGAGCTCCTCTCCAGTGAAACCCTACTCTCGGACCCCGTCAAGCGCCGCCGTCCCAGTGCCCGTCCCTTACAAATTCCATTCTCGCACAGTCCCATTCTAATTTGACCCCCCCCCAACGCTCTAGTGCACACACACACACAAGGTGCCCCTACATGTGTACTCTCACTGTATTTAACGTCATCACAATCTTCTTTTCGGCTTGCTTCTTCCGTATCTAAATGTTCTTTATCATTACTACTAAAATCTTTGTGCATCAGTTGCTTTAAACCGCAAGTCGATGGTTGTGGACTTTACTCTGCAAGTAAAAATGTAAAAATTATACCTGTTCAATTAATATAGTCATACAGATTCCTTACCACTTATAGTGGTCGGTGTACGTTCCGAGATCGTATTAACATTGAAAAGCAATTTGTCCTTAAGTGTATTATCATGCATTTGCCTTATCCCTAGGTATAACTAAATTTTTAATGTCTGAAAGTTAACAAAAGCAATAATTTAAAGGTATGCTCATGGTAACAGCGCACTATATTCTTTGCACAATGGGTAATTACGATCGACAAATTTTTGAACTTATTTTACAGCAGTTTTATGAACGACTATATTATTAAAAAGACCACGATAAAACATGTCACTTACGGTTTTTATTCCACATCGTGTGACAAGAAATTACAATTTTTGAGTAATATATTGATCGATAATCATTAAAAATTACTACTCCTGGCGCTACCATACATAGTACGAATGTGTGGTTCACGAACGAGTGCAACGCGTAGCAAACATCTAAGCACGCTTATCAAATAAGCTTTTGTCATAGGTTTCATTGTTATTGTTGAATCGATACTTAGGGTTGAACGTCTTTCTTGTGCTTTTAATATAGTATTTTTGCAAGAAATTGTGATTGGTCAACTTTTTTCCCATGAGTCGGAAGACGTCTTTTTTTATCAATGATTAAATGAATCGTTGCTTTACCTTAAAGAATGTGCTTGGATATAATAAGCCAAATACTTCGTTTTCGAAATTATACAACAAAAGTTATCCTACATCACATAATGATCAGTCACTTCCTTATTATTTCAGGAATGCGCTGATTATTTTGTATGGAGTATCTATCACCTAAATTTTTCAAGAATTTGAGAGGAACAGTTATAAAACAATCGTTACCTCACATGATATAGTGGGTATTCGACGTCTTACTTTTAGGAATGTGCTGACTTTTGTTCATAGAGTGTTGATGTGCTACGTAGACGTGTTGCTCGCTTAAAAACGATCTTATCACTCGCGTAATCTACCTCTGATCTCATATGTATGTGTGATTATTTTTATACCTAGCGTTTTTATGAACTTAGAGAGAAAGAAGTCAATTACTAAAATGCTTTCAACTGAGTCGACGGACCTCTTTGAAGGTGCAACTGTAAGTGATGATCAAGATCGGGCAGTATTTCAAGAAGAATACTTACCACCATCTGTGTGGGCGTTTTTCCACTTACAGCATTTATGTCGATTACGGAAATACGATTTGCATACAATATAGCCGCGAGGAATAATATATAAAAATCTAGCGTGGTACACGTACAACTACGCTGCGGAAGTACCCCGGAGTGACTTGCATGTAATGTTTGTGTATTTTAAAGAAAACTGATGGACAAGTTCTTACGCTGCAAGATTGGAATATTACGAAAACATTACCGGTGATAGAGTAGAGCTGTAGTCTAGCAGCATCAATGAAATAAGTGATTAATAACTTTGTGGACAACTTATACAGTATTACGTGTAAAAATTATAATAGAAACCGTAAAGTATTACGTAAATTTTTAAATAATATTGATTATGATTATGTATTATGATGTATGATACTTAATATACAATATATGTGATAAAATGAAAACTGTGTAAAATTATTCTTATAACCGACAATACTTGTTAATAAATTGTAGTTATACAAATTTCACAAATTTTTATAAAATTTGCAATATCTACGGTATGACTTCGTTTATTTTTACTAAATTAGTACAGAGAACAAATCGCGAGATCAATTTGCGCCCGTCAAAGCAATCTACCTCGTATGTTATAGAATACTTATTATATTGCACATCATCGCTCTCCGCGTCTCTAAGATTTCGTATGTCTCTCTCTCTCTCTCTCTCTCTCCACGTCTCTCTCTCGTTCTCTCTTTCTGAGACGTTTAGATTTCGCATGTTCTCCCCTCCGCTCGACAGTTTTTCATACTCCCACTTCACAAATACTTACATTTAACACTTTTGCTTCTTCAATGCAGACCCCTATCCAAGTGGTGGGGGTTTGTTTTGACGGGACAAAGTGTTGCAACAACTACTGATAATTTATACGCACAACGTCGGGATACGAATAAAAGTGACATGGGAAACGAACTCCTTCAAAGCCTTAAGTGCTTAGAAAAATTACTTGCATACAAAAAGAAAGGCTGCAATCTCACACGTTATTCCAACCTACCTTAAAAATATCTCAGCACTAAATACCATAAAGGACTACAAATATTGCACAAACAGATAAGCACACATTTGAAAAAACAAAATCCTCAGAGAATCGTACAAGCAAAAGAACGGGCCAACAATTTCATCAAAAACCTTAAATTACAAATAAAAGAAAAATATGCTTTGAATATCAAAAATAAAAAAACCTTCAATACATCATAAAACTCGAGCGTAACTTCAAGCAAGCAAAAGATACGAAATTTATCACGTCTCGAGCACATCGAGCACAGCAAGCTAACAACCATAAAAAAGATAATAGTAGACTATGCCGAGTGTTTTTACCTCAAAAATGAAAGCTTACGTGCTACGGACCCCATGGAGCTAAGCATCCCAACAATAACTAGTACCTTCATTAAAATTAAGCCTTTCCGGCAAGCTCCCGTTTCTCGGAAAGAAATAAACAGACAAGTCAAAGAAATGCTCGAGAACAAAGTCATCGAGCCCTTAATAAGCCCTCTCGTGGTGCCTGTTTTCTAGGTGCCAAAAAAGCCGGGACCCGACGAACAACCCTGGACAGTAGTAGCAGCCAACTGTATGGAGTTTCCTCCCAGCAAAAGCGGATTTAAGGATTTAAACATCTAATAGTGTTCCACGATCTGTTAACCAGATGGATAGAATTGAACCACTGCGGAGGGCCAACGGTCGTTCGGTAGCTAAGGCCTTTGAGGAATTGGTACTCTTCCGTTGGGATACCCCGATATACTTCCTGACAGACAATGGGGAGGAGCTTAATAATCAACTTCTGTCAAAAACACTAGAGGAGTACGGAGTCAAACATGTGACTATCCCACCTTACCACGCCCAAGCTGATCCGGTCAAAAGGGACAATAGGACCCTTAAAACCATGATCGCATCATTCGTCGGGTCGGACCACCGAAATTGGGATCAACACGTCTACGAATTTCGATATGCAGTGAACACTGCCATCCAAGCGACTACGAAGGTTTCTCTGGCATTTCTAAATTTCGGGCAAACTCCGAGAGCGGTTAAGAGCTTGCGTAGACAAGTAGAGAAAGCGAAATTTTTATAGAGGCTTGACTCCAAGGACTGGGAGGATCGCCTAAAACGCTTAGACGCCTCACAGGACCTAGTCTGCCGACATATAGACAAAGCGCGTGAGAAACAGGAAAAGCTTGTCAACCGCGGGAAGAAGGATGTGCAATTTCCTATAGGGACGCAAGTTCTTAGAAGGATGCACCCGTTATTTAATGCTGCTAAGAAATTCTCAGCTAAGTTAGCGCCAAAATATGAGGGACCCTACGAAATATTAGAAATACGATCCCTCACGGTATACATTCTGGGTGAGGGAGAGGGACCTTCTCGGAAGATTAATAAGGCGCATGAGTCAGACCTAAAAAGATACATACCCCCCCCCCCCCGGTTACTCCAGGGAGGAAGTAAGTAACGATAACACAATCTTCCAAATTATTAATTGTACCCCTGCTTGTTGTAGATCATATGGAGAAAACGACCCCAAGATCCAGCCAACTCGCAAAGAAAATGAGTGAGACCAGGACTGCAATGAGGGACCAAGTGGAGGACTGCATCGTGACCATACTCATGCCAGAGCATGATTACATTGAGGTCCCCAGTGATGGACAATGTGGCTTACATGCTCTCAAGGCCTCCACCGAAGCCCAAGGAGTGCCACCGTCTATAGTCCAGGCTTTAAAAGACCTGGAATGGGACCAAGTGCCACTGAAATGCCAGTGGACCGACGACGCATTGGGAGTGGTGTCAATCAAGGCGGGGCATCAATTAATTATCCTCAACCTTTCAATGCAGGAAGCTGCCAGCTTCAGGCCCCGCCTTCCCATATGCGATCTGTTTGTCGTATTTCGAGGCAAGAAATTGCACGGGCACTACAGGGGTGTGCGAATCCCTGGGAAATGGAAGACTCTGATGTTCCAAGCAGTTCACGCCCTCGATGTAGACTCTGAAACTACGATGGCTAAGATGGTTGCTCTGAGCACCATACACAAACGGACCCGTAGAGTGGAACAGGAGATGGTGCCACCTCTCAAAGAGGGCACAAAGAAAGAAGAGACCGGGCAGGCCGCAACTCCGCAAGAGACCCCGGTGATGCCAACGCAAGAGTTACTGCGAATGGAGATAGACAAGGACAATATTGGTACCATAGAGCCCATGGAGCAGGCTAAAATCGATAAGATGCTAGAGGATACGTCGTCTGAGGGACCCCCTAATCCTGTCGATGCGACTCAGACTCTTCCCCTGAAGACATCCGTGGGGATGTTGGCTCTGGAAATCCAAAGGCTAGCCGAGGAGAGTGGGACCGCGACCAACAGAGCCACCGAGTCAGTCAAGATCCCTAGGTGACGACTCTCAAAAATTCCAAGAGAACTCTTGGCAAAAATTTTCAAGAGAACAGGAGTCCGACGCTTAGGAAACGCTCCTGACGAGACGAACCAACGAGGGACCAACCGGACCACAGAGTCAGTTGAGATCCCTGGGCGATGATTCCCGGGAATCCAAAGAGACCTCCTGGAAGGGCCTTTTGGAAGAATGGGAGTCTAACGCCCAGGAGACGCTCCTGATAACGCAAGCTGCTAAGGGACGTAAGGAGGTGCACTGGTTTAGGGTGCCGCTACCTAAGATACTGGAGCAGAAAGAACCACGGGGGACTTTAGCCGTCGCTCTAAGCCTAACTACGTCCCAGGAGACAAGTTCCAGAGGGGACCAGAAGACCTAGGATACCTGAGGACGACTTTTACCGCTGGCTCGACCCCCTGTCGAATTGAAAGTTCCTCCAATGCCACCACCAAAGCAGAACCCAAACCTTAAAAGAGATCAACAGGGTTTATTAACGGCACTGATCCCACCTAGAGCCGCCAACACCACGAGATCCGAGAAAACTTTGTCCCGATCATCTCGCCTTCCAAGGAAACCGGAACTGACGACTCCCTGGATCCCATAGAACACTTCTGAACCGAAGGAAATGATAACGGTGCCAAGGCCTCCAGTAAACAGTGAAGGCCGTACCTACCTTGACAGAACGGCGTCGACTAATAACGAGGAGACTACGTCGGATAGTAGTAGTGGTAAAACCCGAAGAGGTAAAAGGGAAGGCAAAAAGCTCTCCCAAAAAAACAGAGAAGAGAGGAACTAGAGACGCTGAAGTACGAAGACTACGTTTCAGGGAGTTCGAGGAAAATCGAAGAGGACACCCTCTCGAAGGCAGGGGAACCGGTGAGGAGGCACACCAGTTTTCGACTGGCGAACGCTACTACCTCGGTGGGTGAGGAGCCTCCACTACCGGTCATACGTTCTGGAGTGTTGTATAACAACGTGCTCTCGATCTGAACCCACCCCGAGCTTGATCCCATTCCAGGAGTTTGCTTCATATACCGTAAGAGGGGGCATAGTGCCAAAGCGTGTCAACAACCGTGGGCAGAGCATTGCATGAACTGTGGACGTAGAGGGGTCAGCATGCAAACCTGTCCGCGTTGCAACGAGGGGTACCCTGAATATCGAAGCGGGTGAAAGATCCTCGACAGCTGGGGAAAGCCCATGGTACCGGTAAAAGCCCTAATGGCAAACTCTGCTGAGAGCCTCAAGAACTTTCACGAGCCAAGGAATAGGTTGTTCCAATATCGACCGACCACCCCAGAAAAGAAGGACGGCCCAGATCTTCAGGAGCACCTCAACCAACGACAAGAGTGGATGAACCCAATAACCGAAATCGGGCGATCGCGTCCAAGTGTGGGAGGTCAAGAGCTTCACGAAAACTGAACCACAGAACCGAACGAGTATCGAAGTCAAGGGTGGGAGTATTGCAACTGGCCCGAAGAGTGACTACGCCAGTTAGAGCAACTCACTAAGAGCTTACAGGAGTACCCCAAGGAGCTGCGAGAAGATATTCTTCGGCGCGCTTTCTTGGGTCCTAAGCCGTAGTAAGAACTAGTGGGACTGAGGAGAGGAGAAAGGGACACCGGAGGCATGAGAGCACAAGGAGTTGGGACCAGACTATAAGGATGAATCTAGACGACAGGGAAAAGGAGGTAAAGAAATCATCGGTAAACTTAGGTAATACAGAATAAAATATTGATTCATAACTAAGCTACATATACCATGTAGTGAACGAGTAGGGGCGTCGATGGCACGAGATAGGCCTAATAAAGCCACCGTGACCCTTAACGAAATAGCCGCAAAAGAAGTTGGAGATACAGGCTGGGTCAAAACTGAATGTGTCTTCAGCAGTACTAACAAAAGCTGATTGTAACACACAATAATGTGAATCCACGTTAGGCTAAGTACGCTTACTTATCAACTTGGAAAAACATCAAGCATTTAGTGGCGCTTGCAAAGAACATAGAACAGATAATTTTCAATGGCACATTCAGAAAAGAACCTTTTACACTGCCCTTAAAAAAATTAAACGGGTTAAAAGAAGCCAAAGTCCATCAGATAGTCCTGAAAAACACCAAAAGCCATGTTTTCTAAAACAAAAACAGACAGAGGCCAACAAAAAAAGGTCCTCCTGATCGATAAAAAAAAACCTAAAAAACAGAGTAGACCCAACGACAACAGTACTAGTAAAGATGGCTAAGGGGCAGACCTTTGCTAATATGCTGGAGACAATGAAGGTGAATTCTGACGGTGATAAGGCCAATCCCGCAGTTAAAAGGGTTGTTACCACACGGAAGGGAGACATGCTGATAAAAGCCAAAGATGTAGAGAATACGATTGCGTTTTACAACAAATTAAAAAGATGGTAGCTGGACAGAAAACTGTCAAAATAAGCACGGAAAAAGGGATATTAGAGGTCTGAGACCTAGACGCTATTGTCAAGAAAGACGAGGTTATAGGGGCTTTTGTCGAGACTTTTGAACTAGATAGCCAATACCATAAAGTAGCTCTCTTAAAACCAAACAGTAGAAGACAGAGGCTGGTGTTAATAACGGTAGATGAAACAACTTCTAGACAAGCATCTATGCTTCATTCTAATGAAGGCAAGTTAAGAGTCAGCTTCGTAAGCTGCCAAATCCGACGAAGAATTGAAGTAACAAGATGTTATTAATGCCTGGGACATGGACATGTCTCAGGCAACTGTAAAGAAGAAAGTAGGTCCAAGCTTTGCTTGCTGTATAAAAGCTGTAACCACCAGAAGAAAGAGTGTTCAGGCCCAGCATGGTGTTTTCAATGTTCAACGATGCACAGCAAGCTCAAAGCTGGCAGTAAAAGCTGCTTGCAGTTTAGAAAAGCGCGAGAAGAGGCCAGAAAAAGGCTCAAGCAGAATGCAACTAAGGCAAGAGGGCCTTGAGTAGAAAAATCAGCTTATGTTCACCCAAGCTGTTCTAGGTACTTGTACCTATTAGCAAGGCAAAGCATCAAGCTTATAGTGCTTGCTAAGTGAGCAGCCTACAATGGAGCAATAGACAGGATGCTGATCCTCAGGGACCTCGAGTCCTTTTCAGGACTTGAGAGGAGGGGCACGTCTAGCAAATGGTGGCAAACTTGCTCGTTAATGCTGTGAGATGCGATGGTCTCCCTGGTGGCTCAACCCTGAAGTAATGCTAACGCGGTTCTAAGGTAGAACTCAAACCACGTGGCATGGGGGGAGGGTTCAATGCGTATGGGTGGTCTAATAAAAAAATCCACCGAGTAAAAAAAAATACTACTACTACTACTGCTGCTACTACTACTACTACTTCTCCTCCACGGTATGCATTACCTTGTTGAAGACCTAGCTGCTTGCAGTCTAGATTAAATGAGGGGGGTTAAAACTGATGGTGTACCATCCTTTTTTACACTTTTATTTAATCCCTTATCCTCAAACATAATTTCTGTAATTCTTTCAGGTAGTAACACAGACATACTTCTATGCTGTGGCTAGGTCCTGCCGTTGGTTGGGGGTGAACGCGGCTGCTAGTGACCCTGCACCCAGACAGGGGAGGAGGTGAGACCCGATGTGGTGACCGGGGAGGCCCAGATATCTAGATATCTCTACTGCTAATAAAGTTGTACATCCTGATACGAATAATATGAGGCAAACCTTTTAATTAAGGCCT
Organism: Copidosoma floridanum; assembly: GCF_036245765.1. Lineage (NCBI taxonomy): Eukaryota > Metazoa > Arthropoda > Insecta > Hymenoptera > Encyrtidae > Copidosoma > Copidosoma floridanum. The sequence goes on from NW_028321885.1 coordinate 13,940,486, forward strand.
CTGCTCATTAAAGTATTTCATGGAGGGCACTTGTAGTGCATACCAGCCGGTACTCTCCTGCGTGGCTGGGGCTCGTATAATGGCGGTTTTTTTGCCCTGGCTTGCGGTCTGGGCTTGGCAGGGCGCAAAAGAACAACACATCTTTACTTAAGCCAAACTCTATCACCTATTTTGCTACTTGTGGAAACTCCTCAAAAATAGCCCCTAGCCAAGGGTAGAAAGCTCGCCGTGTTTGCCAAGTGGTGTGACCCATGAGTGGCCAAAGGGAGATCCTGGGCAGTAAGGCGATACGTAGGCTGCATGCCAAAGTTACTTGACTGTCTTCGGCTCCTGCTGACTGCAAGACGGAAAGCTGAATCTCTAACCAGATTCGGTCAATCAGCTAACACTGGGGAGGACGCGGGCGGTGGGCTGGATGGTCATGCCACTGCTGCGGTCCTAATGGCTTGGTAGGAGCCTGTTGGGCTAGGCTGATGTGAGGGTGGGGTAGTTTTTGCCTGGCTTTTGTGCTTGCTTGGCTTGGCAGGCGCTTACTTGGGTTTGTGGGATTGCTGTTGTGGCATTGCTGGTCCACCTTAGTTGCACACCTTTTCCAGTGTGGTGAGTGCGTTTTGTTGTGTGATGTCTGCCAGGAACTCTCCAGAGAGTGGATCGCTTTATGGTTGGAGCGTGAAACTCGAGGAAGTGGAGGTGGACTACCACGGCAGGGCGTGCTATATCTTGATGTAACCTACCTTGTCCGAAGCCGCCCTTCAGACCTGTGTGGGGGTGGATGGCAGCCTCTACCGATTGAGATATCCAGATGGGTCAGTTGGGATCTCGGGATAAAGTTAATTTGTTGCAGGCATGGACTTGTAAATTACAATTACGGAAAGGGAGAAAAAAACAAAGAGCAACAGCCAGTTGACTTCAGTGCGGAGCCTGTCGCTGCTGGCGCCACTGGAGTGGTCAGACCTACTCAAGAGGCTAAGCTTTGCGAGAGTGCTGCCTTTCAACACTCTCGTCGAAGCGGTGTCGCAGCTGAGGACGCTTGGGGCTAAACACGCCATTACGGCAAAGCATATAAAGTATAATGTTGGGTTGGTGGTGAGTGCTATAGGTGACCTTCAGCGCTTCCAGTCGAGGCTTGAAAAGAGTGATGACCTCTCTCCACATTCTACATCTCTAGGTGCCGCAACGACGGGACAGATAAAGAAAAAAGGGGAGCGGGGGGAGAGACCCGTAGCGCCAGAGAAGGCAATAAAAAGGCGAGAGGGTCTGGCCTTCAGCTGTATGCAGAGGATGGTACGGCTGTTACTGAAGTTGGAGTTGGGTAATGGACGAAGGTTCAAAAAAGAAGAAAAAAGAAAAGGTGGAAGAGAAGTTATCCCCAGGGGAAAAGGGTTAACCCCATAAGGTTACCGAGGAGAGACGCCAGAGGACTAGGCCCAAGGCGATTATAGTCTGGCCAGCAGAAGGCAAAAAGAATGCTGAAATCCTGGTCCTAATAAAGAAGGTCAACGTCGCTGGGCTCAAGGCAGGTGAGGGGTCAATCAGGAAGACGAGAACAGGTAGTGTTCTCGTTGAGCGGAGAAGCACTACGGCCAACTGACACGATGCATTCGAAGATGCACTTAAAAACGCTGTGGCAAATACTGGCGGTGTTAGGATTCTAGCCCTGAGTCAGACTTGGGAGATCAGGGACGTCGATCCTACGGTGACTAGGGGAGCCGTTGAGGTCACCCTAAGGGGCTGATTTGGTAAAAAGACAGCCCCTGATGTGGCTATATGGCTGTCAGCCGGCACTGTTAGGGGTAATCGGATTGTCTACGTTGAGGCACCCACGATGGCGACTATAATCCTATTAAGATGAATCATATAAGGTTGGGCTGTATCAACTGCAGGATGCGACCCACACCCAAAGTGAAGCGCTGCTTCAAGTGCCTGGGCTGCAGCTACATTGCAAAGCAGTGTGGTGGGCCTGACAGGGCTCGGGCGTGCTAGAGGTGTGGTGAAAGGGGTCACGTAGCACATCACTGCTCCAAAAAAGACTTGAGCTATTACATGTATGAGAACGTGGCTCCAAAGATGGGCACCAGACATATCGCTGGTGCTGCCGGGTGTCGAGCCTTTAGGACTGCTGTAGAAGCAGCTTAGTGGAAATGGCAGTAAACCTGCAGGTAAAATTTGATAGGACCGTGCTTGCGCACGATCTGTGGGACCAATTTTTCCGTGCCTGAGGTGTGAACTTGCTCTTCATAAATAAGCCGTTCCGCACGTTACCAGGACAGGGCTGGTACTGGGGCAGGACTGGATGCACGGCCATTCTGATTCGCAGCGACAAATTCTCTGTATCTGACACCAGGGGTGGAGATAAGTTAGTGTGGATCAGGTGTGGAAGTGTATTCTATGTGAGTTACTTTATTTCCCCTAACATTCCGATTATCGTTATTAGAGGGTGGCTTTCCGTACTCGAGGACGCTGTTTACGTGTGTGGAAAGATTGGTGACGTGGTCATAGCCAGAGACTTTAACTCTAAGGCTATCGCTTGGGGGGAGCTGAGAACAGACCCCAGACCGTAGGCAGTGCTAAAGATGGCCATGAGGGTGGATCTCATCGTCATAAGCTCTGGTAGTTTAGCAACTTTCAGGTGACCTGGAAACAGGGGCACAATCATCGACCTTACACTAGCTTCTTAACAAATGGTGGCGCGGGTGTCTGACTGACAGTTTCTGGATCAGTAATTTGGGGCGTAGCGCTTTCGCCGTCTTGCACAGCGGCACAGAAGTGGTAAAGACGCAGGGGTAGCTGTTGCTGCGTACATGAAAGCAAACAAAAAGTATCCTGGTGTAAGCAAGAACCGATGCTGCTACGAGCTCATTGCTAAAGTGGATAAAGACACATGGGGCCTGGGCTACGTAATCGCGCTAGAAAAACTGCGCGGCTCAGACCAAGTGGCACCAATGAAGCCTGACGTCTTAAAAAGGGTGGTCTTCTGTCTCTTTTCGGCGCATCCTGACAGAAAGGGGGAAGAAATAAATTTAGGCAAGGTGTCTCTTTTTACCCTCGACGAACTGATATCGGTAATCTTGGAGACGCCGGGCCACAAGACCCCAGGTCCAGACAGGGTGCCATCCGAAGTCCTCAAGGTCATAGCTGTTGAGGGACCAAACGTTTTGCTGGACATGCTTAATGCGTTCCTGCACGATAGAATATCCAAATTTAGTGAGCGTTAGAATATTCAATGGCTTGTTCTTTTAGACAAAGGAAAATCTCCCCCCCTGATTTCGTCGTCATTTTAACCCTTCAATATGTTAAACAATTGTGGAAAGACGCTCGAGTGGCTGATAAAAACTCGTTTAAGAGGAGAAGTCCGCCATTTGGAAAATCAGTATCTATTGCGAAAGGGGAGTTCGACGGTCATGGCTGTGGCTGAGGTTCTTAAGTCAGTTAAGGAGGCATGGAATCCTATTCGCAAGACGAAGAGCGTCTGTGTTCTGGCGACTCTCGATGACAAGAATGCCTTTAACTCAACAACATGGCCTGACTTAACGAGGGCCTAAGGGTGATAGAATGTACCAAACTATCCAAAAAGGCTCCTGCACAGTTATCTCCAGGGCCGAGTATTCCAGTATGATACAAAAGACGGACCGAGAAAGAGGTGTCTGACATCGAGGGTCGCACATGGATTTCGTCTTTGGCCTTTGACCTGACCTCTGAAACCTGGTCTATGATGAACTTCTGTGCCTTGAAATGCCTCCGGGGGTCAACCTGATAGGCTCTGCTGATGACATAGCACTGCACATCATAGTGATATTTCAAGAGAAAGCCGAACGCAAAATATGGTGGGTGGTAGCGATAATGTCAAAGTGGCTTTGGGATCACGGTTTCGAGCTGGCGATTGAAAAGACGAAGATGGCCGTTCTCACCAGGCAGAGATGGTTCAGGGGGGACTTTTGCCTAAACGTTGCGGATAAGGTAATCTGCGTGAGTCTAGTAGTTCGCTTCCTAGGAGTGTGGGTCAACTTATGGCTCACCATCTGGGAGTACATCAAGAAAACAGTCAACAAATTCGCCAAAATTGTGGGAGCACTTACATGGTTAATGCAAACCTTTGGAGGCTCGCAGGAGACCAAAAGACGGCTTCTGGCATCAGTCTCCAACTCGATACTGCTGTACGGCACCGAAGTCTGGGCAGATGCAGTTGCGAAACGCGATGTCTGAGAGTGCCTTACTTTGGTGCGGCTCATAGGGTCCCGAAGGAACGCTGGAGTGGCAAAGATAATTCCTTGACTCTGACGACAAAACTGATGGTGACAGGCAGAAGAAAACATTGATAACGTGGCAACAGAATTGGAATCATGCAAGTGTGGAAAGATAGACGTACTGGCTGATCCTGCACTTGCGACCTTGGGTGGAAAAAAGGCACGAAAAGGTGAATTATTACCTCACCCAGTTCCATCAGGCATGGTCAGTTCAATGTCTATCTCCATCGCGTGGCAGAAAAAGCATCCTCCAGATAAGCTTACTGCCCTACGTAGGTGATACCGTCGAACACACGTTTTTCGTGTGCGAGAAATAGTAGAGTGATTGCCAGCAACTGCTGGACAATCTCAGGGTGGTCCCCACTCCCAAAAACATCACCTCTAAGAGGCTCCGAGCTGAAGAAAAATAAAAGGTGGTGGACGGTAACGTTAAGTCAGTGGTCCGTCGTTAGAAGAAGGAGAAAAAAAGCTGCTACGTGGGACGCCGAGGCTGCCCCTCAGGCAGCAGGTTTTTTGTTATTGCATGGTGTGACATAATAGTATAAATGCATATAGAAAAAGTAAAGTGGACTCGCGCTGCGCTACATTCACTCACTTATCAGCAAGAAAAAGCATTACACATTAAAATGCTAGAAAACGATAACCAGTCTTCAGGGATCCCAAGTCCTTTTCATAAGTCAGGAGGACTGGCACCCCTAGCAACTGGTGGTGAGTTTGCTTGCTAATTTTGTGTGACGTGATAGTCTTTCTGATAAATTTATCTTAGAGTAATGCTAACGCAGTTACAGAATAGAACTTAAGCCACGTATCATGGGTGTGGTTACTACTACTACTTCTACAACCACTACTTCTACTACTACCACTACTCACTCTCTAGGGGCTGCAAGACCTTGTCGCTGGTGAGGGTGCCTGGCTTGGAATAGAGTAGGCTTTAAAGAAATAGGTGATCATTCGTCTGAATGTGTGAGGGAGTCCTTTTCAGGACTCGAGAGCATCAGCACTTCTAGCAAATGGTGGTGAGTTAGCTCGTTAATGCTGTGAGGCGCGATGGTCTATTTAGTGGCACCACCCTTAAGTAATGCAGTTCCAGGGTGGATTATAAGTAACGCGGCATGGGGGGGGTTTAGTGGGTATAAGGGGTCTAATAAATAAAAATCCACCGAGTCCCACTTTTTCGCTGTCCCTGTGGTGTGCCATAACGAATTTTCCCTCCCTCCTCCAAAAAAAAAAAAAAAAAAAGTGGTGGATAGGGGCATCCTCTTAAGATATGAGGTGACAATGGGCCGTTAGGGTAGCTCTCTGTGGTGGTGGTCATGGGCGTCGATTGGGGGGCGTATGCGGCGTTGGCGTACGTATCTGTAGCGGGATGGACGGGAGACTCGTACACTCTGTCTTCATCGATGTAGATGCAAAGGCTGGCCCTGCTTGTGCTCCGTGTTCTTCGCTTTTTGCTGCTGCCATAAATGGCACTTTATAGCTTGATGCGGGAAAACAAGAACTAGCTGCCATCGTGTATAGAAGTAAGCGGCAGTTAAAACATTTTTCTCAGATACATGCATCACACTCTCACTAAACAAACACAGAGACACTTACGTATTGTTCCAGGTTGCGTGTAGTGGGTCTATTTTCTGGGCTTGCGTTGGAGGCCTGGCGGCGGCTGAAGCTGAACGATGAGGCCCAGGTAAGTCTGGGTAACAACATCTGATATGGCTGTTTGCCTTATAAACAAAAAATATGTGGCGGACCGACTAATCTAGGCTTACTTCTACTGAGGAAGCTATGTAGCGGGTCCGTAGTGCCTTACGCCAGTCCGTTTTGTTAGGTTGTCTGCGCGGTCGTGGGACTGTAAACCTGCCGCTCGTCTCACTAGAATGACCATTGTGTACTATTATATACATACATTACACATAAACACCATTCTAAGACTCAGTACTCAATGCCAGGGCAGTCTCCGCAGGTGGGACTGAGGGAGAGTGGCGACTTCTGGCTGGCCCGAGCAAGTAGGCAATCCTTCCTGGTAACAGAGAGGGCTGCTGCCTTGGTTTCAACCTTTTCTAAATTTTTATTTCTAGAAGAAAAGGGTAGTGCTAGCCTACGCAGGTCAGTATGACACTCAATGAGATGCCAAAATGAAAAACGTCAATGCGAAACTAGTACGCCAGGCAATAATCTCTGTGAGGGAACCTGCTGGCAGTTCCAATCTGGTAAAAGCCCGGGTGACTGTCGCAGGCCTCATAAATTCTGGGGGAGAGGGCCACAAAGAAGTGGCTTATGGCCAACAGGGACTGCTAAATGTTCCATGGCCGTCTCTTACGGACAAAAGACGAAGAGGAAGCCTTTCGAGTATAGGCTCTAACGACGTCGAGGACAGCAATGTGTCAGTATTTAGCCAGCATTCTCAGACTTGTTACTCAACGCCAGGGCAGTCTTCATGGGTGGGACTAAGAAAGAAATGCGACTCCCGGCCAGCCCGAGCAAGTAGCGGCTCTCTCTGGTAACAGAGAGGGCCACTGCCCTGGTTTTAACCCTTTTCAAATACTTATTTCTGAAAAAAAAGGTAGTGCTGGCCTTCGCATGTCAGTACAACATTTAATAAGATGCCGAAACCAAAAATGTCGATAAAAAACATTTACCTCAGGTGGTAACCTCTCTAAGTAAATCCGCTGACAGTTCCGATCTGGTTAAAGCCTAGGTGAGTGTCGCAGGCCCCACGGATTCTGGAGAAGGGGGCCACAAAGACGTGGCTAATGGCCAACAGAGACTGCTAAACGTTCCATGGCCGTCTCTTATGGACAAGAGACGAAGAGAAAGCTTTTCGAGTATAGGCACAAACGACATCGAGAATAGCAACGTGTCAGTATTAAGCAACCAGACCCTGGGGGAGCTTGCCTCTTCAAAAGGAAGTGGTGCTATGCTCAGAGTAAAGCGGCAGTAAGTTGCTGAAAAATTCCTATCTGCAACCGAAGACATTACAGAGACGCTTCTAATAATTAACTATATGTACGGCAACACAGTGAACGCTGTTAAAAACAGGCTTGAAGCAACCCCTAAATACCTCTAAGAGGCACAGGTGCTAAGAAAAGGCTTTATTTATGAAAAAAAAGAGCATGCAGGTGCTTCAAAGTCAACATATAAATGCCTGCAGTGGAGGGAACAAAAGCGAGATAATTTTGGACGGCATGTACAGAAAAAAAAAACCCTGATTACTGCCTTAAAGTAAAAGAACGCAGTAAAAGAAGCAGAAGCCCATCGGACAGTCCTGAGAAACTTCAGCAGACTATGTTTTCAAAGAAAAAGAAATCAGGAAGTGGCAAACTAAAAGAAATTTTCCTGAACAAAAAAACAAGCCAGAAGAAAAAAGTTGATGCGACAACAACAGTAGTAGTCAAGATGGCCAAAGGGCAGACCTTTGCAAAGGTGCTGAGGACGATGAAGGCGAACTTAGACCGTGATAAGGCTAACTTGGCAGTTCAAAGTGTTGTTGCTACAAAAAAAGGAGACATACTTATTAAGGCCAAAGGTGTAAAGAATGCTACTGCATTTTTACAGCAAATTAAAAAGTCAGTAGCCGGACAAGGTACTGAAATAAGCAATAGAAAGTGATATTAGAGGTCCGAGACCTGGATGCCATTGTAGAGGAAGATGAGGTCAAGGAGGCCTTCGCTAGGACTTTTGAACCTTATAGACAGGAGCCAGAAGTAGCACTCTTAAAGCTTAATGAAAAGAGGCTGGCGTTGATTAAGGTGGATAAAGCATCTGCCAGGCAAGTAGAAAAAAAGGCAGGTTACGAGTTGGATTTGTAAGCTGCCGAATTCGAAGAAGTATTAAAGTAACAAGATATTACAAATGCCTGGGATATGGACACGTCTTAGGCAACTGTAAGAACGTTAACACACTTAATATTTGCTTTTGGCGTAGAAGCTCAAACCACCGGAAAAAAGAGTATCCAGGACCAGCACGGTGCTTCCTTTGCCTTACAACGGACAACAAGCACGAAGGAGGCAGTGGGAGCTGCTTTTTTTTAAAAGAGCACTAAAAGAGGCCAGGGATAAAGCCCAAGCAGGACCAAAATAAGGCAAAAAGGTCTTGAGTTAAAAAAAAGGCTAATGCGTACCCACGCTGCTCTGGGTACTTTTTACCTATCGGCAAGGGAAAAATTAAGCTTATAGTAGTTCTGGCTAGGTAGGCGGCCTACTATAAAGCACTAGACAAGTTGCTGGTCCTCAGGGACCCCGAGTACTTTTCGGGATTCGAGAGCATCAGCACGTTTAGCGAATGGTGGTGAGTTGGATCGTTAATGCTGTGTGACGCGATGGTTTTCCTGGTGTCCCACCCTGAAGTAATGCTAACGCGGTTCCGGGGTGGATCAAAAGCTACGTGACATGAGGGGGGGGGTTTTAGTGGGTATGGGTGTTCTAATACAAAAAATCCACCGAGTTCCACACTACTGCTGTTCCTGCGGTGTGCCTCAATGCATTTCAGGACGAAAAAAAAAAAAAAAAAAAAAACTACACTACTATTACTACTACACTCTCTCTAGGGGCTGCAAGACCTTGTCGTTGGTGAGGGTTCCTGGCTTAGAATAGGGTAGGCTTTAAAGACATCGATTATCATTCGTCTGAACGTGTGAATGACTGGGTATTCCTAAAAATAAAAAAAAAGGAAGAAACGATTATAAAATAAATGAGAGTATGAAAGGTGTATGCGTATAGAGACTAAAACTTGATGAAAGCTGACTGGATCCCTGAATAAAAACCAGCCAACTTAGAGCGCTGGCAGGGGCTGACTTTACGTTAAAGCCACTAAGAATCAGCCCGCTGTCTTGGTATTGTAGTAACCTCTACGTGTCTTAACCATTCTTTACCCTGTCGTGTATAGAAGTAAGCGGCGGTTATTACATCCTTTTTAGATACATACATGTATCACACTTTTACTAAACATTCACAGGTATACTTAATAGTCATTCTGGTTTACGTACGATAAGGTCTCTCCCTGGCTGGCATGGAGGGCCTAGCAGTGGTTAAAGCCAGACCATAAGGCCCTAGTAAGTCTGAGTAACTACATTTGATATGGCTGAACGCCTCAAAGGTTTTTAGTGATGGACTTTTGCTTCAAGAAGACGTGTTAATGAAGTCTTGGAAGGATTGTTTTTAAATCCCTGAAATAAAGGAAACAAAAGCAAGATAATTTTCGATAGTATGTATAAAATAGAACTGTAAACATTGCTTTTAAAAAAAATAGAACGGGTTTAAGAAAACAGGAGTCCATCAGACAGTCCTGAAAAACGTTAACAAGCCATGTCTTCTGAAGAAATAAAAAACAGGCAGTGGCCAAAAAGAAGAGGTTCTCCTGAACGAGAACAAAAACAAAAGAAGAGAGTAGATCGGACGACAATAGTACTAGTGAAGATGGCTGAAGGGCAGACCTTTGCAAATGTACTATTGTCAATTAAGGCAAATTTTGACCCTGACGGGGCCCTTGCCGAAGTTAAAAACGTTGTTACCACAAGAAAAGGAGACATACTGTTAAAAGCCATAGGTGTAGAAGATGCGATTTTATTCTCACAAAAAGTTAAAAAGTCGGTAGCTTGACAGGAAACTGTCAAAATAAGCACGAAGAAAGTGATACTAAAGGTCCAGGATCTGGGCGCTATTGTCAAGGAAGTTGAGGTTAAAAAGACTTGTCGAGATCTTGGGACAAGATAGCTAGGAACCGACAGTAGCTTTTTAAAACCCCATTATTAGAGGACAGAGGCTGGCGTTGATAACGGTAGACAAAACAACTGCTATATGAGCAAAGAATGAAGGCAGGCGAAGAGTCGGCTTCGTAAGCTGCTGAATCCAAAGAAGAATTGAGGTAACAAAATGTTACAAATGCCTGGAATATAAACACATCTCAGGCAACTTTAAAGAAGAAAGTAGGTTCAAGCTTTCCTTCTGGTATGGAAGCTGCAACCTTTGGAAGAAAGAAAGATTGAGCCCAGCACGGTGTTTTCTTTACCTATCGACGGACAACAAGCACACAGCTTGCAGCACGAGCTTCCCACTGTTTAGGAAAGCCTTAAAAAAGACCTGAAAAAGGGCTTAAGCAGGACACAAATAAGGTTGGAGGGCATTGAGTAAAAAGGTGGGATTATGTTAGCTCACGCTGCTCCAAGTACTTGCACATACTATATAGTGGGTTCTTGTAAGTTAGCAGCTTACAATAAAGCGCTAGACGGGGTGCTGATTTTTAGACACTCCAAGTACTTTTTAAGACTCGAGAGGATCGGCACTTTTAGCAAATGGTGACGATCTTGTTCGTTAATGCTGTGAGACGCCATGGTCTCCCTAGAGACTCTACCCTGAAGTAATGCTAACGCGGTTTTTGGGTGGAACTAAAGCTACGTGACACGGACAAGGAGAGTTTAGTGGGTAAGGGTGGTCCAATAAAAAAGTCCATCGAGTTCCATACTATCGCTGCTCCTGCGGTTAGCCATATTGCATTTTCCCTAGCTCCATAAAAAAAAAAAAAAAAACCACGACAACTTCTACTACTTGTAGTCCTTCTTCACTGAATGCGTTACCTTGTCAAAATCCGTACTGCTTGTAGAATAGGTCAGGTAAGGGGGATTTAAATTGACTGCATAACTCCTTTTTTTTATATCCTCCATTCATAAACATTTTTCCTACAACACTCTTGATCATAGAGACTGACATACTTCTGTGCTGCAGTTAGATTTTTTTCACTGGTAAGAGCTGAACTCAGCCACCTGCAGCATGTTGCGAAGGGGAGAAAAAGAGACTTGATTCGGTGACAGGGGGAACACGGGTACCTCTCCTGCTGATAAAGAAGTACATTCTGATACAAAAAGAAAGTGGTAAATCTTTTAATTAAGGTGTCTGGCCATTTAAGTATTTCATGGGGGGCACTTGTGGTGCATATCATAAGGACAGAAAGATATGCCAGTCATGGAGCTAAACATTTAGCCATAAATTTAACCATACTTTGAGCCGTACTTTAAGCCATACATTTAGCCATACTTGTAGCCATACTTTTCGCCATACTTTTAGCTTAACATTCAGACAAACATCGAGCCATACTCTAAGCCAGAAATTACGCCAGTTATTTAACCAAACTAAAACTATTTATTTAATAATAATTGTTTTTAAGAGATAAAATATTGGAAAAAATATATAATCAAACACGATGCTGGACCTTGGACTTCAAACTTTGTCATTTCATTTTCTGTACAGTGTTTGAACACAGCAAAACTGGACATTATAATAAAACAATCATTTTTCATAGCCAAGAAAATTTTGCCGAGCTAATTCAAACAAGTTTTTAAGCACTTGGTTAAACAACTGGCTTAAAGTCTGGCTAAAAGTATGGCTCCATGTCTGTCTAAATGTTGGGCTGAAAGTATGGCTGAAAGTGTGACTCATAGTATGGCTCAAAGTATAGCACAATGTCTAGGTAAATACATGGGTCAATATCTATCCCAAAAACTGGCTCAAACTGTTGCTTCAAGTATTTCTAAGAGTATAATGTTACGTACGATAGCATATAGCTATGCGTGCGTGCGCCCCCGCTGGTATGGGCCCAAAAGGTAGGGGAATAAAAAAAAGAAGTTATACGAAAGGGAGAGCAAAGTGAGAGAGTAAAGAGAAGATAAGCTTGAGCCGTAAAAGCTAAAGGACCAGGCCCACGAGACTGGAAGACACGCACAGCTTCCCTTGAATAAAAGTAGTGCTAATAAAGTATAAGGTAACTACAAGTCGAGCTTGTATTTATTCTCACACTAAAAAACCCACGGAACAGCTGATGTTAGATGTGAGATACAGACAAAATTGTTTTTACAGTCTGTCTCGTACGCAAAAACCACTTTGTCTCGTGAAACAAAAAAAAAATTTTTTTTCCATCAATCAACGAAATCAAATAAAAATCAGATGTGGGTCTTGGGAACCATGGCAGAAGTAAAACTTTAAACAAAAATGTTATCAAACTTGGTATAGTAAGAACTGGAAAAATTAGAGTACACCTAATTTCAATAGATCCTTAAGAATCCCATGTAAAAAAATTAAAAATATTAATATGATTACGTATTCGAGCATGCACGAGTATAGAATTCATATACCTAAATATACTACTTATATTATGATTTACGTATTCTAAGTACCTCCATGTTTGCTTTAATATAAATAATACATGTACGAATTGTTGATCATGTAATGCAGAATTAAACAAAAATTTTCACTGTTCTATGCCGAACAAAAGTACTTTTGTCCTTTTACGCGGGACAAAAATTCCTTCTATTTAAAATTAATATTCGTACATTTAATATGATATTATAATATATGTATACAATAAATTTTTGTCGGAATCTTTGCATCTGACAAATAAAAATTTTTTTTTAATTTTGGCTACCATGAAAGTAAAAAATGTACAACATCTTTTTAAGATTGAGGTAAACAGTAGACATATAGCTTTTTTCTATAGTAAAATTGTAATTCTTCATTTTATTCGTTTTATATAATAACTTATAACTTAATAGTAGAATACACTGGTGCCTAACTAATTTCTACTTATCTGAAAACTAATAAAAAAATATATGTTTCGGTTACGTCACAATTTTTCATATAATACATTATAAAGAGCAGAAAAAAAATCAATTTATAGGCAACATATTGAGGTTGTAGCTTTGCCTTTGAAATATGACTTATTACTTTTAGAATTCCTACAATTATTTGTATAAATCCGTGTAACATATTTTTGCACCTCTATAATTACTTTCTATATGTTAAATTACTTTTGGCCTATCTGGCTTCTTTCTCAAGGTACGACTGTTTTTATAATTTTGGGAGGTTATGTTGTAACAAAAATTTTTCGAAGGTTTTGGCAACGTACGTATTAATTTTCAAAACATGTCATACTAAATAAAAAAAAGAATTTGACTTGCTCTTTTCAAGACACAGTTGAAAGACTACAAAATGGAGGTTATGTTTGTTTATAGTCAAACCACTCTTCATTTGTGCACCTTGATGATGTAAATCTTCCTTAGGAAACCTGTTGAAATCGTTATTTTAAGCAAATTTTGCTTTCCTTTCAAGACGCAGCGTTTTTTCTTGTTTTCAAAAGTTAAGTTGTCGTATTATACATATTTAATATTTTATGTACGTTTTTTTCCTTTATATGTATCTATACAACAAAATAAATAGAAAAAAACGGTTTTGACTATGTTTCTTAAAGACTTCAAAGTGATCAAGCAATGTTTTATGTCAGACATCTTTTACCTGAAAGTACCTTAGCTGTAACAGAGGCCCAGTTTAGCCTGTATAACAGCCACGTTACGATTTTGATCATGCAGCAGTAAGTATACCTACTACTGAGATCGTGATACAGCGGTAAAGTTGCAGTCTCATTGATCTAAAAAGTTAAGCAGAGTTAGCCACGATTGTTAGTTGGATGGGACACCACTCGACTATCAATCCGTTTGCTTGCGCTTGTGATTTTTCGGATCGACTGTCTATTTTACATAAAGAATTAGAAAGAATATATATTTTATATATATAGATGTATAGATAGAGTAATTGAGGCGCACTATTTTGCGCATGCGAGAGGAAGGGAGGGAGAGGAAAGGAGACAGACCAAATAAAGATTCCCTACCAGTGGCGCAGGTGAAATACGTGCAGATAATATATATAGATACATGTGTGCACGGCAGCGTTCATTCACTCACTTAGTCGCTTGGTTTACGGGTAAACTCCCAATATGAGGTGCGTCTAAAGAGATTCTAACTCAAAACAAAAGAAAATATCACTCATCGTAAAAAGAGTCATAATTGGCAGACACCAAATTCAGCGTGTTAAGCACAACAATACAAGAAAACTCAAGAAAACGGAGAAGGAGAGGAAAAAATACTTGAAATCATTTATTAACACTGCTACCAGACCAGTACAGTAATAAAAAAAGAAATCGAATATTAAGACAGAGGACAAGTTTATTAGAATACTAGAGGCAGTTACCAATTACTGAACTCAGGAGAATATGGACAAAAAGCGAACATGGTACACTAAAACCGAACAGCAGCCCCAGACGAGACACGGGATACATCGAAAAAAGGAAAGAATGGAGAAAAGTGAAGGCAATTCAACTCGCAGGAGAATCAAAGGCCAACTCATGGATATACATAGCATCATTATTACACTTACCATCGTGACAGGGATCTAGTAGGTAAATATTCACTGTTTCTTATATATTTTACTCATAATCTCCAACGGAAGAACGAACCCAGAGAGATAGTTTTTATATGCCGATATTGTTGCTAAATTGAAAACTTTAAGGACTTTGGTTGTTATCCATAATTGCATGCATAAGCACGTATCCGATACATCAGCGACAAAAACCTCATATAAAAAAAAATGTAATAAAATAAAATATGAAAAAAAAAAACAAGAAATGAAAAGAAAAAAAATTAAACAAGAAATAAAGAAAAAAAAACAAAATAAAATAAAAAAAAAACAACAAACCAGGGGGGATAAATGGGTCATGGGACCCACGGTAAGAACGAAGTTCTTTAAACATAAGATGAGTATAGACACAATTTCTCAGGTAACAAGGGGGTCACCAGACCCACAGAAAGAACGAAGCTCTGTGAACGTTAGTACTGCATTCATGTTGTTTACTAAAACAAACACTTGAAAAACGAATAAAAAAAAAAAATAAAAAAAATAGTTCACTACTCACGATGGTTTAATTTCGTGATAACGTCATGCATAAATACAGTACTTAAGAAGTTCAACAATCGTGAGTAGTAAAATATTTTTTTTATTTTTTTTTGTATTCGTTTTTCAAGTGTTTGTTTTAGTAAACAACATGAATGCAGTACTAACGATAACAGAGCTTCGTTTTTCCTGTAGGTCTGGTGACCCCCTTGTTACCTGAGAAATTGTGTCTATACTCATCTCATGTTTAAAGAACTTCGTTCTTACCGTTGGTCCCATGACTCATTTATCCCTCCTGGTTTGTTGTTTTTATTCTTATTTTATTTTGTTTTTTTTTTCTTTATTTCTTGTTTTATTTTTTTTCTTTTCGTTTCTTGTTTTATTTTTTTTTATATTTTATTTTATTACATTTTTTTTCATTTTTTTCTTTATTTTTTGTTTAATTTTTTTTTTTCCATTTCTTGTTTTATTTTTTTTGATATTTTATTTTATTACATTTTTTTTTATTTTTTTCTTTATTTCTTGTTTTATTTTTTTTTCCATTTCTTGTTTTATTTTTTTTTATATTTTATTTTATTACATTTTTTTTTATTTTTTTGTATTTCCTTTATTTAATTTCTTTCTTATTTTCAAATTTAATTTTTTTTTTTCATTCCCTTTTTTTTTTTTTTTTTAATTTATATATTTATGTGACATTGTATCATAATTAGTTAATAGAATTAAAAATTTAAAAAACCATCGATACGTTGTGCAACTCTATTGTATATGTTTATTTTAATAATTTATTTATAAAATAATTCATTTATAACTGTAATTATTAGCATTACTGTAATGCCAAAAAAAACCTCAGATTTAATAAAAATCGGTCGGGATTTTATGCATCAAACGCAAAAAATACAAATATTTAATGCCTAATAACGCGTCTTATTATGTTTAATCTACATTACCATATTTATGCTGATTTTTTTTTTTTTTTTTTTTTTTTTTTTTTTTTTTTTTTTTTTTTTTAACACAAATACACAATTTATCATTAATTAAATGTAGCATCAGTGAATGCATATAAAGATAGAATATTATACTTACAAACGGCACGATAAGTACAAGAAACCGACTTTCTCTAATCGGCAGCGCTCGTATTAGAGTGGGTAAGGTGCTGGACTCATGTGCAGGAGGTCAAGGGTTTAAATCCCTCTAGTGGAAAATGTTTTTTTTTTTTTTTTTTTTTTGAGAATTGTAAAAGTAAAAAATTCAAAGTGAAACAAAAATTACTGTGGGAAAATAAAATTAAATGCTTGGGAGTGTGAGGGGGAATGGTGGGTAGAGGTGTGGAGAAGAGTAACACGGCACGGTTGGCAGATATACATATATAGTGGGGAGAGGGAAAGTGTGTAGAGAACAGTAGGTGAGGGGGACGGGATAAAGGGGGGGGGAACTTAAAAGGCAGAGACTTTGGGTGAAACCACTTTCGTTTCCAAAAAAAAAAAATCTGTCAGTTTTAAAATTGCAGCCCCCCGAGTAACGCGACATAAAGAACTTTGTTATAAAATTTTTTTAATTTACGAATAAATAAAAGGAGTAGTTATCCGAAAGAAAAAACGGGAAAAAGGCTATTGACTATATATATATTGACTTACATTAATTCGGAGTGCGTATATCTATCAAATGAACCCAAAACACACAATAACAAAATCGTGATACGATTAAACAAAAAAATATACAAACTCACTAGACTAACTATATGTAAAGAATAAACACATGGGCGAACATAATAAGCATCAAAGAAATGAACGATATATCAGAAATAGGAGAACGAAAAAACGATAGTCATACAGACGTACACGAAATAAGACGGGATGATATAGACAAGGACGTCATACAAATAAAGTTAGAACATGATCCAGAATCATGGGCAGAGTGGCAGAAGGCCAGTAAGAAGAAGAACCTGTTCATGATAAAGATAGTGAAAAATCTCACACCCAACACAGTAAAACAAAAAACAAATCTAGAAAGTCAGGGAGCTCTCATGGACACAGTACAGCGGGAAATTCCTCCAACAGTGGAATATGAAGCAATCCCCAAAACAAACCATACATTAGCCTAATTGACCTAAAACAACAGAAGTAGCTCTATGAACGACTTGACAATGACAGCAATCTATGGAGGAACAAGGACTTAATCAAGTACTTGGGAGCGACTTCCGTTCACTCAAAAAAATAATACGAGATATAGGAATAACAAGTTTATTGGAGATAACAACATTTGTAATAGAATGGACGTGCGTCAACTCGTAGTTATATAGTATTAACGGCAAACGAGTGATCGATACAAGGACACGCAAAATCACGTCCTAGAACCACCGGAACATACATCACATCAAACTCACTCTCGCGAGTTACAAAACGTCCTATCTGTATTTAGCCAACTCATCAACAATATACCAGTATTCGATGGCGATCGAGTAAAACTCCCATGGATCGAACAAATTGCCAGAACGGTAGCTTTCACAGAAGGACCACTGTACGAAAAATTTTTAATTGGATCCCTTGCCAACAGATTACGAAGCTAGGCAAGCGAATTTATTCTCTGATTAGCATATGTTTCGACAATAGATGAATTTTTGACAGAACTAAAAAATAGGTGTACTTGCATAACAGATGAGCCGGTGTAATCGTACGGTGACCAAATCATTCATAATTGACATTAGAGCATTTTGTTGTTTACAGTGCAACACATTCTTGCTTCAACATTTTCACAGCGTTGTGTCATTTGAAGAAGAATTAAGCCATGGTAATACTCATCGATGCCAATTTAAGAGCCTCTATAAGCATTATCATCAGGAATTTTAAAATAATAATTCTTCATCATTATTGAAATGTTAGTGAGATGGAAATCAGTACACTGACATCCTGATATATAGTCACACAGCTGTCTCTTGCTTTAGAAGAGGATTAAACTTTAATTATTGAACTGTGGAATTTGAGATTTGCAACCACACCGTAAAAACATTCTAAAATCATTGAAGGAAAGTAATATCAATTGCCTGGAATCCTTATAATTCTGATCTTCTCAGTTATGCAAAAGACAATAGAATTCTCTCTTGGAATCCTACTATCGATATTCTAGTACGTAGCAGTTAAATTTTTCTCGCAACTCTGTTTTTTATTGTGTAATGCTTATTTTTCACCACAAATCTTATTTTAGGGTGGTGATATTGTTGGCTAATTGGCTCAAACAAATCATGGAAACTTAAATGTGTCTTAGTGTCCTAGATGAGCTTGCTTGGTTGTGAGTACTACTTCATATGGCCAGGCAATAGTATACTCTCTGTAAGGTGGAGCTAATCATTGATCTTCTGAAACGTTGAATAAAATGTTGATTTATTTCCTGGCATGGACCCATTCCCACAAGTGTCACCGATGATGCAAACAGAAGTATATTATAAAAATAATGCTGTAGAGTCCCCAGTCTCTGGTTTAATGGTAGCCAACTATGCGAATAATACCATAGTTGAAGTTATACCTTTTATTCAACTAACAATAAGAGTTGGAAACAAAAATAAATTAGTACCCAAACCAAATTATATACCAATTAAGTCAGACTATATAGCTGAAATTGATGATCAAACTGCTTAATTCCAACCACTCCAATAATTGTAATTAAAACGCTTCCAACTAGTGTTCTCGTAATTTATGTATCTCCACAAGCTTTCAAAGTAATATTTTGTAGCTTGCTATACATGCCAATATATTTAAAGTTCCAGCAATCAATACAGTTTTTGCGCCAAAATTGTTAAAATTACTTGAAAAAAGTAAACATTTGCAATTGACAAAACAGTTTAAAGAGATGCTACTTTTAAAAATTTAAGTATTAGTTACATTTCAACATTTTTACAAATTAAATCTAATTTTTTTTTAGAAATAACAAACATTTTATTACACCTGGATCTGTCCTTACTCTTTCTTTCCATTATCCTTTTTTCACGATATTCTCTATTGGATTAAATTTTTCTTTGAGCTCATCAATAGAGAAAATATTAATCATAAACAACGTTAAATATAAAAATAAAATTGCAAAATCCACACCTATAGAAACGATGTAAAGACAAAGACAAGATTATTTAAAGAGTAAATAAAAAGTAGAGAGGTCAATATAGAGATAAATAAGAGGGTAAGTTAAATTGTATATTCGTTTATTTAACATAAATCAGTTATTAATCAATTTTTATTTTTTTATTTATTTTTTTTTTGTTTCTATTTAATGATTTTAATTTAGTAATCGATTTTTTTTTCGTCACATTTCTCACAGTAAATCTTTTTGTGTTAAAATTGCACCTAATAATGAATATGCAAAAGTTGGACTCAACAATAGCTTAATGAAAAATCAGGTAACTGTTAAATAAATATTATGTAAACACCGGGTAAGATTTGCTCATAATTTACATAAATATATCAATCTCAAATTACAAGAACATTCTAAATAATAATTAAATTAATTACTGGAAAAGAAAGCGCCAGTTAAAAAAGCCTTGCTGTTTCGGAGATTTTAACAGTAAGTAGAATAATTCTTATCTAAGCAAGTGGTGGTGATAACTAGCCCAGTCATTGATTAATTCATTTAATGAATAAATTATTCCTTTGGCGAGCAAGTGACGGCGATAAGTAGCTCTACCATTTATTAATTTACTTGATAAATATATTATTTTATTGGCAAGCAAGTGGTACCAACAATAAGTTTGGCGATTTATTAGTTTATTTGATGGATACATTTTTTCTTTGACAAGCAAGCGACAACAACAAGTAGCTCAGCTTTTTGATTGAATAAATTTATTCCTTGGTGAGCAAGTAGTGGCAATAAGTAAATTAGCTGTTATTAAGTTTATTTAATAAATTTATAACTTCTTTGGCGAGCAAGCGATGGCAGTTCATAGCTCAGCTATTTATTAGTTCAGTTAAGAAATAAATGATTCAGTTGGGGAGCAAGAAATGCCAATAACAAGCCCAGCTATTTCTAAGTTTAATAAATAAATTATTTTTTTGCTGAGCAAGCGAAAGTGATAGAAGAAAATAGAAGCTCAGCCATTTATTAATTTGTTTAATAAATTTATAATTTCGTTAGCAAGCAAGTGACGGCAATAAAAAGCTCAGCTGTTTATTAGTTTAATAAACTAATTAACTCTTTAGTGAGCAAGTGACAGCAAGGAGTAGCTCAGCTATTTATTAGTTTTTTAAATGAATTAATCATTTCTTTGGCAAGCAAACCACGGCAGTAAGAAATTCAGCGATTCATTAGTTTATATAATAGATAAACTGTTCCTTTAGCGAGCAAGCAGTGGTAACAAATAGCTCAGCTATTAATTAGTTTATGCAATAACT
Organism: Copidosoma floridanum; assembly: GCF_036245765.1. Classification (NCBI taxonomy): domain Eukaryota; kingdom Metazoa; phylum Arthropoda; class Insecta; order Hymenoptera; family Encyrtidae; genus Copidosoma; species Copidosoma floridanum. The sequence continues at coordinate 13,960,805 of NW_028321885.1, forward strand.
CAGATAATTCTTTGGCAGGCAAGCTACGGCAAGAAAAAGCTTAGCATTTTGAAAGTTCATTAAATAGATAAAATATTTATTTGATCAGCAAAAGACGGCAAAAAGTAGCTTAGCTACTTATTAATTTATTAAATAGATAAAACAAAATCTAAAAATAGATATATTTCTGTAGCGGGAATGCGACGTTAATGAGAAGCTTAGCTATTTATTAGTTTATTCATTAAATGAATTATTTTTCTAGCAAGCAGGCAGCTGCAAACAATAAGCTGAGATTATTATTATTTTATTTGGAAACTACATTTTTTCTTCGGTGAGCGAGTGATGGCAACTAGTTGATTAGCTATTTATAAATTTATAAATTAAATAAAGAATTTTTTTTGCAAGAAAGCTACCGCAATGAGTAACTCAGATATTTAGTAGATTATTTAATAAATGCAGTATTTCTTTGGGGAGCGAGCGGTAGCAATAAATATCTCAGCTTTTTGTAAATTCCTTTTATTGTTAAACTTATTCTTTGGCAAGCAATCGTCGGTGATAAATAGCCCAGCTGATTTTTTTTGACGCGAACCCCGTTGGAATTAATTTTTTAGGGCCAATAGCTTTTAAATTAAAACCTATTGAAAAGACGTTCCAAACTACCCCTAAATAGGATTGGAAGGCTATAGCGCGCCCGCATGAACTCGCGACGTTGCCACATTATTATTGGAGCTTAGTCGGTAAGCAGTGAGAACTTTATCCATGTGCGCACGCAAGAGCGTCAGCTTCTGCTAGTAACTTTAAGGTTGGATGTGAAAAGATAAATATTGTCTGCTTCTTATGTTGCCACTGGTTTGTCCACGCACTTACTGTCTTTCTCACTCTTATGTGGGACAAAAACATCGTTAAATTTTTATACTTGTAAGTAATGTTACCTTAAATTGAAGAGAAAAAAAAGGACCGTATCAGTAAGGATTCTTCCACTCTACACGATAGTATTATTGCAAAAATAGTCAACCTCTCGGTCAAAAAAATTGTTGTTTAGTATGCCTTGCTTACGTTCCCGGGTATGTCGTCTGTACAAGATTTAAGTCGAGTCCATTCATAAATTGCAGTACTCAAAGTATATTACAGTTGATGATCATTTATTTACTATCCAAATTTACATACTTTAAGAAAATACGTTTGAAAATGCTCTAAATACTATCTAATTATTTTAACAAAAATTATATAACATCTATTCAAAAAAATCGTAAACTTAACAGTGTGTTGAATAATAATTTTAAAATGTTACGTTTATAAAATGTTTGTTTGATGTACATCTTTATTCAGTTAAACCTTAACGATCAATATAAACTGACACAATCAGAATAAGAAATAGTTTACAACATACAGAAAATAAATTTAATCAAACCAAGTCCCCACCAAGTGCCCGGGAAGTAGCCGCCAAGTACCTGCGAAGTCCCCACCGAGTGCCTGGGAAGTACCCGCCAAGTACCCATGAAGTACCCAAGGACTGTGCCTTCATCAGCCCTTGATTTTTCTTACTATCCTTCAAAATTGTGTTTGATAAAACCAATAATTCAAATTTTAACCTCTTGCTTCTTGATAAGGTTTTTTTTTGTTTTGGTTCATTTGATTGCAGAAAAAGTAAATCACAACTTTGTGACTGGAAACTTGTGGGAATTACTCATTTGTCAGCAATCCCATGTTAAAGTCCTGCTTGATTTATATACAAATTTAAGAGAGACAAAAAACTATAAAAAAAGATAATAAAAAAACAAGCACTGCAACTCACCAAACACTGTTGGACTTATAACTGAAAAATGCAGTTTACTTGTCAGATCTGATTAGCAGCTACTTGTCAAACTGCTAGCACAAACAGCAATATCTTTGCTCACCTCATCGTTTTACTTGGTGAGAAAGGCCAGACTTGTCAGCTCGACCACGATGTAGAAAAAAGGAGTTAAGGCTTCTTCGTTATCAGCACCGGCACAGGACAGTACTGGGCACTTATGCAACGATCAGCTGACAAAATACATCATCATGTGCTGACGGTCAAGTACCCGAGACTATATGTATATGCATGCATTCGGCGACACTATATATATATATATATATATATATATATATATATAATCGTGCAGAGCTGGAATTTGAGAACCGTTGTCGTAGCAGACGACGCTTTTGGTTGTCTCGCAGCCACGACCAAAAAGCAGTCCCCCTACCACTCTTCTTAGATGGGAGAGTGGTGGGGGGAGCCACTTTTTGCCATCTTGAAGCCAACACTGAGGCAGAGGCAAACCACGCCGAATTAGTAGATGTTCAAGAAAATGAGCATTGGGTAAAGGAGGGAAACAAAAAGAATTATGGCCATAGAGGAGCACAGTATACTAGCCAAACAACAAATTTGCGAACACGGGTTGGAGTCATGAAACTTGTTGACACATTAAGCTGCAACGAAGAAGAAAGAAGGTACGTACGAGAACCAATAGAATTCAACCCTCTCATATTTGGCCTAGAGGTCGAACCGCTAGAGGCAAAAAATTGATGACTGATGTTTCTACCTTTTTCTCGGACGTACCTGTCTTTTTTTTTTACTGTTGCCGTTATTATTTTAATTATTATAATTACTCCCACAAGATCTATCGTCATTCCTGTTGTAGCTTCGATTGTTGTGATTGAACCTATTGTCGTTATTTGTGATATTATTATTATAATTATCGCCAAATCTATCATTTTCCACGTTGTAACCTTGGTTGCCTTGGTTGTTTTTATTATCGTATTTATAATAATTGTTTTTATTCCTTTTATCGTTGTAGTTATAGTAATTATTTTTATTATAACCGTCACTTGGCCTGTATTTTTTGTAGTTATTGTAAATACTTTCATTATAGCCATCACAAGGTGTGTTGTAGTAGTTGTAATAATTATTTTTGTTATTGCTGTCATTAGGCCTGTTATCGTTGTAGTTATTATAATTATCTTCAATATAGTTATCGTTAGGCTTGTAGTCATTGCAGTTACTATAATTATTATCAAATCCGCCGTTGCTCCCGTTGTAGTCTCAAACATTCTGATTGTCCCCACGCGATTTTTGCTTGTCGCTAAGGTTTTCTCCTCTCTTAAAATTACTCTATCCGTCCCGCAGATGGAACCAAATTATTTTTTTAGCATGTCTTACCAACGTACGGCACTCGCTTGTGCTGTATCCCATTTGTTTATAGAATTTACAACTTAGGATTGGGTTCCCGTTATTATTAGCTGCTGTCGAGTGTGTTTGAGTGTCGTTTTCTGCGGCTGTATCATGTTTTTCTCTTTCTGAATTTTCTGTCTTTTTGGCTTTCGTATTTAGCTGGAATATTTTTCACTGTCCTGTCACATGGTCGTACCTATTGCAGAATGCACATAAGTCATGATTCATCTTGTTTGGGTACAATTTCAGCGTGATTGCTTCTTTTGCTTAGTCATACATGTACGCACTTTACTCTGTTTTTTCTGTCCCTACTTGTGTCATTTTTATGTTAACATTGCGCCACGTTCATGCATCGCAGCGTAAGCTTATTTCGCTATCCATTTTTAGTGCAATCACTATTGCTTCGCCTAGTGTTGGTGAGTTGCGGTAAGTTACCTGTCAGTTGTGCGTAACCTGTAACCCACAGTAGAATCGCCCAGTTGGCTTTTTTTCTAGACCTTTTTTGTTGTGTTACAGAATTAATTAGGCTAGTGTCATGATGTAAGGTTATAACTTAGCTGTGTAATGTCTGAATTTGGTCACAGTACGATTACACCGGCTCATTTGTGATGCAAGTACACCTATTTTTTAGTTCTGTCAAAAATTTATCTATTGTCGAAACGTATGCTAATCAGAGAATGAATTCGCTTGCTTAGCTTCGTAATCTGTTGGCAAGGGATCCAATTAAAAATTTTTCGTACAGTGGTCCTTCTGTGAAAGCTACCGTTCTGGCAATTTGTTCGATCCATGGGAGTTTTACTCGATCGCCATCGAATACTGGTATATTGTTGATGAGTTGGCTAAATACAGATAGGACGTTTTGTAACTCGCGAGAGTGAGTTTGATGTGATGTATGTTCCGGTGGTTCTAGGACGTGATTTTGCGTGTCCTTGTATCGATCACTCGTTTGCCGTTAATACTATATAACTACGAGTTGACGCACGTCCATTCTATTACAAATGTTGTTATCTCCAATAAACTTGTTATTCCTATATCTCGTATTATTTTTTTGAGTGAACGGAAGTCGCTCCCAAGTACTTGATTAAGTCCTTGTTCCTCCATAGATTGCTGTCATTGTCAAGTCGTTCATAGAGCTACTTCTGTTGTTTTAGGTCAATTAGGCTAATGTATGGTTTGTTTTGGGGATTGCTTCATATTCCACTGTTGGAGGAATTTCCCGCTGTACTGTGTCCATGAGAGCTCCCTGACTTTCTAGATTTGTTTTTTGTTTTACTGTGTTGGGTGTGAGATTTTTCACTATCTTTATCATGAACAGGTTCTTCTTCTTACTGGCCTTCTGCCACTCTGCCCATGATTCTGGATCATGTTCTAACTTTATTTGTATGACGTCCTTGTCTATATCATCCCGTCTTATTTCGTGTACGTCTGTATGACTATCGTTTTTTCGTTCTCCTATTTCTGATATATCGTTCATTTCTTTGATGCTTATTATGTTCGCCCATGTGTTTATTCTTTACATATAGTTAGTCTAGTGAGTTCGTATATTTTTTTGTTTAATCGTATCACGATTTTGTTATTGTGTGTTTTGGGTTCATTTGATAGATATACGCACTCCGAATTAATGTAAGTCAATATATATATAGTCAATAGCCTTTTTCCCGTTTTTTCTTTCGGATAACTACTCCTTTTATTTATTCGTAAATTAAAAAAATTTTATAACAAAGTTCTTTATGTCACGTTACTCGGGAAGCTGGAATTTTAAAACCGACAGATTTTTTTTTTTCGGAAACGAAAGTGGTTTCACCCAAAGTCTCTGCCTTTTAAATTCCCCCCCCCCCTTATCCCGTCCCCCTCACCTACTGTTCTCTACACACTTTCCCTTTCCCCACTATATGTGTATATCTGCCAACCGTGCCGTGTTACTCTTCTCCACACCTCTACCCACCATTCCCCCTCACACTCCCAAGCATTTAATTTTATTTTCCCACAGTAATTTTTGTTTCACTTTAAATTTTTTTCTTTTACAATTCTCAAATAAAAAAAAAAAAAAAAAAAAACATTTTCCACTAGAGGGATTTAAACCCTTGACCTCCTGCACATGAGTCCAGCACCTTACCCACAAAAAAAAAAATTAGCATAAATATGGTAATGTAGATTAAACATAATAAGACGCGTTATTAGGCAATAAATATTTGTATTTTTTGCATTTGATGCATAAAATCCCGACCGATTTTTATTAAATCTGAGGTTTTTTTTGGCATTACAGTAATGCTAATAATTACAGTTATAAATGAATTATTTTATAAATAAATTATTAAAATAAACATATACAATAGAGTTGCACAACGTATCGATGGTTTTTTAAATTTTTAATTCTATTAACTAATTATGTTACAATGTCACATAAATATATAAATTAAAAAAAAAAAAAAAAGGGAATGAAAAAAAAAAATTAAATTTGAAAATAAGAAAGAAATTAAATAAAGGAAATACAAAAAAATAAAAAAAAATGTAATGAAATAAAATATAAAAAAAAATAAAACAAGAAATGGAAAAAAAAAATAAAACAAGAAATAAAGAAAAAAATGAAAAAAAATGTAATAAAATAAAATATCAAAAAAAATAAAACAAGAAATGGAAAAAAAAAATTAAACAAAAAATAAAGAAAAAAATGAAAAAAAATGTAATAAAATAAAATATGAAAAAAAAAAACAAGAAACGAAAAGAAAAAAAATAAAACAAGAAATAAAGAAAAAAAAAATAAAATAAAATAAGAAAAAAAACAACAAACCAGGAGGGATAAATGAGTCATGGGACCGACGGTAAGAACGAAGTTCTTTAAACATGAGATGAGTATAGACACAATTTCTCAGGTAACAAGGGGGTCACCAGACCTACAGGAAAAACGAAGCTCTGTTATCGTTAGTACTGCATTCATGTTGTTCACTAAAACAAACACTTGAAAAACGAATACAAAAAAAAATAAAAAAAATATTTTACTACTCACGATTGTTGAACTTCTTAAGTACTGTATTTATGCATGACGTTATCACGAAATTAAACCATCGTGAGTAGTGAACTATTTTTTTTATTTTTTTTTTTTATTCGTTTTTCAAGTGTTTGTTTTAGTAAACAACATGAATGCAGTACTAACGTTCGCAGAGCTTCGTTCTTTCTGTGGGTCTGGTGACCCCCTTGTTACCTGAGAAATTGTGTCTATACTCATCTTATGTTTAAAGAACTTCGTTCTTACCGTGGGTCCCATGACCCATTTATCCCCCCTGGTTTGTTGTTTTTTTTTTATTTTATTTTGTTTTTTTTTCTTTATTTCTTGTTTAATTTTTTTTCTTTTCATTTCTTGTTTTTTTTTTTCATATTTTATTTTATTACATTTTTTTTTATATGAGGTTTTTGTCGCTGATGTATCGGATACGTGCTTATGCATGCAATTATGGATAACAACCAAAGTCCTTAAAGTTTTCAATTTAGCAACAATATCGGCATATAAAAACTATCTCTCTGGGTTCGTTCTTCCGTTGGAGATTATGAGTAAAATATATAAGAAACAGTGAATATTTACCTACTAGATCCCTGTCACGATGGTAAGTGTAATAATGATGCTATGTATATCCATGAGTTGGCCTTTGATTCTCCTGCGAGTTGAATTGCCTTCACTTTTCTCCATTCTTTCCTTTTTTCGATGTATCCCGTGTCTCGTCTGGGGCTGCTGTTCGGTTTTAGTGTACCATGTTCGCTTTTTGTCCATATTCTCCTGAGTTCAGTAATTGGTAACTGCCTCTAGTATTCTAATAAACTTGTCCTCTGTCTTAATATTCGATTTCTTTTTTTATTACTGTACTGGTCTGGTAGCAGTGTTAATAAATGATTTCAAGTATTTTTTCCTCTCCTTCTCCGTTTTCTTGAGTTTTCTTGTATTGTTGTGCTTAACACGCTGAATTTGGTGTCTGCCAATTATGACTCTTTTTACGATAAGTGATATTTTCTTTTGTTTTGAGTTAGAATCTCTTTAGACGCACCTCATATTGGGAGTTTACCCGTAAACCAAGCGACTAAGTGAGTGAATGAACGCTGCCGTGCACACATGTATCTATATATATTATCTGCACGTATTTCACCTGCGCCACTGGTAGGGGATCTTTATTTGGTCTGTCTCCTTTCCTCTCCCTCCCTCCCTCTCGCATGCGCAAAATAGTGCGCCTCAATTACTCTATCTATACATCTATATATATAAAATATATATTCTTTCTAATTCTTTATGTAAAATAGACAGTCGATCCGAAAAATCACAAGCGCAAGCAAACGGATTGATAGTCGAGTGGTGTCCCATCCAACTAACAATCGTGGCTAACTCTGCTTAACTTTTTAGATCAATGAGACTGCAACTTTACCGCTGTATCACGATCTCAGTAGTAGGTATACTTACTGCTGCATGATCAAAATCGTAACGTGGCTGTTATACAGGCTAAACTGGGCCTCTGTTACAGCTAAGGTACTTTCAGGTAAAAGATGTCTGACATAAAACATTGCTTGATCACTTTGAAGTCTTTAAGAAACATAGTCAAAACCGTTTTTTTCTATTTATTTTGTTGTATAGATACATATAAAGGAAAAAAACGTACATAAAATATTAAATATGTATAATACGACAACTTAACTTTTGAAAACAAGAAAAAACGCTGCGTCTTGAAAGGAAAGCAAAATTTGCTTAAAATAACGATTTCAACAGGTTTCCTAAGGAAGATTTACATCATCAAGGTGCACAAATGAAGAGTGGTTTGACTATAAACAAACATAACCTCCATTTTGTAGTCTCTCAACTGTGTCTTGAAAAGAACAAGTCAAATTCTTTTTTTTATTTAGTATGACATGTTTTGAAAATTAATACGTACGTTGCCAAAACCTTCGAAAAATTTTTGTTACAACATAACCTCCCAAAATTATAAAAACAGTCGTACCTTGAGAAAGAAGCCAGATAGGCCAAAAGTAATTCAACATATAGAAAGTAATTATAGAGGTGCAAAAATATGTTACACGGATTTATACAAATAATTGTAGGAATTCTAAAAGTAATAAGTCATATTTCAAAGGCAAAGCTACAACCTCAATATGTTGCCTATAAATTGATTTTTTTTCTGCTCTTTATAATGTATTATATGAAAAATTGTGACGTAACCGAAACATATATTTTTTTATTAGTTTTCAGATAAGTAGAAATTAGTTAGGCACCAGTGTATTCTACTATTAAGTTATAAGTTATTATATAAAACGAATAAAATGAAGAATTACAATTTTACTATAGAAAAAAGCTATATGTCTACTGTTTACCTCAATCTTAAAAAGATATTGTGCATTTTTTACTTTCATGGTAGCCAAAATTAAAAAAAAAATTTTATTTGTCAGATGCAAAGATTCCAACAAAAATTTATTGTATACATTTATTATAATATCATATTAAATGTAAGAATATTAATTTTAAATAGAAGGAATTTTTGTCCCGCGTAATAGGACAAAAGTACCTTTGTTCGGCATAGTACAGTGAAAATTTTTGTTTAATTCTGCATTACATGACCAACAATTCGTACATGTATTATTTATATCAAAGCAAACATGGAGGAACTTAGAATACGTAAATCATAATATAAGTAGTATATTTAGGTATATGAATTCTATACTCGTGCATGCTCGAATACGTAATCATATTAATATTTTCACTTTTTTTATATGGGATTCTTAAGGATCTATTGAAATTAGGTGTACTCTAATTTTTTCAGTTTTTACCATACCAAGTTAGATAACATTTTTGTTTAAAGTTTTACTTCTGCCGTGGTTTCCAAGACCCACATCTGATTTTTATTTGATTTCATTGATTGATGGAAAAAAATTTTTTTTTTTGTTTCACGAGACAAAGTGGTTTTTGCGTACGAGACAGACTGTAAAAACAATTTTGTCTGTATCTCACATCTAACATCAGCTGTTCCGTGGGTTTTTTAGTGTGAGAATAAATACAAGCTCGACTTGTAGTTACCTTATACTTTATTAGCACTACTTTTATTCAAGGGAAGCTGTGCGTGTCTTCCAGTCTCGTGGTCCTTTAGCTCTTACGGCTCAAGCTTATCTTCTCTTTACTCTCTCACTTTGCTCTCCCTTTCGTATAACTTCTTTTTTCTATTCCCCTACCTTTTGGGCCCATACCAGCGGGGGCGCACGCACGCATAGCTATATGCTATCGTACGTAACATTATACTTTCAGAAATACTTGAAGTAACAGTTTGAGCCAGACTTTGGGATATATATTGACCCATATATTTACCTAGACATTGTGCTATACTTTGAGCCATACTATGAGTCACACTTTGAGCCATACTTTCAGCCCAACATTTAGACAGACATGGAGCCATACTTTTAGCCAGACTTTAAGCCAGTTGTTTAACCAAGTGCTTAAAAACTTGTTTGAATTAGCTCGGCAAAATTTTCTTGGCTATGAAAAATGATTGTTTTTTTATAATGTCCAGTTCTGCTGTGTTCAAACACTGTACAGAAAATGAAATGACAAAGTTTGAAGTCCAAGGTCCAGCATCGTGTTTGATTATATATTTTTTCCAATATTTTATCTCTTAAAAACAATTATTATTAAATAAATAGCTTAAGTTTGGTTAAATAACTGGCGTAATTTCTGGCTAAGAGTATGGCTTGATGTCTGTCTGAATGTTAATCTAAAAGTATGGCTAAAAGTATGGCTACAAGTATGGCTAAATGTATGGCTCAAAGTACGGCTCAAAGTATGGTTAAATTTATGGCTAAATGTTTAGCTCCATGACTGGCTTATTTTCCTGCCTTGAACAGTTTATATGTAAAATTGTATAATTTGCTCTTTAAACTTGAACGACACAGTGCATTTAAATAATAGTTGTTTGTATTTCATATCATATTAAGTAATAAATCATCAATCACGATGCTGCAACTTGGACTTTAAACTTGCTTACTTGCTTTTCTATATAGGTTACAAATCCAGTGAAACTGTACATAATAATGTTGTCATCATTTTTTTTAGCCAAGAAAATTTTTCCCTGCTAATTTACATAAGTTTTTAGGCATATAAAATTGCGTATTGTAAATATCAAACAAAAGTGCAACATTTAACACAAATACTTATAGTTAAGGACATAGTTATGAACATATGCTTATGGGTAATTTCAACGAGACTGATTTAGACGATGCCTCTAGTATGTATAGGTTTTTGTTTATAGTCAAAACGCATCAATGCAAAGGTTCGTTTTGATGCAAAGAATACTTCTCTGTCTCTCTTAATGGTAAACGCCAAAATTAAAATTTGTTTTTATCCAGTGCCACTTGTTTATTTTCTTCCTTTTTTATTCTCACTCTGCAAACATTGAGTTTGTCTATTCCAACTGCGCAGGTACACGTAATAACTTAGAGATTCTATCAATTTTTGGATCTAATCGAAAAGTTGTATTATGCTCATCACACTTGGGAAACATGACTGAGAAATACTTTACAGTGAACTAGAGAACTCTTAAGCAGCAGTATCAGCCATCAGTGATAGGTGTTAGTTAGTTTTCAGTTATGTCATCAAAACTAAAACTTGTTAGCGTAACCTATGAAATTGTGATGAAACGAAGTAATCATTTTAATTTTATTTTGTGAAAGAACGTAATTTTTTTAATCTTCTTGTTTTTGTCATTTAATTTAAATTTTTTGTCCTATTAAAAAGAAAAAATCAACCTTATGAGCTGAATATACGGAGATTCATGAATGACCCCATAAAAAAACCAGTTAAGACAATACTTGAAAGAAGTCTCGTGATACCACAAATAAAGTGTGACATTTTATAAAAAAATGGTTGCAGTTAACGTTGATGTTTTTAAGTTGGTAGTTAAAAGAAAACAAAAAGTGATGGAAATTTATTAATTAATAAACTGAAACAAAGAACGGCTTTTACTGCTATAAATGTAAGTAGATCCTTGACAGTTTTTAATTAAACCTTGTTACTGAAACAAAGAATGCAATGAACAAGGTTAATGAGAAAATGTTGCTTATAAACAACAACTAAAGATGTCATTTGTAACTTACGATAAGAATCTCTAAAAAAAAAAAAATCCAAAAGAAAAAAAATTTACCACATTGGTTAAAATAGAGAAGTTTGAGAAACTTTGCTGTATGTTATGTGTGTGTGTGTGTTTCTGTGTAGGTGCATATTTGTACCTTTCTTACTCTCTTTAACCGTTACGTCGCTTACTGAAGGCAAATTTAAACCGTGAGTTGATCACAGCATGTTGAGCTTCACCTCAACTTAGATCCCCTAACTCTTTCAACGCTAATACAAGAAGACAAACGCGTACATTCCAAGAACTAGTATACCATAATAAAAACTTAACAAAAGAAGCTAATTTTATGATTGAATTATTGCGATCAAACGAAGCACTTATAATCGCAGTTGAGAATGGCTAGCGACTGTTTTGTACCGAGATAATATCAGACTAGATGAGGCGTACTAAATTTACTAAGTGGAGGCTTTTTTTTTTGTTTATCGATCCCATATTTCTGTAATAATGTGCACCAATAAGCAGAAGTGTTATTTATCTCTGACTTTGGATTAGGCATCAAGTTGCAAAAAAATTTGAAAATAAGTGAGACAAAAATAAGTCAGCCTTGGACTGGAATTGAGCGAAAGCCAAGAAACAACTTAAAAACCACGTGTTAACGAATATTTCAGAAAAAAAGTAGATATTTGCCGTGATTGAAACGTCTTCTAAGGTGTTAACACGTAGCAACCCTTGATCCTCCTCCACTCCCATGATGTTACTTGATTTTCGTCACGTTCAACTAAATACTATAGACTTACCAAGCTGAATGCTTAGTGGTGAGTGATACTTGTCAAGCGTTTGTATCACTACACGCATCTATAGAATACATATAAGAAAGAATCTAAGTGCTGGCTACCATTATATACGGGCACCATAAACTTAAGAAATTTAATAATTATATAGATCCACTCGTAGAATGTTTAAATCATGAAAAAAATCTCAGTACATATGCATATAAGGTTCATTCATATAATGACTAAATAACTTGTAAAGTACGTAGAGTACTTAAAAAGAATAACTATAAATTTGTACAAATTGAAATAAATTTAAAAGTATAAGAGTAAGCATTATGTAGCTAGACGTAAAGATTTAATATGTTACACAAGTGTTTTTTGACTGATAACGAAGACTAGAAGATAGCAGCAGGTGAACTGGCAAAAAAGGAAGTATCATAATGAAAGCTCCACTAACTGTGATTGTAACACTTATTGAACCTTCTCTTTCTTAAAAAGTTTAATTTTAAAGTAAATTAAAACTTATTTTGTGACCGGTGAGATCATGAGTTTATTAGAGCGAACTTCTTTATGTAGCGTGCTTAAGGAATTAAAATTTTAAAAACGACGGATTTACATGAAACGGAAGTGGCTTACTGGAAGTCTCTTCCTCCTAATTTATTTTATATTCCCCCTTACTCCACCACCCTTACCATCAGCCCCCCATACACTTTTTCTCACCTTGCCTCTTCCAACCATGCTGCGCTAGTCTCCTGCAAACCTCCTCTCATCACTTCCCCTTTTGCCTTACCCCACCATTCCCCTTCACACCTTCTGTGACTTTACAGATGTAATCAGCGTAGACAGTAGAAAGTTGTTCTGAAATCACTCAACGATTTGAAGAAAGCGGTCAGTCTTGCACTAGCCAGCCTATATATTATTTTTGTTGTATTGTGCCGCAGTATATTTTCTGTAATCGTTAACTCATTAAATATTGAAATATTTATTGAAACCACACCCAACTTACGTAGGTATACTTATAATATCGTTCCGTAGAAGGTAAATTTATACTTATAATAATATTATCTGCTGTATAATTTTACAGACGTATATTTTCTTACGTGTTTTCATACGCATATACATTCCATATACGCTTTTATAAGTACTTGACACTTTCTTTCTCATTTTATTAAAAAAATTAAAAAGCAAAAAATGTCAACAACATGGAATGATAAGCAATTAAAAATTAAAGTAATAATAAGGAATGAAATTAAAATCAAAAAATGAGATTAAAGTGCCAAAAAAAAAAAATATGAAACGTTAAGAAAAATGAAATAGAAAATAATATAAAAAATAATAAAAAAATGAAAAGGAATAAAATCAAAAAAGACATTGAAAAATGAGATACAACAATTTTAAAACATGTAAAGAAATAAAACAAAAATAAAGGAAGTAAAGTTTTAAAAACAATAAAAAAAAATAAATGAAACGGAACAACGAAAACTAATTTTTTTTTTTAATTAAAGCAAAAAAAGTAATAAAATAAAAAATAAATAAATAGAATGAAATTTTAAAAAGGCATGAAAAAGACATAAGAAAATCTATTGAAATTAAAAAAAAAAATAAGTAAAAGAAAGAACTGAAAAAAAAAAGATTAAATAAAAAAAAAAAAATGAAATAAAGAGAATTTTAAAAAAATGGAAAAAATTAAAAGAAACAAGCTGGCGGGTAAAAATGGGTCATGGGACCCACGGTAAGAACGAAGTTCTCTAAGCATGAGATGAGTGCCGAAAAACAATTAAACATGAAATGTGTGGCGAAAAACATCATAAAATAAAGAAATATAATTTTTCAGGTAACAAGGGGGTCGCAAGACCCATAGGAAGAACGAAGCTCTACGAGAATTAGTACTCCCAATGGTTGAACAATTTTTTTTTTTTTTATTCGTTTTTCAAGTTATTGTTTTACTAAACAACATGAATGCAGTACTTATTCTCATAGAGCTTCGTTCTTTCTATAGGTCTTGCGATCCCCTTGTTACCTAAAAAATTGTGTTTTTGTATTTTATGATGTTTTTCGACACACATTGTATGTTTAATTATTTTTCGGCACTCATTTCATGTTTGAAGAACTTTGTTCTTACCGTGGGTTTCACAACCCATTTATACCCCTTGGTTTGTTTCTTTTAATTTTTTCTATTTTTTTAATTTCCGTTATTTTAGTCCATTTTTCCTTTCTTTATTTATTCTTTTCTTTTTTGTTCCTTTTTTTTTAGGAAAGACTTTGTTCAGAGAACACTATGCTTTTTTTGTTGCAACATGAAGAACAAAAGACTACATGCCTTTCACAACGTACTTACAACTCAAAAAAGGACTTAAATTCCTTAAACATATTTATCACTCTTTTTTGTGCAAGAAATAACAAATAAATTTGAAAAAGTCTTCTTTGTTCATTTTTGCATAGATATTTTAAAATATAACATCTGTCTCTCTATTCAGTCTAACATTATAAGTAGAACAATAGGAAAGAATATCACAAGTAGATTTATAGTAACTAAACAAGAAGATGTGTTCTTCTTATGTGAATAAATTTTATCCGCACTAAACCTAATACAAGTCTTTTTTTAGTAGCATCTGAGGGTTAGCACAAAAATACTTCAGAGCCGCACGAGTATAAAGGCTTGTTCACTAAGATGGCCTTGCACGTGAAGGGCTTTTGTTCGACGCATAAGCTGCATTCAACTTGATCGTAATGGTTGGTAGACAGCTGAAAAAATTATTAAAAAATACGAGTCGATAGATTTTTATCTTTTCTTTTCTGCGAAACTGTTTTTTCTAAAAAAATTATTTTGGCGTGAAAAGTAGTTAACTAACTTGTAATCGAAGCACCACCAACATCATTGAACGACTACGTTTTTAATATTGAACGAGGTGTCATCAAACGTTGTAGTACAAAACCTCGATGCCATCGAATGTGTTTGCTACCAGAAAGGTTTAAGTCTCACACTTCCATTTTTCTTTGAGTGGAAGAGTCAAAAATAATAATAAGGAATAGCTAAAAGTTTCACTATTGGCCTTTTTTAGGGTCATTACAAGTACTTACGTTCCCTACTTAACCATAAATCTAATCGGTTTTTTCAAGAGCCACCTAAGGTTAAACTACTTTGCCAACAAATACATTTTTGCTACCACTTCTGGCAACGATTTGTCGACTAAAATACTGTTTCAAGCCGGCCACTGTTAAACGAAGTCAATCATTTACTGGCAGATGTAATTAGCGGAGTTGTTCATTGCAAGGCTGGAAACCCCGGTGACTGACGACCCTATATTACCCTCCTAATCCTAAGCAGTTAACTGGGAACGACCGATCCTCTCCGAGGTCTGCGCTGGGCGAACATAACAGCTATAAAGAAAGAATAAACTGTAGAAAATAGGACAGTCTTCAACGAGAAAGCATAACAAGTCAATCTTCTCAGATTAGATCACCAAAACAACTGAGTATGCAAAAAAAGGTTCCTTAGACAGCAATGACTTTGGCGTCATACTAGGAGACGACGGGGAAGAACCTTACAATTAGCTTAGACACCTTAGACGTTGCAGTTTTTCTTCCGATCAGTTTGGTTTTTTTTTTATATTCAACATTTTAGCAATATTCAAATATTTTAGTAATAAATTAAAAATATTACAGGTGAGTAACGCAAAGGTATTATATTCAATAAATAACTGTTTTTACGAAGTTGTTGATTGAATTGTACAACAGTTACAAAAAATGTAAGCCTAATGGTTTTTATTAAACGTTTTTTAATTAAATTTACTTTGCAAATAACTCATGCACAAAGCGAAGGTAAGGTCTTAAAATACACAAGTATTTGTGGAACCTAAGTTGTTACCTACTAAAAAATATAATTTAAAAAACGCAAAAGTGTAGAAATTAGGCAGTAAATTCTTAGCAATAACATATTCCTGTTCGATTGAATTATACAGAAATTTTGAATGGCTATGAAACATGAAAAAGTTCTAATGTTGGCTGGTGATCATAACTCTTTAATGAATATTAATTCGCATCTATTTAACAAATGTTTAAATAAGACACATTGAAAAATAGTATTGCGAGTCGAAAAATCGTTTATACTAGAATGAGAATACTCTTAGAGTGATATTAAGTGAATATTTTGATGTATAATGAAATACTAAGAGTTTAAAAATACTAAATGATATGTACTAGATACATATCTGTTACCAATGACTTCAAAAAAATTTCTTACTTTTCTGTCATGGAACGGCTTTAGAAGGATTGAGTAAGCACTTGAAATAATTATTTTCAAGTGTTCATAATAGGAGTACCATTTATATTAAAAAATGTACCTGCACCACCCAATTAATAAGAATAAATAGTTTAAGTAACTAATTGTAACATGTCAAACTTTTCTTACCTTTTACTTTCGTTGAAGGTAGTTTTTATGCAGATTTATGTATTACTTTCAAATTGAACAGCGTTATCTTTTCGAAAACTGTCTGACTATTTTGTACACTGGCACTTATTTTACATTTTTCGTGATCCTAGAAAATATTATAACTGCGTCTAATATTACAATATTACAAGTAGTTTGTATAACATTTTTGAAGCTGTAAGCAAATTGTCTTTAGCCATTGGCTATCAATCTTTATAATCTCCTTACAGAAACACCAGAAACATCTGCCTTGGGAACATGACCAAAATAGTATCTCGAATATATTCTAGGCTTGCGGCTTATACTGTTGGGTACACAGTTAAAAAGTCATGGGACATATGAGTAGCCATGCGATAAAAAATGTAGCTTGGTGTTGCTAGATGTTATTGTTAAGAAAAAATAGAAGTAAAGTTAAGTTTGTAACCTCAAGCTGGTAACTTTTGTTCACTTCTGCTAATAAAGTTTGACTTTGTTTTGTAAAGTAATGTGCTTTAATTGTCACTAGTTAGCGTAATAATATTTGGGCAAAGCCAAACGTGGCACTCTATGGCATAAGTTACAGCTTTTTTACTTAGTATTTTTAGTGTATTCTTATTATAAGTATCTATGTTATTGCACACTGTTAATAATTAAATAAGAATAAAGTTCTTCTCGTTTATTTAAGAATGAAAGAGAGGGATATTTTAAAATTTTCGTAGCCAGCCTACGGACTGTGAGTAATAACATAAGCTACTGAAATAGTTTAACCACATCTTGTATTTTAAGTCATCTGCATTCGTCATTAAAATTATTATTTTCCTACGCAGATTTTTATTAACACTTCAAACTGTTTTTTCGAAATTATGTGTCTATTTTCATATGTAGGCCCTATCCAAAGATCTTACCACTTATGGGTGTTTTCGGTCTTTATCCAAACACCAACTTATGTAGTTAGTATCCAGTACTCTTATGTTTTGTTAAATTATTGTAATGCATATATATACAGACAGTAGGTAGTTCATTTTTTCTATTGACCCATGACTTTGTGGCTAAATTGCTGAATTGCCAAGTTTATCTTTTCAAGTAGTTTCACGCACCTCTCCATTGATTTTCTCAAGAAGTGAGTTCAACGGTCAGATAATATGCATTTTAGAGGTATAAAATATTGTATAAAATTATGTGCTAGGGCTTTTATTGTTTCTTCTAACGAACAGTTTAAATAAATTTTTAAAGATCTCTAATTATCTGTCATACTATGCACCTTTATTGATACTACATTACTATTACCACCAGAATTCGCCAACCCCGTATGGACAGGATACATGTAGAGCCATTTTATAAAGGCTTATTATTAGGTCTGTAATAATTAGTTAATATTTTTTTGAAGGTTCTTCTTAGACACTCTGAACAGACCCTGTAATACAAATACCCTGTATCATAACTTGTGTTGTTTTTACTCGCATCAACTTAGTCTCTCATGACCATCATCTAAGCACAAATTGTCTTAATTTTGAGCACATTTTACACTTGTCAAAATTATTTGAAATTTTACCATACTTTTTATTTATTTCCTCATATCCCCGTACTGTGGATTCGTAATATTCTCTGATAATTTTGTATCATTGATCCGCTGGTGGTAGTGTTGATGAATTTGTGTATAGTATGACAGATATTTAAAGATCTTTCAAAAGTTTTTTAAACTGTTCAACGAAGCATGACCATTTGTTGAGATTCAGAATTGTCAGGTCTCTTACAATGCCTATCGTTTTGAACTCGTTTATTACTACCAGTGCCATGAGCAAAGTATCTGAACAAGTGATTACTTACTCTCTGTATCTTTTGAAACTTACTTGTTCTAACCTTCTTGCTACATTCTGCATTCGCTCATGTTATAAAAAACATAAATACTGGACGTATGCATCAACTAGTGGCTCTCCCTCTCGGCTTTGCCTGAGATTTACTGAGTGGAACACCGTAAAATGTTGACACGTAATTCTTATTGACAAATTTTTTGTTTTAAGTCCATGCCATTTTCGAAAAACAATAAGCTATAAAGTTTGAAAAATATAATGATTCTCAAAAGTACCATGCGTTCCTTATGCCATAAATAAGTGGTTTACCTTAACCAACCGTGTATTTGTACTTTCATACGTTAAAATAAATGAAAAGGGCTATTAGCTCAAACTGTGAGTATAATAAACTGACAAAAAGTATTCAATAAAAAAATTTTTTTTTAAGTCTAAAACATTATTATCAGTGAAACAAATTCCTTAAATCTGCTCTTTTTTTTAGCTCCCCAATGAATACAAAAGCATAATATTTTATTTATTTGAAAAGCTAGAAAATTTAAGTAATTACTGTCAGAACTTTGATAAGAAACTGATCTCTTACATTAAGTTTATTGGATCCTTTATTTATCAATTTTTATTTCACTGTTTCCAAATAGATAAATGCTCTGCATCATTTCCTTAAAGCCTGCACTCGTATACTTTTAAAGCATTTAAACTTTCCATTTTAATTCACCCTACTGCAACAATGGCCATTGTTTAAACTTTCATGAGCTCTAAGGACTCCTTTTTATAAACATTTTTTAGGCAAGGTAGTTCGACGTTCGATGCCCCTAAAAGGGACCAGTGAGTTAAACTCTTCCTTGACTCAAGTTTCCTGCAAACATGACTGCCTGGATACCTTAGGGTGGTCTTTTCTAGACTGCTGTTGTATTACCAGACTGATTAAAAAAAAAATCACAAACTTTAAGGCGTTTATGATAGTCTTAGCGCTCTTTCTCAATATTTCATGGTGTTGTTCGTTGGTGTCCAAAGCATCTTCCCTTTTCACAGAGCTCAGTCATTGTTGTGATCCAAGGTAAAAATGTTGGTTCGTAACACTTTCTTATTGGAGTCCGTCCCGTTAGCTCAAGTTTATTTCTTCTTCATAGCTTTACTACTCACCCTATTAGGTTCACCCAGCGCAGATCTTGAAGAGGATCGGTGATTTATGGTTGAATGCTTAGTGTTGAAAAAGCAACATGCACGGTCGTTGGTGGCCAG
Source organism: Copidosoma floridanum (assembly GCF_036245765.1). Lineage (NCBI taxonomy): Eukaryota > Metazoa > Arthropoda > Insecta > Hymenoptera > Encyrtidae > Copidosoma > Copidosoma floridanum. The sequence continues at coordinate 13,980,295 of NW_028321885.1, forward strand.
AGTTCTTAGATTCGCAACGAACAACTCTGCTCGTGACATCTGCCAATGAGTGCCTAACTTGATTTAATAATGGCTGCCTTTACTAAGCTTTATGGAATAAGAAAATTTAGTGAACGTAAAGACTGATGATGGCCCTGAAAAGAGCCAGTGGTGATTCTTTCAGTCTTTACTAATTATTATTTTCGACGATAAAGAGCTGACTGTGGGTAGCTTAACTCTTACTCTTGGAGTCTAGGCATACAGAGACCATACTGGAGGAAGGTACGCTACTACACAAGGAATATGTCGTTTGACGGTCGTTCCCCAGATAACTAACCGTTTATTGCAGGTCGGAAAAATTGGTCTGGAGAATACCACCGCCGTAGGTAGACCGTCGGGACTAACTACTAAGAAAAGGCTGATAAAATTTTTAGCCAATGTAGCAGTTTAAACTTCTTAATACAGTCTTCCTGGCTCGCTGTTGTAGCAAAATGTACTCTGATAGCACTAGGTTCGTTTAAAGAACTGCTACAAAACCCTGAAAGTGTTAGAGAAGATTGTGCTCTGGATGTATGTCTCCTTGTATTACGCCAGAAACATTGGTTGTCAGAACGTCTATTTTTTTGTGGCACTCCATGATCGCTTGTCCATCGCAGAAAAGTGTCGTCAGTAGCTGGAATACCCAGCTGCACGACTGAACACTCTGTGTTTAATTCACTGTTAGTGAACAACTATTTGCCTTGGGACACTATAAACAGACCCACTTACTTTGATTGCAAATAATTTGTATTTTACTTTGATGCCACTCAGCAAACTTTATTAAACTTAATTAATAAGATAGCGTTTGTTCAAAAAATTTTTTTTTATTACTATTGCTGTTATTTTTTTCTAAATAAAAACCATACGAAGATCATCTAGGAAGTTGCGAGAATCAATATGCCGAATTTTAGCAAAATCGGTTAAGTAGTTTTTGTGGTTAGAAATTACAACGATCTTTGGGACTTTGTATTATATATAAGTAAAAAGAGATTTATAAAAGAACTTTATTACGTTAACTTATAACCTTTATTGTAAGTTATTTTCTGCCTTACTCCTGACTGGATCGGTGATTATACATTTCTACATAAATAAGTCTATTATTAACATCTGTAATAAAATTTCATAATCAAATATAAATGAAAACAGATAAGATGGCTTCAAGAAATTAAAAATGAAGAAAAATTTAGCTTTTTTCTTTCGTTTGCTCAAATCTAAATAGTGCTTATTTTTGTGCTAGCATTTTCTTCAAAAGCAAGAACAATTTAATGCTTTCTTAAAAGCGATTGTAAGGTGACTCGTGGATACTTTAGTTCATTTATTTAAGTAGATAAGCTATGGCAATTCGGGCCCAGGTGGGCTCGAGTCGCCAGGTGATTTTGGCCCACTTTCTCCGCAGCGAGCGGCCCCTCTTTTCGGGTAGAGTGGTCTCTGCTGCAGCCAATGGGTAAGCAGGAGCTGTAGCTTCCTCGCATTCCTTGTGCATGCGCTGCTTAAGGTTGCGTGCGCCACCTGCAGCGCTGCTTGAGTTTGCGTGCGATGCAATGTGCATAAATCGTCTGCAGCGCTGTTTTGCGCGCGCTGTTTAAATGTGTGAAATCGTGTGCAGCTTGTGCACGTGGTAGTTATATGCATACAAAACTTTGTTTGTGTTAGCGAGCACGTTGCATGATAATGTAGGATGTGGAGTGGTAGGAAAATAATTGTGAAACATTTTTTGTTTTATTTTCAAAATCAGTTTATATTAAATAAAAAATGTACATGATTAACAAAACGATTCTATTAAACATGTTGTTCTTAAAATACATAAAAATTTGGCGGAAAAAATTTATCAGTATTATTTATATTATGTTCTTCGCTTAACCAACCACGTCGTTGCCAGTCATCCATGTAGGCTGTTACTTTTGTCGTTTAAGGCGTTTATATGCTGCATAATAAAAATCACTGTCTTGCTTTGATGACTTAATTGACATGCTAGTCAGAAACCATTGTTTCGATAAATGTGCTATATGTAGGGCACAAAATAGTTCTTTTGAAAATGATTTTGTCCGTGTGTAAGGCATACTGGAGAAGAGACTTCGTCTTTAAAGTCTTTGAAAGTACGATGCATTTGGGATAAATCGTAAACTACACGTGTCAGGATTGAGCTTAAAAACTTAGCTTCATCACTTCCGTAAGTATAAATTCTTTTCAGGTTCTTGGCAATTATTAGATGATACTTTAAGTCATTTAAAGTAATCCTCAAACCATTTAATTTCGTGGACTTCTACCGTCTCGTGATTATTATGCTTTTTTATTTCAAACAGTAAATCATTAAAATTGCAAGGTAGCTTAATTATTTAATGGCCAACAACGTTTTCTTGCAAAGAAATCACTGAAAATTCTTTCGGTATGAAGTGTCTATCAGCATTATAAAAGCCGTGGATACTAATGATGAAATCTATGATGAGTTTTGAAATTGTAAATATTAAAGTTAAAAATTGTTTTTCTAATATATTCTTTATTTGACAAGGCTCTTTTTTTCACCGTTGCTGATACTGCTTGTGTCACACGGGTGAAACTGAGTGAAAAATAATATACAATCTGTATTTATAACTTTTCTTTATCGGAGCTAGTGACATCTGCCCACCCACAGCGCTGCGTAAGATTGCGCAATCTCTCTCCATGAGCAAGTATGAGATGTAGCTTTCCTTCTCTCCGAGTGACCCGAGTGCCTGAGCAGCTCTTATGATTATAATCGGTCAGTTGAATGGCTTAGAAGCACAACTTTACTTTTAAAAATTATTTTTACATCTTATTCTTGAACTACAATTTACATATTCTAACAGTTCTTTATTATTACTGGCAAAAAAATTTTTAATAAGGAAAAACTACTTTATACATCGAACTAAGCAAACTTTTTTGATTTAATTAAAAATATATCGAATCCCTTATTGCAGAAACATTTCTGATAGCACATAAAGAGTTAATGTTAAAGGCAAGGTATTTGCATGGCAAATAGGCTTTTTTAAGTTTTGCAAGCGCTGGGCATCCATACTCCTCAATATTAACGAATCTAAAAGTGTAGAAAATATAAATGACTCGCACCTTTATTATATTCTATCATGTGTGCATATACATACTTGCATGTTAGTATTTCTTCCAGGTATTTTTTTTTTTCAAGGCCCTTGACGAAAACCGTTTCCGCGTCAACAAGTTCAGTTTTAAATTTATTAAGCCCTCTTTCATAAGAAATGTTTCTGACATTCCAGCTTATACCATAAAAATTGGTTATCAACCAACGATTTTGTTTCTTGTCCACATGTGATAAACTTTTTCACGTTAAAGGTGGCTTAAGCACTATTACAACTGCCATGGAATCCCTATTTTCCCCAAGTTTGACATATTTAATTTTTTTTTTTTAAATTTATTATTTGTAGTCTTAAAACCCTAGAAATATATACTATACTACATCACTAAAAGAGAAATATACCTTCTTTAGTCGAGGGTATACAAGCAAATGAAAATAGCGTTAAAGTACATTACACTGAATACCTAATTAAGTATCCCGATCCTTTTCTGTGAATTGAACATCTCTTTACCTTAGTACGTCTAAAATACATTTTTACTGTAGACATTTTATTAACGTGCGTAGTATACTTTAAAAACTTATGGCTATGTGCACTTGGTCATAAAATGCAGGTAGCAAGTTTGTCAGACCTTGGGATATAGTATAATAAATTTTAAGACTCTGTAATTTTTAAAATGCAGTGATATTTACAATCTTACTTTATTTAAATACTATATATTTTATAATTTTTTTACAATATATTTTACAATTAATTTTCAATATATTTTACAATTAATTTTCAATATATTTTACAATTTATTTTCAATATATTTTACATTTTATTTCTAATACATTTTACAATTTATTAACAATTTTAAAATTTAAGTCATCCTAATTTTAACTTGCGACATACTTTTTTTTTTCATTTCATTTTCAACTTCTTTTTCAACCTTTTTTCTTTTTAATAAATTCTTAACTTTAACTATTTCCGGAGATGATTCGATTTTCAACTGCGGAAAAATGGATATTACCGCAACTTCTGGCGAAAAGGTCAAATCGATAACTTGTGACACCTGTGCTGACTAAAGTGATATGCTTAACTCTAGTGGTAGTCTTTGCGGTGAAATACTCCTAATTTATGTTTCGAGAGAGTAAAAACTCTCAGTGTATGAAAGAGTTGGAGAGCCCGGTGATTTATTGCCTGAGGAACATAAATCCTCATAATCTGTTGAACAGAATAAAAAAATAATGTTAAAAAAAAAAAAAAAAAAAAAAAAAAAAAAAAAAAAAAAAGAAGAAAAAACGTTCGAGAAGATTAGAGAAAAAAATTAAAAGTAATTAAACTCACTTTCTGTCGGCTGTAAAACTACCGATAGATCAAGAAGAGCTGTTTGCTCTGTAATATGCTCTGCTGCTGTTGCTCCTCGAAGAGCATGAAAACTCTCCGTGTACGATGGAGTTGGAGAGATCGGTGATTCTCGAACTATATCGGTTTTATCACCTGAGAAACATGAATCCTCATAATCTGTGTAGCAAAATTTAAAAAACAATGTTAAAAAAAATGAAAAGAAAAAAAAATTAGAGGGAATAGCGTTTAGAAAAACTAGACAGAAAATAATTAACAGTAATTAAACTCACCTTCAAATTTAACATTTTCTACATTGGCAATGGTGGTTTCGGTTTCTGCCGGCTGTAAGACTACTGACAGATCAAGTGGAGCTGTTTGCTCTGTAATACATTATGCTAATGTGGCTGCTCGAAGAGCATCAAAAGTCTCAGTATACGAAGAAGTTGGTGAGGAGATCAGTGACTCTCGAACTACATCGATGTCACCGACTGAAGAACACGGTCTCGAAATATGAGTTTCAAAACAATCTACCTAGTGTCGAACAAAAAAAAATTTTTTTTTTAAATAATGTTAAAAATAATGTTAAAAAGAAAAAATAAGAAGGAGAAGCATTTAAAGAAGAATGGAGAAAGTTATTATAAGTAATTAAACTCACCTTCAAATATAAAATTTTCAACGTTGTCAATATTGGTAGTAGTTTCTGCCGACTGTAATTCAACCAACAGATCTAGAGGAACTACTTGCCCCACAACGCATTCTGCTCGAAGAAAGTCCTTAATTCTTCATGAATGAAGAAATCGGTGATTCCCGAACTTCAATGAATTTTAATATTACGAATTTAGATAATAATAAAGAAAAAAAAAAAAAAAAAAATTACCGATAACTGCAGAGTTTTCATCATAAGTTGATAAAAGTATTGAGTCCACCAAAAAATCGTCGTCCATCAGTTGTTCAGAAAATATTTCATTTAGGATATTAATAACACTAGGCGGCATCTCGCTTAAAAAATTTCGGAACTCAAAATCTTCTTTAAGTTCAATTTCACTTGTCCGATAAACTGGTCGCGTTCTAGCCATTGCAATAATAATATCTAACTGTATCGTTCTATTTCGTAGTACTATTTCGAAATGATTGAAATCAAAGTGCTACTCTGCTTTTCTTAATTTTAGAGCAACTACTCTGATCCAATAAGAAAACAGCTGCGTTAGAAAAGGATGTAAGTGCAATACCAAAACAGCAGTTAGAGAAAGATACAAGTGCAACACCAGCCTCCGCAGTCCCCTCCCTTTAAAAATGTGCAAAGCATGCGAAACTATGTCTTGTATCTATGGTATGCGCAAAAATTCTCTCCCTTGGTCTCAGTCATACAGGTAATTTTTTGCATGTATGAATTTTTCCTTCTACAATAGGTTTTTCAAATTTTCAAATAGCCAATCAGAAATAACTTACGCACTCCTTCACCCTTCTACATACATTTTCATGCACTTTCCGGAGGATTTTATAACTGCTCTTGACCTTGATTTTAAATCATAGCTAGTGAATCACACAAGGAGCCAGCAACTTAGGGAGTATTCAAACGACTAGGAATTATTCTTGAACAAAATAAGGTACTTTTATTTTATAATTTATTTAGCTTTACTTGTTCTCACCCTCATAAGTTTTTTTATTTTTGACATTTCATCAATCGCTTCAGCTACAGAAATAATTAGGGAGAGTTATATTTTAATTCTCTCCGCAGCAATGATGTTGAGAGTTCTTTCAATAAAAAAAAAAATCTTTTTCATAAAAATAACACTTTTACCGCAGAAATAATTATAAAGATCTGTTTTAACTCTCTCCGCAGAAATGTTGAGAGTTTTTAATTTCCTTATTCTTAATTTGAATTTAAAAATCTTTTCTTAAAATAGTGTAAGTTTTATGAACATAAAATTATTTTTTAAAGTGCAAAAAATGGTTTAAGAAACATCAGCTGGTGACATTCGAAGGTACAACGAACGACTTTTTCGTCGCGCGATAAATACTTTTACAAGGGAGTATGAAGAAGAAAAAATGCAGGTAATTTTAGACCGTGTAGACCTTGTAAGTCATAAAATACCCGTGGAGGAGGATCCCTTAGCAGATGTTGTGGAGGCTGTTTATAAAGATAAAGATGTTGCTGCTGCTATGAATTCCCTTGGAGACATTGCAGTTCCCACAGTAGATTCTTTTTTCGATGAAGAAAAACGTAAGAAAAAAAATTATTATTTTCTATTGAATCTTAATATTTTGTAATATTGTCTTAAGAAATGTTTTGTTTCTTTTTTCTTGAAAGAAAACACCCTTACAGCATCTGAAGCTGCATGGGTAGAGGAAGTATTAGCTGTTAAAACGCCCTTAACCGCTTTATCATCGTCGGTTTCGTGGTAGATGTAGCAAAACTGGAGTTTTGAAACGGGGCCACAACCAATAAAAGAAGAAAAAGGAGAAAAAAGAGAAAAAGAAAACATCTCGCATACACTGAATCAAACAGTGCTGAAAGCAGTAGCAGCCGATTATAAAAAAATCCCAACACATATACCAAGTATGATGATAAATATGGTAAAAGAAGAAGAAAAATGTATGCTATGGTAGGTTGGAAGTTTGAATATTATAACTATGAAAAAAAAAAAAAAAAAAAAAAAAAAAAAACGTTTTATTTTTCATTTTATTTTTCAGTGAACAACCAACGCTTACACCACAGCATAAAGCTTCTTTGCTTGTTGCAGCACCAGTAGTACGGTTAGACAGCAAGCTTCTGACAAACAATCTACAAAAATAGACAAACAAAGAACGGAATATTTAAACCTTGAGGGTGGAGACAGCTCTTTAAAACCAAAGGCCAGGGGTACTCAAACGAAAAATAAAAAAGATGATAAGCGAATAAATGAAAGAATGCGAAAGAATTTTAAAATAGGTAACCCAGCTTAAAAAATAATTAAAAAACCTAAAGAAAAAAAAAAGAGGCTATAGAAAAGCTCAAGCAACTGAGTTTAGCTTAAGCCGCAAAAAATAGAGTTAGTCGAAAGCGACGTATTAAAGGAAATTATGTAGATGATTTTTGTAAGAAAAAAAACCAAACAAAAATGTTACAATCCTAACTTCTATAATTGGTAAAATAAAATTACGTCAAAGAAAAAGTATAAGTGGTAGAAGTAGTAGTAGTGGTAGTAGCAGCAGCAGCAGCTGCAGCAGTAGTAGTAGTAGTAGTAGAAGTAGTAGTAGAAGTAGTAGAAGTAGAAGTAGTTGTAGTAGTAGTAGTATTTTTTTTTTTTTTTTTTTTGTGGAGGGAGGGAAAATGCATTGGGGCAGCGGTAGTGTGAAACTCAAAAGATTTTTTTTATTTGACCACCCATAACCACTAAAACCCCAGCCCATGCCGCGTGGCTTCTGATCCACCCTGGAACCGCGTTAGCATCACTTCAGGGTAGAGCCACCAGGGAGACCATCGCGTCTCACAGCATTAACGAGCTAACTCGCCACCATTTGCTAGAGGTGCTGATGCTCTCGAGTCCTAAAAAGGACTCGGGGTCCCTGAGGACCAGCACCTTGTCTAGCGCTTCATAGTAAGCCGCCTAACTAGCCAGCACCACTATAAGCTTAATGCCTTTCCTTGCTGATAGGTGAAAAGTACCCAGCGCAGCGTGGGTCCACACAAGCCTGTCTTTCAACGCAAGGCCTTTTTGCCTCATTTTGATCCTGCTTGGGCCTTATCCCTGGCCTATTTTGGGGCTCTTCTAAATAAAGGGCAGCTCCCGCTGCCTGCATCGTGCTTGTTGTCCGTTGTTGGGCAAAAAAAGCACCGCGCTGGGCCTGAACACTCTTTCTTCCGGCGGTTTGAGCTTCCACACGGGAAGCAAAGCTTAGATCTGTTTCCTTCTCTACAATTGCCTGAGACGTGTCCATATCCCAGGCATTTGTAACATCTTGTAACTTCAATTCTTCTTTAAATTTGGCAGCTTACAAAACCAACTCATAACCTGCCTTCCTTTTCTACTTGTCTGGCAGTTGCTTCTTCCACCTTTATTAACGCCAGCCTCTGTCCCTTGGCATTTGGCTTTAAGAGAGCTACTTCTGGCTCCTGGCTCTGATGTTTAAAAGTCCTAGCGAAAGCCTCTTTAACCTCATCTTGCTCTACAATGGCATCCAGGTCTCGGACCTCTAATGTCACTTTTTTGTTGCTAATTTTGACAGTACCCTGTCCGGCTACCAACTTTTTAATTTGCTGTGAGAATGCAGAAGCATTCTCCACACCTTTGGCCTTAACAAGTATGTCTCCTTTTCTTGTGTTGACAACACTTTGGACTGCCACATTAGCCTTATCAGGGTCAAAGTTCGCCTTCATCGTCCTTAGCATCTTTGCAAAGGTTTGCCCTTCGGCCATCTTCACTACTAGTGTTGTTGTGATGTCGACTTTTTTCTTCTAGCTTGTTTTGTCATTTATGGAAATCTTCTCTTGTTTGCTGCTGCCTGATTTCTTTTTCTTTGAAGACATAGCCTGCTAAATTTTTTCAGGGCTGTTTGATAGGCTCCTGTTTTTTTTACTTCGTTCTATTTCTTTTAGGGCAGTAATCTGGGCTTTCTTCTGTACATGCTGTCGAAAATTATCTTGCCTTTTTTCCCTCCACTGCAGGGATTCAAATGACGACTTCCAAGCGTTGGTATACAAACCTTTTTCAGTAAGACAGCCTTTTCTCAGCACCTCTGCCTCTTGAAGATGCTTGAGCGCCGCTTTAAGCCCATTTTTAACAGCGTTCGCTGTGTTGCCGTACTTATCGTTAATCAGTTGTAGCGTCTCTGTAATGTCATTCGTTGCTGATTCAACTTTATCAGCAACTTGCTGTCGCTTTGCTCCAAGCCTAGTGGCACTTTTTTCTAAAGAGACAAGTTTTTCCTGGGTCTGGTAGCTAAATACCGACACGTTGCTGTCCTTGGTGTCGTTAGTGCCTATGCTCGACAGGCTTCCTTTACGTCCTTTGTCCGTTAGAAAGGGCCATGGAACTTTTAGCAGTCCTTGTTGGCCATGAGACATGACTTTGTGGCCCCCCCCCCCTAGAATCCGTGGGGCTTGCGTCAGTCACCCGGGCTTTCACCGGATCAGAACTGCCAGCGGATTTTCTTAAAAAGGTTACCGCCTTGGGTACAAGTTTTACATCGACGTTTTTCATTTTGGCATCTTTTTAGTCTCGTACTGACCCGCGAAGGCCAGCACTAACCTTTTTTTTCTAGAAATAAGTATTTGGAAAGGGTTAAAACCAGGGCAGCAGCCCTCTCTGTTATCAGAGAAAACCGCTACTTGCTCGGGCCGGCCGGGAGTCACCACTCTCCCTCAGTCCCACCCACGGAGACTTCACTGGCGTTGAGTAACAAGCGTAAGAATGGTGTTTGTGTTTAATAACTGTATTTGTTAATACACAACGGTCATTCCAGCGAGACGAGCAGCAGGTGTACAGTCCCGAGACCGGGCAGACAACCCAACAAAATGGGCTGGCGTAAGACACTAAGGCCATATCGACGCCCCGGGCGAAGACTATGCCCTGCTTCGAAGCCTGGACAAAGACTATGCCCTTTTAGGATCCCAGACGAAGACTATGCCCTTTTCCGGAGTTTGGACGAAGACTATGCTCTTTTCTCACGCTTGGACGAAAACTATGCCCTTTTTTCGAGTCCGGATGAAAACTATACCCGTTTTTTCTAGTCCGTGTGAAGACTATTAAATTTTTTCTGAGTCTGGACGAAAATATTGACTTTTTCTGGAGCCGGGATGAAGTACAATTCATTTAAGCTCACCGTACATTTGTTTTTGTAATTAGATATATAGTCAAATATACTTTTATAGTGGTTGTTGTTTACATTTACATAAATAATTGTAAATAATAATACAATCTCAGGAATCGTTTTATAAGCATGGTAATTTGCAATTAATGAAAATGAAAGACTTTTATGTTTTATTTCCAAATTTAATTTTTTTTCCACATTTTTGTTGATTATAATGAGTAACTAATAAAATTTTTGTAACTTGAAGTTAAAAAATTAATAAGATTTGTATAATTCGTGATATAATAAAATATAACATTCGTAAGGAAATTGAGAAAAAAGTAAACTTTTCTTTGAATGGGTTGATGTTAATGATGATGATAATAATAATTAAAGTATAGAGCTGTAAAAATGCATTGTATTGTATTTTAATAACAACATGTTTAACAGAATCGTTTTGTAAATCATGTACATTTTTCATTTTATATAAACTGATTTTGAAAATACAACAAGAAATGTTTAACAATGATTTCCCTACCACTCCACATCTTATATTATCATGCAACGCGCTCGCTAACACAAAAAAAATTTTGTATGCATATAACTACCACGTGCACAAGCTGCTCACGATTTTGCACATTCAAACAGCGCACGCAATTGAGCGATGCAGACGACTTACGCACATTGCATCGCGCGCAAACTCAAACTGCATTGCATGTCACAAGCTGGCGCACGTGGCGCTACAGGTGCTAATGCACATTGCACATAAACTCAAACAGCGCGCGTGAACTCAAGCAGCGCTGCAGGTGGCGCACGGAACCTCAAGCAGCGCACGCACAAGAAATGTGAGGAAGCCACCGCTCCTGCTCACCCATTGGCCGCAGCAGGGACCACTCCATTCGAAAAGAGGGGCCACTCGCCGCGGAGAGGGAGTGGGCTGAAATTACCTGGTAACATAAGCCCACCTGGGCCAGAATCACCATAGCTTATCTACTTATTTAATTTATCGGAATAACCTGCCAATAACCTGCTCTCCATCTACAAAAGAATCCTCGAAGCTTGTTTCGCAACAAGTATAAATAAGTATCATAGGTGGTACACAGCTTGGGATATGGCCTCAGGCAGTGAAGTGGGTGATTCGCACAAAAAATTAACTCATTAGATATATGCTGGACATATCCATCACCAACTTGGAAATAATCTGCATTACCTCTGTGGCGTCAACCCCTGGCCGAAACTCAAAACAAGCTCCGCACCGTAAGCAGCAGCTGGTCACGCGTAAACTCTGGTGATGCGCGCCAGAGGACGCCACCACCAACGCATCAATCAGCAGCGCCGACCTTTTGGGAGGGAACGCTGCGGAGACAGAAGGCTCTCGACCTGCAACGACGACGTCATGCGCCTTGCCTTCGACCAGCGAAGTTGACGTTTCTTAAAGTAGGTAAACTATGGCGGTTCTGGCACCCCCCCAGCTCCCCCCCTGAGGTAGTGGTAGGGGGATAGGCTCTAGCTATAGCTGTTGGTGGAGAAGAGGCGGTGGAGGAGAGGCGGTGGTGGGGGCTGATCGGGCGGTGGGAGGAGGGGCACGAGCGGTGGGTGGTGCGGACTACTCGGATGGTAACGTCAGGGGAAGGGGGCCTCTTCCGGATGCTGTGATGTTGGATGGTATTGACAGCTCCCTTCCTTTCCGACCGCGAATCAAGCTCCGACGTCATCAGGATGGGTCCGAAAGGTGTAGGTGTGACAAGCCCAACGTATAGCACGAGAGGAAGATGATCAAGCATGAACGTGTATCAGTGGATGTAGCGGATCGCGTATCCCGTTCAGCTGCGACCAACGTTGGCTTACTCAACGCAGTACCTTGCCAAGTAAACGGAGCTATTATTTCTTATCTATACGGATGTGTTAGCCGTGGCCGATGACTTTTCGCTTCTTATTTATAGGCGTATAATGTTCCAGTGTAATATTTTTTTCTTAGCAAGAGCGGGTGCAACGAGTCATGCTAGGATACACGTATGTGTAAGCCGTGGCCGATAACTCTTCGCTTCTTATTTAGGCGTATAATGTACCAGCATCATATTTTTTTCTCAAGAGCGGGCGTATTGAGTAATGCGTGTTGCCAGAGAACATGTATACCATTTCATAACCGAAAGCGTATCCCAACATTGCTTGGCTTACTCCTCTTCACCGCAGTACCTCGCCAACGAATAGAGTCAATTAATACAATAAAGTAATTTTAATCGGCGCAGTAATAAGGAGGCGTAAATGAAAAAAATCGACATAGATTCATGAAGAACTAATTTATTACATAAGTATTGTGTATCAGGTGTACATTGATTAAAAAATATCGTTTTGTCGTTGCTGCTCTTTTAAAATCCATTTTTTTAAAGCTGTAAGCATTCTTCACAGCACAATGAGCTAAATCAAATTGGTGATTCATGCATTCGATATCATCCATACTGAATTGTAGCAAGAGTGTTGCTGCCCTGTTGGCTGCGTCTATTTTGACGAAGTCAACTTATTTGTTACTTAAAATTTAGGAGGGATCGTGGCACAAAAAACTACTCAATTTACAAATGATTAATTAAAATCCTCCTAACAAAAGACAATTTTGCTGAATTGATCGGAACGGAGAATAGGAATGAACTATAGGTGAAATAAATTCAAAATGCACTGATTATGAGCCACGAACGAAGATATACTTCGTGGCTCAAGGGAAAAACTCCGAAGAGAAAAACCCAAGAGAAGAAAAATTAATAAAAAATACAAACGAGTGAGGTTGAACAATAAATTTAAGATAAACTTCCTGCAATCAAGAGTGTGTACTTGTGTATTGCGTGTAAAAAACGTATACGTGCGCGTCCGCACGTGTCTTGAAAAACTCACGAATTGACAAACGTCGCACGGTCCGTGAAGCGGATTTTCGCCGTGCTTTATTCGCAGCACGCCGAGCTTCTTTAAGATGATGCAGATGACGATGATGATAGAAAAGGAAAGCGTGAGAAAAATTAACCCCATAAAGGTGACTCCCAGATACACGTGTGCGTGATGATGATGAGGAAAGATGTAGAAACCAGTAGGACGAATATAATACCCAACTATGCCAGATACTCGAGATCGCAGTTGACAACTGTAGACCGCTTTGTATAGACAGATAGTTCGGAACTGACCCAAATCACCCACCCAAAGTAGTCGCAAGACCCCCCTTCCCTTTTTAATTCTCCTACCCGCTGCAGTCGTCAGGACCCATCAATCCCTTACACCCATAGAGGTATAATAATAGAGCGCGCGACCAAGGCAGAGGGGACGTCAGAAGGTGCGAGAGAGAACGCATTCTATGCCACCACTGACCACTCTGATGCAGATGCACTGCTATACTCACACACATACATATACATTGTCGGGGGACTCATCGGAATAGCTAATCAGGAGTGGTGGCATAGAATGCGTTCTCTCTCGCACCTTCTGACGCTGCAACTTCCAGGCCAGTATAGCAGTCACGCACTCTATTATTATACCTCTATGCTTACACCTGATGTGAAAAACCGGGAAAAGAGAAAATGATGTAAGCAATTAAGAGAGGGGGAGAGACCTATGACCCGAGGACACTTAATGGGAGCAAAGGAGATGGAGATGTAGGTGCATGATAGAGAAGGAGAGAAATGTTTAGCTAATGAAAGTATAGAGAGAGACTTAATGAGTTGTTGCGAGAGCGATTAATTGTACCGACTGACACAAAAGGAGAAAAAGGATGAAGGTAAGAAAGAAATTGACCGGCGCTTGCATATCTGAATATGTGATGAATTTTGTGTGAACTCGGTGTGTTGCCACCTTCGGCGTGCTGCGAGGTTGATCCTCCATCGCTCACGAGGCGGTCTACGAATTTTTGTCATTTCGACTAAACATGCTCCCCCCGTTGCGAGAGAAGGCGAGCAAATCGAGAACATCATATGTGTAGCGTATTCGAAAAAGTGCTTACTGTGCGAATCGTACGATGGTGTGAGAGTGTAGTGGTGTGTAAGTGTGTTTACAATTCGAGCGATGTTTACACAAATCGGTTTAATAAAAGACAGACAACACGATCGAAAATTTAGTCTTCTTCTTGTGACGATGAGATCGGAAGTGGACACAACGATGTGACGTTGCGTTTGAAGCTCCCTAGCTCAGTTTTACCGGTGACGACTCGAACGATGCCATCAGCGCCCGGGTGGATCTCGATGACAACCCCCAGCCGCCATCGCATGCAGGGTTGATTTCTATCGATGAGGAGGACGACGGAATCGATACCGATCTTATGATTGGACTTGCTCCACTTTTGTCGACGTTGAAGTTCGTGCAAATATTCCAGGTGCCATCGCTTCCAAAAATCTTGTCGTGCTCTCGTGATGAAACGCCATGCTGACAATCGGTTACCTGGAGCACAAGAAAGGTCAGCTTCCGGAGAAATTTCAACGGTCTTCCGATTAATAAATGTGCCGGCATGATGGCTGCTATATGATTAGGATTATTCGATATACTGTAAAGTGGTCTAGAATTAAGAATGGCTTCGATTTCGATAACGAGGGTATTAAGTACTTCAAAGGTTGAGAGTTGTTCGCTGATCACTCGCTTAAGATGGTGTTTAAACGATTTTACTGCCGACTCCCAAATCCCACCAAAGTGTGGTGAAAGCGGCGGATTGAAATGTCAGATGATGTTTCTCTGGACTGCGAAATGATCAACATCGTCACGAAACTGGTCGGAGTTAAACAAAGCAAACATTTCTTGTAATTCATTACTTGCTCCGACAAAATTCGAGCCGTTGTCCGAAAACACGTGTTTGGGAATGCCGCGTCGGCCGCAAAAAACGCTTAAATGCGCCTAAAATCCTTCGGTGGTTAAATCGCTCACTATTTCGATATGCACTGCTTTCGATGCCATACATAAAAACACACAACCATAAACCTTGACGCGATTACGATTCCGCAGTTACTTCTCTTTGATGTACATCGGCCCAAAAAAATCTATTCCCACGTGAGTAAACGCGCCTGACTCGGTAACGCATGCTGATGGCAAATTTCCCATTTTACTATGTAAGGCTATATTGAGATAGAGTAATAAAAAATGTCAGAGACAGTCTTATGTATAGTGGTGAAAAACTATCATGCACTACTACTTAATACCCTTTTTTACCATACTTTAAGTTTATTACACACTAAGATAAATTTTATGGCAGCAGATGTGTCATGCAATAGGATTATATCATTTCAATGTGTTTGAATAACCTACCGTTTCAGAAGATAAATCTTCTTCTGTCCTCCACGCTGTACCTTGAAAGTTCACAGCAGCATAAAAGAGTATAAGTATCCTTTTTAAAATATAAAATCATGTGCAATGGGTTCGCATTGCTTTTAGCTGTATAGTATAAGTGATATGTCCTCCATGTATTTCTCTCCGTAATGAGTTTCAGATACACACGATTTACTTGATGCAATGCAATGTCCCACAACTGAAAAAATTTATAGTGATTTTTCCACCATAAAATTTCCACAATCACGTTTTCTCTCACACACTTGAATGGAAATTGTTGACGAGATCTTAACGTTAATAATGCGTCAAATCTGGGGTTTTCTATTGGCACTGTTGCACTCTCGATAACGGGTGTATGAGAATCGTGGGGGACAACTGCTTCCTCGCTTGGAAACATCTCAACGACTGCAGCCTCTACCAGCAGATCTTTTTGTTATAAAAAATTTTAAGCTAGTAGAATTGCTTACAAAATTACAATATAGGGTGATATTCAATACGTCTCAATAATAAGAGAGCAAAAGCATGGTGTAGAATTTATTCCTAAACATGCCTATGCTGAAATAAAAAGCGGGTACGTGTTTTGATACGTAAAAATATTTACTTGATAGTGCGCATATTTATAAGGTGTTCATACTGTATTATGCGATTGCCTATTTGGAAAAGGGAGTCTCTCTTTCAGTTGCATGAGATGTGACAGACGGAGCGATAAGAGCTTGGTCAATGTGTTGTATAAATAAAAGTGACCTGTTACCTTGGCTCAATTGCGAAGGTACGAGTATGAAAAAGTGTATCCGTCTGCAAAAGAGCAAGTGATAGATCTTACACGAGGAAAGCTCTGCTGAAGTATATAAAAAATAAAACTGGTATAGATGTGACTGCAGCTATAAAAACTATAATAACGGAAGGAAGAGTTCCAACTAATTTGCAAAACCGATCGTGGTAAAGAGTTTTACAACGCAAATTTTCAAGGTCTTATGAAAAATTACAAAATTAACTTAGACTCTACATACAGTAATCTTAAGGCGTCTATATATAAATGATTTAATCGTACTCTAAAACATGCTATGTGGAAAAAGTTTAGTGTAAGAGGTAATTAAAAGTGGCTCAATATTTTACAACAGCTGATAACTTCTTACAATAATCGAAAACACCGAACGATTGGTGTGAAGCCAAAAGATGTTTCAGTAGCTAATGAAAAAATATTTTACAAAAATTTATATATTCGAAAAAGGAACAAAATCAACATTGAAAGATGGTGATAAAGTACGTATGAGTAATACTAAACAAGTTTTTGAAAAAGGTTATACGCCTAATTGGTCGACAGAAATTTTTACTGTTACCCGAGTAGCACCAACAAAGCCATTCACTTACCATTTGGAGGATTATCAGCAGCAGCCAATCTCTGGTGGCTTTTACGATCAAGAACTGCAGAAAACCAAGTATCCTAATACTTACCTTGTTGAGAAAATTTTACGCCGACGAAAAAATCAAATTTTCGTTAAATGGTTGGGTTTTGACAGTGCACACGATAGTTGGATTTCAAAAGATCATTTATAATTTTAAAAAATATGATGTATAGAAGATACAAGAGAAGATATATTTCAAATGCATGGAAAAAATAAAGTAAATAAATATATTTAAATTGTAAAGACACCAATTTATTAAAAAAAATTTTTATGGAAAACAATGCAACACATGTTTTTTTGCTATTTCCACAGAAACTATTTAACCTATTCACTTGAAAATTGAATATGAGAACCATTATAAGTTATAAAGAGCTTCATTTTCTGTATGTAATCTAATAAATTATTATATAGCCCTTCATTATCAACTATATTCTTTGACACTGCACTGGGTAAAAATATTTGAAACTCGTCATTGAGTTCCACAAATGCTTTTTTCCGTATTTAGTATTAACTTTCTTTAATTTTGTGACCATGAAGCTGTGGTTTACTATCATCTCGGTGATTTTCCGGCATGGAAGGAAGCCTCCAGAAGCGGCTTTATTTAAAGCTGCTAGATTGGACATCTGTAACAAAGAAACATAAATTTTTACTATTTTTAATATTCATGAAAAAAAAGAAAAATGGGTAAAAAATATGGTTATGAAAAAAACAAATTTATATTTACTTCAAAATTGCTTTTTACCTTTTTTTTTAACGGGAGTTCTTCAAAATTGTCTGTCTTCACACTTGTTTTCTTGGGAGGTTGTTGTTGGACGATACCCTTTGCTTCAAATACTAAACGATCGATGACTTGCCGTTGCTGTTTGCCAACTCTGATCAAACTGGCCTGTCGTTGTTGTTGCGGTTTTTATACGAGGTTTTTACTATCACATAAGGGAGCTCTTCTATAGTAATTCCCCCCACTCGTTTCTTTTTGACAAGTTACTTTGAGCTCATTGTCGTCACCCTTTTGTTCTTCTCTGTTACGTTCTTTATTTATTTCATTATTCTCGCTGGACGATGAGTCAATCATAGAGGTAACATTACATTGCTCGCTATCATGAAAACTAAAAGTTATTATATTTTTCTCATTGTTCTGCATTTGATCAATGATACGCTTATTTTTAGTTGCCTCTTCTATAGTAATTCCCCCCACTCGTTTCTTTTTGACAAGTTACTTTGAGCTCATTGTCGTCACCCTTTTGTTCTTCTCTGTTACGTTCTTTATTTATTTCATCATTCTCGCTGGACGATGAGTCAATCATAGAGGTAACATTACATTGCTCGCTATCATGAAAACTAAAAGTTATTATATTTCTCTCATTGTTTTGCATTTGATCAATGATACGCTTATTTTTAGTTGCTCTGGATGTGAAGGTTCCTCTATTTCTTTTCGTGATGTCGTCATGTTGATCCCTCCTCGAATTCTCTCTCCTATACAAGCTGTTTTCCGTCTGTCCTCTTCATTTTTTTCTTCGCCTCCATCCGTTGTAAATCTCGATTCTCTATTTATTATTTTATGGTCACTTGGTGACATATTACCATGACTCTCATTTCTTGGACTTGTTATGTTTTCCCTATCTTCCTTACCATTCTACATCTCCATCTCGCCGTTTTTGATTTACTTTATCATGCCCCCCCAGGGTAATGTATCAGTGATATTAGGGAAAATACATC
Source organism: Copidosoma floridanum (assembly GCF_036245765.1). NCBI lineage: Eukaryota > Metazoa > Arthropoda > Insecta > Hymenoptera > Encyrtidae > Copidosoma > Copidosoma floridanum. Next base: position 13,998,890 of record NW_028321885.1, read on the forward strand.
GCTTATCATCACGAGAGCTAAGAGCTATTTTTTTGTTTTTCAGTATAAATCTTGTGCAGACGAGATCTAATATTAATTTACTCTCGATTTATATTTATGTTTTGATCGCGTAGGCAATCAATGTAATCATCAAAATTAATAGTGGCTTTAACAACATTGGTCTTGACACCCTTTGCTTTTTTTATTATGTCTTGATTCTGAACAAGAATGCTGTACATTTTACTTCTAAGACCAATGAATTTCGTAATAATATTACCATTACACTCATCTTTCATAAGTCCTACGATTTTCTCATATTTAATAATAATAACTGTAAGACGTATAACTGTCTGTATCAGTATACAACAGTTTGCAATCATTTTTTTATTTTAGAAATTGATCAACTGTGCGTATAGCGAGATAAGGAGCAGAAGACACGCTGAAAATAATCGTATTAAGCTCGAAAGTTCTCACTTCCCCTTGGTGAAACCACAAAATACGTTGAAACCGTCTGTGATCATTGTGAACAAGTATTTGCCGGTACATCTGTGCGATGTCAGCCGTGATGACATATCGATAGGTGCGGAAGCACAAAAGATGATCAAACAGTTTAGACTGGGGAGAAGTCCTTACTGGCCTTAGCGGATGCATCGAAGACGACGCGCACCTTCGTGGTGCTGCTTGACTCTTTTATCATCGGGTGATGAGGCATGTAATAGCCACTCGAAGACTCGTCACGCACCAATGACATGTGACCTAACTCAATATACTCATTCATTACCCTTTTGTATGCTACCTTAAGTTCGAGATGCGCGGGAAAACAAAAGAGAAAGACAACACGAGGATCTAATAGTGCGCGGTAGTTAGATATTTCGTGCCTCGTTGATCAGTGTTTGTTACTAGCATAAATTTTTCCGCATATCCTCGTGTTGCCTTTGGGCATTCAACAATCGTCGAAAAACAACGCTTTCTTAAGCTACCGGTTGCAAATCTCCCTCGGTTTAACGGTGATCACGATAAATGGCTTTCGTTTAAAAACACCTTTTTGGTCGATGATAGATTCGCGTACCAACATCAACGATTTAAATAAGTTCTTATATTTGAGAGACTGCTTAGAGGGTCCGGCGTAAAGAGTATTCAGAAATCTGTATTTTATGGTTTTACTGTATGCAAAATATAAAAAAAATAAAAAACTATAATTTACTATATGGGTTTCAAATTGATGGAAAAGGAGTTTGTGAATACGTGCACATAGCTTACTGATACTAACGAGGATACTTATATACACATATATTCGTCTACATAAATGTAGCTGATTGTTAGTGCGTCCTTACATATATTTTTTCATATAAGAGTATAGGAAAAAGAGAAAGCTAAAAATATTCATACACATAACTAGTTGATGTTGGTGAGAAAGCTAGCCCCTTGTTTTCTTCTTGCTCTCTCTCGAGTACTGGTGGAAAAGCCATATGTTTTTTTCCTACTTTTGTTTCTTGCTTTCTCCTAACCTGTCTTAAAAATATTTTCTTATTTCAAGAATCGTTTTACGTGTAGTAGGTAAAGCTAACAAGGGCTACATAGTCTTATAATAATAACAATAAATTAAATTTAATTATCTAAAGTCTACATGAGCAAAAAGCCTATACGTCTATATAGCAGAAAGTATATAATATTCCAATAGATTCGTGAATTGCTGTTTATGTATAGCACGATACACGCAAATACGACACATGCGTACAGAAAAAGAAGAAGTTTCTATAGACATCAGAATAGTCTCCTAGAGTCCATACGTTAAAAATCCAATACTTTTTGAACTTAAGCGTAATCTTCGCTAAGGCAGCTGTAAAAGTCTGCTTTAGCTGGAATCCTATACGTCTAAAGTCATTCCAAATACGAGTTGTACTCGCAAAGGAAAACTAGAGGAGTATAAATTATTCTCTTAACTACGTATTGCTCATTTGTGTCGTATTTTTTTTTTAAACGCCACTGTAATGTCTCATACATGCAAGCGTATAAAGGAGTTATTTGTTGAGTATAAAATATTCTAACAGATTCTTAAGGTGCTGTTTCTGTATAGCACGTTAGACGCAAGTACGACACATACATACACAAAACTGTGCGTCGTTCTCCCATGACGCGTAAAATGAATGCTCGAGCGTACGAGACAAACAGTGTCAAGATATATACAGTGTGCTAAAGATGCTACTCCTAACTCTACAAAGCTATACATTTTATGAGCTTTACAGCGCAAAGGGTGCAATCATAAATCTTTTTACAGCCTCTGACGGTCTTACTAGTTTCTTGATGTATTCTTTTGACAATTACTTGTTCCTCTACACGTATAGTCATTGGTATATTCATCAGTGATCGAGCTGCGGAGAGGTACACCGCATCTACTCTTGCCCAGAATACAACAAGTTGAGCCTCGAAGAGCGATGGAAAGTTATTCAACTAAAAAAATTGTGCCAAAATTGCGAAGGAGTACACTCAGAGCACTGTAAAGCAGGGTCCTGTAAAACATGCGGCGAGCGGCATCACACGTCTCTCCATTGCGACTCGAAGAATGCGAAACCAAGCGCGTGACTTGGAGTGGGCGAGCTAGAGACGACCACCCAAGCCGCACAGTCACAGCTAATGATGAGCGCAGTTATTCGAGTCAAAAATGCGCAGGGTGATTTCGTCGAAGCACGCGCGCTTCTTGACACATGTACTACGGCCCATTTTATAACCGAAAAATTCACGCATGAATTAAAACTTCCGTTAAATGCGTGTTCTATCCCCGTGGGCGCGATTAACGCATTAAAAACGACTACAAAGTATCAAGTCGAGATTAATTTCCGGTCACGTACAAGCGGTTTCGCGAAAACTTTAACTTTTCTCACCATCCCTAAAATAGCCAATTTCGTACCCGATGAGCCTTTTCCGCGGTCGTCAATAGTGATCCCACCAAATTTGAAACTTGCCGATCCCCGTTTTTATATTCCGAGTCCAGTAGATATGCTTATCGGCTCCGGAGCCACGTTATCACTTCTATCATTCGGTCAAATACGCGTTTCGAACGGGAGCGATTTAACGTTGCAAAAAACACAATAAGGTTGGGTGATTGCGGGCGGTATTGCGAATGACAACCTCGAAAAATCAGCAGTGACGTGTAACTTAAGTGCTTTAACCGAACAGTTAGCGAAATTTTGGGAAATCGAAGAGGTTAAAAACGTAGTGGGCGTATCAGATCCGGAGTCTCTATGCGAACGGCATTATGTAAAAAGTACAACACGCGATCGAACCGGGCGGTATATTGTGCGTCTTCCATTTAACGACTAAGTAGCGGATTTAGGAAACTCTCGCGCGCAAGCCCTTTGTCGGTTTCATGCGATCTGTCGGAAAGTGCAAGCAGACGATGAACTCAATCGTTAATATACGAAGGTACTTGACGAATACATAGCACTCGGACGTATGACGTTGTTGCAAAACGAAGCACCAGACGGATACTACATGCCACATCATGCGGTCGTAAAATCGTCGAGCAGTACGACAAAGGTGCGTGGAGTATTCGACGCGTCCACGAAAACTGACAGAGGCGTCTCGTTGAATCAAAAATTACTTGTACGCCCCACCATTCAACCGAAACTTTTCGAACATTTAATGCGATTTCGATCTTATGCATTCGTCTTAATCGCAGACATAAAAAAATGTATCGGCAGTTCTTAGTGCATCCCGACGACAGGCAATATCAGCGTATTTTTTGGAATCATGGGAAAGAGATCGCGGTATACGAGCTGAACACGGTTACGTTCGGAGTCGCCTCTGCTCCCTATCTCACAATACGAACGCTTCACCAGTTTGCAGACGATGAGGGGCGCGATTTTCTGCGAGCAGCAAAAATTTTGAAACGCGACTTATACGTTGATGACCTGTTAACAGGTGCAAATTCGATCGAAGAACTTGCGATACTTCGCGACAAAATTATCGGTATCTTGGGGTGCGGAAAATTCAATATGCGCCAATGGGCATCCAACGATAAATACGCGTTCAATGTTATTGGGACCGGTAGTTCTGTACGCGAAATTAATTATTCAGGAGTGTTGGAAACAAAAGTGTGATTGGGACGAATCGGTACCGCAGGAGTTGTATTCACGATGGGTGGAGTTTGCGAACCATCTGTCTCTCATCCGCAATTTTGCAGTAGACCGGAAAATCCTTATCGATAGGCCTACGAAAATCGAGTTACATGGATTTTGCGATGCGAGTCTATTAGGTTATGGTGCATGTTTTTATTTGCGTTCAGTAGATCGGTATGGAAATTGCGTTGTGCGTCTGGTATGTGCGAAGTCTCGAGTAGCTCCGGTAAAGTCGAAAACGATCCCGCAACTGGAACTATGCGGTGCCCTGCTCCTCGTGGGATTGTACAGTGAAATGCGTCTATCTCTAGAATTTGAAATTCATAAAGTAGTACTCTGGTCGGATTCAGCGATCGTATTGCATTGGCGTAGAAAATCACCGGAAACTCTTAAAGTTTTCGAAGCAAACAGAGTTAGCAAAATTCAAGCGCTGGATGTCGTTCACGAATGGATGCATGTGCGAACGAAAGATAATCCGGCTGATGCACTGTCCCGAGGTCAATTATCTACCGAGTTTTAAAAAAAATCGAATGTGGCTGAATGAACCTAAGTGATTGAAAAAATTCGAAATCGAGTGGCCGAGAATGGCGTTAACGTCACCGAGTGAATTACCAGGTCTTAAGAGCAAAACGTGTCTTTTAGTAAATTCAGGGGTAGAAATTTTTTCGCGATTTTCCTCATATTCCAAGTTAGTTAACGTGATTGCGTATTGTCTTCGTATGCGTCGTTCAAATAAGTTCAAAGGGAAATCAATCAGCGTTAAAGAAAATCTTTAAGTGGAGCGTTGGGTGTTAAAATTAATTCAAGCAGAGCAATTGGCTGAAGAAATTGCGCGTGTATCTGCATCTGAAAAGGTAAAAAGTGCACGGTTAGCAGCGTTCGATCTATTTGTTGATGAGCATGGTATTTTATGAGTTGGCGGACGCTTAAAAACGCGAAAATTTCCTTCGATCAAAGGTATCAAATTTTATTACCATTGCACCATCATGTATCTGATTTGATAATCCAAGATGCGCACTATCGTACTTTGCTGCATGCGGAAATCCAAACTACATTACACACTATGAGACATCGTTTTTGGTTGTTCGACGGAAAACAACAAGTTCGAAAAATCGTACGAAAATGCGTAGATTGCGTGCGTTATCGCTCTAATCCAATTCATAGTAAAATGGGAAATTTGCCATCAGCACGCGTTACCGAGTCAGGTGCGTTTACTCACGTGGGAATACATTTTTTGGGCCGATGTACATCAAAGAGAAGTAACTGCGAAATCGTAATCGCGTCAAGGTTTATGGTTGTGTGTTTTTATGTATGGCATCGAAAGCAGTGCATATCGAAATAGTGAGCGATTTAACCACCGAAGGATTTTAGGCGCATTTAAGCGTTTTTTGCGGCCGACGCGGCATTCCCAAACACGTGTTTTCGGACAACGGCTCGAATTTTGTCGGAGCAAGAAATGTTTGCTCTGTTTAACTCCGACCAGTTTCGTGACGATGTTGATCATTTCGCAGTCCAGAGAAACATCATCTGACATTTCAATCCGCCGCTTTCACCACACTTTGGTGGGATTTGGGAGTCGGCAGTAAAATCGTTTAAACACCATCTTAAGCGAGTGATCAGCGAACAACTCTCAACCTTTGAAGTACTTAATACCCTCGTTATCGAAATCGAAGCCATTCTTAATTCTAGACCACTTTACAGTATATCGAATAATCCTAATTATATAGCAGCCATCATGCCGGCACATTTATTAATCGGAAGACCGTTGAAATTTCTCCGGAAGCTGACCTTTCTTGTGCTCCAGGTAACTGATTGTCAGCATGGCGTTTCATCACGAGAGCACGACAAGATTTTTGGAAGCGATGGCACCTGGAATATTTGCACGAACTTAAACGTCGACAAAAGTGGAGCAAGTCCAATCATGAGATCGGTATCGATTCCGTCGTCCTCCTCATCGATAGAAATCAACCCTGCATGCGATGGCGGCTGGGAATTGTCATCGAGATCCACCCGGGCGCTGATGGCATCGTTCGAGTCGTCACCGGTAAAACTGAGCTAGGGAGCTTCAAACGCAACGTCACATCGTTGTGTCCACTTCCGATCTCATCGTCACAAGAAGAAGACTAAATTTTCGATCGTGTTGTCTGTCTTATATTAAACCGATTTGTGTAAACATCGCTCGAATTGTAAACACACTTACACACCACTACACTCTCACACCATCGTACGATTCGCACAGTAAGCACTTTTTCGAATACGCTACACATATGATGTTCTCGATTTGCTCGCCTTCTCTCGCAACGGGGGGAGCATGTTTAGTCGAAATGACAAAAATTCGTAGACCGCCTCGTGAGCGATGGAGGATCAACCTCGCAGCACGCCGAAGGTGGCAACACACCGAGTTCACACAAAATTCATCACATATTCAGATATGCAAGCGCCGGTCAATTTCTTTCTTACCTTCATCCTTTTTCTCCTTTTGTGTCAGTCGGTACAATTAATCGCTCTCGCGCCAACTCATTAAGTCTCTCTCTATACTCTCATTAGCTAAACATTTCTCTCCTTCTCTATTATGCACCTACATCTCCATCTCCTTTGCTCCCATTAAGTGTCCTCGGGTCATAGGTCTCTCCCCCTCTCTTAATTGCTTACATCATTTTCTCTTTTCCCGGTTTTTCACATCAGGTGTAAGGGATTGATGGGTCCTGACGACTGCAGCGGGTAGGAGAATTAAAAAGGGAAGGGGGGTCTTGCAACTACTTTGGGTGGGTGATTTGGGTCAGTTCCGAACTATCTGTCTATACAAAGCGGTCTACAGTTGTCAACTGCGATCTCGAGTATCTGGCATAGTTGGGTATTATATTCGTCCTACTGGTTTCTACATCTTTCCTCATCATCATCACGCACACGTGTATCTGGGAGTCACCTTTATGGGGTTAATTTTTCTCACGCTTTCCTTTTTCTATCATCATCGTCATCTGCATCATCTTAAAGAAGCTCGGCGTGCTGCGAATAAAGCACGGCGAAAATCCTGATGTACAATTCTTAGAATTTTTTTGACCATCTAGATCGAAAGATGAAACAAGTCTTTTACGCTTACGTGGCCTGCCTGCGGTTGTGCTGGGGCAGTTGAGAAAATTCTCCACATGTATGGTACGCATGTGGAAGAACTGCATGCTGCTTGAAAAAAACTTTATTTTCTGGTTATTTGGACACTTTTCTGTGTCAACGATAAGCTATATTCTAAATCGTTATGTGCAGTACAGCAATCATGTTCGTTTTACCTTGAAGATTCCACAATAAAGGCTTTTTTATTCGGAGCATGGGTACTATATCTACTTGGAATCTCCTTTGAGATGTGTATCCGTCAGTTTGAAGAAAAAAGCTCACTTATGAGTGATCACTACACACGATTCATGTAATTTTTTAAGACGGTATCCTTATTATTTTTATCCGTTGTTTTTTAATAACAAAATTTATTAAAGAGTTTCGAATCACAACACCGTACAACAGTTTCAATGAATCTGTATTAATAACTTGCTTATGTACTAATATAAACTCTGAGTTTTGTTGGTAGGGTTCTGTCCAGCTTTACACACAATGTAAATCGCTGTCTAGTTAAAACCTGGTTAATAAATGTATACAAAAACTTTTCAATGATGAAAATGTTTTATTAATTTGCTGGGAAAAAATGGAAATATCTAACTTCTCACTTTGTTCCCATATTTTTGCTATTCTTGAATTACCCTACTTTTTTAGCTTTATAGTTGTTGCGGTATTTACATAATAGTATTTTAGCCTTTACCTACTGCTTAGTATACCTTAATTTATAAAAAAAAACCTTGGCAGCCGATCGTTAGAGAACAGAGAGTGAGACAGACAGTTAGCTTGATCTTGCATCTCTTTTTATCGTGATAACCTTTTAACTCATAAGCTTGCCTATTCTATCTATAACGTATTCATAGTTATGAGACGGCAATTTACACAGCTGTGCAGCCATTAATTTTCTTATCACTGAAACGCAGGTGTTCTGAAAAACAAACAGTATTAAATACCATAATGGTTCTTCATAAATTAATTTTTTTTAACTTAAGCTGTAAGAGATCAACACATACAGATATGAACAGATTAAAAAAGATTCCACTAATGATAGCTACTGGTACAACTCATTAATTTTTTTGTCTTTTTTTTGGTCCAAGTGCGTTAATCTTCTTGTGAATTTAAGTTTTTATCTGCCTCTAAAGATTCTTGCCGTAGGCATCCATAATTTTTATTCAGAGTGTTCGTACATTGTTGTTATGAGCAATAACAAAATAATGAGCACCTTATGTGCACCAAATATAAGAATATACTTCTAAAAGGTGTACATATATATACCCTTAGGGAATAGTAGGGACCATGGAGCAGGCCTACTCAGTATGGTGCTGGAAATATATTGATAATCATTAATCTAAGAAACTTTGTTTTTGCTAAAAGTCATTTCACAATGTTGTTACGATAATATGGTTTATTGTGGATGCGAATAAATTGATTTTTCTATTCACTTAACCAAGTAAAAATTTTAAGTATTAAAAAAAAAATTTTAATTATTTCTTTTTCTTTCAAAAAACTACATGTTTGGTAAATAATAATGGCTTATTTGTTTATTGTTCTTAATTCTCAACTTCACAGCACTAGGATTTTTCATGTGAAAGTCCATAAATTCAATACAATAAACAATTTAAAGTTGTATTTAAATAGGGCAGGTATGGCATACCTGTAGGGCAGGCAGAGCACGGCTATCGGCTGAAGCATCTACTGCATGAATCAGCAGCTGGTCTTGCCTAACCTTGTTTATATATAAACAAAGTGATTAAAGTAAAAACAGTGCATTCTCAATATTTGCGTACGGTTAGAATAAGGTGTATTTTTAGTTTAAATAAAAAGATTCTCATTCGAAAGTATTTTGTTTGAAATTGATAAGCATGATTGGAACCAACAAGAAAAAAAGATAATAAGACGTGGGATCATGGTCAAATGTACTTAACTATGACAACTGCGATAAGAAGGAAAACTTATTACATGGGTGTTGCTAGAAATTTTGGCGTTGCTACTCTTTAGCAAAAAGTTAAACAATTTATGGAAAATTTTTTACAAACTGATGGAAGTTGAAACAAACATATGTTTAATGATTATAATATATTAAATAAAATATATTAAATATTTTTGACAAGTATGAGTTCAGAGTTGACAGGATTTTCAATGTATGTGAAATAGGTGAATCCATTGTTCCATTGTTCTAATCTTCGAAGGTGATTGCAAGAAAGAGACCAAGACAAGTTGGTGGACCGACTGCTGGCAGACAAGGTGAGAATGTTGAAGTTTAGGTTTGCATTTTAGTGGCAGGAAATTTCATGCCATCAATGCTCATATTTCTTTGAGTAAAAGAAAATAAGGATCTTTTATGTGATGCACTACCTGGAGCTTGGAGAGATTTCCTCAAAACTGGGTACATGCAAAGTGACATATTTACTCAATGGTTCAAAAATTTCATAGACGTCTTCAAAGCAACTACTCAGAACCCAGTTTTACTTGTCCTCGATGGTCATATCACACACAAGAGCTTAAATGTGATTGATTTGACAGGAGACAATGACGTTGGGATACTGTACTTCCCACCCCATTGTACGCATAAAGTGCAATCGTTATATGTTGAATTCAATGGTCCACTTAATAATACCTTTAGTAAAAAAGTATCTGCCCTTTAAGGTCAAGGCAATCAAGTCACCTTAAAAAACGTGTCTTCTATTTTTAGAAATACTTCCATCACGACAGCTAAAATTTAGACTGCCATCAATTCATTCATAAAATACGAAGTCTATCTTTTAAATTGCAAGGTATCTTCAGATTCAGATTTTTTTGCTGTAAAAGATGGAAAATCTCCAAATTTATGTGCTTTAAGCAATGCAGGTATAGATAATTGGCTTTTCACTAAGCATTAGATTTCATTCTATAATTAAAAAAAACTTTATTTTACTCTCCTGATAAAGTCATTAACATTGTACATTACATACTTTTAGTTCAAAAATGAGTATTTTAATAATTGAATAATAAAAACAGAATTAAAAGATCAAGCGAACTTAGCTGCAAGTGAAGCTCGATCAAGATGGTACGAGCTGCTTCGTCCAAAATAGATTAAAAAGTAGTTTCGCGAACCGTGTGATCACAACCACAGATTTTTAAAGTTTTTTTTTTTTTTTTTTTGTGTGGCACTGCTTCTGGTTCTCCCCTGGTTTGTGCGACCACTAGCTTAATTTTTTAAAGCTGCATTGAATTATAAAAGTATTAAGAAGATTGGGAAACTTGGAATTTGCTTACTATTTGAATGAGGTTTGATCTATTTTGGATGAGGCAGCTCATACGATCTTGATCGAGCTTTACTTACAGGTAAGTTTGTTCAATCTTTCCATTGTACTTTGCTGCCTCGTCCTCATGGATCAAAGTGTAGATGTTTAACGCATCTCATAATTTAACGACATTTTTCGTAGCAAGAATCAATTTTATTTATTGACTAACGAGAAGGAATAAAAAAAAAAATGATGATAATAGTAAAAATGACAGTAGTAATAATGATAATAGTAATAAAGAATGACTCTAACGACTGATGATTTTGGGCTGTGCGTTGTTGATATAAAAATTATCAATCTTGTAATCTTGAAGTAATTCTAATGAGAAAAAGTTGCTGTCAATGCGTAAGAAAATTTGAAGTCAACAGTTGCTTGTGGATTAACTGCCTATTGTAGAACTTGGCAAAAGTGAGCGATTCACTCATCCAGCCCGCTGCTTTTCTTATAGATTCGATGTTGGTGCCTCTGGCCACCACTGATGTGGAGAAGTAGCGAGTGATGTGTGCTGAAAAAATCACCGTGTTTATGCCACTCTTATGGAGAGTTTCCTTGATCCATCTGTGGATGGAACCCAGAGAGGCTGCGTGAGTGGATTTTCTCGTAGTGATGAAAAGTTGCTCTCCTTCCACTGGTCTAATATTTTATGTTCTCTTTATGTATGTTTGTAGCGCTCTTGCAGGGCATATGTTGAGCTGATCTTCGTAAATCAAGACTTTAATTGTAGGCAGTTCCTTCATGTGACCCGATGTTTTCATAGTATCTGTTATTGTTACATGAATCGTTTCCTTTGACACCTTCATGTTTTTGATTGAGATGCTAGCCAGGGTCTGAACCCTTTACGCCGATATCAAGGCTAGCAGCGTGGCTACTTTTTGGCTTAGTTTTTATAGTGACAACTTTCCATTTTGTTCACAACCTCCTTGGCCACAACGTGACGCAATCCAAGACTTTTTTAGGGTCCCACGTGTAGAACGGGGGTCTCACGTGTTTTGCCCACTCTGGTTTTTCCTCAAGGATTCTCTTGAAGAAGCAGCTTATACCTAAATCGTCCCCTAGTGGGTTCTGCATTATGAGTGAGAGGGCTGCTCTATACACGTTGGACGTGCTGAACGAGTATGTTTCGCTTATTTTGGTAGTGGAGAAGTTTGAAATTTCTGGAACTTTTTTTTCACACGGTGAGATTTGTTTTTCTTTGCAGTAATTCCACCAGAGCCGTATTGATTTTTCATATTGTTTAAGTGTACCTTGTGAGATTTAGTGTAGCATTTCGTTGGCTGCTTCGAAAGATGCTCCATGGTTCATGAATCCTTCCACTATAGTTTTGCTACTATTATTCTAAGTTTTGGGCTTAGCAGATGTTTCTGGCTGTAACAAGACGTTAATAAGTTAGCGTGTAGGTCCAGTTTTATTGGCCTATTAATCGCAAGGGACTCGAAAAAGGAAAACCAAGGTTGTGTAGGCCAGAATGGCGCGATCATATGCCTTCTGTTTTGTCGTCAAAACTTTTTTCTAAAGTTCTCAGAATAAGGGAAAAGGGGAAAAGGCATAAAAATTCAAATTCGTTTAACTTAATGTGAACGCGTCGATGGCGACTGACTCTAGGTCCTTGCGCCATGAAACAAAGTTTTGACACTTGGCGTTGACGTTCAATGCAAAAAGGTCTATTACCGGTTTCCTAAAGTTATCTGTTATTGATACAAAAGCCCAGTTCGCGAGTTCCAATTCTATTTCAGTCCATAGTTTCCACGACTCAGCGTCTTCTAGTGCGTTGTCTTTCGTGTTGATATAAGGTGCAGTTAGGAAAATGCTGTGTATCTCGCACCACTACCAGACTTCTCAAGCCTTGTTGTTCAGATTTGCGTGTTGGTTTCCGCCCATATGATTTATATATGCTATGGCTGTGGTATTATCGATGCGAAGCAATATATCGCAATTATCTGCATTTCTGGTGAAACAGTTTAATCCATTGAACGCTGCTTCTAGCTTAAGCCAATTTATGTGTCTTCTAATATCCTCAGCCCACCAGCTGTCTACTTTTTCATTCTGGTATACTGCACCCCAACCCGTGAGAGAGGCGTCCGAAAAAATTTTCAAGCTATGAGCGTCCTGTTTAATGGAATTTTTGCGTTTTTTATGTTCTCTTTCCATCATTTGAAATCTGATACCATTATTTTTAGTTTGGTCATATTCACGTTAAAATTTGCCCCATTATTGCCTAGTACTAAAAATTTGTCGCGTTCTAGTTGTTTGGTATATAAGAACCCATACATAACGGCTGGGCAAGCTGCTTTTAAAAAATCTATAAGTGTAGCTATTTTCTGGATTTTTATTTTCCTTTTTTTTAAATGTATTTAAAATAAGTATCTGAAGAGCTTTGGGCTCTTCTTTCAGCAGACTTAGGGTTAACTGTTTTTTGTTCATAACGAACCTGAGAAATTTGCATTCCAGTGGTGGTACACTTTTGCTTTTTCCTCATTAGTTTCAAACCCCAATGATTTGAGCAGTTGATGCGTGGTCGCGTAGTTTTCGTGACATTGATCTTTGGTTTGAGCGATAATGAGGACGTCATCTAAGTAGATAACGGATAACCAGCCATTTGACCTTAACTTTTCGATCACTGGCTTAAGGATTCTTGTAAAGACGTACTCAGCGGAACACAGACCAAAAGGCATTACGTTAAATTTGTACAGCTGCCCGTTAAAGTGAAATCGTAAGAATTCCCAAACTCCTTTATGAATGGGTATCAAGAAATACGAGTCGTAGTCTGGAAGCCGTTCTTATGTCTTCAAGTTTGAAATGCGGCGTGCTTATAAGCTCGTTTAGTTCTTGTAAATTCAGGATAAACCGTTTTTCCTGTTAGCTTTCTTTCCAAGAAATAAAGACAATGTAAACTGCCCTTCGCAAGGCTTGCAGCGTGAGATGGTTCCGGTGCTCAACAGTTCCTCGATGGCTGCTTAACACTCAGTGTGTTCTTTTTTGCTTTTTTTAGGCAATGTGAATTTAATTTATTGTTCGACTTTTTTATTAAACTTAATCTTGTAATCTTTATGGTTCTAAGTATAAATTTAAGCTTGACCCGCTTGGGGCCCCTGTAGTTCAAATGTGTCAACGTTCATTTTTCGTTGTTGTAGCTTTTTCTGACGGAGTATTGAGATTTTATATCCAGTCTTTGCCATCTAGTGACATCTTGGCTCATTTTCTCCACTTTTATTGCACACTTTATTTATTCCACGAAATCTTTCCCGTATAGTAGAGAGTCCACTGCTGCTTCTTCGGCGACACTGCTAACGGTTTGTTGAAGACCTGGGGTGATAAAGGCTTTTCTTGTCAATAAACTTTATGGTGAAGATTGGTCAGCAGGCTCGTTGCGTCAGACACGCTCTCGGAGATATCTTTTTCTTCGTTCTTCCTTTTGGGTTTTCCTCGTCTGCTAGTATTTTTGTGATTACTATACTTATTGCCATGATGGCCAACCCCAGTTGTTTTTGACTTGGTAGTTGAGAGTAACTTGGTAGTTGTCTTTCTTCTGGAAAATTTTTGTAATTGTGGACTTTATTTCTGGATTTAGTGCTAGAGGGTTAAGCATCTGGCAGTTTTCTGTAGTTTTATATTTTTCAAAGAGTTTTTCGTTAGCCCCAGTAGTAGCACCACGCAATATTGTAGCAGAAACCGCCAATGGCGTGCAGAAACTTTAGGAAGTTAGGAAATTATCAAAAAAAAAAAAAATCTGTGGTTGTGATTGCGGTACTTCTTTTTTCAAATATGAGGACGAGGCAGTGAAGTACAATTAAACATTTGACAGCTTCAGAAGGTTATTCAAAGTGTTATTAATTCTAGTCAAGATGTATGTTCGTTGCAGGCTACGATAAAGAGTCAGCCTACGAAAGAATTTACAAAAGCTAGTAAATGTAGTCAAACTCTCAGGCTCTAAAATTCATCGAACACTAGTCAAAACACATTACAAACCAGGATGAACATATCAACGACATACATTATTTAAGCTCAGCCTATTATTGATATTTTGATGATAACTAATTCTTAAATAATATTTTTCTAAGTAAGATAACTTTGTTAGTTTCTTTTTTCAGACCTCTTGCTTGCAATCACAACGAGCTTTTACGCAAGTTAAGAACAATCATTTTGTCAATCCATAGTAGTTATGCTTTCATCAACTATTAAATAATACTCCTGTGATAGCCAGTACATCTTTTAATGGATCGAAAATTTGTATATTTAACGATGATGAAAATAGTACACGCACAAATCAGAACGACCAAATAAGTCGGTATTTCCTTATTCATTAATTTTAAACGATAATGCCTGTAATCAAAAAACTATTAAAAAAGGACGTACTTAATGTAAAGCAGCTATTATTATCTGTGATGCCTACAAGGAAAAACTATTGGCTGAAAAACTAAAATCTATGAAAAAAAAGCTCAAAAGGTGTTACCAAAGACGTAAGAAAATATTACTATTTCGAGCACTTAGTCACGTTAACGTTAGCTGTATAGTGCTTCTACCACGATATCTAAGAAACTACGCATACCACTTGGAAACTTAGATAAAAATTATAATTGACCGAGGCATGTTGTTAACTCATCGTAATAAATCGATATTTCTTCTGGTCTATCAAAGAATAATAAATACTTAAGGCCCAGAATACCCGAATCCCCAATACCTAATGCTTATCGGGTATTCAGAATTCTAGTATTCTTGGCCTTAAATAGTCACACACATTTTTTTCTAATAGAGAGGAAGCAGAAGCATGTTAATTCGATAAAACTTCTGCAAAGTCTTTTCATTTATAGTTATAGGTATTATTAGGATGATAAAAATCGTTAACATGCAAGGAAGGTTTAATTATAATCTGTTATGTAGGTATGATTTAAAATTATTTATCATGGGATAAAATAACTATAATAATTAAATTATTACTACATGACATTACTAAGATATAACTGTGCTATGTGTACATTACACAGTTTTACTCTCCATTCACTAGTAGGGTGGATGGAGCAGTTTTTGAGCTTTTTTTCATTTTATTAGTGTAATTTATTAGTGTAAAAAGTTAATAGCCCAAAAATTTTTTTAATGTAAGTTATGATTCTAAGTGAGTTTATCTTCTTTTTTTTTTTTTTTTTGTTTTTTTTTAAATCTAGTACTATGTAATCATTATGACTTCTGAACGTTAGAATGACCCTTCAATCTCGCCCTTCCCTAGGTAATTGTGATTGACCACAGCTGCATGTTGGCTGCCTTAGCTACAATCGGATGTACTAAGTTTTTGTTATTGTGACCATCGAATGCATCATATCTCTATGTAGGGAAGGTAGATTGAATATAGCAAACATTACACTTGCTATTACGACATAAGAATACGATTACGTTCTGTAATGCAATTTTTAGTACGCACTTTCTTCTGACTGGTTGTCATGATATAATTGGTGATTTTAGATTGTTTATTTACCATTTAAAAGTCTTATTTATTTATTTTATTCCGTTGAAGATTTTCTGCTTATCAGTAAAGCTTTGTTCTATTAGCAAGGTATCAACAACATCTAAATGGTTGCTCTTGAGAAATTTTAAAAACCTATAATCTTACAATAGTCGTAAGACAAATTTTTTTTTTAAGTATTAAATCATTTAACAAATCTACAGTATTTTATATTTGTTGTGTGAGAGTATTAAAAATTTAATTAATTTATTTATAAATAAGTGTAAGTTCGAGTAACTGAATTTATCGACATTTCTTATCCATGACAAGCTTGTTAAGGCAACTTAATTTTTAACTCAAACTATTAGTTTGTAGCAACATTGCTTACGTAGCAATTAAAAAAAATTGTCATAAAAAAGAAAAGAGAGTCATCAAGATCTCAGTAGTAAAATTAGTAAATCACTTTCTCTGATAAAAAAGAGACCCTTGTTTAAAGTGGAATTTTTTTAACAGCTACGTATGGCAATTAACTAGTAGTTTCACCTCAAAATGAAAAACAGTGAAAAACTCGTCATGGATAAAAAAAGTGGATAAAATTAGTTACTTGCAATGTAGTTATTATTTGAGTCTGATTGGTTATGAGAAACATACAGAAAAATTGTTTCTACATTATACATTATTTCTGTTGTATACATTGAATACATTATTCATTATACTGTATTTTATATTATTTCTTGTCTATTAAGCTTTATGCCACTAAAATCAGAGAATGTTCTTGAAAAGAAAACAGTGAAGTTTGAAAAACATTTTAGTAGTAGATCTTTGTTATTATCAAGTATTTTCAGAAATGGAGACTGTATGATGCATGTATGTATCTAAGAACTATAGAAATAGTGAAGAGAAGATTTTTTTGCGTATACCTAAGCTATGGATCTTGGACATTGCAATAGGGAAAAATCCACCAATCAGGGCAGCATTTTTTTCCCCCACAAATTCGTAAAAGATTGAGTTTACCATCAAAGAAGGTTATTTTTCATGCCTCAAGTGTCCACTGGATGTCAGATCTGCCATGAAAAGATTATTCTTGGCATGTGTAAATCGCTGATTTGAAAAAAACTGTTTATTTTATTCGTGGCTTTTTCCCTCAGTTGCGCTATGAAATATAATTAGACTTACTGTAATACGCATCTCTTGTTTTATATTATCAATTGTTCGAATGTAAGCCATATATGCTGTTGAATAATTAATCGTAGATATTTAACTTTCTCACCCGGTGAAAACTGGATCATTGTGAATTTGGGTCTCACGCTCCCTGACAAACCACGGGACTAACAGACTGTTAAGGGGGCTCCTTCACGAAAGTCCCCAAACAGAGATATATTATTTCTTGTAATTAAAAGTCTACTGAATTTAATGGTGGTCTAAATTATATTTCGAATGGGTCAAAATTTTGAGAAATCCGAGCTCAAAGTTGTAACTATTAGCACGTGCTCCTATGGGGCAGCGTGAAAAACAATTTGTTTTCGTTTATAATAAACCTTAATTAAATGTCCCAGCAGACTGAATATTTCCGTTTTGTAGATGAAGTCTTCCTCTGTAATATTCTGTATTAAAAATTGTGGATAAAGGACCATTTTAGCGAGATATTTGTGATGGAAATAAATAAATAATGTCCGGGAGGTCAGTAGCAGACGTACTTGTTCACGACATATATATACCATATACCTATATATTACATCGCTATACTACACCAACACAGGTGGTCTGGTCTGGTGGTATACCCTCGTATGCACTAGACTGGTCAAAACAATAATTAATTTTTCGTGCAAAGTTAAACTACACACATAAATATCATTTTTCCCACTTCATACGTTATTAAAAATATCAAAATGATTTTCAGACACATTTTTTCATTGGAAAACAAAACTTTATTTTTTGTTTGTCTTTGACCTCAGCAGTAGTCGTAGGAGCCCCCTTAAACTAGTGACTAGTTTACAGAGGAGACAGCGGAAAAGATGATATGCTTAAGAAATGTATGTATTATACTACCTTTATCTTTTTTTTTTGTTGTTGTTGCTGTGTTTAATGTCACTAATTAACTCGTAACTCCAGTTAGTACGTAACTTTAACTTATGACGTGTAATCAAATCACAATTTTAGCACTTTATTTCGGTACCACCCTACGGTACTACTTTTCTGTCAGTATTGCTATTTTATTAAATGAGGCCTTCTATACAATTTCATTGTACTTATATTTTTTTTAATAGACCCATTGTTATTTTAACAGTTTTCTTACGATTTATATAGTGTATCTTTGAATTGAGTAAATGAATTATTAACTGCACTTAATAATCAGTGTAAAGCTACCAACTTAAACGCTGCGCAAAGTAATGCACGTTGACAAAGCTTGAGTTAAAACTTCTTTATCTTACATGCTATTAGGCCAGTACTTGTTGGCTTATTTAACGTGTTTACTCTTAGTGGCTTTCTTTGGTTGTCACTTGATACTTCCAAGAGCCATGAAGTGCATAGTTGGCCTTGTTACGTGACGATTTTTGTTATGTATGACTCTTATTAGAGTCTTGAAATTTTATTATTGAGGAAATTAATATAGTATAATATAGAATCAAATGATAATTTGTTTATTTACGCAAGATGTCATTTAACAACCTTCCCTTCTTAAAATTATCACCATCTTTGGTGGATGTATACATATATATTAAAACATTCTTATTGTAAGTAGGGATTGGACCATGGTAAACAGAATACCTGAAAAAAAGAAATAGAAGAAACAAAATTTTCACTTTTCACCTTTTTTTTTAAAATTATTAAATCTTACAAATAAAATTTTATTGGCAATGATGTATCATATACATATTAGCAATATGAAAATATATGACAACAAATGTATATAATTTGGGTTCTTCTTTCTGTTTTAAAAAATTTTTTTTTTTTTTTCTTGTTTTTTCTTGTTTTTTTTTTTTTCATAGTACATCGTAAAACACAAAAGTAGTAATTATTCTACAGAGTTATCACATTTACCTGGAATTGTGCAATTTGAGAGGACAATAAGACTTATCATGATTAGTTATGGATAGTGTATTTTTTTCTTTTCGCCTTGGTCCTAGGGTTTTTTTGTTTATTATCATTCTATTAGGAGTATCAAGGTTCACTGTCAAACTTGTCTTAAGGCATAGCTTGTAGTGTCAGTCGTATTATTGTAGGCTGACATCCCTTTGGCATGATGGGCAAGTTTTTTTTGGATTTATTTATATTTTACAAACAAAAATGTGCACTTTATGGTCACTTTTGTTCATTCAATTCCCACATGGTAAGTGAGGTATTGTGTCACGGTTTTTTTTGACTATCACTGTATGAGTATTTTTCCCCGTACATTTTGAGTCCCTTGAACGCTCTTGGTGTCGATTCTTCATGGAAATAAGTAGCAAAGCTTAGATACAATTGTCGTCCATCATCGTGCACGACATCAAGTGGTAGCTTAGATGGCTTTGAAGATTGAACATTATTAACAACTAGGTCTACTGGTCCAGATTTATTACGACTGGCACCAGAAGTGGGTCATGGTCTTTAGGAGAATTATCTTTATTAGCTGCGTTTTTGTTCCTTATATTTTTATCTCTTACATATTTCTGCTGCTGGGCTATACAATATACTATTGTATGGCGTGTGTCTTCCACCCACTCAGCCATTCTATATATTATATAAATAGGAATAATGTGTTTCCGTGTTTGTCGTTCGGTAAAAAAATAAATATCTTCTATTTAATACTTGCGTTAGAAAAGTTCATTAATATAGTTGATATTATAGAATTTTTTTATAAGGTCACTGATTTTAGTCCTGGTACGACTCACTCTCATTAATTATAGTTTTGGAGCATTTAATTCTTCTTTATCTTTTGTAGGAGGTTTCACTTTAGGTTTGTACTTTTTGTACTGATGATTAATTTGCCCCTCTTATTTCGATGGTTGGTGCTGCATTCAGTGTTGCTGCCGCAACCACTGCATTACATAGTTGGTAAGTCGTCAGTTGTCGACAAACGTCTGTATAAATGCCAAGATTGTGACATAAAACTTGTGTGGGAATCTAAAAATTAAAAAATTCATGTTTGATCATTCATTGCAATTCATAGATATTAAAGAAGACATTTTCAGTAAGTAATATCTATAGTCTAACGTTAGCAAGTAACTGCACGTGCACTAAATTTTGTTTACGATTATTATTGTTAAAGTAAAGAAATCTTTAAAAAACTATCCAACATAGTACAGTGCAGTATGAAAATTCACAAAATACGTTCATTAAAAATTGTATAAGAAATATTTTTTGTAATAACATAACAGCAATAACACAAAGTATGATTTAAATCAATTACTTAGAAATTTGATAAAAGAATCTTGTTCAAGATAAAAAATATGAAATGTTTCCAATAAATTTAGAGCAGGAAAAGCATAATTAATATTGCACTGATTAGTAAAAGAATCAAAAAAGTGTGCATTACCAACCATTCTAGACGTAATATTTCTTGAATACGACTTGAAAGAATAGTAAAAAATAATGCATGACCTGAGCACAAAGTCTTGAACCATCGTACCTTATTTCTTTTGTCGAATCAAACTATTTTAAAATTATTGACATGGGAATATAAAATTTTTTTTCTAATAAAAAATGAATTTTAATTTGTATTATGTAGTGAATTCTACAAAAACACCAAGATATTGATTAACAATGTTTTTTTGATATCTAACAATTATGTAAACTGTATATTTTTAAATTCTGATCTCAATACGGTCCCTTAAGGTAGCTCATTACACCTGTATAGCCTATAATTTAAGAATTTTATAAAAAATGTTAATTAAATGTTTTAAAAATTGTCACGTAGCCTGACAATAATGTTTTTAATGCTTAACATCATACGAGTTTTTTCATGAAATTTCGTTGATAAATTTTTTAGATACTGTAGCTTAGAAGAAAACCAATAAATTACTTAAATCTCTTTCAATTATTATCTAATGTTTGATTTTTTTGGGCTCATTTTCTTTTTCAAACCAATTTGCGAGGATTTAATATAAAAAAAATCAAAAAACTGAGACACGACTCCCAGAAATTTAATTCTTTACTTATTTTTCATATTTTTGTATAAACAACTGAACTTTTTGCGAAATCTATCTAAGTTATTGCAATTTTTTCCGTGATAATTTCCAATCAATTGGTCTAAAGAAAATAAAGAATTCAAAAAATTAGATATTAGACGTGAATTATAAGAGATTAGGGTAATTTGTGGAATTTTTACCAAGTCTCGGTATCTGAGAAATTTATAAACAAAATTTTGATGGACTTCAGAGACTTTAACTATGACTGGGACTACGAACAGAAATTACGTAAAAGACGATAAGTCAAATGCAAAGTAACTAATAAAGAATGATGGTATTATATGTGTTAGTCTGGCAGAGCCAACTAAACGTTAAAATAATGTGGTAGTGAATTCGTAGGGGCATTTGATAATATGTTTTGTTTAATTTTTTTTTTTTTTGTTTCTGTTATACGTGGCAAAGATCAGTCACTTGGTTATGTAAATTTTATGAAAAATGATAGAATTTTCTTGGTGGTACTGATATTGATCATCACTTAAAGCTATAATTCGAAAGTACGATGTACAATACAGTTAACAATGAAGTTATGAATTTGTGCCCTACACTAAATTAACTTATTTTTTTTTTTTTTCCACAGAAGTCGAAAATAACAAGGCAGTAAAATATATTGTAGAAGAACAAAAGCCTGAAAACACAAGTGTTCCAGACTGCTAGGTGTCCGCATTGGAAGAAATTACTGAGGAAGACGAGGAGAAAAAATGTATAGCGAGAAAAAGAAAAATTTTAGATGTCAGTAGTTTAAGGACTGGAAAAAGGACAAGGAAAGAAAAAAAAGATGACTATATTATTTTTACGTTTTAAGTATTTTAGTGAAGAAAGTTACGAAATTAAGAATCACAGCTGTATTAGGTAGCGTATAGAAAACTTTATTTCAGTTATTGTAATTAAGTACTACTTTATAGTTTTTCAAATCTTGAAACGGAGACATAAACTATTTATCTTGACAGAATGTCCTGCGTCTCTGTTGAAATTTGAGTTTAAGAAAACTTTTTGAAAATAAATGCATTTTATTTCATATACAATAATCTAAGTATGTATTACACAATATGGTTCACCGTATTTTATGGTAAGTGGTAATGTTTATGTTCCGTCAAACTATATATTTCAAACGAACATCACTTATGTAGCAAAATAAAAAATGTACCGGAAGCCTACAATGCAGTGTAAGCAAAATGAAATCTATTCAAAATTTTTACTTTTTTAAAACCGATCTTTTATTAACACGGTTCTTAAAGTCAAATATATGTATAAATTAGACGTATACATGTTATGTAAGTTATACGTGGGATGAGTAAAGTGGATCTTTCACGGGGCACGGTAAAATAAAAGTATTTTTCTAAAAACGTCATTTATGAAAAAAAAATTATTTTTTAAATTTATAATGAGATAAATATAAGAAATGTAACTTTTTTTTGTACACGTTTTATGCATGAAAAAACGTTTTTTTTATTATTAAGTAAAGTCTATAAATATCTACTTTCAAATAACAGTTGACATTTCTTCTAGTCTAAGAATAATAATAACTATGAATAAATACGAAAGTAGTAACACTAGTCAACTTTTTTATTGATTACTATTTATAATAATTGCAGAAATTTAAAGGAATTGGTAAGTGATATGCTGAGTCTAATAAGATTCATGTCATTGTAGCAAAGTTGTGATGCACACTCAGCTGTCGTCTACAACGTAGCTTCTGTTTTCGGAAAAAAGTTCTGACTGTCGCATAAATGTTATTTTCTATTTAATTGAAAACGTAAGTACATGCAACTATCATTAGAGTCGTATGTGTCTTCTTCAATCATACGAAAATTGCATGAATGTAATTGATACGATTTTTTGTAAGGACATTCTCAATTAAATGTAATGGGCGTCAATGCTAAGTACTACCATAAAAAAAAACAGTTAGTTTATAAATAAAAAATGTACAAAACATTATTGTCAAGTCTATATCTGATAATAGTGAAAAATTTTAATTACATACTTTCTTAGTGGTTTTTTCAATCGTATATTTACTTATGTTATACATTATTAGATAAATAGTGTAATATCTCTTGTTGTTTGCAAACAAATCATTTAAAAAAGCAATTTTTTTTAATTATATTCACTCGTAATGAGAAAAACAGTGTGTAAAATCGGTAACGTGTAATATTATAAGTGAAGTAAAATCGAAAACTTAAAATTGTATGTGTATTTGTTGGCACTAGCTTTATTTAATTGAATATTTTATTTATAACAATCAACCTGCATGTTATTAAAATTTTACTATTAAAACTATTGTTAATATTTACTGATATCGTCTTCATTAAAGTTCAAAATCTAAATTATGTAAAATGACACTTAGAGTATGTAAATATAAATGTCAATGTAGAAATCACAAATTGGCAACAACATGATTTAAAGTTAACTTACTGCACGAAAAAAAAATTTTTAATTATGATAAGCATATTTGACGTACAATAAAACAATTGATAAGATAATAAGGAAACGAGTGCGTGTTACATTAAGTCTAATTATATTTCGTACCACAATTAGAGAGAAGAATTCATGGATAAAATAAATCGATTTTTCCAAATCAGTGCTCTATACATGCCGAGAATAAAATTTTTATGGCAGATCTGACATCTTGTCAACACTTTAAGCTTTAAAAATCTCCTACATTATCGACAGACTCTATCATTCACGATTTCTTGCGGGAAACCAAACGCTGCTTTGATTGGTGGGTAATATTAAAAATACTCACCTCTCATTGATAGGTTTTTATCAATTTAGGTGCAAAGATCTATGAGACTAAGCAACCACTATTTAAAATACGCTATATGGATAGGTATTATGCAGCTCTAAGCCAGAAAGTACGCTTGTTATCGCTTGTGAAGCTGATTGCTAACCAAAGACAA
This sequence comes from Copidosoma floridanum, assembly GCF_036245765.1. Lineage (NCBI taxonomy): Eukaryota > Metazoa > Arthropoda > Insecta > Hymenoptera > Encyrtidae > Copidosoma > Copidosoma floridanum. The sequence goes on from NW_028321885.1 coordinate 14,022,869, forward strand.
GGCTGACACAGTCACTTAAACAATATAATACGCTAAACATTTTTTAAATCTCTAAATTTAAGAATTACTCATTTCTGTAGCACAACTGCAGGAAATATGAACTGTAGGGGTAAATGAAAACTTTTTAAAGACTTAAGAAAATATATAAAAAATAAATCCAACTACACGTTTTAATGTTACATATGCTATAAATATTTTAGTAAAATGGCATTAAGAAAAGTAAAAAAAAGGAAATTACGTAATACTTAAACATAAATAATCCATCACAAAAAAAAATAGTTTCATTCAAAATAAGCCAATATAAATTTAAACATGTTCCGAGCTTAAGCTCTTCAGTTTATTTGGAATGACAAAAAAGATATTATTAAAAAAGCCTCTTTATCTTATTACAAATATTATACATTTGGTTAGTATTAGTAAGATCCAAATAGCACTTTTCAAAAGTTGTCCATGTGCTTAGTGTCTTATGATCTTATAATCGTATTTCAAATACATCGATGAGGTGTAAAATGTTTTTCATGAAATATTCATTTTAGCAGCTTAGCATACGTGTATGTCTAAGCTTTTCTGTGTTATAAAGTTCAAAACTTTAGAAGTGCCTGTCCATGTAATGTATACTTTACGTATGTTTTTTTCAGAGTGCCACTTATTAAACTCCTACTTGGATTAGACAGTAGTAAGTACAACACTTGTTTGCGCTTACAACAGAAAGAAAAATGTGTATTACTAGAGAAAATAATTCTCTACAGAAAGAGAGTGATAAGACACCTAAGCTGTGCAATCATCTTTGGCAACCACAACAAAAGACATTGTGATTTCATAATCAAGCAATTCTATCCAATTTCTGAAAAAAGATGTTTTTTTAAGTAGATAATATTTTAAACGATTATTACCTAAAATATATAATCGTAGTTCAATGTTACAAATGGATAAACTTCTCTTGGTACTACAGTTAAATTACATTAAAAATAATATTTAAACATTTTAAAGTAAATTTTGTCATTAAGTAGTCTCGTTTAAAAGTAGTAATAACAATAGGCATCGAGTTATTTTTGCATCAACTTTCATGTACAAGTAACCAATCAGATTCTGTATTAAGACTTTTTTTATAATAATCAGAACCTATAAAAATTATTAAATGCGTAAAGTGCAATATTCTCTCGGAATAATATAATATTGAACTGACTAGCTTAGCATAATTGTATCTTTTTGTCAGTGCACTAAAATGAATCATACAATAGATCTATATGTAACTTGACACAGGAATACATATGGTCATACTACCAGCTGAATAGATCAAATGATATAAATTATTTATAGATTTCAACACCCAGAACGAACAAGTGGTCAGACAGTATCACACTGAGATGAAACCACCCTGCTGTGCCAATATAGTCACGGGGGTCCACTTGCAATGGAAAACCCCTAAGGATTGAATGTAACATATGTATTCTCGATACTTACGGATGACAGGGTCGTCTCAGGTTTTATCTCGATTTTTATTCATAGTTGCTTTACCTCTGTCATAGATTTAAAAAGAAATCTATTTATTTTAAAAATAATTAAGCTTAAGCATTTTCTAGTCATTATTAAATACAAGTAATAACTTTAAAAATTTTTAAAAACTTTATAAAAAAATTTTTATTCGTGCAGATTTTATACTTTTTTTTGATAATTTTTTTTATGTAGGAGAATGGTGGGAATTGTATGCAACGTACAAAAAAAGGTAGTTAGGGAAAATGTCAGCTTCTCACACTAACTCGTGATTTCTTACAACAGATATATAGATAAAAAGACATCACTTATAATAAACAAAGAGTATTTTTTACTATACGAGTAGAGTTTTTTTAGGCTTAAATATCTAGCCAAATATATCTTAAACCGATACAAACAAGACATCAATTATTTTTTGCATTCCATAATGATTTAGTGACAACGTTGTAAAACGATATTACACCATAAACTTTTAAAAAATAATTTTAAAATACGATACTAAGCTTGAATTTTATTTCTTTACTTTGTCTTGGAAAAATAAAATTATTCAATAAAAAATGCAACAAATATTCATTAAATATAAGAACGTTAACTAAAAAGTCACATATTAAAAAAAAAAGGTTCGATCAAGTAGTAATGTGTTAACCAATCAGATTGCTCACAAATAGTCTGGGTGATTTTTCAATGGTATGCAGCTTTTATGTTTACGGCCACAATGGTGGCCGTATTGAAAAATATTATAATTTCTTAGTGAGTAAAATGTTTCAATTATTGAGGAAACAAAAGAAAATGCTAATGCACTTATTTAAACAGTTAATGCATAATTGAACTAGGCAATTTGAGCTCTCACCTTTCCATATCACCTATCATACATTCATTAATCCACTAAAAAGTATCATACTCTCAAATACTTACAATATTTTTACATCATAACGTACAGTATATTAGAATTTTCAGAATTTTGGGATTTGAGTAACAAAAGTAAAACAAAAATTACGGCTTTTTACAATTTCTACTGATAACCGTAATAATAAGCCCATAAAATTTACCTTTTCACAAAAGTAAGAGGTTGGACAAGTATGCCATGTTACAACTAACTACGTGCACTATTACTCTTAATTAGTAGTAAGAATACTTAAAAATTTATTAGTATTACATACTTACGCAAAAAAAAAAAATTAGACAGCCTACGTTTATTACTCAATGCAAAATCATGATGTCCTTTTTTAGATTTCATACAACAGCTTTGCATATTAGTAATTAATACTGGAAAATTGAAAACAGTTTAAAAAAATACAACTTCTTACTTACAAAGGTATAACAATTCTAAGACGTCTAAATTTTTATATTACAGGGGGTTGAACGTACAATAGTTTTTGAAAAACCTTTGACTTCTCTGACATATTGACTATCTTAATACTATTTTTTTATACCTAACATAGCTTCTACAAATTATTGTAATTAATATAAACACAAAAATTTTAATGTTATGCCGTAGCTGTATGAGATACTCATGGCGTAACCTGCCAGACTCTATTTTTTAGTTCTACATTAAACCTTTAAGCCTTTGTCACAAACGCAGTAAAAATGTAATTGTATTTTCAAATGTTGCTAAATGTTTTTTATAACAAATCTTTACTATTTAATTATAAACTAATAAGTGTACACGATAAGAGAAGAGGTAAGTAGAGTATAAATTATGTACCTTAAAGATGATGGTAATGTTAACTGTAAATAACATAAGCAAATAAACTGTTTAATAGTCTTTTTATGCGATTTTTCATATTCATATATTATAATCAATCATTTTAATTGTAACGAGTGCTTAAAAGTAAGGTTATAAAAACACTAATGGCACTGTAAATAGAAAGCAAATGTGGACAACATGTAAGAACTAAAAGTACACTGTTATTGAATACAATAAACGAACAAAAAACATTTGTTATGATTGGTAGTTGTCCACCATAATGTTAATTTCAAAGATATAAACGCAACTTCTGTACGTATTAAAGTTTAAAATAATGTACCACTAGGAAACTGAAAAATGGAGCCTGACAATAAGTTATGTCGTTAAAAAGTAACATTGCTACCGCATATTGTTTGATTCACCATTCATTATACTTGGTAGTATACTTAGATTAACTTGTAAGATCATTTTTTTCTTATCTACCTAATAACCCTAGTAAAAATTTACTATAATGTTACTACTTTATATCCTGATGTTCTGGCAATAAACTCGACAATCAGTGCATCAAGAAACGATGCCATCCTCTGCTCACTTAGTCTCTGTATCTGTCTCACTCGCTCTCACGACCAACGGCTCCACAGCTGCAACGTCGCAGTAACAACGAACAATCAGGGTACACGTTTCTAATAATTTCGTAAACTGAATGTTTGATTACTTTTAAGAATAACTATTGCTGAATTAAATGTGTAAATATTACAAATATTTTTTTTTACATTAATTTAACGTGCAGCATGAGGTTAGGTCACGCTATACATATTCACCACTGAGGTATTTCACCCAGTTGCTCTCGAGTTTATTGTCTTATCGCACGTAAGAGCAGTCAGAACTGGCCAGCTGAAGTTGGTAAGAACTACTCAGTCGACTAGCAGAAATGTTTAAATTTTAATCAGGACATACAAAAACAGTTTTTTGTGCTTATATTATTTACAATAATTAGTAGAAGAGATAATAAGTTAAGAAAGAACAGCTGTGGTATAATCTATGTGTTTGAAAAGTTAAAGTTTTTTTAAAAGTTTTTCACCATAAAACCCCACTACAATATATGAATCTTTAAAATTAATTCCATAACTTTGCAGTTTACAAGTTGTATCTTATAAGACTATCTTTTAGTTTTTCAATATTAATTACTAATATGCAAAGTTGTATTAAGTATACAAAAAGGATATGTTATTTAGCATCCTGGATTTGGAATGTATTTAGTAATTAATTTTCGATTATGATCAGGGTAAACGACTTAACTACTACGCAGGCAGCAACTACTGCGCACTCGATGGTAATAGAAAATGTGACGAACAGACTCAAAAATTTGTGTGCTCCAAACGTTGTAACACGTTTGACTATGAATATCGTGCAGTCCATAATTTTACTTGACATAACGACATTCATAAGTGTTCGACTTCAAGTAACATTCAACAAATATAACCTATAAAACCCCGTAGCCGTTTGTAGTAGTTGGTGTGTATTATAAGTCCAGATCTAACTACTGTTAGGTTTAGACTTTAACATGCAGTAATTGGTGTTGTTCTTATAACTGTGCACAGTTTTAAGAACAAGTGATGTTAGCACTAAAACAATTAATTAAAAAAAAATAATTCACTCAACGTAATAATGTTAGTCGTTTCAATAGCTGAAGATAGTGCAGATGAAGATAAAGTGAAGCTGCTTTTATTTACATTGAAAAACATTAAGAAATAAATAATTAAGCATAGTCGAAAAATTTCAGTGCGCAGTAGTTGGATCTCTCGCTCCTTGATATGAATATGTAGGTTTATTGATAAATTTTTTTGCAATACATCTTGAGGAAAAAAGCATTACTAAAGTAAAAAAGATAAGGTATTTGCTTTTTTTATTTTTTTTAAGCTATGTTATCATAATCAATTTCGTATTATTTACTACTAACTAAAATTTACCATGCATCCACTTAATATAGATTATCGAGCACCAAGTTCGCAAAAAAAGGAGAAATCGGAGACCCGATAGGTATGCCAAATATCTGATTTTACATTTTGTTATTAAAAGTACAAAACGTATTTTCAAATAAGAATTTCGTTACATTAATAATTTCAGTAAAAGGAATTTTTGAGCCTCGAAGAATGTAGTGTGCAGGTCTCTCGAGACTCTCAATTACAAGATCGCATGGAACATTTGTGAACAAAGACACAACATCTAACGACACCAACACATGATCCACCGATATTTTTACTGCTTTAATTCTGTTAATTGAATCTGCACTATTGTTTAAATTGTGTGTTGATTTTGGTATGCAGTGTTTTAAATTATCATAAAGTTATTTCGCAAGCTGCTACGTTGGACTATAAGTTAAAGAGATAATAGGTCTTAATGGAGTACCCTCTTTATATATTTTTGGAAGGCAGTAAGCCTTCACCGATTGTGTATCTATTTGTGTAATCTGAACATTCTTATATTTGTACTTTAAAAATGACTCAGCTTAATGGCGATACCACCACATATGCACAAATAAAGAGAAATCCTATACAAAAATTGCAGAAAGAAGTTTATAAACAATTACAGTACCTAAATGAAAACGAATTTTCAACTTGGTATATGAAATTTCGTGCAATGACTGTCCCGCAAAATACATAAGTGGAGCAAAGAGAGGAGAAGAGAGCACAAAAAGAATTAGAAAACTGAATCTTTCCCTTCACTGTTTGTAATTAAGGTATGTATATCGCTTGTTCTTTATGTCTATTATTCGTTGGTTTGTACTGATTTTCTTTTGAATTTATTAACAAAGCTTGAAGAGGTCGACACTCCAGTCGATGAAACGTTGCTGTGTTTAAAAAGTACGTGGTGTGTGTGTTATTCATTTTCAAAGTTCGCCTCAATAGATCAACTAAAAAGATTATTAATTCATACAAAAATGGAGGGCGAGAAATATCATCATTACCATAACTGTAAATTTAGTCTATGACATAGTCTTATATACAATAGTTAAAAATTTATGGTTTTGTATAAGGCTGTTTTCTTAGGAGTAACTACCGACATCTTTTTCTATGTAGGTCGTGCTATTCCAAATCACTGCCCGAAGAGAATAATCACACTAAATTAATAAACAAATACTATAATAATTTGGATAACTAGTTCCTTATTGTATCAAACGAAAACTATTTTTTTTTTTGCATTACTTTTGAGATTTATAATCTATAATGCTTTTTTCCAATGAATTACGTTATAGCATCTTGAGTGCTTTTTTTCGAAGCTCACGATAGGGGTAAACGGTACAGTTATTGACACCTTAAGGTAGTGATTGACCCCTGTATGATTTGTATATTTATGTATAAAGGCTCCATTTAAAAATACATGTGGCGGTCAATCACTATCAGGTGGTCAACAACTGTACCCGTTACCCCGATAGATTGAATTGCTCTATTTCTAACATTATGCTTTGATAGATTATTTTGTGACAAGGCTTATTCAGACATCTTAATTTTTTATTATGCCCCTTTTTCATAAATAAACTAAGTCTAATATTCCAAATGACATTGATTTAGCAACAGTGCAATTTCGCATAATTTATACAGTCAATTATTACATACTTCTTACAAAAATTATCGAAAGATTATTTTGCAAGTTACTGTATTATTTTTAAATAGTTTTTTAATACATACAAATTGTCTTTATTGTTTTTTTAATGATTTATGTGTGATAAATTAGGATTACAGGTTGTTGAGTTAGCTTGGATCTATAAATTGTTATCATAGGGAGTCCTAAAGCGACTTAAATTACCTACCTTAACAGTTAGACTACATTTGGGTGCGTTCAAGCCCAGTGGAACATATGGCGTGCACAGCACCTGTTTTGCATGAAAAGAGTTTTTTTTAACTCATCAGTTTTTATTTGAAAAATTTTTTCCTTGCTGCAATCAATTTGCAAATTTAGTCTGATTTCTCTCAAAGTACGTTTTTTTTTTTTTTCCTTTTTTTATTTTTTTTACTATCATTACACTAAAGCTCAATCCCTATACTCAATCCCTATACTACAGATATGTCAACTCTAAGTTAGGGCCTACAAAGCTTAACAAACGATATGCACTTGAAGATAGTGGGGTGTAGTCTAGTGCAGGCATGCACGTATCTTGGTGAGTGCCAGGTCAAATACTGTATTACAACTTGTCCATAATCTGAGACATGTCGCTAAAAAAAAGAAAAATTAAAGTGCACAAATTGACAGATTTTATTGTCTTCTTCCTTTTGCACAGTGAATTCTCAATTAAAAAATAAATTCTTAGAATAATTAAATTACAAGTATAGTAAGCTCTCTACTTCAAATGATTAATTATTCTTCTATTTATAAAATAAAAAAGTACTGTATTTATTTTTTTTATTTTTAAAACATACGAAATCAAAGTTGAGTTCTATAGATTAAAATACAAATGAATAATAAGAATCCTTTATTTTATAATACTATATTTTAAAAAGTTTTAATGTTTGCGGCAAAAAGTATGAAAACCGTAGCGAAGTGAGAGAGTAAGGTGAAGTGAATGCGACCCGTTGTTTTAGTGGACGACACTGTTCTGTCTGCATTGTTTACAATGTGTCACATTGTGTCTGTCATTTTTGAAAGAATAATGTGGTCTTGAAGGTGATATTGTACATCATTTATTTATGCAACGTGAGTTATGACTTATATTTTTAGATAACCTCAGATTGAATTGGCATCTTCACTGAAAACTATCGTATCATTGTATGAAACGTGTAGATACCACTTACTTAAAGTTAAAAAAAATTTTCATATCAGTATCGTCTCACTTATTTCCAACTGTTAAAAACACGTTTAAAAGATTAGCCAAATCAAAAGATGTGACTTAAACAAAACAAAAATAGAAATTTTTTTAAAAAATGTCCTACTTACAGCATAAAGTAAAAAAAAAATTCGAATACTAAAACACTATAAGTTTACGTAAATACATACGATGATTTAAAACTGAGTAAAGTTCTACTCTCTTTGCTGGCTTAATTATTTATAAATATGAATACTATAAAAAAACTTATTATAAAAATTCTGTGTCGAACGGAATACACGTTAAAATTTGTCAGTGTGTCCATTTTTATTGATTTCTTTACCTATTTGTCTTAGACTATAAGCAAGTTGTAAAACAGTTTTTCATCCAGCACTTACTGAGATACGTGCGTGTCGGTGCTAGTCTACACCCCTCTATATTTACGGGCATGTCATTTATCAAGCTACAGAAGTCAAAACTTATAAATTTGCATGTCTGTAGTTGACAAGTTAGGCTTTTGAGTAATGCAAGTTAAAAAAGAAAAAAATTACGTACTGTGAGAAAAAACAGCCTAAGCTTTGAAATCAATTCAAGAAAGGATATAAATTTTGAGCGTGAGAACTGACTGCATTATCTGAAATATCAGGTTGAAATCTATCGATTAATGTCGTTAACCTTTTTTTCTAAGTATTTTTTGTCAATTACAGGCAGGTTGTAAAAAACGCTTTTGATACGAAAAAAGTGCTGCGCACGATGCGTGACTAGGGTGTGCCCCTTAGCATAATTAATTGTATCGTAGCTGTTTCACTTAACATTACGTTTATTACTTGAATTGAAGATCACTTTTCTTATTTAGAAGATATGGACAGCAAAGGAACTGGCAAATTAAACAAAATGCAATGATAAACAATTGAAAATAAAAAATAAAAAGAAAGGTATGAGATCTAAGTAAGAAAATTAAATAAAAAAAAGGAAATTAAATAAAAGAAAAATATTAAAAAATAATATCAAATAAAAATAATGAGAAATAAAATGAAAATGCAAAGAATAAAGTTTTTAAAAAAATGAAAAAAAACAACTAAAATAAAAAAAAAGAATTTTAAGAAAAGCAATAAAATAAGAAATGAAAAAAAAATTTAGTAAAATTAAAATAAACATAAAATAATACATTGGACTCAAAAAAAAATTAAATGAAAAAAAGAGATTAAAAAAAAAAAATAAAAAATAAAATAAAGGAAATTATAAAAAAATTAAAAGAAACAAACAAGGGGGTATAAATAGGTAATGGGACCCACAATAAGAACGAAGTTCTCTAAGCATGAGATGAGTGCCAAAAAATAATTAAACAAGAGATCTGTGTCAGAAAACATCATAAAATACAGAAACACAATTTCTCAGGTAACAAGGGTGTCACGATGCCAATAGGAAGAACGAAGCTTTACAAGAATAAGTACTGGATTCATATACTTAAGTAAAAAAAAAACTTAAAAAACAAATGAGAAAAAAAAAATAAGTTTAAAACTCAAGATGGTTGAACTCCACAAATATGTCGTGCATAAATATAGTACTCATGAAGTTTAACCATCGCGAGTACTTATCTAATTTTTTTTTCTCATTTGTTTTTCAAATTTTTATTTAATTGAGCTACATGAATTCAGTACTTATTCATGTAGAGCTTTGATCTTTCTATTGGTCTCACGATCTCCTTGTTACCTGAGAAGTTGTGTTTCTTTGTTTTATAATGTTTTTTGACACACATTTTATGTTTAATTATTTTTTGACACTCATCTCATGCTTAAAGAACTTTGTTCTTACTGTGGGTCCCATAACCCATTTATACCCCCAGGCTTGTTTCGTTTAATTTTTTCCATTTTTTTTAAATTTCTTTATTTTATTTTTTTTTATTTCTTTTTATTTCATCTTCTTTTTTTGATTAATTTTTTTTTTTCAGTCCATTGTATTTTTCATGTCTTTTTCATGCCTTTTTAAAATGTTTTGTTCTTACCATAGGTCCTATAATCCAATTATACCCCCTGGTTTGTTGCTATTAATTATTTTTTTTTTTTTTTTTTTTGTAATTTCCATTATTTTGTTCCTTTTTTTATTTTTGTTTAATATTCTTTTTTTGATTATTTTTTTAATCGCACTTTTTTTCATTCCATTGTATTATTTTATGTCTTTTTTTATTTTATTTCATTTTGTTTTCCATATTTTATTTTATTACTTTAAAAAAAAAATTTATTTTGTTTTATTTATTTCACTTCTTGCTTTTAATTTTTTTTTCTTGTTTTATACTCTTTATTGTTATTACATTTTCTTCTCCATTTCTTTTCATTTCGTTTTAATTTCTTATGTTTTTTTTTTAATTTTATTCCCTTTTTTTGATTTCATTTTATGGTTATGTTTTATATTATTTTCTTTTTATTTTTCTTAGCATTTTAATTTTTTTTTTTTTTTTTTATTTCGATTTTAAACCCTTCTTTTATGTTCATTTTTTATTGTTTATCATTTCATTTTGTTTAATTCATCCATTCCTTTGACTTTTTCGATTTTGATTTTGAAGGACTGGAACCTGTTTCAATTCAATTTATTTACAACTAAAACTACCTTCTAGGCAGTCCACTGTATCACTATCAACGACTATACGACTATGCAACGACTATACGGCTATAAAGTCAGAAGTCATTTATTTAATTTAATAATATTGAGCTGAAAAAAAGCCAAAACTTAAAACTGAAAGTTGCCACTGAAAGAAGAGTTACAACTAAAAATTGTAAATTTTTTTTCTTCCAGTGGCAACTTCCAGTTGCAACTCTTCTTTCAATTGCAATTTCTAGTTTTAAGTTTTGGTTTTTTTTAAGCTAAATATCTCAATATTAAATTAATGCTATGGCTTTGAAGTCGTAGATAGTGATACAGTGGACTGGCTAGAAGCTAATTTTAGTTGTAAAAAAAGTTTTTAAGCTTAGCTAGGGCCTATTAATCGAGAATTGAAAAAAGGTACTTTTATATAATTGTTTTAATAACTTAACTAAACATTTAGACCGTCTATTATTTACATATATCTCTACAGATGATAACAAATCCACGGCATTGACAAAAATTAAAAATTTTTGGGATGAAAAAAGCCGAAACTCTAAACGCCCGATCACCGAAAGTAATGGATAAATTAAACCAGTGGACTGTGGGTGTTTGGGCACCCAAAAATAAGGTTATACTTTTATAAAATTCTGTGGCAAACAATATATGAATAAAAATACCAAGAGAAATACCTTATATAAAACGATATTTTAAATAACCCTATGCGATGTATCGCAGGTGGTGCGGTTATTATTTGAACTAAGATATTCAGTAGTTGGGTATGGCTTTAATAAATATTGTAACATCAAATAAACATACAATTATTAACAACATATTATATAGAATAGAATGATTTTGATTGAAGCCATGGCAGGATGTGCTGATAGGTTGGCAAGTACAAGATTGTGTGCTGTCATCTTCAATAGAGTAGTATTACATCATTACATGGCAAAGAACGTCACTGCAGGACGTTCATCACACATAGATTTTTCAATAGATATTATTGAAACGTGCATTCGTTATAGCATACAAAATACCGACAAAAAATTGCAGATCGCTTAACTGTACCGTTTTTTATATGTTTGATTTGAAAAAATCCTAAATTTATTATTTAACCTTATGGAAGGATCACGCAAAATTGCATTTATAATTGCATTCAGAAGGAAATGATGTGTTGAAAGCTCCCAATGTTTCGTATAATAGATTACTGTTATATAAAGCTGTGAAATTTTGAAATTAATCCACAAGTGGTTTGCGAATAAAATAAGAAAGAAAAGGTCAAGTATTCGTAAAAGTGCATGTATAGGGATATCTATATAAAAAAATTGTTTCCATCGTTGCTATATATTTGAGCTCCTCTTACCTTTCTTAACTTCCCCCCCGCTAACTGTGATGAACCGTTTTAACTCAAAAAAGTCACCTTAGTCTTGAATACAAAAATTATAAAAGAATAAAACGCATAGAAAATTAATTACTGTATTAATAGAACCTCGTGTGAATAAACTATTGATGAGAAAACGGTGAAAAAAAGTTAAGACTGTTTGGAAACTTTAAAAATAATAGAAAAAAACTGTAAAAATAGTTATTTATTGATTTATTTGAAAATAAACAAATTATTAAAAATTAAAAAAATATTCATTAATGTATGAAAAAGGTGCTGCTAAGAAAAATGTATTCATGTTTTGAAAGTAATTATTCAATTTAAAAAAAAAAAGTTTCACAAATAGATAATTTAATAATTAAAACAACATATTATCTAACCCAAGTTATTAATAAACAGTAAATAAATATTTAAGCTAAAATTTAAAAACGAACCACAGTATAAGTAGAAGAAACTGGAATCCTCGTGTTCGGTTCGCTCGTAGTAGAGTGAGTAAGATACTTGGCTCGTATGCAGGAGATCAAGGGTTTCAATCTTTTGGAATGTTTTTTATTTAATTTTTTTTTTTTTTTTAGAATTGTAGGAGAAAAAAATTTAAAGTTAAATAAAAATAATTGTGGACAAAAAGTTATGATTCAATGAAACATTAATTGTTTCATTAATTTTTTGGTGTGTGCTCTTTGATGGTGTAGTGTGAAGAGGAATGGCAGGCCGAGGCAAAACGGGGAGTGATGAGAGGAGGTGTGCAGGAGACTATTGCAGCCTGGTTGGAAGAAACAGGGTGGGGAGAAGTGTATGGGAAACTGTAGCACACCAACTTCAAACTAAAATAAGCCAGAAAAGGAAATAAAGAAGTGGAAAAGGCAAAGGAAAGGAACGAGGCCATCCTCATGAAACTAGCAGAAGGAAATTCATATCCAAAAGTACTAGAAGCATTCCGTAATGCTATCAACCCGAAGGACTGTGGTGCGGAAGTTACTCAAATAAGCAGATCAAAGGCTGGTCGTACTCTAGTGGAGCTTGCCAAAAGCACCAAAGACAAGGAGAAGTTAACGCAGGCCATCTCACTGGCTATCGGAACTTCAGAAAAGGTGTGTCCTATGCAGTGAATCTGCGCATAGAGGAGAAAGCACCGACCATGTGCTTGGATCTGAAGCGTGCAGAGCCTTTAGACATGTTCTGGACAGAAGAAAAAGAAACCAGATTTTATGCCAAGAGTACAAGTCTACAAGAAAACATGAACAGGGCAATTGACGCAGATGCACTTCTGCCACAAATATTATGCGAAAGAAGGTTAGACGTAGTGCTCATCAGCAAGCAGTACAGGAACTATAAGCCACATAAGTGGCTCAGCAACGAAGAAAATGTGTTGGCCATTTCAGTTCCTAGACCAGACAAAATCCACCAAGATGCAAGTGGATCGGAAAGACATTATATCTAGTTGAAAAGTGAAAGCATTACGTATGTCAGCTGCTACTTTTCACCAAACACTAGTATCGAGGAATACTGGAGAATAATAAATTACCGAAGATACCATCGGAGATGGCATGAGAGTTAACCTTATAGTTGCTGGAGACTTTAATGCAAGAGCAGTAGAATGGAAAATTCCTACAACAAATTCTAAGAGCCGGGCAGTCCTAGCCATGGTGTCCAGACTAGGACTGGTCGTTGTAAGTGAAGAAAGCACCATGACTTTCTGAGGGCTGGGATTTAGCGAATCAATACCAAATATAACACTGGCTTTGGAGAGCCTTGCGCCAAGAGTGAAGAAATAGCAGGTAATTGAGGACAAAAATGGTAGCAATCGCCAATATATCGTCTTTGAAATCACCGATACAATAGACAGAAGAGGTATTCCACGCAAAACAGAATGGAATGTTAAAATGCTAGTTACAGAACGACTAGCAGAAAAAGTTGAGAATGGCATAGCTGCTATTCAAAGTGATAAACCAAACTTAAACACTGTAAAAGGACTGCAGAAGCTTACCAAGGCAACCATGCGACTCCTAAGAACCGCATGCGAGGCTTGCATGTCCAGAAAAAAAAGATGGAACGGCCAGCGCTCAACTTACTGGTGGAACGAAGAAATGGCAAAATTGAGGTGACAATGCCTCAAACACAGACGCCACCATCAAAGGGCCAGGAACAGACTAGAGGCCGGACACAGGTACGCAAGTACCAGCTTACAAGAAAGACGATGCGAGCTACTACTGAGAACAGCAAAAAGTAGTGCGGGCAGACTCTGTGCCGGAAAGTGCCCAGACTGGCACCAACTGCAAACAAAGACGCCGATACTATGAGGAATATCGTGAATACGCTATGCCCAACGCATCCAGAACTCGAGGATTGAGCCGACTTGGAGCTCATAGAATATGAACCTTTATTCACCCAGAAGGAACTGAAGCAACCGGATCGCTTGAAAACGGAAAAGCCCCTGGACCACAGAGCATACCAGCAAAAGTCTTTAAGACAGTGGTGGCAAAACACCCACAACTGCTTTTCAACCTATACAATGCATGTTTGCGAAAGGGGTTATTCCCAAATCCCTGGAAAAACGCACGGCTGGTACCGATCGATAAAGGCAAGGGTGAGCCTAACTCCCCGTCACTACTCAGGCCATTTTTTTCTTTTTTTTTTAATATTATAGTGCTCTACCTCCAGCTCCTTTAATAAGGGCACTACTATGGGCACTTAGCACTTGGGAAAGAGACAAGGGAAGGGATGGGAGGCCTCTCATTACTGGGAGGGGGGTATAGGGGGAAATTAGGCAATTTTTGCTGCAAAAAGGTCTCCTAAAACCCTCCTCGAGGAGCATTGCGTGGTGAAAAAGCAAATGTGAAAAATCACAAAGGTACTTGCCCGATAAGTCGTATACTGGCCAGGAATCGAACCACGGTCTCCCGCGTGCCGATCGACAACCTAGCCGACTGAGCCACCGCGTGCTCCTACTCAGGCCATCATGCATGCTGGAAACGTCTGGAAAGTTATACGAAAAGCTGATTTAGGCCCATCTTCTACAGGCCATGCAAAACTTGGGAGACTTATCCGACAGGCAGTACGGATTCAGAAAAGAAAGGTCAACCATAGGAGCAGTACAAGAAGTAGTAAAAGCAGTTCACAGCACCATATTCATATATCATGGAGCGAGACCCATCGTTCGTCTGGTGATCTTGGATGTAAAGAACGCTTTCAACTCAGCAAGATAGAAGGACATGCTTCACGCTCTAAAACACACATTTAGTATACCAGACTATCTCTTGAGAGTATTAAGAGATTATCTTAAGGACCGCTTCTTGACGTATACGATAACAAAAGGCAAAACAAAGAAGAAAATAACTGCAGGGGCATTCCAGGGTTCCATACTTGGACTTGATCTCTGGAACGTATCATACGATGGACTGCTCCACCAGGAAATGCCAAAAGGGACGTTCTTGGTACGACGCGTGAAGGATGCTGCTGTAGTGATTGTTGAACGTATAACAAAAATTGTCCAGATATGACTTAACCAAGTTATATAGAGAGTGGTTCCATGGATGGAGAACCACAGGCTTAAAGTTGCAACAAGAAAGACGGAGATGGTACTTTTGGCAAGGAAAGAGATAGATACCATTATCCCCCTCAAGGTACAAGAAGAAGAAGAAAGAATGACAAAGGATGTCGTAAAATACCTAGGGATGACGTTGGATTAAAGGCTCACGTTTTGGAGTCACGTAAGGCAAGCAGCAGACAAGGCAGTATAGTAGCGGCATGAAGCCGAATCATGCCGAATGTTAGGGGTCCAAAACCTGCAAAGCACGGGCTCCTCATATCCACGGCCCAGTCTACTATGTTTTACAGAGCTAAGATATGGGGAAACAAAATGGACGTCAAAAGAAAGAGTAAAAATCACCCAAGTTCAAACAACAAGACTCTTGAGGATAGCCTGCACCTATCTCACAGTCTCGGAGTCTGCGATAATACTAATAGCAGCCGTAATCTCCGTCAACCTCCTTGCGAGGAAACGACGATTAAAGCATTTCTGAGAGCAGGACTTAGTAAAAATGGAGGCCAAGAAAACGTGCAGGAAAGAACCTGGGAATTCTGGAAACATGGATAGCAAGAGAAAACTAGTGGTAGATGGACGTCACACATGATAAAAGATGTCAAAAAATGGACTAAGTGAAAACATGTGGAGGTAGATTTCTATCTCACCTAGTTCTTCTCAAACCACGGGTATTTTTGCTCGTACCTCAACAAGATGCGAAAAATACAGAGAGCTGCGTACAAGTACTGTGGCTACGATAAAGATGACGGAGAACATTAATTTTTTGACTGCACCAAGTGGCAAGCCAAACAAAATGTATAGTAAGAAAGGATTGGAACTTTTAATTCACACATCGTAATAAATAAAATGCCACTCAACGGAAAATGATGGACTGCAGTAGCCCAATACAGGCATACAGTTCTCCGAGCCAAAAAGGAGAATGGCTTACTAGACGACTGAGTGAAGGTGGGGGGCGCTCTGTGGTGCGCGCGTGGATTTGGTCCCATCGTGAGGGCAAGGGGTGGTGTTTCCACTGTGGTGCTCGTGGTGCTCGTGGTTCGGGGAGGTGGTGGCAGGGCTTCGGGGTTAGGGCCGCTGGGGCGTGGCAGCGGAACGGTCGGTGTGCCATGATAACAATGATAGAATTACAATAGTAAGAATAACGTCAGACCTTATGATAGTAATCGAAATAACAATGATAATTATAAAAATGATAGTAATGCCTAAAATAATGGCAATTTAAGTAAGGAAATAATAATGATGATGATAAATATAATGTAGAGAACAACGATAACAATGTTAATTGTTTAAGTATCCATGGTATTGATAATGATAATAATAATAATAAAAATGGTAATGACGATAATGATACTAGTGATGACGGTAAAAACTAAAGTCTTAAAAGTAATATTTAGAAGAAAGGTAATTATGACGATGACTTACACAGTTATACTAATAAAAGTAATCATAAATCTTCGATGATTATAATTCTTTTATAGTGGTGATAGCAATAATAACAAATGTAATCATGATAGTAAAAATAACAATTATGATGATTATAATTTGTTCGAAATCGAACTCAGTAAGATAGTGGACTGTATATTTTTTTATCGCACGCCGGATTTGGGGGAGCGGGAGAAAGGATGTAATTAAAGGACACTGTAATAATGCACAACACACTTTTTAACACTTTAGCCGTTTATTATAAGAAACAATCTCTCTATTTAATTCTAATTTAACAAGTCATAATACTTGCTTACATGCAAGATAAAAAAGGCAGGACTAATTCTTGAGTCAAACTGAGAAATTACGTGTCAATCTAAATTGTGAATCGTTTTCGTTACAATAATCTTACATAAAACGATACACGTGAAAATTATAACACGAGCGCAAAGCGACTTACCGAAAAGGGCGTTTGAGGCTGACTAACGATAACCTCAGCATCAGCAAGCTGCTGGACAAAGGTAAGTACAAACAGAGTCTATTGGTGTATTAATAGACGCGCGCACGCTTATGATTGGCCCTTATAGGTAAGAGAATATCCTAAAGCTTGAGATTTGAAATCTCATAAATTAAATCTTCTATTTACATCAGTACAATGTTACTGATGTTGCACATAGTCCCAAGGTTGATATACAGAAGTTTAACGAATGTATATCAATAACAAAGTTTTTTTTTTAATATAATGACATTCAGTCGGTAACAATCAGTAATACTAATGTTTTACATAGTCCCAAGGTTAATGGACAGGCGGATGGAATAACATACAATTAAGTACCATGTGTTTCAAGCAGTGGAACGCTTTCCACGTACAATAGCAAATAATTCGAAAAATAAAGTAAAACATAATACACAAATTACTGATAGTTTTATATATATTTTCGCAAGGTTTGTAACTTTTAGATATGAGATTTAATAATCATAATAGTAAATTAAAGAAAATAAATTGATCTAAATAAGACTAATTGTTATTGTGTCCTGACTCAAGCTCCGATACGGTACGCAATAATATAAGTTTGTGTATTGGCCTTACAAAACTAGATGCAACGGTTCTAATCTTGGCGACTCTGACGAGAGACTTGGCATCCTTATAGACTTTAACAACCATGCCTAAAGGCCATTTACCAGGTGGAGAAGACTCGTTTTTTATGAGCACGAGATCACCAGGCTTAACCGAGCGTTGAGGATTTAACCACTTGCAACGACTTTGTAAAGTAGAAAGGTATTCAAGTGACCACCTTTTCCAGAAGACTTGGACAGATTGTGTCACTAGCTTCCAGCGTTTAAGTGGCGATACCTTTTCAGTAGAAATATCGGGCTCTGGCACAAGAAATGAAGACCTCATGATCAAAAAATGAGCAGGGGTAAGAGGATTAAGCTCAGAGGAATCATCATTAAGGAGAGCCAAGGGCCGAGAGTTGAGGCATGCCTATATTCTACACAATAAAGTAGAAAATTCAACTTCTGTCAAAATCTGATCGCCGACTGCACGCTTCAAATGATGTTTAGCGGATCTGACTGCTGATTCTCATAAACTCCCACAATTCGGAGCAGAAGCAGGAATAAAGTGCCACTGTGTATCTGAGATACCTAATCATAGGCAAAATTAGGGTCACGACTACGTTCTACCAACATTCTTTTCAACTCAGTATCAGCACCGATGAAATTCGTGCCATGATCACTGAATAAATCAGTGCAGTGGCCACGTCTAGAAATAAATCTGTTAAAGGCAGCTAAAAATGCCTCCTTTGTATAATCCTCCACAACTTCAAGATGTACTCCACGAGTTGACATGCAGATAAAAACTGCAATGTAACCCTTGAAAGTTCCTTTACCCTTGTGTTTTGAAAAGCGTATTGGAAAGGGGCCAGCATAATCGATCCCTGATTTTTGAAAAGGAGGACTCTGAGTAACACGAGAACAAGGCAATTTTCCCATTAACTGAGTTTGTGGTTTAGACTTGTATCTTTTACAAGTGATGCAACGAGTAAGCTCAGCTCCTACAGTCTGTCTACCACTTACAATCCAGTGCGTTTGACGGAGTGTAATAATCGTCAACTGCACTCCACCATGTAAAGGTAATCGGTGATAATAGTCAATGAGCATAAATGTTAACTAATCTCTATCTGTTAGTATCAAGGGATGTTTGGCATCATCATCGAGTAAGGCTCTACTCAATCTACCCCCAACTCTTATCAATCCGCAGTTTATAAACGGCGTAAGATTAAGCAAACGGCTAGATCGAAGTAGTGGTAAGCTATCTTCTAACCTACGATCTTGATTTTGAGTTAGTACCTTAAAATCAGCGGAAAAGTGACATTGTTGATGTTGATAAACTAGACTCAGTCCAGCACAATCAATTTCTGATGTTGAAAGGTGAATCGAGTCAACTTCAATAAAAGAAAACAAGTCTATAAACTGCAAACTAGCCTGTAAAGGGGGCTTAAGATCTCCAGCTATAGGTAAATATGAATTTTTTTGTTTAACATTATGTAAACAACGGTATGTAAAACGAAGGCAATATGCTGTTACTCTTAGCAACCGTTCCCATTTGGAACAACGAGTTATTAGAGTCATATAAAAGGACTCAGAACTATTCACAAAACTATTTACAGAAGGCATTGAACTATTTACATTTATAGAGGTTGGGGCAATCATTTCTACTCCAAACTCTGGATAATTAGGGTACAATTCATAAAGAATCTTAGGGCCCTAAAACCATAATATTTAATTCAGCAATTGGCCCGGAAGAACACCTCTAGAAGCTACATCAGCTGGATTTTGCTTTGACGAGATATAATGCCACTTAGCATATGGAGTCAATTCATGAATCTTTAAACACCTATTAGCTATAAAGACTGGCCATTTAGAAGGAAGTCCATTGAGCCAATATAGTACATTCCTAGAATCGGACCACATGTGAACTGGTATTTCTTTCAATGAATTAACATCAACGAAATGACTAACTACTGTGGATAACAATTCTGCAGCACATAGCTCTTGTCTTGAAATACTTAGCGCTTTAATCGGAGCTACTTTCGTTTTGGCTAATTAAAGATGTACAAAAATCTCACCCTCGAGTACAACGCGTAAATAAACAGCCGCTGCATAGGCGTTTTTAGAAGCGTCGGCAAAACCAGGCAGTTTGAGAGATTCACAGTCTAGCAAAAAATGATTCCATCTAGGTATTCGAACTTCGTTCAACAAAGGTGTTTCATTTAACCAATAAGTCCAGGTTTTAGCCAAATCAGGTGACAGAGAATCATCCCAAGACACTTGCAACAACCAAAGAGATTGAAATAGTATTTTAGCAAAAATTATCGTTGGAGCCAACCATCCTAAAGGGTCAAAAAATTTTGACAACTGCACTAATAAAGTACGTTTGGTCCAGCTAACGGGTGTGTCAACGTTTACTGTAACGTAAAATCGAAACTCGTCACTACTAGGATTCCAATACAAGCCTAAAACAGAAACAATTGGTTCATCATCACTTAGGATCTTTGGCTTACGAGATAAGTGGCTTACTGGTAACTCAGCTATCAACTCAGATAAATTGGCTGACCATTTTCTCAGTGGAAATTGACCTAATTCACACAGTTCAATTAGTTGCTGACATTTAATCTTAGCATCTTCTAACGAATGGCTACCAGACAAACAATCATCCACATAGAAGTCTTCACAAAAAACTTGAGCAGCTATAGGATGAGATTCAGTGTAATCCTTGGCAAGTTGTCTTAAAACACGTGTAGCCAAGTAAGGTGAACTTGTCAAAACATATGTAACAGTGTTTAAGACGTAAGATCGATTAGGTACAGATGCATTAGGTCTCCATAAAATGGCCTGAAACTCATGATCTTCAAGAGCTACCAAAACTTGTCGGAACATTTTCTCAATGTCAGTAGTGAAGACGAATTGGTAAAATCTCCATCTGATAATAGTATCAAATAAGCTAAGCAACAAATTCTCTCCAGAGTGTAAAATGGGATTGAGCGAGGAACTAGAATTACAAGAAGCTGATCCATTAAAAACTACTCGCAACTTGTTGTTGTTAACAACTCCATGATGAGGTAGATAACAAGCTGCTAATTTGTCAACCGGTAATTCCTTCAAACGGCCCAAAGATATATAATCAGACATGAATGCTGAATAAGCATCATGTAGAGACTTATCTCTCACAAACCCCCGTTCTGAATGGTGAAAAACTACCAACGCTGTTTGGTACGATTGTCTTTGTAGTCCAGGAAGAGTTTTCGGATTAACTTTGAAAGGAAGCCGTACAACATACCTGCCGGTAGAATCTCGAGAATGTGAATTGATGAAAATCTCATCACAGGCTATCTCGTCTTTACTCAAAATACTTCGAGGCTTGAGAGGTTCCTCAATAATCCAAAACCGCTGAACTAACTTATTAAGCTGAGTTTCCTCAACATTAACCATAACTAATGATTTTTGTGACAAGTTGGATCCTGAACCAAAGGGCATCTGACCAGATAACAACCAACCAATTTGCGAAGCAGAGGCAATTGGGTAATCAGGGGCTGATTTGCGAACTTCCTGACCGATAATAATTGCATGGACAGATGCATCTAACAAAATATCAATTTTATCTAAACTGTAAAATTCTGGATCTGCTAGAATTACATCCTTCCCATAATCTAAATTTGCCAAACGACTACCTAAGAGTGGTTCGTAGGAAGAAATTTTTGGCACGTCTAACGAATCAACAAAGTGCTCAAAACCAGACTTAAAATGAGGCCTAAATTTGAAAGCAACAGATTTACTAGCGTCCATGGAAATCAGTCCACCCACTCCTGACAGAGTCGTACTTACTGATCTCGGTTTCAAATGCAGCATATCACAGAGAGATTTAGTAATAAGACAACTCTGTGAGCACTGATCAATGAGAGCTCGTACCAATATGCGAGATCCATCAGTGGCATACACGAAAACACGAGCAGTAGCTAAAAGCACCTTGGGTGAGACGATTTTATTACTACTACATGACTGTACATTCACACTAGACTCTGAAAAAATCTGAGCTTGGTTTTGTACAGTAAAGGAGTTTGTCAAGTTATTTACAGATTTCGTTTGCTTATTTTTAGCAGAGACAGATGTAGAGCTGGACTTATCCCCTCTGTGCATAATGGTGTGATGCTTTTGGTTGCAGTGTGAACACTTACTATTACCAGAGCATTCTCGATTAAGGTGAGGACCAAAACAATTAACACAGAGACGATGGGACTCCAGAAATTTCCATTTATTGCTCCACTCCTGTGATTTAAATGAATCACAAGAGACAAGATGATGTTTTTGATTACAAAATTGGCAAACAATGGAATCTGAAACAACTGTCTGATGTGCAGTAACACCAGATATAGGCTTACTACTAGAAAATCCCATATTTTTAAACGGAGTAGTTGCGCGAATATTTACAATCTTATTTACAGGTTTACAAGGAAACGATTCCATTGTAATAATTTGTGCCGAAATGAAGTCTCGTAGTTGACCTAAAGTAGGAGGATTACTGCTACTACCTAACATTTTTTGCCAATCCTTGTTCGTTTGAAAATCAAATCTGCTAACTACAAGAGCGATAAATATGTCAGCATCTCCTACTGCTCTCTCTAAAAATATCAAGGAATCAACAGAACTTATCATCTCCTTAGATATGCGCTTCATTTCAGAGCAAGAACTGCCTCTCATAGCTTGACAACTGAGAATAGTAGTTGTATACGTATTAATGAGACGACGTTTATTGTCATAATACCGGGTTATGGTATCCCAGGCCTGTATATAACTCTTTTCAGACAAGGGTATATTTTTAATGAGGTCTAAAGCTTCACCCTTTAGATGCCCTAAGATCAATATCTTGATATTGATATTTGAAAATAGCTGGTAATTCTTGCTTCCTATGGACTATAGCCCTATAAACATCGCGAAAATTCTCCCAGTTAGCAAAATCACCATCAAAGGATGGCAAGTCTATTGGAGGTAAAGAAGAGAAACTCTGAAACGAACTACTATTGGCATTAGTAGGAGGTAATGTGCCTGTTGGATTCGAATGATCATTAAGCCAATTTAAAAAATCGTTAAAATCACCCTGAACTGAATAAAAAGTATCCTTTCCCACTTCAAAGCACTCATTTTTAAAATAATCATGAGTTGTGGGTAAAGGTTTTATATTCATGATGTTATCATGAGTGGATTTAAACTGTTCAAAAGTATCTCTGAGTTGTTGAAGCCTAGAGTCAGCCTGACCCCTGGTCATTTTCACCTGGCCAAGTTTCTTAAAGTTTGTAAAGGAACCTTTAATTTTGTTAAAAAGTTCAACTTGTACCTCATAAAGGTTATCTATTTTGATAAGGTTAATTTCAATTCAATTAATAAATATTCAATAAATAAATACAAACCGCGCACCGTAGCTAAATTTGAGTCAGACACAAGCTAACTCATTCAACAATAACGCTAAACGACGGTAGTGTTCTTAATTTTTACAAGTGCTTACATAAAATTAAGTTCGCAAAAATATATTCAAGTCAATCGGTAAACAAAAAAAAACGAAAAACTATAAGGAAATGATGTTACAAACCAAAAATATACAATTTTACAAACCGTGTAAACAGGACCAAGTATTCGTAGTTATGTTGAGTTCGAAAGACCTGCAGGACTTGACAGCAGCGGTGCCGACTCAATAGCCTGCCGAAACAGGCAGCAGCACACGCTGACGACGAAAGGACCCGTGGAGCCAGCAGCAGCAGCGGTGTTGTCTCAATAGCCTGCAGAGGCAGGCAGCAGCACACGCTGACGACGAAAGGACCCGTGAAGCCAGCAGTAGCAGCGGTGTTGTCACAATAGCCTGCAGAGGCAGGCAGCAGCACACGCTGACGACGAAAGGACCCGTGAAACCAGCAGCAGCAGCAGCGGTGTTGGCACAATAGCCTGCAGAGGCAGGCAGCAGCACACGCTGATGACGAAAGGACCCGTGAAACCAGCAGCAGAAGCACCAGCGGTGTTGGCACAATAGCCTGCAGAGGCAGGCAGCAGCACACGCTGATGACGACCAAAGCACGAGCAGCAGTGAGTCCCCTATATAAACAATGGACTCGCTCGCACCCGACGACAAGCGAACAAAGAAAAGAGAGAAAGAAATATGGCTATATGTGTGTGTGTGTGTGTGCGTACGGACTACGCGCCGGCACGTTGACCGCGTCAGCCTCGTCGCCCGAGAACGTGTAAAGAAACCAAGATGGCCGATAAAACGACCACGTGTCTTACACAAAAGGAAAATGTCCTACACCTATATTTCACCTCCCCACATCCGGCTCGAAGGACCATGTTCGAAATCGAACTCAGTAAGATAGTGGACTGTATATTTTTTTTATCACACACCGGATTTGGGGGAGCGTGAGAAAGGATGTAATTAAATGACACTGTAATAATGCACAACACACTTTTATACACTTTAGCCGTTTATTATAAAAAACAATCTCTCTATTTAATTCTAATTTAACAAGTCATAATACTTGCTTACATGCAAGATAAAAAAGGCAGGACTAATTCTTGAGTCAAACTGAGAAATTACGTGTCAATCTAAATTGTGAATCGTTTTCGTTACAATAATCTTACATAAAACGATACACGTGAAAATTATAACACGAGCGCAAAGCGACTTACCGAAAAGGGCGTTTGAGGCTGACTAACGATAACCTCAGCATCAGCAAGCTGCTGGACAAAGGTAAGTACAAACAGAGTCTATTGGTGTTTTAATAGACGCGCGCACGCTTATGATTGGCCCTTATAGGTAAGAGAATATCCTAAAGCGCGAGATTTCAAATCTCATAAACTAAATCTTCTATTTACATCAGTACAATGTTACTGATGTTGCACATAATTAAAATAATCATGATCATAATGATGAGAATTAGGATGTCGTTAATAATAAAAGTACTGATGAAGACAAAAATAAAAGCAATGATAGTAATAATTAAGGTATGAATGATAGTGTTTATAATAAAAATAAAAGTAATATAATAATAATAAAGATACAAATGATGATAATGATAAAGATAATAACGATTATAATGATAATGAGGCTAACGGTAGTATCGATAAAAATAATAACAATGATAAGAATAAAGATAATAAAGATAATAATAAAAATTATAGTTGTGATAATAATGACAATAACAATGATAATTATGATACTGCGTGTTATAAAGACTATAACAGTTATTAAAATAATAGTGATAGAACTGATGATGACGATGATAATGATAACTATTATGAGAATAATAATTATAATGAATAAAACAATGTAATTACTTTATTGGAAAAAACAATAGTAATAATAATAATAATAATAAGAATAGTCATACCAATAATAATTATAATCACACTTAAGTATCAAAAATGATGATAACAATGCGAATAGCCAAAAAAAAATAATAAAAGTGATAATAATTATTTTAAGAATGATATTAATAAAAATAATTATCGAAAGAAAAATTGTAATAAGAATAATATTCATAATTTAAATAAAATAAGACGTCCAATGACAGTTGGTTGGTAATTGACATAACGTTCAATGGTGGAGCTGTTAAACTTTGTATTTATCATCTATTGTGTCGTCATTATTAACATTTTTTTTTATTCATCATCGCCCGAAGGCTTGGACATGGCATTCTTTTACACAAGCATAGTGTTTATCAGCTATCGGTGCATCTGAGTTATGACCAGATTTTTATGTACGTATATGAACATCTAAACCAACTCCATCACTCCTATAATCACGTAGACGAAGCGTCAGAGAAACAGTTAATCAACCTTCGAGAATCAAGAGTACAGGCGAAACGGCAAGACCCACATGGTGACAAAGCGGTCACTCATCCAAGTACTAACCACGCCAAATGTACCTCAACCTTGGAGATCAACCGAACTGCAACTCTACTGTTGCGCCACCGCGACCATTATTAATATTATCAGCTTTAGTTCTGTAACATATTGATTATCAACATTTTTATGGTCAACATAATCATTTTTATTATTATTGTTACTTTTCTTACTCTAATATCACGATTATATCAAAATTCATAATTAAAATAACGTCCAATGGTGGTACTGTCAAACTCCGTATTAATTAAAAAACAAAACGATGCTTCGGTCGTTTGGACAATGTCCTGGCCCTCGTCAGGTAAAAAAATCTTTGAGTAGTAAGAAAATTCTTGCAAATACAAACTTTAGTAAATATAATAAACGCAAATTAAATAAAATGTACAGTATACCTCTCACTGTTACGGAAAGGATATCAAATCGTAATGTAGTCAGAGGAGTTTCAAGATTAGTTGCTTTTATACCTTGCACTTATACAAATGACGTAGTATACGCACATTGTAAAATCAAATAAGAATCGCAAGCAGTTCCTCGTGAGACACACGTGGACAGATCATGTTTTTCTAATACTATAAATATAAGGGGCCCTTGAATTAAGTACATCAAGTTTGCCTCCTTTTTTAATTGACTTAACGAAAGACTTGTAACGGTTTTTCAATTTTCTAGTATCTTGTTGTCTAATAATGTTATTATTAAAATAATTTGTATTTAACATTTCGAAAACAGGCACATTTTATATAACTTTTTTCTGTGTACAAAATTATTATTTAATCAAAATTAAAGTTGTGGATCGGTTCAATGCTATGTTTTAATAGTACAAATGTATCTTATTTTTTCTCCACGTCTCTTTAATGTTTTGCCATTTTTAATTTTACAGCTCTCGATAGTTAAGCTACATAAAAGCAGTTGCAACTCGCGCATAGTATAAGGTGAACAAGATTGTTTCTACTGAGTGGCTCAGTAACATCTTTTTCAAGGGAAAAGAACGAATTCGATTAATTGTTTAAACTGTATCCAACACCAATGCAAAGCTTCTTACAAGAATGTTTAATAGAACAGTGCAAGCGGGCAATAAACCGTAAGAATAAGATTAAATTCTAATGAATATTGTTTGTTTCTATTAAAATTATCAATCATGTTCATGTTTTTCAAGGTATTTAATCTTTTGTTTGAAAATTTCTAAATAAATTTTTTTAAATAGTTGTAAACTATCAAAAATTAATTGATCAAGCAGACCCTTAATTTCATAACAGTAATTAAAAATGAATCAATAAATTTGAACGAGTACAAAAAAAAACATATTAATATTAAAAGGCTAAACTAACCTTAAGCAATTGTTAATGAATATCTTCCCTGTTTTTTCATACATCTTCATCTGACATATGCCAGATACTTGATAAGTCTAAATACATATCGCGAGTTTTTCGTATGCATCATAATCATTTTTATCAATACCATCATTATCATAATTATCTTGAACATAACCATCAATATAATTATTATTATTATAATCATTATCATCGTTATTAACATCATCATCATGATCATGATCGTCCTCATTATTATTCACAACATAATCATCATCATAAGCTTTAGCACAATTACAAATATGACTTCCGATATAGCGTACGATGAGCAGCGTGCCTGAAAAATCGAGAGTTATTATCATTTATATTTTTCGCAAAAGTATGCGAAAAAAAGGTGTTCTCCGCACTGATATTAGTGTGGAAAATCAATTTTCCTAAATAGGGTGCGGAAAATATTTTCCAACGTTGTGAGAAAAAAACCTTTGCCACACACCTTTTCCACACACTGTACAAAAATTTTTTTTTCACCCTCGGGTGGTTTTGGGAGGCTGGTACTTCCTCTGGCGAAAAAGCAGTTTTCCGGAACTCGTTCGAAAAATTTCCTTTACAAACCTCGTTACGTCCCTCGCCTTCGGCTCGGGCCGCAAACCTCTCGGCTCGCAAACAATGACTTTTCAAACTCGTAGGAAAACTACTATTTCGCACACCTTTTCCACACACTATGTAGGAAAATTAATTGTTGACTCTAATATCAGCGAGGAGAACACCTATTTTCAGCTCACGTATTGCGGAAAAACTTGTACGCAACTCGTGCTGGACGATTTCCTGCACTCGTGTGATAGACTCGCACTCATGTCCGGTGATGGTTACTCGTGCCGTGCGATCACACTCATGCTAAGCACTCGTGTGCTTAACTGGCACTCTTTCATGTCAACTCCAGCTACTCAACAGTAGCTACTCGTGCGAGTCAATCATGACTCGTGCGGGAAATTGTCTTTTCCGTACTTGTTACGTAAATAACTATCTTATCATTGTCGTTATTATTACTATCTTCATTACTATCTTTATTATCATCTTTATAATCATTATCATTATCTTTACCATTATGATAAATGTAAACAATTTTTATTATCATCGTCATCCTTATCATAATTATAATCACTGATATTAAAATCGCTGTCATTATTATCATCAACATGATTATTATAATGATTATAATCTTTATAATCGTAATATTGATAATAAGAATCATCATAAATAGCATCATTATAATAATTACCATCATAATCAATATTATCATCATCGTCATCATTTGCATTGACGTTATTATATCATAATCATTATTGCCACCATCATCAACATTATAATTTTTAGCATTAGCATTATCAGCTTTCTGAAGAACATTACTGTTATCAACACCATTATCGTCAACATCTTTTATATTATTATCATCGCCATTATTTGTATCATTATTATTGTAATCATTGTCGATATGTATTTTATTATTATATTCATTATAATTATTGTAATTATAAAAACGACCCTTATTATTGTTAGTATAATTCGCATCATACCCATTATAATTATCAACATCAGTACTACTATTATTTACATCATTATTATGTTAATCCTTATAAATATCATCATTGCTATTGTCATTATGCATATCATAATCATAATCACCATCATCAACAACATCATCATTATTATTGTCATCATAAAAATTATTACTACTATCTTAAGCTTCATCTTAATAATTATCAAAATTACAGTCATTATCGTTAGTATAATCATAATTTATTTCATTGTCACTCTTATTTAAACCATCTGAATCATCTTCATCATAATTATCATCATCATAATCAACATGATTATTATGAGCCTTATCATAATTCTTGTCCCTTACATCATCAGCTTTATCACGATCGTTATAATGATTTAAGCTTAGACTTGAGCACCCTTATTACAATTGTTATCGATGTTAATATCTTTATCATCATTATTAATTACTCTAATCATAATTATGGACAGTCCTGTTACCATAATAATTATTTTTATTGTTATCGTCTTTGTTAAAACTATTATCATTAACATAATCATCATCATAATCGTGATGATTGTCATTAGTATTAGCACTATTGTCATAACTTTTTTAAATTAGGTTTAGGCACTTTTACATAATCGTTATTGTTATTATTATTATTGTCTATATTATTATTATTATCAACAATATGACCATTATATATAAAAATATAATCAACACTTATATCGTTGTTATCATTATTATAATTGACATCGTAATTATTATCATTGTCGTCATTATACTAATAATTATCATTTCCTTGTTATTATTATTTTTACAATTATCTTTATTAAAAAAACTGTTTACAACATAATTATTATAATTATGATCCTATCATCATTGTAAGTTTTACTATTGATAAATTGTCGTTAAAATCAATGTTCTTCACATCTAAATATATTTATAAATATATTTATCCTTATAATTATCTTAATCATAATAATTATTATTGCTATCATTATCATCATCATTAGCATTCATGTTATCATAATTATTTTTATTATCACTCTCCATTTAGGCATAATTTCCACAGTTTTGACTGATATTGCAAACGATTACTGTTACCATAAAAACCACTAGCATGGCTACTGTTATGAATATCTTTTTTTTTATCATCGATATCTCTGATAATATCATCATCATTATTATCATTGATATCGTCGTTATTATTACTATCTAATTTATTATAAACAGCACATATATTTTACTTAATAATATTTTTTTTTTAACTATCATCATAATCACAATCATATACATAAATATCATCATTGTCATCGTAACTAATATCAATTTTATGACTATTACCATTATAATCATTAGTATAACCACTTTTATGATTATTATAGGAATTTTCACTAATATCATTATATTTAGTGTCATCATTATTCTCATCACCGTAATTATCATAATAACTTTAGTTATCCTAACCATTGTTAATATTATTATCATCGTATGTCTATCATCCACATCATTATTATAAGTCTAATTATTACTATTATCGATATTATTATCATCATTTTCACTATTTCAAGAAAAATCAGTATCATTATTATTATCAACATCATGATTTACGTCATCATTATCATACTTAACATCATGTTTATCATTATCATAATGAGCATTCGTATCATTATTAGAAGCATCATTATCATCACCATTAACATTATTATTAAAATATATATTATAATAATTATGATTATAATGATGATTATCAGTAGTCGTATCATCATTCCTATGACTATCATTACTATTTCTTGTTATCAGAACTATTATTATTATAGTAGGCATAATGATTGTCATCACCAGTCTCACCTTCATAATAAGCATTACTACCACTATGTATCTAATTTTTTTGTACACGTTTACTTACATTACTATTATTATTTTTATAACCATCATTTTCATCATCATCCTCATTGTTATCATCGTCATGATCATTATTGTCGTCATTATTGGGATCTTTACACTATTATTTTTATCATCACCATTATTCCTATAGTTATCATAATTATTTTTGTTATGATTATTATCACGATCTTTATAATAAAATATGTTACTATCCTTAATATTATCATTTTTATTACTATTATTATTAGCAACAGATTATTCATAATCAACATTATTCATAATATCAATATTTTTTATTATCATAATCAACATTATTCATAATATCAATATTTTTATTATCATAATCATTATTTGTTTTACTATTACTATTTTAAATTTTCACATTTTTGTTATCCTTATCATTATCATTAACGTCACTTTTATCAACACTGTTATTATTATCCTTATTTTCAACATTACATTCCTTATCATCCCCATCATTATCCTGATTGTCGTCATTATTATTTTTATTATCATTAACATTTTTATTATTATCACCATTGCTATTATCATCATCTTTATTATCATAATCATTATTATCCTCATTATAATTATCCCAAGCTTTAGCATAAATACAATTGACATAATCTACGAAAAGTACCTTTGCTATTGACTTTAAAATCACTAGCCTTTAAAATATCGTCATCGTTAAGTACATTATTTTTATTATTTTCAGTATTACTATCATGATCAGTATAATTAACATAACAACTATCAATATTATCATTAATATTACTATTATTAGTATCATTTTCATTATAACTATCATTGTCGTCATCACTCTTATTATTATCATTATTATCTACATCATCATAATCTTCATTACTGTTACTTATATAAATATTAGTGACATCTTGAATGAAGGTATTATTAGTATTATTATTTCTATTATCAGAAGCTTTACTAATTTCATAATCACTATCACTATTATCACATCATTATAAACATAATCGGCTACGTCATCTCTATAATTATTAACATGAGGATCAATATTATCATCTTCATCATCATTATTCTAACCATGACCACTATTGTCATCGTCAATATTTTTATAAATAATATTATTCTTATAATAATTATTATTATCATAAGGGCTCAGGCATCTGTATTTTAATTATCAGTATCGACATAATTATTGTCGCTATAATCTATACCATTGTTAAGTTATTATATTCCTTAACTCCGTGATTACAAGTATTATTATAATTGAAATTATTGTTGTTATCACTATCGTCATTATTACAATTATTAATTTAGTATTTATCATCATAAGCTTTACGCTTACCATTTTAATAATCGTTTTCAATTTGTCTTTTGTCATCGTCATTATAATCATGTTTATTTTAAGTACAACCATTATAAGCAATAAAATAACTACTATATATGTGACCAATATGTAGTACTCGTGCAAAAGTCATTGTCATTGCTGTTATTAAATTTATCAGCATCAACAGCTCTATGATTATTTAATAATCATCATAATTTTAATTCTCAATATAACCACTGTCACAAGCCTCATTATTATTACTATCATTATTATCTGTGGCATCGTAAGAATCATATCAATAACCGTACTATGAACTTATAGATATCGTAACCATCATCATCATCATCACCATGATTATTATTATTATTATTATTATTATTATTATTATTATTATTATTGTTATTATTTTTATCATTATTATCATCGTCATAAATATAACCACAGTTATTATTATTGTTATTATCAATAAAATTATTTTAACAATTTTTCTTATATTATTTGTTATTATTGCTACTATCACTTACTATATCATCTTAATTTCTGTCATAATTTTTATCATTAACAGCATTGTTATTATTATCATTAACGTCTTTTCTATACTTATAATTATTATTATAATAACCATCATAATTATCATCCTTATTATCATCATCATTATCTCTATCCTAATCATCACCAATAGTATCATCGCTGTCATCATTATCACTATTATCATCATTCTCATTATTGTTATCATCCCGATTTACTTTAGCATTACCATAATAATCCTAAGTATTATCATCAGTATCGTTACTATCGTCATAATCATCATTTACTTATTATAATCATTCTTATCGTCACGACTATCATCGTTCTTCCTATAATCATTACTATTATTATCACCGATATCCTAAACATCATCATAAACATCGTTATCACTAATATTATTAAAAGCTGTGTCATTACCATTAACATGATCGTTGTTAGGATTTGGATGACACGTATTATCATCACTAACGCCGTCATTATCATTAAGAAAGCACAATTCTTGACATTATTATTAGCAATATTATCATTATTATTGTCATCGTCATTGTTGTCGTGTTTATTTTTATTAAAATTATCATGGGCATAAGAAAAATTACCAAAAATATAAAAAATTAGGCGTACTCTATCTAACGCCAATATAATTGCTGTCATTAACATCATTATGATCAACATATCCAGCTTCTTTACTAATATTATCATATTCATTATGTACATCATTATCATTATCACCACTATTGTCATTATTGATATCATTATTATAATCTTCACAATTATCTTTTAAACATTATTATTCATACTTTTATTTAAATAACCACGTTACTATAATCATGAACATTAGCATATATGTTATTATTACTTTCGTTTTTTATTATTATAGTTATTATTATTATTGTTAATACTATTATTATTATTTTCATCTCTATAATAATCCATATTTCCTTTATCTTCATTATCAACACCATCGTCATCATTATCATCATAATTATCATTATCATTAATATCATAATCATCATCATTATCATCAAAATTATCACAACAGTTGTCATCGTTATCATTCAATACATCATTATGATTATCATCTAAAACGTTGTCATTATTATAATTATGATTATTATCATATACTATCGGTATTATCATCATTAATATCATTAGTATTATTATCGCGTTCATTATATTATCATTATCTTTATTATTATTATCATCATTATCATCATCACCATAATCATAATCATCATCATCATGATCATCATCATTATCATCATCATCGACATCATCAATATCATTATGTTTTCTATCATTATTCTTGTTATAATCATTTTTATGATATGAATTATCATCATCATACATTATCACTTAAATGTCTAGCATCATCATTTCTATTATCACTTTTGTGTTCATTATCATGAGACTTATCATTATTATCCTTGTTATCATCAACATAAGAATTATGATAAAAGTAATTTTTATTGTCATTGTAAGAACCACTATTATAATAGTCAACATCATCATTATTATTATCATAATAATTATCATTATTGTCCTGAGCATCATCAATATCATTATCATCATCACCATAAAAACCATTCTTATAATTAAATACATCCCTTCAACTATCATTACCAATACTATTATCATTGTGATTATCACTATCATCATTAACGTCGTGATCGTCAACAATGTTACTGTTAGAATATTACAATATCTGTCATGGTTAGTTACACTCAGATAATTATTAGTTTTACCATAAGTAACATATTGTATTATAATTCTGACTATGTTCATCATTATTGTTATCTCCATCATTATCATTTTTATCATTTTCATTATCATTATTATCGTAATCGTCATTATCATAGTGATTATCCTATCGTTAGAATCAGCATCATCTAAATCATCATTATTATTATAATCATCATTTTTTTTAGATATTATAATTATTATTATTGTTTGAAACACTATTATTATCATGATTCTTCCAATGTTTATTATAATTACTACTGTAATCACCCTTATCATCATTATCATTATAAAAGTGATTCTTCCTGTTATTGTTATCACTATTATAATTTCGATTGTTGTTATTATCGTTATTGTTTTTAGTGACACTATCTTATTTAACAATTCCTGTCCTGGTCAGAAACATAGTATATATTATTGTCACTACTATGATTAACATAACATCGAAGTGTTATAATAGTCGTTAGATCAATACTGCTATCATAAACATTATTATTACCATTAACATTATCTTTACTATTATTGTCATTATTATTTACAATATAATTATTTTTATCATTAACATTATTATTATCAGTATCATAATAATTATGATGAACATCACCCTTATTATCAGTATTGTCATCACCGTCTTCGTCATAATTAACTCCATAATCATCTTTATCATTAATTACATTATTATCCTTATCATTATGATTATGATGATCATAATTTTCGTTATTGTTATTACTATTATCATAACAATTTTCTTCACGTCATCTTCAACGTCAAGATCATAATTTTCATCATCATCATCGTCATCACCGTCATCATCATAACCATCATCGTAGACACTATTAACATCAATACATCATTATTACTTTTAATTTTCATCATACATTTTTTTTACTATTACTATTATCCTTAAAATCATATAAATCATAATTGTCAAGAAAATAAATATTATTAATATCGTCGTGGTTATTGTAATTATTATAACTATTGTTCCTAAAAGCATAATCATTATTATGATTATCATCATTACTATCATCACTTTCCTAATTATCAGCATTGTCATCATCATTATTAACATTGATGTCATTGTCACTAATATCCTTATCATCATTATTTGATCATTATCAACATCGTGATTATTGACATATCTACCATCATAATGATTATAATCACTCATACATCATCATCAGTATTTTCATAAATATCATAACCTGTATCATTATTATCACAATTTTTCTCAATATTACTATTATTATCATCGTTGTCAACATAAAGACAACCAGAAATTTCGTCATGTTTTTATTTATTATAATTTTTCTTATTATGAGCATAATTATCAGTACAATTATCATTATCATTATTATTACCATCAACGTCATGATTGTCAATAATATCACAATTAGAAGATTACAATACCTGTCATAGTTGCTAACTTTAAAGTTATTATTAATACCACCATAATTGACATAACGTATCATAATTCTAACCAGTATCATTATCATTATCTCCATCAATATCATCATTCTTTTTTATTATTATTATGGTCATCGTCATTATCACCGTTATTATCTTTATCACTATTACCAGGATTATCCAAATGATTCTAATCATAATAATAATCATTTTTATTAAAAACATTATTTTTATTCAAATCGTTGTAATCATTTTCATCATCATGATACTTACAATCTTTATCATTATTACTACTCTGAGCCACCTCACCCTCGTTATCATCATAATAGAGATCATTTATATCATTGTCATCATTATCATCATTTCTATAATTATTATTATTAACGATGGTAAATATTAAAATTATTATAAATATTAACATGGTAGTAATCACCACATTGTCTTTAACATCCTGATCGTTATTATTATTATCATCATCAATATCATCACAACCAATGGCATCATTGTCATCAACATAATTATTATCACTGTAATCAATTTCATTATTATTATCATCATCATTATTGCTATGATAAGTATTATAATAGGAATCATTGTTGCTATCGTCATCATAATTATCCTTCTCTTTATTATTATGATTGTAATTAGCATCGTTATCATCTTTATCGACATCATTATCATTATCATTGTCGTCATTACTATCATAATCATTAATATCCTTATAATAATAACTTTTTATTATTATAAACATCGTGATCATTGACATCATCATAACCACCAGTATAAGAATTTTTCTAACTAATACATATCATCATTTTTTTTATCGTTATTATCACCTTCAGCATTATTCTAATAATTTGTAGTTAGAACATGTTTTTATATTTAAAACATGTCTATCATTATTATTATTATCTTCGTCACCTTCATCATCATCATTAGTACCATCATTATGACCATCATTATTATAACTATTATCATTATCATCATCAGCAGCAAGATCATAATTATCGTTCTCAACATCATTATTATCATTATTATCATTATGATTATCATCATCATTATCATCATCATCATCGTCATTTTCATTATTATCATTATTATTATATATATCATTATTATTAGCATTTTAATCATCATCATGCTTATTATTATTATAATCATTGTCAATATTGTCATTATTATTATTATCGTCGTCATTATTGTCATCTTTATAACTACTATAATAATCATTATTATCATTACTATGATCATTACATTAACACTTTTATTATTATTATTATAATAACTATTATAATTACTATCGTTTTTGTTGTCGTTTTTTATAATTGTTACTTTTGGTATAAGAATTTTTTTTGCCTATAAAAACCACACTTGTTGTCATTTGAATCGTTTTTGTCATTATTATTATTATGTACATCTTCATCACTAACATCATTGTTATCATTATCATTATAACCATTATTATCATAGTCATCATTCTTATCATCATAATCTTTATTACTATTATCATAATCATTACTATCGTAATCGTTGCTATCGTTTTTATTGTCACCAGCGTTGTAAGCATTGATATTGTCAAGAGCGGCCTGTTATTAGGTAGGCAGCTTCAAACAGAGTGGGAGAGTTGATGGTGGATGGAGTTGTTTTTACGGATGTGGATCAG
The DNA here is from genome assembly GCF_036245765.1 of Copidosoma floridanum. Lineage (NCBI taxonomy): Eukaryota > Metazoa > Arthropoda > Insecta > Hymenoptera > Encyrtidae > Copidosoma > Copidosoma floridanum. Next base: position 14,060,102 of record NW_028321885.1, read on the forward strand.
TGGTCGAGATTGAGCACCAAAAAACATCCTGTGCTAGAGACTCTATGCTTGGAAAGATGGTTTACATCAATGTATTCGGAGACTCTAGATGTAGTGTGGCAGATCTTCTGCTTGAACTTGATGTCACTGCTTAAGCTGGTGTCTCTCATGGGTGGTTGTTAAACCACCTGTCAAATGGATGATTTCCAAATCAGGATACAGTAGTAGTAATACTCTGTGCTAGGAACTTTTTACGTGGTGATGTAGATAACTTTTGCTGGAATCTTTTTACACCACTGAAGTTGTTGCCACTTGGGGGTGGTAGAATAATGACCAGCAGCAATCCAGGAGTTTTAGTTGCCAGTATATTGATCAGATTCTCATAGTAAGTGAACAACAATACTCAATTATGCAGACAAAGATGTCAAAAGTGGGAAAAATTATAGTCGACACGTACAGCCTTCTGCACGGTGTAATACATAAGGGTTTATTGTACTAAATTATCACTTTAGCCACTGCCTCAGCACAGGTTTCGTCAAGCAAAATCTTGGCATAGGTTTGTATCATTTGATCTGGACGGATGATTGCAAGACGCTGCGCAGCCCTTCTTACATACTAGAAACTACTTTTTTACTTGCGATGTTTGGTAGAAACTAGTAGTTGCCACCTAGTGGGCAGTAGGTGGTACTTTTAGGCACTAAGTTTCGAATTCCGAACCACGCGTGACATTTAAAAATCAAATTCATGTAAAACAATTGAATTTGAGGAGTAATAATTATTTTTAATATCAATAATTATCAAAACCATACCTTAAATGGTAAAAAAACCCCTCACATTTGTGAAGCAGTGGCTGAGCTTCATGAGTCGAAGAAGTTATGCTCTTGATACAGATGTTTGCGATCATTCATTTATTTATTCTTAATTGACAAAGGTTTGTAATTTTTAACATACTCACACTCATACTACTTGATTTAGTGTCTTTTCACCGTATATGTATTTTCACTCCACTTCACTGTAGTTTTGTGGTCGTAAATCGTAGCGTTTAGATGGCCCATTGGAACCACCGTGGGGCTGTGCTAAGACTTTACCTAATTTTTCTGAATTGTTTCGGAATGCTCTGGTGGACTTATCCACTTATCCACTTTGCTTATTTCGTTAGCATTGGTTGGCTCGATTCCTTAAGCGGATTTTGCAGAAGGCTCTGGGTCTGTAGTGAACTGTGAAGTTGTCGATGCCAGTAGGTCAAAGTTTGCATTCGGGCGTCAGTGGCAATCGATGTCTTCAATGCAAGTGTAAAGCTTCGTATTAGTTCGGCCAGCAAAGACCAGATAGCCATATTGCGCTACATGTGCCATGATAGGATAAGGGCCACTGTCGATACGTGGAGCAACTCGTCTGAGCTGGTTTAGTATGGTCTAGCTGACTCTTCCGTTTCATTCGTATGCTAGTTCAATAGTTGACTTAATCTTCTGATGAAGCCTAGTAGGTTTATTTAAGTTAGTCCTACAATTTGACGTGAAATGAATGAGCGTGGATCTTGATAAGGAGTATCAGCATATGATGCTGATGCGTCGAAGCGAATGTTCAAGTATGAACAACAGTCAGTCTCCTCTGGGTGGACGAACTTACATAAGTGGTGCGTTGTCCGACGTAGAGTTCGAGCGTTAATCCCAGAGAGGGCATCAGCGTAAGGCGAAGTACTCATGCCAGGGTGTCGAAGCGGTTGTTCAAGTATAGATGGCGATCAGTCTCTTCTGTTCAGGTACGCTCAGGTAGTGCGTCGTCTGATGTGTGGTAAGAGCTTGAGTCCCAAAGAGAAGCATCGGCGTGATACGAAGTACTGATGCCAGTGTGCCGAAGCGGATAGTCAAGCAGATCGTCAATCAGTCTCCTCTGGGTGGGTGAGCTTAAGTGGTGTATCGTCTGTCGTTAGGTTGATACCCAGCAAAAAACATCGGTAAGAAGTAAAGTACTAAAGCCGGTGTGTTAAAGCGAGATTCAAGTGTGGAACGCAATCAGTCTCCTATGTGTGATCCATCCTGGGGGGTGTAACGTCTGCCGTGGAGTTAAATCGTAAGGTTTGAAAAGAGGCATCAGCGTGATACGAAGCACTGATGTCGGTATGTACAAGCGGATGTTTAAGAGTGGACGGCGATCAGTCTTCTCTGGGTAGATGAACTCAGGTAGAGTAGCGTCAGTCGAATATCGAAGCAGGTATTCAAGCAGGGACAGCAGTTAGTCTCCTCTATGCAGACTAGCATGAGTGTGGGGTAAAGTGCCTGATGAGTTGGTTGACATGAGCGGGTCGAGGCTTGAGCTAGTTTTTTCAAGTATGACTATGCCATCTATTAACTCTCTGCTTCTTAAGTAAAGCAGTTGTTATTTGAAAAAAGCTGGGCTCAAGGTACTTCAGTACCACTGTACTCAGTGGCTTCTACAGAGGCTAAAAAGACCTGTTCTCATTTTCTTTAGAGACTCGTTGTTAGTTGCAAGAACCTGCTGTAAAACTGGTGCTAACAAGTTTAAAAATAAGTTGGTCCTTTAGGTCCATATCTACCTCGTGCTTAAAAATGAATTTTCAAGATAAGATGTGTCAAACACCACTAGCTGTTTCTCCTCCCTTAAAGGAAGTGTTGTTGATTGCAGATCAGGCGCAGGTCAGTCAGCGTTAACAATAAACTCTGGGGCTTGTATATACCTTTTTGCAGCAGTAGATAAATCTATACAAAATACCCAACGTCAAGCGCCAAATTGTAAAGAGCGGACGTTTCAGAAGTAGGTTGTTTAAGATAGAGCGGAAGAGTTAGAGTAGGCTGGAGTCGTTTTCAAGACTATCGATCAGCGGTCAAGATCAAGCATCAATAAGCACCCTGTGCTAAGATCTCTATTCGTGGAAATGTGGTGCACATCACCGTGTTCAGAGACCCTATGCAGAGTGTGGCAGAGCTTCTGGTTGCTACCTAAGTCACGATGTAAAATCACTGATGGATAGTTTGACAATCAGGATAGAGCAGTAGTAGATAACCTGTGCTAGAGACTCTTAACGTAAAGATGTAGAGCAGTTTTGCTTAAAAATTTATACTGTGGAGGTGGTAGAATAGTGACTAGCAGCAGTCAAAGACATCGAGTTGCCAAAATATGGGTCAAATTCTCACAAAAGGTAGACAACAAAACCTCGTTATGCGGACAAGCGTAGTAAAAACGGGTACAATTATTGTCGATATGTCTCTACAGCCTTTTGAACGGTTTCATACATTAGTGTTTATTAAACTGAATTATCATTCTAGCCACTGCCTTTGAACAGGTCTCATCAAGCAAAAACCTGACAGAGGTTTGTATCATGTGATTGGAGGCAATGATTGCAAGACAGTGCACAACCCTTCTCACATACTGTATACTACCTTTTTACTTACAATTCTTAGTGAAAACTACTAGTTGCCACCATCATTATGCCACCTAGAAGGCAGTAGGCAGAACTATCGAGCGCAAAGTTTTGAGAACAGAGCTGGGCTATGTTGAAAAATCAAATTTTAAAAACACATTTAAATTTCATGTATAATTGTTATTTAAATAGTTGACAATTACTAAAATAAAAACCCATACAGTAAAAGTACCAGGATTATCATTATGATCATCATTATAATAATTTTCTTTATTATCATATCATTATTTTTTTTACTTTCAAAATCGTTATTGACATAATCATCATTATAACCATCATTATCCTCACCATTATTATCATCGACATTATCTTCTAGTTAATTACTATAATTTTTCTAGTGATATTGTCTTTATTTTTCCTTTTGTTAGTGCTGTTACTTTGATTATCGTCACTATTTTTATTTTCATTGCTATCGTCATCGTCATCATCAACATCAAAATCTCTAACGTCATGATTGATTTCGATATAAGCATTATTTTTGCCATCAACACTATCATTATTTTTATCATCATCAATATCGTCATGATTATTATAACTATATTAATCATTATCATTATCACTCTCAGTATCATCATTACCATCGCAATAGTATTTATCGTTTTTATTGTCACCAGCGTTACTAGCATTATTATTAATAAATTCATCATCATCATCTTTATCATCGTCATCATTATCATCATCATCATCATCATCATCATCATCATCATCATCATCATCATCATCATCATCATCATCATCATCATCATCATTATGACCATTATTAACATTATTGTTATCATAATCAATGTCATTGTACTCTCAATTATCAGTACTATGATCTTTACCATAACTAAAATAATTATCATCATTATCATTATTATTATCATTATTTTATCATCATTATTATTGTTATCAACATTATCATCATTGCTATTATCATCCTCTTCATGATCATTATTATTATTATCATCATCATCATCATCATCATCATCATCATCATGATCATCATCATCATCATCATCATTATCATCATCATCAACATCATCATTAAAATCATCATCATCATCATCATTATCATTATCATCATCATTAACATTATCATTATCATTATTATAACCATCATCATCATTGTTATCAGCATCATTATCATTATATTCATAATTATAATCACAGTTATTATTATTATCATTGCTTATCAACTAACTTGTTTACAATTAAACAAGTTAGTGTTATGATAGTCAACCATACTATCAGCATTGGTATCATTATAATCATTATTTTCATTATCTTTATTATTATTCTTACAACCGAAACCATACTTCTCGTTGTCAGTGTTATCGTTTCTATTATCATTATCATTATTATCATTGTTATCGTATTGACTGTTTTCGTTATTAACGTCACTTATGTCATTTTTGTTACTATTTTTATTCTTATTATCATTGGCATTAGTACAACATTATTATTATTCTTATAAGTATCATGGCTATTCTCATCATTTGCACTATTTTAACAGTCACTATCATAATTGTTGTTATTTTAGTCATCGTTACCAACGTTATAAATAGTATTATTATTGTGAGCATCCTTTTTACCATCATTATCATTATTTTTATCATCGTTACCACTATGATCGTCATTATCATCATGATTATTATGAACATCACTATTATTACTAGTATTATCGATATAGTGATCATTGCTTTTGTTTCTATTGATACCAGTGTTATTGGCCTGGTATCATTTATATTATTTTTAATGTCATCATCATTGTTTTTATACTTAAAACCATAGTAATTGTTGTCATTGATATCGTGGTCATTATTTTTTTTATTATTATTGTTTATTTTTGCTATTGTCGCTGTGGTTATTGTTATCAGGGTCACTTAATTTTAGCACTATAGTTGTCATAGTCATTATCATTATCATCAGTACAATATTATCATTATCTTCTCTATCATCATTATTATTATCATCATTTTTATTGTTATTATTATCACCATCATCATTATTATCATTTATATTATCATCATTATCATTATTATCGTCATAATCATTATCATTATCATCGTCATAATCATTATCATTATCATCAGTATTATTATCATCATTATCATCTTTCTTATCCTTATTATTATCTTTATTATCACAATTACTATTATCATCATCACTATGATGATCGTTGTCATCGTATTTGTTGTCACCAGCGTTATAAGCATTAGTAGAGTTATCATGATTATCATCATCATTTCTATCATTATTGACGTTGTTTTCATAATTAAAACCCTACTTATCGTTACCATTGTCATCGTTTTTGTTTTCATCATTAAATTTTTTATAATTATCGCTTTTGTCATCATTTTTCTTGTTATTAGCATCACTATTATCATTAGCATTATGATTTGCATTGCTATTACCATCAACATCAGTACAACATTATTATTATTTCTATTGTTATTATCTTTATCATCATTATCATCATTTTGGTTACCATCGCTATCGTGATTGTTGGTATCGTTTTTATTGTCACCAGTGTTATTAGAATTGGCATTATTACCTAGATAGCATTGTGTGGAAAGCAGAGCGTGTGCTTAGTGTGTGATGTTACTGCTAGGTGTTCTGTCACTCAGCAGCCTAAAAAGTACACTAAAAAGTATACTAAAAGTATACTAAAAAAGTGGATTCAAAATAAAATCAATACATCACCGAGAGCATCCTCACCTGTTAATAGAATACGTGGACGTTTATAAACTAACTATAATTGAAATGTTTAAGAAATTATAATGCTATAATATGTTGTGACGGCACCATGGCTGCAGAGTGACAGAACACCTAGCAGTAACATCACACACTAAGCACACGCTCTGCTTTCCACACAATGCTATCTAGGTAATAATGCCAATTCTAATAACACTGGTGACTATAAAAACGATACCAACAATCACGATAGCGACGGTAACCAAAATGATGATAATGATGATAAAGATAATAACAATAGAAATAATAATAATGTTGTACTGATGTTGATGGTAATAACAATGCAAATCATAATGCTAATGATAATAGTGATGCTAATAACAAGAAAAATGATGACAAAAGCGATAATTATAAAAAATTTAATGATGAAAACAAAAACGATGACAATGGTAACGATAAGTAGGGTTTTAATTATGAAAACAACGTCAATAATGATAGAAATGATGATAATAATCATGATAACTCTACTAATGCTTATAACGCTGGTGACAACAAATACGATGACAACGATCATCATAGTGATGATGATAATAGTAATTGTGATAATAAAGATAATAATAAGGATAATGAAGATGATAATGATAATAATAAAACTGATGATAATGATAATGATTATGACGATGATAATGATAATGATTATGACGATAATAATGATAATGATGATAATATAAATGATAATAATGATGATGGTGATAATAATAACAATAAAAATGATGATAATAATAATGATGATAGAGAAGATAATGATAATGTTGTACTGATAATAATGATAATGACTATGACAACTATAGTGCTAAAATAAAGTGACCCTGATAACAATAACCACAGCGACAATAGCAAAAATGAACAATAATAATTATAATAATTGTAATAACAATTATAATAAAAATAATTAACAAAATGTTAAAGCAACAAACTACAATAAGAAATTAATTTAAGCGAAACAAAACGAAAAGGATAAGCAAATTGAAAGTAATTAAATATTAAAATTGAGCATGTTCGTCATCAGGCTCTGTGTACGAAAGGAGAGCAGAGCCGACCAAGAAGTGTGCAGGTAAGAGCAATCACATCTTCAGCATTGTTGCTAAGTGGGCAGAATGGCCGTGAATTGAGACAGGCCTCTATTCGAAACGTTAGGTTTGAAAGCTCTTCGTAGGTTAACGTGGAATCACCGATAACGTGCTTGAAATGGTATTTAAAGCTGCGTTCTGCAGCCTCCCATAGGCCACCAAAGTGGGGTGCTCGTGGTGGGATGAACGATCACTCAGTGCCTTAAGCTGCCAAGATCTTGGTTACTTTGTTGGCAAACGCAGAAATTTGCTTGAATAAGGACGGCAGTTCCTTGAATGTGCCCTAGAAACTTGTCAAAATAGATTTTCGAAGGAACTCCTCGACGTGCACAGAATCTTGCGTAGGCTGCAAAAAATGCATCAGAAGTTGAATTTGAAACAATTTCCTCATGAACAGCGCGAACAGCTAAACAAATAAATATAGCGACATAGTGGACTTTGCTCCTCATCCGTTTGTGAATAAAACTGGAATTGGTCCAGCGTAGTCTAAGCCTACTATTGAGAACGGTCGACTTGGTGTTATTCGAGCATCTGGCAATTCGAGCCATTTGTTGTTTAAGACCCTTTGCCTTGTGTTTAGAACATGTGATGCAGCGTTAATACTTCAACGAACGACGTGAGCTAAGCTATAAAACTTAAATGTCTGCTTTTTTTGCAGAAATTTGCAAGCTTCAGCAAGATTATCAAAATTTTGGCGAATTGTTTTCGTTGGAAATTGCGCTCAGTTCAAGATTCATTGGAGAAAAGGTCGCATACTTTGACGTATAAAGAATATAGCTAACATCTCAACAGATGTCTGAGGGTCTTTAGCCGCGTCCATTTCCTTGGTAGCGACGTGTGCATGGACAGTTTGCTCCAACGAATCAGCTGGTGGCCTCTCCGACTCAGCCTACTTTAGCCAAAAGAGACCATGCCACCATTGAGAGAATGAAGCCAGGTCAACTGGAGAAACACCTCTTGATTATGCGGAGCGTGATAATGACGTAAATGATGATGATAGTGATAATAGTAATGCGATGATAATAGTGATAATGATAATGACATGATAATAATAGTGATCATCATAATACTGTGGATAATACAAATAATGTTAATAAAGCTAATGAAGATAATCAAAATATTTATGGCAATAATCTTGTTTATGAGAAAGATGCCGATGATATTAATGATGAAATTGTAAATAATATAAATAATGATAAAAATGCTGATGATGCTGTTAATAAGGATAATGTTAATAATAATGATGATAATGATGATGATAATAATAATAATAATGATAAGAATACTTATCATGATAATACTGGTCATGATATTAAGATGTTAATGAAGCCGACGATTATAATGATAATGTTGATGGTAATGATTTTGTTAAAGTTAAAGGTGCTGATAATATTTATTATATTACTGTAAATGGTTTTAATATTGTTTATAATGCCGATAATGCTCTTGATGATGATGATAAGGATGTATGATTACGATAATGCTAATAAAAATAAAGGTAACATTATTGTTAACAATAAAAATAATAACGATGTTTATTATTATAATCATGATCATGTTAAGGATGTTAATCCTGATACTTATAACAATAATTATATTGGAAATAAAGTATGTTGGTAATAGAGTTACTAATAAAACGCTAATTTATAAAGAAACTATAGTACAGATGATAATGATAATGATTATACTGATAATAATGATCACGATGATGATAATTCTGGTGTTGATAATAATAATGATAAGAAAGGTGATGATGATAATGAAAAGGTTGATAATGATAATGGTACTAATAATGATAATAATCATGAAAATGATAAAAATGACGTAAATAATGATATTAAAGCAAATGATGCCGATGATGTTAATAATGATGATAATTATGATGATAAAAACAATCATGATAATGATGATAATGGTGATGATGATGATTATAATATTTCTGGATAATAATGTTAATATTGATAATGTTCATGGTGATATAGTCGTCAATGACAGTAATGACGATAATTATGATGATGTTGATATTGATGATGATGATGATGATGATGATGATGATGATGATGATGATGATGATAATGCTAATGATTTTGATGTAAATAAGTGATAATGTTACATATGGTATTACTACAAAACACGTTGATTATAATTACAATGATTGAGAGAATGAAGCCAAGTCAACTGGAGAGACACCTCTTGTTGCACAGTCTGCCGCATTATCCGCAGAACGAACATGCCTGCAGCGTGCTTCTGCTAGTGAAGTCTGAATATTACTGGTGTGGTTGGCTACGATGGTTTGCCACTTGGAAGGATGACTCTTAAGCCACTCTAAAACCACTTTAGAGTTCGACCAGCAGTTGATGTTAGATGGTAAATGCATTAAATTCCTTACTAAATGACAAATTAAGCGGATAAGCAGCATGGCTGCGCAGAGTTCCAGCCTTGGTACAGTTTGGACCTTGGTTGCATCCAGCTTCGATTTGGCAATAAGTAGCGACGAGGAGCACCCTGGCGAGACCGCATAGATAGATGCAGCGTAGGCTTTCTTTGAAGCATCAGCAAAGCCGTGTAGGTGCTAAACATCCTCTTCTGCAAAGCTTAGTCACCTGGAAATGCGAATAGATGAAATGGCGTATAATTTATCGTGGAATTGCACCCAGCGTTGCTCCATGGTTTTCGTAACTGGTCTGTCCCAATGTAAGTTATCAAGCCGAAGGTCCTGTAATATAATTTTTACCGTAATCAGTGTTTAAGCCAGCCAGCTACGGATCTAATAATCTGGCAGTTTCAGAAATAATCGAGTGCTTTGTAATAACAATTGACTGATGAGCCGAAGCAATTTCAAAAATAGAACAATTAAACTTTGGCACCCATTTAAGGCCCAAAGTTGATACCACCTCGTCGAGTTTTACTTTTACCTAATGAGGAGTTACTGACTTCAAACCTTAAATTATTTAAGCTTTGTTTGCAGCCCATTTTTCTAAAACAATTTGTGCAGATGATAACAGCTTGATTACTTAATCTCGGCGCTGCAGAATATACTCCATCGAGTCAGCTCCAATAAAAATATCATCTACATATAGTTGGCGTTGTAGAATAGCAGCAGAATCAGGAAACTGGTGACCTCCATCTTCAGTGAGTTGCTTCATCACACGAAGTGCAAGAAAAGGAGCAGTCACTGCGCCGTAGGTGACCGTGATACATCTATAATCCTGTATCGGTTGATCAAAGTCTCTGCGCCACCGGAATCTCTGCCAGTCCGCATCTTTTCGATGCACTAGAATGTTTCGAAACATTTTTTTAACGTCTGTAATGCAAGCAAATTTGTAAAAACGCCAGTTTCGGTACAGGAAGTATGATATTGTTAAGGGACTGACCATTTGAAGTTTTTTTGCGAAGCATTGAAAACAATTCTTGTTTGACTAGGCTTTTCCGCTTGAACAACGGCATGATGGGGTAAATATGTACAAGGGCGAAAAAGCTGAGCTTTGGGAACAAGCTCCATGTGCTTGAGGTTTATATACTCCTGCATAAAATTCGAATATGCGTTACAAAGCTGAGTATTTCGTGTGAAACGTCTTTTAGAAGATAAAAGACAGGCCTTAGCAGCAACTTTTGATTCGCTTAGCACTGGCCTTTTTGAGAAGGGCAAACGAACAATAAATTTACCCTCATCATCCCGCAAATGAGTACGTATACGTACAAATAAGTGTTCGCAAAATTCTTCCTCTTGTGTAAGGTAGGATTCACGACGGATATCCTCAAGTTCCCATAATTTACTGACAAGCACCGATAGCAACGGTTCAGTAAATGAGTGAAAAACACGCACCTCTTTCTCGCTAAACGAGTTAGCGTCTGACCAAAGAGGGCCCGTCAATAGCCAGCCAAAACTGAATTTTAAACAATGGGCGTTCCAACTGTTTCCTTAATCAGGCCACTAAAAATGAATGCAGGGTAAGCGTCTGCTCCTAATACACTATCGACTTTGGCCGGGGAAGCGAATTGAGGGTCTGCAAGTGGCAGGGTTTTTATGAGCCCAGTCTCTCAAATTCACTGTATTCTGGGGTAAAAAGTTCGTAAGTTCGTAAGTTCGTTAAGAACTATTGCCAAAATGTCAAGAGAAAACTTAGGGTCTTGCTTTGATTTTACCACATAGTTTATCTCCATGCCTAGCTTTTGCCGCCAGTTGCAAACCTACGCGTTGAGTTACAAAGCTTTGCTCCAAAGCCGGGTCTGTAAGTGCACGAATCGTAAGTGGGTGCCCTTCAACGGTTAAAATTGAAATTCGAGCGGTAGCTAGTTAAATTTCAGATCCAGCTGAAGTGATGTGGGAGCTTACAGTAGTCAAATCGTTATTTTAATTATGTGACGATCCTGCACCGTTACTAAGGTTTTCGTTCTGCTGAGACGCATTCGATCAAGGATTTGGCTCTCCCCTTGATTTTTCTTTATCAAAGTGCAACTTTGTATAGTGTTTTCCTTGAAAGGTACATCATAGTAATAAAAAAAATGTTGACTTTAATGACAACGATAATGATACTGATGATTCTGATAATGATGACAATGATAATGAAGATAATGATTATGATCATGATCATACAGGTGATGATATTAATGATGTTTATGAAGCTGACAATAATAATGATAATGTTTATGGTAATAATTTTGTTAATGATTAAGATAAAGATAATATTGATGATGATGGTGTAAATGGTGTTAAAAATGATATTAATGCCGATAATGCTTATGATAATAATCATAGTGATGATGATGATAAGGGTGACGATAATGATGCCACTAATAATGATGATAATGTTGATTATAAAGCCTTATAATGCCTAAATATAAAGCCTTGACGCTAAAGGGGGGTCTTTGATCTATGTGTAAGCTTTACTTAATCAATATATGACTCGCACTTGATTAATATGTTAAATGATTATCAGATATATGGTTATGTCTCTCAAAAGTGAAAAATTTAAGAAAAATATTAGGCAATCACAGGATAGAAAGAAATTGTATTACAGTTGTTTAACAAGCGATTGAATTTTATTTAAAAGGCAGTATTTCAAATTTCGTGAATATATAACAGAAGACCTGTAGGTTTTCCAAAACAAAAATAAATCTGTCCAGCATCTATTAAAACATTTATAAAATTCTCACTAGATTTATAATTTTTAGTTATTTCTTTTAAATAATTACATGAAACAAATAATTCGGCTTGGAACCCAAATATTTCAGATCATACACACAACATTACATAAAATAATGTTAAGTTTCCTTTTCAAGTGCCCAATGGCTAAAAAGACCTCTTGAGCATCAGGACTAACTATGCAACAAAAAAATGTCCCTACACACCTAATAACAATATTTGTCTCGCAAATGTAAGCCCGCGTAAGGTACGACTGAGCTAAACGAATATATTTTTGATGCATATTGAAAATGAAAATGGTACCTAAGTCGACAAGGTGCATATCCTCCCAATTTAATGCCATGGCTTTGCACAAGCACTCAGCTGTTTTACTAAGAACATCCTGAAGACTGACTTTTACGTTAATTTTGGATATTATGGAATTCATAGGCTTACAATCTATTTTTGCGGTTAAAATCTCCTTGTAGTTAGAATATATACGACAATTTCATGCGTGACTGCCGGAAACGAGTGTGAAGTATAGTAATATAAGAATCTTTAGAATAGTCTCCATCCGAATAGGCTAAGGCTGATTCTTTTGTGTGACGTATTTCGGACTGATCGTCAGTTTTCATTCCACTTGGATTATCTCCCTTGTTGGGATTCTTTTTTTTTGCCAATCGAGCAGCAATTTCTATTACTTCTGCATCATTACTTGCATTATTTAAAATCTCTAAAGCACGACGATATTTTTTAATATAGGACGCTTTATCAACATCAATACTTTTTCTCCCAGAATTATGAAGACCTCTCGCTACCTTTTTTGGACGGCCTTGTAGTCTTTTCTTATGTTTATTACTATTTGGCATTTTAGAATAACTTAAAAAATCTATCAAAATACAAACACGTATGAAAATAAGAAATCCCAAAAGTTTACGTTATTTGATAATGAAAATAAAACTTTTCAGTGTACGTTAGTCCGATTGCCAATTAAATAAATAAAATAAAAGTTAATTAAATTATAACAGTTAATTATAAACCTTTATAAAAGTGATATTACATCATTAAATTGATAAAAGTCTTAGTAAGTTTTATAGTAAGTTTTAAAATACATTATAAATGCAATAAACAACTATTTCAGTGAGACATACATACCTTAATTAATTGGTGAGTTTTGACATTACTCGGTTGATTAATTTACAATAACTTTTGTCCTCAGTTGCTTAAATTCTTACGAAGTTACAATCTTTCACAACTAATGTAACTATGTTTACAAGTATAATCATATGAGTTTAAAATCAAATTAAACGCTATTAGCGTGGTGTCAGTTTAGGTATATGGTTCAAAACTTCTTCTAACTTATATTTTTATACACACGTTTTATTAAAGTACTAAATAAACGTAATATTTCATAATATTAGTATTTTATGGACTTGAAAAAAAAAGTTTTTTAATTAAATAATTAGTAAATAATACCTCTACATGTGTGATTAGTTATTATGTAAGATTTTAAGTACATTAAGTTTTTATTGCTTTTTCATAAAAAATAATACTTTTTATAATCGTGTTTTTTTTGTAAAATTTGGAGGTTGGAAAAAAAAATTGCATTATCATTATCATAAGCATCGTAATCGTCATCTTTAACTGCATTATCGGTGTTATAATTAATACTTAACCCATTTGCAGTAATGTAATCAATATTATCGGCATGCTTAACCTTCACACAATCATTACCATCAACATTATTAATATTATCGTCAGCTTATCATAATGGTGATCATCATCATCATAACTATTATCATCGATGTTATTATAAACAGCATTCTCATCATCACTATCTTAAATAACATTTTAACCTACTTAAACAAGAATAAATATTATTTTTATCATCATCTTCATCATCATCATCATCCACATCATCATCGTCATCATCAACATCATAATCCACATCATCAACAGCAACATCCTCATCATTATCATCGATATCAACATCATTATAATTATCATCATTTTTTACATCGTCAGCATTATTAGCTTTAATGTCATTATTTAAATCATTAAAACAATCATTATAAATATTGTCTTCTTTATTATTGTCAACTCTATTATCATCATCACCTTTATTATCATTATCATCATCATCAACATTTTTATTATCATTAATATTATCACCATCATCGACATTTTCAAGTTCATCAGCGTTATCAATATAATAAGAATCTTTATTATTACTACCATACGTAACATCATCCCCTACTAAAATCAAAATTATTTTAAGTATCATCATTATCATCAACATAATTAACGTAACCATTATCATTACTATCATCATCAGCATCCTTATTATTATCATCATTATTATTAACATCATCAGAATTATTATTATTATTATTAACACTATTAGCTTTATAACCTTTAATATCATCATTGTTTATGTCATTATTGTAATTATTATCATTATAATCAACATTATCATCATTATTAGTGGCATCATTATCGTCACCCTTATCATCATCATCACTATGATTATTATCATAAGCATTATCGGCATTAATATCATTTTTAACACCATTTACACCATCATCATCAATATTATCTTTATCTTAATCATTAACAAAATTATTACCATAAACATTATCATTATTATTGTCAGCTTCATAAACATCATTAATATCATCACCTGTATGATCATGATCATAATCATTATCTTCATTATCATTGTCATCATTATCAGAATCATCAGTATCATTATCGTTGTCATTAAAGTCAACATTTTTTTTATTACTATGATGTACCTTTCAAGGAAAACACTATACAAAGTTGCACTTTGATAAAGAAAAATCAAGGGGAGAGCCAAATCCTTGATCGAATGCGTCTCAGCAGAACGAAAACCTTAGTAACGGTGCAGGATCGTCACATAATTAAAATAACGATTTGACTACTGTAAGCTCCCACATCACTTCAGCTGGATCTGAAATTTAACTAGCTACCGCTCGAATTTCAATTTTAACCGTTGAAGGGCACCCACTTACGATTCGTGCACTTACAGACCCGGCTTTGGAGCAAAGCTTTGTAACTCAACGCGTAGGTTTGCAACTGGCGGCAAAAGCTAGGCATGGAGATAAACTATGTGGTAAAATCAAAGCAAGACCCTAAGTTTTCTCTTGACATTTTGGCAATAGTTCTTAACGAACTTACGAACTTACGAACTTTTTACCCCAGAATACAGTGAATTTGAGAGACTGGGCTCATAAAAACCCTGCCACTTGCAGACCCTCAATTCGCTTCCCCGGCCAAAGTCGATAGTGTATTAGGAGCAGACGCTTACCCTGCATTCATTTTTAGTGGCCTGATTAAGGAAACAGTTGGAACGCCCATTGTTTAAAATTCAGTTTTGGCTGGCTATTGACGGGCCCTCTTTGGTCAGACGCTAACTCGTTTAGCGAGAAAGAGGTGTGTGTTTTTCACTCATTTACTGAACCGTTGCTATCGGTGCTTGTCAGTAAATTATGGGAACTTGAGGATATCCGTCGTGAATCCTACCTTACACAAGAGGAAGAATTTTGCGAACACTTATTTGTACGTATACGTACTCATTTGCGGGATGATGAGGGTAAATTTATTGTTCGTTTGCCCTTCTCAAAAAGGCCAGTGCTAGGCGAATCAAAAGTTGCTGCTAAGGCCTGTCTTTTATCTTCTAAAAGACGTTTCACACGAAATACTCAGCTTTGTAACGCATATTCGAATTTTATGCAGGAGTATATAAACCTCAAGCACATGGAGCTTGTTCCCAAAGCTCAGCTTTTTCGCCCTTGTACATATTTACCCCATCATGCCGTTGTTCAAGCGGAAAAGCCTAGTCAAACAAGAATTGTTTTCAATGCTTCGCAAAAAAACTTCAAATGGTCAGTCCCTTAACAATATCATACTTCCTGTACCGAAACTGGCGTTTTTACAAATTTGCTTGCATTACAGACGTTAAAAAAATGTTTCGAAACATTCTAGTGCATCGAAAAGATGCGGACTGGCAGAGATTCCGGTGGCGCAGAGACTTTGATCAACCGATACAGGATTATAGATGTATCACGGTCACCTACGGCGCAGTGACTGCTCCTTTTCTTGCACTTCGTGTGATGAAGCAACTCACTGAAGATGGAGGTCACCAGTTTCCTGATTCTGCTGCTATTCTACAACGCCAACTATATGTAGATGATATTTTTATTGGAGCTGACTCGATGGAGTATATTCTGCAGCGCCGAGATTAAGTAATCAAGCTGTTATCATCTGCACAAATTGTTTTAGAAAAATGGGCTGCAAACAAAGCTTAAATAATTTAAGGTTTGAAGTCAGTAACTCCTCATTAGGTAAAAGTAAAACTCGACGAGGTGGTATCAACTTTGGGCCTTAAATGGGTGCCAAAGTTTAATTGTTCTATTTTTGAAATTGCTTCGGCTCATCAGTCAATTGTTATTACAAAGCACTCGATTATTTCTGAAACTGCCAGATTATTAGATCCGTAGCTGGCTGGCTTAAACACTGATTACGGTAAAAATTATATTACAGGACCTTCGGCTTGATAACTTACATTGGGACACACCAGTTACGAAAACCATGGAGCAACGCTGGGTGCAATTCCACGATAAATTATACGCCATTTCATCTATTCGCATTTCCAGGTGACTAAGCTTTGCAGAAGAGGATGTTTAGCACCTACACGGCTTTGCTGATGCTTCAAAGAAAGCCTACGCTGCATCTATCTATGCGGTCTCGCCAGGGTGCTCCTCGTCGCTACTTATTGCCAAATCGAAGCTGGATGCAACCAAGGTCCAAACTGTACCAAGGCTGGAACTCTGCGCAGCCATGCTGCTTATCCGCTTAATTTGTCATTTAGTAAGGAATTTAATGCATTTACCATCTAACATCAACTGCTGGTCGAACTCTAAAGTGGTTTTAGAGTGGCTTAAGAGTCATCCTTCCAAGTGGCAAACCATCGTAGCCAACCACACCAGTAATATTCAGACTTCACTAGCAGAAGCACGCTGCAGGCATGTTCGTTCTGCGGATAATGCGGCAGACTGTGCAACAAGAGGTGTCTCTCCAGTTGACTTGGCTTCATTCTCTCAATCATTGTAATTATAATCAACGTGTTTTGTAGTAATACCATATGTAACATTATCACTTATTTACATCAAAATCGTTAGCATTATCATCATCATCATCATCATCATCATCATCATCATCATCATCATCATCATCAATATCAACATCATCATAATTATCGTCATTACTGTCATTGACGACTATATCACCATGAACATTATCAATATTAACATTATTATCCAGAATTATTATAATCATCATCATCACCATTATCATCATTATCATGATTGTTTTTATCATCATAATTATCATCATTATTAACATCATCGGCATCATTTGCTTTAATATCATTATTTACGTCATTTTTATCATTTTCATGATTATTATCATTATTAGTACCATTATCATTATCAACCTTTTCATTATCATCATCACCTTTCTTATCATTATTATTATCAACACCAGAATTATCATCATCGTGATCATTATTATCAGTATAATCATTATCATTATCATCTGTACTATAGTTTCTTTATAAATTAGCGTTTTATTAGTAACTCTATTACCAACATACTTTATTTCCAATATAATTATTGTTATAAGTATCAGGATTAACATCCTTAACATGATCATGATTATAATAATAAACATCGTTATTATTTTTATTGTTAACAATAATGTTACCTTTATTTTTATTAGCATTATCGTAATCATACATCCTTATCATCATCATCAAGAGCATTATCGGCATTATAAACAATATTAAACCCATTTACAGTAATATAATAAATATTATCAGCACCTTTAACTTTAACAAAATCATTACCATCAACATTATCATTATAATCGTCGGCTTCATTAACATCTTAATATCATGACCAGTATTATCATGATAAGTATTCTTATCATTATTATTATTATTATCATCATCATTATCATTATTATTATTAACATTATCCTTATTAACAGCATCATCAGCATTTTTATCATTATTTATATTATTTACAATTTCATCATTAATATCATCGGCATCTTTCTCATAAACAAGATTATTGCCATAAATATTTTGATTATCTTCATTAGCTTTATTAACATTATTTGTATTATCCACAGTATTATGATGATCACTATTATTATCATGTCATTATCATTATCACTATTATCATCGCATTACTATTATCACTATCATCATCATTTACGTCATTATCACGCTCCGCATAATCAAGAGGTGTTTCTCCAGTTGACCTGGCTTCATTCTCTTAATGGTGGCATGGTCTCTTTTGGCTAAAGTAGGCTGAGTCGGAGAGGCCACCAGCTGATTCGTTGGAGCAAACTGTCCATGCACACGTCGCTACCAAGGAAATGGACGCGGCTAAAGACCCTCAGACATCTGTTGAGATGTTAGCTATATTCTTTATACGTCAAAGTATGCGACCTTTTCTCCAATGAATCTTGAACTGAGCGCAATTTCCAACGAAAACAATTCGCCAAAATTTTGATAATCTTGCTGAAGCTTGCAAATTTCTGCAAAAAAAGCAGACATTTAAGTTTTATAACTTAGCTCACGTCGTTCGTTGAAGTATTAACGCTGCATCACATGTTCTAAACACAAGGCAAAGGGTCTTAAACAACAAATGGCTCGAATTGCCAGATGCTCAAATAACACCAAGTCGACCGTTCTTAATAGTAGGCTTAGACTACGCTGGACCAATTCCAGTTTTATTCACAAACGGATGAGGAGCAAAGTCCACTATGTCGCTATATTTATTTGTTTAGCTGTTCGCGCTGTTCATGAGGAAATTGTTTCAAATTCAACTTCTGATGCATTTTTTGCAGCCTACGCAAGATTCTGTGCACGTCGAGGAGTTCCTTCGAAAATCTATTTTGACAAGTTTCTAGGGCACATTCAAGGAACTGCCGTCCTTATTCAAGCAAATTTCTGCGTTTGCCAACAAAGTAACCAAGATCTTGGCAGCTTAAGGCACTGAGTGATCGTTCATCCCACCACGAGCACCCCACTTTGGTGGCCTATGGGAGGCTGCAGTACGCAGCTTTAAATACCATTTCAAGCACGTTATCGGTGATTCCACGTTAACCTACGAAGAGCTTTCAAACCTAACGTTTCGAATAGAGGCCTGTCTCAATTCACGGCCATTCTGCCCACTTAGCAACAATGCTGAAGATGTGATTGCTCTTACCTGCACACTTCTTGGTCGGCTCTGCTCTCCTTTCGTACACAGAGCCTGATGACGAACATGCTCAACCCTAGTGTTATACCAGTAGATGGAGGCTTCTTCGCAACCTTCGCGATTTATTTTGTGCTAGTAGGAAAAACGAGGTTTTACACCATATGCAACAACGAAATAAGTGGCTCGACCCTCAGCCAAACCTGAAGCCTGGCGATTTGGTCATATTACAGGACGTGCTCACACCACCAAGTAAATCGCTACTCGGGCGCATTACTGATGTTCATCCTGGCTCTGATGAATTGGTCCGAGTCGTCTCCATCAAAACTGCCATCTCAACCTTCACTCGACCAATCGTAAAGTTGATCAGACTCAATACTGATGCTGTGCAATCTCAACCACGGGACCAAGAGGACGTCCATTTAGACACTTCATCTTTTTTTTTTGGCGAAACAATTTTAATATTTAATTACTTTCAATTTGCTTATCCTTTTCGTTTTGTTTCGCTTAAATTAATTTCTTATTGTAGTTTGTTGCTTTAACATTTCGTTAATTATTTTTATTATAATTTTACTTTATTTTGTCACTCAAACTTTAAGAAAATAATCTATTGCTTGTTGCGAAATTGTTTCGAGCGATTGGCTCTAAAGAGCACTGCTTAAAGTTACATTGTTTGAAATAATCGGCGCAAGTTGTTTTTTTTTTTATTAAATTATTAAATACGGAATGTATGTATGCAAAAAAAATTTTTCGCATTTCATCATTTCATTTAAAAACAAAAATACAATGTACGCAAAAAATGTTTGCTTTCTTTAATCTGTTCAGTTATTCGTGAAGAAATTTTTTTTGTTAAAAATTATATTATTTTGTTATATTCTAAAAAATTTGAATTTGATTTATCTTCAAATTTGTCTATTAATTTTGGATTTCACTGCTTTCCAATGCCAAAGATGATATTAAAAATATCTGTATTGCAATTGAAAAAACTGAATTTATTCTCGATTAATGGGATTCATAATTTTTTAAATATATATTATAATCAATTATTTTTTATCTCGGAAATAAATTTTTTATGATTGTATTTTATTCAATTAAATTACTACTAATTACAAAAGAAAAACTTTAATTTTTTTGTTGATTTCATTACTTCCTAAGACCAAAAACTGTATCATTAGTATACAGAATGTATACAAATAATATGGTTTTCGGTCTTAGAAAGTTATAAAATATACGTGCAAAAAATATTCTTCACATTTTATCATTTTGTTTAAAAACGAAAAATACAATTTACTTAAAAAATTTTTTTTGCTGCCTTTAATCTTTTTAGTTTTTTTCGTGAAGAAAGTTTTTTTAATAAAAAATCAATTATGTGATAGTTATTTTATTATATACTGAAATATTTTAATTTGATTTATAATTTTCCTGATAAAAATTCATTTCTTAGAATTTCTCAGGGATTTGTTTGTATGATCAAAATTCTTGTTTCCCAAAAATTACTTATTATAATTAAATATGATTACCTTTAGGGACAATAACCTCAAACTTGCATAACTTTACACTTTTTTTAAAGGTGGTTTTTTTTATACATTTCATAATTTTTCTGATAAAAAATTCATTTCTTAGAATTTCTTAACGGATTTGTTGAACAATTAAAATTAATTATTTTTTCTAAAAATTAATTAATATATTTGATTAAGTATACCTTCAGAGACAATAACCTCAAACTTGCAGAACTTTATACTTATTTTTAAAGTATTTTTTTTTATTTCATAACTTTTCTGATATTAAATTTTTTTTCTTACGATTTCTTAAGAGATTTGTTCTAAGATCAAAATGTAAAGATCTTTAGCACATCTTGGCCAAGGTCTTTTCTGAACGTTTTCATTATCCACTTTTATCCATTGATTTCCTTGACGGAGCGTATTAGTATAATACCCGCTAGAAGTTGTTGTGCCATGATGAAATATACCACTAATAGCCTTATAAATTCTTTTCCCTATTTTTATTTTTGATTGTGGTATTTCATAAATCTTAAGACCAACTATTTTATTAATAGCATTATTGGGTTGAACATTGACTTCATGGGTACCATATTCGGTCACAGAAAATAGTTCTAATTGTACTAGAATTACACTATTGCTCACAGTTATATCAGTCTTTTCTATTATTTTCCGTTTACAGCCATTACCGCAATCAATTGTAGAAGTCATCCAATCTCCTATATTGTAATCTATAATTTTTTGTAGTGATTTTGTTGTTGATTTAAGTAATTGTAACCTGACAATAAAATCAGGCTGTTCCGTAGTTATTCGCCTATCACAGCCTTGGCAACGAATTACATGATTGTGTTGATTCTGACACCGGCGTCGATACGACTCGTTCGTAACGACCACATGAACTTCGCAACGTACTGCGCGTCCACAGCCTACTGTGATCTAGTGCATCAACAAATGCTACTACAG
Source organism: Copidosoma floridanum (assembly GCF_036245765.1). NCBI lineage: Eukaryota > Metazoa > Arthropoda > Insecta > Hymenoptera > Encyrtidae > Copidosoma > Copidosoma floridanum. The sequence goes on from NW_028321885.1 coordinate 14,082,202, forward strand.
CGCCACTGTGTGTTTAACAATGACCAGGAAATCAAGAAAATTTATCGATGTGATGCTTATCATTGAAATTATTGTATATTTTTCTGAGATGAGATGAGATGAGATCTGATATATTGATTGTTTCAGTACCTTGAATTTATTATTATCATAATATGCACACCCACATATATATATATATATATATATATATATATATATATATATAATGATATAAATAAAGTAAATACTCTTAGCGCAACTAACTTCACATCGAACTGATCACTAGCTCAATATATACTACTAAAGCTCGTCCGCGGCTAACTTAAGAGTCGGAACTTTTTGGTCTGAACGTAAAAATTCTTGAAATAAAATCAGCACTTTTCAAGAACGAATGTATCATAAAACAATTAAAAAAGCTTTTCTGGTCAGGATTTTTCTTGCAAATCATAGTTTAGCATCAGAAAATCCGAATAACATTACACTACTACATATATGATGATGTTAAATAATTTTTTACCATTTCGAGAACTCAAAATGCGAATTTGAGCGTATATAGTGTCGCGGTAGCCATGCTCCGTATGCTACTCAAACTTGCATGTGGCGCTATCGCGCCACTTGATATCATCAACCAAATTAGCGTTAACAATATAATTAAAATCTTTATTATTAGTCCCATATGTAACATCATGCCCTACTTGAATAATAATAATTTTGAGTATCATCATCATCATCATCATCATCATCTTTAACATCACCATCATTGTTACTATCATCATCATCGTTCTTATTATCATTATCATTATTATTAACATCTTTAAAATGATCATCATTTTTAACATAATCAGCTTCATCAGCTTCAAAATCAATATTTTTTTTATATCGTTATCACAATTATAATCATTATCATCATCATTATCATCATCATTATCAGCTTCATCAGCATCGTCATCCTTACCATCGTCATCACCATGATTTTTATCATATGCATCATCGGCAATATTATCATTATTAACACCATTTACACCATCATCATCAATACTAACGGTATCTTAATGTTTAACCAAATTATTACCATTAACATTATCATTATAATTCGTTGGCTTCATAAAAATCATTAATGTCATCACCTGTACGATCATGATCATAATCATGATTATTATTATCTTCTTAATCATTATCGTAACTATCATTATCGCTGTCATTATAATCAACATTTTTTTTATTACTACCATATGTAAGCTTTATTACCTAGCTAACTGAAAAATAACTATCGTTATTATTATCATTGACAATATTATTATCATCCTTATCATTATTATTAAAATTATTAATATCTTTATCATCATTATTATGATCATCATCATCATTATTATCATCAACATCACCATCATCTCCGTTTACAAAATAATAAGCATTTCCATTATTATTGACATCTTTTACACCATCATTAGCAATATCTACGGCATCTTAATCTTCAACAACATTATTACTATCAACATTATTATTATTATCAGCTTTATCTACATTATGAATAATATCACTAGTATTGTCATGATTTCTATTTTCACCAACATCTCTATCGTTATTATCATCATAATCGTTGCATTGGCGTATTACTTATTGAGGTGACAATAACATTGTTGTTTTATTAAAAATTAGATAATCGACCTTTTTATTATTACTTAAATATGTAACGGCATAATTTACTTCAACCAGACTTATTATCATTATCATAATTAACATCATCATCATCATCATCATCAACATCATCATCTTTATCATAATCATCATCATCATCGTCATCATCATCTGATGATGATTCATCAATATCATCAACATCATCATTATTATCACCATCATCATTATTATCAAATTATCGTCGTTCTTTATAAACTACATTATGGTTGTTATAACTCCTGTTTGTTATATCGTATCCTGATAAAAACCAGCGTTGTTACTATTTTCAGTATCGTCGTTATCATCATTATAATTATCATTATTGCCGTCACCATCATCATCGTTATTACCAAATCATCATCGTTTTTTATAACTTTATAGCTTTTACAACTGTTTGAACCATCCTACCCTGTTTAAACCTAAATCCTAATCATTAACATCATCGTGCTGATCATTAACTTCATTATCATTAATATTAATATTGTCGGAATAATCATCATCACTATGATAAGTATTGTTAACGCAAATATTATCACCACAATTTTAATAAAAATCATCATCATTAGCATCCTCATTATTAACACCAAAGTTAGCGTCATCATTATTGTTATTATTAACACCATCATGATAATACACATCATCTTTTATATCATCATTATCATTAGCGTCATCATCAGTATCATTATTATTATTATTATGAGTATTATCTTTATCATCATTGTCAGTATCAATATTATCACTCTCATTATTATCATTAACATTATAATCATTATTATCATTATCATCATTATCTACAGCATCATCATCAATATCAACATCATCACAATTATCATCATAATTAACATCATCAGCATCAATAGCTTGAATATCACATCTACATCATTAACACAATCATCATCAATACTGTCTTTTTTATTATTGTCAACGCCATTGTCACTATCAACCTCATCATTATCATCATCACCTTTTTTATAATCATCATCAACATCAACATTATCACAATAATCAATAGCATCATCATCATCGACATTATGAACCTCGTCATTGTTATAAATATAATCAAAATCCTTAATGTTACTACCACGTGTAACATCATCTTCTACTTAAATCAAAATAATTTTAAGTATTATCATTATCATCATCATCATTAACATCACCATCGTCACTACTTTCATGAGCGTCTCTATTATCATCATTATTATGAACATCATCAAAATTATCATCATTATTAATATTATCAGCTTCATCAACTTTGATATCGTCATTGTTTGTATCGTTATCATAATTGTTATAGTTATCATCATCATTATCATCATTATCAGGTTCATCATCATCGTCATCCTTATCATCATCATCACCATGGTTTTTTCTCTAATAATAATGCATTGTCGGCATTATTTTTAATATTAACACTATTTAATAATAGATAATAGTGATAATAATGATAATTATACTAAAAATGTTTTTGATTGTATTGATATTGATCCTAAGTATAATGATAATAATAATGATGATAGTAACAATGTTTATATTATTATTATTATAAACATGATAATTGAGTTTGCTGTAGTGATCGTCAAACGCACGTTAAAACTTGTCCAGATACGACTTAACCAGGTTATGCGAAAAGTAGCTCCATGGATTGAGAACCACGGACTTAAAATTGCAGCAGGGAAGACAGAGATGGTCCTATCGACGGGATAAAAGATAGATACCATCATCTCCCTCAAGGTACTATAAAAAGGAGTAATGACAAAGGATGCCGCAAAATACTTAGGGGTTACGCTGGATAGAATAGCTTTTTTTCTGCGGCACCTGAAAGGTTCAGGGGAAGGTGGTGGCGGTACTTGGGGGTGGGGCCGCTGAGGCGTGGTTGCCGGGTAATTGGTGTGCGGAATAGGGGCCTGCGAGGGTGCCTGAGCATGTGCGGACTTCATTAAACCGCTTCCCTCTATTACCTGCCTACCAATGAGCGGCAGCGGCCTAGTGACGCATGCTTTTGGGTTCTGCGCTTCCACGTTTCTTTTTTTTTTTTTTTTTTTTTTTTTTTTTTTTTTTTTTTTTTTTTTTTTGGGCTTCTGGGATGCAGTCGCGTGACCATCGGTGTGCAGTCTTGTGTGAGTGCTTGAATGCGAGCAAGCTCCTAAAAACCGCTTCGCTATATTACAGTCTTATCGATGAGCAGCTATACTCTGGAGGCGTGGATCTCTGCCCCTCTGGCTCAACGCTGGGTGCGCTCTTTGCGCCTTTGCTGGGGTAGCCAGGTTTAGGCTCGTGCCAGGTGGGCATCTGCCTATTAATACACTGTATCTCTCCAAATAAACAGAGAAGAGCAGCTCGGATGTACGATGCAAAATAGAAAATATCTTAGAGAACGCTCAAGTTACTAGACAAGTTGGCAACATAACCCTAAATGAAGTCCAAAACAGTAGCAAAGCCTTCGTAGACCCGGCTTGAAGTGCAAATGCTAGAGTAAAATCCGCTTCGTGTGTCCCAGGAAAAAGGTCCTGCCAGTTAAGATAGTATGCACGACGCAAAATAGAAAATGGTCATGGAAAGTCCCTAACAGATGAGGGTTCGTACCCCCCCCCCTCCTATTATGCATGAAGGCATTCTAAACGACCGCGGGAGAAAAAAAAATGGTAATAATAAAAATGATATGAATGATATTGATGATAATGATAGTGATGTACAAATATTTGATAATGATAATAATTAAGATAATGTTAATAGTGATAATGGAAGACAATAGTAAAATTGTGAATAATAATGATAATAACAATTTTATTAATTTTGATAATGATAATAAAGAAAATGACAATGATAATAGTGTTGGTAGTCAGAATGATGATGACAATAATGGAAATGACAAAAGTGATGGTGATAATACTAATGATGATAATAATAATGATAATAAAAATGGTAATGATATTGATAAAGATAATGTTGCTAATATTGATAATGATAAAGATAATGCAAATTATGTTGATGAAAAGGCAAATAGTTATAGTAATGATAGTAATAATTATGATATTGATAAAAAATAAACTAGGGATTAACGTGATAGTGACAAAAGAACTTATAATGATGATAATAATCGTGATAATGATATTAATAATAATAACAATAATATTGAAAATTATCATAATGTTAATAATAATAGATTACTATAAGCCAAGCATAACTAAAACGGGTATAATTAATGTCGATATGTAAGCCTTTTGCACGGATCCATACATTAGTATTTATTGTACTGAATTACCATTCTAGCCACTGCTATTGAACAGGTCTCATCAAGCAAATGCCTGACATAGGTTTGTATTGTGGGATTTAAGGCAATGATTGCAAGACAATGCACAACCCTTCTCACATACTGTATACTACCTTTTTACTTACAATGTTTAGTGAAAAATAGTAGTTGGCACCATCATCATGCCCCCTAGAAGGCAGTAGGCATTAACTATAGAGCGCAAAGTTTTGAGAACAGAGCTGAGCTATGTTGGGAAATCAAATTTAAAAAACAAATTTAAATTTTATGTATAATCATTATGCAAACAGTTGACAATTACTAAAATAAAAACCCATACTGTTAAAGTATCAGGATTATCATTATTATCTACATTCCAGGTATTATTACTATCGTTATTATGAACAAACCATACTTATTTATGTAATTGTCATTGTAGACATCATCATTAATAAAACCGTCATCATCATTGTCGCCTTAATTATAATTATGATTATCATTATCATCATTAATTATAATAATTATCTATATTATCATATCATTATATTTGTTACTCAATTAACCTTTTTCAACAGTCACTATCATGATTGTTGTCATTTTAGTCATCGTTACCAATGTTATAAATAGTATTATTAATGTCAGCATCATTTCCACCATCATTATCTTTATTTTTATTATCGTTATTACTATCATCGTCATTATGAATATGATTATAATTAACATCACTAATATTACTTCTATTATTGCTGTTGTAATCATGGCTTTTATTTTTATTGCTACCAGTGCTATTGACACTGGTATCATTAATATCATTTTGACTGTCATCAGCATTGTTTTTATACCTGAAGCCATAGTTATTATTGTTATTGTCATCGTGGTCATTATTTCTTTAGCTTTTTTGTTCATTTCCGCTATTATTGCTGTGATTATTGTATTAGGGTCACTTAATTTTAGCACTATAGTTGTTATAGTCATTAACATTATTATCAGAACCACATTATCCATATCTTGGCTTATACAATATCACTATCATTATTTTATTGTCATTATTATCACAATCATCATTACTTTATTACAAACACTCTCAATTTCCATTATAATTATCGCTTTTCGTATCAGAATTATCAACCTCAACATGATCATCAAAATTATAATAATAACAACTATCGCTATTATTAATATTGTTGACAATAACGTTATTTTAATTGCTATAAGCATTATCATTATCACCATCATCGTAATCGTCATCATCAACTGCATTATCGGCGTTATGAACAGTACTAATTTGATGTACAGTATTATAATCAATATAACCGGCAACCTTAACCGTTACAAAATCATTACCATGAACATTATCAAATTATCGTCAGCTTATCTTAGTAGTGATCATCACCATTATTATCCACATTATCATTGTCATCATTATAATCCACATCATTATCATCAACATGCTCATTATTATCAATATCAACATTTATATAAATATAATAATTTTTTAAACAATCAGCATTATAAGCTTGAATAACATTATTTACATCATTAACACTATCATTCAATATTGTCCTCCTTACTATTGACAACGCCATTATCATCATCACCTTTTTTATCATCATCATCATCATGAACATTATCATTATCTTTAATATCATCATCATCATAGACATTTTCAAGCTAATCAGCGTTACCGATACGTTAAAAATCTTTATTATTATTTCTATACGTAACATCAACTCCTACTGAACTTAAAATAATTTCCAGTATCACCATCATTGTCATTATTAACGTAAACAACATTATTATTGTCGTCATCATCGTCCTTTTTATCATCATTAATTATCAACATCATAAGAGTTATCATAATTATTAACTTAATCAGCTTCATTGTCTCTACATCGTTTTCGTCATTATTAACATCATTATTATTGGCGTTATCCTCATCGTCATCCTTGTCATCATCATAATTATAATTATGCTCGTAATTAATGTTCCCTTTATTATTTTCAACCTAATTATGAATATCATTTTTAAAATTAGCTTGATATAATTAATCTTATTATTATTATCGCCATCATCATTATCATCATGATCATCACTATTATTATCAATGACTTAACTGACAACAATTATTTAATCAAAACTCTAAGTAACATCATCGCCCACTTCAATCAGAAGTATTGTTATAACTAGAATTATGATCATCTTCATTAGTTTTATAGTCATCATCATTAAAACCATCATTAGCATCATCCACATTATCAGCAACATTAAGTTAAATCTCATTGTACTCATCGTATTTATTATTATTATAATCTTTATTGTCAAAAACAGCTTGTTTATTACGTTTACTATAGTTAACACCATCTTCATCAACATCATAGTTTCAATATCATTACCAAGTTGTATAGAGCTCGCCAGATTTCAGGACTAGGTGGTTTTAGATAGAGCAGAAGAGTTGAGGGCGGCTTGAGTCTTTTTAAAGACTATCGATCAGCGGTCAAGATCAAGCAGCAACAAGTAACCTGTGCTAAGATCTCTATTTGTGGAAGGGTGGTGCACATTACCGTGTTCGCAGACCCTATGCAGAGTGTAGCAGAGCTTCTGCTTGCTACCAAAGTCATGAGCTGATATCGCTGATGGATAGTTTGACAATTAGGATAGAGCAGTAGTAGATAACGAGTGCTTAAGACTTAAAACGTGAAGATGCAGAGCATTTTTGCTAAAATCTTTATACACCATTGGAGCTGTTGTCTCTTGGATTTACTAGCAGCAGTCAAAGACATCTAGTTGCCAAAATATAGGACAAATTCTTGCAGTAGGTTAACAACTTAACGTTGTTATGCAGCCAAGCATAACTAAAACGGGTATAATTAATGTCGATATGTAAGCCTTTTGCACGGATCCATACATTAGTGTTTATTGTACTGAATTACCATTCTAGCCACTGCTATTAAACAGGTCTCATCAAGCGAATGCCTGACATAGGTTTGTATTGTGGGATTTAAGGCAATAATTGCAAGACAATGCACAACCCTTCTCACATACTGTATACTACCTTTTTACTTACAATGTTTAGTGAAAACTAGTAGTTGGCACCATCATCATGCCCCCTAGAAGGCAGTAGGCATTAACTATAGCGCGCAAAGTTTTGAGAACAGAGCTGGGCTATGTTGGAAAATCAAATTTAAGAAACAAATTTAAATTTTATGTATAATCATTATTCAAACAGTTAACAATTACTAAAATAAAAACCCATACTGTTAAAGTATCAGGATTATCATTATTATCTACATTCCAGGTATTATTACTATCGTTATTATGAACAAACCATACTTATTTATGTAATTGTCATTGTAGACATCATCATTAATAAAACCGTCATCATCATTGTCACCTTAATTATAATTATGATTATCATTATCATCATTAATTATAATAATTATCTTCATTATCATATCATTATATTTGTTACTCAATTAACCTTTTTCAACAGTCACTATCATGATTGTTGTCATTTTAGTCATCGTTACCAATGTTATAAATAGTATTATTAATGTCAGCATCATTTCCACCATCATTATCTTTATTTTTATTATCGTTATTACTATCATAGTCATTATGAATATGATTATAATTAACATCACTAATATTACTTCTATTATTGCTGTTGTAATCATTGCTTTTATTTTTATTGCTACCAGTGCTATTGACACTGGTATCATTAATATCATTTTGACTGTCATCAGCATTGTTTTTATACCTGAAGCCATAGTTATTATTGTTATTGTCATCGTGGTCATTATTTCTTTAGCTTTTTTGTTCATTTCCGCTATTATTGCTGTCATTATTGTATTAGGGTCACTTAATTTTAGCACTATCGTTGTTATAGTCATTACTATTATTATCAGAACCACATTATCCATATCTTGGCTTATACAATATCACTATCATTATTTTATTGTCATTATTATCACAATCATCATTACTTTATTACAAACACTCTCAATTTCCATTATAATTATCGCTTTTCGTATCAGAATTATCAACCTCAACATGATCATCAAAATTATAATAATAACAACTATCGCTATTATTAATATTGTTGACAATAACGTTATTTTAATTGCTATAAGCATTATCATTATCACCATCATCGTAATCGTCATCATCAACTGCATTATCGGCGTTATGAACAGTACTAATTTGATGTACAGTATTATAATCAATATAACCGGCAACCTTAACCATTACAAAATCATTACAATGAACATTATCAAATTATCGTCAGCTTATCTTAGTAGTGATCATCACCATTATTATCCACATTATCATTGTCATCATTATAATCCACATCATTATCATCAACATGCTCATTATTATCTATATCAACATTTATATAAATATCATAATTTTTCAAACAATCAGCATTATAAGCTTGAATAACATTATTTACATCATTAACACTATCATTCAATTTTGTCCTCCTTACTATTGACAACGCCATTATCATCATCACCTTTTTTATCATCATCATCATCATGAACATTATCATTATCTTTAATATCATCATCATCATAGACATTTTCAAGCTAATCAGCGTTACCGATACATTAAAAATCTTTATTATTATTTCTATACGTAACAGCAACTCCTACTGAACTTAAAATAATTTCCAGTATCACCATCATTGTCATTATTAACGTAAACATCATTATTATTGTCGTCATCATCGTCCTTTTTATCATCATTAATTATCAACATCATAAGAGTTATCATAATTATTAACTTAATCAGCTTCATTGTCTCTACATCGTTTTCGTCATTATTAACATCATTATTATTGGCGTTATCCTCATCGTCATCCTTATCATCATCATAATTATAATTATGCTCGTAATTATTGTTCCCTTTATTATTTTCAACCTAATTATGAATATCATATTCAAAATTAGCTTGATATAATTAATCTTATTATTATTATCGCCATCATCATTATCATCATGATCATCACTATTATTATCAATGACTTAACTGACAACAATTATTTAATCAAAACTCTAAGTAACGTCATCGCCCACTTCAATCAGAAGTATTGTTATAACTAGAATTATGACCATCTTCATTAGTTTTATAGTCATCATCATTAAAACCATCATTAGCATCATCCACATTATCAGCAACATTAAGTTAAATCTCATTGTACTCATCGTATTTATTATTATTATAATCTTTATTGTCAAAAACAGCTTATTTATTACGTTTACTATAGTTAACACCATCTTCATCAACATCATAGTTTCAATATCATTACCAAGTTGTATAGAGCTCGCCAGCTTTCAGGACTAGGTGGTTTAAGATAGAGCAGAAGAGTTGAGGGCGGCTTGAGTCTTTTTAAAGACTATCGATCAGCGGTCAAGATCAAGCAGCAACAAGTAACCTGTGCTAAGATCTCTATTTGTGGAAAGGTGGTGCACATTACCGTGTTCGCAGCCCCTATGCAGAGTGTAGCAGAGCTTCTGCTTGCTACCGAAGTCATGAGCTGATATCGCTGATGGATAGTTTGACAATTAGGATAGAGCAGTAGTAGATAACGAGTGCTTAAGACTTAAAACGTGAAGATGCAGAGCATTTTTGCTAAAATCTTTATACACCATTGGAGCTGTTGTCTCTTGGATTTACTAGCAGCAGTCAAAGACATCTAGTTGCCAAAATATAGGTCAAATTCTTGCAGTAGGTTAACAACTTAACGTTGTTATGCAGCCAAGCATAACTAAAACGGGTATAATTAATGTCGATATGTAAGCCTTTTGCACGGATCCATACATTAGTGTTTATTGTACTGAATTACCATTCTAGCCACTGCTATTGAACAGGTCTCATCAAGCAAATGCCTGACATAGGTTTGTATTGTGGGATTTAAGGCAATGATTGCAAGACAATGCACAACCCTTCTCACATACTGTATACTACCTTTTTACTTACAATGTTTAGTGAAAACTAGTAGTTGGCACCATCATCATGCCCCCTAGAAGGCAGTAGGCATTAACTATAGAGCGCAAAGTTTTGAGAACAGAGCTGGGCTATGTTGGGAAATCAAATTTAAAAAACAAATTTAAATTTGATGTATAATCATTATTCAAACAGTTGACAATTACTAAAATAAAAACCCATACTGTTAAAGTATCAGGATTATCATTATTATCTACATTCCAGGTATTATTACTATCGTTATTATGAACAAACCATACTTATTTATGTAATTGTCATTGTAGACATTATCATTAATAAAACCGTCATCATCATTGTCACCTTAATTATAATAAATATTATCATTATCATCATTAATTATAATAATTATCTTCATTATCATATCATTATATTTGTTACTCAATTAACCTTTTTCAACAGTCACTATCATGATTGTTGTCATTTGAGTCATCGTTACCAATGTTATAAATAGTATTATTAATGTCAGCATCATTTCCACCATCATTATCTTTATTTTTATTATCGTTATTACTATCATAGTCATTATGAATATGATTATAATTAACATCACTAATATTACTTCTATTATTGCTGTTGTAATCATTGCTTTTATTTTTATTGCTACCAGTGCTATTGACACTGGTATCATTAATATCTTTTTGACTGTCATCAGCATTGTTTTTATACCTGAAGCCATAGTTATTATTGTTATTGTCATCGTGGTCATTATTTCTTTAGCTTTTTTGTTCATTTCCGCTATTATTGCTGTCATTATTGTATTAGGGTCACTTAATTTTAGCACTATAGTTGTTATAGTCATTAACATTATTATCAGAACCACATTATCCATATCTTCGCTTATACAATATCACTATCATTATTTTATTGTCATTATTATCACAATCATCATTACTTTATTACAAACACTCTCAATTTTCATTATAATTATCGCTTTTCGTATCAGAATTATCAACCTCAACATGATCATCAAAATTATAATAATAACAACTATCGCTATTATTAATATTGTTGACAATAACGTTATTTTAATTGCTATAAGCATTATCATTATCACCATCATCGTAATCGTCATCATCAACTGCATTATCGGCGTTATGAACAGTACTAATTTGATGTACAGTATTATAATCAATATAACCGGCAACCTTAACCATTACAAAATCATTACAATGAACATTATCAAATTATCGTCAGCTTATCTTAGTAGTGATCATCACCATTATTATCCACATTATCATTGTCATCATTATAATCCACATCATTATCATCAACATGCTCATTATTATCTATATCAACATTTATATAAATATCATAATTTTTCAAACAATCAGCATTATAAGCTTGAATAACATTATTTACATCATTAACACTATCATTCAATTTTGTCCTCCTTACTATTGACAACGCCATTATCATCATCACCTTTTTTATCATCATCATCATCATGAACATTATCATTATCTTTAATATCATCATCATCATAGACATTTTCAAGCTAATCAGCGTTACCGATACATTAAAAATCTTTATTATTATTTCTATACGTAACATCAACTCCTACTGAACTTAAAATAATTTCCAGTATCACCATCATTGTCATTATTAACGTAAACATCATTATTATTGTCGTCATCATCGTCCTTTTTATTATCATTAATTATCAACATCATAAGAGTTATCATAATTATTAACTTAATCAGCTTCATTGTCTCTACATCGTTTTCGTCATTATTAACATCATTATTATTGGCGTTATCCTCATCGTCATCCTTATCATCATCATAATTATAATTATGCTCGTAATTATTGTTCCCTTTATTATTTTCAACCTAATTATGAATATCATATTGAAAATTAGCTTGATATAATTAATCTTATTATTATTATCGCCATCATCATTATCATCATGATCATCACTATTATTATCAATGACTTAACTGACAACAATTATTTAATCAAAACTCTAAGTAACGTCATCGCCCACTTCAATCAGAAGTATTGTTATAACTAGAATTATGACCATCTTCATTAGTTTTATAGTCATCATCATTAAAACCATCATTAGCATCATCCACATTATCAGCAACATTAAGTTAAATCTCATTGTACTCATCGTATTTATTATTATTATAATCTTTATTGTCAAAAACAGCTTATTTATTACGTTTACTATAGTTAACACCATCTTCATCAACATCATAGTTTCAATATCATTACCAAGTTGTATAGAGCTCGCCAGCTTTCAGGACTAGGTGGTTTAAGATAGAGCAGAAGAGTTGAGGGCGGCTTGAGTCTTTTTAAAGACTATCGATCAGCGGTCAAGATCAAGCAGCAACAAGTAACCTGTGCTAAGATCTCTATTTGTGGAAAGGTGGTGCACATTACCGAGTTCGCAGCCCCTATGCAGAGTGTAGCAGAGCTTCTGCTTGCTACCGAAGTCATGAGCTGATATCGCTGATGGATAGTTTGACAATTAGGATAGAGCAGTAGTAGATAACGAGTGCTTAAGACTTAAAACGTGAAGATGCAGAGCATTTTTGCTAAAATCTTTATACACCATTGGAGCTGTTGTCTCTTGGATTTACTAGCAGCAGTCAAAGACATCTAGTTGCCAAAATATAGGTCAAATTCTTGCAGTAGGTTAACAACTTAACGTTGTTATGCAGCCAAGCATAACTAAAACGGGTATAATTAATGTCGATATGTAAGCCTTTTGCACGGATCCATACATTAGTGTTTATTGTACTGAATTACCATTCTAGCCACTGCTATTGAACAGGTCTCATCAAGCAAATGCCTGACATAGGTTTGTATTGTGGGATTTAAGGCAATGATTGCAAGACAATGCACAACCCTTCTCACATACTGTATACTACCTTTTTACTTACAATGTTTAGTGAAAACTAGTAGTTGGCACCATCATCATGCCCCCTAGAAGGCAGTAGGCATTAACTATAGAGCGCAAAGTTTTGAGAACAGAGCTGGGCTATGTTGGGAAATCAAATTTAAAAAACAAATTTAAATTTGATGTATAATCATTATTCAAACAGTTGACAATTACTAAAATAAAAACCCATACTGTTAAAGTATCAGGATTATCATTATTATCTACATTCCAGGTATTATTACTATCGTTATTATGAACAAACCATACTTATTTATGTAATTGTCATTGTAGACATTATCATTAATAAAACCGTCATCATCATTGTCACCTTAATTATAATAAATATTATCATTATCATCATTAATTATAATAATTATCTTCATTATCATATCATTATATTTGTTACTCAATTAACCTTTTTCAACAGTCACTATCATGATTGTTGTCATTTGAGTCATCGTTACCAATGTTATAAATAGTATTATTAATGTCAGCATCATTTCCACCATCATTATCTTTATTTTTATTATCGTTATTACTATCATAGTCATTTTGAATATGATTATAATTAACATCACTAATATTACTTCTATTATTGCTGTTGTAATCATTGCTTTTATTTTTATTGCTACCAGTGCTATTGACACTGGTATCATTAATATCTTTTTGACTGTCATCAGCATTGTTTTTATACCTGAAGCCATAGTTATTATTGTTATTGTCATCGTGGTCATTATTTCTTTAGCTTTTTTGTTCATTTCCGCTATTATTGCTGTCATTATTGTATTAGGGTCACTTAATTTTAGCACTATAGTTGTTATAGTCATTAACATTATTATCAGAACCACATTATCCATATCTTGGCTTATACAATATCACTATCATTATTTTATTGTCATTATTATCACAATCATCATTACTTTATTACAAACACTCTCAATTTCCATTATAATTATCGCTTTTCGTATCAGAATTATCAACCTCAACATGATCATCAAAATTATAATAATAACAACTATCGCTATTATTAATATTGTTGACAATAACGTTATTTTAATTGCTATAAGCATTATCATTATCACCATCATCGTAATCGTCATCATCAACTGCATTATCGTCGTTATGAACAGTACTAATTTGATGTACAGTATTATAATCAATATAACCGGCAACCTTAACCATTACAAAATCATTACCATGAACATTATCAAATTATCGTCAGCTTATCTTAGTAGTGATCATCACCATTATTATCCACATTATCATTGTCATCATTATAATCCACATCATTATCATCAACATGCTCATTATTATCTATATCAACATTTATATAAATATCATAATTTTTCAAACAATCAGCATTATAAGCTTGAATAACATTATTTACATCATTAACACTATCATTCAATTTTGTCCTCCTTACTATTGACAACGCCATTATCATCATCACCTTTTTTATCATCATCATCATCATGAACATTATCATTATCTTTAATATCATCATCATCATAGACATTTTCAAGCTAATCAGCGTTACCGATACATTAAAAATCTTTATTATTATTTCTATACGTAACATCAACTCCTACTGAACTTAAAATAATTTCCAGTATCACCATCATTGTCATTATTAACGTAAACATCATTATTATTGTCGTCATCATCGTCCTTTTTATCATCATTAATTATCAACATCATAAGAGTTATCATAATTATTAACTTAATCAGCTTCATTGTCTCTACATCGTTTTCGTCATTATTAACATCATTATTATTGGCGTTATCCTCATCGTCATCCTTATCATCATCATAATTATAATTATGCTCGTAATTATTGTTCCCTTTATTATTTTCAACCTAATTATGAATATCATATTCAAAATTAGCTTGATATAATTAATCTTATTATTATTATCGCCATCATCATTATCATCATGATCATCACTATTATTATCAATGACTTAACTGACAACAATTATTTAATCAAAACTCTAAGTAACGTCATCGCCCACTTCAATCAGAAGTATTGTTATAACTAGAATTATGATCATCTTCATTAGTTTTATAGTCATCATCATTAAAACCATCATTAGCATCATTCACATTATCAGCAACATTAAGTTAAATCTCAATGTACTCATCGTATTTAGTATTATTATAATTTTTATTGTCAAAAACAGCTTATTTATTACGTTTACTATAGTTAACACCATCTTCATCAACATCATAGTTTCAATATCATTACCAAGTTGTATAGAGCTCGCCAGCTTTCAGGACTAGGTGGTTTAAGATAGAGCAGAAGAGTTGAGGGCGGCTTGAGTCTTTTTAAAGTCTATCGATCAGCGGTCAAGAGAAAGCAGCAACAAGTAACCTGTGCTAAGATCTCTATTTGTGGAAAGGTGGTGCACATTACCGTGTTCGCAGACCCTATGCAGAGTGTAGCAGAGCTTCTGCTTGCTACCGAAGTCATGAGCTGATATCGCTGATGGATAGTTTGACAATTAGGATAGAGCAGTAGTAGATAACGAGTGCTTAAGACTTAAAACGTGAAGATGCAGAGCATTTTTGCTAAAATCTTTATACACCATTGGAGCTGTTGTCTCTTGGATTTACTAGCAGCAGTCAAAGACATCTAGTTGCCAAAATATAGGTCAAATTCTTGCAGTAGGTTAACAACTTAACGTTGTTATGCAGCCAAGCATAACTAAAACGGGTATAATTAATGTCGATATGTAAGCCTTTTGCACGGATCCATACATTAGTGTTTATTGTACTGAATTACCATTCTAGCCACTGCTATTGAACAGGTCTCATCAAGCAAATGCCTGACATAGGTTTGTATTGTGGGATTTAAGGCAATGATTGCAAGACAATGCACAACCCTTCTCACATACTGTATACTACCTTTTTACTTACAATGTTTAGTGAAAACTAGTAGTTGGCACCATCATCTTGCCCCCTAGAAGGCAGTAGGCATTAACTGTAGAGCGCAAAGTTTTGAGAACAGAGCTAGGCTATGTTGGGAAATCAAATTTAAAAAACAAATTTAAATTTGATGTATAATCATTATTCAAACAGTTGACAATTACTAAAATAAAAACCCATACTGTTAAAGTATCAGGATTATCATTATCTACATTCCAGGTATCATTACTATCGTTATTATGAACAAACCATACTTTTTTATGTAATTGTCATTGTAGACATCATCATTAATAAAACCGTCATCATCATTGTCACCTTAATTATAATTATGATTATCATTATCATCATTAATTATAATAATTATCTATATTATCATATCATTATATTTGTTACTCAATTAACCTTTTTCAACAGTCACTATCATGATTGTTGTCATTTTAGTCATCGTTACCAATGTTATAAATAGTATTATTAATGTCAGCATCATTTCCACCATCTTTATCTTTATTTTTATTATCGTTATTACTATCATCGTCATTATGAATATGATTATAATTAACATCACTAATATTCCTACTATTATTGCTGTTGTAATCATTGCTTTTATTTTTATTGCTACCAGTGCTATTGACACTGGTATCATTAATATCATTTTGACTGTCATCAGCATTGTTTTTATACCTGAAGCCATAGTTATTAGTGTTATTGTCATCGTGGTCATTATTTCTTTAGCTTTTTTGTTCATTTCCGCTATTATTGCTGTGATTATTGTATTAGGGTCACTTAATTTTAGCACTATAGTTGTTATAGTCATTAACATTATTATCAGAACCACATTATCCATATCATGGCTTATACAATATCACTATCATTATTTTATTGTCATTATTATCACAATCATCATTACTTTATTACAAACACTCTCAATTTCCATTATAATTATCGCTTTTCGTATCAGAATTATCAACCTCAACATGATCATCAAAATTATAATAATAACAACTATCGCTATTATTAATATTGTTGACAATAACGTTATTTTAATTGCTATAAGCATTATCATTATCACCATCATCGTAATCGTCATCATCAACTGCATTATCGTCGTTATGAACAGTACTAATTTGATGTACAGTATTATAATCAATATAACCGGCAACCTTAACCATTACAAAATCATTACCATGAACATTATCAAATTATCGTCAGCTTATCTTAGTAGTGATCATCACCATTATTATCCACATTATCATTGTCATCATTATAATCCACATCATTATCATCAACATGCTCATTATTATCTATATCAACATTTATATAAATATCATAATTTTTCAAACAATCAGCATTATAAGCTTGAATAACATTATTTACATCATTAACACTATCATTCAATTTTGTCCTCCTTACTATTGACAACGCCATTATCATCATCACCTTTTTTATCATCATCATCATCATGAACATTATCATTATCTTTAATATCATCATCATCATAGACATTTTCAAGCTAATCAGCGTTACCGATACATTAAAAATCTTTATTATTATTTCTATACGTAACATCAACTCCTACTGAACTTAAAATAATTTCCAGTATCACCATCATTGTCATTATTAACGTAAACATCATTATTATTGTCGTCATCATCGTCCTTTTTATCATCATTAATTATCAACATCATAAGAGTTATCATAATTATTAACTTAATCAGCTTCATTGTCTCTACATCGTTTTCGTCATTATTATCATCATTATTATTGGCGTTATCCTCATCGTCATCCTTATCATCATCATAATTATAATTATGCTCGTAATTATTGTTCCCTTTATTATTTTCGACCTAATTATGAATATCATATTCAAAATTAGCTTGATATAATTAATCTTATTATTATTATCGCCATCATCATTATCATCATGATCATCACTATTATTATCAATGACTTAACTGACAACAATTATTTAATCAAAACTCTAAGTAACGTCATCGCCCACTTTAATCAGAAGTATTGTTATAACTAGAATTATGATCATCTTCATTAGTTTTATAGTCATCATCATTAAAACCATCATTAGCATCATCCACATTATCAGCAACATTAAGTTAAATCTCATTGTACTCATCGTATTTATTATTATTATAATCTTTATTGTCAAAAACAGCTTATTTATTACGTTTACTATAGTTAACGCCATCTTCATCAACATCATAGTTTCAATATCATTACCAAGTTGTATAGAGCTCGCCAGCTTTCAGGACTAGGTGGTTTAAGATAGAGCAGAAGAGTTGAGGGCGGCTTGAGTCTTTTTAAAGACTATCGATCAGCGGTCAAGATCAAGCAGCAACAAGTAACCTGTGCTAAGATCTCTATTTGTGGAAAGGTAGTGCACATTACCTCGTTCGCAGACCCTATGCAGAGTGTAGCAGAGCTTCTGCTTGCTACCGAAGTCATGAGCTGATATCGCTGATGGATAGTTTGACAATTAGGATAGAGCAGTAGTAGATAACGAGTGCTTAAGACTTAAAACGTGAAGATGCAGAGCATTTTTGCTAAAATCTTTATACACCATTGGAGCTGTTGTCTCTTGGATTTACTAGCAGCAGTCAAAGACATCTAGTTGCCAAAATATAGGTCAAATTCTTGCAGTAGGTTAACAACTTAACGTTGTTATGCAGCCAAGCATAACTAAAACGGGTATAATTAATGTCGATATGTAAGCCTTTTGCACGGATCCATACATTAGTGTTTATTGTACTGAATTACCATTCTAGCCACTGCTATTGAACAGGTCTCATCAAGCAAATGCCTGACATAGGTTTGTATTGTGGGATTTAAGGCAATGATTGCAAGACAATGCACAACCCTTCTCACATACTGTATACTACTTTTTTACTTACAATGTTTAGTGAAAACTAGTAGTTGGCACCATCATCATGCCCCCTAGAAGGCAGTAGGCATTAACTATAGAGCGCAAAGTTTTGAGAACAGAGCTGGGCTATGTTGGGAAATCAAATTTAAAAAACAAATTTAAATTTTATGTATAATCATTATTTAAACAGTTGACAATTACTAAAATAAAAACCCATACTGTTAAAGTATCAGGATTATCATTATTATCTACATTCCAGGTATTATTACTATCGTTATTATGAACAAACCATACTCATTTATGTAATTGTCATTGTAGACATTATCATTAATAAAACCGTCATCATCATTGTCACCTTAATTATAATTAAGATTATCATTATCATCATTAATTATAATAATTATCTTCATTATCATATCATTATATTTGTTACTCAATTAACCTTTTTCAACAGTCACTATCATGATTGTTGTCATTTTAGTCATCGTTACCAATGTTATAAATAGTATTATTAATGTCAGCATCATTTCCACCATCATTATCTTTATTTTTATTATCGTTATTACTATCATCGTCATTATGAATATGATTATAATTAACATCACTAATATTACTTCTATTATTGCTGTTGTAATCATTGCTTTTATTTTTATTGCTACCAGTGCTATTGACACTGGTATCATTAATATCATTTTGACTGTCATCAGCATTGTTTTTATACCTGAAGCCATAGTTATAATTGTTATTGTCATCGTGGTCATTATTTCTTTAGCTTTTTTGTTTATTTCCGCTATTATTGCTGTCATTATTGTATTAGGGTCACTTAATTTTAGCACTATAGTTGTTATAGTCATTAACATTATTATCAGAACCACATTATCCATATCTTGGCTTATACAATATCACTATCATTATTTTATTGTCATTATTATCACAATCATCATTACTTTATTACAAACACTCTCAATTTCCATTATAATTATCGCTTTTCGTATCAGAATTATCAACCTCAACATGATCATCAAAATTATAATAATAACAACTATCGCTATTATTAATATTGTTGACAATAACGTTATTTTAATTGCTATAAGCATTATCATTATCACCATCATCGTAATCGTCATCATCAACTGCATTATCGGCGTTATAAACAGTACTAATTTGATGTACAGTATTATAATCAATATAACCGGCAACCTTAACCATTACAAAATCATTACCATGAACATTATCAAATTATCGTCAGCTTATCTTAGTAGTGATCATCACCATTATTATCCACATTATCACTGTCATCATTATAATCCACATCATTATCATCAACATGCTCATTATTATCAATATCAACATTTATATAAATATTATAATTTTTTAAACAATCAGCATTATAAGCTTGAATAACATTATTTACATCATTAACACTATCATTCAATAATGTCCTCCCTACTATTGACAACGCCATTATCATCATCACCTTTTTTATCATCATCATCATCATGAACATTATCATTATCTTTAATATCATCATCATCATAGACATTTTCAAGTTAATAATCAGCGTTACCGATACATTAAAAATCTTTATTATTATTTCTATACTTAACATCAACTCCTACTGAACTTAAAATAATTTCCAGTATCACCATCATTGTCATTATTAACGTAAACATCATTATTATTGTCGTCATCATCGTCCTTTTTATCATCATTAATTATCAACATCATAAGAGTTATCATAATTATTAACTTAATCAGCTTCATTGTCTCTACATCGTTTTCGTCATTATTAACATCATTATTATTGGCGTTATCCTCATCGTCATCCTTATCATCATCATAATTATAATTATGCTCGTAATTATTGTTCCCTTTATTATTTTCAACCTAATTATGAATATCATATTCAAAATTAGCTCGATATAATTAATCTTATTATTATTATCGCCATCATCATTATCATCATGATCATCACTATTATTATCAATGACTTAACTGACAACAATTATTTAATCAAAACTCTAAGTAACGTCATCGCCCACTTCAATCAGAAGTATTGTTATAACTAGAATTATGACCATCTTCATTAGTTTTATAGTCATCATCATTAAAACCATCATTAGCATCATCCACATTATCAGCAACATTAAGTTAAATCTCATTGTACTCATCGTATTTATTATTATTATAATCTTTATTGTCAAAAACAGCTTATTTATTACGTTTACTATAGTTAACACCATCTTCATCAACATCATAGTTTCAATATCATTACCAAGTTGTATAGAGCTCGCCAGCTTTCAGGACTAGGTGGTTTAAGATAGAGCAGAAGAGTTGAGGGCGGCTTGAGTCTTTTTAAAGACTATCGATCAGCGGTCAAGATCAAGCAGCAACAAGTAACCTGTGCTAAGATCTCTATTTGTGGAAAGGTAGTGCACATTACCGTGTTCGCAGACCCTATGCAGAGTGTAGCAGAGCTTCTGCTTGCTACCGAAGTCATGAGCTGATATCGCTGATGGATAGTTTGACAATTAGGATAGAGCAGTAGTAGATAACGAGTGCTTAAGACTTAAAACGTGAAGATGCAGAGCATTTTTGCTAAAATCTTTATACACCATTGGAGCTGTTGTCTCTTGGATT
The DNA here is from genome assembly GCF_036245765.1 of Copidosoma floridanum. Lineage (NCBI taxonomy): Eukaryota > Metazoa > Arthropoda > Insecta > Hymenoptera > Encyrtidae > Copidosoma > Copidosoma floridanum. The sequence continues at coordinate 14,104,438 of NW_028321885.1, forward strand.
TACTAGCAGCAGTCAAAGACATCTAGTTGCCAAAATATAGGTCAAATTCTTGCAGTAGGTTAACAACTTAACGTTGCTATGCAGCCAAGCATAACTAAAACGGGTATAATTAATGTCGATATGTAAGCCTTTTGCACGGATCCATACATTAGTGTTTATTGTACTGAATTACCATTCTAGCCACTGCTATTGAACAGGTCTCATCAAGCAAATGCCTGACATAGGTTTGTATTGTGGGATTTAAGGCAATGATTGCAAGACAATGCACAACCCTTCTCACATACTGTATACTACTTTTTTACTTACAATGTTTAGTGAAAACTAGTAGTTGGCACCATCATCATGCCCCCTAGAAGGCAGTAGGCATTAACTATAGAGCGCAAAGTTTTGAGAACAGAGCTGGGCTATGTTGGGAAATCAAATTTAAGAAACAAATTTGAATTTTATGTATAATCATTATTTAAACAGTTGACAATTACTAAAATAAAAACCCATACTGTTAAAGTATCAGGATTATCATTATTATCTACATTCCAGGTATTATTACTATCGTTATTATGAACAAACCATACTTATTTATGTAATTGTCATTTTAGACATCATCATTAATAAAACCGTCATCATCATTGTCACCTTAATTATAATTAAGATTATCATTATCATCATTAATTATAATAATTATCTTCATTATCATATCATTATATTTGTTACTCAATTAACCTTTTTCAACAGTCACTATCATGATTGTTGTCATTTTAGTCATCGTTACCAATGTTATAAATAGTATTATTAATGTCAGCATCATTTCCACCATCATTATCTTTATTTTTATTATCGTTATTACTATCATCGTCATTATGAATATGATTATAATTAACATCACTAATATTACTTCTATTATTGCTGTTGTAATCATTGCTTTTATTTTTATTGCTACCAGTGCTATTGACACTGGTATCATTAATATCATTTTGACTGTCATCAGCATTGTTTTTATACCTGAAGCCATAGTTATAATTGTTATTGTCATCGTGGTCATTATTTCTTTAGCTTTTTTGTTTATTTCCGCTATTATTGCTGTCATTATTGTATTAGGGTCACTTAATTTTAGCACTATAGTTGTTATAGTCATTAACATTATTATCAGAACCACATTATCCATATCTTGGCTTATACAATATCACTATCATTATTTTATTGTCATTATTATCACAATCATCATTACTTTATTACAAACACTCTCAATTTCCATTATAATTATCGCTTTTCGTATCAGAATTATCAACCTCAACATGATCATCAAAATTATAATAATAACAACTATCGCTATTATTAATATTGTTGACAATAACGTTATTTTAATTGCTATAAGCATTATCATTATCACCATCATCGTAATCGTCATCATCAACTGCATTATCGGCGTTATAAACAGTACTAATTTGATGTACAGTATTATAATCAATATAACCGGCAACCTTAACCATTACAAAATCATTACCATGAACATTATCAAATTATCGTCAGCTTATCTTAGTAGTGATCATCACCATTATTATCCACATTATCACTGTCATCATTATAATCCACATCATTATCATCAACATGCTCATTATTATCAATATCAACATTTATATAAATATTATAATTTTTTAAACAATCAGCATTATAAGCTTGAATAACATTATTTACATCATTAACACTATCATTCAATAATGTCCTCCCTACTATTGACAACGCCATTATCATCATCACCTTTTTTATCATCATCATCATCATGAACATTATCATTATCTTTAATATCATCATCATCATAGACATTTTCAAGTTAATAATCAGCGTTACCGATACATTAAAAATCTTTATTATTATTTCTATACTTAACATCAACTCCTACTGAACTTAAAATAATTTCCAGTATCACCATCATTGTCATTATTAACGTAAACATCATTATTATTGTCGTCATCATCGTCCTTTTTATCATCATTAATTATCAACATCATAAGAGTTATCATAATTATTAACTTAATCAGCTTCATTGTCTCTACATCGTTTTCGTCATTATTAACATCATTATTATTGGCGTTATCCTCATCGTCATCCTTATCATCATCATAATTATAATTATGCTCGTAATTATTGTTCCCTTTATTATTTTCAACCTAATTATGAATATCATATTCAAAATTAGCTTGATATAATTAATCTTATTATTATTATCGCCATCATCATTATCATCATGATCATCACTATTATTATCAATGACTTAACTGACAACAATTATTTAATCAAAACTCTAAGTAACGTCATCGCCCACTTCAATCAGAAGTATTGTTATAACTAGAATTATGATCATCTTCATTAGTTTTATAGTCATCATCATTAAAACCATCATTAGCATCATCCACATTATCAGCAACATTAAGTTAAATCTCATTGTACTCATCGTATTTATTATTATTATAATCTTTATTGTCAAAAACAGCTTATTTATTACGTTTACTATAGTTAACACCATCTTCATCAACATCATAGTTTCAATATCATTACCAAGTTGTATAGAGCTCGCCAGCTTTCAGGACTAGGTGGTTTAAGATAGAGCAGAAGAGTTGAGGGCGGCTTGAGTCTTTTTAAAGACTATCGATCAGCGGTCAAGATCAAGCAGCAACAAGTAACCTGTGCTAAGATCTCTATTTGTGGAAAGGTAGTGCACATTACCGTGTTCGCAGACCCTATGCAGAGTGTAGCAGAGCTTCTGCTTGCTACCGAAGTCATGAGCTGATATCGCTGATGGATAGTTTGACAATTAGGATAGAGCAGTAGTAGATAACGAGTGCTTAAGACTTAAAACGTGAAGATGCAGAGCATTTTTGCTAAAATCTTTATACACCATTGGAGCTGTTGTCTCTTGGATTTACTAGCAGCAGTCAAAGACATCTAGTTGCCAAAATATAGGTCAAATTCTTGCAGTAGGTTAACAACTTAACGTTGTTATGCAGCCAAGCATAACTAAAACGGGTATAATTAATGTCGATATGTAAGCCTTTTGCACGGATCCATACATTAGTGTTTATTGTACTGAATTACCATTCTAGCCACTGCTATTGAACAGGTCTCATCAAGCAAATGCCTGACATAGGTTTGTATTGTGGGATTTAAGGCAATGATTGCAAGACAATGCACAACCCTTCTCACATACTGTATACTACTTTTTTACTTACAATGTTTAGTGAAAACTAGTAGTTGGCACCATCATCATGCCCCCTAGAAGGCAGTAGGCATTAACTATAGAGCGCAAAGTTTTGAGAACAGAGCTGGGCTATGTTGGGAAATCAAATTTAAAAAACAAATTTAAATTTTATGTATAATCATTATTCAAACAGTTGACAATTACCAAAATAAAAACCCATACTGTTAAAGTATCAGGATTATCATTATTATCTACATTCCAGGTATTATTACTATCGTTATTATGAACAAACCATACTCATTTATGTAATTGTCATTGTAGACATTATCATTAATAAAACCGTCATCATCATTGTCACCTTAATTATAATTAAGATTATCATTATCATCATTAATTATAATAATTATCTTCATTATCATATCATTATATTTGTTACTCAATTAACCTTTTTCAACAGTCACTATCATGATTGTTGTCATTTTAGTCATCGTTACCAATGTTATAAATAGTGTTATTAATGTCAGCATCATTTCCACCATCATTATCTTTATTTTTATTATCGTTATTACTATCATCGTCATTATGAATATGATTATAATTAACATTACTAATATTACTTCTATTATTGCTGTTGTAATCATTGCTTTTATTTTTATTGCTACCAGTGCTATTGACACTGGTATCATTAATATCATTTTGACTGTCATCAGCATTGTTTTTATACCTGAAGCCATAGTTATTATTGTTATTGTCATCGTGGTCATTATTTCTTTAGCTTTTTTGTTCATTTCCGCTATTATTGCTGTCATTATTGTATTAGGGTCACTTAATTTTAGCACTATAGTTGTTATAGTCATTAACATTATTATCAGAACCACATTATCCATATCTTGGCTTATACAATATCACTATCATTATTTTATTGTCATTATTATCACAATCATCATTACTTTATTACAAACACTCTCAATTTCCATTATAATTATCGCTTTTCGTATCAGAATTATCAACCTCAACATGATCATCAAAATTATAATAATAACAACTATCGCTATTATTAATATTGTTGACAATAACGTTATTTTAATTGCTATAAGCATTATCATTATCACCATCATCGTAATCGTCATCATCCACTGCATTATCGGCGTTATGAACAGTACTAATTTGATGTACAGTATTATAATCAATATAACCGGCAACCTTAACCATTACAAAATCATTACCATGAACATTATCAAATTATCGTCAGCTTATCTTAGTAGTGATCATCACCATTATTATCCACATTATCATTGTCATCATTATAATCCACATCATTATCATCAACATGCTCATTATTATCAATATCAACATTTATATAAATATCATAATTTTTTAAACAATCAGCATTATAAGCTTGAATAACATTATTTACTTCATTAACACTATCATTCAATATTGTCCTCCTTACTATTGACAACGCCATTATCATCATCACCTTTTTTATCATCATCATCATCATGAACATTATCATTATCTTTAATATCATCATCATCATAGACATTTTCAAGCTAATCAGCGTTACCGATACATCAAAAATCTTTATTATTATTTCTATACGTAACATCAACTCTCACTGAACTTAAAATAATTTCCAGTATCACCATCATTGTCATTATTAACGTAAACATCATTATTATTGTCGTCATCATCGTCCTTTTTATCATCATTAATTATCAACATCATAAGAGTTATCATAATTATTAACTTAATCAGCTTCATTGTCTCTACATCGTTTTCGTCATTATTAACATCATTATTATTGGCGTTATCCTCATCGTCATCCTTATCATCATCATAATTATAATTATGCTCGTAATTATTGTTCCCTTTATTATTTTCAACCTAATTATGAATATCATATTCAAAATTAGCTTGATATAATTAATCTTATTATTATTATCGCCATCATCATTATCATCATGATCATCATTATTATTATCAATGACTTAACTGACAACAATTATTTAATCAAAACTCTAAGTAACGTCATCGCTCACTTCAATCAGAAGTATTGTTATAACTAGAATTATGATCATCTTCATTACTTTTATAGTCATCATCATTAAAACCATCATTAGCATCATCCACATTATCAGCAACATTAAGTTAAATCTCATTGTACTCATCGTATTTATTATTATTATAATCTTTATTGTTAAAAACAGCTTATTTATTACGTTTACTATAGTTAACACCATCTTTATCAACATCATAGTTTCAATATTATTACCAAGTTGTATAGAGCTCGCCAGCTTTCAGGACTAGGTGGTTTAAGATAGAGCAGAAGAGTTGAGGGCGGCTTGAGTCTTTTTAAAGACTATCGATTAGCGGTCAAGATCAAGCAGCAACAAGTAACCTGTGCTAAGATCTCTATTTGTGGAAAGGTGGTGCACATTACCGTGTTCGCAGACCCTATGCAGAGTGTAGCAGAGCTTCTGCTTGCTACCGAAGTCATGAGCTGATATCGCTGATGGATAGTTTGACAATTAGGATAGAGCAGTAGTAGATAACGAGTGCTTAAGACTTAAAACGTGAAGATGCAGAGCATTTTTGCTAAATCTTTATACACCATAGGAGCTGTTGTCTCTTGGATTTACTAGTAGCAGTCAAAGACATCAAGTTGCCAAAATATAGGTCAAATTCTTGCAGTAGGTTAACAACTTAACGTTGTTATGCAGTCAAGCATAACTAAAACGGGTATAATTAATGTCGATATGTAAGCCTTTTGCACGGATCCATACATTAGTGTTTATTGTACTGAATTACCATTCTAGCCACTGCTATTGAACAGGTCTCATCAAGCAAATGCCTGACATAGGTTTGTATTGTGGGATTTAAGGCAATGATTGCAAGACAATGCACAACCCTTCTCACATACTGTATACTACCTTTTTACTTACAATGTTTAGTGAAAACTAGTAGTTGGCACCATCATCATGCCCCCTAGAAGGCAGTAGGCATTAACTATAGAGCGCAAAGTTTTGAGAACAGAGCTGGGCTATGTTGGGAAATCAAATTTAAAAAACAAATTTAAATTTGATGTATAATCATTATTCAAACAGTTGACAATTACTAAAATAAAAACCCATACTGTTAAAGTATCAGGATTATCATTATTATCTACATTCCAGGTATTATTACTATCGTTATTATGAACAAACCATACTTATTTATGTAATTGTCATTGTAGACATTATCATTAATAAAACCGTCATCATCATTGTCACCTTAATTATAATTAAGATTATCATTATCATCATTAATTATAATAATTATCTTCATTATCATATCATTAAATTTGTTACTCAATTAACCTTTTTCAACAGTCACTATCATGATTGTTGTCATTTTAGTCATCGTTACCAATGTTATAAATAGTATTATTAATGTCAGCATCATTTCCAGCATCATTATCTTTATTTTTATTATCGTTATTACTATCATCGTCATTATGAATATGATTATAATTAACATCACTAATATTACTTCTATTATTGCTGTTGTAATCATTGCTTTTATTTTTATTGCTACCAGTGCTATTGACACTGGTATCATTAATATCATTTTGACTGTCATCAGCATTGTTTTTATACCTGAAGCCATAGTTATAATTGTTATTGTCATCGTGGTCATTATTTCTTTAGCTTTTTTGTTTATTTCCGCTATTCTTGCTGTCATTATTGTATTAGGGTCACTTAATTTTAGCACTATAGTTGTTATAGTCATTAACATTATTATCAGAACCACATTATCCATATCTTGGCTTATACAATATCACTATCATTATTTTATCGTCATTATTATCACAATCATCATTACTTTATTACAAACACTCTCAATTTCCATTATAATTATCGCTTTTCGTATCAGAATTATCAACCTCAACATGATCATCAAAATTATAATAATAACAACTATCGCTATTATTAATATTGTTGACAATAACGTTATTTTAATTGCTATAAGCATTATCATTATCACCATCATCGTAATCGTCATCATCCACTGCATTATCGGCGTTATGAACAGTACTAATTTGATGTACAGTATTATAATCAATATAACCGGCAACCTTAACCATTACAAAATCATTACCATGAACATTATCAAATTATCGTCAGCTTATCTTAGTAGTGATCATCACCATTATTATCCACATCATCATTGTCATCATTATAATCCACATCATTATCATCAACATGCTCATTATTATCAATATCAACATTTATATAAATATCATAATTTTTTAAACAATCAGCAATATAAGCTTGAATAACATTATTTACATCATTAACACTATCATTCAATATTGTCCTCCTTACTATTGACAACGCCATTATCATCATCACCTTTTTTATCATCATCATCATCATGAACATTATCATTATTTTAATATCATCATCATCATAGACATTTTCAAGCTAATCAGCGTTACCGATACATTAAAAATCTTTATTATTATTTCTATACGTAACATCAACTCCTACTGAACTTAAAATAATTTCCAGTATCACCATCATTGTCATTATTAACGTAAACATCATTATTATTGTCGTCATCATCGTCCTTTTTATCATCATTAATTATCAACATCATAAGAGTTATCATAATTATTAACTTAATCAGCTTCATTGTCTCTACATCGTTTTCGTCATTATTAACATCATTATTATTGGCGTTATCCTCATCGTCATCCTTATCATCATCATAATTATAATTATGCTCGTAATTATTGTTCCCTTTATTATTTTCAACCTAATTATGAATATCATATTCAAAATTAGCTTGATATAATTAATCTTATTATTATTATCGCCATCATCATCATCATCATGATCATCACTATTATTATCAATGACTTAACTGACAACAATTATTTAATCAAAACTCTAAGTAACATCATCGCCCACTTCAATCAGAAGTATTGTTATAACTAGAATTTTGATCATCTTCATTACTTTTATAGTCATCATCATTAAAACCATCATTAGCATCATCCACATTATCAGCAACATTAAGTTAAATCTCATTGTACTCATCGTTTTTATTATTATTATAATCTTTATTGTTAAAAACAGCTTATTTATTACGTTTAATATAGTTAACACCATCTTTATCAACATCATAGTTTCAATATCATTACCAAGTTGTATAGAGCTCGCCAGCTTTCAGGACTAGGTGGTTTAAGATAGAGCAGAAGAGTTGAGGGCGGCTTGAGTCTTTTTAAAGACTATCGATTAGCGGTCAAGATCAAGCAGCAACAAGTAACCTGTGCTAAGATCTCTATTTGTGGAAAGGTGGTGCACATTACCGTGTTCGCAGACCCTATGCAGAGTGTAGCAGAGCTTCTGCTTGCTACCGAAGTCATGAGCTGATATCGCTGATGGATAGTTTGACAATTAGGATAGAGCAGTAGTAGATAACGAGTGCTTAAGACTTAAAACGTGAAGATGCAGAGCATTTTTGCTAAAATCTTTATACACCATTGGAGCTGTTGTCTCTTGGATTTACTAGCAGCAGTCAAAGACATCAAGTTGCCAAAATATAGGTCAAATTCTTGCAGTAGGTTAACAACTTAACGTTGTTATGCAGCCAAGCATAACTAAAACGGGTATAATTAATGTCGATATGTAAGCCTTTTGCACGGATCCATACATTAGTGTTTATTGTACTGAATTACCATTCTAGCCACTGCTATTGAACAGGTCTCATCAAGCAAATGCCTGACATAGGTTTGTATTGTGGGATTCAAGGCAATGATTGCAAGACAATGCACAACCCTTCTCACATACTGTATACTACCTTTTTACTTACAATGTTTAGTGAAAACTAGTAGTTGGCACCATCATCATGCCCCCTAGAAGGCAGTAGGCATTAACTATAGAGCGCAAAGTTTTGAGAACAGAGCTGGGCTATGTTGGGAAATCAAATTTAAAAAACAAATTTAAATTTGATGTATAATCATTATTCAAACAGTTGACAATTACTAAAATAAAAACCCATACTGTTAAAGTATCAGGATTATCATTATTATCTACATTCCAGGTATTATTACTATCGTTATTATGAACAAACCATACTTATTTATGTAATTGTCATTGTAGACATTATCATTAATAAAACCGTCATCATCATTGTCACCTTAATTATAATTATGATTATCATTATCATCATTAATTATAATAATTATCTTCATTATCATATCATTATATTTGTTACTCAATTAACCTTTTTCAACAGTCACTATCATGATTGTTGTCATTTTAGTCATCGTTACCAATGTTATAAATAGTATTATTAATGTCAGCATCATTTCCAGCATCATTATCTTTATTTTTATTATCGTTATTACTATCATCGTCATTATGAATATGATTATAATTAACATCACTAATATTACTTCTATTATTGCTGTTGTAATCATTGCTTTTATTTTTATTGCTACCAGTGCTATTGACACTGGTATCATTAATATCATTTTGACTGTCATCAGCATTGTTTTTATACCTGAAGCCATAGTTATAATTGTTATTGTCATCGTGGTCATTATTTCTTTAGCTTTTTTGTTTATTTCCGCTATTATTGCTGTCATTATTGTATTAGGGTCACTTAATTTTAGCACTATAGTTGTTATAGTCATTAACATTATTATCAGAACCACATTATCCATATCTTGGCTTATACAATATCACTATCATTATTTTATTGTCATTATTATCACAATCATCATTACTTTATTACAAACACTCTCAATTTCCATTATAATTATCGCTTTTCGTATCAGAATTATCAACCTCAACATGATCATCAAAATTATAATAATAACAACTATCGCTATTATTAATATTGTTGACAATAACGTTATTTTAATTGCTATAAGCATTATCATTATCACCATCATCGTAATCGTCATCATCCACTGCATTATCGGCGTTATGAACAGTACTAATTTGATGTACAGTATTATAATCAATATAACCGGCAACCTTAACCATTACAAAATCATTACCATGAACATTATCAAATTATCGTCAGCTTATCTTAGTAGTGATCATCACCATTATTATCCACATCATCATTGTCATCATTATAATCCACATCATTATCATCAACATGCTCATTATTATCAATATCAACATTTATATAAATATCATAATTTTTTAAACAATCAGCAATATAAGCTTGAATAACATTATTTACATCATTAACACTATCATTCAATATTGTCCTCCTTACTATTGACAACGCCATTATCATCATCACCTTTTTTATCATCATCATCATCATGAACATTATCATTATTTTAATATCATCATCATCATAGACATTTTCAAGCTAATCAGCGTTACCGATACATTAAAAATCTTTATTATTATTTCTATACGTAACATCAACTCCTACTGAACTTAAAATAATTTCCAGTATCACCATCATTGTCATTATTAACGTAAACATCATTATTATTGTCGTCATCATCGTCCTTTTTATCATCATTAATTATCAACATCATAAGAGTTATCATAATTATTAACTTAATCAGCTTCATTGTCTCTACATCGTTTTCGTCATTATTAACATCATTATTATTGGCGTTATCCTCATCGTCATCCTTATCATCATCATAATTATAATTATGCTCGTAATTATTGTTCCCTTTATTATTTTCAACCTAATTATGAATATCATATTCAAAATTAGCTTGATATAATTAATCTTATTATTATTATCGCCATCATCATCATCATCATGATCATCACTATTATTATCAATGACTTAACTGACAACAATTATTTAATCAAAACTCTAAGTAACATCATCGCCCACTTCAATCAGAAGTATTGTTATAACTAGAATTTTGATCATCTTCATTACTTTTATAGTCATCATCATTAAAACCATCATTAGCATCATCCACATTATCAGCAACATTAAGTTAAATCTCATTGTACTCATCGTATTTATTATTATTATAATCTTTATTGTTAAAAACAGCTTATTTATTACGTTTAATATAGTTAACACCATCTTTATCAACATCATAGTTTCAATATCATTACCAAGTTGTATAGAGCTCGCCAGCTTTCAGGACTAGGTGGTTTAAGATAGAGCAGAAGAGTTGAGGGCGGCTTGAGTCTTTTTAAAGACTATCGATTAGCGGTCAAGATCAAGCAGCAACAAGTAACCTGTGCTAAGATCTCTATTTGTGGAAAGGTGGTGCACATTACCGTGTTCGCAGACCCTATGCAGAGTGTAGCAGAGCTTCTGCTTGCTACCGAAGTCATGAGCTGATATCGCTGATGGATAGTTTGACAATTAGGATAGAGCAGTAGTAGATAACGAGTGCTTAAGACTTAAACGTGAAGATGCAGAGCATTTTTGCTAAATCTTTATACACCATTGGAGCTGTTGTCTCTTGGATTTACTAGTAGCAGTCAAAGACATCAAGTTGCCAAAATATAGGTCAAATTCTTGCAGTAGGTTAACAACTTAACGTTGTTATGCAGCCAAGCATAACTAAAACGGGTATAATTAATGTCGATATGTAAGCCTTTTGCACGGATCCATACATTAGTGTTTATTGTACTGAATTACCATTCTAGCCACTGCTATTGAACAGGTCTCATCAAGCAAATGCCTGACATAGGTTTGTATTGTGGGATTTAAGGCAATGATTGCAAGACAATGCACAACCCTTCTCACATACTGTATACTACCTTTTTACTTACAATGTTTAGTGAAAACTAGTAGTTGGCACCATCATCATGCCCCCTAGAAGGCAGTAGGCATTAACTATAGAGCGCAAAGTTTTGAGAACAGAGCTGGGCTATGTTGGGAAATCAAATTTAAAAAACAAATTTAAATTTGATGTATAATCATTATTCAAACAGTTGACAATTACTAAAATAAAAACCCATACTGTTAAAGTATCAGGATTATCATTATTATCTACATTCCAGGTATTATTACTATCGTTATTATGAACAAACCATACTTATTTATGTAATTGTCATTGTAGACATTATCATTAATAAAACCGTCATCATCATTGTCACCTTAATTATAATTAAGATTATCATTATCATCATTAATTATAATAATTATCTTCATTATCATATCATTATATTTGTTACTCAATTAACCTTTTTCAACAGTCACTATCATGATTGTTGTCATTTTAGTCATCGTTACCAATGTTATAAATAGTATTATTAATGTCAGCATCATTTCCAGCATCATTATCTTTATTTTTATTATCGTTATTACTATCATCGTCATTATGAATATGATTATAATTAACATCACTAATATTACTTCTATTATTGCTGTTGTAATCATTGCTTTTATTTTTATTGCTACCAGTGCTATTGACACTGGTATCATTAATATCATTTTGACTGTCATCAGCATTGTTTTTATACCTGAAGCCATAGTTATAATTGTTATTGTCATCGTGGTCATTATTTCTTTAGCTTTTTTGTTTATTTCCGCTATTATTGCTGTCATTATTGTATTAGGGTCACTTAATTTTAGCACTATAGTTGTTATAGTCATTAACATTATTATCAGAACCACATTATCCATATCTTGGCTTATACAATATCACTATCATTATTTTATTGTCATTATTATCACAATCATCATTACTTTATTACAAACACTCTCAATTTCCATTATAATTATCGCTTTTCGTATCAGAATTATCAACCTCAACATGATCATCAAAATTATAATAATAACAACTATCGCTATTATTAATATTGTTGACAATAACGTTATTTTAATTGCTATAAGCATTATCATTATCACCATCATCGTAATCGTCATCATCCACTGCATTATCGGCGTTATGAACAGTACTAATTTGATGTACAGTATTATAATCAATATAACCGGCAACCTTAACCATTACAAAATCATTACCATGAACATTATCAAATTATCGTCAGCTTATCTTAGTAGTGATCATCACCATTATTATCCACATCATCATTGTCATCATTATAATCCACATCATTATCATCAACATGCTCATTATTATCAATATCAACATTTATATAAATATCATAATTTTTTAAACAATCAGCAATATAAGCTTGAATAACATTATTTACATCATTAACACTATCATTCAATATTGTCCTCCTTACTATTGACAACGCCATTATCATCATCACCTTTTTTATCATCATCATCATCATGAACATTATCATTATTTTAATATCATCATCATCATAGACATTTTCAAGCTAATCAGCGTTACCGATACATTAAAAATCTTTATTATTATTTCTATACGTAACATCAACTCCTACTGAACTTAAAATAATTTCCAGTATCACCATCATTGTCATTATTAACGTAAACATCATTATTATTGTCGTCATCATCGTCCTTTTTATCATCATTAATTATCAACATCATAAGAGTTATCATAATTATTAACTTAATCAGCTTCATTGTCTCTACATCGTTTTCGTCATTATTAACATCATTATTATTGGCGTTATCCTCATCGTCATCCTTATCATCATCATAATTATAATTATGCTCGTAATTATTGTTCCCTTTATTATTTTCAACCTAATTATGAATATCATATTCAAAATTAGCATGATATAATTAATCTTATTATTATTATCGCCATCATCATCATCATCATGATCATCACTATTATTATCAATGACTTAACTGACAACAATTATTTAATCAAAACTCTAAGTAACATCATCGCCCACTTCAATCAGAAGTATTGTTATAACTAGAATTATGATCATCTTCATTACTTTTATAGTCATCATCATTAAAACCATCATTAGCATCATCCACATTATCAGCAACATTAAGTTAAATCTCATTGTACTCATCGTATTTATTATTATTATAATCTTTATTGTTAAAAACAGCTTATTTATTACGTTTACTATAGTTAACACCATCTTTATCAACATCATAGTTTCAATATCATTACCAAGTTGTATAGAGCTCGCCAGCTTTCAGGACTAGGTGGTTTAAGATAGAGCAGAAGAGTTGAGGGCGGCTTGAGTCTTTTTAAAGACTATCGATTAGCGGTCAAGATCAAGCAGCAACAAGTAACCTGTGCTAAGATCTCTATTTGTGGAAAGGTGGTGCACATTACCGTGTTCGCAGACCCTATGCAGAGTGTAGCAGAGCTTCTGCTTGCTACCGAAGTCATGAGCTGATATCGCTGATGGATAGTTTGACAATTAGGATAGAGCAGTAGTAGATAACGAGTGCTTAAGACTTAAAACGTGAAGATGCAGAGCATTTTTGCTAAATCTTTATACACCATTGGAGCTGTTGTCTCTTGGATTTACTAGTAGCAGTCAAAGACATCAAGTTGCCAAAATATAGGTCAAATTCTTGCAGTAGGTTAACAACTTAACGTTGTTATGCAGCCAAGCATAACTAAAACGGGTATAATTAATGTCGATATGTAAGCCTTTTGCACGGATCCATACATTAGTGTTTATTGTACTGAATTACCATTCTAGCCACTGCTATTGAACAGGTCTCATCAAGCAAATGCCTGACATAGGTTTGTATTGTGGGATTTAAGGCAATGATTGCAAGACAATGCACAACCCTTCTCACATACTGTATACTACCTTTTTACTTACAATGTTTAGTGAAAACTAGTAGTTGGCACCATCATCATGCCCCCTAGAAGGCAGTAGGCATTAACTATAGAGCGCAAAGTTTTGAGAACAGAGCTGGGCTATGTTGGGAAATCAAATTTAAAAAACAAATTTAAATTTGATGTATAATCATTATTCAAACAGTTGACAATTACTAAAATAAAAACCCATACTGTTAAAGTATCAGGATTATCATTATTATCTACATTCCAGGTATTATTACTATCGTTATTATGAACAAACCATACTTATTTATGTAATTGTCATTGTAGACATTATCATTAATAAAACCGTCATCATCATTGTCACCTTAATTATAATTAAGATTATCATTATCATCATTAATTATAATAATTATCTTCATTATCATATCATTATATTTGTTACTCAATTAACCTTTTTCAACAGTCACTATCATGATTGTTGTCATTTTAGTCATCGTTACCAATGTTATAAATAGTATTATTAATGTCAGCATCATTTCCAGCATCATTATCTTTATTTTTATTATCGTTATTACTATCATCGTCATTATGAATATGATTATAATTAACATCACTAATATTACTTCTATTATTGCTGTTGTAATCATTGCTTTTATTTTTATTGCTACCAGTGCTATTGACACTGGTATCATTAATATCATTTTGACTGTCATCAGCATTGTTTTTATACCTGAAGCCATAGTTATAATTGTTATTGTCATCGTGGTCATTATTTCTTTAGCTTTTTTGTTTATTTCCGCTATTATTGCTGTCATTATTGTATTAGGGTCACTTAATTTTAGCACTATAGTTGTTATAGTCATTAACATTATTATCAGAACCACATTATCCATATCTTGGCTTATACAATATCACTATCATTATTTTATTGTCATTATTATCACAATCATCATTACTTTATTACAAACACTCTCAATTTCCATTATAATTATCGCTTTTCGTATCAGAATTATCAACCTCAACATGATCATCAAAATTATAATAATAACAACTATCGCTATTATTAATATTGTTGACAATAACGTTATTTTAATTGCTATAAGCATTATCATTATCACCATCATCGTAATCGTCATCATCCACTGCATTATCGGCGTTATGAACAGTACTAATTTGATGTACAGTATTATAATCAATATAACCGGCAACCTTAACCATTACAAAATCATTACCATGAACATTATCAAATTATCGTCAGCTTATCTTAGTAGTGATCATCACCATTATTATCCACATCATCATTGTCATCATTATAATCCACATCATTATCATCAACATGCTCATTATTATCAATATCAACATTTATATAAATATCATAATTTTTTAAACAATCAGCAATATAAGCTTGAATAACATTATTTACATCATTAACACTATCATTCAATATTGTCCTCCTTACTATTGACAACGCCATTATCATCATCACCTTTTTTATCATCATCATCATCATGAACATTATCATTATTTTAATATCATCATCATCATAGACATTTTCAAGCTAATCAGCGTTACCGATACATTAAAAATCTTTATTATTATTTCTATACGTAACATCAACTCCTACTGAACTTAAAATAATTTCCAGTATCACCATCATTGTCATTATTAACGTAAACATCATTATTATTGTCGTCATCATCGTCCTTTTTATCATCATTAATTATCAACATCATAAGAGTTATCATAATTATTAACTTAATCAGCTTCATTGTCTCTACATCGTTTTCGTCATTATTAACATCATTATTATTGGCGTTATCCTCATCGTCATCCTTATCATCATCATAATTATAATTATGCTCGTAATTATTGTTCCCTTTATTATTTTCAACCTAATTATGAATATCATATTCAAAATTAGCTTGATATAATTAATCTTATTATTATTATCGCCATCATCATCATCATCATGATCATCACTATTATTATCAATGACTTAACTGACAACAATTATTTAATCAAAACTCTAAGTAACATCATCGCCCACTTCAATCAGAAGTATTGTTATAACTAGAATTATGATCATCTTCATTACTTTTATAGTCATCATCATTAAAACCATCATTAGCATCATCCACATTATCAGCAACATTAAGTTAAATCTCATTGTACTCATCGTATTTATTATTATTATAATCTTTATTGTTAAAAACAGCTTATTTATTACGTTTACTATAGTTAACACCATCTTTATCAACATCATAGTTTCAATATCATTACCAAGTTGTATAGAGCTCGCCAGCTTTCAGGACTAGGTGGTTTAAGATAGAGCAGAAGAGTTGAGGGCGGCTTGAGTCTTTTTAAAGACTATCGATTAGCGGTCAAGATCAAGCAGCAACAAGTAACCTGTGCTAAGATCTCTATTTGTGGAAAGGTGGTGCACATTACCGTGTTCGCAGACCCTATGCAGAGTGTAGCAGAGCTTCTGCTTGCTACCGAAGTCATGAGCTGATATCGCTGATGGATAGTTTGACAATTAGGATAGAGCAGTAGTAGATAACGAGTGCTTAAGACTTAAAACGTGAAGATGCAGAGCATTTTTGCTAAAATCTTTATACACCATTGGAGCTGTTGTCTCTTGGATTTACTAGCAGCAGTCAAAGACATCAAGTTGCCAAAATATAGGTCAAATTCTTGCAGTAGGTTAACAACTTAACGTTGTTATGCAGCCAAGCATAACTAAAACGGGTATAATTAATGTCGATATGTAAGCCTTTTGCACGGATCCATACATTAGTGTTTATTGTACTGAATTACCATTCTAGCCACTGCTATTGAACAGGTCTCATCAAGCAAATGCCTGACATAGGTTTGTATTGTGGGATTTAAGGCAATGATTGCAAGACAATGCACAACCCTTCTCACATACTGTATACTACCTTTTTACTTACAATGTTTAGTGAAAACTAGTAGTTGGCACCATCATCATGCCCCCTAGAAGGCAGTAGGCATTAACTATAGAGCGCAAAGTTTTGAGAACAGAGCTGGGCTATGTTGGGAAATCAAATTTAAAAAACAAATTTAAATTTGATGTATAATCATTATTCAAACAGTTGACAATTACTAAAATAAAAACCCATACTGTTAAAGTATCAGGATTATCATTATTATCTACATTCCAGGTATTATTACTATCGTTATTATGAACCAACCATACTTATTTATGTAATTGTCATTGTAGACATTATCATTAATAAAACCGTCATCATCATTGTCACCTTAATTATAATTAAGATTATCATTATCATCATTAATTATAATAATTATCTTCATTATCATATCATTATATTTGTTACTCAATTAACCTTTTTCAACAGTCACTATCATGATTGTTGTCATTTTAGTCATCGTTACCAATGTTATAAATAGTATTATTAATGTCAGCATCATTTCCAGCATCATTATCTTTATTTTTATTATCGTTATTACTATCATCGTCATTATGAATATGATTATAATTAACATCACTAATATTACTTCTATTATTGCTGTTGTAATCATTGCTTTTATTTTTATTGCTACCAGTGCTATTGACACTGGTATCATTAATATCATTTTGACTGTCATCAGCATTGTTTTTATACCTGAAGCCATAGTTATAATTGTTATTGTCATCGTGGTCATTATTTCTTTAGCTTTTTTGTTTATTTCCGCTATTATTGCTGTCATTATTGTATTAGGGTCACTTAATTTTAGCACTATAGTTGTTATAGTCATTAACATTATTATCAGAACCACATTATCCATATCTTGGCTTATACAATATCACTATCATTATTTTATTGTCATTATTATCACAATCATCATTACTTTATTACAAACACTCTCAATTTCCATTATAATTATCGCTTTTCGTATCAGAATTATCAACCTCAACATGATCATCAAAATTATAATAATAACAACTATCGCTATTATTAATATTGTTGACAATAACGTTATTTTAATTGCTATAAGCATTATCATTATCACCATCATCGTAATCGTCATCATCCACTGCATTATCGGCGTTATGAACAGTACTAATTTGATGTACAGTAATATAATCAATATAACCGGCAACCTTAACCATTACAAAATCATTACCATGAACATTATCAAATTATCGTCAGCTTATCTTAGTAGTGATCATCACCATTATTATCCACATCATCATTGTCATCATTATAATCCACATCATTATCATCAACATGCTCATTATTATCAATATCAACATTTATATAAATATCATAATTTTTTAAACAATCAGCAATATAAGCTTGAATAACATTATTTACATCATTAACACTATCATTCAATATTGTCCTCCTTACTATTGACAACGCCATTATCATCATCACCTTTTTTATCATCATCATCATCATGAACATTATCATTATTTTAATATCATCATCATCATAGACATTTTCAAGCTAATCAGCGTTACCGATACATTAAAAATCTTTATTATTATTTCTATACGTAACATCAACTCCTACTGAACTTAAAATAATTTCCAGTATCACCATCATTGTCATTATTAACGTAAACATCATTATTATTGTCGTCATCATCGTCCTTTTTATCATCATTAATTATCAACATCATAAGAGTTATCAAAATTATTAACTTAATCAGCTTCATTGTCTCTACATCGTTTTCGTCATTATTAACATCATTATTATTGGCGTTATCCTCATCGTCATCCTTATCATCATCATAATTATAATTATGCTCGTAATTATTGTTCCCTTTATTATTTTCAACCTAATTATGAATATCATATTCAAAATTAGCTTGATATAATTAATCTTATTATTATTATCGCCATCATCATCATCATCATGATCATCACTATTATTATCAATGACTTAACTGACAACAATTATTTAATCAAAACTCTAAGTAACATCATCGCCCACTTCAATCAGAAGTATTGTTATAACTAGAATTATGATCATCTTCATTACTTTTATAGTCATCATCATTAAAACCATCATTAGCATCATCCACATTATCAGCAACATTAAGTTAAATCTCATTGTACTCATCGTATTTATTATTATTATAATCTTTATTGTTAAAAACAGCTTATTTATTACGTTTACTATAGTTAACACCATCTTTATCAACATCATAGTTTCAATATCATTACCAAGTTGTATAGAGCTCGCCAGCTTTCAGGACTAGGTGGTTTAAGATAGAGCAGAAGAGTTGAGGGCGGCTTGAGTCTTTTTAAAGACTATCGATTAGCGGTCAAGATCAAGCAGCAACAAGTAACCTGTGCTAAGATCTCTATTTGTGGAAAGGTGGTGCACATTACCGTGTTCGCAGACCCTATGCAGAGTGTAGCAGAGCTTCTGCTTGCTACCGAAGTCATGAGCTGATATCGCTGATGGATAGTTTGACAATTAGGATAGAGCAGTAGTAGATAACGAGTGCTTAAGACTTAAAACGTGAAGATGCAGAGCATTTTTGCTAAATCTTTATACACCATTGGAGCTGTTGTCTCTTGGATTTACTAGTAGCAGTCAAAGACATCAAGTTGCCAAAATATAGGTCAAATTCTTGCAGTAGGTTAACAACTTAACGTTGTTATGCAGCCAAGCATAACTAAAACGGGTATAATTAATGTCGATATGTAAGCCTTTTGCACGGATCCATACATTAGTGTTTATTGTACTGAATTACCATTCTAGCCACTGCTATTGAACAGGTCTCATCAAGCAAATGCCTGACATAGGTTTGTATTGTGGGATTTAAGGCAATGATTGCAAGACAATGCACAACCCTTCTCACATACTGTATACTACCTTTTTACTTACAATGTTTAGTGAAAACTAGTAGTTGGCACCATCATCATGCCCCCTAGAAGGCAGTAGGCATTAACTATAGAGCGCAAAGTTTTGAGAACAGAGCTGGGCTATGTTGGGAAATCAAATTTAAAAAACAAATTTAAATTTGATGTATAATCATTATTCAAACAGTTGACAATTACTAAAATAAAAACCCATACTGTTAAAGTATCAGGATTATCATTATTATCTACATTCCAGGTATTATTACTATCGTTATTATGAACAAACCATACTTATTTATGTAATTGTCATTGTAGACATTATCATTAATAAAACCGTCATCATCATTGTCACCTTAATTATAATTAAGATTATCATTATCATCATTAATTATAATAATTATCTTCATTATCATATCATTATATTTGTTACTCAATTAACCTTTTTCAACAGTCACTATCATGATTGTTGTCATTTTAGTCATCGTTACCAATGTTATAAATAGTATTATTAATGTCAGCATCATTTCCAGCATCATTATCTTTATTTTTATTATCGTTATTACTATCATCGTCATTATGAATATGATTATAATTAACATCACTAATATTACTTCTATTATTGCTGTTGTAATCATTGCTTTTATTTTTATTGCTACCAGTGCTATTGACACTGGTATCATTAATATCATTTTGACTGTCATCAGCATTGTTTTTATACCTGAAGCCATAGTTATAATTGTTATTGTCATCGTGGTCATTATTTCTTTAGCTTTTTTGTTTATTTCCGCTATTATTGCTGTCATTATTGTATTAGGGTCACTTAATTTTAGCACTATAGTTGTTATAGTCATTAACATTATTATCAGAACCACATTATCCATATCTTGGCTTATACAATATCACTATCATTATTTTATTGTCATTATTATCACAATCATCATTACTTTATTACAAACACTCTCAATTTCCATTATAATTATCGCTTTTCGTATCAGAATTATCAACCTCAACATGATCATCAAAATTATAATAATAACAACTATCGCTATTATTAATATTGTTGACAATAACGTTATTTTAATTGCTATAAGCATTATCATTATCACCATCATCGTAATCGTCATCATCCACTGCATTATCGGCGTTATGAACAGTACTAATTTGATGTACAGTATTATAATCAATATAACCGGCAACCTTAACCATTACAAAATCATTACCATGAACATTATCAAAATATCGTCAGCTTATCTTAGTAGTGATCATCACCATTATTATCCACATTATCATTGTCATCATTATAATCCACATCATTATCATCAACATGCTCATTATTATCAATATCAACATTTATATAAATATCATAATTTTTTAAACAATCAGCAATATAAGCTTGAATAACATTATTTACATCATTAACACTATCATTCAATATTGTCCTCCTTACTATTGACAACGCCATTATCATCATCACCTTTTTTATCATCATCATCATCATGAACATTATCATTATTTTAATATCATCATCATCATAGACATTTTCAAGCTAATCAGCGTTACCGATACATTAAAAATCTTTATTATTATTTCTATACGTAACATCAACTCCTACTAAACTTAAAATAATTTCCAGTATCACCATCATTGTCATTATTAACGTAAACATCATTATTATTGTCGTCATCATCGTCCTTTTTATCATCATTAATTATCAACATCATAAGAGTTATCATAATTATTAACTTAATCAGCTTCATTGTCTCAACATCGTTTTCGTCATTATTAACATCATTATTATTGGCGTTATCCTCATCGTCATCCTTATCATCATCATAATTATAATTATGCTCGTAATTATTGTTCCCTTTATTATTTTCAACCTAATTATGAATATCATATTCAAAATTAGCTTGATATAATTAATCTTATTATTATTATCGCCATCATCATCATCATCATGATCATCACTATTATTATCAATGACTTAACTGACAACAATTATTTAATCAAAACTCTAAGTAACATCATCGCCCACTTCAATCAGAAGTATTGTTATAACTAGAATTATGATCATCTTCATTACTTTTATAGTCATCATCATTAAAACCATCATTAGCATCATCCACATTATCAGCAACATTAAGTTAAATCTCATTGTACTCATCGTATTTATTATTATTATAATCTTTATTGTTAAAAACAGCTTATTTATTACGTTTACTATAGTTAACACCATCTTTATCAACATCATAGTTTCAATATCATTACCAAGTTGTATAGAGCTCGCCAGCTTTCAGGACTAGGTGGTTTAAGATAGAGCAGAAGAGTTGAGGGCGGCTTGAGTCTTTTTAAAGACTATCGATTAGCGGTCAAGATCAAGCAGCAACAAGTAACCTGTGCTAAGATCTCTATTTGTGGAAAGGTGGTGCACATTACCGTGTTCGCAGACCCTATGCAGAGTGTAGCAGAGCTTCTGCTTGCTACCGAAGTCATGAGCTGATATCGCTGATGGATAGTTTGACAATTAGGATAGAGCAGTAGTAGATAACGAGTGCTTAAGACTTAAAACGTGAAGATGCAGAGCATTTTTGCTAAAATCTTTATACACCATTGGAGCTGTTGTCTCTTGGATTTACTAGCAGCAGTCAAAGACATCAAGTTGCCAAAATATAGGTCAAATTCTTGCAGTAGGTTAACAACTTAACGTTGTTATGCAGCCAAGCATAACTAAAACGGGTATAATTAATGTCGATATGTAAGCCTTTTGCACGGATCCATACATTAGTGTTTATTGTACTGAATTACCATTCTAGCCACTGCTATTGAACAGGTCTCATCAAGCAAATGCCTGACATAGGTTTGTATTGTGGGATTTAAGGCAATGATTGCAAGACAATGCACAACCCTTCTCACATACTGTATACTACCTTTTTACTTACAATGTTTAGTGAAAACTAGTAGTTGGCACCATCATCATGCCCCCTAGAAGGCAGTAGGCATTAACTATAGAGCGCAAAGTTTTGAGAACAGAGCTGGGCTATGTTGGGAAATCAAATTTAAAAAACAAATTTAAATTTGATGTATAATCATTATTCAAACAGTTGACAATTACTAAAATAAAAACCCATACTGTTAAAGTATCAGGATTATCATTATTATCTACATTCCAGGTATTATTACTATCGTTATTATGAACCAACCATACTTATTTATGTAATTGTCATTGTAGACATTATCATTAATAAAACCGTCATCATCATTGTCACCTTAATTATAATTAAGATTATCATTATCATCATTAATTATAATAATTATCTTCATTATCATATCATTATATTTGTTACTCAATTAACCTTTTTCAACAGTCACTATCATGATTGTTGTCATTTTAGTCATCGTTACCAATGTTATAAATAGTATTATTAATGTCAGCATC
Source organism: Copidosoma floridanum (assembly GCF_036245765.1). Lineage (NCBI taxonomy): Eukaryota > Metazoa > Arthropoda > Insecta > Hymenoptera > Encyrtidae > Copidosoma > Copidosoma floridanum. Next base: position 14,128,553 of record NW_028321885.1, read on the forward strand.
ATTTCCAGCATCATTATCTTTATTTTTATTATCGTTATTACTATCATCGTCATTATGAATATGATTATAATTAACATCACTAATATTACTTCTATTATTGCTGTTGTAATCATTGCTTTTATTTTTATTGCTACCAGTGCTATTGACACTGGTATCATTAATATCATTTTGACTGTCATCAGCATTGTTTTTATACCTGAAGCCATAGTTATAATTGTTATTGTCATCGTGGTCATTATTTCTTTAGCTTTTTTGTTTATTTCCGCTATTATTGCTGTCATTATTGTATTAGGGTCACTTAATTTTAGCACTATAGTTGTTATAGTCATTAACATTATTATCAGAACCACATTATCCATATCTTGGCTTATACAATATCACTATCATTATTTTATTGTCATTATTATCACAATCATCATTACTTTATTACAAACACTCTCAATTTCCATTATAATTATCGCTTTTCGTATCAGAATTATCAACCTCAACATGATCATCAAAATTATAATAATAACAACTATCGCTATTATTAATATTGTTGACAATAACGTTATTTTAATTGCTATAAGCATTATCATTATCACCATCATCGTAATCGTCATCATCCACTGCATTATCGGCGTTATGAACAGTACTAATTTGATGTACAGTATTATAATCAATATAACCGGCAACCTTAACCATTACAAAATCATTACCATGAACATTATCAAAATATCGTCAGCTTATCTTAGTAGTGATCATCACCATTATTACCCACATTATCATTGTCATCATTATAATCCACATCATTATCATCAACATGCTCATTATTATCAATATCAACATTTATATAAATATCATAATTTTTTAAACAATCAGCAATATAAGCTTGAATAACATTATTTACATCATTAACACTATCATTCAATATTGTCCTCCTTACTATTGACAACGCCATTATCATCATCACCTTTTTTATCATCATCATCATCATGAACATTATCATTATTTTAATATCATCATCATCATAGACATTTTCAAGCTAATCAGCGTTACCGATACATTAAAAATCTTTATTATTATTTCTATACGTAACATCAACTCCTACTAAACTTAAAATAATTTCCAGTATCACCATCATTGTCATTATTAACGTAAACATCATTATTATTGTCGTCATCATCGTCCTTTTTATCATCATTAATTATCAACATCATAAGAGTTATCATAATTATTAACTTAATCAGCTTCATTGTCTCAACATCGTTTTCGTCATTATTAACATCATTATTATTGGCGTTATCCTCATCGTCATCCTTATCATCATCATAATTATAATTATGCTCGTAATTATTGTTCCCTTTATTATTTTCAACCTAATTATGAATATCATATTCAAAATTAGCTTGATATAATTAATCTTATTATTATTATCGCCATCATCATCATCATCATGATCATCACTATTATTATCAATGACTTAACTGACAACAATTATTTAATCAAAACTCTAAGTAACATCATCGCCCACTTCAATCAGAAGTATTGTTATAACTAGAATTATGATCATCTTCATTACTTTTATAGTCATCATCATTAAAACCATCATTAGCATCATCCACATTATCAGCAACATTAAGTTAAATCTCATTGTACTCATCGTATTTATTATTATTATAATCTTTATTGTTAAAAACAGCTTATTTATTACGTTTACTATAGTTAACACCATCTTTATCAACATCATAGTTTCAATATCATTACCAAGTTGTATAGAGCTCGCCAGCTTTCAGGACTAGGTGGTTTAAGATAGAGCAGAAGAGTTGAGGGCGGCTTGAGTCTTTTTAAAGACTATCGATTAGCGGTCAAGATCAAGCAGCAACAAGTAACCTGTGCTAAGATCTCTATTTGTGGAAAGGTGGTGCACATTACCGTGTTCGCAGACCCTATGCAGAGTGTAGCAGAGCTTCTGCTTGCTACCGAAGTCATGAGCTGATATCGCTGATGGATAGTTTGACAATTAGGATAGAGCAGTAGCAGATAACGAGTGCTTAAGACTTAAAACGTGAAGATGCAGAGCATTTTTGCTAAAATCTTTATACACCATTGGAGCTGTTGTCTCTTGGATTTACTAGCAGCAGTCAAAGACATCAAGTTGCCAAAATATAGGTCAAATTCTTGCAGTAGGTTAACAACTTAACGTTGTTATGCAGCCAAGCATAACTAAAACGGGTATAATTAATGTCGATATGTAAGCCTTTTGCACGGATCCATACATTAGTGTTTATTGTACTGAATTACCATTCTAGCCACTGCTATTGAACAGGTCTCATCAAGCAAATGCCTGACATAGGTTTGTATTGTGGGATTTAAGGCAATGATTGCAAGACAATGCACAACCCTTCTCACATACTGTATACTACCTTTTTACTTACAATGTTTAGTGAAAACTAGTAGTTGGCACCATCATCATGCCCCCTAGAAGGCAGTAGGCATTAACTATAGAGCGCAAAGTTTTGAGAACAGAGCTGGGCTATGTTGGGAAATCAAATTTAAAAAACAAATTTAAATTTGATGTATAATCATTATTCAAACAGTTGACAATTACTAAAATAAAAACCCATACTGTTAAAGTATCAGGATTATCATTATTATCTACATTCCAGGTATTATTACTATCGTTATTATGAACCAACCATACTTATTTATGTAATTGTCATTGTAGACATTATCATTAATAAAACCGTCATCATCATTGTCACCTTAATTATAATTAAGATTATCATTATCATCATTAATTATAATAATTATCTTCATTATCATATCATTATATTTGTTACTCAATTAACCTTTTTCAACAGTCACTATCATGATTGTTGTCATTTTAGTCATCGTTACCAATGTTATAAATAGTATTATTAATGTCAGCATCATTTCCAGCATCATTATCTTTATTTTTATTATCGTTATTACTATCATCGTCATTATGAATATGATTATAATTAACATCACTAATATTACTTCTATTATTGCTGTTGTAATCATTGCTTTTATTTTTATTGCTACCAGTGCTATTGACACTGGTATCATTAATATCATTTTGACTGTCATCAGCATTGTTTTTATACCTGAAGCCATAATTATAATTGTTATTGTCATCGTGGTCATTATTTCTTTAGCTTTTTTGTTTATTTCCGCTATTATTGCTGTCATTATTGTATTAGGGTCACTTAATTTTAGCACTATAGTTTTATAGTCATTAACATTATTATCAGAACCACATTATCCATATCTTGGCTTATACAATATCACTATCATTATTTTATTGTCATTATTATCACAATCATCATTACTTTATTACAAACACTCTCAATTTCCATTATAATTATCGCTTTTCGTATCAGAATTATCAACCTCAACATGATCATCAAAATTATAATAATAACAACTATCGCTATTATTAATATTGTTGACAATAACGTTATTTTAATTGCTATAAGCATTATCATTATCACCATCATCGTAATCGTCATCATCCACTGCATTATCGGCGTTATGAACAGTACTAATTTGATGTACAGTATTATAATCAATATAACCGGCAACCTTAACCATTACAAAATCATTACCATGAACATTATCAAATTATCGTCAGCTTATCTTAGTAGTGATCATCACCATTATTATCCACATCATCATTGTCATCATTATAATCCACATCATTATCATCAACATGCTCATTATTATCAATATCAACATTTATATAAATATCATAATTTTTTAAACAATCAGCAATATAAGCTTGAATAACATTATTTACATCATTAACACTATCATTCAATATTGTCCTCCTTACTATTGACAACGCCATTATCATCATCACCTTTTTTATCATCATCATCATCATGAACATTATCATTATTTTAATATCATCATCATCATAGACATTTTCAAGCTAATCAGCGTTACCGATACATTAAAAATCTTTATTATTATTTCTATACGTAACATCAACTCCTACTGAACTTAAAATAATTTCCAGTATCACCATCATTGTCATTATTAACGTAAACATCATTATTATTGTCGTCATCATCGTCCTTTTTATCATCATTAATTATCAACATCATAAGAGTTATCATAATTATTAACTTAATCAGCTTCATTGTCTCTACATCGTTTTCGTCATTATTAACATCATTATTATTGGCGTTATCCTCATCGTCATCCTTATCATCATCATAATTATAATTATGCTCGTAATTATTGTTCCCTTTATTATTTTCAACCTAATTATGAATATCATATTCAAAATTAGCTTGATATAATTAATCTTATTATTATTATCGCCATCATCATCATCATCATGATCATCACTATTATTATCAATGACTTAACTGACAACAATTATTTAATCAAAACTCTAAGTAACATCATCGCCCACTTCAATCAGAAGTATTGTTATAACTAGAATTATGATCATCTTCATTACTTTTATAGTCATCATCATTAAAACCATCATTAGCATCATCCACATTATCAGCAACATTAAGTTAAATCTCATTGTACTCATCGTATTTATTATTATTATAATCTTTATTGTTAAAAACAGCTTATTTATTACGTTTACTATAGTTAACACCATCTTTATCAACATCATAGTTTCAATATCATTACCAAGTTGTATAGAGCTCGCCAGCTTTCAGGACTAGGTGGTTTAAGATAGAGCAGAAGAGTTGAGGGCGGCTTGAGTCTTTTTAAAGACTATCGATTAGCGGTCAAGATCAAGCAGCAACAAGTAACCTGTGCTAAGATCTCTATTTGTGGAAAGGTGGTGCACATTACCGTGTTCGCAGACCCTATGCAGAGTGTAGCAGAGCTTCTGCTTGCTACCGAAGTCATGAGCTGATATCGCTGATGGATAGTTTGACAATTAGGATAGAGCAGTAGTAGATAACGAGTGCTTAAGACTTAAAACGTGAAGATGCAGAGCATTTTTGCTAAATCTTTATACACCATTGGAGCTGTTGTCTCTTGGATTTACTAGTAGCAGTCAAAGACATCAAGTTGCCAAAATATAGGTCAAATTCTTGCAGTAGGTTAACAACTTAACGTTGTTATGCAGCCAAGCATAACTAAAACGGGTATAATTAATGTCGATATGTAAGCCTTTTGCACGGATCCATACATTAGTGTTTATTGTACTGAATTACCATTCTAGCCACTGCTATTGAACAGGTCTCATCAAGCAAATGCCTGACATAGGTTTGTATTGTGGGATTTAAGGCAATGATTGCAAGACAATGCACAACCCTTCTCACATACTGTATACTACCTTTTTACTTACAATGTTTAGTGAAAACTAGTAGTTGGCACCATCATCATGCCCCCTAGAAGGCAGTAGGCATTAACTATAGAGCGCAAAGTTTTGAGAACAGAGCTGGGCTATGTTGGGAAATCAAATTTAAAAAACAAATTTAAATTTGATGTATAATCATTATTCAAACAGTTGACAATTACTAAAATAAAAACCCATACTGTTAAAGTATCAGGATTATCATTATTATCTACATTCCAGGTATTATTACTATCGTTATTATGAACAAACCATACTTATTTATGTAATTGTCATTGTAGACATTATCATTAATAAAACCGTCATCATCATGGTCACCTTAATTATAATTAAGATTATCATTATCATCATTAATTATAATAATTATCTTCATTATCATATCATTATATTTGTTACTCAATTAACCTTTTTCAACAGTCACTATCATGATTGTTGTCATTTTAGTCATCGTTACCAATGTTATAAATAGTATTATTAATGTCAGCATCATTTCCAGCATCATTATCTTTATTTTTATTATCGTTATTACTATCATCGTCATTATGAATATGATTATAATTAACATCACTAATATTACTTCTATTATTGCTGTTGTAATCATTGCTTTTATTTTTATTGCTACCAGTGCTATTGACACTGGTATCATTAATATCATTTTGACTGTCATCAGCATTGTTTTTATACCTGAAGCCATAGTTATAATTGTTATTGTCATCGTGGTCATTATTTCTTTAGCTTTTTTGTTTATTTCCGCTATTATTGCTGTCATTATTGTATTAGGGTCACTTAATTTTAGCACTATAGTTGTTATAGTCATTAACATTATTATCAGAACCACATTATCCATATCTTGGCTTATACAATATCACTATCATTATTTTATTGTCATTATTATCACAATCATCATTACTTTATTACAAACACTCTCAATTTCCATTATAATTATCGCTTTTCGTATCAGAATTATCAACCTCAACATGATCATCAAAATTATAATAATAACAACTATCGCTATTATTAATATTGTTGACAATAACGTTATTTTAATTGCTATAAGCATTATCATTATCACCATCATCGTAATCGTCATCATCCACTGCATTATCGGCGTTATGAACAGTACTAATTTGATGTACAGTATTATAATCAATATAACCGGCAACCTTAACCATTACAAAATCATTACCATGAACATTATCAAAATATCGTCAGCTTATCTTAGTAGTGATCATCACCATTATTATCCACATTATCATTGTCATCATTATAATCCACATCATTATCATCAACATGCTCATTATTATCAATATCAACATTTATATAAATATCATAATTTTTTAAACAATCAGCAATATAAGCTTGAATAACATTATTTACATCATTAACACTATCATTCAATATTGTCCTCCTTACTATTGACAACGCCATTATCATCATCACCTTTTTTATCATCATCATCATCATGAACATTATCATTATTTTAATATCATCATCATCATAGACATTTTCAAGCTAATCAGCGTTACCGATACATTAAAAATCTTTATTATTATTTCTATACGTAACATCAACTCCTACTAAACTTAAAATAATTTCCAGTATCACCATCATTGTCATTATTAACGTAAACATCATTATTATTGTCGTCATCATCGTCGTTTTTATCATCATTAATTATCAACATCATAAGAGTTATCATAATTATTAACTTAATCAGCTTCATTGTCTCAACATCGTTTTCGTCATTATTAACATCATTATTATTGGCGTTATCCTCATCGTCATCCTTATCATCATCATAATTATAATTATGCTCGTAATTATTGTTCCCTTTATTATTTTCAACCTAATTATGAATATCATATTCAAAATTAGCTTGATATAATTAATCTTATTATTATTATCGCCATCATCATCATCATCATGATCATCACTATTATTATCAATGACTTAACTGACAACAATTATTTAATCAAAACTCTAAGTAACATCATCGCCCACTTCAATCAGAAGTATTGTTATAACTAGAATTATGATCATCTTCATTAGTTTTATAGTCATCATCATTAAAACCATCATTAGCATCATCCACATTATCAGCAACATTAAGTTAAATCTCATTGTACTCATCGTATTTATTATTATTATAATCTTTATTGTCAAAAACAGCTTATTTATTACGTTTACTATAGTTAACACCATCTTCATTAACATCGTAGTTTCAATATCATTACCAAGTTGTATAGAGCTCGCCAGCTTTCAGGACTAGGTGGTTTAAGATAGAGCAGAAGAGTTGAGGGCGGCTTGAGTCTTTTTAAAGACTATCGATCAGCGGTCAAGATCAAGCAGCAACAAGTAACCTGTGTTAAGATCTCTATTTGTGGAAAGGTGGTGCACATTACCGTGTTCGCAGACCCTATGCAGAGTGTAGCAGAGCTTCTGCTTGCTACTGAAGTCATGAGCTGATATCGCTGATGGATAGTTTGACAATTAGGATAGCGCAGTAGTAGATAACGAGTGTTTAAGACTTAAAACGTGAAGATGCAGAGAATTTTTGCTAAAATCTTTATACACCATTGGAGCTGTTGTCTCTTGGATTTACTAGCAGCAGTCAAAGACATCTAGTTGCCAAAATATAGGTCAAATTCTTGCAGTAGGTTAACAACTTAACGTTGTTATGCAGCCAAGCATAACTAAAACGGGTATAATTAATGTCGATATGTAAGCCTTTTGCACGGATCCATACATTAGTGTTTATTGTACTGAATTACCATTCTAGCCACTGCTATTGAACAGGTCTCATCAAGCAAATGCCTGACATAGGTTTGTATTGTGGGATTTAAGGCAATGATTGCAAGACAATGCACAACCCTTCTCACATACTGTATACTACCTTTTTACTTACAATGTTCAGTGAAAACTAGTAGTTGGCACCATCATCATGCCCCCTAGAAGGCAGTAGGCATTAACTATAGAGCGCAAAGTTTTGAGAACAGAGCTGGGCTATATTGGGAAATCAAATTTAAAAAACAAATTTAAATTTGATGTATAATCATTATTCAAACAGTTGACAATTACTAAAATAAAAACCCATACTGTTAAAGTATCAGGATTATCATTATTATCTACATTCCAGGTATTATTACTATCGTTTTTATGAACAAACCATACTTATTTATGTAATTGTCATTGTAGACATTATCATTAATAAAACCGTCATCATCATTGTCACCTTAATTATAATTAAAATTATCATTATCATCATTAATTATAATAATTATCTTCATTATCATATCATTATATTTGTTACTCAATTAACCTTTTTCAACAGTCACTATCATGATTGTTGTCATTTTAGTCATCGTTACCAATGTTATAAATAGTATTATTAATGTCAGCATCATTTCCACCATCATTATCTTTATTTTTATTATCGTTATTACTATCATCGTCATTATGAATATGATTATAATTAACATCACTAATATTACTTCTATTATTGCTGTTGTAATCATTGCTTTTATTTTTATTGCTACCAGTGCTATTGACACTGGTATCATTAATATCATTTTGACTGTCATCAGCATTGTTTTTATACCTGAAGCCATAGTTATTATTGTTATTGTCATCGTGGTCATTATTTCTTTAGCTTTTTTGTTCATTTCCGCTATTATTGCTGTCATTATTGTATTAGGGTCAATTAATTTTAGAACTATCGTTGTTATAGTCATTAACATTATTATCAGAACCACATTATCCATATCTTGGCTTATACAATATCACTATCATTATTTTATTGTCATTATTATCACAATCATCATTACTTTATTACAAACACTCTCAATTTCCATTATAATTATCGCTTTTCGTATCAGAATTATCAACCTCAACATGATCATCAAAATTATAATAATAACAACTATCGCTATTATTAATATTGTTGACAATAACGTTATTTTAATTGCTATAAGCATTATCATTATCACCATCATCGTAATCGTCATCATCCACTGCATTATCGGCGTTATGAACAGTACTAATTTGATGTACAGTATTATAATCAATATAACCGGCAACCTTAACCATTACAAAATTATTACCATGAACATTATCAAATTATCGTCAGCTTATCTTAGTAGTGATCATCACCATTATTATCCACATTATCATTGTCATCATTATAATCCACATCATTATCATCAACATGCTCATTATTATCAATATCAACATTTATATAATTATCATAATTTTTTAAACAATCAGCATTATAAGCTTGAATAACATTATTTACATCATTAACACTATGATTCTTAATATTGTCTTTTTACTATTGACAACGCCATTATCATCATCACCTTTTTTATCATCATCATCATCATGAACATTATCATTATCTTTAATATCATCATCATCATAGACATTTTCAAGCTAATCAGCGTTACCGATACATTAAAAATCTTTATTATTATTTTTATACGTAACATCAACTCCTACTGAACTTAAAATAATTTCCAGTATCACCATCATTGTCATTATTAACGTAAACATCATTATTATTGTCGTCATCATCGTCCTTTTTATCATCATTAATTATCAACATCATAAGAGTTATCATAATTATTAACTTAATCAGCTTCATTGTCTCTACATCGTTTTCGTCATTATTAACATCATTATTATTGGCGTTATCCTCATCGTCATCCTTATCATCATCATAATTATAATTATGCTCGTAATTATTGTTCCCTTTATTATTTTCAACCTAATTATGAATATCATATTCAAAATTAGCTTGATATAATTAATCTTATTATTATTATCGCCATCATCATCATCATCATGATCATCACTATTATTATCAATGACTTAACTGACAACAATTATTTAATCAAAACTCTAAGTAACATCATCGCCCACTTCAATCAGAAGTATTGTTATAACTAGAATTATGATCATCTTCATTAGTTTTATAGTCATCATCATTAAAACCATCATTAGCATCATCCACATTATCAGCAACATTAAGTTAAATCTCATTGTACTCATCGTATTTATTATTATTATAATCTTTATTGTCAAAAACAGCTTATTTATTACGTTTACTATAGTTAACACCATCTTCATCAACATCATAGTTTCAATATCATTACCAAGTTGTATAGAGCTCGCCAGCTTTCAGGACTAGGTGGTTTAAGATAAAGCAGAAGAGTTGAGGGCGGCTTGAGTCTTTTTAAAGACTATCGATCAGCGGTCAAGATCAAGCAGCAACAAGTAACCTGTGCTAAGATCTCTATTTGTGGAAAGGTGGTGCACATTACCGTGTTCGCAGACCCTATGCAGAGTGTAGCAGAGCTTCTGCTTGCTACCGAAGTCATGAGCTGATATCGCTGATGGATAGTTTGACAATTAGGATAGAGCAGTAGTAGATAACGAGTGCTTAAGACTTAAAACGTGAAGATGCAGAGCATTTTTGCTAAAATCTTTATACACCATTGGAGCTGTTGTCTCTTGGATTTACTAGCAGCAGTCAAAGACATCTAGTTGCCAAAATATAGGTCAAATTCTTGCAGTAGGTTAACAACTTAACGTTGTTATGCAGCCAAGCATAACTAAAACGGGTATAATTAATGTCGATATGTAAGCCTTTTGCACGGATCCATACATTAGTGTTTATTGTACTGAATTACCATTCTAGCCACTGCTATTGAACAGGTCTCATCAAGCAAATGCCTGACATAGGTTTGTATTGTGGGATTTTAGGCAATGATTGCAAGACAGTGCACAACCCTTCTCACATACTGTATACTACCTTTTTACTTACAATGTTTAGTGAAAACTAGTAGTTGGCACCATCATCATGCCCCCTAGAAGGCAGTAGGCATTAACTATAGAGCGCAAAGTTTTGAGAACAGAGCTGGGCTATGTTGGGAAATCAAATTAAAAAAACAAATTTAAATTTTATGCATAATTATTATTCAAACAGTTGACAATTACTAAAATAAAAACCCATACTGTTATAGTATGAGGATTATCATTATTATCTACATTCCAGGTATTATTACTATCGTTATTATGAACAAACCATACTTATTTATGTAATTGTCATTGTTGACATCATCATTAATAAAACCGTCATCATCATTGTCACCTTAATTATAATTATGATTATCATTATCATCATTAATTATAATAATTATCTATATTATCATCTTACTAATATATAAAGCAAAGTCGACAAAACCGTTGTAATCGCTAACCGCGAAAACTACTGAACCGATATTGCTGAAATTTTGCACACTGATTCATGATACTTCCTAAATGGTTTTAGTATAGTTTTTATCTTAAAAAATTTAATAACAATAGCAATAAATGAGCTCAAAGTTTTGCAAAAATACGCCAGCTTTTCACTTTAGTTCAGTAAAATCCGCTAGGTGGCGTCGACGTAAAATCGAAGCTACCTGCAACATAATTAAATAATTGTGGTTATAATAGGCCAGAGCGTATCGATAGTGATATAGTCGAGTTTCGGCAGCTCAACAAGCTGTACAGAAGATGCTGGTGATAGACCTGCAACTGGGTATCCCGGTTACGGACGGCACTCTTCTCTAACGGGGAAGGGATCTAAGTGTCCCTTCACCCTGAATCTCGACGAGTGCGATAAAAAAAAAAAAAAAATTAATTCCAACCGATGCCATTTCTGCCAGAATACCAGAAGACATATCTAGCCAGAGCACAATCTGCACCAACTCTTTAGAGTTGTGTGGCAGTCCCACCATCCCACCTGGTGTAGATAGAGAATTTGTGGCTACAAATGTAAGCAAGGGAAAACAGCTCTGAGGAGCACGGGAAGCCACAACGACTACCTTCTTGGTCGTCGCGTCCCCAACGCGCTTACCCAAATGTTCCCGTCTAAAGATGAGCAGTTGGTTATCCGGGGAACGACCCGAGACGAGATATCCTTTGGTCAGCGGCGTACCTCCCTCCATCACAGTCTCCGTACATCGAGACTCCCAGGGTAAGAATCAAGCAACCCGTAGCCAGCTCTTCATCATCAAGAATTATAATAAAGAATAGCCTGGAAGTTTCACCACTGGCGCTTTTTAGGGCCATTATAAGTATTTACGTTCCCTACTTAACCATCAATTTCATCGGTTCTGTTTAGGGGCCACCTAAGTGTAAACTACCTTGCCAACAAATACATTTTTACTACCATTTCCGGAAGCGATTCGTCGACTAAAAGACTATATTAACTAAAGACGGGCACTATTAAACCAAGTCAGCTATTCACTGGCAGACGTCACCTGCAAAGTTGTTCTTCGCAAGGCTGGAAAACCCGGTGACCGACGACTCTATATTACCCTCTTGACTCTAAGCATTCAACCAGGAATCACTGATCCTCTCCAAGGTTTGCGCTGGGCAAACCTATAACAGCTATAAAGGAAAAAAAACTTGAGCCAACGGGACAGCCTCCACTGGACAAGTATCACTAACCAATCTCCCCATCTAAGATCACCAAAACAACTGAATATGCAAATAAAAAAGGTGCTTTAGACACCAACGTCTTCGACATTATACCAGGAGACGTTGGAAAAGAGCACTACAACTAGCCCCAAAGCTTCGGACTTAGTAATTTTTCTCCCAACCAGTCTGGGGCTTCAACATCAGGCCAGAGAAGATCACCTTGAGGTATCCAGGCAGTCACAATCGTTGTTAACTTCAGTCAAGAAAGGGTATACTTAAGAAATTCACCGGTCTTTTTTAGGGCCATCGGACGTTGAACTACCTTGCCAACAATTGTATTAGAACTTAACAAAGTTGACATAAAACAGCCTTTAGGGGTCACAAAAATTTAAAGCATGCCAAAAGTCGCAAGAGGGTGAATTGGAAGAAAAACTTCAAATGTATCTAATAAATAAAATTTTACTTAGGCGTCAAGAAACTGACGCAGAAATTTTATCGAGATTAAAACAGCAGCGTCAAAATTGACAACTAAAGAGTCCATTACGTGAGAGATCAGCTTTTCATTGTACCCTCACAGCAATCTCTGAAATCTCTAAAGATCCTACTTCAGATTTTTAAATAAGTAGGAAATGTATTTCTGTTTTTGTGGCAATAAAAATGTTGGGTTTAAGGTCCAGGACTTTGTTGCTCTGGTAATAAAATTGTGAGATATGAGAAAAAAAAATTTTTTTTCAATATAAATTTTTTGCGAGTTTAAAATTTTAACAGCTCTAAAGAATAGCCCTTTTCGTGAATTACACAGAAGAAACTGTAAATCAACAACTTCTTATAGCCATCGATTATTTTATGGCATAAAGAACGCACGGTACTTTTCAGCATAATTATTTTTTTGAATTTTTACACCTTATTATTTGACCAAATAAACTGTATGGATTCCGAAAAAATATGTTTTAAATAAGAAGATTTTTGTTCTGAGATGTATCGGGAATATGTGTAAAATTTTCTAACTAAAAATGTTTCACATTACATGTCAACACACTACGGTGTTTTATTAAGTAAGTCTCGGGCGAAGCCGAGACGGGGGGCTGCTAGTATCATTATATTTGTTACTCAATTAACCTTTTTCAACAGTCACTATCATGATTGTTGTCATTTTAGTCATCGTTACCTACGTTATAAATAGTATTATTAATGTCAGCATCATTTCCACCATCATTATCTTTATTTTAATTATCGTTATTACTATCATCGACATTGTGATTATGATTGTAATTAACATAACTATTATTACTTTTATTATTGCTATTGTAATCATTGCTTTTGTTTTTATTGCTACCAGTGCTATTGACACTGGTATCATTAATATCATTTTTACTGTCATCATCATTGTTTTTATACCTGAAGCCATAGTTATTATTGTTATTGTCATCGTGGTCATTATTTCTTTAGCATTTTTGTTCATTTCCGCTATTATTGCTGTGATTATTGTATTAGGGTCACTTAATTTCAGCACTATAGTTGTTATAGTCATTAACATTATTATCAGTACCACATTATCCATATCTTGGCTTATACAATATCAACTATCATTATTTTATTGTCATTATTTTCACATTCATCATTACTTTATTACAAACACTCTTAATTTCCATTATAATTATCGCTTTTCGTATCAGAATTATCAACCTCAACATGATCATCAAAATTATAATAATAACAATTATCGCTATTATTAATATTGTTGACAATAACGTTATTTTAATTGCTATAAGCATTATCATTATCGCCATCATCGTAATCGTCATCTTTAACTGCATTATCGGCGTTATGAACTGTACTAATTTGATATACAGTATTATAATCAATATAACCGGCAACCTTAACCATTACAAAATCATTACCATGAACATTATCAAATTATCGTCAGCTTATCTTAGTAGTGATCATCACCATTATTATCCACATTATCATCGTCATCATTATAATCCACATCATTATCATCAACATGCTCATTATTATCAATATCAACATTTATATAAATATCATAATTTTTTAAACAATCAGCATTATAAGCTTGAATAACATTATTTACATCATTAACACTATGATTCTTAATATTGTCTTCCTTACTATTGACAACGCCATTATCATCATCACCTTTTTTATCATCATCATCATCATGAACATTATCATTATCTTTAATATCATCATCATCATCGACATTTTCAAGCTCATCAGCGTTACCGATACATTAAAAATCTTTATCATTATGTCTATACGTAACATCAACTCCTAATAAACTTAAAATAATTTTCAGTATCACCATCATTGTCATTATTAACGTAAACATCATCATTATTGTCGTCATCATCGTCCTTTTTATCATCATTAATTATCAACATCATAAGAGTTATCATAATTATTAACTTAATCAGCTTCATTGTCTCTACATCGTTTTCGTCATTATTAACATCATTATTATTGGCGTTATCCTCATCGTCATCCTTATCATCATAATCATAATTATGCTCGTAATTATTGTTCCCTTTATTATTTTTAACCTAATTATGAATATCATCTTCATAATTAGCTTGATATAATTAATCTTATTATTATTATCGCCATCATCATTATCATCATGATCATCACTATTATTATCAATGACTTAACTGACAACAATTGTATAATTAAAACTCTAAGTAACATCATCGCCCACTTTAATCAGAAGTATTGTTATAACTAGAATTATGATCATCTTCATTAGTTTTATAGTCATCATCATTAAAACCATTATTAGCATCATCATATTTATCAGCACCATTAAGTTAAATCTCATTGTACTCATCGTATTTATTATTATTATAATCTTTATTGTCAAAAACAGCTTATTCATTACGTTTACTATCGTTAACACCATCTTCATCAACATCATAGTTTCAATATCATTACCAAGTTGTATAGAGCTCGCCAGCTTTTAGGACTAGGTGGTTTAAGGTAGAGCAGAAGAGTTGAGGGCGGCTGGAGTCTTTTTAAAGACTATCGATCAGTGGTCAAAATCAAGCAGCAACAAGCAACCTGTGCTAAGATCTCTATTTGTGGAAAGGTGGTGCACATTACCGTGTTTGCAGACCCTATGCAGAGTGTAGAAGAGCTTCTGCTTGCTACCGAAGTCATGGCTGATATCGCTGATGGATAGTTTGACAATTAGGATAGAGCAGTAGTAGATAACGAGTGTTTAAGACTTAAAACGTGAAGATGCAGAGAATTTTTGCTAAAATCTTTATACACCATTGGAGCTGTTGTCTCTTGGATTTACTAGCAGCAGTCAAAGACATCTAGTTGCCAAAATATAGGTCAAATTCTTGCAGTAGGTTAACAACTTAACGTTGTTATGCAGCCAAGCATAACTAAAACGGGTATAATTAATGTCGATATGTAAGCCTTTTGCACGGATCCATACATTAGTGTTTATTGTACTGAATTACCATTCTAGCCACTGCTATTGAACAGGTCTCATCAAGCAAATGCCTGACATAGGTTTGTATTGTGGGATTTAAGGCAATGATTGCAAGACAATGCACAACCCTTCTCACATACTGTATACTACCTTTTTACTTACAATGTTTAGTGAAAACTAGTAGTTGGCACCATCATCATGCCCCCTAGAAGGCAGTAGGCATTAACTATAGAGCGCAAAGTTTTAGAACAGAGCTGGGCTATATTGGGAAATCAAATTTAAAAAACAAATTTAAATTTGATGTATAATCATTATTCAAACAGTTGACAATTACTAAAATAAAAACCCATACTGTTAAAGTATCAGGATTATCATTATTATCTACATTCCAGGTATTATTACTATCGTTATTATGAACAAACCATACTTATTTATGTAATTGTCATTGTAGACATTATCATTAATAAAACCGTCATCATCATTGTCACCTTAATTATAATTAAAATTATCATTATCATCATTAATTATAATAATTATCTTCATTATCATATCATTATATTTGTTACTCAATTAACCTTTTTCAACAGTCACTATCATGATTGTTGTCATTTTAGTCATCGTTACCAATGTTATAAATAGTATTATTAATGTCAGCATCATTTCCACCATCATTATCTTTATTTTTATTATCGTTATTACTATCATCGTCATTATGAATATGATTATAATTAACATCACTAATATTACTTCTATTATTGCTGTTGTAATCATTGCTTTTATTTTTATTGCTACCAGTGCTATTAACACTGGTATCATTAATATCATTTTGACTGTCATCAGCATTGTTTTTATACCTGAAGCCATAGTTATTATTGTTATTGTCATCGTGGTCATTATTTCTTTAGCTTTTTTGTTCATTTCCGCTATTATTGCTGTCATTATTGTATTAGGGTCAATTAATTTTAGAACTATCGTTGTTATAGTCATTAACATTATTATCAGAACCACATTATCCATATCTTGGCTTATACAATATCACTATCATTATTTTATTGTCATTATTATCACAATCATCATTACTTTATTACAAACACTCTCAATTTCCATTATAATTATCGCTTTTCGTATCAGAATTATCAACCTCAACATGATCATCAAAATTATAATAATAACAACTATCGCTATTATTAATATTGTTGACAATAACGTTATTTTCATTGCTATAAGCATTATCATTATCACCATCATCGTAATCGTCATCATCCACTGCATTATCGGCGTTATGAACAGTACTAATTTGATGTACAGTATTATAATCAATATAACCGGCAACCTTAACCATTACAAAATTATTACCATGAACATTATCAAATTATCGTCAGCTTATCTTAGTAGTGATCATCACCATTATTATCCACATTATCATTGTCATCATTATAATCCACATCATTATCATCAACATGCTCATTATTATCAATATCAACATTTATATAATTATCATAATTTTTTAAACAATCAGCATTATAAGCTTGAATAACATTATTTACATCATTAACACTATGATTCTTAATATTGTCTTTTTACTATTGACAACGCCATTATCATCATCACCTTTTTTATCATCATCATCATCATGAACATTATCATTATCTTTAATATCATCATCATCATAGACATTTTCAAGCTAATCAGCGTTACCGATACATTAAAAATCTTTATTATTATTTTTATACGTAACATCAACTCCTACTGAACTTAAAATAATTTCCAGTATCACCATCATTGTCATTATTAACGTAAACATCATTATTATTGTCGTCATCATCGTCCTTTTTATCATCATTAATTATCAACATCATAAGAGTTATCATAATTATTAACTTAATCAGCTTCATTGTCTCTACATCGTTTTCGTCATTATTAACATCATTATTATTGGCGTTATCCTCATCGTCATCCTTATCATCATCATAATTATAATTATGCTCGTAATTATTGTTCCCTTTATTATTTTCAACCTAATTATGAATATCATATTCAAAATTAGCTTGATATAATTAATCTTATTATTATTATCGCCATCATCATCATCATCATGATCATCACTATTATTATCAATGACTTAACTGACAACAATTATTTAATCAAAACTCTAAGTAACATCATCGCCCACTTCAATCAGAAGTATTGTTATAACTAGAATTATGATCATCTTCATTAGTTTTATAGTCATCATCATTAAAACCATCATTAGCATCATCCACATTATCAGCAACATTAAGTTAAATCTCATTGTACTCATCGTATTTATTATTATTATAATCTTTATTGTCAAAAACAGCTTATTTATTACGTTTACTATAGTTAACACCATCTTCATCAACATCATAGTTTCAATATCATTACCAAGTTGTATAGAGCTCGCCAGCTTTCAGGACTAGGTGGTTTAAGATAGAGCAGAAGAGTTGAGGGCGGCTTGAGTCTTTTTAAAGACTATCGATCAGCGGTCAAGATCAAGCAGCAACAAGTAACCTGTGCTAAGATCTCTATTTGTGGAAAGGTGGTGCACATTACCGTGTTCGCAGACCCTATGCAGAGTGTAGCAGAGCTTCTGCTTGCTACCGAAGTCATGAGCTGATATCGCTGATGGATAGTTTGACAATTAGGATAGAGCAGTAGTAGATAACGAGTGCTTAAGACTTAAAACGTGAAGATGCAGAGCATTTTTGCTAAAATCTTTATACACCATTGGAGCTGTTGTCTCTTGGATTTACTAGCAGCAGTCAAAGACATCTAGTTGCCAAAATATAGGTCAAATTCTTGCAGTAGGTTAACAACTTAACGTTGTTATGCAGCCAAGCATAACTAAAACGGGTATAATTAATGTCGATATGTAAGCCTTTTGCACGGATCCATACATTAGTGTTTATTGTACTGAATTACCATTCTAGCCACTGCTATTGAACAGGTCTCATCAAGCAAATGCCTGACATAGGTTTGTATTGTGGGATTTTAGGCAATGATTGCAAGACAGTGCACAACCCTTCTCACATACTGTATACTACCTTTTTACTTACAATGTTTAGTGAAAACTAGTAGTTGGCACCATCATCATGCCCCCTAGAAGGCAGTAGGCATTAACTATAGAGCGCAAAGTTTTGAGAACAGAGCTGGGCTATGTTGGGAAATCAAATTAAAAAAACAAATTTAAATTTTATGCATAATTATTATTCAAACAGTTGACAATTACTAAAATAAAAACCCATACTGTTATAGTATGAGGATTATCATTATTATCTACATTCCAGGTATTATTACTATCGTTATTATGAACAAACTATACTTATTTATGTAATTGTCATTGTTGACATCATCATTAATAAAACCGTCATTATCATTGTCACCTTAATTATAATTATGATTATCATTATCATCATTAATTATAATAATTATCTATATTATCATCTTACTAATATATAAAGCAAAGTCGACAAAACCGTTGTAATCGCTAACCGCGAAAACTACTGAACCGATATTGCTGAAATTTTGCACACTGATTCATGATACTTCCTAAATGGTTTTAGTATAGTTTTTATCTTAAAAAATTTAATAACAATAGCAATAAATGAGCTCAAAGTTTTGCAAAAATACGCCAGCTTTTCACTTTAGTTCAGTAAAATCCGCTAGGTGGCGTCGACGTAAAATCGAAGCTACCTGCAACATAATTAAATAATTGTGGTTATAATAGGCCAGAGCGTATCGATAGTGATATAGTCGAGTTTCGGCAGCTCAACAAGCTGTACAGAAGATGCTGGTGATAGACCTGCAACTGGGTATCCCGGTTACGGACGACACTCTTCTCTAACGGGGAAGGGATCTAAGTGTCCCTTCACCCTGAATCTCGACGAGTGCGATAAAAAAAAAAAAAAAATTAATTCCAACCGATGCCATTTCTGCCAGAATACCAGAAGACATATCTAGCCAGAGCACAATCTGCACCAACTCTTTAGAGTTGTGTGGCAGTCCCACCATCCCACCTGGTGTAGATAGAGAATTTGTGGCTACAAATGTAAGCAAGGGAAAACAGCTCTGAGGAGCACGGGAAGCCACAACGACTACCTTCTTGGTCGTCGCGTCCCCAACGCGCTTACCCAAATGTTCCCGTCTAAAGATGAGCAGTTGGTTATCCGGGGAACGACCCGAGACGAGATATCCTTTGGTCAGCGGCGTACCTCCCTCCATCACAGTCTCCGTACATCGAGACTCCCAGGGTAAGAATCAAGCAACCCGTAGCCAGCTCTTCATCATCAAGAATTATAATAAAGAATAGCCTGGAAGTTTCACCACTGGCGCTTTTTAGGGCCATTATAAGTATTTACGTTCCCTACTTAACCATCAATTTCATCGGTTCTGTTTAGGGGCCACCTAAGTGTAAACTACCTTGCCAACAAATACATTTTTACTACCATTTCCGGAAGCGATTCGTCGACTAAAAGACTATATTAACTAAAGACGGGCACTATTAAACCAAGTCAGCTATTCACTGGCAGACGTCACCTGCAAAGTTGTTCTTCGCAAGGCTGGAAAACCCGGTGACCGACGACTCTATATTACCCTCTTGACTCTAAGCATTCAACCAGGAATCACTGATCCTCTCCAAGGTTTGCGCTGGGCAAACCTATAACAGCTATAAAGGAAAAAAAACTTGAGCCAACGGGACAGCCTCCACTGGACAAGTATCACTAACCAATCTCCCCATCTAAGATCACCAAAACAACTGAATATGCAAATAAAAAAGGTGCTTTAGACACCAACGTCTTCGACATTATACCAGGAGACGTTGGAAAAGAGCACTACAACTAGCCCCAAAGCTTCGGACTTAGTAATTTTTCTCCCAATCAGTCTGGGGCTTCAACAACAGGCCAGAGAAGATCACCTTGAGGTATCCAGGCAGTCACAATCGTTGTTAACTTCAGTCAAGAAAGGGTATACTTAAGAAATTCACCGGTCTTTTTTAGGGCCATCGGACGTTGAACTACCTTGCCAACAATTGTATTAGAACTTAACAAAGTTGACATAAAACAGCCTTTAGGGGTCACAAAAATTTAAAGCATGCCAAAAGTCGCAAGAGGGTGAATTGGAAGAAAAACTTCAAATGTATCTAATAAATAAAATTTTACTTAGGCGTCAAGAAACTGACGCAGAAATTTTATCGAGATTAAAACAGCAGCGTCAAAATTGACAACTAAAGAGTCCATTACGTGAGAGATCAGCTTTTCATTGTACCCTCACAGCAATCTCTGAAATCTTTAAAGATGCTACTTCAGATTTTTTAATGAGTAGAAAATGTATTTGTGTTTTTGTGGCAATAAAAATGTAGGGTTTAAGGTCCAGGACTTTGTTGCTCTGGTAATAAAGTTGTAAGATATGGGAAAAAAAAATTTTTTTAATATATATTTTTTGGGGGTTTAAAATCTTAACAGCTTTAAAAAATAGCCCTTTTCGTGGATTACACAGAAGAAACTGTAAATCAACAACTTCTTATAGCCATCGATTATTTTATGGCATAAAGAACGCACGGTACTTTTCTGCATAATTATTTTTTTTAATTTTTACACCTTATTATTTGACCAAATAAACTGTATGGATTCTGAAAAAATGTTTTAAATAAGAAGATTTTTGTTCTGAGATGTATCGGGAATATGTGTAAAATTTTCTAACTAAAAATGTTTCACATTACATGTTAACACACTACGGTGTTTTATTAAGTAAGTCTCGGGCGAAGCCGAGACGGGGGGCTGCTAGTATCTTTATATTTGTTACTCAATTAACCTTTTTCAACAGTCACTATCATGATTGTTGTCATTTTAGTCATCGTTACCTACGTTATAAATAGTATTATTAATGTCAGCATCATTTCCACCATCATTATCTTTATTTTTATTATCGTTATTACTATCATCGACATTGTGATTATGATTGTAATTAACGTAACTATTATTACTTTTATTATTGCTATTGTAATCATTGCTTTTGTTTTTATTGCTACCAGTGCTATTGACACTGGTATCATTAATATCATTTTTACTGTCATCATCATTGTTTTTATACCTTAAGCCATAGTTATTATTGTTATTGTCATCGTGGTCATTATTTCTTTAGCATTTTTGTTCATTTCCGCTATTATTGCTGTGATTATTGTATTAGGGTCACTTAATTTTAGCACTATAGTTGTTATAGTCATTAACATTATTATCAGTACCACATTATCCATATCTTGGCTTATACAATATCACTATCATTATTTTATTGTCATTATTTTCACATTTATCATTACTTTATTACATACACTCTTAATTTTTATTATAATTATCGCTTTTCGTATCAGAATTATCAACCTCAACATGATCATCAAAATTATAATAATAACAACTATCGCTATTAATAATATTGTTGACAATAACGTTATTTTCATTGCTATAAGCATTATCATTATCACCATCATCGTAATCGTCATCATCAACTGCATTATCGGCGTTATGAACAGTACTAATTTGATATACAGTATTATAATCAATATAACCGGCAACCTTAACCATTACAAAATCATTACCATGAACATTATCAAATTATCGCCAGCTTATCTTAGTAGTGATCATCACCATTATTATCCACATTATCATCGTCATCATTATAATCCACATCATTATCATCAACATGCTCATTATTATCAATATCAACATTTATATAATTATCATAATTTTTTAAACAATCAGCATTATAAGCTTGAATAACATTATTTACATCATTAACACTATGATTCTTAATATTGTCTTTTTACCATTGACAACGCCATTATTATGATCACCTTTTTTATCACCATCATCATCATGAACATTATTATTATCATTAATATCATCATCATCATTGACATTTTTAAGCTCATCAGCGTTACCGATACATTCAAAATCTTTATTATCATTATTAACGTAAACATCATCATTATTGTCGTCATCATCGTCTTTTTTATCATTATCATTAATTATTAACATCATAAGAATTATCTTAATTATTAACTAAATCAGCTTCATCTGGTTAAGTATCATTCTTGTCTACATCGTTTTCGTCATTATTAACATCATTATTGTTGGCGTTATCCTCATCGTCATCCTTATCATCATCATAATCATAATTTTGCTCGTAATGATTGTTCCCTTTATTATTTTTAACCTAATTATGAATATCATCATTATAATTAGCTTGATATAATTAATCATATTATTATTATCGCCATCATCATTATCATCATGATCATCACTATTATTATTAATGACTTAACTGACAACAATTATATAATTACAACTCTAAGTAACATCATCGCCCACTTCAATCAGAAGTATTGTTATAACTAGAATTATGATCATCTTCATTAGTTTTATAGTCATCATCATTGAAACCATCATTAGCATCATCATAATTATCAGCACCATTAAGTTAAATCTCATTGTTCTCATCGTAATTATTATTATTATAATCTTTATTGTTAAAAACAGCTTATTCATTACGTTTACTATCGTTAACACCATCTTCATCAACATCATGGTTTCAATATCATTACCAAGTTGTATAGAGCTCGCCAGCTTTCAGGACTAGGCGGTTTAAGATAGAGCAGAAGTAATGAGGGCGGCTGGAGTCTTTTTAAAAACTATCGATCAGCGGTCAAGATCAAGCAGCAACAAGCAACCTGTGCTAAGATCTCTATTTGTGGAAAGGTGGTGCACATTACCGTGTTCGCAGACCCTATGCAGAGTGTAGCAGAGCTTCTGCTTGCTACCGAAGTCATGAGCTGATATCGCTGATGGATAGTTTGACAATTAGGATAGAGCAGTAGTAGATAACGAGTGCTTAAGACTTAAAACGTGAAGATGCAGAGCATTTTTGCTTAAATCTTTATACACCATTGAAGCTGTTGTCTCTTGGAGTTACTAGCAGCAGTCAAAGACATCTAGTTACCAAAATATAGGTCAAATTCTCGCAGTAGGTTAACAACTTAACGTTGTTGTGCAGCCAAGCATAACTAAAACGGGTATAATTAATGTCGATATGTAAAGCCATTTGCACGGTTTCATACATTAGTGTGTATTGTACTGAATTACCATTCTAGCCACTGCTATTAAACAGGTCTCATCAAGCAAATGCCTGACATAGGTTTGTATTGTGGGATTTTAGGCAATGATTGCAAGACAGTGCACAACCCTTCTCACATACTGTATACTACCTTTTTACTTACAATGTTTAGTGAAAACTAGTAGTTGGCACCATCATCATGCCCTCTAGAAGGCAGTAGGCATTAACTATAGAGCGCAAAGTTTTGAGAACAGAGCTGGGCTATGTTGGGAAATCAAATTAAAAAAACAAATTTAAATTTTATGCATAAATATTATTCAAACAGTTGACAATTACTAAAATAAAAACTTATACTGTTAAAGTATCAGGATTATCATTATTATCTACATTCCAGGTATTATTACTATCGTTATTATGAACAAACCATACTTATTTATGTAATTGTCATTGTTGACATCATCATTAATAAAACCGTCATCATCATTGTCACCTTAATTATAATTATGATTATCATTATCATCATTAATTATAATAATTATCTATATTATCATCTTACTAATATATAAAGCAAAGTCGCTAAAACCGTTGTAATCGCTAACCGCGAAAACTACTGAACCGATATTGCTGAAATTTTGCACACTGATTCATGATACTTCCTAGATGGTTTTAGTATAGTTTTTATCTTAAAAAATTTGATAACAATAGCAATAAATGAGCTCAAAGTTTTGCAAAAATACGCCAGCTTTTCACTTTAGTTCAGTAAAATCCGCTAGGTGGCGTCGACGTAAAATCGAAGCTACCTGCAACATAATTAAATAATTGTGGTTATAATAGGCCAGAGCGTATCGATAGTGATATAGTCGAGTTTCGGCAGCTCAACAAGCTGTACAGAAGATGCTGGTGATAGACCTGCAACTGGGTATCCCGGTTACGGACGGCACTCTTCTCTAACGGGGAAGGGATCTAAGTGTCCCTTCACCCTGAATCTCGACGAGTGCGATAAAAAAAAAAAAAAAATTAATTCCAACCGATGCCATTTCTGCCAGAATACCAGAAGACATATCTAGCCAGAGCACAATCTGCACCAACTCTTTAGAGTTGTGTGGCAGTCCCACCATCCCACCTCGTGTAGATAGAGAATTTGTGGCTACAAATGTAAGCAAGGGAAAACAGCTCTGAGGGGCACGGGAAGCCACAACGACTACCTTCTTGGTCGTCGCGTCCCCAACGCGCTTACCCAAATGTTCCCGTCTAAAGATGAGCAGTTGGTTATCCGGGGAACGACCCGAGACGAGATATCCTTTGGTCAGCGGCGTACCTCCCTCCATCACAGTCTCCGTACATCGAGACTCCCAGGGTAAGAATCAAGCAACCCGTAGCCAGCTATTTATCATCAAGAATTATAATAAAGAATAGCCTGTAAGTTTCACCACTGGCGCTTTTTAGGGCCATTATAAGTATTTACGTTCCCGACTTAACCATCAATTTCATCGGTTCTGTTTAGGGGCCACCTAAGTGTAAACTACCTTGCCAACAAATACATTTTTACTACCATTTCCGGAAGCGATTCGTCGACTAAAAGACTATATTAACTAAAGACGGGCACTATTAAACCAAGTCAGCTATTCACTGGCAGACGTCACCTGCAAAGTTGTTCTTCGCAAGGCTGGAAAACCCGGTGACCGACGACTCTATATTACCCTCTTGACTCTAAGCATTCAACCAGGAATCACTGATCCTCTCCAAGGTTTGCGCTGGGCAAACCTATAACAGCTATAAAGGAAAAAAAACTTGAGCCAACGGGACAGCCTCCACTGGACCAGTATCACTAACCAATCTCCCCATCTAAGATCACCAAAACAACTGAATATGCAAATAAAAAAGGTGCTTTAGACACCAACGTCTTCGACATTATACCAGGAGACGTTGGAAAAGAGCACTACAACTAGCCCCAAAGCTTCGGACTTAGTAATTTTTCTCCCAATCAGTCTGGGGCTTCAACATCAGACCAGAGAAGACCACCTTGAGGTATCCAGGCAGTCACAATTGTTGTTAACTTCAGTCGAGAAAGGGTATACTTACGAAATTCACCGGTCTTTTTTAGGGCCATCGGACGTTGAACTACCTTGCCAACAATTGTATTAGAACTTAACAAAGTTGACATAAAACAGCCTTTAGGGGTCACAAAAATTTAAAGCATGCCAAAAGTCGCAAGAGGGTGAATTGGAAGAAAAACTTCAAATGTATCTAATAAATACAATTTTACTTTGACGTCAAGAAACTGACGCAGAAAATTTATCGAGATTAAAACAGCAGCGTCAAAATCGACAACTTGAGAGTCCATTACGTGAGAGATCAGCTTTTCATTGTACCCTCACAGCAATCTCTGAAATCTCTAAAGATCCTACTTCAGATTTTTAAATAAGTAGAAAATGTATTTCTGTTTTTGTGGCAATAAAAATGTTGGGTTTAAGGTCCAGGACTTTGTTGCTCTGGTAATAAAATTGTGAGATATGAGAAAAAAAAATTTTTTTTCAATATAAATTTTTTGCGAGTTTAAAATTTTAACAGCTCTAAAGAATAGCCCTTTTCGTGAATTACACAGAAGAAACTGTAAATCAACAACTTCTTATAGCCATCGATTATTTTATGGCATAAAGAACGCACGGTACTTTTCAGCATAATTATTTTTTTGAATTTTTACACCTTATTATTTGACCAAATAAACTGTATGGATTCCGAAAAAATATGTTTTAAATAAGAAGATTTTTGTTCTGAGATGTATCGGGAATATGTGTAAAATTTTCTAACTAAAAATGTTTCACATTACATGTCAACACACTACGGTGTTTTATTAAGTAAGTCTCGGGCGAAGCCGAGACGGGGGGCTGCTAGTATCATTATATTTGTTACTCAATTAACCTTTTTCAACAGTCACTATCATGATTGTTGTCATTTTAGTCATCGTTACCTACGTTATAAATAGTATTATTAATGTCAGCATCATTTCCACCATCATTATCTTTATTTTAATTATCGTTATTACTATCATCGACATTGTGATTATGATTGTAATTAACATAACTATTATTACTTTTATTATTGCTATTGTAATCATTGCTTTTGTTTTTATTGCTACCAGTGCTATTGACACTGGTATCATTAATATCATTTTTACTGTCATCATCATTGTTTTTATACCTGAAGCCATAGTTATTATTGTTATTGTCATCGTGGTCATTATTTCTTTAGCATTTTTGTTCATTTCCGCTATTATTGCTGTGATTATTGTATTAGGGTCACTTAATTTCAGCACTATAGTTGTTATAGTCATTAACATTATTATCAGTACCACATTATCCATATCTTGGCTTATACAATATCAACTATCATTATTTTATTGACATTATTTTCACATTCATCATTACTTTATTACAAACACTCTTAATTTCCATTATAATTATCGCTTTTCGTATCAGAATTATCAACCTCAACATGATCATCAAAATTATAATAATAACAATTATCGCTATTATTAATATTGTTGACACTAACGTTATTTTAATTGCTATAAGCATTATCATTATCGCCATCATCGTAATCGTCATCTTTAACTGCATTATCGGCGTTATGAACTGTACTAATTTGATATACAGTATTATAATCAATATAACCGGCAACCTTAACCATTACAAAATCATTACCATGAACATTATCAAATTATCGTCAGCTTATCTTAGTAGTGATCATCACCATTATTATCCACATTATCATCGTCATCATTATAATCCACATCATTATCATCAACATGCTCATTATTATCAATATCAACATTTATATAAATATCATAATTTTTTAAACAATCAGCATTATAAGCTTGAATAACATTATTTACATCATTAACACTATGATTCTTAATATTGTCTTCCTTACTATTGACAACGCCATTATCATCATCACCTTTTTTATCATCATCATCATCATGAACATTATCATTATCTTTAATATCATCATCATCATCGACATTTTCAAGCTCATCAGCGTTACCGATACATTAAAAATCTTTATCATTATGTCTATACGTAACATCAACTCCTAATAAACTTAAAATAATTTTCAGTATCACCATCATTGTCATTATTAACGTAAACATCATCATTATTGTCGTCATCATCGTCCTTTTTATCATCATTAATTATCAACATCATAAGAGTTATCATAATTATTAACTTAATCAGCTTCATTGTCTCTACATCGTTTTCGTCATTATTAACATCATTATTATTGGCGTTATCCTCATCGTCATCCTTATCATCATAATCATAATTATGCTCGTAATTATTGTTCCCTTTATTATTTTTAACCTAATTATGAATATCATCTTCATAATTAGCTTGATATAATTAATCTTATTATTATTATCGCCATCATCATTATCATCATGATCATCACTATTATTATCAATGACTTAACTGACAACAATTGTATAATTAAAACTCTAAGTAACATCATCGCCCACTTTAATCAGAAGTATTGTTATAACTAGAATTATGATCATCTTCATTAGTTTTATAGTCATCATCATTAAAACCATTATTAGCATCATCATATTTATCAGCACCATTAAGTTAAATCTTATTGTACTCATCGTATTTATTATTATTATAATCTTTATTGTCAAAAACAGCTTATTCATTACGTTTACTATCGTTAACACCATCTTCATCAACATCATAGTTTCAATATCATTACCAAGTTGTATAGAGCTCGCCAGCTTTTAGGACTAGGTGGTTTAAGGTAGAGCAGAAGAGTTGAGGGCGGCTGGAGTCTTTTTAAAGACTATCGATCAGTGGTCAAAATCAAGCAGCAACAAGCAACCTGTGCTAAGATCTCTATTTGTGGAAAGGTGGTGCACATTACCGTGTTCGCAGACCCTATGCAGAGTGTAGAAGAGCTTCTGCTTGCTACCGAAGTCATGGCTGATATCGCTGATGGATAGTTTGACAATTAGGATAGAGCAGTAGTAGATAACGAGTGCTTAAGACTTAAAACGTGAAGATGCAGAGCATTTTTGCTAAAATCTTTATACACCATTGGAGCTGTTGTCTCTTGGAGTTACTAGCAGCAGTCAAAGACATCTAGTTGCCAAAATATAGGTCAAATTCTTGCAGTAGGTTAACAACTTAACGTTGTTATGCAGCCAAGCATAACTAAAACGGGTATAATTAATGTCGATATGTAAGCCTTTTGCACGGATCCATACATTAGTGTTTATTGTACTGAATTACCATTCTAGCCACTGCTATTGAACAGGTCTCATCAAGCAAATGCCTGACATAGGTTTGTATTGTGGGATTTAAGGCAATGATTGCAAGACAGTGCACAACCCTTCTCACATACTGTATACTACCTTTTTACTTACAATGTTTAGATGAAACTAGTAGTTGGCACCATCATCATGCCCCCTAGAAGGCCGTAGGCATTAACTATAGAGCGCAAAGTTTTGAGAACAGAGCTGGGCTATGTTGGGAAATCAAATTGAAAAAACAAATTTAAATTTTATGTATAATTATTATTCAAACAGTTGGCAATTACTTAAATAAAAACCCATACTGTTAAAGTATCAGGATTATCATTATTATCTACATCCCAGGTATTATTACTATCGTTATAATGAACAAACCATACTTATTTATGTAATTGTCATTGTTGACATCATTATTAATAAAACCGTCATCATCATTGTCACCTTAATTATAATCATGATTATCATTATCATTATTAATTATAATAATTATCTATATTATCATATCATTATATTTGTTACTCAATTAACCTTTTTTAACAGTCACTATCATGATTGTTGTCATTTTAGTCATCGTTACCAACGTTATAAATAGTATTATTAATGTCAGCATCATTTCCACCATCATTATCTTTATTTTTAATCGTTATTACTATCATCGACATTATGATTATGATTATAATTAACATCACTATTATTACTTTTATTATTGCTATTGTAATCATTGCTTTTGTTTTTATTGCTACCAGTGCTATTGACACTGGTATCATTAATATCATTTTTACTGTCATCATCATTGTTTTTATACCTGAAGCCATAGTTATTATTGTTATTGTCATCGTGGTCATTATTTCTTTAGCATTTTTGTTCATTTCCGCTATTATTGCTGTAATTATTGTATTAGGGTCACTTAATTTTAGCACTATAGTTGTTATAGTCATTAACATTATTATCAGTACCACATTATCCATATCTTGGCTTATACAATATCACTATCATTATTTTATTGTCATTATTTTCACATTCATCATTACTTTATTACAAACACTCTTAATTTCCATTATAATTATCGCTTTTCGTATCAAAATTATCAACCTCAACATGATCATCAAAATTATAATAATAACAACTATCGCTATTATTAATATTGTTGACAATAACGTTATTTTAATTGCTATAAGCATTATCATTATCACCATCATCGTAATCGTCATCATCAACTGCATTATCGGCGTTATGAACAGTTCTAATTTGATATACAGTATTATAATCAATATAACCGGCAACCTTAACCATTACAAAATCATTACCATGAACATTATCAAATTATCGTCAGCTTATCTTAGTAGTGATCATCACCATTATTATCCACATTATCATCGTCATCATTATAATCCACATCATTATCATCAACATGCTCATTATTATCAATATCAACATTTATATAATTATCATAATTTTTTAAACAATCAGCATTATAAGCTTGAATAACATTATTTACATCATTAACACTATGATTCTTAATATTGTCTTTTTACCATTGACAACGCCATTATTATGATCACCTTTTTTATCACCATCATCATCATGAACATTATCATTATCATTAATATCATCATCAGCATTGACATTTTTAAGCTCATCAGCGTTACCGATACATTCAAAATCTTTATTATCATTATTAACGTAAACATCATCATTATTGTCGTCATCATCGTCTTTTTTATCATTATCATTAATTATTAACATCATAAGAATTATCATAATTATTAACTAAATCAGCTTCATCTGGTTAAGTATCATTTTTGTCTACATCGTTTTCGTCATTATTAGCATCATTATTATTATTGTTATCCTCATCGTCATCCTTATCATCATCATAATCATAATTATGCTCGTAATTATTATTCCCATTATCATTTTTCACTTAATAATAAATATTATCATCATGATTAGCTTGATATAATTAATCTTTTGATTACCATCACCATCATCTTGTCATCATGATTATCACAATTATTATCAATGACTTAACTGACAACAATTATATAATCACAACTCTAAGTATCATAATCGCACACTTTAATCAGAAGTATTGTTATAACTAGAATTATGATCATCTTCATTATTTTTATAGTCAACATTATTATAACTATTATTAGCATCATCATAATTATCAGCACTATTAAGTTAAATATCATTGTTATCGTATTTATCATCATTATAATCTTTATTATTAAAAACAGCTTATTCATTACGTTTACTATTGTTAACACCATCTTCATCAACATCATAGTTCCAATATCATTACCAAGTTGTATAGAGCTCGTCAGCTTTCAGGAGTAGGTGGTTTAAGATAGAGCAGAAGAGTTAAGGGGGCTGGAGTCTTTTTAAAGACTATCAATCAGCGGTCAATATCAAGCAGCAACAAGCAACCTGTGCTAAGATCTCTATTCGTGGAAGGTGGTGCACATCACCGTGTTTGCAAACCCGTTGCAGAGTGTGGCAGAGCTTCTGCTTGCTACCGAAGTCACAAGCTTATATCGCTGATGGATAGTTTTACAATTAGGATAGAGCAGTAGTAGATAACGACTGCTAAAGACTTAAAACGTGAAGATGCAGAGCATTTTTACTAAAATCTTTATACACCATTGGAGCTGTTGTCTTTTGGAGGTGGTGTAATAGTTACTAGCAGCAGTCAAAGACATCTAGTAGCGAAAATATGGGTCAAATTCTCACAGTAGGTAAACAACAAAACCTCGTTATGCAGACAAGCATAGCAAAAACGGGTACAATTATTGTCAATATGTAGAGCTTTTTAAACGGTTTCATACATTAGTGTTTATTGTACTGAATTATCATTCTAGCCTCTGCCGCTGAACAGGTCTCATCAAGCAAATGCCTGACATAGGTTCGTATTGTGTGATTTAAGGCAATGATTGTAAGGCAGTGCACTACCCTTCTCACATACTGTATACTACCTTTTTACTTACACTGTTTAGTGAAAACTAGTAGTTGCCACCATCATTACGCCATCTAGAAGGCAGTAGGCATTAACTATGGAGCGCAAAGTTTTGAGAGCAGAGCTGGGCTATGTTGAAAAATCAAATTTTAAACACAAATTTTATGTATAATTATTATTTAAATAGTTAACAATTACTAAAATAAAAACCCATACTGTTAAAGTATCAGGATTATCATTATTATTCACATTTCAGGTATTATTGCTATCGTTTTTATAAACAAACCATACTCGTTTACGTAATTGTCTTCGTTGACATCATCATTAATATAACCGTCATTATCATTGTCACCTTAATCATCTTTATTATTATCATTATCATCATTAATTATAATAATTATCTATATTATCATATTTTTATATTTGTTACTTTCAAAATCGTTATTGACATAATCATCATTATAACCATCGTCATTTTCACCATTGTTATCATCGACATTATCTCCTAGTTAATCACTATATATTTTCCAGTGTTTTTGTCTTTATCTTTACATTTGTTAGTGCCGTTACTTAGATTATAGTCACTATGTTTATTTTTATTGCTATCGTCATTGTCATAATCAACATCAAAATCTCTAACGTCATGATTGATTTCGATATAAGCATTATTATTGCCATCAACATTATCATTATTTTTATCATTATCAATATCGTTATAAATATTATAACTATATTAATTATTATCGTTATCACTATCAGTATAATCATCACCATCGTAATAGTATTTATCGTTTTCTTTGTCACCAGCGTTACTAGCAATATTATCGATAAATTCATATTATCATCATCATCATCATCTTTATCATCATTATTATCATCATTATCATTATGACCAGTATTAACATAATTGTTATCATAATCAATGTCACATACTCTTATTTATCAGTATCATGATCTTTACACTAACTAAAATAATTATCATCATCATTTTCATTATTTTCATAATAATAATCACAGTTATTATTATTATCATTGCCATCGTGAACAAGTAAGTGGCATGATTGTCACCAATACTATCAGCATTGGTATCATTACAATTATTATTATCATTATTTTTATTATCTCCATTATTATTCTTACAACCAAACCTATACTTTTCGTCGTCAGTGTTATCGTTTTTATCTTCATTATTATTATTATCGTAGTTATCGTATTGACTGTTTTTGTTATTAACGTCACTGTTATCATTTTTTCTACTATTTTTATTTTTTTTATCATTGGCATTAGTACAACATTATTTTTATTCTTATAAATATAGTCACTATTCTCTTCATTTGCACTATTTTAACAGTCACTATCATGATTGTTGTCATTTTAGTCATCGTTACCAACGTTATAAATAGTATTATTATTGTCAGCATCATTTTCACCATCATTATCTTTTTTTTTATCATCGTTATCACTATCATCGTCATTATCATCATGATTATAATTAACATCACTATTATTACTTTTATTATAGCTATAGTATTCATTGCTTTTGTTTTTATTGCTACCAGTGCTATTGACACTGGTATCATTCATATCATTTTTACTGTCGTCATCATTGTTTTTATACCTAAAGCTATAGTTATTATTGTTATTGTCATCGTGGTCATTATTTTTTTAGCATTTATGTTCATTTTCGCTATTGTTACTGTGATTATTGTATCAGGGTCACTTAATTTTAGCACTATAGTTGTTATAGTCATTAACATTATTATCAGTACCACATTATCCATATCTTGGCTTATACAATATCACTATCATTATTTTATTGTCATTATTATCACAATCATCATTACTTTATTACAAACACTCTTAATTTCCATTATAATTATTGCTTTTCGTATCTGTATTATCAACCTTAACATGATCATCAAAATTGTAATAATAATAACTATCGCTATCTGGTGCCCTGGGTGAGGAATTGTATGTCGGGCTGTGTTACGATTGTGCGTCGGTTTTGTGTTTCAGTGGCGTGCGTCTCGCTTTCTTTTTCTCTCTCACCCAGTAGCATCAGTATTAACAGGCAGACCCCTTAAGTTAACCTTGACAATTGTTGATATATTCTCAAGTAGTGTAAGCGTCTAGTTCCATAGCGCGTACCCTTGCCTAGCAACTATGAGCCCATCTACGCTGAAGAAGGCCGTCCTGCTGCAAACAGCGCGCTTCAAAGAAATAGAGACTATGAGTCAGCGTTTTTCGAGTCTTCCCGCCGACGTGCGCAACTCTGTCACAAAACACGCTATTACCAACCGTATTCATGCTCTCGATAAAGTGTGGCATGAAGCCTGGTCTACGCACGCTGACATTGACGATGATAATAATAATTATAATAATGATAACTATAATGACGATAAAGACAAAATTAATATTAATTCTGACGTTAATGATAATGTGAATATGATGTTGATAAAAACGGTGTTAACGATAATAAACGTAATGAATAAGATAATTTTAAAGATAAAGATTATGATGATGATAAATACGATAAGACCAATGATATTTAACTTTATAATGCTGATAATTATGATGATGCTAATAATGGTTATAATAATGTTGACTATAAAAATAATGAAGATGACCATGATTCTTATTATAATAATACTTCTGATTAAAGTGAGTGATGATGTTACTTAGAGTTGTAATTATATAATTGTTGTTAGTAGAGTCATTGATAATAATAGTGATGATGATGATAATGATGATGGTGATGATGATGTTGATGGTAATAATAGTAACGATAGTGATTATGATAATGATGATAATAATGATAACAATAATTATATCAAGCTGATAATGATAATAATATTAATAATTGGGTTAAAAATGATAATGGTAAAAATAATTACAATCATAATTATGATTATGATGATGATAAGGATGACGATGAGGATAAAGCTTATAATGATGATGTTAATAATTACGAAAACGATACTAACAAGGATGATACTTAACCTGGTGAAGCTGATTAAGTTAATAATTTTGATAATTTTTATGATGTTAATAATTAATGATGATGATATTAAGGACGATGATGACAGTAATGATGATGGTAATGTTAATAATGATAATGATGGTGATACTGGAAATTACTTTAAGTTCAGAAGGGGATGATGTTGCGTAAAGTAGTAATAATAAAGATTCCTATTATATCGATAACGCTGATGAGCTTGAAAATGTCGATGATGGTAATGATATTGTTGATAATGATAATGTTTATGATGATGATGATAATGATATAAAAGGTGGTGATGATAATGGCTTTGTCAATAGTAATGAAGACAATATTAACAATGATTGTGTGAATGATGTAAATAATGTTATTTAAGCTAATAATGCTGATTATTTAAAAAATGATGACAATTATATTAATGTTGATTCTGATGAAGATGAGCATGTTGATGATGATGACGATGATAATATGGATGATGATGGTGATGATCACTACTAAGATAAGCTGACGATAATTTGATAATGTTCATGGTAATGATTTTGTGAAGGTTGAAGTTGCCGGTTATATTGATTATATCACTGTAACTCAAATAGCTATTCCACGTTAAATTGGCTTCTCCCCAGATTCTGACCTACAGCCTCGCTCCGTCTGCTACGCAAGTTATCGCATCATGGTAGCTGTGATTTTCTCTTGGCCTACTGACTGTACAAGCTTGTTTCGCTGCTATATACTGCTAGCTGAGACCAAGCTTATGCCAATTTAACTGGGGTAGGACTGCTGCTTCGTTTCTGGAACAAGAGTGTTCGAACTTTGACTGGCACTTCAAATAGGCATATACACTATACTTTCGCTAGAGCCAGCTTTTCCAACTGCAATCGTTATGTATGTGATTTATTATAAATTCTCTTTTTTTGGACAAGCCTTCTTAAAACCTTCATATGTCTCTTACGTTTTGTGCTCTGCTGTTTCAGCCTTGTCGTCTTATATTTTGAGTAGCCTTTACAATGTAAATGGTAATTATTAAGGTGTTTGATGTATTATCAGTCAAAGTCAAAATATAAAATACATCTTTTAGTTAACTGCAAATTGTTTCCACATTAAGTAACAATTTGAATTATT
Source organism: Copidosoma floridanum (assembly GCF_036245765.1). Taxonomy (NCBI): domain Eukaryota; kingdom Metazoa; phylum Arthropoda; class Insecta; order Hymenoptera; family Encyrtidae; genus Copidosoma; species Copidosoma floridanum. The sequence continues at coordinate 14,165,320 of NW_028321885.1, forward strand.
GATTGTACTGTAGGCAGGCTTCCCTGCAAAATTGTAAAATTCCTAAAAATCAAAGAGATAAAAAATCTATTTTTTATATAAAAGCAGACAACTAATAAAACATTAAAAAACAAAGAAGCAATAACAAAATTTAAAGAACAAAGAACAGTTTATTTGTTGATGTTACGTCAAGCATTGTTATTATTATTTTTTTGTCAAGTGGTTAATAATTTTTTTTTTTTTTTTGATAAAAACTTATTTTTTATCATTCAGGAGATTGGATTGGAAAAAAATCACTTATGGTTTAATTTTAATAAAATTGTTTTCTAAATAAATGATAAAATGGTCATTTCTCGCTTTTTTGCATGATAATACAGAATTTTGAGGTTATACTGACAAATGGTAAACACAAAAGTTGTTAATCTTTTAATTATCTACAACTATTACGATCAAGTGTTTTTAATACGAGGTACAGAGACCATTTTATATTCAAAAACCAGTTTTTTTTACCATTACGCGCTACATAAATAATTATTCTAACAATAACAATTAAAAAGTCTTCATATTCAAAAAATATGATTTTCACGTAAAATTTGATACAGATTACAATGGTAATAATAAAAACTCGATTCATTTTGTGGGTAATAGTTGAAAATCGATTAAAATAATTAAATTGTTAATAGTAGTATTAACTTGTTTATAATTTTTTTTTCTTAAAGCTTAACTCTCTAGCTACAAAAGTGCCATTGGTGAATATTTCTTAGCTCTTAAGGATATGGAGCTATACATTGTTTAAAATGAGCCTCCAACCACTATTATAAACTATTATAAAAAAAAAACCTCATACACGTATCTCTTATTTTTTAATACAGAAACTGTAATAGTTATTTACGTAACAAGTACGGAAAAGACGATTTCCCGCACGAGTAGTGATTGACTCGCACTCGTAGCTAGAGAGTTAAGCTTTAAGAAAAAAAAATTATCAACAAGTTAATACGTGTGAGTCTATCACACGAGTGCGGGAAATCGTCCCGCACGAGTTGCGTACAAGTTTTTTCGCAATGTGTGAGGAAAATAGGTACAAAATAGGTTTGAATTTTGATTTCCAGAGTGTAGCAAAATTTTTTCCGGTGTGTGGCAAAACCTTTTCCACACACCTTTTCCCAACACTGTGTGGCAAAAACCTTTGCCACACACTTTTTCCACACACTGTGCGACAAAAACTTTTGCCACACACCTTTTCCGCATACTGTGGGGAAAAACCTCTGCCGCACACCTTTGTCGCACACTATGTGTAAAAATCGATTTTCCACACTATTACCAGTGCGGAAAACACCCATTTTCCGCACACTATTACGAAAAAAAATTTTTACCTAAATTAGAGAGATTAAAACCCGTTCATTTGTAAAAGAATTATTATTGTATATTACCCATATAAAATAAAAAAATAAAGCCTGGCAAGTTTTGTTATAGGTGTATGTAATAAGGCTACTGCATATCCTTTTATTCACCATACGTTTTTAAGCAGCAGGCATAAAATATTAAAACAGCTTATATCATCAGCATTTATCCATATTGTGCAATATCGACAGTTAATGCAAAAAGATGTATAACATTTAGAAAAAAAAAATTGTCAATTTATATTCTGAGTGTGAAAATAATTTGCAATCGACTTTATGATGTATTATATGTTATAACAATTATTTAGCTTAGGTGTGGTAAAAATTTCCAAAGGTGACATACGCGCAGAGAGGAAAAATGTACAGTTAAATAAACAAATAATATCAAATTTTTGGAAGCTACACTTCTATACGCGCGTTCTGCCCGACGAACTAAATCAACGATCTCAGATTGGGGACCTTGAGAAAAAGAGTAAAGGATGTGGATTTTGCTTTCATTTCCCCCCTTTGCCTCTTCCTCTTGACGTACTTCTGGTCCCCAGTACTACACCACACAACGTCATATCATCACACCACACAACATTATTCTACCACACCAGACCACACATTTCGAATTTTTCTTATTTTTTCTTTTAACCAATTTCTAAAAAAAAAAGAACAGTCTTCAAATATACGATGAAGGAAATCCGATGACTTCATTCTATCGTACAGTTCATAACATATTTTTAAAGTAAGTTCTTATTATAATTTGGTTTGGTTTTGTATTATAGAAATAAACAATTTGTTAAATAAAATACATTTTTTAGTACCCGTTTTTTTTCAAAAATTTGGAAATTAGTATGTATTAGCAGAGCAGCTTCCATATGTATTAATAAACATTTATTTACTTATCATAAATTTGTTTGTTTTGAATTAAGTAAATAATTGTTTATAGAATTTTTCACATTTTTTCATAATTTTAATATTAAAAAAAAAAATTTTTGGTACTGTATGATTACAATAATTGATTTTTATTGCATCTTCCTCTTTTTCACAATTTTAATAGTTGGAAGAAGCGCAAATATATGCAGCAACGCTGGTAATTATTTTTCTCGTATGGATTAGCTTACATGCACACTTGTACGCATACTTGACCTCTTCTATTGTGTGTTATTAAACAAAAACAAAAAATATAGATCTATTTGAAAATAAAACAGCTTTATCTTAAAGGAATCATTCATACAAACAAAAATTGGGGGGCTTATACAAATCTTATAAAAGTAATTTTTAGTAATTTTTCCATAATGCTACATGTTAAATTGCAAATTTTTTAAATTAAACCTGTGAAAGAGGGTACAGTTGGATAATCTGCAATTTTTTTTGGGTACTTCTTATGGTATTAAGAGTATTTTTTTGATGCTTAAATAATATTTGCCAAAAAAACCGATTTGTAATGAACTTCCTGAAGGGACATTATTTATGTTGTATTGCGCCAAAATATATTACTTATAATGTTGTAGTTACTAAATATTAGAATATTTATTGAAACCACTCTCAACTAACGTAGGTATACTTATTTCAACGATAATTGCACCATTTTCGTACACAATATTGTTTTATGGGAGGTATACTTCTATTTATAATTATAATATCTGCCATATAATTTTATAGAAGTATAATTTCTTACTTGGGTACCCAAGTACCCACTGTCCACTGGTTTTTATTACATTATATAACCACTACAAATTTGCCATTGATTACTATTAGTATGAATAAAACCATTTATGCAACTGAATTGTAACACTAACAATTATTTATAATCTACTTGCAGTTGCTTCTTTGTCATCATAAATAATAATTAAGTTCAGAAACTGTTATTTTTAAGCGTGAATATTTATTATTAACATTCTTATTAAACTGTAACATGTCAAGCTAGCCTAACCTTCAACTTTTATTAAAGATCATTTTCCTGGAGATATCACATTTTTCACAGCCCAAAAGTAATTTGAAATATGCAGTGTATATAAGTTAGTTACATTTTTCTTTTATGTTTGCCTAAAAGTAATTATGTACGTTAAAATAAAATATATGGTAAGAAAACTTTTGTAAATACGACTCGAATTGTTTGAATTACTTTGAACACGTAAAAAGGTTTTAGGGCAGAATTATGCCAGATATTTAGTTGTTGATTAAATAATGCAAGTCTACGGGATTTTTCTTTAAGGTTGGCTTATAATATTTCTCAGGAGCGTTTTATTGCAGCATTAGCTACAACAATTTGTCCGTTATTGTATTAGTAACCAATTAGTGCTGGGTAAGTTATCTAAGACCTTTTTTTGTGTAGTTATAGTGCAAAAAATTCTGGAAATTCCAATTAAAAAATTTGATTTTATGAATCAGCTTATTTTAGTTTTTATAGTATTAGGTTTTGCAACATTTATAAATTTTAATTTTTTAAAATTGAAATTCCCTTAAACTGGAAAAACTATGCCTTTGCTGTTTCTTCAACCATATTCAACAATTTATGTAACTTAAAAAGTGACATTAGAAAACGATAATTAATTTAAACATTCATTAAGCTGCCTCGATTCTTACGTTATAGCTAGATCAAACTTTTAAAATTAATTTATTTGCGGTGTTCTAGTTTTTGTACATTAAACCCCACTATAAAACATAAAGCTTGGTATTTTTTAATTATTTAATGACCTGGTGAGTCACATGTTGTACCATTCAAGGCTTTCATTTTTTATTGCCGATATTTACAGTTCATACAAATAGTTATTGTATAACATTAAAAAAAAGCACATTGTGATCTTACAATCTCAACATGTAAATGATTTGCAATCAATGTAATGCTGTATTTTATACTATGACAAGTATTTCTGCTGGAGTATCGTTATAACTCTTATCAAAAAAGGGAAGAAAATCTCAAATTTTTAGTGACAAATATTATAAAATTTCTTTGTAATTGCTTTTTAAAGCTTTTTTAATTATAGCTCTGATAAAGTCAAGAATAATAATCTGATTTCAAGTTGGGTTGGTTTCAAGTGATTTTTGTAGACATCGACTCGGATAAATTTTTTCCATTCGAAGCCTAAACCTTAATCACCTGTATTTTCTGATGAATCACAGATTTAAAACTTAATTAGTACTTGAATTAAAGGTTTTTAAGGCACTGTAAGTGCCTTTATAGATAATTATTAGAGCTGTGTACAAGAGCGAGTGCCTTGTTGTCTTTAACTCAGTTAAAGTAGTTTGTATGACAGCTGCAGCACCAGGACTGCTTACTCACTTACAATGCTTAGACTGATATTTTTAAGCTGCCCATGATTCTTTAACATATATTACGTAGAAAATGTTCACTCAACAGATCAAAGTAGTACTTATTTTAAATTTTATTACCTCACATATTAAACTACCTCTCTAAAATTAAAAACCAAGCAAAAAATTTCTGAAAGTAGTTAAGTAGCATGTGACGAGGATTTTTCAGCCGTAAGGGCTGTCCTGATATCCCCTCCCAAAACTCTCTCTTATACGTCACTTACCCTGTCCTTACGCTTTGGACTTCTCTCCTCCAGGAGGTTGGACTTCTCTCCTGCCATAGGTGTCTGGCTCGGGAACACCAGACACTTCTAAAAGGAAATAAAAAGGGGACAAATGGGGATACTAAACTACACAAATTCCACTCTCTTAGCAGCGCGTCTGCGCTATTTGTTCTACGCTCAACTACACTCTCAGCACGCTCTCCCTCTCTCTCTCTCTCTCTCTTACGTATATCAGTATAGGCATATAATCTGCGAGGTAAATTTCTTCGTGTATCTCCGTAGCGATATGGGTCGTCCTCACTGTCAAACTCGTCCTTGGCTCGGTCTCGGAGGCCCGCACCTATATCACACACATCCGAACACACACAATCTCCTGCACACCTCGTACCTACTACTATATCTCCTCGCGCGTCTCACCACCTTAAAAATCCCGCCGACACCTTGACTAGTACCCACGCAATCTATTCTACACTTACACACACACCGACACACACGTCTCTCTGCTTTCTCTCTCTTTCTCCCTTCACACGCCTGCACATCCAGACTCCCTCAGGATCGTCCTAACCACTTGCCCCGGTATACGACCCAATGCACTCTTTCACGTACCTTTACCTTTCTACAATACTCGTTATCTCCCGTACTCGATGCCACCTCGAGTTTGTCCGGATCGTCGCGATGACTGCAGCACGGTTGGCTTCGACGACTCTCTCCCTCTTTTTCTGCTTCTATCCTTCCTCTTCTCGGTCTTGTCCTATTTTCCTACCTTACTATTAATCGTAAGAAAACTCTTCCTCTCTGCTAATCTCGAACTACCTAGCCTGTCACTTTTCTAGTCGACTTCTTTCGCTATCCTCTCGATACTTGCTCGTGTCAGGCTCTCCACTGTTTCGTCTTCAGCTACCACTCAACTACTACTGCGTTACTCCCATCCCCTTTGATAGACGCGTGCGCCCCTCCCAGGTATCCGAAAAATCTCCAACACGCCTAAATAGCCCCTCCCAGGTATCCGAAAAATCTCCAACACGCCTAAAAACTGGTAAATTGTTGGAGGTTTTAAAAACTCAGGAATCGACGCGACAGCCCGGCGCTCCCTCCTCTCCGATGCGTCGCAAGCCCTTCCATTTCTCCTTCTCTATCTCATACATCTGCTCACCCGATCATACTTCACACACATTCAATCTCTTTCCTGGTCTTCGGTCCTTTTCTCTCCTCTGGCTTGTAGTCCGCGGCACCAAGAACACACATCAAGTAATGTGTTATAAATACAAATATAGAAAATATATATGTAATTCTAGGACTCGGTAGCCGTTGATGACTTGCCCAGAAATACAGGTATACAGTGACGTAGTAGCTTTAGCTACTACGTCACAAACCCTCCTCCTAGGCTAGACATTCCACTGAATGTCTAAAGCTGTTTATCATTGGTGACTACCTCATATAATGCATGAAAAAAAAAAAAAAAAAAAAAACCCGCTTACCTGGGGTCTCTCCCCCCAATGGTTCGCCGCATCTTCTCTGATTGGTCCCTGGATTTCCTGAAGTAAACAAGGAATAACATGGCCCAGGGTTTCTCCTATCTTTATCTCTATCTCTCTCTCTCTCCCTCTTCTTGCTCATCCTGGTTCCTGAAAATAAAAATTACTCGATCTCTCTTTCTGTCTCCACCCTCTTTGTCTCTTTTAATCTTCTCTTTCTTTCTTGATCTTTTCTTTGGCATCTCCGCCCTCTCTCTGCTTCTTGACTTTCTCTCTCCTCCCACAACTCTGGCCCACTGCTTCATCGTATTCCATCTCCCGGTATTCCTTCTCCTCCTTACAGTCCTTACCCCTGTGTCTCTGGCTACTTGTGCCTCTAGGGCGATGAGGATGACTTTCTAAAGGTACCGTCCAACACCAGCTGTCTAGTGGAGGGTGGCAAGTCGTCGATGCGTTCGACCAGCTGGAGGGTCGCTTCTGATCGATCGCTTTGGGAGTGAAGGCCTCGTCTCCTCGAGTGGAATTGGTGACGTCGAGGTCCCGAGTCTCTCTTTGTCTCTCTTCGAACAGATCCACCAGTCCAAAATCCTCTTCCTCTTCCCACGCATCTACTCTCTCTTTTTCTCCAGCCCTCTTCTCTTCTCTCTCTCTTCCAGTCCTGTCTTCCTCCGGCACCTTTCCTTCTTCCTTCTTCCCTATTACTCTACTAATCTCCTCCTTCTCTCCCTCTGGATCAGAGCTCAGCAACTCCTCCTCCTTCTCTTCACTTATCTCTTGAGGATCCCCCTACGGACCTGGAAAGCTCTCTACGTTCAATCTCTTGAAATTCTTCGGGTTCACCAACTCTCGGTTACCTGTACACGACAAAAAAAAAGCAAAGAAAACCTGGTTATCCTATCCTCATCTCTCCCTTTGTCTTTTGGCCTTTATTAGGCACGTATCTTTTGAGTTTGGACACGTGAGGTGGCGGCTTTTTCCCTTCCCTTTTCCTAACACATAGATCGTCGGCGATTTAACCTCAATTATCTAATAGGGTCCGTTAAATTTGGGTGCCAGTTTCGTAGAGAACTTCTTTGCTGCATCGGACAAGGGATGGGTTCTGCGCAGTACTCAGGTTCCTATGGGAAATCTGACATCCCTCTTGTTCCTTTTAAATCGTTCTGCCTGCGTTTCCCTCGCAGAATCTATGTGCTTAGCTACGAGATCCCGTAACGCATATAGTCTCTTTATCCTATCCATCCATGCCTTCTGTCCTATCTTTTAAATTGTCTCCATGGCCTCTCCTTCTCTCCGCAAGCTTTTCAGTGGTCGTGGGTGTCGGCCATTATTCAAATAGGCAGGGGACACCTTCGTTGTGGCTTGAGTCGCCATATTTATTGCGTGTCTAATCTCATGAAGATGTTGGTCCCCATTCCGGTGGTTCTGTCCCACGAAAATGGCAATGATAGTTTTTATCGTCCTATTACTGCGCTTTACCGGATCTGCTTGAGGGTGATACGGGGGTGTAAACACGTGTTTCACCCCATACTCGTCCAACGTTTTCCGCACAAACTGATTGTTGAACTCCTTCCCATTGTCCGTGAGGAAGAAATCCGGAGTTTCCCACCTAAACAACACCAGCTCTTCAAAAGCTCTCACTACCGACTTTCCGTCCGCTTTCCGGAGAGGTTTTACCTCAATCCATCTCGTTAACATGTCTTGGAAGACTATTAAATATTCATGTCCACTCTTACTGGGTGAGAACTCCATCAGATCGGTGGCCACCATTGCCCAGGGTCTTTTCACTATCCGCTTTCCCATTAATCCCTGAGCTCCCGTTTGGGGCTGCTTATAGATCTGGCATTCTGGACACGCTCTTATAAAGTTTCTAACATCGTAATACATTCCCCGCCAAAAATACTCCCAGGCTACTCGGTCGTAGGTCTTTTCTATCCCTAAATGTCCACTGGAGGGGAGGCAATGCGCATCATAAAATACCTTTTCCCGTGATTTGTCAGGGACTACTAGTCTCCAGTTTTCCTCTAAAAACGCGATAGGATCCAGCAAGGGATCGTAACGATGCCGGTAAAGCCTATTTTCCTTAACCCGCCAACCTTGAAACTTGTGTGGGGCCTTTCCTATCTCCTTCACTTACCTTAAATACTCTGGATCCGATATCTCTTCAAACGTCCCGATTGCTAACTCCTCCTCCTTGTACAATCTGGACAGGGCATCTGGCACTTCGTTAAGAGTCCCCTTTCGGTGTATAATTTTGAAATTCCATTACTGAATTTTAATCGCCCACCTTGCTAGTCTCCCCATTGGTTCTCGCAAATTTCTCAACCACTTGAGGGCTGCATGATCGGTGATGATGGTGAACTCATATCCCTCTTAATAGGGGCGTAATTTCTTGATGGCCCAAATAATCGCCAAACACTCTTTCTTCGTGGTGCTATAATTTCGCTCTGCTGGTGAAAGGACTCGACTCACATATACGATAGGGTGTTTCCCGTCCTCGCTCATTTGAGTGAGCACGGCTACCAAGGCATAGCCACTCGCGTCCGTCTGTAGAATGAACGGCTTCGAGAAGTCGGGTCTTGCCAGAACGAGGAAGGTAGTAAAAGCCCTTTTCAAACCTTTAAAAGCTTCCTGTTGGTCCTGTTCCCAAACCCATGGCTGCTTCTTCAGAAGTAGCTTGACCAACGGCACCTTTAATTCTGAGTCTCCCTCTATAAACCTTGAGTACCATCCTACCATTCCTAAAAACCGCCGCAACTATTCGACATTCTTAGGCTCGGGATAACTAAGAACAGGCTCCACCTTTTCCTGATTTGGTTGCAGCCCCTCGTTATCCAAAATAAATCCCAAATATGTCAGCTGGGGCATGCAGAATTCATACTTCTCCCTCTTTACTTGTAAACCAGCCTTTACTAACCTCTCTAAAACCAACCGTAAATAATATTTGTGTTTTTCATAGGTATCTGTAGCTATAATAATGTCGTCCAGATATCCGAACACATGGGGTCGTAATTCTTCCCCAAACAATATGTCTATCAGACGTTAAAACGTCATAGGTGCATTACTGAGTTCAAGAGGCATCCTCTTGTATTGCCAGAGGCTTGACCCTTGCATGGCGAAGGCCGTGAGCCCTCGGCTCGTTCCCGCCATGGTCACTTGATGATACGCCTGCTGTAGGTCTACCTTGAAAAAATATCTGGCGTCCCGTAACCTGTCTAAAATGGTATCCATGCTCGGCATCAGATATGCGTCTCGCTTGACTACATTATTTAGGTCTCTAAAGTCAATGCAGAACCGATACGTCCCATCTGGTTTTCGGTGTAACGTTGGGGCCTGGCTGTAATCACTAGCGGATTTCTCTATAATCTTTTCTCGAAACAACCGCTCTACCTCCTCGACGGCTACCTCATGCATCTTCGGGGACATGCATCGATACGCGTGACGTATGGGTTTATCGACGGTCACTTTGATCACATGTTTGGTAAGAGGAGTCCTTCCTAGCGGTCTCTCGGCTGATCCCTAGTCTCAGATAGAACGCGGGGGTTGCAGGAGTTAACTCGCTTAATTCTGGCCCCTACACGCTCCGTTTCCCATCACTTTACACCAGAACTTACACTTGGGGCAGGACGAGGAAGCTGCTCCCTGGGTACCACAAACCTGACACTCGACTGTTGGCCTAGTATTGGGATTCACTGATGGTTTTCTCAATTGGCAATTTCGTGCCGGGTGTCCTTTGGCTCCAGACGCGTAGCAAAGCACCTTTGGGCATTGTGCTGATCGATGACCGACAGCCTGGCAGGTATAGCACGTAATGTAGAAGCCATTACCCCCTTTAGCTTCCCCTTGGTTAACCACTCACTTAGGGATTGTTCCCTGTTGAGCCCCATTAGATCCTGGGGCCATAGGCTGACCCCTCTCCTTGACGTTTGTCAGGGACTTCACGGGCGCCTGATTGGATTTAAATTGTTGGTTTACTTCAATGCATAAAGCGTTTATAGAAGTATAAGTTTAAAAAACATGTATCCTAATGGTTTGAGTGCTTAAAAAAAAGTTTTGTCTTGATGGTAGAAACAAACAACAGTATTCTTTAGTCCTAAGACTTGAAACTAGCCTTACTACTGACCCGAAGGGTAGGGCAGTAGAGAGAAAAAGTGATAGGAAAGGGAGAGTTAAGAGACAGAGTAAAAGGTAGATTAGCGAGAGATGAGAGAGCGAAAGGACCAAGTCCGCGAGACTCGAATACACGCGCAACTTTCCTTAACTTTGAGTAATTCTAATACAGCATAAGTTAACAAAAAATCGAACTTATATTTATTTCCGGATTGAGAGACCCACGTAACAGCTGGTGTCGAAGTGGGATACAAATAAAATTTTTTATGGCCTATCTCTTACGTGGAAACCACTGTGTCTTGCGAAGTAAAATTTTATTTTTGATTTATCAACGTAATTAAGTTAAACCAAAAAAAAAAAAAAAGAAAATATCGCTTATCAAAAAAAAGTGTCATAAGTGCCAGATGCCAAACTCAGCGTGTCAAGCACAAAAACATAAGGAAATTAAAAAAAATCGAAGAAGTAAAAGGATTTTTGCATATAAAGCCAGTGAAACAACATACCATAACACTAGAGGCAACTGTCAAACTCCGATCTAGGAAAATATAAACAGAAATCCAACATGATACGCCAAGGCTGGATAATAGCCACAGACGGGATACGGGATATACTACACAAAAAAGAGAAATAACAAGGAAAAGTAGCGGCAGGTCAACTCCCAGAAGAATCCAAAGGCTGACTTATGGCGATATACAGGATGATCAGCATACTTACCATTGTAACAGAGATCTGGTAAGTAAATTTTATAGTGGTTTTTATATACTACGTTTATAACCCTTGAGGGACATACGCACTTAGAGAGATAGTTTTTATGCATCGATATTATTACGGAATTGGAAAATTTAACAACATTGGTAGTGACTCATAGTTTCATACACGAACATATAATATATTCTTAATGTACAAGCGACAAAAATCCCACACAAGAAACTTTTTTTTGTAAATTAATTAATAAATAAATAAAAGGAGTAGTTTACTCAAAGCAAGGACAGAAAAAAGGCTATTAACTAACGCTAATTAAAGTGCGCATATCTATCAAGCAAACCTAAAGTGCACAAAACGGAGGTGTCCTACGAGCAAACACTATATACGAATATATGAATATACGAAAAAAATATATACAAATCGACAAGACTCACTAGGTACAAAAAAAAAAAAAATGGAACTGAGTATCGCAGAAGCGAACGATATATGAGACGGAGAAAGCGATAGAGACACGAACATACCCAAAATAGGTCGGGATGACATAGACGACGACGTAATACAAATCAGCTTAAAACATGATATGGAATCATAGGCAGAGTGGCAGAAAGCGAGTAAGAAAAAGAGGGTATTCGTGATGAAGATGATAAAAAAACTCACACCAAACATAGTAAGACACAAAACGAATTTGGAAAGACAGGGAGCCCTCATGGACGCAGTACAGCAAGAAATTTCTCCTTCCACGGAACATGGAGTAATTCCCAAAACAGATTACACGTTAGTCCCATTGACCCGAAATAACAGAACTAGTGCTATAAACGACTTGACAACGACGGCAACCTGCGAAGAAGCACAGGGTCGATTAAATAATAGGGCACAACTTCCGTTCACTCAAAATAATGATACAACATATAAGGATGAAAATTTTTTTGGAAATTATGACATACATACTAGAACAGATACACATGGTATTGTAGATACACATTATACACATCAAACACGCGATAGATACGAACGGATGCAAAATCACTCCCTAGGACTGACAGAGCAAGCATTTCAGCAAACTCTAACACGCGAGTTACAACACTCCCTAGCCACATTGAGTAATCTTACCAACAACATACCAATACTTGATGGTGACCCAGTAAAACTCCCATTGTTTAAAAAAGTGACTAGAACAGTGGCCTTAACAGTAGGACCGCTACATGAACGATTCGTCATAAAAACTCGAGAAAACAGATTACGAAGCTGGGCAAGCAAGCTCATTCCCCTATTGGTACAAGTTTCGACAGTAGATAAGTTTTTGACAAAATTAAAAAATAGATATACTCGCACCGACAATGTCACCACCTTATTGGCAAAACTAAGAATCATGTCACAACAAAAAAATGAGCCACTGGAATCGTGTTGTGACCAAATCCAAGCAATACACGGCTGCATAACAACCCTATGTGACATTAGCCTAATTAACTCATAAACACAAAAGATTTTGCTAAAAAAAGTCGCAGAGAAAGAGTCAGTAAGGTATATTTACTACGGGCTATAGGCTCCACACAACTACCAGATCACTTGCCGCAACCCACCGACACTAGGCGAAGCAATAGTGGTTGCACTGAAAATAGACAGCAAAATAAGCTTACGCTGTGATGTACTAACGTGGCGCAATGTGCGCATTAGAATGACGCCAGTAGGGACAGAAATAATAGAAAAAGTGCGTACATGTATTACATGTATGACCAAGTGGAAGTAGCAAACATGCTGAAATGGTAACCAAACAAAATAACCAATAACCTATAAACTGTGACCTCTGTGCATTCTGCAACGGGCTGGACCATGTGATAAGACAGCGCAAAATATTCCAGCTGATTATGAAAGCCAAAAAGATACAAAGTTCAGATAAAGGGCAACATTTTACAGTTGCAAGGAACGACACTCAAAAAAGTTTGATAGCAGCTAATAATAATGGGAATTCAATCTGTAGTTGTGCGTACAGTAAACGAGAGGGACACAGCACGAGTGAAAGCCGTACGTTGGTGAGAAATGCCGAAAAATGGGAAAATAATTTGGTGCGATTCGTGGGACCGATTCAACATTTACAATAGAGAATAAGACTTTTAGGACTAGTAAAATTTGTACGGGGATAACTAGAACAGTCAAGATTACAACTGCAGAAATGGTGGATTCGATAACTTTTCTTATAATTGCAACGATTATAAGCCTAACGATAACTATAATAGAAATAATTGTAATAACTACAACGATAACACCTTACGACAGCTCTAATGGAAATAATTATAATAAGTGCAACAACAGACCTAGTAACGGCTATAATGAAAATATTTACAGTAAATACAACAATAACAGGCCTAGTGACGGTAACAACAGAAATAATTATGATAACTACAATGATGACAGGAATAGAAATAATTATAATAATTGCTATGATAAAAACAACCAATACAACTAAGATTATAACGGGGGAAATGATAGATTCGGCAACAATTATAATAATAATGATAATAATAATAATCGTAACAATAATAATAACACAAATAACGAAAATAGGTTCAATCAGAAGAACCAAAGCTACAACAGAAATGACGGAGGATTCAGTGGGAATAATTATAATAACTATAACAATGATTGGAACAATCAGAACAATCGTGGCAACAATGGAGGTGTTGATCGATTTAATAGAAACAATTACAATAATAATAAAAATAATAATAATAATTATAACAACCGCAATAAAAATATTAACTATCGAAACTGGGGTCTTCCGTACGGAATAAAAAATCAGCTTATGAACAAAACCGAAAACCCGCATACGAGGCCTTTAAACTTGCAGGGCACTTAGTGTGCTCCCCAAACGCCAAGTGGGACACAGCAGTAAGAAAAAAAACCATTATGTCCAAGATAGAGTGAGAGACATCAGGTTGTGAGTGAACAGGAATCGCAAAGAAAAAGGCATGATGAGCCGCACATTACCAACGACACAAACGTAAGCGTCAAAGCGCATATACATAACACAAAGAGAGCGCAGTGCAAGCCAGACACCTACACTACGGGCATACAAAATAATGGTAACAGTCTCGAGTACATATCGCTGATGCAAAGCCCTAAAGGTAAAAATGAAGAAGAAGCCCTTTGCAAAGTAGTAATAAGAATATCAAGTGCAGGACGCGCAGCACCCTCAGTACTTTTAAATAGCCTTGAACTACGGGTAAATAACGCAAAATTTTAAGCAAATACCAGTGCTAAAATTCGGATTATAAAAAATAGATATCTCACAGAAGACACGCTCATAGTTGTGAATTGCAGTGATGGAGTTCTAATGACAGGCGTGACATAGGGCGCACGCTGTACGTTGGGAACAATTGAAATATCTCTGAACGGTATTAGGGTCACTCTACATGTAGTCTCTAATAACTTTCCGATTGAAGTGGAAGACACAATTGGCTAGGACGCGCTTAAATTCTATGACGGCCGCATAAGGGCCAGAAGAAAGGTACTACTATGAAACGGCACTGAAAATCCGCTGTACGAGTGGGAATTCTTTTGAGATTCCAGCAAAAAAAAAAAAAAATAATATTTACAAGCGTAAAAGAAGCAAAGGACAATTGTAAAGTTAGCTGGGTTTCCTTACGGAATATAGAAAAAGGAATCTGATCAAAAAGCTTAAGAGGGCTTCGTGTTAGGCCTACATTTGTTACCCAGTTACCTATGTAGGTCCAATCAGGACAAATACATAGAGATAGATGGCGCAGTGTAATAGGAGATAATGTGGGGCCACCATTGCCATCCCAATAAACCGTTAAAGGGCAGGATAAAAAAAAATAAGAGGGATATAAAAACAAAACATTTAATAATTAACGTAGGCGACACATATAAGTCTTATTTGTAATGACATTCCTGAGCATCATTTGTTTGCAAATCAATCTTATTATTAAAAACTCCTACTTCATTGATTATCCTATGCTTTGAAATTCTATATATACTATTCTATATTAACGAACTGTTCTAAAATTTAACTACAATAATTGCTACTCTTTGTCATCTAGAGTAATTTATTAAAATAGTCAAACTTAAGTGAGCTTTCGTATTTAATACTTAATATGAGTAACTACTGTCCTACTTTTTTAACACACACATAGGATCTGCACAGTTATACAACTGCAATATATTGTCAACTACCACTATATCCATACAAACTACAATATATCTTTCTATATTATATAGTCGTAAGAGTTAGAACGAGGTTTTGCTCACCCCCGCTTCCCATCACCTCCCCCTCCCGCTTCCCCACCGCTCCTCCCCGAATAAGATAGTTTTTTTTTATTTTCTTGCATTTTTCGAGTGATTCTACTTTTTTTCAAGCTTCCCCCGCACCACCATTACGCAGCTCCCCCCATACTCTACCCCCAGCTTCCCCCAGCTTCCCCCAGCTTTCCCATGTATAGTGTGAATGAATTTGTACAGCCTTATATATTAACTGTTACAAATGGTCTTATTTTCACGTATAATTTTATTTGACGATAACAGAAAATTTTGTTACAATTAACTTACTGACGATGTTTATTTCAATTATATACTCTATAATGTCTCTTTAGGTGCTCTGTTCTCACATAACCTTTCCCACAATTTCGACGAATATTTTTTTTAACGTTCTTTTCATGACTTTTCAAATGTCTCTGTAAGTGATTATTTCTTTTGAAACATTTTTCGCATTTGATACACTTAAAATTTTTTTGCAGGTTTGGCATTTCGTTGTGTGATGCAAACAGTTTTTCTTTTCTAATATTACAACGCTACATAGATCACATACAAAAATTTTTTTTTGCAAACTTTTTCGTGCGATAATAGACACTCTTAATTTGAAAATTTTGAGTTACATTTGTTACACAAATAAAATTTTGCATCCATGATGGTGTATCTGAAAACATATTACATAAAACAGATAGTTTATGATTTCATGAATCTGGGTACTAGATAGTACTGAAGTTTGTTTTTTTGATGAAAGAAAAGATTTGCAAGAAAGTATAAAAATAGCAATTAACTATGGAATAGTATTTTTGGTACTCTAAAATTTCGTTCCAAACAATATTTTTAATTTCAAATTTGTTTTCTGATTTAATTTGGATAAAATTTTTTTTGGGTTTCTACTTTTAGACAATGCAACATAAAATTGCCCATGACAAAAAAATGGTTTTCTAAGGTAGCCTTGAGGCATAAAAATTTTGACTTTTAGATTTATTGATAGTCATAGAAAAAGCTAAGGTAAATAAAAAGTTACGTTTTCTGTACAATATAAATGGTAGCGAAGAAGAATCATTTGTATTTAGTGTTATTCTTGGAACAAAGACTTTATTTCCTTTTTTGTCACCTGTAATTATTTTAGCTTCGATGTTGTAATTGAATAATTTTGTAATTTGAAATCTTGTATCATTACAAAGTCCTTTAGATACGTTTAGGTTCCGTATTAATATAACAATAACGTAAATTTTTAAATTTAATTCATGTGAAATAGGACCTTCTTTAATACTATTTTAATATTCTGTAGGAAAATAAATATAAATATGATCGTCTGATTTGTTTACTCCTTTGTAAGTTGTATTATCAATACTTTAACACGTTACTCATGTTCCTACCGTATTATTTAAAATTTTTTTGTTAAAAAAATGTGTGTATTTATTTTGAGATGTCAATATAGTTTTACTGATAATAGAATTATCATCATTATAAAAAATTTTAGAACACGTATCATTTGTTTACCATGTCTCAGAGATTCTCAAAGTTTTTATTTTGCCTTCTCCTATATCCAGTAGCAATAAAGAACTTTTTTTTATCAATCGAACGTATATTATTTTTTAAATAAGAAATATTAAACAACGGTCACAAATAAGAAATTGTTATAGTTTCTTGAACAATAGTTATTTTTCTTTTATTTCTTATCACTAGAAAAATCTGACGTAAGTGTCCGCTTAAATTTATTATTTTATTACCAAAAGGTTTATTACTACAAGATTAATGTTTTAAAGTCCTATTAACGATTTCTAACGCTTTCTTTGGTATCATAAAAGCTTTATCCGAAATAGTTACTTCTACATTACGTAATTTTTGTTTATTTTGGTCAAACTGAAAGAACGTACGTTCTATAGTGCTTAAGTCTAAACAAAGTCTGAAAGTTCTGTAAGTGGTCATTTCCTTTGAAAGCAGAATGGAAGCAATACTTGTCCAAGCCATTGTATAAATTTTTTTATTTATTGATATGGAATAATAAATAATATATTTATATAGAAAAGTTTTTTCAGATCCACCAGGACCACCAATCAAATAATTTTTTTTTAATTTTTTTTTTTATTTAAAAATAGTAGTAATGGTAATAATTTTCTTACACAGATCTATCCTTAACTTTAAATTTAGACTTTAAGTTGTATATCGATGTAAAAGGTCGAGTCTTATTCACTGACACACTTTTTTTAGACATTTTGTAACTGTTTAAAACGAATATAACGAAGTAAAAGTAAACGAAAAAAATAATGCCAATAAGCCAAAATTTTAGTTATTAAAAATTAAAAGAAAAATAATAATCAACAACAATACTGTGAAAACAAAATTGATTTGTGATTCGAACAATACTGTAATTTCTTAATTTTTGACGATATTTGAAATCTTTTAATACGTTGTCGTTTCAAATATATAAAAATTAGGCATGAGTCAGGGAAAATAAAAAATGATTGTTAAAAATTCATCTCATTAATTATGATCAATATGCATTTATTACATACATTAATTTTTAGTAACACTTAATATAATTCGTGTTTTTTTCCATACTTCGTAAATCTATATTTGCAATTACGGTGGTTGGTGCGCAGAGCGCGCAGGGGGCAGAGATAGTTATAAAAGTTTAGAACAACGTGTTAGAAATATCTATTGACACATACAGGATAGACAGCTCATTTAAAAAAGGGGGCCACTAGAAGAAATAATAAAGCTCACAAAAAAAAGTTAAGGGCGCATCACTCTTTCTACATAAACTTCACCACTTTTATTTAAAATTAGCAGACTGTTTCTTATATTTCCTTAAAAGCAGCTCAGTAATCCTTTCCTATCGTAGAACATGTATTCCTGAGTATTTTCGAAAAATGCCGTAGTCTTTTAAATTCTGTCAAATATACTTTAACATATTTTTTTTTTATACTAACAATTTTTTTCATCATTTTTAAGGCTTTATAAAATATTATTGCAAAGCTTATGTTAAGAAAAATTAGATTTATAACACAATAAGGGTTAGGGGGGGTTGCGCGTGAAGCGTGCAGGAGGGTGCAGCCCCACTAATATATATATATATATATATATATATATATATATATATATATATATATATATATATATATATATATATATACCTCTCTCAATTCTTGTGTCTCTTGATGCGTATAAGGAAAAGCTTGGCAGACTATAACTTTCTTGGTCCCAGTTAGCGCCTACACAGAGCCCCATTACAATCCTATCTTGGTACCACCTGGGCGACTTACATGGGCCCTATCTTAGTAGCTAGAGTGCCTTGTTTACTCATTGATCAGGAATTTTGTTCGGAAACTTCATTGCAAAAAATGAAGACGGCAAAGTGTATGCAGAAATAATAAATATAACGAACGAAAAAGTAAGGGTACCAATACCAGAAGCAGAGTCAACAGAATGTAAGACGGCGTAAATGGCAGAACCGTTTGGCATCGAAGGGGACAATGACAGAGGCTTGTGGAAAATGATGATGGGACTATTCAATTAAGAACCAAGTGAGTGTGTAATTATGTGAGCACAGATTGAAGAAATAGTAAAACTTGTTGACACATCCAGCTGCAACAAAGAAGAAATAAAGCACGTACGAGAACAAATAGAATTCAACCCTATCATATTTAGCCTGGAGGGCCAACCACTAGAGGCAACAAATTTATTAATATATACGATTTAAACAACGGCAGATAGACCCATTACTACAAAAAGGACCACATACCCTGTGAAATTGAGGAAACAGATGCAGACGGAACTGAATAAACTATTAAAGGAAGGTATTATCAAGCCATTAAAGTCTCTATATAGCTCCAACATATGGATTGTGCCAAAAAACCTGGGCCCAAATGAGAAGAAACGTTGGGGAGTCATTACAGACTTAAAACTATTAAATAAAGTGACGGTGGGCTTATGCTACCCGTTACTCTTTCAAAACTAAATTTTAGAAAATTTGGCGGCTGTGCGATACATAACGGTAATACATTTGAAGAGTGGGGTTTTTCAAGTAGAAATACACGAAGATGACGCACACAAGACTGAATTCTCAGACCCAAAAGGGCACTACCAATATAAAAGAATGCCAATGGGATACTACGATTCACCAAACACCTTAATGCAAATGATAACACTAGCGCTCGCAGGACTGCAGGGCCACGAAATTAAAATATATATGGATAATGTTATGGTGTTCGGGGAGAACCTGGAACATCATGGCATATGGTTTAAGAGATTGTTACAAGGGCTAGCGAATGCAAATTTAACAATAGAGCCAAAAAAATGCTAGTTTTTTAAACGTGAGGCAAAGGTACTGGAACACATTGTTGGGAACGGAAAAATAAAGACAAAGCCACAGACAATTGATGCCATGAAAAAATTCCCAAGACAACTGCCAAAAAAATAAAACAATTTCTGGGGCTTTCGGGGTCCTATAAATGGTTTATAAAGGACTATGCAAAAATCGTCCAACCACTTTCAAAACTGACAAGAAGAACTATTGAGTTCAAATGGGGAGAGACAGAGAAGCAGGAATTTTCTAAAACTAAAATATGCTTTAGGTAACAAACCAGTGCTTATAGCCTTAGTCGTAACTGAACTATGTACAGTAACAACCGACGCATCTGACTACTCCATCAGAGCAATTTTAAGCCAAGGAGAAATAGGCTCAGATTACCCTTGTGAATACGCATCTAGATGTTTGAAAGGCAGTGAACTACGGTACCCGACATACGATGAGGAATTGTTGGCGATAGTATACGCTAAAGAGCAATTTAGACCATATTTGTTCGGTCAAAAATTTATAGTCGTATTGGACCATGAACCGCTCAAGCATTTTCACACATTAAAGGAACCGGACTTAAGATTTACGAGGTTGAAGGCAAAACTTTGAGGATACGAGTTTGACGTTGTTTACAGACCTGAACTTATAAACAAGTAACCGGATGCCCTATCTCGTAACCCAATAATAAAAGATGGGGAGAAAAATCTAGAACTGCCACGCTGGGAGCTGTATAATAAGCTCGCGGAAAATAGAAAAGTGACAATTACGAGGACATAAACGCGCCACCAGCACGGATATATAAGATACGTATAAGGAGAGATGAATTTAATACAAGAAATAAGAAAGACAAAATAGAAACATCTGTTTCTGACGAGTCAGACGAGAAAGTAATTAGAAAAAAACTCAGGCAACTAGGAACAAGCAAGCTCATGTCAAATATCAACAGCTACAGTGATAAAGATACAGGTATAGAATGGAAGGTCACAGAAAAACCAAAAGATAAGACAGATACAGATACCCTTATAGCGGTAAACGACAAAGAGAAAATTTTGTCACAAGGACCAGTGGACAACAAACTAGCGTACATGTGCAAAGAGAAAAACATGGAAAAAGAGGTGAAAACAACAAGCTCACCCTTTATAAACGAAGGTATCGCAGAAAAAATACAACACAGAACTCGTCAACGTCAATTGGATATGATACATAGCAAAATTCCAAATTTTTCTAATACCGTCCAGCATTTGCATAACTTCGAAGAGATTATTATTGCACGTTGTGATTTACCAGCAGCAACGCAGAGGAAATCTGAGCCAGCAGAACATTAGGGATTCCAACTACTGCGGAATAGTGAGGCAGTAAAAAGACCAAAAAAAGAGATAGAGCAGAAAGCTAGGGAGGCAATAGAGAAAACGGCAGCAGCAGTAGTACCTGGAGAAGATGAAGAAGATAAAAGAAAATTGGAAGATAAAGGTAGGTACATGAACAAAGAGAGAGCACAGCCAAAGACAGAAACAAATATATAAAAGGGGGACGGAAATGACCGGACCAAGCCGAATGGCATCGAACGAACATACGACTCGGCGACCACCAGATACAAAATAACCCATGGCGAAAGCAAAAATAATGATAATGACACAGGTCCAATTACCAATTTAAAATCAATACTCAATGAATCAACTAATCAATTTCAAGCAAAGGTCTTTATCAACGTTGAAGAGAAAGATATTAGAGGAAAAGAAGGCATAAGAATCGATGTATAGGAAAGCGATGATACATTGATTGCGATGAACGACGAAGAAGATGCAAAGACTCGAGTATCAGGTACTCAATGCGCAGAAAATTGACTTATACTCCTGTATTGGTTGGCAGAATCAACCGATAAACTTAAAAAAGTACTTCGTAAGTCAAAATGGATAAATAAATGTAAAGACCCGAAGGAAATGAAAAAAATACCTTGTAACAGCCATAAATTTTGCGACGGAAAATGTGCTTTCATTTTCTAACAATAGTATGAAGCAAACGTATGCATACACCTGTAAGTATCACCCGATAAGATAGTATACCAACCATTCATGGGAGAGGAAAGACGCGAAATTTAAGCACATTCATCTTGAAAGCCAACACTACCAAGCCCTCGTAGAGGAAATCAATAGCAATGACTCACCTAAAAATAGTAATGAAAATCAAGACGACGATCCCAATAACCAGGAACCTCGAGATAACACAGAAGAAAATCTTAAAGGAGATAGCAACGACCATTCCGTAAACAAACAAGATGGAGAGAATGGTGAAAAGGACACATGGGACATGGAGAGTGGTGAAGAAAGCAAGAGAGAGAGAGAGAGAAAATGAGAAGGCTGATGAAAAGCGCATCATACCCCCACCTAAACCTCTACCACCCTGAACACTAGTACCAAACACGACTCTCTCTCACTGGATAGTGACCAGGATCCAAACAAGGCTTCAATAAAAGAAAGATATGATAGTTCTGGCAAGGAGAGAAAAATTTTCGACAAAGCGGGTACAATAGAAAAGTATAGAGTATATAGGACACGATTGCCACACGACGTACCTCCATTGGCGAAACAAGGCAACGCACACTTCACCCCGTTTATAAAAATGAAAGAAGTTGAAGACCCCTCGTTCAGGTATATCGACAACCTGGTGTTCTTTACAATGACAGACGATATTCCGGGCATAGAGACCATTGACGCGCTATATAAGTAAGGCTATATAAACTCAGTAGTCACACGAATAATGAGACAAAGGCAGTCGGTGACGTCATGCTATCCAAAATAAGGAAAGTATGCGTTATTCAGATGTACGCGAAAACTCCCTTTGAGAATTCAGTACTAAGATCCAACTTAAAGAAATTCGTGATAGCCCTTAGATAACTAGTAATGGTGAACAAATTAAAAACAATAGAATTAACAAGAAATTTAGCGATACTTAATCTTAATCAATGATTATACGTAGTCAAACAATTTGAGAAAATTCTTAATGTAATGAAGAAAAGTGCTACGTTATAACCGAATACAGTGGTAGTGCTACCAGTAGACCAAAGATATAAACTAATAAAGAAATATGCTAAATCATCAGTAAAAGAACACCAGGGCATTGATAAATTGTATACCCAAATAGCGGAAGACTTCTATCGGCGAAATATGAGGCCAGACGTAAGATAGTACGTACTTGGCTGTTCATCATGTGAAACAAAAAAGATAGTGTGAGTGAAAACAAAATAGGCCACGGTGATCAAATGTTCGGAAGCAGACCATTTGAAAAGATATCGATATACTTCTATGGACCAATAAAAAAACCATCAGCTAACAGCAATACACACATTTTATCAGTACAAGATTGGCTAACTAAATATACAGTGCTGGCCCCCATCCAGAAAGCGACGGCAGAGGAAACAGTAAAAGCCCTAACGGACAAATTTATATCATACTTTAGAGCTCTAGAAAAACTATTATCTGATAGGAGGACACACTTAATGAACAAAACCATGAAGGAGTTCACCAATTTATCAACAGTCAACAATATCGGAAGCACAGCTTATCACTCGCAAAGCAATGGTACGATCGAGCGTATACACCATGACCTGAAAGAATATTCAAAAGCATACGCTAGCCAAACCGAAAAATAGAACGAGGTACTACCACTGTGCGGACTGGCACATAATACAACAGAGCGCGACAGGCTACTTCCCACACAAGCTTGTATTCGTCCAATGTGAAAAACTTCCGTTAAGCTTTAAACAGCCAGAAAAGGGGCATAAGATCATGGAAAAAGATCTTCCCCTAGGCATAGACCTCAAGCAATCGAAAGTGATTCTCTTGTCCCAATGGAAGCCCTTGGAACGCGCATAAGCTCCCTTAGCAGATGCTAGTATTCGGGAAAAAACAAAATAAGCAACGCATTAAGATCCAAAAAAACGTACGTAATAGATTAACTGAACGCTAGGGTGGCGTTGGACAAATAACTTGCAATGCTGCCAAAAAATACACCAATAGCTCAAGCTGAGATGAACTCACGTAGCACCTCATGACGTGAGACACACCAAAGATCAAAAAAAGGTATGGTGGTGTAAAATCACAAAGATAATGCAAAAAAAAAAAAAAAAAAAAAAAAAGGTGGGAAAAGTGGTCGAGTCACCCGATACCCCACCCAGGCAAAAATAGTGGCTACGGCACGTAAAATGAAGTGTATGGATCAAGGATAAGCTGCAATACAAGCTAGCGAAAAGGTGAGAACCTTTTAGAAAGAGAAGAAAGTAGAAAATCATAATTGCAGTGAATGAGCACCAGCGCCGTCGGATCAACGAAATCAACAAGACTCTTCCACAGTTCCCTTTCCATGCATGACAAACAAGAATGAAAGAAAGAAAGCGAGATAATTTTACACACAGGAAATTAGACAAGACCAGAGAAACTAAGTAAGCCTCTAGCAAAATATTGATTATCCTTCCGTATTCGCATCTGTTAAAATGTAATAATAATTAACTATATTGATAAAGTGTACTTACTCGAGTACCAAAGAGAATGAGAAAATAAAAAGAAAAAAAAGTAAATTAGAAAAGAAATAACGAATAAGGGAAAAAAACATTAACAAAAAAAAAAAAAAAAAAAACTTAAGCATGCAGCAACAAGAAAGCATAGTCGTAATAGAATAGCGAGAAATAGATACATGTTTACTGCATAGCATTTGCCGTGACATAAGATGAAAAATAGACATCTGTAAAAAGAGTTCCACGCTCGCAGTTGAAAATATGCACAGGGTTTTTGAATGGTGCAATGCATTGGGTCGCATCATAATCGAGCAAACCACATTTCAGGTATATATGTACATGAGCGTAGATGTAGAGAAAGAGAATGTTCGATGCCATTCGGCTTGGTCCGGTCATTTCCGTCCCCCTTTTATATATTTGTTTCTGTCTTTGGCTGTGCTCTCTCTTTGTTCATGTACCTACCTTTATCTTCCAATTTTCTTTTATCTTCTTCATCTTCTCCAGGTACTACTGCTGCTGCCGTTTTCTCTATTGCCTCCCTAGCTTTCTGCTCTATCTCTTTTTTTGGTCTTTTTACTGCCTCACTATTCCGCAGTAGTTGGAATCCCTAATGTTCTGCTGGCTCAGATTTCCTCTGCGTTGCTGCTGGTAAATCACAACGTGCAATAATAATCTCTTCGAAGTTATGCAAATGCTGGACGGTATTAGAAAAATTTGGAATTTTGCTATGTATCATATCCAATTGACGTTGACGAGTTCTGTGTTGTATTTTTTCTGCGATACCTTCGTTTATAAAGGGTGAGCTTGTTGTTTTCACCTCTTTTTCCATGTTTTTCTCTTTGCACATGTACGCTAGTTTGTTGTCCACTGGTCCTTGTGACAAAATTTTCTCTTTGTCGTTTAAAAAAAAATTTGTTACACTCGGTGCCGCTGTTTCAAAGTTACGGTGCTTCGAAGAAGGGCAACAAAAATCACTGAAAATGACATTTTGTTAATATTTGACCGAAATTTGTTGTTTTTCGATAAATCACTGTTACTTCTAATTCATGGGGCGAAATTCCACAATCTTATTTTAATCGATTGAGCTACCTTTTAACTATTATGTAAGCCTAGTGAGGGCAATTTTAAATAGCTTGCGGCTTCGCTATAGCGTTGGAAGCAAAATCACCGTTTACCGGTGTATCTCGCAAAAAAAGGCCACTTTGACCGAACGCCGAGACACATACCTTTTATTTTAGCATCAATAGGCTGAAAAAAAGTTTGGCAAAAATCCACTGCACCGAAGGGGAGAAAGATACGCTTTATTTTTTAATGGGTATGGTGTGATGGTTGGGGATATGACACTCCAAGCATTAAAGTACTATTGCTGCTCATAGACTTAATATAAAGGATTTTCGGCATACATGTAATATGTCTTCGACAAATACTTCTAGAAAAAAAGTTTTACTCTTATGTGTAAGGAACAGAGTTTTAGGGCTAGGGCCTGATGGATGTGACCAAAGTTTTTGTATGCTTGAAAATTGAAAATTCAAATACGTATTGATCAAAGAGGTTAAAACTTTTGACAACTTTGGCCGGTGCGTTTTTTTTGTGTAGATGTGAGGTTGAGAAATTGACCACTTAAAGGCGTTAAATACAACAGTGCAGTTTTTAAAGTAATTCCTTCAGTATCCATATTTGTACACAAATTGCGGGACATCTTGTATGTCATGAAAACTCTTGCTTATTGATTAAAAATTAATGTTATTATGGCATGAATGCAACAATAACATAAATATAACAGACAACGTCCATACTTAACAATGTATGTGTGAGGATATGGCAGAAAAGCTTATTTTTTCTAGTAGGCGCTTTTATGTGTGAAATTGAGATTGGGACAGGAGTACGGATGTGACATTTTGACTAGATTTTTTTAAGTATCTTTTTTCGTAGTCGAGATATCAGCTTAAAAATTTTTTCCAAGAAAGTTTAACACTTTCAACATAACTTTACGTGATTACGCTTCGTGAGTCACTTACGGCAGAATTACCCGTATACAAAACTTAGAAAAATTAATTTACATGTAATATTATATGTTTAAAATTTCAGATCGATATACAACGTAATTGATTACATATCTTTGTCCAGAAATAACTTATTTAATCACTAATAACATTTGAGCAAAAGCGTAACACTAAAAAATCTTACTACTACTATTGTGAGGTACCATGTACTTCAAAATAAATGTATAACTGCTAAATACTATCTTTGATGTAAGGATACATTCATTCTTGATAATTTTTCACTCTATACTTTACCTGTGTTATTTGTATCAAGAACTCGATTAATTCATGAAAATATTTAGAAAATAATTTAATATACGGCAATATTTAATAACAAATATATGGAAAACTAATTGGAAATCATAAAATTATTATGAACTATGTAAAAGTTCACTGAGGCAGAAAAAAGATTCTCGGACTAAATCTACTCATACTGTCAATCACGACATAACATTTATTTGTATGCAGTTGACCTATGTATTAGGAAACAACTAACTTAATTAATTACGGGGCGTTTAATGCATGCTCTATAAACCAAAAAATTTAAATAAACTCACCCTTTATCTTTGATTTTCCTGTTTTTTTTGGAGCTTCGAACAGTACGACGGCAGGCCACCAAGCCACACCAACTAACCAACTTTGTAAAATGATAGAGGCTGTTGCGTTTTTATTCAGATGCTTCATGCAGGGCTTTCTCAACTCGCTGATCTGATGAGCATCGTGTAGAATTTAGGATTGATCGATTGTTAGAAGGGGACCGTTAGTGAGATCGAGAGCAGCCCGATAGAGACTGGGATCGTGATTTAGAAAAAGAGCGAGAGAAAGCATGGTTTTGAGAGTGAAAAGAGCGAGAGCCAGAATTAAACGGTGAAGAGGGGCAGGAGTGAGAGTGGAATCTATGTGAAGATGGCGATTGAGAATGAGAATGTGTATGAAATAAGGAGCGATGGAGAGGTTGAAAGCATGGTGTGGAGTTTGAAACAGGTTGATAGCGAAAGTGTGAATTGGTTGGAGAATTGGATAGGGAAGAAGGCTGAGCGATCGGTTGAATGGGTGAGGGTAAATCATTATCACGAGCCATCATAGCTTCCTGCATTTTCACTCGATTTTCCCGTAATATCAAAGCCGCTTCTCTTTCGTCAATAGCTTTTTCACGGGCAATAACAGCTTTCAACCTTACTTCATAATCTTTATCTCTCGTGTCTCCAAGACGATTTGCTTCGAGGTTTCTATTCAAAGTGATACATAATAACACCATATAATATTTTAAATACATATTTTTGGAATTTATGTCAAAGGTAATAGCATAAGAAAATCAGCCCTGAATCTATTATCACTAGAGTATTTTTATTTTTTATTTTTATGTGTATTTTCGACCCTACTGATTAAAAAAAATAAATAAAAATTGTCAGATGGTGCTCATTTATAAGAAAATAGCGTGCAAATAAATACATGCTGAGTAGCTAAAGTTAATTAATTTTTCGAAGCCCTTCTGATTGCTAAAACTATTTTTAGCTACGTGTCACCTTTCTCGAAATACAAGCGTTATAAATTTTGAACGCTATTTTTTCCTCAATAGAAGCCAGCTATAAATTTGTTATATTTTTCCAATCAGCAAGGTTAAAAGTACATGAAAATCAAAAAGCTAACCACTCTTCTGCTGATGTTAATAAATACTTAATTTTCTTTGATTAGAGATATATTTTATAATTTTTACCGTGATCGTCGTCTTCCTTTACTGTTAACATTATTTCCTTTTTGCTGTTTCACCATCAACACCCTCTGAGACCTCTGAGATAGCATAAGACTTTTTCGTTCCCTTAACGAGTAATGCAATCATTACAAAGATTTATATCAACCAGAACTGTTGATAAAATTGTATATTATGATTTGTAATACTCACACAAACTGTTTTGCAACCACCTGCAAATCAATCAAGTCATATTCCTCATGGTAATTGCTCAAGTTTTCTTCAAGGTATTTAAAATCAATCACTGAGCAGATAGCGCGGAAAGCCTGTGAGCCGTTCTGAGGGTTTGGTGCAGCGTCTGGTTTATACAGTTCCTCGTATAAAGAAGAAGCATCTTTTCTATTAAGATTATAATAAATCCTATTTAAAGCACCAGGGCTGAAAAGAAATTTAAATTAGATTTTTTAATTGTTTTTCTACCTTTGCTCTAGCTCTTTATTATCACGAACACCCTTTTATATATTTCTGAAACATACTGTAACAGTACACAAACTATAAGGTTTCTTGCACTCCCCTATTTACCCGTAAAACTCTTGATGGTAGTGGTGGGAGGGGATCCCCCCTCTAACGTCAAGACCGCATGCTATTCGCTATGCACCTATCATTTAGCGCTACTTGTCACTTTAACACGTATTCTTATGGGAATGTAAAGAACTTTTGTTGACGGGGGCCGCTTCACTTATTTTTCCCCATAAAATTTAACACAGAAAATTGATAACAATGAGGGCAGCACCGTAAAAGCGCATAGCGAATACTCCCTTACGCTATAGCACGCGAGGTCTGGACATCAGAGGAGAGATCTTCCTCTTCCCTTATCACGGGTATTGATTGAGGAGGGAAGGGGATGACAGGAACCCCATAGTTAATCTACTCTGAACCACTGATCACTTTTTCCCTATCTTGACAAACTTTAACCAATGTAACCCCTCTCCTTTTAACACCTACCCTCAGATCTCATCACTTTTTTCCTCTTAACAAACTCACAACTATTTAAGACGCCTAGGAAGCCTACTTCCAGATCACCCTGGAGAGTTGAACCGCTATAACCAATTAAGCTACGACTATAAAACTGATATTTTATAAATTAGGTGTAATAAGTATTAATTTACCGGTGTAACCAGCTTGCTAAAGCTAAGGGTGCACTAAGTTGGTAAAGAGGAGTCTTGGATAGTTCCAATCCTTTCTTGAGAAGAAATATTTGGAGTGACTCAATAGAAATCCGTCTTACGTCCTCGACACCCATTTCATTTATCGTTTCCCTCAGCCATTGGTCTTTGGTAAAACATTCTTGTTCATGTGCTTGAGAAAGTCTTTTCCAAAGTATAAAAAGTGGACTGAAATGATGAAATGCAAAGTACTCAAAATTATAAATTGGTGGAGCCATGATTTACGTACTTTGAAGGTTAAAGAATTGAACGTAACTGAAACATGACAAAACATGAGCTTACTAACATGGTATATAGAATACTGTCGGTGGAAAATTTAAGTGATAAATAAAATTATAATTATGAAATACAAAATTATATCAATGATACATGGAGCTGAAACTAGAACCACGCCGAAGTAGCCTCACCAGTGACGAATCGAATCGGACCTAGGGCTTAAAATTTTTTTATAAAGCTTACTTTAGCTAGAAAACAATAAATACCGTTGCACTTCCTTAATACACGACTTCAATATTTTTTTCAAGCCATAAAAGACCACCAGGCTTAAAAATTAAGAATTTTCCGTAGATACGCATTTACCCGTACACGAAAAAAATCGGAAAAAAGTCATAACTTGTTTTAGAGCCCGGGTGCCAGGATGAAAATAAATAGATTATATTCCTATGATATCCGTTCATAATTTTTATGTGTTTTTTAAGCAGCGAAAGGCCATCTGGCATTAAAAATAAAGAGTTTTCCGTACATACGCAAAAACGCCTTTGCGGAAAATATCCGAAAAAAAATCATAATTTTTTTTGAGGCACTCGTGCCACGATAAAAATAAACAGACTACGTTTCTATGATGTATGCTCATAATTTGTGTGTTTTTAATCAGTGAAAGGCCGCCCAGCATTAAAAATTAAGAGTTTTCTGTAGATACGCAAAAACGCCTGTACGGAAAAAATAGAAAAATAAATCATAACTTTTTTTTTGGGCTTTTGTGCCACGATAAAAATAATCAAAATTCTTCATTCTTAAAACCTGGCAGCCTTTAACGACTAATAAAAAACTTATGAAGATTATGAGCAGACATCATAGAAATGTATTTTATTTATTCTTATCGTGGCACAAGAACACAAAAAAAGTTATAATTTGTTTCCGATTTTTTTTCCTGGACTGTACACGTTCTGGCATGATGTGCATTGAACTCAATTAAATGCTTCGAAAAAAAAAGAATGTTTAACGTGTTTTCAGAATATTTATACGTTACTATGTTGTAGACTGTGTCAACAACTGTCAATCAGTTGATGTATAACACAAGTTGGTTACGTTGTACTATAGTTTTCTTTGTTGGTTATTCGGTGTAAATAGTAATACTATTGACTGATTTTTATCTTGATTTCCTTTGCCATGGATGTCGTACAGCATCGAATGATTATCATTGGGTGCATTTTTGAAACTACGGTAAACGGTGTACGTAATATACAAGCTGCCAGACGTTTATATCAGGAACAGCACCCTCAACTGTACTGTCCCTCACGACAAACTTTCATGAGGTAATTATTAATTAAAAAAATAAATTCGTACAAATTACTTTCCATGCATATCTTTGGCATTTTTACAATTTTCTATGTAAATTGTTTCAGATGTACTAATTTTTTTTTCTGTTTCTCAAGCTCGTGTGAAAATATTACGATCCGTGTCTTTTATTCCCGTTTATAGAATTTTAAGAATTTATGAGCAACATGGTAGAGAGGATCCACCGCAGCAACCAAGGCGAAGAAGAAACCGCGATGGTCCTGTGAGAGACCAAGTTGAAGCTGCCCTGAACAATCAGCCTCGACAAAGTGTGCGAACTCTTGCGAGACATCTTCGTAAGTATACATTTTAAAAATATATTTTAAATCACAATGCCCGGCTATTCCTGTCTATTTTTTATCCTCTATGATCTCTCTTTCTCTCTCTCTCTCTCTCTCTCTCTCTCTCTCTGTCTCTGCTTCCTTTTTTCTCTGGGCGATCAGTAAATATGTACCTATGGATGTGCATTACAGTACTTAGGCCAATTAATCTACGATGGCTCAATGTTAAATTTGACGTTAGTGTTAGCAGAAAAAAAAAATACGTTGATATAAAAGAAAATTATTCAAGAAACATAGCGTTTTTTTTTCGGTTATTCAGTGGCTGAGTTAACCTAAAAAATTCGTGAAAGTCCGAAAATAACTTTTTTCGCGTTTCAAAAAAAAATTGACCTCCAATGCCGAAAAGTTAAATGACAAAGTTGTAGATCTTAAAAAAACCTATCGATTGACGCACGTTGGATATAATTTGAATGCGTAGTTGCTGAGAAAACTTAAAAAAACCATCGAAAATCGTCTTTTTTAAATTTGTTAATAACTTTTTTTCTTTTGAGATTTTAAAGTTGGTATTTCGTCAAATTATGAGTTTTTGGTTCACAAATCTTTAGTTGTTTTTTTAGCGAAAAATATTAAAAATTTTTTCGAAATATCGCATTTTTTCGAAAAAAAAACACCTTTCGTAAAAACTTCAATAGACGTCAGGAAATAATGCTGGAGCGATTTTTCAAGGCTTAATCTCTTCGTCTAGACTTACTCTATCATGCAATGTTTGTAGTAAGTAAAATTTTTTAATTTTTGATGCCAAAATCGGACTCCAAAAAAAGTACTTTTTTTCTATCGGTTTTTTGCATTTTTTACGTATTTTGATAATTGCACGTATATATCTAACTGCAATGCATTGTACTTGTTTTTTTACGAATTTGAAAAAAAAAATTTTCATGATACGACCATGTGGAGCCAAGTTAGGTTTTTTTTTAAAAAAAAAAAAATCCCTATGCGACGGTGACAAGCGTGGAACTCTGAAACTTGCACACTTTACTAACAAATACCCATTTTGCATTAAAAAAATTATTTGCAATCGTTAACTTTATCGGAACAATGGGTATGATAACGTTACAGTTGAGTCTTTTTGCGCGTCGCGCATCGACTGCCCGCTGGTATGAGGTGTGTCTGGCTGGTTGCTCTTACTCGGGCGCTCCGATAAGGCTCCGAAATGGATTCGGAGTGGTAAGAGAAAGATGTTCTCCTCTCATGCAGCTGCTCAACTGTAACGTTATCATACCTATTGTTCTGCTAAAGTTAACGATTGCGAATAATTTTTTTAATGCAAAATAGGTATTTGTTAGTAAAGTGTGCAAGTTTCAGAGTTCTACGCTTTTCACCGTCGCATAGGGATTTTTTTTTTAAAAAAACCTAACTTGGCTCCACATGGTCGCAACATAAAAATTTTTTTTTTAAATTCGTAAAAAAATAAGTTCAATTCATTGCAGTTAGTTATATACGTGCAATTATCAAAATACGAAAAAAAATGCAAAAAACTGATAGAAAAAAAAGTACTTTTTTCGGAGTCCGATTTTGGCATCAAAAATAAAAAAATTTTACTTACTACAAACATTGCATGATATGATAAGTCTAGACAAAGTGATTAAGCCTTCAAAATCGCTCCAGCATTATTTCCTGACGTCTATTGAAGTTTTTACGAAAGGTGTTTTTTTTCGAAAAAATGCGATATTTCGAGAATTTTTTAATATTTTTCGCTAAAAAAACAACTGAAGATTTGTGAACCAAAAACTTATAATTTGACCGAATACCATTTTTAAAATCTCAAAATAAAAAAAGTTATTAACAAATTAAAAAAAGACGATTTTCGATGGTTTTTTCAAGTTTTCTCAGCAATTACGCATTCAAATTATATCCAATGCGCGTCAATCGATAGGTTTTTTTAAGATCTAAAACTTTGTCTTTCAACTTTTCGGCATTGGAGGTCAACTTTTTTTTCAAACGCGAAAAAAGTGATTTTCGGACTTTCACGAATTTCTTAGGTTAACTCAGCCACTGAATAACCGAAAAAAAACTCTATGTTTCTTGAATTATTTTCTTTTATATCAACGTATTTTTTGTTTTCTGCTAACACTGATGTCATCTTTTTCGTAGATTAATTGGCCTAACTCGAGTCTAGCCGATGTATAGGAGAAGGGTTGAAGTACCACAGTATAAGTAATTTGAGCATTAAGTAACGATTGAGATGGAAACAATAACATGTTAGGTATCATTATTCCAACGAAAATGTGTTGTCTGTATGATTTCACCGGAATACGATCGTTGCAGGCGTAAAAAAATTGTAACAGATTCATGTGATGAATCTATCAACAGCATGGTAAAAACAAATTCGTGCCCTTAAAGCCTGTGTTATTTTTCCAATCAGCTATGTATATCACGAGAGTCACGTGACGTGTTGGGATCTTAATTAACCAACGAGTCAAAAGAAATAAGTAAACACGAGCTTTGAAGCTGCAGCAAGGGTACGCAGATCCGATGGGGGTTTGAGCGAGTGCTATAAGCGGGAGGGGGGGTCTCATAGCCACATAATCGTTGTAATTTCATAAGGGGTCATGAGTAACACATTAAATTTGTAATTTTTGAATTATGTGGCGTATAAAATTTAAGCTATTATATGGCTATAAGACCTTTCCCCCTCACGCCTATAGCATTCGCTCAAACGCCCATCGCATCTGTGTACCCCTGCTGCAGCTTGAAAGCTCGTGTTTACTTATTTCTTTCAACTCGTTGGTTAATTAAGATTTCAACACGTCACGTGACTCTCGTGATGTACATAGCTGATTGTAAAATAACACAGGCTTTAAGGGCAGGAATCTGTTTTTACTATGCTGTCGATAGATTCATCACACGAATCTGTTATAATTTTTTTTACGCCTACAGCGATCATATTACGGTAAAAGCACACAGGCTACATATTTAGTTGAAATAATAATACCTTAGATATTATTGTTTTAATCTCAATCATTACTTAATGCTTAAGACCTTACTTCAAAATTATGAAATCTGTTCAAATAAATTTATATACATCTGTTGACTTACCTATGTACAGATAACAGCGGGAGACATTTGTACAGCTTAAATATGCCTACCGCACTTTTAATCATCCAATACGTGTGGTTTTCGATTTGCTGCTAGCTGTGAGGCAAGGTTAGAGGGGGGGTGAGGGGTCGTGAGTAACACATTAAATTTCAAATTTTTGTTCAATCAAATTTGACCTTTTTCAATGCACGTTTATGGCAATTTTTACGTTTCATGGTAGAAAAAATAGACGGCATTTATAACACCGATAACATTTAATACCCACAGATGCTAACAGAGAGACCGTTCGACTTATTGCTAAGGAGACTCGCTATCCGTATAAACTACGAAAAGTGCAAAGAATTCACGAAGGTGATCCAGTACGTCGGGTGAATTTTGCACGATGGCTAGAACGCAGACTTCGTGACGATCCAGACTTTACAGAGAGAATCTGCTTCACAGACGGGAGTACATTTACTCAATGTGGCACTCTCAATCGTCAAAATACAAGAAATTGGTCGAGGAGAGGAGAGAATCCACACGACATCCATGAAGTAGAAAATCAACGTAGGTGGAGGTTGGTCGTTTGGGCAGGAATCCTTGGGAATAGGATTGTTGGTCCACACTTTTTTCCCGGTAATCTCAATGGCATCATGTACCATCATTTCTTGCGAAACAATCTACCACGCTTGTTAGAGAACAACCCTATACCAATTCGTGATGTATGGTGGCAGTAGGATAGAGCCCCAGCTCACAACCACCAGGGTAATTTTGAAGATTTTTTTTTTTACGTTACTTCACGAATACTTCGCTGATACTTCTACAACCACTTTTACTCCTAATACCATCTTCACTACTATCACCATCACTACTATCTTACTACTTTTTATCCTGGCACACGAGCTCCCAAAATCGTTATGATTTTTTTTTTGATTTTTTTCGTATACAAGTAAATGCGTACCTGCGGAAAATTTTTTATTTTCCAAGCCTGGCGGTCTTTTATGGCTTGAAAAACGTAACGAAGTCTTGTACTGGAGAAGTCCAACGATATTCATCGTTTTGTATCTAAAATAAGCTTTAAAAATAAAATTTTAAGCTCGAGTGCTCCTCTAGGCCTGATTTCTGAGTATTTTTTATTAACAGTTTATTTTAACACTTTGTTCAGTTTACAACCACGTGACGTGCTTATAAAAAATATTTATTCGATCCCAATTGACAGTTTATAGTTTTTTTATTGTCAAATGTTTACAGATGCAACTGAGTGTCTTCATGCATACTTTTCAAGGAGATGGATAGGGACAAATGGTCCCAGAAGGTGGCCGGCTAGGTCACCTGACCTAACGCCACTTGATTTTTACCTTTGGGGATACCTGAAAGATCGGTGCTACCGTGAACCACCAACTACTCCAGAGAATATGAGGGACAGAATTCAACGAGAATGTGCAGCAATTACAGTTCAACATTTACGCAACGTCAGGCGATCCATCACAAGAAGGAGGCGCTGTGTGATAGAGCACAATGGTACTAACATCGAGCAATTTTTGTAAACGTTTGAATAAAATGTGAAAATGCATGTCTGCATTAATGTATTTCCTTGTGTGGTTGAGCAGAGTATTTTGTTAATTTTTTTTTTTTGACACAACATTAAAACCCTTGTAACTTTACTTTTATATAACATTTAAAGCTTCACAAGGGATTCAATAAAAGCTCTTTCTTAGCTTTATCAAGTATATTACCAGTAAATATTGTACTTAAAACCACAGCTGATCTACAGCCTGAGCAGTAACACCACCATAATCCTAATTTTTTTTGTACGTAGGTGTTTGATATCTGTTTGGCTCAGAGTCAAGTTCAAGTAATTTCTCTCAAATAGTGGTTAAAAGTCCTGTCGAAGTGCTTTATATTAAGTTCTGAATAAGTTAAAAATAATGCTTAGATCGAAAGTAATGAGCAAATCAAAATTACGTTTACAAAAGCAGGGTTTTGGTCGATTTCAAGTTTTTCTGCACGAAATTTCGATGGACGGTAACTGCAATTTTATTAATTGGATTTAACTTAAGGTAGTAGTCGAGCACTCTACAGTGTGTGCCATAATGCGCTGTAGCGTATGCGTATACTACATATATATCGCTTCGACAACTATCTCGAAAAATGACAACGTTGAAGGAGCGTTGCAGACGAAATTTCACTGAATTTATCAACTTTGCAAAGCTCGAACAACAAAACTATACCGCTGAGCCCTTTTAAATTGGAACCACAGTTGCTTTATAATATAAATTATATCATACTATTTTTTACGAAACATTGTAAGAAGCGTTTTAGAGATATAAGCAATTTCGTTCACAAATCGACCCCCAATCCGGCGCTTTCCTATACCTCCTGTGTTGAAAGTTCAACATTAAAACTTTAATATCTCCAAAACTGTACCGCTATGCCTCTTCAAATTTTGGCTCATGATAAATAGTAGCAATTTTAAGGCACACACAAAATTTTAGAAAAATCGTAAGAAAAGTGTTTTTGATCGACTACTACCTTAAACAGAGCTCAAATTGAAAGTATTTTTTTGCTATTTCGATGGCTTTTAAAGTCAATACTCTGACTTAAATTAGGATCGGAATACAGCCCAAACTGCTAAAGCAATATTTTAACGAAAAATCGATTTTAATGTAACTCCGTTCTTATCGCCGTAGCTCTTCCCAGAGCTTAAATTTTGTGTTATGTTGGCCGTATCGAATGAACCTATCTAAGACGATAAAAATGAGCCCAGTTTAAACCCGATCCCTAGGTTGTGGATGATGTAATCGATTAAAACAATCTTCTAACTTTTGGTACCCCAAAATTGGTTTTTTTCCGTGGTTTCGACATATTTACATAATAATCGAATTTATTCATCTGGTTATGTAAATCATTCAGAAAATTGATAGTTTGCAATGAGTGTATGGAAATAGTAAGCTCATTTTTTATACAAATCAGTCAATTAATCCACATTGCACCCTTTAGGAGACATAGTACTTACTCAAGCAATGTTTATCTCTCCCCGACGGTTTGCAAAGCATCGCCCAAAAGACCGTTGGGACGCGCGGTCCTGGACGAGTGCACGTAAGCGGAGGATGCTTAATTATCTACCAAGAGCACAGTGGCCTCTCAAAAACGCCCGACGAAGGTAAAATAATAAACGCACGAAGGTAAAATAATAAACGCCCATCAAACACCAGTCGCTGCAACCTTAAGCTCACTTTGCGCCCTAGGGCGTAATAGTATATTCCATACCAAGGGCTCAAAGCACAAAATTCGCGAACAAAGGGCAGAGTTTTTATGTTTGTGACTGACATGCAAACGACATTTTTCATCTCGAGTGCAAAGTACTTTTTATATATGTACGATCAATAATAAAATTTTTGGTGTACCAAATACAAACAGATGTAAAATTGTGGCTGAGCCAAAATACGGTCGATGGTCAAATCTTGGCCGAGCCAAAATACAAACAATGGTAAAATTTTGGGTTAGCCAAAATACAAACTGTGTAAATCATGGCTAAGTAGAAATATGGGCAGTTGTCTAATCTTGGCCTAGCAAAAGTATTGAAAGCACTAAAACCTTGGCCGAGCCAAAATATGAACAACGGTCATTGTATGGCCGAGCCAAGATACGAACAGTGGTCAAATCTTGGCCAAGCCAAGATAAGGTCAATGATAAAATATTTAATTTACAAAACAAATTCAAGCCTAAAACATATAAAATTTTTGGCCGAGCCAAGATACGAACAGAGGTCAAATCTTGGCCGAGCCAAGATAAGATCGATGGTAGAATCTTTGGTGTGCCAAACACAAATAAAGATGAAATCATGGCTGAGCCTAGATAAGAACAGTGGTCAAACCTTGGCTGACTCAAGATACGAATAATGGTTAATTTTGGGTTAGCCAAAATACAAACTGTGTAAATCATGGCTAAGTAGAAATATGGGCAGTGGTCTAATCTTGGCCTAGCAAAAGTATTGAAAGCACTAAAACCTTGGCCGAGCCAAAATACGAACAATGGTCATTGTATGGCCGAGCCAAGATACGAACAGTAGTCAAATCTTGGCCAAGCCAAGATAAGATCGATGATAAAATATTTAATGTACAAAACAAATTCAATCCTAACACATATTAAATTTTCGGCCAAGCCAAGATACGAACAGAGGTCAAATCTTTGACGAGCCAAGAGACGATCGATGGTGAAATCTTTGGTGTGCCAAATACAAATAAAGATGAAATCGTGGCCAAGCCAAGATACGAACAGTGGTTAAATCTTGGCCAAGTCAAGATACAAGAAGTTGTCTAATAATGGATGAGTCAAGATACTAACAGTGGTCAGATTATGTCTAAGTTAAAATATAAAGAGTGAAGTTTTTGCTTGCGTGGCTAATGCAATTACGTTAAGCAATCAATTAAGGCGGGTAGAAGTGGTCAATAGGTTTGTGGTTTTTACCACTATCTGGCTATCATGACTTTAAAAAATTATACGCTACGCACTTTTAGTAACCATCATCCGACAATAAACAAGCATTGTAGTTGATTAAGTTGTAATTTAATCGTTAGCTTTAGAATACATAAGTCACATTGAATAATTGTTGATTTTGGTATACTCGTACGCGATTTCACACGTGCCGACTTTCTTGCAAGAAAAAAAAAAATTAGTGCATCTTGAATCTGTCTGGTGCGGCGTTTGCATGCTTTATCAAAGAATAGAAAATGCTGAAAATGAACGAAAATGAAAATTTATTTTCTTAAAATTATGAAAAAACTAAACATAATAGTATGTTCACAATACCAGTTATTTATAAAAAAAATCCAACATGGCCATAAAAAACCGGGAGTCAAAGTATAAGGAGAGGCGTGGACTTGGGAGTACGAAGTCGAAGGTTCTGAACCCACCCCTGAACGGAACAGCACCCTGCGAAATACATGGATAGATATCATTTAAAAACAAGGACAAACAGTGTTATTGGTTTGCTTAAAAAATATCATTACAGTACATTTTTGCTTTAATATTACCTTTACTAGCATTATACTAATGGCTTGTATTATTACTATTATTATTATTATCAAAATTATTAATATTATTATTATTATAGAATTATTAATAATAGGGGGTACTTTGGCATAGTCTTTCATTTATGTAGCAACTATTGGAGCCTCTTAAAATGTCAGCCCTCAGCGCTGCTTGAGTATTATTTATTATACAAAAAACTTTAGGAAATTATTTTCATTACATTTTGCTTCAAGATGAACTCTAAAACTTGTAAATGTAAACTATACTGCACCCTATCAGACGGCACTGCCGTATTACCAAGCATGACGAAATACGGCGTAGGTACGGCTTGCCTTATTGATCGATGATTTGGTTATGGTATGACTGCAGCTGGTCTGTCATTATGACTTAATCTTTGTGGGCATTATGGGTTTTCTTAATTAATTCCTTGCAAAAGCAAAGTCACTTTTATAGTTATGATAAAGTGTATCCCACGTTAAAATTCAACGAAAAACACGAAAAACATAACCAATTCACTATTTGGTCAATATTCGTGAAAATAATTTTTTTCTTTTTTCATTTGGGATCCCCTCATTGTTATTATCAATTTCATGAAAAAGAGCATCTTAAAATTACTCTAAAGTGACATTTTTGCCATGGTATTATTGCTTACTCAACTTACAATAGGCTGTCCAACTTTAACATGTAACTTTGTCTATTAAAAATCTATATTAAAAAGTTGCAAGTTTCAGTAATATGTGTTTATTAATGTTTGTATGATATGTGCGAATATTATATTAAAAATGGAAGAGCACGTTTGTTCATTTTAAGTTATGTAATTGTTACGTGTTATGTTATACCAGGGAACTCAACTAGTAAAAATCGTTCGTTTTATAAGTTTTATTAGTAAGCATAACTAACTTCACCAAAGATATAAGAAAACCAAAGGAAACAACAAACAGGCTCATTTAATACTAGTTGTTGCGTAGAATTCTATGGTCTTGGGGTGTGCACACAGTAAATAGTTTAGGAACTAGTATCAACGTCTTTATTCATGCAAAAATGAGACAAGAGCACCTCGCGTATGTACGACCTTTATCCTTGCCGGTTCCAGCCAGAGAGCCTCCCTTTAGCATCCTATATGCATATATTTTCGCTCTTTTCCAGTACAATCATCTGTAGTAGGCTCCACGCAGAGGGGGCGCACGTACGTGTACCTGTGATATCGTATGTGACACATCCGAGGCCACGCCGCTATCGTCCTCGATGGTGATTTCCTTTTTAATTTGTATGTTTGCGTTAGAGTAATGTTCGTGTGATGTTATTGGTGTTGTATGTTAGATTTCTAACAAAGAATTAAAAAGGTGGAGAAAAAAACCCTGTCCTTGTTCCTTCTTAACACAAATTCGCTAAATTGATTTTTTTTTGTGAAAACAAATATTGTTTTTGTTCACGCTCCTCTCTTTTTATAATAAAGTGTGTTTTTGCAAAATTCTTATTTATAAACTTATAGAGTGTAATATTCTTGAAGTTATTCATACAAGTTATTAACAAATTATTTAATTTTACTGTAAGTTAAATTGGAAAAATACGGCATTACAGTATGTTCTTATGTATTGTATAATATAACTTATTTTCCTACTGTTAATTCGATCGTTATTTTAACGTTTTTATTAGTGTTGTTACAATTGGCTGTGCTACGAGCCTATTAGATATTTTCACATAATACATTTTTTGTTCGAAAATATGGTAACTAAGTTATCTTAAACGAACGTAATTTAGATTCATCTATGTAATCATAATTAAATTAAATTTTTTTTTTTTTTCTTAACCTTTTATGCGTAAGGACGTTGCACATTGTTAGCTGCCAGAGGTGCACCTCTGACCGCTACACCTACATGGTTTCGCGACGTGACTGGTCTTTGTACGGTCTGTAGAATTATTGGTTGCACTGTCACTGCACCCACCACTGCGCCTTCACTTCAAGAACTCCTGCTTCTACCTGTAAGCATTCTGGTAAAACTTAGTATTAAAGGCCCCCCCCATTTTTTAGAATTTAAACGACTTCGCCACCCTACCTAATAATTTTTCTACCAGTGTCCACGCGTAACCCTTGCAGTCTGGCAGCTCTCTTTTCATTTGCACTACCTCGTATTCGTATGCTTGGTGATACACGCCACCGTAATGTTTGCTTATTTCGTATATCCTTTTCTATTCCTTCGGGTATTTTCTTATTTTTGTCATCTTTTAAGAACCGCAGTAAAGAGAGTGAGGGGTGAGAAAAAAGAGCGATTGTCTGTGTCGTCTTTGTTAACGTTCTATCTACATTTTTATTTTCCTGTATCTACGCTCATGCAGATACATGTACCTGGAAGGTGGTCTACTTGAATGTGACGCAACTCAATGCATTATATCATTCAAGAACCCTGTGCTTATTTTTAGTTGCGAGTGTGGCACTCTCTTTACAGATATCTATTTTCTTATACGCTATACAGTATACATACATCTATTTCTTGATATTTTACTGTGACACGCTTTTTTGCTTAATGTCTTCTTACTCTGTATTTGTTATTTTTATAGTTTTTTTTTTTCCTTTTTTTTTCTAATTTGTTTTTTTTTCTCTTACATTTCTCATTCTTGTTGGTAATTCAACAAGTGCACTTTTTCAATATATTTAATTATTATTGTACTCCAACATAGGTGAGTCTGGAAAGATTGAAATCTTGTGCCAGAGGCTCAATTGGCTTATATAAGTCCGTCCGATTTTCTGTTCATAAAATTTTCCCACTCTTTTTCTTCTGTTTTTGTGTGTCATATGTAGAAAAGGATTTATGATGAAGCCTTATAGATTTCGATAATCTGCCGGCGTTTGTGCCCATTCACTGCAATTATCGTTTTCCACTTTCTTTTCTCCCTTTTCGCTAGCTTGCATTGCGGCTTTTCCTTGATTCATACACTTTATTTTGCATGCCATAGCCACTATGTTTGCCCGGGTGAGTGACTGCTTATCCACCTTTCTTATCTCTTAGTTGTTTTTTTTTTGTTTTGTTTTCTTGTCTTTTTTTTGCACTCAAAAGGTGGTTTGCCGCCACCGTAGTATCTCTGGGTCTTTGGTGTGTCCCACGCCCTGAGGTTATCGGCGGGCTTATTTAAGCAGAAATAGTTGGTGTCGTTTTCAGCAGCATTGCTGATTATTTCTTTAACGACACCCTAGCGTCCGGATAATCCGTTACGTTGATTTTTTTTTGTGGATTTAAATGCATTGCTTGTTTTGTATTCTCCCGGATACTAGCCTCAGGTAAGGGAGTTCACTGCGCAGTCTGTAGGCCTCCATCTGGTTATGAGAATTGCTTTTGATTGCTCTAGGTCCGTATCGAAAGAATCTTTGAGAAATTTCTGGACTAGTGGGGTATTTTTAGGTTATTTTCAAGAAAGGAAGGGGTAGTCCTTAAACGTCACAAAATGATTGCTGTAGGGGATCTCAGTGTCGAGAAATAATAATAATCTTCCGTTACCCAAAATTTGATCGATATCTTTTTTGGACTGCTCTCTACCTTTCGATTTATTTTTTTTTGTCTACTTAACCCTGCACGTTTCATGCTAACAGCCTAATTTTTGTCATTTTTATAGGTGTTATTCAGTTTTAAACAACTTTAGTTCCTCGCTTTTGTGTTGGTAACGCTTCCTGTTTATTATCTTATTGCTATTGTTATTATTATCATGACATAATTTTGTTTATTGTAATAATTTTAATTATGAATTTTTTTGTTACACTTTTGATTGGAGAATACCACGCTCGCGTCTTGTATGCTTTATGTTTCGATCCCGTATATTCATATGTTATAGTTATAATTCCTCACCTTTATCAATGTGCATATATGTGTTTCACTTTTTTTTTCGGTCCGAACATGATTGGTCATTTATCTGATTTCTTCAACGCATTTTTTTTTGCGGTGTGTCTGGGGGCCGCAAAAATTTTAGGAAACTGAAATTTCGTACGTGATTTATCAATATTCTTTCTGTACAAGGGGATGGATTAGTCCCCGAAATATCTGTTGGTTGAACAGTTATCAGTTATTTTATATTTTCTTTTCGTATAATTTTTTGTTCACTCACGGCTTGTCCGAGGGCCGCGAATAAATAAGAGGTAACGCTTTTCCCATGTATTTATATTTATACACGTATGTTTCTGTTAATCCTGTCTTCCTATACAATACTATATCGGTACACTAGCTTTATTATTTTTATACTTTGCATTGCTTTTGTCATTATTGTGACTTATATTACTATAATTATTATTATAAACATTATTAATATTGTTATAACTATTGTTATCGTACTGTCATCAGTTAATGGCTTACAGCCGCTTTAAGGACCTAGTAGTGACGGTGGTTCAGGTGGGGGCCTCATGCGCTTTTCGTTGTGTGAATCATTTTTCGATTCTGTGTTAGGATTTTGTACTAGGGGGAAGTAGTGGGCATTCTTACCGTTACCTTCTGGATGCAAGTAGCTGACTTCTCCCCTCTCCGTTGCAATATAGTGTGTATTAATATAACTTTTCTGATTTAATTTAAGGTGCACCCAGACGTTTTTTAAAAATTTTTGCGAAAATATGCATGTACATTTCCCATTATTTTGTACGTGACATAA
This sequence comes from Copidosoma floridanum, assembly GCF_036245765.1. NCBI lineage: Eukaryota > Metazoa > Arthropoda > Insecta > Hymenoptera > Encyrtidae > Copidosoma > Copidosoma floridanum. The sequence continues at coordinate 14,209,123 of NW_028321885.1, forward strand.
TAATATGTTCGATTTTTTCTGGCTCTTTACATTTTTGTAGGTATTCTAAATTTTTAATATCATTCTCAGCTCGTCATTAAATAAAAATATTAGGCTATAAAATAAGCAATGTCCCAGTGGGTCATGTGGTAGTCCTGACACTTTGAAAAGTATTTTATAAAGTTGAATGCATTCATTCGTTTCTTTTCGTGTATCATAGTTAAGATATGCCAGCCACTTATCTGTCAGTGCCGTTGTGACTTACGGTAAGTTAGGTTCCTTTACCGTTTGATCCCGTGGTTCTTTAAACTTGACTCGCTTATTCATTTTACGCAACGTTGGATCTGTTTCTTCCATTTCCTCTGATTACGCTTTTTCCTCAGGCATTTTTTTGTTGGGCTCCCACACGTCAATACTTTTTCCTGGCCTTCCTTCTACATCTTGCCTCCTTACGTTGATCCCAACTTGCACCCGCAGTTCTTCTGATCTTTCCTCCAACAAATCGTGTATATTCGATTCCTTGTCCAACTCTGCTGTTGGAGCGAAGTTTGTGTTTGCGCTCCCTGAGAGCTTCGTTGACCTACGTTTTTCTTCTTCCACATTTTGTGCCGTTGTACTATTTGACGTTTGTGGTGTTTCACAATTAGCTATTACTATTTCCTTCGAGGGACTCATTATTGTAGGCGTAATCGAAAAATTCGGCTTTTGTCTGTTTACTGTATCCAGTTGTCTCTTGCGCAATTTTCGCTTTCTTTCCTCCATTAGTACTTCTGCTGGTGTACTCATCGTTTTTACTCTCCTTCAAAAGCTTGGTTTTTTCATAACATAACCTAATTTTCGGTTCGTCATTCATAGGGAAATAGGATCATCCCCTGCCATAGCGATTGGTCTCACCATTTTTTTAACTTTATAGTCTGATGTATTGGAATCTGTGCCTTCTATTTCCATATCGCGCTTATTTTTATTCTGTCCCTCACATGATTGTTTTTTTTTGCACCCTTTGATTACATTCATAAGTACCATCAGTGAGCGGCTCATTTGCTGTATGCTCGTACTGTGGTGGCTCTACTTTACTCTCCTTTTCCTTCGACCTCTTTCGTGCTTGATTGGCTCTCTTCGACGCTTCGACATCTCTGCCTTCGAAAACACGTTTCCCAAAGGTCTCGATGCTTCCTGCTACCTCGTCTGCTTCCGTTAACTTGGATGCCTTTCACTCTCCTTGCTCTTTTCGCCACCAAGCTTGCTTGTATCAGCTGTCAGCCTCAATCATCGTCCCGTACTGTGATTGCCTGATTGGCTTTTCATTATTACTGATGATCCGCCATTTGCAACAATAATATCTTTTGACTGACTCTCGTTGCGCTCCGTAATAGAGAAGGGTTCTTACTCGTGAGTTTTTCGTCCCTTGGATACGACCTCATTTTTTTTTTACTAGTGCACTTGTTAAATTTTCTCCATATTGCATTCGGTCCTCTTTTTGTATACGAGTGTAGGCTTATCTATCGTTCACCAGCCCCTGTAAAATAATTTTATCCGTTGCCTCCATGTCAGTTACTGTTTTAAAATTGCTAACTACAACATTCTTTCTTGGGTGACCTTGTTTTCTCACTGTTTTCCTAATTTTTTGGCTTAATTCTTTGTTTATTCCTACTTTTTTCTCGAATTTGTAATCTCCTTCATCATCAGCTTGACCATCTATTTTTGTGTCACATTTATTTTCTTTCCGTCCAACGACAGTTTGTTTTTTCTTATGTACTTTCTTATCGGAATCCTCTGAATCAGAGTAAACAATTTTTTTTTTTTTAGTATTTCCCTAAATACGCTGTTTATGGGTCCCTCGTATTTTAAAAATGCGTGCCAGAGGCCCATCACTATTGGCTAGTCCTCCTTTCTCCTGTTCGTCCACCAGCTGATACAGTTCTTGGCGTAGCTGCTCAGCGCTTATTTCTCCCTCTCCTATTACTGGATTTTGAGAGAGTGCGTCAAGTGGTTTATTTGAAATACCTGACCGACATACAACGTCAAACTCTTAGCCTTGTAGTTCCGCTTTCAGTCCATTTAATCTTGTGTCGGGCTTCTTTGACGTATGATAATGTTTTAGTGGCTCACGTTGTGTGACCACTGTAAACTTGCACCCAAATAAGTACGGCCAAAACTGTTCTTTTGCGAACACGATCGCCAACAGTTCCTTATCATACGTTGGGTAGTGTAATTCGCTCCGAGGCATCGTGAAGCATATTCACACGGCCTATCTTTTCCCAGTTCGCTTCGGCTTAATATTGCCCCTATTTCATAATCTGACGCGTCCATTGTAACTATGAAAGGCTTGTCTAAATTGGGTGCAATAAGTACCGGCTCACTACATAATGCGTTAACTAGTGTTCTGAAGGCTTGCTCCTGCTGCTCTTCCCATTTGAATTCCATTCCTTTTCTCAAGAGTTTGGAGAGTGGATGAGAAATTTTTGCATAATTCTGGATAAATAATCTGTTATATCTGATAAATCCAAGGAATTGTTTGATTTTTAGAACGAAGTTCTTTATGTCGCGTTACTCGGGGGGCTGGAATTTTAAAACCGACAGATTTTTTTTTTTTTGGAAACGAAAGTGGTTTCACCCAAAGTCTCTTCCTTTCAAGTTTCCCCCCTTACCCCGTTCCCCTCACCCAGTGTTCTCCATACACTTACCCTCTCCTTACTATATATGTATATCTGCTAACCGTGCCGTGTTACTCTTCTGCACACCTTTACCCACCATTCCCTTTTAACACTCCCAAGCAATTAATTTTCAAACGAATTACAATTTTATTTTCCCACAATAACTTTTATTTCACTTTGAATTTTTTTCTTTTACAATTCTAAAAAAAAAAAAAAAAAAAAAAAAAAAAAAAAAAAAAAAAAATTTTCCAATAAAGAGATTTGAACTCTCGACCTCTTGCATGTGAGTCCAGTACCTTACCCACTCTGCTACGAGCGCTGCCGACTATGGAAACTCGATTTCTTGTACTTATGGTGTGGTTCGTAACTATAACATTCTATTTTTAAATGTATTCACTGATAATACATTTAATTATGTATTTGTTTTATAAATTGTGTATTTTTTTTCTAAATAATACATCTAAAAAAAAAAAAAAAAAAAAAATTTTAATTAGCATAAATATGGTTATGTAGATTAAACGTAATAAGGCGCGTTATTACTCATTAAATATTTGTATTTTATGCATTTGATGCATAAAATACCGACCGATTTTTATTAAACCTGAGGTTTTTTTTGGCATTACAGTAATGCTACCAATTACTGTTATAAATATAATTATTTTATAAACAAATAAATTATTTAAATAAAGGAAATACAAAAGAATGAAAAAAAAGTTATAAAATTAAATATGAAAAAAAAGGAATGATTTATAAAAAAAAATGGAATGAAAAAAAAAGATTAAATATGAAAATAAGAAAGAAATTAAATAAAGGAAATACAAAAAAATGAAAAAAAATGTAATTAAATGAAATATTAAAAAAAGTAAAACAAGTAATAAAGAAAAAAATTAAAAAAAAATGCAATAAAAAAAATATAAAAAAAAAACAAGAAATATAAGAAAATAAAACAAGAAATAAAGAAAAAAAAAATGAAAAAAAAAAAAAAAAAATGTTTTACTACCCACGATGGTTGAACTTCGTGAGAACGTCGTGCATAAATACAGTACTCACGAAGTTCAACCATTGTGAGTAGTAAAATATTTTTTTTTTTTTTTTTTATTCGTTTTTCAAGTTTTTGTTTTAGTAAACAACATGAATGCAGTACTAACGTTTACAGAGCTTCGTTCTTCCTGTGGGTCTGGCGACCCCCTTGTTACCTAAGAAATCGTGTCCATACTCATCTCACGTTTAAAGAACTTTGTTTTTACCGTGGGTCCCATGACCCATTTATCCCCCCTGGTTTGTTTTTTATTTTTTTTTTTTTATTTTTTTTTCTTTATTTCTTGTTTTATTTTTTTATATTTCTTGTTTTTTTTTTCATATTTTATTTTTTTTTGCATTCGTAAGTGCCGGGTATTTCTTTGCGGTTTCGATTTTTTTGGGATCTGTTTTTATTTGTCCGTTTCCTACTACGTGTCCCAGTACTTTTGCCTCGCGTTTTAAAAATTAACATTTTTTTGGCTCAATTATTAAGTTTGCTTCCGAAAGCCGCTTTAAGAGTCTAATAAAACGCCTTTCATGATCTTCGAGGTTCGAAGCAAACACCATGATGTCATCCAAATACATTTTAGTTTTATGCCCTTGTAGACCCACCAAAGCGAGTGACATTGCTTTTGAAAATGTATTGGTTGAGTCTGTACATCCCACTGCCATTATCTCATACTGATAATGCGGGTCCAGCCCCGAAAATGCCGTTTTATGTGTGTCATCCTTGTAAATTTTTATTTGGAAAAATCCTTGTTTCAAATCGAATACTGTTATGTATAGAGCCAACGCTCAAAGCTCGTGTACATCGCTATGGAATAGTAAGAGTACAATTATGTAATCACGAGAGTTGATTTTAAACCGTCTACAAAAACCCAAAAAAAAATTTTACTTTTATTGAATTGCGATGACCATCCCTCTTCTGATAATAAAATGCAATGTATGCAAAAACGAGAAAAGAGTGCGTCGCATGTGTACAACCTTTGTCCTTGCCGGTTTTAGCCAGAGAGTCTCCCTTCAGCATCCTATCTGCTTATGCCTCCGCTTTTTCCCACTACAATCATCTGTAGTAGGCCCCACAAAGAGGGGGTGCACGTACGTGTAGCTTTGATATCGTACGTGACATAGTGTTCTCCGCAAGTGACTGTTGCATTTTTAAACAAAATTTAATTTTTGCAATGGTTTATTTTACATTATTAATTAATCAAAAAAATATTGTGTCGCTTCTGCGATAGAATATCACAAATCTGTAGTGTGAAAAAAACTTTACAAAGCAGTATTGCAGAATTTTTAGGTTTAACATCATTATTTTGTTGAATAATTTGTACTATAACAGCTTATTAACTATTCATACTAATCATCCAGAATACCTCAAATTGCAGTAAGTAATAAGGAAGAGTAAGATAACATTAATACAGATGTTTTTTAAGTATAAGGTCAACCAAAACTGTTTCAATTACAAATGGTAAGCCCGATTCCATAAAGAATATGAATTATGTAATACAAACAAATATTTTCACCTAATTATTGTACCAGTTTTAAAAAACATTTAATATAATGTTGCATTGGTTCTATATATTAAAATGTATGGTGTAGTAGCTGAGACGTACATTTTTTCTATTATCTAGTAATTGAGTAGGTAATTCTTGAGATAGCTCAACATATCTTGCAATCTAATGTAAAAGTGATTATGTACTATTGAAAATTATTAATGATTACAAAAAAAATTAGATTTAGTCTCAAACAATAGCGTAGATGACCGTATACTATCAAGTCTGTCCTTATTATGAAAGAACTGAGGTAGAAGTACAGTAATAATAATTAAAGTTTAATGTTCATGTATAAGCCAGTATTTCTAAAAATTTATTGGTGGCAAATCTACAAGACTCGCGTAGCTGAATTCATTCATGATAAGTTGTATTAGGTCAGTTTCATTCTTTTCTAGTCATTCTCAGTTCTTAATGCATAAAAACGAGCACTAACAGTCAATAAGACAGACAACTTTTATTTATTTACATCGATATTGAATAATTATTTACAGTTTTAATATAGTATATGTTTCCTGAAAGTTCTTCTTGGACTGTTAATAATAGGGCCATCTACCTCACGTTTCTATTCGAATAAAAAATTATCATCCGTAAGTTCCGCTTATATTTTGTAATGCACAACGACTAATAGCGTCGTTTAATTAAAAATATACATAAAAATAGTATTCACAAATTTAAACAAACATTTAATCCACTGTATGCTGATCCAAATTTCACAGTACGATTTCCTTGTAAGCCACACATATCTGAACATGTAATAACCTAAGAATATACTTACAATGAATGTATTGTTACATTCATAATTCAACGAAGTACTTTATTACTGCCATAGTTACTATTTATATGCTCTGAATACATAACACGAAGACTTCTTAATACAGAGTTTTAATGATGTTTACAGAATAAAAAAAGTATGCAGCAAAACATTGAAGTTTAATACTAATCAATATTCATCTGTAACAAAATGACACATATTATAATTTCTCTTATTAGTTAGATTCCTGAATGTTTAACTCCTTGTTTTGTCCACTGTGTATGATTTTTAAAAAAGGATAATAAGTTTTCTGGCGGTTAAATTTTTCTTCCGTATGATTTTATTAATCATTGTTGAATTTCCTGCGCTCGTCACTCAAAATTTTTCTTCACTCCCTACATTATTCACAAGTGTGTGATACTCATTTCTGTTAAGTTTTCAGTATTTAAGCACCTTTTTATTTTGATATATTCACTATACCTTGTGTTACTTGTGCTGATAAGCCACTCGGCTATATCGGGATTGTACATTTTCTCCTTTTTCGCGTTAGTAGATAAGCTATGGCGATTCCGGCCCAGGTGGGCTCGAGTCACCAGGCGATTTCGGCACACTTCCTCTCCGCGGCGAGGGGCCCCTCTTTTCGGGTGGAGTGGTCCCTGCTGCAGCCAATGGGCGAGCAGGAGCTGTGGCTTCCTCGCATTCCTTGTGCGTGCGCTGCTTGAGGTTGCATGTGCCAGCTGCAGTGCTGCTTGAGTTTGCGCGCGCTGTTTGAGTTTATGCGCAATGTGCATTAGCACCTGTAGCGCCGCATGCGCCAGCTGGTGACGTGCAACGCAGTTTAAGTTTGCGCGCGATGCAATGTGCGTAAGTCGTCTGCAACGTTCATTTGCGTGCGCTGTTTGAATGTGCGAAACCGTGTGTAGCTTGTGCACGTGGTAGTTACATGGATACAAAACTTTTTTTGTGTTAGCGAGCGCGTTGCATGATAATGTAGGATGTGGAGTGCTAGGGAAATGATTGTTAAACATTTTTTGTTTTATTTTTAAAATCAGTTTATATTAAATGAAAAATGTACATGATTTACAAAACGATTTTGTTAAACATGTTGTTCTTAAAATACATAAAAATTTGGCGGAAAAAATTTATCAGTATTGTTTATATTATGTGCTTCGCTTAACCAACCACGTCGTAGCCGGTCATCCATGTAGGCTGTTGCTTTTGTCGTTTTAGGCGTTGATATGCTGCATAATATAAATCGCTGTCTTGCTTTGATGACTTAATTGATATGCTAGTCAGAAGCCATTGTTTTAATAAATGTGCTTTATGTAGGGCACAAAATAGTTTTTTCTTTTCAAAATGGTTTTGTCCGTGTGTAAGGCATACTGGAGAAGAGACTTTGTCTTCCAAGTCTTTGAAAGTGCAATGCATTTGGGACAAATCGTAAACTTCACTTGTCAGGATTGAACTTATGAACATAGCTTCATCACTTCCGTAAGTATAAATTCTTTTCAGGTTCTTGGCAATAGTTATTAGATGATACTTTAAGTCATTTAAAGTAACATCACCCTCAAACCATTCGATTCCGTGGACTTCTACCGTCTGGTGATTATTATGCTTTTTTGTATCAGACGGTAAATCATTAAAATTGCAAGGTGGCTTGATTATCCAATGGCCGACAACGTTTCCTTGCAAGGAAACCACTGAAAATTTTTTCGGTATGAAGTGTCTGTCAGCATCATAAAAGCCGTGGATACTAATGATGTAATCCATGATGTGTTTTGAAATTGTGAATATTTAAATTAAAAATGATTTCTTCTAATATATTTTTTTTTCTGACAAGGCTCTCGTTTTCACCGTTGCTGTTACTACTTGTGTCACATGAGTAAAACTAAGTGAATAATAATATACAACCTGTATTTATAACTTTTCTTTATCAGAGCTAGTGACAACTGCCCACCCAACAGCGCTGCGTAAAATTGCGCAATCTCTCTACATGAGCAAGGATAAGATGTAGCTTTCCTTCTCTCCGAATGCCTGAGCCGCTCTGGTAATTACAATCGGTCAGTTAAATAGCTTAGAAGCACAAATTAACTTTTAAAAATTATTTTTACATTTTATTCGTAAATTATAATTTACATATTCTAACAGTTCTTTATTATTGGCAAAAAAATTTTTAATGAGGAAAAACTCCTTTATACATCGAACTAAGCACATTTTTTTGATTTAATTTAAAATATATCCAATCCCTTATTGCAGAAACATTTTTGATAGCACATGAAGAGTTAATGTTAAAGGCATGGTATTTGCATGGCAAATAGGCTTTTTTAAGTTTTGCAAGCGCTGGGCATCCATACTCCTCAATATTAACGAATCTAAAAGTGTAGAAAACACGAATGACTTGCACCTTTATTATATTCTATCATGTGTGCATATACATACTTGCATGTTAGTATTTCTTCCAGGTATTTTTTTTTTCAAGGCCCTTGACGAAAACCGTTTCCGCGTCAACAAGTTCAGTTTTAAATGTATTAAGCGCTTTTTCATAGGAAATGTTTCCGACATTCCAGCTTATACCATGGAAATTGGTTATCAACCAACGATTTTGTTTCTTGTCCGCATAAGATAAATTTTTCCACGCCAAAGGCGGCTTAACCACTATTACAACTGCCATGAAATCCCTATTTTTCCCAAATTCGACATATAAAATTTCTTTAAAAAGAAATTTATCATTTGTAGTCTTAAAACCCTGGATATCTACAATATACTCCATCACTAAAAGAAAAATATACCTTCTTTGGTCGAGGGTATACAAACAAATGAATATAGCGATGAAGTACATTATACTAAATACCCAATAAAGCATCCCGATCCTTTTATATAAATTGAGCATACCTTTTACCTCAATACATCTAAAATAGATTTTCACTGTATACATTTTATTGACGTACGTATTATACTTTGAAAACTTATGGCTATGTGCACTTGGTCATTAAATGCAGGGAGCAAGTTTATTGGACTTAGAAAATAGTGTGTAATAAATTTTAGGACTCTGTAATTTTTAAAATGCAGTTATGTTTATAATGTTTCTTTATTTAAATACGATGTATATTTTACAATTTATTTACGATATATATTTTACAATTTATTTACAATATATTTTACAATTAACTTACAATATTAAAATTTTAACTTGTGACTAATTTTTTTTTTTTTATTTACAACATATTTTACAATTTATTTACAATATCAAAATTTTAACTTGCGACTAATTTTTTTTTTTTTTTATTTCATTTTCAACTTTTTCCTCAACCCTTTTTCTTTTTAATAAATTTTTAACTTTAACTATTTCCGGAGATGATTCGATTTTCAGCTGCGGAGAAATGGATATGACCGCAACTTCTGGCGAAGAGGTCAAATCAATAATTTGTGACCCCTGTGCTGAGTTGATGACTGGAGTGATGTGCTTAAGTCTAAAGGTACTCTTTGTGGTAAAATACTCCCAATTTCCGTTTCGAGAGAGTAAAAACTCTCAGTGTATGAAAGAGTTGGGGAGCCCGGTGATTCATCACCTGAGGAACATGAATCCTCATAATCTAATGAACAAAATAAAAAAAATTTTGTTAAAAAGAAAGAAAAGAAAAAACAAGAAGAAGAAATGTTTAAGAAGATTAGAAAAAAAATTAAACGTATTAAAACTCACTTTCTGTTGGCTGTGAAACTACCGATAGATCAAGTGGAGCTGTTTGCTTCGTAATATGCTCTGCTGCTATTGCTGCTTGAAGAGCATAAAAAGTCTCCATGTACGATGGTGTTGGAGAGATCGGTGATTCTCGAACTATATCGGTTTTACCACCTGAGGGACATGAATTCTTATAATCTGTTGAACAAAATAAAAAAAATTATGTTAAAAAGAAAGAAAAGAAAATATAAGAAGAAGAAACGTTTAAGAAGATTAGAGAAAAAAAATTAAAAGTATTCAAACTCTTTTTCTGTTGGCTGTAAAACTACCAATAGATCAAGTGGAGCTGTTTGCTCTGTAATATGCTCTGCTGCTATTGCTACTTAAAGAGCATAAAAAGTCTCCGTGTACGATGGTGTTGGAAAGATCGGTGATTCTTGAACTATATCGGTTTCACCACCTGAGGGACATAAATCCTCATAATCTGTTAAACAAAATAAAAAATAATGTTAAAAAGAACAAAAAAACAAAAAAAAAAGTTAGAGTAAGAAACGTTTAGGAAAACAAGAGAGGAAATAATTAAAAGTAATGAAACTCACCTTCAAATTTAACATTTTCTACATTGACAATGGTGGTTTCGGTTTCTGCCGGCTGTAAGACTACCGACAGATGAAGTGGAGCTGTTTGCTCTGTAATATATTCTGCTGCTGTAGCTGCTCGAAGATCATCAAAAATCTCAGTGTATGAAGAAGTTGGTGAGGAGATCGGTGACTCTCGAACTACATCGATGTCACCGACTGAAGAACACGGACTCGAATTATAATTTTGAAATCAATCTACATAGTGTCAAACAAAAAAAAATTTGTTTTAAATAATGTTAAAAAGAAAAAATAAGAAAAAGAAACATTTAAGGAAGAATGGAAAGAGTAATAATAAGTAATTAAACTTACCTTTAAATATAAAATTTTTAATTTTGTCGATATTAATTGTAGTTTCAGCCGACTGTAATACAACTGACAGATCTATAGGAACTATTTGCCCCGCAACGCATTTTGCTCGAAGAGCGTCGAAATTCTCCGTGAATGAAGAGATTGGTGACTCCCGAACTTCAATGAATTTTAAAATCATGAATTTTGGATGATAATGAAAAAAAAAAAAAAAAAAAAACTCACTGATAACTGCAGAGTTTTCATCATCAGTCGATGAAAGTATTGAGTCTGCCCAAAAATTGTCGTCTATCAGTTGTTCAGGAAATATTTCGTCCAAGATATAAATAACACTAGATGGCATCTCGTTTAAGAAATTCCGGAACTCCAAATCCTCTTCAAGTTCACTTTCACTTGTCGGATAAACTGGTCGCGTTCTAGCCATTGCAATGATAATATGCAACTGTATGGTTTAAAGTGCTATGTCGAAATGATTGAAATCAAGTGCTACTCTGCTTTTTTTAATTTTAGAGCAACTACTCTGATTTAATAAGATAACAGCTGCGTTAGAAAAGGATGTAAGTGCAATACCAAAACAGCAGTTAGAAAAAGATATATCTGCAACACCCGCCTCCGCAGTCTCCTCCATTTAAAAATGTGCAAAACATGCGAAACTATGTTTTGTACCTATAGTATGCGCAAAAACCCTCTCCCTCGGTCTCATGCATACAGGTTTTTTTTTCGCATGAATGAATTTTTCCTTCTACGATAGGTTTTTCAAATTTTAAAATAGCTAATCAGAAATAACTTACGCCCTCCTTCACCCTTCTACACACGTTTTCATGCATTTTCTGGAGGATTTAAGAACTGCTTTTGACCTTAATTTCAAATCACACCTAGTGAATCACACAAAGAGTCAGCAACTAGGGAAGTGTTCACCCGACTAGGAATCATCATCCTTTAACAAAATATGGTACTTCTATTTCATAATTCGTTAAGCGTCACTCTTTTTCACCCTCATCAGTTTTTTAAATTTATTTATTCATTTATTTATTTTTTTTTATTTTCTAAGAAAAAAATTTTTTTTTTTACATCTTATCAATCGCTTTAGCCGCAGAAATGATTGGCAAAAGTTCTATTTTAACTCTCTTCGCAGCATTGACGTTGAGAGTTCTTTAAATTTTTTAAAATCTTTTTCATTAAAACAACACTTTTACCGCAGAAATGATGGTAAAGATCTGTTCTAACTCTCTCCACAGAAATGTTGTTGAGAGTTTTGAATTTCCTTCCTCCCTCTTGATTTAAATTTAAAAATCTTTTTATTGAAATAGTATAGGTTTTATGAACGTAAAATTTTTTTACAACACAAAAATGGTGAAAAAAACATCAACTGGTGATATCAGAAGGTACAACGAACGACTTTTTCGTCGTGCGATACATACTTTTGCAAGGGAGTATGGAGAAGAAGAAGAAGAGCAGGCGATTGAACACCATGTGGACCCTGCGAGTCATGAGATATGCACGAAGGAGAATCCCTTAGCAGATGCTGTTTATCATGATCAAGATGCTGCTGCTGCTATGAATCCTTTTGGAGACGTCACCCAAGAAGCACTTCCCACATTAGATTTTTTTTTTGAAGAAGAAAAAATTAAAAAAAAAATTATTATTTTATATTGAATCTTAATATTTTGTAATGTTTTCTTAAGAAATATTTTGTTTTTTTTTTCTTAGAAGAAAACACCCTTACAGCGTCTGAAGCTGCATGGGTAGAGGAAGTGTTAGCTGTCGATATGCCCTTAACAGCTTTATCATCGTCGGTTTCGTGGTGGATGGAGCAAAACTGAAGTTTTAAAATGGAACCATAACCAATAAAAGAAGAAGGAGAAGGAGGAGAAGAAGAAAACATCTCGCATACACTGAATCAAACAGTGCCGACAGTAGCAGCAGTAGCAGCCGATTGGGAAAACATTCCAACACAAATACCAAGTATGACGATGAATATGGTAAATGAAGAAAAAGATCTGCTATGGTACGTTAAATGTTTGAATATTATAACTATAGGAAAAAAAAAAAAAAAAAAAATTTTTTCTATTTTTCAGTGAACAACCACCGCTTACACCACAGCATAAAGATTCTTTACTTGTTGCAGCACAGGTAGTACCGTTAGACAACGAGCTTCTGCCAAATAATTTACAAGAGTGGACTGATGAATATCGCAATATTTTAACCTTGAGGGTGGAGACAGCTCTTCAAAACCAAAGGCCGAGGGTAATCCAACGAGAAATGAAGAAGATGATAAGCGAACAAATGAAAGAACGTGAAAGAATTGAAAAACAGGAAACCCGGCTTGAAAAAAAATTGAAAAAGCTGAAGAAAAAAAAAGAGAGGCTATAGAAAAGCTCAAGCAACGGAGTTTAGCTTTAGCTACGAAAAATAGAGCAAGTCGAAAGCGACCTATTAAATAAAATTATGTACAGGATTTTTGTGAGAAAAAAAAAATGATACAATACCAAATTCTTCAATTGGCGAAAAAAAAAAGAAAAAGTATTAGTAGAAGTAGTAGTAGTAGTAGTAGTAGTAGTAGTAGTAGGAGTAGTAGCAGCAGCTGCAGCAGTAGTAGTAGTAGCAGTAGTTGTGGTAGTTGTAGTAGTTGTAGTAGTAGTGACAGTAGTGATAGTATGAATCCTTAAAATTAAGTAAATTTGAATGTAAATTAAAAAAATAAAAAATAAAATAAAATAAAGTGAACTTATTCTAAAATGTTGTGATGAGTTTTGTATGAAAAACTGTGTACCCGCCCTTCCCCCTCCATTTGCCTTCTATTTTCTAAAATTGATTTAATATTAGGATTGGAGCTGCTTTAACAGCTCATTTTCATGTAATCTGTGAGCAAGTAAGCTTGCAGTTTTTAGCTATGGCAACAGTTCAATATTTTGAAGATGTGGCTCACCAGCTATGGAAAACATATCAGCAAACTATAAATAGATATGATGCTGCTCATATCCAAATTCAGTTGGATAGCAGTCTTACAGTTCTAAAGGATAGTGATTTTTTTTTTAGTAAAAAAAAAAATGACTTATCAACTTCCGAATTGCGAAAATTTCAATCAGCGATTGCTTTACTAAAAACTTTAATATAACTACTTTATGATCGCTTAGAAATAGTAGAAGCAGCAAAAATGTTTATCAATGAGTCTGAAGTTTTTGTATCAGACAGTGATCGTGAAGTTGAGGCAGCAGTTACAGCACTTGAAAATGAACCCGAAGTGTTTGAACCAGAAAATAATATAGAATTCGCGTCAACTAGCAAGCTTGAAAATAACTTGATAAAATACGTTCAAGGTGAAGGTATAGCTGCAGGGGCATCTACATCAGCAGTTATACCGTCAACAACAACACTTCCAGTTGCTGAGAACAATAAAACAGTAAGTCTCAAAGATGTTAATAGTGCTTTCGAAAAACCAATCATGACAGCATTGATTGTTAATTTAAAACATTTAGGCTTAAGAAATTTTTTTAAAGATGCAAAGAAGCAGTTTTTTAACCAAATACAACAGTCTCTAAGCAAACATGAAGCACTAAAAGTTAATACAGCGTTGTCATCTGAATATGTTATAGTAAAAGATAACATTAAAAGTGCTGATATAAAATTTTTTAACACAAAGTCACAATCCATTTATCAAACAACTGATTTAGATGATTGGTTTGATAAGAATGTGCAACAGCAAATTGAGCAAAGTATGGATGACTTTGAAGATGCTGGTTCTGGCTGGTTTTTACATTCAATATTAAATTTAGTCATCAACATCAATAAATTAAATCCTATGCGAGGTTGTTTTTTTATATATTTACCAGATTACATTAAAAAAAGAATGCTTGTGTAAATATTGTTAACACGGACAATCAATGCTTTGAATGGGCTATTTTATCAGCATTGCATCCAGTAAATAAAAATGCAAATCGTGTTTTAAATTATAGAAGATACGAAAACGAGTTAAATCTTAATGATATTGAGTACCTGGTTACCCCTAAAAAAATTTCTAAATTTAAAAAAAAAACAAAATAATGTTTCGGTTTATTTATATTTTTTAAAAAAGAAAGGTAATACTTATAGTGTTTGTCCTAGTCATTTATCAGGAAACAAAATAGAAAATTATGTTAACCTTTTACTTGTTGAAAGTTTTTATATTAATGATGAGGAGGATGATAATACAATCAATATTGAGAACGTTTTAAATACAGAGTATAAATATCATTATGTTTGGATTAAAAATTTGTCACGTTTAATACGCAAACAGTTGTCTAAACATCAACATGCCGCAAACATATGTGACCGATGCCTTCATTACTTTTGGTCTAAAAATAAAGTGAAAGCCCATGAAGAAGATTGCAAAAATATGAATAGTTGCAAAATTGTTCTACCTGAAAAAGAGAAGAATGAGCACATACTTAAATTTGAAAATTTTACATACAAAAACCGAGTACCTTTTGTTGTTTATGCGGACTTAGAATGTTTATTGGAATCCGTTGAAAATAAACGTGCGTATTAACATCATGTAGCATACAGTATTGGATGTTATATCAAATGCAGTTATAATGATAGTCTATCAGAGTATAAAAGTTATAGACAAAATGATGTAAATAATGATGAGACACCTGCTGAATGGTTTGTCAATATTTTTTACCTTCTTGCTTTAAAACTGGAAGAATTGTATAAGAATCCGATCAAGATGATTGATTTGACAACAGCAGAAAAGTTCATGTATGATCAAGCTTGTTTATGTCATATATGTAACCAGCCCTTTAGTTTAGTTGAAAAAAAAGTACGAGATCATTGTCATCTGACTAGAAAGTACGCATATTTTTTATTTTTTTATTTTTACTGTGACAGTTATTATTATTTCATACACCAAACAAAAAAATATTTTTTTTATTGCAGGTTTTAAGGTCCTGCGCATAGCAAGTGTAATATTAAATAGCATGATTCACGAATGATACCGATAATTTTTCATAACTTAAGCGGTTATGATTCTCATTTGTTTATAAAAGAACTCGCGATGAACTTCCCAGGAAGAGTTCAACTTTTACCTCAGACAAAAGAAAAGTATATTTCTTTTACAAAATATGTTGAAGGAACTGATATTAATCTACGATTCATAGATACCTTTAAATTTATGCCGTCATCTCTCGACAAACTGTCATCATATTTAGATGAAATGAAAATTATCAAAAGTATATTTTCAAATGATAACTACAATATGAATCAAATAAATTTATTAAAAAGGGAAGGCATATTCCCGTATGATTATACATTCTCGTTTGAAAAACTAGAGGAAAAAAAGATACCAACAAAACAAGATTTTTATAGTAGCTTATACGAAGCTCATATTACTGATGAAGAGTATGAGCATGCTAAAAGTATCTGGCATACTTTTAACATTCAAACACTTGGGCAGTATTCAGATTTATACTTGAAGACTTATGTGCTACTACTTGCTGAAGTTTTCGAAAATTTTCGAAACAATTGTCTTGAAGCATATGAATTAGATCTGGCTCATTATTATACAACACTTGGTTAAACTTGGGATGCCATGTTAAAGTATACAAAGGTTAAAAATATTTTTTAAATTATAATTCATTATGAAATAATAATAATATTAATAATGATAATTGATTTAAAGTCAAAATTAAATTATTAACTGATATTGACATGCTTATGTTTATTGAGCGCGGCATACGAGGTGGCATATATAGCGTAAAAATTCAAAATCAAAAACTATTAAAAAAAGCTAAAGGTGTAAAAAGCTCCATTGTAGAAGCTACGATAACCTTTGAAGATTACATCAAGTGTCTGACTGAAAATACTAGCATCACTCGAGAGCAGAAAATTATTAGATCGCGTCATCATTAACTATTTACTGAAAAAGAAACGAAAATTGCTTCAAGTGCACAATACGACAATCAATTTTTAAAACCTGGTTGTACCGATACTCTACCATGGGGTCATTATAGAATAGTGGGAGATAAATCATCCAATAAGAGGGAAGGATCGATAGAAGGGGTAGCCAATCAGGTAGGAGAAGCTGCAAAGACAGTTCCTGTATTGGATCTCCCAAAAATAGACAGAACACTAGCAGATGAGCCTACAATGGGGGGATCGGTACCATATAACGAGTCGTCTTGACCAGGCAAGCTAATTCTACACCCCAGCAGAGGTCTAAGTAAGGTTGAACTCAATCAACAGAAGCTGACATCACCTTTTAGTGAACCACCTCGTAAAAAACCTAAGTACAGTCAAGGTAACATATTTTTTTTTTTTTTTTTTTTATAGTAAATATTTGTGCATATTCACACAGCATATGTAATGTTTGAATAATTTATGCTCACTTTCATGTTTTTTTTATTCGTTAAAGATGGATCTTGCAACACTCAACAAAATAGCTGACAGTGATTTTCTTTCAACGAAAAAACTTTCTGAATTGATTCCTGACCAAAACTACATGGTGTCAAAACTAAGAAAAGCTTACACTAAATTCGGACCCAAGATAGTTGCAGAATTTGACGATGAATTTCAAATTTTTCTGAAGACTAGTATAAGTGCAGCTTTGTTTAAAAACGAAGAATTCTATAATGAATTATTGGATGCTGTAAATAAATTAAAATAATTTATTGTATTCAATGAAAAACACATTATATATTTTTTTGGGTGATGTAAAAAAGTAAAAAAAATAAATTACAATTTTCTCTAAAATTTGAGTATTTATTTAAAACATTCTTCTTATGTAACATTTTCATTATTACTTGATACATATTACAATTTTATAATTTTTTATCTTAAAGTGATTCAAATATCTTATTTATTTATTCATCCAACTATTGTGAGTACTTTTAAAATCCAACCATTTAACAAAAACTCGATTGCCACGCCTTTAAAGGATCTTCTCTATGAGGTATACATCAGGATGTTTTGCTTTCTGCAGTTCTTGCTCGTAGAAACCTCCAGAAATAGGTTGATCTTGATAATCTTTTAGATGATATGTCGTTGGATTTGTTGCTGCTACTAACGTGATTGTAAATATTTCTCTCGACCAATTTGGTGTATAACCTTGTTCGAATGCTTGTTTTGTCTTGCTCACACGTACTTTATCGCCAATTTTAAATTTTGGCTCACTGCTATTGTCATATTTTTTTTTAAATTTTCTCAAGATTTGAACTTCATTTTCAGCAGTAACGTCTTTCAGTTTCACACCAATTGTTCGATGCTTCCTATTGTTATATAATTTAACTAACGTTTGTATTGAATTTAACCACTTATAATTGTCTTGCAAACGAAATTTTTCTCACATCAAATCTTTTAAAGTACGAATAATTCGCTCGCATATTAAAGCTTTAAGATTGCTCTAAGTTGAGTATAAATTTATTTTATATTTTTGCATGAGATTTTGGAAGATTGCAGTATAGAATTCTTTGCCGCGATCAGTTTGCATGTTTACTGGTACCCGTCTTTTTTTTAATATCGATTGCAATGCTGCAGTTACTTTATCACCAGTTTTTTTCTTGATTGGTACAGCCCATGCGTACTTAGACAAAATATCTATTACAGTGAGCATAAACCGATATCCTTTGTTTTCGGAAGCGTAAGGCTGCATCTCTACAAGGTCTGCTTGCCAAGTCTTATCGAAACCACGTATATTGAATTTTCGGCGAGGATAATTACGCCTTGCTGCCTTATGTAGTTCCTCAACGATTTGCTTCATGTATTAGTTGTCTAGGTTTAAGTTTTCTGAATCAGCTTGAATAAATGAGAATTTTTTTTGTAAGTTGAATACAAAAATTCGAAAGCTATCTTTTTCTTTTTCAAGCTTTTCAATTACTTCAATCAAGTAAGCATAATTTACTGCATCTTGAGGCTGTTTCGGTGTTCCAACGTTGCACAGTCTTTTGTTATTTAAGTCATACTGCCCATTTGTTGTAAGTTTATATCCAATATCAGGAGGACCTTGGCTACCGCCTTCGGTTTTACCTAGTTTTCGACCGAATACTTCAACATTCATTTTGATACTCAAGCAAAAATTGTGCACATCAATATATATATCCTTCTTCACGAAGCTCTTCGATAATATATAGAATTTCATTGTCAAGACTTGTATTTCCTGCCGACATTTCAGCTATTAATAAGCGTAAGAGATCTACTAACTCATTAGGATCATCCCAGTGTGTATAATCTACTTGTTGCATTATTCGAGCAGTTTTATAATGAGGTCGCAGCGATCCACTTTTTTTACGAACCGTAAGATCGAACATTGGAGCAATCATTTAAATAAACTAATTACTATTATGGGTTTGTATAGCTTCGTTTTTTTTAAACCCTTTTGTGTGAACATTTGACATTTTTAATAATATGTAGTATTTTTCAAAATCCTTCTGTGTCAACAGAGATTTATTAGAATGCTTTTTGATGAGTAGCTTCATCAATCCCGGAGTCATTGGATACTTTAAATCATATATTTTGATATGATTATTTTAAAGTTCTATTTGCGAATTGCCAAGTTTGTACAACTCATTTTCTTTCCGCACTCCATACTTTAAATCTAATAAATCTTTCTGATTTTTATCAAGTATTCGTAAATAAGCATTATTTAATGAATTCTTACCAATTTGCGCTGAATCAACTGATTGATTCTGAATAGTATTATTTGAATCAGTATTATCATCACTTTCACTAATGGCGGACTTGAATGCTATATCACTTTCACTAAACTTTTCTTTGTCTTTTGGAATCTTTTTCTTTATCAACTTTATTATTTTCTTCATCGTTTTTATTATAAAAATAATTATGAGTAACAAAATTATTACTATTATTTTTTCGTTTTTTTGTTTCGACAACAACTTCCATTAGAGGGTCTGTAATTGGTTTAAAAGTTTCACTAAGCACTTATCGGCTGCATTTTTCCCAAACTTCAATAGTCTATACTTTTTTCTAACAGCCTTACGTGCCTTCACTAACTGATGTAGAACTTCTTTCTCTTGTTCATACATAATGATAATGATGCTGACGATGATGATGATGCTTTAATGTCTTGCGAATGACTGTAATGATTGCACCAGGTATGTCCTTAATGTGCAGCAAAATTATCAAAACGTTTTCTGTAGCGACCATTATTCATTTGTTTATCTTTATTTATAACAACAAATCCATGTTTATCATCATTCCAGCAATTAGAGCATAAATTTTTAAATTGAATGTATGGCATGTCAGAGTTTACATAATCATCATACACATGCTTTAAATTAACATCATCTTGACGGAATAAAACTAAAAAATTAACGTTATCCCTTATAAGATGCTCTGGGACTTGAGCATATGACTGACAAAGATAGAAGCAGTCAACATTTTTGTGTCTACCTATACAGAAAAAGGCCTTTACATTGTCTTGTTTTTCACAAGCTATATCATCAAAAATCATTATAGAATTTGGTAAAGCATCATTGGGTGAAACTACAGTCTCATGTTCGCTGAAAGGTAAGTATTATCGTAGTATATAGTAAGAAAATTATCGAAAGTATATTTTCAAATGATAACTACAATATGAATCAAATAAATTTATTAAAAAGGGAAGGCATACTCCCGTATGATTATACATTTTCGTTTGAAAAACTAGAGGAAAAAAAGATACCAACAAAACAAGATTTTTATAGTAGCTTATACGAAGCTCATATTACTGATGAAGAGTATGAGCATGCTAAAAGTATCTGGAATACTTTTAACATTCAAACACTTGGGCAGTATTTAGATTTATACTTGAAGACTTATGTGCTACTACTTGCTGAAGTTTTCGAAAATTTTCAAAACAATTGTCTTGAAGCATATGAATTAGATTTGGCTCATTATCATACAACACTTGGTTAAACTTGGGATGCCATGTTGAAGTATACAAAGGTTAAAAATATTTTTTAAATTATAATTCATTATGAAATAATAATAATATTAATAATGATAATTGATTTAAGGTCAAAATTGAATTATTAACTGATATTGACATGCTTATGTTTATTGAGCGCGGCATACGAGGTGGCATCAGTCAACGTTGTAATCGCTATGCTAAAGCAAATAATGCATACATGGAAGAAGGCAAACGCGATGATATGAATGAAAAATATCTAATGTATTATGATGTTAATAATTTGTATGGTTGGGCCATGACACAACCATTGCCTTACGCTAGTTTCAAATGGATTAAAAATATTAACCCAACAGGTATTTTGAATGTAGAAGATGATGCTGAAATCGGGTATATACTCGAAGTAGATCTTACTTACCCCGAAACTCTTCATAACGCACACAAGGATTTGCCATTCTGTGCTGAGCATATGACACCTCCAGGATCCAAACAAATAAAATTATTGACTACTCTGTACGACAAAAAACGATATGTAATACACTATCGGGCACTCAAGCAAGCTGTGAGTCATGGTCTCCATATAACAAAAATCTATAGAGCCATACAGTATTATCAAAGTTCCTGGTTAAAAACATACATTGACTTGAACAGTCAAAAACGTCAAAATTCAAAAAATGAATTTAGATGATGTTGTACAAATTATTTAATAATGCAGTATATGGAAAAACAGTGGAAAATGAGCGCAAGCGAATTGATGTTAAGCTTATCAACAAGTGGGCAGGAAGATTTGGGGCAGAAGCATATATTTCACGTCCCAATTTTCATAGTTGTGACATATTTGATGAGCAGCTTGTTACTTTACAATTAATGCGCACTGATATTTTCATTAAAAAACCAATATACATAGGATTAAGTGTCTTGAACCTGTACAAAACACTTGTGTATCAATTTCATTATGATTTTATGAGAAATAAAATCGGGGATCACTGCAAACTGGGGTATACCGACACTAATAGTCTTATATATAAAATAACGAATAAAAATATCTATAATATATTGCGTGAGAATATCAGAGAATTCGACACGTGGGACTATCCTATCAACAATGACTTTAATATGCCTTGTGAAAACAAAAAAATTGTTGGTCTTATAAAAGATGAATGCAATGGTAATATTATGTTGCAATTTGTAGAATTGTAAAGTAAAATGTACAGCGTAAAAATTCAAAATCAAAAACTATTAAAAAAAGCTAAAGGTGTAAAAAGCTCCATTGTAGAAGCAACGATAACCTTTGAAGATTACATCAAGTGTCTGACTGAAAATACTAGCATCACTCGAGAGCAGAAAATTATTAGATCGCGTCATCATTAACTATTTACTGAAAAAGAAACGAAAATTGCTTCAAGTGCACACTACGACAAACAATTTTTAAAACCTGGTTGTACCGATACTCTACCATGGGGTCATTATAGAATAGTGGGAGATAAATCATCCAATAAGAGGGAAGGATCGATAGAAGGGGTAGCCAATCAGGTAGGAGAAGCTGCAAAGACAGTTCCTGTATTGGATCTCCCAAAAATAGACAGAACACTAGCAGATGAGCCTACAATGGGGGGATCGGTACCATATAACGAGTCGTCTTGACCAGGCAAGCTAATTCTACACCCCAGCAGAGGTCTAAGTAAGGTTGAACTCAATCAACAGAAGCTGACATCACCTTTTAGTGAACCACCTCGTAAAAAACCTAAGTACAGTCAAGGTAACATATTTTTTTTTTTTTTTTTATAGTAAATATTTGTGCATATTCACACAGCATATGTAATGTTTGAATAATTTATGCTAACTTTCATGTTTTTTTTATTCGTTAAAGATGGATCTTGCAACACTCAACAAAATAGCTGACAGTGATTTTCTTTCAACGAAAAAACTTTCTGAATTGATTCCTGACCAAAACTACATGGTGTCAAAACTAAGAAAAGCTTACACTAAATTCGGACCCAAGATAGTTGCAGAACTTGATGATGAATTTCAAATTTTTCTGAAGACTAGTATAAGTGCAGCTTTGTTTAAAAACGAAGAATTCTATAATGAATTATTGGATGCTGTAAATAAATTTAAATTATTTATTGTATTCAATGAAAAACACATTATATTTTTTTTTGTGTGATGTAAAAAAGTGAAAAAAATAAATTACAATTTTCTCTAAAATTTGAGTATTTATTTAAAACATTCTTCCTATGTAACATTTTCATTATTACTTGATACATATTACAATCTTATAATTTTTTAACTTAAAGTGATTCAAATATCTTATTTATTTATTCATCCAACTATTGTGAGTACTTTTAAAATCCAACCATTTAACAAAAACTCGATTGCCACGCCTTTAAAGGATCTTCTCTATGAGGTATACATCAGGATGTTTTGTTTTCTGCAGTTCTTGCTCGTAGAAACCTCCAGAAACAGGTTGATCTTGATTATCTTTTAGATGATATGTCGTTGGATTTGTTGCTGCTACTAACGTGATTGTAAATATTTCTGTCGACCAATTTGGTGTATAACCTTGTTTGAATGCTTGTTTTGTTTTGCTCACACGTACCTTATCACCAATTTTAAATTTTGGCTCACTGCTATTGTCATATTTTTTTTTAAATTTTCTCAAGATTTGAACTTCATTTTCAGCAGTAACGTCTTTCGGTTTTACACCAACTGTTCGATGTTTCCTATTGTTATATAATTTAACTAACGTTTGTATTGAATTCAACCACTTGTAATTGCCTTGCAAACGAAATTTTTCCCACATCAAATCTTCTAAAGTACGATTAAATCGCTCGCATATTGAAGCTTTAAGATTGCTCTAAGTTGAGTATAAATTTATTTTATATTTTTGCATGAGATTTTGGAAGATTGCAGTATAGAATTCTTTGCCGCGATCAGTTTGCATGTTTACTGGTACCCGTCTTTTTTTTAATATCGATTGCAATGCTGCAGTTACTTCTTCACAAGTTTTTTTCTTCATGGGTACAGCCCATGCGTACTTAGACAAAATATCTATTACAGTGAGCATATACCGATATCCTTTGTTTTCGGAAGCGTAAGGCTGCATCTCTACAAGGTCTGCTTGCCAAGTCTTATCGATACCACGTATATTGAATTTTCGGCGAGGATAATTACGCGTTGCTGCCTTATGTAGTTCCTCAACGATTTGCTTCATGTATTAGTTGTCTAGATTTAAGTTTTCTGAATCAGCTTGAATAAATGAGAATTTTTTTTGTAAGTTGAATACAAAAATTCGAAAGCTATCTTTTTCTTTTTCAAGCTTTTCAATTACTTCAATCAAGTAAGCATAATTTACTGCATCTTGAGGCTGTTTTGGTGTTCCAACGTTGCACAGTCTTTTGTTATTTAAGTCATACTGCCCATTTGTTGTAAGTTTATATCCAATATCAGGAGGACCTTGGCTACCGCCTTCGGTTTTACCTAGTTTTCGACCGAATACTTCAACATTCATTTTGATACTCAAGCAAAAATTGTGCACATCAATATATATATCCTTCTTCACGAAGCTCTTCGATAATATATAGAATTTCATTGTCAAGACTTGTATTTCCTGCCGACATTTCAGCTATTAATAAGCGTAAGAGATCTACTAACTCATTAGGATCATCCCAGTGTGTATAATCTACTTGTTGCATTATTCGAGCAGTTTTATAATGAGGTCGCAGCGATCCACTTTTTTTACGAACCGTAAGATCGAACATTGGAGCAATCATTTAAATAAACTAATTACTATTATGGGTTTGTATAGCTTCGTTTTTTTTAAACCCTTTTGTGTGAACATTTGACATTTTTAATAATATGTAGTATTTTTCAAAATCCTTCTGTGTCAACAGAGATTTATTAGAATGCTTTTTGATGAGTAGCTTCATCAATCCCGGAGTCATTGGATACTTTAAATCATATATTTTGATATGATTATTTTAAAGTTCTATTTGCGAATTGCCAAGTTTGTACAACTCATTTTCTTTCCGCACTCCATACTTTAAATCTAATAAATCTTTCTGATTTTTATCAAGTATTCGTAAATAAGCATTATTTAATGAATTCTTACCAATTTGCGCTGAATCAACTGATTGATTCTGAATAGTATTATTTGAATCAGTATTATCATCACTTTCACTAATGGCGGACTTGAATGCTATATCACTTTCACTAAACTTTTTTTTGTCTTTTAGATGCTTTTCTTTATCAACTTTATTATTTTCTTCATCGTTTTTATTATAAAAATAATTATGAGTAACAGAATTATTACTATTATTTTTTCGTTTTTTTGTTTCGACAACAATTTCCATTAGAGGGTCTGTAATTGGTTTAAAAGTTTCACTAAGCACTTATCAGCTGCATTTTTCCCAAACTTCAATAGTCTATACTTTTTTCTAACAGCCTTACGTGCCTTCACTAACTGATGTAGAACTTCTTTCTCTTGTTCATACATAATGATAATGATGCTGACGATGATGATGATGCTTCAATGTCTTGCGAATGACTGTAATGATTGCACCAGGTATGTCCTTAATGTGCAGCAAAATTATCAAAACGTTTTCTGTAGCGACCATTATTCATTTGTTTATCTTTATTTATAACAACAAATCCATGTTTATCATCATTCCAGCAATTAGAGCATAAATTTTTAAATTGAATGTATGGCATGTCAGAGTTTACATAATCATCATACACATGCTTTAAATTAACATCATCTTGACGGAATAAAACTAAAAAATTAACGTTATCCCTTATAAGATGCTCTGGGACTTGAGCATATGACTGACAAAGATAGAAGCAGTCAACATTTTTGTGTCTACCTATACAGAAAAAGGCCTTTACATTGTCTCGTTTTTCACAAGCTATATCATCAAAAATCATTATAGAATTTGGTAAAGCATCATTGGGTGAAACTACAGTCTCATGTTCGCTGAAAGGCAAGTATTTTGCACCCTCTATAGGCTCCAATAAATCTTTTAAAAACTTGTATTTTGGCTGATGCAGCGATTTAGAATACACATACACATTCTCAAACTTAACACCATTGGGATGCACGATTAATCGCTTTGAAGCCAATAAGCTATTAGTTTTACCTCAATTAGATGGACCGCAAAATACTGCGCGAATACTATCGGGGAGTAGGCCACCATGTCGATTTAAACGCTTTTCTTGTTTTACAATAGCGTCAAAATTCGGAACTTGTAATTTTATGGATTGTTCTCTGAATTCCATGTCTACTCGGTATGAAGGATGATTGACAACTAATCTTTTAATTGAATAGTATATCGCTTTTATATTTTGAGCTTATTTTTTTAACGACTTCGTCTACTATAAATACATTATTTGTTTTTTTGAATGCTTAGTCATAATTCAACCTCTGAAGACTAATCATCATCATGTATCATCATGATCATGCATCGTAAGAGAGGACAAGGTCTTGTAAATAAAATCATAAATTCTTTACTAGTAGAGCTTCATTTGCCCGGATATCAGTATTGTGGGCCTGGTACTAAGCTTGCTAAGTGTCTTGCTAGAGAAGATCCAGGAGTTAATCCGCTGGACGCCGCGTGTTAAGAGCATGATATAGCATACTCAAAAAATCGACAAGATTTAAAAGCCAGACGCGAAGCAGATAAAGTTTTAGCTGACAATGCTTGGCAAAGAGTTAAAGCTTCAGATTCAAGTATTAGTGAAAAAGCAGCAGCTACCTTTGTGACTGGCACTATGAAGCTTAAAAGTAAATTCGGTATGGGGCTAAAGAAGCAGAAGAAAAAGAAAAAACATTGTATTAACAAAAGAAAAAGAAAAAAGAGTAGCTTAAAAAAACAAGGTAAAGCTTTAAGTGCAATTATTAAAGCTGCTTCACAAGACATTAATACCAATAGCAAAAAAGCTTAAGAAGTTATTAGTAGTGCTTTGAAAGGTGCTCGAACTGCTTTCAAAAAATCTGGTGGTAAAAAGCATGTTAAAATTCCCCGCATCTTACGCCTTTCTACTCAAATTGGTGGAGCTCTACCTCTAATACCCTTTTTTGCTGGTTTGAGTGCAACAGGTGCTATAGGCAATGGAATAGCAGGAATTATTAAAAGCATCAATGCTACTAAGTCAGTTAAAAAGAAGCTAGCTGAGAGTCAGAGACATAATCAAACCATGGAAGCTATTGCCCTCGGGAAAGGTCTTTATCTTAGACCTCATAAAATTGGATTAGAAGTCTATTTAAAGCCTTACATTGAAAAAGGTTTAAAGAAAAAAAAAAAAAATTAAAAAAAAAAAATCAAAAAAAGTTCAAAGCAGTAAAATTACCTGATCAAGCCCTGACCAACATAGATTTAATGAAATATTCTAAAATCTTAAAAATCTCACGTTTTCGTGGAGTATTCATGAGAAACAACTAACCTGCTGATGGCCCGTGGTTTTCTGAAACTGCTATAGTAAATCTTAATGATAAGAATGGACCTGGAACTTACTGGGTAGCTTATCAAAAATGTGGTAATAATGTTGTATATTTTGACAGTTTTGGAGATCTTCAGCCACCTATCGACATAATGTTATATCTTAAAGTTAATAATGTGAAATATAATTATAAGCGTTATCAAAAATTTAACTCTTACAACTGCGGTCATTTGTGCTTAAAGTTTCTTTCAAAACAAATATAACTTTCTTACATCAAGAGAAACCTCTTAGTTGTACTTTAACAATGATAGAAGAAACATTAACATTAAGCTTTTCTGGTACTTCTTCTGTTTTAGAAGCACAGTATTTTCCACCTATTAAATTATCGCCCAAAACACAGCTACGTTCTTGGATTAGTAGAACTTTTGTCATTTTACTCAATTCCAAATATTGATAAACATTGTAATAAATTTTACGTTGACAATCAAGTTATTGTGTTACCAATCGGTAGTTATGAGATCGAAGATATTAAGTCATTTTTAATTGAAGTATTTTAACCTCGCAATATAACTCTTGACATTACGCCAAACAATAACATGCTTTGAAGTGGTATCAAGTGTAGCCATACCATTGACTCTAGACCTAAGGATTCTATAGGTCGTCTATTTGGTTTTACTCAGCGAGTTCTTTATAATAACAACACTCATATTTTAGACTTACCTGTAGCTGTTATAAAGATTAATGCATCAAGAGTAAAATGTAACATTACGAGGGGAGCTTACATAAATAGCAACAAAGTGCACACGATTCATGAATTTTTTCCAGCCGTACCACCAGCATATAAAATTATTGAAGTTCCTCCACAAATAATTTATTTACCGATTATTGGACGTATTATTGATCATATTCAAGTACGTATAGTAGATCAGGATGGTAATTTAGTTTATTTTCGTGGTAAAGACACATCTATAAGATTGCTTATAAAACTCTCTTCATAATGGGGATTATTTATAATCAAACAAAACATATAGGTAGCTCAATATGCACTCCAGCACTCAGTCAACGACGAGCTCTCAAATCGTTGAGACGTCAAAAAAAAACAGTCCATAAAAGCATCGAGACATCTAAGAAGACAGCCAACACGTCAAAAATTAACTCATCAAATTATTCAGTTTATAAAAAGTCTTGGTTAAAGAATAAGAATCCTGGTGGAAAATAAGTTGGGTACTTTTTTGTTGTATAAAAAATGGACGAGATTCTAAGTATTCAGTTTCCAGTCGCATTTGATGAATCTATTGCGCACTATGAGATTCATGCTCATCAGCCGTTTGCATCTTCAACATATGATAACAGCGATGAAATTCGAATTTCAATTCAACATCAAGATTTGTGTCTTTTACCATCCAGAAGTTCTTTACATGTTTATAGAAGATTGGTCAAAGTGGATGGAAATACAGCAGTAACAAATACTGCTTTGATAAACAACGCAATCTGCCACTTATTTGAAGAAATAAGATATGAGATAAATGCCATAGAGGTCGACAAGTGCAAAAATGTTGGATTAACAACCCGCATGAAAAATTGGTTATCACTTTGTCCTGATCATAAATTTATGATAAATGCCGGTTAACTTGGTGTTGGAGAAGAAGCTGATGATCTTGCTAACGATAACGGCTACTTTGATATCATGCTTCCACTGAATATGATTTTGGGTTTTTCTGAAGACTATCGTAAAATAGTTGTTAATGTCAAACATGAGCTTATACTTACAAGAGCAAGAAACGATATAAATGCCGTGTTGCAAACTCCAGTTAATGGTAATGCTGCTGATCCTGCAGCCATAGCAACTTTGGAAGACTGTAAAATTGTAATATTGAAGCTCGATCGGTTTATGCCACATGTGGTAATGTCAGATGCTCATAAAATTTGTTTATCAAATTATCTGCAAAAAGACAAGTTTATACCTATGAGTTTTCGAACTTTAGAATTAAATGAGTATCCCCTGTTACCTAGCACATCCAAATATATATGGACAGTTAAAACATCAAATCAGTTCAAAAAGCCACGTTACGTTATTTTAGCCTTTTAAACTAACCGTAAAAATCAGAAAAATGTAGGCACCAGTATGTTTAATCACTGCAACATAAAAAATGTGAAACTCTACTTAAATTAACAATATTATCCTTATGGTGATCTGAATCTTGATAGAACGTGTAATCAGTATGCATTGCTATATCATATGTATGCTAATTTTCAAAATTCATACTATGGTCAAGATTGTACACCTTCACTGGGCAAACAGCACTTTCTCAATCGAATACCTTTAATCGTTCTTGATTGTTCGAAACAAAACGAGTCATTGAAAAATGCTCCAGTAGATGTGAGGCTAGAATTTGAGTCGCATACAAATTAACCTGCCAATACGTCAGCTTATTGCTTAATTTTGCACGACCGTATAGTTCAATACAGTCCAATGAGTAGGGATGTCAAGAAACTTGTGTAGATATAAAGTTGATTCAGGGCTTTGCTAGCATCAGTTTATTTTCAACACAATGGATAAAGGTCGGAGCAACAGCTGGAGTAAAAAAGAAGCAGAAAACGAATGATGACAAGAAGAGTGGGTAAAATTTATGAGAAGAAACGAGAAGAAAAAAGACATAAAAGTTGATGAAACAAAATCTGCGGAAAAATCGAAAGATAAAGACTGTAAAATTGTCTGAAAGTTTATATGTTTAATAAGCTTTGCTTTAATTAATATGTCACATAAACCGTGTACGAGTAATTTTACAACTAATGTTAAGTATAAAAAAATGTCAACTAAGGATGATAATGATAGAAATAAGAAATCTGGGCTGAAAAACTTCGTCGATAAATATTTAACCAACAAAGGATCTTGTCCTAAAAATCAAGGTTACGAAAAAATAAAAAAGCAATAGAATTAAATACTATAATTGCAAAAGATGGAGTACTTTGTGGACATGCAAGGTTTCAAGAAACCGGGTTATGATTATGTGCTCAAAGAATTGGCTACCCTCCCATTCAATACTAACGATGCAGAAGCCCAAGTATTTCTTTTTAAAGCACCCTTCAGCTGGCGAAAATTACCTCAAAAGTATAATCATGTAAATTTATACCTTGAACTTTGCTATCATGGACTAACCTGGAACTCGGGAAAAATTGAGTATATTGAGATAGGAAATATTTTACGGGAGAATCTCGAAAATGCTACAAAGATACATGTCATTAGAGATTAAAAAAAAAAGTTGCTTGAAAGATTTGGCTTTAAGGTCACTGATATGACAGACTATCCACCCTTCAAACTCTCAAGAGTGGTTACTACTTGCTTACATGTCAACGGAGCCTACAAATCTATGTGTGCTCTTCATAATGTGAAGTGAATGAAGAATTTTTACTTTAATATGGAATGGGTTGATGTTGATGATGATGATGATGATGATGATGATGATGATGATGATAATAATATAGAGCTCTAAGAATGCATTGTATTTTAAGAACAACATGTTTAACAAAATCGTTTTGTAAATTATGTACATTTTTTATTTAATATCAACTGATTTTAGAAATGAAACAAAAAATGTTCAACAATTATTTCCCTACCACTCCAGATCCTACATTATCATGCGACACGCTCACTAACACAAAAAAGTTTTGTATGCATATAACTACCACGTACACAAGCTGCACACGGTTTCGCACATTCAAACAGCGCTCACAAATGAACGCTGCAGACGACTTACGCACATTGCATCGCGCGCAAACTCAAACTGCGTTGCACGTCACCAGCTGGCGCACGCGGCCCTACAGGCGCTAATGCACATTGCGTATAAACTCAAACAGCGCGCGCAAACTCAAGCAGAACTGCAACTGGCGCACGAAACCTCAAGCAGCGCACACACAAGGAATGTAAGGAAGCCACAGCTCCTGCTCGCCCATTGGCTGCAGCAGGGACCACTCCACCCGAAAAGAGGGGCCGCTCGCCGTGGAGAGGGAGTTGGCTGAAATCGCCTGGTGACATAAGCCCACCTGGGCTGGAATCGCCACAGCTTATCTACTTATGTTAACTAAAGACGGCCACAATTAAACCAAGTCAGTCATTCACTGGCAGTCGTCACGAGCGGAGTTGTTCTTTGCGAGGCTGGGAACGCCGATGACCAGGGTTGGACGTCGAACTACCTTGCCAACAAATATATTAGAACTTAAAAAAATTGACAGAAAACAGCCTTTAGGGGTCACAAACGTCCTAAGCATGCCAAAAATCGCAAGAGGGTGAATTGGGAAAATAACTTTAAACGTGTCTAATGAATACAATTTCGGTTGTTAAGAAACTCACGCAGAAGATTTATCGAGATTGGAACAGCAGCGTCAAAATCGACAAATAAAGAATCCATTACGTGAGAGATCAGCTTTTCATTGTACCCTCACAATAATCTCTCAAATTCTTAAAGATCTAAATTTAGATTTTTAAATAAGCAGAAAATGTTTTTGTGTTTTTGTGGCACTTGAAAATGTAGAGTTTATGCTCTAGGACTTTGTTGCTCTGATAATAAAGTTGTGAGATAAGAGAAAACAATTTTTTTCCATATATACTTTTTGGAAGTTTAAAATCTCAACAGTTTTAGGAAATAGCCCTTTTCGTAAATTATACGGAAGAAACTAATAATCAACGGCTCTTTATGGCCAACAATTATTTTATGGCATAAGAAACGCACGGTACTTTCCAGCATAATTATTACTTTTTTTAATTTATGCAGCTTATCTTTTGACTGAATGAACTGTATGGATTGCGAACAAATATGTTTTTAATAAGAAGACTTTTTCTCTAAGAAGTATCACAAATATATGTAAAATTTCTAACTGAAAACATTTCACATTCTATATCAACACACGACGGTGTTCCATTTAGTAGGTTTCGGGCGAAGCCGAGACAGGGGGCTGCTTGTGTATAAATTAAATATAAACATTTTAGATTACAGAGTTTAAATTACTAAGAAAATCCCACAATAAATTATAATACGTTACAAAATTACGTACGAAACCTGTAAAAGTGATGTACAAGTTACTCAAAATATTGTTTACACTAAAAGATTTTTTACATAACTACGATAAAAAAAGGTTATTAATGTATTTTCATTAATCATTAAAATGTCTGAGCTAAATAAGGCTTAAGTTTACAACTTGTTACTCAAGGTACTTCGGGAAACCGTTTAAGTTTTTTTTCTTATCGATCAGATTTCGTTGATACTTTGATGCAACTACAGCAGTTACACAAGTAACCGTAAAAACTGCTTTATTTAAAAATACGTAAATCAATTAATATGTTGATTGTATCCCTATCACATTAAAAGAATTAAAAAGAGGATAATTAAATTCTCTCTCATTTTATTTTTTCCTTGGGATCCAAATTATGTCACTAAATTTAAGATTGATTATTTATATGAAACGGTAAAGTTAAGCAGCAGTACTTCTTGAAAATGGTTTTTTTTGTAATAAATTGAAGTGAGTACCTAGATATATAAAAAGATTTAATTGTTAAAGTTAAAAATTTCCCACTTTTTTCGATTATCCATTACTTACTATTTATAATTTATATTTATCCTAAGAATCAAACTTTTTTTACAATAAGTTTGACTACAAAAACCTTTCCTCTATTGTCCAGTCCATCCTTGCGTCTAACTGATACAAGAACCATATTTAAACGTCCATGCAACAAAGTACGATGATAATAGTCAACTAGTAAATGACAAGTAAACCTACCCAAGTGTCAGTCACCGATTTTGATAAAACTTTGCTTAGTGCTAGAGAATCAAAAAATCAATAACAAGTGTTTTTTTTTATCGGCAGAGAACGGTTCCTAAAAGGTGAAATCTACCCTTAAGTTTTTACCCGTCAAACACACATTCTGTAATATTTTCTTTTAAGCTCAATATTTTTCAAAAAAATTTTATGAAAATTGTTCCCATCAAAAAATACTTATAATTTGAGAAATATTTTACAGTCAGGGTTGCATTCCCTTTATTTTAATGGTTGAAACTATGTTTTTTTTTTGAAAATTCTGAAATTCGTTGAAAATTAATCAAAAAAATGTTTTTGCATGTTACATAACATGTGCAGTTAACCAATATTTGTCTTTTCTTTAAAAAATCCCCTTTAGGGGTGAACAATCCCTATTAAAAATAAATTACTAGAGCCGTTAAAGACAACAAGTTAAGCATAAAAATTGATATCCGGGGTTTTTTTGGGTCGCTGATTGCGTATTCGTTGTCAGATTTTGGAAACTGAAAATGATAAGTCCAATATGGCAAAACACAGATAAAAATTCAACACTTCAAGGACAGCGATGGAGTAGAAATTATAATTTTTAACTGATTTTCATACTTTTCAATAATTTATTCATGAATTCTCGTGGTAAATACAAAATACATAAGAAACGTTTTTTATTAAAAACCTAATTTGTTTCTTTGTGGTTTACCAAACTATATTTTTCTTCAAAATATTTTCCGTATTCTATTTTCAACATTTTTTTAAATTTACTTTTATTTTAAAACGTACGGAAGCTCTTTTTTTGCTGTACAAATATATAATGGATAACTTTACATAAATTTTTAATGAGTCAATCCAAGTAGAATTTCCAAAATTCGTTTTGAAAAAGAGATATTCATTGTCAGAAACGACTCAAATTTATATACTGTCACTAAAGTGTGTACTAGTATCCTATAAAATTACTCCTTACTAAAAAATAATTACATATAAAATTCTAATGTATTATTTCATTGACGATACTAGTGTACGCTGAGTAAAGCATTGGCACATAAATTGTCTAGGTTCTCCGCGAAAATTCACAAAATTTTGAAAAATGCGTTTTTGCAGATTTTTGCTGCATATGGAACAATTATCATTTAACGTTATGATAGCCAACCAGTGCTTAAAATATTCATTGAACCTTGTTCTTATTCGTATCCAGTTTTTGTATCTGATTTGTATCCAGTAAGCCTCAAACGTACGGGGTTTTATATATATTTAGCAAGTGTATTCCCAGGTGCTTAGGTTCATTATATATAAAGATAAAGATTATACGTATTGTATGCACGGAAAAACTCCATAGGATCGAAGATTACTGGTCTCAAAATAAAATATATTAAGCAGGTCATCGTTGACGTATTGTTTAATTACAAGGTTTGACAATTAGGATTATGCATGGAAAAAAAAAATTTTTTTATTCGGTCCGTCTTGTAGAGTTTTGAAAAATAGCCATTACGTAATTTTTTTTTTTTCTACAAAATAAGAATTGTAAAAGATACAGTACCTTAGAGTTATGATTTTTTGATAGTTACAAGAAACGCCATATATATGTGACGTTGTAAAGCATACATTACACATGTATATTTTATGATTAATTACGAAAAAAATAAGATGCGTAACATCAAAATGGATTTCAAACTGTCCAAGATACAGCGATTTAAAAAAAGTAACAAGCGGTCACCTAACCTTTAATAACATTGAAATGGTTAAATAAATGTTGTTCAAAATTAAACTATATCATTATAATATCAAATCTAAGTATTCTTGAAAGTTTAAAAAAAAAAACTTACTTTTACTCAATTTATCGTGTAATTGTAACGTCACATGTACAGGGAGTGTATCTATAGCTATATGAACAAATGATAAAATTTAAAGTACTATACCTTTTGCTAATTTCATTTTTTAAAAAAAAGAAAAAATATGTGTCAATTATTTTTTAAAACTCAGCAAGACATACAAAATAGAATTTTTTATATATAATTCTAATTATTTTAACATGAGTAACAGTTTGCTGTCAAAACGTTAAGTAACAATTGTTTTATATGCAGCTAAAATTTTTAAAAAACAACTTTTTTCAAACTCAGCCAATGTTTGTGGAAAACCAGTGGATTAAAAAAAATGAATAAGATCTTTTCAACTTAAGGTAAACCGAGGAATCAGAAAACGTTTATATTTTGTTTAAAACAAAATTCTTTATATTGTTTTAGGGGGGGAATTCATATAGTAAAATTGTAATTTTGGAGACCTCAATTGCCCACCAGATAATTCTTGGCGCATAGATAAAAATTCAAGCTATTAGCGTGGTATCAGTTTTGGTACATGGTTCGTACAAAAATCAATTTTGTTTCTGAATTTCCACTTTTATACTTTTATTCGATGCCATTAACAAATTAAATAATTATATCAAATTTAGCCCTGTCAAAACTTACTAGATGAGAAAAGTTTTTAGTGTTTAAAAAAAATTACTTTTCCTACAACCATGAGTCTAAAATGACACAACGCTAATAGCATACTTAAAGGGCTGAGTATCAGAAACGTAAAAACAAGTACATAAGCGCACGAAAATGTTATTTAGTTAACCCGAAATATTATTGTGAGATCATTCTACATACGATGAAATTGACAGTGACCATAAGGATCATGATGATAATGATAAAGACAATAAACATGATGATTGATATAATATAATAAACAAGATACAATTGTAAACAACTTAATAATAATGATAAATACTTATAAAAAATACAAATGTTTGACTTAACCGGCTATCCGGTGGAACTTGGGCCGCACTTGGGTAGTACTTGAGAAGTGGCACTTGGGCGGTACTCGAACGGCACTTTGTCGGCACTTGGGCAGAATTTGAGCAGCAACAATTGAGCGGTACTTCGGCGGCACTTAGGCGATACTTGGACAGCACTTTAGAGCCACTTGGGCAGAATTTGAGCAGCGACACATGGGCGGTACTTAGGATGCATTTAGACGGTACTTGAGTGGCACATAAGTGAAACTTGGAAGGTTCTTTGGCAGCACTTGGGCGGTACTTTGGTAGTACGTTAGCGGTCTAAGGCAGAATTCAGGCAGCAGCACTTGGGCGGTACTTGGGTGGTCCTTAAAAAGTACTTTGTCAGCATTTGGGCATAATTTGAGCAGCGCCACTTAAGTGGTACTTAGTTGGTACTTGGGCTACACTTGGGTGGCACTTGAGCCTTACTTTGGCGGTATTTTGTCGGCACTTAGGCATCATTTAGGCAGCGGCACTTGGGTGATACTTGGGTGGCACTTTAGCAATTCTTCATCGGTACTTGGACAGAAGCCAAAGTAACCTTCAGTACTGCACATGTACCACCCGAGTGCCACAACAGTGCCACTTAAGTAACGTTCAAGTGCAGCTGCTTAAATTCTGCCCAAGTGACGCCAAAGTAGCCCAATTTTGCCCAATTGACGACAAAGTACCTCCCATGTGCCACCCGAGTACCGCCCAAGTGCCACTGCTCAAATTATTTCTAAGTGCCGCCAAAGTTCCGTCCAAGAACTGCCCAAATGCCGCCGAAGTACCATCTAAAAACTGCCCAAGTGCCGCTAAAGTACCGTCCAAGTACCGCCCAAGTGCCGCCAAAGTACCGTCCAAGTACCACCCAAGTGCCGCTGCTGAAATTCTGCCCTATTTCCGACAAAGTGCCCCTAAAGGGCAGCCCAAGTACCGCCCAAGTGCCACTGCTTAAATTCTGCCCGAATGCCGCCAAAAACCGCTAAAGAATGGCCCAAGTGCCGCCAAAGTACCGTCCCAATTCCGCCCATGTGCCGCCTAAGTACCACAAAAGTACCGCCCAAGTGCCGCCCAAGTACCACCGAACTGCCACTGCTCAAATTCTGCCCTAGTACCAACAAAGTACGGCTCAGGTGCCACTCAAGTACCACCTAAGTACCACCCAAGTGCCACCCAAGTACCGCCTTAGTTCCGCTGCTCTAATTCCGCCCAAGTGCCGCCAAAGAACCACCAAAGTACGGCCCAACCGCAGCCCAAGATCCACCCGAGTGCCGCTGCTCAAATTATAACCAAGTGCCGACAAAGAACAGTCAAAGTACCGTATACATAATGCTCTAACACCCCCCAAGTATCGCCTAAGTGATGCTGCTAAAATTCTGCCTAAGTGCCAACAAAGTACCGCGAAAGTACAGCCTAAGTGCTACCCAAGGACCGCCCAAGTGAGGCTGCTCATATTCTGCCAGAGTGCCAACAAAGAACCGCCAAACTACCGTCTAAATACTACCCAAGCACGGCCAAAGTGCTGCCCAAGTACCGCCCAAGTGCCGCTGCTCAAATTCTACCCAAGTGCCGCCAAAGTAGCACTAAAGCAATGCTTAAGAGCTACCCAAGTGCTTTTGCTTTTAATCTGCCCATGTGCCACCTAAGTACCATTTAATTACCCCTCAGTGCCGCCTAAGTACTGCCCAAGTGCCTCTCCTTTAATTCTGCCCAATTGCTGACAATGATCCGTCAAAGTACCGTCCAAATACCGCTTAAGCACCGCTTAAGTGAGGCCAAGTACCGCCCAATTGTGACTGCTCAAATTCTGCCCAAGTGCCACCAAAGTACTGCCCGAGTACCGCTGCTCATATTCTCCCAAAGTGCTGACAAAGATCCGCCAAACTACCTTCCAAATACTGCCCAAGTACCGCCAAGTGCCGCTGCTTAAATTCTGCCTAAGTGCCACAGAGTACAGTCAAA
Organism: Copidosoma floridanum; assembly: GCF_036245765.1. NCBI lineage: Eukaryota > Metazoa > Arthropoda > Insecta > Hymenoptera > Encyrtidae > Copidosoma > Copidosoma floridanum. The sequence continues at coordinate 14,246,570 of NW_028321885.1, forward strand.
GTACTGCCCAAGTGCTGCCAAAGTACTATTCAGACACCACCCAAGTGCCGCTAAAGTAACGCCCTAGTACTGCCCAAGTGCTGTCATAGTACCATCTAAGTACCGCAACAAGTGCTGCTGCTCTAATTCTGCATAAGTGCTAACAAAGTACCGCCAAACTTCGGCTCGAGTGCCACCCAAGTACTGCCTAAGTGACGCTGCTCAAATTCTGCCTAAGTGCCAGAAAAGTTCTGCCAAAGTACGAACCAATCACCACCCAAGTACCAGCCAAGTGCCGCTGATAACAATCTGCCTAAGTGCCGACAAAAAACCACCAAACTACCGTCCAAATACCGCTTAAGCAGCATTCAAGTGCTGTTCAATTACTGCCTGAGTGCCACTGCTCGAATTCTGCCAAAGTGCTGAAAAAGTACAGACCAAGGACCACCTAAGTACCGCCCAAGTGGCGCTGCTTAAATTCTCCATTAATGCTAACAAAAAACCACAAAACTACCGTGTAAATACCGCGCAAGCACCATCCACGTGCTGCCTAAGTTCTGCCCAAGTGCCGTTGCTTAAATTCTGCTTGAGTGCTGACAAAGTGCGGCTTAAGTGTCGCCCAAGTGCTGCCTGAGTACCGCCTAAGTGCCACTGCTAAAATTCTGCCAAAGTGCTGACAAAGAACAACTTTAGTTACACCAGAGCACCGCCCAAGTTTCGCCCAAGTTCCGCTTAAGTGCCGATTTTAAATTCTGCTCGAGTGCTGACAAAGTATGGCTTGAGTACCAACCAAGTACCACCCAAGTGACGCTGCTTACATTCGGCCCTAAAGCCGACAAAGAACTGCCAAAGTACTGTCTAAATGTCGCTTGTGCCGTCAAAGTACCGTCCAAGTACCGTATCAAGTGATGCTGCTTAAGCTCTGCCCAAGTGCCGATAAAGTACCACAAAGTACAGACCAAGTACCACCTAAGTTTTGCCTAAGTGTCGCTGCATAAATTTTGCCAAAAAGTTGATAAAGAACTGCCAAAGTACCGCCACTGTACCACATCAAGTGCCACTGCTCCAATTCTGCCCAAGTGCCGCTAAAGTACCGTCCAAGTACCGCCCAAGTGCCGCCAAAGTACCGTCCAAGTACCACCCAAGTGCCGCTGCTGAAATTCTGCCCTATTTCCGACAAAGTGCCCCTAAAGGGCAGCCCAAGTACCGCCCAAGTGCCACTGCTTAAATTCTGCCCGAATGCCGCCAAAAACCGCTAAAGAATGGCCCAAGTGCCGCCAAAGTACCGTCCCAATTCCGCCCATGTGCCGCCTAAGTACCACAAAAGTACCGCCCAAGTGCCGCCCAAGTACCACCGAACTGCCACTGCTCAAATTCTGCCCTAGTACCAACAAAGTACGGCTCAGGTGCCACTCAAGTACCACCTAAGTACCACCCAAGTGCCACCCAAGTACCGCCTTAGTTCCGCTGCTCTAATTCCGCCCAAGTGCCGCCAAAGAACCACCAAAGTACGGCCCAACCGCAGCCCAAGATCCACCCGAGTGCCGCTGCTCAAATTATAACCAAGTGCCGACAAAGAACAGTCAAAGTACCGTATACATAATGCTCTAACACCCCCCAAGTATCGCCTAAGTGACGCTGCTAAAATTCTGCCTAAGTGCCAACAAAGTACCGCGAAAGTACAGCCTAAGTGCTACCCAAGGACCGCCCAAGTGAGGCTGCTCATATTCTGCCAGAGTGCCAACAAAGAACCGCCAAACTACCGTCTAAATACTACCCAAGCACGGCCAAAGTGCTGCCCAAGTACCGCCCAAGTGCCGCTGCTCAAATTCTACCCAAGTGCCGCCAAAGTAGCACTAAAGCAATGCTTAAGAGCTACCCAAGTGCTTTTGCTTTTAATCTGCCCATGTGCCACCTAAGTACCATTTAATTACCCCTCAGTGCCGCCTAAGTACTGCCCAAGTGCCTCTCCTTTAATTCTGCCCAATTGCTGACAATGATCCGTCAAAGTACCGTCCAAATACCGCTTAAGCACCGCTTAAGTGAGGCCAAGTACCGCCCAATTGTGACTGCTCAAATTCTGCCCAAGTGCCACCAAAGTACTGCCCGAGTACCGCTGCTCATATTCTCCCAAAGTGCTGACAAAGATCCGCCAAACTACCTTCCAAATACTGCCCAAGTACCGCCAAGTGCCGCTGCTTAAATTCTGCCTAAGTGCCACAGAGTACAGTCAAAGTACTGCCCAAGTGCTGCCAAAGTACTATTCAGACACCACCCAAGTGCCGCTAAAGTAACGCCCTAGTACTGCCCAAGTGCTGTCATAGTACCATCTAAGTACCGCAACAAGTGCTGCTGCTCTAATTCTGCATAAGTGCTAACAAAGTACCGCCAAACTTCGGCTCGAGTGCCACCCAAGTACTGCCTAAGTGACGCTGCTCAAATTCTGCCTAAGTGCCAGAAAAGTTCTGCCAAAGTACGAACCAATCACCACCCAAGTACCAGCCAAGTGCCGCTGATAACAATCTGCCTAAGTGCCGACAAAAAACCACCAAACTACCGTCCAAATACCGCTTAAGCAGCATTCAAGTGCTGTTCAATTACTGCCTGAGTGCCACTGCTCGAATTCTGCCAAAGTGCTGAAAAAGTACAGACCAAGGACCACCTAAGTACCGCCCAAGTGGCGCTGCTTAAATTCTCCATTAATGCTAACAAAAAACCACAAAACTACCGTGTAAATACCGCGCAAGCACCATCCACGTGCTGCCTAAGTTCTGCCCAAGTGCCGTTGCTTAAATTCTGCTTGAGTGCTGACAAAGTGCGGCTTAAGTGTCGCCCAAGTGCTGCCTGAGTACCGCCTAAGTGCCACTGCTAAAATTCTGCCAAAGTGCTGACAAAGAACAACTTTAGTTACACCAGAGCACCGCCCAAGTTTCGCCCAAGTTCCGCTTAAGTGCCGATTTTAAATTCTGCTCGAGTGCTGACAAAGTATGGCTTGAGTACCAACCAAGTACCACCCAAGTGACGCTGCTTACATTCGGCCCTAAAGCCGACAAAGAACTGCCAAAGTACTGTCTAAATGTCACTTGTGCCGTCAAAGTACCGTCCAAGTACCGTATCAAGTGATGCTGCTTAAGCTCTGCCCAAGTGCCGATAAAGTACCACAAAGTACAGACCAAGTACCACCTAAGTTTTGCCTAAGTGTCGCTGCATAAATTTTGCCAAAAAGTTGATAAAGAACTGCCAAAGTACCGCCACTGTACCACATCAAGTGCCACTGCTCCAATTCTGCCCAAGTGCCGCCAAAGTACTGCCAAAGTACCACTTTAGTGCCGCCAAAGTAGCGTCTAAGTTCTACCCATGTGCCGCCTAAGTACCACCCTAGTACCACTTAAGTGCATTTCAAGTACCGCCCAAGTGACGCTGCTTAAATTCTGCCTAAGTGCCGACAAAGTTCCACCAAAGTACGGCCTAATTGCCACCTAAGTACTGCCTAAGTGCCGCTGTTTAAATTATGCTTAAGTAACGACTAAGAACTGCCAAAGTACGGCCCAAGTGCCACTTAAGTACCGCCCAAGTGATGCTGCTTATATTCCGCTTAAGTGCTGACAAATTACTGCCAAAAAACGGCTTAAGTGCCACCTAAGTACCGCCTGAGTGCCGCTGTTTAGATTCTGCTTAAGTAACGACATAGAACTGCCAAAGTGCGGCCCAAGTGCCACTTAAGTACCGCCTAAGTGCCGCTGCTTAAATTTTGGCCAATTGCCGACAAAGTACCGCCAAAGTACCACGTAAGTGCCGTCCAAGTACCGCTCAAGTACCGCTCAAGTACTACTCAAGTTCCACTGCTTTAATTCTGCCCAATCGCCGCCAAAGTACCGTTAAAATATCGCTCAAGTGCTGCCTAAGTACTGCCTAAGTGCAACTGCTCAAATTTTGCTCAAGTGCCGACAAAGTACCGCTCAGGTGCCACCCAAGTACCGCCCAAGTGCCGTTGCTCAAGTACTACCCAAGTGCGGCCTCAGTTTAACCTGATAGCTGCTTAAGTTAAACATTTGTATTTATCATAAATATTTATTATTATTATTAGTATTATTATTATGATTATAATTTTTATTATTATTATTAATGTTGTTTACAATTGTACTGTCTTTCTTATATGATATTCATTATCATGTTTATTTTTTTTATCATTATTATTGTCAATTTCATTGTATGTAGAATGATCTCACAATTATATCTTGGGTTAACTAAATAACCTTTTCGTTCGCGTTTTTATTTGTTTATACGTTTTTGATACTCAGCCCTTCATGTCCTTCTAATAATTTTATAGCCATACATTTTCACTATTTTAATCACATTCGAGCGCTATCTCCTGCCCTCTAGGGGATCTATTCAGACTTTGTGTACTGACCTAGAGGTTTGTTGCTATGTTATTGCGCAATCAGTGAGGAGTTGGACACTGCACATCACTGAAGTAATAGATTTACATCATCAGTTCAAAAGGTGATATCGGTGATTGACATATCAAGATCACCTTTACTTGATAAGTCCATACCTCAGGTAGACCTCACTATCTCACCTGAATTAAATAGGTCGATAGCAGTGGTCAACCTTATGAGATCGTCACTCTACCGCAATATATTGCTAGAGACATTTTGCACTATGTCGACAAAAAAAGAAAAGGTATCGACAGAAAATAGTCTGAGGAACAGAGTTTGCCGTAGACGACCATTTTTATTTATATTTATTTTGTTTTCTAAAAAGTATTTTAAATTCTAAAAACTTTCGTCTACGGCAAACCCTCTTCCTCGGACTACTTTTCGTCGATACCTTTTCTTTTTTTGTCGACATAGTGCAAAATGTCTCTAGCAATATATTGTGGTAGAGTGACGATCTTATAAGGTTGACCACTGCTATCGACCTATTTACTTAAGTAAGATAGTGAGGTCTACCTGAGGTATGGACGTATCAGGTATAGGTGATCTTGATATGTCAATCACCAATATCACCTTTTGAACTGGTGATGTAAATCTATTAGTTCAGTGATGTGCGGTGTCCAACTCCTCACTGATTGCGCAATAACATAGCAACAAACCTCTAGGTCAGTACACAAAGTCTGAATAGATCCCCTAGAGGGCAGGAGATGGCACTCGAATGTGATTAAAATAGTGAAAATGTATTGCTATAAAATTATTAGAAGGAGATGAAGGGCTGAGTATTAAAAACGTATAAACAAATAAAAACGCGAACGCAAAGGTTATTTAGCTAACCAAAGATATAATTGTGAGATCATTCTACATACGATGAAATTGACAATGATAATAATAAAAAAAATAAACATGATAATAAATATCATATAAGAAAGACAGTACAATTGTAAACATCATTAATAATAATAATAATAATAATAATACTAATAATAATAATAAACATTTATGATAAATGCAAATGTTTAACTTAAGCAGCTATCAGGAAAAACTGAGGCCGCACTTGGGTAGTACTTGAGCAACGGCACTTGGGCGGTACTTGGGTGGCACTTGAGCGGTACTTTGTCGGCACTTAAGCAAAATTTAAGCAGTGGCACTTAGGCGGTACTTAGGCAGCACTTCAGCGGTATTTTAACGGTACTTTGGCGGTAATTAGGCAGAATTAAAGCAGTGGCACTTGAGTAGTACTTGGGCGGTACTTGAGCGGTACTTGGACGGCACTTAGGCGGTACTTTGGCGGTACTTTGTCGGCAATTAGCCAAAATTTAAGCAGCGGCACTTAGGCGGTACTTAAGTGGCAATTAGGCCGTACTTTGGCGGAACTTTGTCGGCACTTAGGCAGAATTTAAGCAGCGTCACTTGGGCGGTACTTGGAATGCACTTAGGTGGTACTAGGATGGTACTTAGATGGCACATGGGTGGAACTTAGACGCTACGTTGGCGGCACTTAAGTGGTACTTTGGAAGTACTTTGGCGGCACTTGGGCAGAATTTGAGCAGTGGCACTTGATGTGGTACTGTGGCGGTACTTTGGCAGTTCTTTATCAACTTTTTGGCAGAATTTATGCAGCGTCACTTAGGTGGTACTTGGGTGGCACTTGGGCCGTACATTGGCGGTACTTTGTCGGCACTAAGGCGGAATTTAAGCAGCATCACTTGGACGGTACTTAAGTGGCACTTGGGGCGTACCTTGGCGGTACTTTGTAGGCACTCAAGCAGAATTAAAACAGCGGCACTTAGGCGGTATTTAGGCAGCACTTGGGTGGTGCATGGGCGGTATTTGGACGAAAGTTTGGTGGTTCTTTGTCAGATCTCGGGCAGATTTTTAGCAGTGGCACTCAGGCGGTACTTGGGTGGCAATGAGGCCGTAATTTAGCAGAACTTTGTCGGCACTTAGGCAGAATTTAAGCAGCGTCTTTTGGGCGGTACTTGGAATGCACTTGGGTCGTACTGGGGTGGTACTTAGGCGGCACATAGGTGGAACTTAGACGCTACTTTGGCGGCACTTAAGTGGTACTTTGGCAGTACTTTGGCGGCACTTGGGCAGAATTTGAGCAGTGGCACTTGATGTGGTACTGTGGCGGTTTTTTGGCAGTTCTTCATCAACTTTTTGGCAGAATTTATGCAGCGTCACTTTAGTGGTACTTGAGTTGCACTTGGGCTGTTCTTTAGCAAAACTTTGTCGGCACTTAAAAAGAATTATTGCAGCATTACTAAGGCGGTAATTAGGTGGCAATTGAGCTGTATTTTGTCAACACATAGGCAAAATTTAAGCAGCGTCACTTAGGTGGTACTTGGGTGGCACTTGGGCCGTACCTTGGCGGTACTTTGTCAGCACTAAGGCGGAATTGAAGCAGCATCACTTGGGCGGTACTTAAGTGTTACTTGGGGCGTAATTTGGCGGTACTATGTAGGCACTTAAGCAGAATTAAAACAGCGGCACTTAGGCGGTATTTAGGCAGCACTTAGGTGGTGCTTGGGCGGTATTTGGACGAAAGTTTGGCGCTTTGTCAAGACTTGGGCAGATTTTTAGCAGCGGCACTTAGGCGATACTTAGGTGGTGATTAGGCCGTACTTTGGCGGAACTTTGTCGGCACTTATGCAGAATTTAAGCAGCGTCACTTGGGCGGTACTTGGAATGCACTTGGATAGTACTAGGTTGGTACTTAGGCGGCACATGGCTGGAACTTAGACGGTACTTTGGCGGCACTTAAGTGGTACTTTGGCAGTACTTTGGCGGCACTTGGGCAGAATTTGAGCAGCGGCACTTGATGTGGTACTGTGGCGGTACTTTGGCAGCTCTTTGTCAACTTTTTGGCAAAATGTAAGCAGCGTTACTTAGGTAGTACTTAAGTGGCACTCAAGGTGTAATTTGGCAGTACTTTGTCGAGACTTGGGCAGAATTTCTGCAGCGGCACTTAGGTGGTACTTGGGTGGAACTAAAGTTGTTCTTTGTCAGCACTTCGGCAGAATTTTAGCAGCGGCACTTCGACGATACTTGGGCAGCACTTGGGTGACACTTAAGCCACACTTTGTCAGCACTTAAGCAGAATTTAGGCAACGGCACTTGGGCGGAACTTAAGCAGCACGTGAATGGTGCTTGCGCGGTATTTATACAGTAGTTTGGTGGTTTTTTGTTGGCATTAAGGAAGAATCCAAGCAGCGTTACTCGGTTGGTGCTTGGGTGGTCTTTGGTCTGTACTTTGTCGGCACTTTGGCAGAATTTGAGCAGCAGCATCCGGGCGGTACTTGGGCAGAATTTAGACGGCATTTGAGCAGTATTTTGTCGGCACTTGAGCAGAATTCAGGCAGTGGCACTTGAGTGGTACTTGGGTGGAACTAAAGTTGTTCTTTGTCAGCACTTGGGCAGAATTTAAGCATCGACACTTAGGCAAAACTTAGGTGGTACTTGGTCTGTACTTTAAGGTACTTCATCGACACTTGGGCGGTTCTTAGCCGGCACTTGGGTGGGACTTGGGCGGTATTTGAACTATTCGTTGGCGGTTCTTTGTCGGCACTTGTGCAGAATTTAAGCAGCGACACTTAGGCAAAACTTAGGTGGTACTTGGTCTGTACTTTGTGGTACTTTATCGGCACTTTGGGAGAGTTTAAGCAGCGGCACTTCATGCGGTACTTATACGGTACTTTGACGGCACTTGTGTGGTGCTTAAGCGAAATTTGGACAGTACTTTGGCAGTCCTTTGTCGGCTTTTGGGCAAAATGTAAGCAGCGTCACTTGGGCGGTACTTGTGTGGCACTTGAGCCGTACTTTGGCAGTACTCTGTCGGCACTTAGGCAGAATTTAAGTAGCACCACTTAGGCAGTACTTAAGTTGCACTTGGGCCGTACTTTAATGTTACTATGTCAGCTCTTAAACATAATTCAAGCAGCGTCACTTAGGCAGTACTTGGTTGGTACTTAAGCCATACTTTGTCAGCACTTCGCAGAATTTCAAATCGGCACTTGGGCGGAACTTGGGCGAAACTTGGGCGGTGCTCGGGTGTAATTAAAGTTGTTCTTTGTCAGCACTTTGGCAGAATTTTAGTAGCGGCACTTAGGCGGTACTCAGGCAGCACTTGGGCGACACTTAAGCCGCACTTTGTCAGCACTCAAGCAGAATTTAAGCAACGGCACTTGGGCGGAACTTAGGCAGCACGTGGATGGTAATTGCGCGGTAATCATACGGTAGTTTGGTGGTTTTTTGTTGGCATTAAGGGAGAATTTAAGCAGCGCCACTTGAGCGGTGCTTAGGTGGTCCTTGGTCTGTACTTTTTCGGCACTTTGGCAGAATTCAAGCAGTGGCACTCAGGCAGTAATTGAGCAGCACTTGAATGCTGCTTGAGCGGTATTTGGACGGTAGTTTGGTGGTTTTTTGTCGGCACTTAGGCAGATTATTATCAGCGGCACTTGGCTGGTACTTGGGTGGTGATTGGTTCGTACTTTGGCAGAACTTTTCTGGCACTTAGGCAGAATTTGAGCAGCGTCACTTAGGCAGTACTTGGGTGGCACTCGAGCCGTAGTTTGGCGGTACTTTGTCGGCACTTGGGCAGAATTAGAGCAGCAGCACTTGTTGCGGTACTTAGATGGTACTATGACAGCACTTGGGCAGTACTAGGGCGTTACTTTAGCGGCACTTGGGTCGTGTCTGGATAGTACTTTGGCAGCACTTGGGCAGTACTTTGACTGTACTCTGTGGCACTTAGGCAGAATTCAAGCAGCGGCACTCGGCGGTACTTGGGCAGTACTTGGGCCGGGCTTGGGCAGTATTTGTAAGGTAGTTTGGCGGATCTTTGTCAGCACTTTGGGAGAATATGAGCAGCAGTACTCGGGCAGTACTTTGGTGGCACTCGGGCAGAATTTGAGCAGTCGCAATAAGGCGGTACTTGGCCTAACTTAAGCGCTGCTTAAGCGGTATTTGGACGGTACTTTAACGGATCATAGTCAGCAATTTGGCAGAATTAAAGCAGAGGCACTTGGGCAGTACTTAGGCGGCACTGAGGGGTAATTAAATGGTACTTAGGTGGCACATGGGCAAATTAAAAGCAAAGGCACTTGGGCAGCTTTTAAGCATTGCTTTAGTGGTACTTTGGGTGCACTTGGGTAGATTTTGAGCAGCGGCACTTGAGCGGTACTTGGGCAGCACTTCGGCCGTGCTTGGGCAGTACTTAGACGGTAGTTTGGCGGTTCTTTGTTGGCACTCTGGCAGAATATAAGCAGCTACACTTGGGCGGTCCTTGGGTAGCACTTGGGCTGTACTTTGGCGGTACTTTGTTGGTACTTAGGCAGAATTTTAGCAGCGTCACTTAGGCGATACTTGGGGGGTGTTTGAGCGTTATGTATACGGTACTTTGACTTTTCTTTGTCGGCAGCTGGGCAGAATTTAAGCAGCAGCACTTGGGCTGTACTTAGGCGGCACTTGGGCTGTACTTTGGCGTTACTTTGTTGGCACTTAGGCAGAATTTGGGCAGTTGCCCTTGGGCGGTACTTGGCGTCACTTAGTGCCCAGTACAGCCCAAGTGCAACTCAAGTACCACTGAAGTGACGCTGCATAAATTCTGCCAAAAAGTTGATAAAGAACTGCCAAAGTACTGCCACAGTACCACATCAAGTGCCACTGCTCAAATTCTGCCCAAGTGCCGCCAAAGTACTGCCAAAGTACTACTTAAGTGCTGCCAAAGTAGCGTTCATATTTCACCCATGTGCCGCCTAAGTACCACCCTAGTACCACCCAAGTGCATTTCAAGTACCGCCCAAGTGACGCTGCTTATATTCTGCCTAAGTGCCGACAAAGTTCCGCCAAAGTACGGCCTCATTGCCACCTAAGTATTGCCTAAGTTCCGCTGTTTAAATTCTGCTTAAGTAACGACAAAGAACTGCTAAAGTACGGCCCAAGTGCCAGAAGTAATAGATTTACATCACCAGTTTAAAAGGTGATATCGGTGATTGACATATCAGGATCACCTATACCTGATAAGTCCATACCTCAGATAAACCTCACTATTACACCTGAAGTAAATAGTTCGATAGCAGCGGTCAACCTCATGAGATCGTCACTCTTCCGCAATATATTGCTAGAGACATTTTGCACTATGTCGACAAAAAAAAACACAGGTATCTACGGAAAGTAGTTCGAGGAAGAGGGTTTGCCGTAGACGAAAGTTTTTAGAATTTAAAATTCTTTTTAGAAAACAAAATAAATATAAATAAAAACGGTTGTCTACGGCAAACTCTGTTCCTCAGACTATTTTCTGTCGATACCTTTTCTTTTTTCTCGACATAGTGCAAAATGTCTCTAGCAATATATTGCGGTAGAGTGACGATCTTATGAGGTTGACCACTGCTATCGACCTATTTACTTCAGGTGAGATAGTGAGGTCTACCTGAGGCATGGACTTATCAGGTATAGGTGATCTTGATATGTCAATCACCGATATCACCTTTTGAACTGGTGATGTCAAATCTATTACTTTAGTGATGTGCAGTGTTAAACTCCTCACTGATTTCGGATCTATGTGTGGTATTTGCGGTTCTTCTGACGTAGAAGCTAAGTGAACAAAAAAATGCATAAGAAGAACATTACAAAAAAAAATTAAAAAAAAATATCACCAAAAATGAAGGTTATCAACAAAGGCGAATGTACCTTGTCCTCTGGTAGCTTTGTCACTTGATAAGCCATTTGAACTTCTCTGGCATCAGAAAAAATTACATCAGAAAAAATTGTCAATTCAAGAGATATTAGTACTCGTCTAATTGAGTCAAGTGATTATGTAAAGCAATTTAAAAATTCGATTTTATAGTCCAAAAAAATTTTTTTAATTAAATGTATGAAGAAGACAAAAATTATCACTTTTAATTTAAAAAATAAACTTAACGTAACAAAGCGATGTCATTCACCGGCAGTGATGATCTGCCTACTAGTAGAGGAGTTGACGATGCAGAAGAGTATGACAACGAAATATCTTAGAAGTTCGAAAAAAAATTTTGGATTCAACAATAGCTCTAATTCTATTCAGATCCTAATACTTTAAATGTTCATAAGAATGACACTACAAATTTGTAAGTATATGTCAATATCCACTCACAAATTGTAAAGTAACTTAAGACACACTTACCACAGACAGTTGTATTATTGAACACTCATGATTCGACTGCTAAAGACAATGGAGATGATTCTTTTTCAAGACTTGCAAATTAAGCTCGCAGATAAAGCTTTTCCTCATTGTATATCTGCGGAGAAGAAAGGGTCAGATAAACCACTGAAGAGAGGTCCACTTCATCCTCCTCCTCATCCTCAGTGTCTGAATTGTTGTTGCCTCTCTTATCAAAGACTGCAAGTCTTCCTATTTTAACGCTGGAACTTCGTCTAGATATGAGGGTGCTATTTTAATAAAAACACAGACACATAAATACTTACCATAAAATTTACAATATTAATCTTGTTTTGACTGACTATTTTCAAACACGTCTCTTTCTTATGTACAACTTGGCATCGCTGTTCCAAAAACAATAGTAAAAGACCTATCCCCTCCTACACTAAACTTGTGCTTAATATGAATCATTTCAACTCTTAAGAAGCAGAAATTTGTGAAGCGATGAAAAAATCGTAAAAATTTTATTAGTGAAAGTCATGCATTTTTTCTTCTTCTTCTGGACGCACGTACAAAATACCCTCCCTCTCATGCTTCTTCTCTCCTATCCTATAATGTTAATTGAAGGAACCTTTGCTTAGTAGCTCAGTTCACTTTTTTGCACAGAAGCAACAGTAACAGTTACTGAGTGAACAAGTTCCACTTAAGGAGAGTTCAACGCCTTGGTCAAGATTTCTACAAATCAAGGTAAGCTGGAAAAAACTATTTTTATCGTAGCATGTTTTAAAAACTATTTTTAATTTTTTGTTTTTAGAACTATTTTTGATGATTCTTGGACAAGCAATGATAATAAAAATAATTATTATTTAATTATTCTTCACGCAGCAATGGTGCGAAGAATAATTTTTCTTTCTATCATTGATTACCTTTGGTGGAGCAATAATACGAGGAATAGTTATATTCCCTTTTTTTCGCAGAAATGCGATTGAAAAATTGTTTAACTTGACACGCAATTTTTTGCTTTTTTAATAGATCCTAATAACTTGAAGAATTTTTAAATGCAACTTTTTGTAAAATTTATTTTGTTATTGTTTAGATATAACAATGCTAATGGAGACGCATTCAGCACTTCCTCAGTCATCAAAATGGTGGCTTTCTCAACATGATTTGACCGAATTATTGAAAGAACAAGAAAAAAAAGAACCTGTAAAAGCAATTGAGAAGGAGCTAGCTGAATCTCAACCACTCTTACTTGAAATTATTCAACCACCACCATTAAAACTATACAATAGTGCAGATAGACTTATTAAGAAAAAGGCACATACCCTTATGATTATACTTCTCTTTTAAAAATTTAAAAGAAAATATGCTTCCATCAAAACAAAACTTTTACAGCAGCTTATATGAAGCTCATATAACTGATAAAGAGTACGAGCATACAAAAAATATCTGGAAAACTTTTTATATTCATACTCTTGGGTGGTATTCTGACTTATATTTAAAGAATGGCTTACTACTATTTGCTGAAATATTTGAAAACTTTCGAAATAAGTATATCGAAACACTAGAACAGACCCAGCTTATTATTATACAACACCCAGCCTCACTTGAGATGCTATGCTAAAATATGCAAAGGTTGGTAATGTGTGCTGGTTAATTAATTTTAAAAAACTAAATAATGTACTTAAAAAAAATGTACCAATTCAATTTTTTGTAAAACTTTAATTGCTGACAGACATAGATTAAATTTTATTCATAGAGCACGGCATACAAGGTGGAATAAGCCAATGTTGCAATCGATAAGCCAAAGCCAACAACCCCTATGTGAAAGAAGGTTACCCAGCAAATAGAGATTAAAAATATTTTATGTATTATGATGTTAACAATTTATATGGTTGTGACATGACTCAACCACTACCTAACGCAGGATTTACATGGGTTCAAAATGTTAACCCCTTGGGAATTTTAAACGTGGCAGATGACGCTGAAATTGGTTATATAATAGAAGTTGATCTCGAATATCCGAGAACTCTTAACAATATTCATAAAGACTTACCTTTTTGTGCTGAGCATATGGTACCCCCAGGTTTGAAACAAAAAAAAATCAATGACCACGCTGTATAATAAAAAACGATATGTAATTGATTATCGCGCCCTTAAAGGAGCTCACTTGCTAAGTGAATTAACGTCAATGTATTGACAATACTCTAAATACAGATTAATTAGTGTATCAAAAATCTTCAATTTGAGTTTTAAGTTCCTTTATGCCTCATGAAGTAAGATATTGATAATTTTATAATTGAACTTTTAACGTGCAGTCTCATGAGAATCAGTACTGTTCAAATACATAAACTGCAATATCTGGATAATCAACGTGAAGATTTGGTTGAAATTTTTTTTTAAAGTAGCTAAAAACTTGATAATTACGAAGCTGTAGTCTTATCTTCACTCATGACTCATGGAATCAGCAATAAGTTAGTGAATAAAATAATTCTCCTTTGACAGCTACCATTAGTATGTCACATTATATCTGTATATATAGTAATGAAGGTAACAATACTGCTAATTTTATGCGTCAAAAAGTTTAGATACGAGTGAACTCTCTTAGGCAAGCTGTGAGTCACGGGCTTCGAATAACAAAAATTCATAGAGCAATACAGTTTAATCAGAGTTTATGGTTAAAAAAATTACATAGATTTAAATAGTGAAAAGCGTGGAAATGCGAAGAATAAGTTTGAAAAGATGTTGCTTCAGTTATTCAACAATGCTGTGTATGAGAAAACGATGGAAAATAAACGCAAACGCAATTATGTTAAACTTGTCAATAAGCGGAATGGTAGATATGGTGCCGAGGCTAACATTGCGCAACTGAATATTCATTGTTGTGACATATTTGACGCAGAGTTGGTAGGTAAACAATTGCTGCGTACTGATATATGCATTAAAAAACCAATATATGTGGAATTGAGTGTGTTGGATCTATCAAAGACGCTTGTTTATAGGTAAAATAAAAAAATTCTGTGAGCGATTTCGAGTCAATGTTTCAAAATTTGCTCAAAATTTAATCACATACTCCCTACCATATGCTTAGTTAACTCATAAACTTTTAGCCAAAAATATCAAGTATAGCCATAGTTATGGACTGTTCCATAAACTATGCGTTTCTTTCTAAATTTTTTATCATAGCTCTAATAATACTAAGAAAATTTTTGTTTAAATTGTACACCGACGTAAAATTACCTACTCTTTTAAATGGCTATGTCTATTTTGTCTTATCTGCATAAATAATGAAAAAAAAACTGTTCTTATTGAGAAAATCAATTTTTCCGTGTTATTTTATTAAGTTAGCTAAAATCTGAGTTCATCATCAGAAAGATCGATAAATTTTACGTTAAAAACAGTTAAAAAAAATGGATATTTGCATTGGGACCAAGGTAAAAAAATTAAATTTTGAACATTGAAAAACGTGGTATTCAAGTTTTTTTATCAAAACTAATTTTTACTGAACAACAACTATCCAGCATTACAATCTTACATGTACATAAGAGATTGTTTTTTCTTACACTTTAAATCCATTATATGTCAAAAATTACACAGTAATATTTATACTTAGATTTTGATAATTAGAAATAAGAAATTTTTTATTTAGATTACAGTTTTGCTACATTCATTTGAGTTTAAAATGGTTTTAACAATAAGTTTTTTGTTGTTTTTGCAGGGTATAAGCGCGTGATAACTTAAAGTACCTTTGATAGTGTTTATATTTTAGAATCTTGTTTCCAGAAAATTAAAGAAAGTCAAGTACTTGTCTTGTGGTAAAAAAAAAAACTGTTTGTATAGCGATTTTTTACCACCTGCATTGTAAATCTATTCGTTATTTTCGAGCAAAGAGAATAATTTACTCCCTAAAAATAATAAACAATAGAAAATAAATGAAACCCTAATTTTTTTTTTTTTTTTTTAATTGGAGCACAAATTGTTAACTCTTTACTTGTCAAATATTATAAAACAAATTTCAAACATTTTAAAAATTATTTTAAATATTTTATTTTCAAAGTAATTTCTTATTCTTAAAACAAATTTATGAAAAGTTCTTACCATCAAACATTAATTTAACATTTTGATGATACGTGCAAACACACACTGTATGTGTGTCACTACATTCAGCCAACACGCAAAGTTCAGGTCTTAAAAGAGTGAATGATGTAAAACTAATTTTGTGATCAAGATATTCTGCTTTAAATTTTTCAAACAGTTCCTTCAAATTCAACAATATGAACTTGTTTGGCAGTAAATGCCCTTCTCTAGATAAATCCTTAACAGATTTGACCTTTTTTTCTAGTTAATTGACGAGAATTGTCTTCTCGTTCATAAAAATTAACAACATCTTTTTTCATTTCGGTAGATTCTTCTGATTTCTCCAGTTTCTTCTAAAAACGTAGTAACATTAACGTTTTCTTTTAGCATTGCTTTCGTATTTTGAACGAATCTTGGTCCAACTTGATGAATTTCTCTAATCTTTGGTTCACCCCATTTTGTGGCACAATACTTAGTAACAAATTAATTTTTTTTCTAAAAGTAACTATAAAATAAATATTTAAAATTTTTGAGTTAACGAGTTTTAAATACAATAATTATTTGCATTAATTATTATATATTTACTAGTCAGTTTCTGATTTAATAAGATTATTTTATAATTTTAATAATTTCATCAAAATTCTTTGCTTTTTCATCGTTTTCTTATTTAGGGCCAACATCAAAATTAAAAAAAAAAGTTTTTGCTAACTTCTGTAATGACTTCTTAGTACTTTCTTTTGACGTGAGACTTTTAATTACATCTGCAAGATTTTTATAGTTATTTATAAATAAAGTACAGTGTGTAACTTGACAACAAGAGGGCGAGTCATACACGAGTGCGTTCTAATTTTACTTAAAATATTTGTCATTTTACAACCTTTAAATAAGCGCACAATTAAGTACTTATATTATGACCTCGAGAGATAACAATTTTATTTGTTATGATCACAAAGCTTACTGACATTTTTGTACTGGAGACATATTCAAAACATTTTCCATTGATTGCGTCAAGCATTTTTAGGAAAATTAACTTTCGAGAGTTTGACTTTGAGTTGACGTTTTTTGTGATTGACTATCTGAGGATTCGCTCTTGATAGATGCAATTTCAGATTCTTTTTGACAAGCCGAGCATATAAAACTATTACCTAAAGCTTCAGGAAACTAAATTCTCACATCATCAGTTACTTTTCTCAAATCAGCCTCACTTGGATCGTCTGACATAAGTTCTTTGTTTTAACAATTGCATGTGATAACACCAATATAGGTTAACTAGAGATAAATGTATGAGCTCATTCCTAAAATGGATTAAGACACCTTTTAAGAGAAGGCATAATGTCAGAGTAGTTTTTAAAGATAACACTAATTTTTTAATGAAATAGCGCTTTTTTTAACGCAGAAATAAAAATTCAGATAGAAGTAAACATTATAGTGGCAAGTCATAGTACATATACAGTGACATTTGTTATGAGTCTGCAGAACAAGTAACTAAGAAGCAAAAGAGACACCTGCTATCAGTAAAGAGTACTACTTGAGTCGGCTCTCACCAAGGTTGTTGGCCACCTGGCCCGCACCATTCATGGGATAGAGCCAGCCCGCTGGAGCTCGGGCATGGTAGAAGCGAGGTTGGAGTTGCTCGGCGGATATTGGGGCGATCTTCAAGCCAACCATCTCAAGCTCATCGAAGCTCTGCCACCGAAAAAGGCGTCTCGGTTGGTCCAGCTGTACACTGACGTGGAAGCGCACTACCTCGATGCACTGTCTTGCCTCTACGACGCGAGAGACTCCCTGGCGCTGGCACCTGTCCCTCCTGGGCCATTTCCGGGCCCAGGGAACCCGGCTTCGGGCCGTGGGCCTCTCTTGCCGAGAATCAGCATTCCGAACTTCTCCGGGAGACGAGAAGACTGGGAGAGCTTCCGTGATCTCTTCCGAGCGCCTGTTCTATTTGAAGTCGCTCGTTCAGGGAGACGCTAAGACGGCCCTCGATACGGTCCAGGTAGCCGAGGCCAATTACTCTATGGCATGGGCTCTGCCTGAAGCGCGCTACGAGCACAGCCGCCTTCTCGTCCACGACCATGTCACAGCCCTGCGGAACATCAAAACACTCAGAGACGAGTCCGCCCGCGGGTTGCAGAGCCTCTTGGACACTCTGAAAAAACATCGCGACCAGCTTTGCGCCTTAGGTCGTCCCGTAGTCGGCTGGGACGATTGGTTTGTCTCGTGTGGAATGACTGGCATGGATCCAGCGACGAGGCGTGCATGGAAGGAGGCTCCAACGGTTGGAGAGTACCGTTTCCGGCTCCGAGGTTGACGTCGCCACATTCGCCACCTTGACCGACTTTCTTCGGCGCCGTTGCCGCGCCGCCAGCTCTGTCGAAGCCTCGCAGCCCGTTCGTCCCTTCAGCGGGACAGCCGCACGCTCGAACTCCTCGACATCAGGACGCAATTACCACGCCCTCGCCACGAGCAACGATACACCGTCGTGTCCGGCGTGCCACGAGGGCCATTATCCTGGGCGTTGTGCGCAGTTGCAGGGGCTTGATGTACGCGCACGGAGGAAGCTCGTCTACCAGGCACGGCTGTGCTTCAATTGCCTCTGACCCAGGCACGCTGTGAAGTACTGCCCCTCCTGGTCGGCTTGCCAATATTGCCGAGATCAGCATCACAGCTCACTGCACGACGGTGCCCATCGCCACCGCTTGGGGCAGCCCAACAGCTCTACATCATCAAAGCAGCCCCGCACGGATCCGCCCACCTCTTCATCGCGAGAGCAGTTGACTGATGCGTCACCTCAAGCGTGACTAGCCATGCTTCCGACCGCCCTCGTCCATCTAAGCGGTCCTCCTGGTCGTCGAGTTCCGGCCCGAGCGCTGATTGACGCGTGCTTCGAGGTCACCATCATCTCTGCGACTCTCGCGCGCCTGGTCGGCGCACGACTAGAAACCATCGAAGCCAGCATTTCCGGCGTCGGTGGCGAGTCTGCCGTCCGGTCCAGAGTCCGGGCCCATCACCGCCTCGAGCTTCCAGGGCCCGCACCACCGGTCGCGCTGACAGTGCTGTGTTTGTCCAGGCCCGGCCTGGTATCCCCCTCCACCCCGCTGCACTCGGAGGCAATCCGGCAGTGGGCTGACTGCGAGGGCCTCGCCAATCCTTCGTTTGGCACGCCACAACGCGTTGACCTCCTCATCGGCACCGACTACTACCACTTGCTGCTACGACCCAGCTACACTCAACGAGGAGAAATCGTCGGGCAGCGCACAGTCTTCGGCTGGGTATTGGCAGGCCGTGCCGTCGGGCTCGCTCCAGGTACGTCGGCCGTCTGTGCAGCCGCCCAATCCGACGGCGCTCCGCCTTGGCACAACGAGCTAACCGCTCTGCTACAGCGGTTCTGGGAGATGGAGGATCTTCCTCAGGCTCACCGCCGCTCAGATGAGGACATCGAGTGCGAGCGTGCGTTCGCAGACTACCGACGCGCCGTGGACGGACGGTACATCGTGCGCTTCCCGCTGAAGGGCAGCGGTTCGCTTCTTCTAGGCAACAGTCTTCAGAGCGCCAAGGCCTCTTTGGCAGCCCTGCAACGCCGGCTTCGGCGAAGCCCTGACATGGCTGTGGAGTATAGTCGATTCATGGCTGACTATCTCGCGATGGGCCACATGCGCCCGCTCACCAGCGCTGAGCTTGCAGCTACAGCTGGGCCCGTCAACTACATCCATCATCATGGCATCTGGCAGCATGCTGATCGCGGGCGCAAGCTCCGAGTAGTCTTCAACGCGTCCAACCCGACTTCCAGTGGCCACAGCTTGAACGACGTCCTCCACGCTGGACCCAGACTCCAAGCCGTGCTCCCATCGGTGCTCATGCGCTGGCGGCGGCACCGCATCGCCTTCTGCAGCGACATCCGCATTATGTTCCAGCAGATTTGGATCGACTACCGTGACGTCGACCTGCAGCGGATCGTCTGGGCTGCCGATCCCAGCCAGCCTTCAACCCACTACCAGCTGCTCACTGTGACTTACGGCAAATCGTGCTCGCCTTACCTGTCGCTGCGTACCCTCCAACAGCTATGTCAGGACGAAGGCCACAACTGGCCCGAAGCTGTGTCAGCCGGCCTGTGTGACCGCTACGCCGACGACTTTCTCTCCGGGGCCGACGACGTCACCGCGGCTCGACGCCTCCACGACCAGCTGAGTGGGCTCATGGAGGCCGGCGGCTTTCCCCTGTGAAAGTGGGTAGCCAATGTCCGCGAGCTGCTCGACGATCTGCCTGAGGACGTCTGCTTACGTCCGACCTGGGAGCAGCTCAGTGCTGAAGGCCTCATCAGCGAGCTCAGGGTCAAGTGGGATCCACAGTCAGACTGCTTTCAGTTGACGCCTCCACCACTCCAGCCGCAGAGCACAAAGCGGACGATGCTCGCGGCGCTCGCGGCTGTTTGACCCATGCGGCTGGCTCGCGCCGATCGTGTTGAATACCAAGCTCTTGCTCCAGGATCTCTGGCGTGCCAGACTGGGCTGGGACGAGCCTGCGCCGATCTCAATGACTCGCCGATGGGCGGAACTTACCGCCGAGCTCCAGGCCATCTCCACCTTCACCTTACCGCGCTGGATCGGAGTCCGGCCTTCTTCCGAGCTTCACCTGCACGGCTTTTCGGACGCAAGTCACCGAGCGATGGCAGCCGTCATCTATTCTCGCCTCACGCCCGGAGCTAGGCTGGCGCTCTGCCACATTCTTCTGGCTCGGACGAAGCTCTCGCCGATTCGCTCGCTCAAGCCGGCGCCAGAGACATCCGCGCTCATGATGATTCCGCACCTTGAGCTCCGCACCACAATGATTGCCGCCAAGCTCCTGCGGGCCACTACCGACGAGCTACGCGTACCTGTCAACCGCTGTCACGCATGGTGTGACTCACAGATCGTTCTGCACTGGCTGCGTTCAGACAGGCCAACCAAAAACGTGCTGATCGACAACTATGTCACCCAAATCCAGGAAATCCTGCGTCTGGCGATACGTGCCGACCCAGTCAAATCCAGCTGACCTCGCGACCAGAGGTGCCGACATGACCAGCCTTCGCTCGCAGCGCACTTGGTGGGAAGGCCCCGCTTGGCTCGCCGAGGACGTCGACTCGTGGCCCCTAGACCCGCTCCCCGCACCGAACCAGCATTCATCCATCTGCTGCGTAGTGCAGCAGCTCGACGCCAGCTACCTCGAGCAATTCTCCAACTTACGCATGCTACTAAGCTTCCTTGTATGCATTCGTCAAATCGTCCGGAGCCGCTTGCTTCACCTCTTACGCCGACCGAACTCCACGACGCTTTTCTCGCGTCTGTACGCCTCAGCCAGGAGGGATCATTCTCGGATGACCTCCAGTGTCTTCGATGGGGCAAACGTCTGCGGAAGACGAACCCCTTGGTACCGTTAGCAGCCTTCCTCGATGACGACGGGATTCTGCGCGTCGGTGGGCGGCTCGAGCATTCGCCGCTGACCTACGAGGAGCGGCACCCGCCGATCCTCAGCGGCGCCTCTTCCCTTGCTTCCAGGGTCATCGCCTGGGCGCACTCTCGGGCGCTGCACGGTGGATACCGTATCACCAGTGCCTACGTCTGTAAGCGCGCTTGGCTCCTCGGTGGGCCCCGGCGGAACAAGACTCACCTCCGCAGGTGCGTCGTCTGTATCCGGCTGCGAGCGCGACCGGCGACTCAACTCATGGCCCCACTGCCGTCGTCTCGAGTCTCCCCTTTTCGTGCCTTTGCCTGCACCGGAGTGGACTACGCCGGCCCTTTCCTCGTACTCTCCGCCAGAGGACGAGGAGTCCGGACCACGAAAGGCTACATCGCCGTTTTTATGTGCCTCGCCACCAAGAACCTGCACCTGGAGCTGGTCGGCGATCTCTCAGCTGCGTCTTTCTTGGGCGCCCTCCACCGATTCGCTGGACGATGCGGTCGGCCCGGCGAGATATGGAGCGACAACGCGACTTGCTTCCGCCGCGCTGATGTTGAGCTGCGCGATGCCTTGCTGATAGCCGAGCTGGACTGAGGATTGGTCGCGGGCTCTCTCGCCGATCAAGGAATTGCTTGGAAGTTCATTCCACCGGGTGCTCCTCACTTCGGTGGCTTGTGGGAGGCCGCCGTCAAGTTAACCAAAAGTCACCTCCGGCGCGTCATGGGGTCACGCCATCTCACCTACGAGGAATTTTCCACGGTGCTCGCTGGCATATAGATGGTCTTAAATAGCCGACCACTGACACCGCTATCTGGAGACACTGGAGACCTCGATATTCTCACCCCAGGGCACTTCCTCGTCGGTGGCCCTCTTTACTCCATCGTTCTGCCCGGCCTCCCTGCGGAGAGCTTGGATGCGCTCGCCCACTGGGAGCTCGTTCAGGGGGTCCTCGCCCAGTTTTGATCCCGCTGGAGCCGAGAATACCTCAACACACTCCAACAGCGGTCAAAATGGACTACTCCTCGCCGGAACTTCATCGTCGGCGATGTGGTCGTCCTCCTCGACGCTACACTTCTGCAGTCCAGTGGCCAATGGCCGATCGGCCGTGTCATCAGCGTCCACCCAGGAGCCGACGGCTTTGTCCGCGCTGCTACTCTCAAGACGGTGACTGGCGTGTACGAGCGATCCATCACCAAGATGGTCTTGCTGCCTGTGTCAGCGCCTCCCGCGGCTCCGCCGCCTCCAGAAGACTCCCCGACCGACCCCGGTTTGGCGGGTGGCACGTAGTTCTTCGATCCAGGATCGAGGCGGGCGGATTGTTTGGTTTCGCGCCCAAGCGCAATAGCCGAGCGAGGCGCTGCGTGCACTTCCACCATGCTCACGGGCTTCCGCCTTGCCGGGAGCTGCTTCTGCGTTCGGGCTCTTGAGCACTGCTCTCCGAGACCACCGGACGCTTGTCCCGCTCACACTCACGACGCCTCTCACGCTGTAACTAACCCTCTTGTACAATATCTAATAAAGTGTTTTACCAAACAAGTATAAAGATACAAGATTAAAATACGCTAAAGAAAGCTAAAGGTGTTGAAAATTTCGTTGTGAAAGCTACGAAAACTTTTGATGACTATATTACATGCTTGTGTGAAAACATTAGTATAACAACACATGAGCAAAAAAATATCAAATCCCGTCATCATCAGGTCATAACGGAAAAAGAAACCAAAATTGCTTTAAGTGCTCATGACGACAAACGTTATTTGTGACCACGCCACACAGATACTCTACCATGGGATCAGTTTAGCATAATAGCAATGGAAGCAGCCAATAAAAAAGAGCAGATAAAAGGGGGAGCCAATCAGATTATTAATTTGATAGAAGAAGAAGTTGGACGGGTATGTGCAGATGAACAGCAGAAAGTGGAAGGAGTAGCTGCAGGTGAGCCGCCGAAAGTGAAGGAGGTAACATCAGAATTTGAGGTGTTGCAGCAAGCAAAGCTCATTAATCTCACAAACGGAAGTGTGAATAAGTCTTAAGTTGGACCACAGATGCTTTTCAGCAAGCCATCGTCTTCCTTGGTACGTGTCTCTACAAATTGATCGTTGATCAAAAAATATCGATATATCTAAAGGTTAGTTAACAGACACGATTGCACACATTACTTGTGTAGTTTTAACTGAAATTGTTGTATTCAATATTTCTTCCTTTTATAATTGTTTTACAGATTGATGTTGCAGCGTTAAATAAAATTGCTAGCAACAGTTTTCTACCAACAAAAAAAATTACTAGATATGGTTCCAAATCAAAAAGGTGAAAACCTAGTATGAAATGGAAATAGTTGCTAAATTTGCAGATGAGTTTTAAGTTTTTCTGCCAAACAAAATATGTACCGCACTCTTAAAGAATGAAGAATTTTTTAATGAATTATTCGAAGCAGTGAATAAATTTAGATTATTGTAGTGTACAATGGTGAATATATAATATGTTTTTGTTCATGAATTCATAAATTTGTAAATATTAGGAAAAAAAAAATTATCTTATTTTTATCACTGATATGTTTATTTATTTGTTCAAATACTTCCCTTTCCTTGCTTTTAAAAATATTGAAAAAACTTTTCAAAGTAGTAAACATTTTTTACAATTGATTTTTGTCAATCGAGCTGTCGTGGAAGTTGTGAAAGCCCAACCATTTCACTAGAATTTGATTTCCACGTCTTCAGAGGACCTTCTCTACGAGGTAAACATCAGGATGCTTTGTTTTCTGGAATTCTTGCTCGCAAAATCCTCCAAAAATGGGTTGATGTTTGCAATCGTTAAAATGATACGTTATTAGATTTGTTGCTGCTACTCGTGTAATTGTAAATATTTCAGTCGACCAATGTGGTGTATACCCCTGTTTAAATGCTTGTTTAGTTTTGCTCACTCGTACTTTATTACTAGTTTTGAATTTAGGTTGAAACTTACTACTATTTTTATATACTTTTTTAAGCTTCTCTAAGACTTGAACTCCATTTTCGACAACATCGTCTTTTGGTTTCAAACCAATTGTTCGGTGTTTTGTATTATTATGAAATTGAATTAACGCTTGTTATAAATTCAGCCATTTATAATTGCCTTTCAAACTTAATTTTTCCCACATGAAATCTTTTAAGCTACGATTAAATCGTTTGCATATATAAGTTTTGAGATTGCTATGAGTTAAGTATAACTTGATTTTATACTTTTGCATGAGATTTTTAAGGCTTGCATTACGGAATTCTTTGCCACGGTCAGTTTGCATGTTTATGGGTACTTGTCCTTTTTTTTATATTAAATGCATTGCTGCAGTTACTTCTTCACTAGTTTTTTTCTTGATAGGTAAAGCCCATGCGTACTTGGAGAAAAAATCTATTACAGTGAGAATGTACCGATACCCTTTGTTTACGTGAGCTTAAGGCTGCACCTCTACAAGGTCAGCTTGCCAAATCCCATTTCAACTACGTATATTGAATTTTCGACGGAAATAATTACGCCTAGCTGCCTTATAAAGTTTCTCAACAATTTTCTCCATGTATTAGTTGTCTTGCTTCAAGTTTCTTAAGTCAGCTTGAATAAATGGAAATTTTTTTGTTAGTTGAGTTTAAAAACTCTAAACCTATCTACTTTTTTTTCAAATTTTTTAACCACTTCAACCAAGTTAGCATAATTTACTGCACCTTGAGGCTGTTCCAGTGTTTTAACATTACACAGTTTTTTTATTATCTAAGTCATACTGTCCATCTACGGTAAGTTTATGTCAAATACCAAGTGGACCTCGGCCACCACTTTGAGTCCTACCTAATTTTTGACCAAATACATCGACACTCATTTTGGGACGAAAGAAATATTTACACTCATTATTATATTACACATCATTACATTATGTATGTTGTTTCTCACGAAGCTCTTCAATAGTCGATATAATTTTATTCTCATGACTTGTATTTCCTGCTAACTTTTCAGCTATTAATAAGCGTAAGCGATCTACTAATTCATTGGGATTATCCCAGAGTGTATAATCTACTTGTTGCAGTATTCGACCAGTATTATAATGAGGTAGCAACGATCCACCTTTTTTATGAACCGTAAGATCGAACAGTGGAGCTATAATTTTATTAAACTGATTACTATTATGGGTTCGTAAAGCTTCGTTTTTTTCAACGCTTTTCTGTAAACACTTTAAGTTTGTAATATAAAATAGTATTCTCCAAAATTCTCCTAAATCAACAAAGATTCGTAAGAATGCTTTTTGATGAGTTGCTCTATTAATCCACGAGTCATCGTAGGTAGTCTTAAAACTAATAAATCTGTCTGATTCTGATTAAGTATTTGTATATAAAAATTCCTTAATAAATTTTTACTGGTTTGAACAGATTTAAGAGATTTATCTCGAATAGTGTCATTTAGATTGGTGTCATCATCATCACTTTGACTAATGGCAGACTCGAATGTTAAATCACCTTTACTAAATTGGTTTCTATTTTTTGTTAATTTATTTTATTAACTTTATTACTTTTTTTATCGTTTTCATTATAAAAATTATTGTAAGTGACAGAATTATAACTATTATTTTTGTGTTTCTTTGTTTCGGCTGTAATTTCCATAAAAGGGTCTGTTATTAGATTGAAAGTTTCACTAAGTCCTTTTTAAGCCTAATTTTTCCTAAACCTCAACAGTCTGTACTTTTCTTTAACCACCTCTCACGCCTTCACTAACTGGCACAGAACGTCTTTCTCTTGTTGATACATAATGAAGATCTAATGTCTTGCAATAGACTGTAACGATTGCGCTAGATATGTCCTAAGTTTACGGCAAAATTATCAAAGCCTTTTCTTATCATCATTCCAGCAATTAAAGCATAAATTTTAAAATTAAATGTATAGCACGCCTGAGTTTACATAATAATCATAGACTTGCCTTAAATCAACTTCATCTTGACGAAATAAAACTAAAAAATTAAAACCATCCCTTACAAGATGCTTTGGTACTTAAACATATGACTGGCAGAGATAAAAACGGTCTACATTTTTGGGCCTACTCTTGCAGGAAAAAGCTCTTACATTATCTTGTTTTTCACAAGCTATATCATCAAAAATCATTATAGAATTTGGTGAAGCATCATCTGATGAAACTACGGTTTCGTATTCACTGAAAGGTAAGTATTTCACACCCTCTATAGACTCCATTAGTTTTTTTTCAAACTTGTATTTTGATTGATGTAGCGATTTTGAATACTCGTATACATTTTCGAACTTAACTTCATTAGGTTGCCCGATTAAAGCTATTAAGCTATTGGTTTTTAATACCGCTAGATAGACTGTAAACTACTGCATCAATATTTTAAGTGATCAGTTCACCAATTAGATTCGAACGCTTTTTTTGTTTAACTATAGCGTCAAAATTAGAAACTTGTAATTTTATGAATTTCTCTTCAAACTACATGTCTACACTACATAAATAATCAGTAACAACTAATCTTTTAATGAAATAGTACAATTGTTTTATAGCTTAAGCTCTTTATTTGTCAATAAATTTTTCTACTATTACTGCATTATTAATTTTCTTGATCTCTTAGTCATGATTCAATCTCTGAAGACTAATCATCATCATCATGCATCGTTAGAGAGGGCATGGTCTCGTACATAAAATCATAAATTCTTTACCAGTAGAGCTTTATTAACCAGGCTATTAGTATTGTGATCCAGGTGCTAAGCCTGCTAAACGTCTTGCTAGAGAGGATGCTGGAGTAAATCCGCTAGATGCAACGTGCAAGAAGTACGATCCAGCGTACTAAAAAAATTGACAAGATTTAAAATCCAGACACAAAGCAGATAAAATTTTCATTGAAAAGGCTTGGCAAAAAGTTAAAGCTTTAGATTCGTGTATTGGTAAAAGAACCAGCAGCTGCCCTAGTGAACGGCGCTATGAAGGTTAAAAGTAAATTTGGTATGAAGTTAAATCAGGAGAAAAAGAAACAGAGTATTAACAAAAGGGAGCAAAGAATGGATAGATCAAAGAAAAAATAATGGAGTGCTTTAAGTGCAGTTATTAAGGCTGCCTCGCTAGACATGAATACTAAAAGCATGAGTGCTCTAACTATCATTAGTAGTGCTTTGAAAGGTGCTTGTAGTGCAGTTTAAAAATCAGGAGGTAAAAGAATGTTACTATTCTGTGCATCTTATGCCTACCTACACATATTGGTAAAGCTTTACCTTTGATTCCCTTGTTTGCTGGTTTGAGTGCAACTAGTGCTATAGCTAAAGAAATAGCTGGAATTATAAAGAGTATTAATGCTGTTAAGTCAGCCAAAAAGTCGCTAGCAGAAAGTCAGAGACATAATTGAACCTTCATAGGGCTATGACCCTTGGACAAGGCCTTTATTTCAAAACACATACAACTAGATAAGAAGTCCATTCAAAGCTTTAGGCTGAAAAAGATTTAAAAAAAAGCCTCAAAAAAAAAGTTTCAAGAAATAAAATTACCTGATCGAGTTCTGACTAACGTTGATTTGATGAAATATTCTAAAATCTTACATATCCTTTTTTCTGGAATTTTCATGAGAAACAATTTACCTGATGATTGTCCATGGTTTTGTGAAACAGATATAGTGAATCTTGATGATAAGAATGGACCTGGAATTAACTTGGTGGCTTATCGAAAACGTGGTATAAATGCTGTGTACTTTGACAGTTTTAGAGATTTGCAGCCACCAACTGACTTAATGCTATGTCTCAAAGTTAGTAAGGTAAAATATAATCATTAGCAATATTAAAAGTTTTACTCCTACAACTGCGGTCACTTGTACTTAAAGCTTTTTAAAAAAAAATTTAAATCTCTTACATAGGAAAAAACCGTTAAATTACACGCTGATAACAATGAAAGAAACATTAGCACTAAGTCTCTCTGGTACCTCTTCCATTTTAGAAGCACAGTATTTTCCACCGATCGAGTTATCTCTAAAACACTGCTATGTATTTGGCTTAGTGGAACTTTTGTCATTTAACTCAATCCCAAATATCGATGAAAATGATAATAAACTTTATGTTGGCAATCAAGTCATTGTATAACTAATAGGCAGTTTTGAGATTGATGATATTAGGTCAATTTTGATTAAGGTATCAGAAACTCGCGACATAACTTTCGATATTAAGCCAAACAATAATACGCTTCGAAGTATTATCAAGACCTAAAGATTCTATAGGCAGTCCATTAGGTCTTACTTGAAGAGTTATAAAAACTTATACTACTTATGTTTCAGACTTACCTATAGCTATTCTAAAAATAAACGCATTTAGAACTGAATTTAATATCACGAGTAGAGCTTACATAAACTGCAGTCGCAAAATACACACGATTCATGAATTTTTTCGTGCTGTACCACCTGGATACAAAATTGTTAAAGTTCTATCACAAATAATTTATTTACCGATTATTAGACGTATCATTGACCATGTACAATTGTAGATCAGGATGGTGATTTATTCAGTTTTCTAGGAGAAGTCATAACTATAAGATTGCACATAAAACCCTCTTCATAATTGGCATTATTTATAAGAAAACAAATTATATAGGGAGCTCAATATGTACTCCAGCACTCAGTCATCAATGAGCCCTCAAAGCATTGAGACGTCCAAGAAAAAAGTCCATCGAAGCATCAAAACATTTAAAAAAACGATTGACACGTCAAAAACTAACTTATCAAGACATTAAGTATGTAAAAAGTCTAGGTCTAAAATTAAAAAGCTCTGGTGGAAACTAAATTAGATAATGTTTTTTTTTTACAAAATGGTCGAGATTTTAAGTATTTCATCTCCAGTCATATTTTATAAATCTATTGCGCACTATAAGATTCACGCTTATCAGCCATATGTATCATCAACGTGTGGCAACAGTGATAAAATTCGTATTTTAATTCAACTTAAGATTTGTATCTTTTACCATCCAGAAGTTCTTTCCATGTTTATGGAAGATTGGTCAAAACAGATGAAAATACAGCAGTGAAAAATACTGCATTGATAAACAGCGCCATCTACTGCTTATTTAAAGAAATAAGGTATGCGATAAATGCCACAGAGGTCAACAAGTGCAAAAATGTTGGATCAACAAGCCATATGAAAAATCGGTTATTATCTCGTTCCGATCAAAAATCTATGATAAATGCAAGTTTGCTTGTTGTTGGAGAAGAAGCTGATGATCTTACTAATGATAACGGCTACTTTTATATCATGTTTCCACCGAGTATGATTTTAGGTTTTGCTGAGACTATCGTAAAATAGTTGTTAATGATAAATATAAGCTAACACTAACAAGCGCAAGAAACGATATAAATGCCATATTAAAAGCTCCAGTTAATGTCAATGCTGCTGATCCCGTGGCCGTAAAAACTTTGGAAGCCCTTAAAATAATAATATTGAAACTTAAGTGGTTTATGCCCTATGCGGTAATGTCCGATTTTCATAAAGTTCGTTTTGTAAATTATCTGTAAAAAGACGAGTTTATACCTATGAGTTTTTGAACTTGGAAATTATACGAGTATTCCCTGTTTTCTAGCACATTCAAAAACATATTGACAGTCAATACATTAAATCAGTTGAAAAAGCCACGTTACGTTATTTTAGCCTTTTAAACTAACCGTAAAAATCAGAAAAATGTAAGCGCTAGTATGTTTGATCATGGCAACATAAGAAATGTAAAACTCTACTTAAATTCACAATATTATCTTTATGGTGATCTTCATCTTGATTTAACACGTAATTAGTATGCATTGCTATATCATTTGTATGCTAATTTTCAAAACTCATATGGCAAAGATTGTGATCCTTCACTGGGCAAACATGACTTCCTCAATCAAATACCGTTATTCGTTCTCAACTGTTTTAAAACAAACCAAGTCATTGAAAAATGCTCCTTTGAATTTGAGTTGCATACAAATTCTCCTGCCAATACATCAGCGTATCGCTTAATTTTACATGATTGTATCGTTCACTATAGTTCAAGAGTGGGAATATCAAGAAACTCATGTAATAGCTATAAAGCTGATTCATGGCTCTGCTGATTCATAGCGTCAGGTCAGTTTCAACCGTCATGAATGAGAACCAGAGCAGCAACAGCTGGAGTAAAAAAGAAGAAGAAAATAAGTGACGACAAGAAGAGTAGAAAAAATTTATGAAGAGAAACGCAAAGAAAAAAAACGAAGAAAAGAGTTCCAAAAAATTATACAAAAAAATCAAAAGATAAGAATAAAGATTATATAATTGTTTATGAAAGCTCTACATTAATTAATGTTATGCATAAGCCAAGACAAAAGCAAGTCTATAACTTACGTACGGTGTCAAAAAATTTCAACTAAGGATGATGACGAAAGAAGCAAAAAATCTTGGCTGAAAGACCTCAGCGCTAAGTATTTAACCAACAAAAAGTCTTTTTCTAAAAATTAAGGGTATAAAAAGCTGAACAAAACTTAGAAAATTTTAATAGAGTAAAATGAAATATTTTGGGAATATGCAAGGTTTCCAGGAACCAGGTAATGATTACGTGATTAAAGGATTGGTTGTCCTTTTTCTCAGTGCAAATGATACGGAAGCACAAGTGTTTCTTTTTAAAGCACCTGTTAGCTGGTGTAAATTACTACAAAAGTATAAACATAAGAATTTATACCTTAAACTTTGTTATCACACACTAACCTGCGACTCATAAACACTTAAGTATACAGAGATTAAAAATATTTTATGGGAAAATCTTGAAAAAACTTACTATTGTAAGTTTGACTCGTGATTTAAAGTCAAAGATTTCCGTGTGGTGATGTTTGATATCGTGTATCTTTGTATGAAACACTGTCAAATAAGATTTTTAGTGGTGCTTAACTGATATCTTTGATAAGCTTAACTAGAGGCCTATTGTTAAAGTTTTTTGCGTGAGGGTCTTGGAAAACGTGTTACTTTGCAATGATAACTGTCTAATTAAACCAGTTCTTGCAGATTTCTAGCCGTTTTTAGCTAATATATAGCTGATAGCGTTTCAAAGACCAACGTCAAAGTTTCCTGTGCAGCAACGTTTCATAACTTTTTTGATACTTTTCTTTCTTAGGAGAAAAAATTGTTGGATAACATCTGTTTCATTAGCAGAGCTCAAGGACTATCGTAAAAGTTTCATGTGTAAGGATTATTGATAGTGTATTTTTTTCGATACAACCACTGTCTTAGAAAGAGATTACACAGAGTCTGGCATTTTGCAGACTGGCAGACTTGCTTCTATTACAGCTTACTTGAGTGAGAGTGAGGTCCAGGAAAGTTGTATGTGATCTCGTGATCAGATCTCTCTCTCACTCTAGTGGGCTGTTATGGAAGCGAATCTGCCAGTCAGCAGGTGGCGAGACTCCATGTAATCTCACCCTTATGAAACCAGTTATGGCCGATTTTTAGCAGTACCTAGCCTACACTCCTATAAGTTTGACTCTTTGTTTAGTCAAATTTCTTTGCAAAAAGACAGCTTTTAGTGCCAAAAAACATACGTGAATCAGTACAGAAAGTCTCTCTTGGTAACGAAAAATAATTATATCATCATTATGTACAATTTTTCTGTGTTCTTAACCTGTACAGAAAAAGATTAAGTTTTTAAAAAAGATCATATTATTTTGTATATTAACAGTAAAAGTCTATACATTTAGCCAGACAATATGACAGTCATGTACCCAGACGCTTAGCCATAATTGTAGCCGTACTTTTAGCCGTGAATTCAGCCACAAGTTGAGCCATACTTTGTTTTATACTTTAAGCCGTGTACCTGCAGTTGAAGTATCCAATCGTAGTGTTTTCAGAGTAAGGGCCAAAAAGTAAGAAAATTAAAAGTTGTCTCAGGTTACAAACGGCCTTAAAATCTGGCTTTTATCATTCAAGGAGAAGAAGCGTCATCGTTTACATGAATACGGACCATTTTATCATTGCATTTTAATTATGTATGAGAGATTATACGTTCTCGAGGCCTCGTCTAAGTCAGTAACGTCGGAACCACTCATATGCAAGGGGCGTACTTATGCGACCAACTCTGATTATTCGCGTACAAGGTGAGAAAATTGTGTCACGATTCTAAAACACATTTTGAAGTGCCTCAAAACTCGTGTTAGTTAACGCGGGAAGTTTTTCTTGGCTACTAAGAAAAACAATATCATAATCAGGTACGATTTCACTGCGTTAATAACCTGTACAAAAAAAACCAATGACAAAGTTCGAAGTCCTAGGTCCAGCAAACTGTTCGATGAAATATTTTTTACCATTTAATAAACACAATTACTTTTTAAATTCACTATGTGAAATAAAATTAGACGTAAGACCTTACAGTTCTGTTTATTAACTGTTAAAATTTAGAAATTCAGCCCGACAATATGCCAATCATGGTACTAGATATTTATTTATACTTTTAGCCATACATTCAACCGTTAATTCAGCCACATATTGAGCTAATATAAGCCATAAATTGTGTGGTAGTTACTGTCTGATTAAACCAGTTTTTGTGGATTTTCAGCCATGTCTACCTAATATATTAAATAAGTTTTACTTGAGGCCAATCGTCAAAGTCTCATATAAGGGGATATTCTATAACATTTGACGTTGAAATAATCACTACTAAATAAAATTTGTTCGTGTTGATTTTCAGCATTACCTACCTGATATATCCAATAAAATAAATTTGTGGTTTAAAGTCAAAGTTTCCCATGCAGGAATCTTCGAACACATGTAACTTTGACATAATCACTGTCAGTTAAAACCTGTTGGAACAGATTTTTAGCTCTGCCTAGCTACTATCTCTGATAAGTTTGACTCGTGGTTTAAAGTCAAAGATTCCTACAAAGGTATCATTTATACCGTATTTTTTTGTTGCAAAAAACGCTATCTGATAAGATTGTCAGCAGTGCCCATCTGATTTCTTTTATAAGCTTCACTTGAGGCTTATCGTCGAAGTTTCTCTCTCACACTTAAGTTGTTTTATTTATAAGTAGCACTTCCCGTCTCGGCTTCGCCCGAGACATACTAAATGGAACATCGTAGTGTGTTGACATGTAATGTGAAACATTTTCAGTTAGAAATTTTAGATCTTATTTTGACATTTCTCAGAACAAAAATCTTCCTATTAAAAACATATTTGTTTGAAATACATACAGCTTACTTGGTTAACTAATAAGCTGTAAGAAGTAAAAATGATATAATTATGCGAAAAAGTATCGTAAAATAAGAAATAAATAATAACCATAAAATAATTGTTGGCCCTAAAGGGTCGTTGATCGGCAGTTTCTCTCGTACAATCTATGAAAAGGGCTATTTTTTAAGGCTGTTCGTACTTAAATTTTCCAAAAAATATATCTAATAAAAAAATTTTTTTATTCTCCAATCTCACAACTTTATTATCAAAGCTACAAAGTCCTGAAGATTCATCTTTACATTCTTTATCGCCAACAAGATACAAATACATGATCTACCTACTGAAAACTCTTAAAGACTTAAGACATTACTGTAAGAGTACTGATTATGAAGCTGATCTCTAACGCAATGGATTCTTCATTTCTAAATTCTTACGCTGCTTTTTTATTTTCCATAAATGTTCTGAGTTAGTTTCTTGACGCCTAAAGTTGTATTTATTCTAATATGCTTGATTCTTTATTCATATATGCACATAACGTTTTTTTTTATTCGCCCTCTTGCGAGTCTTAGTATGGTTAAGACTTTTGTAAGCTCTAAAGGCTGTTTTTTGTTAAATTTATAAAGTTCTAATATATTTGTTGGCAAGGTAATTCAATCTCCGATGGCCCTAAAAAGGACCGGTGAGCTTTTTAAATAAACTCTTTCTTGACTGAAGTTTCAAGCAAACGAGACTGCCTGAATACCTCAGGGTAATCTTTTTTGGCCTGTTTTTGTAGCACCACACTGATTGGGAGAAAAACTACGTTTAAAGCTTTGAAGCTAGTTGTACAGCTCTTTCCTAACGTATCCTGGTATAACGCCGAAGATTTAGGTGTATAAAGCACCTTCTTTTTTTTGCTAACTCAGTTGTTTTGGTGATCTGAAATGGGGAGATTGGTTCGTGATGCTTGCCCATTGGAGACTGTCCCGATGGATGAAGTTTTTTTTTCCTTCATATCTGTTAGGTTTTCCCAGCGCAGACGTTGGAGACGATTGGTGATTTCTCTTTAAATGTTTAGAGTCGAGAGGGTAATGTGCGGTCGTCGGTCACTTAGGTTCCCAGCCTTGCCACGAATAACTCTGCACGTGATGACTGCAAGTGAATGACTGATTTGGTTTAATAGTGGCCATCTTTAGTTAACACAGTCTTTTAGTCGTTTCAACCGTTCATCAGTCGTTTAGTTAGTGTAGTTGTTGGCAAGGTAGTTGAAATTCAGGTGTCCCTTAAAAAAAAAAGACCAATGAGATTGATACTGAAGTAGGGAGCGTAAATACTAATAATGGCCCTAAAAAGGGTCAGTGAGGAAGCTTCCAGCTATCATTATTATTCTTGATGATGAAGAGCTGGCTTCAGTTAGCTTGACTCTTACTCTCAAAGTTTCTATGTACAGAGACCATGATGGAGGGACGTACGCCACGGACCAAAGAATATCTTGTCTTCGGATCATTCCCCGGATAACCAACCGCTCATCGTTAGTCGGGAAAGTGGGCCTAGAGAATACCTTCTCTGTGGGTATGCCTTTGGGACGATCACTATAAAGGAAGCCGTTGTTAATGCCCGTGCTCCTCAGGGCTGTCGTATCTGGCTTGCATTTGTACTAAAAAATTCTCTGACGGCACCAGGCCTGATAGGAAAACGGCCACATTGCTCTAAATAGTTGGAGCAGGTTGTGCTCTGGCTAAAGACATCACCTGGCATTCCGCCAGAGACGTTATCGGTTACTGAATTTTGTTATTGGTGGCACTCATCAATCCTGAAGGTTCAAGATGGAAGTAGACTTAGGTCACCTTCCCATTGGAGAAAGGCATCATCGGTTACTGGGATATACTAAGCTGCATGACTAACAACTCTATTCTCAATGCAGTCCGATGTACTGCTGGTAGACGACTGCAGAAGTTTTTGAGACGCTCTGGCGAATTATAACCAAATTATATTTAGTTCTGATGCTGGTAGCTTTGATTTTATGTCAACGCCACCTAGCGGATTCTACTGGACTAACGTGAACAGCTGACGTATTTGTGCAAAAGTTGGAGTTTATTTATTGCTATTGTTGTTAACTTTTTCAAGATAAAAACTATACTAAAACCATCCGGGAAGTGTCAAGAATCGATATGCAAAATTTCAGCTAGATCGGTTCAGTATTTTCGTGGTTAGCGATTACAACGTCGTAGGGACTTCGCTTTATATATAAATAAGATTAAATTAAATATGAAGAAATATATGCTGCTGTCATAGTTACTGCCCCTACTCTGAGGACGTTATTGCCAATTTAGTAATGCCAAGACGTTACGCTCCTGCTGCCCAGCTCATCAACAACACCACTCATACGGACCCTAACCCCGTTGTAAAATCCGTAGCCAATTTTGGGTCATCGACGTATTACACGCCTGATTCCCAGCGCGCCTGCTCTGCTGTCGATGCAAAAGTGCAAGTTTGATGACGATCGTCTATGAAAAATAGGTCCTTAAAAAATTCAATTCATAATTAAAATAGTGTACCTGCGGAAGCAAGATTTTCCAAGATTAGATTTAATACATTGCCAAATTATAATAGCTCTTTACAAATTTTTTTCCAAAACCAATCTCTTTTTACTAAGTGAATCATAAAATATGAAAAAAATTATTGAATTACACGAAAAAACTGTAAGCAATGAAATTTTTGAAAAGCGATATTATTATAATAAGTTTTGAGAAAATATTAAGTCATGCACTGTTTTTCAATGATTATTACAACCAAATTGTTGTTTATAATTTTACTGTGGCTAGTATAGTGTGGCAATCGCCTAACCTCTCGTACGTGTGGTGTATACAACTTTTTGACACATCGTGCATGGGGAACGAGATTATGAGCCATCTAATGTAGCTCTGCAAAGATCTGGACGTACACACGTACTCGCACGAGTGGGCAGCAAGAAGTGTGAGTCACGTGTGTAGATCAAGGTACTTAGAACCACAACAGATGGCTCATAATCGAGGTCGTCGCGCAGTGCGTGTCGGAAATCATTATAGGACCATGTTTTATTGTATTTTCTCCAAAGAAGTCTTATAACTAAATTAACATTAACCAAAGGCTTTTGTGCGCTATATTTATTTGGAAGTAGGTAAAAAACAAAGGAAAAAAATTTTTTTGAAAGTATATTGATTTATGTTTCTATTTCTTGCAATCGAAAATGCACTGTATTGTTTCCATGGCAACGGCGTGTGAGAAAAACTTTGTTAAAAAATCATTACTAACATTGTTTACTCTTACTAACATAAAAAATGGTTAATTTTAAGGTAAATTGGCTTGGGCTTTGCTCAGGACAGCACGCTAAAACATTAATTAAGCTACAAAGGCAGTATGAAAAAAGTTTTTAAACGGTGCTGCACAGGAAACTTTGAAGATGAGTCAAGCTTATGGCAAATATCAGCTGAGACATACTCACAATATTATCAGATAGCGTTTGTTGCAAAAAAAAAAAAACACGAAATCAAAGATTTCCGCATGGAAAACTTTGATTTTGAACCATGAGTCGATCTTATTACACGGTTTGACAATGGGTCTTGATTCAAGCTCATCAACCATATCAGCTGGGCACTGCTAAAAATCTTATTTGATAGTGTTTCTTACAAGGATACGCGCTATCAAAGATTTCCGTGCAGGAAACCATGACTTTAAACCACGAGTCGACCTTATTACAGTGTTAATCACAAAGTTACGAGCTATCAAAGATCATTGCAGCAGAAACTTTGACAATAGGCTTTGAGTAAAGCTTAGGAGCCATACCAGCTGGGCGGTGCTAAAAGTCTCATTTGACAGTGTTTCTTACAAAAATACATGCTATCAAAGATAACCACGTGGGAATCATTGGCTTTAAGTTTCCGAGTCAAACTTACAGGGGTGTGAGCTAAGTACTACTGAAAATCAGTAAGAACTGGTTTTGTCGGACTGCGATTACTGCAAAAAAAAGAGCTATTAAGGATCTCTTCGTGGGAATCTTTAACTTTTGACCACGAGTCAAGCTTATTAAAGATATTAGCTAGGCATAGCTAAAAATTTGCACCAACAGGTTTTATCTGTCAGTGACTACGGCAAAGTTATATAATGTCAAAGATCTCCGCAAAGGAAACTTTGACAATGGCCCTCGAGCGATGTTTAAAAAACATATTTTATCTGACAACTTTTCCTGCAAAAAAGAAAAAGTATGAAAAAAGTTATGAAACGTTGCTGCACAGAAAATTTTGACGATGAGTCAAGCTTATGGCAGATATCAGCTGAAAAATGCTGACAATATTATCAAACATCGTTTCTCTCAAAAAAATACGTTATCAAAGATCCCCGCGCAGAGAACCTTGACTCTTAACCACGAGTCGATCTTAGTTCTATTTATTTATTTTTTTATTTTTTCTTTTTGAGTGAAGCTTATCAAACATATGAGCTAGGCACTGCTTCAAATCTTATTTGACAGTATGTTTTCTCAAGAAGTATGTTATCAAGAATACCCACACGAATAACTGTGACAACAGGAATTTTGTAAAGTTACACGTTAAAAACTTGGGGATATCATTGGTTGATTTTTCATTACCGCAATGAAATTCCCACATAAAAATCAAAGACCTTTGCTTACACTTTGGGTCTACAATTAAGTCAGAAAGTAGTTTACTGCCTATCTCATTTGGAAAACAAGACTGAGGGACTATTGGCACCATGACTAGCAGATGTAATAAAGCTGTTACTTAGAGTTACTGAACCATAAAGCTTTACACAATTGACATGCTTAAATAAGTATGATAGTTAAAAAAAAAATTCAATCATGGACTACTAAAACAAATTGTTATAATTAATGGGTCCTAGGATTTTACATTAAGTATCATCACATTATTAAAAATTAAATTAAAATAATTATCATACTAACGAATCTTATCAATGTCCTTGTAATTTAAAAACAACACGTTTTCATTATTCTTTTTGGAAAAGTTCATCTATTTACATCAGAATAATTGTAATGACAACTAATAATAATGAGCCTAACCAAGTGTTTTTTTGACTACCTATAGCTAAAAAGTTATAAAACCAATTATGAGTCGGTTACTTACGATGAGCACTTTCTCATACTAGACACTTTTTTATTACCTAGATATAGACCTCATGCAAGACAATTATGCTAATGAACTATGCTACTGACTACTGAAAAAACTAGAATATCTTACATTGCACCCATCTATAATTAAGAATGGTAGATGCACTTGCCATAACCCTTTCCGATCATATCTCTGTACATCGAGCGAGTTATATACATTGTATATGTTACTGGTAAAGTATGAAATTCAGGCATTCTATAGAATGCCGGGCTGTTTTAGGCAAAGTATGAAATACGAGATTCTTTCAACACTTTGCTTAGGCCTTCTATGAAACGCCTAGGCATTCTGTAGAATGCCTAAGAGGTATCCAGCAAAGTAATAATTTAGGATAATCTTTTAATTGTAAATTTATGTGAGGCTCAGAATTTGCATTTACATCGAAAAAATGCATTTATTCTAATTACAAAACTATTCACAGACGATCTATTTAAATTAATATGGTTAAAAAAAACTTATTTGTTACAACACGATAAACTTTTATGGCATCGCGAATTACACAGTCTGTTATTTTTAAAACATATACATTTTTTTGTCGTACACCGTAATTTGCAAGAAAATTTTCTTATTCCTTGCCCAGTTCCATTACTTTGTGCAGTTGCTATAGCTCGCACCGAAGATTTAGTCTCGGAGACTTCGTCAATACGAATCAAATTTTCTTCACAAACACTAAATTACGATCGTGCATCCAATTGTTTGATTTTACCATTACGCGTACCTAACTTGTAAAACCCGTCGTCAGTTGTTTCCAAAACTACAGCTAATAAATTACGCGCGTCACCCTTACCCTTATCTACATCGGGTACTGGAACTCTTACCGTCGTACCAATTTCGATTTGTCCGAATTTCTTATCAGATATCATTTTCATTTTTTTTGCTTGATGTTGTATATTGTTTACAGC
Source organism: Copidosoma floridanum (assembly GCF_036245765.1). Taxonomy (NCBI): domain Eukaryota; kingdom Metazoa; phylum Arthropoda; class Insecta; order Hymenoptera; family Encyrtidae; genus Copidosoma; species Copidosoma floridanum. Next base: position 14,285,838 of record NW_028321885.1, read on the forward strand.
TTCTTCAAGTTCTCTTTCTGTAGCTAGTTTTTTATAACATAAAAAACATAAATTTTTTAAGTAACTCAACTTTTTAGTGCAAGATAAATGCAATGGTTCCTCACAGTCAATACAATTATTATCGTCGGTAGTAATAAAATCACAAACAATACAATGCAAATTCACATTATTAACCATTTCGTTATCTTCAGTTGCTTCAGCTGCTACTAGCATATCGTTTGTCGATCGCGTCACTTTTGCATTTGAGAGGATCGACTCCAATTGTTCTTCATCCGTCACATTAACGAAAATTTCTGGCGTCAAATGTGTGTCTTGCAAATCAATCTTGGGAACACACCCAAACATAGCTTCATACGGAGATCGTTTTATTCTGCTGTGAAGACTTTTATTTTTCATAAACTGAACGAATTTTAGTCCGGCACTCCATCGAGTACATTTATTCTCTTGCATCCAAGTCGTTAAGATATTTTGTATATCTTGATTGGCGTGCTCGACACTTCCTTGGCTTTGACTATGTCGGGGCTTACCGTGAATAATATTGAAGCCAGGACATACGACCTGTAACAATAACAATAACATAATGATAATCGTACAACATAATAGGAAGAAGTGTTTATTTTTGTACTATCTTTATTTACCTTTAGTTCATCAATAATTTTGTTTACGAATTCGCGTCCGTTGTCGCTTTGCAGAATACAGGGAGCTCCAGAGAGAAGGAATATATCTGAAACCTGTGATGCAACCTCCTCGGCCGTTTTCGTTTTAAGTGCACGTAAAACAACAAATTTCGTCATCAGGTCTTGATAGACGAAAATAAACTTATATTCACCGTCAGGCTGAGACTGAAAATCAATCAAATCTATTTAGCATCTGGAGTTAAAATGGTGTGAAATTATTGGTTTCACCACAATTCCCTTCTTGATTCCCTTTTTCTTCTGTTGACATGGTTCACACAAATTCAAAAATAATTGAACTTGATTACGTGCTATGTTCTTATACTTTTTACTTATTTCATAGATCATTCGATCTCGTCCGCCGTGTCCGATTGACGAATGACTATCATACAGTACGTCAAATGAATCTTCCATGGCACAATAATACTTAATATCAGCATTCGCTTCACTAATTGGCAAAATTAACTTTTCGCGTCCTTCAACGTTTAGCACATCGTAGTGTTCCAGCAACCAAAAATGTCGTGAAGATTTACCAGTCTCTTTGCACTTTTCTTCTTTAACTTCTTTTATTAGATCTAAGATTTTCACATTACTTAGTATAACCGAATTCAATTTGCTGTCTACTGATTTCAGTTCATTCTCAAAACGCTGCCTCATGATTTCTTTCGCTTCCTGAGCCATTTCTAAGCCAGTCCTCAAACTACGACCGTGTACGTCAAAAGTAAACAGCAAACTGAGAAGTAATTCACTAATCAACACTACGCTAGTATTTGTTGATAATTTCATACTTTGCCGGGTATCTCTTAGGCATTCTATAGAATGCCTAGGCAAATTGTGAAATATAGACTTATTTTATACTTTGCTTAACTCTGTTAGGCATTCTATAGAATGCCTGATTATACACTTTGCCAGTAACATATACACTAAACTACGCTGCCTCTCAAACTGACCTTTTCCAAAATTGGTGACTTAAATAATTATTTTCTTTAAAACGTCCATTTTTAGGTCTTGCACCCATGGTAACTTTTGTTTAGGAAGGAATAAGGGTCTTGAGAAAGAAATTATTTTCAACATAGAATAAACAAGTTGGTTACTTATTTTCCGTTCCATTGAGAGTTATTATTATCGAGGAGTATAAATTTTCAGCCCTAGAAAAACTTACCAATGACTATTTGCCATATCGATTCTACAGCTTTAGTATTAACTCTTGATGTGCCATAAGATATATTCAGGCAATAAAAGATTGGATGCTGCAGGATAATGTTTTAAATATCATGTACAAAGCAGTTTTTTAATAATCAAAATATACTAATATTTAGGGTACTAACTTACTACTTCGACTGTGTTTTCTATAAATGATTTTTTACTTTAATTTTTTATCAAAAATTTCTTTACCCTAAAAACCTTGTATACAACATAAGCATAAGCATAAGAATAAACAGCTTATACAAAAAAAACTTTCTGTTACTAAAGCATCAAAAGCAGAGAGAGGTCCGTGTTAAAGTTGCTTGTGGTATCAAAATAATGCAGCACATGCGGATAAAGAAAAGCTGTGCAAGAGAGAGCTCCGTTTCCCATAAAAAAACTCCAGCAGCACGCTGATTATACCAAGCAGCGTGCGCAGATAAAAGAAACTGCAGGAAAAAGAAGGTGTGTGGGAGTCATCATGGCAATTGCAGTACAAGTCTGTTTGAGTCGCCCTTGTTAATTTACTAAGGTTATTATTAGATCGTATGTTTTCTGAACGCAGCTGTTGTATTTTTGAACTGATTTATCAGTGTATTGTTTCACTACTTTTAGTTTTGTTAGTAATGTAACTACGCAACCAATACTGCTATATATATTTTTTAGTTCTACTATGAATCCGCCTATTTATGAGAACTGCCCTAAGCATACTATGACCTTAGTTGCCTTTTCTTTTAATTGATTGGCTGGTAAACTGATAAAAAAATTTTCCTATGAAGGGCCTCTCGTTTAAGATATCATTCTTACCCTTTTTAAGAAAGAGGTAACTCAATTGGATCGCTATCAAATATAAGTACGTTTGTTGCTAAGTAAATTAGTGATAATAATGTATTCTGTAGTTTTCTGTCTGTAGTTATCATTGTTGTTACTTGTAATGCAAATAACTCTATCCCTCCAGATAACTTGTTCTTTTTAAGTTACTGGGACTCATGTTTGGGTTTAATGCAATGTAGTTTTCCCGTAGGTTTGTTGTACTAATAAGTGTCTTAATTGTGTAAGTGTAAGTGTTTAATTTGTGTTGTGTTCTACAGCCTATGTGTCTGCTTCTCTTATTACATTGTAGAAGTTTGTCTAATGTTCTAGTTGCACTATGTCGTTAAACTGATAAGAAAAGAATGAATTGATGTTTATCGTACTACTTTTGTGGTCAGTAGCAGAAGCAAATCTCCCCAAATAATAAATATCTATGTTTATTTTTTCGGGGTGGCACATCAGCCTTATTTTTGCTTACGTCTTACCTATAAGAAAATGTTTCACTTTTCATATTTTGTGTTAATTTGCTCATAAAAAGCATTTTCATCATAAAAAGTTATTATTTTATGTCAGTCTTTTTCTGTTAAGGTAACGCCTTTTGGTCATGCTAAAGCGTTATGTGTCTTACTTTGGTTTCTGTTACATCACTTATATTTTTTTTTTTTTCAATTTTTTTAGTTACATTGATCTTGCAAGTGTGTGCTTTATGCTCACCTTATAATACATTTTTTTTTTATGTTTCTTAGTGAAACAGTTGCTTCTATAAAATATTCTGCGGATTTTTGATTGTTAGAAGAAAATGGACGATCTCTTTCCACTGAAGTTTCACTCACTTTTTCTCTTTCAGCTAGCTCCGTTTTTTGTGATATCTTAGTTGGCTTAAGTTTTGGTATTGCATAAGATCAGCGTAGATTTTATGCTTTCTACTTGGTTTGCCTCATTATGTCTGATTTTTTTCATTAATTGTACTTATTATTGATGAGGTTATTTTAAACTACCTATTTTGAGTGTGCTGTTATTATTGGTAATTTATAATGTATAATTGATGAGAACTAAATTTGTCAATCTTGTGTAAAATGGGTCTTTCCTCTAAGTCAATCAAGAAAGTACTTTTTTTTTTATTCTACCTGGGAATGGGAGTCTTAAGATAAAATGAATATTGAAGACTCTGTACAAGAGCGAAGACTAGGAGCCCCTGCGAAAGTAAGCATACCTCACGTAATCAGCTGATAAAAAGCACAGCTCAAGTTCAAGTAAAAAAGAGCACTGTTCACATGGACTGATAAGAAAAAGCAGTGCTCTCATTACCAGCTAAAAATAATCACAGCTTATGAGCTCAGATAAAAACAAGCATGGATCGTCGCATTTGGGCAAAAGGAAGCATAAATCAAAAAGGACCCTGAATCATCGGACTCAGATGAAAATAAGCCTTGCTTCCGTGTTCAGGTGAAAACGATTACGGCTTCTTACATCACATGCTAGCACGCATACATTATTATGATGGCAGATTATTTTAATTATTTTTGAGTACTGCAATATACTTCTACGTAAGAAATGTAAGATTTTCTACAGCAAAAATTAACGTTTGAAAATAATTAGCTACTTTATTATTTTTCTGGTCCTAAAAGTTTTTCAATGAGTAAGACTAACAGTGAACAGAGATAAATTGCCCCTTATGAATAGACATACTAAAATTAATCCAGTAAAACTTACTATTTTCAGTGAGTCCTTGTTAAAAAAAGTAACATCCAAATATTTACAGTATTATGTTTGTGTTGTAAGAAATTCTAAGGAATATTTTGCTGTAATTAATTATGTAAGAAAGTCTTTATTGCTCCGATTTGCTATTCATCATAACTTAAAATATTTGTTTAATTTAAAAAATAAGCAAAAGATACATACACTATTATGCAAAAATGAGTGAAGTACTGTATTGCTTATATTTTCAAGTGGTACTGATGGGATGCTACACAACCATTAACGTGATGAAATATATGTACGTAACTATTTACGGCAAATGAGAAGTTTCCACGCTGTTATGATGGCAGAAAACTTAATTTCTCACATAATGTGCAAAAAAAATTTTAAACTTATGCAAAACTATCGTTTAATTTGTGAGCCGAATTTTACACTTCTGGGTAGTTATTCAAACCCGTCTATCTCTAACTGTGCAAAAAATAATTTTTTTAGCACTCTTTGCGTCATAGTGCCATGTTTAGTGACATCTACCCACAGTTGCTAACAAACAGCATACGGCGTCTCTCACCTAGCGGCTGCACCCATGGATCAATATCAACGCACGATCGATTATTCGCCTGCTCACGAACAATTCTCACTTCCTAACTTCATCCCCGCCGAATTCAACTCTCTTGAGATTATGAAATAATAAAGAATACTCCAAAATCCAAAATTAAGAAATAAATAACTATTCTATAAACACCGAAATCCGAAATCAAGTTACAAAAACTTCTATGATAATCTCCAAAATCAGAAATTCCAAAAATCAGGACTCATACAACCACGACACAATAATTCAAAACTTTAAACTCAACAGCAATTCAGTATCCATTTTCAAAAATTGAAAAAATTCTATCCTCAAAAGTGAATATTGCGAAACTGCCGATAATTACAAAAGCATCGAAGCTAAAAATCATAACGAAAATCTATATGAACAACATCGGGATGCAAACGAAAATGACATAGAAAACAAGCTCCTTGAGAGCCACAAAAGCTTAGAAAAATCACTTATATAAAGAAATAAAGGCTGTGACCTCACACAATATTTAAACCTACCTCAAAAATATCTCAGCAATAAAGAAGGAATACAAATATTGCAAAAACAGATAGGCACATATTAAAAGGAACAAAAATCTCAGAAAATCATACAAACGACAGAACGCGCCAACTATAGTATCAAAAACCTCAAATTACAAATAAAAGGAAAATATGCTTCAAACATCAAAAATAAAAAAGTCTTTAACACATTATTCAACTCGAGCGGAACTACACACAAGCGAAATATTCTAAATTTATTACGTCTCGAGCACATCGATCACAGCAAGCTAACAACCATAAAAAAGATAGCAGTAGACTGTGCTGACAGGTTTTACTTCGAAGGTGGAAGCTTACCTTATAAAGCTAAACATCCCAATAGTAACTAGTATTCCCCTTCGAATTGTTCTTTTCCAGAAATCTCCTGTCTTACGAGAGGAAACAAGCAGACAAATCAAAGAAATGCTTGTCAACGAAGTTATAGAGCCTTCCTTGAGCGCTTACGTGGTGTCTGTTTTCTGCATGCCAAAAAAGCCGGGACTTGATGGACAAAAAAAATACAGAATCAATCACATAATACCCAACTAAGATTTTCCCGTACCCAACATAGCAGTTGTTGAAGACAAAGTCGGCGCATCTAAACAAGAAAAAGATTTTTTTAAAGTGCACCAAGATTTTTAGCACTCATGGCTGCCTAAATTTTAAACCTCAAAGAAGCAGTTTATTTCTTTACCGATGTGTGCATTTACTTCCAAAAATTCGATAAACGCAGTTAAATTATTATTCAATTTTACGAGCAACTTAGAAAAGCAAATTTGCAGCCAGAAAAATGTTAATTTTTAAAACAAGAAATAAATTATCTTGGTCACATAGTTAGTCAAGAAGGGCTGAAATCCAACCCAATAAAAATAAAAGCAGTTGAAGAGTTTCCTCGACCAAAAAATCAAAAAAACGTCTGACAATTTTGAGGATTAGTAGTCTACTACCATCGATTTATAAGAAACTTTGCGGACATAGGGAAATCATTAAATACGTTACTAAAAAAGGACAAGGAGTTCTCGTGAAACGAAGAAACTCAAGCAGCATTTAAAATACTGAGCAATAAAGTATTATTACTCGCAATTTAAATAAACTCTGATCGTAAAAAAACGTTTATACTTTCATCAGATGAATCAGGCTACGCTATATAAGAGGTACACTCACAAGGAGAGATTGGAAAAGATAGGCCCATTGCTTTTATATCTCGCTCCTTGAGCAACTTAAGTACCTTCTCAAACGAAGCTTTAGCATTGATTTACTGCAAAAAATAATTTAGAGTATACCTGTACGGAAGAAGATGCATATTAGTGACCGATCATTGGCCCCTTGTATGGCTCAATGTGATGAAAGATTCGTACACTCGAGTTACACGCTGGCAACTGAAAATCGCTGATTTTTCATTCGATATCATGTATAAACCATTTTTCCAGAAAGTTTACGCAGCCACATTATCTAGAAACACAATCAACGTTCATATACTTTCTCTCACCTGCACAAAATAAGAGCCTAAACCTGTACTAAATAGACTATCGGAAAAAACCCAGCAATACGGCACAACGACACACCAAAGAAGAAGCCCTATCAGCGTAGCTTCTAAAAAACGAAGAGTCAGCAACAGTAAGAATAAAGGCCATGCACCCAGCTTACTAAATTTTGAGAACACTGAGCAAGATAATGCAGTCTCCTCCGTAGAAGCAGGGCAAACCAAGGGAAACTTTCTAAGCACACATTAAATAATCAATAAAAGTCAACAGCAAGACCTTGAACACCATAACAGTGAAGAAATTTTTTTTAATACCCTACCCTTATGCGAAGCATACACTCCAGTAGAGCATGGAAAACATTATACATAATAATAGCCCACCCATCTTAATCACGCAAAAAAATTAAATGATTTTTTCTAAAAAAAAGATCTATAATCAAAAGGACAGTTAATTACGTTTACTTTACCGACAACCTCTGTCAACCATTGAATGACGGAGTTCAAGGTATCCGCACAATAAACAAATTACCCCGCTTGAAAAAATTGACAATTGGCACACCTACATTAATTAAAAACATCACAACTTTTACATAATTTTTACCACAAGAGGTCAAGACAAAGAAAGCATAACAAACGTTACAACAGTTCTAAATTAGTCATTTATTAACTTAAACGAAATATCAATAGAAAAAAATGTATCAACAGTCAGCATCGCTAGAACCACCAAAGTAGAAACTATCATGTTTAAAAAAAATACAACAGATGTTACAAAACCACCTTAGACAAACTAAAATACTAATTTGTCTAGAAATAATTTAACATCTATCTACCGGTACAAAGAAGATGTAACATTATAAAAAAATGCATGACTCCGCTATAGAAGGACACAGAGTGGTACATAACACTTACAATAAACTAAAGCACAAATACTTTTCGAAATATTACAAAGAAGACATCCAACCATACATACAAAAATGCCTTGAATACCAACTGAAAAAATAAGTGTGTGTAAAAACTAAACTAAAATTAATTACTACTGACACACTTACCAAACCTTTTTCCAAACTCGCTCTAGAGATATTAGGTCCGTTACCAGCAACGCAACAAAATAATAAGCATATCCTAACAATGCAGTGATTATTCCTAAAATACGTTATAGCTGTACCATTAAAAAATTAAACTATTTCATCATTAGCACACGCTTTAGTTCAGAAATTCATTTGTATTTATGGAGCTCCAGCAGCCATTCTGATGGATCAAGGCACTAACTTTCTTAGTAAATTAATTAAAAAAGTAGCTAGTCGATTTAGAATCAAGCAATTTAAGGAAGCAGCATCTCACCCAAACGATTCCCTTAAGAGATCACATTATACTTTTGTTAAATACCTAAGAATATTTATTACGAGAGAAGAACAGGGGGACGAATGGGTAGAATAAATGACATTTTATTTTAATACTATTAAACACAAAAGCACACAGCACACACCTTTCGAATTAATTTTTGAAACGATAGCATGACTACCTAGAAATAAGCCCCTCAAAGCAGATGACTTATTACCCACATACGCACAAAACATGACAGACCGACGTTCTGGACGAAGACTATGCCTAGATTGGCCCTCGACAAAAACCAATAACCCTTTCAACGTTCTGAGCAAAGATTATGCCCTTTTTTCCAGTCCAGACGAAAACCATACCCTTTTTTCGGTCACAAACGAAGACAATGGCCATTTTTTTGAGCCCAGACGAAGACTGTGCCCTTTTCTCGCGTTCGGACGAGGACTATGCCCTTTTTTCTAGTCTGAACAAAGAACTTTGTCAATTTTTCTGAGTCTGGACTAAAACTATCCCCATGTCTGGATGAAACAGAGTTAAAAAACATTGAAGTATTATTTACTGATCCTTTTTGTGTGGTACGTCCCCTAAAATAAATAAAAACCCTCCAGATTTGCTGATTCATGATTTTGGCAGCTAACAGCTACTAGTCCGCTGAAAGAAGCTTACGAAAACGAAGCTCCTGAAAACGATTCAATATTTCATATAAAGGTTTTGTGATACTTTTACCCAAGTATCTACGGATGCCTTTGTAAAATAACAATACGTATTCATTTTTCTCATTAGGTCTAGTGGCTTTGGTATTTGGAGTTTAAATAAGTGTATAAAAAAAATGAAATGAGCTTTTTTTAAAAGATTTCGTAAAGTAAAAATATAAGAACTGTAGGCAACAACCACTGAACTATTGTATTTGACTATTTATTTAAATACAAACATAATTGTAGAGTGAGTTCCAATAAATCTCACTTCATCCGAGGTCCAGAAAAGGTCAGCATCTTAGTCCACTCATAGAAAATGGAAATCTTTTCCCAGATTAGATAAAAGAGCATAGTTTTCGTTGAAACTACACAAAAAAATATAGTCTTCGTCTTGACGCAGTAAAAGGGCATAATCTTTGTCCAAAATCTCAAAAGGGCATAGTTCTTATCTGGACTAAACAAAAGGGCATAGTTCTCGTCTTAACTACGGAAAAGGGCATGGTCTTCGTCCAGAATCCCAGAAGAACATAGTTTTCGTTCGGACTAGAGTAAAAGTAATAGTTTACGTCCGGACTTAGTGAAAAGACATATTTTTCGTCCAGGCTTTGAAGTAGGGCATAGTCTTTGTCCAGAGCATTGAGATATAGTCACTTAACTAAATACCCTGTATGAGATTGTGCAAGAAAAACTCATAACAGTTAAAAACAAAGAAAAAAAAGTGTACAAAAGTGTACAACATAAAATAAAATTCTAAATCAATTAAAATAGAACACAATATATAATTTCTATAGGGCTCTAAAAGTAGTAAATTTAACGATTAGTATTTAGGACTTACTTAGTGCTCAATACATGGGAAAACAGAGACGTCAAAAATTAAGATCAATGAAACACGCAGCTAAATACAGTTTTCATAACCCCTAAATGTATAATAATATACATAAATAATAATAACAAAAATAATAATAATAAAAATAGTAATAATAATAAAAAAACATGCACACATACTAACTTACGCATGCGCCACCTGCAGATAAGTATACCTTTTTTGCTTGCCCAACGCTTCTGTACGTTGTCGTTATCGTTTTTGTTTGATGTGATGCAAAGATCACACTAAACCATAATTCAATAATATTAATCACAAAAAGTAAGTAAAAAATTGATTATTTTGTGAATAAAAAAAAACTTCTGGCTATTCGTCTTTCAAAAAATCGTCAACCGTGCCAAAGCAGTCGTTGGATATGACTTTAGCCAATCTCTTGCTAATTTCACAAATTTCTCTCTCGTCAATATAGGAAAATGTGACATTCATGAACTGATCATAAATTAAACTAGAGTGCACGTGTCACTCATCCAGTTAAATGACTATGTGTCCATACGTGTTATTTATTGAAAAATCAAGCTTAAGAGAGCACTACAATATTGCGGCATGTGGTCTTATACTTCAGTAGTGAAAGATGGTGAAATGGAATACCTCAGAGAAATAACACGAGACGAATGCAAAGTGATGCACTTACACAGAAGTATACCACTGTATGACAACATAATACAAGACATTCCTATCAACAAAATAAAGATCTTTTTTGTAAAATTAGCAGGCTCCGTAGGCTCTAACAGCGCCTGTTAGAACGCAGGATCATATACAGACGCATATGGGGAATATGAAAAAGTATTTGTATCGGGTTATGCCACTGTTACCATAGAAGTACGTAACAATGCCATATATTGAGACTATATTAAAATAATACTTGAATCTGAAACATCATGTACCTTCGTGGACGATCACCGCATAGACAGCGTTTATGAATACGCATTTTGGAATGTTAGCCTTATTAGCAGAATTTTCCAGCAAAAAAGCGTTAATTTTATTAACAAAGATCTGTTTACATGTAATAATTCTAACTTCATCCTTATCAAAAAATACTTTTTAAAATAAATCAAAGAACTATACAGAGACGTGCTGCTGCAATGGTGTGAGCTAGAAAGAAAAGAGAGCGCACTTAATATTGCCACCACTTCACAAGATAGTTTTGCTTGTCAATTTATGTCTGGCCCAGGTTACATAAGCTTTTTGGCTGTGGAGGTAGCGCATATTATGAACTGTGTACAAGTAGAAGGAGGCGTAAGAGAAACTGACGCAGGCTACCAGGAACTACCAGTTTTCTGCAATGACAAACCATATCTTTAACGCCACCCACTTACGTACGTAAAGAGTACGGTACAAAAACAGGATGCTATACAGCACTCCCAATTTTTCACACTGAAGACTTTTTTTTCTCAGCTCCAATCAAAGTAAAGAAAGTATAGACAGTCACGCTTGGGGGTTTTGTACTTCAGTTAAAGAAGGGAATATGAAACGGTATATAAGGAGTTTCGGGGTGTAAGGGGATTAAATACACGTGGAAAAAAGTATATGTTCGTTTATTAGAGTCTCAAGGCGAGAGCAGTCGCGTGCGTGGCGTTAGGTTCGGAGGCTGATCGGAGAGAGAGAGCGGGAGAGCTGGTAACGCTCTGGCCCGCCGCCGAAAGGTGATCATCATACTCTGTATCCGCTGCTCATGCGCCGTGAGAGGTGAGTCTTGGGCGCGAACTTACAAAGGTTCTAGATACTGTACGTCACACGTCCGAGGCCACGCGGTCATCGTCCTCGATGGCCATACTGGTTTGTGTGTGCGAGTATATTTGTGTTATGTTGTCTGTGAATTATTTGTGTAGACATAATTGTTCTTGTTTGCGCTGCTCTCTTTACATTATTTTCGTATAATTATATTCTTTGTATATTTACTATTCATTTAATTATTCTTAGTATTTTTTATTTATTTATTTATTTATTTATTTATTTTTTTTTTGTACACATCTTATGTATAACCTTTTTTATTACATCGTCAGTCTCAATGATCACCGCGGATTGGTTGTTAACTGAGCTGGTAGTCTTCTGCCTTCTGATCCTACCCGCTCGCCCAGTAGCACTTGTACCTCTCGTGCATTAACCATGGCCCTCTGGGTTGACAAGTTTTGTAGTACTGAGTTGGTGTTTCCGCGGTTCCTCTCCCATCCGCCTGTAATCATTCTCAAACCTTAAAGTATTATTGGACCTCCCCATTTTAAAATCCAAAAGATCCGGCTGCCACTCCTAGTGCTATTTCCGTTGCCAACAATGCGTATTCCTTCCAATTTGAGAATTCCTCCTTTGTTTGTACTAACTCGTGTGCCTGTTGGAGTATATCCGCTAGCTTAGTACCTGTTTTTATCCTATCGTCAAGTCCGTGCTCCTGGTTATCGAGTTCCTGTAGTCCGTCTCTTTTTGGAAATTCAAAGTGATCAGTGATCCGTTGGGGGCGAAATGTAAGAAAATAAATAAATACAAGTAAAGTGTATTTAAATTTTCTGCGTTGATTTATTGATGCGCAACGTTTCGCTGACAATATGCGTCAGCCTCATCAGGCTACAAAATTAAAATTAAAAACACACAATAAGTGATCTGGAAGGCTCAAACACAAAAATACAATAATTTTTTGTAAATTGTTACCGCAGATACGCGAGAATTCGTAAGTTTGGTTGACTTACTCGTCACCTGTCGTGCTGTCGACTAACAATAAATTACAACCACAAGCCAGCGCTTATATAGGCGGAGCCGCAAAGGTAGACGGTAAAGGGCGATGAACTCGATCGGGACATTTAAACTTTCGTAGTAAAGGAAGGTATGCTCTATTAAAGGAAAGCACATCCTCCTTTCTATTGATGTTGTGTTTATCGAGTTTTATATAAAGCATTTCGGAAATAATTCTTTTTTTATAATTGGATTCTTTGTCAAGGATTTTAAAGTTATCCCAATCGAATTCATGGTCAAAATTGATTTGGTGTGCACAAACAATGGAATCGGAGTTTTTACTTTTCATATGTTCACTGATGCGGACCTCCGCCGCTCGCTTTGTTTCACCCACATATGACGCGGGACAATTTTTACAATAAAACTTATATACTACATTTGTCTGTTTATGTTTATTCGTTGTATCTTTTCCTAAGCGGACGATATGCTGCAGTTTATTGTTAATAAGAGGGTAAGTGTAAATATTGTAGGGTTTTAACATAGTTGAAACTTTTTCAAAATTATTGTCAATATATGGTATGCCAATTTTGCAGAGAGGGTAGGTGTTTGTAGTGCTTCTGTTATGATTACTATATTTGTGTCTTTTTAATCTGACCTTTATGTTTTTATTAATAAAGTTAAAAGGGTAATTGTTTTTTATCAACAGGTTTTTCACCCTAGCAATATTCACACCGTGAAAACGTGTACTGGCAAGTAAGATCGCCCTATCAACCAAATTAAAAACAATATTTCTCTTATAGCTAACTGGATGACCAGAAAAATAATTTAAGATTCGTCCGGAAGAAGTAGATTTTTCAAACCAGTCAAAATTAAAATAATTAGAATTTCTTATTATCGTCAAGTCTAAAAAGTTGAGTTTCTTGTCAATCTCCATTTCATATGTAAATTGTAGTTTGGGATGATATGAATTAAAAATATTTAACATTTGGTCAATATGGTCGACATTATTAAAAAGTAATACATCATCCACGTAACGAAAATAAAAAGATGGAATAATATTATAGTTATTTTTTAAGATGGAGAGACAATCATTTTCCAGGTCGTCCATTACAAGGTCAGCAAACAAAGGTGAAATAGGAGAACCCATTGGCGTGCCGAAAATTTGTTGATAAAAAATGTTATCAAAAGTAAAAAAAGTATTTTTGAACAAAAATTCTGTACATTGTCGAATTTCATCAACCGGGATTCGACATTTTTACATTATGGTCACAATACGTCGATCGATGCTCCGTAGTACCAACTCTAGAGAAATATTAGTAAATAGGGAGCTGACATCTAAAGACATAAGTCTATAATTAGTAGTGGGTTTTATATTTTTTAGTTTGTTTTTCAATTCAAAGCTATTATTAATGTGTGATATTGGAACGTTGACTGACTTCTTGAGTTCATCGTAAATTACTTTTGCTAGAAAATATGTAGGGCTATTGATAAGAGAGACGATAGGACGTAAAGGGACATCGACCTTGTGAATTTTCGGCAAACCATAACATTTAGCTAGAGTTGTATCTGTGAGCGACAAAGCGTTGGGATGGTATGTTCTAGAAAGGAAGCCGTTAGAGTTGAGATTCTTTAAAATGTTAGAGGTTCTCTTTTGTAGAGAGTTTAATGGGTTTTTTTAAATAATTTTATACGTCGATTTATCAGACAGTAAATTATGCATTCTTTCCGTATAGTCACTTTTTTTGAGACAAACCGTAACGTTGCCTTTGTCAGCAGAGGTGAAAAATATATCGGGATTTTTGTTTAGAAAATTTTTTGTTGATTTTAAATTTTTTGCATATTGGCGGTCCTTTCTAGAAATTGCTGGCTTTTGTTTACAAGCATTAACTAAATATTGAGATAATTTGTCACGGATTTCGGTCTTTACTCGATCGTTCGTATCGAGGTGTGAGAGACCAACTTCTAGGTTTTTGATAATACATAAAAAATCGCGTTCACGAAAAGATGATGGGAGATTTAAATTCGGTCCAAGAGATGCAATTTCGGCGACATCTTTAGGAATGGCTATATTCGTTAAATTGTGTATTGAATTATTATTACTGGTTGTGGTGTTTGTTTCCGGTAAGATTTTTTTAAATTTTTTATGTAACGTATGATTAGATCTTCTGTAGATGGTGTTTTGTTTGATGTTGACAAATTTATAATGTCGTTCACGAATATTGGAGTCTTATTTTAAAGACGCGATGTGACTTAATAAAAACATAAAGGTCAGATTAAAAAGACACAAATATAGTAATCATAACAGAAGCACTACAAACACCTACCCTCTTTGCAAAATTGGCATACCATATATCGACAATAATTTTGAAAAAATTTCAACCATGTTAAAACCCTACAATATTCACACTTATCCTCTTATTAACAATAAACTGCAGCATATCGTCCGCTTAGGAAAAGATACAACGAATAAACATAAACAGACAAATGTAGTATATAAGTTTTATTGTAAAAATTGTCCCGCGTCATATGTGGGTGAAACAAAGCGAGCGGCGGAGGTCCGCATCAGTGAACATATGAAAAGTAAAAACTCCGATTCCGTTGTTTGTGCACACCAAATCAATTTTGACCATGAATTCGATTGGGATAACTTTAAAATCCTTGACAAAGAATCCAATTATAAAAAAAGAATTATTTCCGAAATGCTTTATATAAAACTCGATAAACACAACATCAATAGAAAGGAGGATGTGCTTTCCTTTAATAGGGCATACCTTCCTTTACTACGAAAGTTTAAATGTCCCGATCGAGTTCATCGCCCTTTACCGTCTACCTTTGCGGCTCCGCCTATATAAGCGCTGGCTTGTGGTTGTAATTTATTGTTAGTCGACAGCACGACAGGTGACGAGTAAGTTAACCAAACTTACGAATTCTCGCGTATCTGCGGTAACAATTTACAAAAAATTTATTGTATTTTTGTGTTTGAGCCTTCCAGATCACTCATTGTGTGTTTTTAATTTTAATTTTGTAGCCTGATGAGGCTGACGCATATTGTCAGCGAAACGTTGCGCATGAATAAATCAACGCAGAAAATTTAAATACACTTTACTTGTAGTTATTTATTTTCTTACATTTCGCCCCCAACGGATCACTGATCACTTTGAATTTCCAAATTCACCGGAGGGCACTGATATATACTAGCAAATCATTAACATGAGTCTTGGATCAGAGGAAGACTCGGACACCATCCCACACTTCTACCAAAACATCACGGGGAGATTTGGGGCTCATACCTCCAATGCTTTAAAACGCTGGAAGGACCTGCACATACAACTATCAACCAGTATGGCACAACGAAGATTTTTACTCAAATGCAGGTACGCGAGAGTACTTCCTAACCACATAAAAGACCTCTACAATAAGTGTTCAAGTGTCAATTTCCGTTCCAAACCGATACATGCTGATTTCAACAAAAGTACCTTACATTTCTGTCGAAAACTTCTGAACTTCGAAATAAGCGACATTAACACACATATTAGATTTTTGCAAAACTCAATTTCCCGTTTAAAAGATCACATCGCGTCTTTAAAATAAGACTCCAATATTCGTGAACGACATTATAAATTTGTCAACATCAAACAAAACACCATCTACAGAAGATCTAATCATACGTTACATAAAAAATTTAAAAAAATCTTACCGGAAACAAACACCACAACCAGTAATAATAATTCAATACACAATTTAACGAATATAGCCATTCCTAAAGATGTCGCCGAAATTGCATCTCTTGGACCGAATTTAAATCTCCCATCATCTTTTCGTGAACGCGATTTTTTATGTATTATCAAAAACCTAGAAGTTGGTCTCTCACACCTCGATACGAACGATCGAGTAAAGACCGAAATCCGTGACAAATTATCTCAATATTTAGTTAATGCTTGTAAACAAAAGCCAGCAATTTCTAGAAAGGACCGCCAATATGCAAAAAATTTAAAATCAACAAAAAATTTTCTAAACAAAAATCCCGATATATTTTTCACCTCTGCTGACAAAGGCAACGTTACGGTTTGTCTCAAAAAAAGTGACTATACGGAAAGAATGCATAATTTACTGTCTGATAAATCGACGTATAAAATTATTTAAAAAAACCCATTAAACTCTCTACAAAAGAGAACCTCTAACATTTTAAAGAATCTCAACTCTAACGGCTTCCTTTCTAGAACATACCATCCCAACGCTTTGTCGCTCACAGATACAACTCTAGCTAAATGTTATGGTTTGCCGAAAATTCACAAGGTCGATGTCCCTTTACGTCCTATCGTCTCTCTTATCAATAGCCCTACATATTTTCTAGCAAAAGTAATTTACGATGAACTCAAGAAGTCAGTCAACGTTCCAATATCACACATTAATAATAGCTTTGAATTGAAAAACAAACTAAAAAATATAAAACCCACTACTAATTATAGACTAATGTCTTTAGATGTCAGCTCCCTATTTACTAATATTTCTCTAGAGTTGGTACTACGGAGCATCGATCGACGTATTGTGACCATAATGTAAAAATGTCGAATCCCGGTTGATGAAATTCGACAATGTACAGAATTTTTGTTCAAAAATACTTTTTTTACTTTTGATAACATTTTTTATCAACAAATTTTCGGCACGCCAATGGGTTCTCCTATTTCACCTTTGTTTGCTGACCTTGTAATGGACGACCTGGAAAATGATTGTCTCTCCATCTTAAAAAATAACTATAATATTATTCCATCTTTTTATTTTCGTTACGTGGATGATGTATTACTTTTTAATAATGTCGACCATATTGACCAAATGTTAAATATTTTTAATTCATATCATCCCAAACTACAATTTACATATGAAATGGAGATTGACAAGAAACTCAACTTTTTAGACTTGACGATAATAAGAAATTCTAATTATTTTAATTTTGACTGGTTTGAAAAATCTACTTCTTCCGGACGAATCTTAAATTATTTTTCTGGTCATCCAGTTAGCTATAAGAGAAATATTGTTTTTAATTTGGTTGATAGGGCGATCTTACTTGCCAGTACACGTTTTCACGGTGTGAATATTGCTAGGGTGAAAAACCTGTTGATAAAAAACAATTACCCTTTTAACTTTATTAATAAAAACATAAAGGTCAGATTAAAAAGACACAAATATAGTAATCATAACAGAAGCACTACAAACACCTACCCTCTCTGCAAAATTGGCATACCATATATTGACAATAATTTTGAAAAAGTTTCAACTATGTTAAAACCCTACAATATTTACACTTACCCTCTTATTAACAATAAACTGCAGCATATCGTCCGCTTAGGAAAAGATACAACGAATAAACATAAACAGACAAATGTAGTATATAAGTTTTATTGTAAAAATTGTCCCGCGTCATATGTGGGTGAAACAAAGCGAGCGGCGGAGGTCCGCATCAGTGAACATATGAAAAATAAAAACTCCGATTCCGTTGTTTGTGCACACCAAATCAATTTTGACCATGAATTCGATTGGGATAACTTTAAAATCCTTGACAAAGAATCCAATTATAAAAAAAGAATTATTTTCGAAATGCTTTATATAAAACTCGATAAACACAACATCAATAGAAAGGAGGATGTGCTTTCCTTTAATAGAGCATACCTTCCTTTACTACGAAAGTTTAAATGTCCCGATCGAGTTCATCGCCCTTTACCGTCTACCTTTGCGGCTCCGCCTATATAAGCGCTGGCTTGTGGTTGTAATTTATTGTCAGTCGACAGCACGACAGGTGACGAGTAAGTCAACCAAACTTACGAATTCTCGCGTATCTGCGGTAACAATTTACAAAAAATTTATTGTATTTTTGTGTTTGAGCCTTCCAGATCACTCATTGTGTGTTTTTAATTTTAATTTTGTAGCCTGATGAGGCTGACGCATATTGTCAGCGAAACGTTGCGCATCAATAAATCAACGCAGAAAATTTAAATACACTTTACTTGTATTTATTTATTTTCTTACATTTCGCCCCCAACGGATCACTGATCACTTTGAATTTCCAAATTCACCGGAGGGCACTGATATATACTAGCAAATCCGTCTCTTTTTATCACTGCTTCCATTAATTCCAATAACATACCTCCTTCAGTCCCTTTCACCTTTTGTAGTATATCCTTCAAGCTTAGGCTTGCGCTTTCAAGCTTCATTATGCGATTTTCACCTTCCTCTTGTCCTGGATCCAGTCTTGTATCCGATGCTTGAGCTATACAGTCCCTTGCTAAGCTGACTACCCCAGAATCCACCACCTTCAGTGTCTTGTGTTTGGTGTGTTCACACTGTATGTGGACTTTGTCCTTTCTCGTGGTGGTAAAGGCATGTTGGTTCTTAGCATGGAGACGTGTCCAAAATGTGCCCTTTAACTTGGCTAATATTATCGGACATTCTTCTGGTTTCTTCACTGCGATCCCCAATATGATACGTATCTCACAGGGGTGGTCCTCTTCGACTTCTTGTGTTGGCTCCATTTGTGTGAATATTCGTGTTTTTCCTAGTCTTTTACATAGTCTTATCACCTCTTGCGGGATTGGCGTAAATCTTTTCTTTCTAACACTGCTCGCTATGTATTCGTATGTTGGCTGCAAATATGCCACTAAATCCGTAGTATTTAAGCCTTTTTGTTCCACTGGCAATGATGATATCCTAAGAAGGTCCAATTTTTCTTTCGTAACCAGTGGTATCCGTATGTAATATATTATTCTGCCGTTAAATGCCATGGTCGTTATTTCTGAGATTTCTCCAATTTCTTCTTCTGTAGTTATATTTTCGCTTACTGGAAACTGTAGATCTGGTCTCAGCTGCTCTGCCAAAATTTTTGCTTCCAAAATCGCTCTCAATGCCGCATCTGGTATATGTGTCGTTCCCTGACTCGCCAAGTATATTATGTCCACCGTTGTTCCAAATTCTGTTAAGAGTTTCTCAGCTAAGTGTTCAAATTCGCCCACCATTTCTGTAACCCTGTCATAATTGCCGAAGTACTCTGCAAAAATTTTTAAACCTTCCTCCGTTATTCTTCCAGCTTTATCTTTAAACGTTTTTATATCTTGAAGGTATCTTTCATGGTTTCCATATGTTATGACTCTAATTTGTTCCGTTAAATACTTAGTTGTTTCCATTGTGTTAGTCGGGATCGCCTCTACTAGCTTTTGTATTTTCTCTTTTTTCGCGTCAGTCACACTCCCCTGCAGCGCCTGCACCGTCTTGCTTTGATCATCGATCTTTTGGCCTACTACTGTTCTATATGCCTCTTTTACCCTATCCACGGCCGTTAGGACTTTTCCTGCCGTGTACTCTACTTGTTCCATACATTTGTGTTCCTTTTTTATCGTCACCCTGCACTTCCATTTTGCTTGCTTTTTCGCGTCTAAAAACGAATTTACCTCCTCGACAACGTCATTCTAATCTACATACCATATCATTTTCCAAGTTGATGCGACTGCTTGGACTGGGCCCAAGCTCTCCACACATATTCCAGGGTTTCTTTCAATTTCCTCTATCTCTCCAGGTTGCTGTGTCACCGGCATGGTTCCAGCCCTGAAACATAAGATTTGTATTTTTTTTGTCCATACCGTTTTGATTGCTGATCTCGTAAGTCGTCCGAAGGCCACGCTTACGAGAGAAGTATACTATTTTGGTCTTGTTGTTTCTGATATCTCGTTTTTTTTTTTTTTTTTTTTTTTTTTGCTTCTTACTCTTATGCGATTTGTTTTTGTTATCCTGAATTATTCCCTGAGTTCCCTATTATCTAATAATTGGGTTTTTATAACGCATGCTTTCTTGATTTTGTCCACGTGTGTAATTCTTGCTTCATAGCCACGTTTCAGTTTTATACTGTGGTTTTTGTAATTTATTCCTACGATTTCGTATGGTCCTTCGTAGTAATCCTTTTTTAGATTGGCATGATTCACAACCTAACACGAACTGACGTACGTCCGGTCGCATATTTCGCCAGTAATAGTCTTTCGCAATTTTGTTGTAAGTCTGGTTCATACCTCTGTGGCCTCCTACCGATGACTCGTGGTATTCTTTGAGTACATCAAATCGTTGCTCCACAGGTGGTACTACTAAATTATTCAAGTACAACACTGCCGATATTTTTGTGTTTTTGAAGGTGTTTTTAAATTGCTCTGCGAAATAGTCCCACTGTGATACGCTTAGTATTGCTAGATCTCGTATAATACCTACTGACGTCAACTTGTTAAACAACATGAGCTGTTTTAAAGACGATATGCATTTCTTAATATCTGATATTAATCCCACACTGTCAAAGTGCTCTTTCACGTATAACTGCATTACTGATACTTTTCTTGCTCTAGATAGGAAGACCTCTCCAACCCTCTTATTTTCTTTATTCATGGCTGTTGGATTTATATAACCTCTCTCGTGAAGCGCGTCTATGGCTTCTGTGTCCGGTATATTTTCTGTTATTGTACAGAAGGGTAAGTTGTCAATGTATCTAAATGGGTGTTCATTTATTTTCTTAAGCCTTTGGAATGGTGGTATATCCTTATCTTCCTCTGGCTTCCAGGGTGGTTTTTGTACTGGTAGTCGTGTCCGGCAAGCTCTGTACCTATCTAAACCTGGTATACTTATATTGATTTCACCATCATCTGTGCTTTCGGCATTATCACCTGCCACCATGTTCGCATTAAGTAACTCCTTTCCATTTTCATTATCGCTAACTTCTTTTTCGTGACTATCATTGTTTACGTCGTCATCTGATATTTTTGGTGTTTCTTGTTCCGCTATGGGGCTAGGCTCATCCGGTGGTTCCGGTGGAGGTGGTGGCGGATCGCGCTTCTTTGGTATTCGTTATTCTTTTGATCCAGAATCTGACTCATCACTCGTCTCGTGATCTATTTTGTTGTCTTCCTTTGTTTTCTTATTAACTCTACCCTTGATTTTCTGTCTCGTATATGGGAACTTGTTTTCATTCCTTTACCTAAATGTTGCTCGTCTCGCCCCTCGTACTATCTTACTGTCTTCATCACTTGAATTTTTGTATAATTCATCCATTGATTTATAGCGTTTTTGTCCTTTTTCGCAGAGCGCCTGATAGTGCTCCGGCTCATACCGCATGTGCTCATATTCATCTCCTTTTATTCCTGTGTAGTGATGACACATTGGAGGTCCATCTCCATTTACGTAGTGCACACATATGTTCTTTTTTAACTCCTAAGAAAAGACAAAAATGTACTCTCCATCCCCAAACTCGTAATCCTTCCTCAAAATTCTCTTAGTGTTTTCCGGGTCGACGCAGTTTTTAATATGTTCAGAATGCAGTAAGATTTTTCTTAGCTGCTTTGCTGTTAAGTCCAGATCGAACAGTGCAATAAGACTATAAAACAAGCAATTATCATCGCCCTTTACATCTAATAAGTCCCACTCTTTCCATGGCACTGCACAATTTCCGTCTGATCCACGTTTTTGCTCATTAAGTGCATCGTTTGAAATCAATTGGTTGTTTTTGCTTGATTCTTCATCATTCAAATTATCGAACGCCCCAGACGTCTCACCATGATTTAAGGATAGCCTTTCTCCCTGATTATCCCACGAAAGATTTGCTCCTTCGCTGCTGGTCTTGCCTTTACTTTTCTCTTCCTCACTTTTATCTTCCGTACTTACGGTTCCCTCTTTTTCTTTGTTTCGATCACCTTTTTAACTTGAATCCCTGCTGCTATCTTCTACCTCCCATACATCTATTCTGACTCCTGGTTTTCCCTTTACCTCTCTTTCTCTGATGTCGACAAAAACTTTTTTTTTTGAGTCTATCTGTCTTTTCTTCTAACATGCTGGTAAGGTCGTTAAGTTTTTTTGGATCCTTTTTTGCAAAATAGTTAGACTCTTTTTGCCTTTCTCGTCGTGGATTTTCTGATTTTTTTTCTTCCCTGGACGTTCGATCCTCCGAAGTGCTACGACTTTTTGAACTTCTTTCCCTACTGTCGTCTCTCTGTTTCCCATGCTCTGATCCGTTCAAGCCTATTTCAATTTCCTTCAAATTATTGTGTTTAATTTCTGGTCTTTTTTCCCAATTCACTATTATATTTTCTTCAGTCTGTGTGTTTTTTACAGGAGTGACAGAAAAATTCTGTCTAATTCTGTTTAGAGTGTCGAGCTGCCTTTGTCTTTTCTTCCTTTGCTTTTGCCTTGTTTGGTGGTCTATGACGACATAAGGTGTGCTCGTTTTTTGTACCCCTTTTATCCAGCTCTTCTCTTTCTTCATGTGCTCTAATTTATTCTTTAGTGGCCCCTGCGATAAGATTTTCTCTTCAGTTTGTTGTTTTTCCTCAACTTCTTCTTCCGAACACAATTCCACTTCAGTCTTTTTCTTCCTGGGTTTTTTATGTGATGAATCTGAGCCTGATTCCACTACTACCTTCTTTAACTTACCGTCGATCCGTATTTTTGATTTTGCCCTAATTTTGAACATACGCGCTGGTGGTGGGCCATCACTTACTACACCCTCTTCCTTCTCTTGTTCATCTGCCATTTGATACAGTTCTATTCGTGGTAGTTCTGGGTTCTTTTCGCCCTCTTTTACGACTGGATTTCTTGAAAGAGAATCTGGTGCGTTGTTTGAGATACCTGGGTGATAAATTATATCGAAATCGTAACCACGCAACTCTGCCTTTAATCTGTTGAACCGAATGTCGGGTTTTTTAGACGTGTTAAAATGTTTCAACGGCTCGTGATCCGTAACCACCGTGAACTTCCTACCATACAGATAAGGTCTAAACTGTTCCTTTGCAAAAACTACTGCAAGCAACTCCTTATCATACGTTGGATATCGAAGTTCACTACCCTTGAGGCACCGTGACGCATATTCACATGGTCTATCCTTACCTATCTCTCCCAGACTAAGGATTGCTCCGATGGCATAATCCGACGCATTTGTTGTAACAATGAACGGTTTACTTAAGTCCGGTGCTGATAATACAGGTTCCGAACATAGCGCATCCACTAGTTTTTTAAAAGCCTCTTCCTCTTTTTTGCCCCATTTAAACTCCGTATTCTTCTTTGTCATTGTAGAGAGTGGTCGCGCTATCTTTGCATAATCTTTAATGAATTTCCTGTAATATCCCGTGAATCCAAGAAACTGCTTAATTTTCCTTGAATTTTTCGGTCTTGGATATTTTTTTGCGGCTTCGATCTTCTTCAGGTCCGTCTTTATCTTACCATTTCCAACCACGTGACCAAGGACTTTTGCTTCCTTCTTCAAAAAATGACATTTTTTTGGCTCTATGGTCATGTTTGCTTTTGCCAGTCTTTCTATCAAGTTTTTGAAGCGTTTTTCATGTTCTTCGAGAGTTGCTGCGAACACCATGATGTCATCCATGTGTACTTCAATTTCTCGCCCTTGTAGATCGGCTAGAGCTAACGTTATCGCCCTCAGGAATGTATTTGGTGACTCTGAGCACCCCATTGGCATACGTTTATATTGATAGTGTCCGTCGGGTCCTGAAAATGCAGTTTTATGCGCGTCCTCTTCTTGAATTTCAATCTGGTGGAATCCACTCTTCAAATCAACTACTGTGATGTACTTAGCGGCCGCTAAGTGCTCCAATATGTCGCTTTGAAAGGGTAGTGGGTAACAGCTTCCAACAGTTATTTCGTTCAGCTGTTTGAAATCTGTGACCAGTCGCCACCTTTTCTCGCCGTTTTGTCCTGGCGGTTTAGGCACTATCCATATATTTAAGTTATATGGGGACGTTGACGGTTCTATTATATCCAAATCCATCAATTTTTGAATTTCTCTCCTGATGTTTTCCTTCACCGCGGGCGGGTATCTATATCTTCTGACCACTACTGGCTTATTTGTTGTAGTCTCTATTTTGTGTTTAATTAAATGAGTTGTTTTTAACGGTTCTCCGTCCAACCCAAACACAAACGGGTTCGTCGATATTAATTTTCTTACGTGCTGTAACTCTTCTTCGTTACAGCCCTCAGTGTCGATCAGTGTCATAATTTTTTCAATTCTTTCTTCGACACTTCTTATATCACGGTCTTTTTCCGCGTACGTGTCGATTTCTTTATCTTCATCTACGCTTTTATATCTCAATCTGTATTTTTTTTCTATTTCTTTTTCTTCCAATTTGACTTTCTCGAGCAAGCCTACAAATGCAGTCTCTTCTTCTCTGGCGCCGTCCCCCCCGTTGCCAGATATTTCCATTTCCTTCACTTCTTCGCACTCTATCAGATCCACTTCCGGTACTGTAATTCTCCCTTTTTTTCTTTGAAAAATTCACGCATTCCGCATATATTTTACCTTTATTATTAGTGCCGTAAAAGTCTCCAAAATGCACATGTTCTCCCACATCTTGAAGTGGCACAAATCCAACTTGAATCTTTCCGAATTTTTTTTGACTCTTGCATATATAACCTGCCTAGATCTCGCTGCTATCTGGAAATATTCTGCTGTCTTCAGTGGGGTTTCTACACCACCTAGGCTAAGTGTATTTGTTTTTGCGCTCACCTCGCCATTGTATTTTTTAAACATATCCCATGCAAGGATTCCGTCTACTTCGATCGGAAAATCCTGCGGGACTACATGGAAAGTGCACTTCATACCATGGATCATTGTGTCCACCGCGCCCTTTGTTTCACGTTCTCCATGAGTTACTCCAATTATTTTTACTTTTACATTCTCATCCAATGGCGAATTTTCTTTTATATAATCTTCTTTTAGCATCGAGATCTCAGCACCCGTGTCAGCATAGAAATCTGATCTTTTATTTCGGAAATCTTTACTCTCCAGCGTTACTGTTGGCGGTCTGCGTCCTACTGCTGCATAGTTAATTAGTACCGTCGTGACTTCTTTCTTGTCCTCTTTTCCCATTGATATATTTTTATCTTTTAGATTTTTTTTAAAATTTGGTTCGATTTGTTGACGAGTATTAATTTTGTTTTCGTTTACCTCCTTTCCCCACACCTCCGACTTAATGGGTTTTTCTTCTTTTTCTCCAATTTTTACATCGTTTACTTTTAGTCCTTTAAAATACGTAGCCACTTTTTCCCGATGCTCGATGTTGGGGGAGTACTTCGAGCATCGTTCTAAAAATTCGGCTTCTGTTTACTAGAGATATCACCCCGTCTAGGTTCAGCCTCCCTTGCGTCTTATGTCCCGTTTGTGTGTCTAGGCTCATAACGCTCGTTACTTTTCCAATCATAATTATTTTGGCTATCATGCCTGCCACTTTCTCTTTGGCCGTAATTTCTGCCATTCGGCTCATAATATCTATTATTACTATTATTATTGTTGTTATTGTTTTCGCGATAAGCATACCCTCTTTCAAAATCTCTCCCATATCTGCCGTAGTTGTATTTATTCTCTGCCTGAGCCATATTATTATGTCTGTAGTCTCCGGGTCTTCTTCCACTATCATTATATGATGTTCCACCTCTTCTTTCTTCACCCCTATCCTGGTACCTTGTATAGTTCGGTGTTCTGGTCTCCTCACCGCGACCTTTCTTCACTAGCAGCCCCTTTTCTATGTCGTGCCACAATGAACGACACTCTTCTGCTTTGTGCCCAATTTGGCCACAATAGTTACACTTGTTTACCTTATCTTCCTTTTTGTCAAATTCTTTTTCCCATCTCTCATATTTATTGCTGTCTACTTGAGGTGATTTCATAGCCATCATATCCTCGACTTTCAATGCCAATGTAATGGCCTTTGTTAGCGTTATGGGCCTATGCATAGAAACTTCGTGGTTGTACGGGGGATTAAGGCCTAATATATATTGGGTCACTACTTCTTTTTGAATATTTTTCTTAAATTCCTGCCTTAACATTTCAGAAACTTCAAGGTTTGCTTCTTGAAGCCCCATAGCTCTGTTAAACAATTTTTGCATGCGATCTGAGTATTCTTCTACAGATTCCTTATCCCTTTGTCGTTCCGACGTAATTTTTGCCATAACTGTCTCTGTGCTACTGATAGCCCCGTACCTTTCCGTAACCTCCTCAAGAAATTCTTCAATAGACTCAAACTGTGTGATTCTATCATTTAAATGTGCTGCCGCTCGACCTTTTAGCTTGCTGGATAGTGTTGCCAAAAAATATAGGACGTCTCTGTCATCCACCTGTCGGCCTATTGCCCTTACTACCCTTGTGAACGCCGACAAATTCATTGGGTCCCCTGTAAATATTGGTATTCTTGGGATTATTGTGCTCAATTCTTTAATTGAGTAATTTATATTCCTTTCATACTCCCGGTGATGCGGCGATCTGTGTGTAGATCCACCTGTTGTTTGCTCCCACCTCTCCTGGTTATTTTTAAAATTTTCGAACTCCCGCATCGGTCTAGCCTTCCTTCTATCTCTATTGTGGAATTCTCTTTCATTTTCTCCCCCCTCCCTTTCTGGCCATCTCTGGAGCAACTCTGTCTCCCTTCTCCAATTGCCAAGCTGATTCCTAGCGGGCCCCCTATCTGACTCATCCCCTTCCTCTCCACTATCATCACTACGCAGGGGCTCTATATATGATTCTGAGGCTTCGTTTCCTCCAATTATTTGCTTAGGGCCCTCTTTTTTTTTATCTCTTAGTACGACCGTCTTCATGCCCTTAAAAATTTTTCCAGTTAAGTCTTTTGTTTTTTTGTTCGACTTTTCTAACTCTTTGACCGCCTCGGGATCGTGGCAAAATTGTAACCATAAACTGTCGTCTGTTACGACCTCCACGTCTGCTAAGCAGTCCACCGCCCCTCCTACAACGTTATCAATTTTTCCCGACTGCATTTTGTTTTATTCGCTTGGTTATTTTTTTTGTATTTTTTTTTTGTTTGTTTGGTTGTATTTGTTTGTTATGGGCCAATTTGATGAAACTTATCGCCCAGCAGTAATATTATTTACCGTTTATATAAATTTTATCTACCTGAACAGTATTGTAAGCAGTATGATCCAAAGCATTTCCGTGTCCGTAAACAAAGTGTCCAAAGAAAAATATTGCTACCAGAGGGTGCGTGGTGTGATGTAGTTTCGTGTTTTGGCTCTCCCTTGTTTTATTTCCTGACGGCGCCGGCCTCCTGGATGGCTGCTGAGCGCCCACGCTGGTACTTGACACCTGCCCGTTTCTCACGTGTCTCGCCGCGTGTGTCTTCTTAACACTGTATTTTTTTCTTTTCTTGTTATTATTCACTGTTTCTTCTTTAAATTCTTTATTTTTTTATTTCACTTTTCTTTTCACGATAATTCTTTTTATTTCCACTTACACTGCACTGTGGGTGCTTCCCGACGACGAAAGAAAACCAAAAAAAATTTTCTATTACTTTGTCGTACACAACTCGCCACACGTCGAGCGCCAAAAATTGGGGGTCGGGTTATGTACAACCTCCTGTTACGTGGGAATTGTGGAGTTTCGGGGTGTAAGGGGATTGAATACACGTGGAAGAAAGTATATGTTCGTTTATTAGAGTCTCAAGGCGAGAGCAGTCGCGTGCGTGGCGTTAGGTTCGGAGGCTGATCGGAGAGATAGAGCGGGAGAGCTGATAACGCTCTGGCCCGCCGCCGAAAGGTGATCATCATACTCTGTATCCGCTGCTCATGCGCCGTGAGAGAAGAGTCTTGGGCGCGAACTTACAAAGGTTCTAGATACTGTACGTTACACTAAAATCCAGCGCTTTTTTTGCTTTATTCTTAAGGGTCTTGAACTAGCATTATTATTTTAACTACCTCCAAAGAAAGTAAGCTGTGAAAATGGCACCAACCGAACACAAAGAATTCACCTCAACTCTGGGAGACATGCTATTTATTAGCCTGCGGCTGCTAGCACATTGGATGGACATGAGCATAACGAAAGTTAGAACCACAAACGTTAGCCGTAATAAACGTGAGAAACTTTGCAACGGAAGAATCAGGACGAATCAACACTAAAAAACCAAGGAGGGAGAAACACGATGGCAAAGAGATCCTGTAGGCACTCAACTACAGTTTGGCCCACACTCGTCGTCAACAGCAGAAACTGTCCATAGAAGGTTACAAAAATAAAATTCACTGTATAGTCAATGGAATTCTGTAGGAGAAAGAGTTCTTTCGCGACACCATCCAGGAAGCCAGTTGAAACCTTGCGTTAGCCAAGGTAATACGACGGGGACTAAGCTACTGCTATTGCTACATTAATTACAGATAAGAGGATATGCAAATAACGTGCTCTTTTAATTATCAAACCAAAAATACTGTTGGAGTTGTAGAGGGCCCCCCCTGGAGCTTAGTAAGGTTATTATTATTCTACCCTAATTGAACGGTAAAGAAGAATAATATGTATGTTCTCCTTTTTTTCTGAAGGAAACGAAATAAAATGTATATATATATACATATATTTATCCAAAGAGTACTTATGCAATTACATGTATATTAAGGGAATTATGAAAAGAAAAGTGGAATTATGCGGACGTCTACATAATTCTACCATCTGACTGATATATATTCTAGAAACATGTGAAGTCCATACAAGTCTCTTTCTTTCAACACACACACACACAACATATATATATATATATACATATATGTATATATATATACATATATATATATACATATATATGTATATGTATTGAAAACACTTTATTAACTTACAAAATAAAAAAATAAAAAAACTCTATTAAAAAAAACAACAACCAAGATAAGAAATACCCAAGAAGTAAGATCAAAAAATAACAAAAAAAAGAACGAAAAAAAAAACAAAATAAAGCAAAAATCACCACAAAAAAAGCACAAAATAAATAAACCATAAAATACTCAAACACTATAAAACACAATCAAAATACACAAATCGCCAAACACCAAAAACTGGACATACACAAAAAAAACATTAAAAAAAACACAAAAAAAACCTAAAAAAGACACAACAATATATAAACAAAAAAAATTAAGGTAAAGAAATACGAAAACAAAAATAGTTTAAATCAACATACGCAAAACGAGAAATACACTATTAATACAAAAAAAACAACAACAAACAAACATACTTGCACAAATGTATGACAGAACACTATTGTAACTTCCCGACTATATAAACGCACGTTTGTATTACATGTTAAGCACATAATAATAGTAATATATGTACAATAATATATGTCACTTATTAGCCCATCAATAACATCTTTTTGCTTTCATAAAAACTCGTACACCACTTCCGAATCCAACTATTTGCACACCAACCATGAACTTATTTTCTTTTATCTACCTAGTATTACACTGATAGACCATGGACTGTAATACAAACTCTAAGTGTTGGGTATTTGTTTGGAAGATACGCGAAAACCTTTGCTAAAGGGATACAAAAAGTTGGAACGACCCATCATTACTACCAACACATACGCAACCATCGTCACACATATGCAAGCATGAAACCAACCATTGCACAAAAGCTAGAAGCAGGAAAAATCTCGTTCGAAACAGTTTTCTACATCTATGGTGGGAGGCACGTATGTGCATCAGGCAGCACTAACACACGATACTCAGATAGCTTCATCGAAGATGTGGTGGAAAATGTATTACTGGACAGTTCCAAATTCATTTCCAAAATCACCATTAAAGACCAAGCAACGCAAGCTTTCAAGGTTTCCTTTAGAAACTCAAGCAACAGCTTTCAGAATTGTAAAGTAAAAAACGTCATAGAACACTCTGAATGGGATCGAGTCAAAACCAGTGAATGAGAGCAAGCCGTGATCATTACAGCTGGTATAACATTCGCCAGCCTTTTAGAAAGATTTCCATTAGAAAAAAAAGATAAGGAACGTCATATAAATTCTCAGCGATGCAAAGTTTGTCTGCTAGGCATTAAACCCTGGAAAGATTGCTGAGCATGCATCGTCAATCATTTCCGAGGAAGTGGAGGTGACACCATTGCAAGATGCCAGTTCGAGTGCCCCAACCCAGTACGCTACTGGAACACACATAGTGATGCTTGCCGTCACTATGAGTTAACTTCGAAGAAATTAAACTTGAGCATCGTGGCCCAGCAATAACCGCCTTTCTTTTCTCTTGATATCTCATCTGAATGTCATCATTATTGCCTCATTACTCTATTAACCTAATACCATCGTAATCTACTGTAAAAATATTATAAAGAAATTGTACCAAAGTACTGGCAACAGAAATTAAGCGCATTTCCGATAGCTAACCAAATCTATTACTTAACTGTTATTCTCAAACACTGTTGTAGTTAGTAAGTTTCAAAAGAAAAAAAAAATAATAAATAAAAAAATTATAACAAATGAAAAAATAAATATAATAAAAAAAAAAAAAAAAAACTTAACCACCGCACTTCATAAGTACGTTACGCACCGTATCATAAGAAGGTAAAATAATTATTAGCTATTGTAATATGTAATACTAATATGTAAAGATAACACTTCTCTATATTCAAATTGTAACACTCAGGCCTGTTTTACCAGGAATAAGCTTGCCGAGTGAGTAAGTACTTAGGGAAGGCGCATAACGTCAATACCAAAGCATGATAAATTGGTTAACTGCTTACCCATAATTTCCACTTCCTAACTCTACTCCCCACTAAATTCAACATCTGGCCTACACCTGCAGCTGCACCTTTTTTCTAGGAATATGTTAATCGAATTTACCTCCACTGCTTGAGTCATCATTGGTCTTACCCCTAATTATCGATCAAATTTAGGATTCAAATAGAACTGCACCCTGGGAGCTCGCTCTTTTTACTGGAGAAGAGGCCAACCAGTTGAATAGTAGTCGGTAATATCTAAAACAAGTTGTATCAGTAAACATCCATCTAATTGTTCAAAGTGTATGTACAATATTTGTGATCATATTAGGCAAGTTTCATTAACTATTGAAGTAAGCTTTTTATTTCTTATAATATATTACTGGCTTAATACACAATCTACTTCACCGGCCATCACAGGAGAGCTAGTGGCCTCTGATCATCTATTACTTAAAACGTACTGGTAAATGGCTTAATATTTTAACTACTTTGCAAACACTGCATAGCACAAAGTTATTTACTGTCCATGTGCTGCACCCTGCATTTCAATACTCGCGTGCTGACTTTACGTCAAAGAGCCACGACGTAGTAATAGCAAGGGCAGATAAATAAATACTGTTGCAGAACGCTAGCGTGTCAAATTTTAATTCTAATTAAATTTTCCATAGTTTTAAGTCTGAATAAGAAAATTTATATTATCGTTTGAAAGCTAGTTCCACGCACACATCTTGCAAATATTTACTCAAGAAACGTTTCGCTTTCATTTACTTAAAATGCAGATATCGACCTAAGAATATAGGTAACCTAAGCAGAATATTTGACTCCAAAATCCATTTAACAAGAGTTAATAAGGATTAAACAATAATACTTTCATTAACCTTACTTTTAATGTAATATTCAAGGTCGTATTAAAATTAAATTTCTATGTATTTATAGTTGACGTGACAGTTATGATATAAGATTTCAATATCGCTTACAATACAGGCCAGTACCTATTTCATCCCATGTTAATTTGGTTTTGAGAATTTCTGAATTGTGCACACGTTAAATTTAAAAAATTTCTTATTTAATAAAGTTGAATAGAATATTTCTGCATTTTTTGTGTATAAAAACTCGGTTTGAAAACTTTGAATCTAGTGAATGTTTGTTCCAAAAAACATGCCCTTCATATTGATAGATCACATAATTCATTGCTTAAGTCTCAGTCCCCACACAATAAACTGCGCTACAAAAACGTAATGATGTGTCGATTAAATTTTTTTTTGAGTCGCTTCATTTTCTATCTAACAACAAAGTGGTAGTATTACATTTGAGTGTATTGCAAGTTAACATGACAGATGAAGTTGGATATTTAAATCTTCCTCAAATAACAGTGTAATGCATATAAGCAGCATAAAACTCTTATGTTTTAGTAATATTTACAAATACAATGTGCTTAGCTTGTAAGAGCAATCATGAGGAACTAGAAGCGTAACGGTTTTAAAGTTCTATTTATTTATACAATGTGCTCCTAGGTGAGAGGCATCGGCAATTAGAAAAGCCAACTGGTTTGTAGTATTATTGAAAAATAAAATATGCTTTCAGACATGCAAGCATTGGTTATTAAAAACTCAACTGTTTTGTAGTTTTTTTTATTAATAGAATCGGCTCTTAGGCAAGCAAGCATCAGCAGTTAGGTACCAAATAATTCTTTAGTATTGTTAATACACAAAGATTCCTCTTCATCAAGCAAGCTTTGGCGATTAAAGTATCAAACTGTTCTGGAGTATGGTTTATATATAAAGTGTCCCCAATAGTTAAAAGTATCGGCAGTTAAAGAAGCCAACTTTTTTCTAGTACTATTTAATACTTGAATGGTCCCTTAAGCGAGTTAGCATCAGTGATTAAAAGTTCACCAGCTTCTAATATTATTCATTATTAAAATTTGTCTTTGTTATTTGTTTTTTAAATCTGCCCTTAAGTCGGAATCATCAGAAAAAAAGCCCAATTTATTGTAGTATTATAAATTATTCAAGTTGAACCTTCGGCAAGAAAATATCAACGATTAGAAGCTTAATAGTTTTTTTAGCATTGGTTATCAATGACATATGCTCCTAGCCAATCAAGCATTAGGCAATGGAAACCAAACTGTTTCTCAGTATGATTTAATATTGAAACATGCCCTTAGGCAACAAAAGCATTGGCTATTATGAACTTAACAGTTTAAATGCATCATTAAATAATTGAATGTGCTCTTTAGCGACAAATTGAGCAATCTCACTATTTTTAAATATAGTCAATTTACGAAATAAATCCTCGTGCAAGCAACCATTAGCGATAAGCAACCTAACTAGTTAAGTTGGAGATAATGGCTTGCCTAAAGCCACATTCCATTATCAAATAATCCTGTTACCAGTTTTGTTTTTTTATCGCTGATACTTGCTTTACTAATGGCATGTTTTATAAACAAATAATACTAAAAAAACAGTTTAATTTTGAATCACCAATGCTTCCTCAGCTAAGAAAAAGAATAATAAATAGTCCTAAAAAAAGTTGACTTGTCAATTACCAATGCACAGTCACGCGATGGCGTGATGAGGTGAGTTTAACAAAGTAGACAAATTCTAAGGGACCGTGTTACTATTTACTTCCTATTTGCATACTTAAATTTGCAAACATCAAACAATTAGAATTTTTATTGGGATGTTTTACGTGTTTTGTTAAATTTAGTTTTTTTAGCCTCATTTCACAGCTTTACTGAGAAATATAAGTCACTAAGTCATTATAACAACA
The DNA here is from genome assembly GCF_036245765.1 of Copidosoma floridanum. Lineage (NCBI taxonomy): Eukaryota > Metazoa > Arthropoda > Insecta > Hymenoptera > Encyrtidae > Copidosoma > Copidosoma floridanum. The sequence goes on from NW_028321885.1 coordinate 14,319,667, forward strand.
AAAACGAGGTATGTGTATCTCAAAATGCTTTAAACAAGTTTTGTTTGTGGCTCAGTGTTCGACAAATGGTCGTATCCTTAAGAGAGCAACATGCCTAATTTTTCCAGCATGGTTTGGATACAAATGTTCTTAAAATGAAGCAGTACTGCCAACGGCGTCTGATGTTATCAACAGATTTTTTTTTATTCCAGCAGACAGCACACAGCATTGGGAGCTCTTAGTTGCTCAATAGTACACCCACGTGAAAAAACAAGTATGTAATTCCATGTGTAATAACACTTGGAATAACACCTGTAATTATACATGTAATTTCACTTGGAATTCCAAATGGAATTACACTTAGGATTTTGGCTTGGAATTCTTCTTGGAAATTCCAAGTGACTTTCCAATTGGTTATACATCTGTGATTACATATGTTAATACAAATGGAATTACATGTATCCTTTTTACAAAATTTAAAATATTATACCAATAGATACAGATTGTTATTGTAAATTCTGTTACTCTGATGTAACTTAGAATAATAAGTAATTATTTTTATTAATTATTGTAGTAATTATTAATACAGGCACGGGGATGAGTTGTAGTAAATATACATTTAAATTTACACTAGTAAATTTGGATTAACTGAGCTCATGCTATTAATATATAAAATATGATATTTTGTATAAAATTTTTATTGAATTCATCGTACAAATAGTCATGAATGTGTATAAATAATATTTTACAAACTTCATCATTAACTCAACGGCTTTTATATAGTTATACTGATTGTAAGTATTGACAATGTAGTACATATCTATAGTAATCAGACACTTTTTTATTATTTACAATAGTGCCCAAAATTTGAATCAAAATTTTATATGAGCTTTAATAGTGATATAGGTTTGGTAAAGTCATAATGTACAGACTTTCATTTTGCACTACAATACATACCTCGGAAATCATACTCGTATCAATATCAATTATCTCATTTCCGAAAGATCGGATAAGGTAACCGTAGTTAATTATTGATTTCGCAGTATTAATAATTTTGCAGAGAGTTATTTCCTTTTTGTTTAAACTGTCTACTAAAAAATATTGAATTCGGATGAATGTCACATCTGACAGTAATGCATAACTGTTATCAGTGCGAATGTTTGCACGTTCAGAAGAAGCAAACAGGCAACCGTTTATTACTGCTCTTTCAAATGCTTGAGTATATTCATTCACACTAAATTTATGTAGCACTTGTCTACTAAGAATCTTACCAGCTCCCAAGTATGTGACTGTTGTTAGCTTCAAACTTTTTTTAATCTTATTCTTTGTTAATTCCTCGCAATATTGAATTACAGCATCTGAAGCGATTGGAAATACTTTTGTCCGTAAATAGTAAATTGCTTGTTGAATATTGATGTAACAAACGATTTGCAGGTTTACACCTCTTGCGCAGTTGATAGCATTCAGCATATGATGGTTGGCAGCTTCAAAAGGGAAAGTTGAATGGCACCAGAGAGGCCCCCAATTTTTAACAGAGTCAGATATGTGGAGAAGAATATGTATGTTATACCGCATTGCTGCTTTGCCAAAATACTTTTCTGTTAAGAAAACAAATGTGTGTAAATTTGAATCCACTGGCTTTAATTCGGTACGTGAGATTTCGCTTTTTAACAATGCATGTAAACTTTGAATACATAATTTCCAATAATCGATCAGTTTTTTTTGTAATACAGATTCAAATAAAGGTATACTAAAAAATAGTTTAAATATTTCCCAATCTTTTGCCTTCCAGTCAGCTCTGTCATCTAAAGATCTACTTAATTTTTCAACCTGATGTGGAACCTTAATGTTGAGTAAATTCTGATTTATCATTGCCAATGTCTTTGGTGTAATAAGGTTCAAAAAATATTCTGTTATTGTTTTCGACACACCAACAAGACAACAATGTAGATAGTCTGAAACGAAACTTTTGACAATATCAAATCCTCATAGATTTATTAATGGTGATACTGATATTACACCATAACTATTATTCTGGCGTTTGTTTACAAGTGTCCCCTCATCAATAATCTTTTTCATACACTCAATCATATTTTCTGAAGATCTTTTTGAATGTTTTTTTTTCATTATAGGATATCTCATGCTCCTTTCGAAATATTGTCCAGGGTGAAGGCACCAATTACAACCCGTTTTACCATTGAACTGCTTTACTCCTCGCATTGGAGCCCTTGCAACTGAATCGACACTACAAAGAATATTGTAAACTGTAACAACTACAATTTTTTCTTTGATTATACACTCAATTCTTTTAGCCATCAATTTATTCATCATATTCGTAAAAGGTTGTAAGAATGATGTCATTTCTGGTTTGTTCCTACCGAACCAAATTCCGCAGGTTAGAATTCTTTTAAACCTAACGTCTCTTGGAATTTCGTTCAACTGCAAATACAGCGGCCACACAGGAAAATTTGAGCTTTCAAATGTGGGTGCTTCATCACTATTAACGATAGTAGTGACATACGAGTACCTTCCCTCATTAGGCAGCTGAGATACAAAGGATCTGTAACACTTTCCGTCATAAATGTCCCTTATTTTATCATTGTACAATCGCTCATGTACCACGTATTCATAATATTCAGCATGTTCTTCTATCAATCGCTTAATGCTTCGTGAGGGATTTATCAGAATAAAAATACTGTGCGAACATGGGTTTGATAAATTAAGTATTTCTGAGCAACTTGAACACATCATTGATGATATAAAATCATTAATTTTTCCGAGGTAAATAGTGCAAGTAGGGCAAATTGCATGATATTCGATGTCATCTTTAGGATTTAAAATATTATTTAACACATATTTCGTTTCTGGTAAGAAAGATGTAGAAAATATATTATTTATGAGCTGCAAGGTACTAGAAAGTTCACTAAAAGAAGACCTGAATTTCATACAGTGCTCCAGTATCATGAGAAACACTTCTCCTGGAGATTTATCTGGTACCACGTTTATAGGACTTGAGAAATTATGATTTGCAACTAAATCTTCTAGATTTTTCGATTTACAGAGATTTTTTTGTGTTTTCTTATTGTCTCTCAAGTCTTGTAGCAATGCTTCTTCAACCACCGAAAAATGATCTGTAATGCACGTTACCTATACAATAAATTTTTACAAGTATAGATTTTCTGCATTTTACAATAATACAGAAGTTTTTGGTATGCATACGAATAATGGCAGTAATTATGTTATGAAAGCAAAAAAACTTGTTGCTTACCTGATTATCGGTAATATCGTTCATATCTTGCTCCATCCGTGGAATAGAGATATTCGTATCATTTAATTCATTTATTTCATGCATTTTGTTACCATGCCCTTCTAAATCACACAAGACTGGTTTTTCGATACCTATATTGCAATGCATGCTGTGGTTATGATTCTGGTTTATTGTATTGCATTCGACAATTTCTATATGATTCTGCAAATAAAACGCACACATGCAAATTAACGTTTTAGTTTGACAATATTAAAGAGTATTATACTAACTCTGTTACGCCTTTGGGCATAATTTTTGCAGATTCTGTTACGAACACGAGGACTCACATCCTTTAGTTTACAAGTTTGTAAATATGATTTATAGCACCGCATTTGAGCTATATTATTAAAAAACAGACAAGTCAGACTTTACTTATGCAGTATGCACAAGTTTTGCATTCATCGTAGACGACGTATGAACTATTTAAATGCTACATAGACACATGACGTTACAAACAACTTTTTAACTTGTTCTGCAGCTACATACATTATTTTATGCTTTCTATATCAGCCAATACTGGGTTTTACTGTTCGACTGAACTACTACTAAAGGTCGTTCGGATTCTCTTCAATAGCCAACAGCCCGGCTGATATTTTCAAAAAAGTTTATTCATCAATACGTTAATCAGCTTATTTTCGCTGTTACTCGTCTCATTCCCGTTATTTCCTTATTCCTAGCTCTAATCGCATTTACGTGCAAAGGCCCTAACACACAATAGAGTAAACAGTCTTTGCTGTAACCAAAGTTTGTCACTTTAGTTAATACTCAGTACCTGTACTATTTATCGTTAAGTTTTAGTATAATTTTAGTATAATCACTAATTATGTAACGCACTTCTTGTTCGTTCGCTGAGTTTCACAGTTTCAATAAAGAATAAAAAATTCTTGGTAACTTGGTCTTTGCGTTGTAAGTACAATGGAAGAAAACGAACCTACTTTTGCTGCAATACGATATTTTTCTTCTTCTACTTGGCCACCTACTGTTCACATAGTTAATCTGACCGACATTCAAAATTTTAATGAGGATTTAAAAAAAAAATCGTTTAATATTAAACGACAAGATTCAACATCTGAATGCCACTATTCACCAGGAGAGGTATTAGCTGTGTCAAGTAAGTTTTAAAAAAAGTTTTAACAGCAAAATAGTTATTTAAGAAAAATCCAAAACTGACTATAGATGTTATTTTCTATCCGCTTGTATGCTGCATATATATTTAAATATGATCCTTGTCTTTTTTTACTGTAGAAGATAAGACATCTTTAAGTGCGAACCAAAAACGCTATAAATTTATGAAAATGCGCAGAAGTGATGCTCTTGAGAGTATGAGCAATGACAAAGAGTCATGTGTTACAACAGCTGAGGTATTATTTTTATCTAAAATCATTTTTTTCATATAATTACATTTAAATATTTCATTTTAGAAAAACTACAAAACGCTTAAAAAGACTGTCAAAATACAGCAGAGTAGAAAACAGTTGCAGAAGTTCCTACGCCAAAGAGATGAATCAAATGAGCAAACAGATTCTGAATCTAATTCTAAGCCTCTGCGCCCTGTTATAAGAAAAAAGCATAAAAGTATTGCTAACATGAGCTCTTCTGGATCCAATCATGATTCAACGGCTGAAAAAAATGCAGGTCATAATCAAATGCTACTTAATATACAAGGTACATAAAATTCTACTTTTACGTAATTTAAAACAGAGGAGTCTACGTTTTTTTGTAAAAAGTGTTGTTTGTATAATTTTAAACTTCTTCTGTCAATAAAATTTTGTCATAAATGGACAGTTAATCCGACAATAAGTGATGCTAGTAATGTGCAAAGTTTTCACCGTGCACAAAATACTCTTCATAACGGTGCAGTACAATTAGATAGACATGATGAACCAAGTACATCCAGAGTTACTACTAGTCCTCTGGAAGAATTTGAACCCATAGATCAAGATTGCTTACGTACACCAAGAAGAGAAACACAAGAAATGCATTCCGGAAACATTGACTCTAGTAATGCAAACGTCGTGGATCAAAATGAACTTACAGGAAATTTGAATAACATAGAAGCTCGTAAGTATTACAATTTTTTGTTACAGTTAACTATTTCTTACTGCTGCATATTTAAATGAGTTAGTGAAATATTATAAGGCTTATTAATTCTTGCTTATAGTTTATTTGACATTATTTTAGAGATTCATGAAACCCCTCGAAGAGATCAAAGAAGATGTAGGTACAGAGTGTTCCGGATCAAAGCTGATTTACCAGCTGAGTCAGACGATTCTGACTCTGATGTGTCAAATCCTCATCCCCAACCAAGGACCATAGATCAACTGAATAAAATTATAGGCGAAACATATGGAAATGAGGTTATAAGCTCCTTCATGTTATGTTTTCATAAAGTTACAATTGTTAAATGATATAAATCATTTTTTCCGACCTTGGGCGTTTTTGGGGGTCAGATGGGCCCTTGGTAGGAGAAATAGGATTTGCCTTCACTTACTTGGCTCGCACCTCTAGGAAACTTATTTCTAAAGTGCGTACTTCCAATTGGGGCCCGATGGTTCTGAAGCCATGTAAAATAAGGTCCTCTTTGCTTTGTACACGATTAATATCACAATTAAATGTTAGGCGGTTCTTCACTGTGCTTATGATGATAGCATGTACATGCATAGTAACGCAGTATTGCAGAGTCTATAGGGCATAGTTCTCAGAAATAGCTGTAATATATATATATATATATATATATATATATATATATATATATATATATATATATATAATGTTTATGGTTACCCTGAATGTATATACACTTTACAGGTGTACATTGGCAATTCTACAATGGTTGATGTAGATTTCTACGATTTATTAAAAAAAAAGCAATTTGGGACGTTTGTGAGAGAGATGTTATGTATATATTGGAAAAAAGAGGAATTAATAAACCGCTGCATAAAAGATACCAAAATTTGCATACGTATTGAAGAACGAAGTCCTAGACATAAATTGACTCCACAAAAATTTAAAGATTTCAAACGTACGTCATGTTTTGCATCACCAAAATATTTTTTACGTACATGATTACAACGTGTAAAAAACTTTTCTTTTTTCAGATTTGATTCGGAAACACATTAAAGATAATTATTCCCTTCCGTCAAGTCGTGATTCATTACGAAAGAAAGTTAATCAAACGATTTCCCATAAAATCAAGGAACTAAGAAACAAATATTGTGAAGAGATTGTATAAAGCATTTAACACAGCTAAGTAATAGCAGTATTTGATTACTAGTCCTCAGCATTATATTTATAGGTACTAGTCCTCTAAAATAACACTGAGTCTATATAGTACTATGTTCAATAAGTTCAATAAATATTTTGATGAATGATACTTTTTTCTGTTATCTACTTTCTGTTAAATAATACTCATATTTGTAATAAAAGCTACCTTGATAGAACTAATTACTATATGAATCTAGTTAACAATCGTAATCTATTTGAAATTTTATAAAAAGGATACATGTAATTCCATTTGTATTAACATATGTAATCACAGATGTATTAACAATTGGAAAGTCACTTGGAATTTCCAAGAAGAATTCCAAGCCAAAATCCTAAGTGTAATTCCATTTGGAATTCCAAGTAAAATTACATGTAGAAATACAGGTGTTATTCCAAGTGTTATTACACATGGAATTACATACTTGTTTTTTCACATCGGCAGCGTTTGCTTTCTGACAATCCTGCCTAGAGGGCTTGAGTTTGGGACTTCAATTTAAATAACTTTGTGGTGTTTTTCATACGACCTAATTACTAGGGTATCATATAAATATATATGTAAGCAACTAGTATGATACCTGTTACCATGGCATGCAGATTTGCAGACAATAGTTAAAAATAACGATGCCTCGAAAGAAGGAGGTGGATGAATCATTGTTTTATAGAAACATTAACGTATAAAAAAAACGTACTACAAATAATGGAATATTTATGGCAAATTAAAGCTATTTAGGTCGTATACGTATGTTTGTACCTACAGTCATTCAACAAATACAGACAAGAAATGGAATTGCTGAATTAGAATATTTACTTGGTGGCAAATTTTATACATGTATAAAAATATAAACATCCCAATTACGTCAAACCCCATTTATTTATCCCTAATTATAATCCTAATTCTGAATTTCGTGTGCCTAAAACGTAAACATCCTTACTTTAGTACAAAAATAAAAAGTTATAATGAATAAATTTATTATTTGCAGTAAATTGTATTACTTGGCAGCAACAGGGTCTAAATATTACGTGTCCTATTTTTCCGATCTTTGTAGACGAATAAAACGTACTAAGAGTTTGACTTTTATAATAAATATGAATTAAAGATATAGAGTTATTAATAAATTAAAGTAAATTATAACTTTCTAATTTTATTACTTAGTCTCTTGAAAAATCCAATTTTTCAACTAAAGTTTATGTAAACATAACTACTTAATACGCTTAACTTTACAATTTCTCATAATTGATTAAGCCCTCATTTGGTGACATAATTTTTAGCTACAAAAGAAAAATGGGTTGACAGACAATTAGCAAATGATCTTATCTTACATTTTTTTAACCATGTGTCATAAATCAAAGATTCAGTCAAGAAATTAACTTACTTACGTTCAAGAAAACGACTACTCACAATAAGTCATGTAACACACCTTGCAATAGTATAAACATAATCTCATCTATGATATAAGAAATGCTAAGTACTCCCTACAAAAATTAAAGTAGTGACTAATCGTACACAAACAATTAATTTTTTGAGTTGTAGTGAAATAAGAAATTATTTGATAAAAGCAATAGCTGAAGTAACTTGGCCATCGCTTTAACGGTTTTCGTGCGTATTTTTGTAATAAAAAATTACTCATTGTTAGAACTATTGAGCTACGAAATAACTGTCATTTGGAATGTATGCGTTTCTTAAATTTATTAAAAAAACATAAAATCAATAATAGCCTGTTGAATAACTGACACATTTAAAATTTTCAAAGCGTATAATTTAATTGCCAAGTATTTTATCTAAAAGTTTTGTTGGAAAAAGTTACTTAATTTATTTGTTTAAGTTAAGAAAAATTTGCTGAGAACTATACAACAAAAAAGTTCAATAAAAGTGAGAAAAAAGAAAAAGCATCACAGATCAAAATCCTAAAACTATTTTTATCTATTTTGTTTCGATTCAAAGCATCCTTATACGAAAAACTTAAAGTAAGAGTTTAGTACATTTAAGGTCACCGTAGTATGTTGTCAAGATTTTATATCTATCCAGTACTTCCCAATATAAGCGATATCTAATGTAATTGAGGTTTAAAGAAAATTACTTAAAAAATAGTATTTTCTTAAAAAGTTACGATGTTTTCATGAAAATACTTGTTAAAAAAAATGAAGGTCAGGTAAGTTTATTAAGTTAAGTTTATACTCTTACGGAATTCCAAGACTTTGATACACTGGAAAAAATAAGTATTCTTTCTAATAAATGTAAATCCTTGGAAAAATCTAAGGTCAAAATATAAAAACAATTAAATTTTTTTTTTTTCTTGAAACGTATATTTTGTATAAAACTGACAGTATAATACTGCCTTGTATTTGTATTTAAATGAAATCAATTTAAGTAACACAGACTTCTGACTTATTCATAAATAATACTCAGAACAGTTAACTTGCTAATTAGTGACGTTTGCTTGCCCAAACAAATTTTTAAGATACATTTTATTAATTAACTACACTAATGATTTTTGCTTGCCTAAGGGCACATTTAATTGATATATATTTCTAAAAATAGTTTTTTTTGCCAATGCTTGCTTGCCTCAGGGCATATTTCCTTAATTAATTATCGTAAAAAAAAACTGTTGAGTCTTAAATCACTGATGTTTGTTCACCCAAGAGTCCATATTGTAAATCAATTATATAAAAAAAAGGTAGAACTGCTTAATACTGATGCTTGCTTGCCTAAAAAAATACTTATTGTTAGATTAATGCATATACTACAACTGTATAGTTTAAACTGGCACTAAAAATTTAAAGTAAATATTACCTCGACGGTATAGTCTTATGGTGTATACAAATCTAAGTGCTAGACCTCAAGAAAGTATCGTTTTTTCATCATTCAAATACATGTCAGGAAATAATTGGAGTGGGAAAATTTAATTTGTAAATTGTACTAAAAATAGTTAACTTGGCAGTTGCCAATACTTGCTGACCCAAAAAAACTTTTGTTAATTAGCTATACTGAAGCACAGGTTGGCTTAGAAACGCTGATAATATAACTAGCCTTAGGGCATATTTTATAAATAAATAAAACTTGTACAATGGAATACAGTTTAGCTTCTCATCGTCGATGTTTGCTCACCTAAAGAAAAATTAAATTAATAATAAATTCTTTAAAATAGCTGGGTTACGAATTAACACACTTTATCCATAAACAATAGTGAGCAATAAAAAGTTTTCTAATAGTTTACAGAAGACATATTTGCCATTTCGATTTTGTCATTACGATAAGTATTACTATCATATAATTGTTTCCATTATTATCAGTATCATTATAAGATTTTTTATTAATATCATCTTTTCTTGTCATTTTATTATCAGTTAAGTTATAATATAGTTTAAAACTTTTATTTTCATTATGATAGTACTATTTGTGTCATCATCATAGTAACTTTTTTTTTCTTACCAATATCATGTTTATAACAATTACTATAATTATTCTCAGTATCATTACTACTATGAGAATAACAATTATTATAATGATTTATATGACCCTTCTCATTATTATTATTCTTATGATCATTATTTATAATTTGAAGTAATGTTTGTTAATAAGTTAGATATATAATTATATGTACAGCAATTTAGGGTATTATTATTTCTATTCGCTATTGGAACTATTTAAATGTCATACCGGTATTGTAAGTGATGAGAACTAAACGTTAAATGTAGCAAATAGGGATATAATTTTTTTAACAAGACTTACAAAAGTTAGGTAAGCCTGGTTAAAGTAGGTATTTCAAGGAAAATACATGTATGTCTATAATAAATTCTATTGAATGTTTATCTAATTTTAATAACTTTAAAAAATAATCTACTAATTAATTAAAGCTGACTGTACTTTACTTGATACATATTTGTTATCTATTCATGGCACAAGACTTGCAGAAAAATAAGAAATCACCACTCTTATGATGAAAGGCCATTTTATTCACTCTCGTACTATTTTTGTGACGTGAAAAGCAATTTATTCAATTAAAAATTATTTTTAAGTTAACGGCAATAATTGATTAAATGTCTTAAATAAACTGTAAATAACCCTTAATAGCTTTTTTTTACATGTACAAATAAAACCCACGCCATATACCCGCAAATTTTTTTAAATCAAAACCTATGAGCTGTGCTCCTTTTCCTCTTAAACTAATGATTCATTGTTGTTCTGTTCTGAGCTCTTAAGCTATCTTTTTTTTTTAATGACACAAATCAATACACTTTTAAATTAAAACTAATGTTAAAAACTTTTTTACATTAAAATATACAGAGTTTAATAACCATGTTAAAATATTAAAAAATAACTTTCTACGCTATGCTTAACCATAAAGTTTTGAGTGCGTTGATTTTACTATTATTATAATTATTTTTATTATTATTATTATTATTATTATTATTATTATTGTTATTACTGTTACTTTTATTATTGTTGTTATTGTTAGTTTTATCATTATTATTTCTATTATTTTTATCATTGCTATTATTATTATCATTGTGACTTAATGATTATTTTTATTATTGTTATTATAACTATTATTATTTATAATTATTATTATAATTATTAGTATTATAATTATAAATATTATCATCATACTCATCATAATTCTAATTACTATTATATATAAATATGTGAGAATTATTAAAACATATATTACTTAAAAAAAACCTGAAACCTTATGTAATGTAAAACTTGACACTTTTTGGTAACATAATACTTGAAGGGTTATTTGGTTGAGGAAAATGAGACGACTAAACTAATTTCAGAATGACAAAATACGTTTGTATGACCAACTTGGTTAAACTAAAAAACGACTGACTACAACGGACTTTTCAAAATAAATAGACTTATTTTTTGGGGAAAGTGAAGTATAGCACGTACACTTTACTAGGGTTAAACAAAAACTGAGGCACACCTGACTGGAACTGTTCACACCCCTACTTAAACACACACACACACACACACACACAATCACATATGCATATAGCCTATCAATACAGTAGTGCACTTCGGTACTCCCTCTCAACTTAAGATGGCCAATAAACTATAATAGTACAAAAAAAGACATATTGTTATGTCACATATTTAGATTAGTTTAATTTTCAATTTTCCATGGCACTGAAATCAAGGTTCAAATAGGCCAAGGATCACAGTCGTCCGGCGAATACCTTACTTTTTATCTGAAACACAATGTGTCATGCTAATTGGACATATACCAATGTTCAATAATTTGTGTCGTCTCAATTTCCCACTGCCACTTATTTTTGAATCTAGTTCCGCTGCCTTGTTATCACACCATAGGTCAGCTACACACTAAGTTTTGTTTAGGATTATTTTAAGGGAGTTGTCCACTGGCATCAATTTCCTACATAATTCACTCAGAACCACGTATTCAGCTGGACATGTTGACAACGCTACGTAGGTCTGCTTGTGGGTTCTCTAAGCAATATAATCTCTTAGGAGTTTGATAACGTATCCATTTGTCGTCAGAGAACCTTTGTAATCACCGAAACTAGCAGTTGAAAATGCTTCCAAGTTGTCCTGCCTTCCTAAGTACCTCAGACTAAGAGACTTAATACCAGCCAGGTACCTGAATACTCTTTTAACCATGTTCCAGTCTTTAACAGTCTTTAACGTCTTCGCACAGATAATGTGAGAAAGCAACGAAATACGCAACCAATACGCAAGCAAGAGGTCTTACGTTTGAGTCGAAATGAAAAATTTTATATTATAATCTTAAAGATTGTTTGATAGATGATAAATTTAATAAAAGCTGAACCTCTCATTTTATTTTATAAAAGATAATTAGCCGCAAGCGATTTGTTGCCATACTGAATGCTTGTGATGCACCAACAAGTTTACTATGAACTAGAACAAATAATTAAAAATTGTCTGATGTTGGTATTACACCTTACTATTTGATTGTTAATGTAAGGGATGGTTAGAGTGTTTTTAATTTTTAAACAATCTGCTAATCTTTGACATTGATATGCTCATTAGTACGCACTTTTGTAAAGACGCCATTATGACAAATCCCTTTGTTAAAGATCCGTACGACACCAATTTTCAACATCCTTTTTGCAAGTGGCCCACTAGAATCTCTACCTTTTGAAGTGAAAACTTCTTATGGCACGTTGGGTACTTTTGTGGGTAAGCATTTTCAGCCGTTCTCGCGACAGACGAGATTTTACACAGATATACTCCGCGTGTGTTCTTATAATATATCTATACTGTACGCACTCTTTGCATGGGCATTCGTTCGAGCTCTCGCGACAGACGAGATAACATACTTATATGTATACTCAAAGTGTATAGGTATGCGAGAGCGCTGCTGCTATACGCAGCAGCATTGGTCTGAGCATATCACAGTTCATGCTTGATCGCACATAGCGCCACTGCCTGGATCACACCGCGAACTACTTGGCACGAGAATTCAAATTCAAAATCGTATGATTTTTTCAACAGACATTAAGGCGCAGAAATTCAAATTCGAAAGAAGTCTTTGTATGTATTGGCTAATTAATGCCTAAAAATATTGGATAATGTTGTATGATTATAGAGATCAAGAGGTTGTCGAAGTGCGAGAGATGTGAGACGCCACATGATTACATACATAAATAGTATACCAGGAATTCTTTTGAATTTGAATTTCCGCGCCTACTGTCTGTTTAAAAAAAATCATACGATTTTGAATTCAAATTCTCGCGCGTAGTAGTTCTCGGTGGGATCCAGTCAGCGGCGCTATGTGCGATCAAGCATGAACTGTGAGCGTGGAATAATGCTCAGACCAACGCTGATACGCAGTCTTTGCATGGGCATTCGTTTGTGCCCTCGTGACAGACAAGATTGAGAGTTTTTTATATTTTTTTTATAAATTAACATTAAACGGAAAATTTGTTTATTTAAATATTTCATTTGACTTGTGTTGCTGTTATGGTATTGTGTTGAAAAAATTGATAAATTTTGTATTTACTATTTACTAATATTTACTCATTTAAATAAAACCACTTTCTTCGAATATAGTTTCTATATTATTATACTTCATGTCCATTCAAAAAGTGCCCACATTGCATTGATAAACTTGATTTTTTATGTACTATTTCTCATGTCGCGAGCGCACTTAAAAATGCTCACCCAAAAGAGTGCCTAACGCGCCATAAGTTCAAGTTTTCACTCCTGCCTGCACTCCCGGAGTGCTACTTGTACTTGGTTTTTACCCAGTGACTTGTTAATTTTAAGGTGTCCTTTTGGTTAATCGTGCGTTTTTTATAGAACTTGAGGTATACTTTTTTTGGAATGACTAATTCTAAAGTCATGCTCTTCAAGTATAGTGAAATCCATTCTCAATATAAAACTCTATCTTTAATAACAAATGAGTCCCATCGACTACAGTATACTTTTATAAATTCGTTTATCAAAGTGATTTGCTGCCAATCTAGTTGAGTGTTAGTTCTTACTGTCAATAATTATCCTTGTTGCCTCGTCTTTCACTTAATGTCTTTGTGAGTCTGATTAATTTTTCTTTAACAAAAGCATTAAGACCAACTCTTTTATTATCTGCTTTAAATGTTTCCTAAACCCAGTAGCAGTACTAGCAAGATTTATCTTCACATGTCGTCCGGATAATGCGTCTGCATTTTTGTAAAGTTTTTCTCTTGTCTGGAAAACCTTGAACTGGTCCTCTTCTACTAATCAAACTCATTTAGTAAGCTGGCTGTTGAACGCTTTGAATAATTAAAACCAAATTAGGCCAAAGTGATCTGTTCATATAACGAATTTCTCTCCATATAAGTGACAACGAAAACATACTTACTAATCAATTGCAACTAACACCTTACAAGTTACACTAAATTTTTTCTTCGACAGACTGTAACCTTAACTATCAGAAGCTACAATTCTTTTCTAACTTTTTTAATTCTAAGACAAAACTAAACTAATGCCATCATATAATGTACAGTCACCTAAGGTAAATACATAATACAACCCGTAAAAGTTTAGGTTAAAGGAGATCTTAGAACACCCCTAAGTCTAAGAAAGGCTTTCTGACCTCTTGAAGATCATTTGATTTCCTCGTTTTTAAATGTCAGCCTCCAAAAAGGTCCAGCTATATTTAAGAAGCCTTTTGTAAATTGTCTATAGTACATTGCAACTTAATCAAAAAACTACATTTCTTCTTTTTAATATTAATTCAAAGATTAGCTTTTTAAAATCAAAGAAATACCTACTCTAGATTAACTCACATTTTCTCAACCAAGTGTAATGATACTATGATGTTACCTCAAAAAGTTAATTTGTGTCCAAAATGTATGTTCGTATTACACAGATTACGGAAAGTCATGAAGTTGCCTTCTGTTACAACCAAAATTAAAGGGTTTTCACCACTTATAATTAAAAGTCCTAACTCAGTTTCTCATTTTTTCAGTCCTGAAGATGCGTGGGGCTAGAAGAACGCCCAGCAATCACACTTAGAACTTTTACGGATGAATCGACATTAAAACAGCTTGGTTTACATAGAAAATCTTTCGATGAGAACAGTTTTTTTTTAAATCTGTATCTACCATGGATCAAACCCATGTCCCTTAGAATACAGTTGTATTAGTCCCAAGCATGCTTATTTTTTAACAAAGATCACTCTATCTTCTATAGATATTAGTTCTCATCAGATAAGATGGCAAAAATATTTACTTAACAATGTTGTTCATATTTTCATCATAAAACGGCAAATCTAATACCATAAGCCTACTGAAATTTTTACAAAAAAATAAAACTAATAAATTTATTAGTAAATGTCTATCCAACAATTTAGAAAATAGGGCAAACGTCATAATTCACCAAGTACAAGCTAAATATTTGCATTATAATCTTAAAGCACAGAAATATCTATGTTATGAAATAAAATTATTTTTACATAAAAAAATACAATGTTTTCAAGAAAATGAGTTTCTCGTTTCAAGAAATTTTACTCCTCATTATTCACTCAAAGATTAGCTCTTCTTAATTCTAGAAACTCCTTCTCTAGATTCACTAAAATTCTCTCAAACAAGTGTGCTGATACTATTATGGTATCTCAAAGAATTTAAGTCAATTTTGTGCAAGAATCTTGAATGTACTTCTTCTGTAAGTCGTTTAAAAGTCACTATTGCGCTACATCATTTAAATAGCATGACTTTAAACTGCCAGAATCTTTGTTTAACAGAAAATAATGTAACTGCTTCATCCCCATTTCTTATTTTTACTTGCTAGTCATCACTCTTTAAGTCTAATGAGCAGAATCATGGATTTCTTGATAATTTATTCAATGTATCATTAGATCTTTGAAAGACTTTGAATCTCTATCCGCTGCTGTATTTACTTTCTGAAAGTCAACACAAACTTTTCCATTACTATAAAAGTGTCAACTTTATCTTGTTTGTAGCTAGAGACTATATTCACTTGCTATCTAGTTTGCGACATTTGTTTCTTAAAGTGCATCTCATGCTTGACCAAAGTACATTTTCCTACGATATTTTTTTATTTGAAAGTATTTGTTAATTTAATTAGTAAAACTATAAACTTTGATTTCTAGTGATAATCCAACTCTTCAAATATTTGCTAACAAGTATTCTGTAAATCAACTGAAACTATAATTGGTAGGTTCATAATCCGTCAAACAGGGGCATTATCTTAATTTTGCGAATCTATTTTCTTAAATATTAAACTATGCTTTTTTTCTGTTGAATCTATCTGACCAAAGAAATCTCTTCCAAGAATATAATTTTATACCATATTCACTACGTACACAATCCTTAACGTTTGTTTAAAACTATAAATGCTTAAACCCTTAATTTTACAAAAAAACATCTCAATCTGTTGGATACTTTAGTGCGTTAGAATCAATCGAAATCATGACATTTACTGAATTTACAAATTTTTTTTTTCAAATGTACCTTTAGACATAAATTTTATAGAATACACATTTATCCTTCTGTTATTTAAGATATAATTTTTAAAAGCTGGCTTTCTCACTATTAAACTCACTTTTAGGAGTATTACAAAACCTAGTTTTTCTGCCAATTGAACGCTTGCGGTTAAGGATAATGGTACTTTACGTGACCCTTCTATCCACCATTGCTGCACTCTTGATTAGCGGCATTCAAGGTTATTGAAATTCGACTGCACTACTCTGTATGCTGTTGCAACAACGTTAGCCCCTTAAAGTCTACTTTTTTTCTTAGAAAATTACCGTTATCTCTATAGTATGTTAGAGAGTAGTTTTAAAAGATAAGATCCTTTATAATTAAAACATTTCTAAATCCCTAAGAAGATAACTACCATATTTATTGTTCACCTTACTATTATAAGGTGGAAATAAGCCTGTTACTAAATCATTTGAAAAATTTTGCTCAAAAGATATATGTTGAGTCAATGAAGGTAGTAGTGTTGACTGATGTCTATGGTCGTCGTGGCAAAAGATTTGTAGCAATACTTATCTGGCTTGTGCCACGGATTTTTTTAACCTAAGAAGTCATGTTTTCCTCCTCTCGTGACTGTCTTTCGTTCAAAAGAAAGCTCCATTCTGCTAAAAGTTTATTCCAATTGGTTGGTAGATCCATGGTAATTTTTTGAACATAATCAAAAGATCACTAAACTGCTAAAAGGTCTTCTCATGAATCTAACAGTGTTTACGTTACCCAGGCGTAGCCACTCATACGTTCCACAACTTTCTAACTGTGTACCCTGCAATATATAAAATACCACGTTTTCATACGTATAAATAGAATTATCATTTTTCCAAAATTTCAACATTGCTGTAAGTGTAGCTTATGTATGTAGTGCGTTAGATCAAACAATTTACCTCACCTGTGTCATGGTGTATCTTATAAGAAATTAAATCTACACACTGAAACAAATTAGGTCAGTCAGAGTTACCACAAACAGGAGCAAGTCTACTCCATAAATGTATGGATTGCACTTAGCATTAATTGTGGCTAGCTGCAAAGGTCGCAGATAAGGTGTAAGAATTTAAAACCACCGTGGTCCAGTATCTCTTCCACAAATAGTCGGTTGCATCAGCCTTAAAAACGTGCACAGTGTATCAATTATTACAGTTAACAATACACACCACTATTTACTAATTGTATATTGAACCTATACTATATGCACGTAATATGTATATGTCCATTGACATAACAAAAACTATATGTGCCATGTACAGCAGTTTTTGAATAAACTATCTTCTTAGAAAATTTGTGTGTGTTAAGTTATCTGGTGAATTTATTAAACAGGCTTCGAATTTTTAAAACTCTAAAATTGCATAAAAATGTGCATATAACTTTACTATGTATCATGTTAAGTTCAAAATGTTAATATTATTATCCAATAAAAAAGTGTCCACAACTTCGCTTTTATGTGATAAGTCTGATTGATTTTAAGTTTGGTAAGACGTCTTTGTAAAAACTTGAGATAACAATATTATCTTATGTATCAAACAGTATTTACTTAGTTACTTAGTTATAAGTTCAATTCGTGACGATATGTTTTGTGTGTACTAAGTTGAATATAATACTTTCATGGTAAGTTAACGTATTTATCTTTAGTACATGGTGTTGTCTTTAAGAAATATTAGTTTTAATAAATCAACATTCAAGTGCAATTAATTGAAGTTACATTTATTAATCTATGGTTTTTACTAGTATCATTTTTGGTACAATATATTGTACAAAAACTAAAAATATACATTCTTCACCAAAAATAGTGTGTCATAAGCCTTGACTCTATGTGGTTGGTCTGACAAAGGCCTAAAAACACATTACATTTTAAGCATGTGTTTACATATTTTATTTGAAGTGACGAATTCAAAATTAATAATAAGTTTTCATCATATTTGTTTTTTTAAATTTGCTCGTAAAAACTGCAAAAAAGAAAAGTTATATATTCTTATTAAGCAATAAACTACCAAAGTTCAGGAAGTAAATAACAATTAGGAGGAAAAATAAGTTCTGGCAATAAAACACCAGTAATTCAAATTTTAAGTTTGACTTATTTTCAAGCTTTTTTGGTAAACCTTTATTTTCTAAATGCGTGACCATAAAGAGCGATTTTATAACCTTATACCAGCTTTTTTCTCAATAAACACATAAAAAAAAGTTTGTCAACGGTTAATAAATATCTGGTCATTTTATACTCCTAAAATTATAACACCTTTTAGTAGAAAATTTTAAATGTTTTTTAATTTGTTTACTTAGGACGTAATGTGTAACTTTACGTCCTAAGCATTTAAAATTTTGTACTTTAACTATTTTTCTAAGAATTTCTAAAAAAGTAGCAGCGTAGATTAACAGGATATCCACCATAGTAATGTTGGCAAAAGGATTTTTAAAAACTAAGGGTATTAAACATTACCATATGTATTTGCACCAAACACGCTTTATACCGTAAGTTTTGCTTAATTTTATGTAAAATAATAGCAAAAAGATCAGAAAACTACACAGAGGTGATCGAGGTTCAAGATATTATAGCTGATATATGAGTACGAAAGAAAGAGAGAGCGTGATAATGTGTCTCTCTTGCACTCACGTATCATCGACAATATCATAAAACTTGAAAAATGGCTAAAGGAAATAAATAAATTGTCAACTTTCGTGACTCATTACATATCACGATAAAACCTGATCTGTCATTAAAAAATACATGTATGGCATTACTATTTGAAATCGTATCGAAATAACAATCATACGCTTAATGTTCTGATTATAGCAATAGTAATGATCAATTTTCATGATTCTACATTTGTATTTTGTTAAATTAACACGGTATTTTCTAAGTATATATATTATCATGTGTAAACCAATTCTTATGAAATACAAAAAAATGGAAATTCATTAAAGAAGTTTCATTAGCAATGAATACAAAACTAACTTGTACTTACCTACTGAATGCACTCACTATAATTTGTATCTTGTCACTAGAATAACGAGTAAACTAACTTTGATTTTAGTGTGTGTGAGTTCCCGCAAATACATAAAAAAAAAAAATTATTAGATATAGGTTTTCCAATATAATACATACATTGTTAAAAATTTGATGAGTTCTTCCTAAAACACGTTTACTCAAAATTAACGATTCCAAGAAAACTCTGTTACTAAGAGAACTCTATATATGGTGTAATTACTGCATATATGACATAGAGCAAGCAAAATCACAATATTATATTTTAATAAGAAAAGACTTACTTAATTTTATATGTCTATGTATGTATTATTTTTATGTAAAAAAAGTTTTACTTTCTATTGAACAAGCTTAAGATTTTATAAACTTGTTATTTTTGTACGTTACTTTTGTGGCTAATTAAATTTGATTTTTATGAATATGTTCTTTGAATATTCTATTTCTCACTGTCAATTAGGACTAAACCTGAACACCAAGCTTCCTTTTACATGGCACAGGCTATTGAAGACCACTTTTACTGCTAATAAGTAATAACTTTTATAATTTTTTTTATAGTGAGAGTGTTGTGGGGGGGGGGTTCCAACATCCACCTCTCCCCTAATATTGCATGCGGGACTGGAGTCACTGTTGATCAATGTTTCTGAGGGTATAAGGAACATGTAGAAACAAGAATTTTGAAAATCAGTGCTGTTTCGCAGGTTTTGAACACTTTCTGGCTTGTTCACTCCGCTAAAAGGAGAATTTTATCAATTGAGAAATAAATTCTAACTAGGTTTTATCTGGGCCCTCTTATAATTTTACGTGTAGCCAAAATATGTAAAGACTTTCATCTTTTCTCGTACTGAGCACACTTATCGTGGGCCAAGATCTTTAGATGATTAATCAGGCAGTACCTGGTATCGTAGGGACCCTAGGATATGACCTAAAGGTAGAAACACTTATTTATAAGTGTAAGGTAGTATTAACGCACAATATTACCCTGATACTTGTACAATCAATACACTTAGAGTACAGGATACCAAGGTAGCAAATGCAAATTTTTATTTTAACTTCCTTATACGTTGTAATAAGAATTTGGCTTACTTATGGCTTATTGATGTAGTATATTCCATATGAAATGTTTTCTTCCACAAAATTTCATTTATAATAAAATTTGTTGCATTCATCATGTGCTAATTAATGGCAGAGAAATATTAGTAGATGGAAGACTCAACCAGATTAAAAGCTTTTGTCTCTTCGTATCTAAAAAAACATTTTATACTGTAATGTACCCTTAAAACATTAGTGCATTTATCAACGTAACTATTTAGGACAGTTCATAAAGTTCACTACATTTCACACAGTAAACATGTATTTTGCGACATAAGGAGTAACTTGTTCTTGACGTGGGATTTTAACTCGCCCAACTCATACGCTGTTTAGATAGACAATTGCATATGAAACTCTGATTGGAATAAAATTGCGCAATACAGCATTCGCAACCAGTACGTGAATGACCATACCTAAAAAAAAAAATTTTAATACTAGAAAAATAAACAAATACGTGGTAAACTTAGAAAGAAGAAGTTACAAAATGTTAATTTCCTTAAGACTTCTGAAATTATAAATACAAAATAGTTAGTAACTTGAATTTCAAAAATAATTTTTTTATAATAACTGTTAATTTAGTAGTATTTTTATTAAACCATTTGAAATATTGAAAAAAAAATTTTTTATTATTTAAAACAATACAGGTAATGAATTTGTTCAAGGTGCTATACTTGTAAACTAAAGGAAAGTTCCGACAGCATTATATTGCACCCAAACATAATATTTCGTTAATGATGCTTCTTGTTAATCATCTCCACCAGTCATTACCTCCATGAATTCTGAAAATGTAAAGTAATAATTACGTTGGATAAAAATATGTCCTTATTTAGTTTAATTGTAATAAAAAATTTATAAATTTCTTAGTAATAATATATTAAAACGAATAAAAGTTTTTTTCTTAATAGTAATGGTCACCCTATATGTGGTGTTATTGTCCTTTTGTATTGCAATTAATGTACGTCAAAATGTCAAAGTATCTGTATTACCAGGAAATGTGCTACACAAGATGATTTCTTATTTTAGTTTGTAACTAATGTTAAATATAGTACTATTTACATTAGTAACTTAGTATCGATAATAAGATATAATCACACGGTTAAAATACAGTACATCAAGATACTTGAATTATGTGACAACCAACTACATAGTACTGTTGTACCAAGATACTTATATGTATACATGTACGCTTATGTGTAACAATCTTAAGCGAATAAAAAATTTTCGTGCCAATCATTCTTTAATCAGAGTTAGGTTTCAAGTAAAAATTGTTTTATTTTCAATTATTTTGTAAGAGTTAAATGATACGCCGAGACAGACACCCTACGCTAAAGTAGGCACGTGCTGTCTTTTACTCAAAGTAGTATGTAGCATTGCCAATGATATAGTTATTGCTAATCTCTATCTTTTTGTTTCATTATACACATTAAGTCATAACAGCATATTATTTAATGTTCAGGCATAAGCAAAACTAAAAAAGTTTTTATGACAAATGAAAATTTGTCAATTATGTCTTCTCACTATTTAGTACTCACCATATAGTTAGAAAAAATGGTTTAACATACCTTCGTATAACAAGAAATTGCATCACTGAATTATCATAATGAATAGCGTTTTTTAATCATAATATACGTCGTGGTTCCTAGAAATATCGACAGATGTTGTCAGATCTCTTTTACTTTCTTGCTTGATTATTATTTAAACTAAAATTTCGTGTTATGTAAGATCTAAGGACAGTGTGCATCTTATTGTTAGAGCATTTGTATTGTATGAATTAGGGTCTCTTGTTGATTAGAGTTGACCTTATAAGATCACTGTAAAAATTTATATAAATTAGTAACGTAAAACTTCTGAACAAAACACAGTCATCAAGCAGTACAGGTACGTAAGAAATTTACAACGCTTGAAATACGCTACCCACATAATTTATAACTGAAACAGTAATGTTACATTTTATCGATTATAAATATTTGTCTCTCGTCAAAACAAAAATAAAATTAGAATAAATATAATTGAAATAATTTAAATACCATAAGCGTTGTAAAAAAAGGTACGGTCAAAAGCTGTCATGGTACATGAGCTAGCTAGCAGGTTTGTACAAGAGATAGAAAAGAGAAGTAATCTAGGGTCAAAAATAGTACAAAGAAAGCAAAAGTACCGTTAGGATTATACAGTTAAAAGTTAGAAAATCATAACTTAAAAAAAGACACTTTTCATATGAAGGTAGCTTTTAGTAAGTAGTACAACGATTAAGCCATTAAAAGTCCTGTAAGTGTTAGGCTAAGACAAAAAGTATTTACTTAAACGATTAAAATTATTTTAAAAGTAAACAAACGCCGCTTATATTATTGACGCTCACAGGATTTGAAATATTTTAACTTGTACTTTCATTAATTATGGTGGTTTTTCTAACAAATATTCCTTTAAAAACAAGCACATCGTTCTTGAAAAGTAGAAAAACAAGATTATGAATAAGATTCCAATAATTATATTACATTGCCTATCAAGTTACGTAAGGATACACTTTCCCGATATCTGACTTTAGAAATTGTTTATGACAAAGAGTGCGTCTGAGTCATGGAATAGACTCGGCAATATACGTGATATGTTAAGATAATAATGAACGAGCATGAAAGAGACATACTTGAGAACTGTAAGACATTTGTCTTAGCAAGACACGGTCATTGCAATGCACATAAAAGTATAGTATAGTATAAAAGTATATAAATAAGTATAGTTTTCGATTAGAAATCTTATAAATTTTGTAGCGAATTCCTTGACTACTCGACATTTTTTTTACTTGGTAATAATGTTTATGGAAAGATTAATTCAAGTTATGTTAACCCTATGCATACACTAATAACTTTAACTATTAGACATACTTTTGAGGAATAACTTCCACTATTTATTTGAACATGTACTTTGTTAGACTAAGACTTAAGGTTCTCTATAGTATATTCACGTAGATACTTATTGAACGTTGCCTTTATTTTAAATCTGTACTTCTTAGTAACGATGTTCACATTCACAACTTTATTTCCTCCAATCCAATGCAAAAAACGCGTTGTCTGCAACAGATATTTGACAAAAATTTTGGATGTTAACAAATGGCTTACAGCATACACCTATGCATGTAGCTGCTTGTGATTAGCAGGTTCACCAAAACGATTACAGGAGGATACCATCATTCTCTCCTTAGGCTGCCTATTACAAGTAGCCGTATGCTATAAGGATTCTGTTACATGCAAGAATTGTTGTGAAATATCTGCTGCATAGAGTGCAGCCCTTGCATCAACTTGAACGAATAACCTTACAAGTATTTTTGCTCCCCTTTGACCTAAGGTTCCTTTTCCCTGCTGCGCCCCCCCCCCTCCAAGTCTTGGAGAACTTTCCTTGAACGAGCACAAGCACCCAAGGGCTAGGCCATGAAAGTCCTGCTCGAACCAAGGGCCTCCTAGGCGAAACGTTCCCTTTGGTGGTGTTCCCAAAGGTGGGTGTTGGTGGGTGGAACAATTACCACGCTGTGTGGACGTACGGCTGGCTTGACCTGTCATCTCTTGGTATCACGCCAGGTTCGCTGCCTTTCAGAACGCTTCCTTTTCCGTGGCGACTTCATGATGGACGCGGCGTGGAGCTCTCTGGAAACTTCCCCTAGTGTGCCAAAGTAGAGCAACCTCAAAAGGGTTTTGGCTTCAAGATCCTGAGTAGCTGCGAATTCCGCCAGTGTGAGGCGCAAGGTTCCACTAGGAAGAATAGAGAGGCCGAGGTGAATGAGAAGAAGTCGTATCCGATAAAGTGACCATGGTCGTTTATTTTCAAGGGTCTCTAGTCGTATTGCTCTCGAGTATTGCTGGTTGAAGAGTGATGGTCCTATTGTTAGCTGGTAGTTCTAGCTGGCCAATTGTGACCGTGCGCCGCAGTGGTTTGGGACCGACTGCCGCTGTACGCAGAAGCGCTCTCTTACATTGACTTGGCTCCAGCTTTGGCGGAGGGAGAAGTGCATCTGCACGACGGAGAGGGTAACCAAGCGCAAGTGCATTGGTCCCTTTTAGGGCTTTTTAACCTTGTTAGGATAATAAACCAAAGCTATGGTTGAGAAACAGCTTGAAATTAAGAATTACATCTATTAAAGTAGTTCAGGAGTGATTGCTTGAAAGACAGAAGTTTGGTTATTCGATCTCAATCTTGTAAAATGTTTTTTGGTATTCTTAGAATTATTTTGAGATTTTCCTAAACTTATAGTTTTTAATTTTTTAAAATTAAGTTGGAAATCTATTAGTCATTACTGACTGGAAGATTGAAAAACTGGTGGACTGAGAGTGCTTGGAAAATTACCTTTATCTTTATATGAGCCTGTCAATTGTATGATAATATGTATTAAAAATTTTGTTTGTTATATTTGTGACAAGGTTTTACGAGAGCTTCTGATTTCTGATTCATCCATACAGGGGAGTCATTTTCCAATCAAACTATATTAAAGTAATAAGTTGAAAGTATGGTTAAGAAATAGCTTAAACTCAAGAATCACACTTTTTTAGATAGTATAGCAACTGCTCAGAAAATAGACGGTTGTGCATCTGATTTAATCCTGGGAAAGAATTTTGAGCACTCTTGTTAAAAGTTTAAAATTTCTTTCAAAATGACATTTTCTAATTTTTGAAATTCAACTCCAATATTATTTTTAATCATATAAGGACGTGGATAGACTATCAGTACTTGAAATAATATGTCTATTTATATATAAGCCTATAAGTTTTTTGATACATGTGCATCATAAATATTACTTTTTATACTAGTGATAAAGTCCCACTAAAACCTTTCAGAATACATTATAATTTTTGTCAGACTTTTACTGACACAACTTAATATAGTTTAACTGTTTTTATACTAATTAAACTTAACCTTCATTTTAAAAGTATGTAATTTTAAACTATATAACTTTACCGGTAATTCTGGTTTTCTTTTACAATTCCACTCTGTGGCTTTATTTCTCTTTCTTATTCCCTTTTTTTTCTTTCTAACAAACCAACCAGACAGCCCATGTACCACGATAGCTATTAAAAGCAACTTGTTTTTAAACACATTTGGCGTTTACATTACATTATTCATATTTATACTGCTTTAGTACATGTAGCACTTAGCTTGCTTATAAGCTTATAGCTCTAGCCGTGAAAGATGTGGCAAATTTCTTAAGTAATGTCATACGGCAACATGTGCATGTAGCGCTTGGCTCGCTCATCAGCTGTAGTTTCGGCTTTATTTCAACAGTATCTTAAGTGGTGCCACGCGCTTGCATACACATGGTGCACGGCTTGTTCATAAGGGAATACATCCGTCATTATGTGGCTTGTAAGGCTTCTCATTAAGTTTTTCTCCTACTTTTTGTATAAATCCAGTTAAACTTTCTACTTTTCTTTTTACACATAGTAATCTGATGTCTCCATATGAATATAAATGTGCTTTACAATGGTCTTCAAATTGTATGCTTCATATAGTATTGGTATAAAAAGTTTTAAAAAATCTAAAAAAGTATAAATGATATGAGGTAAACCAGATACCTTAATAAAAACGTGAAAAAGTTTTTTATAAGATTTTGAGAAAAATCAAGGTCAGATTGTGGTATCAATTAGATCAAGTTTATTCGAACTGTTTGAGCGAGTGATTTTAGCCTAATTCCCAACACTGATAGCTTTATATTATTAAAAAATATAATTAAAGTACAAACAATGTTTTAGGATGTGATGATTTAATGCTTTTTTGTACAATCGTGCTTCTATTACTATTGTTTACAACTAGAAAATTCTGTCTAAAATCATGTTTTAGGACGATTGGTTTATTATCAAAATAAATAATAGTATTACATAAATCACATAATGCTCTTTTAACAATTTGTAAGGTTTTTTTAAAGTGACAAAAACCTTGTCTCATATGTTCCAATTGACTTTTCTCCATTCTTTTTTTTTGGATTAAAGTTGCAAAAAAGATCTTTCTATATTAATTCAATCTAATGGTAAACAATACATTATTTAACTAGTCATTCTTCTCGGAAGTGATGTAAAGTCATACCAATCTATGCTGTGGATACTATTTTTTTTGGATGCAAAATTAAATAATGAGCAATCGTTTCAAGTAAACAAGTTTTTCTTATACCTTCTGGGACATAAATTAAGAGAAATTTTATTTTTTCAATGACTTATTATTATTTAAAAATTGATCTGCAGTTTATTTACTATGAATTAATTTAAACATTTAAGTAAAGAAAAACTAGTTTTGTATGGTATAAATTCTAGTAAGGCCTTGCCCCTCTGCATGCTTTACGTGCAAACTCCTCAATTCTTGATAATTAGTTATAATCTATTCCTTTAGTTTGCCTATTAAAGTTAAATGGAAATAAGAGTTCTGTACTTTTATATATAAATAAAATTTCATAATAAAAAGACAAATCATGTGAAAATATCAATTAATCCTTACCAACAAAAATTAATATCGAATAAACAGAACCATAGAAAAATCGTTTTTTGCACTTAAATATTTAATTTAACGTAGTAAAAATAAAACAAAAATCAAACAACGATTTTTAAAATTCCATGTAATTATGAGAATTAAATTTAAAATCAATAGCCAAGAAGGTCTAGGAAAAACATTGCTTTATGAAACATCAATTTATTATTGATACCTCGATGCCTTATTAATGCTCGGGCATGGTAGCCTTTGTGCGCAGTGAAAGCTATAAAATTGTAGGGGCTGCGACGAGGTCATCAGCTTACGTTGATCTCGTTACCGAGCGTAAATGGAGTTACTCGTGCAGCAATTATATTGAGCCGTAAATCATGAATTTTCACAGGGCTAGTTTCCAGAGCCCATCGACCTTGGTTAAATAAACAACAATGCAACTCTTAAATTTGTATTGAACAATAAAGATTTATTTAAAGAGTCAACCAAAACTAAATATTTACAAGAGTAGTTCAAGGTTATCACTTGCGAAGAAATGCGCGGAGTAATGACAATGTATAACTCGCGATAATTAAATTGAATTTGATTCGTAAGGAAAATTATAACGACGGCTTACCAAATGAGGCGTCGTGCGAAAGAGCGAAAAGTGTTGACGAAAGGTGTTGAGGAATAGCCCCCTGTGCAGCTAAACCGTAACAATGTAGTTTGACGGAAGAAGCCCAAGACGGCGTCTCGTTGTTGGTCGAGATGAAGAAAAGCAAACCGTTGACTCCGAGGAGAAAGCCGTTGTGCTCAGCGCAGGTACAGTGTCCGCTCGCTTCGACTCTCCTCTCAGAAGTGAAAAGCGCTCGGCGTCTCGAATGCACCCGAGCACCAGAAAGTAAAAGGAAAAGAGGGAGGGCCACACTCACTATTGAGTTTGTAGATATTGGAAATGACTTTATAGTAGTGGGCTCCCTCTGCTCCCTCTAACCCGTTTATTAGTGTGTTCGTTATCTCGCTCTTTGGCACGACAAGTTCGCCTCCAATACGCGTCACTTGCAAGTGACCATAACCGCCGCCCTTGACGCAATATAGCGTCAAAGTAAAGCAAAAAACATAACTGATAATAAAAGGGCGAAACTACAAAAAAAAAAATCCTATTTTCGAAATAAAGTTGGCCCTAAGCTGATTGTTGCATTTGAATCAGCGATACATGTAAAGCTTAAAACAAAGAAAAAAAAAATTAATAAGCAAAATGAACAATTTAATCAGAACTCATGAACTGAATGTGATCTTATCAAAAAGAGAAAAAAAATACAAAAGGCTAACTCGGTATGAACTCTAGCAAGAAAATTGAAAATTGATTAGCATTTAAAGTCTTAAAGGCACTGACATAATTAAATTGACACGCAATTCTCACAGTCTTTGTTTTGATTAATTAAACATGTATGATGAGCGCAGCAAGTCTGAAGTTCGTCGTCAGTTGACAGTCCAACTAGCTTATTAATGGGACGTTTGAACGTTGATTTTGCAGTCTTGACTGTAACTACTCTCACTAGTCCATCGTTTCCAGGGTGAATTTCAATAATGACTCCCAAGGGCCATCGTCCTGGAGGCAGGCCTCAATTTTTGCAATTAATGTAGAGAGTTCCGCAAACGTTAGAGTAGTTTCACCCAGGACTCTCTTGAAATGATGTTTGAAACTTTTGACGCCTGATTCCCAAAGCCCGCCATGATGCGGAGCTTGAAGTGGTATGAACTGCCAGCTTACTCCCTTCTGCACGAGATGATCGTTTACCTCACGGATAAAGTCGGATGACTGGTAAAAGAGTCGGTTAAGCTCCGGAGCAGCTCCGACGAATGTAGTTGCGTTATCTGACAGTAGCTGTGAACATGTGCCTCGTCTTGCGCCAAAAAGTGCGAAGGCTGCTAAAAAGGAATTCGAAGTCAGGTCAAAGACTACTTCCAAGTGAATTGCATGAGTAGCAGTGCAAATAAATAAGGCCATGTAGCCCTTCGAAGCCTTGATTCCTCGTCCCTTTGATAGTCTGACTGGTATTGGACCAGCATTATCCAGTCCTGTTACGTGGATGGGTTGCAAAGGTGTCAGTCGAGCAGCTGGTAATTGACCCATTTTTTGTTGAGCAACACGGTTGGAGTATCTCGTACAGGTGATACAGCGTTGATAAACTCCTGAGATGACACGCTGTCCTCGTGTGATCCAATACGCACGCAGAACTGAGCTCATGAGTTGAGGTCCTCCGTGCAACGTGAGGGTATGAGTCTCTTCAACGAGGCGTTTAGTCAGAACACAATTTCCAGCTAGGATTACTTGGTGTTTTTCTTCATTTGAAAGGTCTGCGTAATGAAGTCGTCCTCCACCTCGAAGAAGTCCTTGATTACAAATAAACTGGGTGAGACGCCGCAGGGGGCTCCTTTTGCGTAGATCGTCTGCACGGCTCAACAGAATAATTTCCTCCATGAAGTGAGATCGCTGCACTGCTCTTAAGCAAAATAGTTTGGCCTTTTGAATCTCCTCTACTGACAAGGCACCAAGTTTTCGTCATTCTTTTGGTAGCTTGGCGTTGAATTGTCAACGAGCTATGTAGCCCAATACTCGTAAAATTAAGAGAAACGAGGACTTTCTTTGGAACAGAGGGAAGCAGGCATTCGATGATGCGTTCGAGCCTTCTTTAATCAGCGCGTCCTCTGTGAAGTAAACTTGAACTGCGTCTGTTTCCTGTTTGATTGCTGGCCAATTCGACGGTGAATCAACTATCCAAGATGGTCCGTGCCACCACAATGTATATGTGGCCAGTTAAGTTGGATCAAGTCCTCTTGTAGCGCAGTCAGCTGGGTTGTGAGCTGACCGAACGTGTCTCCATTTTATATCTGGGAACATTGTGAGAATTTTGCTCGTTCTGTTGGCGACGAACGTAGGCCATTGTGATGGGTGTTTGCCAAGCCATTCAATGACTATCTGAGAGTCGGTCCAGAAGAATACTGCTGCAGGCTGATGTGTCAGCAATTTAAACATATGTTTAGCCAATTTTACAAGCATCAAGGATCCACAAAGTTCCAAGCGAGGAACTGTCAGTTTTTTTATGGGCGCTACTTTAGTCTTGGCCATAAGTAGCGTGGATTTTCCTCCTGGAGCGACAGCGAAGATGGCGGCAGCATAGGCGCGTTCAGAGGCATCCGAGAAGCCGTGTAGGTGCCACACCTGGTGTTGAAAGATCTTGGACCGGCGTGGTATAGACAACGCTGTCAAGTTGTGCAGTTGTTCTTGGAAGGCCATCCATCTTCATGAGAGCGCATCGTCAAGCACCGAGTCCCATTCGAGTTGGTGCAACCAAAGCTCTTGCAGCATGGCTTTGGCTTAGATGATGACTGGAGCTTTCTAACCTAGAGGGTCAATAAGCGAGCTATTTCAGATAAAATTGCTCTTTTCGTAATCACCGACGGTGAGGGTATATCTTCAATAGAAAATAAAAAGGAATCTGTCTCATGATTCCATTTGACTCCTAGCGTGGAGACGACGTCATTAAGCTTGACACCAACGAGGGGTTTGAGTGAGGTTGATATCCATGGATGATGACAGGTTCGTTGGATGCCCATTTATCCAACTTCATACCAGCTGTGAGGAGAAGAGAGATCAGCTGGTCTCTCTTTTATATGGCACCATCCACAGTGTCATCTCCAGCGAAGCAGTCATCAACATAAAAACATCGTTGCAGGATTGAGGCTGCATTGGGATGCGTGCTCTGTCCGTCCAGCGACAGCTGCTTCATGACACGCAAAGCCAGATAAGGAGCTGAGGCCGTGCCATAGGTCACTGTAGTAGCTCGATACTCTTGAATGGGTTGTGATGAGTCAGCACGCCACAGGATACGCTGCCAATCTCGATCATCGGGATGCACTAGGATTAGACGAAACATTTGGGTTACATCGCAGGTGAAGACATATCTGAAAAATCTCCAATTAGTAATCACAATTGAAATATCAAACTGTAACTTTGGTCCTGTCAGAAGCCAGTCATTTAAAGAACTTCCTGAAGCGTTTTTCTGAGAGGCATTGAAGACTACTCTGATCTTCTTGCTCCCTGGACGATAAACGGAGTGGTGTGGCAAGTAGTAGCCGTCGTGCAACCACTCGGCTCTTGGTACGATTTCCATATGCTTGAGCCCTGAACACGGAAGATTGTTGTTACCAGAAAAACAGGTACTATATGTTAGTACAAGTATTTTTGATACTCTGTACAAGAAAAATGTGTACTGGTACAGGTATATTTGATACGGTAGTATACTTTAAAGTACCTTTTTGAGTGTAGCTAAACCTTATGCTTAGTACGTCAAAATCCGATACGTGGTACGGGTTTTTCCTGTACCAGTACAAAAAGTTAGTTGGCCAGTGGGAGCATTCAGAATGTCAGTATATATATATATATATATATATATATATATATATATATATATATACACACGTAGCTGTAAAAGTTCAAGAGGTTAGGATTTCAGTATATCCACCACAACACAATATAAAGTTTAATACATTGATATGAATCTAACAAGATATAATGATAAGTGCAGTAGGCACTTGTAGTAACTTTCCTGTTGCGTATAATAATTGGTTTTCACTCGCAAAGAACAATTTACACATTGAGCCAAAATAACAATGACAATCCCATACATGTATGCAAGTATGCATATATATACATACATATCTCCACTATATATAAGCGCACGTACTGTGCGTGGTAGAGGGTACAGTAGAAAGCCGTGCGCAGTATACAAATTTAATAGACTATCCATGTTACAGAAAAATCCTGTACCAATCCAGATAAGTATGTAAAAATGTGAGACTGGTTGCAGAAATCTCTAGACCTGTACGTTATTTTTCTATGCTCATCACTTTTGGTATATCTTATTCTGGTAACAACAATCTTCCGTGAATACTCTAGCATGAATTCGTTGTAAGATTTGGCAAGGGCTTCGTCTTGTTGCAGGCGGCGCTCAGAACGTAGCAAACAAGATCGTGCAATAATTTTTGTGTTCGAGAACGTTGGTTTCGAAGTTAAAGGCAACCTAACAACAAATCGACCTGTGGAGTCTTGAGCATGAGTATTGAGGAAGAACTCTTCACAACGTTTTTCATCTGGAGTTAACATCTCTTGATTAGGGATGTTCTCGGTCTCCCAGAAGTGCTTAAGAGTCTCTGATAACGAAGATTGAGTGTATGTGTGAAACACCTGAATCTGCGAATTAGATTTCCGTGGCTGAGCTAAAACTTTGCCTGTTAGTAGCTAACCAAAAACTGACTGTTGAGCTATTGGAGCTCCAACAGAACCTTTCTTGATACCTACTTTTAAAGTAAGAGGGTAAATGTCTGCTCCCAGAACACAGTCAACTTTGTCAAGTTTATGCAACTGAGGGTCAGCAAGTTCAAGGTCCTTAAGATGAGACCAGCTGCCCAGTGGAACCTGCTTCTTGGGTAGTAGACGAGTGAGGTCGTCCAGTACTAATGCCGATAAGTTGGTACGAAATTTTTTTTCTCTAGCAGATTTTAATACTACTTGAACGAAACCTTGAGATTTAGAAGTTTCAGTTCCCCCCATGCCGATGACTGAAGGAAGCGACCTTTTAATCTTAAGAGCAAGTTGCTGAACGGTACGGGTGAAAACAAAAGAGTAGTTCAAGGTTATCACTTGCGAAGAAATGCGTGGAGCGATGACAATGTATAACTCGTGATGATTAAATTGAATTTGATTCGTGAAGAAAATTATAACGACGGCTTACCAAATGAGGCGTCGTGCGAAAGAGCAAGAAGTGTTGACGAAAGGTGTTGAGGAATAGCCCCCTTTGCAGCTAAACCGTAACAATGTAGTTTGACGGAAGAAGCCCAAGACGGCGTCTCGTTGTTGGTCGAGACGAAGAAAAGCAAACCGTTAACTCCGAGGAGAAGGCCGCTGTGCTCAGCGCAGGTACAGTGTCCGCTCGCTTCGACTCTCCGCTCGGAAGTGAAAAGCGCTCGGCGTCTCAAATGCGCCCGAGCACCAGAAAGTAGAAGGAGAAGAGGGAGGGCCACACTCACTATTGAGTTTGTAGATATTGAAAATGACTTTATAGTAGTGGGCTCCCTCTGCTCCCTCTAACCCGTTTATTAGTTTGTTCGTTATCACGCTCTTTTGCATCACAAGTTCGCCTCCGATACGCGTTACTTCCAAGTGACCAATTATATTGATACTCAAGGAAAAACAAGTAAATTTATTTCATGAACTTATTTATCATTAATATTACTTCAAAAAATAATGACCAATCATAGAAAATTTCGTTTTCTATTATACGAAGACAACGTAGAGGGTTTGTCCTTATAATTTGAATTCAAAAAAAATTAGGAGAAGTAGATCTTATTATAAGGGATGAGGCTTCCATGATTCTATGAAAAGTTTTAGAAATAGCTTAAAGAACATTACGCAATTAATACAGTATTAATACTGATTAGCTTATAAGCTGACTGTTTTAAAAGGCGATTTAAGACCAATTAGTATTATTTTACTCCAACAAAAACTTTTTTTAAGGGAAAATAATAATTATCAGACATTGCTCTTTCACCTAATAGTTAATCAAATTTATAAGAAATTGAGTAAAGGTAAAGTCATAATATTCAAATTTATGTTTCAACTAAAAAAAAAAATTTTTTTATTTATAGACGGACTAGTGAAGCATCAATATCATTTACAAATAGAATAACCAGTTATATAATATTTTTATTACCATTAGACTGAAACAAGATACAAAGAGCGTTTTTAAAATTAAAGTCTCATAAACAATTTGGTAAAGTAAATTTAATTACATTGAAGAGGTATCTGGAGTCTTTTAGAAAAGCGTTAGAAATTGTTAAATAAACATCCCGTGACTTATGTAATACAAATATTTCTTTTGAAAATAAACTATTTGTTTTAGAAGGAGATTTCAGACAGATTCTTTCAGTTTCAAGAAATAGCAATGTAAGCCCGATTACACAAGAAAGTATTAAACTTTTATATCTTTAGTCATTGTTTTGGATTTGATTCCTAATATTAATATTTACTTGATTGACAGAAGATGTTTAAAATCATTACAAGGTATTAAATGAGGAACAATTAGTTTACTTAAGTACCGTATAAATAAAGAACAACTGATGTTTTCTCTAAAATTTATGGTGAGGATATTAAAATTATTATGAACAACTTCAAACTTGCCATTGATAAGAAATATACTTACTTTTGAACTTCTAAATCATATGAAAGGTAAAATAAAAAAGTGTTACAGCACAGATCATGCTGCTCATAAAGTGTTAAAAAATCAGTCAGTGATATTCATATACATTTTTCAAACAAAATGCTGAACAGCATTCGTGAAGGCATATCTTAGCATAAGCTCACTTTAGAAATTGAAACGATTATTCTGTTGATACAAAAATTTTGTGTATCTAAAGGGTTATGTAGTATAGTAAGATTATAAATTACGAAGTCACGACAATACAATATTAAAGCAAAAATTATAACTACAAAAAAATTTTGAAATCTAGTCTTTATACCTATAGTAAATTATAAAATAAATTTTTTGTACGTTGTGCATAGTCTAGGTTAGAAATAGACAGATGATTTTATTTAAATATTTAACATATTTTTGTAAAAAGAAGAAATGATCTTAGTCTTCTCATGGTTAATAGGGCTATAAGCAAGGTCGACAGTTTAAATATTCTATCAGCTTATCCATTGTTTTCTTAATCAGTAAAAAACTATGTCATATTTGAATACATATTTTTTAAGAAGTTGATAAACATACGTATGAACAATTAAAAGAAAAAATTAAGCAGTTCATGGCACTCCCTTAATGATGATGTAGAAATGTACAAAAAAGTAATACAGATAGAATAATTATTACATTAAAATGAGAAGTCGTAACAAAAAGCTAAGATGGGCTAGAAAGTGGCTGGAGAGGGCTGGAGTAAATATTAAACTTAATAGAAACACATAAAAGTTAAAACGTTCCAATCTTACACAAACAGTAGTAGACAGTGTGCTGCTGAAAAGGGCTAAGAAAAGGAACTTCTAAATTGTGAGGAAGGGGTAAAAGATTAATAAGATAAGTTTTTGTGACCTTTAAGGGGGGTAAGAGGGGTTTTAAAAAAATCTAAGGACGTGTAAGGTGGAGTGCATACGTAGTTTAACTAAAAAGAAGACCTGAAAACTGATTAAATTTTATTTTTCTTCTACGAGGGACAAATAATGTGGGGTCCTTTATGATTTTAAAGGGTGACTTAAAAAAATCTAAAGGGAATTCTTATAAGATTGTGAAGGTGGTCGAAGAGGTTGCAGGAGAAAAAAGTACAACCCAGTTAAAATAATTGAAAAAAAAAAATATCTTACCTTATTTAGACAAAGGCTTAGAAAAGGTAGAGAAAGGCTGATGAGAGTTCTTAAAAAGTGCTTAGAATGGGTGAGAAGGTGGCAAACCTAAATTTAATTTACTTAAAATATTGTAGGAACTTATAGACTATTACATTACTTAGAGTATAGTAGAGGGAAATTAAAAGGCATGGATAGGAAATGTCAGGACTGAGCCTCCAAAATGACTATATTATACATATTTTCCTATACTGTTCAGGTGCACGCTAATATGGACTCAGCAACATAGATGGGGTAACGCGACACAGTCACCAGTGGTGCTCTCCTCCACTGCCTAACAGCATGTTTAGCGACTTTACACATTTCAGTATTTCTTGTTAACACCGTTGCATCCATTCAATCTATCGTGAGTATTTTGGTGCTCTTGAACGTTACTTTTGTTAAATAAAATTTTTTTCAGTTAATTTCACTCTCAATAATATAACACTTGTGTAATAATCGCTGCTTTATGTCAACTTCTGCAGTATTGGAGTATAATATATTAAGGTAGGAGTAAAAATAGATTGAAGGGTAAGGAATCATTTTTATGCACTCAGAGTATAACAAATTTTCTTAACTGCGTTTTATGGCAGAGTTTTTCTAAATTTTACTTAATATGTCACGTAAGGTTTCATTGCGATGTTGTGTGTAAAAAATGCTGGTAAACTGACAATAAAATTTTTAAAATAGTAAAGTCAACTATCGTTGGCTTTCTCGCACAATTTGGGGCGGCACGGCTCGTTTACACGATGTATAGCCATGTACAAGTACATGGCCAGGCACGGTGTAGCTATACGTGCTGTAAGGCAGTGGAGAGGTACAAAACTGGTGACTGTATAGCGTTACCCCGTCTATGTTGCTGAGTGCACATTAGCGTGTGTATAAAAAAAAGTAAGTCTCATCTCCCCCTCAACCCCCCCTGCTTTCACTTGCTACTTTTCAGTTTTCTAACATCTTCTTCCTTGCTTATCTTCATATCACATAGTTATTTTCTCATTGTTACGTTATTTTAAATCCAATAAGAAAGCAAGCTCTCTCTTACTGCCTCTCAATTCTCCTTACCCTGCTGCAACTCACACTTAAACTAGTTTTAAATTGCATAAATAAAGCAGCATCTTTTTAATATACTGCTATTGCTTAAGGTTAAGAAGAACGTAACTCTTAAACTTATAATATTTTCGAAAAAGCATGTGTAGCTATACCGCTAGAGCAATTTAAAAAAATTGTTTGCTTGGTTTTCAATATCAGAAGATAATTGTGGTAAGTATTTGTGAAAAAAAATTTAAAAACTTAGTATTTAATATTTTAGAAAAAATAAAGAAAATAATGCTTTACTACAGTTAAATTGAATCTTCAAATCAAAAGCCAAAAACTACCAGCTATTGGAACCAATTTTACGAATAATTTCTAAGAATAATTAAAAAACCAAGATAGTTATAAATTAGGGAAAACGTTCTTAAGAATTCAACACCAAGATTAATAGTAATCAATCAAATTATTACTCTTAAATGAGTGCGAGCGTGACAAAACTATATTTTATTGATGGTCCAGAAGGTTCTTAAAAAAACATTTTAGTGCAAATTATTTATTTATTATTTTTTGTAAATAAAAAAAAGTTAATTATATTGCTTTGCCTTGACAAGTTTCAATTTTATAATCCAAAGAAGAAATGAGTCATTAATAACTTCGATGACCATTAGATAATACAAACATGGGAAGTTCTTATTTGGAATATAAATTTGGATGAAGAAAGTTACGTGAAATAAAAGTAGGTATTTAAGATGAAGTTTTTGTAATTCCTAAAAAAGCCTTAGGAATATTTGACAAAATATTAAAAGACTCAAGTAACAATGACTTGCTATTTAGTAGTAAATCAATCATTCAAGGAGGCAATTGAAGGCAAGGATTTCCAGTAGTCAAGCATGCGTGTAAAACCTTCATGATTAGCAATACTATATCCATAATACATTACACTTATTTTTATAAAAAATTTATATTTTCAAAAATAATATGTGTTATGTACATAAATAATAACCTTTTTGTCCATTAAAATTAGGAATGGAACAATACAGTCATTTAATATTTTAATGACTGTAACAAGATAATTTTAACAACTGACAATAAATGACCTTCCATCTTAAACAACAAAGTTTTAGTTTAATTTAAGAAATTTAGCATGTGTCTTACAATCTTAATTACGCAAAATATGATGGTAGTGATCACACAGACAACGATTTTAATAGAAATACTCCTATTGAAACTCTCAATAACATTCATAAAAATTCTCAATGATATACAAGAAAGCTTACAACCACACCTATAAAATGTAGAAGTATATGCTATTGTTTGTTAATAGAAAACTTGAGTATAGTTAATTGTTTGGGAATTATAATAAGACTTTGCAATAATAAATTATTATAATATAAGGCTAGAGCAAAAATAATTACTAGAAAAAAAAAAAAAAATCAAGTCATATTAAATACGAATAATAGTAGATGTTTACCGATTATAATATAAAGAAAAAAATTTTTAATGGTTTTAGCTTTTTCTTTGGAAATTAATAAATTTTAGAGCCAAAATTTAAACAAACTATGATTTCATTATAAATATATCATTGTTTTTTTACGGTCAACTTTATTCATTGCTTTTAAAATTCAAGAACCCTAATAATGGAGAACAGTCAACCATAAGAAATGTAGAAAGAAAAAACATTTTTATGTTTAAAAATTAAAAAGTTTGATTTTGTAGTAAATTGTCACATACAACTCTCATACTACTATAATTGTTTTTTTTTTCTTGATGTCCATTTGATTAACCTTCTGTCCAATAACTTAGAAAACATGTATAAGATCAGATACTCTTTGCTGTGTGTATGAAAGCCCGTATGGCTCACCTCTATCATGGTACGAGTACTGTCTCTTTTTTCTCTACTCGTAGTACGAGCGCAGTTTCTCTCCTCTCCACTCGTTGTACGAGTGCTATTTCTATATTTTTCTTTTTAACAAAGTTCTAGTCTATACTAGTGGTGTTTATTTTATGACCTTACAGATTCAAAAGCAGAAAATTTTTTTTTTCCTATACCACGTGTTAACTGCAAAATATTCATAGCAATTGCTGACTCTAATAGAACAGTAAAAATATGCTTTGAATAATGGGTTATTGCCCATGCAAAAGTTGCAAACGTACTCTCCCAACGCGACAAGTCTAACTTACAAAAAAAGTGGCAAAAGTGTAGGTCTTCCAGTGGATTTTGAGTACATTTTTATAGAAAAAGATGTGGAAGAGTTACTTTACCCATTAATAAAAAGTTAGTGCTACCAAACATATAACATAGGTATATAAACATGTTCTGCAATATTAAGTCAAATGTGGTGTAATTTATTTTCAGAAAACATAGCTATGACTGGAACAACTTCAAAAAGGGTGACAGAAATCGCTGCTTTGGTAAATAATCAGTAATCTTCTGAAATAGAAAGTTCATAAAAAAAAAAGTTTAAGCTAACAAAGGAACTTAGCTCTGGTTAGAAACGTAAGTATTTATATATAAATGAATTCATTTTAATGAGGTATCCCTTTGGTTGAGTTAAAAAATTTTTCTTAGAAGTTGGAAAAAACTACGAACTAGAAAATTTTAAATAACATTTAGTTAATGAAATGGAAAAAGAGAGTAACAAAAGTTACTGTAAAAATTTCAATATTGATATTGGGTTTTTTAATAACACGCTATACTCAATCTTTACAAATGCAAGAGAAAAATCTTGTGACTTTTGGACATTTGCTAGGAATGTCCTTAAACATTAAAATGGTTTACTTTAACTTTATCTTTTTACAACCAAACCTCTTGTTTTGTCTGAAGAGATTATTAAAAAATAAAAATGCCAACTAAAAAAATCATGAAGCCTTAAATATTATCTTGACTGTCTCTCAAAGTCAGTAGATAATACCTCGCATCAAAAAAAAATGATCAGCAAAAAAAATACTATAGATGTATCTGTCAATCAAGTCACTGAGAATGCTAAGATTTCAGGTGATTGAGGTTTGACTAATTTAAGAAAAAAATTAGTAGATACAAAGCTTTTATTCCAGTCATTTTACCAGAGCAAGTCTTCGAAATATTCAGTAAGGATGTTGGGCGAGAAGGTTTTGGGATTATTAATATAGAATATTGGTCATACTTAAGTAGCTGTAAAAAAAAAATACGAATTTCATCTGATACTAAATATCAGATTCGTGACACTTTTTAGACATTTTTAGACATTTAGACATGGTAAGATATCCGTATATTATTTCTTTGATGGTTGTTAGTGTTGACATATTTTGTTTTTACCTCATTACAGGATATTTTAAAAGTGAGACATCAAGTGGCAGTCTTATTGAATCTTAAAGTTAAATATATATATATGTATGTACGTATATATATCCTAACTGACAATAAGCGGAGTTCTACAGACTTGCAACTGTGCTTCGCTACTGGATATTTACATGACAGAGCCCCATACATCATTAACAAGAATATAAAAATAGAAAATATTTTGGTTAATAAACAAGATGTTGTGAGGTCGATTTTGGGCGTAGTAAAGAAGAAAAAATGGACAACAACTTAAACTCTGCAATTGGGGCAAGCCACAATGCAAAGCAGCAAAGGAACCACATTATACATGCCTCCAGAAGTATTATTGGACAATGTGATGGATACTTTAAAATCAGATGTGTGGTCTTTAGGATGTGTGTTAGTATAGTTTTTTACAAAGGAATTAATATGGAATTTAATATCTTTGGAACTGATGCTAGGATTAGTAAAAATATTGAAAAATAAGATGGAAAAAAAGTGAAACCAAACTTAGATATGGTACCTTACGATTTGCAAAAAACACTTGGTCTACCAATAGATTATAATCCTGAAAAACGGCCGACAGTTAGTTCTATTATTGATGTCATGAAGACTATGGGAGATGGTAATAAATTGGTAAGTCGTATAATAAATAGTACAATAGTTTTACATTGTAAACAAAAGTTAATATGGGAATTCTAACCTTTTCAGCTATCCAATCTCTATTAAATGCTAGTGGATCACTAGAGTATTTTTTTAGATAATATTAGTTTTTTGAGAACCAAGACTTTAACTGTGATGTGATTTACATTTAGAATATTACACAAATGTACAAGATTAAGAATAACAGACCTCTAAATGTTTATGAATTACTATATCGATCTCAAAACAGTATGTAGACAATTCTATTTATAAGTACAAACGTAATAGTGTAATGTCTTTATTTATTAATAAGTTAAGTATCGTGATTGCAAGTACATCAGTATTTCTAGATAAGTTTCGTAAATGATGCTCTGACATTTACTACAAACTGTGATTTATCATAATAAGCTACCTAAAATATGTTTAGCTAGCATACGTTGTAGTTGCATCATTGGAAAGTAAATATCAAGAAAAATTTTTTTTTAAGAACATGTTTTATTTTCAATGCTTTGACCATTTTAATCCACCCACCTGTAGTTCTTATAGTACAGGTATTATTAAAGTAGAAGTATAAATGTATAGAAAAGAGAGGAATCCAACATGTATATAATGAAAAGTCCCTTAGCAGCACACTTGCCAAGCATTGATGTCTCGATTCCAAAAATATCAACTGATAATATAATCTGAATGTGGTAAAAACAGTTTTTGTCTTCGGTGAACAAAGTCAAACATCTTCATTCAGTTGTTACACTATAGGAGCCAACAGTTATACGTATATACATGCACATGCAGTAATCTATTTCAACATTAAAGACAAATTATAAAAAATTAGGATTTCTTTATAAGAATTACTGGACCAAAACTTTCAATAACCCCTGTATCATCTGTACGTAGAGGCCCATGACTTATAATTAAGTTTCCAATTTCTGGGCACTACAAGAATCTTCTTTAGGTTCAGATTTGTACAATGACGATGACGATCTCAAGCTGTTGTTAGTGCTGTTGATATTTATGATTTGTCATACACAGCTGTAACAAATCAATATGTTATCATTAAATATACTTAAATAAGAATCAATTTTAAGTACAAGTAATAGTCTGCAGTTATTGAACCGTGTTTTGGGAATGTCA
Organism: Copidosoma floridanum; assembly: GCF_036245765.1. Taxonomy (NCBI): domain Eukaryota; kingdom Metazoa; phylum Arthropoda; class Insecta; order Hymenoptera; family Encyrtidae; genus Copidosoma; species Copidosoma floridanum. The sequence goes on from NW_028321885.1 coordinate 14,361,212, forward strand.
ACACTGGCAGTAAAATCTGAGGTAAACAGGTACATTTAACCCGGTATAAAGCATGTCAATTATATTCCCTAACATGAATATACCTACAAGTAACTTAGTAGTCGGAGCTGATCCTGTGTGATAATAATTCCATATTAAATATACTTAGCAAACAGCACTACCACATCTAATTCCAATATACTTTTAAAACAATCTACATACATTTTGCAGGTATTTCCTAAAGACTGATGGAACAGAGATCTATATTAAAATCAGAAAAATCAATACTTACCTAAACGGTCATATGGCTATTCTACATAAACTTCAATGAAATTTAATGAAATTTGTTACTAAATAATTTGATGAAATGCTGAAAAGTAGTTGTATACAAAAGAACGTACACGAAATTAATGTCGAGGAAGATGGAAATTTATACTTAATAAAATTTATTTCTATAATGAAAAAGTCTCTTCAGGATTAGTGGGATCCATATGATAAGGTAATACTATATGTACAAGTTCTTGGAGAAATGGACTTATAAGTTCTGGTGAAACTGAATATTTTTCTATCAGCTTATCTATTGTAGCAATGTTGACTAGATTCTAGGAATTTACAGCATTATATTTTTTTGGCAAATTAACCAGAACAAAAGGCTTGCCTCCTATGTTACTTCTGACATTTTGTTTCCTGATAGTGTGCTTATTCCACAGTTCTTTGGGTAAGTGAAATTTATGTTTTATCGGAGATCCAAAATAGTAACGTAGACATCGAATGTAAAAATGCGATTACTCAAGGAAATTTTTTATTCGCATGGACTTTAAAAACTGTATATAGATATCAGCAGAATGTTGGCACATTTTTCTCCAAAAAGATTTAATCCTCTTACTTTTTGTTATTTTTCCTGTTATTAAACTATTGCTGCGACCTAATTGATCGTCACGATTAAAATTGTTTAGTTTAAACGTTATGTTCATTGAGCTACATTTATATCAACATCCTCTCTCTTACAATAGTAACAATTTTCTTATCTCTACTATATCTTTACATGCAAAATCAAAACAAAGACTTTCACCTGTATTAAGATTATGTTTATCTTTTCCTAAATGCTAGCTTCTTTTACTGTATTATTTTGATGTACAGACCCAAAATGCTTCAGACGTTTAAATTCAACTGTTCTGCGCAACAGTTATTCAGCTCACGGCCGATGTTGAGAAAACTTCTCTCACAGTGAGCATTTATAAGTCATTTTTGGTTCATAAATTTGTACAAAGTTTTTAAGCAACGTGACAAATTAATAACCCACTAATCCCCATTACTACTCGTGACAATTGCCATCCCAGTAATACTTCCGGCGCAAAAATTTAGTAGCAGAGCGTGGTTCCGGAAACCATTCAACTGTCAGTGTTGAATCAGGATTTGCAACGAGTGCTGACTCCAAGTTCAGCTGTGACCTGTTTGATATTGGGCGTGTTGTGTGTGTGCTCGTGAAAGACTTTACGAGTTTAAATGCAGGGCGAGCGTTGCGGCTTCTATCACTGAATTGTCAAAATTCGCGGTCGTTAACTTTAACGCACTTTGGCTTGTCTGTCAGGCGCATATGCAGTAATCTATTGTCTAAACATTTATATATTGCACGCGCACTTCACGGCAATATTGAGTATGCGATGTTGTTGGACTTGAAACCGCTTTTCAAAAACCAAGGCGAGTTGTTTCAGCGGATCGACAATGCACACGTAAATCTGAAACAGCTAGGCCAGGAAAAATACACACGTACTATAATTGAAAGACACTTAGAGCAGTCTATTAAATTAGAAAATAAATTACGACGAAATTCTCGCACTTCAAGATGATGTTGAAGAAACAAGCTATTTTAAATATGATTACTAAGGTGCTACAGAGGAGGCCTGTCTTAATTCGGCTGCACTTCTTTTTGAGGAGCTGCAGAAGCTTCCTGTGTTATCAGAAAGTGACTTAATCGTGCCCTTGGCTGTGCCAAGAAGTCTGCCACCACTAGCAGTACTAACATTTTTAGTCAAGTTTTCAAACTGGCTAGAATTCAAGGATCTGTTCGGACCTATCATCGTTCGCGACTCTCGGCTGAGCAACGTTGAAAAGTTGCAGTACCTGAAGACACATGTCCATGGCAATCACCATTACATGCTGCATGAGACTGCAACGTATGTGCACGTTTCAGCATCTGCTTGGCCAGTGGCGCTCGCGAAAGAATGCCGCATTAACTGGCTTGCTTCGTCAGTCAACTCTACGTTGCTCCCTACTGTCTTAGTCAAGACGCAAGGTCTTTTGCATTAATATTTCGTTTTATTTATTCACGTAATAGATGGGTGGTATGTTCAGTTTAAACCTTATATTTATTGCGATATATTTATATCAACATTCTCTTTCTGACAATGGTAACGATTTTCTCATCTCTACTATCTCTTGACGTGCAAAATCAAAACAAAGACTTTCGCCTTTATTGAGATTATGTTTTTTTCTTCTTAAATGCTAGCTTTTTTCACTGTATTATTTTGATGTATGGACCCAAAATGCTTGAGATGTTTAAATTCAACTGTTCTGCACAACAATTATTCAGCTCACGGCCACTGTTGAGAACTCTTCTCTCACAGTGAGCATTTATAAGTAGTTTTCTGCTAATAAATTTACACATAGTTTCTAAGAAACATGACGAATTATTAACCTGCTAATCCCGATTACTACTCGCGAAGATTTCCATACCAACAATACTTCCTGGTGCAAACAAAATCGCAAGCTAAATTAAAATGACTCGACAACGGTATTTTCTGTTTCATTATGAGAACGTATCATAGTTGATAGTAAATAGAATTTTTTTACACCAGGCAAGTAATTAAAAGCAATGACTTTAGGGTCATTGTTTGTTGATGCAACTTCCAACCATAATATCATCCTTGAAAAACCAGCAACACACCTATGAATGGGAAATCCAAATTGTTCAAGATTGTTGTACCCATCCAGATGCCACAAAAAGTTTGAGCCTGGACTGAGGTACACTGTTCTACGTAACTTATTACCAAATCCATTTTGGATAGCCTCTGCATCGTGCTCACAGTTTTCTTGTACTATGCAAGTAGAAAAGGAACAGCACTCGTGATTCGTACTACAAGTGAGAATAAAAGAGACAGCACTCGTACTAAAATAGAAGTGAGCTATACGGGCTTGCGTACGTGTGCGTGTACGTGTATGTGTCGGAAGTGGTTTAAGCTACGTGCTCCACATGTGAGTACCGTTTGTGAAAAGTGCATGCACTACGCTAGAGCGAGTCAGAAGGTACGGGTTCGACATTCATGCCTCGGGCAGCTCCAGGCAGTCCGTTTACGATGAGTGCGAGAGCCAGTCGTCTCATGGTTGTGGAAAATTCTCTTTGTAATTTCGTACGCTAATGCAAGGAAACATAACTGTAAAGTCACGCTTTATTTCCAGTGCTTTTACCCTGAATAATCCACCTTCTAAGCAGTGTAAGATCGCGCCATCGAGGATCTATCTGCCACAAATGTTTTTCTTGATCCTCAATGTCTACTGATGAAATAAGTCTCTTTTTCGTTTTAACATTACATTCTTAAATTATTTATTTGTTCTTTATTTAGCTAAACATTTATAAAATGCAACATACGTATATAAAAAAAGACTTTGTATATGTTATCATCGTCTTGTAAATCAGTTTTTTACAGGTTATTTAAATGACTTACATGATATATTTTCAAGTTCAAATGTTTCGTTGGTATGCAGAGAAGCACAATTTTGTTTGTTAGGAATAAGATCTTAAGTATGTTTGTTTTTACATTCATTTAATATTTGTTTGTCTTGTATATTTTGTAATATTAAAGACGATACAAAAAAATTTATAGTTGATAAGGAAGCTTAACAGTATTAGCTTCTTGAAAGACATCCTTGATCCGTAAATTATACTCGAAAAACCCATGAAAATTACACGACCTTTGAGTGTTTTATATTTTTTAATTTTATATGCTTTAAACTGTTTAAATAAATTTGCATTGTTATATTATTTGGTGTATATTTTCTTGAGCTATTAATATTCGTGCGAAATTTTGAAAAACTATAAGTTCTGTTTAACTTTAACTGAGCCCTAAAACGCGTCTACCAATTCTTTATTGTATTTATAAATCCATTGACTTTAAAATTAATGTTTGTTTACTCACGGCAAAACTTACAACTTTGTATGCTTGCCATAAAAATATGTATATTATATGTATCTAACTATATTATTCATTTATTTATCTAAAGCACACAACATTAGCCCCCTACAGCCTCTGCACGACCCCCCACAGAACCACATAACCCCTCCCTGTCTATAGCCCTCCTACAAAACATGATAAAATTTCATCGTTTTCTCCCTTATTTCGGCTAAGATCTCTATGAATGCTTATGTTTGATTATGTATTAATATTAATAAATAATGTATTGTACTATAGTTTGTAACGCTGTACCTGGTTAGCTTGGCGCACTCACACCTCTACCCCGGGCACAACGCTACGAGTACAACTGTGCAGCTCCGGCCTCCTTGGTACGACCACCGTACCCTGGTGTCGTAACCCAAAGTACCCCGCATAGCTGTAAATTCCTCTTTCTCCTTTTTTATTTTAGTTTCACAAAGAGCCACTAATTTGCCCCCTAAAAGTCACTATCCACGAACCCCAGCCACTACCTGCTTTGATCGAGGAGGGCACGAAGTGCACCTCGTGACTCAAATCACCAAATCGCGCAGCCACTAACTTAACAGACAGTACTCACAGATGATGCCTTTGACCTCTAGCTTCCTTGCGGTCACCTGTACCTGATGTCAGCGGCGGCCCCGGTCCTCCACCACCCTCAAGCCACCGAACGCACCAGCCAGCCAAAACCCAAGGACAGATTTCCTGGTCAACAGGACACTTGGGAGAGCTATCCAAAAACCCAAAACTCAAAATTCGCGATGCTCTCACGTTAGTCAAGGAAACTTACCGTACCAACGTGACGTAGCAAAACTAATCGACTACTGACTCACCCCGCTTCCTTTCTCTAGCTCAAAACCTCGGGAAGAATCCCTACCAGCCCTTTGATCGATCGCCTACCGTCGATCAATGATTTCAGATTGGCTAATTAATCAACAGTGCCATCTTTTATTAAATTAAACATCCCTTATTCCTTACCCACATAATATTTTGACTGGCAAGTCGTGCCGGCGCCTCCACTGGTCTGGTCCGTATGTTTCAGGCCGTTCCACTCCTTCAAAAGTGGAGACGCCGTCACGAACCATTTACCCGCCACCAACCAATAAGTCACACCTCTTATGCCTAAGTCACGTCAGCGTCATGAAATTATTTTAATTTATAAATTAGTTTAAATTTCCTAGTGCCTTCTAGGACCATCTATGAAAAAATAATTTAAAACATTTTTTTCTGGTCACTATTTAAACTTTTACACATCGAGTTAAGCATTTCTTTACCGAAACGTTTTTCTTTATTTATGTCTTGTTTTTTATTCTTCATTTTTATTGCTGCAGGTTAATTGAATCATTTACATGATTTATCTTTTGATTCTAAAACTTGGTTAATATGTAAAAAAGCTATATTATCTTTATTGTTGATATATATTGTTATTAGATTTTCAAGTTTCAAATACTCTTGGGGGAGTTGGCACGCGAAGCGTGCAGGGGGCGAAGCGTCACTAGCACATATACATAAATGTATGTAAGAGTTATATTATATAGAAATGTCTATACGGATCAAGAAATTCCTGTATTAAATAGCTATTCGTATTGGGTATTCCACATTAAGCCCTTACAGCGCCGTCACAGTCACTCTGCATATTAGGTAAAACTTAAATGGTTTTAACGCTAATTTGACGGTTCTACTATTTTCTTACAACCTTTACAGTCTTCCATAACTCCTTCACAGCCCCCTGCCACTCTGTATTATACATTATACATACTATACACATGTTATATACTATAACATACTATCAAGAAGCGTTATTTTATCTTTTGTATTTGAGGTAACCATGCGTCTAAAATAATGTTGTGTTCGTAAAAGGATTTAGATGGTTTTTCTTACATTTTTTATAAGTTATAAAATGACTTTGTTCTGTATGAGATCTGTGCAGCATGTACTTAATTAATAATTTTGTAAGTTTTGTAGTATCGGGAGAAATTCCAGGTAAAATAAATGCATTAATTTGTTAAAGAGTAATAACTATTGTATCAAGATGCAAAGTTACAAGACAATGTGCATAAGGTAAATGACGTTTTTAAAACTATATGGTATAGACGTGTGCTTATTTTTTTTCCTAAATATACAGTTTTTAGAGGTATTATCTAAAAATAACATTAATTTCAAGTGAAATAGTGTAACAGTTATGTTAGGAAAATCATTTGATGTCGTAACTTTAGAGACTTTTAATGCATCAATTAAATTTTTTTTAATGTGGAGTAACATGTTTTTGTTATAAATAAATCTTGTCCTTCATATTTTTTCTTTGAAAACGTTGCATTTCTATATTGTTTTTGCATACATCTTATACTTCTGTAACATGCACATAAAAGTATAAAAAAATTTCTCATTATTTCTTCTGTCTCGAAATTCTTAGAAATGTTAGATGCCTTATTAACAAAAACGTTTAGCAAACCTTACAACACTTAATTTTTTAATTTCTTTACATACATCTTAAATGTCTTTAACCCTTGCGTTTAATTATGATGTAAGAACGAACAAAAAATTGTTGTGTCAACCATTACCCATGTAAAAATGGCTTTCTACATTTTTTTTTATTCTGCAAGGCATGCTGTACAGATAATATCATATTATAATTAGTTTTCCGATCTTATTTAATAAACCTTTTAAATTACTAGTACTTTATCTTAAACTCTATAAGAAAAAAAATGTCATCACCCTAAATAGATTATACATCATATGGAGCTTACAAGAAGTTGTGAAATATTATTCTGTATTGTGTTGTCAAGGTCGTGGGGCTTTTCTCATTAAATATTTTATTAAAATGTAAAAATTTTCATATTTTCTAGCGTTTTTATATACACTACATAAGACATGTTTTCAAACATTCTTACATATTTATCAAATCATTATAATTCTAGTAATCATTAAAACAGTACACGCACTAAGAATCTTATAACTATAACTAGCATTAACACTGACTTCCATAACAATTTACATTGTTAATAGCATGTTTATGGGTGATTCTGCTGTAACCTGCTCCGATCGTGTTCGGTACTCATACTCACGTGCCGTAATAAAACCCTTAACTTAAAAAACATCAAATTGTGTCAAATGTTGTTGGCTTTACTTGACATATTATCTTATACCAATATATTGATCTCTTCATTGAGATAATAGATTATTTAGAGTAAAATTTTTCATGCCAACCCATGTCTGCAACTAAATTTCACTCATAAAAGCTTTCGTCGGTAAACAATAAGGCATATATGCCACTCGTGTGTGTAAGCATTGTATACTGTAGCTATTGGTGATTAGATTTGTTTCTTAGTCACACCAAAAATTGACAAAGATGAGTGAGTTTTCACTGCATACATTTTGTCCGCATATTTGCACCATAATCGTAGTGTTAACAAAAATCAATTAAAACCAGTAACTTTTTGGATTAAAATACTAACCAATGGTCACTTTTCAAAGTATAGGACAAGAATAAATAAATCTTTACGACAGTAGTACCCGAAGTTGTTACCTTTCGAATAGCTAAGCTCTTATTTTTGCATATTTCACGCATACAAACATTTCATTCCGTTCCGACCCCCCATGAAATAACCACTCTGTGTGAGTGTGCAGGTACGCAAACCGTAGCTTCTAATTTCATTTGGGTCTAGTAAATAAATTATAAGTGAGTCATTGTAATACGTCTATGAGTCGCATGAGCACTACAAACTTTGAAAATCCCATTCCGAACTTTCCCATTCCAACCCTACCTCACCTCAAAGTGCCGTTTTTTTTTTCGTCTTAGAGCAATCAATCTCAGCTTAACTTTTTTTTCATCACTGTTAAGCTAAAATACGAGACATATGTCTCGAGGTTATTTACAATCGTTCGTTTTTTGCTACATGAATGCAAAAACGGTGGTGCTGCTTCCAACGTTGGTAGCCAAGTTGTGCACTCCATTAGGTGGCTTTATCTGATTTTAAATAAAAGCAAAAGCATAGTCCTAATAATTAAAACAAAAATCTTTGAATTTTATGCACCCAATGAGAAGTTGTAGTGATATTATGAAAAATACTGAATTTTAGCGAAAATCACATTATTAGCGATATTTACGCTCTAACTGAAACAGCTGTAACTTTTGAATACAGGCAAAAAATCGAACAAAATTTTTTTTAATCAATCGGACTTGGTCCCAGCTTTGATTTTAGCCCAGTAGGAACATTAAAAGCATTTTAGGAGCTTCGCGATACATGCTAGAATGTGAGACAATTTTTTGAAAATCGATGAAAACTGACTTTTTTAATATTTCGAATAACTTTTAACTAGCAAATATTACAGTTGCATCGCTTTATATATTTGTTACTTATGTTGTGTACAGTAAAAATACCATGAAAAAATTTTTTTTAACCAACTTCTTTGTAAAAATGTTTCAAATCGATGTAAGTTACAGCAGAATCACCCATATATAGTTAATAAAAAAATTTTGCTAATGTTTGTAATTAAAAAGCTGATTGGTCTGGCTCATAGGTGGTGTAAAAATAATAAATATGATATGATTATAATGATTTATCCTGAAAACTGACAAGCATGGTCAGATTGTAGAAGTAAATTTTTGCCAAATAACACCTTAAAAAGACATAAAGTTGATTTACATGAAACAAGTGGCTGAATTCATGCAAAGCACTATGCCTTGCATAGGAAGCACAACTTTAATAGTATTAACAAACACCCCCCTCGTCTTGGCTTTGCCCAAGACTCACTAAATAGAATACCGTAGTGAGTAAACATGCAATGTAAAACGATTTCAGTTAAAAATCTTACATCTATTTCTGAGACTCCTCAGAACAAGAATCTTCTTACTAAAAAATATTTTTATTCGGAATCCGTACAGATTATTTGATTAAGTAAAAAGCTGTAAAAAGAAAAAAAAATATTATTATGCTAAAAAGTACTGTACACTCCTTATGCCATAAAATAATCGTTGGCTGTCAAAGGCCGTTGATTTGCAGTTGCTCCCGTATATTCTATAAAGAGTATATATTTATCGGTTTTAATATTGCTTCAAACTCGATAAATGTTTAGCGTTGATTTTTTGATGCCTAAAATTGTATTTATAAGATGCATATAAAGTTTTTCTTCTAATTCGACTTCTTGCGACTTTTGGCATAGTTAAGACTTTTGTGAGCCCTTAAGGCTATTTTTTTTAATGGGTTGTTATATATTTGTTGGCAAGGTAGTTCCACGTCCAATGACCCTAAAAAGGACCGGTAAGCTTTTTAAGAAAATTCTTTTTTGACTGGAGTTTCCAGCAGCCGTAGGTGCCTCTATACCTCAGGGTGATCTGTTTCGACCTGTTATTGTAGCATGACAGTGGTCGGGAAAAAAACTACAACGCTTAAAGCTTTGAAACTAGTTGTAGAGCTTTTTTCCAACGTATCCTGATATAACGTTGAAGATGTTGGTGTATAAGGCACCATTTTTTTGTAGACTCAGTTACTCAGTTGTTTCGGTGGTCTGAAGTAGAGAGATTGGTTTGTGATGCTTGCCCGTTGGAGACTGTTTATTTTTGTTTTAAAACCGTTTCTGATTTCGTGACCTAAAGATACGAAGGTCACGAAATGAGCAGAAATGTTTTTTAATGCTCGAAAATTTAAATGGACATTTAAATTTTTCTCTCTGGATATTAATGCTCCAGTTCCGAGAAATCTCTTTTCTTACTTTACATGGGATTGACAAGAGATTAACAATCAAAATCGACTATTAAATAATCTTAAGTTGTATTTAATAAAATAATGTACAAAACGTAATTTGACCAAGAGTTTGCTACAAGGAAACACGAATCTCAGTACGTGGTGTAAAGGACGAAGCTCGAGACGACGATGTAGCGAGTCGTTCAAGAAGGCCTTGGACTAAATCGTAAGCAAGTAAGACCTTAAAAAGGCTCTGCTCGAGACGACGATGAAGCTAGTCAAACGAGCTGGCCTCCAAGAATCAAGCTGATTTGTTTAACCTTTTAATTCGTTAACAAAATCACCTCTACTCAAAGAAGTGTGCGCTATACCTTAGACGACAATTTAACGACGATGAGAAGGCTGCCCTGATCCTGTCACAATGGTTTCAAGTTGAGCCATAGAAATGCTGCAACGACTTTAAATATCAAGCTCGACTATGCGGGAGCGACTTGATACTTGAAAGGTCCGCGTGCTAGTAGAGGGAGCTCAGCCGAATACGCGAGCTCACCAGCAAAGATACTCGGCGCTCAAGGCTGGAGAGGGAGAGGAAGCACCCACACTTGCTGGTATTGTACTAATTACCCGAGTCAACGACCAAGTGTGTGTGCTCCCACTACGCCAGGCTCCTATCTCCTCGCGCCTACATTACAGAACGCGTTAACTACACTGATCCCGACAGCCTTCTCTCACAATATTCACTCTTAAGTGAACAGAGACTGTCCCGTTAGCTGAAGTTTATTTTTCCTTCATAGCTGTTAGATTCTCCCAGCGCAGACTTTAGAAAGAATTAGTGATTCCTGAATGTTTACAGTCAAGAAGGTAATATAGGGTTAACAGTCACAAGGGCTGCCAACCTTGTAACGAACAACTCCGCTTGTGATATCTGCCAGTGAATGACCGACTTGATTTAATAGTCAATGGATTTACATAGTCTTTTAGTCAACGAATCGTTACTGAAAATGAAAGTAGAAATGTATTTGCTGTCAAGGTATTTTAAACTTAGGTGGCCCTTAAATAAACTAATGAGATTGATTGTTAAGTTGGAAACGTGAGGACTTATGAAGGCCCGGAAAAGGGCTGGTGATAAAATTTTCAGTTATTTCTTATTATTATTCTCGTTGATGAAGCCTTTGCTTTGGGATGCTTGACTCTTATCCTTGGAGTCTCTGTATACGGAGACCGTACTAAAGGGAGGTCCACTGCTCATCAGAGAATATCTCGTTTTCAGGTCATTCGCCGGGTAACCAACTGCATACTGTTACTAATCATTTCTTAATAATTCGAAACTTATTAAGATTTCTCCTTGCCTTGTTCATGATTCATATGTTTATAAATTGCCCACTGCAAATACAGATGACTCATATGGGTGTATTTATCTTATCTACCGTACTAGCTCGCAGTGCATATATTTTTAGAAATGTGTGTATGTAGTAACTGAAAAAAAAAAAAGATACAGACAACTATACTTTCAAAAAACGAGTTTTGCGTCCGTTGGATTACTTCCAGATGCCTAGAGATGTAGACGTGCGTCAATGTAACGTATACAAAGAAAACCCTCACTCTTTAATTAAGTCAGAGAGACTCTAGCTATAGAAATGAAGTTGTTGTATATGATGGACTGCACGTATATGCGAGTATAAATGTAGTGTGCAGCATTCGTATTCTGCCCGAAATTCAAGCTACATTTACAGTGTAACTGGCATTAAGGCGTCAGCACCTGCAATGTCACGTACTCGCATAAATACGTAGAAATACAAACACAGATGCATGAATTTTTAACAATATGTATGCTAGTCAACGGCCAAGAGTCAATACAGTGATAGCATATTTGAGCGCACTTAAAGGTAAATACGTCCATTTAACGCAGAGAGAGAAAGAGTTTTAAATCACGCCCGACATTATGGTGGCATAGCACTTATTAGGATACATAGCTGCACAGGCAATATGAGAAATTCCCGTGCCGTATATACTCCCTTGCTTCAAGCAGATGATATCGTATAATAGCACTTAATTACACTCTGTCACTTTAGTTTTTTGGCATACACATAGTACACCTATCGTTCCGTTGGCAGACGTATACCTATAAGAATTAAAGCATTGAACATGCATGCGCCAACAATCGCTTGTAAAAGACATATAAATACACACACATACACACGTTAATATTCAATTATTTCCTTTTTAATTATGTCTTCTTCGATAAATGTCAAGGATTAAATAGAATATTTTTTTTAAAGAAATAAACAAAACGAAATATAAGTATAATTTTTATAATTATACACACTTGTAGAATATAGGATAGAAATAAAGAAAAAGAAAAAACGCACGTAAAGCAAATTATGCAACTGTGAAAATGGTCATTAAGAACGATGATACCAATATGACAGTAGCCGAAGCGCTGATGGAGTCTTTTAATGTATACTTCTCATTCCAGCATGCAACTAAATCCATCCCTATATTCGGTGGGAAAAATATTCCGCTAAGAAATTATAAACAAGATGTTAGAAACCGAGAAAGCTGGTTAAAAGATGATCAAAATATTTATATGAAAGAGCAGTATTGCAGAATCTACGTGGATTTGTACGCATAAGCGTAAGTGGCCAAGATCTCAAAAACCTCGAAGCATTCATGACCAATTTAAAAAAAAAAGATATGTCACAGAAAAAACCGTTGCTTATTATCAAACTTTGCTGCAGTTAGTGCACTGACGACAAGGTCCATTAGTTGGTGAATATTATGATTGAGTAAGCCGACTGCTAAGTGGTGCTAAAAAGGCCTTGATTAAAAATGAAGGCAATACATACAATGCCCATATAATGACCCCTATAAAAGACATGGCATAGGACATGTTCTTTAAAGGACTAGCACCTGTGATAAGCCAGCATGTAGATGCGAAAGAACCTTCTTCTTTAGCCGATGCCTCCGATTATGCGTTCAGATTGGAGAGCCGAATGAGAGCATGTACAATTCCGGATACACAATGCCAAGGACTACCTCGTAGTGATTTTAGAAATTATTTAAACAACTTATATTATTAGCAGAACAAGTATCCTGATCAGCTATTCTTATAACATCAAATAGCACAAGTTAATGAACAACAGATCAGCAATCACAATCAGGGAAGAGATCAAAATTTCTGAAATCAGTCAAAAAACTCTAATTGTCATCAGAATACTTTTGGACGATATAGTAACGAAAATCCAAACGATAATTACACTTTATAGATTGCTAATTTTAACCCTAGGAATTATCAAGGATACCAAGGCAGAGGTTAAAATTATAATAGATATCCCCAAAATAGTAGTTATAATGATTATAACTAACAAAGTTTCGATCCTAATAATCAGAATCAAAATTTTCAGAATCAGTACTAACCAGAAGATAACCGTTTGTCACATCATTTAAACTCTTAAGTGGTTTAGCTACCACCCTTAATAATTACAACGAGACAGAGTGCCTTAGAGATAAAATTGACCAACTCAAATTAAATGACGAATCTATTGTAGGCCCACCTGAAAGGTTAAATATACCTAAATACGAAAAATTTGGAGACATAGAAGCCGATTTTCATTTTCGAGATGAAGTTGACAAATCAATTTTATCAAAAAGAAGAGACAGTTTTATGAAGCCCACTAATCATAAAACTAATGAAAGTGGGATGAACAGTAAAAGTAATATATAAATCTACTAACATACACTTAAATCACATGCCATTGAACGTAGTAAAAATACTCTTAGTGAAAAACAACCTTGCCCTAATGAGGAACAACAATATAACAATAAGCCAACTTAATGGACCATTAAGACTCGAGCACGTCAATTAGTAAGAATTAATTTAATTAATACTAATTTTACTGACGGATACTTACCAAGTGTCAACGTATGTCTTGATGACGTATATTAAGGAGAAAAAATAGTAAAAATGAGAACGGTCAATGTAATATTATGGCGATAAACACTAATCAAGATTAAATTACGATTAAAATAGATCTCAGAGATATTCTACCCTTAAATTATATTGCAGCTGAATTTGATCCCTATACTAGCAGCAAATACAAGAGATCCGTTATCAAAAATCCACAAGATAATAAGATACATGAAAGGACTTGTGTGTACTGGTCCCTTAAACGAGACTTACTTTATCAATTGGTTCTCGAATTTCCTAAAATCTTTTTCTTGCCGGAGAATCCTTCACTCTGTCCAAATTTTGTTACATATGAAATCCCAATGAAAAACAACATCCCTATTAACACTAAGCAATATCGTCACCCACCGGTACATAGAAAAGTCTGTAGCAAAAAAACTGAATGATAGAATAGTCGAGCCCTTGTTATCACCGTATAACTTACCCCTCTGAATCGTTTCTCAGAATTCTGATAGTCATGGAAACTCAAAATGGAGGGTAGTGATTGATTCCTGAGAGCTCAATAAAAATACCATTGGTGATGCATATCCTTTGCCCAATATTGCTGATATTCTGGACCAGTTGGATGGATCCGTACTTTACTGTTTGATTTAGCAAGTGGATTTCAACAAATTTCTATGGCTGAACATGATAAGTATAAAACTGCATTTACGACACCCCATGGACATTAACAATACAGACAGATGCTGAAAGGTTTGAAAAATGCACCTGCCACGTTTCAATGCCTAAGTTAGGTTACTTTTCAACTGGTTAAGATCAGCGAATATGTTACTTTAACCACATAAAGTTCAATGTTTGCGAAAAGTAGTAATCCTTCTTGGGCAAATAGAAAGAAAATACAGGTCGTTAGAAAGTTTTCCCAACCAAAAACCATGAAAAACATGAGACAATTTTTAGGACTAGCAGAATACTAAAGACGCTTCATTAAGAATTTTTGAAAAATAGCTAAGCCATTACCAAATTTATTGAAAAAGGGAGAGAAGTTTTAATGGACTGAAGTACAAGAAAAGAGTTTTTAAATACTTTTGCATTTAAGTCTTTTAAGACCATCTGTGTCAAAAGCCTATTTTACAATTTTCCGACGTTAGAAAATCATTTAAGTTGACAACAAATGCATCTGACTACGCTATTGGAGTGGTATTAAGTCAATAAATAGATGAGTTTGACCATCCTGTCACCTATCTTTCAAGAACTCTAAATAAAGCCGAAGTTAATTATTCTAGGACCGAAAAGAAATGCTTAGCTGCATTATATGCAATGCATCATTTTCATTCGTATTTGTTAGAAAATAAATCAGTTCTTGTAGCCAATCATGAGCCATTGAATTAGATGCATACAAAAAAAGATCCCAGTCAGTTTTTAATCCGCTGGATGTTGAAATTGCTGAAATTTATCGAATTTGAAAACACTTACAAATACAAGCCAGGAAAGTTCAACACCAATGCTGATGCACTATCTAGAAACCCAGCAGGACCATTTCTTTATGCGGAAAACAATATAAGCAATGGATGACCATCACTAAGAGTTATGATGATGGGTCGAAAGAAAATAGAGAAAAAGAAGAACACAAAATTACAAAATAAAAGAAGAGGAATACTAAGAATATTGAATTTAACAACGATCAAACCTAAAGCATTTCCAACAACCTTGATGAAGACAGTAGAAGTGATGAAACCTAAAAGCATGATCAAATTAGAAACAAATGTATCTTTATTAGCCAAGGGCCTTCGACAACCCTTTGGTTCAAGAACTAATAAAAAATTACCAAAGTTAGATCATAGTGTGATTGCTCAAAGGACTCAAAAGAAAACATTTTCACAACTACGACCATTGCCTACATCTCAACTGAGTATATTAATAAATTTCATTTAAAATATATCAAAAGATTCAGCTCATTAAAAGTGAATTCTTCGAAATCAGTAGCCTCAACATCTAACGTTGGCAATATGGATACAAAAATCACATAATAAAACCTAGTAGTTCCACAAATAAGGAGATGCCAAAATTACCCAGCAAATGACCCAAGCGTGGAAAATCGTCAGGAGAACATACGCAACCACTAGTATATGACTCTGGACGAAGTGAATTACGACAAAAATTGACTAAAACGGAAGTAGACTCAAATACAGATACTGACTAAGATTTGGACGCAATAAATACTAAAATGTCCGTTACACCTATTTCATTTAGTGAAGGTTCAAGCGACAACGTTTTTAGAGACCAACCTAAAACAATGACCAATCGAAGAACTTAAAAGTTGGCCAACTATTAATAACATCTTCTGCAGAACAAAATATGCTACCAATAGTAAATAATAAAGCATCTACCGATTTAGTAACTTTTAAATCACTTAAAAAAATATCGTTGATACAAAATCTTAAAACTTTCTCAGTTTTAAAAAGGGGAGATCTTACAAACAAATAAGAACCTGAAGTGATAACAGAAACATTATTACCATTTTTTTAAAAGGCACCTATACTTATCACTGTCTGTTACGGTAAGGTTGATTTTTCAAAAGTTCAAGAACGTAATAGAATAATACAAACACTACATGACAGTCCTGTTGGAGGACATAAGAAAATAAACTGAACTTATCAGGAAATAAGAGAATAACTGTATTGGCCTGGAATGAGAAATTATATTCTCAATCATGTTCGTAAATGCAGCAAATGTCAAGAGAAAAAAACTAAACAAACAAAAACAAGAAAACCCTTGGTGTTTACAGATACATCTATTAAAGCTTTTAATAAGGTTTTGATTGATATCGCGGGTAAATTAAGAATAACACTAAATAGTGATTGCAAATTGCTAACCGTACAGTGTAATTGGACTTAGTACATTATATTAGTCCCTGTACCTGACCTAAAATCAAGCACGCTTACCGACGCACTCGTTCAGAATCTAATGTAAGTTTACGGTGCGACTGGAACAACTAAGCAAAATTTGCAGCTTCCATGTATAGCGCGAGTGTACACGCAGCAACAAATTTAACTCCTTATGAACTAGTACTTAGGAGAGTAGCAAGGTTTTCCTTAAATATAACTAACGATGAAAAGTAACAAACCTATTCATTGTGTTTACAAGGTCTTACTAGGCAACTTCATAACCGCAAATTGCGACGGGAAATCAACAAATAAAGATGAAAATACAAGCAAAAACAAGATATGATAAAAATTTTTATCTTCTTAATGTTAAACCAGAAGATGACATTTGGATAAGGAAAGAAGTGCGCTCTCATAATCTTAATCGCTTTTATAATAAACCCCTAAAGGTTTAAACAGTTTTAGAGGGAAAAAAATTTTAATTGAGAATACCGATAGTACAATTATACGGAAACATACAGATGAATTATAACTTATTCCCCAACAATAATATCCTTGTAAAAAATATATTTTACAGGTCTTTTAGAAAGAGAAAGAAGCACAATAATGCTAGATGTATCGGTCATCTTAATGACAATAATGTTTGAGGGTTGCACAGGTTCAAACTATGCAAATCATGGCATTTGTAGCATAGAACCACTTGAAACAAACCCTGACAAATACTACGAACGAAACGGTATCACAAAAATTAAGGGAGTTGATTGGAAGATTGTAATATGGATGCAAGTTATAACGATTATATTGGAACAACACCTACTCAAGGATTAATTGAAACATTTCAATATTATATTGCACACTTTGGTTATCCTAATTACACTCACTACATGAAAATGGACTTCCTGAACTTAAAAATAATGCGATAAACAAACCTGAAAGCAATACTATTTAATATAATAAATACGGTGGGAACCTATGTAGGAGATAACATTATTTCACTACCCAGCATATGAACGAAAAGACTGGCACCTTTTGAAATTATTGGAAGCATTGCTAAAGGACTTTTTTATCTCAAACTAGATGTATAATAAGGACATGGAGTTTGATACTCCCACGCCATACACATCAAAAGTTAGAAATAGACTCATAAGTCAATAGTAATTCAATACTATTTTTCTTTCAGGCTGCACGATTAACCCTGACTACGGAATAATCATGAAGGCTAGAGTCAACGTAAGCCAACCTTCACATAAAGTTATTGAACAATTAGAAAATAGAGGAAACATCAAGAAAACGGACATACTTCCGGATACACATAGTTATACATACTGAACTTTAATCGCCAAATGTAACAGTTATTTGTTTACTGAAAAAACTGATGAAACACTAAATAAAAGAGGCAAAATTTAGACACTTTCTCCTTTTGAGATGAGATTAACTATTTGTCGAGCAAAAAATTGTTTTTACCAACACAAAACGTCCAAGCACTGAAAAATAATACAAAACTAACCATATAAGTGGAAGTCCCTGCAAATGATAATGAAAAAGAATCTGGTCCAATCCTACAATTTGTAAGAGTAAATCGGACTGGGACTAAAGTGAGCGTTTTTATTAAAAAACCTTTTGGCACAAACTATATTATCGATTTTTTTTAACACAATAATTCCATAAAGGATATTTATTTTTCGACCCGAAAGACAAACACGGAAAGATGTTATCTCCATTTAGATAACATATGGATCAGCTGAGTGGGCAGAAGACATACACCAAATAGTAATATATTGTACAACTCAGCAGGCAAAAAGTGTAAGCACTCAAAAGGCGAAGACAGAAAACATAACGAGTAAAAATAATTCTCCTAAAGATCATGACCCACTTCGGTGAAGATTGGTATCTAAGGTGCTGGCCGATATGAAACCGGATAAGTATACCCAGTTGCTGATGACTTTTGGCCCCCTTAGCCGTTTGAACTGCCATCCATTAGATATCGCACACGACGATGGAATACATTTGTACCTAAGCTCCGCTACATACTGTAACGAAGAATCAACAAAACAAGCCTTATGAGGACTTGAAATGTGTGGGGTGAGATATTCTCACAGACTGTCAAAAAACCGCGAAAAAAGTTACGCACTGTCCGTGTGGAAATTTAATGTATAGAAGCGATTTTGAAGTGCAAAATCCTTTGTGCGAAACGCAACTGAAGTTGGACAAAGCATGTCCATCGTGCCAGAAAGATATCAATCTAGTCGAATACGATTGGCATTACGAGCTATGCCATGAGACTGGCGTTTTTGAGGATTTAGATTCCTTTAATAGATTGGTAATAAACAACAAAAAAACCAAGGACGAAGGAGAAAGGGAAAAAAACGATCCATAACTAGTTATCATAAATCCTATTATCCTTCCAAATTGCACACATTTCAGTAACTGTAAGAATTCTGTAGGATAGTAAAATGGATGACCATGTCAGTGTATGACGATATGTTGTTAAAAAAAAAGAAAAAAAAAAAAAAATATATATATATATATATATGTATTTAGATGATCTAAAAAACCCACGTATATATTAATTGATTGTTATATATTTTTTTAAAGCCAATATATGTTACAAATCATTACCAACATTCAGGTATTCAGTTTACCATGGTCCACTTCTTACCTAAAATCAGATTATTTTTATATACATACTTCACCAAGGACAGTGAGAGTTATAAGATGGGGAGGCTGTTAGAAGACCACTTGTGTGAATAAATAAATTTTCTATCTTTATTCTATTTTATATAATAACTGCGTACTTTGTGACTCTTAAAAGTGTCAAGTGACAACCAAATTGAGCCATAAAGCCTCAACACATAAAGTCAGCAAGTACCAGCCCCACAGAAAGTAAGACGAAGAAGTTTAACTAAAACTTTGTGCAAGGTACATTTTTTTCCGTGGTGTTTTTGTTAGTATCTTTCCACCGCTCATTAAGTGTGGTTTCTAACTATTAGATCAATATTTTAATCTAACTTGTTATGATTGATTATGACATGATATTGATTTATTATAATATTGAACTTGTTATGACGCATAAATTCATAGTTATTATTGTAATGTATTGTGAAAATTGATAAACAAAAAAGAAGAAGCATACCAGATTGTGCAGAGTATCTTATTAGTTGTAATTTAATACAATCAATAATATCAAAATAAGCAGCAATGAAAAATCATATATATAAGATAAAAAAGAAGCATAGGTTTGTGGACATTTGTATTTTAAAAAGCCTAATTTTTTTTTTTTTATTTCCTTTCCCCAATATACAACGAACAAATAGTTGGACTATCTGTTGTCCCACAGCCTGTGACTGATCGTGAGACTGAAGTCCACAATCTTTGGTTCCAAACCAAAGGCACAATTAAATGATATGAATTATAATTTGACAAAAATTGAAAACAACGGATGCTCTAGATAGATAAATTCAATAAATTATAATAATAAGTCTAATCATTGTGAAAGGTCTGGAATGAACGAAAACCGGAAAAGAGAGTTATTACAAGTAATAACAGCATACTAGTGGGAGAGAGCCAGTGGCATAAGAACCAGGACTCATTATGACTAATCAAAGTGAGTATGATTGACGAACAAAGCCAAAAATAAACAGAACTTTCGTAAGCATTAGTTGTGTCTTTAGACGACTCCCAGAGCATGTGTCATCAAGGAGAGAACGACAAGGAAGTACATCTCTCTTGGGAACCGGTGGGCCTTGTTCAGTTGCACAAGTTAGTGCAAGGCTAGTGAGAGCGAGCTGACACCCAGAAGACGAGATTGACCACCACTTGCGGTAGCTGAACGATGATGATTGTTGTAAGTTGTGTTCGGTTGGGGACCCTGATTTCAAAGAGAGGAACAGGATGTCAATTAGAATTACAAAGCAGTGATAAAAGCTAACCTCTTTGGCTAGGAGTCGAACCTGGGCCTCCTTCTTGCCGGGAAGGTGCGTTAACCAACTTCACCACCAAAGCCTTGGTAAACACCCTTCTCCACTGCTCTGTTAAAGCGTGTCTTAGGCAAAGTCTTGAAAGTCTTGAAAATAAGCCAACGTTTCTATAAAATAAAAAAATACAGAAAGTGCAATTTAGATGAAAGAGGTCTATATGTAATGGTTTGACATAATACTTAACCATAGACTAATAAGATTAATATCTATGATATCAGCGTTCAACCTAAGACACGCCTGAACAAAGCAGTGGAAGTACGCCTTCCTGGCAAGAAGGAGGCCCAGGTTTGACTCCTGGTCAAAACAGATAACTTTTTCAACTGTTTTGAAATTTTAATTGACGAAGCCTTTTGGACTCCAGCGATATTTTCATTACAAGAATAAGAGCGACGTTTCTATAAAGTAAAGAAATATAGATAGCACGATTCAGATGGAAGAGGTCGAATAATAATAATTTGATATAATACTTACCCATTGATTAATAACATCCATATCTTTAAGAACCCCTTAAACTTGATGAACAAAAATTAAAAAATAGATTAACAAAATTCAAGTATATAAATCACAACAAAAGGACTATGGAAACTAATCCTTTCTTCGAAATTGGTATACCACACTTAGACAATCATTTTAAGAAAGTGTCAACCGTGTTAAGACATTACAATATTTACACTTACCCTCTTATCAACAATCAACTTAACCACGTCGTCTGTTTAGAAAAAGATAAAACGGAAAAACTTAAATCGACAAATGTAGTATATGAATTTTATTGTTCAAATTGTCCTGCTTCATATGTGGATGAGACAACGCAAGCTGCTGAGGTCCGCATTAATGAACACATTTAAAACAAAAATTTTGATTTCGATGTTTGCACACATCAAATCAATTTTAACCATAAATTTGATTGGGACAACTTTAAAATTCTTGACAAAGATACCAATTACAAAAAAGAATTATTTCTGAAATGCATTATATTAAACTAGACAACTACAACATCAATAGAAAAAAAATGTGTTTTTCTTTACTTGAGCGTACCTCCCTTTACTATGAAAGTCTAATTACCGTCTACCTTTATGGCTTCGCCTACGTAAGCGCTGGCTTGTTGTGTGACTTATCGGTAGGCAATAGTTTGACAAGTGAGGAGTAAGTCAATATACTTACGAATTCTTGCATATCTGCGGTAATAATCAATATTATAAATTTATTGAATTTTTATGTGTTAGTTTTACTAATTTGCTTATTGTGTTTTTATTTTTTAACTTTTAAGCGTGAAGAGACTGACACATGTGATCTGCAAGACGTTGCGCATCAAAAAACCAATGTAAGAAAATTTAATAAGGCCTTGTATGTATTTATTTATTTCTCGCATCTAGCTTCCAACAGATCACTGATCAACTTAAATTTCTAAATCCATTAAAGAGCACTGACCTTATGTAAATAAATCATGAAAGGATAATGGTTAAAACGTTAGTTTTACATGAAATGTGGATAATTTTTATGAATATATTAGAAATTTTGGGTTCTTATACATTAATTGCTTTCTTATTATTTTTTAACAATACTTTAAATTTACGGATCATCTCTTTTCGCTTGAATAAATAAACAATTTCTTATGCATCCTAAAAACGCTACGTATACTCAGCCATAATAAGATACTATTTTTCTTACGTAACAACCAACATTATTAACTTTGACCTTAAAATTTTATAATGGTTATAGCAAATGCCACTACTATCGAGAACTGCTCACTACACAAAATCAAATGAGTTTTAATGTTTGTTTAAGACGACTGTATTGTTCTTCCAAATATATTTTACATAAACAGTAGTATCTGCATACATTGTGGTATATGTATGTATGTGAATTTTAAAAAGAATAAGTAAACAATTTTTACATGAATCTAGTGCTTTATGCTTTATATGCACATAGTGAATCTTTTATCCTTTCAAAGGAAAGATTACATGACGTAGATCTTATGGCTCTGAGGTTTTCATGAGATAACTACTCAGCGTTTAGATAAGGCAGTTTATTGTGTCATAAACGAAAAAAGACCCATTGTGTGTTTTTTTTGGCATCTTCTTACTATAAACCGACTCTCTCACTTTTTTATTCCTGACTGCTCCATCTCCTCATATTTCTCCTGTTTTTTTATCCCTTGCAGCCCAAACAAGAAGGGGTGCAAGGATGCATAACTATATTATGCTATCGTACGTACCACGTCTAAGGCCATGGCATCGTGATCCTTAACAGTGTTCGTATCTTCTTTCTTTTTGATAGTGTATTTTTTATTTCGTGTTAATTCTTTTATGTAGTCAGTGTCTAATTTTTATGCACGTTATAAAACTTACTCATGCTTTCCTAATAACCTAATTTTTGTCATACATATTCTTCCTTTTTTCCTTAAAGGTATATAAGGACGTTATACAATTAATTACAAGACTAGTGGTTCTTCTTTGATGTTTTCGTGTTTATTTTACAGTACTTAGTTCTCTGCTAATAATTTTATTTATGTACACATATATTTAGTTTTACGTATACGTAGGTGTTGTTTAACTGATGCTGGTGATAAACAAAATTACCATTATTTGTTTTTTCTCTTCTAACGTGCAGTTTTATATTATTTATCTTCATTTTACAATAAGTATCAAAGGTTTATTTATCTATTTATTTAGATATTTATATGTTTCTTCAATTTTTTAAAAATTTCTGTACTGTACATAGATTTTATACTATTCTTTTTTTTTTTTTTTTTTTTAAGAAACATTCATTTATTGTCTACTTAATATTGCTATAGCTTAGTTGATATTCTGATATCTAATTTCACTGCTTTTGTACAATCAAGGCCCCAAACTTCTAGACGGCACCATGATAATAAACGTTGTGAAAAAGAAAGAGAATGTGCATATCGTAACTGTACTGAATTTTTGCACCTAACGTATTGGGGTTTAAATGATATCTAAATAATTACTAATTATGTTAAATGATTTCTTGAATTAAGGAGTTCAATTTTGCACTCCTTTAACACATTTTAGTGGAAGGTATTTCTAAAATATATATTTTTTCTTGTATTACAATACTCTAATACAAAAGCTCTTCATTTCTTTTACGTCATTATTCAACGAGTTTTCGCACAGTTGTGTATGTTTTACTTTTTGCCGGGGTAGGGCTGACATTGACTGACGATAGAGCTTGTTCTTTGAATATAAGGTTGACTAAAGTATTTTGGCAACTAATATTATAAGATTGCTACGGTTTTTTTAGAACTTCACAGCCGGTACCTCTGCTCTTAGAATGGTCCTAATTTGATTATAAAAAAATTAGCAGATGTACTATTTTTTTTAATTACCGTTTTTTTTATATAGGTGCACATGTGTGTGTATGTTTTTGTTTGGATTTATTATCATCTCATTGTAAAAAATAATTTTTTTTTTTTTAAATCTGAGTAAATGGTATATGTCGATTACTGTTCAGTATACTATTTTGACCAATAACGCGATCATAACTTTTTCTCTGTGATTGCAAGCAGTAAGTGAAACAACAACCTATTTATTTTAACCGTTTATTTTATTGGTACGTAAGAAGTATAAAGTGATGATTCATAATGTGATGAAGGGATTCAAACTAAGTGCTCGATTAAAAAAAATTGTAAATTGCAAATGTATTTCTTTATAACTTGAATTTCAATACTTCAAAAATGTTTTTTTTTTAAAAATTCGCATACTTCACATCTGTTAAAATCTACAAATTGTGAAGGTCTGAAGTGAGCCACATTTGCCCATAAGAGAAAAATATAGAAAAGTTACAGTTCTTTATCTATACTGACAAACGTACATAGTTATGTATATCCTGTAATCTGCATGGTTCTACATTAATATTTTAGGGTTATAATATTTATATTTAGTATTACTTTTAGTATTATGATTACTACTATTATCATCGTAGTAATAATAATAATTATTATTGTCATTTTTATGATTGTGAGAACTATTATTATTATTATAATTATTGTTATTATTATTATTATTATTATTATTATTATTATTACTATTAGTATCATTATTAAAATTATTATTATTATTATAAATATTTATAATATTATTATTATTGTTATAATAATTGCAGAGCAAGTATTATTAATAGTATTATTATCGAATTGTAACGTCAGTACCATCAATTATTTAAGTAACAACTTGCTATTCGTAGCAAGAAACCTACACTAGGCCTATAGGTGGGACGCAGGGCTAGAAAATAACTGAAATACGCGGTAGGTTACTTGAAAAGGGAATACGATTGATTTCTACTAAAGGGAATCTAGTTATAATTCCTTGAAGTTGTTGTTGTGCTGTATCGCGATACACTTACTCAGCATGTACCTAGGGGTTATCAAGACTACCTATAGTGGCGTATCATAGGTGTCCCAATCCTAATCTAAAAGCTACATTTACCGTCACGAATAGACGTAAACTTCTTAGAGTTTAAGTAAGGGTAATTTATGATATAGTTTTTGCGTCTGGTCTCAAAGCCATTAATACTATCTTAAGTTAAGGTGATTGTTCTAGATTTTATGTAAAGAACAATCGATTTTTTAACCACGAAATGTATAATGTACCAATACTGTCATGAACAATGGCGTGCACTTTTGATGCTATACCCACACCGAAAAAAGAAGAAGGAAATAAAGTCTGAAAAACGTGATAGTTCTAAATCACTTACTTATAATCTACTTTAAAAAAGTAACCTTACACGCGGCAAACTAGTGCGAAGTGTCCAAAGTCGAAGTTTGAACCACACTGGTGGAGGACCAAATGATAGCAAGAGCAGACTCTAGCTACCTAGTCGACATTTTTGGGGTGAAAACAAACTAAGTCGTCAGCTTGTAGACTGTGAGGTAGTAGAGGCAGACTCTTACTACCCAATCTACCGAAGTGTAACTATTAGGTCTCTTTTTTTTAACCTCAGGACCCTTTTATTAAGAGTAGTGGATCTCGGTCATGTGCTGGCTTGAAAATGACGCAGTTTAGTTTGCCAGAAAAGAATCTTGGAAAAATGATAAAAGCAAAAAATCCACTAGGCTACAACTGCTTTAATCTAGTCACTCAGAAATTGACACTTTCCATGTCCGGTTTGCTCTCCTACAAGTGTTAAGAGAAGGGAAAGTGTTTTACTGACTTAAGCCCTTTCTTTCTCTCTTACATTAGAATGTCACGAAAATTCATTGTGACTTAATATTTATGTTAAGATAAAAAATTGGTAATTCTTACAAATGCTTAACACTAATCATCCGTTTAGTTAAACTGGTTGTGTCTTTAGTGAAAATTGCTTGATATTTTAAATTAATGCTGTGGGAAATGAATGGTTGGTGTATTTTGATATTTTTATTAGTATTAATATCTCAACAGCATTAACAGTGGCCATTGCTATAATAACTTATAATTTTAATACTTTTTATAGTAATAATATTAATAATCATAATAATTAAAATTATAATAATTTTTGAAAGAGTAAAAAAAAAAATTGTAAAAGCAATAGAAATAATTGTATTAGTAGAGATAATGATAAAGATGATAGTACTGCATGAGTCACGAGTTAACATACTAAGGTTTATAAGTAGTTTTGACTGATTATAATGATACAAAAATAATTTAGAATTTTTGGTAGAATGTTGGTCAAGTCTTGTTTCACTGCTAGTTGTTGGAAAGGAAGTCAGTACGCAAGGCTCGGGAACTAATAAATCTTATCACCTGTGTTGGACGCAAGTATGTAGACTTTCTCACGGCAAATCTGAGCTAGGGAAAGGGAAAAAGGTAAAGATTTTCCTGTTTTCCTGTTTGCATATGAGAAGTCAACAAAATTTAACAAGCTTACAAATGAGGCTATTGCAGATTATTTGTAAAATTGTGAGTGTTATCAAATTGGGTGACTCGGTAAATTATGCATCGGTAAACACAAACAGTAAAACTGGGATAATTTCTTTCAAGTTAATAAAGTGGCCTTGGTAGATCAACCGTGCTTAACATGTCTGTATATAATAATACATGGCTGGCACTTACAGGTGTAGCATATATGGGTTGTTTTCTGTGTTAACCAAACATATTGAATTCAAGTTACTCTAGCATTTTATGCTATATCGTTTGATTAAAATCTATATGTATTAATTCTAAGTTTTTCTCGCATTGAATGTTACATCTCAGTTGCAGTGATATAATATTGCAGCTGTTTTTAGTAAAGCTTTTGTATCTATTGGATTTTTAAATGTTGCTAGTTATTTGTGGATAAAATACTATTGGTTCCTTATTTCTAGTCACCATAGGTCAGCGTCCATATACATGAACCATAGTTAGTAATTGTGCCACAGCTACGAGCCAATGCTACGCATCTATTCTGATGCTCAGCTTTCTTTTGAAGTCTCAGCACTTGTCGTTGAGTCTAAATTTTGTTTACAAATCGTCTATGAAATCATTCAGTATGGCCCTAATCTTTTTGTGTACTCTTGTGCTCTTATTTGCACCCTCTTTTACTTGTATATACTGTAGTAAGTCGTTTATTATCCTTCCATCGTTACTTTCTTACTTATGGGCTCACTTCTTGCCTTTTTCTTGCGTCATTCAGTTTGATTTGGCCGTACTGTGTATCGTTGGCTGTTGACTGTTATTCTCTTGGAGCACATCTTAAGTGCAAACCTGGGCATCTTGGTCACTTCCTTCTTATTAAATTTATTGCCCGGCTCATTTGTGATAGCTGCAAAACCGTCCAAATTTTGGCCCAGTAGCTTCCTTGATTTGACTAGCTGTCTGATGTTAGGTGAGTACTTCTGTCGTTATCCAGCAGAACGTGATAGTGATCGTTTTAGAGATTTATGTCTTTAGGTGTTTCCCCTTCCTTTTTTTCTTGTTTTTTTCCGTTAAAAGCTTTTAATGGATGCATATGCTTAACTCGTGTTTTGAGAAATAACTAAGATGCATTAATCATCTCGAAACATGTCACTCTGTTTGAAGATATTTTCTGCACTATATGGGTTCTTTGCACTTGTTTGTCCGTTCTGAATTATGAAACATTTGTCTAAGACTGTTTTGTGACATGTTTATACCATTTTAAGGTATGAAAAAGTAAAAGACACAGCTTTATTGCTGAGATTCATAGGTTGTTATTAGCTTTTTATGTGACTGTGCGAAACAATGTCAACATTTATAAGTCTTTATATCTTCCTTCTCGTTTATTTTAATCATGTTACATTATTTCCCTTGGAATCATTAGTCAGTAGCAAATTTTTCTAATAAATGTTATATCTTTATTTCATTTTTGGTTCCGTCTATCTCTTGAATCATTGAAGTGAGAACTTCTTTAGGTGCGCCTCAGTTGGGGACCAAAACGGTAAAAAAGTGCGTACGTACGTACTTACATATATATACTGGGAGACTGTGGTTTAATTCCCGGCCAGTGCGACTTTTTGGGCAAGTACCTCTATGATCTTTTACATGTGCTTTTTCACCACGCAATGCTCCTCGAGGAGGGTTTTAGGCAACCTTCTCGCAGCAAAAACTGCCTAATATCCTCTTCCTGTAGTTGGAGGCCTCCCATCCCTCTCCCTGTCCCTTTCCCAAGTGCCAAATGCCCATAGTAGTGACCTTATTAAACGAGCCAAACGTATAGTACTATAATATATCTATATATATACTGCAGGTCAGTGGCACTCGAGTCTCATAGTTCGTCTTCGGATTCCAGTACATATATAGAGTCAGCACTTAGTGTTATGCATATTCCTAATTCCATCATGCCGTGTACTGTGTTACTGTGTTTAGACTCCACGTATAGAATGTATATATGTGCGTATGTATGTGTGTGTAACTTGTTTACAGAAACAGAATTATGGATGCAACCATGAAAGTTTGAATGTACGATGAGTGTGTTTGTGTGTACTTTTTACTTTTGCTGTGCAAGTGTGTAACTGTGTACATGTTTGACTGCACGCATGTGTATAGAATATAATAGCTAATATTTATACTATATACACTAGTTAACAGTATTAATTTAATGAAGTACAATGACAAATAATTTTTGCATGTATGGCAGATCAATGCAGATAGCTTGTATTGAACAAACGGGTCTCATAATATGGTATAACCTCCAAATATAACAACATACGCCCTATCTTTAAAAGGAAGAAAGTTAGAGCAACAATAACAAGATTTACGGGTTTTATAAGGGACATAAAAATATCGTGACGCATAAAAAGAGAGGTGTTGAGTTATAAAAAAACATAACCTTAATTTTTGATGTTTTAAATGTACCTTCATGAAATAAAGTTTGAGAATTATGGGAAAAGTTATATTACGTTCAGTACAAGATAACCATGATGCCGAAATGGTTTTCCATGGTCATGCGTGCATATAACTTTCAAATATTAAAAAATACGCTATATCCTTAACAGAAAGCTAGATATAACAACAACAACAAGCTTAGAGGTTTCCTAAACCAAAAGAAGTATCGTGGCACACAAAAAGAGATGTTGACTTATAAAAGGACCTAACCTTAAATTTCAGTTTTTGAATATTCCTCTAAAAATCAAGGTGGAAAATTTTAGAAAAAATTGTAGCATATTTGCCAAATTGTTACAAGTATGTAGAATATTTTTTTTTTTTTTTATTACTTCACAGTATTCTTACAATTACTCCTGTGGTGAGTCACATGTGACGCAACCAGTTCTTTAAATACTCTTATGCTATATAAATCATGCTTATCTTTCCATAAATCTATTATCAATATTTTTTTCCTTCTAACTTTTTGTTTTTTAACATCCATTACAACTCTTACTCAAAATCCATCATCAACCCCGTCAACCAACTAGTAAAGATGTCTAGCATGTCAGTTTCTACCGATTACACATTTAGTATTATGACATGTATTAGTGCCGTTGGTAAGCTGCCTACTTGTTGTATGTTTATTTCATGTTAACTTTTTTCCACCTTTTTTTTTTCTTTGATCTGTGTCATGCTTGATTTGCTCTCTCCGATACTTTAACGTCCCTGACTTTAAAAACATTTTTTTCAGAGATCTCAGTATCTCCTGCTATGGAGATTTTTAATATTTGATAAATTAGAGGATTCTTTCCTTAGCTAATTCAGGGCATCAAAGTGCGTGCACTTACTGAAAAAGATGGATGGCCTCCTTGGAAGCGTCAGTCAAGTGAAGATACACAGTTTCTGTGAAGGATAGGGTGACGGTCCTATCCTTGCGAGATGATCAGGAGACAGCTCCTTAAGAGGGAATAAAGGCTTAGCCCAAATATGATATTCTATCCACTGTGCATTCCTTTCAGTCAGCGTCTGCAAATGCTGGCAAAAGAAGCCTGTAGTCAATCGTAGAACTTGTTTAGTGGCGGTCCAGTAGATGACTCCATGTTAGTTATTTCATGGGCTCAGCATTTTTACGGCAAACACGATGTTGGGTGGGTGCTAATGGCCACGTATATCAGTCATTCAAGACGCTTTCTAAATGAGTAGTTGCCTCAAAAGTGATTTGAGTTCTTGATGCTAAGTTTCTTGCCCAACGCCACAGATTTTTCAGCTGATTTTCAGTCAGACACTCTTTACTTAGCTAGGACGTCTCTGATGAAATTGGTCTGGCTTAGGAAAATTTTTCTATCCATCTGACAGATGTTAATACTTAAGCAATAGTTGATGACACCCAGGTCCCCTAATTCAAAGTTACCAGATAGTTCGCCCGTGATCTCTTGAACTGATTTTTCGTCGTTTGATGCTACGGATATGTCGTATACGTAGGTAAGAAGGTAGATGGTGCCACAGCTTCAATCATCTATGTAGACACAAGGGTCTAAGCTCATGGGGATAAGTCTCAGCCCTGGAAGCCACTGATCTAGCTTTAAGTGCCCCAGGCACCCGGACTGTCGCAAGCCATACGTAATTTTCTTAAGTATGCACATTTTGTCACCAGATTTTGGATCTTGTAACATGGACAATGCTCTTTTCACGAATCGAGGATCCTTTTTTATCTTGACCATCTTTGTTAGCATGTATGGCTGCAGATCAGAGGTTCTTATATGTACGGTGGTTTCAATATCTACGTTCAGATAAGGCGTTGCAACGTTGAATTGAGATACAGTCAAATCACTTTCCATAGACAAAGCGAGCAGCAGCCGTAGAAACTCTATCGTAGCCACAGGAACAAAGGTATTTGCAAAGTCCACTCCGGGTACTTATGATGATTTCTGGACCACTTTAGGTACTCTGGCGTTTCTGCAAGCAAGGGATCTAGCTCCAAACTTGTTCCTGAGGACTGTCCTGCATATAAACACCTTGCAGTTGGTGGGTCTCTTGACGAGTTTCCAAGTGTCGTTGACTACTAGGCTCTTAGCTTTGAGACAGATAGCGTTAAATCACTCGGTTTTATCTGACACGATCGCGGTTGCTCCTAGGGGTACTTCTGAAGTGATCATTGCCCTGAAGTCGCGATCTGTAATGAAGTCGTCGTTGGCTTCTTCTTTTTTTGTAAAGTATGCGATGTTTGATGTTCTTCTTAAAGTCTCGACCTATGATTTCGCTCTCGGAGCTTACACTTAGAGTTAACTTGGACGTCAAGTTTTGGTCTCTTTAATTTCCTTGTAGATGGTGCCCCAAAGGTAGGGCCTATTTAAATAACGTTATTTCACGAAATCCGTGCAAAGGTACGTGTCTGTCGTCGACCTTTATTACCGTTAAATCTCTCTCGGTAACTGGCTTACTTACTGCAGACGAGACCACGACTTCTGGGAAGTTGTTGTCCGCATTGGACTTACTTCTTGTCAGCTTTGTGCCCTGAGTAGGGCTCAAAAAAAACTTGATCAATCTCAATGTGATAACTCTCAACTCACTTGGAATTCAGATCTGATACGAACACTGAACTATGGTGTATCCGACAAAGGTACCCGGTATATCTTCTTTTAGTGAAAGTTTTGTCTTGCAAAAACATGTTAGCGCTAAAGGGTTGCAAGTGCACAAGGTTCAGCCGTTTTACTATCAAAACTTTCGATGACGTGCCTGTATGTATTGCCTTCATTAAACAACGGTTTTAAGTATAATTGGCAGTTGCGATCTACTCTGCCCAGAAGGACAGCGAAAAATTCTTCTTGATTCTTATGCAGTGCATTATTTCCACCAAGGTTCAATTCTTACGTCCTGCTACTCCATTCTACTATGTAAGCCTGTGTTCTATGCCACTTTAAGTCCAGATTTCCTTGAACTTGTTGTTTACGTACTCTCCTCCAGTATCCAATTAACCAACTTTTATTTTTCCACTTCTCTGAATTCCCGTGACTTCATTTTAGTACTCCAGAAATATTTCGGTAGCTTTGCCTTTGTTGTACATAAAATTTATCGGACATCATTGACATTTGTCGTCCTTGAAGAACTCCACACCAGCCCAATATAATTGTAGTTCCCAATAAAAGGGTATAAAGGTATCAATATGTTATATTTCATTCTTTTCTCAGAAAAAGTTACCATAGGCGCAAGACGTGAGAATGGACAGTTTTTAAAAAAATAATTATTTAAGCCGCTGATTTTAAAAACGGTTAGTTTGACAGCCAGTGCAGTTCAGTATATGTAATATACATAACTTGCTCGATGTACAGAGATATGATCGACAAGGGTTATGCCGAGTTCGACTACCATTCTTTACTATTGAAGGTGCGATGTAACATATTCTAGTTTAGTCATTAGTCAGTGGTGTAGCTCATTCATATGATTGTCTTCTATGGTAAATTTATATTTAGGTAATAAAAAAAATCTCTAGTATGAAAAAGTGCTTATCATAAGCACTTGATAAATAATGGGCTTTATAATTTTTTAACTATGAATAGTCGAAAAAATACTCAATCGAGCTCATAAGTATAAGTTGTCATCTCTATTATTTTTATTCAAATAGATAAACTAACTTCACTTTACTACTGTATGTCAATTATTTAACAACTTTATTATTTGTGAAATCTATGCTATTATTCATAAGATAATTTATTTGCTAATAGAGAATAGACTTTACGTTTAAACTGCTCTAACTATTTTATTACAACTATTGCTTACAGGTACAATGAGCTTGGATCTCGACTCCAGCACCACTTCCTCGTCTAGTTTCCAAGACCTACTATTTGTTGATCCTGCGTTATCTTGAACCTTTTTATGTGGCAATGCCAATTTCCACACACAAGATAAAGTTTTTCTAAGAGAAATAATTATCCCAGTAGCATAGTTCAGAAGCATGATTGTCTTGCATGGTAGATCTATATCTAGGTAATAAAAAAATCTCTTGTATGAAAAAGTGCTTATCGTAAGTAACCGATAAATAATTGGCTTTATAATTTTTCAACTGTAGATAGCTGAAAAAATACCTAATCAGGTTTGTTAATATAAGTTATCATCACAATTATTCTTATTTAAATAGATAAACTAACTCTACTTTACAACTACATGTCCATTTTTTAACGACATGATCATTTGCAAAATCTGTACTATTATCTATAAGATTATTAATTTCCTGATACGGAATACATTTGATATTTAAGCTCCTCCAGCTATTTTATTTCTGCTATTGCTTACAGGTACAGTGAGCTTGGATCTCGACTCCAGCACCATTTCCTCGTCCAGTTTTCAAAATCTAATATTTGTTGATTCTGCGTTATCTTGAACCTTTTCTTGTGGCAATGCTGATTCCCAGGCACAAGATCAAGTTTCTTTAAGACAAGCAATAATCCCTTACGACACATAATATCCTCATCCTTACAACTTTTTTTTAAAGAATAATGGAAACATGGTATTTTAAAATTACAAGGATATTGTTAAGATGCACAAGTATTACAATTATTTGAATGTTATAAGCAATAATGTGATAATACTTAATGCAAGGTTCTAAAACCTACCATAAGTTACCATGACTAACAGGTATAATAAAGCTGATACTTACTTAGAGTCTTTACCCAGAGTCTCTTAGTCTTGCTTCCCAAATGTGATAGGCAATATACTTTTTTTTGACTTGATTGTAGACTCAAAGCGTATGTACACGTCTCTAATTTTGATGTGGGAGCTTTATTGCGGCAACCTAAGATCAACTGATAATATCCCCAAGTGTTTCACGTGTAACCTTACAAAATTCTCGTTGTCACAGTTTTTTGAGCAGGTATCCTTGACAACGTGCTTCTTTATGAAACATAGTGTCAAATAAGATTTTAAGCAGAGCCCACCTGATATGTTTAATGACCTTCGTTGCAAAAAAAAAAAAAAAAATAATAAAGTTCCACTCTCAAAGTTTTCTGGACAAAGATCTTCGATAACTTCTTACTTTGCGATAAACACTGTTAAATAACACAAGTTTTTATAGATTTTTAGTAGTAGCTAGCTATTGTCTTCGATAAATCTACTATTGTTTTAAAGTCAAAGTTACCTGTGTGGGGATCTTTAATAACGTGCTTCTTCGGGAGACTCACTGTCAAATAATTTTTTTAGCAATGTCCAGCTGTAATATTTGACAAGCTTTTCTCAAGACCCATTGTCAAAGTTTCCCCGGCAAAAATCTTTGAGAGTTCGTAACTTTGCGATAAACACCGTGATGAGATCAACTCGTAGTCAATGTCGAGGATTCACGTACAGGGATCTTTAGTAGCGAGTTTTTTTGCAAGAGACATTCTCTGATAATATTGTCAGCATTTGTCAGCTGATATCTGCCATAAGCTTGACTAATCGTCAAAGTTTCTGTGCAGCAACGTTTCATAACTTTTTTCATACTTTTTGTTCTTTGCAGGAAAAATTTTTAGATAAAATATGTTTTGTTAGCATGGCTCGAGGGCCATTGTCAAAGTGTCCCTTGTACGGATCTTTAACAACGTATAACTCTACCATAATCACTTTTAGATAAAATCTATTGGTGCAGGTTCTTAGCTATGCCTATTTTTAATAAGCTCGACTCGTGGTCTAAAGTCAAAGTTTCCCAAGGGGGTATCTTTGATAGCATGTTTTTTAGCAAGAAATGCTGTCTAAAATAATTGTCATCTTTTATAAGCTTTACTCAAGGCTCATCGTCAAAGTTTTCCGTGCGGGGCTCTTTAATTGCTTGTGTTTCTTCGAGAGAAACGCGGTTAGAAAATTTTATTGCGTACAGACTTTCAGTAGTATTTAGTTAATATTCTTTATAGGCTAAGCTTTTGGCCCAAAGTCAAAGTTGATACAACAAGAATCATTGGACAAACTTTTTCTTCGCGAGAAAACTGTCTTATAAGATTTGCAGCAGTGCCCAGCTGATATCTTCGATAAGCTGAGCTAAAGGCCTGTCTAGCTAATATATAGCTGATATCTCCGATAAACTCATCTCAAAGACCAACGTCAAAGTGTCCTGTGCAGCAACGTTTCATAACTTTTTTTATATTTTTCTTTCTTTGCAGAAAAAATTGTCGGATGACACCTGTTCCATTAGCAGAGCTTAAGGACTATCGTCAAAATCTCATGCGCAGGGATCATTGATCGTGATTTTTTTCGAAACAATCACTGCCTTAGGACGAGATAACATGGAGTCTGGCTGTTTGCAGACTGGCATACTTGCTTCCATTACAGCTCACTATAGTGAGAGAGAGATCACGTCATCACATACAACTCGTTTGGGCCTCTGTCTGTCACTCTTCGAGTCTGCCAGTCTGCAGGCTTCTAGACTTCATGTAATTTCACCCTTATAAAACAAGTTATTGCTGATTTTTAGCAGTACCTAGCCTAAACCCCTGTAAGTTTGACTCTTTGTTTAAAGTCCAAGTTTCCCGCACGAAGACAGCTTTTAGTGCTAAAAAACATACGTGAATCAGTACGGAAAGTCTCTCTTGGTTACGAAAAATAATTATATTACTATGATGTACAATGCTTCTGTGTTCTTAACCTTTACAGAAAAAACAAATGCACTGTATTAATTAGGTTTAGAAAAAAGATGATACTATTCTTTATATCAACTGTATAAGTCCATAAATTTAGCCAGACAATATGCCAGTCACGTAGCCAGGCATTTAGCCACACCTGTAGCCGTACTTTAAGCCGTTAATTCAGCCACAAATTAGGCTATACTTTGAGCCATACTTTATTTTATACGTCAAGCCATGCCTTAAGCCATACATTTGGCCATATTTTTAGCCATACATTTAGCCGTACAATCAGCCATTATTGAGCCAGACACTGTGTCAGACTTTGAGCTATACTTGAAGCCATATATTTAGCCAGATATCGTGCCATACTTGGATCTGCGTTTTTAGCCATACTCTTAGGCATATTTTTATAGCCATAGTTTGAGCCATATTTTAAGCCGTATTTTTAGTCATAAATTTACCTATACTTTGAGCCATACATTAACTGATACATTTAGTCAGACTTTGAGCCAGAGTTTCAGTCAGACCTCTAGATAAACATTTAGCCAGACATTAAGCCATACCTTGAGCCATAGCTTTAGCAGTACTTTAAGCCAGCCACTTAGCAAAACGAACACTACAAATTGATTTTTTTAATATTACAGTTTAAAAACTGAACTATATGTAGTGCCATTAATCTTTGGTTTTTGAACTGTGATGACCTAAATACTAGCTTTTGATTGGTTCCAAAGATCAAAAAATCCCCAAGTTTTAACGTATACCTGCAGTTGAAATATCCAATCGCAGTGTTCGCAGTAAGAGGGCCAAAAAGTAAGAAAATTAAAAGTCGACATAGGTTAAAAATGGTCTTGAAATCTGGCTTTAATTATTCAAGGAGAGAGAATGTCATCATTGACATGAATACTATTTTATCTTTGCATTCTAATTATGTATAAGTACCTATACGTTCTCAAGGCATCGTTTAAGTCAGTTACGTCGAAATCACTCATATGCATATGGGCGTACTTATGTGACCAACTATGATCATTCGCGTACAAGGTAAGGAAATTGTTGCACATTTCCAAAACACATTTTAAAGTGCCTGAAAACTTGTGTAAATTTTTGCAGAAAGTTTTTTTTGGCTTAGAAGAATAATTTCTGCCTGCCATTCGTAACTCGTACCAAAAAAAAAAAAAAAAATGTATGAGTCATACGTTGTGTGATAATGATTGTCTGATTAAGCCAGTGTTTGCAGATTTTTAGCGGTGTCTACCTAATATATTCAATTAGCTTCACTTGAAGCCAATCGTTAAAGTTTCATGTAAGAAGATATTTTATAACGTTTTACTTTGAGATAATTACTGCTCAATTAAATTAGCTAAGATGTTAAATGAGCTGGACAAGATGTTTAATAAGATGTTTAATAAGCTGGACTTGTGGTCTAAAGTCAATGATTTCCACGAAGAAATTTTTGATAGCCTATTTTTTTCGCAAGAATCACAGTTTAATAAAAATATTTCTCACTAAATTTTAGCAGTACCTAGCTCACACCCCTGTAAGTTTGATTCATGATTTAAAGTCAAAGACTGGCGAGCGGAGATCTTTGATAGCGTATTTTTTTTGTAACAAACGCTATTTTACAAGATTGTCAGTGGTGCTGAGCTAATCTCTTTCATAAGCTTCACTTGAGGCTCATCGTCAAAGTTTCTCACAATTAAGTTGTTTAATTTATAATTATATTGAATGTAAAAAAACATATGCTGCTGTTATAGTTACTGCCTTTTCTTCGAAAACGGTATTGCTGATTTAGTATTGTCGAGACGTTACGTTACTGCTGCCCAGCGCATTAACAACACCACTTATGCGGATCCTAACCTCGTTCTGAAAACCGTCACCTATTTTGTGTCATCGACTTATCACACAACAGTTGCCCGGTGTAACCGCTCTGCTGCAGCTGCTGCTGTCGATACAGAAGTGCAAGACTTACGACAATCGTTTATAAAAATTAGGCCCCCTAAAAAATTAAATCTATAATTAAAATAGTTCACTTGCGGAAGCGAAATTTTCCAACATAAGATTTAATATATTGTTGAATCATATTTCTCTTTATAAATTATTTTTGACAACAAAATTTTTTTTTACTAACTGAATAATAAAATATGGAAGCAGCTATTTGGTTATATAAAAAAATTGTAAGCAACGAAACTTTCGTAAAGCGATATTATTACAATTAGTTTTGAGAAAATATTAAGTAATGCGCTGTTTTTTTAATGATTATAAGAATCAAATTGTTGTTTACAATTATATTGTGGCTAGTGTAGTAATTTTTTTATTAGTTACAAATTGCTCTGTTGATAGAATTTTTGTATGCTTCTATAAATAAATATGTGTTTGCGTGGAGTGAACCTGGAACTTTATACTTTGGCATTTTTTTTGTATTTTCATTTTTTTTTTTAAATATTCCTCTTCATATGAAAAGCGAAAACCAATATAGTCACAATGTTGGATTTTACTGTCTCCGGAAAAGTCCTATAACTAAATTGCCGTCAACCAAAGTCTTTTGTGCCCTATATTTATTCGTGAGTAGGTAAAAAACAAAGAAAGAAAATTTTTTTAAAAGAATATTAATTCATGTTCTTATTTCAGGCAACCGAAAATGCACTGTATTGTTTTTATGGCAATGCAGTATGAGGGGAACTGTTTGTTATAAAACTTTTATTAAGATTGTTCACATTCACTAACGTACAAAAGGGTTAATTCTAAGGTAAATTGGTTTGGGCTTTGCTCAGGACAGGACGCTGAAAAATTAATTAAGCTACGAAGGCAGTATGAGAAAAGTTATGAAATGTAGCTGCACAGGGAATTTTGACGATGAGTCAAGCTTATGGCAGATATTAGCTGAGAAATGCTGACAATATTGTCAGATAGCGTTTCTTGCAAAAAACCACTCTACCAAAGATTTCCACTCGAGAAACCTTGACTCAAAACCAAGAGTTGATCTTATCACAATGTTTATCGCAAAGTTCCAAGTCATCAAAGATTTTTGTCTGGCAAACTTTGATGATGGTCCTTTGTTCTTTTTTTTTGAGTGAAGCTCATTAAACGCATGAGCTAGGCACTGCTTACAATCTTATTTGACAGTATATTTACTAAAACAGCACGTTATTAAGGATACCTGCGCGAAAAACTGTGATAACAGAAATTTTGTGAAGTTGAACGTGAAATTTGGGGATATCGTCGGTTGATCTTGGGTTGCCGCAATGAAATTCTTACGTTAAAATAAGAGACATATGCATACACTTTGGGTCTACAATCAAGTCAAAAAGTAGTATACTACCTATCACATTTGGAAATCCAGACTAAGGGACTAATGGCACCATGACTAGCAGGGGTAATAAAGCTGATACTTGCAGTTACTAAATTATAAAGCTTTACACAATTGACAAGCTTAATTAAGTTCGACAGTTGAAGAATAAAATTAAATCGTGAGTTACTAAAAAAAATTAAAAGTAATTAATGGGTTTTAGGATTTTACATGTAGTACTGTTACAGAATTAATTATAACATTCAAATAATTTTTATACTAACGTATCATAACAATATTCTTGTAATTTCAAAATATTATGTTTCCATTCCTTTTTTTCAAAAAAGTTGTAAGGATAAAGGTATTATGTGTGGCAAGAGAAAGTTATTTGTCTCAGAGAACCTTGATCTTGTGGCTGGGAATCAGCATTGCCACAGGAAAAGGTTCAAGATAACGCAGAATTAACAAATATTAGATTTTGAAAACTGGACGAGGAAATGGTGCTAGAGTCGAGATTCAAGCTCACTGTACCTGTAAGCAATAGCGGAAATAAAATAGTTAGAGAAGTTTAAATGGTAGATGTATTCCGTATCAGCAAATTTATAATGTAATAAATAATAGCACAGATTTTGCAAATGATAATGTTGTTAAATAATCGACATATAGTTGTAAAGTAGAGTTAGTTCATCTATTTAAATAAGAATAATTGTCATGACAACTTATATTAATGAACCTGATTAAGTATTTTTTCAGCTATTCATAGTTAAAAAATTTTACAGCCAATAATTTATAGGTTGCTTACGATAAGCACTTTTTCATACTAGAAATTTATTTTATTACCTAGATATAGATCTTCCATGAAAGACAATCATGCTAATGAACTATGCTACTGACTACTGACAAAACTAGAATATCTTACATCGCACTCATCTATAGTTAAGAATGGTAGATGCCCTTGACATAATCCTTTCTGATCATATCTCTGTACATCGAGCGAGTTATATACATTGTATATACTGAATTACGCTGCCTGTCAAACTAACTTTTTTCGAAATTGATTCTTTTATGATTATGTTTTAAAAAACTGTTTATTCTCGGGTCTTGCGCCTATGGTAACTTTTGTTTATAAAGGAATGAACTATAAAATATCTAAATTTTAGAACATTTTATTGGGAACCACAATCTCATTGGGTTGGTGTGGAATCCTTTAATGGATTATTTGGTACCTCTTAGCAATAAGTTTAGCATCGGTAAACAGACGTTGCATATAGATGACCTTTAGCTGCTTTTCATCAAAGCTTCTGCGGCTGATAAGAACCTGGTTAGTCATTTTTCCTGGGAGGCTGATTTTACAGGTTTCTCAACATTTTTAAGGTGAGAACTCGAGACCCTCTATGCTGCCACACTGTTTAATTAGTATCATGTCTTTTACGTTAAGCTGTCCTCAGCGTCTGTGTGTCTAGTGAAATAAAAAAAAAGTTCAAATTTAAGTGACAAGCATTGTCATGTTAAAAATATGTTGTTGATTTTAGCTAAAAAAAAAGTTCAGTTTTGTCACCAACTTTTGAAAGACTTAAAGTCTTATTTTGTTTGGCAGCAATAAATATTATTCAAATTCGATAGTTTTTCAAAGATACTTCTTTTCTTTGCGCAAAACTAATTTTGTAAGCTTCATTTTCGTGCCTAAACCCAGAAATTATATTTTTATCGGGAATTCGCGCAAGAGAGAACATGGAACAGAGTAAGCAAATGGTTCCAGAGAACACTTCAATAACGCAGCACAGCAACAATGACAGCAGCGACTGCAGCAGTAAATATGACAGCAGAAGCAGTAGCATCGTTGGCGCATGGGACGAGCCACCGCCACCAACTTCCACACGATCTTGTGTGCCATACCGTGTTCCTGTCTCCTCGTCGCCCTAACCCTGCTACACGCCAGTACGTTTGCTCACGTCATCTCCTCGTCGTTCTGATTCTTGAGCGGCAGTGCGTTTGCGCCTGCTGTAACCTCGTCGTCCTGGTCTTGCTTAACGAGAGTGCGCTCACGTATACCATCTAATTTTGCTCGTCCTGATTCTGCTTAGCAACAATGTGTTTTTGCGTGCTGTGTTTTCCTCTTTCCACAAGTCATACACCTGTGACTGCATGCAGGTTGTGCATGCTACGTTAATATCTGTCTTTATTTTGCGGAAGTAGTGGGACAAACGTGCAAATAACATTTATATCTAGGCTATGTAAAGGTGTAATGTATTGTATTGCGTGTCCTACGTTCTTAAGTTACGTAGTAAAAGCATCATTATTTGTTACTCATGCAATTTTGCGTAAAATTTTGTGTTACCTGTTAACGTTTTCAATAACGATAATAGAATTAAAGTAACTGTATATATTGTAGGTTTGAGTGAGAGCATTTTAATTTTATTATATTCAAACAAGTTTTACTAGACAATATACAACTAAATCGTAAATTAAAAGTTATCAGCCTATGAGCATTAGGCCTGAATTTGATTCGCCTTCAAATAAGACAGTCTCGTCAGCCATGCCACTGACTGGTGATCAACCGTGATGGTTAAAAAACGAATGGCAGAATTGCCGGGTCAGTTGGTGGTTACGTGATGCAGGATACCGAGTTCGTAATAGAAGGGGAGCGCACCTCGTGTAATAAAGAACCTGGAAGTTTATTCTGAAATCGACCCAGATCATGACGGCAGAGATGCGCTTCTTGAGCAGTAAAGCTCTAAGAGTGCTGGCGAAACGAAGCTTTCAGTGAGAAAGGCTAAGATCTCCTTGGTGAGAAGCTGTTTTGACTTGACCTTACGCGAACAAAGTCTTTGATTGTAGGTTTAGCATGACGGTTATTAATATTGTCTGAAACTTCCAGATTGACTATTATTCAATAACTTCCTATTTTTAATTTAATATAGTTAGAAAAAACATTTGTCGTAAATTGGAGATTGTTTAGGACACATGATGAAATGTTTTAAATGGAATTGAGGTTTAAATGCATGTTTTTGTAGTATAAATGTGATAAGATTGTGACACATTAAGTAGTGACAAAAAAGTATGTTTATTGTTTTGTAGCTTTGACGAATCATTGTAAAATTTTTTTCAAACCGCTGTTATCGGAATCTTCTAATACTATCTTAATTTAAATAATTATTTACGAGAAGTTTTCTTTTGTTTCGATAAGGTTGGCACTTTGACAGAGAAATCGAAAGTAAGATCAATCTGTGGCTTGATTTTCAGTGATACTTACCATGAAATCTCTGATTTACGATAAATTATAGTTTTAAAAACATATTTTTGGAAATAAATAATGGCTGTTGACGTCCAAATTAAAAATAACAAACTTTGATTGTATTTAAAAAACTGAAGAGACCCTTTTGATATTCTGCTTATATTTTAGGGCTATAAAAAATTCATTCAACATTTGTATATACTTTTTCGTATCGATGGGCCCGTAAAATGTATCGGTTTCCCATACGAGCTCTTTAAAAAACGCTTCCGGCAGAATGATCTCCTGACAATTCTCCATGAATTCATAAAGGATATTCTTATCGCAAACGTACCCTTACAATCTATCGGTATGACGTACTTGGTCCTTCAATTACTTAACCTCTCGGTCCCGATCCTGCACACCCCTGAAGTCGTTGAGATCCTTGACAATCACCATTAAAGTAAACACCGAAAACTAATTGCTGGAATTCGACTTATTTACCTCTGCTTGTCTATGTAAAGTATCAGCTGCTCTATTTTCTAAACTCTTGATATGTCAAATTTCAATACTATAATTTTGAATAACAAGCATTCATTGCTGAGGCCTGCCAGTACAAGCCTCCCTTATCATAATTGTTATTATTGGAGGTGTTATTATTTTCCTTATCTTGATCATTGTCATTCCTATTCTCTTCGATTGTCCTATTATTGTCTCTATAGTTATTCCATGGAGGGCGACTATTGCTGTCATTAAGGTTTCTCTTATTATTATTATTATAATTATTGTTATTATTATTATGATTATTATAATCATTATTATTATTTTTGTTATTATTATTATTATAACTATTATAATTTTATGTGTAGTTATTATTTTTATTATTGTAATTTATAGAATCAGAATTACTCTGCTGATCATCGTACGCAGATCTTTCTTTATCAGTTGTGTTCCTTATCTCCGTTAGTCTCTTGCGCGGTTCTATTTCAGGCCTATCGGAGTCCATTATTCTTGCATTTTTTACGTCTCTCTATCACTTGTCGCACCCACTTGTAGAGAGCAGACAGTAATCCTGACAATATGAGCACCACTTAACATTCCGGTTGCCATCCCATTCGTTCGTATCACTCTTTTCCTCTGGCACTTCACTA
Organism: Copidosoma floridanum; assembly: GCF_036245765.1. Taxonomy (NCBI): domain Eukaryota; kingdom Metazoa; phylum Arthropoda; class Insecta; order Hymenoptera; family Encyrtidae; genus Copidosoma; species Copidosoma floridanum. The sequence goes on from NW_028321885.1 coordinate 14,404,378, forward strand.
ATAACCATGTCTATCCTTTGCTTTCTCTTACCAAAACAACTCTTCCATGTTGCATATGTGCTGGAATTATTGGGTGCTATTTGACGTAGACTTAACTCGTTGTCTACGTCTATAGCTGCTTCAATGGCCACCTCCAGTGTTACTGGTTTTACCCCGACCACGTTTCAACTGTACAGAACTTTCAACCCATAAATAAACTGTTTCGCTTACATTCTACCTGCGGATTGCTTTAAGGCAGTTTTCTGCATTTGGGACAGCTGTGGGTTAGTGTCATGAGTCATCATTATTCTACTATGCAGTCGTTGCACCTGGCTGCAGTACGGTATCCTGCATCACGTAACCACCAACTGACCCGGCAATTCTGCCATTCGTTTTTTAACCATCACGGTTGATCACCAGTCAGTGGCATGGCTGACGAGACTGTCTTATTTGAAGGCGAATCAAATTCAGGCCTAATGCTCATAGGCTGATAACTTTTAATTTACGATTTAGTTGTATATTGTCTAGTAAAACTTGTTTGAATATAATAAAATTAAAATGCTCTCACTCAAACCTACAATATATACAGTTACTTTAATTCTATTATCGTTATTGAAAACGTTAACAGGTAACACAAAATTTTACGCAAAATTGCATGAGTAACAAATAATGATGCTTTTACTACGTAACTTAAGAACGTAGGACACGCAATACAATACATTACACCTTTACATAGCCTAGATATAAATGTTATTTGCACGTTTGTCCCACTACTTCCGCAAAATAAAGACAGATATTAACGTAGCATGCACAACCTGCATGCAGTCACAGGTGTATGACTTGTGGAAAGAGGAAAACACAGCACGCAAAAACACATTGTTGCTAAGCAGAATCAGGACGAGCAAAATTAGATGGTATACGTGAGCGCACTCTCGTTAAGCAAGACCAGGACGACGAGGTTACAGCAGGCGCAAACGCACTGCCGCTCAAGAATCAGAACGACGAGGAGATGACGTGAGCAAACGTACTGGCGTGTAGCAGGGTTAGGGCGACGAGGAGACAGGAACACGGTATGGCACACAAGATCGTGTGGAAGTTGGTGGCGGTGGCTCGTCCCATGCGCCAACGATGCTACTGCTTCTGCTGTCATATTTACTGCTGCAGTCGCTGCTGTCATTGTTGCTGTGCTGCGTTATTGAAGTGTTCTCTGGAACCATTTGCTTACTCTGTTCCATGTTCTCTCTTGCGCGAATTCCCGATAAAAATATAATTTCTGGGTTTAGGCACGAAAATGAAGCTTACAAAATTAGTTTTGCGCAAAGAAAAGAAGTATCTTTGAAAAACTATCGAATTTGAATAATATTTATTGCTGCCAAACAAAATAAGACTTTAAGTCTTTCAAAAGTTGGTGACAAAACTGAACTTTTTTTTTAGCTAAAATCAACAACATATTTTTAACATGACAATGCTTGTCACTTAAATTTGAACTTTTTTTTTATTTCACTAGACACACAGACGCTGAGGACAGCTTAACGTAAAAGACATGATACTAATTAAACAGTGTGGCAGCATAGAGGGTCTCGAGTTCTCACCTTAAAAATGTTGAGAAACCTGTAAAATCAGCCTCCCAGGAAAAATGACTAACCAGGTTCTTATCAGCCGCAGAAGCTTTGATGAAAAGCAGCTAAAGGTCATCTATATGCAACGTCTGTTTACCGATGCTAAACTTATTGCTAAGAGGTACCAAATAATCCATTAAAGGATTCCACACCAACCCAATGAGATTGTGGTTCCCAATAAAATGTTCTAAAATTTAGATATTTTATAGTTCATTCCTTTATAAACAAAAGTTACCATAGGCGCAAGACCCGAGAATAAACAGTTTTTTAAAACATAATCATAAAAGAATCAATTTCGAAAAAAGTTAGTTTGACAGGCAGCGTAATTCAGTATATACAATGTATATAACTCGCTCGATGTACAGAGATATGATCAGAAAGGATTATGTCAAGGGCATCTACCATTCTTAACTATAGATGAGTGCGATGTAAGATATTCTAGTTTTGTCAGTAGTCAGTAGCATAGTTCATTAGCATGATTGTCTTTCATGGAAGATCTATATCTAGGTAATAAAATAAATTTCTAGTATGAAAAAGTGCTTATCGTAAGCAACCTATAAATTATTGGCTGTAAAATTTTTTAACTATGAATAGCTGAAAAAATACTTAATCAGGTTCATTAATATAAGTTGTCATGACAATTATTCTTATTTAAATAGATGAACTAACTCTACTTTACAACTATATGTCGATTATTTAACAACATTATCATTTGCAAAATCTGTGCTATTATTTATTACATTATAAATTTGCTGATACGGAATACATCTACCATTTAAACTTCTCTAACTATTTTATTTCCGCTATTGCTTACAGGTACAGTGAGCTTGAATCTCGACTCTAGCACCATTTCCTCGTCCAGTTTTCAAAATCTAATATTTGTTAATTCTGCGTTATCTTGAACCTTTTCCTGTGGCAATGCTGATTCCCAGCCACAAGATCAAGGTTCTCTGAGACAAATAACTTTCTCTTGCCACACATAATACCTTTATCCTTACAACTTTTTTGAAAAAAAGGAATGGAAACATAATATTTTGAAATTACAAGAATATTGTTATGATACGTTAGTATAAAAATTATTTAAATGTTATAATTAATTCTGTAACAGTACTACATGTAAAATCCTAAAACCCATTAATTACTTTTAATTTTTTTTAGTAACTCACGATTTAATTTTATTCTTCAACTGTCGAACTTAATTAAGCTTGTCAATTGTGTAAAGCTTTATAATTTAGTAACTGCAAGTATCAGCTTTATTACCCCTGCTAGTCATGGTGCCATTAGTCCCTTAGTCTGGATTTCCAAATGTGATAGGTAGTATACTACTTTTTGACTTGATTGTAGACCCAAAGTGTATGCATATGTCTCTTATTTTAACGTAAGAATTTCATTGCGGCAACCCAAGATCAACCGACGATATCCCCAAATTTCACGTTCAACTTCACAAAATTTCTGTTATCACAGTTTTTCGCGCAGGTATCCTTAATAACGTGCTGTTTTAGTAAATATACTGTCAAATAAGATTGTAAGCAGTGCCTAGCTCATGCGTTTAATGAGCTTCACTCAAAAAAAAAGAACAAAGGACCATCATCAAAGTTTGCCAGACAAAAATCTTTGATGACTTGGAACTTTGCGATAAACATTGTGATAAGATCAACTCTTGGTTTTGAGTCAAGGTTTCTCGAGTGGAAATCTTTGGTAGAGTGGTTTTTTGCAAGAAACGCTATCTGACAATATTGTCAGCATTTCTCAGCTAATATCTGCCATAAGCTTGACTCATCGTCAAAATTCCCTGTGCAGCTACATTTCATAACTTTTCTCATACTGCCTTCGTAGCTTAATTAATTTTTCAGCGTCCTGTCCTGAGCAAAGCCCAAACCAATTTACCTTAGAATTAACCCTTTTGTACGTTAGTGAATGTGAACAATCTTAATAAAAGTTTTATAACAAACAGTTCCCCTCATACTGCATTGCCATAAAAACAATACAGTGCATTTTCGGTTGCCTGAAATAAGAACATGAATTAATATTCTTTTAAAAAAATTTTCTTTCTTTGTTTTTTACCTACTCACGAATAAATATAGGGCACAAAAGACTTTGGTTGACGGCAATTTAGTTATAGGACTTTTCCGGAGACAGTAAAATCCAACATTGTGACTATATTGGTTTTCGCTTTTCATATGAAGAGGAATATTTAAAAAAAAAAATGAAAATACAAAAAAAATGCCAAAGTATAAAGTTCCAGGTTCACTCCACGCAAACACATATTTATTTATAGAAGCATACAAAAATTCTATCAACAGAGCAATTTGTAACTAATAAAAAAATTACTACACTAGCCACAATATAATTGTAAACAACAATTTGATTCTTATAATCATTAAAAAAACAGCGCATTACTTAATATTTTCTCAAAACTAATTGTAATAATATCGCTTTACGAAAGTTTCGTTGCTTACAATTTTTTTATATAACCAAATAGCTGCTTCCATATTTTATTATTCAGTTAGTAAAAAAAAATTTTGTTGTCAAAAATAATTTATAAAGAGAAATATGATTCAACAATATATTAAATCTTATGTTGGAAAATTTCGCTTCCGCAAGTGAACTATTTTAATTATAGATTTAATTTTTTAGGGGGCCTAATTTTTATAAACGATTGTCGTAAGTCTTGCACTTCTGTATCGACAGCAGCAGCTGCAGCAGAGCGGTTACACCGGGCAACTGTTGTGTGATAAGTCGATGACACAAAATAGGTGACGGTTTTCAGAACGAGGTTAGGATCCGCATAAGTGGTGTTGTTAATGCGCTGGGCAGCAGTAACGTAACGTCTCGACAATACTAAATCAGCAATACCGTTTTCGAAGAAAAGGCAGTAACTATAACAGCAGCATATGTTTTTTTACATTCAATATAATTATAAATTAAACAACTTAATTGTGAGAAACTTTGACGATGAGCCTCAAGTGAAGCTTATGAAAGAGATTAGCTCAGCACCACTGACAATCTTGTAAAATAGCGTTTGTTACAAAAAAAATACGCTATCAAAGATCTCCGCTCGCCAGTCTTTGACTTTAAATCATGAATCAAACTTACAGGGGTGTGAGCTAGGTACTGCTAAAATTTAGTGAGAAATATTTTTATTAAACTGTGATTCTTGCGAAAAAAATAGGCTATCAAAAATTTCTTCGTGGAAATCATTGACTTTAGACCACAAGTCCAGCTTATTAAACATCTTATTAAACATCTTGTCCAGCTCATTTAACATCTTAGCTAATTTAATTGAGCAGTAATTATCTCAAAGTAAAACGTTATAAAATATCTTCTTACATGAAACTTTAACGATTGGCTTCAAGTGAAGCTAATTGAATATATTAGGTAGACACCGCTAAAAATCTGCAAACACTGGCTTAATCAGACAATCATTATCACACAACGTATGACTCATACATTTTTTTTTTTTTTTTTGGTACGAGTTACGAATGGCAGGCAGAAATTATTCTTCTAAGCCAAAAAAAACTTTCTGCAAAAATTTACACAAGTTTTCAGGCACTTTAAAATGTGTTTTGGAAATGTGCAACAATTTCCTTACCTTGTACGCGAATGATCATAGTTGGTCACATAAGTACGCCCATATGCATATGAGTGATTTCGACGTAACTGACTTAAACGATGCCTTGAGAACGTATAGGTACTTATACATAATTAGAATGCAAAGATAAAATAGTATTCATGTCAATGATGACATTCTCTCTCCTTGAATAATTAAAGCCAGATTTCAAGACCATTTTTAACCTATGTCGACTTTTAATTTTCTTACTTTTTGGCCCTCTTACTGCGAACACTGCGATTGGATATTTCAACTGCAGGTATACGTTAAAACTTGGGGATTTTTTGATCTTTGGAACCAATCAAAAGCTAGTATTTAGGTCATCACAGTTCAAAAACCAAAGATTAATGGCACTACATATAGTTCAGTTTTTAAACTGTAATATTAAAAAAATCAATTTGTAGTGTTCGTTTTGCTAAGTGGCTGGCTTAAAGTACTGCTAAAGCTATGGCTCAAGGTATGGCTTAATGTCTGGCTAAATGTTTATCTAGAGGTCTGACTGAAACTCTGGCTCAAAGTCTGACTAAATGTATCAGTTAATGTATGGCTCAAAGTATAGGTAAATTTATGACTAAAAATACGGCTTAAAATATGGCTCAAACTATGGCTATAAAAATATGCCTAAGAGTATGGCTAAAAACGCAGATCCAAGTATGGCACGATATCTGGCTAAATATATGGCTTCAAGTATAGCTCAAAGTCTGACACAGTGTCTGGCTCAATAATGGCTGATTGTACGGCTAAACGTATGGCTAAAAATATGGCCAAATGTATGGCTTAAGGCATGGCTTGACGTATAAAATAAAGTATGGCTCAAAGTATAGCCTAATTTGTGGCTGAATTAACGGCTTAAAGTATGGCTACAGGTGTGGCTAAATGCCTGTGCATATGCTCTGACTCGCAAAAAATTATGGAAGCAACTGAGAGCAGATCTGTATGTTTACAAAACAATATAATAAAAATAGTTCTGTAACTCATATTTAATTTAATAGTAAAAACGATAAACAAAACAATAAAATTAATAAATTAAAGCAACAAAAAAACAGCGAAAAATTCCGTAAAGATAACATTATTTTCAAGTCTACCATAAGTGAGAGTAATGATGATGATACTAATTTAAATGATATGATCAAAATTCAGTAGGTTAATATTGTTCTAATTAGTAAAACTTAATTAAATAATTTTAATACATAAATACTTGAGCAGAATTAAGAACATTTATTACCTTAAAAGTACGAAGTAGAAAAAGAGATTGGATGTACAAGCTTGGTGATTCGCAAATAGACTTTGAAATCAATCGAATTAATATAGATGATATAACTTATTCAGTGAGTGCTGGATTAGTAAAGCTCCTTATCAAAAAGTATTCTCATAAATCCCTGGTGGTGCAGGATGATTTTCAAAAATAAGATAGAATATTATAAAGTATAAATCTTATTATCCTGGAAGAGGGTTATGAAAAATCTGTTGCTCTCAGTCAATATGTGTTAATTCTAAGATATTCTAGCATTTCATGTTAGTTCTCTATGCAGTGTTTCCAGCTTAACTTTGCGTTGTTGCATTGTTGGTTTCTAAAACTTATTTTATTTTGGTATAGTTTTATCTTGTGAAAATTAATAATAATACGAATAAATAAACACAGAGTATGGCGAAAATACGCTAGCTTTGTATTTTATTTCAGCAGAATCTGCTTGGTAGCGATGACATAAAATTGAGAACACCTTTAAGTTTTTTGTTTCAAAAAAAAAAATCTACTGTTAAACAATAAATATGTAACTATTACTTAAATAAGAATTATCTAAAAAAAAAGTTTTTTTAACCATTGTTTTGAAGTATGATTAAAATTTTTTAACTTATAGAAATCTAATTTTTCATTTAATTGTATTTATTGGTTGTTTGGAAATGTCACATAAGAATAAAAAAAAAGTTATTTTTAAGTGTTTTACAAGTAACATAGTACTTTTTAGTATGTACTTAGTTTTTAAAATATAAATAGTATAGAAATCTTGCGACGATCAGAAAAATAGAGAATGAAATGGATTTACAAAATCATATTTTATTTTTTGTATAGATCTTACACATTCACTTCATTCTGTGACTAGTAAATAAGAATGACCTTATAAATTGAAAGAACAATTTAATTTTTCATATGAAAACGTATGAGGTAAGAATTCTTATCCATGAAAACAATAACAATGACATTTTACTCAATTATGTAAAAGAAAATAACTTTTTGACTCTTTCAAGTACTAAAGCTTTTGTTCTTTTTTTTCTCTTACAAAGTACACTGATCTTCTTATCAAGTTTTTTACTTGCTATTGCTGTAATTAATTTCCTTGTATCTTTTAAGTACTTTATTTCCAACATCTTTTTTTTTCGTAATCTTACTAATATATGAAGCAAAGTACCAAAAACCGTTGTAATCGCTAACCATGAAAACTACTCAACCAACTTCGCTCAAATTTCTCGAACTAATTTTTGACATCTTATCGATGGTTGTCATATAATTTTTATCTTAAAAAAATTAGTAACAATATCACTAAATGAGCTCAAAGTCTTGCAAAAATAGTTAGCTTTCTACATTAGCTCGTTACATTTCACTAGGTGACGTAAAGTAAAATTAAATCTATCAAAATAAAAGTAAGTGGGTCTGGTTATTACATCTCTGAATAGGTTGCCTAATACCACAGTTGTTGACCAGCTGTGCGTTAAAAATGTAGTTGTGAGTCGTGTAGTTAGGTATCTTGGTTACGGACGACACTCTTTCAATAGACAAACAACTAATGTTAAATTCATTCTTACGTGGCCGTTCATCCAACCGACCTGGTGCTACTAGAGCAGATTGTGCTACACCAGCAAGCCAGGAAAAGTAACTCTGAGGAATGTGGACAGCCACATGGGCTGGAAATTTTGTCAGCCTTCTTTTCTGTGATCCATCTCAACAGCGTATCCACAGAGAAGATATTTTGCAGGCCCACTTTCCCAACCATTAGTGAATGGTTGGTTACCCAGAGGTTAACCCAAAGATGAGATATTTTTTTGCCAGTGGCATACCTTCCTCCAGCATGGTTGACGTACAAAGAGACTCTAAGGGTAAAAGTCAAGCTATCCACAGTCAGCTCTTCAGCATCAGAAATAATAATAAGGATTGGCTAAAAGTGTTATCATTGGCCCTTTTAAGGATCACGATAAGTATTTCAGTCCCCTAACTATCTATCAATCTGATTAGTTATTTTTAGGGCCATCTTATGTCAAACTACCTTGCCAACAAATACATTTTTACAACCATCTTCAGCAACAATATGTCTACCAAAAGACTATATAAACCAGCCACTATTAAACTCAGTCAGTCATTCACTGGCAGATGCCAGAACGGAGCTTTTCAGCCCTTGGCTAAATACTCAATTACCAAGAACCATGCAGTACCCTCTGTACCTTAAGCATTTAACTAGGAATCACCGATTTGGATCTACAATATAACAGCATGCCAGAAAAGATCACCCTAAGGTAGCCAGACAGTAACGTTTGATGGAAACTTTAGTCAATAAAGAGTTAAGCTTACTGGTCTTATTAAAAGGCAACTTAACGTTTTACTACTTTGCTAACAAATACATTTCAACTCAACAAAGCTGACAAAAAACTGCTTCAAGGACTCACAAAAGCTTACACCATGCCTATAGTCGCAAGAGAGCGAATTGGAAGAAAAACTTTAAACGCTTACAATTGTAGGCGTCAGCAAACTTACGCAGAATATTTATTGAGATTAAAACAACGGCGTTATAACCGAAAAATGAAGAATTTGTTATGTGAGAAATCAGCTTTTCATTATAACCCTGATGACTGTAATCACTTAAATCTTTCAGATTGTTAAACTGGTACTATAATATGTATTTGTATTTACTGTGGCGATAAAAAATGGAGATGCTTAAGCTTCAGAATTTTGTTGCTCTGGTATTTAGCAATTGTAATGGTAAATGAGCTGCATGGATTCCAAACAAAAACATTTTTAATAAGACGGTTTATGTTCTTAAAAGTGTCAATAGTATATGCAAAGATTTGAACTGAAAAAGCTTTACATTACGTTTTATTTCACTACTGTGTTTTATTCAGTGAGCCTCTAGTAAAGCCGAGGAAAGATGGAGGTTCGCTAGTACCTTAAGTACCTAGTTTACAAAACGATTTATTTTTATACTAAAGTTGAGAGATTTTTATTTATTTATGATTTTTGTTTAATTATTAGGCTGCATTCACCCAGTTTTCCATGTTAAGAGAAGTAAAAAAGGGACGCTGTGCTGACAGGATGACAGTTATCAAAATACAAGGACCAATACTATAGTTATAATTTATGATACTTATATATACATGCAGTTCGCTAAGTACGTTGTACTACTGCTTACTAGCTTGTGTGATTATTAAGAAATAAGAAGTTCATGTTTTTTAACATTTATTTTCTTGCAGTTATACGTACTGAAGGAGTTAGGTACCTTTATTAATAATTCTTCTGGTTAATTTGTTTTCTAGTTTATCAAACATGAAATGGCTCGTTTCGCTGCGATTACTTAGGTTTTAAGTTCATATTTGGCTAAGGGTATGGCTTTTGACTGATTTAAAATATCTGGGTAAGTTTTGACAAAGAGGTAAGGTTGTGTTACATCATGTTATATCATGATCTGGATTTGTAAGAGCTTTTGACTTACTCCAGCGGTGATCTTTTTTATTTGTCTTCCTTAGAGCTGTAGAGCTTGAGCTTTAGAATCTTTTCCGCACACATGGCACTTTTAGTTATACATGCTATTACTCAGAGCTTAGTATTTTAAGTGTTTTTTAAGCAATTTGTGGGATTGGTGTTAATTATCGACTTCTGTTTTTCAGCTCTTGATACTTCCTAGTAAACAGTTTTATAAAGATAATAACCAATGTTAGTTGTAGCTTCTTTTGTTCTCAAGAGCCAAAAATTTTTGATAGTGAATGAGTTAAATAAATCATGCTACTTCTGCACTCATCAATTTCCTATTGTGTCAGGATCACTGTACAAAAATAAAGCTATCACAGAATCTTTGATTAGATGACAATAATTTGATAGGAAAAAAAGGAGACAAAAAAGAATGGTTGCACTAAATATTAATAGCAAAAAAAAAAAAAATTGTGTTTCACACACATAAAATAAGACTTTTATCTTTATTATTCAGTTAACGTTGATTTTTTAAACTCCATAAAACTTCAAGTTACTTTAAACATGCGTAGTTTACTTGATTGATTTGCTTGCATGTTAAATTATAACACGCTTTATAATTTTTAAGATTTTATTTTAATATAATCCTTTTGTAGATTTTTTTAAAAATTATTATGTTCCTGACAATGTCATACGTTCTTCCTCGTTGTAGTCATATTCTGTATCCTCAATTTTTCGTTTATAGTTTAACAAATTAGTTGCAATCTATTTTTTAAGTGGACATGATGTATGTCGGTTTCAAAATTTTTGGTTGTCTTATGTGGGTACTTATTATCGTCTGATTCTATATCGTCGTTCAACGATTTTGATTTCTTCATCCTTGAAATTGTTGTACTAGGAAATTTTAAGTTGCAACTGATTGAGAAATCTACTGCAACTATAATCTTGTTGAATACTCTGTCTGCCAAATTTTTACTCCTTCGTTTAGCAAAGGTACGTGACATTTCCTTGCTGTTATTTCTATGAAGAATGATGGATTTTCTACCGTTGAGTAACATTATACCAAGGTTTGTTGGCTTAGCTCTTGTAAGATTTTCACACACTACTTTTTTCTTTAAAAAGTTGTTAATACTAAAAATTTTCTTTTTACAATTTTTTTTTTCATTAACTGGGAATTTTTATTTTCATACCTTAGTTTATAATGGCAAATTTGCCTTTGGGCTTTGTATTAACATGCTTTGCTTGCTACTTATGGTCGTACTGAATTATTCTGACACTTGCTAACTGTTAGTTTAACTGTTGTTAAATTTGAATTATTTTCAGTTAAAGCAGACAAAACTTCTTTCTTACGCTGCTGAGATAATTCGTTTTTGATTATTTCTTAGTTATCTAAATAAAAAAGATCTTTAGAAGGGGTATGTTTAGGTTTCACTTCATTGTAGCAAATATATTGGTTGTATTTTTGGGTGTCCTCGATTTAAAAAGAACTGTGTCATATGTTTCTGTAACCAAAGCATTTTTTATTCAACGTGGTGCAAAATGAGACATGTTGTGAGCAAAATGACTGCTTCCATTATTGTCTAGACTTTCTGGCTTGTTATATCACCAACGGTCAAAATTTCATGATATTCGTAACTTTCGTAAACAATAAAAATATTTCAAGGCACGGTTCAAGTTTTTTCTGTTGTGCAGTCAAGTGTAACATGCCTGGATTGATGACATAACTGATACGTACTTATATTTAGTTAACATTCGCTGTTCGTACGTTCTATTCTCTTGCACATTATGCAGATGTGCTGAGGATTTGTCTAACGTGAATAGTTTACAGCTATATGTCTAAGATTGCGACAAATTTGATATTCAACTTTGCATTAATATGTGTTGTAGTTACATTCTTTGCACAGCTTGCAATATTTTTGCTAAAATTCGTGTAAGAGGCAATCGATAAAAAATGTGCTGTCCTCTAGCGTAATTGACAGTTGATCATTGTATTTTGCATCACTGGCTCCAGTGTCTTTTTTTATTACATTTTGCTTGATTACCTACTTAATTTAAAAGAATCATAGTAAGCTTTATATGGTTCTCTTTTTTTCTTTTATTTCAGTATTACCCCACGCATTTTAAGAGTGTGCTGATAACGATTTTTGATGTCATCTTTAAATTGGCTTACCGTTGTCATGGAAGCTTATGTTGTTTGAATATAATTTTTAAAGTCTCTGATTGTATTAAATAAATGACTCAATAGGGCAATTCATGCTTCAGCAAACAGTCTACTTTTTACTATTTTAATAGTATTCGGTTTATCAGTTTCGTTAATGATTTGTTTTGCATCGTCGCAACCGTTGAAAAATGCCTTCAATGACATGTTTTCAACGTTGGATTTTTACATAATTAGTTTTAGTAATAGAAAACTCTCAACAACCAGATTCTATGATATCTTGGTATACTTTCTTATTAAGGACTGTCTTAGAACATTCTTGAAAACCACTAATAATTTAAGTAGATAGTAATTTGTAACCTTCCAGGGTATTATCTTATTATTTATTGATTATTAATATAACTACTATTCACTTATTCCAATCCTCTAACATAAATTTTAATTTTAATATGTCATGCGCAGTTTTAATTTTAAACTTTGCGCTTGATAGTACTGCCTACCACTAGCTAGGTGGTAACCACTAGTTTCTGGAGAACATCACAAGTAAGAAAGTTGCTTATAGCATATAAGAAGGGCGGCATAACTTCTCGAAATTATTTTCCCAGATCACTCTATCTAAGCCTATGCCAAGTTTTCGCTTAACGAGACCTGTGCTGTGCTAGTGGCTATAGTGCTAGTTTATTACAATAAATACTTATGTATAAGACCACGCAAAAGGCGCTATGTATTAATTCTTATTTCATCCACTCTTGCCATCGTTGTCTACATTATGGAGTATTGTCGCCCAACTAGTGTGAAAATCAAACAAATTTTTAAAGCACTTTGGTGCTAGTAGTCACGTCTCACCTCGAATTCTGGCAACGGGCTCTCTTTGACGGCTGTGAGTCACTGCCCAACCATCCACCAGTGACACTGGCTCCAGCAGTGGCAGTGGAATCCACCAGAAGCACTACCTCTTCACGCATACCTGTAGTTTTTGGCATACAGTGCTTACTAATGTTCGATCCTGACTGCCAAACCACTCATCAGCGACACAAGCTTTAGTGGTGGCAGTGGAATCCATCAGAAGCACTACCTCACTACACCTATAGTCTTCAATTCAGTGTTGTCACCGTTGATTCATCCCTGTGGCCAATTATACAACTTCGGAAAGGCTTCTCGCCCAGCCTGACTCCTTTTCAATGTTCAAAGCCACCCACTCCCAGGGTTGGTCGTAACAAACTGTTTTAAGCACGTTGAAGAGTTAGTCGCTTGCGGAAATATATCTGGAATCACAACATAAAAATACGTAAATTGTATATAGTTACAGTCATGCTCAATATTATAAAAATACTTGCCACAGCTTTAGCTTGTCATGTTCAGTTTATAATGAATGGGTGGCTCACTGAGCTTTTGAAATACACAGATTATTCTCTTTAACGTATAAGAAGGTTTAAAAAAGTTGTAAATTTAATTGCATAAATCACCGTAAGGCATTGCAATAGACTATGTATAGAGTCCCTTTACATTTGATAAGAGTCTGAGTAAAAAAAAAGAAAATTTTAAGATTTCCATTAACTGTAATCCAAGAGTAGGATTTGGAACCCTTGCTTGAATATATTTACTTCTAGTTTATTACTGGAATTAGTTTAATCAGGGCTGTAAGGCTATTTACTAAGTTTCATACAGTTGCTGCTTTTTAACGTTACTAGATTTTGCGATCACGGTGGTCACTAACAAAAGTGTAAAGGGAAAGATAAAAAATAAAATTAAAAAAAGCTGTCAGTTACTTAATTGTTCAGTTGACCCCAAACAAAATAACGTGACATCAGGGGTGCTGTGAGGCACTTCAACACACATATTTTTCTAGAGTACCCTGAGTATGGTACTGTAAACTGTAATAGATGTGACAAAATTTTTATGTACAAGTAAAACTTTTTTTATGTTCATAACAAAGATATGTCACTTGAAAATTTTCACAATTTTTCTTTTTTTCTGCAAAGAAAACAGCCTCACTTATAATTCTTGACGAGATAGTGGAACCATGCTATGATATTTTAGGAATCCCTTGATCATTGATACTCTTAAAAATCTCTCTGACACTAATTTTCTTTTTTCGTCGTTACTATCATTTGTAGAATAACGACAAGTAATATTCAGAAGTTGTTCTGTGGCCCAATAAAAAATTTCTCACGGCGTTCGAATGAGATTGTTAATTCTCTAAAGACTTGCTCAGCCAGCTAGTCGGTTTACAATCTTGCCTATTCCGTCGCATGGCCCCTTTTCATGTGAAGTAGGAAAAAGATGCCACTCTGCTGCTGTTTTTAAGTCTTCAAAGTGATGAGTGAGATTGATAAAGTTCTTTTCATTTTTATACTGTCCACTTGCACCGTCAGACATGTATATTATTTTATCAACACGCGGTAAATTGATTTTAATAAATTCAATCAACTGCTTTTGACATTGATGAACGGCAATAGTGTCATGATGTACGCATTTAGAAATGTAAACAAAACTTGAAATTTTCAATTCATCCAAGTCATTCCTATAATAAATTGAAAATGGGTGTACGGTCACCTGATTGTTGTTCCAATGTATATCCTGAACCGAATTTCGAATTATAAAAGCATAATTTTCTGAAAAGTCGTAAATTACGATTCACTCGTCTTCTCTCAGTTTATTTTTCATCTCATTTAAAAAATCCTTTTGTTTTTTAACCAAAAATGAAAGAATCAACGCAATTTGCAAACCTTCACTTAACTTCTGTAAAAATTTATGAACTGGAGATAGTAGGGTCTGCAATGAGGTTCTTTCAACCGTAATCTATTGTTTGTAGGTAACAATTTCAGTACGTTTTTCTTCAAAAATCTCCTCCAGTTGCTCAATAACAGTCGTCACACCTGAGCACTTCTTACAAGAATTTAAATAACAATCACTCGTTTTGTTTTTGCGTACCATACGATCTAAACAATCCTTACAATTAATCAAAGACAGATTAAAGCTGGAAGTAAGTGATTTAAATTTGGCACCAGTCACTTATAAACTAACATTTTAATGTATAGGACATACACAAACAGAGTGAGTACCAGAAGCACCTGCCAAAACACAATATTTCGGCCTTAAGCTAGCAAACTTTGAGAAACTACATTTTATATTTGGATACGTACTAGTAAGAATTTCATACAATTCTTTTAAATTATTTAATACAAGTCTTTTTTTAATAGGTAGCAATATGCTGTCTACTTTTATCAAAACGTAATCTTTTTTTCAAGGCATATATTGAGTGTAGTCGTCAGACTGGTACAAGCGAAAAATTGTATCGACAACATTATCATCTACAGATGGATGTTGTTTTGGATTTGGATCCCCAATTAATTTCTTATCTTGAGCAATATTTTTTGCTATGCTTATCATGTGATGAGTTGCGATAGAAAATGTGTCCTAAATTTTTTTTATAAGACCACGATCAAAAAATAGTAGGAATTTTAATTTTATGAACACGGTTGGCTGAAGTCTTGAAACTTTCTTGCAAAGCACTTATTATCAAGGACTCGTCGTCATCTGTTTTAAGATCATCTGGATCATCTTGGCTCAAATTAAAATTTTTTTCATCAATTACGGACAATATTTGTTTTGATTTTTTTTATAAATACCTTTTCAACGATAGTTTTTTTTTTTTTGCCAAAGATCCTAAGAAGCTTAATCCTTTGTTGAAAAAATCCACTCGTTTACTTTGCAAAAATGGATTACCTCCCAAAAATCCAGATGTGCCGTCACTGTTCCCTACTTTTACATCAGATTCTTCACTTGAAGAATCCTCCTTTTGTAGCGTCTACAATAAAATTAGACTAAAACATCGACATAAAATATTACGAGAGGTTAGGTATGTCTGAAATTAATATAGTAATCAAAATATTGTATGTACCAATTTTAGTAGTTTATTTTCCCTCTTTTTTGTATCTTCTTTTTTCAACTTTGATAACCTTAAGTGGCATGAAGAACAAAATTTTTGTTGTAATGCATCTGACAAAACTGAAAAGTCCAGTTTCAAAAGTTGATTTTTATTTACTATCCTTAAATTAGAAGTGTTTGTTGTTAGATGCTTAAAATAAAAAAGCTTAAAGCATCTGTCTGATCTTATCGATCTTTAAAGTTAAATAATTTTTACTTTTTAACAATGCCACGGAAAAAGGCACGTAAAATGCAAAGCACTTGTTATCCTAGTATTTTGCATTTTACGTGCCTCTTTATATGACATTGTTACAAACCAAAAATTACTCAACTTTAAATTACAACGAGTGAGAATATTTCTTGGTAGTGGACCAAAATAAACGCACAGCTAATCCAAAAGCCAACGAACTTGTAGTTCGGGGAATATACGTGAGTAGCGTGGGTAACACTTTGAATCATAGATCGTACTGTAGTCAGGCTTCCCCACGAAATTTTAAAATTCCAAAAAATCGAAGAGATGAAAAATCTGTTTTTTTATATAAAAGTAGACAGTTAATAAAACAATAAAAAACAAAGTAGCAATAAAAAAGTTTGGAGAACAAAAAACAGTTTACGTGTTGATCGATTAAATCGATTAAAACAATTAAATTGTTAATAGCAATATCACTTTGTTGATAGTTTTTTATTTTTAATTTTTTTCCTTAAAATTTAACTTTTTAGCTACAAAAGTGTGATTGGTAAAAATTTTGTAGCTCTTAAGGATTCGGAGCTATACATTGTTTTAAATGAGTCTCTAACCACTATCATGAAATTTATTATAACTTATTAAATCGAAAATAGGTGATAAAAGAAAAATTCCTTGGACACGTATCTCTTATTTTTCAGTATAGAAACTGGAAAAAAAATTTAAGCTGAATCAGAGAGGTGATGGTTAGTTTTTAGCAAAATCCGTTTGGTTTGTAAAAGAATGAATGAATACAGAAAAAACTGTATGATGAAATACCTGAAATTTGACTATGAAGAAAAAGTATATTATCCAAATGATAAAACGTATTTGTCGATTATGTTACTTTTTTGTTAACAAAACTTATCTTAAAATTTGGTTCATTTAAAATAAGAGCAGCTTTTTGTACTGTCATAGTATTTTTTATCTCCACTGTAGATCATGCACGAACTGTAAGCTTCAGGACGTAACCTTTTCTGACATAGTGTAAAGTAAGAGTGTCTTAGTTCTTATGTATTTCAAATATGTGAAGCATTTAACGTAATTAAAAAATAAGTTATTACAACAAACCATCGAAATCAAGAGTTCCTGAACCATCAGCGTCAATTTCTTCGATCATTAAGTCCAATTCTTCTGGAGACAATTTATCATCAAGTTCATGCAAAATATCACGAAATACATCGGTTGTAATATAACCATTTCCTTCTTTGTCATATAATCGAAAAGCCTCTCGAAGTTCTTGCTGCATTGCTTCAGAATCTTCTTCAACTAAAAATCGGGCTGCCAGTGTACAAAATTCTTCAAATTCCAATTGTCCTGATCCTTTAAAAAAAAAAATTGTATTTTTATGTGTCTATGCATGATTGTAAATGATTACCTTTGATAATAATCATATGGATGTGATATTCAGTTTTATATTATTATTACACTTATCAAGTTATGAATATTAGGCTCGTAAATAATTTAAGCCCAAAATGGTTATAGGCAGAGTCCAATAATTATAATATGCACTCATATACATATTTACCTTAACCATTATAGGACATGTTGCTTTCATAGTCAAAACAAAGAAATAAGTAGGTATTGCTGAAGTGCAATAAGTTGGGCCGCAGTTATACAATATATAACATAAACAGTGAGCCACTTATGGAACTATCAATATAAGATATTCTTCTTTGATACAGTTAGAATATGAAATTTAGGAAAACAGCGAACTCTAAGCCATTGCAGGTAAACACATATATACGCATTCACACGTATATATAAAGAAGTTCGGGCAAGTACCTCTGTGATTTTTCACATGTGCTTTTTCACCACGCAATGCTCCACGAGGAGGGTTTAGGCGACCTTCTTACAGGACATAAGTTTTCTTAACTTTTGTTGTGAATAGAAGTTATTTTTGGAGTTATACTTCCTTGAACGCATTCTGCCCGAGACTAAATCAAAAATTTTGGATTTGTAACCTTAAGAAAAATTATAACAAAAGTAGATTCTGTATGTTACTCCTCCCTAGCCATACCACCCCGTGCCTTCTGCATTCTACACCGTAGAACTCAACGCTACCACCACCCATCACTTTAAATTTTATATACTTATACTTTTTTTTTCTTTAACTCACTCTTAAAAAAATAGGTGAAAAAAAAATACTTTCCGTTAAATTTGAGCCCGTACAGGCTAGGTATCAGGCTACAAAATTGAAAATCGAAAATTATACAATAGGCGGTTCGGTAGACTCATACACAAAAAAAAACACAATAATTCACAATATAAATTATTCCCGCAGGCACGTGAAAATTCGTAAGTGTCTTGACTTACTCGTCACCTGTCGAACTATTGACTGACAATAAATTATACAAAACGCCAGCGCTTATATAGGCAACGGTAAAGGGCAATAAACTCAATCGGGACATTTGAACTTTCTCAGTAAAGGAAGGTACGCTTGATTAAAGGAAAGCACGTCTTCCTTATTATTGATGTTATGTTTGTCCAGTTAAATATAAAGCATTCCAGAAGTAGTTTTTTTTTTGTAATTGGCTTTATTGTCAAGGATTTAGAAGTTATCCCAATCGAATACGTGATTATAATTATTTTATGTGCGCAAACGACTGAATCAGAATTTTTATTTTTTATGTGCTCACTTATGCGGACTTCAGCAGCTCACTTTGTCTCACCCACATGTGACGCAGGACAATTTTCACAGTAAAATTTATACACTACATTTGTCTGTTTATGTTTTTCCGTTTTATCTTTTCCTAAACAGACTACGTGGTTAAGTTTTTTGTTTATAAGAGGGTAGGTGTGAATATTGTAGAGTTTTAAGAAGGTTAAGATTTTTCAAAATTATTGTCTACATTTGGTATACCAATTTTGCACAAAGGGTACGTGTTTATGGTGCTTTTGTTGTGATTCATATATTTGTGTCTTTTTAATCCACCTTTATATTTTTGTTAATAAGGGACGAAGGATAATTATTTCTTGTCAAAAGATTTTTTAATCTGGCAATATTCACAACATGAAAACATGTTCTGGAAAGTAAGATCGCTCTATCAACTAAATTAAACACAACATTTCTTTTGTAGCCCACTGGATAACTAGAAAAATAATTGAAGATGCGTCCGAAAGGAGTAGATTTTTCAAACCAGTCAAATTTAAAATGATTCAAATTTCTGATTATGGTCAAGTCTAAAAAGTTAAGTTTATTGTCAATCTCCATTGAATATGTAGGGTGTAGTTTAGGATAATACGAATTGAAGACACTTACTATTTGGTCAATGTGTTCAACGTTCATAAAAAGTAATACATTATTTACGTAACGAAAATGAAAGGATGGTGTTAATGTTGTAATTATTTTTCAAAATGGAGCGACAGTCATTTTCCAGGTCATCCATTACAAGGTCAGCAAATAAAGGTGAAATGGTAAAACCCATTGGCGTGCCGAAAATTTATTGGTAGAAATTGTTGTTGAAAGTAAAAAAAGTGTTGTTAAATAAAAGTTCTGTATATTGTTCAATATCTTCCACAGATAGTCAATGTACGTCGATCGATGCTCCTTAGTACTATTTCTAAAGGGATTTAAGTGAATAGGGAGCTGACATCTAAAGACATTAATCTGTAGTTAGCAGTGGGTTATTATATTTTTAGTTTGTTGTTTAATATGAAGCTGTTATTGATGTGTGATTTTGGAACATTAACTGAGTTCTTGAGTTCGTTGTAAATTACTTTTGCCAGAAAATAGGTCGGGCTATTGACTAGAGAGACGATAGGACGTAAGGGGGCATCGACCTTGTGTATTTTCGGCAAGCCATGAAATTTAGATTATGTTTTGTCTGTAAGTAACAGAGTGTTAGGATGGTACGTTCTAGAAAGGAAGCCATTAGAGTTAAGATTCTTTTAAATTTGAGAGGCTCGCTTTTGTAGATAATTTAGTAGGTTTTTAAAAATAATTTCACCGTTATTTGCTGACCTTGTAATGGATGACCTGTAAAATGACTGTCTCTCCATTTTGAAAAATAATTACAACATTACTCCATCCTTTCATTTTCGTTACGTAAATAATGTATTACTTTTTATGAACGTTGAACACATTGACCAAATAGTAAGTGTCTTTAATTCGTATTATCCTAAACTACACCCTACATATTCAATGGAGATTGACAATAATCTTAACTTTTTAGACTTGACCAGAATCAGAAATTTGAATCATTTCAAATTTGACTGGTTTAAAAAATCTACTCCTTTCGGACGCATCTTCAATTATTTTTCTAGTTATCCAGTGGGCTACAAAAGAAATGTTGTGTTTAATTTAGTTGATAGAGCGATCTTACTTTCCAGAACATGTTTTCATGTTGTGAATATTGCCAGAGTAAAAAATCTTTTGACAAGAAATAATTATCCTTCGTACCTTATTAACAAAAATATAAAGGTGGATTAAAAAGACACAAATATATGAATCACAACAAAAGCACCATAAACACGTACCCTTTGTGCAAAATTGGTATACCAAATGTAGACAATAATTTTGAAAAATCTTAACCTTCTTAAAACTCTACAATATTCACACCTACCCTCTTATCAACAAAAAACTCAACCACGTAGTCTGTTTAGGAAAAGATAAAACGGAAAAACATAAACAGACAAATGTAGTGTATAAATTTTACTGTGAAAATTGTCCTGCGTCACATGTGGGTGAGACAAAGTGAGCTGCTGAAGTCCGCATAAGTGAGCACATAAAAAATAAAAATTCTGATTCAGTCGTTTGCGCACATCAAATAATTATAATCACGTATTCGATTGGGATAACTTCTAAATCCTTGACAATGAAGCCAATTACAAAAAAAAAACTACTTCTGGAATGCTTTATATTTAACTGGACAAACATAACATCAATAATAAGGAAGACGTGCTTTCCTTTAATCAAGCGTACCTTCCTTTACTGAGAAAGTTCAAATGTCCCGATTGAGTTTATTGCCCTTTACCGTTGCCTATATAAGCGCTGGCGTTTTGTATAATTTATTGTCAGTCAATAGTTCGACAGGTGACAAGTAAGTCAAGACACTTACGAATTTTCACGTGCCTGCGGGAATAATTTATATTGTGAATTATTGTGTTTTTTTTTTGTGTATGAGTCTACCGAACCGCCTATTGTATAATTTTCGATTTTTAATTTTGTAGCCTGATACCTAGCCTGTACAGGCTCAAATTTAACGGAAAGTATTTTTTTTCACCTATTTTTTTAAGAGTGAGTTAAAGAAAAAAAAAGTATAAGTATATAAAATTTAAAGTGATGGGTGGTGGTAGCGTTGAGTTCTACGGTGTAGAATGCAGAAGTCACGGGGTGGTATGGCGAGGGAGGAGTAACATACAGAATCTACTTTTGTTATAATTTTTCTTAAGGTTACAAATCCAAAATTTTTGATTTACTCTCGGGCACAATGCGTTCAAGGAAGTATAACTTCAAAAATAACTTCTATTCACAACAAAAGTTAAGAAAACTCATGACTAAGGAAGATCTGAATTGTTTTTGTCATATTCCATTTAAGTAAATGATTTTGTTAGTATTAAGGAAGTGCCATGTAATCATCATAATATACCAGTCGCAACTTTAATTGAAAGATAAAAAATAAAAAACTGTTACCTCAACATTGCAATTACAAAAAAAAATTATAATTTTTTAGTACCAGATAATTAACATTGACGCCCCCCCCTACCCCACGCAATTATCACCTGCCACAACTTTTCTATGACATACACAATGGTTTTTGCTTTTATTTCTGTACCACATGTTACATGTTTCAAACTTATATAAACTGAAAGATTACTTATAAATAAACAAAATAATAAAAGTGTTAAAAAATTTCTTTAAACTTTGACTAATGTAATATGGTAAAAGAAAAATGGTTACCCACAATTTACTAGAAAAATTTAATGTTTGACGAGCATTATTATAACACTAAACATGAAGACAACATTTCAATTAATGATTTAATGGTTGTACAGTACACCAAGTTTTCAGGAATATAATAGGAGTGTCACATAAATGTCGAATATTGTTTATTAATACAAAGGACTTCAATCATACATAACAACATTTTTATATAGACAGTGATAGAGAAATTATAGGGGTTCAAAAAGTGAGTAATTGTGAAAATAAAATTTTTGACAAAATTAAGAATTATGTTGATGGCAGATGCTTAAGTTCGTTGGACGCAGAAATAAAATTGCAAAAGTTTTAAATTCCTGGTAGAAGTTACAAAATGTTAAGTTCATTTAAACATCTTAAAAATAAGGACAAATTAATATTCAAAAACAATCAAATAAAAAACACCTCGAAAGAATTATTGACACCCCTTACAGCTTTGTCTCAGTTTTATAAGATCGATAATTTTGCAAAATCTTTGAAGCATGTCCTCTTCTTACTTCAGCAATTCTTACTTCAGAGAAGTCAGTTTTCAATTTTTTTTTTTAAAAACAGAAGTAAAAAAAAATCTTAAATCTTTATTTATACATTTAAAAGCATACAACAATATTTAATAGGAACGATTAGGGATACTGCAACTACTACGGGTTAAATTGATCATAATATTAGTTTTGATAACAATTTTTAAAAAACCTATCACAACTATGCTTTCATTTAAATAACCACAATTTTCACGTGATTCTCAATTTAAAAAAAATCGTTAAGGGCAATGACATATGGAATAAATACAAAATGTTTTTTTACAGAAGATCTAATTGATAATAAAGAGACTAGTGCTCGTATACATATCAATCCAATCCTTAAATTAGAAGATAAATCATGCTCAGCATTTTTTTTTGACGTATTCTAAGCCAAATTAGCTTAGGCACAAATGCTAAGACTAAAGAAATTATGTTTTGTAAGAGCATGCTCAATTACATTTATTTTTATTTTATTAATTTAGTTTAATAATGAAGAAAAAAACTGTTTTTAAATCTATGTCAGCGAATTCATAGAATTTTTTTTTTATTCACAGTCCTGAAGGATCAGAGAGAACTTTTTCGATTAAAATATTAATTTATTACTTGATATAACAAGATAAGAGAATTTTATCAATGGCTTAGACTGGCATTGCATTGTTATTGCTTCCAAAAATAGAAAAAAGTTACAGAATAATTCATTTACCTTTAGACGCAGAAAATGTAGAGAGTACATTCTTACAGATAAAATCCAAAAAAAAAAAAAAAAAAAAAAATACGAAAAGTCGATTTAAGAATTTAAGATAAGGCCTTCATAATTTTACGAAAAGCCTTAGGAATAGACATAACTTTATAAATATAGAATAATAATAATAATAATAATAATAATAATGAAAATAAAGTCATTAAAATTTATTAAATAATTAAAATATAAAAAATAATAATATATAAAATTTAAGATTTTTATATATTATAAATTTTTTATATTAATAAATTTTTTTTTCAAACAAATAGATATTTAATTATTATTATTTTGAATATTTAAATAATTTATTTTTAATTATTTATGTGTTCCCAATAAATAAATATTTTATAATTAATAAATTTATATATATATATACTACTTAACGTAAAAGTATGAATTCAGATTTTTAAGAAAAAAATTAATAGTAATTTAACTAAATAAATTAAAATTTATAAAATTTCATTTTTAAAATTTAATTAATAATATTTAATAAATTTATAATAATAATTATATTATTTTAATTAAATTTATCATTTATATAATTTTATAAAAAAATATTTATTATTTAATTAAATAAATATTTTTAAATTTATAAATAAATTTATTTAATAAATAAATAAAAAATTATAAATATTTTTAATATTATATATTTATTAATATAATTTTATAAAATATTTCTAATATAAGTACCGTTGAGATAGGGTTCTATCTAAAAAATATTATTACACTAAAAAAATTTTGAAGAATATACTGCAAAATATTGATAATTCCTCTTACAAGGTATGTAATCAATGTATCCGTATAAAGTATTCTGAGGTAGGTACCGTTGGGGTAGGGTTCTATCTTAAAAATATTATTACACTAAAAAATTTTGAAGAGTATTCTGCAAAATATTGATAATTCCTCTTACAAGGTATGTAATCAATGTATCTGTATAAAGTATTCTAAGGTAGGTACCGTTGGGGTAGGGTTTTATCTAAAAAATATTATTACACTAAAAAAATTTTGAAAAATATACTGCAAAATATTGATAATTCCTCTTACAAGGTATGTAATCAATGTATCCGTATAAAATATTCTAAGGTAGGTACCGTTGGGGTAGGGTTCTATCTAAAAAATATTATTATATTAAAAAAATTTGAAGAATATACTGCAAAATATTGATAATTCCTCTTACAAGGTATGTAATCAATGTATCCGTATAAAGTATTCTGAGGTAGGTACCGTTGGGGTAGGGTTCTATCTAAAAAATATTATTACACTGAAAAATTTTGAAGAGTATTCTGCAAAATATTGATAATTCCTCTTACAAGGTATGTAATCAATGTATCCGTATAAAGTATTCTGAGGTAGGGTTCTATCTAAAAAATATTATTACACTAAAAAAATTTTGAAGAATATACTGCAAAATATTGATAATTCCTCTTACAAGGTATGTAATCAATGTATCCGTATAAAGTATTCTGAGGTAGGTACCGTTGGGGTAGGGTTCTATCTAAAAAATATTATTATATTAAAAAAATTTGAAAAATATACTGCAAAATATTGATAATTCCTCTTACAAGGTATGTGATCAATGTATCCGTATAAAGTATTCTAAGGTTAGTACCGTTGGGGTAGGGTTCTATCTAAAAAATATTATTACACTAAAAAAATTTTTAAGAATATACTGCAAAATATTGATAATTCCTCTTACAAGGTATATTATCAATGTATCCGTATAAAATATTCTAAGGTAGGTACCGTTGAGGTAGGGTTCTATCCAAAAAATATTATTACACTAAAAAATTATGAAGAGTATTCTGCAAAATATTGATAATTCCTCTTACAAGGTATGTAATCAATGTATCCGTATAAAGTATTCTAAGGTAGGTACCGTTGGGGTAGGGTTTTATCTAAAAAATATTATTACACTAAAAAAATTTTGAAGAATATACTGCAAAATATTGATAATTCCTCTTACAAGGTATGTAATCAATGTATCCGTATAAAATATTCTAAGGTAGGTACCGTTGAGATAGGGTTCTATCTAAAAAATATTATTACACTAAAAAAATTTTGAAGAATATACTGCAAAATATTGATAATTCCTCTTACAAGGTATGTAATCAATGTATCCGTATAAAATATTCTAAGGTAGGTACCGTTGGGGTAGGGTTCTATCTAAAAAATATTATTATATTAAAAAAATTTGAAGAATATACTGCAAAATATTGATAATTCCTCTTACAAGGTATGTAATCAATGTATCCGTATAAAGTATTCTAAGGTAGGTACCGTTGGGGTAGGGTTCTATCTAAAAAATATTATTACACTAAAAAATTTTGAAGAGTATTCTGCAAAATATTGATAATTCCTCTTACAAGGTATGTAATCAATGTATCCGTATAAAGTATTCTGAGGTAGGGTTCTATCTAAAAAATATTATTACACTAAAAAAATTTTGAAGAATATACTGCAAAATATTGATAATTCCTCTTACAAGGTATGTAATCAACGTATCCGTATAAAGTATTCTGAGGTAGGTACCGTTGGGGTAGGGTTCTATCTAAAAAATATTATTATATTAAAAAAATTTGAAGAATATACTGCAAAATTTTGATAATTCCTCTTACAAGGTATGTGATCAATGTATCTGTATAAAGTATTCTAAGGTAGGTACCGTTGGGGTAGGGTTCTATCTAAAAAATATTATTACACTAAAAAAATTTTGAAGAATATACTGCAAAATATTAATAATTCCTCTTACAAGGTATGTAATCAATGTATCCGTATAAAATATTCTAAGGTAGGTACCGTTGGGGTAGGGTTCTATCTAAAAAATATTATTACACTAAAAAATTATAAAGAGTATTCTGCAAAATATTGATAATTCCTCTTACAAGGTATGTAATCAATGTATCCGTATAAAGTATTCTAAGGTAGGTACCGTTGGGGTAGGGTTTTATCTAAAAAATATTATTACACTAAAAAAATTTTGAAGAATATACTGCAAAATATTGATAATTCCTCTTACAAGGTATGTAATCAATGTATTCGTATAAAATATTCTAAGGTAGGTATCGTTGGGGTAGGGTTCTTTCTAAAAAATATTATTACACTAAAAAATTATAAAGAGTATTCTGCAAAATATTGATAATTCCTCTTACAAGGTATGTAATCAATGTATCCGTATAAAGTATTCTAAGGTAGGTACCGTTGGGGTAGGGTTTTATCTAAAAAATATTATTACACTAAAAAAATTTTGAAGAATATACTGCAAAATATTGATAATTCCTCTTACAAGGTATGTAATCAATGTATCCGTATAAAGTATTCTGAGGTAGGTACCGTTGGGGTAGGGTTCTATCTAAAAAATATTATTACATTTGAATTTTTAATTAGCTAATAATAAAATTTTAAGAAATAGACTAAGTTTAAGTCCTTAAATTCATAATTTAAAAATAAATATATTTTTTTCTTAAAATGAAAATTTTAGTTTATTGAAAAAATTTTTTTTTACATGAAAAAGAAAATTATTAAAATTAAATTTTATAAATTTTAATTTAGTTAAAAATTTATTGTTTTTAATTTGTATATATAAAATTTAATGATATAAATAAATTTAAATAATTTAATATAAATTTAATATATAGAATTATTAATTATTAATAAATTAATAAATAGATATAAAATTGATATGAAATCACTTTGTGCCAGCATTTGCGGTTATACAAAGCATATAAATAAATAAATTCATATAAATAAATTTATGAGTATTAATTAATATAAATAGTTTAAATAAAAATTTTAAGATAAAATTTTAAATTTTTATTAAAAATTATTTTTGTTAAATTAAATAAAGATAATTATAAAAATATAAAAAAAACTAGGATTAGATACCTTTCTATTTTATTTAAAAATAATTATATAAATTATTAATTTTTAAAAAATAAAAATTAAAAATTATGACGGTATTTTAATTTATTAGGGGATTTTGTTATTTACTTTGATATTCCACGATAAAATAAACTTATATTATAAAATTTATGTATGTTTGTAATAAAATTATTTTTTAAAAATTTAATAATTTAAATATTTATAAAATAAAATTATAAATCAATATGTAATTATATATAAGAATATAAATGAAATACAATAAATTAAATTTATTCAAATTATTAAGATTATTATTTTGAAATTGGATTTAAAGTAAAAAAAAAAATTATTTTTTTTAAATTTAATTTAAAATATGTACAAATTGCCCGTCACTTTAAGAAATTATTTAGAATAAGTCGAAACAAAGTAAATATACTGAAAAGTGTATTTAGAAATAGAAATATAGTTAAATTTATAACATTTATTCTGCTAATAAAAATTATTTTAATATATTATTTTAAAATAATAAATTAAATAAATTTTAAAGATTTTTAATTTTAATTTTTTTTAAATTATTAATAATATGAACATAATTTATTTTTTAAAAATTAAATAATTTAATATTTTAAGTATTGATAAAGAAAATAAATTTAATTAAATAAATTATGAATTTATTATTTTTTACCTTTTGTATCAGTGTTAATTAAAATTAAATAATCAATTTTATTTTTTTGAAAATAATTGAATTAAATAAATATAAAAATTATTGAAAATTAATATTTTAAATATTTTTATTGAAATCATATGTTATTCATAATTATTGATATCTAATTATTTTATAATTAAATTTAATTTAGTTTAAAATTAATATTTAAGTTAATTAAAAAATTTAAATATATTTTTAAAAAAAAATTTTTAGGGATAAGCTTAAAAATTATTTTAATAATTATAAAAATAAATTAATTCTAAAAATAAAATTAAAAATTTTCATTTTTTTATAATTTATAATAATAAATACATCATGTCAAAATTATTTAAATTATATTTTAAAATCTATAAAATTATTTAATTTAATAAAAAAACTAAATTAATAATGATTGAATTAGTAAAAATTAAATTATAAAATCTTAAAATTTAAAAATTAATTTAATGAATTCGGCAATAATTATTATTCATCTGTTTAATAAAAACATAGTTTATTAAATTATTAATAATAAATAATTTCTGCTCCATGAATTTTTTTTAAATAGCTGCCTTTTTGTACTAAGGTAGCATAATCATTTGTCTTTTTAATAAAGTCTAGAATGAAAGAATAAATGAAATAAAAACTTTATAAAATTAAATAATTAAATTTTATATTCAAGTAAAAAATCTTAAATATTTATAAAAGACGAGAAGACCCCATAGAATTTTATATTATTAATTTATAATCAATAAATAAAAATTTTTATAAATTAAAAATATTATATTGGGGATATAAAAAAATTTAAATAAATTTTTTATTAATTTATTATAAATAAATTATATTTAAAAATTTAATTATAATAATTAAAATAAATTACCTTGGGGATAACAGCGTTATTTTTCATATAAGTTCATATTGGTAAAAAAGATTGCGACCTTGATGTTGAATTAAGATAAATTATTAATGAAGAAATTAATAAATTAAGTCTGTTCGACTTTTAAAATCTTACATGATTTGAGTTTAAATCGGTGTGAGCCAGATTGGATTCTATCTTTATAATTTTAAAAAATATTTGTACGAAAGGACTTTATTTTTTTAATAATTAATTTATTTAAAAATAAAATAATTATTTTGACAGATAAGTGTGATAAATTTAGAATTTATTAATAAAATTTTTTTTTAAATAATAGTTATATATATATATATATATATTTAAATTTTTTATTAGAAGAATAAATATAATTTTAATAGTTTTAATTAGAGTAGCTTTTATTACATTATTAGAACGTAAAGTTCTAGGATATATTCAAATTCGAAAGGGTCCTAATAAAGTTGGGGTAGTAGGATTACTTCAACCATTTAGTGATGCAATTAAATTATTTAATAAAGAAATTTCATTGATTTTTAAATCTAATTATTTATTTTATTTAATTAGTCCTTTATTAAGTATATTTTTAATATTAATTTTATGAAATTTAATTCCTTATTTAAATATAATAATTTTAAGTGAAATAAATTTAATATTAATTTTATGTTTTATATGTTTAAGAGTTTATCCTTTAATAATTGGAGGTTGATCATCCAATAGAATTTATTCATTATTAGGAGGATTACGAAGAATTGCCCAAACTATTTCTTATGAAGTAAGGATAATTTTAATAATTTTATCAATTTTATTATTAAGGGAGATAATTCAATTAATTAATTTAATAAATTTACAAAAATATTCTTGATTTTTTTTTTTTAATTTTCCATTAATATTAATTTTTTTTGTTAGATTATTAGCAGAAATAAATCGAACACCTTTTGATTTTTCTGAAGGAGAATCAGAATTAGTGTCAGGATTTAATATTGAATATATAAGAGAAAGGTTTGCATTAATTTTCATTGCAGAATATGGAATAATTATATTTATAATAATATTATTTATGTTTATATTTATAGGAGGAAATTTATTTAAAATAAAATTTTATTTAATTTATTCAATAATTTTATTTTTAATAATTTGAATTCGAGGGACAGTACCTCGATTTTGATATGATAATTTAATATATATAACTTTAATAAGTTATTTACCTGTAAGATTAAATTATTTAATATTTATTTCATTAATTAAAATTTTAAATTATTAGAAAAATTAATTTCTTGCATATGTATTCAAAACATATAGTTTAAAAAACTAAATAATTATTTATTTAAATATAAATCAGATTTTTTAGAAATATAAAAATATATAAAAAAATATAAAAAATAGAAAATTGATGAAATTTGTCCAATAAAAATGTATGGATCTTCAACTGGTCGGGCTCCAATTCAAGTTAAAATAATAAATAATCCAATAAAATTTCAAAATAAAATTTGATTTAAAAAATAAAATTTAAATGATTTTATTTTATATTTAAAATTAAATGGTATAATTAATAGAATTAAAATTGATAATAATAAAGCAATAACTCCTCCTAATTTATTAGGAATAGAACGAAGAATTGCATAAGCAAATAAAAAATATCATTCAGGTTGAATATGAATAGGAGTAATTATAGGATTAGCTTTATTGTAGTTTTCAGGATCTGACAATTTATAAGGTATAGATAAACAAATAAATAAAAAAATAATAAAAAATAAAATAAATCCTAAAATGTCTTTAATTGAAAAATAAGGATTAAAAGGAATTTTATAAAAATTTCTATTTAATCCTGAAGGATTTGAAGAACCAGTTTCATGAAGAAATATTAAATGAAGAATTACTAAGGCTAATACTAAAAATGGTATAATAAAATGAAACGAATAAAATCGATTTAATGTAGCATTAATAATAGAAAATCCCCCTCATAATCATAATACTAAAGAATTTCCAATATAAGGAATAGCTGAAAGTAAATTTGTAATTACTGTTGCACCTCAAAAAGATATTTGTCCTCATGGTAATACATAACCTAAAAAAGCTGTTATTATAGTAATTAAAAAAATAAAAATTCCTGAATTTCAAGTTTTATAGAAAGAAAATGAATTATAATAAATTCCACGGCCAATATGAATGAATAAGCAAATAAAAAATATAGAAGCTCCATTTATATGGCATAATCGAAAAAATCACCCATAGTTTACATCTTGTATAATATGAATAATTCTATTAAATGCTAAATTAATATTAGGACAATAATGTAAAGATAATAATAACCCTGTAATTAATTGAATGATTAAGCAAATTCCTAATAATGAACCAAAATCTCATATTATAGAAATATTTAAAGGAGTAGGTAAAATTACAATTATTGAATTAATAATTCTTAATAATTCATTTGATTTTAAAATTGATTTTTTCATTTAATTTATTTTTCGTAAAGTAAATTTATTTAAAATAATTAATTTTACAATTAATCTTAAAACAATTGAAATGTAAATAATAGAAATTAATAAATTTAAATTTATATTATATATATATATATATATAATAATATTGAATTTATATCAATTAAATTTAATTTATTTAATATAAATATTCTAAAAATTTCATTAAAATTATTATACTAAACTAAAAATTTATTAACATTTAAAATTATAATAATAAAAAATAAAAATAAAATTATTGATTTAATAATAAAATTTTTAAAAAACATTTTTTTTATTGAAGTAATTATATTATTAATAAATCTAGTAAAATATAAAAATAAAATTATTATTCCCCCTACAATAATTAAAAATCTAATGTATGATCATCAATTATTTCTATTAAAAATCGATAAATTTATTGAACATATTATGTTGTATAATAAAAGAATTGATCCTAAAATTATTGGATGAAATATTTTATAGTAAGAAGGTGAAGAATTAATAATTAATAAGATTAAAGGTAATAAAAATAAATTTATTATAAATGTATTGATTAAAAATTTTATTGTTATTTAATTTTATAAAATTGAAATTTATAGATTTAATTTACAAAATTAATATTTTATTTAAATTAATAATTATTTTAAAAATAGTTTAATCTTAAAATATTAATTTTGGGGATTAATGATGGATTATTTTTTTTTTTGAATTATTTTTTTAAATTATTACTTATATATTTTTATATTTATTATTTCATTGTTTCGATATTCTTGTCTTTATAAAAATTTAATATTAAATTTAATAAGATTAGAATTTTTAATATTCACATTATTAATATTTTTAATAATAATAGTAAATACAATAAATCTTTTAAATTTAATATTATTTTATTTAATTTTTGTTGTTTGTGAGAGAGTTTTAGGTTTAACTTTATTATTATTATTAATTCAAAATAAAGGAAGAGATAGATTTAAATTTCTATTAATAAATTTATGATAAAATTTTTGATTTATTTAATTATATTAATTTTAACTTATAATTTTTTTTATATTGATATATATTTCTTTTTAAGAATTTCAATTTTTATATTTTTATTTATTAATATTTTATTATTCAATTATAATAATTATTTTATATTAATTTATTCTAATTTTATAATTGATAAAATTAGATTTATAATAATTATATTAACATTATTATTATTAAGGTTAGTTATTATAGTAAGAAAAAAAAGTTTTAATATATCAATTTATTTAATTTTATTAATTATTTTAATATTAATTTTATTATTAAGATTTATATTTATTAATTTATTTATATTTTATTTTATATTTGAATTTAGTCTTATCCCTACTTTTTTATTAATTATAGGTTGAGAATATCAACCTGAACGACTTAAAGCATCTTTATACATATTATTTTATACATTATTTTTTTCTCTTCCTTTGTTAATTTTATTATTTATTTTTTTAAAAATATTTAATTCAATAAAATTTTTTATATTTTCAGAAATTATTTTATTAAATAAATTTTGAATAGTTATTTTTTATATTTTAATGTTTAGAGCATTTTTAGTAAAATTACCAATATTTTTATTTCATAATTGATTACCTAAAGCTCATGTAGAAGCCCCTGTTATTGGTTCAAAAATTTTAGCAGGAATTATGTTAAAATTAGGAGGTTATGGATTATATCGAATAATTGTAATAATAAATATTAATTTTTTAATTTTCAATGATTTAATTATAATTTTAAGATTTTTTGGAATAATATTCTTAAGATTTTTATGTCTTCGACATTATGATATAAAAATTATTGTTGCTTATTCATCTGTTGTTCATATAAGAATAATATTAATTGGATTATTTTCAATAAAAATTTGAGGGTATTATGGTGGAATTATAATAATAATTGTTCATGGTTTATGTTCATCAAGAATATTTGTTTTAGTTAATTATTTTTATTTACGATCTAAAAGTCGAAACATAATAATAAATAAGGGGATAGTATATTTTATACCATCATTAATAATATTTTAATTTTTATTATGTATAAATAATATAGCTTCACCAATTTCTTTAAATTTATTAAGAGAGATTATAATCGTTATAATTATTTTAAGATGAAGAAAAATAATCGTACTAATTTTAATTTTAAGAATATTTTTTAGAGCATGTTATAATATTTATTTATTTTCATATTGTTTTCATGGAATATGAAATAATAAATTAATAAAATTCAATTCTAATAATATAATTGAGTATTTGATATTAATTTTTCATTTTTTACCTTTAAATTTATTAATTTTAAAAACTAATTTTTTTCACTAATTTAAATAATTTAATTAAAAATATTGATTTGTGGAATCAAACTTACAAAATTTGTTTTAAATACATTATTTTATATTATTTAAGAGGAATTTATTTTTTATTAATAAGATTATTAATATTTATTTTTGGCCACCTATTTATATTTATAAAATTAAATTCATTTATTGAATGAAATTTAATAATTATAAATTCTTTATCAATAAACATGTTAATTTATATAGATTGAATTACTATATTTTTTTTATTTACTGTATTTTTAATTTCTTCAATAATTATATTTTATTGTTGTGAATATATAAATCATGATTTGTATAATATCTGATTTTTTTATTTAGTATTTTTTTTTATTATTTCTATATTATTAATAATTATTAGGCCAAATATAATTTCTTTAATTTTAGGATGAGATGGTTTAGGATTAGTTTCTTATTGTTTAGTAATTTATTATCAAAATTTTTATTTTTATAATTCTGGAATACTAACAATTATAATAAATCGCATTGGAGATATTATAATTATATTATCTATTAGAATAATAATAATTTATGGTTCTTGAAATTTTATAAATTTAAATTTCAATAATAAAATATTATTAATTTTAATTATTATTAGAGCTTTTACTAAAAGAGCTCAATTTCCTTTTTCTTCTTGATTTCCAGCAGCTATAGCTGCCCCAACTTCAGTATCCTCATTAGTTCATTCATCTACTTTAGTGACAGCAGGAATTTATATTTTAATTTGATTTTATAATTTAATATATAAAAATAGAATATTGTTATTTTACATTACTATTACTGGAATAATTACTATATTAATAGCTGGACTATTAGCAAATTTTGAATATGATTTAAAAAAAATTATTGCATATTCTACTTTATCTCAATTAGGATTAATATTAGTAATTTATGGGATAAAATTTTATCTTTTAGCTTATTTTCATTTAATTATTCATGCTATATTTAAATCAATAATATTTATATGTTCAGGAATTATTATTCATTCAATAAATAATTATCAAGATATTCGTTTTATAGAAAATTTAATAAATTTAATACCAATAACTATGATAATAATAATAATTTCTAATTTTTCCTTATGTGGCATGCCATTTTTTTCTGGATTTTATTCTAAAGATTTAATTTTAAAAAAAATTTTCATAAATTATTTTTTTTTAATTTTATATTTTATATTAATTATTAAAACAATATTAACAGTTATATATTCTATTCGATTAATTTATTATTTAATAAATAAAAAAATAAATTTTATAAATTATTTTAATTGTAATGATAGCAAAATTATAAATTTTTCTATGATAATTTTAATAATTAATTCAATTATATTTGGAAAATACTTTTTTATAATAATTTTTATAAATATTGAAGAAATTTATTTATTAAAATTTGAACAAATTAAAATTTTATTTTTATGTTTAATTTTAATTATTTTAAGATTTTATTTATTTAAATTTAAACATCTTAAAAATAATTTTATAATATTTTTTTTTGGAAAAATATATTTTTTATATTATTTAAATTTTTATTTGAATTTTTTTTTGTTAAAAATAATAAAAAAATATTATTTTTTAATTGATAAAGGAATAATTAATTTCATTTTTGAAAATTTAATTATTAAAATTTTAAAATTTATAAATTTTAAAATTTATTCTAATAGTTTAATAATAAATTTAATAATAATAAATAGATTATTTATTTTTTTAATAATAATTTAAATTTAAATAGTTTATTTTAAAATTTAATAATGAAAATATTAAGAAAATATTTATATTTTTAAATATTTATAAAAATTAATTTTATTTTTATATTGAAAATATAATGTTTTAAAAATTTAAACTATATAAATAAATGAAAACATGAATATTTTCTACTAATCATAAAAATATTGGAATACTATATTTTATTTTTGGAATATGATCTGGAATTGTAGGTTTAAGATTAAGAATTTTAGTTCGATTAGAATTAGGAAACCCTGGATCTTTAATTGGGAATGATCAAATTTATAATTCTTTAGTTACAGCTCATGCATTTATTATAATTTTTTTTTTTGTTATACCTGTTATAATAGGAGGATTTGGAAATTATTTAATTCCTATAATTATAGGAATTCCTGATATAGCATTTCCTCGAATAAATTATATAAGATTTTGATTACTTCCTCCAAGAATTATATTATTAATTTTTAGAATATTTATTGGATCTGGAACAGGGACAGGTTGAACTGTTTATCCTCCTTTATCTTCTAACTTATCACATATAGGTCCATCCGTAGATTTATCAATTTTTTCTTTACATATTGCAGGAGCTTCATCTATTATAGGTTCTATTAATTTTATTTCAACAATTTTAAATATAAAAATTTTTAAATTAGAAATATTACCTTTATTTGCTTGAGCAATATTATTAACAGCAATTTTATTATTATTATCTCTTCCTGTTTTAGCAGGAGCGATTACTATATTATTATTTGATCGAAATCTTAATACTTCTTTTTTTGATCCAATTGGAGGAGGAGATCCAGTATTATACCAACATTTATTTTGATTTTTTGGTCATCCAGAAGTTTATATTTTAATTTTACCAGGATTTTATTTAATTTCTCATATAATTTGTAATGAAAGAATAAAAAAAGAAGTATTTGGTATTATAGGAATAATTTATGCTATAATTTCTATTGGATTACTAGGGTTTATTGTTTGAGCTCACCATATATTTACTATTGGAATAGATGTAGATACACGAGCATATTTTACTTCTGCAACAATAATTATTGCTCTTCCTACTGGAATTAAAATTTTTAGATGATTAGCATCATTAAATGGAATAAAACTTAAATTAAATATTACAAATTTATGACTATTAGGATTTATTTTTTTATTTACTTTAGGAGGATTAACAAGAATTATACTTTCTAATTCTTCTATTGATATTGTTCTACATGATACTTATTATGTAGTTGCACATTTTCATTATGTTTTATCAATAGGAGCAGCATTTGCAATTTTTGGAAGATTTATTTATTGATATCCAATAATTTTTGGAGTTTTATTAAATAAAATAATATTAAAAATTCAATTTTTTATAATATTCTTAGGAGTAAATTTAACTTTTTTTCCCCAACATTTTTTAGGTTTGAGTGGAATACCACGACGATATAGAGATTACCCTGATTCTTATTTATGTTGAAATATAATTTCTTCAATTGGATCATTAATTTCATTAATAAGAACATTGATATTTTTTTACATCATTTTAGAAAGATTTATAAGAATACGTTTAATTTTATTCATAAAAATTTCTAATAATTCAATTGATTGATTATTTTCTTATCCTCCAAGATCTCATTCTTTTTATGAAATCCCAAAAATTTCTATCTAATTAAATTAAATTTCTTATATGGCAGATTAGTGCAATAAATTTAAGATGTATTTATATAAATTATTTTATTTTTAGAAGTTATAAAATTTTTAATAAATTTTTAATTGATTTCTTCATGAGCAAACATTATATTTCAAGATTCTAATTCTTTTATTATAGAAAATTTAATTATATTTCATGATCATGCAATAATTATTATTGTAATAATTATAATTTTAATTATATATATATTAATTTTTATATAATTAAATAAATTTTTAAATAAATTTATATTTGAAGGTCATTTAATTGAAATTATTTGAACTATCGTTCCAATTTTTTTTTTAATTTTTTTAGCTATTCCATCTTTAAAAATTTTATATTTAAGAGATGAAATTTTTAATCCATACTTATCAATTAAAATTTTAGGTCATCAATGATATTGATCATACGAGTATTCAGACTTCAAAGATTTAATATTTGATTCTTTTATAATTTCTGATATTGAAAACTTTAATTTTCGATTATTAGATGTTGATAATTTATTAATTGTTCCAATAAATTTAAATTTACGATTTATAATTAGATCAATAGATGTAATCCATTCATTTACTGTTCCGAGATTAGAAATAAAAGTAGATGCAATCCCAGGACGATTAAATCAAATTAGAATAAATTTAAATCGTCCAGGATTATTTTACGGTCAATGCTCAGAGATTTGTGGAGTTAATCATAGATTTATACCAATTGTATTAGAATCAAATACATTTAAAAATTTTATAAGTTGAATTAATAATAATTAACATTTTCATTTGAAGTAAAACTTACTATTTATGATTTAAAAAATCAATTCTTTAAATTTAAGATACCAAATGAAATAAAAATTTAGTTAATTTTATAACATAAATTTGTCAAATTCAAATAATTAATTAATTTAATAATTTTCAATTCCTTAAATAAGACCAACAATATGATTATCATTAAACTTATACTTTTCAATTTTATTTATTTTAATAATAATTATTATTTTCTATATTAATAATTTTAATATCATTAATAATAACAGTAATAAAAAAAAATGTTTTAAAGTTATTTTTTTTAATAAATGATAAATAATTTATTTTCAATCTTTGACCCTTCTTCATCTATAAATTATTCATTAAATTGAGTAAGAAGAATTTATATTTTTTTATTTATTCCTATGATTTATTGATTTATCCCTTCTCGAATAAATTGAATATTAAACAATATAATTAATATTTTAAATTTTGAATTTAAAATATTAATAAATAAAAAATTAAATTTTATAAATTTATTAATTTTAATTAGATTATTTATAATAATTTTATTAAATAATTTTATAGGAATATTTCCTTATATTTTTACTAGATCAAGACATTTAGTAATAAGAATATCATTATTAATAAGATTATGATTATCTTTTATATTATTTGGATGAATTAAAAATACTAATCATATATTTATTCATTTAGTTCCTCAAGGAACTCCAAATATATTAATACCTTTTATAGTAATTGTAGAATCTTTAAGAAATATTATTTGATTTGGAACATTAAGAGTTCGTCTATCAGCTAATATGATTGCTGGACATTTATTAATAACTTCAATTTCTTCAACTGGATCTTCATCAAGAATAATATTATTAATTATTATATTAATAAGACAAAGATTATTATTTATTTTAGAATTAAGTGTTTCAATAATCCAAGCTTATGTATTTTCAGTATTTAGAGTTTTATATAGAAGAGAATCAAACTATGAAAAAAATGTTCCAACCTTTCCACTTAGTAACTTTAAGGCCTTGACCAATTTTAATATCATTTTCAATATTTAATTTATTAATTAGATATGTTTATTGATTTAATTTTATAGATAATAAATTAA
The DNA here is from genome assembly GCF_036245765.1 of Copidosoma floridanum. Classification (NCBI taxonomy): domain Eukaryota; kingdom Metazoa; phylum Arthropoda; class Insecta; order Hymenoptera; family Encyrtidae; genus Copidosoma; species Copidosoma floridanum. Next base: position 14,443,234 of record NW_028321885.1, read on the forward strand.
TTTTTTTAAGTTTAATTTTATCTATTATTATTTCTTATCAATGATGACGTGACGTAGTTCGAGAAAGAATATATCAAGGTTATCATACATTTAAAGTATTAATAGGATTGAAATTAGAGGTAATTTTATTTATTATTTCTGAAATTTTTTTCTTTATTAGAATTTTTTGATTTTATTTTCATATATTTTTATCTCCAAGAATTGAAATTGGAGAAAATTGACCTCCTCAAAATATTATAATATTTAATCCTTATAAAATTCCTTTATTAAATACAGTTATTCTTTTATCTTCAGGAATTTCTATTACATGATGTCATCATTCTTTAATTAATATAAATTTTAAACAAAGAAAATTAAGATTAATTATTACTATTTTTTTAGGAATAATTTTTTCTCTATTCCAATTAAAAGAATATTTATCTGCTTATTTTACTTTTAGAGATTCAGTATTCGGATCAATTTTTTTTATATCTACAGGATTTCATGGCTTTCATGTATTAATTGGAACAATTTTTTTATTAATTAATTTTTTACGATTAAATATTAAAAATGTTTCAAGAATTCATCATTTTGGATTTGAAGCTGCTGCTTGATATTGACATTTTGTTGATGTAGTCTGATTATTTTTATATATTTTAGTTTACTTTTGATCTTATTAATTTAATTTACATAATATAAATAAGTATATTTAATTTCCAATTAAAAAGTTTAAAATTTAATGTAAATAATAACAAAAATAATTTTATTTTCATTTGTAATTATTTTAATTATCATAATAATATTAACATTAAATTTTATTTTATCAAAAAAAATATTTAAAGAACGAGAAAAAATATCAAGATTTGAATGTGGGTTTGACTCAATTTCAAATAATCGCTTACCTTTTTCTTTACAATTTTATTTAATTTCAATTATTTTTTTAATTTTTCATATTGAAATTGCAATTGTTCTTCCATTTTTATTTATAAATTTTTTAAATTATTATTATTTAATTTTATTAGTTAATTTTGTTTTTTTTATTTTAATCTTAGGGTTATATATAGAATGATTTGAAGGAGCTTTACTTTGATTTAAATAAATAAATGAATCTAAAAAATTAGATTTTAATTTCGACTTAAAATTTTGATAAATATTATCCATTTATTGTTTTAAAAAAAAAATCTAATAATTTATTTTAAAATATTAAATTGCAAATTTGAATAAATTATTTTTATAATAATTTAGATTTAAAGATATAAATAATTTAATATTTATATAATGAATTAGAAATTCAAATATTATTATCTTAATTAATATATAAAATAAAATAAATTATTATCTTAAATTTCAAAAATTTAAATGTATTAAACAATTTTATATAATATAATAATGAAATAAAATTTATCAATAAATTTACAATTTATTTGCTTTAATTAGCTACATTATTAATTAGAAATTAAATTTCAATAAAATTATTAACAATAATTTACCTCTATTTTGGTTTCAATTAATAATGAAATTAATTAATTAATAATTAAATATTTTATTCTATCGAAATAATCCTATAATCAGGCTTTTCATTGAATTTTTAGATATTACTATTACTTTTCTATTCCTATAATTTTTTTTTCTAATTTTTTAATTTTTTTTTCTAAGTCATCTTTTTTTATATGAATAGTGATAGAATTAAATTTATTATGTTTAATTCTTTCTATTTATATATTTAATCAAATAAATATACAAATTTTAATAAATTATTTTTTAATTCAATCATTTAATTCTTATTTATTCTTATTTTCATCAATATTAATAATTAATTTAAATTTTTTTAATAAAGAAATATTATTATTTTTAATAATAAGAATAATAATTAAAATAGGTCTCCCTCCTTTTCATACATAATATATCAAAATAAATAAGTATTTAAATTGAATTTTTTTTTACTTGAATTCTTCAGTACAAAAATTTATTCTTTTAATAATTTTATTTATTTATATTAAAAAAATTTACTTTTTAATAATTATAATTAATTTAATTTGAATTCCTTTAATAAGAATTAATAGATATTCTTTAAAAATTATTATATCTTTTTCATTAATAATTCAAGTATTTTGAATTTTAATGTTAATATTTCTTAATAAAAAAATTTGAATAATTTTCTTTTAATTCTATAACTTTATTACTTTGAATATATACATATATTTTTATATTTTTAATTTAAATTTTACTTTTGAAATAAGAAATATAAAATTTTCTAATTATATATTTTATTTTTTATTATTAATAATTTTATCATTGGCAATAGTTCCTCCTTTTACTAGATTTATGAATAAATGAATATTTATAAATAATTATTTTAATATAAGATCAATTTATTTATTAATATTTATAATAATGATTTCTTTACTTAATTTATTTTTTTATAGTCCAATCATTTATTATTTTTCTATAATATATTTTTATTCAATAAATTTGAATTTTAAATTCATTAATTTTGAATTATTTAATATCAATCATTTAAATTTAATATCCTTATTTATATCAATATTTATTTTTATTTATGAAATTATATAAAATTTTAAGTTAAATCAAACTTAAAACCTTCAAAGTTTTTAATATATTTATTAAATATAAATTTTATAAATTAATCAATAAATTTAAATAATTATTTTAATTTAAAAAAAATTAAATTGAATTTATTTTTCTTTAATATTTAAAATAAATTAAATTTAAATATATTAACTTCATATCTTGAAAAAAGAATTATCAATATTTAGCAGAATACTCTTCAAAATTTTTTAATATAATAATATTTTTTAGATAGAACCCGACCCCAACGGTACCTACCTCAGAATACTTTATACGGATACATTGATTACATACCTTGTAAGAGGAATTATCAATATTTTGCAGTATATTCTTCAAAATTTTTTAGTGTAATAATATTTTTTAAATAAAACCGTACCCCAACGGTACCTACCTTAGAATACTTTATACGGATACATTGATTACATACCTTGTAAGAGGAATTATCAATATTTTGCAGTATATTCTTCAAAATTTTTTTAGTGTAATAATATTTTTTAGATAGAACCCTATTCCAACGGTACCTACCTTAGAATACTTTATACGGATACATTGATTACATACCTTGTAACAGGAATTATCAATATTTTGCAGTATATTCTTTAAAATTTTTTAATATAATAATATTTTTTAGATAGAACCCTACCCCAACGGTACCTACCTCAAAATACTTTATACGGATACATTGATTACATACCTTGTAAGAAGAATTATCAATATTTTGCAGTATATTTTTCAAAATTTTTTAGTATTATAATATTTTTTAGATAGAACCCTACCCCAACGGTACCTACCTTAGAATATTTTATACGGATACATTGATTACATACCTTGTAAGAGGAATTATCAATATTTTGCTGTATACTTTTAATAATTTTTTAATATTATAATATTTTTTAGATAGAACCCTACCCCAACGGTACCTACCTTAGAATATTTTATACGGATACATTAATTACATACCTTGTAAAAGGAATTATCAATATTTTGCAGAATACTCTTCAAAATTTTTTAATATAATAATATTTTTTAGATAGAACCCTACCCCAACGGTACCTACCTTAGAAGACTTTATACGGATACATTGATTACATACCTTGTAAGAGGAATTATCAATATTTTGCAGTATATTCTTCAAAATTTTTTAGTGTAATAATATTTTTTAGATATAACCCTACCCCAACGGTACCTACCTTAGAATATTTTATACAGATACATTGATTACATACCTTGTAAGAGGAATTATCAATATTTTGCAGTATATTCTTCAAATTTTTTAAATATAATAATATTTTTTAGATAGAACCCTACCCCAACGGTACCTACCTTAAAATATTTTATACGGATACATTGATTTCATACCTTGTAAGAGGAATTATCAATATTTTGCAGTATATTATTCAAAATTTTTTAGTATTATAATATTTTTTAGATAGAACCCTACCCCAACGGTACCTACCTTAGAATATTTTATACGGATACATTGATAACATACCTTGTAAGAGGAATTATCAATATTTTGCAGTAAACTTTTTAAAATTTTTTAATATTATAATATTTTTTAGATAGAACCCTACCCCAACGGTACCTACCTTAGAAAACTTTATACGGATACATTGATTACATACCTTGTAAGAGGAATTATCAATATTTTGCAGAATACTCTTCAAAATTTTTTAGTGTAATAATATTTTTTAGATAGAACCCTACCTCAGAATACTTTATACGGATACATTGGATACATACCTTAATCGAGGAATTATCAATATTTTGCAGTATATTCTTCAAAATTTTTTAGTGTAATAATATTTTTTAGATAGAACCCTACCCCAACGGTACCTACCTCAGAATACTTTATACGGATACATTGATTACATACCTTGTAAGAAGAATTATCAATATTTTGCAGTATATTCTTCAAATTTTTTTAATATAATAATATTTTTTAGATAGAACCCTACCCCACCGGTACCTACCTTAGAATATTTTATACGGATACATTGATTACATACCTTGTAAGAGGAATGATCAATATTTTGCAGAATACTCTTCAAAATTTTTTAATATAATAATATTTTTTAGATAGAACCCTACCCCAACGGTACCTACCTCAGAATACTTTATACGGATACATTGATTACATACCTTGTAAGAGGAATTATCAATATTTTGCAGTATATTCTTCAAAATTTTTTAGTGTAATAATATTTTTTAGATAGAACCCTACCCCAACGGTACCTACCTCAGAATACTTTATACGGATACATTGATTACATACCTTGTAAGAGGAATTATCAATATTTTGCAGAATACTCTTCAAAATTTTTTAGTGTAATAATACTTTTTAGATAAAACCGTACCCCAACGGTACCTACCTTAGAATACTTTATACGGATACATTGATTACATACCTTGTAAAAGGAATTATCAATATTTTGCAGTATATTCTTCAAAATTTTTTTAGTGTAATAATATTTTTTAGATAGAACCCTATTCCAACGGTACCTACCTTAGAATACTTTATACGGATACATTGATTACATACCTTGTAACAGGAATTATCAATATTTTGCAGTATATTCTTTAAAATTTTTTAATATAATAATATTTTTTAGATAGAACCCTACCCTAACGGTACCTACCTCAGAATACTTTATACGGATACATTGATTACATACCTTGTAAGAGGAATTATCAATATTTTGCAGTATATTCTTTAAAATTTTTTAGTGTAATAATATTTTTTAGATAGAACCCTACCCCAACGGTACCTACCTTAGAATATTTTATACGAATACATTGATTACATACCTTGTAAGAGGAATTATTAATATTTTGCAGTATATTCTTCAAAATTTTTTTAGTGTAATAATATTTTTTACATAGAACCCTACCCCAACGGTACCTACCTCAGAAATATTTTATAAAATTATATTAATAAATATATAATATTAAAAATATTTATAATTCATTATTTATTTATTAAATAAATTTATTTGTAAATTTAAAAATATTTTTTTAATTAAATAATAAATATTTTTTTATAAAATTATATAAATAATAAATTTAATTTAAATAATATAATTATTTTTATAAATTTATTCAATATTAATAATTAAATTTTAAAAATGAAATTTTATAAATTTTAATCAATTTAGTTAAATTACTATTAATTTTTTTTTTTAAAAATCTGAATTCATACTTTTACGTTAAGTAGTATATATATATATAAATTTATTAATTATAAAATATTTATTTATTGAGAACACATATATAATTAAAAATAAATTATTTAAATATTTAAAATAATAATAATTAAATATCTATTTGTTTAAAAAAAAAATATATCAATATAAAAAATTCATAATATATAAAAATCTTAAATTTTATATATTATTATTTTTTATATTTTAATTATTTAATTAATATTAATAAATTTATTTAATATATTAATAATATATATATATATATATATATATATATATATATGACCTGGGAAATGACTGTCTCTCCATTTTGAAAAATAATTACAACATTACTCCATCCTTTCATTTTCGTTACGTAAATAATGTATTACTTTTTATGAACGTTGAACACATTGACCAAATAGTAAGTGTCTTTAATTCGTATTATCCTAAACTACACCCTACATATTCAATGGAGATTGACAATAAACTTAACTTTTTAGACTTGACCAGAATCAGAAATTTGAATCATTTTAAATTTGACTGGTTTGAAAAATCTACTCCTTTCGGACGCATCTTCAATTATTTTTCTAGTTATCCAGTGGGCTACAAAAGAAATGTTGTGTTTAATTTAGTTGATAGAGCGATCTTACTTTCCAGAACATGTTTTCATGTTGTGAATATTGCCAGAGTAAAAAATCTTTTGACAAGAAATAATTATCCTTCGTACCTTATTAACAAAAATATAAAGGTGGATTAAAAAGACACAAATATATGAATCACAACAAAAGCACCATAAACACGTACCCTTTGTGCAAAATTGGTATACCAAATGTAGACAATAATTTTGAAAAATCTTAACCTTCTTAAAACTCTACAATATTCACACCTACCCTCTTATCAACAAAAAACTCAACCACGTAGTCTGTTTAGGAAAAGATAAAACGGAAAAACATAAACAGACAAATGTAGTGTATAAATTTTACTGTGAAAATTGTCCTGCGTCACATGTGGGTGAGACAAAGTGAGCTGCTGAAGTCCGCATAAGTGAGCACATAAAAAATAAAAATTCTGATTCAGTCGTTTGCGCACATCAAATAATTATAATCACGTATTCGATTGGGATAACTTCTAAATCCTTGACAATGAAGCCAATTACAAAAAAAAAACTACTTCTGGAATGCTTTATATTTAACTGGACAAACATAACATCAATAATAAGGAAGACGTGCTTTCCTTTAATCAAGCGTACCTTCCTTTACTGAGAAAGTTCAAATGTCCCGATTGAGTTAATTGCCCTTTACCGTTGCCTATATAAGCGCTGGCGTTTTGTATAATTTATTGTCAGTCAATAGTTCGACAGGTGACGAGTAAGTCAAGACACTTACGAATTTTCACGTGCCTGCGGGAATAATTTATATTGTGAATTATTGTGTTTTTTTTTTTGTGTATGAGTCTACCGAACCGCCTACTGTATAATTTTCGATTTTTAATTTTGTAGCCTGATACCTAGCCTGTACAGGCTTAAATTTAACGGAAAGTATTTTTTTTCACCTATTTTTTTAAGAGTGAGTTAAAGAAAAAAAAAGTATAAGTATATAAAATTTAAAGTGATGGGTGGTGGTAGCGTTGAGTTCTACGGTGTGGAATGCAGAAGTCACGGGGTGGTATGGTGAGGGAGGAGTAACATACAGAATCTACTTTTGTTATAATTTTTCTTAAGGTTACAAATCCAAAATTTTTGATTTACTCTCGGGCACAATGCGTTCAAGGAAGTATAACTTCAAAAATAACTTCTATTCACAACAAAAGTTAAGAAAACTCATGACTAAGGAAGATCTGAATTGTTTTTGTCATATTCTATTTAAGTAAATGATTTTGTTAGTATTAAGAAAGTGCCATGTAATCATCATAATATACCAGTCGCAACTTTAATTGAAAGATAAAAAATAAAAAACTGTTACCTCAACATTGCAATTACAAAAAAAAATTATAATTTTTTAGTACCAGATAATTAACATTGACGCCCCCCCCTACCCCACGCAATTATTACCTGCCACAACTTTTCTATGACGTACACAATGGTTTTTGCTTTTATTTCTGTACCACATGTTACATGTTTTAAACTTATATAAACTGAAAGATTACTTATAAATAAACAAAATAATAAAAGTGTTAAAAAATTTCTTTAAACTTTGACTAATGTAATATGGTAAAAGAAAAATGGTTACCCACAATTTACTAAAAAAATTTAACGTTTGACGAGCATTATTATAACACTAAACATGAAGACAACATTTCAATTAATGATTCAATGGTTGTACAGTACACCAAGTTTTCAGGAATATAATAGGAGTGTCACATAAATGTCGAATATTGTTTATTAATACAAAGGACTTCAATCATACATAACAACATTTTTATATAGACAGTGATAGAGAAATTATAGGGGTTCAAAAAGTGAGTAATTGTGAAAATAAAATTTTTGACAAAATTAAGAATTATGTTGATGGCAGATGCTTAAGTTCGTTGGACGCAGAAATAAAATTGCAAAAGTTTTAAATTCCTGGTAGAAGTTACAAAATGTTAAGTTCATTTAAACATCTTAAAAATAAGGACCAATTAATATTCAAAAACAATCAAATAAAAAACACCTCGAAAGAATTATTGACACCCCTTACAGCTTTGTCTCAGTTTAATAAGATCGATAATTTTGCAAAATCTTTGAAGCATGTCCTCTTCTTACTTCAGCAATTCTTACTTCAGAGAAGTCAGTTTTCAATTTTTTTTTTTAAAAACAGGAGTAAAAAAAAATCTTAAATCTTTATTTATACATTTAAAAGCATACAACAATATTTAATAGGAACGATTAGGGATACTGCAACTACTACGGGTTAAATTGATCATAATATTAGTTTTGATAACAATTTTTAAAGAACCTATCACAAATATGCTTTCATTTAAATAACCACAATTTTCACGTGATTCTCAATTTATAAAAAATCGTTAAGGGCAATGACATATGGAATAAATACAAAATGTTTTTTTACAGAAGATCTAATTGATAATAAAGAGACTAGTGCTCGTATACATATCAATCCAATCCTTAAATTAGAAGATAAATCATGCTCAGCATTTTTTTTTGACGTATTCTAAGCCAAATTAGCTTAGGCACAAATGCTAAGACTAAAGAAATTATGTTTTGTAAGAGCATGCTCAATTACATTTATTTTTATTTTATTAATTTAGTTTAATAATAAAGAAAAAAACTGTTTTTAAATCTATGTCAGCGAATTCATAGAATTTTTTTTTATTCACAGTCCTGAAGGATCAGAGAGAACTTTTTCGATTAAAATATTAATTTATTACTTGATATAACAAGATAAGAGAATTTTATCAATGGCTTAGACTGGCATTGCATTGTTATTGCTTCCAAAAATAGAAAAAAGTTACAGAATAATTCATTTACCTTTAGACACAGAAAATGTAGAGAGTACATTCTTACAGATAAAATCCAAAACTAAAGACATAACTTTACGTCATCCATGTAAAACAAATGAAAATTTTAGAAATAAATTAATTTTTTCAGAGATTTTAAACAAATTATTTTTGTTATAAATGAAAGTAATAGAAGTATTTTCGGATTTCATGACAATACGTCACCCGCTTTCCAATCTAGTACGACTGTACATACTCCAGGCGAGAATTGCAAAGCAGAGTTAGATATAACCACAATTTTGATGAAACTTAGCAATTAGCACATAAACTTGTACATTAAATTTTATAAAATAGACTAGTGTAATATAAATAAAACTAGTTCCCGCTCGAAGCATTGCATTAGAAATCTATAGATTCACAATAATTTTTTTATAGAATAACAACTCAAGAATAAAAATTTGAGACCAACTAAAAATTAACTTGAACTATTCTAGACTCAACTGATTAAAAAATACATATGTTCACATATGTTTTAATTTGAACGATTTGCAATCAACAAACGCAAACAATAATGAGTCTAAACAAATTACTACTATCAGCAGTGATCTTAAATAAATTTGCATTTAAAATAAAAATAAAATTATAAATTAAACTGAGCCTTTCTATGACTATAACTAGCGATAATCTTTACAAACGGTCAAGTTTTCTTTGGAATGACTAGAATCAGTGATTAATCTCAAAAACGTGAAATAAAACAAATTGAAATTAATTGCTTTAACAAACTTACATCTATGATGTGTCCATCGAACACGGCAGTCAAAAGAGACGAAAAAATTTTTTATTTAAGTAAATCAATGAGCTTGAAGATTCAAAAATTAACTTATCTTTTTAAAGCAAGAATTATATCTAGGTAACAGATAAAAGACATAGATAAGTGATATTGCGTTTACAGACAGTATTCCCAGTCTGGATTTTAGCTACTCGGGATAGATCGTCGTCCCCAGGACACACCTCGAGGACCACGCTCATCGGCCACCGTTCAGATGGTACCACCTTTGTGATGAGGACAAGAACTGAACCAGGCTTGATCTCACCGGTTGATTCATGCTATTTCTGATGAATATTGAGTTCATTAAGATAATCGGTATGCTATCGATTCCAGAAGTCTTGTCTAGCATTGGTGATGAAGTTCCAGGTGGAGAGGCGATTGTCCAACACTAAAGCAAGATTTTTCTCGGGTAAGATTTCGAAGGATTTTCCTATGAGTACATGCGCAGGTGCTAAAGCTTAAGGGTCGTTGAGATCTGCAGAAAAAGTGCAGATTGGTCGTAAATTTAGAATCGCCTCAGTTTCGATGAAGAGAGTTTCAATTTGTTTATAAGTAAGTAGTTGATCCTTTAGGATGCGTCTTGGATGGTGTTTGAATTTTTTTACTGCGGCTTCCCAAAGACCACCAAAGAGGGGGGAGAGGGGTGGATTGAAATGCCAAACGATGCGTTTGGAAAGAGCGTAATTTTCTATCTCCTTTTCATACTCTGGTGATTGGAGTAGGTCGTAAATTTCTTTGAATTGATTGTTTTTTCCTACAAAATTGGTTCCATTATCTAAATAGACGTGCTCTGGTATTCCTCTACGACTGATAAACCTACGTAAGACTGCCAGAAAACCCTCCTTAGATAAATCGTGTGCAAATTCGATGTGAGCTGCTTTGGACTTCATGAAAATAAAAACGCATCCGTAGACTTTAAGAGTCATCCGGTTTCTAAACTTTTCTTCTTTAATGAAGAGAAGTCCAAAGAAGTCCACGCCTACGTGGCTAAAGGCTGGGGCTTTGGTTACGCAAAATAATGGTAGGTCTGCTGTTTGGGCTTGTAAAGGTCTGGGTTTGCAGCGAATACATGTTACACAATGTCAAACGATTTTTCTAACCTGATCTTTGCTACTTACAATCCAAAAGCGTTTTCTTGTTGAATATAGGGTGGATTGTATCCCTCCATGCAAATTTGTTAAGTAATACAATCTGATGATTAAATCAGTTACATGATGCTTACTTGGAAGTGAAATCGGGTGTTTTTAATTATAATTAAGTTGGGAGTTTTTTAATCGACCACCTACGTAAAGAAGTCCATCGTTATCAATAAACAGATGTAGATTATAAAATCTAGTTGTTTTTCTGAAAGGCACAGTAACTTGTCTGGGCTCAGAGTCGTGAGCGGTTGATAGCCATTTTATTTCAATAGAAAATCTTTCGTGCTGTATAGCTTAAAGAAGACATTGCTCTGCTTCTCGCTTCTCACTAACTGTAACAAATAGTTCTCTGTAAAGCCTTGTCAGCCATCTGAAAATTAGGGCTATGATCTTAAGAAAACGATCATATGATGAAAATCGGCAGTAGATGTCTAATACTGCATCTGTAGTCAGCAGACAGAACTGCCGTTTTAATCCAGGTTCCTCTCGCACAGATGTTTCAACGCTTAGTAGCCAGTTCTCCTCTGCACAGGATAGCCAATTTGGATCTGTAAACCAAGTTTTGTTGTGAAGGAAATCTACAGGAAGTTGTCCTCTGGAGAGCGCATCTGCTGGATTGTCGTCTGTTCGAACATGTCTCCACTCATCTTCGTCTCCTAGAGTTTAAATATCAGTGACCTTATTAGACTCAAAAGCTCTCAATAAATGTGGAGCCTTCCTAATCGAATGCATCGTAATGGTGGAGTTAGACCAGAGGACAATTCGTTTGACCCGACGACCAAATTGGAATCGCATAGTCACGTATAATTTTTTAAGTAGAGACGCAACGCATAATTCTAAGCGGGAAATCGTTAAATATTTAAGAGAAGCAACTCGTGATTTGGCCCCTAAGCATCACCAGTACGCTGCCTTCTGTGTCTACTTACCTGAAATAAAGACATGCTCCATAACCATGCTACGTAAATCCGTTACTACAAATTAAGAGTTCTTCTAAAAGAGGCAACTGCTCTGCTATGATCGTCCATCTGGTGTAAATTTCCTGAGGTAAAGATTCGTCCCAAGTCACCTTGCTTTTCCAGAGATCCCGTATAAAAATTCTAGCATGCAACGATATAGGGTCAACCAAACCAAGCGGGTCAAAAATTTTGCAGATTTTGGAGACGAGTTTACGTTTGGTACAAGTATCTTTAAAATCAATTACTTGAACTTTGTATTGAAGTTTGTCTTTATAAGAATCTCAAATGATTCGCAACGTTTTTTGAATAGGATTTTCTTTAACAAGGCAGCCTGATTCAAAGAATTTTTTATCGATATTATTAAGAGCCCCTTCGTGGTTGGACGCTCATTATCGTATGGAAAATCCACCTCGACTCAAGAGCTCGATCACTTCATCTCGTAGGTTGATAATCTCATCCAGAGTGTCAGCACCAGAAACGAGATCATCTGCACATAACTCTCTTAGAATTATCTTACTAGCACATGGGAAATCCAGTGATTCATCGTGAGCGAGCTGCTGAATCGTGCGTATGGCTAAAAATGGCGTGGAGGAAGCGCCGGAGGTCACTGCATTAAGTTCATAGGTTCTGATTCAATTGACATGGTCCCAAAGGACACGTTGATATTTTATACCATCGAAATGCATAATAATTTGTCTGTACATTCGGGCAATGTCCGTGGTGATGACGTAGTTGTGAGCTTGAAATCTTACTACTTGCTTAAAGATTTTGTTTCGGATGGTGGGACCTACTAGTAAAACATTGTTAAGTAAAATTTCGCTAGAAGTTTTAGCAGAGGCATCGAAAACTACTGAAAGCTTGGTGGTATCGCAAGATGGCTTTATTACGGCGTGGTAAGGGAGATAGTAACCACCAATCGTGTCGTCTGGAAGCGTCATGTGATTTAGATCGATGTGTCACTGCATCACCCTTTCGTATTCTACCTTGAAATTTTGATAGACTTTAAATCTTTTCTCAAGTGCATAAAGGCGATTCAATGCCTGAAATCAAGATTTTTCTAATTCGAATTTATTACACCGAAAGGGTAGCCGCACAATATGTCGACCTAAAGGATCTTTATGGGTGGTTTCAACGAAATATTTTTCAGAAGCAATTTCATCGCGAGATTTTAAGGGTTCACTATCTATCTTTTCTACTAGCCAAAATTTTCCCATGATTGTATCTAACTTATTTATATTGCAGGAAGCAACTCTGGGGATTGATATTCTATCCAATCCTCCTGCAACTATTTAACCTAAACAAGTCCTTTGTATGATTATACTTATCCCATCATGACTGCAATTAAATTGCCCTACAGCTAACACGGAAAATATTACTCCAAAAGCTAATAAAACATCAATTGACTGAGGAACATGAAATCTGGAATCGGCTAATTGTATATTGGTTGGAAGATCATACAACTCACGGGGAAAAGTCTCATCTGGCATGAAGTTAGTGATCTTTGAAACGACTAAAAATTTTAATTCTCTTTTAAATTTACTGTAATAAGATTGAAATTTTACTTTAACGCATTTGTTTGAAATTGTAGATGAACTATTAACAGATCCTATTAAGACTGAACAATTGGTAGTGGGTAATTTTAGTAATCTGGTTAAATCAGTGGTAATGAGATCAACTGTGAAACATGTCTATTAACGCTCTTGACGAGATGATACAACCCCTGTGATTCTTAACCTTAATAAGGGCTGTTGGCATGAGTTGTGTGTGAAGTAAGTGGGTTGACGATGTGAGTGGATAGTGATCCAGTCATGACTTTCGGGGCTTGGGTGTCTCCTGTTTATCTACTTTGAAAGATGCATGAGCAGCGGACTTTTCGTTTGAATTTTTGTCGGTATGCAACAGCGCATGGTGATTTTTTCGCATTTCTTGCAACGACCCTGATTCTTGCAAGGTTGAGGGTGTGTGCGTAGAAAATTTTGGCAAATTTTATTATCTTTATAAGTTACAATATCAGTTATAAAAGGCACAATATCTACGCGAGTGGAGGGTGTTGATACAGAATAGCTTTTGTACTTTTTAATCTTTTCGTAAAAAAAGGTAGATTTTGAGTTTTTTTTAAACATTAGTACTGTTTTAGGAAAGAAGTAAAAAAAATAATGCACATCAAGGGCATTTATTTATTACAACTCTTCAACTTTTAATGAATAACTGTAAAAAGAATTTAAGCACTTTGAAAACCTCAGTACCTGAATAAAAATATCAGTTCAGAATGCCAGGAGTTCAAAACCTGTTAAGGGTTTTGATACACAGCAGATTTTACTTTCGAATTTTCACAATAAATTTTTTTTTTCCATTTTAAGAAGACATTAAGATTGTAGCTTGATTAATAAATAACTAATTTCATCTCTTGTTTTAAACGGCTCTTTCCTTTTCTTTTTCTCTATCCACTCTTAATGCTGCAACAGGTTAGAAAAAGTCATATTTATGGATGGTCAAATAGTTTTAATTATTAATCGACGGTGAAATAGTTTTAATGACATTTCGAATTGCGTTTCACCTTTACAACAATTGCTCGATGTGTCCTCCGTTATTTTCAATGACCAAATTAGCTCTTCAAACAATATTGTTGACATATCTTTGGGCCATTCCTCTTTCTCACACCTCATCTAATACCCAGACTATTTCCTGTCAGCATCAACAGGCTTAGTTTTGCACACTAACTCCTTGACGCAGCCCCACAGAAAACAGTCTTGTGAGCTCAGGTCAGGGGAACAGGCTGGTCATGCCACTGGACCTCCTTGGCCTATCCTCCTCTTCGGAAAGGTGTCGTTAAGATACCTTGTGACATTCGCTGTAAAATGGGCTGGGGCTTCATCATGCTGGTAAATGAAGCTCAGTCGTGTCGCAAACGAGACGAACTTTAACAGCCCAGGCAACTGATTTTGCAAAAAATCTAGATACGCTACACCCTTAAGCTGAGGAGGCAGAAATACGGGACCAATCGACCAATTAAAAAAGTGGAGGAGTCAAGAACAAGACGTACATAAATTCTGTTTGGATATTATTCTTTCTTCAACGAAAATGTGATCCAATTAAATGGTTTCTTTGACTTATAACACAAAAATACCACAAAATCAGTAAAAAGCTAGGTTTAAAATATTTTAAATCACTATAAAAAAACACCAACCCGGAGAACTAAAATTTTTTTTACACGCCAGAAACATTTTTACGCTAAGAAATACTACAAAAGTAAATTAGAGTACTCATGACTATATTTCCAATGATTTCACCCCAAACATTAATACTTCATGAATACTAAAAACTTGTTACCTGCATGAAGCAAGGATTTTCATGGGATAAGAAATGGTAGTTATGTTAATTGAGCATGCCATTCTTAGTGAATGATCACATATCAGTCTCTAAGATCGTACTTACAAAATCACACACAGTTCTGGTGATCGCAGAGCAGCAGCTTTTGCACGCACTGGTAGTGGTATCGGTGCTTTTTAGAATTTACGATTATAGCGTGTACTCTGCTAGAAGTAACGTTTAGCTAGCGTCCTACAGCACAGACTGATGTTTGAGGATTATTCTCGAACATGTCTTTAATCAGCTCCTCTACTTCTGGCACTAAGACCTAACGTGGGTGACCAGCATCCCCGAAAAAAGGCAAAATGTTACCCATCTCCATTAAATGGTGGTGACAAGCACCAATCGTCTTCGGATTTCGGTGACGACGGTAAGGCCAACGAGCACGATATTGGCAAGCAGTTTCCTCATGATTTTAACCAGCAAGATAAAGAAAAAGCACCATCTGCGTATACTACTCGATTGCGTAGTCCTGCTCAGCACGATTAACTGCGACACTTCAAAACGGACAGAACAGATCATGACCACCTTCTTGCGTGAAATAATAAATACGAGGGCAAGCAACTACTAACGAAAAAACAAAGTCCGAATTAGACTAGTAGATTCTGAAGAAAGCTATTTTTCGTAAACAAGTCAGTCTGACTTGCAAAGACATGATTGCCCACGTGTAACGCGAGCTTAAATAAGGCATTTCGTGTACCAAATAAAAAAAATTGACATCAGACAGATTTGATCATGAAATGTCTAAATCCAGAATTCAACACCTTACTGGTGTTGCAAACTTAAATTAATATTTCAATCACATGAAATACAAGCATGAAAGACTCCTTTATTGTTTGAAATCTTATGTAGATATCTGAATGTATATATAAAACAAAACCCTTACTGTATTACGATAAAATGAATACTATTAAAAGTTCTAGTTTAAATTCATTCTTTTGATATTTTGAAAACGAAGACAAACAGTCAGGATGCATTGACATGTTTCATGTACGCAATGCTCGTGTCACATCCCAAGTTGATACGACTTATATTATAACTAAAAACTATGTGCCCGTCAAAATACAGATAATACGTATTGTGAATATGAAGCAAGCTCATTTGACAAAAGGAGCTCGTACGTCATTTATGTGTGTTCGTGTGTGTATTAGCTTTAAGGTAAATGCTTCATAATATGCTCACATAGAATACGGCCAACCTCATTGTAAAAATGCATGTATATATAAATTAATAGTTACTTGCTCATTAATTTTTTATTTCTAATAAAGTATGCTAATTAACAATTTGTAATTCACACATTACTTCATTGTATTCAAAATTGATTGTAAAATCCTCAGAACAATTAATTTCAAAGTTTGTAAGCTGACTGTCACCATCGAACTTGTACTTAGCCTTCTTATATTGCTAATACGAGCTTTTATCATCATTGACCTAAGAACTCAATCGCACTTGTCAGAAAAAGCGAATGGTACAGTTGTATTGTTATTTCCTAATATGAGAGATCATAGCATGTAACATCATCGTGCAACTGTCAGCGCAGTCTGCCAGAACATCGCTCATTGGTTGACCTAATTCGATTCAAGGCCTTTTTTACTCGCTCTAATGCTATAAAAACAGACCATCAAGAGGAAAAATTTCTCTCTACACATCTGTCACCTGTCCTCTAAAGTTTAAGTCAACTCTTGACTCTCGCGACTCGTGAGTACCTTATACACGTAAGGCATAACGTGTCGGCTAAGGCAATTCAAATGCGTATCGAGAACATTAATAGTATTAGACTGCGCTTAGGAGCAAGGTATAGCAAAGGAGGCCCGACGAAAGTAATTCCGGCGATATCAGAGAAAGCAGAAGTTGCAACATCCAACAGGCCAGGAACTCATTCGTGTAGTTTAAGGAAACACTGATGGTTACAGCACGAAACATTAGGGAACTCCGAAGCAGCAGTAACAAGAATCAGTGATAGATCTTATTAAAATATCGGTACTAAAATTTATGCGGAACCTTGTTAAAGTGACCCGATTAAATTGTATTTAAAAGAACAAATAATCATTTAATTGCTTTAATAAAGAAACACATTTATCACCCATATTATTTAAATAGAGATTGTTATTTAATACAAAAAGAGCAAATAAAGCTCAGTAGCTGAATTCTAAGAGACACACGAATAACACTTAAATAAAACAGTTAAGACTTTACTCCGAACAAGTCTGGTTATAACAAAGTGGCAGTCTTTGTGTTCTCTTTGAATCTTAGTTTAAAAAAAAAAAAAATAAAAAAATACCATCATAAATTTAAAAAATTATATGTAAATAAAAAAATAAGCAAATAAATGAATAAGTATGCCTGAAGATAGTAGAGAAAACCTGTCAGTGGACGACTCTTTTATACAACAGTTTTTAAATGTTTTACAAGGATGAAGTACGACTAATTTATTAATGGGCATAAATAAAGCATCTCAACGCACACCTCTTCATGACTGATACTTGACACCCTTAAAAGACTCTTTAATAGATGTAGAAAATGGACGAACTCTAATCACAGCCGCTCAAGAACCTATGTACCTTTGCACAGTTATTTCTAGACTCAAAGGCCAAGCTCGAGAGTTTAGTCGATTTTACTTTTGCATGAATTGATCAGTTAAAAAAACATCTAGAACAAGAGTTTTTACCAACCAAATCGTATCATAAATACATGGCAGAACTTTTCAATACTACAATAAAAGAAGACGAAGAAGTTCGGAATTTTTATTATAGAATAGTTTTTCTTACAGAAACTACCTTAACAGACCTTTTGACCGAATTGAATGATAAGAAACGCAAGACAACACAAAAACCACAATCTACAAAATTAGCGCTACAAACGTTTTATTATAGTTTACCTGACTCGTGGAAATTGAGTATAGCTTTTTCGAAACCCAAAGATATCCATGAAGCTTAAGAAGCTGCTTTACTTACTAAATGCACTTACCCACCAGTAAACATTCAAGCCAAAATTTCGAATCAACCTGTAAAAATTTTATTTTTCCATTTAGCGATGAAAATAAAATACTCACACCCCCACGCAATACTATTTATTATTATTCTTAAGGATTTACAGTAAATAAAAACGAAGGTTATAATTTACCAGCCAGAACAACAGTAGTTATTAAATTACCGACTAGAAACAAGATCATCGGCCATTCGTATCTTCGTAGAATTACTACCGTACCCGGAGTATATATAGGCGAGGTGGTAGTAGATTGCAAAGAAAATCACTAATATACAATTGCTATAGCTATATATAAACACAAAAAATGAGCCAACAAAAATAGAAATACCCGCGCAAGAACTTAAGCCTTTTGATGTCATGGAATCTGAAGACTTTTTCGACACTGACTTCAAAGGAAACGATTTAAACAATATAAAAGATCGCATTAAATTTGTAATTAATAAGCTAAAAAGATCTTATCACTCAAAAGCTAGTTTATTTAAAATAAGAAAAATTGTAGCAAAATACGCTCACTTATTTTACATTCCAGGCGATCCGGCCCCTCGTACTTTTATGATAACACATAAAATTCTTAGGACAGACGACTGTCTTGTATATGTCAGACAATACTGCTACCCCTTATCCTGACACCAAAAAATTAAAACTTAAATAGAAAAATTATTAGCAGATGGTACAATTATAAAATCGAACAGCCCTTACAGTAGTCATCTCTGGATACCCAAGAAACAAGGACTTGGTGGAAGAAAAAGATACAGATTAGCAATAGATTACCGTAAACTAAACAAAAAAACCATCCCTGATTCTTATCCACTACCAAACAATTCTGAAATATTAGAACAAATCGGAGGCTCAAATTATTTCTCAGTTTTTGATCTAGCCAGTGGATCTCATCAAATAGAAGTTGATCCTGCAGATAGACATAAAACTGCTCTTAGCACACCTAACGGTCACTATAAATACGTAGGAATGCCATTTGAACTATGCAATGCACCTGCAACATTTTATCAACTAATGTACGTAGTTTTATTGGGACTGCAAGGCATTGAGCTATTTACATTTTATGACGACATAATTGTATGTTCAAAAGCTTTAAAGGATCATGTGATAAAAATTACTTATTTCTTTGAAAAACTTTCGAAATCAAGATTAAAACTACAACTTGACTAATGTAAGCTAGTAATGCTTGAAGTGACGTATTTAATACATAAAATAGGAAACTACGTAGTAAAATCAGATTAAAAAAAATTAGGAGCTGTGAAAAAATTTTCAAAACCAAAAATTCGAACGAATGTTAGACAGTTTTTAGGATTAGCGAACAATTACAGTCATTTTGTCAAAAATTTTGCAGAAATTGCAGAGCCTTCAACGTCCTTGTTAAGCAAAGGAAAGAGCTTTAAGTGAACAGATACTCAGCAAAAAAGTTTTGAAGAGTTAAGGAGAATATTATGCAAAGCACCTGTGTTAGCTTGCGTCGATTTTAATAAGAAATTTATATTAACAACAGACGCATCTCATATAGCTATTGGCACAGTATTAATCCAAGGAGAACCAGATAAAGACCGCCCAATTGCGTATATGTCAAAAATTTTAAATAAGGCTCAAAGAAATTATTGTATAACGGAAAAAGGATGCTGAGCAGTAGTTGTAGCAGTCCAATATTTTCGATATTACTTATATGGCAGGAAATGTACGGTTAACGGAGATCATGAACCACTATCCTGGATTAAGTCTATCAAAGATCCTATGAGTAGGCTTAATAGATGGAGAGCAAGACTTCGAGGTTATAGCTATACTAATAAGTACAAACCTGGTGGACTAAATACAAACGCAGACGCCTTATCGAGAAATCTAATAGAATGGAATGAAAATGAAAGTGATAAAGATAATTTTTCGGACGCAGAAATATTATTAAAAGCTCGTTTGCTACCTATAAAACATAAACAAACTAAAACTTCGATGGCTCGCCAAATTAAGTGAAAAACCAATTAATCTTATTCCAATACAATTAAAAGCAGAAAATCAGCACCTAAGGTGAGAAAAAATAAACCTAGAAATATACTATTAAAAGTACCTCGGAGTATGGAAGGCGGACAGGGTGAATTCAAGGCAATTACAATAGTGGAAAGATTGAAAGCAAGACGAAAAAAAGAAACACCAAGAACTTAAATACAAGACTCGGCATCCAAACCCGACACTGCGTCTACTTTACAGTTGAGTGACCCACAATTAAACGTGCCAATACCATTACGAGAACGATCATTTACGTCAAGCTTAATAAGTGCACTTGAAGAAAAGACCCCTCAGAATATAATGAAAAACTTGGGTGACGAAAATTCGGAAATCAGTAAAATTTAAGAAATAATTAAAAAAAATTAGGGTTTTCCACCAAGACAAACTAATATTCCAATCAAACCCAGTACATTCTGAGCCAATGACGTTAATAAAAAATCTGTAACATTTCAACAAGATGAAGACTTTACTTCTTCTGATAAATAAACCTTAAATTTAACTTCAATAAAACCAAAATTTTAATTTTCTCTTCGAGGCCCCGTACAAGACGAAGTAAACGATACAAATTAAAATAAAGAACAGTTATCTGATTCAAGAAATAATACTTAAATTAAGAAAGATTTACTGAAGAATAGAATCAAAACTCATTATGGTGGGATAGTAACGATAAGAAAAATGAAATACCAAGTAACAGCATTCTTGGAAAAATACAATCTTTATCTACATTCCCTACCGAACGTCATGATAGCAGTTACTTAAATCAAGAACAAAAAAAATCCACTTCCATTGTTACCGCCAAACTCAATTTCTCCTACTATAGTTAATAAATTGATCAATGAAACGATGAACGAATTTATTGCAAACGGAAATTCCATAAAAGCAAAATCTGCAGTTAAATTACACAGAAATAGTCCTACCAAAAATAAATTACAAAACTTTAATGATGAATTATAGATTAAAAGTTTATCATCTATATAACAAAATAGTTATAAAGGAAGAGACGACAACCCTTCTCAATCGGAAAACATAAGAAATGAAATTGATTACAATACCAAGAAAACTTCCATTTAAAATATTTAACTACAAACAAGCCATACAGCAGCGTTAGAACCGAAACAGCAAAATTGGAACTTAACTCGTAGTGAAAAAGTAACAAGAAATATAAGTCTAGTTTGAAATCTCTCTAATATAACTTATGAAACAAATAAATTAACATTTTTAAGAACTCGTGAAAATTTAACTCACGCAAAGGATAACTACATCCATTTTATTTCTAAATTTGTAAATTTAAAATCAATAAACAATAAACTACTATGAGATATAGGAGCTATATCAGATGAAGAATTATTAGATGTTCAACCAAAATTGAGAGACGTTATTACTACGAAAAACTGAAATCGCTACATATTTTCACTAGTCGTGAACAAAAACTTTACTGATAAATAAAAACCTAGCATTTTACGAACCTGCTTTCAAAATCTTGCAGATGGAATACCAGTAAAGGAAGTAACCACTGCTTGCATTTCTAAGAAAGGTGAACTCACCGATAATCTCCCTAGAGGAGAGATGCCATCAATTTCGTACGAAGAGTTACGTCACCTTCCCCTTACAGTAAAAATTTATTTTGGCGCATGATCTTATCCAACCCTAGAAGATAGGAAGCAAAAATTAGTTGAATGTCATACTAGTTTATTTGGAAGTCATAGAGGAGTAGTAAAACTTATGGACAAACAAGAGAAAAATATTATTAGAAAAGAATGCGCAACGACATTGCTGAATACAAACAAAAATGTAAAATTTGCCAGGAACAAAAATTAGTCCACACAAAAACTAGAGAATCTATGGTAATTATAGACACACTATCAGAAGTATTTTACAAAGTCGCAATAGATACAGTAGGCCCTTTCCCACAAAGTACATCTGGAAATAAGTACATTTTAACAATGCAATGCTTACTTATTAAATTTTTTATTGCAGCTTCTGTTCTTAATATACACCAATAACTATTGCCGATGAGTTATCGAGATATTTTATTTCAACTTTGAACATTCCTAGAATTATTCTCAGTGACAGATTAAAAAGTTTCATTAATCAAGTATTGACAGAAGAATAAAAAATTTATGGATTTCGTTTAGCTTTCACTAGTGCATATCACCCATAATTAAATGGTTCATTAAAGAGAAGCCACGCTATGTTAAACGATTTCTTGAGAACTAACGCTAGAAATAAAAATGATCGGGATACAATAGTTCCTTTTGCGATGTATGAGTATAATACTTCAGTTCATTCATCAAGGTTTTACACATTTTGAACTTGTCTCTGGTAGACAGGCACGTTCCTCGAATCCACTTCCAGACGAGTTCAAATTAAAAACATGCAGCTCATATGCTAATGACCTTGCCCGCTGTTTACATACAATACAAGAAATAGCTCGTGAAAAACCTAAAATATCAAAGCAAAATACAAAAACACGTTATGACAATAAGTGAAAGCCACAGAACTTGGAAGTTGGAATGACAGTCTATGTACTCAAAGAAAGGAAAATTAGATTTATAACGGAATTTTCAAAATTAAAAAAATACATTGTAGTAATAACGTCATATTAGAATTAGAAAATGGCAGAATTATTAAGAAACACACATTGACAAAGTAAAACGTTGCTACCCATAAAATAAAAAAAATTTGATTTTTGTTGCAGATTGATCCGATCAATATGTTGACTAAAAACATTGACATTCGGCTTCTGCTAACACTAAGGCCCAGTACAACATAGAACAAAGAAAAAATACCTGCAAAACCTTACGACAACATGCTTTTAGTAAATAATCCAGGTATATATTATGAATACACTAACGAAATTCAAATACAAGGTACGGGAATACTAACGATCAACAGTAACTGTATTGCTCATGCTCCCAGCAACACCCTGTATGAAATCACAACACTAGAATTGACAAAGACTTACTACTGTAGATCAGAGCTTCCCTACAGATTAGCAAATTTATTGAACCACCCTGATATCAAAACAATTAAAATCGGCAATAATAACATCACTCTTGGTCTAGAAGAGGAGGAAAAAACTGACTTGAATAAATGGGCAGAGTCAAATGACGCAAACGCGTTAACTAGAATGGAGGAAACTTTAGAGGATAAAGCAATAAAGAAAACAAGTTAACTATCGAAATACAGCAATAATTTTTTGAAGCCTAATAGTAAATTTAATTGTAACATTAGTCATTGCTTCTATTTTATTAAGCTGCTTTTCAAAATAAAAAAAATCCACTAATTTACCACAATTTGTATACAGAGCTCAGCCAAGTAGATCAAATAAACCTAAAATTTTTATAACACATCATAATTTTTTGGAAAAAGTACGAAAAATTGTGAAAAATCTAGCACCATTGAATCTTGACAGAACGACAGATGATTATTTGCCGATACAAGGCCACTATTAATTTATTAAATGTCTGACAAAAAAAAGAACAAATTCTCAAAATATATATATACATATATAATTAAATATTTTACTTGACGATTGAATAGTTATACATAATCAAAATTATATTTGATTTCCAGAACAACCTTAAATTTTTGATCTCAAGCCAAGAAAGTCTACAAGAAAATCAGCAATGAAAATTTAATCACATCCCTCCTTGTCTTTTCCTTTACCTCGTCTTCGGTAATGCCAAACCACTATCCTACAGTATTAATAAACGTTTTTACCACAATATTCACTGCATGACACTGGAAATCATTTTACCCACACCATAAACATAATACTTTAATCATTAAACTAACAAAACAAGAATATATGTGAAAAACACACATCATGATTAACACCTGACGCACACATGTTATTTCAACAACTTAACACCTGCACTGCTTTACGATAAAAGCAAGAGTGTAAAATAATTGATCGATCATTTTTCTAAAAACAAAAAAAAAACAAAAAAATTAAAAAAATAAAAGCAAAAAGGGAATCTACATCTATTGTGATAATTCGTCTCATCAGCTCGTATGAACTCTTGATCGATCTGTAGTAACCGAGGGCGGCCACAATCTCAGAAGAGGAGTGTTACATTCCGAGTTGATACAAATTATATTATAACTAAAAACTATTCGTCCGTCAAAATTTAGATAAGACGTATTGTGAACTTAAAGCAAGCTCATATGATAAGAGGAAATCGTACGTCGTTTATGTGTGTGTGTGTGTATTAGCTTTAGGGTAAATGCTTCATAATATGCTAACATAGAATACGGCCAGACTCATTGTAAAAATGCATGTACGTATGAATAAATAGTTACTTGCTCTTTAATTTTTTAATTCTAATAATGTGTACTAATTAAAAAATTGTAGTAACCACATTACATTCTTACATTAAAAGTTGATTGTAAAATCCTCAGAACGATTAATTTCAAAATTTTTAAGCTAACTGTCACAATTAAACTCGTATTTGGCGTTCTTATATTGCTATTACGAGCTTTCATCATGATTGACCTAAGAACTCAATCGCACTTGTCAGAAAAAGCGATTGGTACTGTTGTGTTGTTAGTTCCTGATATGTAAAATCATAGCATGTAACATCATCGTGCAACTTTCAACGCAGTCTGCAAGAACATCGCTCATTGGTTGACCTAATTCGATCCAAGGCCTCTTTTACTCGCTCTAATGCTATAAAAACGGACCATTAAGAGGAAAAATTGCTCTCTATACATCTGTCACCTGTCCTCTAAAGTTAAAGTCAACTCTTGACTCTCACGACTCGTGAGTACCTCACACGCGTAAGGCATAACGTATCGGCTAAGGCAACTCGAGTGCGTATTAAGAACATCAGTAGTATCAGACTATGCTAAGGAGCGAGGTACAGCAAAGGAGGCCCGCTGAAAGTAATTCCGGCGATATCAGAGAAAGCAGAAATTGCAACATCCTACTGACCACGAACACATTCGTGTAGTTTAAGGAAACACTGATGGTTACAGCACGAAACATTAGGGAACTCCGAAGCAGCAGTAACAACAATTAATGATAGATGTAAGTAAAATATCAGTAATAAAATTTACGCTGAACCTTGTTAAAGTGACGTGATTAAATTGTATTCAAAAGAACAAATAATTATTCAATTGCTTTAATAAAGAAATACATCAATCACCTATATGATTTAAATATAGATTATTATTTAACACAAAAAGAACAAATAAAGCTCAGGATCTGAATTATAAGAACTCCACGAATGACACTTGAATAAAACAGTTAAGACCTTACTCTAAACAAGTCCGGTCATAACACTCGTGATAATTCACGTCAATATTGATATTAAAGATTACGAATACAAAAAACTTGTATTTGGATGATTTGAACTATTGATTTTATATAAATCATTACAAGTCGTAGCGTGTATCACGTAAAAAATTAAGTCCCGTCCTCTCAAAATAATATGAAAACAGTGCAACAAATGCGTTAAATAATTACGCTCTAGGCTCTTATTCTCCGCACCTTATTTATAATCGAGTTTTTTTACAGGCAACCAAGCTTTAAATACTGTCAAATTTTTTATATTCATTATGTCTTGCAGCTTGAAAACAAAGAAATTTTATTAATTGGTAATAATACATAAGAAGAGAAAGATTAAAGCAAAATCAATGAGCGCAGTGCTCAAAACATTATTGCATCAGTTTTAAATCTGTTGTGCAGTACTACCGTTACACTAGAATTAATATCCTACTTACATGTAGTCACATAAAAAAAAATAATGATTTGCGCTGAGTAATCGTGCTTAAAGCATGAGACCTACTTGCACTCGTGAATATTGGTTTTTAGTATCATGTGACGCAAGGGGTTGTTAAGAAATTTGAATTAAATTCATGTTTTTTAACACGTACAAAGTTACAGAGCTACCCCGAATAAACTTACTCGACGTGCCTTATCTTATTCTTATTTCTTTTAGATAATCATGCGAAAAAATTTCTGATCAAACGAATTTAAAATCCATCCTGTCTGATGTAAGTTTCTGAAAGTCATAGAGTTGCAAGAAATAATTACACTCGATGCTCGTAATGTACTTAACCCTGTTTTCCAATATGATACTAAAGATAAAAAAATATTCGAACCCTATTTTCTTACAGCCAAAGTAAGAAATGAATAAGGTGTAGTTTGTCGATGCGCTCAACGCGCATACTCCTCTCGATTTCTATTTTTCGTATTTTAATTAGGATATAAGATGTTTTAAAAATTTTAAAACTGTTTTGTCAAATAAAGATTTAAAAGTTAAAAAAATTTTACGAAGAAAATGCGCGCAACGCGCGTTATTTCTTCTTCATCTTCTTTTGATTCTAAAATAGTTCAAAACTTGAAATTTTTTTTTATTATCAAACTAAAAATACAAAAAAAAATTGAAGAGGGTTTTTGACGATCAATCACTTTCTCCATGCTTGATTTTTTTGCCTTCTCCAACTTTTACTTCTTATGACGTTGTAGGGGCTAAAAAAAAATATAGTGTTAAAGTAAGATAACTAAACTTTGAATGTAAGAGATCAGGAGTAAATAAATAAACTCGATGGGCAAAATTTTCTTGCCTTATAATTCGAATTCGTTATGTGGTGCTGCAGTTTTCAAGGGGTTAGCTTTTATTTATATGTAGTTAAAAGAAAACACAATGATTCGCTCTGAGAAAATGCACTGAGAGCGTGAGACATTTTTACGTTCATGAATTTTCGTGTTTTTTTTAAAGTGGTAAAGTTTTTTAGAAAAATTAAAGCTTATCCATTTCAAGTAAAATCTACAGCTTTAAAAAGCTGTGCTTCAACGCACTCAATGTGCCCGAACTTGGTTTTATTTGTTAAATTTTTTTATTGTTAATTAGACGCAAAAGTTCCTAAAACAAAAAATTTTAAATCTGTTCCGTCTAATGTAAGTTTTTAAAAGTCTTGAGGTTACGCTGAATAATTAGACTGGGCTTGAAAACTTCTTACTTTTTTTTTTGTTATGGTAAAAAAAATCAAACAACATTGGAATCCTATTCTTTTACAATTAAAATTGAGAAGTGTTATATATATATATATCTTCCTATAATATATAGTTAACTCAGTGGGGCATTCCACACAAACCCCCCACCGCCCCCCCACCAAACCCCCACAAAATAAGGTAAAAATCCGTTATTTTTTTGCTTATTTTGACATATTGTAGTTTTTCTCGAAACCCCCCACAGCCCCCCACCGACCCCCCACACATTTTTTCATTGCCCCCCACCTCCCTCCACTGCCCCCCCACCGACCCCCTACAAAATATTATATGAATAGTATAGAAGTATGGTATAAGCCTTTACTTAAGCCAGGGGTTTCAACCACGTATGGCTTCATGGGATAATAATAATGTATATTTTAATATTTAATCAAATAGTTACAGATTACTGGACAATAATATAATTAGCTAAACTTAAATACAATTAATTGTATTTCAATTTACTGGATCCCTTGGTTTCTTTGTAAGCATAAAGTTTTTGGTGGGCTGACTTTTTTTATTAGCATTTTCTAACGTTGCATTTTGCCAGCCCTGTCAATGTG
Source organism: Copidosoma floridanum (assembly GCF_036245765.1). Lineage (NCBI taxonomy): Eukaryota > Metazoa > Arthropoda > Insecta > Hymenoptera > Encyrtidae > Copidosoma > Copidosoma floridanum. The sequence goes on from NW_028321885.1 coordinate 14,471,273, forward strand.
TTAAAGTCTATTACCACATTTCTACCAAATCACATGGAAATATTGTATAGTATTTTTTCTCAAAACATCCCACTTTTCCCCACCTACCCCCTATGGCCCTCCCACTGTCCCCCATAAATTTTTTCATGGCCCCCATTGCCTCCCCACACCACTTTTTTGGAACCTGACCGTGATCATACCGTCTTTACCTATCTTGGGACAAAACTGTCTTATTGCCATAATTTATTTTATCTTTAAGAAGAAATTAAAAGTCATAAATTGATTCATAGGGGGTTGTTGCACAAAACATTATTATTTATACAACTAAGTACGTTTAATAACCAATTTATATGGAGTTAACAATATTTTGAAACCAAATAATATATACACATATATTGGTGCGCATAATTATTATATTATCATTACTTATATGGTCCTTTATGACACGATTCATCTTTTTACGTACATAAAGTAAAGTTAAATTTAGAGTATCATTAATATAAACAATGAAAGTTTCGCATCACTTTATAAGTCATCTTATAAAGCCTTATGAAACCACGAAGACTTACGTCCATTTTTATTTTGTTTTAAATTAATGCTGAAATTGGTACAATAGATAAACACAATATACATTCATAATATGTATTATTAATTAATAAATTTTACCTATACATAAAAAAAAAATAATTAAATCATGTTATGAATATTAGATACATTGTTATATTCAAAAATTTCTTTCCAAACTATATTTTCAATCTCTAAACTGTTTTCTGTATCGACTTGAACAAAAATTCCATTTTTATTTTTGCATCTTGATAAAGCCACGTATAATTGACCATGAGAAAATAAAGGTTTTTTCAAGTATAATCCCACATTATCAAAACTTTGACCTTGAGACTTATTTATAGTCATAGCAAATGCTACAACTAATGGGAATTGTTTTCTATATAAAATAAAAGGTAATGATTAAGTATTTCCAGTATTAAATGTAATTCTTGGAATGAAAACATTATTACCAATTTTTTCTCCCGTTACTATTTCGCCTTCTACGTTATACTTCAGTAATTAAGTAATTCGCAATCGTGTACCGTTACATAATCCGTCTGATATACTCAAATTTCGAATTAACATTACTATTGTACCTATTTTAAATTGAAGTTCATGAGGTGGCAAGCCTTCACGAATGTTGTTTAAAATTTCTACGGAAAAATTTATATAAATATTATCATCTGATTTATCAATACCTTTATATGTTGCAGTATCAAAGCTGTAATAAGTTTTAGTTTCCCCATGTAATTTACTTAAAATCTTATTGTTTAAAAAAAAAGTATATTCATTATGTAAAGTTAGTATCACGTTATTGTCAAAACAGTTGCTGTAATTACCAAATATTTTGGTACAGCAATCATCTGTTATACAGGATTTAGGAATGTTAAATGTTTCTATGTCCCCTTCTCCAATTTTTAACAATAATTTTGAAAATTCGTTATTACTAGAACGGATGTTATTTTGTAATCTTAAAATTTTGAAGAAGTTTTATAGAAATGATGATTTAATAGTTTCTTCTATTATTATAGTTTTATTACCGTTTTTCATAACTGGAAGAAGGATGTGTCAAAAATCTCCTCCTAATACTATTAATTTATCACCAAAGCAAAGTTTTGTATTACACAAGTCCCTCAACGTTCTATCAACGATTTCTAGAGCTTTTTTTGGAATCATAGAGGCCTCGTCCCATATTATTAAATTAATTGCCCTTAATTTTTTTTTTTCAGATTCAAATTCTAAAAATGCACTTTTAATATTATCTAAGTCTAGAGGTAAATGAAAAGTTCTATGACTGGTCATACCTTTTGGTAGTAATACAGATGCAATTCCTGTCCAAACCATTGATAAAATATTTTTACCTCTAGAAATAAAGTAATAAATGAGTGTCTTATATTAGTAGGTTTCTTCAGATCCATCAGGACGATCTATGAAATACACTTTTTCATCTTGTTCACAAATAGTTTTAAAAATTTTTCTTTGATCATTATTTAAATTTGTGTACATTGCATCGAACATTTTTTTACTGAAAGATATTTCCTCAATATTGCAATTATTTATATAGTTGCTAATGGTTGGTGTCAGTAAACTAAAAGACTCACATGATTTACCTTCCGATAACAAAATTTGATTAATATGTAGAAGAGCACAATTATAATCATCATTGTCGAAGTCTTCCGTAAAATATTTTTTATATTCATTCCATATTTTATCTCCTTGAATGTTTTCCGAAATCAAAAACCAAGCAAAAAAATGTCTTAACTGGTATGGAAACATAATTGTTATGGCTTCTTTAAAAATATTGTCGAATTCAGAATCATGTTCTATTAAACCCATTGCAATTGCAGTATCCCTGACATTTTTATATGTTATTCCATGATGTTTTTTAACGTGTTTAAACGATGTAGCCCCATGTAATTTATTTAAAATAAGTTTTAAGAAAAGCGTTCATGATATTTTAGAGATACTATGGTTAATCTACCTATAGCAGTATTTTTCAGTGTAACTTTCCTTTTTTTCCAAATTTTAAGTTTATTGTCAAAAATGTAATGTTCTGGAATGTTAACATATTTTAGCGATTTTGCAAAACCATCTATTTTATTTAATTCAAACCAAGCTGTAAGGGGTATTTAATAATTTTTTATTACATTTTTTATATTATTTTCTCTAAATATGAGTTTTTGTTTATTTTCAAGATAAACAGCTATACTTACAACTGTATTTCTTCCACCACAAGATGGATATTCTTGAAGTTTCCGAGCTGGTTTTATTGGACTTACATATCTAGCATCTACGAAACTACTAATTGTACTTTATATTGATACTGCTTTGTATTGATGCACAATATTTGGAAGTCGGGGGGTTGGCGCGCAGTGCGTGCAGGGGGGCGTGAGCCCCACTAGTGTATATATATATATATATATATATATATATATATATACATGTGTGTGTGTGTGTGTGTGTGTGTGTGTGTGTGTGTGTGTGTGTGTTTGTGCGCGTAAGTACAGAGTGGATAGTGTGTACGATGGCGAAGCGTAGGTGTGTATGCTGGCGTCACCGGCACTACTAGATCGCAGGAGCACTCAAGGACAGGCTTGAGAGAGAAACAGTTGGACCCTTAGACCAAGTAAGGCTCTTTTTTCTACCACCACAATTGATCGCTTATGTCATATCACTTGATGAATTAAATATATTGGTCAAGGTTACAACGCAACTATTTATTACATCTGAACTCCGATCTTTCCTTAATCTCCTTATTCACAATAATTGGCGACGAGGATAGTGAAAAAACGACTCAAGGCCACTGGATCAAGCGAGGAGATATATCGAGCAACAGAGACATCAGTACGACCACGAAAGTCTTGCATTGAGTGCGTGCTATGAGTATTGCTGGGTGATTAAAATGGTAACAACTTCGGGTACGAGTGTACAGTCTTTCACGCCAGAGACGACTACCTGGAGTCAATAGTTGCAAAGGCTTGAAGGCACGTTAGTAATAATGAAGGTCAAGGAGCAGCACAAAGTGGTACTCTTATTACATCACATCAATTGGATGGCATTCAATAAATTATGCGATGCGTACAGAGGAGAGGACCCATACAAGAAAAAGTACGAAAAATTAACGAAAAAGTTTAAGGAACTGTAAGAGCTAACAGTCCTGAAAAGTGCAGAAGTTTTTAAATTTAACTTAAGGAAGCAGTTACCAGGCAAAAGTGCGTTGGATCATGGCACGTGTTTAAGTCAGTTAAATGTAACTTGCGATTTTGCTACCATCAAGGACACGGCAACAAGAAACCAGTTTTTGTTTGGGCTGCTAAATAGGCTCATTCAAGGCCGATTGCTGGAGACGAAAGATCTAACACATACAAAAGCCTTGCAGATAGCTATGGCAATGGAAATTTTTGAGAAAAAAACCAGCGTGATTCACCAAGAAGCGGGATCGATATCATGTCTACACGCTCCGAAAGACAAGCTTAAAAAGCCGTTGAGTGCCAGCCACAAGAGTGCTTCAGCAGCAAGCAGCAAGAAGAAAAGAGGAACGGAGAAACAAGTGAAATGTTTTAGATGTGGGGGGTCGCATTTTGCAACTAAGTGCACCCTACTGAGATCCGTCCGCTGTAGGAGCTGCAACCGAGAGCGGTACATAGGAAAAGTATGTTTCAGGAAAAAACGCAACATCAACGAGGTGGACGAAGAAGAGAAAGGAGAAGAATTGACGTACGAAATTTTGAACTTGGAGCAACTGGCGGAGTATATCCACAATCGAGAAAAATTCTACGTCTGACTTGAGGTTAACAGTAAATAGGTAAAGTTTGAATTGGATACCAGTGCGGCAGTTACCTCAATATATCAGTGGCAAACAGAGTGATTATTTAGAGACTGTAAGGTGTTTTCGATGGGATTGTGCTTAGAGTCGTATTGCAAAGCGCGGATCCAAATAATCGGGTACAAGTGTATAAAAGTTTGGCATAAGCAGAAAGAATTTAAATTAAATTTGTACATTATGGATGTGCGGCGCGATTCTTTACTCAGGCGCAAGTGGATAAGGCAGCTGTTTGTAAACACTGACGAGCCTTCAGAGTCAATGTTAGACAAAGTATTGATTTCGAGAAAAATAACCGTGATCGTTTAAATTCATTGCTGGCGAAATACCCGAAAATCATCGACATTAGACCTTCGAAATTAAAGGAATAGTTGTTGCAACACTTTGGCCCGTTACAAAAAACCCCCACCACCTACGTAGGAATTTTCTATGATGAGCAAAGATAAGGCATGCGGGGTCAGGAACATGACCCCACCACGGTTAGGTCCCCTCCCAACTTTAAGCGTGGAGAGAGGGCTCCCCCACTTTTAAGTTACTAAAGAGGTTAAAAACTTTTTCTCTCGTTTGGTATGGGTATTCTTTTTATAATATTAATATGTTTCTCCAATATAAAAGGTCCAAAATATTTTTTAATTTTTTTCATGACATCAAAATAAAATGTAATTTATAAGGATCTGCTGTGAATTTTAGGTAACTAACAACAAAGGTACATACGTTTATTCATTTATTTCGGAATTCAAAGTCTCTACAACTGCAATTGTATAAAATGATGCAATATTGTATATGAAATCGTAGACACATTCTTTTGTTAAATATTCGCATTTCGTCGTATTTGTAGACACGACTTTTTCATTTACACTTTCTAAATCTGAATCATTCATTTCTCTTACAATTTTCTTTACAATATAGGGTCTATAATAATCGATTTGCGCTTCATACATATTACCACCTTTTTCTGGAATATAATATACAAATCTCTGCACAACAGTAGGCATAACATCCAACATGTCACTCAATACACGTAAATTACAATTAATACATTTAACAATAAATTTGCCTAAATGATCAAAGGTCACCTTTTTAGAACTAAACTACGACGAAATTGCTTCGCGACACTACTACTCACACCTTGTTTTCGTCCTTTTTCTAGCTCAATAGCCTTGTCGTTTTAACTTACAGTAAACTTCAGGGGCCAGTTGGAGCCATAAATTTTGATGTCCTGCAAGTTGCTGTCATCCATGGTAAAATAGTTCTCAATGTCTGTAAACGCCAATTAAAATTTGTTTCAATCTCAAATTTTGATAGAAATCCGTTCAAAATCTGTGCCTAATAGATGAACTACAGATTCCTAATCGTTGTCAAGTAATTTCTTATATTTCAGACCAACTACGACTTTTTGCCAAATGATTCATTCAACCCATAAAGCTTGCAAAAAATCTGCGGAGGTGACTGTTAATACTGCCTTGCGCTTGAGAAATCGATTGCTACCGACGCCTCAACTCTCTTTTTCTGGAATTCCATTTTTCTGTTTAATTGTATTGACGATATGACGAGCAGGCAGATAATAAAATCTAATACTACTTTTTTATACTAGTTGTAGCTCGAAATAGACGGTGTAAAAAACGTTTGGAGGTAGTAGTCACGTTTCAGCATAAAAAATTGCGTCAACAGCACATTCAAGATAACGTTAACTAAAACAAGTATGATTATGTATCGTGCACGGATAAAAAAACGCTGCGAATGAAATTTATTACGAACTATAAATATTCAGAGGCAGGATTGCAAAATGCTAACATCTTTTATTTTTGAAATTCATATTAATGTAACATTATTATCTGTCACTAGATGTTCAAGAATGCGCAAACTACAAGTATATGCATGGAGAAACTAATATCAAAGACATTTTACTGCAATTTTTCGTAAACATTTTACCAGACAACCGTGGCTGCCCGACACCGAGCTTCTCAAATTTTTTTTGCTTCCAATGACATAAAACATCTGGCAATTTTGTCATTCTTTTTTAAATCAGCGAAAAAATTGTCAAGAAATTTTTTAAGATCCATACCGTTGCTCATGTAAAACAAAAACATTAAACAAAACTGACCACATACGTTTGAGGATATGCTTTAGAACTGTTTGACATTCCAACGCAGTTTCTTACAATTTTCACGAAATCCATCAATGTGCTGTGGTACATAAGGTTAAATACCATAGCTATCGAAATATAAACCAGTGGAGTGTCCATCATTGTATATAGCAACCCAGTGCATACCGAGTCTTGCGTCATCGTCATTGTTAATGACGAGTGCTGTCGGTTTCGTCCACTACCGTGGGATCTGATCGGCTGGGAACACACCGGTGGTGTGCGTTGTGATTTGCAAAAGGATCTGCAGTATCTGTAGGCTGTCCATTACGTTCGCAGAGCCAAGATTTCAGTTTATGAGCGTTGTTTAAGGCACACCGATGATTTTGATAATTTAGTTTTGAAGCGTGATGCATACAATACACTACCAATGATAAATCTTTTAAAGGTGGACAGTCAATATCGTCTTCTAAATTTCTTACTTGACAAAGAGCTATTTTATGTAAATTGTACCACTTTCCGCAACCTCTGACGTAAATTTTCCTTGAATTTCTTCCAATACAACTCAAAATTTTTTAAATTGCTTTTAAAGATACTTCACCCTCAAAGAAATCAAGTCCATCATGATGTCGGGACAACCAAATATTTTATCGTTACGCCTCCTTACTCAATTTTTGCAAATGACAATGAGGTGTTACTACCCAGTGTGCGGAAAAGTTATTGTTCAAAGCAACGATAGCAACTTCTTTCGGCTTTTTTCACCTTGAAATACTGAATGTTAACTACGAGCTCCGTTGCGATTTATAGGTGATTGAGTGTACCAGCACCAATTAACCTGAGAGACGATTAGCGTGTTCAAGTAATGAGTGTAAGTATAATATATTTAGTTAGAGGCACCATATAACCGCTGAAGTCGACCATAATTTGACGTGACGCATCAATTTCGAGAATATCCTCGCACTCAGCATACACTATACGATTAACAGTCGAAGTTAGAGCGTTAGAAAATCGAACATCCAATCTAACACCAACGTGTTTAATTAGGTTCCAATAAGAACATTCGTAAGCTGATAAATCCGGTGTTAAATCGAAAGCAAAGAGACAGTAATCGTTGGAATAAGATTCGCGATCAATGTGGCTTCCTTCATTGAGAAAGTAAACGCCCGTGCCCGAAAACATAGTATGATAAGCATCTACATATAAATTATCCGTTTTAAAGTCTGGCTGTAATGGTTTAAAAGGAATTTGAACCCCACTTATGTACAAACAAACAAAATTTATATTGAAAAGATAAAATTTAAACGGATTCATAGTGCGATCGCCCTTATAAGTTTGATTCTTAACAAAACTGACGATTATTTGCTCACGTAACTGTCCCAAAATGATATTTATCTAAAGTTTTGCCATGAATACCACTATCCATCGTCACAGCTTTTACTTCGACACGCGTGAGCGGATATTTTGCTGTACTCTCTGACAGACCTTTGGCATGGGCTAATAAAACCGATGGGCTTACTTAAACGCGTTTTACTAAAAGATTTGCTTCGTCATCTAGCACATCTTCCATCTTTGTCGCCATATCGTTGCATCATAATGCACTGGTTTAATAGGATGATTTTGCTGCAGGACCGTAATTCAATAAAGTTTCTGAATACGCTCTGTAAGCGTACGCGTTGTTACAAGGAGTTACAGGTTCCTCATTGAAAATCACATCGAGTTGATTGAACAACAAATGCATAAAATTATTGATTGATCCCGTCTTTGAGATTTTAGATGTTACATTGGTACTTAATTTTTCATCTTTATTGATGGCCAACTTGATGCAAAGACTGAGCACCGTGTGTGTGAGATCGATGTATTCGTCACCATTACCTGGTACGAAAAATTCAATTGGTGAATTACCCATGAGCAATGATATTGGCTTGTATTGAATCCAGTGCAATCCCTTGATAGTTGTTTGAATCGGTGAAGTATTGAACAAAAAAAGCTCAGACTTTAAAAACTCGTATGAGTGACTGTGTAAGGAAGCCATTTAAAAAAAATTTAACTTTCAAAAATATCTCTTGCAGTTATCGGTCCCTTCTTCTTTTTTCTTTTTATTTTTATCTTTTTTTTCTTTTTATCTTGCTTACACGTTTTTTAAGTTTTTTTCTTTTTACTTTTACGCCGACCACGCCTTGACTGCACAGTTCTACGAAGCAATTGCAACTGAAATGGTTCGTCGAGTCATCTAAGTTTATATCCTGAACCTTCCATAAGCTTGTCCAATTTTTCCTCGGCTTTTCTCTTTAGCGCATTATCAGACTCCATTAAACAAGTGCAGAATGTCTCTTTGAAAGGTACATTTGTAAGCGGTGACGTCAGACATAATTTTCATACCTGCACGAACACCTTTTTTGCCAACAACTTTGGTACCTCATTTAATAAATGGTAAAACTCGTTGAAATACTCCAGCAAGAAACGATCTGATATCTCCGTGCCCTCGTTAATAGGGAGTTCCAACGTTAATGCGCCCAACACCTCCTCCACTGTTTTCATAAATTGTGGTCAGACTACCACCACCACTTTGTGCAATAAAGTAGTCCTCGTAGAGATCCATAATTTTTAATCGATTTGTTTAAAGTGAAGCGTTATTATCAGCGTCCCAAAGTATGATGGTATAGGTACACCAATCAGGTCCCTTATATTGATTTTGATGTTGTACAAGGAGTTTAACAATAATGGTACATACATAGGCGATGAGAAAATTCTGTTTTTGACACAACCATATGCGTCACCTTGAAGATCTTATGACACCGCCTGCAACAAACGTGATTGAACGTCTTCTACAATGTATGGCTCACAAATGTCACTGTTAATTATGAGCTTTTACGGTAAAGCATTAGCAAGATTTGCTGGATAAATGGATCAAACTTCATTATTTTTTGAGAAAAGACTCATTGCACTTTCAAAGCCCAAGATCTTACGTAGTTTTTTGGAAAATAGTAAAAAGCGATACATGTACTTACTGCGCGCTGTTTCAGAACAGACTAACTTAGCCACTACGTAACCGCCCTTTTCGAAACTGTAAGCCACGTGATCTCGTGTGGTATTAAAACTATTAATTTCTTTTATTATTTTTTTGATATTTGTGTATAGACCGTGTCGTATGTAATTATCTACATAAATCACAGGACACTCGATGTGTACATTATTGTGTAGTTGTGGTATACATTTTACGGTCATTTTTCTTTCGTTATCTTTTATCGCATTTTAAAACGTCAATGGTTATTGAATCACTATTATACTAACACTCCATTGACCTTCAAACTTATTTGCTGAGGTAATCTTGTCGCGTAGTGCCCAGTAGTATTATCAAGATAGTACTGCATGCTACTGTTGCTAGGCAACACAACTTAAAGTTTGTCCTTCATTGTATATCTTTCAAATAATTACCTTTTACCTAGGAATAAAACTTTTCAGGACATCCCTTCCAGCTGACGAGATATTCCCTACAGCGTCCTTTACCTCAACTTTTGAATATCTTGTCAACCTTGAAAAAGCTCTCGTTAAATTTTTTTCTCACTCTGCTCAACTTTTCCTCGTAAAAGAAACCGTCAATATCTTCGTCAGCCAAATCTCTGAGAAAATAAACTAGATGCCGTTGCGTGCAAGAGATACGTACAATTCTAAACAACTCTAAAGTCCAACCACTTTCGTAACCTTTGTCAAAGACGCTTCTCGTCTTACTGATGCGAACTAAATCTCCAACGTTGTACTTTAGATTTTTATAAATATGCCTGTCGTAACGTTGCTTTATGTTTCTCATGCTCACGCAGCATTGTGCTAAGTCACGTCAGCTGGTGCCATCTTTGTCCACAACTGCTTCTTGCGATTGTATGACTTTATTATTCTTGGAAGAATGTCTACGAAGCATCGATTGTTTGTGTGCGTAAGGTATCGCCACATTCTTTCTTTAATAGTTTTTATAAAATGTTCGGCTATTGCAGCCTTTGTCTGTAGGCTACGTGCTACTCTGTACTTAATTTCATTTTCTCGTAAAACGGATCGCATTTCAAGACCTACAATTTCTTTACCTTTATTAAGATAAGAAAGATGTTGTATTTGCGCGCGATCTCGTAAACTTCTAAAGATGACAATGTATTGCAAGTTTAGCCATATATCGCGTTAACCCTTACCTTGATAAAATATATTATAAGTGACAAAAATTACGCTCAATTTGTTATGATGACTAACTTTACTAAATAAGTCGAGGATACTTCTACTACCGGATTATTCGCGCATCAAATCATTAATAATGACCAGCTTTGATCTATGATTACCCACCCAATCGCTCTCTTGTGGTAATTCCTTGTGAAACTCAATATTACTCCTGAGATCGTAGTACCCAGGCTGCCACTTACCTTAACGAAAAATGACCCACTTGAATTGAGTATGACTCATACAGTCAATGTAGCGTGAAAACCGTCTGACAAACACGATTTTTCCGCAACCTGTGGGTCAACTCCATGTACACGTCCACGGGTGTTGCCATTGCGTACGCATACTGCCCAGCTAAACTCTATCAAAAAGCTGATTGACCGCAGTGGAGGCCTCCACGGACCGCTCGCAAAAGTGCAAGCGCTTTTGGAAAACTAGCGCAAAGGCGGTTCGCGCTTTCAATCAGCTCATTTCGTCGGGGTCAATTGCCAATCGAGCTTTTTTCGCCACTGCCGTCACCGCTGCCGCCACACCCCACCATCACTCATGGATGGTGACCAACTGGCTTGTAACGTCACAGTGGTTGGAGCACCTGTTGCGCATGATCAATATATTATAAAGTTTTCTTCTTATTCACTCGTATACATGGCAGTTTTAAGGTTAAAGTCACCCGAGTAACTGACATTAAGATGATTTTTTTTTTCAAGGTTAAAGATCATGGTAAAGAATGTGCTGATGTCACAGTTTTCGAAATATGTATCAAGTTTTATCAAACATTCGTCGCAACGGTTTCAAGAATGCGCTGACACGAGTATAAAGTGATCAAATAAATTTTTAGGTACGTCAGAATAATTTTTGTATTCATGGTTTAAGTTTTGTGGGGAAAGATGTGCTGATGTCATCTTTTTTTGAATAAGTATCGTATTTCATTAAAAATCCGACGCACCACCGATACGAGTATCAGGTAACCAATCACATTTTCACCTAATATAAACAAGTAATGGTAAATTTATTTATACTTAATAAGTATTTAGTTAAATATTCATTATGAAAAAATATTTGTAATAAGTAATTTGAAATTTTTAATTGACAAAGTTTTTCACGCTCCAGCAATTTTCACTCCAAAAATAAGCGCGACGTTTCTATAAAAAATATACCTAGCGCAATTTAGATGAAAAGAGGTCCATGTATAATAATTTGACATGATACTTACCCACCAATTAATAACATCAATATCTATAATATCGGCGTTCGACCTAAAGACACGCCTAAGCAGAGCAGTGGAAAAGGGTGTCCCCTGAGGCTTCGGTGGTGAAGTTGGTTAACGCACCTTCTCGGCAAGGAGAAGGCCTAGGTTTGACTCCTAGCCGAAGCAGATAACTTTTTTCACTGCTTTGTCATTTTTAATTGACAAAATTTTTCGTACTCTAGCGATTTTCACTCTAAAAATAAGCGCGACGTTTCTATAAAAAATAAACATAGCGCAATTTAGATGGAAAAAGGTCAATGTATAAAAATTTGACATAAGTAAGTAATGTGTAAGTCCTGAAAAGGACCAATTTTTGTCATTGGACTAACTATCCATAATGACTCTGTATCCATTTTTTTTTTGGATTTAGAAAATTATTTTGAGACACGTATTTTTTTTTTTTTTCATATTATTTTTCTATAAGCGGTTTTCGATAATCATCATCATCATAGTTTCTAGAGCCTGTCAATACAGCATTTGCTTTGCTATGTTTTGAACCCATCTTGTCATTTACTTTTTGGTGCATCAGCTGTGAAAAGGAAAATCAACCAACCAACAGCTTCATCGTATCTTGACCAAGTGAGTGTCTTCCCCTACTCTGATGTACTATATCTCTTCTCCTGCAATATCACGTTGGTAATAATACGGATAACTCGTGGTCATGCTGTCAAAATATCTTTTACTATATACTAGTTAACATGTTTCTATTTCCGGTTGAGTTACATCATCGTGAAAAATTGTTAGACGAATGGAAAAATTCGACAATTTTATTTCCGTGCACGAATGTGTGGTTCACGAACGATTGCAACACGTAGCAAACATCTGAGCACGCTTATCAAAGGAGCTTTTGTAATAGGTTTCATTGGTAATGTTGAAACGATACTGTGGGCTGAACGTCTTCCTTGTGCTATTATTATAATATTTTTGCAAGAAATTATGATTGGTCGAATTCTTTCCCTGGGAGTGGTAAAACGTCTTATTTTATTAATTATCAAAAGAATCGTTGCTTTATTTTTAGAAATGTGCTAACTCTTGTACATGATAAACCAAACACTAAGTTTTTAAAATTGTAAAACAAAATTCATTATATATCACATAATAATCAGTCGCCTTCTTATTTTTTTTAGAAATTCTCTAGTTATTTTATACAGACATCACCTCGATCTCTCAAGAATTTGAGAAAAACAGTTATAAGACAATCGTTACCTTACATTACATAGTGGGTATTTGACGTCTTACTTTCAGGAATGTGTTGACTTTTGTTCAGAGAGTGTCGATGTGCTATGTCGACGCGTGGCTCGCTAAAAAACGATCTCATTACTCGTGCAATCTACCGCTGATCTCATATCTATAGTGTACTGTATTGCTATGTATGATTATTTTCATACCCAGCGTTTTCATCGTCGCAGCTACAAGTCGATTGTAACACTTTTAAAAGTATGCTGACTCGAGGTAATCCAATAATTCAACTGAATGTCCGTAATCAAGTCTCCGCACACTGTTCATGACATCACGATCGTTTTGGGCTAGATAACGAGTATACAGAAAAGTGGCTCGTACGCTTGATCAGTTTGTTTCGGCGATCCACGAACAACTCACGTGACTTTAAGCGTTTCGAAAAAGAGCTAGCGAAACAGTGTGGTGACAAGTCATACGACTAATTAGTATATTCTAGTACTCTATGCATTAATTAAGAATTCATGCTTGGTTTTGGAGAGTCAGTACTACGATTATTGGCTTGTAAAATGAAGTTGATTAGCCACTGCAGCAAAAAACTGTGTCCCAGCCATGACTCTGCTATCTGTGTCAGTCAAAAGGTAGCACTCTGGTTCCGTTAATTAATAAAGGGATTATAAGGAAAGTGTAGGTGAAGTTTCTGAAAGTCACTTATTGGCTTCACTATTTTTTGGGACTAATTGGCAAAATTGCTATCCAAACAGTGATGTGTCAATCTGTGTTTTCTTCTCTACCACTTCCATCAATCATGCAATCCCCGAAAATAGCGTCTTCGATCACACTTTTCTTATACACACTGTACAATCATCTTATATTATCATTCTTCGTATGTAATAGAATATTTATAATATTACACCACATCGCTCTCGATGTCTCCAAGATTTCGTATGTCTTTCTCTCTCTCCGCGTCTCTCTCTTTCTCTCTTTCTGTGACGTTTAGATTTTGCATGTTCTGTCCTCTGCTCGATAGTTTTTCATACTCCCTCCTCACAAATACTTACATGCAACACTTTGGCTTCGTCAAAACCGACCCCTACTCGAGTGGTGGGTGTTTAATTGACGGGCCAAAGTGTTGCAACAACTACTTACAGGCCTTACAAGCAAGCTTAATTCTGAAGCCCACCGCAAGGCTGGTGTTCATAAAGGCGTGACCGTTTTAAATTAATTCCGTTGGTTGACAAGGAAATCAATTGGTTTCTTCAAGAAGGTGTGTTTGAGAAAGTCTGTACGTCGGAATTTGCGACTCCGATCGTACCAATTTTAAAAAAGGATGGTCGAGTGCGTATTTGCGGAGACTATAGTGTTACCGACAATTTACAGTTGGTAGTTAATAAGTATCCCTAGCCAAGGATTGACGAATTATTAACAGAGATGGCCGGATGTTGCGTGTTGGCAAAGTAAGATTTTAAATTAGCGTATTCGTTACTGAAGGTTGACAATAAATCAGCCAAAATCCTAACGTTGAATACACATCGGGGACTGTTGCGGTGTAAACGCTTGATGTATGGTATTTCTTCAGCTCTGGCCATATGGCAAGAACTAATGGAAAATATTGTACGTGGTTTACCAGGCATTAAGGCATTTTCAGATGATATTTGCATGGCCGCTAAATCTGTGCAGGAACGTTTGAAAAGATTTGAGTTGGTTTTTTAAGTATTGAATAAATATAATATCAAAATTAATATACATAGATGTGAATTTTTTTGTCCAGCGATACATTACTGTGGCTCAGTAGTGGATAAAGGAGGCGTGTGGAAAGACGAAAATAAAATGAAGGAAATAAGGGTTATACCAAGGCTGACTAGCGTCAAGGAAGTACATGCTTTTGTGGGTATGGTAAATTTTGATAATAGATTCATTAAAAATGTGAGTACGATTTTGCAACCCTTATACGAGTTGCTGCGTGGCGGTAGTGAGCTCCGCTAGACGGAATGCCAAGAAAGGGCAATTATTTATGCGATTAAAAGATCAAACCAATATTTATACGGCAGAAAAGTTATTTTAGTCATTGATGATAAGCCGTTAACACAGATTTTCGCAAAATCTAAGAGCTTGCCTTTGTATAGTGCGATGCACAACCAGCACTACGCTATTTTCTTACGCAGATTTGATTTTTAAATTGAGTATAGACGCTTAGTACTGAATGGTAACGCTGATTCCTTATTACGATTGCCGATCAAAGATCATAAGTACAAGGAAAGAGGTGTGGATGTTTTGGATATATTTTATAGCGACCAGATAAAGAGTTTATATTTGAATGCAAACGAAGTTATTAAATTTGGTAAAAATGATGATAAAATTTTTAAAATAATTGAGGTGTTACAAACAGAAAAAAATGTTAAATCACCCGGAAACGTGAAATGTTGATCCTCGTGAATTCTAGTTAGAACAAGGCATGTTAGTGTGAGGGCATTTAGTAGTGGTTCCGAATAAAATGTGGAAAAAAGTGTTGAAAGAATCGCGTATCGGACATTTTGGGATATTAAAGATGTGAGGCTTAGCTCGAGAATATTAGTGGTGGCAAAATATTGACAAAGTAATAGAGGACATGGCAAGAACATGTATGCAATGTCAGTTAAGTTGGAATAACCCGAAAGCTGTAGAAACATACATGTGGAGTGCGGTGGCATTTCCTTTTCAGAATGTGCACATCGATTTTGTGGGGCCTTACTTAAATCGTTATTTCTATATTTTAGTAGATACTTCTTCAAAGTGGCCGGAAGTGCACGTTGTGAGGAATATGATGGCAGATACCACTATACAGGTGTGCAAAGAAATTTTCAAGTGTTTTGGGCGTCTGAAATGTATAGTCTCGGATAACGATAGAACTTTTGTATCAAGCGCGTTCAAAGATTTGCTTACGAGCTATGAAATCGAGCATAAGTTAACGGCACTATACCACCCAGCAAGTTATGGACAAACAGAGCAATTTGTACAAATTTTAAAAAGAGCATTGGAAAAGATTTATAAAAATTTAAAAATTAAATTGGAACTACAGTTAATCCTTGAGTGCTATCAAAGTATTCCACACGTAGGAACAGGAATTTTCCTGGCAGAATTATTATTGGGAAGAAGAATTTGAGGAAACTCGGATTTATCAAAACTGGACAATAAATGTCATGTACTGCGAAACAGTGATGGAAATGAAATTAAGAATTGTACAGGCGTAGATATTTCTAAGAATTGTAAATAGTTTGTGGAGGGAGAGATGGTAATGGTACGTATCTATATGAATAAAAGTAAATGGATGCACGGTACAGTTATAAAGCGTACCGGTCATTTGCATAATCTTGTAAGTTTAGAGGATGGATGAGAGTGGAAAAGACATGTGGACCAGATACGGTCAGCGCCTCGAAAGAAAACAAACAAACAAGCTGCACGTGGGGGAAACGTTGAGCGTTACGTAGAAGCCGAGATTAATGATTATTATGTGATACCGGAGGAGCAAGTGCAAGTATTTGCATCCAGCCTTCGCTGAATCTGTTGCATGCGGGTAACATTGTATTGCGGGAAGCGGCATGGGGTCGTGATAGAGGCAAAAGAGCCACAGAAGTGCAGACTCTTTTTTTTTTTTTTTTTTTTTTTTTTTATTTATAAGCTTTTTCTGATTTATACAAATCTAAGTGCGGACTCCAAGAGAGTTTCCAAAAGAAAGCTGGATGGAACAGGGGCACATGCTAAATGTGGATGCGAGTGAATAACCGCGACGAAATATTAAAATATAAAAATATTCAAAATAAATAAAAAAAAACTCCATCATGTTACCAGGATTTTCAATTATCGTTCGATAAATGTGTGTGGGTAAATCTCCTTTTACGGGAAAGTGTTACATGTATATGTATGTATGCGTGAGCGTTGGCACGGATAGTGTGTATGATGGCAGAGTGGAGATGCGTTTGTTGGCGTTACCAGCGTGAGTAGCTCGCAGGAGCGCTCGACGACAGGCTCGAGAGAGATACAGGTGGACCCTCAGACCGAGCGGGGCTTCCCTTTCTACCGCCACAATTGATTGCTGATGTTGAATTACTTGGTTAATTACATATAGTGTCTAAGGTTACAACACAACTGTTTATTACACCCAAACTCTGATCCTTCCTAAAACTCCTCATACACTACAGAAAATAAAAATGATGCGCCGCATCGATGCCCTTAAAGCTCGAACTCTTCTCGATTTTTTTTTTTACATCCTGAAAAGGTTACAAAATATCCTTAAAGGTACTTCCCCATTGTTAAAAGAAAAAATTCGTTAGTAAAAAAAATTTCACTAAGCCAATGCGCTCAACGCCCGTAACTTTTTCTTGATTTTTTTTCGAGTTTTCAAATGGTTCTAAAATTAAAATCCTTATCTTTTATAGTTAACAAAAATAATTGTTTTTGAAAAAAAAAAAAAAAAAATCAAAGGTTTTTGATGATTAATCACACTTCTTATACTAAAGTTTTTGACTTCTTAAACTTATATCTCTTGTGACGTTAGAGAGGCTTAGAGAATTTTTAGTGTTAGTGTTATACTTTTAACTTAGTAACTTAGCGATAAATAAATAAACTTGACTCGTAAAATTTCCTTGTTTTATTTTTTAAGTTTGTAATACGGTTTTACAGTTATCAATATGTAGTTTAAAAAAAAATATAATGATTCGTCCTGAGTGATTGCGTTTAGAGTAGGAAACCTTCTCACATTTATTAATTTTGGTGCTTTCTTCTAAGTTGATAAAGTTTTTCAAGAATTAAAAAACAAACTTTTTCTAGTAAAACTTGCACCTTTAAAAGGCTGTGTTGCATAAACTTACTCAACATGCTTAATTTTTTTTTTAGTTAATCTTTTTTTTTTTTTTGAATCAGACACAAAAATTTCTGACGAGAGGAGTGTAAATCTGTTCTGTCTGATGTTAGTTTAAAAAAATTTTAGGGTTGCGCTGCATAATCACACTTGATGCTCGTGGTCTGTTTGCCCTCCTTGTCTAACATGGTACTGAAATTAGAGAGAAAAAAGGATGCAATGTACCGGCGCCGTCGACATGCATACTCTCCTGGAATATTTTTTTCAGATTTCGATTAGTTTATTAAGGATTAACAAAGTTTAGGTCCTATTGTTTATAAAAGTTTTTATACGAAAGTTATTTTGTTTGGTAAATCCATGAAAGACGCGTTTTTTCTTGTTAATTTTTTTTTTTTTTAGTTTTCATGCTTAAAAGAAAGAAAAAAAAATTTTTAAAATAGAAACAAAAGGTGCTTATCATTTACTCTATTCTTGCTTGATCACTTCAGCTTCTCTATTTGTTATCTTTATGACTTTTTAGGAGCTTACAAAAAATACAATTTTTATGTTAGATTATCGTACTTAAAAGGAAGGAGATTTGTGCTTAATAAACGTGCTTGATGCCCAAACCTTCTAAAGCCACGGTTTTTTGAAGAGATTATGGAAATGCATCTGGTGAAAGTATGGGGGATTAAAGACCTAGAGTATTTTGGGGATCCTCAGAGTTCTTTGCAAAAGCACATGGACATTATACATGGCCAAAGTGCCTGGATTGGAGGTTTGTGAGTGTGGCGATGGTGGGGTTTGAGTGGTCCTTAATAGAGGCATGGACTTTAGACGCAATGACAGAAGCTGCTTGTAATGGAGAGACAATATTGAACTTTTCGACAATCTTAGTATTTCTGATGTACCATGGAGTACCCAGGACCAACCTTAGTATCTTCATGAAAGGGCTTTGGATGCTCTTTAGTCAGTTTTCCTTTGCAATGCCCCACGTTAGTATTGCATAGTGATGCTCTTGATGATGACAATGCAGGTGCGCAGCTTGGTCTACTGGAAAACTGCTTTGTTATTAAAGAAGGGCCTTAGTAGGACGAAGGCTCCGTATGTCTTGCCCCTAGTGCTCTTGATGTAACGAACGTACGTGAGTTAACGGTCTAGCGTAATGCCAAGGTACATAGTGGAGTAGCTCTAGCTCATTTTTTCTCTGTTGATCATTATCTTCTGTAGTTACTTCTTTGCATTTTTCCAGGAGACGAGCGTGGCTATAGAATCTGCCTCATTTACTATCTGTCTGAGAGCTAAGATTTGACAGTGCCTATGAGATTGTGTGAAAAACCTAACTAAGTCGGAGGCCTACTGTACATCTAGAAAAGCTATCATGGTGAAGTTTTTGTGGATGAAGCTATCGAAGACGTCTTCGGTGACTCTCAGAATCTGGTGTACAGCTAAATGTCTGGATCCACAACTGCACTGCACATCTAGAAAGATGTTGTTTCCCATGGCATGCTTATTTAGGTGCGTAAGAATAACGCTTTTGGTGATTTTACTTGACAAGGAGAGTAAACTAATGGGTCCGTGTATCGAGGTATTGATAAGGGGTTTTTTCGCTTTGGGAGGCAGATGACCGTAGCCTTCTTCCACGCACTTAGAAAATAATAAAGACGCATCACGGCGTTGGTGATTTTGCAGACCACCATAGTGAATTTTTGAGGGAGGATTGTCAGGACACTGTTAGATATACCGTTTCTGCCAGGCGCTTTCTGAGTTTTTAAAGAGCAGATTGTACCTGTGACATCGAAGGGTATGCAGTGTTTGAAATTCAGGTTGTCATGGACCTGTTTCCACCCTATGTAGTTAATTCTCGCATGTTCCTGGGCTAGCTTCTTCAGCTTTAAGATTGGGGGAGCATTGATTTTGCAGTGAATCTGCAGAGATCTTTGGTTTGTTAAAGTATAACGAGTAGTTTGTTCTCTTGTTAAAGGGAGGGGGGAGGAAGGCCGTTTGTTGCAAAGTTTTTTAATGACCTTCTCAGCATTTCTTGAGTGGGACTCTGCCTTGGCTATGAATTTGTTGAATTCCTCATTTCGGAACTCGTATACTTAGGATTTGACTATTTTTCTAGTGAGTTGAGGTGTACTTATATTCGTGGGTTCTCCGTTTTTCCAGAGTTTCTAAGCTTTTTTTTATCCTTAATGAGATGCATAAGGTTGCGCGGAAGCTTAAGTGTTTGTTGGGCAGCTGTAGTTATTGTGGTGACGACTTGTAGGTACGTGTTAAGTTTGTCTGTAAATTCGTCAACTGATATGTCGAGTTACAATTAGGACTAGATGGGACGACATTTAAACGAAAAGAATTTGAGGCTATACGCCGGGTGGACCCAGTCTATGCTGGTCATAATGGATATGGATTGAGTTTTTCGTCAGTAATATGTCTAAGATGTCCGGGTCTTGCTCTGAAGAGCTAGGATAGTAAGTCGGTTCACTCGGAATCTCAATGTTAATGTTGAGATTACGCAAGTTTTGAGGAGAGAACGATCCTTAGGATTTTTGTGTTTGCATCCCCACGATTTGTTCTTGGCGTTGAAATCACCAGCTACAATCGTAAAAATGTTGGAGTCGAACAGCAAGGTTAAGCATTGAAAGTTTTGATCATCCTTCAGAGAAGAGTAAAGGGAGATAATTTTAATGAAGGCGAATGAGGTGCTGTGACTTTGACTCCAACTGGTTCACAGTTAGCAGCGTCAGTACTTATGACTCGATGGCGGATAATCTTGCGAACAAGGATAGCCACTCTGTCATGAGATTTTTTGCGTTTGTCACGTCTGTGTACTGTAAAGTTTGGTGTATAGAGTGTCTTTGTGTTGTGTAGGTGCGTTTCTGTAATGCATGCAATGTTAATGTCTTTTGTCTGGAGTACGTTTGTACGTTTAGTTGTTTTACGCGAGATGCTGCTTGCGTTCCAGTTGAGTAGCGTGAGGTCTCTGTCTTATATGCTACGGTTCTGTTGCCCTTGAGACTGAACCCTCTTGGATCAAGGCGTGTCAGCAGGGTCATTATAGAGTGGAAGATTATCTCGGTAGTGGGGTGTGTTGAGCAGAGAAGTTAGGGGTTGAGCTCTTGTCTGGTGTTATTGAGAGGATACCACATTCGCGTATGGCATCCCGAGGCAAATGATGCTCATGCTTTGGGCTGTTATACAAAGGAAAGAGGGGCAGATCTTTTCTTGGAAGCGTCAGCTCCTATTGGAAGGACTTTTGGGCATCCCCGGTAAAAAAAGTGGTGCTTGCCGTTGCAGTTTGCACAGCGAGAAGTGACTTGGTCTTTGTCTTATTTAGGACAGGTTGCAGTGGCGTGGCTTATACTGCAGAAGCCACAGACAAAGGCGGTGTGGCAGTAGGCTGCCGTGTGGTTAAATTTCTAGTAGCGGCAAAATTGGATAGTGTCGTTGAACTTGCGCTTCCGCTCGACTCTGACACAAGTGCCCCCAAGTGACCTAAGGTCATAGATGGCGTGGGAGTTAGGGTCCGATGCATCAAGGTACACTATGATCAGGAGCCTGGTCCAATCACCCTTAGTCATGCGACAAACATGATTGGTGGAGGATACTTTTTTCTGGATCTTATCTAAGATTTATGGTTCTGTGTAGTCAACATTACCTCCACGGATAAAGACCATCATTTCACGGTTCTCCTAAATCTGGTAGGTGGTAAACTTGATCTTTTTCTCGTAATGGTCGTCGACAATGCGTTGAAAGTTGTCGATGTTGTCAGGGTACACGCGTATACCTTGAGGAGTCCTGATGACTTGACGAATAGAGATGTTCTCCGCAATAAGGGCTTTGTTAAACTTGGGCCATAGTTTCTGGTCTAAGATTGTGATTGGGAAAGGTACCTCCTTTCTTGGTACGCTGTTAGCTTCTTCCATATCCAATGAACTTGGTCCTCAAAATGACCATCAAAAGCGTTTTTCCCAGTTTAAGAAGAGCTAGGTGGGGGTTGGGATTCCTGCAACTGTTCGATCTCCATGTCCATACTGGTTCCGTTGCCGGAGCTTGGCAAGTTTGGCAGCAATTTTTGCCACTGTTTTGTCTTAGAAGCATGGGCTGCGGTCATGCTGACTTTTAAGTCAGGCGATGCGAGGGTTCACTCAAAAGCGTAGAGGGTCAAAAGCCAGCTGTCTGAATTGCTGGACATTGAAGGGAAGTGTGAAACACTGGTTAAACTTCCACTGGTATTTGCACCAATACTAGTGCTTCTCACGGGCATCTTGGAAGATTATGAGTCTGTTCTGGACAACAGCTCTTCAAATGAATTGGTCACATTGACATCGAATTGTGGATTATTCACTGTGTTGCTTGTTTGGCTGTGCCCTAGTGAAGGGCCAGCCAAGCGGACCACCCTTAAGGGTGGCGTGTACGTGGGTGTATAGCTTATTGGAAACACAGTTGCGAGGCGTCACTAAGTCACAGTTACGAAAAGAGTAAAGAGGAAGCTCTAAAAGACCGTAAGGAGAAAGCTCAAGTCTGAGTGAGAGTGATGCGTAACGGGCGTACGCAGAAAGCGTGCGTTTGGTAAAAGCACTCAGCAAGACTGCACTATTATTACACACAACTTGTTGGGCTGTTCGAGTTAAGGAGAATGATTGGCTTAAGTCAAATTCAAAAACAGTTCAGATGGCTGTGGAAAAAAATATTAATTACACCTAGAGGTACAAGAGATGACAGAAGAGTGATTCGTAAAGGGTTTGCTACAAGTTTTAATTCTTTGGAATATTTATGCGTATTAAAAATTTGACAACTATTATTTGCTTTATGTTAAAATCTAGCAAACGTTTTGTAAAGAGAAAAGTTCACTGTTTAAGGGGGAAAAAGCAGTAGATTGCCTCATTAAAAAATTAATACGGTTAAAATCCAAAAATTATATTGACCAAGCCTTGATTTCTATCTAAAGGGATGTAAAAAAACAAGATAAATTATCATCGATTTCATCATCAAAATAAAAGGCTATACATCCCCTGCCTACTTGTTACATTAACCTTTCAGCATATGTAGTTTTTATAATTTAAGTTCACTTTTTGAGTTTCTTAAGACAAGAGCTTTTTTGTAGAACAGTTTTAGTTACAACAATGAGGCTAACATTTTATAAGAAATTAAAACGTTTGAATAATTTAAAATTAGGCTTTGAAAACATTTTTAATTTAAACTTTAGTAATTCTTTTTACAATAAGTATCTAAGATGTATACAATTATTAGCAATGTTAAGCTCAGTTATTTTTATACATCAAATAATATACGTTTACACACTTAGTTTTAGAAATAAATTTATACTTAAATAAACAAATATTTTTTTTAAAATAGAGTTTGAGAGTCCAAAGACTGAGAGAAAAAGAAAAGTTCTTAAGCAGTATAAATACACAGATACATCATCAGAGCCAGTGGAATTAATAGTACAGACAAAAATGCGCAAAATTGTTTGTGAAGTTATCGATATACTTATTGCTGAGTTAGAATGAAGATTTTGTGAAGACAGCTTTAATTATTTAGTAAAGTTAGAAGACATTATTTCCAAATCTGCAAAAGGAAAGCTGTGTACTACTACAGATAAATCAAAAAATAACTTAGGAGTCTATGCTAATGATTTTGATGTAGAGAAGCTAAGGACCCAGCTTTTATTTTTGCTGTCTATCATTAAAAATACACTTTTATCAGACGAACTTTCATCTGATGTAAGTGTGATCAGTAAGGTTTAAAACTAATAGAAAATCTTTGCTTGAAAAAAAAAATAACGAATCCTCCTTACTTGACATTGTTAAAATTTTTTAAAATTAATTAAATACTGTGCATTAAATGTTAGATCAAGTTAAATTATTGATTCTACTGACTTTATCAGTGCTGGCCTCGTCCGCAGAATAAGAACGATCTTTAAGTGTTTTGAAATAAACTCTTTTCTGATCTAAGATTGATAATGTTACACGATCGCTCAATTAACCTTATTATTTCATGTGCTCATCAGAAAAGAACACGAAACATTAATTACAATCCATTTTAAAGAGAATTTATACTAAAAAACCGTAGGAAGGCCAAACATATTTGCATTGCAAAAACTCATATCATATAATTATGACTATCCACTTGTATTGAAAATTAAATAATAATACATACTTTTTTGATGCATCATAATTTTTATAAAATTATTTTTCCTGATCCAATATAGACACTGATGAAATGCATGTAAAAAATTATGGAAAATATTAACGAGAAAAATTTTATTGTAGTATATAGTTAATATGTATATGCATACTTATAAGTAAGCTTATAACAAGGTTATGATTATTAGTGATGACAAATACTGTTTTAATTCGATACTGCTTTTGTTTTCATTTAGATGATTCAACAAATCTTAGTAAAAGCCCCACCCCCCATGTCGAAAAGACTTGGGTGGCCTCTAAATTACACCACCTTAGTACGCAACGTCATTTCACGAAAGTTATATTAAAGTTTATAATTATACTATTTGCCATGAAATCCAATAGAAGTATAGCTTCTCACTTGGATATTCCAGCACCCACTGTTCACTGGTTTATTTTTTTTTTACGTACAGTATTGCAAAAAGCATTATATAACGATGACATAGTCTTTTTAGCGGCCATGCCAATGAGCCATTATGATTTTTGAAAAAGGCACTACTTAAAAGAATTTACAACTCAGTTGCTTTTAAATAAGTCCAAATGAAATAATCTGTGTTGTTTTAATTTTGAGGTAAAGGGGATGTTCAAGTTAGTGGAAAATGTCCCGTATATATACTATTGAGGCTTCACCCCTCACACGCTTGATGCTCCAATGTCTTAGTATTCTGTCTAAACATAGAAGTTGTACGATTCACTACAACTCCTTTAATTATAAGTCATGTGAGATAAGAATTAAAAAGATAAAATATAGTAAGTACCAATGTTTCGTAATACAGTACACTATGTAGAGCATTATATTTACAGGGAAAGATTAAATAATATATTGCAAATAACTGTTTGTTCATCCGTATACTTGATTTATATTGGACATGATATGCCAAGCATACTTATAGAGTAGATACTATACTAATCATACTTTTTATTGAGAAAAGTATAAGAAAAAATCTAGATACTTGACCTCAAGATTAACCTAAACTATTTTAATATACATCGGATATAGTAGAAAATTACAATCAGAAAATTAGTATACACAGTAGTAAGGTCATTTATCTTCAATGTGATGAACTAAAACAATGAATGCATGCTCTTTTACGATCCAAGATACTTCTCTTTTGCTCTTTATGAATTAATACTTAGTTATAAAAGGTGCCTACTTGATCCTTATTTAAGGTTTTTCTCTTTTATATAAGTAATTATACATCTAAGAAGTAGCACAATTATGCCGAAGAAACTACTAAGGCCTATAAGAGTAAAAGAGAGACACACGGAAGTAGTAGGAAAAAGACTTCTCTCAGTCTTATAGGCTTGAATTGTTTCATGGGCTTAAATAGATGGATGACCGTCCCCGTCTTTTTACAACAACTCTAACATGTACGCTCGGAAGTACGACGACCACCAGACTCGCAAAGGGCGATCGAAGATATTGGAAAATTCAAGAATAAAGCAAGACACCATAAATTGAGTTAAGGCCTAACATTAAGATTACTGCTAGCATTTTACTGTCTCAGTGACGAGGAACTACTTTTTTAAGCAGTCTACAACCCAAAATATCATAATCTTATGTAATGGCTTCGTATTATTTACAACCAAATTAAAAATCTAAAGCAAAAGAAAAAAAGTCACACTAAATTTGCATCGTGGCTTTTAAATCACGCTATATGGCAACAGGTTAAGCATAATTTCCTTGATCGTCAAACCTCTCACCACGATCATCCAAGAAAAAACCAAAACTCTTTTCGGCTTTGAATACGCGTCTCTGCCTTTAATTACCCCTCCATGGCACCTCTTTTCAACCACGCAATTTCCCATTTCATACGACTCAAAATTCCTTGCTTTATTCGGTAGCCCTGCGTTTACGAGGTTGTGTGGTTGTATCCCGCACTGTGTAAATAAAGGAGGATATATAGCATTAATTAAAATAATGAAATAAACCAAAAACGCTCATAATAATGATTACAATAATAATAAAAATAATAAAAATAATAATAATAAAAATAATAATAATAACAAAAAAAATAGTTATTATAACATCTGTAACAATAATAAAATGAAAATATTTAAAAAGCTTTAATGGCTCAAATAAAGTTAAAAATATAGTTTTGCATAAAACGTTTGCTATATTAGTCTTTAATATGTTGAGTAAGAGAACTTATAAATCACTAAATAGTCCTCCTCAACCAGCTCAATTATGATACATTGTTTCTATTAAACGTTATATATTGCTTTTAAAGTATAAGAATCCTATGATATATTTGTACAGAATAATTTCAAAAATATATTAAAGGTTAAAAATATTGTAGGGAGAGAGGTTTCTTACCTTTTAAATAAAAAAAAAATTTTTTTCTAGTTAACGGTCACATAAAGCTTTGACACTAATAGAATATTTTGGAAAATTTAATCAAATTGAACTTTTTTTTCACATTTCTCTTTTCAGAGTATTTTTTATACCAAGTATACGCACAGAAATTTTATTTTGGTATCAAATATGTGATTATCTAAGAAAATATGGAGAATATTATTGATACTAATGCAAATTTCTAGAATCGACAAAAATATATTATGTAAATAAGTTCGTCACCTTAATGATAATATAATTAAGCCATGTATTGGTTAGTATTCTTTTTATGTAGTGATAAATGGTAACTAATGATTTAATCAAGCAACTACTTTCAAAGGTCTGGGTTGGGAGACAAAAGCTGGTCTACTGAAAATGTGAGCGGGGATAAGGGGGTTTTGGTATTGATAATTGGTATTAAAATGTCAGGAGAAACATAACCACATTTTTTTATAACCCCTTCACTTTAACTTCCCTTTCTCCTACCAACATCCTAAGGGACCCTTAACCCCCACTGCCACCATCCCAAAAAAAAGCAATAATTTATGTTTATTTTACGTTACATAAACATAACAAATATTTGATTGACTTTCCCTTTCTCTCCCACTGGCTCTCTATTATCACTTCACGCAATTTTTTTCTCTCCCCGCCCTTAATAACCTGCCCAAGGCCTCTACAAAATAATTCTTGTGGTTCAATGCACTTACATTGCCTGTGTAGAATTTTTTCTTATGACTTGACTAAATAATATGTCCTTGAGCCTTACTTCTTTGTTTAGGAAACTCTTTTGTACACTTTTGAAGAAAATTGGTTTCAAAAGTAGAATTTTTATGATGCTAGAAAAAGTTCTTTCAGAATGAAAAATTTATTTATCTATTTTTCCCCACTGCCCAGGAGACAAATAGATTGACTTAATACATACAAATCTCAAATATAAAAGTACGTGATGATTGATCTCTTACATTTATAACTATAGTACGTATTACGAAACAATGTTACAAATTCTTATTAGCAAGTATAAATTCTTGGTGCATTTTTTTTTGCTAATAACATTACATAACTATGTGCCTTAGTTTCTCATGGTTATAAAATAATAGAAACTGTAGGAATTTTGCCCTATAATTATAACTGCCATTTGAAAACTTAATCTAAAGCCCTATGAAACCACATAAGTATCTATGTAAATTACTACCTATAAATTAATAATAGGTCGTTTGCACATAAAAATCAGAGATTAGCCCCACAAGTATATACTTATATTATATAAATATATTATATTGCTCTTTGTCTGGCTCATTAAACTACACATGCAGATATACACATTAAAATCAGATTTGCTAATAAAGCCAGTTCTACCCTGAACCTGCTAGTCAATGCGATTCATTTCCTTAGTTCTGTTATAATAGCGAGCATTCTAAATCCTGGATCTGCTTATTAGGAAAATCATTTTGCAATTTACAAAAACACAATATACTGGTTAATAAACAATGAACAAACATAGATTTTTTTTTCCATTATAGTGCTCTACGTCCGGCTCTTTTGGTGCTAACTACCATGGGCACTTGGCACTTGAGGGGAGGAAGGGATGAGGGATGGGAGGCCTTCCATTAAAGAAGGGGGGTAGGAAAAAATTAGTCAATTTTCCTGCAAAAAGGTTGCCTAATTCCTATTTGAGGAGCATTGCGTGGTGAAAAAGTACATGTGAAAAATCACAGAGGTACTTGCCTGAAAAGTCGCACTGGCCGGGAATCTAACCACGAACGTCCGCGTGCCAATCCACGACCTAGCTGACTGAGCCACCATGCGCTCCAAGTATATATAAGTGATTTTACCGTAACTTGCTCAGATCATTTTCAGTACTCGTACTCGAGTGCCGTAAGGAGACCCAAAATCTTGAAAACGTTAGATTGTCTTAACACATTGTCTAATACCGATATATTAATCCCTTCTCCAACATAATCAAATATTTCGAGTCGAATTTTCCATTCCAACCCATGTTAACAACTCAATTTCACTCGAGAAACGCTTTAACTAGTAAAAAAAAGGCTTATATGCCACTTGGAAGAGTAAGCATTGTATTGGTGATGAGATTTGTACCTTAGTCCCACCAAAAATCGAAAAAGTCGAGTGAGTTTTAACTGCATACATTTTGTCTGCATATTTGCACCATAACCCCGGTTTTAACTAAAATCAGTTCAAACTAATAATTTTTTGGATTGAAAATGCTAACCAATGTTTACTTTTACAAGTATAAGACTTGTGACAGGAATTTTTCGGCCGGGAAAACAGCCGTCCCGAATTCCCTCACAAAACAAAAAAAAAAGCTCGCTTACTTACTCCTTCTCGTCCCTCTCCACTGGATTCCTCTCCTCCGGGAGGTCTGCCGCTGGTGCTCGGCTCGGGAATGCCAAACAGTCCTGAAAAGAAAACTAGAAGGGGACTTTGGGGCACCAACAACAAAAGAAAAATAACTTCCTGGTATCACTTTTACAGCGCATGCGCTATTTATTCTCCCTTCTCTACTCTTTACAAGTCCCACCTCTCACTCTCTCTCTCTCTCTCTCGGTGTGGCTAAGTATTTGTATATCTCTGTACAAATATATATATATGGTTCCAATGTCCTCGAGGTAGATGTCCTGGGTTGAGCGACTCCTGGTCGTCCTTCGCCGGCCTTAACCTTTATTCGGTTGGCGGTGACCCGTACCTAAATCTCTCACTCACACGCACACGCTCGCAACACTATCATGTATACCACCCGGTGCACTATTTACAGCACACTTACCTCCTGGTTATCCTTGCAGGGTACGACTACCTGGAACTCGTCTCACTCGTCGTGATGGCTCGGCCGTGCTCTCTGCCTCGGGCGATCTCCGTTGTTCTTGCCCGATGGTCTCTCGCAAATTCCCCTCTTTCCTAACCTCAGCTGCTCTCTCGTTGCACTTGACCTTGACTCCGCTCTCTTCAGTCCCTTGCTCTGCCCTATCACTTCCCTATCTCTCACCAATACTTCTATTTAATCTACTCTGCTCTGAAGATTCTCCCGTTGTTGTCTCGCGGATACTCGTCACTATTCTCATTTTCTCTCTATCTGCTACAATCCTCCTTGACTCTGCTCTCTCTGATGGCTCTCGCGGTACTACTGTGTTATGGCAGTGCTCTTTGACAGATGCGCGCGCCCCTCCCGTGTATACAAAAAATCTCCAACACGCCTAAAAACCAGTAAATTGTTGGAGGTTTCCAAAAACTAGGAAATTGACGCGGCCGCTCGGTGCTCACACCTTTCTGACTTGTCACGAGCCCTTGCCTCTCTCTCCTTCTCTACCTTACACACATGCTCACCCAATTATACCACACACACTTTCAATCCCTTTTCTGGTCTTTGGTCCTTCTCTCTCCTCTGGCTCGTAGTCCGTGGCACCGAGAACTCACATTAAGAATGTGTTGTAAAACGATATATATGTAAAATATATACTGTATCATAGGACTCGGTAGCTGCCAATGACTCGCCCAAAAATATAGGTATATAGTGACGTGATAGCTTCCGCTACTACGTCACAGACTAAAATGAGTAAATTCTTACAACAGTAGTTTATGAAGTTGTTACTTCTTGAGTAGCCAAGCTCTTCTTTTTGCGTATTTCGGGTATACGAACATTTCATTCCATTCCAACCCCCATGAAACAACCACTCTGTGTGTGTGTGTGCAGATACGCCAACTACAGTTTCTTGTTGCATTTACGAATACTAAGCTAAGTATGGGTGTACAAGTCATTGTATTACATCTATGAGTCACACGAGCACTACAAACTTTGAAAATTCTATTCTGAACTTTTCTGTTCCAACCCTACCTCCCTTAAAAAAGCCGTTTTTGTTCGTTTTAGAGCAATCGATCTTAGCCAAAATTTTTTTATCACTGTTGAGCTAAAAGACGAGACCGTGTCTTGGGGTTTTGTCCAATTAGCCTATTTTTGGCTACATAAATGCAAAAACGGTGGTGCGACTTTCAACATTAATAGCCCAGAGGTGCACTCTATAAGGTAGCTATACCTGAGCTGAAGTAAATCACAAGCGTAGTCCTAATGATTAAAACACAAATCTTCAAATTTTATGAGCCCAATGAAAAGTTGTAACAATTTTATGAAAAATAGGGAATTTTGGCCAAAATCATATCATTAGCGATATTTACGCTCTAATAAGAAAAGCTGTAACTTTTGCATGGAGGCACAAAATCGAAAAAAATTTTCTTTAATTGATAGGTTTTGATCCCAGCTTTCATTTACACCCAGTAAGAATACTAAAACTATGAAAGGAGCTCAGCTACAAGTGTTAGGAAGACGTACAATTTTTTGAAAACCGATAAAAACTGACTTTTACAAAATTTCGTATAACTTTTGACCAGCAAGTTTTGTAGTTGTATCGCTTCAGATATTTGTTACTTATGTTGTATACACCATGTATCGAAAAAAGAGTGAGGAAAACTATACTACGCGATAAAGCTTGTTAAAACTGATAGAAAAGCTCTTTACAAAATTCTGATTTGTTGTGCATTCTCCGAGGTATGGACAAATTAACATAAATAATTTCGGCCAATCACAAAGTGTTTGGTTTTTCCGCGCCACACGCCCATGCCAGCGCCATTATCACAGCGTCGGAGCCTGTCGAGACTGTAAAAAAAAGGAGTGGAGAGCTCTGCAAGAAGCACGGAGAGAGCCAACAGTGTGTCAAGAGGAGAAATTCATGATTTTCTATAATACCTATACCTTTAAGTTTCTTACTATTATTATTGTCTCTCGAGGGTCGAGTGCGACCCTGCTTTGATTGGTGCTTCGGACGGTTCAACCACCTGTATAAAACACAAGTAAGTTGTTCAATAAAGTGCGTTCTGAGTTTCAATATAGGCGATCATTGCACCCACGTGCATCTCATTTTTCCCCCATATTCGGCCAGTAAGCTCAGGCAGATTTTATAAACATGGTCCTTAGAGCCGGATCTGGGGGGAACGATCTCGGTGCTCGTGCAAAAGGTCCCACTCGTGGACGACAGCTAGGTTATGATACCCAGAGCAGGCTTATTAGCCCAACCCTCTCTGCACCCCGTGAGCTCGCGATGGGGTGCGCTCTTTTCCTCGCTCTGTGTGCTTGGCCACCGTTACGCTGCCTTGTCATCCTCGTGCCCCAAACCAGTGTTTGTTGCGCAGTGGTGTGTGCAATGAGTGCCCGTCCGAGTGCAGCGATGTGGATACGCCCGGGAACCAGGAGGTTAACAGTGCTCTATCCTGCAAGATTTTGCTGCAAGGCACGATGCAGTTCGCGCTCTCTCTCTCTCTCAAAAAATCATATATCATTCTCTCTCTCTTTCTCACACAAATGTGTGTTTGTGCATCTATACGTGTGTGTCCGGGTGTGTACGTGCGCCTATGTGTGGTTATCTTACTACATTCTGCTGCAGGGCACGATGCAGTTCGTGATCTCTCCAATAATCATACATATCTGTCCCTCCCTTTCACACACACATATGTGTATGTATGTATGTATACATGTGTGTACGTGTGGTTCTGTGCAGGCCGAGAGCCGAGAGTGGCTGGAGCACACTTTTCTCACGACAGTTCTATTGAGGTTAGAACGGCTTCTTATACCGTGTGACAAAGGGCTTACAACAACCGCTTGCCGATATCGCTTAGTACATGGAGTGGTCCCCAGCACGAGAGCACTCGAATCAAAAATTACTCATAGCCCCAACGCTGTACGTGCAAGCATCAAAAGCAACAACTGCTTATTCAACAGGATTGCCTGGCCACTGCGGTCAAGCAACGACGCTTGAACGAAGGTGGTCAGGAGGTCATTGACCTACAACGGTCATAAAGCCATGGAACTTTTCTCTACCCGAGACTCACAGTTCTCTCCTTTCGAGCAACAACGCTCACGCAAGGAGATCGAACAATCCTGGTCGTTAACAGTCCTTCATGTTAACGATGCAACCCAAGACGCTGCTTGCATACTTGCAGCCCCTCTCTTACCATTTCTCACTTCAATTTACTCAAGTGACTACTTTCAAAACCCTTTCTACAACGCAATTGATCTATTTTCATTATCATGGACATGCTTAACTCTCAACCTTCTCTGAGTCAAGTAATTGAGAATACTTCTCGAGTGGTTTGAGATACTCAATCAGAACAGTGGACGGAAGGTCTCGTTCTCAGTTGACTTGAACTCCTTGAGGGTTATTGGACCAACTTCACCGACACTCATGTCCGATTGCTGACAGCATCTGAAGCGAAAGACGAACCGTACTTCACAGATAACAAGTACCTCGCCGTGGAGGCCCTTTACGTTGAAGCTAGAGGCCACCTGTACAATGAACGTGCACGTTTCTCTCGAGACGACCCGCCTCCCCAGATCCAACCCCAAGTGAACTACGGCACCTCAATACTGCCAAAGATCACTCTGCCGACATTTGATGGACGACGAGAGAACTGGGAGACATTCAGGGACCTGTTTAAGTCTCTAGTTCACAGTAAAGACACAATCCCTGCCGTAGACAAGCTGTACTTCCTCAAGACATGCGTGCTCGACGAGGCGAAGGCAGCAATCGACAGCCTACAGATCACCGAGTCCAACTACGCCGTCGCATGGTCCATTTTGGAGTCCCGCTACGACCAACAGAGACTGTTGACTCAAGAGCATATCAAAGTTCTCAAATCTCTATACCAGCTCAAGGAAGAGTCTGCCCACGGACTTCAAGCGTTGCTCGATGATCTGGAGAGACACCGTGACCAACTGCGAACGTTGGCTCGCCCCGTTGACTCGTGGGATGATTGGTTCATCTCTCTTGCTTCCGACGCCATGGATACAGCTACTCGGCGAGATTGGGAAGAAGAGCTGGAAGTGTCCGACAAGGGCTCCGGTGGTAGTGGAAACTTCTACCCTACTTTCAAGGACCTGGCCGATTTCCTCCGACGTCGCTGCAAAACCCTTTCGTCTCTAGTACAAATAGAAGCATCGAGATCGATTGCTGTGACTTCCAGAGGCAATCTGAAGTCAAGCCCATTTGCTCGTCCAACCCGCGTAGTGGCCGTGACTACAGCTGGCTCAGCGCGCTGTGCTGCGTGCAAGGAACCTCACTACGTCGGGCGCTGCACCACCTATAAACGAATATCACCAAATGATCGGCATGGATTAGCCACCAAAAATCGATTGTGCTACAACTGTTTGCGAGAGGGCCACTCCGTGGGCAACTGCCCTTCTCCGATGTCATGTCAGGCCTGCGGGGCACAACATCACACGTCCCTTAATGATGCCTCCGGAAAGCGAACAAACTCCTCCACCGATTCCAATAGGCCTCCGAAATTCCCTAAGCTGGACACACAACCCAGCGAGGGTCCCTCGAATGGCTCCGAGTCATTCTGACTAGGCCTTCTACCAACGGCAATCATCAGCGTGGGTGGTATCACTGGACGTTCCGGAAGAGTTCGAACCCTTCTCGATCCTTGTTCAGAGTCGACTCTTACCACCTTACGACTAGCTTGAAAGTACGGTAACGGCTTAAGGAACTCTTTGATCGGGGTTGTTGGAATCTCGGGCGGTATCATGAGCTCCTCATTGGCGTGCACGAAGCTAAGCCTTTCCGGTGGGCAAAAGGTTTTTCAAGTTAACGCCCACGTGCTGCAGCATATGGGTCTGATTACTCCCTCCAGGAAGCTCAACGTCAATGCCGACGCATTGTTCCATGGACTCAAACTGGCCGACCCAGACTTTTCGTCACCCAGACCAGTCGACTTGGTCCTTGGGGCAGACGTGTATGGCCGGATTCTTTGTTCCGGCCTCGTCAGCTGAAGGAGCTTCATCGCTCATTGAACGATATTTGGTTGGACGATCACCAGAACTCAAGGCGATCCCCCGGCTCCTACGACATCAAGCCTAGCAATGCTGCAGGACACGGGACTCTGGAGTGAGTGCCTCGTGGGACTAATGCAGCGGTATTGGGTGGTCAAAGAAATACCAAGTGTAGTTCGAGTCTCTCCAGCTGATGCCAAGTGCGAAGCCTGTTACGCTCAGTACCACTCGAGAGACAGCAGTGGTAGATATGCCGTCCCTCTCCCTGTCAAAGAAGACTATATCGATCTACTCGGAGACGGCTTGAACTAGGCTAGAGCAGCCTTACACGCTGCACAGAGGAGAATGAAAATGGATCCTGACCTTCAAGAACACTACGTGGCATTCATGAGCGAATACATCCGATTAGGCCACATGCGTCCAGTGTCGGGGCAGGAGATGGAGAACTGCCCTCAGAGGGTTAACTATATACCTCATCACGCCATCTGGCAGCAATGTACGGTGGGCGGCGCCTTTGCATTGTTTTCAACGCCTCAAGCCCCACTTCAACGGGATACAGTTTGAATGACGCTCTCTATCCAGGGCCCAAATTACAAAATGACATTGTCAGTGTCCTCACTCAGTGGAGACTTTACCGAGTAGCTTTCTGTGCAGACATCAAGATGATATTCCGTCAGATACAAATCCGAAAGGAGGACGTGTATTTACAACGAGTCATCCGGAGTCAAGGTGAAAATGAGCCGGAGACTAACTACGTATTGCTTACAGTTACCTACGGAGAGGCTAGCGCACCTTATTTAGCGTTGAAGACTCTAACGCAACTGTGCGAGAACGAAGGAGCTGCCTTTCCTGAAGCAGTTGACGCTGTCCGCTGAAATCTTTATGTCAACGACTTCTTGACTGGCGCAGACGACGAGGACACGGCCAGAAAGCGCAGAGATCAACTGGTTCAACTTCTGAAGGCGGGCGGCTTCGTACTCAAGAAATGGGTCTCAAACACGCCATCTATCTTGCACGATTTGAAAGTCGAAGACTTGCTGCGACCGAGTTGGCTTCACTTCACCACAGATGGTCCAGTGAATGAGTTGGGAATTGCTTGGGATCCGAGTGCTGATTGCTTTTGGTTTCCCCCCCCCCTGCATTCAACAAGAGCGATACACTGACAAAGCGTCGTGTCCTGGCTGAAGCGGCTCGGCTTTTCGACCCTGCTGGCTGGCTGTCGTGGGATGAGCCACTGCTGGCATCTTACGCTAAGCGATGGGAGTCATTTCACTCCAAGCTGTCTGACGTCTCCCTACTCACTCTTACTCGATGGCTTCAATCGTCCCCGGCCAGTTCGATCCAACTACACGCCTTTGCTGACGCCAGCAGAAGAGCTTTGGTGACGGTGGTCTACATCAGAGTCGAGCAGGAATCTGGCACGGTAAATGTGAGTCTCATTGGCGCGAAGACAAAGCTTTCTCCGATCAAAAGTCTCGTTCCACCGGAGCGACAGAATACATGAATGACTATTCCCCGATTAGAGCTGTGAGCTGCTCTTCTTGCTACTCGCCTACTCAAACTCGTAGATGCGAGCTTGACGATCTTGGATTGCACGTATTACCTTTGAAGTGACTTGAGCACGGTACTCAGCTGGCTACACTCCAGCGAGCTTGTTGGGAACGATCTTGTCGACAATTATGTCCATCACATTCAGGAACTCACAGCTCACAGTACCTGGCGCTACGTTCTCTCCAGCGACAACCTGGCTGACATCGCTACCAGGGGTGCGGAACCTTCGACTCTTCCACACAACACCCTCTGGTAGACCGGCCCATCTTGGCTAACAGGCCCACCTTCTACGTGGCCCTCACCCTTACAGCAGCCGCCTTCTCCGACCGGTCACTACGACGGAGATCGACACACCATCGCGTCAACCACCTACCTGACCATCTTGCAAGAAAGCCGCGATTTCATGGACGACTTTTCTAATTTGCTGCGCATGCTCCGAGTGCTTGTCAGATGCCGACGGTTCATCTTGATACTAAGGACTCGCATCGAGTGTAAGAAACTCATGACTGGTATCAGAATACCCGATTGCATGAAATTTGAAGCTCCAATCACGGTCGCAGAACTCCAGCACAGTTTTCTTTGCTGCGCTAAACTCAGTCAAGTTCGTTACTTTGCTGCCGACATCAAGACCTTAAAAAATTCTTTTTCTGTCGAGATCTCGACCCAATAATCTTCAGCCGGCTAAGCGCCTTCTTGGACGATGAAGGCATACTACGAGTCGGCGGCCGTCTTTATCACTCGCCACTTGCTTATGAAGAAAAACACCCACCAGTCCTGGATGCCAGATGTCCCTTGTCGAGGCTAGTGATCGACTGGGCACATCAGCGAGCCTTGCACGGCGGCTTTCGCTCAACGTACTTGCATGTCATGCGACGGGCTAGGATCGTTGGAGGAGCAGTGGAGATAAAGCGACGAGTTCATCAGTGCATTGTATGCTCGAAAGCACCAGCTCGACCCCTTCACCAATTTATGGCTTCCTTGCCAACAGCTCGCGTGACGCCCGCTCGGCCCTTCAGCCAAACTGGAGTAGACTACGCGGGACCTTTCTCCATCCTCCGATCCAAGGGTTGAGGTGCCAAGTTGCTCAAGGGATACGTCGCTCTTTTTGTCTGCATGTGGTCAAAGGCCCTACACCTTGAACCTGTTGGAGACCTAACAACAGCGAGTTTCCTCGGTGCACTCACTCGCTTTATAGGCCGCAGAGGAAAACCGAAGGAAATCTGGAACGACAACGCAACGAACTTCCACGGGGCAGATTACGAACTCAAGCAACTGATGGCTGGGGCCAACCATGACTGGGATTCAGTGGCTGAGAGTCTGGCCAACGAGGAAATCGACTGGCATTTCATTCCGCCATCCACCCCACACTTTGGA
This sequence comes from Copidosoma floridanum, assembly GCF_036245765.1. Classification (NCBI taxonomy): domain Eukaryota; kingdom Metazoa; phylum Arthropoda; class Insecta; order Hymenoptera; family Encyrtidae; genus Copidosoma; species Copidosoma floridanum. The sequence goes on from NW_028321885.1 coordinate 14,508,424, forward strand.
GGCTTGTGGGAAGCTGGGGTTAAATCGATTAAAACTCATCTCCGTTGAGTGGTTGGAACTAGGAACCTAACTTTGAAGAAGTTTTCAACCCTGCCTGCAGAGATTAAAATGATTTTCAACTGTCGCCCTCTGGTCCCGTTATCTGGAGATACGGAGGAACTGGACATGCTCAAGCTAGCTTATTTTCTGATAGGAGGACCCCTTACTTCTCTGCCTGCCACCAACGCTTCTGAAAACCTAGACTGCCTGACCCATTGGACCGTGCAAGGTATGCGCGACGCGCTGTGGCACCGCTGGACCCTCGAGTATCTCAACACCTTGCAACAACGGATGAAATGATCCCGGCCCCGTCCTAATCTCGCCGTTGGAGACGTCGTCCTCGTTGTGGATCCAACGCTTTTGAACTCTATCGGGAAGTGGCCACTGGGCCGAATCGCCGACGTGAAACCGGGACCCGATGGGTCCGTCCACGTCGTTCGGGTAAGAACTGCCTCGGGAGAGTACGTCCGTCCTATCACCAAGATTGCCCGGCTTCCCGTCATTAAGCGTGATGATCACGCAACAGACGATCCTGGTCCAACCGGCACCGGGCTCACGGCAGGCGGCCAGGCTCATAATGGCCACAAATGAACCACGTGCAATCGTTCCTGGAACGAGGCGGGCGGTATGTTTGGTTTTCCCGCGCCACACGCCAACGCCAGCGCCACCATCGCAGCGATGGAGCCTGTCAAGACTGTGAAAAAAAAGAGTGGAGAGCTCTGTAAGAAGCACGGAGAGAGCCAACAGCGTGTCAAGAGGAGAAACGTCATGATTTTCTATAATACCTATACCTTTAAGTTTCTTACTATTATTATTGTCTCTCGAGGGTCGAGCGCGAAACTGCTTTGATTGGTGCTTCAGACGGTTCAACCACCTGTAGAAAACACAAGTAAGTTGTTCAATAAAGTGCGTTCTGAGTTTCAATATAGGCGATCATTGTGCCCACGTGCATCTCATCCTCCCCCCATATCCAGCCAGTAAGCTTAAGCATATTTTATCAACACAAAGCGCTTAGCGTCGGGGGGCGGGCTCTCAGTGCTGGTAGTGTGTAATCGACTAATAATGGAGGGTGCGGTGGTAGGGAGGTGCCTAGGGGAAAAGAAGGTTGGTATGCAGAGTGAAGCTTTATCGACTGCAGAGAATCAATGAGTCGTTAAATCGGGGGGGTAATGGAAACACTGCTAAAATGAATAAGGATGTAGCAATAATAAGAGAGATAACAAAAGAATGCTCTTGGTAGTAATAATCTAAATAATTAATTTGCTTTTCTCCAAATTCTTAGCACATCTCTGAAAATGAACTCTACAGAAAGAAAAAGGAGTCATAAAAGGACGCTGGCAAAGCAGTATAAACACTTTACTCCAATTGCCAGTCCTTGAGTATGGAGAGCCATAATAATAATTTCTCACCTTCAAGCACACTCACTGGTAACAGCTCAGTAAACTTCTTAAATAAAGACTAACTGACCAGTTGGCTTATTGCAAATCTAAAAACCAATTAATGTATGGATTGGAGCAAGCGCGTAATTTTCAAGTGCCAGATGATGGTTTGACTAAGAGGAGCAGTCTATTTTATGACTTTTCACTTCCTCGCATACTCACTGGTGAAACATAAGTAAGATTACTCAACTGACCAGTTAATCTACTACACAACTATAAACAAAGATAATGAGAGTACACACTAGAGCAAATACTAAAACTTTGAGTGTTACTGTAACTTTTAGTACTAATCCACTGGAAGGCTGTTCAAACACTTACTGTTGACTACTCCGTATACTAGTACAACTAAAACCTTTTTGCCAGTCAGTGCAGTGCGAATAAAAAAAAAAAAAATCTGATTATAAGTAAGGGCATGAACAAAAATGATATGGGTTGCAGGATGCTTTTGGTACCAGCAGAAGTGTACTTGGCGCAGGTACTCTGCATTGTGAAACTAGCATATATCTCTTCATTTACAGAACATCTCTCAAAATTAACGCTTCAGGGTAACCACAAATACACAAAACTGTGGACCAGGTATTGTTTAGGTAAAAATACTGTATTGCATGTGCAGCATTATCTGAAATAAAGAAAACTACAAAGAATCACGCATTTTAAAAAATCAATGTAAATCTATGTGTACATGTTCTATACGTATCTAACGTAGCAAGATTAACAATCAGCTAACTGGTCAGTTAGTCTTAATTTTTGGAGTTCACTGAGCTGTCATAAGTGAGTGCGCTCAAAGGTGAGAAATGATATTTTGGCTCTTCATATTCAAGGACTGGCAACTTCAGTATAGTGCTCATACCGGTTGTGTCAGTGTACTTTTTGACTTTCTGCACATTATGTTTAACGTTCTGTACAGATTACTTTTAGAATTGTCCTGTAAATTTGAAGAAAGTAGATTTGTCGACTGAGAGCATCAGTACCAAGAACATCCTGTGGACTTGGAATTCATGTATGGATTGACTGGTCAGTTGGTCTCAGTTGAGTAATCTCACTTATGTTTCACCAGTGAGTATGCGAGGAAGTGAAAAGTCATAAAATGGACTGCTCCTTATAGTAGAACCATCATCTGGCACTTGAAAATTACGCGCTTTCTCCAATCCATACATTAATTGGTTTTTAGATTTGCAATAAGCCAACTGGTCAGTTAGTCTTTATTTAAGAAGTTTACTGAGCTGTTACCAGTGAGTGTGCTTGAAGGTGAGAAATTATTATTATGGCTTTCCATACTCAAGGACTGGCAATTTGTGTAAAGTGTTTATACTGCTTTGCCAGCGTCCTTTTATGACTCCTTTTTCTTTCTGTAGAGTTCATTTTCAGAGATGTGCTAAAAATTTGGAGAAAAGCGAATTGATTATTTAGATTGTTACTACCAAGAGCATTCTTTTATTATCTCTCTTATTATTGCTACATCCTTATTCATTTCAGCAGTGTTTCCATTACCCCCCTGGTTTAACGACTCATTGATTCTCTGCACTCGATAAAGCTTCACTCTGCGTACCAACCTTCTTTTCTCCTAGGCACCTCCCTACCACCGCACCCTCCATCATGAGTAGATTACACACTACCGGCACTGAGAGACCGTGCCCCGGCGCTGAGTGCTCTGTGATTGGCCGAAATTATTAATGTTAATTCGTCAATACCTCGGAGAATGCGCATCAAATAAAAATTTTGTAAAGAGCATTTCTATCAGTCTTGACGAGCTTTATCGCGTAGTATAGTTTTACTCACTCTTTTTTGATACACGGTGTATAGTAGAAATATTATAAAAAAAATTATTTCAGTTTTTTTTTAATTTATAATTAAGCCAACTTCTTTTTAAACAATTTTTTAAGTTGATCTGAGCAAGTTACGGCAGAATTACCCATATATACATAGGATAATCTGTAACGGTCATATTTCCTGGAAATACTTAGCTGGGGATACAATTCTAAGTTTAACGCTAACCATAAGTATTTTTTCGGTGCAGTCATTCTTATATCAGAATCGATCAAAAATTGACTGTTTGGATCCGCCTTGAATGACCCATTCTAATCGCTATATCTACTGCGGAAATCTGGATTTTCCAATGTTAAGTATCGGTAATTAGAATTTTATCTTTCTAGCAATGGTGCGTGCGGTGCAATGAGAATACTCTGCTGTATATTGCACGTCCATGAAAAAATGAATGTAACAAATTCAAATGCCTTTTTGTAAGCAGCATATATTACCTGCATGTTTATTTTATCGTAATAAAGTATCCAAGAGGCACTTATTATAATTCAAAGTTCCTTAAAGAAAACATAATATATAATTTATAAGCTTTTAATTTTTTTGATCACTCATAATCTTAATTAATATAAGTATACAAATAAATGAACTTTCATTTGATTATTGAATCTTGATTTTATTTAGTCAAAGTTTACCCTACTCACGTATACAGGATGAATCGATGAACAACTAATTCAGGCTCGTGAGATCGATTAAAAACAATATTTTGGATCAAGTTGTTTAATTATGTGTGTATCTATGCCAAAAAATCAAGTTTTTCTCATTATAACCTTGGTTTATACAGAATCTACGTTCATTCTTATATTTTAATACATCTTGTTCTCTGGTTAACAAGTTTAGTTGTCACTTCTGATACATTATAAATAATTTATTATTCATTTATTGGATACCCAAAGGACTGTTTGAGTATAGAAATTGTATTTTTGTTAGCAATACAGTTCTTAAAACAATACCTTTTACCGAAAAGTTGGAGTTTAATCTCCAAAATAAATTATTTATTTACTTACTTGGAAAACTAAAAATCTCAAAACTACTAAATAGTTAATGAGTAAAATATTTGACTGGCTTAACAGTATACTGTAGGTATGTTATTACAGAATGGCAATGTGGATTAAGCTAAAAGCGAAATCTTTTGTAACAAGCTACAAACTATTTATGCATACGCATATGTGTCTTACACAAAATTTCTGCCCAGTTGCCTAAGTCTGCAGCTTCGACATCAGATCAAAAATAAGGAAAATATATCAGGCTGTTTAGAGTCAGATTTTTCCTACGGAAGATATCCCAGGGTTTTCTGATCCACATGATAATCGTCATGAGTGAATATAGAGCAGTTATTTAGGCCACCCTCTTTCAATACCATCCCAATTCTTTTCCAATCCCAAGTGCTAATTGTCCTAAGTAGTGTCCCTACAAGAGAGCTGGATGTAAAGCACTATAAAAAAAATGTGTCTTACATTCTTGGCTGTATAACTCCAACGCGTCTACCAGCTTGCAGTTGTTTGTTTGTTTTCTTTTTTTTTTTAATTTTGCAGTAAAACCTTTAGAGTGAATTATAGTATTAGATTGACATTTCCGGTTGAGGTGGCATAACAAGTGGAAAGCCACTGAAAATTAGATATTGAATCGTAATATCTGTTGTCGAACATAAAAACTACAGCTGTGCTTAAAACGACATAAACAACGCAGAAGTCCAGATACTACAGCAGCAGACTAGGTAATTAAAATAATTAAAAAAATCTACGTATTATTAAGCATTATACTATATGAGATATTTTATGAACGTCTTAATATAAGTTTTAGCTGTGTTATTCTATAAGTTAGTGAGTCTTTTTTGGCTTGAAAACGTATTTCACCAGCCATTTATTGTACCATTTAAGTACATTACGTCACTAGGGCACAGAGTACAAACATGAGTACAAACCGACGCGCTCTTGTTGTAGGTTGGTGCCTGAGTAAAGTAAAATGTTCTTCTTACCGAGGGTGCAAAGTGAAATTTGGCACCCATGGGCACACTTTGCGCCCAGTAAATCACTGTGGGCCCTAGAACAGAAGAGTACTTTGGGCCTAGAGGGTGCAAAAAACTTCCCTGCCCAAGGTGATTACATGGGCTTAAAGTGTGACCCAAGGGCACAAAGCGGCAGTTGCACTTTGGGCCCATGATATGAAAATGTATACTTCTGCGATAGTCAATTGAGCTTTAGCAAACTTTGTTCGCAGATTACAGTGCTGCATTAATTAAGAAGGTTACTATGAGCAACATTTAAAAATTAATTTATTTTCTGACCTCGGGCGTTTTTGGAGGTCAAGTGTGCCCTTAGTAGGGAGTATAAAATTCACCACATAAGTGCCATTGCTCCGTGACTACCTTATGTCCCTCGAGCCGTGCTTTGCAGGTCCCTCGGGCCACAAAAAAGCTCCAGAGATGACGGCACTTATCCAACAAAGACTACTTTTTGTACATGCTACATATTTTTCAATCACTTTTAAAAGTTATTCCCTTGATATCATAAGTTTCAATTTATTTTTCTTAATAAATATTAAATTCTCCATTATTTCTGACCAGGATGGTAATCTTTTTGTTGCTCATTAAGCACAGCGCTCTCATAGTTATTTTCTTATGTTAGTCATCAGCTATTCACGTATATGTAGCTATAGTCAACAATAAACGATACTCAGCTGACGAAATCCAAAATACTTGGATTATAACTTTAATACTTATCCAGTGTAGGTATGCAGCTTGCAGAGTGTGTCATAAACGATTTTAGCCAGTGAGTAGTGATATACTCAACAATAATTTCCATACCGCTAGTATAAACGATTTTTACATATATTTTGTGTGTATTTAAATTTTATATATAGTATAACGATTTCTACAAGCGTGGCTGTTGCATATTGTACCAAAGTCGCTGTATATCGTTTTCTATCTTCCTTGCCCTTTATTTCCCTAGATTCCTTAGATCAACAAACGCATAAGTGCTTACATTGAACGACAGAACTACTGCGCGTTAAATTTATATTAAACTAGGCAATACATAACTTTTTTTGGGTCGCGAACTTCACGCCAGATATAAAGGAGAATTGCTTACGCCACTTGGCAGGAAAATAGCACATTACTGTCCGCGTATCGTCCACCCTTGGCTTCGTCTTGAGTAGCAATATACACATCAGCAAAAATGTACATTTTTCTTACGTTGTGATGTAATATACCTTTTTTTTATTACTTACTCTTTGTCATTGTGCTATTTCTTCGGTTTTTTTTTTTTTTTTTTTGTTTTTTTTTTGTTTTTTTTGGCAATATGTGAAAAAATCGTAATTTACATGCATTCTCCAATAAAAATGTGTTTTATTATATATTTAACAAAAAAAAAAAAAAGAATAAGACATTAATAAACTATAGTAATGAGTTTTTTGGATTCTTAAAATAATAACTCTTTCAGGCACCATATTTCAAGAATTGTGTGTAAGGTAACCAGAAGAACTGTGATAATGAAACCTACGTAACTCTGTGATGCATTTTCACAGAATACTTCTTTAAATATTCTTATCGCATATAATAATAATTAATCTTATAATAATACTCTTTACTTGTAAACAAACAAAATTATCCTTTGATAACAATACATTTTATTAAAAAAACTTGCAGAACACTTCTAAATTTTTCAGGATTTTCTAACAACTCTTAAAGTTTAATTATAACGTTGATTGTACTTCGCTACTCTAAATTATTTAAATCTCACATACATACGTCAGTTTTATCCTGCACTACTTTCATAAGTAAAAGTTATTCATAAGATTTGTATACGAAAAAAAATTATGTACGTCGTTAGTACAGATTCTGATAAATGATTTAACAAAAACTCATAACTGCAGAAACCATCTCTAAGTTGGTGAAAAGCCACGAAAGTACTGTATTAATTTTACGGAAATACTAAACATAAGAAAAAGCATTTTCAATTGTGTATCATATTTATAAAATTATGGCCATTTCAGAATAGTGCTTACATACAATTAGTTAAGTGGTAAGCCATAAGTTTTTATGAAAACTTTCGTAAAATATTTTTAAGACATTCATTGATCACTTGGAATGTTACAGTCAACATTTTCTAATACAATTTCAAAAATAGAAAAAACAATTGAAACAAATAAATTAAGAAGATAATCTCTGTTATTATAATATGTTTTATACAAAACTTATAAGAAATTTCCATTTAGATGTTAATAAGCTATTAACATTCCCCGTTTCTTATAGTTGTTAGTATATGGAGAATTTGTGATACCCTTAAGAAATTGAATGCTATCTGATGAGCTTGTAAGAAAAAATACAAAATTGTACTATAGGGAGACATCTATGGAATTCAGTTAGGACTTTTGTGGAACATAGTAACAACATTTTTAGGAAATTCCTTTAAATACATTATTATCTAGTACCTTATGGTTTGATAAATTTTCAAGAAATTTTGTAAGGATGCAGTTTTTTTACTAAGATTTTTTTTTGTTGCATGTGAAATATTTAAATGGTATTTCTGCTATTCTTGTTGAAAATTGGTTGCAGCCTGATAGTTTTGTAACAAAGAAGTTAAGAAATATCTATTTTTCTTCGAAATTAATCTTACTAATATATGTAGCAAAGTTGCTACAACCGTTTTAATCGCTAACCGTGAAAACTACTGAACCGATTTTGCTAAGACTTTGCATACTGATACTTGATAATTCCGAAATGGTTTTCGCATAGTTTTTTTTTTTCATGAAAGTTCATAACGGTAGCGATAAATAAGCTTGAAGTTTTGCTAAAATAAACTAGCTTTGCACTTTAGTTCAGTAGGATTCGCTAAGTGGTGTCAAGAAGCCACCTGCAATCGAAGATAATGAAGAGTGGTTATAAGAAGCCCCATCGAGGTGTCAATTATTGTAGTCGTTCATCGGTTGTATGTCGTGCAGCTGGGCATCCCAGCAACCGATGATACTTTTCTTATATGGGCAAGCAAAATAAATCGGTTCTTATCCCAGATTACCAAGACAACCAAGTGCCACGAAAAAATAGGCGTTTGGAACGTCAACGTCTCCGGAAAAATACCGTGAGACGAGTCTAGCCAGAGCACAACCTGTTTTGACACTTGAGAGTCTTGTGGCGTTTTAACCATTTAACCTGGTGCCATCAGAGAATCTTCTACTTTTAATAAAAGCAAAGGAAGCCAGCCCTGAAGAGTAAGGGCAGCTCTAATGGCCTCCTTCTTACTGGTCATTCCAATGTCATACCAACAAAGAAGCCAGGCCCTCTTTCTCACCTATCAATGAGTAATTGGTTATCTGGAAAATGATCTGAAGACGAGATATTCTCTAATCAGTAGCATACCTCCCTCTAGTACGCTTGCCGTACACAGAGACTCCAAGAATAAGAGTCAAGCTACCATTAGCTGGATCTCTATCATCAAGAATAATAATAAGGAGTAACTGGAAATTTCACCACTGGCCCTTTTCAGGGCCATTATAAGTATTTACGCTCCCTACTTAACCATCAATCTCATCGGTTCTTTTACGGGCCACCTAACTTCAAACTACCTTGCGAACAAATGCCATTTTACCACCATTTCTGAAAAAAATTCGTCAACTACAAGACTATGAAAAGCCGGCCACTATTAAACCAAGTCAGTCACTCACTGGCAGAAATCACGAGTAAAGTTGTTCGTCACAAGGTGGGCAATCCTGGTAACTGATAACCCTATATTTTCTTTTTGATTCTCATCATTCAATCAGAAATCACCGATCTTCTGCAAGGTCTGCGCTGGGAGAACCTAACAGTTATGATGGAAAAATAAACTCGAGCCAATGGGACAGTCTTCAACAGGCAAGCATCACAAATTAATATCTCCACCTCAGATCACCATAACAACTGAATCCGCAAAAAAAGAAGGTGCTTTAGACACCAACGTCTCCAACGTTATACCAGAAGACATTGGAAAAGAGCTCTACAACTTGAGAAGCCCTGAAAGGGACCAATGCACTAGCGCTCAGTTACCCCCTCCATCGTACAGATGCACTTCTCCCTTCGCCGAAGCTGGAGCCAAGTCGATATAAGGGGGCGCTTCTGCGTTTTGCGGCAGTCGGTTTCTAACCACTGCGGCGTGCGGTCACCATTGGTCAGCTGGACCTACCGGCTAACTATCGGACCCTCACTTCTCAACCAGCGATACTCGGGAGCAATCTGACTAGGAAACTTTAAGAAATAAATGGCTACGGTCATTTACCAACACGACTTCTTCTCATTCACCTTGGCCTGTCCATTCTTCCTGGTGAAACCTTGCGCATCACAGTGGTGGAATTAGCAGCCACTCAGGATCTCAATACCGAAACCCTTTTCAAGTCTCTGGCAGCTACCCAAGATCTCGACGCCGGAACCTAATTAAGGTTGCTCTACTCCGGCACACCGGAGGAAGCCTCCAGAAAGCCTTACACTGCGTCCACGTTAAAGCTACCACGGAAAAAGAAGCGCTTGGAGAGACAGTGAACCTGGCGTAATACCAGGAGGTGACAGGTTAAGCCAGCCATACGTCTACGCAGTGTGGTTATTGCACCCACCAACACCCACCTTTGGGAACACCATCAGAGGGAACGCCCCACCCTGGAGGCACTTGGTTCGAACAGGACCTCCGTGGCGTCGTCCTCAGGTGCGTGTGCTCGTCAAGGGGGAGGCCCCTAAGATTTAGGAGAGCAAACAGGGAGGAGAAAGCCGACTTGACCCATACTACGCCCTCCTCCTGCACGCTCTCCACACTCTGAGATCCCTCGAGGCAGACCCAAGTTGCCCAAGGCACAGTTGCCTGAACTGAGGGATCCTTAAAGACTCCGTCAAGTGAGACGGAAGCTGCTTGCAAGACCTCTGACGATTTCCCGTGGGACCGTCATTTGGCCGTAGCCCGACGCTCCTAATTAACAATCGGCCCTTCTTAGAGCCATCAACAAGTTCGACGCACCAGAGGCTACCTTTCTGGCCTTACAAAGCCAGGGAACGATCGGCCACTAAGGCAGGTTCCACCGATTAACAAGGGGCAACCACTGGGGCAGGGTCTGCCCTTATCAAACTGGCTTCAAAGCCTTAAAGGTTGTAGTTTTTCTTCCGATCAGTGTGGTACTACAATAACAGGCCAGAGAAAATCACTCTAAGGTATAGTAGCAATTGTGTTAGCTAGAATCTTTAGTAAAAAAAAAGTTTACTCCAGAAGCTCATTGTTCCTTTTCAGGGTCATTGGACGTCAAACTAACTTACCAACAAATATATTACAACCTCATTAAGTAAAAAAAAATAGTCTTTAGAGCTCACAAAAGTTTTAACTATGCCAAAAAATAAAAGTAGTTGAATTGCAAAGCAAACTTCAAATGCATCCAATGAATACAGTTTCACGCGTCAAGAAAACGACGTTTAACATTTATCGAAATTAAAGCAGCATTAAAATTAATAAATAAATTATTTATTAAATGAGAGATAAGGTTTTAACTATAACCCTCATAGTTTTCTCTTGAATTTTCCAGATTCTTAAATAGGTCAAATATGTATTTGTATTTTTGTGGCGATAAAAATTATAGAGATTAGGCTTCAGCACTTTGTTGCTGTGGTAATAAAGTTGTGATATAAGAGAAGAGCTCTTTTCTTAATAACATATTTTCATACTTAAAAAGTAGCCCTGTTCATAGGTTATACGGAGGAAACTGCAAATCAACGGCTTTTTGGGGTCAACGATTATTTTGTGGCTGAAGCAGTGCAGAGTATTTTTCAGCAGTACTATATTTTTACAGCTTTTTACAGCTTTTTACTAAGCCAAATAGACTGTATGAATTCCGAATAAGTATGTTTGTAAATAGATGATTCTTGTTCTGAGAAGTGTCAGTAATCGATGTAGAATTTTTAACTGAAAACGTTTTACATTACATGTCAACTTACTACGGTGTTCCATTTAGTGGAAGGAGGACTGCTAGAAAGATACAATTAGAATTTTTGTAGAAATTCTGTTTAATGTAAGTTGTGAAATATATACTTATTTTATTGACTTTTTGGGTCATCTTAAGCACTTTATTTTTACGTCTTTCGTGAAATTGTGAAGTCATACTTAAACTGCTCAATACACAAGAAAACTAAACATTTTTTAAACAATTCTTAGTAATTGTAAGTATTGTTCCGTTTTTTTCTTGGAAACCTCCAAAAATATCACATTAATTATATGTGGTGGGGGTCACTGAAATTAAGATTTTGACATGGCTCTGATATTTTATACGAACCACTGACAAGTATAACACCACCAGAGATTTTTTCTTCAGGCAGTAGAAAGGTTTTTACTTGATCGTTATACTCGTAACAGAGGGTACTTGCAGTGACTGCCTTTCCTACTACAATCGTGACTGTCAACCGAGACTGTGTTCCACCTTAGATAAGTCTAGCACGTGCCCTATCTTTTCTTACTCTAGCACTTAAAAAGGCTATACGTTTTACTAACAAATTCGAAATCGCTTACTGGTACATTGGAAAATTCATGGAACTGTATAGCACTTTACTTTTTATGGGCAATTCTAATTGTGTTAAGTTTGTTGCTTATTTTATACGCGTTTGTCTTTATATTATAACATTATTCAATTTTTTCAGCTTTTTGTACCATTGGCACGGCATCAGTAATGAAACATACTGTGCTTACATTATTTAGGGACGTTTTACTTAAAACGAAGTTTAATACTGGGTTGTCATAAGACCAATTCTATTTAAGTCTGATAAGTAATGAGATATATAAAAAACCCAGAACTTTCTTGGTTAATAACTTCTATTTTCAAACTATGAGAAGCATTTGATATTCTATGCTCAACTATTAGCCAGTAGTTAATGGTGCCAATGTTAAAACACACTGCTCTAACTTGGTTCAAAAAATCTTTCAGGCCTACTTTGGACCTCCTATTCTTCTTCCTTTCTTTTTTAATCGCCTTTTTACCTTAAGAAGCAGAACTCTCAGATAGAACTGACAGCCAGGAGCTGTAAACGACTTTCTCTTTATCCATTAAGTTTAACGTTGCCTCAAGGCTTTTTTTTATAAATCCTCTGATTTTATTAGATGTGCTTATTAAGCTATCGGTCTTGCTATTTTCAAAGGTTTTTTTGATCAGTTTTATTTCAAGATCGCATGCCCAATTTCTTTATGTAAACAATCTGTTTTTTCCTAGTTTATCTTTTCTACGTTTCATATCTTTTAATTCCTATTCTTAGTCAAGGTATCACTAAAATCTACTTAGTTACTGTCAAAATCATTTAATTTTTTATCATTAGTTAATGTATCAATATCATCCATATTTTTTTTTGTACTCGTTTAATTTTTCATCTTTCGTTAAAGTATCGATGAAATCTATATCTCTTACTGAAGGTCCTCGAAATGTATTATTGTTTTAGAAACAAGTAAAATTGTTCCATATTCTTTTTGTATTAAATTAAATGACTGTAGTATGGATTTTTTCTACAATAATTCAGATTAAAGTAAAAAAAAAGGAAAAAAAAAAAATAAGAAAATAAAAAAAAAAAAAAAAAAAGACAACAAACCTGGGGGGATAAATGGGTCATGGGACCCACGGTAAGAACGAAGTTCTTTAAACATGACATAAGTGTAAAAAAACAATTTCTCAGGTAACAAGGGGGTCGCCAGACCCGTAGAAAGAACGAAGCTCTATAAACGTTAGTACTGCATTCATATAGTTCACTAAAAAAAAACTTGAAAAACGAATAAAAAAAAAAAATTTAAAAAATAGTTCAGTACTCACGATGGTTGAACTTCGTGAGTACTGTATTTATGCACGACGTCCTCACGATGTTCAACCATCGTGAGTACTGAACTATTTTTTTAATTTTTTTTTTTAATTCCTTTTTCAAGTTTTTGTTCAGTGAACTATATAAATGCAGTACTAACGTTTATAGAGCTTCGTTCTTTCTATGGGTCTGGCGACCCCCTTGTTACCTGAGAAATTGTTTTTTTACACTTATGTCATGTTTTATTTTATTTTTTTTCGTTTCTTGTTTTATTTTTTTTCATATTTCATTTTATTACACTTTTTTTCATTTGTTTCTTTATTGCTTGTTTTATTTTTTTTCATATTTTATTGAATTACATTTTTTTTAATTTTTTTGTATTTCCTGTACTTAATTTCTTTCTTATCTTCATATTTAATCTTTTTTTTTTAATCCCTTTTTTTTTCAAAAATCATTCTTTTTTTTTCATATTTAATTTCATTACTTTTTTTTAATTCTTTTGTATTTCCTTTATTTTAATAGTTTATTTATTTATAACAGTAATTATTAGCATTACTGTAATGCCAAAAAAAACCTCAGGTTTAATAAAAATCGGTCGGTATTTTATGCATCAAATGCATAAAATACAAATATTTAATGCGTAATAACGCGCCTTATTATATTGAATCTACATTACCATATTTAAGCTAATTAAATTTTTTTTTTTTTTTTTTTTTTTTTTTTCAGATGTATCATTTAGAAAAAAGATACATAATTTATCATGAATTAAATGTAGTATCAGTGAATGCATATAAAAATGGAATATTATAGTTACGAACCACACGATAAGTACAAGAAATCGAGTTTCCATAGTTGGCAGCGCTCGTAGTAGAGTGGGTAAGGTACAGAACTCACATGCAGGAGGTCGAAGGTTCAAATATCTATATTGGAAAATGTTTTTTTTTTTTTTTTTTTTTTTTTTAGAATTGTAAATAAAAAAAATTCAAAGTTTAAGAAAAATTGAAAAATTACTGTGGGAAAATAAAATTAAAATTTGTTCAAAAATTAATTGCTTGGGAGTGTGAAGGGGAATGGTGGGTAAAGGTGTGCAGAAGAGTAAGACGGCACGGTTGACAAATATACATATATAGTGAGGAGAGGGGAAGTGTGTAGAGAACAGTTGGTGAGGGGGATGGAGGATGGGGTAAGGAGGGAAACTGGAGAGGAAGAGATTTCTAATTAAAAAAAAAAAAATCTGTCGGTTTTAAAATTCCAGCCCCCCGAGTAACGCGACATAAAGAACTTCGTTCTAAAAAAGTTTCTTCAGAATTAACTAAACGCAGGTTCGTCCAAAAAAAAAAACACAAGCTAAGCGCACTCATTAGCTCAATGAATGTGTGCCTCTGATGAGACCAGTTGCGATAGATAACCTGAGCATGTGAATGCAACATGTTATCAATGATAAATCTTTTAGGGGAAAAAGCATTAGCGAAAAAAAAAAATCGTTTCTTACAATGCTTACGGGGGGTCCACTTTAATAGCTCACAAAGACGAAGGTCTCTACCCCTAACGGGCTTTTTATATTAGAAAGAAAACTCATTTATTGACGATAAACTGAGCCATACTATGTATAAAATTTTATTTAAATTAAGTTAAAAGTTTTGTGATGATAATGACAGTAGGATAACATACATTGCTGCACCAAGATCATATGTATAACTTACCATCTTCATCCACTTCAGAGATTATTTCTTGTAATGTTGACTCACTAAGTTCGTATCCTAACATGCTTAAAATAGTTCCAACCATATCAGTGCCAATACATCCTTTTTTTTCATGATCAAATGCATCAAATGCTTTCTTGAGAACTAAAACAGTAAATTTTGACGAGAGAAATATTAAAATTTTTTTTAATCGAGAATTGAATGTAACAAATTTTTAGTACGAAACTCTGTAGCGTATATCTGTTTAGATGACATAAGTATTTAACGTTTTTAAATACAATACACTTATTATTTGCCTTTAGATTTAATAAATATGTTGTTTTCGTAACACATTAATAAGTACCAATCTTAGTTAGGTACCTACATACAACTTAAATGTCATTTACTTTTGTTTCTTTCGTTACACATGACTCATGATAACCTAGTAATTTTAAAGTAACTGAAAAGTTAGAAAGGCAATAGTAAAAGTGTTTGACCTAACAAAAGACTTTCAGTGGCTACAATGTGGTAGTAAGTAGTCATTAGTAAGGTTTTAACTTATAAATAATACGCTCTTCTGCTATGGTATAGAGGTAGTGAGTTATGTTCAAGTTAGTATTAATAGTTAAGGTCATGAGTTTAAGTATATTTTTACTACTTGTATGAACTTATAGAGCTTGAGGTTCACTTTAAATCTAATAGATCATCAGAATTAAGCTATACATAAGTGTAACACGTAGTGAAAAGAAATAGAAGAAAAGTGTCTCATTCACGTGTTCATAGATACACCGGGAAAAAAGGCATGGCTACAAAGAAACAAATAGCTGGCCACATAAGCAAAACTTTTTAATTATTGTTAAGCAAACCTACCAAACATGTAGACTGAAGGGTAAGGTTTAATGATAAACAAAAAAATACTTCTCTAAATGACACGCAAACGACTACTACTTTTTATTTTATTTGAAAAAATATTACCTAAGGGAGTAAGAAATAATATAAATTAACTCTCATGGTCCATCGGAAATTTCTAATAAAGTAATAAAAGTGTACGTCATAGAAAAACTTTGAATATAATAATAACTAGAAATGAAAAGCGTTTTTATCAAAAAATGCTCGTTGTACCTTCTAATTGCCTTGAAAAATAATCGTATAAATAAACCACAAGTGGGGCAAGGTTAGCTGACAAGGTTATTAAGCTATTCAGATTCTACACATTATAGTAAAAATTTTCTTGAATAATTAATGCTAATTTTTGTTTTGAGACAAATTGATTTAACAATGGATCATCAAGATAGAGAGGAATATACTATAATGTAGTTAGTACGTAAATTCAATATACTATGAAATGGAGCTAAAGGGTGTCGTGGAAATAAGGGGTGGCACAGAGAAAACCAAAGGGTGTAATGAAAACAAGCGATGATTGAGGAGACCTGGGCAGGGATTGGTAAAATAATTTAACCAAATTTATTCACAGAGAAACTGAACAAATTATACTTTATGCAAAGTAAAGTTAAGCTAGAGCTGATGAAGGACTAAAAAACGATAACTTGGGTGGAGGTAAGATGAGGGCAGGAAGCATTAATTTCACTCAACAAAAATAACAGACATAAAAAGCTTACTTTATTGTGAATGGGCGTTGAAGGAATAGAGTAAGGCTAAGGAAAGACGATGGAAGGATCTGTAAAGTGACCTATAAAATTATTATACGAGATAAGTACATACTTGTACCATTTATTATACATGTTTATGTATATACATGCATGTGTGTGTGTGTGCGTGTGTGTTTAAAAGGGAGAGAGAGAGAAAGAGAGAAAGAGAGAAAGAAAAAGATACAGAGTGAGTAAACTCCACTTTAGTACTTAGGAGAAAGCTAGAAGGGAAGACTGTACAATAGGTGGAAAAAAATGTAATCAGCAACTATTTGTATCTATATATGTAAATGTTGCATGTTAGCTACAACCAGTTGAAATATTTAATTTGACTTTTTTGGTGGGAACTAAAATTAAGCCATAAAAAATTAGCATCCAATAAAATTGGTACGCAGAACTCTGTAATCTGCTTGGCAAAAGCGTTGTTAAAATAAGTAACGGTGATTTTAGAGATATGCAACGGAGTAAAATTGCACTGGTACAGTATACCAAAACTAAAAGCATTTAGTATGTCGGCTGGATTTTCTACTTCACCAACTTCTTAATTGTGAGAAATCATAGTTCATAACTAATTATCTGGCTGTTTAAACTCAAAATAAAGAAAAGAGCCCCAAAGGTGGCAGTTTCAGGAATGAATCAAGTCCAAATTCAATGCCATCCGTTGTGAATTCAGAGAGAAAAATTACATTTTCAGAGCATAAAAGAGTTTGTCAGTGTGCATAATCCGAAATGTATATTTTTTCAATAACTAAAGTATTGAATTATATGAAATTTGAAGATTGGCGTCCTAAACAAAGAGGTTAAAGCGACTCTTCTTATGGTTTTGCAATTATTGAGTTTAAAAATTTGATTTTTGTCGTAAACGGCATTACATAACCTATTACTCTGTATAATTTGAGTATTTTATTGTAAGTTTATATTTTGAACTGTATATTTTCAAAACTCATAAAAGAACCAGTATTTGTCTTTCCATTTCAGAAAGCTCCATCAAAATTTAAGATAATGTAATGCATAACTTAAAAAAAAAGCAACATTTCATATGATACACACTGATACACTCTTTTATGCTCAGGAAATGAAGTTTTTCTCTCTGAGTTTGCAACGGACTGTGGGAAATTTGGGCTTTATTGAATCCTCAAAATGCCACGAAGAAGAGGTTAGTAAAGAAGACACTCTGGTCGATTTACTGAATACCCTTAAATGCTACTATTTATCTATTAAGCATATTATATTTCCACATGGAAAAAACTATAATTTGGGAATTACGACAATGGCTTTGAAAGACAGGCATTAATTCACGCACAGTGGACTGTTTAGACTACGCGTGAGAGCTGGCATACATTACTTTGATAATGTCTACGTATGAGATGCCATGACCCAGAATCTATCCCACAACCGGTCGGTAGCACGTTATATTGAACGACGGGCTTATTTAGCACTGCGCATGGCTTATTATATAAATCTCGTAAAATAAGATCAGTACAGAGCGTATGCGTATGTTAAGGCAATAAAATAAAGTGCCATAATTGAACTTATAATGGAGTCATGTGATTTAAAAACATAAAAATAATTGAAAAGATTCGATCTCTTATTAACGATGAGATCACGCAAAGTACTTATAACGTTACTACTAAGCAATTAATTATTTATAAGTACACTGAATACTTGACAAAATGATTCATTTATTTATTTGTTAAGAAGATCAACGGGCTATTGAATTTATTCGCTAGCAGCTGAAACGAAAAATGAAGAATGCAGTGATAACAAGGTCAATGATTATTAATGCAAAATTTTTATTACTTTTTTTATTCATTGTCAAGTAGTCAATACAGCATTACAACTTTATAAATCACTTTTTTTTAAATATTTATTATTTGAAACCATATAACACAAATAAACAAACGAAGAGCGTCCAGTCTATTTGATACCTTATAATTTATCCATCGCAGATTTTTTACTCTTAAGTGCTCATTTTTCTACTGTAGCTAATAAGTGTATGAAAATTAAATCTTCTGACTTCAGGGTCAGCTAACGTTTTGGTTAAATACGGTGTCAGATAAAAATTTGATTAAAAAAGGTGACAGCTCAAATTTTCATCCAAGAAGGTGTCAGTTGAATTTTTAGTTAAAGAAGGTGTCAGTTTAGGATAATTTTTTTCTTATGTTTTGTACTGAAAGCACTGATTATAGCTCAATGCCTGTATTTTAGTCAAGTGTTAAAGACTTTTTATCAATTTATTATTATCTAAGTGCTATTTAGTATAAAATGCACTTTGTACCTAATCCCAAGAAGTTAATTTCAATTAACCCAACAAAGTTACTAGCATTTTAATAACATTATACGTATTTACTAAATAAAATAAGTACAATCAGCTTATCTCCAACAACCTAATGCGCTTAGTTGCCTGCAGTTTTACTTATTTTCAAATAATCAAAACCCCAAACAGCTAATCCTCAATGACCTAATCTGCTCGCTAGTCGACGTTTTTGTATATTTCTGAAAACTTTGCACACTTAGCTTTTCTCTAAAATTAAGAGAAAGTAAAACATCTAAGTACGTACATATTATGCTAAATATAAAATAAAACCTAATCAACAAAAACATACACAAGTTATGGTTAGGCTTCAGCACATACTATAAATGTATGAAAATGTTTGTTTCTAACAGATGTGTCGTGTGTTAGCTCAATTTTGGGATTTGGACCCAAAGGTTGTGAGTACCAGGACTCTTGTAATCAATTTTTTTTTGTATTTCGTAATTATATATATTAAAATATTTATATATTTATTCATAACTAAGTATAGGAAAGCTTGCGAGCATACAAGCTAACTCCAATATCCTAATATGCTTACGCAATACACTTTTACTGCCAGCACTACTGTTTATTCAATAAATAAACCAAATTTCAAGCAGCTTATACCAAATAACCTGATGCGCTCACTGTTCTGCTTGATTTTTTTAGTAAACAACCCACACCTCTAGCATGTAATCGCCAGTACCCCTAAACACCTATTTAACAGCATTTTTATTTATTTATGAAATATTCGACATTTTATCAGTTTAATTTTAAGTTACTCAAAGCACCCACTTGTGTGCCCTTATATTTTATCGACTATTTAACATTCTTTGAGCGTAGGCTGAGGCAAAGTCATCGAAAGCGTTTATTTAGCCGTGCTTTTAAGTATTTATTAATTAGGTCTTCAACCGTTTGAAAGCCTAATTCCAAGTTTTTGAAGCGCTGGCGAGTGTGTGCTTTTATGTATTACATAATTAAATTTATAGTTAATATTGTAATGCTCAAAATAATTATGATAATTAACATTCAAGAGAATTATAAAGCTTAGATGCATAAAAGCTAGCTCCAGTAACTCGATACGCTGGGTTTGCTCATGCTTAAATATATGTGTATATATATGTTTATTAATCATTATTTTAAGTAATCTTAGTCGAAAGTCAGCTTGAGATTTAGCTCAGAATATATTTATATAAATTTAGATCATAGCTTTAATTAAAACTGTGAAATTTGCATAAATTTTGAAAAAATAAATGTTTTTTAATCTTATTTTTTTGTAAATATGATAGCCAATAGTAGTATTATTATCCATCCAAGCACACCAAAACTAAGGACTTCAAGTAGTTTCAAACAAAAAAAAGTAGGTAAACATTTGTTTCTGAAAACAAAATTTTTTAAATATTTTCCGAAAATTTTTTAATCCTTCAGTTTTTAAGTTATCATCCACATGATAACAACTCTTACGACTGATATAACTTTATAAAAAATGAGATTAAATATCATTTTTTCTTTTCGCACAAAATTTGTAGTTATGAGCACCCACATTTTACAGCTAATGATAAGCTACATTTACAGGTACATTTTAGTTAATTATAGCTGTAAATCTAGGTCCTTATAGCTATAATTGAAGCTACAATTAAAAGCAGAATTTTTAGCTAATAATTTTTGACGACGTTGTTCGCTAGGCTCTTGCTGAATGTTGCTGTTGTATTGGTAAGGAAGTGAGTAAAAAAAGTTATACATTTAACTAAATTAAATAACAGAACTCACCATACTGTTTCAAAATTTTTAATTCTTGAAAAATGTATATGAAGACTTGTTTACGTGTAGAGATGCACACTACTAACGGTAAACTGGATATCCGATACTATTAGTAGTATAGATCTCAGAAATAGCTTACTTTTTCGCCACCGCTATTTATGCAGCATCTGTAGCAGATGAGCCCAGCTAATAGCTATGTTGCTGCCAGTGCTTAGCAAGCAGCTAAGTGCAGGGTCGTTGCTGGACATTTATTTTCGAGGCCGCCGCATCGCATGCGATTGCGTCTACATCCTCATCGGCATTTCATATGTGAGTATTCGTCATCCTGTCACTGCGGTTTACATTTCTACAACTGCTGCATAAGTTTTACGCTACATAAATGTAAACAACCCTCTTAATGGTTTTGTTTGTTTGGCTCTTGATGATCTCAATGACGTTGTTCGCTTGGCTCTTGACGACGGCGATGCTGGCTCTCGCTAATGCTGACGTTCTGCTGCCGTCAACTATTATGTTGCTCTCTGTTATTGCTACTGTTCTTGAAGATTACGATGAGGCTGGTTTTTCTGTTACCACGCTACTCTCACTGCAGATGTTTCTACTGATAAGAATGTTAGTTATTGAGTATGAGAAGTAATTAGTGGTTAATCATATTATATTTTCCTGTACTTATTATCAACAGAACCTCTAAGTCAGCTTCTTCTTAACCCACTCTTCCTAGTCCGGTTCCTACACCACTAAAAAAATAAAAGGAAGATTAAAAGGAAGATGAAGAAAAATAAAGGAGACGAAAAAAAAAGAGGAAGAAAATAAGATGAAAGTTACAAAGAGTGAGGAGAAAAATAAAGAGGAGGAAAAAAAATAGAAGGAGAAGAAGAGAAGAAAAAGAAGTATACTAATCGTACTCATCGCACATGGAAGCTGTTAGGAGATTTGACAATATTGTTAGTGAACAGATTAATCTTTTATCCTTTTTAAGTAAGATGTTTGTATAACTTTTTATATTTTTTTATCAAGTTTCAAGTTGTAAAGTATTTTTTTCATAAGTAAATCAAAAATGTAACATTTTTTTACAATCATGCAATCTTACAAATATATAAAGCAGTTGCTCGAACCGTTGTAATCGCTAACCACGAAAACTACTTAATTGATTTTGCTGACATTTTGCAGATAAATTCTTGATGATTCCGAAATGATTTTCGCATAGGTTTTCTTTAAATGAAGTTAATAACAACAGCGATAAGTAAGCTTAAAGTTTTGCTATAGTAAGCTAGCTTTGAGCTTTAGTTTAGTAGGATCTGCTAGGTAGCGTCAAGGTAGAATTGAAGCCACCACCAATCAAAGACAGTAAAGAGTGTTTATAAGATACCCCATGGAGTTAACGATTATCATAGTCAATCATCAGCACTACACCGAGAACATAGTAGTCCATCGTGCAGCTGAGAATTCCGGCTACCAATGACACTTTTTTTTCATGGGCAAGTAAAATAAATTGGTTTTTACCGGTTCTTTTCAGGGTCATCAAACATCAAACTACCTTACCAACAAATGTATTACAACTTTATAAAGTCGAAAAAAACTAGCCTTTAGGACTCACAAGAGGCTTAACTATGCCAAAAGTCACAAGAAGTCAAATTGGAAGAAAAACTTAAAATGCACCCTATGAATATAATTTAAGGCATCAAGAAAATAACGAAAGAATTTACTAAGTAAGACATCAGGTTTTTACTATAACCCTCATAGTAATCTCTTGAATTTTCCAAAATTTTAAATAGGTAAATGTGTCTTTGTATTTTTGTTGTGATAATAAACGTAGAGGTTAAGCTCCAGGACTTTGTTCCTCTGGTTTATAGTTGTGAGATAAGAGAAAAAAATTTTTTAATTATATAATTTTTGTGAGCTTTGAATTTTCACAGCTTTAAAAAATAGTGCTGTTCATAGATTATACGAGAGAAACTGCAAAGTAACGGCCTTTTAAGGCTAACGATAACTTTATGGCATAAGAAATGCATGGTACTTTTAAACGTGATCATATTTTTTTTCATTTTTTACAGCTTCTTACTTGAGCAAATAAACTGTATGCATTCCGAACAAATATGTTTTTAATAAGTAGAATTTTCTTCTATGAAGTGTCAGGAATAGATGTAAAATCTTTAACTGAGAACGTTTCACATTACATTCAACTCACTACGGTTGTCCATTCTGTAAGTTTCGGGCGAAGCCAAGACGGGGAGGCCGTTAGTGTATTATATGTCCTCTAATTGTATGATATGAAAGAAGCGTAAGGAAAAAAATTAAGGAGAAGAAGAATAAATGGTCGTTTTTGACAAGTCAAGGCTATGGATAGACCCCTTACTACTTATTTTTCTTTGTATAAATATCCTAGTAAAATAAAAAAAGTTCTTAGAAAGTAAAGTGATTTTTTAAAGTTCTGATAATCTTAAGTGTGGTTATTTCAGCAAGAATAACTATAAAATGATGCATGTTAATTTTGTAAAGTGTTTATGGATACTGATTTTACTACACGTGACTATTTTTTTATACATTTCTTTGTATACTTTTAAATGTTAATAAATGATGTGAAAAAGAAGGTAGGGGAAAAAATACAATAAGAAGTTGTTTTTCACGAGTGGAGGTGTTGGTTAGTACCTCCACAGCTTCTTTTTATTATCAATAATTTAATTGAAATTCTCTTTAACTGCATATACTTATATTCTCTTAACATATTATCTTATTAAGAGCATAGAGAAAACATGTGGTAAGTGTGAGGAGGTCCGTGCGTCCATGCTGTCGGTGCAAGATAGAGTTGCAAGATGTAGTTGCATACCTATGTATACTGCACGTGCATGTATTTACCTATTTTAAATAAGACCGTTAAGATGATGAGGAGTAAATAGTATGTACGGGTAAGTGAAATAAAGATGTACATTTTAAAGCGAATATCCTCACCTTTAACCTTACCATCAGTAGCATAAATCTTTGTATATGAATAAAAACAATTATTTTACTTATTCTGCCGTTTTTTGAAATCCTAGAAAACTTGAGTTTTTTTGTTACAGAAAACGTATTAATGTTAAAAGTAATAGGAAGAGAAGTAGTAGGGCCTCCAGCTGTCACCCCCACTCGTGAAAAGCAGCCTCTTATTCGTTTTTTCTCCCGTACCTTCTCTTTCCATAATTGAGTTTATTTTTAAAATATACATCAACCCAAGTAATTATTAAACATTAGCTGTGTCTTCGCCCTTAAGTATTGATGATGCTGATGATGGTAATAATTTAAAAATTACCAAGCCAGTTTTTTTAAATAATACTATTCTTCTTTCCGCAAACTAGATTCTTTGTAAAAGAATGATTATTGCAAAAGATGTTTATATTGTCTAGACTTTTAAGCGAAGGACATCCCATATCATCTTTGTTGTATATAGCTCTACAGTAAGTATATTGTGTTTTTATTATATTATGAGATACTATAAATGATTGAACATTTACTCATACTTACTTGTCATATGAAATTTCTTGAAGCCTATTTTTTTTAAGCGTTTCAAAGAAATTTTCCTAGCGTTTTTCAAAGAGAATCGTAGAGTATGAGAAACTTTGCTATAAGACATGTAGACAGAGTTTTAGGGAATCCCATGATTGGTACCACGTTAGTTAAACGACAGCGTTGACCACTTGCAAGGTGCAAAAAAGTGGTGAACTATAGGTACATCATCTTCTTGAACTGCTATGATTGCTGCCTCTTTCAGGATGAACATGTTGGAGGACCTCCTGAAGCCTTGCAGGTCGATAACGTAGTCCATCTTCCTTTAAAACTTCCTTGTCGTTTGGTGCTTAAGCTGCTCTTCTTCCTGGTGACCCCTTCTGTTCGACGACTTGCCGACGAATGACCTCTCTGCGACTAGCAGCCTCCTTGTTTAAAAATTTTGGAAAACCCCCAACTTTTCTACTCACATATACGTGCACACATTTTGTGCGTCTAGCTAGAGGAAACACAAGGTGACGTTGAGCATCAGAGCGATTATTCTTCGCTTAGAGTCGAAGCAGAGCACATCGGTAGCAGCAGCAGCAGCAGTCCATGGCCCTCCCACTCAAGCAAGAGCGAATATTAAGTGTGATTAAGCAGAAGAGCAGTCGTTCTTCGTTCAGTGTAGCTACTGGATGAGCCTACCTGAAGAAAAGCAGCATCAGCAGAGTCAACAACGTTTAGTATGCTTGCGCAGCTGTTTACAGCTTTCCCACTCCAGTAAGAGCAGATATAAAGTGTGGTTGAGCAGAAGAGCAGTCATTCTTCACTTGGAGTCAAAGCTAAGCACATCACCAGCAGCAGCAGAGTAAACAAATAGAAGGCAGCTTCGGGCACCAAAGTCTATACTCATCGCTTATGTATATGGTGTTTTTATGTATATATTTTGGAAGTCGACTTGAAGTATCTTTAAAGCTTACATGGTGATCACAAAGACTCACTTTTATGTCCTGAACATATGTCATTACCTGGTACGAAGCAAAAAAAACGGATGACTACGTTATATTATAAGAAGCATTATATCATACACTATCGAGCTTTAAAGCAATCTTTGCAACATGGATTAATCTTACGTAAAATACATACAGCATTAAAATTCAATCAAAGAGCTTGGTAAGAGCTTAACGTCGATTTGAATACTGAAAAGAACAAGAATGCTATAAATAAGTTTGAAAAACTTTTCTTTAAGCTATTGATAAACGTGGTTTATGGCCAGACATTTAAAAACAAGCAGTAAAAAGTTAATGTGGAGCTTGCTACTAAATAGTACGGGCGCTACAGTGCAAAGATCCTTATTGCTTAACCAAACTTTCACAGCCACACAATATTTGCTGAAAATCTTGTAGCTATACAACTCACACGAACAGATATCATAATTAGAAAGCCTATTTACGTTGGAATCAGTGTACTTGATATATCGAGAACACTGACACATGACTTTCATTATACCTATATGAAGCAGCGTTTTGCAGGTGATTGCAAGTTATTATATACAGACACTTATAGTTTGATTTATGAAATTAAAGATGAAGACATTTATAAAATTATGTATAAAGATATCGATGAGTTTAATACATCAGATTATGCAAACAAAAATCGTTTTAACTTACCTCAAAGAAATAAGAAAGTAGTTGGGCTCATGAAGGATGAGTTTTGTAGCAAAGTTATGCTTGAATTTATCGGTCTTCATAGTAAAATGTATCGTATTCGTGTGCAAGACGATAAGTTAATAAAAAAAACAAAAGGTGTAAAAACATCTGTTGTCAAAACAAAAATAAGTTTTGAAGACTATGGAGATTGTTTACTTAACAAATCTGAAATTACGTGTGTGAAAAATCTTATACGTTCTAAGCACCATAACGTTCACACTGAAAAACAGAAAAAAAGTTTCTAGTCAGAAAGATAATAAGTGCCATCTGCTGCCCAACTCAACAGATACACTGCTTTGGGGCTAAAACTTACAATAGATGAGGAGGATGAAGCATTCCTACAAATTTTACTGCCAAAAGAGGATAAAGAGCAACAGCCGTTGGAGGTGGGAAATGTTGGAGTGGGGTAAGCTTCTGGTGAGGGGATAGCCCAATATGAGGTAGTACATCATTCTGCGGAACTCATTTCAATGCCAGACGAGTCAGGGAGCACAACGGGTCCTCCAAGCAAGATACAGAAGCTAGCCCTATGTAAGGAAGCGTATCAGCCTGCGGAACTCATTCCAACTCTTAACGAGGCAGAGAGCACATCAAGTCCTCCTCCAAGCAAGAGAAAAAGATCTTTCCTCATCCATCAGAGGATTGAGCTTAACTTTGACGTGAGTAGCTAGTATAACTTTTATATGCTTTTAAGTATAGCATATGATGATAAATTTCTTTTTTTTGTTAGTTTTAGAAAATAGATTTTGTTCGGTCAAACTGTATAGCTAACAAGAACTACCTCCCATCAAAAAAGTTATCGGAGTTGGAGAAGGATAGGAAATATATAGTAACTGAGCTGAGGAAAATCAACACCTGCTTTAGATGCAAGGTCATCGACACCATTAATGATGAGTTCCAAGTCTTCGCTTCAGATCGCGTATCCGAAGCCATCGAAAAAAATGAAGACTTGTACAATGAATTGAGGGAAAAAGTTAAGAAATATGCTTTATTTATAGTTTGTCATGGTGATAATAAGTTTGAATTTTCAGGTCTTAAAAGCTATCATTGTTATTTAAGTTTGTATTAATAGAATGTATTTACATATTAAAAAAAAGAAGAAAAAAAAAGAGAAAGTCTATAGTCTAAGAACATTTAAAAATAAGGTTGTTTCCTACAAGAGGGGGCATTGGTCGGGCCCCCCTCTACTTTCTCTTTCTTATATGATTTTTTTTGCCTTATGTATCAGATTTATTGATCCAACTATTATGCGAATCATAAAATCCTTACGATTTGACGCAAATTTGATTGCCACGTTTTTTAAGAAATTTCTTCACAAGATAGACATCAGAATACTCAGCCTTTAGAAGCTCTTGTTCGTAAAAGCCGCCATACACGGGTTGATCTTTATAATCATTTAAGCGGTAAGTAGTTGGATTTGTTTTTGATACCTCAGTAGTTGTGAAAATCTCTGTTGACCAATTCACTGTGTAACCTTTTTCAAAAGCATTTTGTATGTTGCTTATATGCACTTTATCATTATTAACTTCAATTTTGGATTTTTTCTTGCATGTTCACCTTGCGTGCAGTAGTGCTTCAAAAGCTCAGCTTCATTTACCACTGTAATTATCGTCGATATCTTTTGGTTTTATAGCTGCTGTGCGGTGTTTTCGATTATAATAGGTGCCAGTTATATCTGGCAGTAAATCAAGCCATTTGTTATTTCCATTTAAACTGAATCCAACCTACATTTTATTCTTTAACGTGCAATTAAATCTTTCACATATTGATGCTTTAAGGTTACTGTAAGTTGAGTAAAGATTAATCATATGTTTTTTAATCAGATCTTGAAAAATGTTATTATAAAATTCTATACTGATTCTTTTTTTAGTAATTTTGTAACCGATACCAGATGGACCTTGGCTGCCATCTTCAGTCTTACCCAGCTTACGTTTGAAACCGCTTCGTAACTCCTCAATGATTGATATTATCTCATTATCCTGGCTTGGACTTTCTGCCGATTTTTCAGCTACAAGTAAGCGAAAGCAATTGACCAGCTTATTTAGATCATCCCAGTGTATACAATTTATTTGCTGCGCTGTTCTAGCAGTTTTATAATGAGATAATAGTGATCCTTCTCCGTTAAAATTACTGATAAGATTAAGTAAAGCAGCTATGATTTTATTAAATTTATGACTATTATGTATTCGAATGGATTCATTTTTGTTAAATCCCTTTCGATGTACACTTACAGTGTCCAAGAGTATATGATATTTTCTAAAATCATCTTGAGTTATGTGAGTTGTGTCGGGATGTTTTTTTACAAGTAGCTCTATTAATCCAATAGTCATGAGATGTTTTGTCTTATTTATCCTGATTTCTTCGTTGACTAAATTAATTGGAGCATCTCCAAACATGTACATTCCATTTTTTTTTCAAAGTTCATACACCAAATATAAAAGATCTCTCTGATTCTCATAAACTATGTGTAGAAATTCGTTGTTACTAGCATTTTCATCATTATAAGCTTGATTTTGAATGGTGACATTCATGTCATCATTATTATTATCACTTTGACTGGGAGCAGACTCGAACATTGTAACCTTAGCATCGCTATATCTTTTTTTTTACGCGTTTGATAGACAGCTTAGGTGTAGGAGTATTATCATTAAAATAATTATTAATCACAGAATGACTTATTTTATTTCCTTTCTTTGTTTGCGACATGATTTCATGAAGAGGATCGGTGATAGGCTTAAAAAAATTACTGAGTACTTTTTTGACTCTATCTTTTACAAACTTCAATAATCTATACTCCCTTTTCACGGCTTCTCTCGCCTTCACCAGATGACGAAGGATATCTTTTTTTTTCTTGTACATGTTGACGTTTTGACGTCTCAGAGTAGGCTGATTCGTTTTTACTATGTACGTCTTATATTTATTACAAAACTGTTGAAATCTCTGCGATATCGACCGTTGTTCATTTGTCTAACCTTGTCAATAACAACAAAACCATATTTATCATCATTTCAACAGCTTGAGCATAGATCTTGAAATTGAGCAAAGGTCATATTAAAATTGACATAATCATCGTACACATGCTTTTGATTGAATTCATCTTGATGGAATAAAGCTAGATGGTTAACGATATTAGTCACGAGGTGTTTCCGTACTTGTGCATATAACTGACACAGATAAAAGCAGTAAATTTTTTTATGTCTCCCATGCAGTAGAAAGCTCTCACACTATTCTGTTTTTCGCATGCGAATATTTTAAAAATTATAATAGTTTTGTAGAGCATCGTCTGGAGACACTACTGCTTCATGTTCATGAAAAAAAAAATATTGCACACCATCTATAGGCTCCAGACACTCTTTTAAAAACTTATATTTCGGTTGGTTAAGTGACTTTAAATACAGATGAATATTTTTGAATCTTAGTCTATTTGGATGTATAATTAGCGCTTATAAACTGTTTGTCTTACCACAATTAGATGGACCACAAAAAACAGCTTGAATACTGTCAGGTAGTATGTCACATTGTTGACTGGAGCACTTTTCCTGTTTTACAACAGCATTGAAGTTAGAAAATGTGCAATTTTACAGATAGCTCTTTAAATTTCATGTCTGCACTGTACAACGGTAACATAACGACCAACGTTTAGTCCATGAAAACAGTGCTTACATCCGTGGTTGCACATTTTCAGATTTGCAGACTTTAGTTGCAATGACTTCTTTCTACAGAGCTCAGTCGTGATCCAACCTCCATAGAGTGATGATGATACATAACAAAGGACGTGGTCTTCTTAATAAGATTATGAACACTTCACCTGCTAAACTTCACATATCAGGCTATCAGTATTGCGGTCCAGGTACTAAACTTGTGAAATGTTTTGCCAAAGGTGATCCAGGTATAAGCCCACTAGACAAAGCGTCTTACTAGATAGAGTCTTAGCCAAGAAAGCTTGGCAAAGAGTCAAAGCCGGAGATTCAAATATTCGAAAAAAAGCAGCGGCTCTAGCTATTGCAAGAACTATGAGGATTAAAAGTAAATTGGGTATGGATATGAAAAGTGAGAAGGGACCGTGCACTACTTGCGTACAGTTATTAAAGCTGCATCACATAAAATAAATATGAATAGCAAAGATGCACCCAAGATTATTACTATGGCTTCGAAGGGGACACGTACTGCAGTTAAAAAAGCGGGTGGTAAGAAAAGTGTAAGAATACCACGTATCTTACCTCCCCCTACTCGAGCTGGTAGTGTAATATCTTTGATACCCTTATTAGCTAGTTTAAGTGCAACTGGAGCACTAACTTATGGTGTAGCTAAAATATTGATAAGTTTAAGTGCTAGTAAGGCTGCTAAACACCAGCTGCAAAAAAGCTAAAGTCACAATAAAATTATAGAGGCTATTGCACTTGGGAAAGGTCTTAAAATTTGACAATATGAAACTGGATTACGTGTCTACTTAAAACTATCTGCTAAGAGTGGTCAAAAAAAAAGTATTGACATAAAAATTTCTGATTGAACTTTAACCAACATTGATTTACTCAATGCTGAAAAACTGAGAATTCTCAATTTTCGTGGGATATTTATGCGAAATAACTTACCTTTGAAGGGGCCAGGATATTGTAAAACTGCTATTATAAATCTTGACGAAAAGGATGGACCTGAAACTTATTCGGTAGCGTATCAAAAATGTAATCATAATATTGCATACATTGACATCTTTGGCAATCAGCAGCCACCTTTAGATTTAATGCTGTACAAGATCAAATATAACTATCAAAAATATCAAGACCTTAATTCTTTTAACCGTGGTCATTGGTGCTTGCTATTCTTATTGAGAAGATTGTCAAAAAGTATGTAAGAGAGTGTCATAACCAGAAATCATTCTTTCACTCTTCAGCCGTCCTGGAAAAAACATTGATATTTAGTCTGTCTGGTACTTCTTCTGTATTTAAAGCACATAACTCTTCACTGTTGAATCACTTTCAAAACATAACTACGTTCTTGGCTTAGTAGAACTTCTTACATTTAATTAGATTTCCAATATTGACGAAGGTAATAATAAATTTTGCGTAGGTGATCAAGTAGTCGTTTTTCCAACAGGTGGATACGAAATTCGAGATATAGAGTCAATTTTAGCAGACGTACCATAGGCTAACGGTATAACTATTGACATCAAACCCAACAGTAACACACTTTGTAGTGTAACTATCTGTAGCCATATGATTGATTTCAGACCAAAATATTTTTTAGGCCATCTCTTGGGTCTCACTAAATGTAATTTAGAAGATAACGTCACCCATAATTCAGACTTACCTGTGGCTATTTTTAAAGTAAACGCATTATGAGTTGAGCACAACATCACTATTGGAGCCTTTATTAACAGGTAAAACGTTTATACAGTTCATGAATTTTTTCCAGTCGTCCCACTGGAATACAAGATAATTAAAGTTTCTTTTTAAATAATTTATTTACTGATTGTAAGAAGCACTATTTATTACATTTAATAAAGCATAGTTGACCAGGACGGTGAATTAGTCAACTTTCGTGGAGAAGTCATAACGATAAGGTTGCACATAAGACCCTTACAATAATGAGAATTGTGTACAATCATAAAAGGTATATAAGTAGCTCGATATGCACTCCTGCGTTTAGTTGACAACGAGCATCTGAACCGTCAACACGTCAACAGAGAAGACAGCTAAAACGTTAAAAGCTAACGTATCAAAACATCCAATTTCTAAGAAGACTAGAATTAAAAATAAAAGGCCCTGATGGAAACTAACTAGTATATTTTCTTGAGGTTTTGTGCATAAGCACACGATTAGTAAGAGCTAATTTAGGAGTGAGAACAAAAACTCCAAAGTCAGGTGTTAGTTTGAGCAACGTTTCGTTGGTCTTAACGCCAACCTCATCAGGCTCAGTCTATATCGTTAAGACGATCGTTACCTCAAACTAACACCTGACTTTGGAGTTTTTATTCTCACTCCTAAATTAGCTCTTACTGATCGTGTGCTTATGCACAAAACCTCAAGAAATCATGGAAACAATTGGGAGCAGAACGGCACGTTCAACAAACACCGTAATAACTAGTATATTCTTATTTTGTTGTGTTAACCAAGGAAGAGATTCTAAGTATTCAGTCACCTGTCACTTTTGACGAGTCCATTAAACAATATGAGATCCATGCTCATCAAACATACGCATCTGCAACTTAAATAATGGTGATGAAATCTGTATATCGATTCAACATCAAGATCTGTGTCTGCTAGTATCACGCAGTTTCCTTTATATTTATAAAAGGTTAGTGAAATCAGATGGCAACAGCAGGGGCTCTATCACGGCTTTCGATGTCTTGCAAAAGTAAGTATTTTTTTCGATAGTTCTTAGACTGCGCATGCGCTCAACCATAATTTTGTTGAAATAATCAATAAAAATTCTGACTTTTGCAAGATATTGGAAGCCGTAATAGTGCCGCAGGTACTCGATTGGTAAACAACGCCATCTGCCATTCATTCGAAGTAATCAGATATGAAATGAATGCTATAGAGATAGATGTAAGAACGTGGGTCTGACGACTCTTATGAAAAATTGGCTTACACTTAGTCCTGATCAGGATCTATTGACTGAAAACGCTAGTTTGTCTAGAATTTTAGATGGAAGAACTTTAACTAATATTAAAGGCTACTTTGGTGTCTTAATTCCTTTGAATATGATATTAGGTTTCGTTGAAGACTATCGCAAGAATGTTGTTAACATGAAACATGAACTCATACTTACAAGATCAAAAACTAATGGTGACACTTACTCAGTAAGAGTCTAAGAAGAGTTCAAAATAGAAATTTTAAAACTGAAATGGCGTATGCCCTATGTAGTGATGTTGAATTCTCGTAAAATTTGACTACTTAATTATTTAAGAAAAGATAAGTACATGTGTATGAGTTTCCAAACTTGGAATCTCTATGAATATTCACTCTAACCCACAACATCAAAACATATTTGGACAGTTAAAACTTAAAATTAGTTGAAAAAACCCCGCTTTGTATTTTGGCTTTCCAGACAAACCGTAAGAATCAAAGCGGAGTTTGTGCTAGTATGTTTAATCATTGTAAAATAAGGAATAAGAATTTCTATTTTAATTCACAACATTATCCTTTCGGTGATTTCAACCCTGATATAGCAAAAACTCAGTTTGCACTATTGTATAATTTGTATACTGATTTTCAGAGTTCGTCTTATGGTAAAGATTATGCCCCACTGTTAAGCAAAGTCCAATTCCTATCCCATATACCTCTTGTCATCATTGATTGCTCCAAGCAAAATGAGTCACTGAAAAATGCTCCAGTTGACGTACGTTTGGAATTTGAATCTTACGATAAATTTCCCGCCAACACATCAGCTTATTGCTTGATCCTGCACGATCCCATTGTTCAGTACAATTCTATGAGCGGAGTTGTAAAGAAACTCATGTAAAGTAGTGGGGGGGTAGATGATTGTATTGGAGGTAAAACTATAAAAGCTGGTGCCTAGCTCTCTTAACATCATTCGTCTTTTAACTGTCATGGAGAAAGGTTATAGCAGCAGCAGCTGGAGTAGAGAATAAAAAGAGAGCAAGCGAAGACAAGAAGACTGGAAAAAATTTGAGAAGAGACTAGAGGAGAGGAATCCGGCTCAGAAAAAATCTGAAGACAAATATAAATAAGAAATAAAAAAATTGTGGTATTTTTTAAAAATTTATTTATACATCACACAAGCCAATTATCATGGGACTAGGTCAGAGTGCGGAAAAGAAAGAGTACAATAGAAAATACAAAGAGTGTGAAAAGTTAATCGACAAGTATGTGAGGTGGAATGAGCAGAAGAATAAGAAAGAGTCAAAAAAAAGTCATGAAAAATAGTGATTCAGGGAGAAGAAAATCAAGTATCAAAATGGTCCTAAGCACTTTAGGCTTATGAATTACGTAGTTGGTATGCAAGGTTTCAAGCAGCCTGTCGACGATTCAGTTCTCAAGGAGTTAGCTATGCTAACACTTTATTATGATGTTGAACCTATAGTATTTCTCTTCAAAGAGCCGTTTCCATGGCAACAACTCTCAGACAAATAGAGAAGAGCAAACTTCTGGTTCAGGAGTCAGGAAATTTCCCATACAATACTATAGGCGAAATTCTTTGAGAACACCTATGCAGTGCTTGAAAAGTGCATGTATTTGGCTCTTTGAGGAAACGATGGCTGGATGGATTTAAATTTATTATTTGTGATCGTACTAAATTGGACTATCCTCCAACTGATAAAATAAAACTAGCCACTGTATACCCGCATTACAAAGGTGTGTACAACGCCAATTGTGTGTATCATAACGTTAGACTGTACAAAAAATTTCTCCTCGATTTGTCTGAGTCCATGGAATGGATATAAATGATATTTATAAGACTAGAATAATTTACTCATATTTTTTAAAATATTACGTTTAATAAATAATTTTTAACATAGTATAAATTTTCTTATAAGTTTTTTTTTTATGCATTTTTTTCTATTTAATTATTTATTTATTCATTTATTTATTTTTTTTTTTTTAATCGACATTTATGTTCCACAAAATTTATCATGTTATCAGCTCATAGCCAACCCCATTAGTGGCTTTACTTTAAGGCCATCAAAACTTTGAGATAGAAAATTTATATCCACAAAGAATGACTGCTTCCATGACTAGCACTGCCTTTTCTCCTCGTATGACTGAAGTGAAAGTGATGTGCCCATGCGCGTGCAAGTAAAAGAGATAAGAATAACCAGAACATCTATATTAGGAGGCTGCAAGCTGCAGAGAGCTCATTTTTCAACGAGTCATTGAACTGGAAGGGTCTCATAAGGAAAGAGCAGTGTGGGAGCAACAGTACAAAATGCACTCATGTAATGGCAGCACGAAGACAGCGGGCAAGAGTAACATGTTGAATACCTGAAAGCAACAGCAGAACTGCTGTGCAACAGCAGCATCTAATTATTGCAATGACACTCACGCAGTTAGCCGTGGTGATAGAAAATATAGTTGCAGTTATCTATGCTGCTATTGGTAATTTATACCTATATTACCGTCAGGGGCTTGAGTAACTTAGATTTGATCGCTAATATAAATGTTTTACAATTAAAAATAAAAATATTTCAGTATAATAGATTTCAAGGTAGTAGTAGGGGGCGTAGACGTAAGGCCGAGGGGTTTGAGGCCACCGCCAGACCGGAAAACCCCTATGAGAATTTTAACTTAGTGGGCATTCTGACTCACCTGAGTCAGAATGCCCACTGAGTAAGAATTCTCGTAGTTTACCTACTGATAATATTTTAAAGCATTTGATAACAAATATTAAATATTTTGGTTTTCCCGTATCTCATCAAAGATGAAACAGTTAAATAAGTAGAAAGTAGTATTCCCTTGACCAATTTACATGACTAAATTGACAGTGGTTTGTTAAATACATTCTTCTGCGTTTTTATTTTGATGTATCAAAGTATCTGAAAAAGTTGTACAAGCTCAAAGATTAAAATTTTTTTGGTCTGTTAACACAATGATTGTTAATAGGAGATTCAGAAAATATATCAGTGAATTCTTTTAAAAGATTTTCAATTTTATTGACTAGCTTTTATAAAATTCAAAATTAAAATGAGAATGTAACGATTGTCTAAACAATATAGACTGAGCCTGAGGAGGTTGGCGTTGAGACCAACGAAACGTTGCTCAAACTAGCACCTGACTTTTTGTAGCTTTCATTCACACTCCCAAAATTAGCTCTTACTAATCTATGCTTAGGCACTGATCCTAAAGTCATAATCGCTTCTATGAGCGATTGTGTATAACATTAACTTTCAACCTTCTAAACAAAGTATTAATCAAGATCAATAACCGAAATCATTTGTATATGAAAAGAGCCACAATAATATGTCAGCTGCTTTAATTACTCCACATTCTACGTAATGTAAATCACGCAGAGAGAATGATCAAAACAATTTGTATAAGAGTTTCCAAAAAAATCCAAGATAGTGTTTCTACCGCATGATTCATATTTGGAAGACAAATATGGTGGATTAATGAGAGGACCCCCAAGAAACTGTACATCGTTATTATCTCCAAAAATAAATTTAAGAGCAGGCGTACGGTAACTGACAAATTATTTACCCTAGGTACATGATGAATCGTAGGATCTATTGTTATTTTTTAATTACTTCTGCTGGCAAGAGCGATCAATTGGTATTTTACAATAAGGTTATCAGTTATTTGTCGTTGGAATCCAAAGTTAAAAATTTTTTTTTAGTGCAGTTTTTGTTTGCCTTACTTGCATGAAGTTATTATAAATTTGAGTATCATTGATCCAAAACAAACAATAACAACGAGGTAAGATTTTACCTTGGTATTTACGAATATAATTATACTGAACTTCTTTGCCTTAAAGCTTTGAAGGTGATGTTATGTAAGACAAAACAGCCTTAAACTCATTTTAATGTGTCTTATTTCATGATTGAACAGTGAATAAAAAAAAAAATTACAGTAAAGTCTGAACTGTGCATGTTTAGATAACATTTCACATTCAATACAATCAACATCCCTAAATTTTAGGCTTCTTTCAGAAAATTAACCCTATTTACTGTATTAATAAAAATCTGGATGAAATTTTAAGCATTATTCTTTATTTTATTATTCACCGCAGTTTCAAGAACTTTTAATACTTGATATAATGTAGCGTCAGATACATTTTTCTTCTCATCATGTCAGGAATACATTGTACAATGCTTACAGTATGGATCAGACTAAGATTTTCAGTTACATTTTTCCCTGAATATATTAACAGTTCATTTCTTTAGGATAGGAGGTATTATCACTTTCGATAACCAAAATGTTCCTTCCTAACCTTGTTTCTAATAGTTTAGCTGGATTACATGAAAGTTTGATATTTATTAAAATACAATCAATCATTTTATTCGTACTTAAAGCTTTTAATATCTTATTTATATCAGAATATTCCAAAAATTTTTGTATCTTTGATTTACTCTAAGAAAACTCATTTGTAATCATTAATAACGGGGTCAATATTATAAAATACATTTTTTAGGTTCCTCTCAAGGTTTAAGGCCAGTGAAAACTTTGCTCATAACTTCATCGAGTTAAATGTAATAAGGTAAAATTTATTCATGGCAAATTTCATTTTCTTATGGTGTGGGTGGCCTTAATTCTTTCAATCATAAGTTTTTCTTATTTATTAGGATTTTACTTTCTTCAGAGACTTTTTCTACAAATATATCTCTTACGAAAAGTTGTAGCCTTAAATAAATCTTTTACTTTATTTGTATTGATATTCTTAAATCTGAGTAACTTATACACCAAATTAAAAGAAATATCAAGATATTATTGAGCATCTCTCTTACAAAATAATGTTTAAAATGATTCACAAGAAAAAGACAGTTGTTTATTAACAAATGTAATGTACTTTTTAATGCCAATTTTCAAGTTGTTCTATAAGTCTAACAAATACATACTTGTTTGAGTCACATTCTAACAACTAATAGTCAGAATACCCAAATGCTATTAATCTTGGGCAATATTCCTATCTCAAAAAAATAATGGGTCACGTGATAAAGCCTGTTTATTCGTTGCATAAATGGCTGAGACTGATTAAGTGGGGGTAGATTTGAAAATTAGATTTTTTTAAATCAGTGAAAAGTAATTTTAATTTATAAGTTAATTAACATTACAATATAAGGTGTTACAACAATGATATAATTATTGTATTTTTCTTTAAAAATAAAGAAAATAGATGTTTGGTTAATTATTTGGGGTCGGCTCACGGAGCGCAGAGGAGGCGCAGCCCCTTAGTATTTAGAAATTTTAAATCAGCATGACAATGTGGACGTTCATGTTGACAGTATTTCAACTTGTAGATTAATTGCTGAATGCTTCGTAAAAGAAAGTAGTGTCAGGTTTAAGCTTTCAATAATTAGAGTTTTGAAATACATAAAAGTAGATTAGTAAAACTGGTATAAGTAAGGCCCACTTTATTAGGACCTTATACTGAAGCTGAGCTAAAATCGATTTTTGAAAAAACTGTGCATTTTAACAGTCAATTTTTCGATTTTCTATAAATAAGGTCTCAATTTCTTTTAAAATATTAACATCGACAATTTCTATTTAATCGTTACTTAGCCACATTTTTGTTATATTTTTTTCTGTAACACTTGGTTATATATAAGTAGTTTGACCCATCTTATTTATAACAACCGTATCAACTAAATCCCCAACCAAGTCGTACGCAACGTTGCAGAAACATTGTTTCTAAGAACAAATATGTTTTGGTATACTACATAGAGCTGTCAATGCACATTGCCTGTTTTTAGCAAATGACATATCACCTTAACGAGTTAGGAATAATTTGTCTTTTTTCTGCATTTTGTTCTATATCGTACTTGATTTTTACCTTCTCTAAGTTAAACAGCAGTTTTACGACATTATTAGCTTTTGTACGACAATACACCGAAGAAAAACGTTTTAACTTTGACATAAGGTTCTTTACATACTTTTGGCAGTTTGTAAGTATAGCTCCTGTACTTTGTTATTATTTATATTTTTTTCTGTGGGCTTTGATTATTAGGTCTTACTGTACCCTATTAAATTTGTTCTGTTAAGTTCTACTGTATACTATTTACTTCGTTCTATTTCTTTTGCAATACCTTTTTTTCATAGACAATATTCCATTGCGTTTAAATGCATAATACTATTGAAAATTCTTCAAAAATTTTGTATTGCATGACCTAAACTTTTTCTTTATCTTGTTACTTACATAATGTTACTCATTTTTATTTATCTTCATTATTAAAAAAGTTTAAGAGATAAATTTTAATATAATACTAACTCCATACGAAGAAACTCTACATGACAGAATACTTATATACCAGCACATTGTACACAATAAAACTGTACCCTAATAAATTAAGTGCGGAAGAATTATGCATGGTTATACTTAACACAGTATTCTTCAACATAATAGCATCACTTACAAAAAATCTTAACACAAGATAATTCTACACGATCATGTGAATACATACCAAACACAAGAATCGTGATTATTATGACGTCAAATTCTTAACTCAACAAAATCAAACTCCACGAGAGAACTTATTTGGGATTTGTCAAACATTAAACATAGCAATTACTGTGCCTCTTAACAAAAGAATAATGTATAAGCATTTTAAAACAAAACGTTCATTAATGAGTAAATTTTTGTGTAAGCCAAATACATACAATGAAATGCAAAAAAAAATTTTGATTTTCGTATATTTTGATATACTGTACAAGTATACTGCAAGGGGGCACTTCTATCGACTAGAATTAATAATATACGCTTTACATTTATATTTAATTTCTTGTAATAAAAAATCCGTCCAATAGACGATTCAAGGGTACACATTTTTATTTATACATAAAAAATTCCTATGTGAAACACGATAATTCAAATTTGAACGCCGCGCACGGGGAATGTGCGTCTTGTACGTTAAGAAAACGCTAGAGCGCGTTCACCCAAAGAAGAAAAAACCTGCTACTCAAAAGGAAACAACGTTAACATAAAAAGCACTAGTGCGCAATGAAAATTAAGTCCTCTTCCAGTGAGCCTGGGATGCGGTAAATCCGTTGGTCACCCAGACCTGGAACTCTCTCGTGCACCGGTACATTACCACGTGGAGCACAAGGTGAGAGAAGGAGACTTAGTACGAAGGCCAAGAGCTAAAAAGTAAGTTTGCACTCCACCTATAGGTAACCCTTCCACTAACTGGTACCTACTGAGACTTTCGGTGCTCGACCGCTTTAAGCGTGGAGACGACGCATCCCCAAGTAGTCGAGGCACTAGGGTTAGTGACCACGTTCTTAGGCGAAGTTCCTGGGTCGACAACCTGAGCAGTACTCAAGACACCTAAGGGCCCTGAGAACGACCTAACCTTACGTGACTTGTTTGGATAGGTAGTTACCTAACACTAACTTTCCGCGGTTGTAATAAAAATTTGTATCAGTCTAACCTAACGTGTTTAAGCAGAGATATTAAGGAGGGAAAATTCAAACTGTCATTTATGTAAAATTCTCTATTAAAAGGGTGGATAAATTTTAAGTAAATTATCGAGTGTTAGGTGACGACTTGCGTAAATTAATAAATTCTTATTTTTATTCTATTTTATCCTGTTATATTTCATTCCCAATGATAAAATTTTAAGACTCTTTACAGAGTCATACTCAACGAGAGTCGTCGCCTAACAAAGCTGACTGTGAACTTCGTGGCTCTTGAAAGTGTCAAGTGACAACCGAAGCGAGCCATGAAGCCTAAACACATGAAGTCAGCAAGTACCGGCCCCATAGCAAGTAAGACAAAGACGTTTAACTAAAACTTCGTGCAAGGTGCATTTCTTTGCGCGGCGTTTTAGTTAGTAGCCCGCTGCCGCTCATCAAGTGCAGACGTAATAAATAATTTTATAAGATTAACCAGACGTTCCGTCTATTTTTTTTTTCTTTTCTGTTTTATTTTATATGTATACTAGTAATATAAAATAAAGTGATATAAAACTAATTGGAAAAGAAATTTAAATTATTATAAAATAATAAATAACAAATAAATAAGTATGAAAATAAATAATTATAAATCAACGAAAAGAGGAAGTGCAGGCCATCAGAATCAATAATTAGCGGATAGAAAGGTAAGTTAATCTGGATATTATATTCAACACTCTACTTCTTCCTTCCTTTTAATCTTTTCTTAAACAAACAAATAGTTGGACTATCTGCTGTCCCGCAGCCTGTGAAGGAGCGTGAGACTGTAGTCCACAGTTTTTAGTTTTTGATTTGAAGCTGAAAACAAACTTAAATGACATTAAATGTTATTTAACAAAATTGGTAGCAGAGCGTGGTTTATGGTCTCTAATTATTTGTTTGTTTATTATATATTCTCTTATTACTATTTTTTCTTAAGAAACACCAAACACCATTCAATGAAGCATGTTAATGAATGACGCGTAATACCCCATATAGTACACTGTGCGCGGATGCGTATATGCTGTGCTTTTGCGGATAGCATAGTATATGCGATATTTCGTTATAACTAAAAAAAAAAAAAAAAATAAATAAATAAAATAAATAAATAAATAAAGTAAAAAAAAAAAGAAAATAATAAATGTAATACTACATTAATAAATAAACGGAAAAATAAATAAGAGTTAACTGTCGTTAAAATAACAAAAAAATAAATAAGTAATAGTATAATAATGTGTTTTGAATGATAATAAAAAAATAAGAAAATAGTGACCTCTTATACTACACGCTTACAAGACAGAACAAATACACTGTTCCTACCCTGAATCTGCTAACCAGAGCGGTTCATCCCTCTTGTCCTGCTGAAATAGCGGACATTCTATACCCAAGATCTGCTAACCAGAGCGGTCTTTCTCTTCCTACCCTGAATCTGCTAACCAGAGCGGTTCATCCCCATTAGTCCTGCTGAAATAGCGGACACTCTTTACCCTAGATCTGCTACTTAAAGCGGTCTATCAAAATAACAAATACATACACACAGACATATTTGCAACGTAATAGTATTAGTAGAAGAATAATTTTTAAAAAAAACGGAGTAAAGATTTAATATAATTAATGATTTCACTTATATACCCACGATTGTTTATAAAATAATATTTCATGAAACCGCCAACGAATAATTTTGCGAGTAATAAAGAAGGTAAGAGAATGGTAGAAAATTGTTTATGCAGGAGCTTGTAAGAGAGAAAAACGTTCTAGAAAAAAAATTAGATTTTATTAATAATCAGTTACAAAATTACTATAACTGTGATACATTAAACAGTAATTTATCAAAAAACAAAAAAATCGAAAAACAAGTAGTAAGTACGTTTCAGAAAAATAATTTTTATAATTCAGAAATTAATGTTCAGCGGAAATGCGATAATTTTAAAATTCGATTGAATACACAATTTAATGAATTAATTGCTTTCGCGAAAAAAGAGTTTCTTAAAGGCACTCAAGAACATATAAACGCATAGGCAGGAGATTACTCATATACATACGAATATATAAAAAAAAATTATTAATACGGTATCTAAACCGTGACCGTCGAGCCCATTCTTGCTTAAAGAGAAAAAAGTGTTAAGTTAAGTCGGATACTCTTGTACAGAAAGAGCCTTTCAATATTACACCGCGCACTAGCTGATGCTCGCGTAGCAATTTGTATGTATAGCTACACATGCCACATTAGAAATCCCTGCGCCGTATCCTTCCTTGCTTAAAGCAGATGATATCATATAAGCGTGCTCGATTACCCTCTCTCACTTTAGTTTTTGGGCATACACATAGTACACTTATCGTATACCTATAAAAATTAAAGCAAACTTATTGCACTTGCATGTGTTAAGCAAACGCTCACACTAAAGACATACACATCCACACACGAATAAATACACAGATATATATATATATACATATATATATGTAGATGACATACAATTATTTCTTTATTACTTATGTCTTCTGCGATAAATGTCAAGGATTTAATGGAATATTTTTCCAAAACAAAGAAACAAAACAAAATAGTAGTATAATTTTTTTTTGTTAGTATTACACACATAAAGAATAAAAAAAAAAATTAAAATAAAAAAGGTTGAAAAAAAAATAAAATAAAAAAAAAAAAAAAAAGAAGAAAAAAACCGCTTGTAAGGTATTATACAACTAAAAAAATGGTCAATGGAAACGATGATGCCGATATCACAGTAGCCGAAGCGCTGATGGAGTCTCTCAATGCTAACTTCTCATTTCAGCATGCGATTAAATCCATCCCTATATTCGATGGGAAAAATATTTCACTGAAGGATTATATACAAGATGTTAGAAATGGAGAAAGCTGGGTCAGAGATAATCAAAAAGATTTATATAAAAGAGCAGTATTTCAAAATCTACGAGGTGCCGTACGCATAAGCGTAAGTGGCCAAGATTTCGAAAATCTTGAAGCATTTATAATTCATTTAAAAAAAAGATATGCAACAGGAAAAACCGTTGCTTACTATCAAACTCAGCTACAGAAAGGGCGCCAACGACAAGGCCAATCGGTTGGTGAATATTATGATTATGTAAACCTACTGCTAAGCGGTGCTAAAAAAGCCTTGATGGAAGATAAAGGCAATACATACAACGCACATATGATGACCCCTATAAAAGACATGGCGTTAGACATGTTCATTAAAGGACTAGCACCTATGTTAAGCCAGCAGGTAGATGCGAAAGAACCTGCTTCTCTAGCCGACGCCTTCGATTACGCGTTGAGATTGGAGAGCCGAATGAGAGCGGGTATAATTCCGGATACGCGATATCAAGGACTACCTCGTAGTGACTTTA
This sequence comes from Copidosoma floridanum, assembly GCF_036245765.1. NCBI lineage: Eukaryota > Metazoa > Arthropoda > Insecta > Hymenoptera > Encyrtidae > Copidosoma > Copidosoma floridanum. The sequence goes on from NW_028321885.1 coordinate 14,551,453, forward strand.
GAAATAATTTAACCAAATTATATCAACAGCAGAATAGGTATTCCGATCAGCCATTCTCATCACATCAAGTGGCACAAGTCAATGAACAACAGATCGACAATGAGAATAATCACGCTGATAGGCAGTATAATAATTTTCAAAATTATAATAGACAATATCAACAACAAAATAATGAACAGAATTACTGTAAAAATTATCAGAATCAGGGAAGAAATTGAAATTTTCAAAATCAATCGAGAGATTCTAATTATTATCAGAATAATTTCGGACGATATAATAACGAAAATCCTAATGATTATTACACTCAAAGGAATGCTAATTTTAATCCTGGTAATAATCAAGGATACCGAGGCAGAGGTCAGAATTACAATAGGTATTCCCGAAATAATAATTATAATAGTTATAATCAACAAAGTTTTAATCCTAACTATCAGAATCAGAACTTTCAAAATCAATACCAACCAGGAGGCGATCGTTTGCCGCATCATTTAAACTCTCAGGCGGCTCACCCCAATCGTTGTTCGGAGGTGAGCCCCCAAAGACAGAATTCAACCCCTATACCGAATGTTTCAGCGCAGGTAATGAAAATAGCAACAGAATTGAAACCGTCCACATTGGTACCTGCCAGGGACTTGGCGTAGACGACGAGCCTATAAGTATAAGGTTATCAATCCCAGAAGGGAAAAATCACTTTATAACACTCATGCTCGATAATAGCGCTGCCACAAATCTGATTAAATTAGATCAGTTGCACCCATATTCACGAGTAGAGACTAGTGAAATTATTAACCTTACTGGAATCACACCGCACCCAGTTTTAACTAAAGGAACAACGTATATGACCATACAAGGAAAACCTACAATTTTTCATGTGATCCCTAACGATTTTCCGATCAAAGATGGCGGTTTATTGGGTCGAAACTTTTGTAAGGAACGACGAGCCACATTATCATATTATCATGATGCTATAGTACTAGATGATGACGTAATGAACCCCATCCCTTTTTTAAAAACTCTTGAGGAAATAGAGCTATTGGAAAGAGATGAAAAAAAACAAAAAACCATAAAACTCAAAAAACAAGCACAGGAAAATCAAATTTTAGCTACAACCCTTGATACTAACAAAGAGACGGAATGCCTTAAGGATAAAATTAACCAACAGAAATTTTATGACGAATACATTGTAGGCCCACCCGAAAGGTGAAATATACCTAAGTACGAAAAATTTGGAGACATAAAAGCTGATTTTCATTTTCGAGATGAGTTTGATAAATTGATCTTATCAGAAAGAGGTGAAAATCTTATGAAGGCCACTGATAATAAAACTGATAAAAGTGGGATATACAGTGAAAATAATGAATTAGTCGACCAACCCCATGCCATTGATCAGAATAAAAATACTCCTAGTGAAGAACATTGCCCTAATGAGGAACAAAAAAATACCAGTAAAGCAACTAAATATACGATGAAGGCTCGAACACGTCAAATAGTAAGAATTAATTTAATTAATACTAATTTAACTGAAGGATACTTACCGCGAATAGATGTAGGGTGTGATAACATATATTTAGGAGAAGGAATAGTAAAAAATGAGAACGGTCAATGTAATATTATGGCAATAAATACTAATAAGGATGATATTACGATTGAAATAGACCCAAGAGAAATCCTACCTTTCAAATACATTGCACCTGAATTTAATCCCGATACTAGCAGCGAACATGAAAGACCAATTGTTAAAAATAAACGAGATAGAATAAACGACCTAAAAGGACTCGTGCGCACCGGTAATTCAAACTTGGAAGAACGAGACCAAATATATCAATTGATTTCTGAATTCTCAGAAATCTTCTTGTTACCAGGAGACATTTTACCGTGTACTAACCTCGTCGCACACGAAATCCCGACGGAAAATAACATCCCTATCAACACTAAACAATATCGTCACCCACCAGTACATAGAAAAGTTTTAGAGGAACACGTAGCAAAGAAACTTAACGATGGAATAATTGAACCTTCGTCATCACCGTATAATTCACCTCTTTGGATTGTTCCTAAAAAACCTGATAGCCAGGGAAACCCAAGAAACCCGAGAAGTAGTAATTGATTCCCGAGAACTTAATAAAAAGACCATTGGTGATGCATATCCATTGCCTAATATCGCAGATATTATGGACCAGTTGGGAGGAGCCGTATATTTTTCAGTTTTCGATTTGGCAAGTGGATTCCAACAAATTCCCATGGATGAACATGATAAGTATATAACAGCATTTACGACACCCCTTGGACATTACCAATATAGACGAATGCCCGAAGGCCTGAAAAACGCACCTGCCACGTTCCAACGACTAATGGATCTCATATTGAGAGGCTTATTGAATGTTGAAATGCTAGTGTATTTAGATGATATTATTATTTACGCAAAAGATCTAGTAGATCACGAGCGTAAAGTTAGGTTACTTTTTGATCGGATAAGATCAGCGAACATGGTACTCCAACCAGATAAAGTTGAATTTTTGCGAAAAGAAGTAATATTTCTTGGGCATATAGTGAGTCAACGAGGGATTGAACCAGACCCTAAAAAGATACAAGCCGTTTGAGAATTTTCCCAACCAAAAACTATGAAAAATATTAGACAATTTTTAGGACTAGCAGGATACTATAGACGCTTTATTAAAGATTTTTCAAAAATAGCTAAACCATTATTAGATTTATTATAAAAGGGAGAAAAATTTGAATGGACTGAAGTGCAGAAAAAGAGTTTTCAAATACTAAAGGATCACCTATGCCAAGAGCCTATTTTACAATTCCCCGACTTTAGTAAATCATTCAAGTTAACAACAGATGCATCTGACTATGCAATTGGAGCGGTATTGAGTCAGAAAAAAGATGGGTTTGACCATCCTGTCGCTTACCTTTCAAGAACTTTAAATAAAGCCGAAATAAATTATTCCACGACTGAAAAGGAATGTCTAGCCGCACTATATGCAATGCATCACTTTCGTTCGTATTTATTAGGAAATAAATTTGTTCTCGTAGCCGATCATGAGCCATTGAATTGGATGCATACAAGAAAAGACCCAGGTCAGCGTTTGATGCGCTGGATGTTTAAATTTACCGACTATGAATACACTTTTAAATACAAACCAGGAAGACTCAATACCAACGCTGATGCATTATCTAGAAACCCAGTAGGACCATTTCTTTATGCAGAAAATCATATAAACAATGGATTACCATTACTAAGAGTTATGATGATGGGTCGAAAGAAAATAGAGGAAAAGAAGAAAACAGAATTACAAAGTCAGAAGAAAGGAACAGTAAGAGCACCCAAATTAACGACGATCAAACCTAAAGCATTGCCAACAACCTCGAAGGAAATAATAGGAGTAACAAAACCAAGAAGCATGACCAAATCAGAACCAGATGAACCTAAGTTGATCAAGGGTCCTGGACGACCCCTTGGTTCAAAAAGAAACAAAGAACGGCTGAAATTAGATCATAGTGTGATTGCTGAAAGAACCCGAACAAAAACATTTCCACAGCCACAGAAATCATCTACATCTCAACCGAATATATTAAGAAATGTCACTAAAAATACATCAAAAGACTCTAGCTCTATAAAAGTGAATTTTTCAGAATCAGTAGCCTCAACATCACACGCTAGCGATACGAATTTAGAAACTTCAGAAATAAAACATAATAGTTCCAAAAATGAGAAAATGACACAATTACCAGTTAGAGATATAATTGACCGTGGTGCATTGTCAAGAACAAGTATGTTCTCCGAAAATGACCCAAGCGATACTGAAGAATCGTCAAGAGAAGATACTCAAATACCAGTATATGACCCTAGACGAAGTGGATTACGGCAAGAACTGACTGAAACAGAAATAGACTCAAATACGGATACTGATTCAGACTCAGACATGACAAATACTGAAATTTCCGTTACACCAATTTCACTTAGCGAAAGTTCAAATGATGACGTTTTTGAAGACCAACCTAAAACTATGACAAATAATACTGATGGAGTTACTTATAAAGAAATAGAAGAGTTAACAAAGAGATTTAACCAAAGCCGTCAAGAATATTTGGACAAGTCTAACAACGATTATGAGCCCGAACAGGCTGATTTCTTATCAGTAACTAGATTTTCTGATGGAGATAAACCGGACCCCGAAATTCAAGACATATTAACCGAAATGGACACCTACGATCCTGATAATTTTAATGATTCTGTATTAGATGAAAGAATTGCGGATATATCAAGACGTACAACAGGTCTTGAACCCCTATTCGATGAAGAAGAAATTTTAAGAAAATATAGGACAAGTGGAAAATTATCAATTACCCCACGTATTCAGGAAAATACACCCTTAAGTTTTAGCACACCGACGCAAACGAGTACTTTTGCTACTACAAAAAACAGACGATCTAAAGCGCCGGACTTGCAACAAATAACAGAAGAAACCCTAGATAACTTAAATGAAAACAACAAACAAATAAACTGCAATGAAAATAAATTAATGAATCGAACTATTGCACCTGATTTCATGTTACTATCGGACTTATACTCTTTTCAACCCATCAATCGATACAAACAACAGCACGGAAAAGTGTATGTAAGTCTTAGTGATAGTAGCAGTAGTACTGATAATTATAAGAATGAAAATGGAGCTAAGCTAGTAAACAATGTCATTACCACCAGATATTGCCTTACATACAAAAGAGACAATATAGTTCATTTTATTAGCAAGGATTGTCAACCAGTCACATCTGTCTCAAGGCTGTTGAGATCGATAGGTGCACTGGACTTTAGCTATTTGAAATCGAAGAAACCAAGAGTTGGCCAAATTTTAATAACACCTTATGAAGGACATAATATACTATCAATCGTTATTAATGAAACGTCGACTGATTTAGTATCTTCAGAAAGTCTTACAAAAGCTTTTAAATCGCTCAAAAAAATATTATTGAGACGAAATCTTAAAACCTTCCGAATTTCAAGAATGGGAGATCTTACAGACAAATTAGAACCTGGATTGATAACAGAAACGTTATTAACAATTTTTGATAAAACACCCATACAAATAACTGTCTGTTACAGTAAGGTTGATTTTCTGAAAATCCAAGAACGTAATGAAATAATACAAACATTACATGACAGCCCTGTTGGAGGACATAAGGGAATAAACCAAACTTACCGGAAAATAAGAGAACGGTTTTATTGGCCCGGAATGAGAAATGATATTCTTAATTATGTACGTAAATGCAGCAAGTGTCAAGAGAAAAAAATTGAACGACTAAAAACAAGAGAGCCCTTGGTACTTACAGATACACCTATTGAAGCTTTCGATAAGGTTTCCATCGATACCGTTGGTAAATTAAGAATAACACCGAATGGTAATTGCCATTTGCTGACCATACAGTGTAATTTGACTAAATATATCATATTAGTCCCTGTACCAGACCTAAGATCAAGCACTCTTGCCGATGCACTCGTACAAAATCTAATATTAGTTTATGGTGCGCCTAGAGCAATTCTATCAGATAGACATGCTACATTTATGTCTAATTTATTGGAGCAACTCATGAGAACCATCAAAACCAATCATCTAACTACATCAGCATACCACCCTCAAACAAACGGATCACTAGAGCGAAGTCATGCTGCCCTAGCTAACTTTATACGAACTTACTCTGAAACATATGATGACTGGGACAACTTAGAAAAATTTGCAGCTTTCACGTATAACACGAGTGTACATGCAGCTACAAATTTTACGCCTTATGAACTAGTATTTGGGAGAGTAGCAAGATTGCCCTTGAAGATACCTAAAGATCAAAGATTACGAACATACCCACTATGTTTACAAGATCTTATAAGGCGACTTCAAGAAATGCAAATTGCGGCAGGAAATCAACAAATAAAGATGAAAGTACAAGCAAAAACAAGATATGATAAAAAATTAAAGCCTCTAAATGTTAAACCAGGAGATTACGTTCGGGTAAAGAAAGAAGTGCGTTCACATAAATTTGATCGCTTTTATAATGAACCCCTAAAGGTTAGAACAGTTTTAGAGGAAAATAATGTGTTACTTAAAAAAACCAATGGTGAAACCATACGCAAACATACAGATAAATTAAAGCTAGTTCTCCGATAATAATATCTTGTATGAAACATATTCTACATGTCTTCCAGAGAAAAAACACAACGATGCAGATTATATTGGCCATCTTAATGACAATAGCGTTCGAAGGCCGCGCAGATTTAAACTATGCTAATCATGGCAACTATAGCATAGAACCACTTGAAACAAACCCTGGAATATACTACGAACGAATCGGTAAAACAAAAATTGAGAGAGCCGATTGGAAGATTGTGATATGGCTGGATGTTAATAAATTCATATTGGAACAAACACCTACTCAAGGATTAAACGAAACTTTTCGATATTGTATTGTACAGTTTGGTTATTCTAATTGCACTCGTTATATGGAAATGGACCCCTTGAATTTAAAAATAAAGCGATTGACAAACCTCAAAGCAACACTATTGAACATAATAAATACTGTGGGAATCCATGCAGGAGATAACATTATTCCACCCCCCAGCATACGAGTAAAAAGACTGATACCTTTTGGAATTATTGGGAGTATTGCTAAAGGACTTTACGGCTTAGTCACAAAAGATGATATGAACGTTATAAACACTAACATCAACAATTTGGATACCAATCAAAAGAATATATTAAATTGTACGAACAAAATAGCCATATTTTTGCAGCCGCATTCAAAGAACTATACAATACCACAAAACGCCATGAGCATATTTTAAAACAAGTTGCTGATATATTGACTTCAGGACAGGATTTTACTCTTGACAGATATCTGATTCATTTGTCAGCATACCTTAGAAGAACTGAGGCTACCCTAGATCACATTATTCGTTCCCATGAAGATCTGATTGACATCTTGCATGATTGACAAAGAGGTCAAGCACATCCAAAGCTATTTTCTCCAAATATATTTAGAACAGTAGCCCGGGATGTAAAGAACCTTGCGGGAAATCTAGAATTTGTAGCACCAATAGAAAACCTTTATGCTGGTGAAATAAGTACCCTAAGCAAATTAGATGTTGTACATCAAGAAAATAGAACCATGGTAATATTACATTTGCCACTCGTGGATCGAACCCCTTACAATCTTTATAGACTACATCCAGTCATGATACCCCAATCTGGACAAAATGGATCTGCCTACATAAAACCGTCGTACCCTTACCTAGCAGTAGCAGCAGACCATAATTCGTATTTACGACTAAACGAAGTTACATTTAACCAATGCGATAAGACGGTATATGGTTATATATGCTCGGCTATGGAACCGCTGAAGAAACCTTATTCTATGAACGAATGTGAAATTCTTATGTTATTACGACCTGGACCAGAAGTATTTAAATACTGTGAAATTATGTTTACGCCGAAAACCGAAAGCCAATGGATTTATTTACCAGCTGATAGTTCATGGTTATTCTCAACACCCAATGAAGAACAATTGAACATTATCTGTCCTAATAAAATGGATCAACAAAAAAGAGTAAGAGGTATAGGTCTTCTACGAATGAATGATGGATGTACGGGAAAAACTCACAGATTAACCTTAACCAGTGAACATAAGATTATCACTCAAATACAATATATCTATCAGGTAGAAGTGAACTTAAACTTAACAGTACTGCATGAACCCTTAAAAGACACTGATGACTTCCATGACGCTATAAAATCGATTCTAGAATTAAACTTTAATGAACAAGCATGGACAGATGAAGAATTAAATGTACAAAATATAATAAATTAAATAGAGAAAATACGGACCCGAAAGTTGGAGGAAAAAAAAACTTCTCTTTTTTCTTTAATACGAAATGTCTTTAAAGCTATTATTATTATGATTATAATAGCAATAGTTATCAGCAAAGCAAGAAGCTGTTTCAAGAAGATTATGAAACGTAGTGTCTCGGAAAAATTTATAAAACGTACCATCAACCCCCTGAATGCAGAACCCCGAGTAACCATAAAACAAGAACCAAATGAACACGAACCAACTTAACTGTATGTTGAAATAGAAGAAAAACAAAAAATACCTAAATCATCTAAAGCTAGACCTATAATGAAGACACGGAGTTTGATACTCCCACGCCATACACCCCAAAAACTGGAAATGGACTCATAAATCAATAGTAATTTGATACTATTTTTTTTCCAGGTAGAACAATGAACCCTAAATATGAAATAACGATAAAGACTAGAGTCAACATAAACCAACCTTTACATGAAGTTATCGAACAATTAGAAAATAAAGGAAATATTAAGGAAATGCACATACTTACGGATTTACATAGTTATGAACATCGAACTATAACCGCCAAATACAATAGTGATTCATTTACTAAAGTAACTGATGAAACACTAAATACAGGAGAAGAAGTTCAAACACTTTCTCCTTTTAAGATGAAATCCACTATTTGTCAAGCAGGAAAGATCTCTTCACCAACACCATCAAGAAAGACAATGATACACCAAACATTGATCCAAAAAGACTTATGTGTCTTCTGCCATGGGATATAGAAGAAAAGAAAAGAGAAAGAGATTTCTTTAATCATTTCTCTCAATTTGGCACCCTGAAATATTGTTATGCCGTTAGAGATCGGTGGGAAAGATTATCCCAAGGATATGTAAAATACATGGATCCTAAAAGCGCTATTTTAGCATTGCAGAACGATGAACCCGAATATCGCACAAAATACGCTGAACCAATTAAAAGGAGTACAAAATACAAAATGAACCGAAAATTGACTCACCAATTATGTCAACAACAAGTTGAGTGAATGACCTACCACAGACATGTGATTACATGCAGAAGACAACGCTGTACACAAACTACAGAAACGAAGTTAATCCTTACCAAAACCGTTGATCTACGAGAGAATATCAAAAGTAGCAGAAAATGAACCCAATAATTGAACCCTACCATTTAACTAGCCACCTTCTACGTCGAATACACATCACTTAGTTCTAAGATTTTAACTTTAAGCTTTGTAAAATCAATTTTTTTCTTTCACGTATTCCTTCTTCTTAACTTCACTTTATTTTTTAATTTTATCTTTAGGATTTATATGAAGTACGTTTATTATTAGTTATAAAAAAAAAAAAAAAATAATAAAAAAATAAATAAAATAAAATATATATATATATATAAATATAAATATAAATAAATAAATATAGTAATTATGAAAATAATAATAATTAGGCTTTAAATTTAAAAGCGCATGTTGTATTCTATTTTAGCTGCATGTTACTCTATTGTCAAAATTTTTTTTCTCCTCTTTTGTAATATTAAGCTTTAGCATGTATTAAAACTACTTATTCAATTGTATTACAAATACGCAAATATTTCGGCATAGCATGATAAGTAATAATTGTATCTATCCATGTATTCCCTACCCATTATCCAATAGTTTCATAAACCTAATTTTATTCTCATATCTGCATTCCATACATCACTTACGAACAATAACAACACGAAGTACACTACAAGAACACTAATACATGTACAGTATCAAGTGATGATCCTCACAACATCCATCATATTTACGCTTGCAGAATTACACACACAATGGAAAAACAAAACGCTAATATCATAGAAGCAATGGCTGATGGATCCCAGCTTAGCATACTGCTGCAGGGGGATTATAGTAGGCTAATGCTAAGAAAAATTCTGGAAAACTTCGGGATAGTGAGGTCCATCGAACGGAAACCCTGTGCTATGGGGTACTTAAGTTACGAAGTGGCATTCCTTTCACCACGGGAGGCAGCGTTAGCGGCTGATAACCTAAATGCAGCGCCAACGCTACAGGAGCTATTCGACTCATTGTCGAATGTATCGGACGAGAGGAATTGGGCAAAGTCAACGGCACCTGTCCCCTTGCCAAATAAAAGACAAGTCAAGGTCCACAATATATCGGAAAATGGACGTTGGTTAAACATAATGACCGAAGAACCAATTGACAAGCGCCAATTGGAAACATCGCTTAACAAATTTGGTCCGATGTTATCATTAGAAGAACAGCCATGTTCGGTCCCATACACCAGCTACGAGGTCGAATATTACCAACTATGTAATGCAGCAGTTGCTGCAGCAACCTTAAATAATACAACGACCATAGAAATAGAAGACAAATCATCTTTACGAAACATCGAAGCACCAGCTAAGAATGTAGAATCAACGACGGAAGTCAAAACCTTTAAAAAAATTAATGAAGAAGAGCTTAGTCCAATATTACGATTTGTAAGAGTAAATCGTACCGGGACTAAAATAAGCGTCATTTTATAAAAACCTATTAACATAAATTATATTATTGAATTTTTCGAAAACAAATATCCAATAGAAGATATTCATTTTTCAACCAAAAAACAAACACGGGAAGATATTGTTCCCGTTCATATAACGTATAGATCCGCTGAGTGGGCAGAAAACATGCACCAAATAGTAGTGTATTGCATAACTCAGCAGCCAAAAAATGTATTCACAAAAAACCCGAAAACAGAAAACACGATCAAAATAAATAACGATCCAAAAGACAATGACTCACTTCCACGAAAAGTAGTATCTAAGGTACCGGCCATTATGAATCCAGATGAATACACCCGGTTGTTAATGACCTTTGGCCCTTTGAGCCATTTAAACTACTACCCATTAGATGTCAAACGCGACGATGGAAGACAGTTATACCTAAGCTTCGCTTCATACTGTAACAAAGAATCGACGGAAAGGGCCCTCAAAGGACTCAAAATGTATGGGGCGAATTACTCCCGAAAAGACTCGCCAAAAAACCGTGAAATAATAACACATTCATCGTGTGGAAATTTAATATCCAAATGCAATCTTGAGGTGCACAGTCTTCTGTGCAAAACACAAATGAAATTAAAAAAGATCTGCCCATCATGCCAGGAAAATATCAACTTGGTAAAATACGACTGGCACTATAAACTATGCCTTGAGATGGGAGTGTCAGCAAATCTTGATGCACTTAATAGACTAGTAATTAACAACACAAAATCAGGGGCCAAGGAGAAGAAGAAGATGTAATATTCACGAATCCATTCCCTCCCTTTCTCTCAGTCCCGAATAAACAAATATAATAATTCTGTAAATTAATACTTTATTACATTACTATAAGGATTATTGTAAAATGTTTATGTTATGTAACTCATAAATGTTTACTTATAAGATAATTATAAACTAAAAAAAAAAAAAAAAAAAAAAAAAAAAAAAAAAAAAAAAAAAAAAAAAACCAATAAAATAATATAATATAATATATTTACCGAGGACGGTGATAGTTTTAAGAAGGGAAGGCTGTTAGGTAACGACTTGCGTAAATTAATAAATTTTTATTTTTATTCTAATTTATCCTGTTATATTTCATTCCCAATGATAAAATTTTAAGACTCTTTACAGAGTCATACTCAACGAGAGTCGTCGCCTAACATAGCTGACTGTGAACTTCGTGGCTCTTGGAAGTGTCAAGTGACAACCGAAGCGAGCCATGAAGCCTAAACACATGAAGTCAGCAAGTACCGGCCCCATAGCAAGTAAGACAAAGAAGTTTAACTAAAACTTCGTGCAAGGTGCATTTCTTTGCGCGGCGTTTTAGTTAGTAGCCCGCTGCCGCTCATCAAGTGCAGACGTAATAAATAATTTTATAAGATTAACCAGACGTTCCGTCTATTTTTTTTTTCTTTTCTGTTTTATTTTTTATTTTATATGTATACTAGTAATATTAAATAAAGTGATATAAAACTAATTGGAAAAGGAATTTAAATTATTATAAAATAATAAATAACAAATAAATAAGTATAAAAATAAATAATTATAAATCGACGAAAAGAGGAAGTGCAGGCCATCAGAATCAATAATTAGCGGATAGAAAGGTAAGTTAATCTGGATATTATATTCAACACTCTACTTCTTCCTTCCTTTTAATCTTTTCTTAAACAAACAAATAGTTGGACTATCTGCTGTCCCGCAGCCTGTGAAGGAGCGTGAGACTGTAGTCCACAGTTTTTAGTTTTTGATTTGAAGCTGAAAACAATCTTAAATGACATTAAATGTTATTTAACATCGAGTATATTATATATATTTTTTTTATTATTAACGTAAATAATTGCGATTACTCAAATACAATTAATACATGTAAAAATTAAAGATATAATTTCCTTAGAATCATATGATTAATTAAATATAAGATAATTAAATTTTCCCTTCACAACTTTTTCAATTTTTTTTTTTTTTTTTTTTAATTTCTTGTTTAATTTTTTTCTTTGTTTCTTCTTGTTTTATTTTATTTTTTTTATTTCTTGTTTTTTTTTTTCGTATTTCATTTTATTACATTTTTTCTCATTTTTTTGTAATTTCTTCATTAAATTCCTTCTTTATTTTCATACTTAATCTTTTTTTTCTCAATCCCTTTTTTATTTTATTTTTTTCATTCCATTGTATTTATTCATGTCTTTTGTAATATAATTTTATTTCATTTTTATATAACATTCCATTAATTTTTTTTTAAAATTTTTTTTCACTTATTTTTTTGCGATTTTATAGCCCATTAATACAATTTTTGTTTTATTTTTATTTTGCAAAAATAGTCGACCTCTCGGTCAAAAATATTGTTGTTAGGCATGTCTTGCTTACGTTCCCGGGTATGTCGTCTGTACACGATTTAGAACGAGTCCATTCATAAATTGTAATAATCAATTACCCGGGAAGTGCTCGGGGAGTACCCGCCAAGTGCCCAGGAAGTACCCGAGGAAGAACCCGAGGAAGTGCCCGGCAAGTACCCGGGAAGTACCCGACTGTATTGTACTTGGCGGGGACTTCCAGGGCACTTGGAGGGTACTTCCTGGGCACTTCCCGGGTACTTCCCGGGTACTTCCTCGGGTACCTCCCAGGTACTTGGCGGGTACTTCCCGGGCACTTGCCGGGTACTCCCCGGGCACTTGGCGGGTACTTCCTGGGCACTTCCTCGGGTACTTCCTAGGCACTTGGCGGGTACTTCCCGGGCACTTCCCGGGTACTTGATTATTGCAATTTATGAATGAACTCGTTCTTAATCGTGTACAGATGACATACCCGGGAACGTAAGCAAGACATACCTAACAACAATATTTTTGACCGCGAGGTCGACTATTTTTGCATAAATACTATCGTGAAGAGTGAAAAAATCCCTACTTATATAGTATTTTACTTCCATTTGAGGTAACATTACTTAAGTATAAAAATTTAAAGATGTTTTTGTCGAACATGAGAGTGAGAAAGACAGTAAGCGCGTGAATAAACAACTGACAACATAAGGAGCAGACAATATTTACCTCAAGGTAAAAATTTTTATATCCAACCTTCAAGTTACCAGCAGTAGCTGACGCTGTTGCGTGCGCACATGAATATAGTTCTCACTGCTTGCCGACTAAGCTCCAATAACAATGTGGCAACGTCGCGAGTTTATGCGTGCGCGCTATAGCTTTCCAACCCCATTTAGGGGTAGTTGGTAACGTATTTTCAATCGGCTCCCATTTAAAAGCTATTTGCCCTTAAAAAATTAATTCTAACGGGGTTCGCGTCAGAAAAAATCGCTTTACACGCAGTTCTCGGGAAATGCCACCGTTACATATCATGCTGTATATATATATTTTATATTACAGTGTACTAACCTCTGAGAGGTATGTACACCACATATATATATATATATATATATATATATATATATATATATATATGTATATATATATATATATACTAGTGCAGCTTCCCCCCCTGCGTACTCTGCGCGCCAACCCCCCCAATTCTTAAATCAATTTAAGACTTTAGACTTTCTTTCAATAAATAATGTCTGTACTAAAATATTTAATAATTGTAACAACCGTTTTGATAATATAAGTAATACTAACTTTACGTAATGGATATACTTTTTTCTTTAACCAATAAATTTTAAGTAAGTTTAATGGAGAGACAAAAACTTATTACAGCATTGATACTGCAACCTATAAAGGTGTTGATAAATCAGTTGATAATATTTATATAAATTTTTCCGTGGGAATATTAAACAATATTCGTGGAGGCTTGCTACCTCATAAACTTAAATTCAAAATAGGTACAATGGTAATGTTAATTCGAAATTTGAGTATATCAGACGGCTAATGTAACGATACACGATTGCGAATTACTAAATTGTTGAAGTATAACATAGAAGGTGAAATAGTTGGAGGAAAAAAAGTTGGTTCCAAAGCTTTTATTTCTAAAACTTCATTAAATACTGGAAAAACTTTATCATTACCTTTTATTTTATATAGAAAACAATTTTTATTAGTTGTAGCATTTGCTATGATTATAAACAAGTCTTAAGGTCAAATTTTTGATAATGTAGGATTAAACTTGAAAAAACCTCTTTTTTCTTATGTTCAATTATGCGTAGCTTTATCGAGATGCAAAAATAAAAATGGAATTTTCATTTAAATCAATAGAGAACATTTAAGATATTAAAAATATAGTTTAAAAAAAAGTTTTTGTTTGTATGTAACAATGTATCTAATAATAACAACATGATTTTAATATTCCTACATGTATGGACAAAATTTATGACTTAATAATACATTCTATAAATCTATATTATGTTGTACCAATTGTACCAATTTTACCAATTTTAACGTTGATTAAAAACAGAATAGGAATAGACCTAAGTCTTCGTGGTTTGATAGGGCTTTATAAGTTGACACCTAAAATAAGCCATCTTAATGCGAAACTTCCACAGTTTGTATTAAACTATGTGTAAATCGTAAGCACTATGTGTGAAACATAAACACTATGTGTAAAACATAACCACTATGTGTAAAATTCTTATGTGAATGTATTGTACTATAATATATACGAATAAATAAGACCAATACATACAAATATTTAAATTACATTCAGTTTATCATAAATGCTAACAAAAATGAAGCTTAACGTACCAAAAACTTTATACTTACTAATAAATGGAAATACAATTGACATAAATTTATTTTTAGTCGTATTGAGTTTTAAAAATGGAATGGTTATCAATTATTCGTATGTAAAAAGTCCGTCTATTTACCTCCTGGGTGGTGTGTAAAAATAGATGAAAATAAAATATATTGTAAGAAACAAAATATGTTTTTATTAGTTAACATTCCTTACAAATAAACATTTTTATAGTACAAAATTAAGTATGAGATATTATTTTTAAGATATTTTAAATTACTTATTTTTTAAAAAGATTCTGAGTAAAACATAAATGACTAAATAATCTTAAAACTCCTAATATAAATGGTTTTATATGGTGGAATGATGCTTGGAATGCCCCACACAGTTTACTATATGATCTAACAGTTAACTTTATAATTCAATATATTATAATAATGATGCTTTGCGCAAGTACCCCCTATAACTCAATCATGACTTTAAATTTATCTTGACGATGAGATAAATCGTGGCAATAACACAGCTTTGTCTTAAAGCAAAAGAAATATGGCAGATGGTGGAGGGGTGGTAGGGGGTCACAGAAAAATGTGCGGATGGGCTGTGAGGGGCAGTGGGGAGTTTCGGAAAATACTATGATATGTAAAAATAAGGAAAAAAATGACAGGTTTTTACCTTATTTTGTAGGGGGGCAGTGAGGGGCTGTGGGAGGCTTTGGGGGGTTGTGTAGAATGCCCCACCGAGATAACTATATAATATAGGAAAATACAAACGTACATATATATATATCGCTATAGTACAGTTATTTGTGTGGAGTATTCTACATACCCCCCACAACCCCCCCAAAGCCCCCACAGATCCAACACAACCCTCCCATAGACCCTCCACAGCCCCCCACGAATAATCTGAAATTCAAACATTTTTATCGCTAATTTTACATTTTCCAACTTTTCTCTTAGACCCCCCTCGGTCCCCCACAGCCCCCCACAGACCCACCACAGCCCCTCTACAGCCCCCCCGTAGCCTCCAGACATAATTTTAACTGTTTCTCCACAGACCTCATACAGCTCCCCGACACTATTTTTTATACATCATGTCATGTAAACATGTTAAATGATCATACATTCATAAGTGACCTAATACAAACCTACATTATAAGAATTTTGACGTTGGGATTTGTTTACTATCATAGCAAATGCTACAACGATTGGAAATTGTTTACGATACAATATAACCGGTAATGCTAAAAAGTTTCCTGTGTCTACGGTTATTCTTGGAATGAAAACTATTTCCAATCTTTTCTCCAGTTATTATTTCTCTATATTTTACTGTGATGTATATTTGTAATTCGTGAACGTGATTCATAACAGAGTCTAACTAAAATACTTATATTCTCAGTAACATCACTATTGTACCAATTTTTAGATTTCGTTTATGAGGTGGTAATTCTTCACGAATATTGTTCAACATTTCCACCGAAAAATTTAAATAAATACTATCGTCTTATTTATCAACTCCTATATAAGTTGTGTTATCTATACTGTTGTATGTTTAAATTTTTCCAGTTTATTTTTTTGAAATTTTTTATTTAAATAAGAGGTGTACATGTGATGTAAGTTTAACACTATTCATTGAACAGTTGTTGATATTAGAAAATATTTGAGAACATACATCATTTAAGATCCTCTTTTTAGGAATGTTATAAATTTTTTCTTTTTCCTTCCCGAATTTTTATTGATAAGTTTTAAATCTCAACATCGTTAGAACGAATATTGATTTCCAATTTAAAATTTTCAATAAGTTTCATAAAAATAAGGATTTAATAGTTTGTACTAGTATAACTTTTTTATTACCGTTTTTCATCACTGGCAGAATCTGACGAAAATTATCTCCTAAAATAATTAATTTACTTTCAAAATATTTTTCAGTTTTACATAAATCTCTTAACTTTATGTCTACCATTTCTAATGTTCTTTTTGGGAAAATTAAAGCCTCATCCCAAATAATTAAATCAACTTTTCCTAATTTTTTCCATTTGGCTCGAATTCTAAGAATGCACTCTCTATATTATGAAGGTCTGAAAGAAGTATACACGTTATATGACTGATTATCTCCTGTGGAAGCAAAATTGATGCTATGCCAGTCCATGCCATTGACAGGATTTTTTAATTTTGAGAAATAAAAAAATAAATCAACGTTTTATATAAATAAGTTTTTCCTAACCCTCCATGACCATCTTTCATGCAACTTTTTTACATTGAATTAAACATGTATTTACTGAAACGTATTTCATCATTTGTATCTTCTTTTATACTCTCCATTTTTTTTGGTGTAGGTAAATTAAAGCATCCACATAATTTATCTTCTGATTCTAAAATTTGGTTAATATGAAGAAGAGCTGAATAATCTGTATTATTAGGCAAACCCTTTGTGAAAAGTTCTTCGTATTCATTCCATATTTCATCACCTTGAACGTTTTCTGAAACTAAAAATCAAGCAAGAAGTTGTCTTGATTGATATGGAAACCTAACAGCAATAGCTTCTTTAAAAGTACCATCGACTTTTCATCATTGTCTACATTGTCTATTAGGCCCATTGCAATTGCAGTATCTTACAAAGTTTTATAAGTTATTCCTTTATATGTTCTCATGTCTTTGAACGATGTCAAACCAGTTACTTTATTTAATACAAGTTTTTAAAAAAATCTTTCATGATCCTCTAGAGATACAAAATTTAATCGACCGTTTGCAATATTTTGTGTTAAATTTTTCCTTTATAATTAATTTTCAGTTTAACATTACTATTTAAATTTCCATATGTTTAAATATCGTTGTTGGAGAAAATAACTATAACGTTAGCATGTAATAAATCTGAGAAGCTTTTAATTTCAATACTTGTACCATAAGTCCCATTTTTTGACATTATGTTAATATATTTGTCACTACTTTTTACATTTTGATAATAATCGTTTCCTACCATAAATTCATGATAATTTTGCCATTTATTTACAACATTATTAATTACTAAAAAACGAGCTCTCATGTAAAGATCTTTGTCACTATACAGAAAATAAGAAGAAGTTCTGAATAAAAAATTTCCATCTTCTTTTCCGCTAACTTTTATATTGTCCATTTCAAAAAATTTTAAAAATATTTAGTTCGATTTTAAATTAAATTTAGGTACTACAAACTACAAACAATTTTTTCTACTTTGTGTAAGACACTGTAAAGAAATTATTTCCATGAATGTCATTGAATCTGAAAATGAAAAATTCTTTCTAACCACTTATATCAATTGATAAAATATAAAATGCATAACAGTAACGAAAATTATATAAAGTATATGTTATATAAGATTTCAAAAATTTATCTTTGATTAAAGTGATTAAAACCTGTTATTGTTTAGAATTAGATCATTGAAAAAATAATGTTTACCTTTTTTCTCTAAACATAACGGAGAGTTCTAAAAAAAACTCTCAACGTACTACAACAGTACCTCCTGGATAACGTAAGAATTTACTGGTAAATATACAACTAATGCTTAACGATAAAAATCAAAAACTCTTCTTCCACACAAAATTTTGGGAACCAACCTCTCTCCACTAACAGATGTAATGTACAGACTCTTCTTTTAAGTTAGAACAGTAGGGGGTTGGCGTGTGGAGCGCGAAGGGAGCAAAGCCCCACTAGTGTATATACATATATACACAGAAGACGCTATGGCAGGTGCTGCATCGATAACTATCAGTCCGTTTAAATTATATTTTTATTTTTTAAAAACTAGAGCACTTTTTAGGCGGATAGGACCACTACTTTATAAGTTGCCAATTTTTTTATTGTGTTTTGCCTTTTTTCTATGTACGCTGCTAAAAACTTTTGTTAACATTTTGGTTGTATCAAGAAGCAAATTTTTATCTACCCGTTCTTATTACGCCCTCACTACTAATAATCAGGTTTCGAAAAATGTCTTATATGCCTACACTAAGCATGTTTAATTTTGAATTATCAGTTTTTGCTTATAGTGAATAAAAATTGGTTATTAAATGAGCAATTTACATTGGTTTTTTATAATAAGTCTCATTTGGAGCTATTCTTATGAATTAAAAGTACATAATACTTTTATGATAAGGAGCACTTAAAGATAACATTTATTGCTTATTTGAAAAAGATAATAGTTTTTGTAAAACAGCCCTTATAGTGTTTATTGTAGCAAGTGGTAATGTATCCATGGTTTGGTAAAAGACAGAGCAAACTTAGAAAGCTGGTGCCAACTAAAATTTGAATTGAAAAAGAAGTAAATTCAGATCTACCTTGAGAAAGTAGTCAACTGAGATTCGGGTTAAAGTAGTAGCCAACTCGAAAGTAATTTGTTTTCATCAAGTTTTCATCATTGACATAGAACTGATATATTCAATAGATAGAAGAACATTAAATATTATAATAACTACAAGGGTTTCTATATAAATGATTATTTGTTATTTAAATTAGTTATTTATTTGATTCACAATTTAACAATAAGAAAAAGTTAATTAGAAATTTTTCAAATAATATTTTAAATTACGTTCATAGTCTAATCACAAAATTAAATCTTATCGCAGGAGACTAGTAGAACACAGAACCAAATAAAAATAGTTTAATTTATTGAAATTTTATACATAATTTTTTTGAAATACGGAATACAAAAAGATCTTTGTTTGTTTAGATAAGGATATCAGTAACGTCAGTGCTGCTATGACAAAACTTTTGCATGCAAGCTGAAACCTTTTTTACTTTTTTCAGTATTGTACAAGAAACTTACAACAAATATTAAATAAGCTTTTTTGAAATATTAAGGGCTACAAATGCTATGGTCCTTTCGAATTTTGATATTTTTAAAAATGACTAAAAATCACAACATTTTTAAAATTTGCAAAAAAAGAATTAAGTAAATTGGCACTTAGCAAATCCATTGTTTTTTTTTGACAGCGGGTTTTTATACAAAAGCACTTTTTTCACAGGATGCAAAGATTTCTTATAGGATCCGTAAATGGTGTTCTACGGTTTTTGACAACTTTTTGACAGCAACGTAGTTGACGGATCTACAGTTATGTGGTTTTTTAATCATCATGGTATCATTAAGTAGATAGTAAGACTAGGTCATATTTCAGATGACTTTTTAATTATTTATCAGTAAATTTTGTAAGACTAATTGGACTGCACTCCAAGATGTTAATAAACTGGGAGAACAAAGTATCAAGTTCTTACTAGGATGCAGAGTGCTGACGTTGTATATCTGGTAAATAGTGTATTGAACTAACATTTTTTATAAATAAATTGGATAAGACACGCCAAAAAATTATTCAAACATTCGAATAAAATGTTATTATTATACATTTACTTTAAAAACTAATAACTTTACAAAGCAGCTCTCTCCTCAGAATAAAAGGCTGAAGGTAGGGGACTCACGTAATGATCTCAAAAGTGACAAAGGTAGTAATGGCTGCTAGGGTAAATAAAAAAAAAGTCTACTAAAACTAAATGTGGTAAAGCCAGCACCTAAAGTACAACTAAGATATTCCAAACGTTTAGGTGGTAGTAGTTTTAAGACCGAATATTTCATACCCACAGTAAGAAAAAGTATTCTTCTCCACATCTCCTTCAAGGGTAACTACAATGTCTTAGGGGGTTTTGTTTCGCAAGCCACTGATAAGTATCTGGGAGGAGATATACACCACTAACAAATTAGTAGTTTATGTAACTGGCAAAAAATGGTTGCCAAGGCTTTTGTGCTGCCAGATTTCGTATCCCTGCCCTCGTTAAATGTGAACCAGGTAAAAACTAGTATTCTGCACTGTTCTTAGGAACTTTGCTTAACTTAGGAACTATCCTTGTTATAAAAAGCATATTTTGCAACTTGTGTTATTGATATTTAAGTGATGCTGAATTACTAACGTGTCTTTATATGAACTCGCAAGCACACAGAAACTTAATCGTGCAGCCATACTTTACTACGGGTCACTTCAATTAAAATAATTGTATTATTCTATGGAATGATTGTCAATTTTACTTGGATGTGCAGTCTGTGACTAATAATCAAACAAACAGACACTTTAACACTCTGGGCTATCTCACAATGAATGCTTTTCAATTTATAGATGGGTAGATAGATGAAGCGTTTAATAAGCAATTATCTGTGAGTACGACGAAAATTGCTCAAACCACGTCATATCGTAATTATAGCAGAAAAAAATAGTCTTAGAGCAGAATCGTATCGGCTTTTTTGTTATTAAACCAATAAAAAAAGTTGACCACGCATTTCTTCTCTAACCGTCAGTTGTATCTTCTTTTAGGTATCATATTGCAAGAATAGGTTATTTTATTTTAACGATATTTTATAACTTACGGATCAGTGTAGATAAGAGGATCTTAAATTGGTTTTTTCCCAAGTTATAAATCAAGAAAGTGCAAGAATCGCGTTTTTTAATTTAAATGTTGCAAACGTTGATAACTTCCATATTTTTAATAAAAATTTTTTAAAATTTGCATCTCGATGCTTCTTACGAAAACCTTTTAACAAGTTCAACGATTCAAGTATGGCATTACAAACGACATCACGAAATAATAACTAGTTAAAAAATTTATAAGGCTTCCCTGAACCTCAGGGTACAGCCAAATCATTTTTTTATAATGGATTTTGTTAAGGGTAAGAAGAACTCTATTATAAAAGAAAAATATTTTTCATGTAAGTTTTATCCTAATTTTTAGTAAAATTCGATCTTGCATTAAAAAAAAATTGTAAGTCTTTTGATTCATAGGTTATTGTACAAATACTATTATAACATAATAGGGTATATCTCGACTCAAATTTAAAGCAAGTTAATGCCATAACATTGTAACGTTGTACCCAGCCAGTTAAGCACACGCACACGGGTACAACTGTGCAGCTTGAGCCTCTTTTGATCCGATCGTCGTACCCCGACACCAAAACCCACAGTGCCCCACATGGCAGTTATTAGAAAAACTTATTCACTGGTCAAGTAGCTAAGACTTGGCGAGCCATTGAATTCTCGCCAACGAGCCACTAAAAATGCCCCCCAGGGAGCCACTACCAATTTTACCGAAAGTTACTACTCATGACCCAGAGTCACTACCAGCTAATCTCGAGGAGGGTAAAAAGTGCACCTCGCGATCCGAGTTTCCTCTAACCATGCATCGCGTAAAGCCACTTACCTCTGGCCCCAGGAAGCCACTAGCTTGTAGTGAGGGATACAGAAATGCGTCGTATCCACTGTAACGTATAC
This sequence comes from Copidosoma floridanum, assembly GCF_036245765.1. Lineage (NCBI taxonomy): Eukaryota > Metazoa > Arthropoda > Insecta > Hymenoptera > Encyrtidae > Copidosoma > Copidosoma floridanum. The sequence continues at coordinate 14,573,783 of NW_028321885.1, forward strand.
TCTGCACCCCACCACCGCTATCTCGCATCACCAGATAAAAAGTTCTCACGGGCTTACTATCGACCTTCGATGTGAAGGGAATCCTGCTACTAAATGTTGGCTTTAGCTTCTATCCTCTCACCAACTTAGGCACACCCCTGATTGCACTGAGCCAGCCAAGACCATCAATCTTCTTCTCTGGTCATAAGACCCTTAGAGGAAAACAGACAATATCGTGAGCCACACAGTAAGCTTCCGATGTTGCTCCGAATCTCTCGAGTTGTTTAGCAACAAGTATATTAAAAATATATTATACTTAGATGTTCTTACGTGCTATACTATAACTTAATAACTTTCTCACTTTGAATTTTTTAGTATTTCTCACAAAATCCATTTAAAAAATTCAATCGAGACAAACTATGAGATTCAAGGCAGCTCAACAAATTTTTAAGTTACTTATTGTTTTGTAAAGTCACTTTCAATGTTAAATTATAATTGTAACATGTAGTTAAGGTTCTGGTTAAGAAGTAATAAATGGTATGCTATAAGAAATTGTTATTATAATTAGTAAAAGTTATTTACGTCAAAAAATTCTGGTTTGAAACTGCAGTTCTCACGGTTATTTATTGTTATGTAAGGTTTCAAAGCCTTAGGGTGCAAACAAAATAACACACAAAGTGAGAATTAAGTACTTTGTTATTATCAAAACGAGATAAGGGGCGCGTTGAGCTTAAGCATTCGAAGCCAAAGACCTGCCCTTTAAGCTTAACCGGCTCTCTTGCTAGATATTCCTTGACTGTTTCCTACTCTCAGCATTTATCTTTTTATCTTCCCTGCTCTTCTTTTCTTTATGGCCAAAATTAAGAGGGGTGGAGGGACACATAGCTATATGCTATCGTACAAAACACTGTTTCATAAATTCACTAAAAATATGTTACAGATAATATTACTCGCACTGATCGGTAAATAACTGAACAGCAAACAAGTTATGTTGACCTATCTGTGCAATACGATGCCCACGAAAACAATTATTAGCAAAATTTGAAGGAAAAGTCCAGTTGATTTCTATTATTTATTTAATTACAAAAAGACCACCATGATAATGCACAAAAACTTTTTCTCTATGTTTTCTCATCACAGCACGGTGCGATTCCCACAGTTTCTGTCGTACTCGCAGAAAATTCATTGTTTAGCATATTTTTACAATCCATCTACTCACCTACTTAGATTTAGATGAATTAATAATCTGACAAGTAATAAAACTCTTTGCATTATGTAATTATATTTTATTTATTATTAACTATTCTGATTAGTTATCCAGCTAATAGGCATTAAAGATTAATAATTTTTTTAAAGCACGTGACAACTATATAAATTATCATACTGTCAAACAAAGATAAAAGTTCAAATGTGTGGTATTGGTTGATTTCTATTTTCTATTATTTTTAATGTACACTTTTCATTTCTACACATTTTTTTAGTCTTACACATTTAAATAGCGTGCTAACTTCTCCACTTGTAGTTACCTTAGCGTATCCTCTACTCTGCTCAACGGCATTCACTGCTTTAAATTCTCGTTCACGATCCCCTACGTATCTACAGGAACTCATGTTGGAAAACCAAAGAAAGCATAAAGTGTTATACCACAGCCATTTTTACCGCAGTGTACATCCGCTCCCAAGTTTACTTTGACTTTTCGTAAAAAGGCAGTTAGAGCTGATTAGAATAAATTATTTATTATTGAAATAATTTATTGAAAGTAACTGAAATATAACTTAATTTTTACTGGATCTGTATAGCTTCCAAATAATCCAGATATAACGTACGTAGTATATTGTAGTAAAGCAGCTTTCATACGTTTAAATGAACATTTATTAACTTGTCCTCAATTTGTTACTGTTAAAATAGATAAACAATTGCTTATACAATTTTTTTACATTTTTTCCAAATGTACAAAAGTTGGAAAAAAAACATTTCGTATTGTATAAAGACAATGATATATTATTATTACATTTTTAGAACGAAGTTCTTTATCGATGGTTGCGATAGAATATATGCTTCTCATGTATTTCCTGCGTATAAGGACAATTGGGAACGAGGACCCATTAACCAGAACGTATAAAAGAAAAGCGTGCACTGGACCCATCAGCCAAAAAGGGTAAGAAAATAGCATGCACTTTCGTTTTCACTGGCTTAAAAAAAAAAAAAAAAAAAAACAGGTGTGGGTCTTAGGACTTCCAACAGATATTACGCATAAAAAAATATGTTATTCAACTCCGTGAAATTGGTTAGTCTATGATGAAAAAAATTGTCTTCGTCGGATAAGTGCCATCGTCTCCGGGGCTATTTTACGGCCTCAAAGTCCTGTGGAGACCTTACGAATTAACGATTGTATACTTTCATCAGTGAATATTATAAATTCGAAAAAGCAAATGTCCAGAAATTTCGTAACGAAAAAAATCTATCACTCCCCACTCCACCTATCATGTAGCTCGGCCGACCGTTCGCTTAACGTGAATGTATATTGTACGACTGTACAAAGCTCACATGAATCAAGACGAGTGGCTCCAAAATCGGACAAATACGTAAACAACTGCTTGTAAAAAAAAAATTAAAGGTGTATAGGTATTCATCATTTCTTTATAATGCCACAGTGGCGCAGATGCGGTGACTGTGGCAGTGTTCATGACTGCGGGAGAAAACTAAACGTGACAATGTCAGCTTACCCTTAGTGAAACTAATGGCTGGCTTCACTAAGTCAGTTGCGGGCTGAAATTGGGTAGCTCGAGATTTAAAGGTTGAAACCCTCATAACTATAACATAAACGTGATTAATTCGGCAATCCCGTAATTTATTTGTGAACATTAATTTGCTCAAGTTCTTGTAACGCAGTGAGTGAGAATTATTTTATCCAAAAGTCCCGGTTGCTTGATAATATTTCTCCACTAAAAAAAATTGATTGCATGGTATACTGATACACACGGCAAAAAAAGAATGTGCGAAAAATTAAGTATACATTAAAAAAGTAACTATGAAAAGCAGAAGTATACTGACCTGTATATAACGTACCGTAAGATTAAATAGTTTCAAATATACAGGTACGTATACTTATATTTTAGATTAACTATCGAAATTGTTAGTGTCGTAATCTGCAGTAAATTTCGTTAAATTGACTAATTTATCATTATAATTACTTTTTATTATTAACGTACGGACAACTGCGACATCTTTAATTTGTGTTACGATTTGATTAAGATATTAAAGGCTATAAAAGAGATTGAAAGCATTTAATCATATTTTTTACAATAAATCTTTAATGAAATGAGATTTTGCGATTTTCTTATTCTTGTAGTAATGACGTGTGAGATAGTTATCGATCATTCTCTATGATCGTTGGAATTGATCAGTTTTGACTGTTTTACGAGCTGTAAAAACTTTTTTCATTCATCACCACGCTCAAAAAGTGTAACTTGAATTAATATCAAAGAAAAAACTAATACTGCATAAATATAAAATAAATAAATAATTATAATTGCATAAGTTGGTAAAAAATACTATTCACTAGCTTTACCGTGGCAGTCTTTAAGTGCTACACGTCTGGTTATATTTTTTATTCATTAACTTTATATTAATGGTAACAAAAAAGAACATTAAGACAACGTGTATCTATACTATCTACTTACGTATAGATACATAAATGTTTAACAATACGTTCGTGTGTATTACTTTCTGTGTCGTTCTGTCTCTTTCCGGAAACCTGTGCGTAGTTGCGCACGTGCGCAAATTACGTTGGGTTAGCTCAAATTATACTTGTAGGAAGGGGAAACACAGAGGAGTAGTGTTATATTATAGCTACTAATTCTAATATTAGTTTATTAATTTCTACAAGCGCAAAGTTTTTAAAAAAAGCAACGAAACATGCTTCCCTGGATGAGTATAATAAACAGAGAGAAAGTGTGACAGCAAACAATCAATGGCACTATCTTTCTCACTTACATCGACATGTATTGCCAAAACGCCTTTTTAACATTTTTTCTCAACATTTTGCGCTTGTTGGAACAAAATTAAAAGTGTTCATTGATGGAAAATTTTTGCCCTACATGTTGGGGATTTTTAAAAAATATACATCAAATCGTTACAAGACATAGGCCAAAAAAACTTCAAAATACAACTAAAATATTATGAGACCATTAAAAATAGTTATAATTATTTCATTTAAAATCAGTGGGCTAAGTACATATTGTATAAAAATGCTTAAGTATCATAAAATTTTCTAATTCAGAAGCTTCTTAGTTAATTATCTAGTACTAAGTACTAAGAACAGAGAACATATCGGCGTAGTACAGTGTGCTGCGTAGTACAATCGATAAGACTACGAATTTGAAGAATGTGGGCTCGATTCTAAGAGTCAGTAAAATTTGGTAACTTTATTTATACATATATTATGTATTAGTCAAAATTAAAAATTTTATTCATACATATATTATGCATAATACATACGCATATATAACAAATAATATATATTTACATACATTATTTATAGTATATACACATATATAATCTTAAATATATGTGTACGTATGAATACGATGCTGTATATACAATACATATGTGATATTCAATTAATAATACATATACAATATTTAATCATGTATGTGCACAAATAATTTTATATAGCTACGTATACGAGTTGTTTACGCATTACAAAAAAAAATACGCACACGCTACACCAAGTAAGGCCAAGAACGTTTTTGGTATACTAATATTGTATTAGGCACAGAGGCTTGGGAGCAATGATATAATCATAGAGATATAAGGATAGAGTGCGCTAACTATACTAATGTACGTAAGGGGGAGCAATACGGTAAAAGAAAGAGATGGTCGCCGAGTGTCCTCTCCATCTCTTTCTAGCTGAGCGCTGTGATTGGCTGAATGGCTGCTGCTCAAGGGGGTATTCTGGCCGTCAGCGGCAGTTACTGATATAGGTTATTGCCTCTTGAGCATCAGCCAATCACAGTGTTTGGGTAGAAAGAGACAGAGAGGACACTCGGCAACCATCTCTTTCTTTTACCGTATCGCTGTATTCAGCCTCTAGCGCACTCTATCCTTATATCTCCATGGATATAATATATTCAGCTGCTTGACACACGCACTTTGTGTTCTCTGACAATATGTGTATCTGTCTGACTACGCGTGTATGTGTGTATTTATATGCATTCTACTTATACAATCGATAGCTATACCTGCTGTATGCGCAAACAGTAAGAAAAAAGATAGATAATCCCTCAGTCTGTCGTTCGATTTTTTTATCTTTCTCAGTCACACACTTCTCCTGTACAGCATACTATGTATGCAATGTACATTAATATATTTTTTGTAACGCTTTTTCGTTTCGTTACGAATACCACGCATCACTCACGTTTACTCACCATGCTCACGCGTTCCTATAGATGCTTCACATAAAAAAAGAAAAATAAAAGAGAATTTAACTACGAAGAAATTCAAAAAGAACTTTTGCAAACCGATGTTATATAAATGAATGGGAGCATTTTTTTGTTGACTTGCATGCGCATATACTTTCACACTCTCTCTGGTAAACAAGCCAAGGGATTGATTTGGCTAAGTAATTTCGAGTTTCATCTACGTACAATACGTGGCTTGATGGTTCTTGAAATTGATAAAGTTTTTAAAGTGAGAGCTTCTTTTGGCACACCTTGGTTGGGGACCAAAACGGTAGAAACGTACGTACATACAAATATATACTGTAGCTCGGTGGCGTTTTTGTCTGATGGTTTGCCTTCGGATCTCAATATGTATAAATGTATATATATATATATATATATACATCCTTATTAATGGTGACTTATGTGGATATTATTATGTGAAAAAAGGTTATTATAAGGACAAAATCGTACTTATGTGGACTGTCCTCATAACTTTGAATGTTATTAGTATATATTCTAAAATCCCGTAAAGTCTTCATAAGTCCCTTGACATAAAGATGTGTCTGTGTATGTGTGTGTGTAGGGATCGGCCCCATAGCACTAGCGCTACTCTCCAAGGTTAATCTGCATAAAGTGGTGAAGTTAAAAGATAGGAAGAGAAATCTCGTCACTGTCAGGGTCACTAGCTTACAATGTATACATGCATGTAGATATGTGTGTGTAACTTGTTAACGGAACTATGGATGCAACCATAAAAGTGTGCATATATAATGAGTGTGTGTGTGTACTTCTTACTTTTACTATGTAAGTATGCACATGCTTGCCTGTGGGCATGTGTATATGATGTTGTAGTTCACTTAATTATTGTATTGACTAGTTAATATTATTATTTTAACAAAGTAAATTAACACATAATTTTTAATTGTATAACTAATCGGTGCAGATAGCCAGTATCGGTTGAGCAAGTTCTTATAATATTGTATGACCTCTAAATATTACAAAATACACCATATTTTTGAAAGAAAGCAGGATAGAGCTAAAATAACCAGTTTAATTGGGTTCCTGAAGGTACGATAAGCATCGTGGCACACAAAAAAAAGGTGTTAAGTTATGTAAAGACATAACGTTTAATTTCAGTATTCTTAATATTTCTTTACAAAATTATGGGTCGAAAATTATTACAAATATGTGGCATATATTTTTTATTTTTTGCCCAACAATGATCTTAAAAATTATTTTAAAAAATTCCTGAGCCTTTCATACGTAACAAATGTACAAAAAAGACATAATTAAACTGCCGTAACCAGCAAAAAAAAAAACATATTCAACTCACATGTATTAATGAACCCTGTATTTTTCAGTATACATGTAATTTTCACATACATGCGAGAACTTCGTTTTTACTATGGGACTCCGAATCTTGTACACTGGTTTTTACTTTTGCAAGTTTTTCTTTGTGATTGACATGATTTCTTGGCTTCAGAACGTTTATCACATAGTATACAAGAAGTTTAGCTCAAAGTTTACAGAGGTAAAGGGATCCCATTCAGTGACGCTGGATCTTTTTTTTTTAAGCTCTTTGCGACCCTTTTTCCTTGCATTATTAAAAAAAAGAAAAAAGAAAAAAAAACTACAGATCAATTTGACAATACAACAGGTTTTTTTTGAAGTAATCTTTCATGGAAACAAAAATAGGGAGGTAGAAACAAGCCTCATTAATGCAATTTTAAGTGACTTTTCCGTTAGGTTACATGTTGAATTACAGTTTTTTAAGGTAAACGTATAATAAAGGGTACAGTCAAACAATGTGCAAGTGTTTTAAATATTGCTCGTATCATTTTAAGTAAACTTCTAATGCTTAAATAAGACATTTCAAAATAACCTATGTGTGATGAACGTTTCAAAGATACATTCACTGGCGTGTACTACAATGCTATTTGAAGAAGTGTTTCTACAAGGAAGTTTGTCCTTATTCTTGAGACCTAATTATATTTTAAGTATTAAATATAAAATAGAAATAGGTGTGTAAGTGTGACGTTAGTAATTTTATCAGCGTAGGTGGTAGGTAATTGTTTTTAAATCATCGAAAGTGTCACGTCTAGTGATGTCTACCTACTTTCAGTACCAAATATAATATAGTATTCGTCACCTAGCTACCACACCCATAAGTCGATACCAACGCACGCTTGGTCGATCACGTGCTCACCAGCCATTCCTGCTCTCTTAATCAACCCCCGCAAAATTTAACAACTGGCTTACGCCTGCAGCTGCACCTTTTTTCCAAGAATATGTTAATAAAATTTACCTCCACTCATTGACTCACCACCGGTTCTACGCCTGATCATCGATTTAATTTAGGGTTTACAAAGGACTGCGCCTTGAGAACTCTTCCACTTTTCTGGAGAAACCATCGACCAACAAACAAGTAGCCGGTATTAACTACAGCAAGTCATGTTATGAAACTTTCCATCGTCTAAATTATTATTATACTATTTTTGATTCAATAAATCAAGTCTTGCTGACAATTCAGTTGAGTTATTCCTTTCTTATAATACATTATCGACTTACCAAGCAATTTACTTCACTGGACAACCTAGGAGCGCTGTCAGCTGCTAATTATCCATTACCCGTAAGAGTAATGGTAAATTACTTTATACTTTACTTTAATTACAAACACTGATGAACACAAACGCATTTGCTGTCCATGCACTGCATGCTGCATTTAAATTTTCGCACGATAAAGTTAAGTCAAAGAGCAACGACGTAAAAATTATGGGCTCATCGTAATAAAAAACCATTACCTTTACATATTTCCAATGGACAACCGCAACGCTGACGCACTCAAAATTTTACTCACTCACATTAGCAGAATAACACCTTTTTTACTGCAAAAAGACAAGCGACTTTAACAGATTGTTTGATTTATTTACGAAGGAGTAAAAAGACTTACCCAACATTTTGAATCGCGCAAGTACTGCCAAAACCAAGGAGTTAGTTGCATCCTTATCGGGAATAATAGACATGAAAATTATCACAAGTGTTTGTCAAGATCAGTTAATAATTAATATTATAAAAGATTTGCTCACTCAAAATATAAATCCCTTAAAAATAATAACTGCCACTCAGCAAGAAGAAGCCATCGACGACTTAGATCAATAAATAAGTAAACTTTCAACGAATGACACAAAAATAACCGAAGATTTTTCAAAAAAAGATTAGACCTCAATACTTTTCTTTATCTATACATGAGAGCATCACAGTTCATCAACCCTAATAAAGCAAATCACAAATCTCAATCATCACTAGGCAATAACACAACCTAATCAACTTAAAACAAAATCACTAATACATCAAGCACCGGCACACTTCCCAAAATTACAGAACCAGCCGAAAAGCATAAGTCCAACAATTTAACTCACAATAATTACTTCAGTTTTTTTAAAAAGCCTTCATTAAACATCCTGTTTCAAACTATAAATAGCTTGTATAACACATATAATTCAACTCTGGCACCCATTCGCAATCATTCTATAAAAGACACAATCAGAATGACACCTGTACGTAGTGGGTCAAACATTCCACTCCCCACCTTTTTAGATAGCTGTAGAGAAGTATGCCACTTTATTTCAAAAATAAGCGAGCCCAATCTTGCAAAATAAATCAAAGTGTGACTTTCAAGAGAACTATTACTCTCCATCAAGAATAAAATTTTTGACACCATCGAAAAAATAGCAATATTTTTTACACACATTTTTTGATCCACAAAAATATGACATCAAACAATCAGCAAACTAGCAGCATTAAAACACATAAACCAGAAAGTTTTCTTTTCTTTTTTAATATAATTAAAGGCTTGGCCCAAGAATTAACTGAAGCAACTTTTCACGACGCATAGTGGTCCCGAACGGTCTTTTTTTGTTCAAAATAACCTAGGGACCACACTTTTCATCCAATCTTAAAATTTTTTTTTTATACTAGAGCTAGAAAGATTTGGAAAAAAACTCTAGAAGCCAATTTTTAATTTTTTTTTTTAATTAGTTGTACATAACCTCAAAACTCGAAAAATAAGAGAGCCTGATGAATAAAACACTGTAAATCAATTATTGGGTTACTTATTAGGCTCTAAAACTACGAGATATCAGAGGTATAATATAAATGCTTAATTTTCATGATAGTTAGAATAGTACAATAAAAAAATCCAAAATAGCGAATCCAACATGGTGGACTAAAACTCACAAATTTCTCAAATCACGATAAAAATCACTACTTAACGGTTTTTGAGGTCGCTTATTACGAATCTTTTATTGCAATTTGTACTTTTAAGATAGCTAATCCAATATGGCGTGCTCTGGGCTCAAACGGTACTTTTTTGTTCTACATAACTTAGAGACCTCACATTTCGTCCAATCTTGCAATTTTTTAAAATTAAAGCTAAGAAGATTTAGAAAAGATCTCTGAAAGCCGATTGTTGATTTTCTTGCTAAAATTAAGTGTACATAACCTCAAAACTCGAAAAATGAGAGAGCCTGATGGATAAAACACTATAAATCAATTATTAGGTTACTTATTAGGTTCTAGAACTGCAAGATATCAGAGGTTTGATATAAACACTTGATTTTCAAGATAGTAAGATTAGTACAATAAATAAATCCAAAATGGTGAATCAAATATGGTGGTCCAAAACTCAAAAATTTCTCAAATCGTGACGAAAATCACTACCCAGGAGTTTATGAGGTCGTTCATTTCGAATCTGTCATTGCAATTTGTATTTTCAAGATGGCAGCTTCATCATGGTAGGTCAAATATTGTACAGTTCTTTTATCTTTGCAAAAGTTTTTGTCGGGTGTTTTGGAGATCACTGATTTTAAATCTGTTATTTCATTTTTTAATTTTGAGATGACCAATCCAAAAATAGTAGTTGAAAACTATAATAAAAAATTTTTGTTTCTTATATTTCCTTATTATTTCTGTACAACAATTTGTATTAGATATTGTTTGTCAAAACGATGAGTTTAATTGTGTGACAAAAAAGAAAAATGGGCGGTGATATAAAATTTTTTATTTTATTAATAGTTTATAAAAAAAATATATCTATAAGAAATATGTGTACATGTACCATACTTTTAAAATATATATATATATATATTTTTTTTGTATTATAATTTAGAAGATCAATTTTCGAGCTCCTATACTTTAAAATAAGAGAGAGCTTGAAATATCGCACTTGCAGTTGAAAGTATTTTGCAGTGGCAATCCAATAAACTTAATTGAAAAACATTGTACTTGTGTAAATATGAGCATGCATATCTTTGCCATTATCTCATTCTCTCTTACCAAGTGGATAAGATGTTCGCCTGTAGATCAAGAGGTTCGCGTCCCAGCATCAGCAGTTTTTTTCTTTTTTTTGATTTTTATATTGTTGTAGTGTTTACTTTTTAACACAAAATTGGGCATCAAAAAGTATATCCAACAAAATTCTCTTTTTCGTTTGATACGTTTCAGAAACGTTTTGGTAATACTAGAGGACGTTTGAAAAACGTCTTCGTATGGTCTCTTCAAGTTACTGACGGCTAAACTTACATGTTCCAAAATAGACATTCTATCTATACATAGAGGTGTTAGTGTCATACACTATACAGAGTAAATTATTATCCCTAAAGCCGATGCTGCTTATTCTGGGAAGATTAGGCCTACTCTTGCACTAATGTTTCTGCTGTCTGGCTCTTTACTGTAAATAACCTTTTAGATAAGCATACACATTTGTGTTTACATTTTGTATAGTAACAATATACTTATCTTTTATTCTCCTGGACAACTGTAGAGCTACATAGCATCTGTTATATAATAGTTTTCTGTGTATTACACACAATGTGGTTCTACAATTAGTGATTTTAAACATTTGTTAAGAAAGTAAAAAAATTGTAATGATGAAAAGTTGCAATTATTTTGTGAATAAATTTTTTGTAACCTGAAGTATAAATCGTGAGCTTCATTAAGTATTGATTACTTCCATATGTTGTGGTGATAAAAAATTGTGTGATGCTAACGAAATTCTTGTATAATCTCAATCCTAAATAAGGCGATTTAAAAGTACGGTACATGTACACATATTTCTTATAGATATATTTTTGTTTATAAAATATTAATAAAATAGAAAATTTTATATCACCGCCGATTTTTTTTGTCACATAATTAAACTCATTGTTGTGACAAACAATATCTAATACAAATTATTGTACAGAAAAAATAAGGAAATATGAGAAACAATAATATTTCATTATGGTTTTCAGTTAATATTTTTGGATTGGTCATCCCAAAATTCAAAAATGAAGTAACAGATTTAAGATCAAAGACCTCCAAAACACCCGACAAAAACTTTTGCAAAGATAAAAGAACTGTACAGTATTTAACCTGCCATGATGAAGCTGCCATCTTAAAAATACAAATTGCAATGACAGATTTGGAATGAACGACCTCACAAACCCCTGAGTAGTGATTTTCGTCACGATTTGAGAAATTTTTGAGTTTTCGTGCACCATATTTGATTCACCATTTTGAATTTACTTATTGTACTAATCTTACTATCATGAAAATCAAGTGTTTTTATCATACCTCTGATATCTTGCAGTTCTAGAGCCTAATAAGTCACCCAATAATTGATTTATAGTGTTTTATTCATCAGGCTCTCTCATTTTTCGAGTTTTGAGGTTATGTACACTCAATTTAAGCAAGAAAATCAACAATCGGCTCCCAGAAATCTTTTCTAAATCTTCTTAGCTTTAATTTAAAAAAAAAAATTTCAAGATCGGATGAAAAGTGTGGTCTCTAGGTTATTTTAAACAAAAAAAGACCGTTCGAGACCACTGTGTGATGGTCAAATACATCAGAAATTCTATGTACAAGTAGAACAGGATAAAGTTCAATATTCCATAAGAGGGTCATACTAGGCAATGAAAGCACGGATGGGTCACGTGAACAACCTCGAATCTGCCACAACCCAAGCGATAGAGATTGAAAAATACTTAACGTGTTAAGAACCCAAACATTCACAAGAAACTTAAAAAATTGAATCAAATAAGCAATGTCAAGAAGCAGAAATAAACTCAATCCAAACTCCAAAAAAATGTCAAATTTGAGAAAGACGAGGGCCTGCAGCAGGCAATTTCTGGTATCACTATAATACAAGTAAAGTTGACTCTAACCTAGCCACGCCCATGTACAATGCTACACCATCTACCACCGACTGTCATCCTAGCCACTCCTCTGTACCGTTGTACACTCAGTCCCTAAAAACGGGCGTGTCATGGAGTCAACCATCACATAATAATCTAACACCTACACATAAATTCAACAATTATGTACGAAACCAATACTTGCAGCAACAAACTTCGAACTTAATTAATTTTGATCAAAGCAATAAAAAAACGTACAACTATTGCAAAAGAATTAGGTCAATAGAAAAGTAAATGTAAAAAAATGCCTACAACAATAAAATCAAACAAGAGACATCAGGAACTGACTCAGGTTTCGTCAAGAGGGGTAGCTTGGAGGGAATCAGCAATGTAATTCTAACATCTTTCCAAATCAGACAGTAATTTACAAAACCATCTTACAAACTGAAACCTGATGTGACCCCAAAAAAATAGAAGCAGCGACTAAAAAACCAAAAAAACGTCTGACAATTCTTAGGATTAGTAGGCTACTGCAGTGGATTCATGAATATTTTTGCCAAAATAGTAGAACCCTAAAACATGCTATTAAAAAAGGATCAGGACTTCTTGTGGAACAAAGAAACTCAAACAGCATTTGAAATCCTGAGAGAAAACATATGCTTTCCTATAATTTTAATCAACCCCAAATTTCTAAAAACGTTTAAACTTATAACAGATGCTTTGGGCTATGCTATAAAAGGCGTGCCCTCACAAAAAAAAGTTAGGAAAGATAAGCCCATCGCTTTCATATCCCGCACCTTGTCCTCAAGTGAAAGCAACTACTGTACATTCTCCAAAAAAGCTCTAGCTTTAATACATTGCATAGAGAAACTTGGAGTATACCTTTACAGAAGAAAATTCGTATTAGTGACCGATCATCGATCTCTTGTATGGCTCAATTCGATAAAAGACCCATGCACTCGGGTCACACGCTGGCAGCTTAAACTTTATAATATACAAACAAGGCTTCCAGAACATTAACGCAGACGCATTTTCTAGGAACCCAATGGACGCTTACATAATTTTACTCTCCTGCATTAAAAAAGAGCCACAACAGCTGCTAAATACCGTATCACAAGAAATACAGCAATACGGCATAACGCCAAAGGGCAGGTAAAAGCATCAGCTCCCACTACAAAGAAGCCCTATCAGTTTTAGCTCCCAAGAAATGGAAGCTCGACAACAATAACAATAAAGATCATGCACCTGGCTCAGCTTTTTTTAAATCAGAGCAGGCAGTCTCTTCCATAGAAGTAAGGCAAACCAAAGAAAACTCGCTAAGCACCCATCACAAAACAAATAAAAGTCAGCAGCGAGACCCTAATAACGGCAAAGAAAATTTTTTTCCAAACCGTACCGTTATGCGAAGCATCCATTCTAGGAGTACACAAAGAAAAAAATACGCAGAATAACAATAACAACAATTATAGCCCATCCACCCTAATCACACAAAAAATTAAAATCATTTTTTCAAGGGAAAAGATCTGTATCAGAAAAGACAATAACGTTTACTTCACCGACAACCACAGCCAATCATTAGATGACGAAGCACAAGATGTCTGTACAATAAACAAATTACTCTCCTTGAAAAAATTGACAATCGGTTCACTCTAATTAACTAAACACAACACTAATTTTGACACAGTTTTACCTATAAGAGGCCAAATAAACAAAGAATAACAAACCCATTAACAGTATTAAATAAGTCACTTATTAACTTAAATGAAATATTAATAGAAAGAAAGTTTATCGATAGTCAGTATCGCTAGAACCACCAAATTAAAGAATATCAAGTTCAAAAAAAATTGTTACAAAAACATACTACATAAACCAAAATAACGATTTTGCCTGGGAATAATACAGCATTTATCGCCGCAGAATAAACAATATTATTAAGGAAATGCAAAACTCCGCTGTAGGAGGGCATAAGAATGTTAATAAAACTTACAACAAACTAAAATACAAATATTTTTGGGGAATCTAACCATGCATACAAAAATACGTCGAATGTCAACAAAAAAAACTAGTACGGGTTAAAACCAAACAAAAATTAATTTTCACCGACAGACCTACCAAACCTTTTGCTAAACTCGCTCTAGATGTCATTATGTAGTGGGTACGTTACCAGTGACTCAGCAAAATAACGAGTATATTTAAACGATGCAGTGCTTCTTTTTAAAATACGCTATAGAAGTCACATTAAAAGATCAAACAACTATATCAATAGCAGACGCTTTCGTTAAAAAATCCATTCGTATTCACGAAACTTCAGCAGCTATAGTAACGGATCAAGGCACTAACTTTTTAAGTAAATTAAATAAGAGGGTAACTAGTTGATTCAAAATCAAGCCATTTCAAACAACAGCGTTCCATCCACAATCAAACGGTTCCCTTGAAATATCACATCATACTCTTACTATTTTTTGGCACCAAACACACCGTACTTAAAGACTATGGTACAAAAATAGGAAGCGATGCAGTACTCCCCGTAATATTTAATTTCGGATGACGATGGTACGAAGTGTTACCACTAGTTACAACTCAAGATGATCCACAGTTAGTAATTGTAAGACCAGACACCAAACAAACTTGAAAATGCTCCAGTCCCCTCGACTTAGCAAAAAGTGGTATTTATTTTTACAGCAACATAGAAAAATTTAGAACCTATATCACACTTTCTTCCAAATGCTAAGCGGTACTTAATCAAGTAGCAGCAAGTATAACAGAAAAAGCAGGACTTTCATTGCACAGCAATTTTTACTTTTACTCATCTTTGACGAAAACACTTACTTTACTAACACTCACGGAAAATAGTTGGAATAAAATGTGGCAAAAACTCATTACTGTCAGCTCAGCAAGTGCCACTTTTAACACTATAATAATAATTTTTGGACCATTAAATTTATTCTAGGCATTTTAGGAGCCATCTGGATTTTACTTACGAACCTTCTGCTACATCTGGCCAGATCGCCGCCCAACAATATTCATAGGCTTTATTGCAACCACCACATCTCCAAAAACCAATACATTTAAATATTTACCCTATAATACATGAACTCCGAACTTCATCTTTAACCATCCGTACTAAAAATTTAGAAACACAAGTTTAAAAAAAAAACCTTTTTACATAAAACAAGAAATAAATAAATCTCTTAACTCAGTCCAAAAACAAATTTTTTTTAACCATTTTATTGATGCCAATCACGCAATAACTTGGACAAAACAACGTAAAAATGAATTAACGACTAATTACTCTCATGCAAATGAGCGTGTCTTACAGTTGTATATTAGAGCGGATAAAAAAGCGAAACACAGCTATCCAGAGATAACACGAATACCCCAAGAGCGGGAAAAACTAGCCATAGCTTGTTTTATAAAAGGGCTTAAAGCTCCAGTAGGTTGCTACATGTGCCCACTCGCGTACTACGCAACTCTCAAAAAGTGCTGCCAACACACCGAACGAGTCAACAATTACTTAAGAGATCTTAAAAACCTAAAACTGCAGCAATACTTAGATATAACTATGTAATACAAAACAAAAGAGAAAAAAAATATTTCCTTTCTTTTTACTCAGAACGTCTTTATTTCGTTTTCAGATATCAGGAATGTTCTGCAGTTATATAATGATTACAATCATGACAAAAACGAGTGCCGAAGTAATACCTGAATTCTATTGATCAAACTTTAACCCATGAATCGCTTTTGAACAAATACAGGATATATATGGACAATAAGCGAATTTTAATATATAAGGTCTTACATAGACATTAAACATCTTTAAAAAACTCGTTATGACCTCACCGACATTTTTACCAATCTTGACACCACCTTTCTGGAAAGAAACTTCCACAATAGCTCCTTGTCTTACACAATACAAAAATTAGCATTAAAAATTCAAGAAGTAGGCAACCTTAATTCTAAGTTCTATTGATTTTTAACATTGTACAAAGCTAACAATGCCAAAACTTACTCCGAAGAAATTTGAATTTACAAACATATGTAAAGTACTCAGCAGCAAACCATCGCTCAGCGCAAAAAATGCACCTTTTATATAGACAATAAAATAAACCAAAAGGAGAAAGCAGCTACGGAGTGATTTGAAAATTTATAAGCTAATCTTACTTAATTTAAAAAGAGCGTCAGCACACTCACCAAGGCACAAGTGCAAGTAGACGTCTTGTTACTTGAAACCTATCACGTCTTTGTCGTTCTTAAAAAACCCATAGAACCAATTACCACTCAATGCGGCAAAATAAGTTTATATTTCCAGTAAGACTCATATAGTATGTAAGTTATTTTATAAACACCATTTCTTAACAAAAAATGCCGATTCCAGTCAAAGAAATAAGTACTCAATCTTTAAATAAACACAGTCAACCTCGATTTTAGGTAATCAATAGTAAAATCATGATATAATTAATATTTTTGATCATACAAATGAAGACTTTCAAACTTCACAAATGCATATCATGGCCAGTATTTCAAAAAACAAATAGCTGCCATAGCACGATCGCTATTAAGCGCTAACAGATAGTCACCGTAAATATTATTTTGTTGAACAGTCAGAGCTAAGTAAATGTCTTTTCATCGACATGTACTAATGCCAATCACTATCACGTGACATAAAACCATCCTCTTGCCAAATAGAAATATTCCGTAATTCTGAAAATATCAATTTCTATAAGTATAACATATAAGTATTTAATGCCAAGCCGCCTTATATTATCGAAATATACAACCCCCCTCAGTGGCTCCTTTCAACAGAAAATAAACACAATATCACTGTTTCGTATAAAAATAAATATCACCCGCCAGCAGTTGTATATGGCGTCATAAAAGCAGGCTTTGAATGTACCAGAAAAGACGTAGAAAAACACTTCGGGTCTGGAACCAATGAATATATAAACAGCAATATAATCATCCCATCCCATACTCTTACGATATACGAACCTGAAAAAATTTTAAACCATACTTGTACATATTCGCCACAACAACAAATGTACCTTGCAGATAATTCAAAAACTCTGACGAACGTCGTTATAGCCACAGTAATACTCCTGATAAGCTTGATACTAGCCCTATCGATCCTCATAATATGTTATGTATTTCTCACAAAAAGGTCTTTTAAGAAACTTATAACTAAGCTAGACCAAACCAGTATGAGCCATACAACTATCGGTAGCATCGACTCCAATTTTCGCTGCGACTTCAAAGGCCCGATATGCACTCCAGAAAGTAACACGAGCCAGAAGCAAGGCGAAAACGAGATAGACAGAGCATATTTATAATGTTTTAAACTTTCCCCCTGTAAGAGTTGCGCACAGAATAGGATCCCTACATAGTGATGGGAAAAAAATCACATTTATAGAAGCAGGCACGAGAAAGTCTGTACACAATTCAAGCGCACGCAAGGATAATTAAATAACCTCATAACGATAACATCGACTTATCCCGTTATGATGCCCACTTGAGCAGCCAAAATAACTTAAATCATCCTGAGAAGGTGAGAGCAGTATAAAGCATACATCGTCAGGCCTTTTTTTACAGCGACCTAGCAACTGATCCTGAATTTTCCGTACTCAAGACTGTTTTCCTTTATATAGCCCCAATCGAAGTTAAGAAAGCATAGATAGTCGAGCCCGATTATTGCATACCACACTTAAAGAAGAGTATTGGACACAGTATACAAGCTCAAGCACAGCGCATTCTTTTTACTTTATTTTCGAGCACTTGCACTAATATTTTCGTCCTAACTACCCCCAAGGAAAAAAAGCTGAGAAAATGGCACCAACCGAACACGGAGAATTCACTGTAACTCCAGAAGGCATGGTATTAATCAGCCTGGGGCTGCTAGCCTACAGGATAGCCACCCACATGACGCAATCAAGAACCAAGAAAATCAATCTCAACCAGTGCAAGAAAGTTCGCACAACAAAAATGGAACACGCCAGTTCAAGAAAACCAAGAAAGGAAAGACATTAGGGTGAAGAGCTCTTCTGGGCACTGAAATACGGTTTTGGCCGCCATCATCGTGAAGAACAACAGCTGCCGCAAAAAGGCTTTAAAAATAAAATTCATCTTATCGTAAACGAAATCTTGTAGGGAAAATAGTTCTTCCTCGACATTATCAAGGAAGTCAGCTAAGACCTTGCAATAGTCAAAGCAATGCGGTAGGGACTTCAAGTTCATGCGTCGTGAGATATTACCACTATCCAAACATCTGAGGAATGATGCTTACGAGCTCCTTTTGCCGACAACAAGCGGCCGCTGACGATCGTGGGATAACTTATGCTGGACGTCTCAAAACAACAAATCTTGGAGAAAAGGCAAGCCTAGCCAACTCACCTAATTTTGGCAAATGCCAAGATTGTGGAACTGGATTGCCAGTCTGGCCATCATGTAAGCAGTACTACCACCACCATATTAACTGTACATTTGAAGATATTTAAACAAGGTGGATCTTAGAATGCACCAAAGAAGACAACGTAAGGGAACTGGTGAGCCAAGAATACTGTTGGAGCTACAGAGAACCCCCGGAGCTGAGTGCAACCATCATTAATCCACCCGAATTCGAAGATCTAGATGAATAATATGTATACCCTCCTTTCTCTTCTACAGGAAAAAAAATGTAATGTATTTATGTATATATATACAAATATATATTTATAACGCAAACACACACAAAAAAAACATCACAAATAAGAAATACACTCACAAAAAAAACAAAATCATCGCACACGAAAAAAAAAAAAAAAACAATACAGACTGAACAAAAAAAAAGTTACGCAAGCACTCACAAAAAAAACCAACCAATAAAATACACGAATCTTTAAGCATAGAAAAAAAAAAGACAAAAATTTCAACGCAAAAAAAAAGTAAACATAGACACAACAAAAACTTAAAACGACACACACAAAACAAAAGATACGCAGAGCACTACTAACAAAAAAAAAGATGTATGATGGAACGCTATTGTAACCCTCCGACGATAATTCGCAGGTACATATATATAACAAGGTGAGCGCACTAGAATAATAGTATATACAGAATAATGTATGTAGCCCATTTTTCCATCACCACTTTCAAATCCTACCATCCGCACATCGACCTCTAACTTGTTATTTTTTTATTCACTTAGCATCGCATCAATAGACCTGTGGACTAGAATACTCATACTGAGCGTTGAATATTTGTTGGGTAGATACGCGAAAACCATTGCTAAAAAATATGAAAAGTTTGGACAACTTTTTCAACTAGAAAAAGTGACTCATTATCACTTGTCATTTACCAACTCATACGCAGCCAGCCTCACACACATGCAAGCAGGAAATCGTCTTTTGCACAAAAGCTGGAAGTGGAAAAAATCTTATTTAAAGCAGCTCTCTACATCTATGATATGAGAAAAATACGTGCATTGAACAGCAATTGCAAGTAATGCTCGGATAGCTTCATCAAAGATATGGTAATAAATGTATTACTAAACAATTTCAAATTTATTTCTGGAATCACCATTAAACACGAAGGAACGTGAGCAGTTAAGGTAACCCTGAGAAACTTAAGCAGCAGCCTACAGCATCGTGAAGTGAGGAAGTTCATAGAACAACCTGAATGGGATCGAGCTGAAACCCGTAAAAGAGAGCAAGCCACGATCAGTACAGCTGGTATAACATACGTTGGTCTTTTAGAGGGGCTTCTATTGGGAGAAAAGTGTTACGAACATCATGTAACTCCTTAGTAATGCAAGCTTTGTCTCCTTAACATTAAACCCTGGAATGACTACTATGCATATACCATGCATCATTTTCAAGATAATGGAGACGACACCATTGCGAGATGCAAGTTTGAGTGCCCCAACCCAGTACACCACCAGAACTTATATAATGTGAGTCCACTTCGAACAAATTTGACTTTAAGATCGTAGTCCAGCGATAACCATCTTTTTTTTCTCCTACCATCCCATCTGCATGTTATTATTACTGCCTGTTTACTTCATTAACCTAATACCATCGTAATCTACTGTCAAAATATTTTTTTTAAATCGTACCAACAACAGAAATTAAGCGCATTTTCGATAGTTAAAAGAAATCTTATACTTAGATGTTAACTTCGAGAATGGCTGTACCTAATAAATAAGAAAATTAAAAAAAAAAATTTTTAATAATAATAAATAACTAAATATGTAAGAAGCACCGCACACCACTACTGTATCCTTAGAAAATTAGATAATTATCAGCTATCAACTCACATTGTCATATGAAATGCTAATATATAAAGAAAAAATTTCATACGACTGTAACCCTAGTATTCAAGTTACGTAAGCGTATATTTGTAAAACGCGAGCCAATTTCACCAGGCACGAACTCGCCTAGTGAGTAAGAACTTGACGGGGGCGTGACACGTCTAGTGATGTCTACCCACTGTTGTAAAAAATACCATATGGTTTTCATCACCCAGCTACCACACCCATGAATGGATACCAACACATGCATGGTTGATCGCGTGCTCACCAGCCATTCTTGCTCTCTAACTCTACCCCCAACCAAATCCAACAGCTGGCTTACGCCTGCACTTTCTCCTTTTTCCCAAAAAAATGTTAATAAAATTTACCTCTACTCCTTGACTCACCACCGGTTCTACCCCTGATAATCGATTTGATTTAGGGTTTTAATAGAACTGTGCCCTGCGAGCTCGTCCTCTTTTCTGAAAAATTTGTCGACCAACAAACAAGTAGACGGTATGAACTACAGTGAGTTATATTACTAAGCTTTTGGTCGTCCAAATTATCATTATGATATTTGTGATCCAATAAAGCAAGTCTTGCTCACAATTTAATTAAGCTCTTCCTTTCTTATAATACATTACCGGTTTAATAAGCAATTTACTTCACTGGCCAACCCAGGAGAGCTGTCAGCTGCTAATTATGTATTACTTAAACAGGTACTGATAAATTACTTTTAATACTTCAATTCCATTATAAACGCTGCTTAACATAAACGCATTTGCTGTCCGGTCGTTGCACGCAGTATTCAAATTCTCGCACGCTAAAGTTACGTTGAAGAGCTGCAACGTAACAGGAGATTCAATAAAACTTCAAAGCCATATACTGGCCACCATTCGTATTGTTTATATTGTTTTTTGCCATACCATAATGTTTATTACTGCTTAGTTGTTAGATATTGTTATACTTATCAAAACAACGCTCCACCACATTTATTCATTAGTATTTTTGTATGGGGTTAGTATCCAGGATGCCAAAAAACTAATCATTCGATTTTTAAAATTGAAAATCAAATTTTTCTCGTTATGTCTGGACCTTAAGAGGCTTTCAATTAAAAGAAAAGTCAACCCCTAAAGGCTCATTTACATTGTAATTGATGTCATTTTGAAGTCCAGCTATCGTTTTCTACGTGTCCTATTAGACATTTTTATATTTTTCTTATTTTGTGTGGTTTCTAATAATTTTCATATAATAAAATTTTTTCACATGTACTTATCAAGACAATGTAGGAATAGTGCTGGGCATCATATCTTAAGATTTTTAAGCTCTTTCTTTCCCTAGCTCTTATATACTATATTTTTTTTTGTCCTTTATTTCATTTCTAATCTTTAAGACTCCATCTACATCCTTATTTGTTTCTTGAAACACTTATTTTTTTTTTTTGCATTACGTAAAATACGAAAAAAAAGGTAAATTCTTTCGATGTATAAAAGGCGTCAAATATTTGACGCAAAATATTTATCAAGATCTCTTTTGCATGATAATAAAATACATTTGACTACGAAGGATAAAAATTTTTATTATACTTTTCCACAGCATACATTCATCAACGGTCATAAGAGCAGAAAAATCTACTATTTTATAGACAAACTGATGTATTACATCTCTCTACGGGTTGCAGCACTTAGTCTATAAAAAGCAACAGTAAAAAGTGAAACTTAGCTTATGAAATTATAAACACTCTTTAAAAAACATTCTTTTATGGAGCAAAGATAGTTTACCATAAAGATACATTACCTTTTTTACTAAATATCTTGAGTGTACACACTAGGTGCACTAGCCCGTTTGGACAATAAAGGGAAGGTCAGGAGAAGATAAGGATTGTTTTCAAAGAGATTGAAAGATGCAAGAAGCTATGCGGTAAGTAAGGATAGATTGAAAATGATCTTAATTCATAATAGATTATAGTTATAATATCTTCGAACAAGCCACTCATATAATTATGATTGAACTTTACTAGAAGTTTGTTTAATTATCAATAATATAGTGAAAACTAGTTCGCATAAGCTTCATGTCAATAACCGTAAAAAGAGAAAGAGAAAGCTTGGAGAAATAAAACTAATTGTAGACTTGGCTAACTATAGATTGGGCAACTTAAAAAGGCCACTTTTCATTTTTTAAAATTGCTTTATAAGTTTGAACTTTTAGTCCAACTTTTAAAGGATTTACTTAATCATTTTTTTTTAACGTAAGTGTTCTCTACACTTTTTTACAGTACCACCAGTATTATAATTATTTTATAAAATAAGTTTATTTCAAATTTTTTCAAATAAGTTGTGAGTAGTTAAATGTCAGCATAATAAGACGTGCTTACTTGTTGCTGACTTCGTAAAATTTATTCTTATTTATAAAACAGAAAACATAAATGTTGAATAATTCCTTATCCCTATAAAATATTTTTTTATTATACGTTGTCACCTACAGTAGCATATAGCTATGCATCCGTTTGCCCCACCTAGTTTGGGCCCTTAAGAATCAAAGGGCAGCAAAGATACGGAGATGGGAACCAGGAGTACAGAACAGTTGAAAAATACCTAGCAAGAGAGTTGGTCAAGAGTAAAGGGTAGATAGTTTGTTTTGAACGGTTAAGCTTAATGCTTGTCTTCTCTTGTTTTTTATTATTTATAAAATACTTGATCCTTACTCCATCTAGTTATTCTGTTAGCAACCCGAAGCTATAGAACTCTACGTAATAGTTTTAGTGTCATAATTAGACAATCCCTCCAATCCATTTGACTGGCTCTTAGATGAGCAGAAAAACAAGCAAATGCGCACTTCAAGGTTTGGAAAATAATTTTTATAATATCTGTGAACCGCCAGAGATACACTCAAATCTGTATTTAAATTAACGGAAGCACGAGCCACGAACATCCCAGGCATCTAATATTAACGTGCTTAATCGTCTTAACAGCGAAGCAAGTGGGATACAACTATTTAATGGGGATCCGATACAATTACCACTTTAGGTGGTATAGTGAAATATAGCAGGATGAACAAAGTGAATAACAATTTTAATAATAATAAAACAAATTATCATAATAACAGACAAGAAGGTAGTAACCATAAAAGATATGACACTAGAAAGAATAATTATTGTGACAGGCAAAATAATCAGTACTGTTTTAATATCTCCAGTTTCAGTAACAGAAAAATAATTATAACGAATAGAATAAGAAGGTATGCAAATCAAAAACCGAGAATTTAATCCCACAGGATGTTCGACACGATCCATAATTGCTGAACATGAACTAACAACAAATGATAAATCACGGGTGCTTACAATCGACGTGTGAGTCAAGCAGCATGAAGTAATTAAGACCCATGCTAAATTGTGTGTAGACAAAGCCATAACCAGCAACAAAGATTCACTTTGAAATGAGTTAAGGAGTAGGGAAAACGATGAGATCAATAAAATAGCGCACATACAATGCAGAGAGGAAAAATTTACGATTTTTAAGCAAAACAGACAGGGAACAAGTAAATAGAAAAAGTGTGACTCACTGAGCACGCTAAATACTGGAGTTAGTAAGAATTTTTCTTAAAAAGTTTACGTGGGCCATGCTCGTAGTCCAAAGTGATTTTCCCATAAAGGTAGAAGGCAAAAAAGGATGGAACATTTGAAAGTTGTGTGCAGTTGTTGTATTAAATACTGACGGTAAAGTGTCTGAAAAGAACACACAAAACATACAGGATGTCTGAATACAACAGACAAAACAATAGAGTGTAAGGATAGAGTGTAAGGATATTAAAATAGCTAATATAGCTAACGTCAATGGGGACTACAAGAAAGTATAAGGTGAAATTTTTATACAAATGATTAGAAAAAATAAGAAATTCGATAAAGAAATCAAATCATTAAGAGAGATTAAATAAAATAAATCATAGAAATAAAAATGAGAAAAATGTAAGAAATTAAAGCAAAAGTAAGCATGGCAGTGACGTTGATAACAATAATGATAACACTCGGGCTTATAAGAGGGGTTTTAACTGACAAATCATAATCAGCAGAAAAAAAAGAGTAAATGAAATTATAAAAGTAGTGAGTGTGTCAGGGTATAACGAGAAAGAGAGAAAATACGTGTGAAAACTTATAGAACTTAACTCTTACGCGTTGGAACTTAAGAGAGAGCCTGTGTCAAAGGGAAATATCATAGCAAACTGTGGCACACGGCACACTGACAACTTTATACGAGTAATCCCAGCCAGCCAAAAATTGTAAGTTTCAGCTACCCAAAGCTGATACAGCGAACAAAAAGACATAGAAGTAACAAAAACAACAAGGGAAGAAATTATAAAAATGGATTTATATGCAGATATGCACTGAGATCATCAGGAAGCACAGGAAATTTTGGCTGCAGAATCAGTCAGAAAGAAAAAATGAATCCTTAAAATAATAGATACTGTAGAAATAACAAATGCACCCACTGGTATACCGAGCCAAATTAAGAGTAAAAGGCAGAATGAGAGTGACCAAGACGTGTTCCAAAAGAATAACAAGCCATTGCCAACGATACCGAGTACAGTCAAATCGAGCCAAATGACGCCAAAGGTGAAGGCACTGAGTGGATCTCTAAGTAAGAAAATAATTAATGCAAAAAAAAATGATCACTTTTCGAGTAACAAGAAAGTTAAATTAAACGAGAGAAATTTCGTACAAGAACATTTTTATAGGGATAGAAATATGCCCCCCTAAACCACTGAAAGTTTAATTTGTACTTGAACGTAGATTGAATTCTTATGTATCTACTAATAAAGTTTTCTTAAAAATTATATAAAATTAAGAAGTAACTAGAATTGCATCGATAATATTAACTAAATTTATAATTAAAAAATTACTGAAATCCGTACAGTACCAGTACTTTTTACTCCATGGTAATTTGCTACCACAGAAACTTGCGTATTTTGAGCATCTCTACGTTTTTTATAAGCATTGGTTAATACTTTTCCATTACAATAACAGAAAAGAAAAAGGAGTTGAAAATTTTCACAACAATTAATATCATACATTCATGAAGAACTAGTATTAATACTACTTCTGAAAGTACAGTTTGGGTGCTCTTTTACATCACTTACAATGGCTGTAAGCATATAATACATCTACATACTAATTTCCTGAACGAAAACTATGCGCTGATCTGTAGCCTGGACGAATATTAGGCCTTTTTTTCAAGTTTTGACGAAAACTATGCCTTTTACCGTAGTCCGAATGAACACTACGTTCTTTTGGTATCTTCGATAAAGACTATGCGTTTGCTATAGATTTTTTTGAATGCAAACGTAAACTATGCCCTGTTGCCTAGTATGGAAAAAATTGTACCTTTTTTTTCGAGTTCGAATATAGATTATTACATTTTGAGTCGGATTGAAGATGTCGACTTTTTTTAGAGTCCGGATGAAAGAGAATTTAAAATCTCACCTTATAATTGTGTTTATTATTATATATATAGAGTCAAATATAATCATGTAGTGAATGTTGTCTACAATTATTGTAATATACACTTTAAGGAATTTTGAAAAAAGCTCATTATCTTTTATTTCAAACACTTACTAAGACTGTATAATAGTGAAGTCACTAGACCTGCTAAGAAAAACGATAACGAGTTGTTTTTTAATAAAGGCGTCAGTAGATTCACGTGTATGTGTATCTCAATGTAAAGATACAACTTCTAATACAGACACTTAGACACAAGTATAGTTGGACCTTAAAACTTTTTTTTTTTTCAGAGGAAGTACACCACAAGAGGGTTCAGTAAATAAAACTTCGAATTGTTTAATAAGTTCTTGTCCAGATAAGAAAAAGCATAGTTTCAATGTAGATACCAAAAAAAATGGCATAGGCTCCTCCCGGACTTAAAAAAAGGTCATAGTTTTCGTGTAGGACCAAAAAAAAAACTGTTTTTGTCCGAACTGGAAAAAAGGGCATAGTTTTCGTCCAAACTTTAAAAAAACACAGTCTTCGTCGGGACTGGAAAAAAGGGCATAGGCTTTGTCTGGGACTAAAAAAGGGCAAAGTTTTCTCCCAGATTAGAAATAAAAGAGCATAGTTTTTGTCCAGGATCAATCAGGGCATAGTCTTCATCTGGAGCGTCTAAATGGTGTGACATATCTTGAAGCCAACTCGTCAAATGTAAATATCTAAGAACAAAAATTTTGAGAATGTATCAAGCGTTTACCAAGAAATTTTCTGCTACTTAAACTGTTTCAAATAAACAGAAAATTTCAGAGTGTTGTATATACATACTTAAACATCTATAGAAAAATAAAAGCATTTTATAAACATAAATTTCCATTTTGCATAAGAAAAACGGCCAACTTACCTTTGCGAAATTATTAAATAGACCAACTTATTTGTGAGTTCCTTCTTTATTAAAATGATAATTTTTTTTCTGCAGCTTTATTCGAAACACTTTAATATGCAGCCTTTAACTTTCTCCAGATTTCATTACACTGTCTTTGTTATTTTTGTTTTTGTTTTGCCATTTTGCGAGTGTAACATTGACTTGCAGCATTTAAACATTCATAAACTTTCAACATTTGTTAACTTTTATCCACTTAACTATCATCATAAGCTTGGAGTTCTACACTGTTTCACAACGAAATAAAAATTGAAGACCGAAAACATGACTCAATCAAATTAAAAAAAAATTGAATGTAAGCTTTATCAACGATAACTAAGATATAAATTAAAATTACAAAAATAAGACGATACACAGATTTTGAGTAGCCCTTAACTTTAGTTGGTTTGAATACACACGTATAGCATGAAGAAACAACAGTCTCTGATTGTAATTCGCACTTGCAGGCTTTATATGTAAATTACAGAAGGTGATTCAGTGTTTGATACCCTCTTTTTGAAATTTGCTACAAAGGTTAATGAACTTCATCTAGTGAGTCCACATCCTCTTTTCTATTCAGTGTATTGTATCCATGTAGGTACGTATGGGTATCTTTTGAAATTCTAAATTTTATCATCTTAGCAGCGTTAGGTAAAAATATATTTAGCAATATTGTCGAAGAATGACTTTGATCAACAAAAATCATTGTGAGATTTCAAAACAAGTGACTTTAATTGAGCTAAAAAATTTTTTTACGTCAACTATTAGGTAAAAATAATTGAAAAGCTTATATTTTTTAATAAAAGGAAGTGCTTTGTTACCCGTAAACTTCTTGTCTGGCCCCTCTCCCATAGCGTTAACATCCGTATGATTCAGCCAAACCTCTCCTCCCCTAAAACTGTCCACAGCTTTTGGGTACAACCCCTTACCCCTAATGGAGTAGGAGAGGCCCGCCAAAAAACGTTTATTGCAAAAAATTACGTCAATCTAACGCAGTACAAAAAAGAAATAAGTCAAGCCAAAATTTTAATTTAACTGCTGAGTGCACGAAGAAATCAATAAAAGAAGGTTCAAAAGCTGTTACCCTGAAATAAATATTTTCGACCGCCTGTTGGCTGTAGTGTTGTAACAGAAAATTAACATGTACCTCTGCCTATCATATACATTATCTCCAGTTCCCCTGACTCTGTCTGATGTTGGAGGCGCAACGTTGAAAATAAACAAATCTGTTCTAACGAGAAAACTGTGAGACTTTACTGATTTGTGTACGCTGTCTGTTGACGTTGACATTATTGAGAGTTTTTATTACTTTCACCATATGAGTGTTTTGCCGTCTAAATTCGAGAAATTTGCTAAAGCAATTGTGTAGCACTGAAACATCAGAAATACCTATAATTTTTCGATAAATACTTTGATTGTTTGATAAAAAATGGGGAGAAAAAAAGATAAATGATATGTTCCACATAAAAGAAGAGGGACTTCTCTAAATGTACCTACAGACTTTTTTAAAAGATTGAGAAACATGAAGTTTGAAGAAGCACTGGTAGAGTTCTTAGTAGATAAGTTTGCTAGTAGAACTTTGTTGCCCATCGTTGGAAAAAAACGCTTTTTGTTAGAAAAGGTGAGCGTTATTACTTTTATTTTGTGGTTGACAACAATATTGTCAGAAAAAACAGCGTTAGAGTGCTACCTCAAGAAAGCTGACAAAAAATTTGTGTATCACTTAAGCAGGTTGAAGGAGCTTAGCGCTGTAAATGTAAAAGCATCAGACACCGATATCTTGGTCTTCACTCTTGGGAACCTACCCCCTTTACACTGAGCTAACATACATGGTACGGCATTAAGCTCTAGGTAGAGACATATGTGCTTCATTACCTGTTTACGAGTAGCTCAAAAACTAGAAAAAACATTTCGTCCATCTCTACCAGGATTTCATGCCTTTACGGGTAGTGACTATAACGCAGGTATTTTTCGCGCTATTAATGTTAGATCCATTTAATAGAAATTAAATTGACTTATACTTTAACTTCTTTTAATCTATCCAATTTTGGATGGGCTATCAATGTTAAGTGACGATTTGAGTAAATAAATAGATTTTTTTTGTTCTGTTTTTCACTATATTAACTCCCTTAATAATAAAATTTTTTCGTGGCTCTCAGAAATGTCAAGTGACAATCATGGCGAGCCACTATGTCTAAGCATGTGATGTTAGGACTATTAGCCTCATAGCGTGTAAGACAAAGACGTTTTAACTAAAGCTTTACCCAAGGTGCACTACTTAGCACGACGTTTCAGTTAGTAGCTTTCCACCACTCATCGAGCGTAGTCCTTAATTATTAGTTTAATATTTTAATCAAACGTGTTAGAATTGTTTGATATGTTCATTGTAACTCATTGTAAAACTTAATAAAGAGAAGAAGTATATGAGACAGTGTGGGGTATTTGAATAGTTAAAACCAAATAAAACTAATAATATCGAAAGAAGTTGTATTGAAGGATCATATAAAATTCAACCTGCAAAAAGGAAAGGTTCGTTGACACATGTTTTTTTACAATGCCTAATACTTTCTTTCCTTCTTTCCCCGATCTACAAATAAATAGTTAGACGGTCTGCAAGTCCAGCAGCGCATCAGAGAGCGTGAGACCCAAATCTACAAACATCCAGTTTTTACCAGATGGTAAAGTTGTCTCTATGTATTTGTTTGTTTGTTAGATGATTCTTCATTACTTTTTTTTAAGGAATGTAAAAATACCATTTAAGGAAGCATGTTGATGAATGACATGTAGTGCAGTGTGCGCAAATGTTTACATGCTGTGCTCTTGTGGAGAGTACAATGTGTGCGGTATTTCATTACACATTACAGTTGAAAAAAATTAAATAAATAAATAGTCATACATTATTAAATAAACGATTACGTAAATGAAAATAGTGTACCATGATACAATTAAAAATAGAAAAAAAAGCCAGTGTGTATTGAATAATATTAAAAAAAATAAGAATTAGTGATCTTTTAAACTACACACGCAGATATATACCTTAGAATCAGATCTGCTAACAAAGCCAGTCTATCTAGTTCTATCCTGAACCTGCTAGTCAATACGATTCCTTTTCTTAGTCCTGTTATAATAGCAAATATTTAAAATCCTGGATCTGCTTATTAGGGTAACCTTTTTGCAATTTACAAAAACACAATAACACAGTAAATAAATAAATAATATATATAGATTTTTTTTATATTATAGTGCTCTACGTCCGGCTCTTTTGGTGCTAACTACCATGAGCACTTAGCACTTGGGAAAGGGGCAAGGAAAGGGATGGGAGGTCTCCCGTTACTGAGAGGGGGTAGGGAAGAATTAGGTAATTTTTGATACGAGAAAGTTGCCTAACCCCTATTGGGGAGGATTGCGTGATGGAAAAGCGCATGTGAAAAATCACAGAGGTACTTGCCCGAAAAGTCGCACTGGCCAGGAATCAAGACACGGTCTCCCACATGCCAACTTTCTTTACAAAAACTATGAGATGAGAACATTTTTCTAGAATAAAATTAGATTCTATAAATAACCAATTGCAATATTACTGTAACCCCCATGAGTCGAACACTTTCTTAATAGAAAAGAACAACCATAAATTACTAGTGGTATGTATGCTTCAGAAATATAATATTTACATTTCAGATGTCAACGTTCAGCAGAAATGCAACGATTTGGAAATTTAACTCAAGACGCGATTTAATAAATTAATTATTTTTAAAAAAGAAGAGTTTCTCAAAGACCCTCAAGAGCGTATGAGGGCATAAGTGGATTACTAACATCACACACAAATATATAAAAATTATAAATACAGTGATCAAGCGCTATATCGTATTTCCTCCTAATTTAAAAAGTAAAAGGTGCCAAGTGATATGTCGATATACTCTCTTAGCTGCAAAAAGAGCCTGAAATTATACACCGTGTCCTAAACAAATTTAACGTCACAATTAAAATATACATCCGCACATGCTATGTTACAAATCCCTGTGCAGTGTACTTTCTTCGTGGCTAAAGGTAGTTCCATGGCTAACCATAGTTAAGAAAATGATTCAAAATTGTTCTGAAAAATAAATGACTCGTTCTATATGCCTAGAGTAGCACTTTTTGTAGTTTTTCGACCGTCCAAATTTGTTAATATAATAGTTAAAAGTTAGAGATAATAACATAGGCTGTCAAGTACATACTGTAAAAGTTAATCTTTGTCACTAAATAACTTTGATACGTAATTCACCATTCATACGAGACTTGGCATGTGTAGAGAGAAAAAGAGAGAGAGATATTTAATAAACACGGTGAGAAAAAAATTGAATATTCACTGAATGGTTGTTATGGATATTAACTTTGATTAACACAAAGTTATGTTCTGCATTCACATTCGTTCAATGTGGTAATTTCTCAACTCTCAAGCGCAGCAAGCATGCGTCAATCAGCTGACCCAGCTTGAAGGTTAACCTAGCAGTCACCTCTGTTAGCTAAGTGCGATATTGTCACGTTTAAGTTGTGCCAAACAAGCACTCACACTGAAAAAATATATGTTTAAATAAATAATTTTTTTTTGTTACGCATACGTAGGAGGAAAAAAAAAATTGTTTTCTCTATTATCCATAATTAATCATGTGTAGCACGTCAAATGCATGATAACCAATATTATTTATATATATTTGTGTCTAATTATTTTCTTATGACTTGTGTCTCTTAAGTTGTATATCAAAGACCTAATAAAATATTTTTTTTAAATAAATAAGCAAAATAAAGTAAAATATAATGATTAATATTTTCGTCGAATGTGATCAAGTCTAACTAAAGAAAGAAAAAAAAAAAAAGGATAAAGTACAGTATAAAAATGAATAAAAA
Organism: Copidosoma floridanum; assembly: GCF_036245765.1. Lineage (NCBI taxonomy): Eukaryota > Metazoa > Arthropoda > Insecta > Hymenoptera > Encyrtidae > Copidosoma > Copidosoma floridanum. The sequence goes on from NW_028321885.1 coordinate 14,605,914, forward strand.
GGAAAGAAACACGCACAAAGATAATTATTAAACGGTGAAAATAGTCAACAAAAACGATCATCTAGCTGAGGCCAATGTAACAGTTGCTGAAGCGCTGATAGAGTCTTAACACCAATTTTTTTAGAGATCAGAGATGATTAACAAGAATTATATCAGAGAGCAGTATTGCCAAATCTGCGAGGTGCCGCACATATAAACGTAAACAACGGGTATAATCATGGAAAAACTATGCCAATGACTATCTCGCAGTGATTTTAAAAATAACTTCAATATCTTATATCAACAGCAGAATAGGTATCGTGACCAGCCATTGTCATCGCATTAAATGGGACAAATTAATAAGCACCAAATTAACAATCAGAATCAGCATCCTAATAGGCAATTGAATAATAATTTAAACTTTCAAGGAAGCCTTGGGAACGATAAAAAAGTCGATAATAAAGTCATTAAAGCCGGACAAATAAGTATAATGGTTACTCCCAAAATAACAATTGTATAAGTTACAACAATTACAACTAACAAAGTTTTATTTATAATTCTTAGAGGCGAAATTGTCAGAATCATCAACAGCCAAAATACACAACGTATGGAAGTGAGCCCCAGCGTTTGAATCAGAACCAAACACCAAGTACTACGGCTCAGGCGATGAACTATTTAGCAGAATCTAAACCGTCCACATTGGTACGTACCAGTGACTTGTTGTAGACGATAACCCTACAAGCATTAAATTTTCAGTCGCAGAAAACAAATTGTTTTATCACACTTATGCTTGATAATGGCACCACTACAAACCTGGTAAAATAGGACTAGTTGCTTTTATATTTACGCGTAGAAACTAGTTAAATTATTAATCATACCAGAATTATACCTCACCCAGTTTTTACTGAAGAAACAACGTATACAACTTTACAAGAAGAATCTACAATGTTTGATGTGATTCTTAACGATTTTCCCATCGAAAATGGCGGTTGATTAGGTCAAAACTTTTGTAGAAAACAACGAGCCACTTTGTTATATTATCATGACGCTACAGTATTAAATGATGATATAATAAAGCCCAGTTCTTTTTTGAGACCTCTTAAAGAAATACAGTTATTGAAAAGGGTTAAAAAAATAACATAAAACAACAAAACTTAAGAGACAAGTGCAGAAATATTAAATTTCGGCTACTTCCCTTATTACGAATGAAGAAACGGAGTGTCTTCAGGATAAAATTGACCAACAAAAACTTCATTACGAATACATCGCAGACCAGCCTGAAAACTCAAATACACCTCAATACGGAAAATTTTGAGTCATTGAAGGTAATATGCGCTTTCGAGATGGATATAAAAGATTGATTTCATCAGAGAGGGGTGATAATTTGATGAAGCCCACTGACAATAAAACTGATAAAAATAGCGTATGCCGTGAAAGTAATAAATTAGATGACCAAGATACACTCCAACCCCTTGCAGTTAATCGTAGTAAAAACATTTCTAGTGTGAAACAATGATGCTTCAATAAGAAACAAAAAAAATACTAGTAAGTTAACTAAATAAACGATTAAAGCTTAGTATTAAAGAACAGTAAACAATGAGAAAGGTCAACATAACATAAACGTGATAAACACTAATGGGGATACTGTTATGATTGAAATAGATCTAAGAATAATTTTACCCTTAGAATACATTGCACGTGAATTTGACCCTAATACTAGTAGCTCTTCTCCGCTTCTCAAGTGTGATCCTTAATTATAAGTTTAATATTACAATTCAAGTTATAATAATTTTTTGGTGAACTCATTGTACTTCATTGTAAGACTTAATATGAAAAACAAGGGTACAAGATACTTTGATATATTTCATTAACTACAACCAAATAAAATAATCATATTAAACGAAGTGGTACTAAAAAATTATTTTAAATGTAACCTAAAAAAAGAAAAGGTACGTTGGCATACATATTTTACAACGCCTAACAAAATTTTTTTCTCTCTTTAATAAACAAATGAATAGTTAGACAGTCTGCTAGTATCACAACCCGTCTGAAAGTGTGGAACCCAAATCCACAAACATCCAGCTTATATCAGATACTGAAGATGAATAGTAACGATAAATGATTTAACAATAACTGTAGCAGAGCGTAATTTTTTAAAGATAACTAATTGTTATCATTAAACTTTATGATCCAGTAAAAATAGATGTTTGTGGATTTGGGTTACACACTTTCTGATCGGCTGCAAAACTAGCAGACTGTCTAACTATTTATTTGTCTATTGGAGAAAGAAATAGAGTATTAAGCTGTGTAGAGTACATGTGTCGACATACCTTTACTTTTTGCAGATTAGTTAAAATGTGAGTCTTTAAAACGATTACTTTTGATAATATTAGTTTTATTTGGCTTTAACTAATGAAATATCCTGCATTATCTTGAATACTTGCATTTTTATTTTGTTTTAAAATAAATTACTATGAATTTACCAGACAATTACTACAACACACATTTAAATATTGAGTTAATAATTAAGGATCACACTTAATAAGCGGTGTAAAGCTACTAACTAGAATGCCGCGTGAACAAATGTGCTTTGCACAAGGCTTTAGCTGAATTTTTTTTGTCTTACATGCTATAAGGGTGGCTCTTGGTGACTTCACATAAAAAGGATGGTTTGATTTTTTTTTTACTTTCCACCTATGTTGTTTGTCGTTTTTTCCCTGATGTGATCTTATTTGCGTTACCTTTTAACGTTGGCTCGCGTGAACGTTTCAAATAAGTGTTATGCTCTATCCTACAACACAGATCAAGGTGTTAGTAATATTTGACGAGGTTGACATTTTTAATACAAATTTTGTATTTCATTTTGATTTTAATTGAGATATAACACAATATAGCACGCAATTGTAAATCACACTTGTACTCATGATTTCCAAACAGCATACGTATTGTTTTGCCTTATTCTTGGTTTTGTGTCGGTTCATTCGACAATACCAGACTTTATGATTTTAAAATTCGTAATACGCCCTGATGATATCAACCAGTATTAATATATCAACCTTTTTTATGATATCAACCAGTATCAATTAGGGATCTGTTACCAATTGTAAAGCTGCATCGGTTGCCACTGATAGTGTAAGTATATGGCCTCGTAGCATGTGTATGGAGTAACATAGGGCTGCTCTTGTAATGCTTAAATTGTGCCGTATTAATGAAGCAACTGTCTTACTTCTAATTTGTTTATAAGGATATTGATTAAAGGGTTTATAGAACGTCCACTGGCCATGGTCTCCATTATCTTTGATTCTTTGAAATTGATCTTTTGTATGTACAAGTACTGTTGTGGTGTATTTTGTGCTGTTAATAATGGTAGCGATTAGTAGATTAAATGTGGAATGTAACTATGAAAATAAAATTATATTTACGGAACGATTAAAAAACGGTCAGGAAATACATGAATAGATACAATTATTCCGTATTATGCTATGCAAAATATTTGCCCATTAATGAAACAAAGAAATAAATAATCGTACTAGATCTTAAGGTTTCAAAATAGATATAAGAATAGTTTTACAATATAGTAACATGCAACTGTAATGAAATAACATGTTTTTTAATTACAAAGCAGCAACGTTTGATTTATTTATTTTTTTATTTTTATTTTTTTTTATAAAATTAGACAATGAAAAATAACAAACTAGACGATTAGGAAAGAAAATTAAACCTTGATAATTAACTAAGTATAACTTTGCTAATTGGTTTAATAAAGCTATAAATCAATATCTCAAAACAAAATTCTGCATTTTCTAGAAGTAGGATGTATCTTGTTTAATAGTAAGTTCAAATTATAAAGCTCATTTCCTCCTACTGTTGGTTATATCTCGTAAATGGATGATCTTGGCTATGGTTGGCTATATTCCTGAAGTTTGTGTACTTTATGGTCTTCTGCATGTAATTACATGTCTTCAATATGTCATTAACTTAACATAAAGAATGACTCAATTTCTTGTTCAGTTTGTTTTGAACTCCTTCTAGTTGGTTAGGCGTAACTAATGTGATACTTAAGTTTATTGTTTTGCATCGCTAGAAAAGCACTTTCGCGATCCATTGAGCATATCCTTTGGATAACTTTTTCTGCCAATTTATAACGGTATAACTATATTCTAAGGTATTTATTTGAGAAAAGCGGCTGAAGAAATCTCTTTTCTCTTCCGATTCTTTTCATCCCACGGTAAAAGATGCATAAGTCTTCTTGGATTGATGTAAGGTATATCATTATTGCTCTTTGCTGATGTTGGTTCAGAAATTTTTCGGGCTTGAGAAATAGTACGTATTATCTTAAAAGTAAAAAATATCTGAGCTTTCTTTTCTATTTTAAGTATTTCATAAGATTCTTTTTTTCAATGAATTACTTGTGTGAATGTCAGTCGTAGTTCGATATTTATAAGTACGTAAATTTGGAAGTATGTGCATTTTTTTAATGTTCTCTTTATTCTCCTATTGTTTAATAACTTTATATTGAGCATGATTTTCTTTAACTCTCACTCATAACTGTTATGTTATAGTCAGAGTTTATCATGCAGAATGAAAGGAAAATAGTATCGAATAACTGTTGACTCATGAGTCCATTTGCAATTTTTGGGGTATACAGCGTGGGAGTTTCAAACTTTGTGTCTCTATTTGAGGCCTTGTTTTGAATGATACATGTATTTTTTGGTTTTCTTTAGCTTGAATATAAAGTTAAGTTGGTTCATGTTTCTTTGGTTTTTGTTTCACGGTTACTCGGGGTTTTGCGTTCAGTAGATTAATGGTGCATTTTATACATTTTTCTGAGACACCATGTTTCATAGGCTTTTTGAAACAGCTTCTAGCTTTGCTGATGAGTATTATTATAATAATAATAGTGATAACAGCTTTCATGACGTTACATACTAAAATAAAAATAGAAGTTTATTTTTACTCCAACTTTCGGGTTTGTGTTTACTTCATTCAACTGATTATAGTTTGTACATTTAATTCCTAATCTGTCCATGCTTGTTCATTAAAGTTTAGTTTTTGAATTGATTCTATAGCGTCTTAGCAGATATAAGTGTACTTTAAAGGCTCATGTAATATATTTAAGTTCAAGTTTACTTCTACTTAATACGTACATTGTATCTAAGTGATGGTCCTATGTTTACTTGGTGAGGTTAGTTAGTGTGTTTTTCTCATACACCCATCATTTATTCGTAAAAGACCTATTATCTATTACTCTTTCTTGTCAATCCATTTTGTTAGGGCAACTAATACATAATTGTCATTTTTTAAATGTTGAGAATAACCATGAATTATCAGCTGGTAGGGTAATCCATTGACTTTCTGTCTTCGGTGTAGAAATAATTTCAAAGTATTTAACTACATTCGCTCCAGGTCGTAATAGCATAAGAATTTTACATTTTTTTGTAGAACAGAGTTCTTTAAACAAATGAGCATATATAACTGTAATCTATTTCATCACATTTTTTTAAATTGAACTTCATTTAATTGTCACTGCAAATCGTGGTTTGCTGTGACTGCTAGTAAAAGTACAGGTTAAGGTACTATGACTGGACGTAGTCTATAAAAATCATAGTCTGTAGAATGTTTAATCTACGAGTAATAAATGTTATATTTTCATGATGCACAACATCTTATTTGCTTAGAATGCGTAGTTTGCCCGCATAAGGATTCTTGATTGGTGCTACAAACTCTTAATTTCCTGCTAGGTTCTTCGAATCCTGGGCTACGGGTTTAAATTTATTTGGAGAAAATAGCTTTGGATGTGATTGACCTCTTTGTAAATTATACAAGATGTTAATTAGATTTTCATGGCAACAAGTAATAGAATTTAGTGTAGCCTTAGTTTTTCTGAGGTAAGTTGATAAATATTTCAGATATCTGTCGCAAGTAAATGTTTGTCCTGGAGTCAATATATGAGCAACATGTTCTAGAATGTGCTCTTGGCGCCTTGTAGTGTTGTATAGTTCTGTCAATGCAGCTGCAAAAATATGGCTGTTTTGCTCGGACCATTTAATATCTTTCTTTTAATTGGTGTGCCAATTGTTGACGTTAGTGTTTATAACTTTGTTATTATCTTCTGTGACTAAGCCAAAAAGTCCAGCAGCAAAGCTTTCAATAGTTCCAAAAAAGGCTTAGTCTGTTTGATCGTATGCTAGGAAGTTGAACAATGTTATCTTCTGCATAGGTTTCCACAGTGTTAATTATGTTAAATAGCGTTGCTTTACGATTTTTCAATTGCATCACTGTTAAATTTCACAGGTCATTTTCCACATAGTAAGTACAATGAGGATAACCAATATGTGCAATTTAACATCGAAAAGATTTATTTGATTCTTGAGTAGGTGTGTGTTCCAATATAAATCTATTGATAACTATCTTCCAGTAAACTCTATTGATTTCTGTAATACTAATTCGTTTATAGAATATACTAAGGTTCGCTTCTCGTCATTCTATGTTGTAGTGGCCATGATTAGAATGGCTTAAATATGTGCAACCTTCAAACTCTATTGTCTTTGAAAGTGCCAATATCATGTAAGGACAGACAGTTGTGGACCTATTCGTAATACTTAAAAAATCTTATTGAGTGACTTAAAAACTACAAATTGTCGCAAGAGATCAACGAATAAAAATAAAAATACGAGCAAAAACAAAATACGATGAAAAAGTAAAGAATCTTAATGTTTAACCAGAAGATGACCTTTGAGTGAAGGAAAAAGTACATTTCCATAAATAAGATCGCTACTATAGTGAAACCCTAGAAAAAAACAGTTACAGAGAAAATTAATGTATTACATAAAGAAAACGATGTTAAAATTATCGGACAACACACAGATAAAAAAAACTAGTTCCCCAAAGATAAAATCCTTGTAAAAATCATCTTCAACATATTTTCCAGAGAAAAAAAACATCGATGCGGATTTTATTGGCCATCCTAATGACAATAGTGAACTAACCTGTACAATATCAATCCTTAACAGACACAAACGTCCTCCATGAAGCTATTAAATCAATTGGAGAAATGAACTTTAATGAACAAGCATGCAAACGTAAAAAATTAAACGTACAAAATATAATAAATTAGATAAAGAAAATGTAAACCTGAATGTTTGACGACAAAAAAAATCTCTTCCTATTTCAATGCACAATGTCAGTTGAGCTTTCACTGCTTTAATCATAATAGCAATACTCATCGACAAAGGAAAAAGATGTTCTAAAAAGACTATGAAACATTGTGTCTCAGGAAAATTTATAAAATGCACCTACAATCCACTTTATGCAGAACCCCGAGCAACCATAAAGTAAGAACCAAAAGAACATGAACAAATTGAGCTTCATATCAAAATTAAAAAGAACCAAAAAAAAAATCATTCAAAACTAGACCTCTGAGAAAGAAATGAAGCTTGATACTCCCATGCCATACACTCTAAAAATTGTAAATAGACTCAGAAATCAATAGTAAATTAATACTTTTTTTCTTCCAGGCTGCATGATGAACCCTGGCTATAGAATATCAATAAGACCAAAAGCCAACTTACAATATTCTTAACATAAAGTTATCGAGCGATTAAAAAATAAAGGAAGCATTAAGAAAATTTATATACTTGGGGATTAACATAGTTACACACATCAAACTTTAACCAACGTCCACACAAAAAATTCAATTAATACTAATGAAACACTAAAAATACGGAAGAAAGTTGAGACCTCTTTTACTTTTGAGGTAAAGTCCACTTTTTTTTCACCACAAAGCCAACAGGATTTCTCGACCAACATCAAAAAGAAAAAAGATTTCTTTTACCATTTTTCTCAAATTAGTACCCTAGAACATTGTTTAGTTAATGAAAATTGGCGGGGAAGATTATCCAAAGAATATGTTAAATACACGGATCATAAAAGCGCTATTCCAGCATTGCAGAACGATAAACCTAAGTATCACACGAGTTACGCTTAGTCAACTAAAGGGAGCACGAAACAAAAAATGAGCAAAAAATTGACTTATTCTTCATGTCAACAAGAAGTTGAGTTAATGACATATCAAAGACATTTAAAGACATGTAGATGACAACATTGTACACAAATTTTGGAAACAATGCCAACCGTTGCTACAGAATAGTTCCAAACTTTTTTTCATCCATATAAGATTGGATACGAAAAGCCAATTGCAGAGCAAATAAGAATACAACCTTTACAACATTCAGGAATATTTTATTGCTCTGGATTTAAAGAAAATTAGTTCTCGTTTGTACAACGATTGATGTCAAATATTAATAGAAACTATCGAAATTCGTCAATTATTTCTGTAGTTTATAATAATTTTTTTAATAGGGCAAGTCTTGCAACGCTTTGATTATATTTTGAGAAGTTTTTAGTCTGTTAATAGTTAAAAGGAGTTGTAAAAATTATTTTGAAAAAAATTTTAAATATATAACAAAGGTCATAAGCTATTATGTATTAATACAATTCTTAAGTGATAATGTAGGCGATGTCATTAAAATAAAGTAATAATACCTAAAATACATATTGTGCAGCAACAAAAGAAGACTATAAAAATAACTTTTAAAAGATAGTTTTTCTAATAATTATTTATATACTGAAATAACCTGATTGATCACACAAAAATTTTGCCATACAATCTAAATTCACTAATGCGTTTTGTTAAATAAAAAAATTCTATGGCTTGCACAAGGACATACTTTTAGCAACATTTAAAAAATTTGACTGTAATCAAAGTTTTTGATTGTTTCAGATTTCATTAATAGTGTAATCGTTTTTAAAGAAGTAAAATAAATAAAATAAGATGTTAGTTTGATTCCATTGACAAGGATTGCATCATTGTACAAAAAAGTTCGGAAAATATAATACAAAATGTTAAACCTTACGCGATCTATTGATATAAGAAATTTTCATAAAAAACAAAATATTAATAAAAAGAAAAGATAACTGTTAATGACTTCATTTATTAAAAATAAATTTTCAAAGCAAAATTATAATAAAACCTTTAAATAAACAATTCGTTCAGTTATTTCTGTGTTTTAGAATCAACTTCTGGTATTTGCTTAAAAAATAAGCTAATTTAAAAGAGAGTTTAGTACAACAAAAACCTTAACACCAAATGAAAAAAAAAAAAAAAACTAGTTTAGTACTTACAAAGTTTAACTATTGTGAGTACTAAACTAATCTTTTTTTATTTACTTAATTTTTTTAATCGTTTTTTGAGTTTTTGTTGTACTTAACTACATAAATGCAGTACTTATTCTTATAGAGCTTCGTTCTTTCTATGAATCTTGTTATCTGAGAACTTGTGTTTCTTTATTTTATGTTTTTTAACACACATATCATGCTTTATAAATTTTTGGCACTGATCTCATGTTTGAAAATTTTTCTTTTTTTTAGTTTTTTTTTTTTTTAATATTTTTTTTATTAATTTTTTTATTTTTTTTTTTTCGTTCTATATTTCATTAATTTTTTTTCTTTTACTCTTATTTTTTTTCCTTTTTTATTTCATTTAATTTTTAATGTCTTCGATTTCATAGCTTTTGTTTGTTTTTATTTTTTAATAATTTTTTGAGATCATTCCATTAATTTGTTTAACCTTATCGATTTTGATTTGGAAGGGCTCAAACGTGCTTCAACTGAATTTATATAACAAATCGATTTTAAAGCTATTGATGTAACTATTGCTTACGCGTAAAAACTAAACATTAAAACGCACTTTGCACCTACAAAAAATTACCATAACACGTTGCAACATAAGAAAATTTACCCTTAAAATGGAAAGCACGTGCTTTTTACTTATCACTTAAAATCGCTTCTCCTTATAAAGATGACTGTCTGATAGGGGAGGGATGTCTTAAGGGAGTAGTGTCACAATGTATAGTCAATGTGTGCTCTGAAATACATTATGTCTTTCAAAACAGACAAGTGAAAATAAATGTAGCAACACCGCATGAGGCGAAAACCCTCTGTATATTTATACGTACGTAGGTGATATTGTACGTCAACATTAGGTTGGTGGTAAAATTTTAGTTGCAACATCTTCATGGATCTTTAAACACAAACTTTTAATTTATCATAACTTAAAAATGGTGAAGCTGCAAGTGCTATTCTTTAAATCTGATGAATACATTTAAAACATGCTATCTTACACTATACTTTAATTTCAGCTTAACCTGGCACTTTTTTGATCACAGTATGTAAAATACTCTTTTTCGATAAGAGTACATGTGAAATACATAATTTATTTTTCGAAAACGGTGAAGCTAGGATGTCTAAAATTTGAATATGTTATTCTACATATAATTGTTAGCTTATACAAATCTTTTCAAAGTGCTTCTAAGCTTTTGGATTTTGTAAAACTACACCCTTAAGAAGCCTGTTGCGCCCGTAGTTCATAATTGACGACAGCTGGCACCACCATGTAAGAGCCAAAAAGAACTTTAAGCGGCCATTCAGAAACAATTTAAAATAAATTTTATGTAGAATAATATATATATATACGTAAAAAACTCTTTATATAATTATATAATGACATTTTGCACTAAACTGCTGATCAAATTTAAAATAAGCACTCTTAAAAACCATTTTCATTATATGTCACAGTACAAATATATATATATATATATACATATATATCCCTTTGTTATATAGTTGTATTAACGAAAGTGAGTCTCAGCTCCCCGCCCCCACTCACCCTCAGCTCCTCTACAGCTCCCCCTCGATTTACATAGATATTTGCTTGTTTTAACGTTATTTTTGATCAAATTATATTTTAGTAACCAACCCCCTGCTCCCCCTCAGCCACTCCTCAGGTCCTCCTCACTACCCTTCCACCTCCCCCAAAAAATACTTATTTACTAAATGTTTTACCATCATAAATGTTAAAAAAGATATGTAATTTAGTACCCAAGTCATACCTCGTTTTTAAGGTTTTCCAAGCCACTGCTCAGAGGTCTACCTCTGACTATTTGCTCCCCTTTACTGACAATATTATGTCTATAAAGTAGTATTTTTTGTTTAACCTAATTGAACTTTCACATTTCGAATCTCTGTCGGGTCCATGTGTACTTTACCCAAATACAAAATTCTTGATTACCTGAGGAGTTTATTTACAAAATGACAGAATTCAGGAGAAGGTGTTATTAAATAGACTCACACAATTAAGCTTCTAAAATACTAATTTATTCTGTAAGCTTAATGTTGTGACATTTTATGAGTCATTTTAACCCATCTGTTCTTTTAAAACCCTTTCCACATTTTTCACATGTTTCTTTTTTATGGTTCTTATGAATTAGCACACGTTATTTTAAATGTGACAATCTTCAAAGTTACATATTTTTAAATTACTAAATAATTTCTTGCTAAACAATATTTTTAATTTCTGATTTATTCTCAGATTTAAATTGAATAAGAATTCTCTTTAGATTCTTACGTCTTTATAAAGCAACGTATAATTGTCCGTAAGAGAATAAAGGCTTTTTTAAATGCAATCCTAAGAAATCAAAACTCTGTCCTTGTAATTTGTTGATAAACATAAAACATGCTCATACAAAGGGAAACTGTTTTCTATAGAAGACAAAAGGTAATGATAATGAGGTTCCAGTACTTAATGTTATTCTAGGAATATAAACTTTGCTTTCTTTTTTTTCTCCCTTTATTATTTTTGCTTCTGTATTATACTTAAATAGTTTTGTTATTTTGAATCTTGTGCCTCTACAGAGACAATCTGATATACTTACAGGTCTTATGAACATTACTATAGCATTTATTTCTAATTTTTAGTCGTGTGGTGAAAGACCTTCTGTGATATTATTTAAAAATTCTATTGGAAAATTAATATTTATATTATCATATATTTTATCAACTTCTTTTTAAGTCTCGTATGCTGCTGTTGTGAATTATTCATTAGCTTGCATTGATAAATACACGACTAATGTCGTTATTTTGTCGACCCAATCTGTTAGTGGGGGTTTGGCACGCGGAGCGCGCCGGGGTCTGTTAGCCCTACTTATATATATATATGGGGCTCCACCCCCTGCGCGCGGAGCACGCTAACCCTCCCTTTTATTGGGTTATAAGTGTAATTTTTTTAAAATAAGGTTTGTATTAATATTTTTTAAAGCCTTAAAAAATGATAAATTTAATTGTTAGTATGAAAATAATATGTTGAAGTATATTTTACAGAATTCAGAGGACTATGGCATTTTTCGAAAATACTCGGGAATAAATTTTTTACGCTGGGGAATGATTACTGGTCTGCTTTTGAGGAAATATGGAGAACAAGCTGCTTATTTCAAATAAAAGTGGTAAAGTTTATATAGACAGAGAGATGTGCCCTTGACTTTTTGTTGGTGAGCTTTATTATTTCTTCTAGTGGCTCTCTTTTTTAAATGAGCTGTCTATCCTGTATAAGTCAATTTATATTTCAAAGCTCTTAAAACTATTTATGCCCCCTGCGTGCTCTGCGCACCAACCCCCGTAATTGCAAATGAGATTTACGAAGTATGGAAAAAAATCCGAATTTAACGTTATGCTGCCTTTTCAACCTCGAAAATTTTTCGCATGGTTTAGCATGTCTGAAAATTTTTTTTGTAGTATTATTTGAAACAAATACAAATAATTTTGTATTAAAGATTGTAGAGATAATCAAAATAGAGCTCTTTTACAATCAAACGGAATTTTTAATTCTGAAAATATGTCTTGTAAAGACTTCAGTTTACCAGAACCAACAGAAACGACGAAAAAAAAATCGATACTGACAATGATAAAAGAATAATTTTTATGAAATGTTTTTACAACTAAGTTAAGGTCAACATGTAATTTTTTAAAAAATAATAAAATTTTGGAGACATATTTTATTTTCTCGATGGTCCTAGTGGATCTGGATAAACTTTTCTATACAAAACATTGATTTATTATTCCATATCAATTGAAAAAAAAATTCTTACAATGGCTTGAACAGGTATTGCTTCTATTCTGCTTCCAAAGGAAATAACCACTTACAGAACTTTCAAACTTCCTTTAGACTTAAGCACCATAGAAAGTGCGTTCTTCCAGTTTAAGCCAGATGAACAAAAATTTTGTAATGTAGATGTAATTATTTGGGATAAAGTTTCTATGATACCGAAAAAAGCGTTAGCAAACATTGATAGGATTTTAAAAATTTTTTCTAGAAGTAATAAACCTTTTGGAAATAAAATAATAATTTTAGGTGGAGATTTCGTTAAATTCTACCAGTGGTTAAAAATGGAAACAAAATTACTACTGTTTAAGAAACCTTGAAATTTTTTAATTTTTGGCCTTTGTTTGATATTTTTTATTTAAAAAATAATGTACGTGTAATTGATAAAAGATTTTTTTTATTGCTACTGGATACAGGAGAAGGCGAAATTGAAACTTTTAGAATTACTTAGACATGGAAAAAAAATGAAACATGTTCTAAAATTTTTAATAATGATGAAGATCTTATCATAAGTAAAGCTATATTAACATCTCACAGTAAATACACATTTTTAAAACAAGAAAATTTTGAATAATATGGTGGAAAAAGTTTTATTGTATTAAAGTATTGATAAATCAACTCACAAATGAGTAAATAAATCAGACGATAGTATTTATATTTATTTCCCTACAGAATATTCAAAGAGTATTAAAGAAGATCTTCCTCCACACGAATAAAATTTAAAAAGTAACGCTATTGTTATAATAGTACGAAACTTAATTTTATCTGAAGGACTTCGCAATGGTACAAGATTACGAATTACAAAATTATTTAAATACAGTATTGAAGCTGAAATAATCACAGGTGAAAGAAAAGGAAACAAAGTCTCTATTCCAGGAATAACACTGAATACAAGCAATTCTTTTTTACTACCATTTATGTTGTACAAAAAACAATTTTTATTTACCTCAGCTTTTTCTATGACTATCGATAAATCTCAAGGTCAAAGTTTTGGTGCCTTCGAATTATACTTTTGAAAGCCTTTATTTTCTCATTAGCAATTATATGTTGCATTATCTCGATGTAAAAACCCAAAAAAAGTTTTTATCAAAATTGAATCAGAAAACAAATTTAAAATTTAAAATATCTTTTAGAATGAAACTTTAGAGTAAGAGAAATACTATTTTATAATTTATTACTATTTTTATAGTCTCTTGCAAATTTTTTCTTTCATCAAAAAAGCAAATTTCAGTACCTTCTAGTACCCAGATTGATGTAATCATAAGCAATTCGTTTTTTGTAATATGCTTTTAGATACACCATCATGGATGCAAAATTTTAATAGTGTGACAAATGTAACTCAAAATTTTTAAATCAAGACTGTCTATCATTGCACAAAAAAATTTACAAAAAAAATTTTTTGTATGTGATCTGTGTAGCATTATAATATTAGACAAGAAAAACTATTTGCGTCACGCAAAAGAATGCCAAAACATTGAAAAAAATTTTAAGTGTATTAAATGCGAAAAAAGTTTCTGAAGAAATTATCACTTACAGAGATATTTCAAAAATGTCATGAAAAAAACGTTAAAAAAAATATTTGTCAAAATTGTGGAAAAGGTTATGTAAGAGCAGAGCGCCTAAAAAGACATTTTAGAGTTCGTAATCAAAATAAATCTCATAAGTAAGATAATTGTAACAAAATTTTTTGTTATGGTCAAATTAAATCATATGTGAAAATTAGACCACTTGTAACAGTTAATGTATAAGGCTTTACGAATATATTTACATTAGATATGGGAAATCTGGGGGGAGGTCGGGAGGGGAGCTGGTGGGAGCAGGGGGGAGCTGGAAAAAAAGTAGAATTACTCGAAAAATGTAAGAAAATGAATGAAAAACTACCTTATTTGGGGGGAGTGGGGAAGGTGGGGGGAGCGAGGAGAGACAACTTCGCTCTAACTCTTACGACTATATAATATAGGAAGATTTATATAGGTGTGTGTGTGTGTGTGTAAGTGCTAAGATAAAGAATTATTTACGTAAGTGTCTAATGACGTTTTGCCATTATTTGCTAATCAAATCCAAAATAAGCACCCTTCAAAACCATTAAACGCACACTTCACTCGAAACATACGTATAAAATAATTCTACGTAGTTAGTTTATTAATTTTTTAATTATATATTACATAACTATTTAAGATTTTGACAGAATTTGTTTATCAAATTTGAAATAATCGTCCTTACAAACCATTCAAGCAATATTTAACTTAATGTAGACATATATAATAATTTTACATACTAATTTGTTATGAATTTAATAAATTATTACATTCATATGATTATGTGACATTTAAACATAACTTTTTTATCTGATTCGAAGTAAGTACCCTTGAAAATTATTGATACATTCTGCAACTCTATTGTACATGTTTATTTTCATAATTTATTGATTATTTAAATGATTCACTTATTACAGTAGTTATTAGCATGATTTTATTGCAAAAAAAGCTTTCGTTTAAAATAAACTGGTTGGTATTTTATGCATCGAACCTTATTTAATTTTATCTGCATAACCATATTTTTACTAATTCAATTTTTTTTGTTTTTTAATTTATTCCTTTAAAAATGTATTCATCATTTGTAAGGTCAATTAAACAATTTTATAATTTAAAACTGTGTTTCAAGTAGCATACTTTATCTAGGCAATAAGAATAACACTAGTCGTAATACTTTAATAGCTTTGTGGATAAAACGCTTGGCTATCAATAAAAAAGTCGTATATTTAAATCCCAGTATCTGTTTTTTTCTTTTAGGAGAAAGAAACTGTCGGTAAACAGATTCAATTTCATAAAAATTTGTCGTTTTTGAAATTCCAACCTCCCAAGCATGGGACATTAAGAACTTTGTTTTAAAAATTTTAGTGTTTAATGAGAAATGATGAATAAACCATAATTCTTACAATAAGTCCTACCTATGAAATAAGGCATTGAATTACTAAAATAAATGAAATTCTACAAAAAAAAAGGAAATTGTTATAACGTATATTCTTTCTTTATAATTTAACGCTCTAAGAACATTATTAGGGATTTAATATCGTAAGAAATATGTACCAAAGTACAAACTCCATTACTGTCAAAAACTTACGTAAATACACTTTAAAAGATTTTAATATACATAACAAAAGTTATTAACTTTTTTTTATATTTTTTTTTATGCTTTTTTTTATACACCTGTTACTGAAAAAATAATTCCAAAATTTTACTTTAACAGAATGTTAAAACTTTAGTTATAGGCGGACCAACATCGATCGAGCAGAACTATTTTTATAAAAAACCGATTATTTGTTTGTACTTAAAAAAAACATGTATCCATGGCTGAGACTCGTATTGAATTCTTGTTACTTTCTAGAAATGTGACCAATAGAAGTTTTTCAGAACCTTTAGATTAAACAAAAAGCAGAGCCAGTAAAAAACTTTAGCATACAAAATATGGCTTGTATAGTTCCAGATGAAAGCTTTGAAAATATGAGACAAGATTGTACGTGATCTATCTTAAAAATTTGAAAATTTTTCTAAGAAGTAACTTTATAGTTAAAGGGGGGGGGGGGATTTTTATCACATACTTTGAGTGTGTGTTGAAAAAAAGTGTTCGAAGCATGATAACAAAAAAACCTATGAAAAAATGTACTACTCGGTATGACTTTTGTTATTCTAGATTTTAATACTGATACTTGCCTTAACAACGACTCAATCTAGCGAAAATCGTTCTCAAATAAAAGAATATAGTGGTAGTATGATAACTAATCTTCTAAATAAGCTATTTTAATAAAATTAATGAAGTAAGCGGTCTTAGAAAATGATTTCATTTACTACAATAAAAAGATAAAATAAATAATACGTACATTGTTCTCAAAGATGTTTACTAACCACATTTTTTTCAGCAAAAAAAAATAATTAAAGTTTTGAAGCTGTAAATACCTATAGATATAAAAGTGCATTCCTATCACCTTCTATTTTAAGCAGGAAACAATTTTTCCCAGTCTCAGTAATTTTTATAAATTGCAATAAATATAAAATTAATAACAAAGGGTTAAACTTAAAATACTAAGACCTTAATACCTCACAGAGATGAAGATACGATTCTTTTTTTTTTTCATTGTATAACTCTACGTATACTGGCAAGATCAACTTGATAAACAATCCGTAAGCATTTAATGTTTTTTTACATAATATCAGTTCTTGTATTAAATAGTACAATTAATTAACTAATAAGGAAAATAAACATATGTTTTACAGTTATACCTCAATAGTAGCTTAGAACTTTGCCGAGAAAATAGACAAACATTTTTACTCTAATAAATTTTTACACCTAAATTACATAAACATAACCAAACGAATAAAGTTGTGAAATAAATATACTGTAAGGTAGTAAAAAAATAACATCACACTTGTAAACACTTAAGAAAATATATTTAATAACAAAAAAAAATTAAGTAAGATTACAAGTCTTCGTCTCACTGCACCGTGAGACCATACAGTAGCATTCATGCGTGGCAACGGTCATGTTCTGTCCATTTCTACTGTATCACCTTACAAACTACAAAGCTCACGAATACATCTTCCTGCACTTCCAGTGCTTATGCCACATAACAGATGTCACTACTTACATATCTTATATAAATTTACTTATATTCCAATATGCCTCCTTAAATTTATATTACAATCTTAATTCTAATATCTTAAACCTCTTCACATTCAATACATTTCTAAATCTTTCAAACTTATTTCTCCCGAAAGCTTTGGTAAGAGAATCTGCTATATTTTCTTCAGAATCAACTTTTACTACATTGATCTTATGTTCCGCATAACTCTTGTTTACAAAGTGACAGTGAGTTTCAATGTATATCGATTTTTTCAGAAAGTTGCCAAATCTAGCTATACTTATCACACCTGAATCATCTTTATACATCTTAACTGAATTGCAAACTCAAATTTTCAAATCAAGCCATAAATCTTTTATAACTTTTAATTTACTCCTACACTCTAACAAAGCTACAAACTCAGCTGCTGTTGATGATTTTGTAACACTATTTTGTTTTCTGGATTTCCAATAAATTATAATTCCGTACATTCTTATTTCATAGTCTGTCGTTGATTTTCGATCAATTATATTACTAGCCCAATCAGCATCGATAAAGCAATCAATAATATAATCATTACTCTTCTTATAAACTAATTGTAAGTCTTTTGTTAAAAATAAATACTTAAAATTTTCAAAAAATTTTTTAAATGTGTTTTATTATAAATATTTTGAAATCTACTTAAATAACTAAAGCTCATGTCAGATCTAGTTTCTATACTTACATACAAAAGAGCTCCAATCAAGTTTCTGAACTTAATATAAACCTAAAGTGTTTGAACTAGAAAATAATATAGAAATCGCGTCAACCAGCAAATTAAAAAATAACTACACAAAATACATTCAAGGTAAAGGTATAGCTGCAAGGGCATCTATAGCAGCAGTGATACCGTCAACTATTAATTCTAGTTGCTGAGAACAATAAAACAGTAAATCTTGAAAATGTTAATAGTGCTTTCGAAAGAAGAATCCTGATGGTCTGGATTATTAACTTAAAACATTTAGATTTAAGTAATTTTTTTAAGACGCAAGGAATCAGTTTTTTATCCAAATACAACAATATTTTAGCAAACATAAGGCACTAGAACTTAACTTAGAGTTGTTATCTAAATACGTGACAGTCAAAGACAATATTAAAAGTACTGATATTGAATTTTTTAACATAGAGTCACGATCCATTTATCAAACAACTAATTAAGACAATTGGTTTGGTAAGAATGTGCAGCAACTTATTAAGCAAAGTATAGATGATTTTGGAAATGCCAGTTCTGGTTAGTTTTTACCTTTAATATTTACTTTAGTCATCAACATCAACAAAATAAATCCTATGCGAGATAGCTTATTTATAGCCTTACCAGACTACATTTTTAAAAAATGCTTGTGTAAATATTATTAACATGGACAACCGATGCTTCAGATGGGCTATTTGATCAGCATTGCATCCTGTATACAAAAATGCAAACGTGTCTCAAATAATAGAAAATACGAAAACGAGTTGAAATTTAATGATTGTTCACTTAAGAGTAAATGTATAAGGCAAACTTTTCTGCACAATGGCTGCTGGCCTTTTGATTTTCGGTAGAAATGGACTGCTGGGAGGGTGGGGACACTCGCACTCACGCATTAAGCGTAATTGACTCTTTTACGTGCGTGTTCGGGGGCCCCCTCTACGTGTAATCCTTTAGCTTTTTTCTTTCGTTGCTCCTACATTCGGTGACAGCCACGAGCTGGTTCTCTAGCTGTTAACCTTTGCAGCAGTAGGGCGCTCCCACGCAGCGACTCTTTTTTCGCTACTCAAGTCTAATTAGCAGCAATTTTGGTGTTGCCATTTTGTTGTTTCTTGGCGCCGAAGACGTGTCCTCAAAAACAGTTCAGCAGAAAATTTCGCCTTCCACTGAAGTAACGTAAGAGTATCAATTTACTTTGAATTATGGTCTAAAGCTTTAACACACTCTTTTTTTCAAGTCGCGATTGATCCTCTGTTCGAACGACGCAATTATTCGTCGTATCGTACTAGACTTGGCTTTTGTTTGATTTTGATTTTGTTATTTTTAAATAGTTACTTTTTTTCTTTTAGAAAATTTTTCTTGGATTATTTTTTCTTGTATATTTTCTCTTTAGTAAGTTAATACTTACTTAGTTCTAAAACTTATATGATTGTAGTTTCTTTTCGAGTTTATTTTTAAGCAGAAAATTATTCTTGGAGTAAAGACAAATGATTTATTTTACAAAAAGTGTCATTTATTAAGCCTACATTAAATGACTCAAAATTTACCCTTGGGTTTTTTCATTCATGGATTTTAGATTCATGCGAGTCACGAAAAATCTGAACAGCAACAAAAAAAACTACAATATTGAGTTCCCTCTTATCCCTAAAAAAAATTCTAAATTTGAAAAACAAAATAATCTGTCGGTTAATACATATTTAAAAAAAAATAAAGGTAAGACTTATAACGTTTGTCCTAGAAATTTATCTGGAAAGAAAAAAGAAAATTGTATTAACCTTTTACTTGTTAAAAGTTTTTATATTAATGATGAGGAGGATGATAATAAAATCAATATTGAGGACAATTCGAATACCACGTATGGATACCATTATATTAGATTAAGAATTTGTCAAGTTTTATGAGCAACCAGTTGTTTGAACATCAGCATGCCGCAAATATATGAGACTGATGCTTTCACTACTTTTGGTCTAAAGATAAATTGAAAGCCTATGAAAATATGAATAGTTTCAAAATTATTTTACCTAAAAAAGAGGAGAATGTGCACATACTTGAATTAAAAAATGAAACATACAAGAACCTACTACCCTTTGTTGTTTGTACAGACTTTAAATGCTTTTTGTTATCTGTTGGAAATAAACATGTACCCACATCATATAGCATATCGTATTGGACATTTTTATCAAATTTCGCTATAAGCATAGTAAATCAGAGTATAAAAGTTATAGCCAAAATGATATCAATCTAATGAGATACCTGCTCAATGGTTGGTCAATATTCTTTACCTTCTTGCTTTAAAACTGGAAGACATGTATAAAAATCCTATCAAGATGATTTATTTGACCACAGCAGAGAAGGTTATTAGTGATCAAGCTTGTTTATGTCATATATGTAACCATCCCTTCAGTTCAGGTGATAAAAAAGTAAAACATCATTGTCATTTGACTGAAAAGAACGAATATTGTTTTTTTGCTGTAACAATTATTATAATTATTTTCTAAGCGAAACAAAAAATAATTTTCTCATTGCAGGTTCAAGAGTCCCGAGCAAAGCAAGTATAATATCAATTATTATGGTTCACGAATAATACCGATAGTCTTTCACAACTTAAGCGGTTATGATTTTTATTTGTACATAAAAGAGCTCGCTATTGACTTCTTTGGAAAAGTTTAACTTTTACCACAAACAAAAGAGAAGTACATTTGGCTTACAAAACATGTTAAAGAAACTGGTATTAATCTACGATTCATAGATACCTTTAAATTTATGCTTTCATGTCTCGACAAACTGTCATCGTATTTAGATGAAATAAAAATTATCAATAGTGCATTCTCAAATGATGCTAACTATGATATTAATCAAAAGAATTTATAAAAAAAGGAAGGCATTGTTTAGTTAAACGCGACTAAAATCGAGTACTGCCACATAAGCGGAGGAGGATTAAAGCTCACAGCACGTTCGTTCTCATCAACACATGAAACCGTGCTTAAATTTATTCACTTCACATACACACACACGCGTTACGTGCATTTCTTATTTTGTTCTAGATTCTCTCTCCCACTTCAAACCTACTTTTTAACCTGTCTCGCCCATCTTCAGTATTGTTCGCGTCCTGACGCCCGACTGATACTCAAAATGAATAACACCTCCGCTAATTAGCTCGCATCCTTAGAAAAAAAGGGGGGTTGAGGGAGAGAGAAAACGTAGCGCCACTAGAAAAATTTGGTAGTACTTAGCCAGTCCGATAATTGCCTGTGTATAAGCGTGTTTTTTTGAATCAATTCGTCTTTGTTCGTCTAAATCTAGAATACAGCTGCGTGCCGCGTCAACATTTACCACGTGCTGTAAGCACCCACGGCGAAAATCGGCACTCACGGAACTGTGGTATGAAGACGAGAAGGAAAACAGTGTGGATACGCACTTACACTCACACTCTTACACATTTACACCTCCACATCTGCACACCAATTCAAACCAGGTTGTAATTTTTCTTTTTATTTAGTTTTGTATCGGTCATTTCTTTTTCTAAGGGGGTTTTCTCTTAAGAGTTTCCTCTTTTGAGCCACAAATTATATGTTTATCAGTGGCTCATAAAAAGTGTTTTTTAATTTAATTCAACCAAACCCATCCTATCCTTCGTAAATTAACGTAGATACTTTTACAACTAATTTCTTTTTAATTTCTGTAAAGTAGTTTCCTATTTTAGCTGTATAACTATTGACCTTTAATTTAAAGGTTTGTCCTGTGCTTCCACATCATAGTGTTACCTTTCTCGCATTTCATATTTTGTATTTTGTACTTGCTTCGCGGTTTCTCTATTTAATATCTTAGTAACAAATGAGATAGCTCCGTCACATAGACGCTGTCATTAGGGTGGCATAGGACCCCTGTGTCACAATTTAGCTATATTTTCGTGTGATTATATATCCTCGTTTGAAAAACTAGAGGAAAAAAATTCACCAACAAAACAAGATTTTTGTAGTAGCTTATATAAAGCTCATAAATTAAAATGTTATAAATATTAAAATATTAAAATATTATTTAAATATTACTCATAAAGAGTATGAGCATGCTAAAAGTATCTGAAATACTTTTAACGTTCAAACACTTGGGCAGTATCCAGACTTATACTTGAAGACTGATGTTCTACTATTTGCCGAAGTTTTCAAAAATTTTTGAAACAAATGTCTCGAAGCATATGAGTCAGACGCGGCTCATTATTATACAACACCTAAATTGACTTGGAATACTATGTTGGAGTATACAAAGGTTTAAAAATATTTTTCAAATTATAATTCATTATAAAAAAACAATAATATTAATAATGATACTTTATTTAAGGTAAAACTTGAATTGTTAACTGATATTGACATGCTTATGTTTATTAAGAGTGGCATACGAGGTAGCATCAGTCAATTTTGTTGCTATGCTAGGGCAATCAATGCATGTATGGAAAAAGGCAAATGCAATGGAATAGATAAAAAGTATCTCATTTATTATGATGTCGATAGTTTGTATGGTTGGGTCATGACCCAACCACTGCTTTACGCTAGTTTTAAAAAGATTAAAAATATAAACTAAACAGGTATTTTGAATATAGAAAATGATGCTTTAATTGGGTGTATACTTAAAGTAGATCTTGCTTACCCCGAAACTCTCCATAACGCACACAAGGATCTTCCATTCTGAGCTGAGCACATGATACCTCCAGGATCCAAACACAAAAAATTATTGACTACTCTGTACGACAAAAACCGATATGTCATACACTATCGGGCACTTAAGCAAGCTGTGAGTGATGGCCTTCGAACATTAAAAATTTATAAAGCCATACAGTTAAATCAGAGTTCGTGATTTAAAATATATATAGATTTAAACAGTCAAAAACGTTAAAATGCAAAAAATGATGATAAAAAGATGATGTTTAAATGATTTAATAATGCAGTATATGGAAAAACAATAGAAGATGAGCGCAATTGAGTTGACGTTAAGCTTATCAACATGTGGGCAGGAAGATTTGGGGCAGAAGCATATATTTTACATCTGAATTCTCATAGTTGAGACATAATTGACAAGATACTTGTTGCTATACAATAAATGCCCACTGAAATTTCTATTTAAAAACCAATGTACATGTAGAACTAGGTGTCTTGGACCCGCCCAAAACACTTGTGTATCAATTTAATTATGGTTTTATGAGAAATCGAAGTAGGGATCAGTGCAAACTGTTCTAAGTCGACACTAACAGTCATATGTATGAAATAATGAATGAAAATATCTATTATATGATGCGTGAGAATATCAGAGAATTTAACACGTGGAACTATTCTATCAAGAATGACGTTAATATGCCTTGTGAAATCAAAAAAATTGTTGGTCTTATGAAAACTGAATACAACGGTAATATTTTGTTGGAATTCGTATTATTGCAAAGTAAAATGTATAGCATGAAAATTCAAAATACTAAACCATTGAAAACAGCTTAGGGTTCAAAAAGCTCCATTGTAGGAGCTACGATAACCTTTGAAGATTACATCAAGTGTCTGACTAAAAGTTTTAGCATCACTCAAAAGCAAAAAATTCTTAGATCACGTCATCATCAGCTATTCATTGACAAAGAAACTAAAATTTATTGAAGTGCACACGAGAACAAACGATTTTTGCATCCTGGTTATACAAATACTTTACCATGGGGTCATTATAGCATTGTGAAAGAAGAATTATCCAATAAGAGGGAAGGATAAATAGTAGGGGTAGCCATTTAGATATGAGACCTTGCAAGGACTGCTTCTGTATTAGATCTCTTTAAAAAAGACAGAACACAAGAAAATGAGCCTATAGTGAAGGGTTCGTTACTATATAAGGAGTTGTCTTGACCAGGCCAGCTCATTCTACACTCCAGCAGAGGTCCAAGTAAGGTTAAACTTAATTAACAGAAGCTGACATCACATTTAAATGATTCATCTCGTAAAAAAAATTTAAACTGTCAAGGTAATATATTTTTATA
This sequence comes from Copidosoma floridanum, assembly GCF_036245765.1. Taxonomy (NCBI): domain Eukaryota; kingdom Metazoa; phylum Arthropoda; class Insecta; order Hymenoptera; family Encyrtidae; genus Copidosoma; species Copidosoma floridanum. Next base: position 14,630,236 of record NW_028321885.1, read on the forward strand.
CTAAAGATATGTGTGTATTCACACACTATATGCAATGTATAAATTATATATGCTAACTTTCATGTCCTTTATTTTGTTAAAGAAAGGTCTTACAACACTTAACAAAATCGCTGACAGTGATTTTCCGCTAACCAAAAAACTTTCGGAATTGATTTCTGACCTAAACTGCATGGTCTCAAAACTAAAAAAAGTTAATACTTAATTTGAGAATAAGTTCAGCCCTGTTAAAAAACGAAGAGTTTCATAACAAATTATTGGATACCGTGTGTTCCGAATAGATAAAGCTTATATTTTTAAAGTGAAATATGTGAAAGTTTGTCTGTCATGTATGTTCAGTGAAGTAAGATAATGTGTTCCAATGAAAATGACGAGCATTGTTATGTAAAAAAGATGTTGTTGATTTTGGTTAAAAAACGTTTAGTTTTGCCACTAACTTCAATAACTCTGAGTCATATTTTGTTTGGCAGAAATAAATAGTTTTAAGATTCGATAATTTCCCAAAGATATGTTTTTTTCTTTGCGCGAAGCTAATTTTGTCAGCTACATTTTGGTGCCGAAATCCAGGACTTATAGTTGTATCCGGAATTCACGCAAGGGTGAACATGGCAAAAAGAAAGCAAGTAGCTCCAGAGAACACTTTAAGAACACAGCTCTGCAGCAACAATGACAGCAGCGACTGCACCAATGTCCGTGACAGTGGAAGCAACAGCATCGTTGATGCAGAGGACGAGCCACCATCACCAACTCCTACATGATCTCGTGCGCCATACCGTATGATGTCACCTCGTCACCCTAAAACTACTGCTCGGCAGTGCGTTCGCGCACGCCATGTCCTCGTCGTCTAGATCCTGCTTACTGGCAGTGCGTCCACGAACGCCGTCTTTTCGTCGTCTTAATCCTGTTAAGCGGCAGTGCGTTCACAAACGCCGTCTCCTCGTCCTCCTGATCCTGTTAAGTGACAGGACGTTCGTGCACGCCGTCTCCTCGTCGTCTGGATCCTTCTAAGTGGCAGTGCGTTTGCGCACGCCGTATCCATGTTGTCTATCTCCTTATTTTCCTAATTTTTCTGAGCAACTGTGCGCTTGTGCATGTTGCGTTCCTTTTCTGCACGTAATATTCCTGCAGCTACATTCAGGTCGTACACACCACGTTATTCGTCTTCATTGTGCAGAAGTATAATAGTGGGATAAGCGTGCGTGTAACATTGTTACCCGACTATGTACAGGTAGAATGTATTGTATTGCATCTCCAACATCATTAAGTTGCATGTCGGTAACATAATTACCTTTTTTCATGCGTCTTAAAAAAAAAATATTTTGCTGCCATCACGTTTTAAATGTTTATAATCAGAGTACTGTACACATTGCAATCTTGAGAAGGTGTACTTAGTTTAAACAGATGTGTAAATTAAAATTGATTATCTTTGAGCATGAATCAGATTTGCTTTAAGTATGATAGTATCGTCAGCCGTGTCACTGACTGGTGATCTACTGTGAACATGGTTAGTAAACGCATGGCAGGAAAGACCGGGCCAGTCAGTGGTCACGTGATACAGGATATCAGGTTTGCGACGACAGGGGAGCGCACCCCGAGCAGTGAAGGACCCGGACATGTATTCTGGGATCGACCCAGATCGCGACGGCAGAAATGCGCTTCTCGAGCAGTGAAGGTCTGAGAGTGCTGGTGAGACGAAGCCTAAGGTTGAGATCTCCTTGGTGAGAATATGTGTAAGTTGACCTTATTCAAGCGAAGTCTTCTTTTGTAGATTATTTAGGACGTGAGATAAACATGCGAATGCACATAAAGTTTGGATGTTTGTTTTTGCAGTGTGAATGTGATACGATTGGAACATATTTAATAGTAACACAAGAGCAGGTTTTAATTTATGTATCTTTGACCATAGTCAGGATCTTTCAGAAGTCGCTTATTACAGCCAATAAAAAAAATGGTTTTTCTTTCTTAAATTTCTCAAATTAAGACTTTTGTAATCACAATCTTTCAGAACCATCTTAATTCGAATGATTATTTTAAGAGAAGTTCTCTTTTGTTTGGATGAGGTTGGCACTTGGACAGAGAGATCGAAAGTGAGATCAATCTGTTGCTTTTCGTTTGAACCCTCACGATTAAAAGAAGTCGTTTGTGTGAGCTGTCGTGTTACAAAAACTCTGAGAGTTATCGGGAGCACATACCCTGTAGATCCTAGGGGCACGGGGTAACAAGCGTAGAGGCTTGTTGCGGACGGTTAGCTGTGAGGCGATTGTCTTGGCATATTTTAAGTTGTTGAACGAAAGACTTCGTTTTTTAAAATCAATTTGTTTTCTACGAATTAAATGGGCCCACCCATTAATTGTAGACTATTTATAATTTATCATGATTTTAAGTTTAAATTGTTTGACTCTATGAAACTACTCATACCCCTACCACATTATTCAGTTTTAACATATGGTACAAATCTAATGTTTGTACGAGGCGGGGGATGTTCTAGATGGATCAAGCTTATATTTTGAAAGTGAAACATGTGAAAGTTTGTCTGTCATGTATGTGTAGTGAAGTAAGATAAATGTGTTAGAATGAAAATGACGAGCGTTGTCATGTAAAAAGATGTTGTTGATTTTGGTTAAAAAATTTTCAGTTTTGCCACTAACTTCAATAACTCTGAGTCACATTTTGTTTGGCAGAAATAAATAGTTTTAAGATTCGATAATTTCCCAAAGATATGTTTCTTTCTTTGCGCGAAGCTAATTTTGTCAGCTACACCGTAGGTAAATTAGAATTATTTATATTTTATGACGGAGAACACATCATATTTTCTTATATTTGATGTAGAAAAAAAAAAAAAATAACCAAATTACAATTTTCTCAAAAATATAAATATTTCTTAAGCACATTTTTGCTATGTAACATTTTAATTATTTTTTAATACATATTACTATCTTATAATTTCTGAAACTTAAAGAAATTCAAAATATCTTTATTATTTATTTGCCTAATTATTAAGAGTACTGTTAAGGCCCAACCATTTGACAAAAACTTGATTTTTGTCGCCTTTTAATGACCTTCTATACGAGGTATGGATCAGGATGCTTTATTTTCTGCAGTTCTTGCTCGTAGAAGCCTCCAGAAATCAATTGATTTTGATAATCTTTCCGATGATACGTTGTTGGATTTGTTGCTGCAAGTCACTTGATTGTAAATACTTCCGTTGACCTATTTGATTCATACCTATTTTTAAATGCTACTTTAGTTTTGCTCACTTGTACTTTACCACCGATTTTAAATCCAGGCTTTTAGTTACTGCTTTTTTTACATATTTTTTAAAACTTCCTCATGACTTAAACTTTATCTTCAGCAACGTCATCTTTCGGTTTCAAACCAAGCGTTTGATGTTTTCTATTATTATAAAATCAAATTTACGTTTGTCAAAAATATACCCATTTATAGTTGCCATGTAAACTAAATTTTTTCGACATTAAATTTTTCAAAGTGCAATTAAATCACTTGCATATAGAAGCTTTAAGATTGCTATAAGTTAAGTATAAATTTATTATATATTTTTGCATAAGATTTCAAAAGTTCACATTATAGAATTTTTTGCCACGGTCAGTTTACACGTTTATTAGTACCCATCCTTTTTTTAATATCGAATGCATTGCCACCCGTTACTTCTTCGCCAGTTTTTTTCTTCACAGGTACAGACCATGCATAGTTAGAGAAAATATCTATTACAGTGAGCATATACTAATATCCGTTGTTTTCACAAGCGTAAGGCTGCATCTCTGCAAGGTCTGCTTGCCAAGTCTTATCTAAACCATGTATGATGAATTTTTGGTGAGGATAATTACGCCTTGCTGCCTTATGCAGTATCTCAACGAATTGCTCCATATATTAACTGTCTCGATTGAAGTTTTTTGAATCAGATTAAATAAATAGGAACTTTTTTTGTAAGTTGAACATAAAAATTTAGAAGCTATCTATTTCTTTTTTAAGTATTCTAATTACTTTAATAAAGTAAGCATAATTTACTATATCCTTAGGCTGCTTTGGTGCTCCAACGTTGCACAGTCTTTTATTATCTAAATCATATTGCCCATCTGTTATAAGTTTGTATCCAATACCAGGAGGATATCGGCTGCCGCCTACAGTTTCTTCCAGTTTCCGACCAGATACATCGACACTCATTTTGATACTAAAGCAAAAATTGTGCACATCAATATATTTACCCTCCTTTACAAAGCTCTTCGATAATTTATAAAGTTTCGTTGTCAAGACTTATGTTTCCTGCTGACTTTTTATCTGTTAACAAGCGTTAACAATCTACTAACTCATTAGGATCATCCCAATGCATATAATTCGTTTGTTACGTTATTTGAACAGTTTTTTAATAAGGTAGCAATGATCTACCTTTTTTACAAGCCGTGAGATCGAATGTTAAAGCAATAATTTTAATAAACCTTAATCGTTCTCGATTGTTTCAAAAAAAACGAGTCATTGAAAAATGCTCCAGTAGATGTGAGGCTAGAATTTGAGTCGAATACAAATTTTCCTGCCAATAGCTTACTGCTTAATTTTGCATGACGGTATAGTTCAATATAATCCGATAAGTGGCGATGTCAAGAAACTCGTGTAGAGAAATATGAAGTTAATTCAGAGCTTTGCAAGCATCAGTTTATTTTCAATCATCATGGATAAAGGTTAGAGCAACAGCTGAAGCAAAGAAGAAGCAGAAGATATATGACGACAAGAAAAGTGGGAAAAATTTATGACGAAATGACGAGAAGAAAGACATAAAAGTTGAAAACATAAAATCTGCAGAGAAGTTAAAAGATAAAAACTGTAAGATTGTAAGAAAATTAATATGTTTGATAAGCTTTACTTTAATCAATTTGATGTGACATCCCGTCATATACTTAATATTTATTATTTCAAAATACACAGCTCCGTTAAAAACTTATAAAAAACAAATGCTCAGCGATTGTTAAACATTGAGCTGTAAAGCTGCTTCTGCAATCTCGTGACAAATAACTTACTTCGGTTAAAAAGAACTGCCATCGCAAAACTCTAACTACGCGTGCAATTTCCAAACAATCTTATATAGCGCTCATCTTACAAAAATCAATTTGCACTAACTGTCCGCAAGAATGAAAACAATCAGCAGTTTCAACATTTATTACTGAAAATGATCCACAGCAAATTTCGTGAACAATTTCAACATCAACTGTACCAAAAGCAAAAACCAAGAGATCAGCGATTTTTACCATTGTTTGCGGTATAGTTGTTGCACTACGTTTATGCTTGTGTAAATTAAAAGTAGTTGGACTAAACTCTAATTGGTCATTCGGATCCCCAACTTGACGTGTCCTCTTTTAATGCAAGAGTATGAAAACTCCTTGCACATACCAATAATTGCCTTTTCTCTTTCATCAAGTGCTCCAAAGTTACAATAAAGGTTGGAGAAAGAGTTCTGTTGCATCTTTTAAGCGGATGTTAGACTTAGTTCGGTTATTAAGCTACGTGTTAAAAGCGTGCATTTCAAGCAGATGTAAGACTTAGTTCGGTGACTAAGCTGTATAAGAAAAGCTCGAGTAAACCAGGCGACTCTAAGCTTGCCTAAAAAGTGAATCAAGAAGGAACAAGAAAGATAGGACCGTCGACTTGGCTTCCAACGTTAAAAGCAGCAGCCTAATTATTTCCATCGCCACGAGTAGTCTCGTGTAGGATAAAGTTCATCGTTGCGGTCAACTTTGTAAGTTCTTGCGACTGCGTGCACGCAAGCAGCGGTTAACGAACGATCATAGAAGTAAGTTAAGTTAAGAAAAATGAGAACCTTTTAAAAGATTGTAAAAGTAGGTAAACCATGGTGGTTCTGGCACCCCCCCCCAGCTCCCCCCTGAGGTGATGGTGGGGTGAGAGGCTCTAGCTATAGTTAGGCTGTGGGTGGAGGAGAGGCGGTGGTAGGGTGAGAGGCTGATCGGGCGGTGGGAGGAGAGGCACGGGCGGTATGGGAGAGGTAGTGGAGGTGGTGGGTGGTGAGGACTACTCGGGTGGTAACGTCAGGGAAAGGGGCCTCTTTCGTATGCTGTGACGTCGGATAGTACTGACGGCTCCCTTCCTTTCCGACCGCGAATCAAGCTCCGACGTCATCAGGATGGGTCCGAAAGGTGCACAAGTCCAACGTACAGCGCGAGAGGAAGATGATCAAGCATAAACGTGTATTTCTCATCAGCGGATTTTTTTTTTAATTTTATTCTTCCGCTTATTGTTTAGGAGTTTCAGCGTTATCGCTGTTTTTTTTTTGTTCTCCTCAAGAGCGGGCGTATCGAGTTGTTAGAGAGAAAATTTTATTAGGAAAAGCGGATCGCGTATCCCGTTTGACTGCGACCAACGTTGGCTGACTCAACGCAGTACCTTGCCAAGTAATAAAGCTATTATTTCTTATCCACATATGGATCCGTATGTGTTAGCCGTGGCCGATGACTTTTTGCTTCTTATTTAGGCGTATAATGTACCAGTGTAATATTTTTTTCTTAGCAAGAGCGGGTGCAACGAGTCATGCAGAGAGAACATGTATACCAATTCATAACCGAAAGTGTATCCCAACATGGCTTGGCTTACTTCTTTTCACCGCAGTACCTCGCCAACGAATAGAGTCAGTCAATATGATAAAGTAATTTTAATCGGCGCACTAATGAGGAGGCGTGAATGAAAAAAATCGACACAGATTCATGAAGAACTAATTTATTGCATAAGTATTGTGTATCTGGTTTACATTGAGAAAAAGATATCGTTTTGTTGTTGCTGATCTTTTAAAATTTATTTTTTTAAAGCTGTAGCATTTTTCACAGCACGATGAGCTAAATTAAATTAGTGATTTATGCATTCGATATCATCCATTCTAATTTTTTTTAAAGCTGGACATTGCCTTATATCACAAATGCACCTATAAGAATAATTATAATATGCAAATGTTTACTGAAGCGTATAAATCATGCTATGAGTAATGTACCTATTAAATAGCACACGGCGCAACTATTCGATTTTTTAAAGACCTTTTACGTCAATAACATCATCATCTTTAATAATGGCTCGAAAGGTTGTAGCTAGATCCTCGTAGGGAACTTCTCCCAAGCTTCAATAAAGACAGTGGTAATTAAACTCCAGCCATAGATTTTCGCATTTGTTCTTAGGTAAGAGCTGTGCCCAAGAATATGGGAGCTCAAAGACAAAAACTGACGGTGTAGCATTTTCTTGTAGAGGTATAATAGCAACTTCTTTAAAAATAAATTCGGTGTGCATGATTCTAAAGCCTTGAACATCAACCGCGTACTTCGTCATCTTAACGTTGTGACGATTATTAGTTAACTAACCCCTCTATCAATGTGTCATTTCTTAATATACAACTGCTAGTCACCGCTAGTCATCACTCGTATCGGTTTTGCAGAGGCGAATCAGTATAAAAGAAAAGTTCAAGCAGCGTATCATTTATTTCAGTACGTTAATGCGAGCTGTAAGTATAATGGAGCAACTCCGTGAGAATTTTTCTAACGTCAACGCTGTGAAGCGTTACGTGATTTTCTGTGAAATAGCGTGAATAGAATATGAACGCTTCCTGCATCGTGATAATATGACCGAGATACGGAATTTTGTTGATAACAGTGAAATAGAGCTTAAAAGTATTTCCAACTACAAGCTGTCTGTAAAATTGTCATCGTGAGTGAAAAATAAGTTGTTGAATATCAAGTGTCTTTCATTAACGTTCTTAGCAGCATTTTATAAAATTCTAGAAGTGCAAGGGTCAGGGCTCGATGAAAAATTAGACAATTAAGATGATTATAATTTTGTGACATGAAAAGATCTTAATAGCGCTTTGAAAAATCGCATAAAAACGGCTGTTATAGCAAATATTGGGCATTTAGTTATAATAAAATTTCTTAAGTCTGCGGGTAAAATATTCATTTTAAAAGTGCGAGAAATTCTCGACAAGCAAAATGCATTAAAAATTAATACAGTATCAGCAGCAGAATTATTGACCGTAAAAAATGATACAGAGACTGTTGAAAATAACTATTTTAATAATAAATCTGATACCATTTTTGATACGACAGACCTACATAAGTGGTTCAAAAAGAATATCCAGAAGCCTATTTTTACAGATACAGAAGAGTGTCAAGACTGAGATTCTGGATGGACCGCGATGTCAATGGACGAAGATAAGGTAGAAGAAGATAGAGAAGAATATTTAGAGGAAATCCAAGATGGTGATAATAGTGCTGATAATAATATAAAATACCACTACGTATATATTAAAGACTCATCTAGATTGGTTAGAAGTTCTTTAACAAAACATCAACATAAAATATATATTTGCAATCGCTGTCTTCATTACCTTACAACTGATGAAATGTTAAAAACATATACGGTAGAGTGCGTTAAAGTGAAAAAGTGTAAAATAAGCTTGCCAAGGTATAATAATGAAATTTTAAAATTTAAAAATTACATAAATGAAAATCGTGTACCATTTATGGTATACGCAGACTTTGAGTGCTCATTAAAACCTGTGCATAATAGTGAGCGAGCAATGCAACACCATAAACCATTAAGTGTTAGATATTATATAAAGTGCAGTTTTGGTAACCCGAAATCACGATATATTTTCTATAGAAAAAAAACTGGAAGCAATGAGAATCCAGCTACCTAGTTTGTAAAAGAAATGCAAAATCTTGCCTCAGATTTACAGAGAATGTACAACAATCCAGTACCAATGAGATCATTAACCGAAAAAGAAGACTTTGTTTTTCTCAATGTTGATGTATGTCACATTTGTGAGAAGCCTATTAAAAATGATGAAAAAGTTTACGATCATTGCCATTTTACTGGAGAGTATTATATTTATGAGTTTTTAATTTAGAAAATTTTTCACTTTACATTAAAATTCGCTTTTCTTTTTTTACGCAGGTATCGAGGCCCAGCTCACAATGTATGTAACCTCAAGTATCAGGACTCGCGAGAAGTACCAATAGTTTTCCATAATCTCAGCAATTACAAAACCCACTTATTTATACAAGAACTTGTAACTTGCTTTCCTAAAAAAGTACAAGTTATCCCTCAAACAAAAGAAAAATACATTTCTTTTACGAAGTACGTTGAAGGGACACGGATGAACTTTTGCTTCATTGACTCGTATAGATTTTTGCCATCGTCGCTTGATAAGTTGGGATCTTACTTAGAGCAGTATGATACTCTAGAAAAGGTTTTTAGTAAAGATAATAAATACTCTTTTGAGCAAATCAATATGCTGAAGAGGAAGGGTGTATTTCTATACGATTATATAGCATCATTCGAAAAACTTGAAGAAATCAGGCTCCCATCTAAAGATGATTTTTATTGTAAATTATCTAATGCACATATAAGTAGTGAAGATCATATACATGCTGAAACAGTATGAAAAACTTTTTATATAATAACTCTCGGACAGTATTCAGATCTTTACTTTTAAACTGATGTACTTCTGTTAAGAGAAGTATTTTTAAGCTCTAGAAATAATTGCCTCAAGGTTAATAAATAAGATCCTGCTCACTATTTTACTACTCCAGGCTTTACTTGGGTTGCCATGTTGAAAAAGACGAAAGTAAGTATTATGTATAAGAATATAATGTCAATTGTGCCTTAGTTAGTAATTGAGAATTTTTTCAGATTTCACTAGAACTTATTACTGATATAGATATGTTTATGTTCATTGAAAAAGGCATACGAGGTGGAATAAGCCAGTGCTGTAACAGATATGCAGACGCTAATTATCACTATATGGAAAATTATAAAAAAGATAAAACTGAAAGATATATAGCATATTTTAACGTAAAAAATTTGTATGGTTGGGCAATGAATAAAAAACTTCCTTATGGTGGATTTCAGTGGGTCGAAAATGTTGAGCAACAGCCTCATGATTTTCATAATTTTGGAAATAAAAGTGCTTATGGATATATTTTAGAAGTGGATTTGAAGTATCCAGAGGAGCTCCACGATTCTCATAAAGATTAGCCATTTTGTTCCGAACTTATTTCAGCACCAGGTTCGAAGCAGCCTAAATTAATGACAACATTAAGTAACAAGCATAAATATTTACTTCATTATGAAGCCCTCAAGCAAGCCACAAATCATGGATTACGACTGACAAAAATATATCGAGCCTCAAAATTCTGGCAAAGTGAATGACTTAAAGAATATATCGATCTCAATAGCATTGAGAGGAAAAAGGCTAAGAAAGAGTTTGAAAAAATGATTTTCAAACTATTTAATAATGCTTTTTTTGGTAAAACGATGGAAAATGAGAGAAAGCAAATCAATGTCAAACTTCTCAACCATTGGTATAGATGCTATGGTGCAGCATCGTACATTGCAAGGCCACATTTTTACAGCTATGATATTTTTTAAGAGAATTTTGTAGTCATACAGCTACCAAAAAAAAAACAAATTTATGATGCCGTTAAAAAATTAAAAATCGTCGGGCTTATGGAAGATGAGAGCAATAGAAATATTATATTGAAATTTGTTGGGCTCAGAAGTAAGATGTATAGTATTCTTCTCGAAAATAAAAATGTGATTAAAAAAGCGAAGAGTGTTAAGAGTAACGTCGTAAAAGCAACTACCAATTTCAATGACTACACTGAGTGTCTACGTGACCAAATTATGAACATTAATTGAGAGCAAACAATTATAAGATCACGTCATTAATAGCTTTACACTTAGAAGCAAAATAAAATTGCTCTTTGATTCCGAAATGATAAACGATATATTTTATCAAATACTACAGACACGCTGCCTTAAAGAAATTATAGGATTAAAATAATAGAAGAACAAAGAGCTGGAGAGTGTGTAGAAGATTTTAACAGACCAGCAGCCAATGAAAAAGCAGCCAATGTATAGGGGGAGATTTCTTTAGTGGTGGGAGAGTCCCTATATCATTGGCAGCATCAACCAGCAGAGCTCAGTCAGAGCTGTAGTGAGCAGCTAGAAGTATCGACTGTTTTATCATCCAACGCAAGCAGCTCAGGTCAACAACAAGCTCTTAAAAGAACAGGTTTGAAGTTGAAAAATTTAAACAGAGATAAGCAGATCTGTTTGAAACAGCAAAGCTCAGAAATAAAGGTTTGTAACATGTTTTCTTATTCATATATATATATTTTTTTTACTATTTACAAAACTCATATAATTTTCTTATGTTTCAGATGGCTCATTCAGCAGCACTTAATCAGCTGGCCTGTAGAAGATTTCTTCCAACAAAGAAGATCAACTAAATGGTCAAGGGGCAAAGTCATGTAGTGTCGAAGATGAGAAAAGCTAACACTAAATTTGGCACGAAAGCTATCGCTGAACTAGACGGCCACTTCTAAATATTTTTACCTAATCAAGTATCTAAGTATCTTGTGAGTACCGAACTATCATATAATAGTTTGTTGGAATCTATTGATGGAAAGAAGCTCTCAGTTCGCTATAATGGTGATAGTGTTAAATTTTTCAACTAATAAATTTTTAATTATACAAATAAAAGAAAAAGAGAAATATTTTTATTAAACTAGTTTAACGTAGAAAAGAATAAACGATACAATCTATTACATGTTTAGAGTTTTTTTTTTATCTCAATGAATCTTATGTAAAATACAACTTTAGTGTGTGTGGTGAAAAAACTTCATTTGCACACATAATTGATAACATTAAAAGACCACAAAAAGTTTTATACGAATTTTTCTACAACTTCTGGATTTTAATAATTTTTTAAAGTACATATAACTTTAATTCTTTGTTATTATCAATCCAACTGTTATGGGTATTCTCAAAGCCCAACCACTTGACGAATATTTGATTTCCTCGTCGACGGAGAATTCTTTCAACATGATAAGTATCAGGATACTTGATTTTCTGCAGTTCCTGCTCGTAGAAGCCTCCAGAAATTGGCTGATTTTAGTCATTTTTCAAATGGTAAGTTGGTGGATTGGTTAGAGCTATTCGTACTATAGCAAATACCTTAGTCGACCAGTTAGGAGTGTATCCTTTTTCAAATACTTGCTTAGTATTACTTATTCGCACTTTAGAGGATAAACTCCTTTAAGAGATAAACTCTACTCTTTAGGAGATAAACTCCCACTTGAAATTTCGGTTGTTTTCTCATCTCCATTGTTCTTGATGAAATTTTTTTTTAAATTTCATCATTAGTAGCAGCCAACACATCGTTTGGTTTCATAGCTATTGTCTGATGTTACCGATTATTATAGGCCGAACTTAGGTAAGATGTCAATCCACTTATATCTGCCACGCAAGCTAAAATATTTCCTCATATCATGCTTTAGTGTACGATTAAATAGCTTATTTATAGACGCTTTAAGGTTAGTATAAGTCGAGTACAAGTTAATTTTCTTCTTTTGCCTGAAACTTGAAAAATTCACATTGTAAAACTCTTTGCCATGATCTGTTTACAAATAAGTTGGAACTGAGACCTCTATTACTACCGATTTCATAGCTGCAGTCACATCTTTACCGAGTCTATTCTTTACGGGCACAGCCCCTGCATACTTGGAGAATACATCTATAACTGTAAGCAAACATCTATGACCTTTATTTTCATGAGCATAAGGTATCATTTCCACAAGATCAGCTTGCCATGTTTTATCCAAGCCTGACATTCCTGACTTTATCAATCCATGCTTACGTCAAACAGCTTCTGTAGCTTTTTCAACTTGCAAAAGAACGTCTTTTTCCCCACGAAAAGTGTCCATGTTAATTGCTTGATGGTTAACAACAGACTAATACGCACTTAATAAGCATGAGTAATATTTATAGCAAAATAATCAAATCCTCTCATGTATCTACCATTATCAACGTTTCTTTCCTTGTCTACTACGACAAGTCGATGTTTTTCAACTCTCCAACAGTTTACACATCATTTTTTAAATTCATCAAACGTCATATCAGTATTAACATAATCATTATAGATGTGCTCCAAATTCATGTCATCATGTCGAAATATTACTCAAAGGTTTAAATTATATCTGACTAAGTGCTTAGGAACTTGAAAATAGGATTGGCATAGGTAGACGCAGTCAACGCTTTTGTAACGTTTCATGAAGAAAAAGGCTTTCACATTATCTTGTTTTTCACAGGCAATGTCGTCAAATATCAGTATGGAGTTGGGTAGTGCATCATCCGGAGATATGACTGATTTATACTCACTGTATAAAAAATACTTTACATCATCTATGAGCTCCAACAGTTGTTCTAGAAACTTACAGTTTGGCTGATTCAGCGATTTAAAGTATAGAGAAACATTCTTAAATCTTAATCCGTTGGGATAAGTAATTGAAGCACGTAAACTGTTTGTTTTACCACAGTTTGATGGACCATAAAGAACAGCTTTTATAGTATCGGGTAGCAGATGACCATGGCGTTTTATTTTCTTATCTTCCTTAACGATTCCGTTGAAATTCACGACAGGAAGCTTAATATTTTGATCTACAAAGCTCATGTTTACTGTATGCTGACTCAACTGAGACTGAAACATGACTCTGTAAATGGTTTGTCTTTATATTTTGAAACTCATCTGTCGTAGTATTTTCTAATCTTGCTTATCAGTTTGTTAAAATTTATGACAGGAAGTTAAATATTATGTTCCCTGGAGCTCGTGATGACTACATGCTGTAATATGAAACTATAAATAGTGCTCTACATATATTTTCGAGCTTATTCATCGTTAAGCACTTCGAAAGTAATGATCATTTATCACCGCAAAGGCTGTGGAATTATAAACACACTTGTCAATAAACTGCCTATAGAGCTGCCCGTACTAGGATATCAATATTGTGGACCGAGCACTAAGCTGGCCAAGAGATTAGCATGCGGGATCCGGGTATCAATCCATTGGATTAGGCGTGCAAGCAACACGATATAGCCTATTCTCCGGATCGAAAAAATATTACAGCAAGAAACACCACTGACAAAATTTCCGCTGAAAAGGCGTGGCAAAGATTCAAAGCCACAGACGCTAGTTTAGGGGAGAAAGCTGCTGCTTTTACTATAACCAGTGCCATGGAATTGAAATCCATACTTGGCATGGGAGCATTCCCTAGTACGAATTCTAGTAAAGTGACAAAGAAAAAAGTAAAACCGAAGAAACCTACTTTGAAAAGCTTGATTCTAAGTGCTTTAAAGTCCATGATTCCTAATTACAGTCCTCAAAAAGATATAAGTTTGGCGTTAAAGGGATCGTAGAATGCTGTGAAAAAAGCTGGTGGTAGCAAAAATATTGTAATACTTAAGTATTGCCTATCTCGCAGAAAACTGGAGGATTCCTACCATGCCTTATTCCTGCATTTGCTGGCCTAAGTGCTATAGGCACTATTACTAATGGTGTAACTGGAGTTATCAAGGCTATGAATAATGCTAAAGTTGCTTAAAAACAGCTACAGGAGCGTGAGAGGCATAATAAAGAAATGGAAGCACTCTCACTTAAAAATAGGCTGTTTTTAAAACCACATACGAACGGCTTAGGTCTACATTTAAGGCTTGGAAAAGGCTTGAAAGAAAAAAAAAAAATTTCTACGTAAAACTGCCTTACTGAGCTTTCACAGACTATGACCTCATCAAGTATGCAAAAATTTTTAAAATACCTCATTTCCGTGGAGTTTTCATGAAAAATGCTTTGCCAGCCGATGGTCCACATTTTTCCGAATCAGCAATAGTTAATTTCAATGATAAGAATGGTCCTGGTACTCACTGGGTTGCCTATAAAAAGCGAGGCAATAACGTGAGGTATTTTGACAGTTTTATTGACCTACAGCCACCGATTTATCTGCTGCATGTCTTGGTTTTAGATGTGTCAAATGTAATTATGAAAGAATCCAAGATTTTGGTACGTACAACTGTGGCCATCATTGCTTAAGATTTCTTTGTGAAAAAAACCATTATCAGCCAATATACATGTATTCTAATACTCAAGTATTATTAGTCATTGACAAACTGTCATGAAAGAATCATTGACATTAAGTTTATTAGGAACATCATCTATTCTTGAAGCACAATTTTTTCCACCCACCGAGTTGCCACCAGTACATAACTACGTTATTGGTCTAGTAAAACTCCTAACTTTCAATTCTATTCTAAATATCGACGAAGGTGATAATAAATTTTACGGAGGCAATCAAGTGATTGTTTTTTTAACTGGCAGCTACGAAATTCAAGATCTTAAGTCATTTCTGATCGACGTGTTACAACCCGACAATATAGCTATTAGCATCAAACCAAACAATAATACTCTTTGCAGTTTGATAACGTGTAGTCATACTATCGAATTCAGGCCAAAAGATTATATAGGCCGTCTTTTAGGCTGCACTGAACGAATTCTTAGAGATACCAGTACTCACATCTCAGATTTACCTGTTGCTATTCTCGAAAATAACACATTAAGAGTTGAGTATAATATCAGTAGTGGAGCTTATGTAAATGGAGAAAAAATACACACCATTCACAAATTTTTTCCTGCTGTACCATCAAGATACAAAACTGTCGAAGATCCATCACAAATAATTCATTAACTTGTTACTGTTAAAATTATTGATTATCTTTAAGTACGCATTGTTGATCAGGAAGGTAACTTGATGAATTTTCGTAGAGAAAATATAAATACAAGACTACACTTAAAACAACTCAACTTAAATGGGCATATCGTACAACAATAGTAAAGTTGGACAGGGCTATGAAAACAAATTAACGAGGGTGAGGACGAATAGTTATCCACGAGACAACAAAATTTGACGAAGCTATAAGAATAAACCAAAATGGGTTAGACGGATCAGTCGTCGACGAACGCCCCAAGCATTAACAAGTCACAACGAGCAGTTTTTAAAAAACTTAGGCCTAAAAGTGAGAGCTCTTGGTGGCAAATAACTCGTGCTTTTTTTTGTTGCCTCCAAACGAGAAAAAATCGTGATGGTAGAGATTCTTGAGATTTAGTTAGGTATCGTGTTTAACGACTTGGTTGCACACTACGAAATTCATGCACATCAACCCCACATTGCATCAGCATTTTATGGCAGTGATAAAATTCGGATCTTAATTCAACATCAAGACTTATAACTCTTACCCTCTCAAAGTTCCCTACGTATTTCTGGACGTATAACAACTGGAGATGATAAATCCCTCGAGAAAACAGAACTAGTTGATAACGCCATCTGCCATCTGTTCAAAGAAATACGATATGAACTAAGTGGTATAGAAATTGTTATATCCGATGACCTTGCCTTAGGTGGCTCGGCTGCCGTATAAAAGAAGGAAGTTACTTTATTGTGAAGCACTGAATTTAATTGTATGCATATAATTATATTTAACACTACACTGGATATTAGGCTATAAATAATAACACAAGAATTTAAAGGGAAAAAGGACACGAAGCCAGAAAAAACCCTTTTTTATTTAATAACTACAAACTGAATGAATATGACGAAACATACGAATAAGCACGCACGCACGAGAATCACAATGATTTAAACAAACACATGATTAACGTAAACTAAACGCATTGGAAATAACAAATTAAAATATTTCACCGAGTGCACTCGCGAATGATTAAATCTAGGCAGTAAATCCACTAAGGAGGGATAATCGCCGGTCAGGGCAAGCGAATTTACCAGAGAGATAGTTTAAGAGGTTTAACCTTTGAGGTACTATAGAGTTAGATTTGCTACAGAGCTCCGCACGCAATGACTACAACAAAGCGAGTGTCCTGCGAATCAGCAATGCCTATCACCACTAGTCGAGACTCGAGATTCAACATGGCAACGGTCTGCGCCGTGCGCGCGTTTCTTGTCCAAAGACTGATGCAACATATACCTATATGTAGGTGTGTGCAGTGCATAAGCACGCGCTTGGCCCTGCGAGTAGCGCATATGCCGTAGCTCCACACTACTAGAGAGACATGCCTGGTCATGCCTACACGCACTATCAGGCAACCGAGGCAGTACGGATCTCCTGACGATACGTCGCCCGCCTTTAAATCAAGTACGATTGTACATACTCCGGGCGAGAACTGCGAAGCAGAGTTAGATGTAACTGCAATTTTGACGAAACTTAACAATAAGCATATAAACTTGTACCTAAAAATTCATGAGTGAACTAGAGTAATATAAATGAAACTAGTTCTCGCTCGAAGCATTACATTGAAAATTTATAAATTCGCAATAATTTTCTTATGGAATAACAACGCAAGAATAAAATTTAAAACCGACTAAAAATTAATTTTAACTATTCTAGACTCAACTGATTAAAAAATACATATGCTGGAGTTTGAACGAATGGCAATAAACTAATGCAAACAATAATGAGTCTAAATAAATTAGGACTCTGAGCAATTATCCTAAATAAATTCGTATTTTAAGTAAAAATAAATTATAATAAAACTTAGCCTTGCTGAATCTATGACTAGCGATAATCTTTGCAATTGGTTAAGTTTCCCATAGAGTGACTAGAACCAGTAATTGATTTTTTTTTTTTTTTTTTTTTTTTTGCGAATCAACGAGCTAAAAGATCGAAAAATCGACTTATCTCTTTAGAGCTAGAATTATACCTAGGTAACGGGTAACAGACATAGACTTGTAATATTGCGTTTATAGACGGTATTCCCAGTCTTGATTTTAGCCACTCAGGCTACGTCGTCGTCCCCAGGACACACCTCGAGGACCACGCCCAGCGGCCACCGTCCAGATGGTACCACCTTCTTGATAAGAACAACAATTGAACCAGGCTTGATATCGCCGGTTGATTCATGCCATTTCTGACGGATATTGAGTTCGTTTAGATAATCGGTGTGCCATCGATTCCAGAAGTCTTGTCTAGCTTTGGTGATGAAGTTCCAGGTGGAGAGGCGATTGTCCGACGCTGAAACAAGGTTTTTCTCGGGTAAAGTTTTGAAGGACTTTCCAATGAGTACATGCGCAGGTGTTAAAGTTTGGGGGTCGTTGGGATCCGCAGACAGAGTGCAGATTGGTCGTGAATTTAGAATCGCCTCAATCTCAATGAGGAGAGTTTGCATTTACTCATAACTAAGTAATTGATCCTTCAGGATGCGTCTCAGATGGTGTTTAAATTTCTTTACTGCGGCTTCCCAAAGGCCAACAAAGTGGGGGGAGAGGGGTGGATTGAAATGCCAAACGATGCTTTTGGAAAGAGCGTAATTTTCTATATCTCTCTCACACTCTAATGATTGGAATAGATCATAAATTTCTTTTAATTGATTGTTGGCTCCTACAAAATTGGTTCCATTATCTGAATAGACGTGCTCTGGTATTCCTCTACGACTGATGAACCTACGGAAGGCAGCCAAAAAACCCTCCGTAGATAAATGGTGGGCAAGTTCGACGTGAACTGCTTTGGACTTCATGCATATAAAAACGCATTCGTAGACCTTAAGAGTCGTCCGGTTTCTAAACTGTTTTTTTTTTTAATGAAAAGAGGTCCAAAGAAGTCCACGCCTAGGTGGCTAAATGCTGGAGCTTCGGTTACGCGGAATGATGGTAGGTCTGCCATTTGGGCTTGTAAAGGTCTGGGTTTGCAGCGAATACATGTCACACAATTTCGAACGATTTTTCTAATCTGATCCTTGCCGTTTACGATCCAAAAGCGTTCTCTTGTTGAATATAGGGTAGATTGTATCCCACGCGTAGGAGTCCGTCGTTATCAATAAAAGGATGTAGATTATCGAATTTAGTTGTTTTTCTAAAAGGCACAGTAACTTGTCCGGGCTCGGAGTCGCGAGCGGTTGATAGCCGTTTTATTTCAGTAGAAAATCTTTCGTGCTGTATAGCGCGAAGAAGACAACGCTCTGCTTCTCGCTTCTCACTAACTGTGATGGGTAGTCCTCTGTAAAGCCTTGTTGACCATCTGAAAATTACGGCTATGATTTTAAGAAGACGATCATATGAGGAAAATCGAGAATAGATGTCTGATACTGCATCTGTAGTCAGCAGACAGAACCGCTGTTTTAATCCAGGATCCTCTTGCACAGATATTTCAACGCTTAGTGGCAAGTTTTCCTCTGCACCGGATAGCCAATCTGGACCTGAAAACCAAGTTTTGTTGTTAAGAAAATCTACAGGAAGTTGTCCTCTGGAGAGCACATCTGCAGGATTGTCGTCTGTTCAAACATGTCTCCATTCGACCTCGTCTCCTAGAGTTTGAATGTCAGCGACCTTATTAGACTCAAAAGTTCTCAATAAATGTGGAGACTTTTTAATCCAATGCAGCGCAATGGTGGAGTCAGACCAGAAGACAACTCGTTTGACCTGACAATCAAATTGGGATCTCATAGACACGTATAATTTTTTAAGTAGAGACGCAGCGCATAATTCTAAGCGGAGAATCGTTAAATATTTAGAAGGAGCAACTCGTGATCTGGCACATGCGAGCATCACCAGTACTTTGCCTTCCGTATCTATTGACCTAAAATAAAGACATGCTCCATAACCATGCTTGGATGCATCAGAGAATCCGTGAATCTTCACTTGAACTGGGTTGCGGATAAATAAGTTACGACAAATTGAGAGTTTTTCTAGAAGAGGCAACTGCTCTGCTATGATCGTCCATCTAGTGTGGATTTCCTGAGGTAAAGATTTGTCCCAAGTCACCTTGCTTTTCCAGCAATCCTGTATTAAAATTCTAGCATGCAACGATACAGGGCCAACCAAACCAAGTGGGTCAAAAATTTTGCAGATTTCGGAGACGAGTTTCCGTTTGGTACAAGTATTTTTAAAATCAATTACTTGAACCTTGTATTGAAGTTTGTCTTGTTAAGAATCCTAAATAATTCCCAACGTTTTTTGGAAAGGATTTTCTTTAACAAGGCAGTCTAAATCAAAGAATTTTTTATCAATTTTATCAAGAGCCGCTTCTTGGTTGGACGCCCATTGTCGTATGGAGAATCCGCCTCGACTCAAGAGCTCGATCACTTCATCTCGTATCTGGATAATCTCTTCTAGGGTGTCAGTGTCAGAAATGAGATCATCTACATATAAGTCTCTCAGAAGTATCTTACTATTGCGTGGGAAATCCAGTGATTCATCGTGAGCGAGCTGTTGAATCGTGCGTATGGCTAAGAATGGCGCGGAAGAAATGCCGAATGTTACTGTATAAAGTTCATAGGTTCTGATTTGATTGTTATGATACCAAAGGACACGTTGATATTTTCTATCATCACAATGCATAATGATTTGTCTGTACATTCGGGCAATGTCCGCAGTGACGACGTAGTTGTGAGCCCAAAATCTAACCACTTGCTCAAAGATTTTGTTTTGGATGGTGGGACCTACTAGTAAAACATCGTTAAGTGAAATTCCGCTAGAAGTTTTTGCAGAGGCGTCGAAAACTACTCTAAGTTTGGTGGTATCGCTAGATGGCTTCAATATGGCGTGATGAGGGAGATAGTAACCACCGATCATGTTGTCTGACAGCGTCATGTGATTCAGATCGATGTATTCCTGCATCACCCTTTCGTATTCTACCTTGAAATTTTGATCGACTTTGAATTTTTTCTCAAGTGCATAAAGGCGTTTCAATGCCTGAGACCAAGATTCTTCTAATTCAAATTTATTACAACGAAAGGGTAGCCGCACAATATATCGACCTGAAGGATCTCTATGGGTGGTTTCAACGTAGTGTTTTTCAGAAGCCGTTTTATCGCGAGATTTTAAGGGTTCACTACCTATCTCTTCTACTAGCCAAAATTTTTCCATGATTGTGTCTAACTTGGTTATATAACAGTAAGCAACTTCGGGGATTGATATTCTATCCAATCCAACTGCAACTATCCAACCTAAACAAGTCTTTTGTATTATTATACTTATCCCGTCATGACTGCGATTAAACTGCCCTACGGCTAACACTGATAATGTTACTTCAGAAGCTAATAAAACATCAATTTTCTGAGGAACATGGAATCTGGGATCGTCTAATTGTATATTGGTTGAAAGATCATACAACTCATGGGGGAAAGTCTCATCTGGCACGAAGTTAGTAATCCTTGGAACGACTGAAAATTCTAATTCTCTTTCAAATTTACTGTAATGAGATTGAAATTTTACTTTCATGCATTTGTTTGAAATTGTAGATAAACCATTAACAGCTCCTATTGAGACTGAACAATTGGTAGTAGGTAACTTTAGTAATCTGGCTAAATCAGTGGTAATGAGATTAACTGTGGAACAAGAGTCTAATAACGCTCTTGCCGAGATGAGACAACCCTTGTGATCCTTAACCTTAATAAGGGCTGTTGGCATGAGCTGTGTGTGAGGTAGGTGCGTTGACGATGTCAGTGAATAGTGATCCAGTCATGACTTTGAGGGCTTGGGTGTCTCTTGTTTATCTCCCTTGAAAGACGCGTGAGCAGCGCATGGTCCGTTTGAATTTTTGTCGGTATGCAACAGCGTGTGGTGATTTTTTTTGCATTTCTTTCAATGACCCTGATTCTTGCAAGGTTGAGGGTGTGCACGTAGACAATTTCGGCAAATTTTATTAGCTTTGACAAAGTCCCAGCGCTCCTGAAGGGCAAGCATCAAAAATGATGGACAAGCATACAGAAGGTGGGTTTCGTTACACTTAACACAAGTAGGTGCAGGCGAAGTGCTTGTCATCAGTGATCGAACGTTAATATCATTAAAGTTAGTATTAGATCGCTCAGCCTTTTGGGAGAGCTGAGTATTGTCTGCGGGTCTTTTCCTACTGTTACTGGAAGAACCTGATGCTACCTCTTGCTCGAAGGCCCTTAAGTTGAAGATGTTCGTCTCGACGAATTTATAAAACTCATCTAACGTGGGAAATTTATTTAAATCGACGGTTTCTTGCCATCTTCTACGCGTCGTAATTGGGAGGCATTTAACTAAAACCCTGACGATAAACTCATGATTGATGTTAACATCCAACTGCTCTAAAATGCTTAGATGTTGTTGGGCCTCATCAAATAGTTTTGACAAACCAGC
Source organism: Copidosoma floridanum (assembly GCF_036245765.1). NCBI lineage: Eukaryota > Metazoa > Arthropoda > Insecta > Hymenoptera > Encyrtidae > Copidosoma > Copidosoma floridanum. The sequence continues at coordinate 14,652,243 of NW_028321885.1, forward strand.
CGCAGTTGCTTTAAAAACAGGGGGGAGACTTAACACTGTGTCTATGTGCTTCTCGATTAAAAGTCTTTTCTGATTGTAAAATGTGTTCAAAGCCTTTCATGCTTTAGAGTAGTTTTCTCCAGAAATATTAAATATTGCTACCTTGTTCAACGCCTCTCCTTTCAGTGCATCTTTGACACGAGCAAGTTTGACCATGTCACTAATATCAGTAAGAGAATTGACCAAATCAACAAACATATTTTTAAATGAGATCCAATCTTCCTGATTGCCACTGAAAGGATGGACGCTGATCGTTGGTAATTTTGGGGTCTCATAGCGCTTAATGATAGTTGTATTGGTTACAGTGATATTCAAATCGGGTTGGGTTAGCCTGCCAATGCTAGAGGCAACGTCGTAAAATAATCTCTCATCTTCGGAAAAATGGTTTATCTGAGGGTGTTCGGGATCAAGAATGGACAACTCATCATTATACTTAACGCAATCATTGTACGCGTTTGTTAGGTTACCTAAACGCAAATTAGCATTGACAGCATCAACTGGAGGGTCTTTCAAAAAATCGTTCAAGCTTTCTACCTTTCCTTTGAAAAGCTGTAGCCTCTGACTGACATAGTTAGCACGTTCTTGTTTCGTTTCAACCATCTTATTTAACTAACAATTGTTGAGAAATAAACAAATAAGGAAGGATTTGTTACAGAATTATTAATTTATGCATTGCTTTACGTAGTAATTGAAAATTTATTAACCGGTGTATATCTTTGGCTATAGGATACGCTACAAAAGGTAAATAAATTATCCTAATTTCAAGATAAATCATCAATTAAAGTCAGTGTTGCGGCGTCCGATACAACGTGCCAGCCATGGGACTTAACAGCCAAAGTCAAGCGAGGCTGGGTTCAACATGCAGACCAGCGCTGCACAGCCGAAAAACGTACAACACGTAACCTCTCTAAGAGCACCGGTGAACCACCTCTCCTCTCAGAACAACGCGGGAGTCATGAAAAGAGAGAAATGGCCCACAGCGCCTGCAGAGCAAGATACGCACCGTAGTCCCCAACACGTACAGCCCGATGGACTGGGGAACACTGCAAGGTAGCAAGCAACGATTAATAGAAAGTCACTTATCTGAATAATTCAAGCAGATGATGGACGGTGAGTAACAGCCGGGCGGCGGGGTGTCCTGGTGCGGAAACGACGACGGTGATGATGTTAGAGATGTTGAAAGCCTCGCGTGGCCAGCAGAAACAGGCTGCGCCCACGCGGTGATTCTCGCTGTGCTGGTAATAATGAGCTACAAAAGGGCACACGCGCGTACTCGTACCGTCGATTCTCGCGCGCACGTGCGTGTAAAAAAGTAACGGTTTTTTCCGGGTTTCGGAACCAATGTTATATCCGATGACCTTGCCTTAGGTGGCTCGGCTGCCGTATAAAAGAAGGAAGTTACTTTATTGTGAAGCACTGAATTTAATTGTATGCATATAATTATATTTAACACTACACTGGATATTAGGCTATAAATAATAACACAAGAATTTAAAGGGAAAAAGGACACGAAGCCAGAAAAACCCTTTTTTATTTAATAACTACAAACTGAATGAATTTGACGAAACATACGAATAAGCACGCACACACGAGAATCACAATAATTTAAACAAACGCATGATTTACGTAAACTAAACGCATTGGAAATAACAAATTAAAATATTTCACCGAGTGCACTCGCGAATGATTAAATCTAGGCAGTAAATCTACTAAGGAGAGATAATCGCCGGTCAGGGCAAGCGAATTTACCAGAGAGGTAGTTTAAGAAGTTTAACCTTTGAGGTACTTTAGAGTTAGATTTGCTACAGAGCTCCGCACGCAATGACTACAACAAAGCGAGTGTCCTGCGAATCAGCAATGCCTAGCACCACTAGTCGAGACTCGAGATTCAACATGGCAACGGTCTGCGCCGTGCGTGCGTTTCTCGTCCAAAGACTGATGCAACATATACCTACATGTAGGTGTGTGCAGTGCATGAGCACGCGCTTGGCCCTGCGAGTAGCGCATATGCCGTAGCTCCACACTACTAGAGAGACACCCCTGGTCATTCCTACATGCACTATCAGGCAACCGAGGCAGTACGGATCTCCTTAAGATACGTCGCCCGCCTTTAAATCTAGTACGATGGTACAGAAATTGATAGGTGTAAGAATGTTGGATTGACAATTTTAATGAAAAGATGGATATCTTTCTCTCCCACTCAGAGTTTAATGCTTAAAAATTCTGGTTGGATAGACATTAAAGAGAAAAAATCTATTATCAATGATCATTTTTATTTTGAAGTGTCAATACCTTTGAGTATGATATTTGGTTTCGCTGAAGACTATCGCAAAGTTGTGATTAATGCAAAGCATGAATTAATTCTCACAAGATCAAGAGATGATAATAGCGCCGTTATACAAGTACCTGAAAATTGAATTTTCGAAAAGTATAAGCTGAAATTGACTCAGATTGAGTGGCTCGTGCCTTACATAACTGCATTGGACAGACAAAAAATTCGTTTGCTTGATTTTATCGTGAAATTCAAGCCTATTTCTATGAGTTGTTGCAATTGGGAGTTGTATGAGTACCCTTTTTTGCCAAAAACTTTTAGGCATGTGTGGGCTATTAAAACTTCCAATCAGTTAGAAAAGCCTCGTTTTGTTATTTTGGATTTCCAGAATAAGCGAAAAAATGATCCTGCTTTTAATGCCAGTCTCTTTGATCACTATAATATCAGCAATGTTAAGCTTTTCTTAAACTCACAGTACTATTTTTATGGAAATCACAATCTTGATATTAATAAAAATCAGTTTTCAACATTATATGATGTGTATAAGAATTTTTGAGCCGCCTTTTATGGGTAAGAACCAGAACCTATGCTGAATAAATAAGATTTTATCACACACATGCCTTTTATTGTAATTGACTGCTCTTAGCAGAATAAAGCTTTGAAAAGTCCGCCAGTGGACGTGCGCTTGGAGTTTGAAGCACGAGAGAATTTCCAGGAAAATGTATCTGCTTACTGTCTCATTCTACACGATCGCATCGTAGAGTACAATCCCATTAGTAGTGACGTAAGAAAGCTTGTTTAAGCACGTATATAAAATTAAAAAAAAAAAAAAAAAAATCCTAGCAGTGAAGTCAGTTTTTATCTAGATGGAGTACATGGTGGATATGTAGAGCTTTAAGAAGCCTGGCAACGATTATGTGCTTAAAGAGTTGGCAATTCTTTCACTCCGTGAAGATAATGAGCCTCAAGTATTTCTCTTTAAGCCACCATTTTCTTAGCGCAAACTAAATGATAAATACAAACGTGAAAATTTATGGCTTGAGCTATCCTATCATAGATAAAATTGGCAATCAGATGTTGTCAACTACACAGAAATTGGTAATGTTCTCCAGAAGAATCTCAAAAATGCTAAGAAGATTATTGTGATTGGAGAAGTGAAGAAGAAGTGGCTAGAAAGGTTTTGTTTTTAATTTAATGATATGGTTAATTATCCAGAGTTGGAACTCCCAACATTGGCTACTGCATGTTCTCACCATAATGGTGCGTATGGATCTATGTGTGCTACCCACAATGTCAAACGAGAGAAAAAATTCTACTTTTATATGGAATGAGAAGTTGTCACTAATTCTGAAAAAGATGTATAGTAAAAAACTCAATAGAACTGTATTTGTTTTAAAATTATGTCATAAATAAATGTTTTGAATTATATTGTTGTAGTTTTTTCCTCAAAACTAGCTTAAGATTAAAATATTAAGAACTGTTGATTCATTCTGATAAAACACACACACACTTGCGCAGTGCTTACACTAACGTGTATATGAACTAATTTCGGTGCAGAGTGTTGCTTAGTTTATCACGCAGCATCAAACGCGATGGATACGCGTTTATATCGCAGTTAGTACGACGCTTTTGAGCTGCAAAATAGAAATGGATTTTTACAAGGATTATGTTATTGAAATTGGGGTTTTTCTCAACGCTTCTCGACAGTTTTTACTAAAAGAAGTGGGTGTGGTGTCACTTATTAGACCAGCGATCAGTCATTGGATCGGTGGCCCTTGTGCAATCTTTTCACCTCAATTATGGATGTGCGCCAAAACAACGATTTTCAGTCGAAGCGAGTGCATAGACCTTGCTGGTTTGTGGGTAATTGTTCCATTAGAAAGTTACAGCAACATTTGCACACTGTAGCAAAAAATACAAAATGAATCGACCATAGGGTGTACTGTGATTAACATTCAGCAGTATATGGTGCCATCGCGTCACATTCTTAATATGGGATATTCAACAAAGGCGTTAATGTGTCGTACTCATAATGTACAAAAAAGTCTACATAGAATTTAATATTGTGCACTTAGTAAGGCTTATAAAATAAAATTGTGGCTTTTCTCTTTGGTGGGAAGTTGCATTAAACCAGACTAAGAATGTTTTTTAGACGCGCCTAATAGTTATAAAAAGAAATTTTCTAAAACGCTTTCCAGTTGGGATACTGTTGATGGAATTAATACTAATGATAGTGATACTGATAGTGACTCTGGAACTATTACTAATGTTGGTATAAAAAACGATGACCGTCTGTAGGCAAAAAAAAAGAATAAAGTAAGCATGAAATTTAAGATAAAAAAATTAAAGTACATCTTGCCATGTGGTAGTACTTAGAAATTAGCACCGTCTTATAAGCTGATAAGAATTTGCGCATTGCTTCAGTTATTTTGTGACAATTGAGCAGTCAACATTAACAACATGGGTCCGATCTTTAGCAAACCAAAATATAACAGCTTCAGTAAGGAGGCGGAGAAGAAAGATAAAAACAGCCAAAAGTCTCTTATAGAAAAGCACGTTAAGGCATCTCAACCAAAAGTGAAGGGAAATTATTATTCCAAAAATATTCGCTCTTATCCAAAAAAAGATGGATATAATATGTTGGAAAAAAAATTAATAACCATGAAATTATTGTGTGTTTTTTTTGAAGCTACTAAAAATATATGTGTATTAAATTTAAAGTTTTGTTATTATTGAAACCCATTTACATACTATCCTTAGAATCTCCAGTTTAAATTCATAAGCTGGCTGAATTCCTTAGCAAGGTACTGCGTCAAGTAAGCCAACGCTGGTCGCAGTTAAACGGGATCCGCAATCCACTGTTCCCAATAAAATTTTCTCTCCAACAACTCGATATGCCCGCTCTTGAAAAGAACAAAAAAAAAACAACGATTATGCTGAGACTCATAAACAATGAGTGAAAGAAGAAAATAAAACAACATCCCCTCATAAGAAATACACGTTAATGCTTGATCATCTTCCTCTCGCGCTGTACGTTGGGCTTGTCACCTACACCTTCTGGACCCATCCTGATGACGTTGAGCTTGATTCACGGTCGGAAAGGAAGGGAGCCGTCAGTACCATCCAACGTCATAGCATCCAGAAAAGGCCTCTTTCCCTGACGTTACCACCCGAGTAGTCCTCACCACCCACCGCCCCCACTACCTCTCCTATACCACCCGTGCCACTCCTTTCACCACCCGATCAGTCTCTCCTTCCACTACCACGTCTCCTCCACCCACAGCCCAACTTGTAAGCGCGAACATGAACCTTCATAATTTACATTATTTGTAAAATTAATTATTTTTGGCATGACTACTTATTAAATCATCAGATAAGAAATAACTTGGTTGTCGATTATATTTTTTTTCTTGATTAAAATACTCTTATTACTAAATTATTTAAAGTATTTTAAGTTTAAAAATTTTAATTGATGGAAATACAAATTTTACTATGATAAATAAATTATGTACCAAGCAAAAATTAAGTACATAACAGATGACAAAGATCTTACAAGGACGTATGGTAAGGAGACAAATAAAATACGCTATGACTGGATAAAATGAAACAGTAGGTCAACGCTAGCTCGACGTACCATATACCAACCCCTCTCTTCGCATACCATTCGCGGAAACCTAACACCACAACGCTAAGACAACGATTTAAAATAAAAGCATACTGTAAGTAAGAGCCAATAAGGCCTTTGGGCTTACGGCTGATTCCTGACAAATAAAAATTAAATTTTTGGACGTTTTATTTGAAAAATTAAATTTATTTGTTTGTAGAGCGAATCTGTGAGTTCCACCCTTCACTTTGAAGTTCGGACGTAACAAATTGGCATCCCTTGTGGGGAACTAAGCTTTTTGTTTTACTTGAAGTATGCTGTAACCTAACCCAAGATTGTTCATCATATCTTTTTTCTTTACACTTATTTTTCTCTTTTTTTCTTTATTTTCAAAATTTTTCCATAATGTATCATACGCTTGAGAAATAAACAAGATAGCTAATGTAGCTACAAGGGTAAAGTTACTTGAACAATACCATAGGGTACGGGAAGCCGAAAAATTACTTGAATTCCTTGAATTATCACGTAACGTGGCTCTAAATAATTCAACTTTACGCATTAATCAAGCTGCTCTACATATACCTATATATAGTAGACAAAATACACTACTCAAAGATTTCTTACAAGATAGTAAAAACGGTAGGTCCCTTATCTTAAATGTGGAAGAACCTATGTTTTAAGGAACATCCATCTCTAGGCTGAAGGGTAGAGCAAGAAGTTGTCTAGACAAATTAACAATAAATACATTAGACGATCTTATAAACCATTTAAAGGCACACTTTGCTCCTTCTAAAACTTACGCTCAGTACATCACCGATATCAATAATTCTCAGACGAAACAGGGAAAAAGTGTTCGCGATTTTCATGAAAGAATCTTTTAACTCATTAGATAAGGCGCTACAGCAGCAAAAATAGAAGCCGCATCCAAAAATATTTCTGAAAATCAACAGCCTGATTCAAAATTATATCTAGAAATGGATGGTCGTGAAGCATTTATGTAAGGCTTACCCGATGGATTCAAGACCAACATGATCGGCTGGTTTCTGACGAATAAGAACTAAATTCATTTGTTTGTAGAACGAATCTACGAGTTCTGCCATTCACTTTGATGTTCGGACGTAACAATGTCACATAACCTGTGTACGAGCAATTTTACAACCATAGTTAAGTATTGAAAAATTTCTTCTAAGGATGATAATGATAAAAATAAGAAATCTGGGCTAAAAAACTTTGTCGATAAATATTTAACCTACAAAGAATTTTGTCCTAAAAGTAAAGGTTACGAAAACGTAAAAAAACAATTACATTAAATATCATAATAGGGTAATTTTTTTACAAATTAAACGGATTTTGACTTTCATCTCTCTGATTTGGCTAAAAATTTTTTTCCAGTTTCTCTATTGAAAAATGAGAGATACTTTTATGAGAAATTATTTTTTTATCGCCGATTCTTAATTTTATAAGTTACAACAAATTTTACAATAGTTGTTGGAGACTTGTTTGAAACAATGTATATCTGCGAATCTTTAAGAGCTACAAGACCTTTATCTATGGCACTTTTGTAGATAAAAAGTTAAACTTAATGAAAAAAAATTACAAAAAAAAATCAACGAAGTTATATTTTTATTTACAATTTTGTTATTTTAATCGATTTTTAACAATTGCCCTTAATATACATCCAGTTTTTTTTATTACCATCGTATTGTGCTTCAAATTTCACGTCAAAATCAAAATATAGAGGCTTTTCAATTGATATTGTTAAAATAATAATTTATGTAGGGCGTAATGGTAAAAAAAAGTTCTTGTGGTTCTTAGACTGTCCACGCACCGTCAGACATGTATATTATTTTATTAACACATGGTGAATTTATTTATATAAATTCAATCAACTACTATTGATATAGATGTACGGCAATAGTGTCGTAAAGTAGGCATTCAGAAATGCAAATAAAACTTGAAAACTTTAATTCATCTAAGTCATTTCTATAATAAATTGAAAATAGTTGCACGATTGCCTGATCATTCTTCTAACGTTTACCCTGAAGTGAATTTTAAATTTCAAGAAAATGTGTCTTTAACTTTTTTATAATACCACGATCGAAAAATACTACAAATTTTAATGTTAGGAACTTGGTTGGCCGAAGTATTGAAATTTTCTTACAAAGCACTTATTATCAAGGACTTTTCATTATCTACTTTAAGATCATCTAAATTATCTTGGCTCAAATTACAAATTTTCTTATCAATTATGGACGATATTTGTTTTGATTTTTTTACCAAATACCTTTTCAACGATAGTGTTTGTTTTTTGATGGGTGAAGATCCGAAGAAGCCTAATCCTTTGTTGGAAAAATCCACTCATTTACTTGGCAAAGATGTATTATCCTCCAAAAATCCAGGTGTACCGTCACTGCTCCCAACTTTTACATTAGATTCTTCACTTAAAAAGTCCTCCTTCTGTCCCGTCTAAAAAAAAGATTAGAACAAAACATCAACATAAAATTCTACGAGAAGTTAGGTATGTCTAAACTCAATATAATAATCATAATATTGTACGTACCAATTCTGATAGTTCATTTTCACTTTCTCTTGCATCTTTTTTTTTCAACTTTGATAACTTCAAGCGGCAAACAGAACAAATTCTTAGTTGTGATGCATCTGGCGAAATTGCCAAGTCCAGTTTCAAAAGATGGTTTTTATTTGCTGTCCTCAAATTAGAAGTGTTTATTGTTAGATGTCTTAGATTAAAAGGATTAAAATACCTGTCTGATCGATAACTAGTATTTTGCATTTTTGGTGCCACTTTCCGTGGCATTGTTACAAAATAAAAATTATTTAACTGAAAATTACCACGAGTGAAAATATGTCTTAGTAGAGGACCAAACTAAACGCACAGCTGATCCAAAAGCTATTAAACTTGTAGTACGTAGAATGTACGCGAGCAGCGTGGGTAACACTTTGAATCTTAGATCGTAATGTACGCAGGCTTCTCTGCAAAATTTCGAAATTCCAAAAAATCATAGAGATGAAACAATTTTTTTTATGTAAAAGCAGACAATTAATAAAACAATAAAAAAACAAAGTGGCAATAAAAAAATTTGAAGAACAAAAAACATTTTTCGTGTTTATGTTACGTCAAGCATTGTTATTATTATTTTTTTTTTCTAGTGCTTAATAACCTTTTTCTTTTCTTTAATAAAAACTCGTTTTTTTATTATTTAGGAGATAAGACTGCAAAACAAATCACTCATAACATAATATTATTAAAATTTTGTACTGAATAAAATAAATTTATTTATACGAAGTAAATGAAAAAATGGTGATTTCTCGCTTTTTTGCATTAAAATACAAAGTTTTGAGGTTATACTGAGAAATGGTAAACACGAAAGTTGTAGATCTTTCAATTATCTACAACTTTTACTGTTAACTTTAAAAACAGATTTTTTTACTATTATGTGCTACATAAATGAACATTTCAACAATAACAATTGAAAAGTCTCTACATTTAGAAAACATAATTTTTACGTAAAATTTGATGCAGAATACGATGGTTATAATTAAACTTTGATTCGTTTCGGGGGCAATGCTTAAAAATCGATTAAAACGATTAATTGTTGATAACAATATTAATTTATCGATAATGCAAGATTAAACATGCATATTTATTGCACACTTTTTTCGGACTAATTTTGCCCTGAGGGTTCTAAAAATAGAGATGTCAAGACTTTACTAACGTTGATGGTATTTTAATACTGTCTTACTGATTTATCTCCTCTGAATGGTCCTCAAATACAAAAACCTTACAAGCAGTGGTCAATGTACAACATGAAAAAGTTGTAGCACAAGTTTATAAGACTTTTTATCGTACAAACTTGGTGAGAAAGTATTATTCATTGACTATCACTAATTACTTATACAGTCCTAAGCTATTTTAATAAGCATTAGTCAGCTTTATCTGAACAATAATTTTTCTGCGGAACACACAATTATTTCTGGTGATGTTAACTATATAACAGTAATCACTTTTTGTCCTAAGAAATTGCAACTATCCAGTTTGAAATTGCAGAGAAGATATTGAAACTAGCTTTGCATAAAGTTATGTAAACATCAGTATCATAGCGCTGTTAATTATAAGTAATTGAGGCTCTGTTTTAAATAGCATCATTTCGTAAAGTGTAAGTTAGTAGTTTATTTTTTGATAAATACATAATAACACTCTTTATCATTGCATTTTATAAACAAATTTAAGAGGCACACAACCTACTATTTGTTATACAATGAATTTGCAAAAGTAAGTTTCTTCATGGAAATACAAATTTTGTTTCTTCTTGTTACTTAAAAGTACAAAATGTTCATAGATCTAAAGCAATATTAATTTTACGAAAAAAAGTAGTAGATACTAACCGATAACGAAGAATTTTTGTAATATGAGAGATTACTCCATAAAAATATTTCCATACAGTGAACAAGAGCTCCAATCTTGTGATATTGGAAAAGAGAGAGATAGATGAAACTATTGGGATTTAGTTCTCTGTCTCTTGCTAATCACTGTAGTTAGCTTAAATGAGTGGGGTCTGTTCAGGAGCCATGCTAGAGTCTTCATGAGCTAGAGCAAATCATTGGACTAGGTTTAGCAAGTACTGGCTCCAACACTTTTACTTAGAGCCAGCTGTAACCCTGATTTACTCTATGCTTATATCTCTATGTTTTATTTAGAGAAATGGTTACTAACGTAAAGTGTAGATTGGCCAGGTTATGAGCTATTAACTTAACTAAGAAGTAATTAAAAAAAGTCGAGTCTAGAGAGTTTAAGGTAGTGTCAGAGCTTCCACGTGAGTTGTTGCTATGTATTCTGTGCGACTTCTATCAACATGTAGCTCAGCATTGTCACGCTAAAATGTTATTTAGTCTTACTTTATAGCATACTCAAAATATTAAAGCTCGAATACTTGACTTATTTGTATTGATTGTTGTTGATAACAATCTGCAGTAACAGTTTTGTTAGAATAAGGTTTTTGTAAAGCCATTTACACGAGCTGCATAGCATTAGCTCCTTATTATAAACATTTGGTTTGACTATTGTAGTTAACGCGTAGCAAGACTTACCCCAAGACTATCTGCTTTCCAAATTATCGTAGTAGATTTACTTGTCATCTTTTGTCGTTGTTTTGTACAAAATCTTTTTATAATTTTATCTATTGAGCAGGTGTTATGACTGATAAAATGGCGTGTAATAACTCTTACCTGAAGTGAATGTGGGAGTAAATATTTTTATTGTTGAATCATACCCGTGTTATAATAACAATTTAAAATCCTTTGTTCAGTTACTTATAACATATCAGCAATCTTTTCTAAAGTTCCGTATTTGCCTCACATAGTGATCTTGCGATTTAGCCGAAGCATTTTTTAAGTTAAAGCCAAAAAGCATGGCTACCTGCAAATGCTGCATCATTATCACATAAAATGGCATGCTTAGAATACAGAAATTCCCAGTTGTGTACACTTCAGCACAATGATTTGTACTCATAATTTTAAAAAAATGATAACGCTTTTATGTGTATGTCGTGAAAAAGTATATCAATTTCTTAATCGCATAAGCACACGTGTGTATAAGTGAGCGCGTGTGTAATAAATATCATCTAAAGGATGTGTCATACATTCTCAAGTAATAAAAAAGTTTTGTTTGAAAACATAATCAATGTTTTACAGCGGAAAATATACAAAATACCATGTAGGTGTGACAGTGTATAAGGGCATCTGTATCTAACTTATCGTTCTAAGTAAAAAGGTAAAAGTTAACATTAGCATTCTTTCATCATTGGAAAACTGTTACTACTAAAGATAAGGATCCCAACTTAGAAAATTATCGTTTTATGTTCAAGTTATATAAGTAGTAGGAAGTTATTATTTCACTAAGAAAAAAATTTCTTATTAATGGTACATTACGTCAATAGGGTAAAGTACAAACATGAGTGCACGAAGGGCGCGATTGTTGTACGTTGGTTCTCGAGTCGCGTTAAATGTTCTTCTTACTGAGGGTGCAAAGTGTAATTTTGTGCCCATGGACACACTTTGCACCCGGTAAATCACTTTGGGCTATGAGGGTGCAAAAAATTGTTATGCCCGTAGGCCCCAAGTGATTCTACGGGTGCAAAGGGTGCAAATCACTTTATTGTTATTTAGTGTACACCACTGCTTAAAAATATGCTTACTATTCAAAGGATCCTTTCTTCTATAGTTGACGGAAACTTTTTCTCTTTGCATACCTTAGCTTTGATTGTTTTTCTTAGTTAATTTGCAAACTAATACAAAAAAAATATTCAATGGTACTTACGTGCTATTTGATCTTTTGTCAGATCCTCCTACAAAAAAAGTTTTATGCATTATTCAAATCTACAATTAAAAAAATAGTTATATAATATAGTAGATGAAAATATGCTGAAAAACCAGTTTCAGGTGCATATTATTTATAAAAGATTGTCGAGTAACTTATTAATTAATATTGAGTAATGTTACAAAAAAAAACCTTAATTACGGATCCAGTGAACAGTGAGTTCGTATTGCAAGTATTGCTTGTATTGTATCTTAACACAAGCAATATTTTTCTTATGTTGCTTATATCTTAAGACTCACATGAATAATTCATCATTTTGGAGTTTCAAGACATTGATTACATATTATAATATCAGCTAGTTTGAAGGACTAAGATAGTAAGTTATATGCAGTATGTATATACTAATTTGCCTATCGGTACAAAAAATGACAAATTAAAATATTTTTTTATTCATCATTTATCGTCATTGTTTTTCTCGTCGTCAGCATCATTGTCATCGTCATCGACATTGTCGTCGTCATTGTCATTTTTGTCTTTGTCATCAGCGGCGTCAGTAGGTAAACTAGGCTGGTGTGGGGTTACCTCCCCCCTCCATCAGAGTTTCGTGCTATTGCACACTGACCCCCTCCTCGTGGAAGCTGGCAGGAGGGTATGGTCATACCCACCGATCTTAGCATAGCCTTAATCAAACAACAGTATCCTATTTCAAAACATCGGATTGTTAAAAAAGTTTGTGTTAATGATTATGTTTATTACTATTAGAAATATTTGAATCAGGAAAATTTAAGTGAGCACGCTCATCTTTACTTGCATTGCTGCACTAGCGTGCTATCTCATCGACGACTGTGAGTGCGAGCACACATTTGGAAAATGGTACACTGTCTTATCGATGTGAACGTAAATGCCTTACAGATAACTGAAGCATGACTTTAGGATAATCTGATGCTGTCTTAAGGGTGGCTTAGAGGTAACCAAAAAATGGCTGTAAAGATAACAAGAAAGTGACTTAAAAATAACTTAAATATGTCTCTTACATTTATTACACCCATAAGATGAATTAAAGAAATTTAATGTGATTCTAATATTTATTTTATGGCAAGCTTGATCAGAGCCCCAACCAACCGCTTTTATCCGTGAAATCTTAAACATCGAATCTTACCTCCCAAAAAAACGCGTGGCCGAATATTTTAGTACGTAAATTAAAAAAAAACTCGTCCTAAATATATAAAATAGATTGATTCACCACTGATTTAAATGAGCGCGTGCGTTTTAAATAGGTGTGTTATCGACTGTGCAACTAAAGAGATGGTCAGTACCGATATTAGTTTTTGGGGCTGTTTGTAGCACTATATTCTTTTGGTGCTCATGTATAGTACAGACGCAGCTACTTTCAAATGTACACGCACCTGTGAGTATTGTTATACCCAAGAGAGTTGTGAGTGCGCTTATTTCCGTCCCGGCCTTGATGCTCAATGCCTACTATCTCTTCATTGTTGCCTGAATCCTCATCGTCGCATCATCGGGGAACACATAGGTGCCTAATGCAGCTACGTACAAGTAAACACGCGTGAGTACTATATCTTTATCCACTCGTCCTTGCTCCTTATCTGCTTATCATTGTTGTTTCCATGGGATTATTTTTGTCATCGCGCATATATAGGTGCTAGACTCAGTTACGTACGAAACGATAATGGAGAAGAAACCATCAACAACGACTTCAAAGAAAAAGTCTGCTGGTGTGGTAGTGTCAGGTTTGTCTGATCCTATTGCTCTTGGCTCTCTAGAGGATAATTGAAAGCTGTCGTCCTTATTATCATCTTCTAACTCTTCACCTTAAAAGCAGTAGTGCTTAGTACCAAGTGCTGCTGTATTACCATTATCTGATAAAGCTGTTACACCAACTAAAATAATAGAAAATAGGCAAAACTTAACATTAAAAAATTTAGATTCTTTATATCTTTTGGTGTTGAACGAATCTACTCTTAAAAATGAGCAGTGGGCTGACGATAAATCTAAGGTCAAAGAGCTGTCCACTCATAGGTCTAACAATTTGCTAGAAGTTTGTATACCCATAGACCATGCAAGGCTTTGTGACCAACATAATCCAAGTGTGACAATTTTAAAAGATCCTAATGAGGTTTAGTTTCATGAGAAGTAGCCTCTAATTATCTTAAATGGGATTTAATATTGCATGTTTCATGAGGTCAATATTTTTTGTACAGTTATTTGTTAAAATTTTTTGCAAATTCATCATCAGAAATCATACAAAATCTTTTTATCATACAGACTTAAGCCCTTCCTGTGCAGTAGTAAGCTCTCTTTGTGCAGCAAAAAGGTCTTCCTATGCAGCAGCAGACACAAGGTCTTCCTGTACAGAAGCAGGCACAATCTCTCTTAATGCAGTAAACTCTCCCGTGCAGACACAAGCTCTTCCTGTACAGCAGCAAGCTCTCCATGTGCAGCAGCAAGAGACATACATTGTTTCCATAAAGCAATCTCAGTGCAATGACAATACAACTATTGTTCCTATGTAATATTCATTTCTATACTCATTAAATTTTAATATTTAATCTTAGGCTGAAGTCGTACTATTAGATAGTAGTGATGATAATGAAGTAATCAGTATAAGAAAATCTTATGTTAATCCAATAATGACACCAGTTACTAATAAAAGGAGTCCTACATTATCATGGCAATATAACGATGTTCATCCCCGACATCCTGAAATGTATGAATCTTTAGATTACATGGTAAGAAAAAAATTTCCACCTATTGGATTATCATCACTTTGTACCTTGCAGGGTAAAAGATCATGTCCTGCCGATATAACTTCTAGTTCTGTAAATGTTATATCTGCTAATGCTACGATGAGTGTTTCAGCTTCTTGTACTTTTATTTCAATTGAGACAACTACTAGCACGACACCTTTGATTATTATGAAAAATGTATTTATTTTAAGAAATTTTTTAATAGTTTATCATGAATATCTGCAAGTTTGGAATTACATTTCAAATAATTATATAAACCTTCATATATAGTGGTACGTATCTGAAGAACAGCATATTGAGAGTGCATGTAAGTCTGATATTAAAGAAAATTAAAAAAAACCTAAGCCATTCTTATAGATGCTAAAGATGTAAGTCCGTGTGTGAAAAAAAAACAAATCCGAATCGTGTGTCTTTTGAAAACTTAAATATGAAACAATATTTATAGTTTTGTTAGTCATTGTATGAGTGTACTGAAATATGACCCACTTTCTCACTTAATAAAATTAAATATTGAGTCCTATAAATTTATATTGATAAGAAACTTTCTTTAATCTTTACAGATTGCTTGTATTTGAAGTATTCAAACAGATAAGCCAAAAAATATTTTACTTACAGGAAGAAGAAATTTCGAGGTGTAAAAATATAGAGAGATGTTGATATAACACCATAAGGTCAATTTTCTTATTTTAGCTATATTCAACTATAAGATCAATTATACAACTTTGAAACTTTTTGCAGATATACATCACCCTGTAACTCCTTAACTGACCTATGCTTTTTATGAAATATATACTACTTCGTTTGGAGATACATTTATTGCATTCATATTTTGGTTGAATACCTTAACGATTATGTAGAAAATGAAAGTGTGGTAGAAGCCTTACCCTCCCTCTACCAGTGGAGAACAACCATATACTGTTTTCTCATTTAATCTATCTTTTTTTTTAATCTTAATAAAAAGTTTTCTCATATTTATTTTACTGATCATCAACATCAGAGTGGAGTACATTAACCACTGTATCTCTTGAGGTGAGTAGCCATTTACTTAAAGCAGAGGCATTTTTGACAGCACGAACAGGCTTTGTGCATAAGTGATGAGCAAAGCATGCTTAGTACTCCTTATTTATTTTACTGATAGTGGGAACCAAGTCTTCAGCATTACAGATGTGTCTAAAACATAGTAGAGTTAATACTAATTGCAACACTGTAAATTATTGCTTAAAGTACTTACTTCTCTGACAGTACTTTTTTTAACCACCTTTTTTTTTTTAATCTCTTGACGTAAATGATATTGGCGTCTTTCAAGAAATACTTAGCAATAAAGGTAACAACAGAGAAAAACGTACTTTTTGAGTCCCAAGGTATCCCATGAAAGTATTTTCTAAGCATTAACAGTGCATTCTTCATGTTAAAGCTTTTACCATTTACATGAGGGGTTGATGTGAAAATTTCTGGCTGAGCATCAGACTTTAGTGGTTAAGTAACTAGCTCTTTGGGAGTAAAAATATTTGTGGACTTACTATAGCCCTGAATGTCAACGATATAGTCCATGATCAGGTAGGTCTGATATCTTGCTTAGCTCGTTGTCAACTGAGCTTGCCAACTTCAGCAAGCTCCTTATATTCACTCCTTCCCAATTTCTTTAACGCCCCTCTAATCATTATCCCTATCACCTACATAGGGTAATAGTAAGAAAGATTAAGGGCTTAGTCAATCTCGAGCGCAAAGTACGCGTCTTAAAACTTGGACTGGTAGGTCCAACCACTGAGCCAACTTACTTTCAACTGAGATCTTTGCCTTCTTTTAAGCTCCTTAAATCCTTCCCACTTCCTACTTACACCTCTTCCCACTAAAACACTACCCCCATCCTCTAGTAGTCTTCCACTCCCTGTTGTTGTCTCTTACCACCTCTCAACGTGCATAAAAGACCCATGGTATCGGCAACGAGTACCATTCCTCACTTAACTTTGTCAAGAGCAAGTCGTTCTCGTGAATCTTAACTCTTCACGCTTGCTACAAAGAATCATGTATGCATATTATTCTTTTTTGTTCAGAATTTGAATTGATAGAATAAAAAGTTTTATAATTTTAGAGGAATGGAAGGTAAAGAAAACTTTTCTCGTGATAATGTTCCCTGGCTCTACCTTTACTCAAATTTAAGTGTAATTGTATAAACCTTTTTTTTTTTTAAACTGTTTTGTTTTTATTTTAATGATTGTTAAATAATTTTTATAGTAATAAAAAGAAAAGATCATTTCTCTGATAATGATGTGCAAATTATTTCCGAGGAAAGTTTCTTCGAGAGAGCTTATACTATGGAAGGAGAAATTTTTCAACACACCTTTCCTGAGGGGATTGTCACAACCACAACCAAAATCACCACCAATATTTTTGCCTCCTAAAGAGGCTTCTATTTACTCTACCCTTGTCAGCGTCATCCAAATCAAGTGAGACATTGTCTTTTTGATGATGATGATAATGATGATGATGATGATGATGATGATGATGATGATGATGATGATGATGATGATGATGATGATGATGATGATGATGATGATGATGATGATGAGGATGATAATGATAATGATGATGATGAGGATGATGATGATGAGGATGATAATGATGATGATAAAGAGGAAGAAAGCTCTGATGTTAACCTTAAGTCTTCTTCTAATTCGTTTTCTGTCCTCGATGAAACCGAAGAGGGAGCAGAGTCAGATGAAGAGAGGGAAATAAAAGAAAATAAAAATGAAGAAGATCCTAAAAAGCGTTGTTTCATCATAACTATATATAAAAAATTTTAAAAACCGGTTAATGGGGCAGTCAAATAAACTGATTGGACTGCACAGCATGGGGAGCGAGGTTCAGAGCCTCCAACCCTTTTTTTGAAAACATTTTCTTATGAATTAAGATATACATGCTCCTATTAATATTAAATATTTAGTACCCCCCCCCACATCTCTAAAATAAATAATAATTTCAAAGAAAAAAATCATACAGAAGAAGTACCCGCAATTTATTAGAAGTATTCAGAGCTTAGAACTTGAAGAGTCAACATCAAAGAGAGCAATGTCATTACACTACCTTAAGCATACCAGAGACTTGCTGCAAAGTGCCCTGAGACAGATTGCTGATGCAGATAATGACGATCTTCAAAGATGGTTGGAGCTGACTGAACAGGCAATCGAAGCTCTCAATAAATATGTTATCACATCATCATTGATGTCTAGAGGAGAGATGCAATCCTCCCAATTTATCCTTGCTACTTTGCTACACATTGAGGACAAATCAACCAGTTCATTAAGGAAGATCAGAGGAGAACTGTAAGTGTGGCAGGATCTTTCCAAGTAGCTGTAGTGTAGTGATAAAAGTGTGCAAAAGAGTACTAGTAAACATAACAGTCCTAGCGTATAGGACGGTGTGAAAAATGATGCTGATAAGTAAAACAGTATTGGTAAACAAGATAGTAATGATGTGCAAAGCAGTACTAGAGTACAGTAAAATGGTCTACTATCAGCATTCAAGACCTGCATAGCAACTGGTGTGATAATCGATCGTGAACACATAAACGTTGCTTCCTACTTAGATGATGCCCAAGTTGTTATTGTGTCCAAAGTTACAAGTGCTCTACAACAACTCACTGCTATAAGGATTGATTCTGAGCTTGCAGCATAATACAGGATACAGAAAAATAATGCACAATCATCGATCATTAGCATTTTAATACTAAAAATATTAAAAATGTTAAAGTCTTGAGATCAACAAAGATAGATGATTATGATGATTGGTTTGATTTAAACCTTAAATACGATGAGAAAGTGGAGGGGGAAGTGGTAGGAGAAAAAATGGAGCAGGGAGAAGACCTAAAAATAGAGCTGCATCCTCTAGCAAAGCTCATTCAGTCGCTTGACAAGCTAGATAACTTACTCACTCCCTGGGAGTATACACCTCCAAGCAAGAAAGCAAAAATTTCATGTGTCAGTGAAACGAATTCTGCTGCATTGAACTTTACTGCCAACAATAACTACCCTCCCACCATAAGGGGGTCACAGCTGAAGAAAGAGCGGACCCACTTTGGATGCAGAGTAATCATTGTCATAGATAATGAATCTTAAGTCTTCATTCCAGATCGTGTTTCAAAAGCAATAGACGCTAATGATGATGTATACATTAAGTTAAAAGAAAAAAAAAGTGCTTTATTAAATCCATATCATAGAGATTTTAAGTTTCAATTCCTAAATTTGTTAATAAATGAAAAACGAGAAACTTAACAAACTTGAATATGAATGAAAGGTTGTTTAACACAGGATGAGGCGCTGGACGGGGCTTCCTCCGCTTTTTCTCCATTTAAATATCCAACTTGTCGATTCAACAACTTTCTTCTTATGATCTATCCTCATTAACGGCTGATAAGCGAATGAGACGAAGACCATTGATTTTATATCCAGTTTAACTTCCTTCTGGAGAAGAGATCTGGAATAAGACCTCTTTCATTCTGTTTATTTTCCACTTCAAGTTTGCAATTGTTTGAGCTTACACATCACTGTGATTTCTTAGCATCTTATTTTGCTTATCCCTTATCAATTTTATTTCTTCCTGAAAAGTGTTGAAATTTATCGCATCATTTTGGTGGATAACTGGTACGACATTGCACATTGTTTTGTATTTAATATTATGTTGTGCATCTGTAGTGAGTTAATAGCCAACACCTGATTGACCAAAAAAAGTCTTAACACGTTCATAATCATTTTTCTACTAACATGAATGCTTGTCAGCTTCGATGTATACTCCCAGCTTGATGCAACTCTTAAATAATCGATGCTATCTCATTGTCATGGCTAAAACTTCCTGTACATCTTTCTGCAAAACGTAATCGAAGGCAATTGACCAGCTCATTTGGATCGTCCCAGTGCACATAATCTTCTTGCTGCATCGTTTTAGCACTTTTGTAATGAGGTAACAATAATCCATATTTTTGCTAGCAGTGAGATCAAACATTAGAACTATGATTTCATTAGATTTATTACTACTGTGCGTTCTGATAGGTCTATTTTTGTTGTAGTCCCCCCTGTAAGCACTTGAAGAATTCAACAGCAAGTGATATTTTTCCAAATTATCTTCAGTCATGCGAGATTTATAAGGATGTTTTTTTAACAGTAACTCCATTAACCCATTACTTATTAGAAAGCTCATTTCACCCATCCTTATATGATTATTTTTTCAATTTATCAATGAATTACCAAGCTTCTATAATTCACCTTCTTTTTGCTCTCTGAAAGCAAAATCTAATGAATCTCTTCTATTTTTATCAACTATCTCTAAATACCCGTTGTCATGAGGTTGCATGGTAACATCAATTTTATTATTATTATTATTATTCTCACTTAACAGTAGGCTTAAATATCATATTTACATCAATGTATTTTTTAAAATTTGTTTTATGGATAGAGGCTTATAACGAATTACAGAATTACTTCTTTCTGTCCTCATTTTCGTGATGAGTTCTCCAAGAGGATCAGTAATAGATTTAAAGGTTTCATTGGAAACTTTTTTAACCTTGTCTTTTATAAATTTAAAAAATTGAAAGTTCTTTCTGACAGCTTCTCTGGCCGTCACCAGCTGATGAAGAAGATCTTTTTCTCCTTTGTACTTGCTGATGCTTCAACCTCTCAGAGTAGATTAAATGTAGTACACTATATGCGACCTGTATTTATAGCAAAATTGTCAAAATCTTTATAATATTGACAACAGTTCATTTCGTTATTCTTATTGATTACAACAAGACCATATTTATCATTGTTCTTACATTATCTATATATTTATCATCATGCACATGTTTCAAATTCAGCTTACCTTGACGAAATAGACCTAAAACATCAACATTGTCTCTTACAAGGTGCTTTGTTACTTGTGCGTATGACTGGGTTGCATAGAAACAGTCCACATTCTTGTGGCTTTCCATACAGCAACAAGCCTAAGCATTATCCTACTTTTAACAAGCTATGTCATCAACAATCATGATAGAGTTGGGTAGTGCATCATCTGCAGATACGCCCACGTAAGAATTTTTAAGTTTGGTCAAACTTGTGCAAAAGTTCATGTGGTCAACAATCGGCCAAACTTTGGCCAAGCTTGGGCAATGAAAAATCCTGAACTTGGGTTTTTGTTGAAATATTCAAGTCAAGCTTAGAAAATAATCATCTAAACGTCTAAAAAATTAATTTGTTGTGTCAGGATATTGTTGGTCTGCATATGTTGGTCTGCATATATGACTTACGAAAAATATTGAGAAAAATATTCTAACGAAAATCCAAATTTGGGATTTCCTCATTGCCCAAGCTTGGCCAAAGTTTGGCCAAACGTTGACCACATGAACTTTGGCAAAAGTCTGGCTAAACGTAAAAATTTGTACGTGGGTGACTACTTCATGTTAACTGAATGTAAGAAATTGTATGTCAGCGATGGGCTCTAACAGCTCTTTCAAAAACCTGTACTTTTGTTGGCTAAGTGACTTTGGGTACAAATAAACGTTTAAGGGTCTTTAATAAGTGCTAGCAGACTGTTTGTCTTACCACAATGGGATGGGCCACAAAATATGGCTTAAATATTGTTCGGGAGTAATTCACTCTGTTCAATCGAACGCTGTTCCTGTTATACAACAGTGTCAAAGTTTGGAACCTGCAATTTTTAGTTTGCTTTTTAAACTGCATGTCTGCACAGTATGCTAACAATTGCCATTGGATATAACTTTAGTAATACACGTTTCACTTATTTGTTATTACAGATATTGCATGAAAGTGACAAGTCCATTAGAAATCATACAGCGGATTTGAGTTCGACTTCTACAGATTATAACAGTAATTTATTCTTGACATCAACTCCTGCAACTCCTGGTAATATGACAGCCAACATACAATGTGAGTGATTTTTTAGAAGGTGCCATTTATATTGACTCAATCGACAGTCAGTATAATAGTTATTAAAGCACGTTTATTCTTAATAAAATTTTAAAACCATAACATAACAATCCTTACAACTCCTTATTTAAATTTTATATTAGCATATGAAGAACAAGAACACTAATGTGTGTGTAAATATATATGTATATATATATATATATATCTTCTAATATTAAATAGTTGTAAGGGCAGGATTTTCCACACCTTTTTTTTTTTTTTTTTCCTAAAGTGTACTTTCTCTCAATCAAAAATTTCATTTCAAACAACATTTTCTGATTCCAAATTATTTTTACGTTCAATTTGCATAATTATCTCTTCTTTAGTTTTGTATTTTGATAACGATTTGTTTAGTTGTTCATGAGAAAATACAGTTTTTTTTAAAGTACATACCGACTTTTACCGAAACTTTTCCCTTGAGAGTTATTAATTGTCATAGTGGATGCCAAGACTAGAGAAAGCTTTCTGTAAAGTGTAAAAGGTAACGATGGCGTATTATATTGTTTGTATTATAGGTAAATTTTAAGTTGTTCTTCTCCTGTGATAGTTTCAGCTTTATTATTATACATAAATAATTTTCTAGTCTTTGTTTCTGTCCCGTTGCACAAGCTGTCTGCTATACACAAACTTTTTATTAACATAACTTAAGCTTTTACTTTCAAAATTATTTCATGTCATGAGAAAACTTTACGAATATTGTTTAATATTTGAAAAGAAAAATTTATGCAAATGGTATTATCCGATTTATAGACTCCTTTGTACGTGGCATGATTCATGCTATAATAAGCGGTCATATTTCCTTTTATTAGATAAAAAATTTTGCTATCTAAAAAAAAAGTGTACTCAGCATGAGAGGTAAGAATAACACTATTTAATGAAGATTGGTTATTTTTACTAAATATGTAAACATAGATCGTGGACGTCCGATTTTTTGGGAATGATCAGTGATTCTAATTTTCCGTGATCAGTTATTAAAATAAGTCTATAATTAATAAAGTCAACGACAGTTTGAAGCATAGTAAAATAAAAACGCATCAAGTTAAAGGACTAAATAAGGAGGCTTTTTTATTAAAACATTACAGCTGTCTAGAACACCCATACAACCAAAAAACCCCACTTGGAATAAAAAATTTCCATAATTTTTTGAAAAACCGAGTGTAGTTGTAGTTAATACATAAATGGACTGTGAAATAGTCCAAATTTCAACTATTTTTTTTGCATTATTGTGCTGATAGTATATACTCCCATTTTTAGTGATAGAACCAAATTGTTGTAAGCACCACTAGTAGCTAAGAATCTATAAATACAGATTATTCAACTAGGGTAAATTTTTTGCTTTTATTCTTCTTACAACTGAATTTTTTTTGCAATTTACCTCATAGCGTTGTCAATACATTGGTATTTTTTAAAAATAATTCTGTACAATCAACTTATCTTCCTTTTTTGAAAAAAAATATTTTGCACGTATAAAAAAAAAAAAAAAAAAAATTTTCTACACATGAAGGAATTGAGGGTTGTTTTAATTAGCATAGTACTATTTGTGAGAAGGTTGATACAGAATGTAAACGTTTGACGTTTATTAGAAAAAAAGATTTTATTGAGAGTTTAACTTCCAACAGGAAAGTGTGACTTCTTCAGAACTTCCACTTGCTTGTTTTATGATAACTTTCATATCGTAAGGATTTACATCTATAACCAAAATCACTTGGTTTTCTTTAGCAAAAATTTTTTATGTATGTACTAGTCAACATTTCGTCTCGTCATGGAGACCTTCTCATAAAACAAAGCCAATCTTTAAGAAGAAAAATATACTGAAACGTGTTCGGAGGATTAAATTTTACCTTTGTACATACTTTTTAAGAATATAGAGTATGGTAACGGATAAGGTAGTCATTCTTATATTAACACATTAACGGCTGTATGTGCTATTTCAGCAGGACAACCATTACACATCACCTTTACGTAAGGTTGGATTTATTATTTAGATATTTTTCATTCTTCTGATAAAAATACCACAGTGAACGAAGAAGTCTCTAGATCTCCAGAAAACGACTTGAACTACGTACACCAAAAAGAGATGCAAATTAATCTCGGGGTTTTGATCAAAGTTGTTTAGTTTCATTAGTTTTTTTTTGTAGTAAGTAACAATGTACGCTTACATTTTGTTCTTGGATTGAATAAATCGTTTGTGAGTTACCATTTTAGTAGAGTTTAAGAACGTTATAGAGAAGAATTCACCTACTTGTGCTTTAATTCGAATGATTACTTCAGGACGTGAGAAAATTAAAATAAAGACTTCAAAAAATAAGATAGTTTAAAAATAGATCAAAAAAAAAGTATACTTTTAATGAGGTCACTGGCGTTCACGCAACTGAAAGCATGTCAGTTGATCTTATGCACGACTAATTACAAGATGTTTGTATGTTTGTTATGAATCGAATTTTAAACCCATTCATTTTTGGGTAACAAATTTTTGTTTAGAGTTCTTGAGTGTGAAAATGGTGAAATTTAACTGTGGAAAAGCAGCTGCTAACAAGCCTAACAAAATTCTTTATAATCGTTTATGAGAGCATAACGATCTTAAAATCTTAGCTTCTGAAATATTATAGTTTGTCACTAAGTCTTAGAATAATATGTATTCTACTGTGTCGACGATAAACACTGGCCGATTTCAAGTTTTTATTTATTCAATAAGAGAAATAAATTTTTAAAAAAATGTTATGGCCCTTTCAAACATAAAATGCATTTTTTAATTCATTATCTAGCAATTTAACCTTATAATAGTTCTGCTGCACATTTCTGCACGATGCGGCTTGAGTCAGCCCATGAACCAATAAAAACTATTGCGGAATCTACAAAAAGGTCTAAAAATTTGATGAGCTCAATAGAAGGGAAAATGTTGTTAAGACTGTTGTATTTCACTCATTCGGGAAAAGTATAAATAGTAAAGGGAGAACTAGGTCCCTCTTATTTTGTAAATAAGATAAATGTAGATGTCATTGAGAAGAAAAATTCTCATATATTTTTTGAACATAGGACTGTTAACAAAGTTCACTGTGAAGTTAATATGCTTTAAGTCTTAAGCCTTTTACAACACTATGAAGCTTAATTTGGCAAGACTTTAGAAATTGTTTCAGGATAAAATAATATGATTTTTCATTTCTGTGTGTACGAAGAACTATATTTCAACTATTCTGTTTAGCATTTGCTGTAAAAAATACGGAACAGGAAATCTTACTAAACGTAAATAAGCTGCCCCTTTGTTACATGATGAAGTTCGTTTGGAAGCTAAGAAGAAGCAGCTGATGTTTGTGAGAAGAGATATAATAAATGATCTTGATATCACTCGTTTAGTCCATAAAAACTAGTTTTTTTAAATATTAAATGAAACTTAATCAGATAAATATTACAAGTAGTAATTAAAAAGCTCCTACAGCACAAAATACAGAATACCACTTTTAGACGATACCGCAGCAGGCATTTAATTTCGTTTTAATAAATGTGATTAAGAAACTCTATTAAGAGACGCATGGTATAAGCTAATTTAAAAAAGTATACACGCTTATTTGCACATAAAGTTTATACCATTTAAGGAGGCTTGGGCGTTTGGTGTCGTATCTATTGAGGGGCCCCTGTGGGGTACTTGTCATACAAATGATTCTTTGTAATATTTTTTTTATAATCATTTTGATTATACACATGTGTAAACAAAATAGCAATAAAACGCGGAAAAGTCATTCGGAAAATCGATATTAAAAAATTTATTAGTTTTCCCAAGGTACCTTGTGTAAAGATAACGGCCCTGCCACGATAAAGCTGACAACACTGTACTCTCTTGCTCTCATCTGCTATTATATACCTATACTTGTGTTAGACTTAAATTTTCATGCTTGTATGTTTATGAATGTACAGCGCATGCGCACTTACAGCACCTGAACAAAACAATTCTCATGTTCGATGTTTTCCTCGCTATTTTCTCAAAATTTAACGTGTTGATCCTATTTTTTTTTTTAAATAATAGATTCTTTATACTTTCAAGTACATGTACCAATTTAATGTGTAGGCCCATAGCTTTTTATTGTGGTACGGTAGTCTATTGAATTTCGGGTTCCATAAGGTTGCGTGTTAAAATGACGAATTTTCACAAGCGATTTTCTCGAAAATAAATGTGTTGACCTACCTATTTTGTTTTCCTAAAAAAATCTAGCAAACTTTATCTATATAATCTCTGAATTTCAGACCTAGCCAGCATTTAATTCAAAATCGCCCAAGCCTCCTTAATACACGCTTTTAGTACTCAGACAGCTCACAGGCAGCTTTCGCTGACTTATTGTACATAGTCACAAAATGCACTATGTGTATATATATTAAATAATTACTTGTATAGTTTATTTTTTATAGATAATTAATTTGCAACTAAACTAGACACAACAACTTTTTTTCTCTACGCATGGTTTTGGCAGCATCGCAGGAGCGTCTTAACTGAGTGATTCTGCGCGTGCATTAAGTATTTAAAAAGATGGTTAATTAAAAAAAAAAAATAATAATTATCTTCAATATTTCACACTATTGAAGTAACTAATATAATATTTTTGCAATGTATGGAATATAGTTGTCACGATTTTTTACGCTTTAAACTTTTTTTTTCACAAGTTGTGTACTTTTTTTTACTGGGACAGCACAAGAGCCTACTGGCCTAGTCTCTGGGGCGTCCCGGGGTAACCTACCCATCACCTATGTGTGGGGGTGTATTGCCTCATCTATTTCCAAACTCTTTTTCTTATATCATACCTAATCCATGGGAAAATTGTGAGTATCTCTAGTGAAACACCTTGCCAGTTAAGTTGACACTCTCTGCAATAATGGAGCATCAGATTCACTCCCCACTGTTAAACCTTTCCCTAGAGATGATATTATATTTCAGGATGTCCACGTCTTGCCGGATAAGTCAACGCTCTCTGCCAAAGTATCGGATCCAGGCTAATTAGCCTTCCTGGAGAAGCCCCATGTTTCAGGGACCGCTTCTCGCCGGTAAGATCAGTGATCCCTGACTAGCGTATCAGATTCGCTAATCCCTACCTATAAGCCCTAACACTGTCTCCCATTTATCCAGGTTCAAAGACCTGTGGGGCAAAAAAAAATCTTGGAAATACTCTGAAGAGAAAAATTCCATGGAAAAACCTGCCCCAAAACAGCTAGAGTTACATAGGTACATACTTTTTCCGATAAAAACATGGTTGAAAAAATCTGTATTTACCAGAAATTGAGCCCACTACCCCTAGAACAGCGTAGTATTAGTAACAAGCATGCTTAGCACTAAGATGACGCCGCTCTCACAAGTTGTTTACTTTTAACTCATGTTTAAGGGGCCTCACATGATTTGATTGTTAATAAAACTAATGCATAGATAATTATTAATAATATTTTAATGATTCATTTAATTTGTATACTGCATGACTCTAAGAAAACAATATTTCACTTAAATTTTTCGAGTCATGTACGTGATAATTAATACTGTGAGAAATACGTTGCACATATAATATACATGGTATAGTAATACTCAAGAATTTAAAATTACTTCTAATGCTATTAATTTCAATATTTTTTTCAAATTTATAACCCCCTTCTTTTATTGCCTTATGAAGCCTAAACAGATAATTATTTACATCATATCATAATTTTATGCCTCAAGCAGTAAACAGTAAATAGGTGTACAGGTACCCCTTGATTTGGTTCATCGCTCAAGCTGAAGTCACAGGCTCTGCTGCCACTAATCAAGCACACGCATAGGGCCATTCAGATGTAGGTATCTGATGTCACAACTTTCTTACGGACTGTGTGGTAGCTGTTTCTGTTGAGTGTATATACATTGTATGTGCGCCCATGGTACAGCATGAGATCATAACCCCCAGCAGCTGCTGCTGCTAGAGACTTGGCAACTAATGCCACAGTATAACAAGCAGACTATAAGTGCTCAGAGGCAGCGGAACTCGTGATCTTCTTTTAGTGTAGGAACCGGGAATACATTGACGATGGAGCGTAGCTTTTATTTGCTTGATACTTGGCTTAAAAACAAGCGTACTGTAACTGTGCAGCACAGCAGTGTTGGACGATCACAGCGTAGCATCACATGACAATGCCCAAGGGATTAAAAACTGTCTAGAGCCTGAATGAATACTATAAACTCAGAGCTTGGCTTGGAGACCAATGTACAGTGCATCGCAGCCACATCAGCTGTATCGTGGTACAGCATCAATGCAAGCGCCTGATACTTTTCGTACAGATTTTCTCTCCCCGTCTTATACCTAACTGTACTTAACAACTAATTACTGTTTATCAAGTCGTATGGGAGTGTGACAAGGTAAGATTGAAAAAGCAGACGAAGCCTTGGTGACCGTACTACTATTTACTTTAGATTTGCCTACTCGAACTTTCAAATATTAAAAATAAAGTATTTTTTTCCGTATGCCTTATGTATTTTGGTTTAATTAAGTCTCTTTAAAACTACTCCACAGTTTAACTAAAAAATTTACGTCAAAAAAAGTCGTTAATGCAACGAAAACGAGGCATGTACATCTTAAAAATGCTCAAATTAAGATTGAAATTTCTTCAATTTTGGTTTTAGCCTCAAAATGTTTTTACCAGGTAATTTGCTGCAAGCCAAATTTTTCTGGTGTATAGTTGGATATTGTTAAAATTAAGAAGAGTTACTAGCAGTGTGACATTTGCTACAGGTATTCCCTATTATGCCATTGTATAGATAGCGTGCAGCATTGAAAGTTCTCAGTGGCTAAGATGGTAGAGCGCTGGCTTTTCGCCTGTAGGGCTCGGATTCGAGAAACCGCTCCGTGACTTCCTCCTAGGTAACTCTGTGGTGCTTTTTATTGACCTAATCACTAGAATATCATATAAGTAGGCAACTAGTGATATGCCTATTAACCGAGGCATGTAGATTTTCAGATGAAAGTAGAGAACAACCATGCCTCGGAAGAAAGGGGGGTGGGTGGATGACTCTCTCATAGTAAAATTGTCCAATATAAAAAAAATTACAAATAATGAAATATATATGTGGTGAATCGAAGTCGTGTGAATGTATGCATGTGTGTTCCCACAGCCATAATATAAAGGCAGGCAAGACGTGGCGTTGCGAAGGTAGGAGACTTACTCAGCAGCAACTTTTGAATAAGGACGAACATTTAAATATCTCGAATACATCCAAGTCCTATTGTTCTAACCCTGAATTTTGTGCGCTTTAAAAGTGAACACCTTAGCTTTGGTATCTGAATAGAAATTTGTAATAAATAAATAAATTATCAGCAAAAAATTTTATAATTTCTTAATAGCAGCGATACGGTATTACTCGTACCATTTTTACGGTTTGCGTGGAAAAATTGAACGTATAAAGAGTTTGATTTTTATGATAAATATAAATTATAAATAATAAATAATGGATAATCAAAAGAAAATAAGAATTTTCCGCCTCAATATTAAGATCCTTAGTAGTAACTCGGTAATTAATAAAATTTACAAAAAAACCTCTATTGTACTTAAAAAAAAGCATTGCCACTCTACTCTTCCGTTCCTCATAAATAATTAGTCCCACATTTGGCCACATAATTTAGAGCTCTAGGAGAAAACTAAGATGACAGATGAATAAAATATAACCTAATTCTTAATTTTCTTCAGTTGTGTATCATCTGTCAAAGTCGAGAAATTAATTAATTTACGTATCATTCAATAAGACAGCCACTTACAACAAATCTTGCAACAAGCTGTAAACCTTAGCCTCATTTGATTTAACAATTTGTGTAGTTCATAATTATGCACCTATAATGGACTTTTTCAAAAGAAGTGAAATAAGAAATTGTTTAGTAAAAGCAATTGTTCAAGTAACTTGTACATCGCTTTAACAATTTTCGTACGTATTTTCGTAATCAATAACTCTTTATTGTAAGAACAACTTAATTATTAAATAACTGTTATTTGACGAGCTTAGATTTTATCAATATATAATTATGTTTTTTTTGTTATATTATAGTGCTCTACGTCCGGCTCCTTTAATAAGGGCACTACTATGGGCACTTAGCACTTGCAAAAGGGATAAGGAAAGGTATGGGAGGTCTCCCATTACTGGAAGAGGGTAGGGGGAAAAGAGGCAATTTTTGCTGCGAAAATGTCGCCTAAAATCTTCCTCGAGGAGCATTGAGGGGTGGAAAAGCACATGTGAAAAATCACAGAGGTACTTGCCCAAAAAGTCGCACTGGCCGGGAATCAAACCACGGTCTCCCGCGTGCCACGACCTAGCCGACTGAGCTACCACATGCTCTTATCAATGTATAAAAAGATACAAGAATAAAAGCTATTTGAATGAATGACACACTCAGGACCTTGGATGCGTACACTTACTAAAGTATTTGACTTAAAAAAAGAAATTTAATTTATGTTAGTACATTTAAAGAAAATTTGCTGAGAATTATATGATAAAGTCGTTTCATAAAAAAAAGATAAAGAAAAAAGTATTGTAAGTGATCGTTTTGAAACATTTTTTTTTAAAAATTCAATTTCGTTTTGTAATTTTATGAATTCCTTGAACAAATTAACCTTTAGACACATCCATATATTTGAAACATCTCAACATAAGTTACTTTAAGTAGAAATTTAGTGAGACTATTGCTGATCAGTATAGCTATTATGTTTTAACTTTGTTCCTATCCAGTGTTTTCTAGTATAAGCAGTTTCTAATGTAATCAAGTTTTTTAATACAAGCATTTAAAAATAGTATTTTTCTAAAAAGTAATGATATCTCCATAAAAATACTTTTTAACAAAACAAGAAGGTTAGGCAAGTTTCATGTGTTGTTGACTTACTATCTTACTTTAAGGAGTTTCTGAAGCCTTTATATACATCCAATAAAAAGTATTACTTCTAATTAATCTTCAGCCTTAAAAAGTTCTGAAATCCAAACATAAAAATGGTTAAGTATTTTTTTTTTTGCGCAACGTACATTCGGTATGACACTCGTATTATACTGTTAAGTACCAGTACTTTAACAAAATCAAACTAAATGATATTGACTATTCACTGGTACTTTATGCAAACGTTACATTAAATACAATAATGCCTTGCTATGTTAAAAGTATATGACAATAATAGGGCGTTGCTTTAATCCATTTAAAAAAAGGGTTATATACTGTACCAGTCAACAGTCAATGTTTTTTAGTTCAATTTTGTTAAAGTAGGAGTACTAAACGGTACAATAGGAGTGTCATACAAAATGTACGTTGCGTAAAAAAAAACTTCACTGTTTTAACGTTTGGATTTCAGAACTCTTCAATACTACAGATTTATTAAAAAGAATACTAGTCATTGGCAGTATATGAAGGCTTCAAAAATTCCTTGCATTGAAATATGAATTGAACAACACATCAAATTTATCTAACATTTTTGTTTTATTAAAAGGTATTGTTATGGGAGTATAATAATTAGTATACTGTTAACATGCGTATTTACCAGGCGCAGTCAATTATAGTTTAGGTGTGCTATAATGAGGAGTGGGTGACAAAAGTAGAATTTGGTCAACTATCCTAGAACCCAAGAAGTCCTATTAAACGGTCTGTTTTATAAAATAAGTTCAATTTTTTTTAAATTTCATCAGCAGTTTTTTTGCTTAAATATAAAGGCAAACCATCATTTTTCCTGTTGCCTTTTTGCCGAACATCCACAAGCGATCAGCAAACATCTAATTGTGAGAGTATTAGGAACTCATCCTTTTAGCTCACTTAAAGTTTGATGAATGTTTATACATAACTTCGTCCTCTTTTCTTGCTACTTTAACAACAAAAAAAAAAAAGATTTGAATCCAACAAAGTCTTCGTGAAAAAAGTTCTAAACATCCTAACGGCATGGAATCGATAGTGGTTAAAGAAGATTTGCTGGCACTAGCAGTGGCAGGGACAGGAAGCTTTAAAGCATTGAAAAACAGACAAAATGTGCTAGTTAAGTCCACTTTAGTGCCTCTAAACCGACCCAAAGCACAGTTAACTGTTTGTTTGGAGCCAATAACTTTACCTTTGGTGAAACAGACAACGACAATTGATGCTCCAACCTTAACTACATGAATTCCCAAAACTGCTGATATGAGTAAGGGCTGCAC
Organism: Copidosoma floridanum; assembly: GCF_036245765.1. Taxonomy (NCBI): domain Eukaryota; kingdom Metazoa; phylum Arthropoda; class Insecta; order Hymenoptera; family Encyrtidae; genus Copidosoma; species Copidosoma floridanum. Next base: position 14,684,369 of record NW_028321885.1, read on the forward strand.
TCTGTGAAATACAAAAAAAAAAGCAATGCATTTTCTTCAGCTTTTTAAGGCAGAAAGAGTTAGAGGGTACAATTGCCCTTACGAATTTAAGGGATAAATAAAGACATCAGTCTAAAGAACAACAACTAATTGACGCATTTTGGGATTTCAGTGATCATAATAATCTCCGTGAATATGATTAAACGGTATTTGAAGGAATGAAGACACCCGCAAAAAGAATACTGTTTAAATAATGAATAAATGTGTGTTTTTAATTGTATGGATTCGTATAAGACACAAAATTTAGTGTTTGGTGTTTTTCCGATGCCATACCAAAACGTTAGACACCAAACATTAAATAAATTCAAAAGAGTTGTACTCAGTTTATGTTTTGCATTGGTATTTAGAATTGCAAGAATATTTGAGATACAACCCAAGTCCTCTGAAATGTACTAACGGCACTGAAAATCAGGAGCTAACAAAAAATTAAATAATTCGTGTAGTTAAGCTGACGATACTTTAAATTTAGTTGCGGCTGAGTTACACCAGAAACTTGCAATGCCATCTTCAAGGTTTGTGAAGGTAGCCCTGCCTTCTCACCCTATGGTCATATCGATTGGCATATCAATCATAATAAAGCACAACTACTCAGCAACTTGAGAAAAGTCAACAGATACACTGCCTTGCTTGGTTCCAGGACCCCTTGTGGACAGTTAGATAAATCAAATCTTGTTGCATCATGACAAGCCCTCTCAAAAAAAAAACTGTCAAGGCTAAACGAGACCAAAAAGATAACGTTGAAAAAGCTGTGACCAAATAAAAAAATAAAGCTAACAAACAACGTGTAGATAACATTTTACTCTGTAACTTTTTCAGCGGAAACGTTACAGCTAATGTAAATAATTTAAAAGACGCTACCCAAAAAAAGTTAGCAGTAGCCAAAAGGCTATTTAGGGCTACACAATCTTCGACCAACCATTTTGAGAAGAAAAAAACAATACCACTTGACACAGAGAATTCAGTGCCACTTGACTCAGATAAAGAAATCCACGAACTATTGCACAAGCAACCACCTCGAAACATACCGTAACAGTGGTCTCAGTGTACAATGTGAGTAAAATTCCACTCTTTATGATGTGGAAAAGCTGCGATAAGGTGAGAGACACAATAAGTGTGGCAGAGTAGGCTTATGTTTCCAAACTAGTTTGCTCTTAGTTCGTAGGAAGAGCTTGAGTAGTTATACAAAGGGGTAACCTTTCAAAATATACAAGGACTTAAAACCTTATTTATGAGTCTACTAAGACAAGTTATCAACTACTTGGAGAAATAAGCAATAAGTTTCAAAAGTCTGATGATAAAAAATGAGCTATGCTAGTTTAATCTGTGGCTTCTAGCAACAGGTATTAGAAGTTAAGAGATTGGAAGATGACAAAGAAGTTTCTGCCATGTATATTATGTCATTATAGCAAGAAGCAACATACTGTCTTAGAAACAGACTTAATCCAGAAAATAAAATTAAACTCACCACCGTAGACAGTGAGACTGCAGGTTGGGCCCATCCAACAACATGATCAACTGAGTTAAAAACTCTAAACACTACATGGGGATTGTCTGAGTCAGGTTATTTTGTAAATACAAGATTATTTTAGTACAAAATAATCTGCAGGATACCTAGTCTCAAGACATTATGAATTCTAAGAAATAATACGTAATCATAATTGTCTAATTGATATTACACCTGCAGACGTACTCTCATAAAATCCAGCATCTTCCGTGCATATCAATAGCATTACCAGGTGAGCCATGGCTCACCTGAATAACAATGGTATTTACATAGCTGCCAGCTACATGCTGTCCAAATCTTCTAATGTAAATAAAAGAGGCCGTTGACTTGTCAAAAAAAATAAGGTTATCAAAAGAGCCCTGTAATTACTGCAGAACCAAACTCCAAGCTACTAAAGCTCGCTGACCAACAAATATGTTTTTTTGCTGAGGAAGTGAAAACGTATTGATGCACACCACAAAGACCACGGTAGTGTATGACTTTGTAAATGTTTTTAATTAGATTACCAATTAAAACTAAAAATTTTTCTCTTGCTGTACGGCTGTATTTACATCCCAAAACTACATTAGTATTAATTGATGGTGTAGCCATCGGGAGAATCATTGTATTTTATAGTTGTATTGTTAGCATTAGCAAGCAAGCTTGACAGTAGTTGCTAAAGACGCAAATTCTCTCGAGTCCTGAAAAGAGCTTAAGGTCCTTAAGAACTAGTAAACATGTTAAAACCTGCTTTGTAGGGTGAAATTTTTGCAAGCACTCATAAATGCTTAATCATTTCTCTAGCTAATAGGTACTTAGCGCAGCATGGGCTTAAATTAACCTGTACTTCTCCTCAAGATCTTCTTAACTCAGATACGCCCTAATTTAGCCTTTTACCTAGCCTCAACTAGCGTTTTAGTATACGTTGGGCAGCTTTTACTGCCAGCTTTCTACTTATTTTCTGCCATTGGGCAGAGATAACACCATGCTGGGCTGTGGCTCTCTTTCCTTCAGTAGTTGGAGCTCTTATATTAGAAGCATAACGTAGACATATTTTTTTCTTTGCAGTCAACTGACACATGCCTGTATTTGAGACTACTGTGACATCTGTTTACTGAGATTCCCCTCCAGATAAGACAGATTACAAAACTAACTCTTAAACTGCCTACATTTTTGCTTGTCTTGTGATTGCTTAGTTTACCACTATTAGTACCATCCTGTTTCTTCGGGTATTGGGTTGAAGAAATGCTTGTTTAGTCATTGGCTTTTTTGTTTAAAAATCCTTACCTAAGCTTTTTTCACCTTTTCCTCTTTAGCAATGGTATTTAGGTTTTGGACGTCTAGTTTAACATTACTACTGTTAATTTCTTCTTTTTTTATACAACTACTGACTTTTATACTTGCTGGAAGAATAAAATTACGTCCTTAATACCCTTGGCTTCTATGAATATGTCTAATTTTTTTGTAGTAACAACACTTTAAATAGCAACGTTAGAATTGTTAGAGTCAAAACTCGTTGTTATCAACTTTAGCGCATTTTTTAATGTCCTTTAAGCCACCTTTACCATGCTGATAATAAATTTTTTTCATATTTCCAGAGCTGCAAGGATTATTAATTCTCTTTCTGGACGTCACTAAATCTTTTTAGAGAAAAAACATCTTCTACAACTATAGGTGCTAATTTCAAGTATCTAATAGCAGCTTTGATGCCATCCTCGACATTCGTTATCGTGTTTCCATACTTTTGGAAAAAGAATTAATGTATTTTTTCAATCTTTCATTTAGAAGCTTGAATTTGTTTGATCTCTTGTTTTCGCTTTAATTTTAGCTTTACACCATTTTTTTCCGTAATGTAGAGCTCCTCTTGCATCTGAGTTACTATTTTCGCTGGTGTTACTGCCAATATTTGAGCAACGTGGTCTTTATCTTTGATCCTAAAAACGCCGTATCATATTTGATAGTTGCCGTTGACCGTAAACAGTGTATTTGTGTCGCACCTTTTAATCCGTACGAACTACAGTAATTACCCAGTACAAATCAATATTACCTTTTTTTTAATAAGTATTTTAACAGGGTTAAAACCAGCACAGCAGCCCTTTTCATTATGATAGAAGACCGACTGCCACCGGAAGCACCTCAAAAGTATACATGTGTTAGTTAAGTGTAAATATCTCAGAAGAATGTTATAACAGTCACTTGAACTATACACAAATGGTGCTATTATTCATTGGCCTACCTTAGGCATTCTGACCTGACTTATGGTGAAAGCTGATAACAAAAAGCACAAAGTACAAGCAACGCAAGCCCACACATTCATATCGATAAAAGCAAGAAGCATAACGCTTATACCCTGAAAAATACAGATACATAAGCCAAGGCCGCCCATGCCCTCCATCACTACTGTCAATCGCTCCTCGAATGGCTCGGTGCCCATTATAGATCTGTCATCTAGTAAGGACGCTTAGTTACGAAACAAATAAGATCAGAATTGATCAGGTAATACAGAAGTCCTCACACAAAATGAGAACCTTGATACATTTTATAAGTTTATCGGTGGCATGGCCATTTGTACAGACCTAGGAAGAAATTTTTTAAGAAATCTGATACAAAATATCGCTAAATGCTTCTACATTTACCACGTGAAAAGAACAGGGAATATAAACATACTACAGGGAGAGGGTTTGTTTCACGTGTACAAAAAAATTAAAATTTTTATCTCTTTGTCATTATATGTTAAGACTTGATTTCTTATTTTTCATATCACTAATACTAGGTATGAGACTGGTACTAATACAAGTTTGTTTTGATGCTTCACTGCACGACAAAATCCCTTGTGGATTTAAACTATACGTTAAGTTATCCCAGGTAAATAGAGACCCTTTAATAGGGCTTATTCATCAGAATAATCAATAGGAATATTAGTTTACCTGATGCAGACATGCTAACCTTAGCGATTAAGCGTAAACAACAAAGAGATAATGTAAAATAATAATCCTTAATTGATTAATGCAAGAAGTATACTTGACGAGTTTCGTACGTAATATTTTTATCTCAAAATGTAATGATACTGGAATCACAGTTCTTAGATTATTTAAAATAATTTTTATTAATTATAGTGCTCAGGCTCTGATATAAGATTTCAGATATCTGAAGTAAAATTTTCCATTTAGGGTGGGGAGTAAATACCAACCTAATAGTGAGCCAAATTGTCATTTGTAACTTAGTCTTTAAAAGAAAAGATACAGCGTAAGTGTTGCACAGAATGAGTATGAGTAGAGATCCAAGGCTAGGCCAGGTAGTATGTTGACAGATACTTTTGATCTTCTACTTCCAGAACTTATTCGTCGTTGAGTGACAATGTTTAAAATAAGTGTCTATTTTTTTTTCATTATAAAATACAGCTATTAAATATCACCTTACTCTAAAAGTAAGGACTTCTTTTTATTTACTTTCATAATTTTTTTTTTGTAAATATGCTAAATACCATTTCTTCATAACACACAGGTAATACTTACAAAAGAGTTAAGGCTGAAAAAATGATCAACTAACTCAGGAACTTAAAAATCTCTATGTACTAATACAATAATACGTTAACTATCACGTGATATGTATAATTCGTAACTCAGTAAGTTTTAACGTAACTTTAGTCCTATGATTGCACTTAAAGTTATAAATGATTAATTTTTTTTTGGTTAGTAAACAATGTTTCAAAAATAAGTTTAAGAACTCCTTAAACAGCTTTATTTAAATTAAATAAGAAAAACATATCTTGTATACCATGGATTTTCTATAACTTTTTAGTTATAACAAAGGTTTTTGGAAACGAGATTTTCGATAGCAAAAAAAGACGATAGTAACAAAGAAAAAAAAATGTCCATACGTCAATAAAAGTTGCCTCTAAAAAAAACAGCAATTTATTCAATCAATCAGCAAATAAAGTGCTGTAAGCATTAAAGATTGAGGATCAGAAAAAAGAGTTTTCTTATTAAATATTAAAAAAAAAAGCTGCTTGTAAAATTTTTTTGTATTCAAGTGTAGTCGGAAGAAAAATTAAAGCTTTCTACTTTATCGATAAGGGCGGTTAATTTTTTAGTGTTATAACATTATTTATTGAAAAACTTACTTCGTAATGAGAAAAAAAAAATTGGCACAAATTTATGACAGTTCTAAAAAACATTCTAGCCCAGACTTAGCAAGATTTAGAAAGAATTGAAGAAAGACGTAAAATAACATGAACTGACACATGATCTGATTTTTCATGTTTTTTTTTTAAATCACAATTAATCCCAATAACATTAGGCTTTATGTATTCCTTAGAGCAAAAAAAATGTGCGATTACCTCCTTTTTTCAAATAAATTGCATCAACAAAGGATCATAATAAAAATATTATCACTTCCTGCTGCACTGACTTTTTCTATAAGTTTACGTTAAATTTATTAGCTTCCTACGTCACTGAACTATGACTAATTACTTTTATTACCTATAATTAATTATTTCTGCTCATTTTTGTGCAAACAAAAAGTTTGATGTACATTCTTTCAACATCGTAGCACAATTCAAAATTAGTTTTAGTACAATTAATTGTACTTTGAGCAAGACAGGTAAGAAATTAGATCATGCATAGTTTGCTTGACATCTAAATTCACATCTTTCTTATCCAATGTTCAATGAATCGTGCTAAGTCTAGACTTAAATTATTCTTAGAAATGTTAAAAATGTGCGTTAAGTCCTATTTTTCTTAGAAAATAGCGAGGTACGTAATAAATAATATTATAACACTAAAAAATCAGATTGACCCTATTGATAAGGTAGAAATTCTTAGTTTTCTCCAGACTGCCCTTACCAGATTAAATATGCAAGAATAAACAAAATGTTAGTTTAACTATTTCTCTATGTAATAACGGTAAGATGGCTTAGTATGAGACTTTAAATCATAACTTTGTTAAAATGTAAGGTGAGCTTTGTCTATGGTATGCACAGAAAGTCTTTTTTTTTCACTTTCATTTGCGAAATTGCATCTGACGTGTATGTCGTTTTCAAATTATGAGAGATTAAAAAAGTAAAAGAACAATGTATAACATGTTGAAAATATATACTCGTTTTTTGACCACTACTCAATTAACTTTAAATGATTTTGAAACAAAATTCACTTTTTTCAGCAAGGAGACCCTAGCAGTATTTATTCAACTATAAATTGAACATTCAGTTATGTAAAATAACTTTTTCTGTTAACGAGGTGGGCACAAACATAGCTTGAATAACTATTTTTTAATGAATGTTTACCTAAATAATCTGAATATTTAACTTAGTTGTTTAAAAGCAGTGTTACGTTACCAGAAACGTTCTGTTTGAGTCTAAGCTTTCAGATCATAGCCTGGGACATGTATGACGCGTTTGCAAGCTGTTACTATTGGGGGATTGCAATAAAACATCTCCTCGTATTGTAGCATGGGATGATGCTTGAATTTTACTAAGTTTGGCTTGGAAATAAAGGAAATTTTAATTTTTCAAGAAAGTGTTCAATATAAAAGTTGTAGCAATAGGAAAAAAAAATTTTCGTAGTTGCGATACCTACAATCTAATATCAGTATCTTAACACCATAAATAATAAAAATTACTTAAATCATTAAAAAAACTACGATTCCAGCATCCGCATTATGTCCTTTATATTTGTAGCTAAAATGTAAGGAAAAAAATTTATCAAATAACTTTTTTGTATTAATTATTTTACTTATATATAAAGCCAAGTCACTTTAAGCGATGTGATCGCTAACCACAAAAACTACTGAACCAATTTTGCTGAAATTTTGCATACTGATTCTTGATGATTCCAAGATGGTTTTGCATAGTTTTTTTTTTTTTGGTAAATAACAATAGCAATAAATAAGCTCAAAGTTTTGCTAAAATAAGCTAGCTTTGCGCTTTAGTTCAGTAGTATCTGTTAGGTGGCGTCAAAATAAAATGTAAACCACCTGCAATCAAAAATAGAAGAGAGTGGTTGTAACATGCCTCATCGAATTGTCGATTATCGTTGTTGTTTATCGGCACTACACCAAGAACAAAGTTGTTAATCGTACAGCTGGGCATCCTAGCTACCAACGATACTCTTCTTTCATGAGCAAGCGAAATAAATCGGTTTTTACGCCAGATCACCAAAATAACCGAGTGCTACAGAAAAATAGGCGTTCAGAACGTTAACGTCTCCACTGCAACACTAGCAGACGTGACTAGCTAGAGCTCAACCCGCTCCAACACTCCAAACTTTTGTAGCCGTTCAACCATCCGTCCTGGTGCCATCAGAGAATTTTCTATCTCAATTTCAAGCCAGGGAAGATAGCCCTGAAGAGTACGGACAACCACAACCAGCGTCACGAACCAATCTCTCCACCTTAGATCACCAAAACAACTGAGTTTCAAAAAAAAAAGGTGCTTTATTACTAGGAGACGTTAAGAAAAAGTTCTACAACTAGCTCCAAAGCTTTAAACGTTATAGTTTTTCTCCCGATCAGTGTGGTACTACAATAACAGGTCAGACAAGATTATCCTGATGTACAGAGGCAATAACGTTTGCTGGAATCTTCAGTCAAGACAGAGCTTACTTCAGAAGCTCACTCGTCTTTTTCAGGGTCATCGGACCGCGAACTACCTTATCAACAAATATATTACAACTTTATAAAGTTGAAAAAAATATTCTTTAGAGCTCACAAAAGTTGTAACTATGCCAAAAGTTGGAGAAGTTAAATTAAAAGAAAAATTCAAAATGCATCTAATGAATACAATTTTAGGCATCAAGAAAATGCGCTGAACATCTATTGAAACTAAAGCAGCATTCATATTGCTAAGTGAAGAATTTATTTAGTAAGTGATAAGCTTTTTACCATTGCCCTTATAGTCATCTCTCGAATCTTTCAGATTTTCAAATAAGTATAATATGTATTTATACCTTTCTCGCGATAAAAAATGTAGAGACAAGGCTCCAGAATTTTGTTGCTGTAATTTTAAAATTATGAGGTAACAGAAAAAAAATTTTCTTATTTACATCTTTTCTGTGAGTTTTAAATTTTTACAGCTATATCAGAAACAGATGTGAAATTCTCAACTGAAATAGTTTCTCATCACACGTCAACACACGACGGTGTTCTATTGAGTGAGTCTTGGTTTACGGGTAGGCCGCTAGTTTTAAATAATACAATCGCATAAGAATTATTTCAAAATGCCAAGAAATTATTTTAAAGCATTCAATCTTTTTTTAATGATTAACGGACAAAATATTTGATATTACTTTTATAGATCTTAGAATAATGAATATTATAATAGATTTTGTAATAGTTTCAATACATCTCATAATAATAAATATTATAACAGAATCTTATAATAGAATCTTACAATAGATTTAATTTTCTTCTTAGTTGTGAGTGGCATTTCTGTCTAAGGTATTATTTAAGCATGAAGTATGTGGAAAATTGCTTCGAAATTGCCAACAAATGTTTGTATACAATATTATTTTATTGTTAAACACGTGGTGGCAAAATATTAAAATAACTTGAATATGGCATTCAACTATAAGTATAATTCTCAACGTCAATCTAATAGTAACGATTGCACGTTTCACTTTAGAAATCTGTATAGTGATTGTAATTAACACTCAAAACGACATGTTTTGTATAAACTTAGTTATTTGTTTACTTTAGATAAAAAATTACAATGCTACGTCAGATTATATACTACGTTATTACTATTAAGTCAGAATAATTTATGTTGGAATAGAATTTTTAAAATCGGTGACTTCTACTTTCCATAAATTTTGCACAAAGAGTGTTTTTAAAAACCTTTTCCATATTCCTAAGAATTAAGAAAGGAAAATACTGACACTCGTTTCTTCAATTTCTCATCGCACAGAAAACAGTAAGAAGGCTCTTTTTTATAGTTTCTTATACTACTCTTACACTGCCTGAGATGTAAAATATACTTTCTACGTACAATAAATTAATAGAAGATTAGTTTATAAAGCTATGGGTTGGATCATGAATTCTATATTAAAATATAAGTATAAGGTTCTTTATACACTCAATATTTTTTTGGTAATATCAGTGATCAACTGTGTTAAAACTTATGATTTATTTTTTGGCTATGTACAACATGATACTAATACATGCATTAATGTAAATATAAGTTCATTACACAATTATACAAGCCATGGAAGAATTGCCTCATTAAATAGCTCAACTTACAGAATAAGTTAAGTAATAGAAGCTATTCTGTCGCTGGAGGCTCTTGCCACTTAATGTGGTACTCACGTGTATTTCGTACATCTATACAAAACAATTCTCACACACTCACATCAAATATAGATATACCAAAACGTATAAAGTACTACATGTAATGGCGAGCACCCATGGTTTTAGAATAGCCCTTATTTACGTAATTTTTTTGTCCGATTTGATGTGACTGTTAATATCAGAAAAGAAGAGATTGAGGTTGGGTACGCTGCTGAGTATTGATAATCAAGGCCATTTATTTGAGGGGCACAATACGCCTAGTTCACCCGTATCGATTTTGTTGCTGAAAAATGAAGGGAACCGAAGTTTGAAAAAAAAAGTTATCATCACGTAGAAAAAGTACAACGATGTTGCAATGACATTTATGCAATGTATGTTAGCTAGGCAGTAAATTTATTTAATGCACTAAAATATTCATTTTCTTATGATTTTTAGGGAAAGCTCACATAATTACTGCAGTTTCGTGATGCAACTCATTAAGTTTCTATAAAACTCCAGCCTTTTGCCCGTTCAGTGCCTGTCAAATACCTGCTCAGTGCCCATCAACGACATGGCAAATATCCACCATTACGGGCCAAAGGCCCAGCAAGTAATTATCACTTGTCCAGTCTTCCGGCTAATAACGACACGCTTCTTTAATGGATAAGTGACTCATATTAAAATCCACCCTTAACCACCAAAATTACAAAGTCCTAGAAAAAAAGCCTTCTGAATGCCAAAGTCTCCGGTGTAATACCGAGAGACGTCGTCCAGTCAGAGGGCAATATGCTCAAACATTTCAGGGTTTTATGGCCATTCTTTTAACCGACCTAATGCTACCAGAGCTACTTTTGCTAAAACAGCAAGCAACGAAAAACTAAAGTTAGAAGTTTTAGCAGCCAGATCATGATATAATATTATTAGCCTTCTTCTTAGTGGTTTATCTTAACAGAATAACACAAGAAGAATTATTCTTCAGGCCTGCTTCCCATACAAACGGTGAGTGATGAGTTATCTGGGAAATGACCTGAAAACAAGATATTCTTTAGCTAGTGGCGTACATTCCCCCTGCATGATCTCTTTTTACCAAGATTTAAAATAGAAAAGTCGAGCTATCCACAAATAGCTTTTCATCATTGAGAATGATAATAAGAAATGACTGTAAGTATCATCACTGGCCAATTGCTATAATGAGTCCCTACGCTTAGAAAATTACAATGTATCTTGTTGGTTCTTCTTACGACCATCAAACGTTGAACTAACTTGCCAACAAACATATTTATACAACTGTTTTTCAAATCTGATTATCCACCAAAAGACTATGTTTCACAGTTTAGGGTGAAAGTACATACTGAGAAACACACTGCGGGTACTCCAACGCTACCATTTGACAATGCTACGTAGCAGCACTTCCACAAGCAGAAATAAAAGCCGCGCAACTGGCTCGCGTCCATCCAGCCCAACCTGACGATCAGCAGATTCACGCTCAACTACGTACGTTGAACACGCGTCAACAACTCTCTCAGTGGTCTCACATTCATCTGTGATTTAATAAAATAGAGTTACAATGTATCAATAAATATTAAGTGCATACTTTGTATTCCGCGTGTGTCTCATAGTGTTTTCTTACCCTAAACTCTAAAGTGGTGACCCCGACGTTGTAACCTGTACGTGGCAGCTCTAGACTGCGAGATTGCACAAGAGCTTCTAGACGTTTTCTGAGCTGTGCCGAGCATCAAACTAATATTTAATAACGCACTGTACTCTTCAAAATTACAATACTTTTTTAAACTTACTTACAGCATATTATTTCTAAAAACTGACAAAAAAAAACCAAATAAAAATAACATCACAAAACGCTAGGGTGCTCTACTCAGTGCGTCTTGGGTGATGCCAAGACAAGAGGTCGGTAATGACTGTATTTATCAGGTGCCCGTTAAAAACCTTCCAAGTGCCTATTACGTATACATGCAGTGTCCATTAAGTGACCGATATGTGCTCGTCCAGTACCTGCTAAATGCCCATTAAGTATTCACGAAAAAAGTATTAAGTGCCTGTCAAGTATAAGTCATGACCTAGAAGCACCTTCCCCCTGTCCAAGAAGCCATAAAGTATCTACAAAGGGCCTGTCAAGTGCTTGCCAAGTGTACAGCCCCCCTCTATTATAAGGTATAAAAAAATGCATATAAGATAATAAATACAACTCTCGCTCGATTGCATATAATCAAGGTAACGTCTACATTACCGTTTTATATCGCTTTTTAATTAATCAAGTCACTTCTTCTTCATATGGCAAATACTACCAGAAGTTTAAAATAGGTCAGGCGTGCTAACTTTTGTGTATTGTCTAGAGAAGCATACTACCTTAAATACTTTGAGACTTAGGCTATTTTCTTACCTTACACTAAAGAAATGCCCAAATTATTAATTTTTTGCTAGCAAGAAAGATTCTTTTGCAAACCAAGCAAACAAACAAACTTGCTCAAGCAGAAAACCATTTTATTTCTGTATCCAGATCTAGCTTATCAAGTATTCACGCCTCTTGCTACATGTGCGTATAGCGAACAAAGAGCACTTATAAGCGTCTTATTCTCTTAGCTTATGTTTCTAGCAGTTTAACGTATAGTTATAATGATAATAATATCTTAAATAATATTGAATATGCTATTGATCTTTATAATAAGTATTGTTATCTTCAATACTATTATTCTTAGTATTACAATTATTGTTGTTATCATTGTTGCTATTTTTATTTTCATGATTGTTAGTATTATTATTCATGTTAGTATTATAATTATAAATATTTTTGACATTATAAGTTTAATTACCATCATTATTATTATAATAGTGATCATGTTGTTTTTATTATCATAGAAACTATCTTAACTTCTTTTAACAATTTGCGAAACTTTGCCAAAAATCATACTTTTTGCACCTTGGACCAAGTAAGGTAATTTACGCTAAGAAATATGTCACTCTGTAGCTTGTTGACGTGAGTAACGGTTATAATATTTTATTCAGTTCACTCACTACACTTACAGTACACTGACATAGGCTCATACACGGGCTGCCCCTGAGGCTTGCCACGTGCATCGTTCTTTTGTAGCATGTGAGCAAAATGAATAGGCTAGATCATGCTATCTAAGTCATAGTAAGAATAATTAATTTTTAATAATTCAATAGTCATAGTAATATTATAGAGCTATGTATTTATTTTACAAAAGAATAATGTGGGCCCAATAATACTAGCTTACTACACTGGAAAACTTTCATGATGGTGCACAAGCTGGGGTCAATGGATGAAGGGTCTGATTGGGGGTTTACATGCTCGATGGATTCCATGTGAGGCATTTGCCATGAAGAATAATTAATATGCACTACACATACAATGCTTTACAAATACTGGTTTACACAAAGGCAGGGTGGTTTAATGTAGTAAAACTGAAGGAAAGGGGTGGCTTATGACTGGCCTAAGTAAAACGTGACTATCTTGGCAACGAGGATATCGATGCACTGCACTACAACCTGTTCAGTAGTTACAACAAGTCTCAAAGCGTGCTTCTTTGTTTATTAGGGAGGGCTGGCTGCGTCAACCATTGGTTCTAAATGCTTTTTACCAGTCGATAGTCATTCATTGCGTGATGCAGTTTATCTCACGAGGAAGTTTTTTTTTGTTAATAGGTTGTTGTACCATGCAAGATAAACAAAGGTTTTTTAACTTATAAAACCTAAGTTGCAAAAAATGATTCTGCTAATACTAAATGTTTCAAGATATTTAAACAAAAACTGCAGCTAAGAATGCGTGATCATAACGTTACAAGCTTCTTTGAATATCTTATATATTATTTTGAAGTCATCTTTAACTTAACCTTAAGCAATAGCAGTACATCTTAACGTACTGTAATGTATGTTATTGACTGTATGTCACTTTTTCAAAGATTAAGCTCCAATCACCCAATTTAAAATTTATTTAAAAAAAACAAACGCCCCAATTCCTTCGGTCATCCCATATTTAGTCACCCTATTGTAAGATTACGTCTAAAATTTTTTTTATCAATCCAAGTTTTTACTATCAGATTAAAATTTCTACGAAGCTATCTATTTTCTTTCGTTTAAACCATACCATTAATGACGTTTCAGAGTTCTCTATTGCTTTAAACATATCATTTTCTTTAACAATAATTTTTTGCTTATTTTTCAAATAAATAGATAAATTAAATACAAAATTACAACGTTCACACAAAGGGAACTCTTGCAATCGTTGCTTTAATGCGGCTGAAATAGTGGCCATCTACATACTCTGATAGTTCATGAAAAATTTCTACATCGTTTTTTTTTATTACTCGTGTCTATTTTCGTCATTTTACGTAATACTCTATCTGCTTCTTTATAAACATAATTAAAAATATACTTTATACTTTAAATAGATGCACAATACTCGACATTAATGTGGCAACTGTATTTCGTTAATAAAAATGGATTATATGGTACTAGCATTGAATTATAAACTAAAATTATTTAATTATTATTTTCAATTCTATTTATGTAGTTATCAAATCCATCGTCACTTCTTTTGTAATTTGGGTATCTATTTTTTGTAAAAAAAGTATTATGAGTGATCTATTTAGAAGCTTTTGTGTACAAATTTTTTGATGACTGGTGAGACATGGACTATTTTTACTATGAGGCCCATGAAGCATGTGTTTAGTAACTCATCTTTATTTTCGTGAACCAAGCGGAATTTCCGCCAAAATATATTTATCTATGTCTGTAGTAGTGAATAATTTGTTGTTTAGATGCAATGTTACAATAATATGATAATGAGGTGATCTTATTTTTTGAAATTCAATAGTAAACGTAAGCAATGACTTTTCCAAAAATATTGTGTTTAGTAATATCGTCTAAAATTAGTTTTTATTTTGGATGAAATAATCTAATAGTTATGTTTAGTATATTATTCGGAGTGGTACCTTTAGCGCAGTTTTTCAAAGTTTGCTTGATTTATTTTTATTGAGGGTTAAATGTTACGGTGATTAAAAAATTAGATCTTCCAAACTTTGGCATTGTTGCCATTGCATCTTGATAATGTTCTTGCATATACTTAGTACCACCGATATATATAACGGTAAAATGAACATATTTTCAAGTTTATTGTTTTCAAAATTTTGAAAATTATTAAAGGCACTACACATTACGTAATTCATTAAACTTTTATAACATTTAATTCATAAAATTTTTTTGTTATTGTGAAAGAAGTTTATGCTATTGGTTTCCATCATAAAATATGCATGCAAAAAAATTTGTTGCGTTAATTTTCCAGGATAGGGTATGGAACTAAAAATTTTACTGTTTGGTCGATAGAAAGTTTGATATAAGTAATATTGAGGCAACGTAAGATATTCTGCTCTTGTTAAAATTTTTTTGTATCGTATGGATTCAATCCTACATCTTCGACTGAAAATAATAAAGGAAATACCATTAGATCGACATGCTGTTTTCAGCATACAGCATCCATAATACAACCTATAAAAGTGTTCATAAATCAGATGATAATATTCATATCAATTTTCCTGTAGATATGATAAACTAAATTTGTGAGGGCTTACCACCTCATGATCTTAAATTTAAAGTAGGTACAATAGTAGCATTAATTGTAAATTTTTGTATATCAGACGGCTTATGTAATGGAAGACGATTTCGAATTACTAAATTGTTAAAGTATAAGGTAAAGGCAAAATAGTTATGCAAGAAAAAACTTGTAATAAAGTTATTCTTTTAAAAATTACGTTAGTTGCCAAAAATACATTATTGTTACCTTTTATTTAATACGGAAAATAATTCCTATTAGTTGTAGCGTTTTCTATGACTATAAACAAGTCTCAAGGTCAAAGTCTTGATAGTGTGGGAATATTCTTGAAAAAATTTTTATGTTTCCGTGGTCAATCGTACGTGGCTTCATCGAGATGCAAGAATAAAAATAAAATTTTTGTTTAAATCGATGGATAAAACGTTTAAGATATTGAAAATATAGTTTGGAAAAAAACTTTTAATTGTAAGTTTGAATGTATGTAATAACAACATAATTTTAATATTCTTATGAATATGGACAAAATTTATTACCTTATAATGCACCCCATGAATGTATATTGCGTTTATCTATTGTATCAACTTGATCATTATTTAAAAACAGAATAGAAATGAGCTGAGTCGTTGTGATTTAGTAGGGCTTAACAATTGACTCATAAGATATATTATTTTAATGTGAATCTTTCACGGTTCATTTTAATAATAAAATAAATGTAATTTAAATTAATGTTTGTATTGCTTTTATTAACTCGTGCACAAAATCTTTTAATACATACACATGAAAATTAGCATTTTAGACATAGTTACTAAAAAAAATGAATAAGCGTACCAAAAACTTAATACTTACTAATAAATTAAAATAAAATTAATATTATTTGGTTTCTTATCGTACTCTTAGTTGAGCAGTAATAAAACAAGTTTGTGAACCACGAAATTATAACAGTATAATACTGAAGGAAAAAAAATGACTTTAAAAGAAAAGGAATTAGAGTTCTCATTCCGAGAATAACTTCAGGCATAGAAAACAGCTCAGCATTACCTCTTATTTTGTATTGAAAAGAATTTTTAATCTTTGTGGATTTTGCAATGACAATAAATGAATTTCAATGTCAAAGTTTTGATAATGGAGATTTGTATTAAAAAAAACTCTTATTTTCTCAATTATATGTGGCTTTATTAAGATGCAAAAGTAAAAATCATTTATTTATTTAGTAGAAAGAAAAATAAATGCAGAAACATAAAATATTGTTTGAAAAGAAATTTTACATAGTTATTTGACTTCACTCCATAATCTTTATGAATACATAATAACTTTTAATAAATCGAAAAAATTTATGGCACTAAATAAAAAGTTACTATATTTATGAATATTTTATCGTTTAACAATAATACATGACGTGATATATTCTTTATCTATGACAATACTTTTTTGTTGAAAAAAGTTAATCTTAAATTGAGAATAAAGAATCTATAGTTTTTATAACAAAATTTATTGTGATGTAATAGCTCAATATTTATATTATTAAAAAGTTATGATTTATTATAGTTATTATAAATAAAATAAATGTACAAATTAACAATATTTATAAAATATGGCTCGTTTTTTTCCTAATTTTAAAATTGGCACTGGTGGTTATGTGTCTTCTTGGTTATGTTATAGCTAGTTTTAATAACTTATTTACTAAAGCTCTTTAAGTTAAGTGATATTTCCACAGTAACTATTATTTAATAATCATGTAACGTTTGGATTTGTAAATGTATTTGTATCATGTCATACATGTACATGCAAGGAATAATGAATAACACATTGTTCTAAAATAATAGTAACACAAAAAAAGTTAAATGCACCAAGAACTTAATTTTTATTTTGTAATACATACAATTTTATAATAATTATATGACAATATTTTATTTATTAGTGTTAATAGATAATTAAACATAAATTTAATATTTTATCAATACATACAAAGTCCATCTGTTTGCCTCCATCGTGGTGTGGAAAAATAGATTACAATTATTTTGTTTTACCTTTACCAAGAAAAATGGTGTTGGGGGCTGTTGGGGGACAAGAAAAATAAAGTCAGGGGTTGTAAGGATATTTACGTGGGCTGTAGTGAAGATGTCGAGGGGTTTTAGAAAAAACGTAAAAATGGCAAATTAACGGTTAACACAGTCGAACTTTACCTTATATGTGAAGAGGCATTGGGGGTTGTTCTAGATGATTGTGGGGGGCTGTAGGGAGATATGTGGAATTCCCCATACAAATGAATATTATATACAGCATGATATGTAACGGTGGCATTTTCCGAGAACCGCGTGTAGAGCGATTTTTTCTGACGCGAACCCCGTTGGAATTAATTTTTTAGGGCAAATAGCTTTTAAATGGGAGCCGATTGAAAATACGTTCCAAACCACCCCTAAATGAGGTTGAAAAGCTATAGCGTGCCCACATGAACTCGCGACGTTGCCACATTGTTATTGGAGCTTAGTTGGCAAGCAGTGAGAGCTATATCCATGTGCGCACGCAAGAGTGTCAGCTACTGCAGGTAACTTGAAGGTTGAATGTAAAAATTTTTACCTTAAGGTAAATATTGTCTGCTCCGTATGTTGTCAGTTGTTTGTTACTTTTTTTTCACTCTCAACGATAGTATTTTTGCAAAAATAGTCGACCACTCGGTCAAAAATATTGTTGTTAAGTATGTCTTGCTTACGTTCCCAGGTATATCGTCTGTACACGATTTAGAACGAGGAGTCCATTCATAAATTGCAATAATCAAGTACCCAGGAAGTGCCCGGAAAGTATCCGCCAAGTGCCGGGGAAGTACACAAGGAAGTGCCCGGAAAATACCCGCTAAGTGCCCAGGAAGTACCCGAGGAAATGCCCGGGAAGTACCCGCCAAGTGCCGGGGAAGTACCCACCAAGTACCCGGGAAGTACCCGAGGAGGTGCACGCCAAGTACCCGATAAGTATCCGAGGAAGTACCCACCAAGTCCTTGGGAAGTACCTGAGAAAGTGCCTGGGAAGTACCCGAGGAAGTGTCCGGGAAGTACCCGCCAAGTACTTGAGGAAGTGCCCAGCAAGTTCACGCCAAGTGCCTGGAAAGTACCCGAGGAAGTGCCCGGGAAGTACCCGCCAAGTACCCAAGAAATTGCCTACCAAGTCACCGGGAAGAACCCGAGGAAGTGCCCGCCAAGTCACCGGGAAGTACCCGAGGAAGTGCCCGGGAAGTACCCAAGGAAATACCCGGGAAGTACCCGACTATATTGTACTTGGCAGGGACTTCCGGGGCACTTGGCGGGTACTTCCTGGGTACTTCCCGGATACTTGGCGGGAACTTCCCGGGCACTTGGCGGGTACTTGGGTACTTCCTAGGCCCTTCCTCAGGTACTTTCAGGGCACTTCTTGGGTACTTGATTATTGCAATTTATGAATAGACTCGTTCTAAATCGTGTACAGACGACATACCCGGGAACGTTAGCAAGACATACTTAACAACAATATTTTTGACTGAGAGGTCGACTGTTTTTGAGAAAATACTATCGTGTAGAGTGGAAAAATCCCTACTGATTTGGTATTTTACTTTCATTCGAGGTAACATTAATAAAGTTTAAAAATTTAAAGATGTTTTCGTCCAACATGAGAGTGAGAAAGACAGTAAGCGTGTGGATAAACAACTGACAACATAAGGAGCAGACAATATTTACCTTAAGATAAAAATTTTTACATCCAACCTTTAAGTTACCAGCAGTAGCTGACGCTCTTGCGTGCGCACATGGATATAGTTGTCACTGCTTACTGACTAAGCTCCAATAACAATGTGGCAACATTGCGAGTTCATGCGGGCGCGCTATAGCTTTTTAACCCCATTTAGGGGTAGTTTAAAACGTATTTTAAATGGGCTCCCATTTAAAAACTTTTTGCCCTAAAAAATTAATACCAACGGGCTTTACGTCAGAAAAAGTCGCTTAACACGCAGTTCTCGGGAAATGCCACCGTTACATATCATGCTGTATATTATACGTGTGTGTGCGTGTGTGGGTTTAAGTAGCGCTCCATCTCTGTGCACTTTTGGCACCATTTCTCGCGAGATAAGTATTGTATTCTATTTTAGTGGATGTACCACAGATGCGAGCCAAGTGTTTTAAAATCAGGTCTCAAATTTGAAAGCCTGCATTATCAAAATTTTTAGATACAAGAACAAGAATCTTTGTAACTCTGCTACTATGGCCAACAACAATAAATGTAGTTTTTTATTTAATAGTGCTTTATGTCTGGCTTTTAGTAAGGGCACTACTCTGGGTACTTAGCACTAGGGAAAAGGTTCAGGGAAAACAAGCAATTTTGCTTTTAGAAGAACACCCATCTTCTTCATGAGGAGTATTGCGTGGTGAATAATCATATAAGAACTAGCCCAACAAAGTCACACTGGCCGTAAATTGAACCCTTGTTTTCTGCTTGCTGATCCACAACCTTATTAGCTAAGCCACCACGCACTTTTATATGTACAGTTAATAATCTTTTTATACAAGTTTAGAAAAATCTGTCTTACGGAGAAAATCTAGATTATCGATGCTCACTAAATAGAATCGCAAATGCAGCTGAAGGGTAGACCAGCAGGAGACTAACACAAAATAATATCATATTTATTTTTTAAATTATTATCTTATTCTCTGTAGAAGATGTAATAGATTTTTAAATAAGATATACGTTTTGTATTTTTGTAATTGTAATCTATAATTGTTGATATAATGTAACAATACGTTACAATATAATGTAATCTATCGCCATTGGCATAGTTAAAACACATTATGTCCTGTGGTGATTAGTTTTTTCAAACTTCTTTATTGTGTAATACACCTATAGACTCCTTTTTTCCTCTGTAACAAAAGTTAAAATGCGTATTCATTAAACTAGAGGTAAGGGGACTTTTTTTTCTTTCCACTGTGACTCTTGCTATTTCTTTATATAACCGCAACCTTAAATTTGCAGTTTATAAGTTATTCTTGTAGTTGATATTACATCAATGTGATAAAAATATTTTTGTATCATCGAGCTGCTATTAATACACAGATCTAACTAAGACTGAAGGTTACGAAACATTGTCAACAAAAATATCATTACATATGTTGTATACGTTAGATGCATTAAAAGTTTTCTTTTAAACTCACACTCTTGCGACTTTTGGCATGGTTAAGACTTTCATGAGACCTAATGGCTGTTTCTTGTTAACTTTATTAAGTTTAAATATATTACATGGCAAGGTAGTTTGACGACCGGTTGCCCTCAAATGCATTAGTGAGCTTCTTAAGTGAACTCTTTCTTGACTAAAGTTTGTAGCAAACGTGACTGCCTCTATGCCTTAGACTAATCTCTCTGGCCTGTTATTGTAGCATCAAACTGATTGGAAGGAAAACAACACTGTCGAAAGCATTAAAGCTAGTTGTAGAGCTCTTCATAGCTGTTAGATTGGCCCACCAAAGAGAATTGGTGATTCCTGGTTAAATGCTTAGAGTTAAGAGGGTGATAAAAGGTCATCAGATGCTGGAGCTCCCAGCTTTGTGACATCTCCTAGTAAATGGCTAATTCGCTTGTATAGTGGCTGGCTTCAAACAGTCTTTTAGTCAACAAATCGTGGCCAAAATGGCAGTAAAAATGTCTTTATTGGAAAAGTAGTGTAACCTTAGTTGGCTCTTAAAACAACTAACGAGATTGATAGTTAAGTGGGGAATGTTCTAACTTATAATAGCCGTGAAAAGGGCCTGAGGTAAAACTTTAGGCTATTTTTTATTATTATTCTTCATGATGAAGAGATATCTGTGGGTAGCTGGACTTTTGACTTTAGAGTCTCTGTGTATGGAGACCATGGTGGAAAAAGGTACTCAACAAGGCGAAGAATATCTTGCCTTTGGGTTGCTCTCAGGATAACCAACCGCTCATTGTTAGTTGGGAAAGTGGGCCTGGAGAAAACCTTTTCTGTGTGTTGACAATTGGAACGACCACTACGAAGTAGGCCGTTATGGCTGATCAAACTCCTGAGGGCTTTTTCCCCTGGCTTGCTGTTGTAGCAAAATCTGCATTGGTAGATGGCTTGACATGTCTGCTGGTATTTTTCCGGAGACGTTAGCGTTGAGAACACTATTCTTTTGCTGACACTTGTTAACCTTGGTGGTTTGTGATAGAATTTAATGAAAGTCGCTTGTCTATAAAAGAGTTAAGCGATATCAAGGGGAACCAAATTCTTCATTGACCCCTTAGTAAGAACCTAATCTAGTATCCCTACGTAATGCTGAATGGTAACATTGCGGGTCTCAACAGTGAAGAGGCTTGCAATAGCGGCAAAACTAGGAGTAACTTCATCCTGCTTAAAGTGATGTTTTAAGAATTGATTGTTCAAAGGTAAAATAAAGCGGTTATCCCCGAGCCAGCCGGCTCAAGAACAAGCATCCTCACCTCGAAAACCTTAGGGGGCCGTCACTTAAAGAAAGTGCACGGGTCTGGCAAGCCCGAGCGACCTCTACCCTAAAGGAAATATGCACTGTCTTCTCTTAATATGGTGACTTGCTCCAGTGCTCACTTACATAAGGGCGCAGGTGTAGGAAGGGTGCTTGAGTAGGGATCTAGGGCTTGGCTTGATCGCCCAGCCACAAGGCGGAGTCTCCATAACCTTGCCAGAATTCTAAGCTTACTTGGATGGTGAGAGAATAATTGGCCCACTGGGAGCCTGGGTCACTAGTCCGAGAGATAATCTCTCACATATATATATATATATACAAGTATGAATCCATCCATGAATGCTGCAGTGTCCGGATGAAGCAAGAAGCAGATGAAGCAAACGAAATCGAAAGCTGAAATAGAAAAAAAGCTTAGAACATATCAAAGAAATATCTGTTGAATGTAATAAACAGCAAAGAGATCCCATCTACTCCAAGCGGCGCAAACTTAAAAACACTACGGGACGGAAAAAAAATCTCTCGACACCTTTAAAAATTTCTCAAGAGCCACCTGTTAACACTGGCTGCTCTAATAAAAAAGGGGGAGGTGATGGATGGTCAAAAATGCTCATAACAAACCCCCTCCAGGAGCTTCGTGTATGCCTGAGCAGATGTGACGCTGGATACTCTCCCAAAGCATCAGCTCAAAACGTTAGAAGTCACACACCCATTGAAAGCGGCCAATTCTCTTTCATGCCTGCTAGTATCTCTGGCACAAATTAGCTTTCTAAGATCAAGGTCCTACAACTAAATGTAGATAGATCAAATAGGATAACTGGAGAGCTGCTCCGGCTGATCTCTGAAAAGAGGTTAGATGTGCTTCTTCAAGAACCGGCCAAGAGGAAAATTTAATAATTCCTGAAAGTGCACTGGCCTTGGCGCGAACAAAAAATGGCCGCCCGTTCTATGGAGCCTTTAGCTGCGATTTTTGTAAGGAATTGGAACTACAGCGTCTTGAACATTCCGCAACTAAGTGATCAATACTGTATTGTAGTGGAAATCATTGCTCCTGGGCTCTCATTTTACGTTATCAGAGGCTATTTTAAATTCAGCGATGATAGAGAGCCCCATACTGCCCGCTAGAACTAGGTACTCCGAAAGCTGAAGAAAAAGCGTTAGGTAATAGGGTACGGATATAAATGCTGAATCATCGCTTTGGAGCCCAAGAGGCACAAACGTGAATGGTGAAACCCTTGAGTAATTATTAGCCACCCATGAACTATCGATCCATAATAAGGCAACTGGGCCACCAACTTATGAGTCAAAAGGACGGAGATCCTGAATTGACGTTACTATGGTTAGCTTATTGATGAGTCTTGTTGAAAAGCTTCGACAAGGATCTCGCAGACCCCAGTTCCTATCACCTAATAAATCTTCTTTCTGTGATTGGCAAGCTTCTGGAAAAGCTCATCGTCGATCGACTTAACTGCGAAATACTGAACTCTAATGGTATCTCGACTCACCAGTACGGCTTTACACCCTAAAAGTCAACGGAAGATGCCATTGAAGAACTTAGAAAAGTGGTCAATAGTTCGTCAAGTCGATGTTTGGCACCATAACACATAACTTTTGATGATTAGCCTACATCGTTACCTGCAGGCGCAAGCTACTGTGACGGCGCGGCCAGTGTCTGGGTAGGTATCAGGCTTTTCCAGAGTCTCATCTTTGTTAACACGTGAAGTGCGTCTCTTATGACGGTAAAGAAGGAGACGACAAAGAACTGACGATGTACCTCTACTTGTTAAAATTTTTTGAGAAGCATGGGAACATTAATTTAAAAAAAATAATTTCAGGCAGTTACAGCAGATACTTGTAGCTTCTTTTGTTTATAGATACAGTTGATGCATAGTACTAAAGTACAATAGAACCTTAGCATTATTCTTTTAGCCCTGACAAGGGCTAATGGTTTAAGTTTATGATTACCGGAGTTGCTTAATGTGTCCTTCGTCGACTCTAAGAACGGGGTTGGCACTACGAATGATGTTAATTACGGCTCGTTGCACCATACGCCGTTCTTGCACAATGTTAAAGGCGTTTATAGTTCTCTTACGACAGTCTTCGTCTCCAAGAGTTTTAGTTTTGTACACGATCTCCTTCACGCAGCTCCACAAGAAGTTGTCAAGTGGGGTCAGATCTGGTGATCTTGCTGGCCATTGAATTGGACCACCTCGTCCAATATATTAGTCGGGATAGCGCTCATCCAAGAGCCTCTTGACGTTGGTGAAAAAGTGCGCTGGAGCTCTGTCATGCTGGTAGATCATAGCTTAACGAATGTTCAGTGGGATATCTTTTGTCAAGGGCTGTAGTGTGTCCCTCAGAAAATGCAAATAAGCTGCTGCGTTCAGTCTGGGTAGCAAAAATACTGGTACAATCTGTGTTTAAATTGAACAAGTATTAAATTGGTTATGCTAAATACTAGGATTTTTAATTATTGACGTGTGGACTACACTTTAATGCTTGATATGTTAAAGAACAATTATAAACTTACAACCTAATCACCGATGATTCCAGCCCAAACATTAATATTTCAACGGTATTGGAACATTGTAGGTAGTGTATGCCGCAGATTTTTTTCAGCCCAATAATGGTAATTATGCTGGTTCATCACACCATTTCTCGTAAACATGCACTCGTCACTCCAAAAAATGTAGTTTACAAATTCAGCATTAACGCGCACTTAAGCTAACAAACCCGTACAAAAGTTGACTCTCAGTTGCCGATCTAGCAGTTACTGCACACGACGGTAATAATAAGGATGCTTACCGCTATTAGCCATTACCACTTGGACTTGTCCTTAAAAAACTCCCATATGACAAGCAACTACACGTATCGATGTCGCTGGGTCATCATCAAAAGCATCTAGGATCGCCTCTTCCATATCAGGATTAGGAATCTCACGGGGGCGACCTCGACTAGCATCGTCACGAACAGGTAAAACACTTCCTGTTTCAAGGAATCTGCAATGAACAGCCCCAATGGTTCGAGGATCCGGATGCCGACGATTTTGCCAACGATCTTAAAACAAATGTGCAGCTTTATCTAGGGTTTCCTGCGCCAGGGAATAGAAGTGCACCGTTTGCGTGTAGTCCTAAATAGTATAATTTACGCGATTACCGCGAGGCTCCAAAGTCAAAATAACGGTTATTAAAGAACTGACACAAACGCTGTAAAACAATACTTTAAAGAGAGTGACCGCAAGCAAGTCAAATAGTTAGCAGACAAAATTACAAAAAAAACAAGTACAAAAAAAACAAAAAAAACACTACTACTGTAATTTCCTTAGGTAAAATAGGTATTAGCGGATTTGTTGCTGTATTCTTTCTTCCAAATTAATGTTCCCTTTAATATCAAAAAATTTGAATAAGTAGAGGTACATCATCAGTTCTTTGTTGTCGGCTCTTTTACCGTTATGAGAGATACGCTTGACGAGTAAACGAAGATAAAACTCCGGAAAAGCCTGACACCGACCCAGACACCGGCCGCGCCGTCACAGCAGCTTGCGCCTGCAGGTAACGATGTAGGCTAATCATCAAAAGTTATGTGTTATGGTACCAAACATCATTTATGTAAATCTTGCTACGTCAGATACGTGTACAACATGTACCCATATATTTACATTGATTTTTTAGAATGCGTGGTTCTTTGTGGTTTTCTTTAATTCAGATAATGCTGTACATGCAATTCAGTATTTTTACCTAAACAATACTTGGTCCACAGTTTTGTGTATTTGTGGTTAACCTGAACCGTTTATTTTGAGAGATGTTCTGCAAATGTAGAGGCATTCTAGTTTGACAATGCAGAGCACCTGCGCCAAGTACACTTCTGCCGGTACCAAAAGCATCCTGCAATCCTTGTCATTTCTGTTCATGCCCTAGTTTGTAATCAGATTTTTTTTTTTTAGTTATGCACTGAACTGACTGGTGAAAAGATTTCAGTTGTGCTAGAAAACGGAGTAGTCAACAGTAAGTGTTCGAACAGCCTTCCAGTAGAAAAGTTACAGTAACACTCAAAGTTTTTGTATTTGCCCTAGTGTGTACTCTAATTATCTTTGTTTTTAGTTGCGTAGTGGATTAACTGGTCAGTTGGTCTCAGTTGAGTAATCTCACTTATGTTTCACCAGTGAGTATGCGAGGAAGTGAAAAGTCATAAAATGGACTGCTCCTTATAGTAGAACCATCATCTGGCACTTGAAAATTACGCGCTTGCTCCAATCTATACATTAATTGGTTTTTAGATTTGCAATAAGCCAACTGGTCAGTTAGTCTTTATTTTTGGAGTTTACTGAGCTGTCACCAGTAAGTGTGCTTAAAGGTGAAAAATTATTAATTTGTTAATTTGGCTCTCCATGCTTCAGTAAAGTATTTATCCCGCTTTGCCAGCGTCCTTTCATGACTCCTGTTTCTTTCTGTAGAGTTTATTTTCAGAGATGTGCTAAAAATTTAGAGAAAAGTAAATTGGTTATTCAGATTATCCTTACCAAGAGCATTCTTTTATCATTCCTTTTATTATTGCTACATCTTTATTCATTTCAGCAGTGTTTGCATTACTCCCTGGTTCGACGACTCATTGATTCTCTGCAGTCGATAAAGCTACACTCTGCGTACCAACCCTCTTGTCCCCTAGACACCTTTCCACTACCGCACCCTCCATCAAGAGTCGATTACACTACCAGTACTGAGAGCCCGCCTCCCGACGCTAAGCGCTCTGTGATTGGCCAAAATTATTAATGGTCATTTGTCAATACCTCGGAGAATGCGCATTAAATCAAAATTTTGTAAAGAGCTTTTCTATCAGTCTTGACAAGCTTAATCGTGTAGTATAGTTTTTCTCACTCATTTTCGATACATGGTGTATATATACTGGTAAATCTCTGCCCCCCTGCTCGCCCTGTGCACTGTCCCCAAAGCATTATAATAATTTAATTTACAAAATAATGAGCTTGCTATGTAATCGAGTACAACGAACAAGTTATCTTTTTATCTGTCTAAATTTCTTTTACTTAGGTTGTTCTTCTTCTCTTAATGATTTTGCCAATTTTTCGGCAATTTTTGCCAAAAAATTAAAAATGTTTTATTCTTTAATTTTGTAAGAATAATTTTTAATTAAACTTTCAGATTTTTAAGATGAAAGTCAACGTTTAATGTACAGAAAAAGTTTTGTAGTGTGAGTATTTCTATTTTTTTAAAAAAGATCTTAAAAATACAGTGTCGTGATAAATAAGTCATTTTTTTGTTCTTACTTGTTCAAAGTCTAATTTTAAAAATTATTTGAAAACTTAATTTTTTACAGAAAAAATAATTATAAAGAGTAAACTTCAACAAAAAAATGATTAATTGTTTAACGATCAAAACCTCTTGCCATACAGTATTTTCAATGCTTGATTGATTTTCTGAATTAATTTGTACAAACGGATTCTTAGGATTTTTACATCTTGATACCAATACGTACAATTGTCCAAATGACAACAAAGGTCTTTTGTAGTAAAATCCGAACCCCTTTTTTTCGAAATTTTGACCTTGTAATTTATTGATTTTTATGGAAAAAGCTAGATCTAATAGAAACTGTTTTCTGTGTATTATTAACGGTAGAAATATTTATACTGGTATTTAAAGTGATTTTTGGTTTGAAATCTCTCTTACTATATTTAAAAAAAATTATTATCTTTGCCTTTGAGTTTTATTTTAACATTTTTGTTATACGTAGTCTAGTGCCATTGCAAAAACCATCAAATTTACTTATGTTTCTCATTAACATAACAATAGCGTATATTTTTTTATTTAAAAAATGAATGGGTTTTTTGTCATGTATATAATTTAGAGTTTATTTTCAAAAATTCGTTTACATTATTTACTGTCCCTTCAATAAAACTCAGAATTTAATTAGTTAAAATATACGAGCATTTATTATAAGGTGTGCAAATAAATCTTTTAAATCAGTTACTTTTAGCCCCCACACATTCCCCATACATTTAATTACTAATGGTTTCAGTTTTCCATCCCTGAGGAATTTCAAAAGACTTTATGGCTCTGTTTTTAATGTCCATTAACAATAATGGAAATTGTTTATCTGTACACCACATATTGTATTTTAATATCAAATCTTTCAAGTGTTAAGATGGAATTCTTCGTAATACTTTCTAGTTTTACTAATAGTATAATAACTATAAAATTAAATTATCAAACTTGTACACCCCTGCCTTATAACTATAAGTATTTGTATAAAATCGCCTCCTTAAATAAATCATTTTCCACCGAATGGAGAATTATGATATAATAAATCTTTTATAGTTTTATCCACTATTTTTAGAGCTTTTCTAGGGATCATTAAAGCTTTGTCTTCAATAATTACATTAACTTCGAATAATTTTTTTTAACAGTTTCATATTTAAAAGAAACTTTCAATGATATTTATAACTCATCGTAATTAAAACATCCTATGAATTGTTATCCATTTTAGTTGTATAATTAAAAGAATTCAGTACTGTTTATATTTCAATAGTTCAAAAAAATTTTCATCTATCTACTATCATTTTATATTTTACGTTGTTTTCCATAATTCGTAAAGTAGTAAACTTCGTAAATTTTAGTTTAAAAAATAAAAATTTTAAAAAGTAAATACGTCATTATTTGTTTCTTATATGTATTTCTGTTTTTTATCAGTACCCAAATTTTTTTTTAGGTATGTCCTAGCAAATGGAGTAAAAATTGAGGAAAAAAAATAAAATTTATGGGTATTATTAATTAAAAAATTAATACATACCTTTGATACATATATTGGGCAACATAATACAGTTGAGGTGAAAATAAATCATTGATCTCAAACAATTATTGGAATGCTTGTAATAAAAAACTATGTTTTATTTAAAAAGACTTATTTATCAGCAGTGTTTGCAAAACAAAACTTTCAAACCCTGAAAAACTAACAGACTATAAAAAGACACATCAAAAATCGTTATACGTTTGTGATTTTCTTGAAATTGTATTTACTTTGAAAAAAAAATTCGTTAGGCATCAAAAGGAACATAATTTAGAAAAATCATGTACATGCATACATTGTAATAAAAAATTGAAAAGATCAACATATTTAAATAAACATGTAAAAATTTACAGTAAACATGAAATAAAACAAAGTTTTACAAAATACGGAAAAGGATTTTTCAAATTAGAAGATTTGAAAAGACATATAAAAAATCACAGTTTGTTAATTCATAGTGTATAAATTTATCCAAATAAATTTATTTATTTTTTTTTATTACTACAGGATATTATTCTAAAAAACTTTACTTTCATACAATTTTAAGACTTCTCAAAAATATATCTTATATACTGTCTTGCAATTTAAAGTCTTCTTACAAATGTATCATATACTACGATCGAATCGAATAACGCAATTGAATAAACGACCCAAAAAAATGCAACCATACCCTTAAACTCCCAAGAGATGTTTTAACTGCGGAGAAGGGTTAGGGATGGAGGGATATGGGTGGGGGATGCATGAGGCATGCATGAGGGATGGGGGGGATGAAGGGGGATGGAGGGAATGTTATGAATTATCAAAACAGCAAGAAAACAAATGATTCAGGAGGTAATTTCAGGGGGATAGTGGAGGATGGAGCTGGATGGAGGGGGGTTAGAGGCTAAATCCCCTAAAAACAACTATATAGTATAGGAAGACACACACACACACACACATATATATATATATATGTCTTTATGAATGATAACTTATGCGAACATTATTATGTAAAATAAGGTTATTATCAGGACAAAATCGTACTCATGTGCACTGTCCTCATAACTTTTTAATGTTATTAGTATGTCTTATAAAACCACGTGAGATCTCCGTAAGTTACCTTACATAAAGATATATATCTTCCTATATTAAAAGTGATTTTGGAGTGTCATCTCACACAACTCTTCTCCACCTCCTTAATCCTTCCTCTGTCATTCCCCCCCTTAGCCTCTTCTCTTAATAAGGTAAAATTCTCACAAGTTTCTCGTAATTCTTAGTTAGTTTCATTATTAATTAGCCCATTTCCACCGTTGGCCAATTAAACCTCTTAACCTTCTTATAATTTCTAAGCAGACAGTTCTCAGCACTTTTAAGCTCCACGTTATTATTTTTATTTTTATTTAAATGTAATGATTATTTTAGCTGTACAATTTGTTGGCACATCTCCATGCTGTCACTTTTTACCAATTTTTATCGTAATAAATACTCATTAATGACCTTTCCACCCCTTCTTATAAATTTAGAACTTAACAACCGGGTAACTCAAAAAATTAAGAACTCCGTCCAGTCACCCTTTGGCTGCATCTCTAAATGAGGTAAAATAAAATCGGTTTTCATATTATTTCTAGTTATATGACTATTTGTGTCTTCTGTCTTAGATCTTTATTAAGTTATAAGAAAGCCCCTAATTTCTAGGACATAAGCACATTTTTACACTACCGTTAAGGCACTACCTTAGTGCTATGGTGTCCTGATTTTTTTTTCTTAAATTTCTTACAAGCCTATTAATTGCATTATTGAACTGAATAAATTACATATACTGAATAAATTACAACGAACAAACTTAGCAAATACTGAAAACGTGGACCTTGCTGGTAGCCCATTTACCACGGAAAGATGGAAATCATATTTATTGAAATATGTTAAACAATGCGCATCGTCATGAAACAATATTTGATTGAGAATGTTATTGATTTACTACATGTACTTACTATGTAAATAAACTATGCAAGATTATTTTAGACAATTCCATACTTTTTCTAACGCTAAGAAATTTAACTTTTTAAATCGTTATTATTTCACGTCAAAAACTTTTTTTCAAACAATATTTTTAATTTTTGAATTATTATCACGTTTTTCTTTAATAATAATTCCATTTTCACCTTTGCATCTTAATAACGTGACAAATAATGACCACGCAAAATTAGTGGTTTTTCTAAATATAGTCTAATACTATTAATACCTTGACCTTGAGATCTATTAATAGTCATTGAAAACGCTAAGGCTAACGGAAATTGTTTTGTGTATAATCTCAAAGAAAATATTAATAAGTTTCCTGTATTAAAAGTTATTTTTAGTATAAAAAATCTGTATTCAATTTTTTTTCCAGTTATATTTTTTGCTTAAATATTGTCTTCAAGTAATTTTTTATTGTGTAATCTTATACTGTTACAGAAGCCATCAAATTTACTAAAATTTCTAATTAACGTAACAATTGCTCTTATTTTTAAATCAAGCTAATGCCGTGGTAAGCCTTTACGAATATTCTTAAGAAATTTAATTAGAAAGTGTATATAAATATTACTGACTTATTGACACAATCTAAGGAGCATGATCTGTACCGTAACGTGTTTACATTTTTTTTTTTTTTATATGATTTAGAATTTTATTACCTGAAAAGTAAGTACATTTGATGTAGAAAGTCAGTATAACGCTATTTATTTAATAGTTAATATCTTTACTAAAAAAAACGAACAAACATAAGTTGTTTCCATTTATTCAATACTTCAAACGATTTAATTCTTCCCTCTCCAATATCGTATAACAATTTTGAAAATGTATTATTAATTAAGCGAATATAGATAATAGTATGTTTTAGAAAACAAAACATCAATCAAAGATATAATGATTTAAGATTTTCTTGTATAACAATGCTTCTGTTTTCATTTTTAAATCTGGAAGAATCGGTCTGAAATCATCTCCTAAAATAATTAATATATTATAAAACGGCTATTTGTATTCACTTAATCCAAATTCCAAGAATTAACTTTCTACATTGTTTAATACCTAACGGTAAACGAAATTTTGTACGACTGGTCATTGCTTTTAGAAGTAATATTGATGCTATACCAGTCCATGCCATAGATAACTTTTTTTTCAGGAAAAGTAAAATAATGAATTAACAATTTTTATGGAAATTTATTTCCTAAGCCTCCTTGGCCATAAATAAAAAAATAGGTATCTGTTAATTCACTTGTTTATATAATTTTTAGAATCGTGATTAACGTTTAGAGAGATTCATTACGGCCAGAGAGTATAACCACCGTTTTGTCACTTTTATTATTGTATTGAATATCCTTCTCTGTATTTAAAATAAGCCTTCTTAGATTTCTATATTAGAATATTTAAGTAAAGTTAAAAGAGCATATTTGACCTTTTTTCTGGAAACATTGTATAATCAATAAAATGGTTATAAATTTTGACTTGAATTCCATCTACTTCGATATTTTCTGCGATTACAAACAAGGCAGAGAATTGTCTTTAAAGTTCATAAAAAGGCATTTTCTAAATTCACACCACTTCTGTTCTGACTCTTTAACTACTTTAAAAAGATTTTCTAATTTTTATGACTTAAAAACGCAAACTAGAGAAATAAAGTATTTTACTGACTGAATAACTGGGTGGTTGGCACGCACCCCCCCCCAATTTTGTAATCAGTTTAATAGTTTATTTTTTCAGTTAGCTTTTTAGAGTTAACAAAAGTAATGAGTCTTTAACACAAAGTTAAATAAATTAATAATACCAAAAGAAATGGAATAACAAAAGATTGCACATAATTTTAGGTTTAAGCTCTAACTTGGTTTCTTGCCATAAAGTAAGGTCTCCAATAAACAAAAATTTTGAGTTAGTTTATGCTTTTAAAGACAAAGACCTAAAAAAAGAAATTAAAGAAAACGTTACTTTAAACCATCCGCTGGTCCTTTAACCTGCAAAAAACCGTGACACTTTTGTCCACAACCTTTAGTTTTAACTAGAGGCAGAGTTTGATATTTTTTTATAGTTACTTGGTAAACCAAAAAACTACTTGTTTTATAATCGTATGATTAAATATAGTGGTAATTCAAGCATAATTTTATTTTAATAGTTATCAAAACTGCCAATATTTTGACGTCATGCTGACGCTATCCTCAAATCCACAATGCAAGTGTTAGGACACAACAGAACAGTGCAAGCAGAGCGACGTAAATTTATTGCATGGTTATAAATTTACAAAAATTATTGCTTAGTAATAACTTTTTTTCGTAAATTTACAACCATGCAATAAATTTACGTCACTCTGCTTCTGGATTTCGAATTCGACAAAAAAATTATGTAACAATATCACATAATTACATAAATAAAGTAATTCATTAAATCAATTATAAATAAATTATGTACGATCATTATATAAATATATTTCGAGTTTCATATCATTTAAATGGTTTTTAAGGGCACTTGTTTTGAATTTGATAAACAAATAATGGCACAATTTTATTGAGTAATTATAGAATGATTAAACAAAAATTGTATTAATGGGCTATAAAATCGCAAAAAAATAAGTGAAAAAAAATTTTTTTTTTTTTAATTAATGAAATTAAATATGAAAATGAAATAAAATAAAATTACAAAAGACATAAATAAATACAATGAAATAAAAAAAAATGAAATAAAAAGGGAATGAAAAAAAAAAATTAAATACAAAAATAAGAAAAGAAATTTAATAAAGGAAATTCAAAAAAATAAAAAAAATGTAATAAAATGAAGTATGAAAAAAAATAAAACAAGAAATGAAAAAAAAAAAAAAAAAGACGTATTAATGGGTCATGGGACCCACGGTAAGAACAAAGTTCTTTAAACATGAGATAAGTATAGACACAATTTCTCAGGTAACAAGGGGGTCGTCAGACCCACAGGAAGAACAAAGCTCTGTAAACGTTAGTACTGCATTCATGTTGTTTACTAAAACAAAAACTTGAAAAACGAATAAAAAAAAATGAA
This sequence comes from Copidosoma floridanum, assembly GCF_036245765.1. Classification (NCBI taxonomy): domain Eukaryota; kingdom Metazoa; phylum Arthropoda; class Insecta; order Hymenoptera; family Encyrtidae; genus Copidosoma; species Copidosoma floridanum. The sequence goes on from NW_028321885.1 coordinate 14,717,997, forward strand.
AAAAAACAACAGCTTAGTACTCACGATGGTTGAGCTTCGTGAGAACGTCGTGCATAAATATAGTACTCACGAAGTTCAACCATCGTGAGTACTAAACTATTTTTAAAAATTTTTTTTATTCGTTTTTCAAGTTTTTGTTTCAGTAAACAACATGAATGCAGTACTAACGTTTACAGAGCTTTGTTCTTACTGTGGGTCTGACGACCCCCTTGTTACCTAAGAAATTGTGTCAATACTCATCTCATGTTTAAAGAACTTTGTTTTGACCGTGGGTCCCATGACCCATTAATACCCCCTGGTTTGTTGTTTTAATTTCCTTAAAAATTTTGTTATTTGTCTTTTTTTTTTTTTAATTTCTTGGCTTATTTTTTTTTTTATTTCTTGTTTTATTTATTTATTTTTTTTATTTTTATTTTATTTTTTTTCATACCTTATTTTAATACATTTTTTTCCATTTTTTTGTATTTCCTTAATTTAATATTTAAAATTTTACTATTCATTTTTGTGCTATTATGCATTTGCTTACTATTAAAAATTAAAGTTTATAAAAACAGGCTATTGAAACTACGCGTGTGTTGCAACGCAGATTGCAAAGTTAACTTTCCTAATTTGGTGGAGCCAGATTTCTGGGATCCTACTTATTTGAAATAGTGGATAAAATGAATAGGGAAAATTTTCTTATCTCTCATAAAGTCTGTTAAAAGAATCGTAGATGTTTAGAATTATAGAGATATGTTTGACACTAAAATTTTTGGACCTGCCTTGCATAAAATAAATAATTATTTTTTTGTCCGAGGCTTATGGTACCATCTAAGTCCATAAAAGTGATTTGTCTGTAAGACTGATAGTATTTCTCTTTGAATTACCTACACACGGCTGAGATAAGTGGTTCTGTGCCATTTTTAACTAACTTATTTTCAGATCGAAGTATTTATTCAAGAACTACTATAAATTACATCCGTGACTTTATCAACTTATTATCTCTTCCGCTTTGTCTTTGGTTCCATTTAATATTGTTGCCACTTAACACTTATTTGCTTTTTTTACTTAAAAGGGCTTGTGTTGGCAGGAAGCTTAGCTTTCTTGTAAATCTCTTGGCCTAAGAAAAAATAAATTTTATGATGGCTTTGACTTTTTAATTAAATTTAATTAATTCAAGTTTAATCAAAGAACATACCGTCAGACTTGTGGCACACCAATGTCAGATTTTTGCTTTCTATGGATTGCTTAAATAGAACTTGAGTCACTTGAGTCTGCCATCATTTTAAGATGTAGACAGTCTATTTTCATTTATGTAAAAGATGTCGATTACAATTTTTTTAAAATTATAATAATGACATTAGATGTGTGTCATATTTCTTTAATAACCTTAATCCGTTTATGTAGCTCACACTTGAACAAGAAGATGATAAATCAATTTTCTTTTTATATACCTTGATTACCAGAGTTCCTAAGGCCTAATGTACAATTTACTTATATCGCAAACTATCTGCCTCTATCAGATGTTAAAATTTTTTCTTACATCATCCATTTTCACGAAAGAAATCTACAATTTCTTCGTGATTGATACAGTACTTCGACTTGGTGACTCTTGTTTAGGAACGAAAAGCGTTTTAGAGGTTAGAAGATTGTTAGCTTTAAATACCTATTTCTCGTTTTTTGTACTTATGTATATTAGAGCTTAGATAAGATAAGATAAGATAAGTATGCTTGGTATGATGATCAAACGTTCTGAAATTAAAAAACTAGTGGGTAGAACTTTTTTTTAACTCACAAGATTTTTCTGCTAAGATTTCCCATATTTTTGCTACAAAAGCATTATCTTAGAAAAATATTTTCCACACACAATATTGAACTTTTTTTTTCAATACTAGTAAGTTAGCACATTTTTTAAGCTTTTAGATAAGGCAAATACAGAAATTCATAGGTGCGAATTAGTGGTATCATTTTATTGTATTCTGTTAGCTTGGAGTTTGTTACATTGGTCAAAACAAGAGACAATTTAATGTTTTTATGATTTAACATGTTAGATCAGTTGAAAAATAAAATCTTAGATTAGAAATACCCCTACGTTTAACCAAATTTCAACACTCTTCTGACATTAACATTGTTAGAATCTTGGATCAAGAAAAGAATGAATGTAGGCGAAAATTCTATTAAATAACCTATATAACAGCTTATGAGGCTTATGGCAATTGAGAGCTTGATACTAAAAAATTAATTTCTGCACATAAGTATCTTTTACTTGACGTTAAACTTATTCTCGGTAAGCTCGTTAGTTGTAGTTTCTCTTTACTGCACAATAATATTTTTTGTGTACAACTTGTGTATTGCATTCTACACTAATGTTCGTCAAATATTTTTTCTTTGGTCCATAACCCTGTATTATAAGCCCTTGTGGTTTTTCTGTCCTATGTTATAACCCTTACCTTATCTTAAAAGTTTTTATCAATGTCTTGCAGGATTACAAATTCTGCAGTTTTGTTGTTAAGCGTTTTATTGTCTACATGGAATGTTAAACTCATTGCTGTGTGTGCACTCCGTGCCATATAACTCTATGTTATTTTTCTACTTGTATTGGTATTGTTTACTTTTAATTTAATATGATCTATATATTTACTTTCATCATCGTTAAATATTTATAAATTTTTTAACTATGTCGGCCTGAGCAAATCATCTCAAGAATGTTGAAACATCAAAATTCTCAGATATATATTAAAGTACATTCATGCTCTACATTTAAATTTAAAGTTGTAATTTTATTTTTTTTTTTTTTACGAAGGAGCAAGTGTTTCGTCCATTTTTAATTTGAATAATAGAATGGCCCCAAGGACTAAAAAAAAGTTTTTTATACAGCCACAAACACCATTTGTTACTCGACTAAACATTTTTAAAAAGGTCACTTTAAGTACGTAAAGAGTGTCTACTTTGTTAAAAGTAAACTTTATAAGGTCAATATCGCAATCTTATAATACAGTTAGAGAAATAACTGGAGTCAAACTGATTTGATTTGAAAAAGGTCAAACATTAGAACAACCACTTCTTGCCATATTTATTTTGGTGCATCATCAGACAAAAATACACATCAATCAGTGTATGTTCCTAAACAAAATAGATAATGACAGAAAGTGAATAATGCAGACTTTGCCTTTAAGAACTCTAATACTGACTCAGACGTTCTCATTACAAATGCTTTTAAAAACTCTGTTGTAACATAACGTTTCATAACGTAGATACATCTACGTTATGAAAACGTACATGAAGTAAGGACTTAGATGATTATGATTTTAGGGATTAATGAAAACTTTTGAAAAATAACATTAAAAAGGCCACTTTTAAAGAAATACAAGATCTTACAAAGAAATTTAGTTTAAGCTTTTAAAAATACTTAAATATAGCTGACAACGATAGCAAGTATGAATAAGTTAATGTAGACTTTCAATGCGTTACTAGATTTTCTGATAAGATAAGCCACAAATCAAAATGCAAGATATATTGTCGTAAGTTAACGCTTATAATAGTAAAAATTTTAATAATTCTATATAAGGTAGAAGAATTGCTTACATATTTAGGCGTGCAAAGAAATATAACATCTCTGTTCCACAAAGACAAAATTATACAAAAATATATCACGGACTAAAAATGGTTAATTACTTAACGTATTCAAAAGAGAAACCTGTACGGTTCAAGTGCACCAACACAAAGTATAACTTAAGACAAATGATCTAAAGAAACTGATTAGGAGCAGATAACAAGAATATCTTAAAATCCTGAAACAAAACCAACATGAATCTCAATAGACATGATAAAAGTAAAATAATAATTCGAAATAGCGCTCGTGACTTCTTATACTTCTATTAGACTTACACCAACTGAAGCCAATAAATCATTACGAGCACTAGTATGAAAAAGTGTTCGTTGGTATTGGTGATGGTAGCACGTGTACTTACAATTATAAAAAGGTCAGTACGGCGAAACTTATAGATAACATATTTACCACCATATATTAAAGAGACAATGTAGTACATTTTATTAGCAATTATTGTTAACCAGTCACATACATTTCAAAACTGAAATATGTGACAGGTGTGCTGAAATTTAAGTATATGAAAACAAAGACGCCAAAAATTGGCTAGATATCAGTAACACTTTACGGAGGACCCAATAGATTGTTGATTGTTATATGTAAAACGCCTACCAAGTTAGAAACTTCAAAATATCTTACTGAAGCTTTTGAATCGCTCAAGAAAATATTATTTAAGCAAATTTTTTAAATTTGTCGAATTTCAAAAAGAAAAAATGATACAGACAAACAAAAACCCGTATTAATAACCAAAGTGTTATTTAAAACATTTATCAAGGCTCCTTTTCAAATTTCTGTCTGTTACGGTAAGGTTGATCACCCAAAAGCTTAGGAACGTTATTAAATAATAGAAGCACAACATAATAGTCTTTTTGGCAGACATAAGATGATAATCTAAACTTATTAGGTGATAAAACAATGATTCTATTGGCATGGCATGAGATAATGATCTCAATTGTGTTCGTAGATTTATCAAATGTAAAGAGAAAAAATTTAACAAATTTAAGTAACAGAGCCCCTGGTGCTTACAGGCAAACGTATTAAAGCTTTCGATAAAGTTTATGGCGTGCCAAGATGAATTTCATCAGGTACTCATAGTACAGTAAAATGGAAATATTGAAATTACTTTTAAGAACCTTAAAACCAATTTTCGAACTACATTAGCATATCATTTTCAACAAATAAATTACGAGAGCAGAGTGATGCTACCCTAGCTGACTTTATAAGGACTTGTTTTGAAACTTCTGATGACCGGGATAACTTGGCCAAACTTACAGCTTCTACTTATAACACATACAGCACTAAATTTTCAAATGCAGATAAAGAAATTATGAGACAAGACACTGACATATTGAAGATAGAACCTTATAATTACCCCTCTAAAAATAACATTTCCTCATATACACACCTTGAGCAATGAAAACAGTTACGTAGATTGTATTGGATACCTTAATCATAATGGTGCCTTAAAATCGCTTGGATTTGAACGACTTCGATAGTAGAAACCATAGCATAGAGCCACTTAAAATAAACCCTAAAATATACTAAGAATGAACTGGTAATAAAAATGAAAAGAGCTAATGGGAAAATATTAATATAACTTGATACTAATAAACTCATAATGGAGCACACACCTTTTTAAAGGTTAGATACAACCCTTGGACGTTACATCATTTAGTTAGGTTATCTTGGTCATACTGATTATAAGAAAAGAAATCTTTTGAATTGAAAATAACTTGATCAAAAAGTCTTAAAGCAACAGTAGTAAAGGAACTAAATAATAAGGGAACCCACGTGGAAAGTAACTTTATCTCACCTTCTAGTACAAGAACAAGAAGATTTTCACTCTATGAAATTATTAACAGTATTGATGAAGGAATAGATGGCTTAGTCACAAGAGACGATGTTAATGTTATAAACACTTACGTCGACAACTTGAATGCAGATGAGGAAGAATATATAAGTCTGCAAGGACAAAACAGCCACATTTTTGTAGCTGCATTTGAAAAATATATGGACTTACAAAACATCATAGCTACTTTTTTAAACAAACTGGTGATGTATTAATTGTATGACAAGATTTTACTACCAACACATATCTGATATATTCCTCAGCTTAGCTTAGAAGCACTAAAGCGACCTAAGATCATATTATTCGTCCTCATTAGGATCTGATTAACATCTTGCATAGTTTACAAAGAGGCTAGCTGCATTGAAAGGTTATTCTTCTGAAGATATTTAGAACCGTAACCCAAGATGTGAGGAGCCTGTCAGGATGTCTAGAATTTTCAGCACCCACTGATAATCTTTCTGCTCAAAAAATAGGCACTCTAAGTTTACTAGATATTTTGCATCATGTTTTCAAAGCCATAGTTATATCATGTTTACTACTCATTGATGAAACCCATTGCGAAACATATACTACTGGTACAACTAACTATGCCATGGGACGAGATGTTATATATTATGCAAATCTCCAGGTGATAAGTAGATTACCTATAAAACATCAAAAGATAAAAAACCAAAAACAAAGTTGGAGTTGAGATTTTTTATTGTTTGCTAAAATATAAAAAACAAAACTTACATCAACAAAATAAGTTTCATTTATTTTGCTTCTTTTTTTTTGAAGTGAAAACTTCTTATGGCACGTTGGGCACTTTTGTGGGTGAGCATTTTCAGCCATTCTCGCGACAGACGAGATTTTACACAGATATACTCCACATGTATTCTTATAATATATGTATACTATACGCGCTCTTTGCATGGGCATTCGTTCGTGCTCTCGTGACAGACGAGATTACATACCTATATGTATACTCCGAGTGTATAGGTATGCGAGAGCGCTGCATGCTATACGCAGCAGCGTTGGACTGAGCATTATTCTACACTCACAGTTCATGCTTGATCACACATAGCACCGCTGCCTGGATCTTATCGCGAACTACTTGGCGCGAGAATTCAAATTCAAAATCGTATGATTTTTTTAGCAGACAGTAGGCGCAGAAATTCAAATTCGAAAGAAATCTTGGTGTGTATTGGCTAATTAATGCCTAAAAATATTGGATAATGTTGTATGATTAAATACATAAATAGTATACCAAGAATTCTTTCGAATTTGAATTTCCACGCCTACTGTCTGTTGAGAAAATCATACGATTTTGAATTCGAATTCTCGCGCGAAGTAGTTCTCGGTGGGATCCAGTCAGCGGCGCTATGTGCGATCAAGCATGAACTGTGATCGTGGAATAATGCTCAGACCAACGCTGATACGCAGTCTTTGCATGGGCATTCGTTCATGCCCTCGCGACAGACGAGATTGAGAGTTTTTTATATTTATTTTATGAATGAATATTGAACGGAAAATTTATTTATTCAAATATTTTATTTGACTTGTGTTGCTTATTGTGTTAAAAAAATTAATAAATTTTGTATTTACTATTAACTAATATTTACTCATTTAAATAAAACCACTTCCTTAGAATATAGTTTCTATATTATTATACTTCATATCCATTCAAAAAGTGCCCACATTTGCTTTGATAAACTCGATTTTTTATGTACAATTTGTCATGTCGCTAGCGCACCTAAAAATGCTCACCCAAAAAAGTGCCCAACGTACCATAAGTTCAAGTTTTCACTTCTGCCTGCACTCCCGGAGTGTTTAAATAGAGTTATGTAGTTATTGACATACGTTAATCACCCTTGAAGGATTTATTTCCTTTTTTTTTATTACATTTTTCTTAGCAAGATCTTCTGATGAAGTCTTTAATGTACAGGAAATCTATAAAATATATTACATTATATTACAGAATTATAATCTTTTAACATTTACATAGTTACGTTATGTTTATGTTATTAGTTACAAGTTAGTTACAAATTCTAGGGTAATTATTGCCAGGGACAGCAATAGTTTTTAGAAGAAAAAAGGTAACAGTAATAGCTTCTTTAATAACTTCAAAGCGTTGCTTTCTTAAAGTTTGATAATCACCTTGATGAATTGCTTACTATGACTTAAAATCCTTTCACATATTTGCCAACAACAATAACAGCTTTAGGAAAGAGAGGTCACAATAGTAACAACAGCTATTATTTATCAATTGAGTTCCTAATCTTTTAATAATAAAAATGTAAAATCTCCTCAGAGAGTCGTCCTTAAAAAAAACTGCCCTCTCACATAGCTGACAATGTACTTTCAGGCTCTTAGAAGTGTCATGTGCCAGCCAAAGCGAGCCCCTATGCATAAGCACATTAATTTAGCAAGAACTGACCCCATAATATGTCAAACAAAGAATGTATAACGGAAGCTTTGTGAAAGGTGCTCTTATTCATGCAGCGGTATATTTGCTAGCTTGATACCGCTCATTAGGGACGGTCATAATTTATAATCTTATTGCCTGGAGAAGATTTTCTCATCTAAAGAAAGCTATTGTATTACACTTTAAGTATTAAAAAAAAAACTATTAGTATCGTAAAATTGTTAAAAATGCCTTATTGAATTATTTTACAATACTAATAGTAATATTAAACTGACGAACTGTACAAAAATAAAGTACTGAAGTTATAACTGGACTGCACGCCTCAAATTACAGTCATAAATCAACTATAGTTACAAGCTATTTGGTATCAATTAAGATAGTAACCCCCCTCCCCCCCCCAAAAAAAAATACTTTAAAACATACATTTCACAAATACATTTTTTTTTCTTCAAATATACATATGTTACAAGCAAGTAGTGAGACCGTCTACTGATCCCACCGTCTGCTAGTCCCACCATTAGTGTAGAGATTTTCAACAAGATTCTATAACCTGTACTTTGAACAAATGGCATGGTTTAAGAATTGCTTATAATCACTTGAACAATAAAAAAACCAGTAGCAGAGCGTTAGCTAACTTACATAAGAATTACCACGCCACTGTATCATACTCATTCTTTCTTTTAGCTTAAAATGAAAAAAACTTTGTAGACTGTAGCAAATCTTTAGTTAAATGTAAAAGTATACTACAATTACGTTCAATAACTGTTGGCTTACATACCAGACTACATACACTCATCTGATAGCAGGAGTAGGAGAGAATAAACAAAATGATCACCACAATGAAAATAATCATAAAAAGGCAACAATGGTGAATGAAGAAGATAATCTTAATGCAGCTGACATATGAGGGGCTGAAGTGCTAATAAAGTCACTTAACTCAAATGCTTTCTTTCAACATGTAATTGAATCTATTCCCATATTTGATGGGGAAAATAATCCCCTTAAGGACTACGTACAAGATTTGAGAAATAGAAAAAGCTGGGTTGAAGATCACTGAAAGGATGCTTAGAAGAGAGCAATATTTCAAAATTTGTAAGGTGCCACACATTTTAGAGTAAGTGGCTAGGACTTTCAAAATCGTAAAGTGTATTTTCGTAAACTGAGAGAAAATATATGCAGCGGAAAAACATTGCTAGTAACTAAGCTCTATTACAGAACGTGCCATAAAGGCAAGGGCAATTGGTAAGTAAATATTATAATTATATTGATTCACTTCACAACGATTCCGAAAGAGCTTTTACAGATAATAATGCCACAATAATAATATATAGAAGTTATGGCCCTCAATATGTTTTTATGAAAGAATTGTAACCAATGATACGACAATAAGGAGATGTCAAAGAGCCTTGGATCTAAAAGGCCGTTTCTGACCATGTGATATGACTTTAAGGACATATCAAAGCATGAATAATTTCAGACACTCGTTATTCAGGGCTATTTTGTAGTGATTTTGATACCAAAAGGCACACTTAAGGGATGAGATCAACGTTAAAAAAAAGTCACAATGAATGACCTTTAGGTGTTTTAAATGTTACTTGTTAGATCAATTTGCCATAAAAGTTGCCAACTTGCCATATAATTCAACTGAAATAACAAATTAATATTTTCTTCACGCATACTTGTTTGTGTTTTTCGTAGACAGAATTTTCTTGCTAGAAGTTTTTGAGATTTATGGTTTCGTTTAATTTATTTTTAAGTGAAATCAGAAAAATGGCAGAAGTAGGAAAGTATGTCTGGTTGTATACTTTTTGCGACAGTATTTGAGAGCTCGAGTGATCATTAAATGTTCTGATTCAGCCCTTCAATTAATACATGCTTATTCATAGGTCCAATCCATTTACGTAAGTAAAATCTTCTTTAAGCATTACTTTATTTAAGATTGAACTCTTTTAAACTGATTGTTTCTTCACAAAAAATTTACTGAAAATATAAATCTTATGTGATTGCTGTAAATAAAATAATCTGTAATAGCAGCTAGAGGTACTGAAAGAAAAAGCGGCTATTATAACAATACTGTTGGAAAATTTCCAAGCATTTTCTAGAAGTATAACGCTATTTAATTGAGTCAATATATTTAACATAAATATTACTCCGAAGTTGTTAGCAAATAATACAATCAACAGATCACCGACCACTTTACATCTTCACTAATATAGTGTTTTTCCTTTCTTTATAGCGTTGTGTGGGTTTGTTTTTACAATTACTACGGCCACCGAAATGTTGCTCCAGTGAGCGTCAATGCTTAAAAGTTATTAAATATAAAGAACTTTTATCTGAGTAGTTGTCAGAAAGTTGTTAAGATTGTTTTTAAAAGTTTCAGTTTTAAGTCTTATTAGAAAATATTTAATTAAGTTATAAGAAAACATTTTTTATTAAAAAAGTCATTGCGTTATGGAAAACATTTTTTATTGGTAGATACAATTACGAAAAAAACTTAGAAATGCAAAAATTTTTGCTATAAGGTGAGTTCATGGTTGAAAAAATAAGTAAAGTTATTATTTTACTGTATTTCATAGCTCTTTTCACGACAATAAAATGAATAAAACCTATGAGATAAACTTTCCTAAGAAGTGAAATTATTTGGCGTACCATTATACTCAAATATGTCAGTGAATTAGTAGAAGATAAATATGTACATTAGGTAAACAAATATTTATCCATAAATTACAGCTTTGACTACACAGTGAAAAAATTGTAGAGCTTGTGAACTCAACTTCTATTGGTCCAGAAAAAAGTTCAATTACTAAAAAGTACTAGTTTGTTCAAGAAAAAAAGGTTACTACATAATTTAAAAGGTCATTTTTAATAATTGACACATGAACTGTAGTATAAAAGTCCCAATACATATTTTTTAAGGTTTGCCATTTGTTTTTTAGTACACACGAGTTGCAGAATAAATTTATTTAAGTGCTTACTGCACTTTCGAATCCAAATAACGTTAGCACATATTTTAATTTAATGCTTGTATAAATGTTTCAGAAGCAAAACAAGCACGTTAAAAAAATACGATTAGTGTTACTCGACATATAAGCTAACATAACTATGTTACCTCAAAATTTACTCTTGAGTTGTAACATAGTGCGTCATGAACAATTTAGAAATGAGTGAAGGTCTTCTACCCATAAGTACATTTAATAATTTATAGTACGATTAATTACTGTTAGAACGATTACAAAATTATGATTAATAATTTGGGCATATAAAATAACTTTCTAGAAAAAATAGTAAAACATTGATACCTAAGCCAGTGTATGGAATTATTTTTTTGCTATTACAGCTAAACTAAATTTTTAAACAATCGATTCACGATCGTTTCTGTGGGAGATTCTTTTACTTGTTTAGCCTTCAAATTGTGTTTTTTTATTATAGCTCGGTGAATTTCGTAATACTACTGTAAGTAGAATGATTGCAACCTAAAGAATTGTATATAATTAGAGAAAAAATTTGTATTCTGAGTTTTCTTAAAAAAGAGAAAGACTTCCAATTTTACTTTAAAATAACAATGAAAGAGTTACTTAGCTTGCTAACTCTTTTGGGCTTTTGAAAAATAACTGTATGTGACTACAAAATATTTAATTAAGACTTACTAAGAAGTAGCTTTTTCACACTCTGTTTCTGTGTCTCTCTTGCTTGTATTTTAAGTTAGGATACAATAGCATGATAATTTAAAATCAAAATGTGATTATATTGTATCCTCAAAAAAATTTAATTTCTTATTGCATAACATAAATAAGAAAGAATCTTAATTGTTAACGAATAAATGGTTGATTTCTCCTCTTACTTTTATAAATTAAGAAAAACTTAGAGCTCCACATTATTTTGACTTTAAAAAAGTATTAATTTTCATGCACTAAAACTTATTTTTTAGTAATTAAGAATTTGTATGCAACTTGTAAAAGAACTTTTTTTTACCAACTTGCAAATATATTGATTTGAAGAATATGTTACATTATTAATTGACAAAAATTTGATTAAAAAAAGGTATAGTGACTTTTTATAAAATCTCATCGTTTAAAATCCACAAGTAACTCACCATATTTAGTTTAATTTACGTTCCAGGACAAATAATCTGTTCACTTGTCAGTTTGCTATTTTGTTACTTGTTTTCATAAGTACAATCTTGATCTTAAGATATTCATAAAACGTTTGTGTTACTCTGAATTTTTGTGAATTTTGTAGTGCAGTCATTCAAAAATAGAATCAAGTTAGAAATGGGGAGAAATAGTAAGACAATAAAATGACTTTCTTGAAAACTCTCTATTTTAACAATGCTAGGTCTAAAATTGTTCTAAAATAGCTGTAATCTCTACTAATATAAAGGGACGAATCTATTTTAAGTAATGAACAATTTTCAAAGACATATTTATCAATTTCACCTAACACGGGTCTGTCGTTGAAACTAGCTGTATAAATAAAACTAAATTCTATTTATTTATAGAATGTGTCAACTTTCACATAATGATAAATTAATTATTCTCGGTATGCGTGTACATCTGAATGGATTAACATAACTTAGAAAAAATTTACCAAGCAATTACCACACTAATGTTATAAAAAATATTAAGGCACCTCATTATTAAAATAACATATTGAACAAACATTTATTATCCTTCTATTACTACTCACGACATAAGTCTATTAAGGTTTTACTAATAAATTCTAGAATTATTTTTGGAATAAAAAAAAAAGTAAGTCTTACAAAAAATTGAATTTTTCACTTGTTAATAAAGTCTAGTCATATGGCATTAGCTTTGTTATTTCAAAGAAAAACTTGCTTTTCTTTACGTCCACTGTAATAATTGCTAAAGATCGTTCTTTATTTTTTTATTTTTAAAGAAATTAAACAAATTATTATCGTACAACATTTTCTGAAGCTTTCTCTTAATACCTTGCTGCCTTGACAGTTTTCTTTGAATTTTCCTTAATTCCTAGCTACTTCACATATCTTCTGTAGGGCCCTAGCCATTTGACTATGAGGTTTCTCACTTTTTATCTTTTATTGTTAGAGAGTTTACATTGACAAGTCATTTCATATTTCTTTAAAAATTGTTTTACACTTATAACAAGTATTCTTTCTTTTATGACAAGTTGTAAAGAGCTAGTGCCTTAAAACATTAAACAAAAATTTATGATAACTATATTTCAATTGAGAGGTGAAAATTTTTAAACTAGGTTTAGAGATTTGTCAAGACTTAATTCATCCAGATCGTGTTCATTATATTTATTATTTTAGGTTATCTGTAAGCGTTAATATAATTCGTATTCTGACAACGAATTAATACATGTATATACATACATGAACTGATATTCTGTGATTTGTGCTGTTAAAAATTGTAAAGATTTGTAAATTATTCATTCAAAGAATAATGGGAGGCATGCAGAAGGGGTTGTACATAGAAATACATAGTTTTTACGAATGAAGACGTTTCATTAAAATCTACGATGTATGTAACTTAAGCTTTAACTGTTAATAAAAATGCTTAAAGCAATTACAATAAGACAAATATTTAGAAATACTATTAATCTATATGTTCCACGTATGATTTTACTGCCTTTTCTAATTACTATTTTTTTTTAATTTATTTCCAGTCTTTTTATTTTAACAATTATAACTAGATGAAGGTATGAATTATTTATTTTTAAGTTCATATGAATATATACTTTGGATTGAGCGATTTCTTGAAAAAAAATATATTGCACATAGTAAGAATATTGATTATCATGCTTTTATGTACTTAAGATATTCTTAATACTTTTAACCGTTACGGTTACCACATAAAACTAAGGGTTATGTATTGTATATTATGCTGTAGGTTAAAAAACGAACAGGTTCTGCTATCGAGCTCATTTTATGCTACTGTTGATTTTCTCTCGATAGTTTTGTCAAAAGTTGACGTTATTACTAATATTTGTATACGTCATTATATTATGCATGTAATAAGGTGTCTTTTATATGTCATTGACTCAACTTTTTGTTGACTAAAAGTATGAGTTATTTTTGTGTTCGTATGGTATTGTAAAATTTGTTTAATGGTTTCAGTGTATTGTATGTAAAACTTAAATATATTATTCTACAGTGCAAAAATCACACTTACAGAGTTCTTGTATTTTATACACATTTATTTACGTCGTCCGCGTCGATTTCTAATAGCAAAGCAATACTCTAGTATTTTATGTCAAGAAAAGTAACTCAAGAAGTGTCTTTTCTCATCTTTTCTTTACATCTGTATCCCAAGGATGAAAACGCGTAAGTAATTTCATGTTAACAATTAATGTATATTAATTTATCAGCTTTTTTTAGAGTCACTAGCGTAAATAACAGTTATAAATAGTTGGGTGTAACTGTAAAAATCAAAAAGTATGTGCATTTTTTAAATTTTTTCTTTGTTTTTTATTTGTTTAATAACTCTATGTAAAGGATGGTACATGTCATATTTGGTCTTTATTGTTATTTTAATGTGAGAGTAAAAGATTATCGTAAAGCCTTAAAGAAAGAGTAGCATTAAACTACTGTTAATCGATAAGTATGTTTCCAATTTTAACAGTTCATGGCGTGGGAGTTACAAGCTTCGTGGCTTTATTATAAGGTATTTTCACTTGTGACGTCATTTCAAGATGGCGCGATCACTGGGTTTTTTTTTCAAATTTGCACCAAATGTGCAAAACCAGCTGTGAAATTCACGAGGACGTCCCAACTAATGATAATGCGTTTAAAAACTTCAGGTTTTAATAAGCTATCGAATGAGCACTAAATTTTTTACATCTTCACTTGGTAAGCAATGCAAAAAAATGAATGAAATTATCGCGGGCATAAAGTTGATTAGAAAAACATTATATTTTTTGTGCTTACCATGATCCAGTTATAATGAATTTGAAATATAGTCAATAGCGATTCCCGATGCATTAGAGGAAATTTTCCGTTTGTTTGCCAAAAGTGTAGTTTTAATGAAAATCAGTACAGAAAAAAAAGTACTGCAATCAGGCGGATTGTACCCGTCTACTATACATATATACATGGTTGCAAGCTTCCTCGCCTCCACGATCATAACAAAGTCCCATAACCTCTGACGAGCTGTTAAAATTGAAGCAGTGTGTGGCAAAAACATGAATAAAAGTTGTTGTATAAGTGGTTGTCACGATAAATCTGCAAAATAATGTTGTCTTTTCATAGATAAAGAAATAATTTCATTTCGTTCCTCTGCACTGATACTTATGTATTTTTTATTGTCCGGAGAAATCACAGATGGAATACGAAAAAAAGATTTCGCAGATTTATCGTGACAACCACTTATACAACAACTTTTATTCGTGTTTTTGCCACACACTGCTTCAATTTTAACAGCTCGTCAGAGGTTATGGGACCTTGTTATGATCGCGGAGGCGAGAAAGCTTGCAACCATATATATATGTATAGTAGACGGGTACAATCCGCCTGATTGCAGTACTTTTTTTTCTGTACTGATTTTCATTAAAACTACACTTTTGGCAAACAAACGGAAAATTTCCTCTAATGCATCGGAAATCGCTATTGACTATATTTCAAATTCGTTATAACTGGATCATGGTAAGCACAAAAAATAAAATGTTTTTCTAATCAACTTTATGCCCGCGATAATTTCATTCATTTTTTTGCATTGCTTACCAAGTGAAGATGTAAAAAATTTAGTGCTCATTCGATAGCTTATTAAAACCTGAAGTTTTTAAACGCATTATCATTAGTTGGGACGTCTTCGTGAATTTCACAGCTGGTTTTGCACATTTGGTGCAAATTTGAAAAAAAAACCCAGTGATCGCGCCATCTTGGAATGACGTCACAAGTGAAAATACCTTATAAGTCCAGTTCCGAATGTTTCAAAAATTCTTGGTTTTTTTCTACATTTTACACATATTTCTCTTTAAATGACATTTTGTCTTATTAATGACTATACTTTTATAATAATAATAATTATTATTATAATAATAATAATAACAATAAATATAATAATGACAGTAATAATAATAACAGTAGTTTTAGTAACGTTATATATAAAAATAAAAATAGAACTTTGTTTTCCTTCAGATTTGTGTGTTTAAATAATTTCTATTGAGTTCATAATGCTATGTACATTTCGTTGCTCTTCTGTTTTCGCTTATTTATTAAAAATTAATTCTCAAATCGACCTTATGGCATCAGAATAGGCATTGGCATCTCTCAGTTATAAGATACAGTCAAGTACCAAGTAACTACTACGAAATAGGTATACTGTATCCAAATAATAATCGTAAGTTCACTAGAAAGGGCTTGTTTGTATGTTGTTCCCGTACAGCTATCATTTATATGTAAAAGAACTGAATCTTTTACTCTTTTTCGACTATCTAGATTTCTTGGATGGATAATACTCAACTGCTCTTTATTATGCTTAAAAAAAAGCTATTAATTATCAGCTAATAAGTAAAACTTTTAGTTTTCTGTACGACTATAATCTCAGAGTATTGAAATACTTCTGTTTGAGATCTAAAGAGCATCGGAACTTCATAGTCGTTCCCTAAATTGAGTTTTTTTAATGGTTCCATAGCTAAGCACAATTATATGCACACACTGTTTTATTACATAAAATAAATAGGACTTCTTTTAAGTAATAATACAAGTTATGGTTTGCTGCTACTGCATATAAGGTTACGATAATTGTATGTGATGAGATACATCTTGTGTCAGTTAAGTTATGATGACAGAATGTCGTGTTTAAAAATTATAAGTTGTTTGATCTACAAATCGCGAATGCAACATTATCATGGTTCTATTATAATACATTAAATTAACTGAGAGTGCTTATTTTTCCAGCATTAAGATTCTCCATTGATGCTTTAAATTCTAGGTTTTCTGCTAGGCTCCTTGCATCTTGGGGTACGGTTAAAAATATCTTCAGAGAAAATAACTTTAAATGTAGATAGCCTCTTTGTAGGAGATTATGCATGATGCTAATTATATATTGTTGGAAACGAATAATATCACTTAAAAGAGGCTTTCATTCCTGAAAAGTGATGTGATAAATAAAATGTATATCTGTCAACGACGAAGTCTTTTCCGAAAGTTAGCATATCAGCAATTTGTTTTATAATATACTCATGGCATTTCATAGTGTTATGCAGTTTTTTGAATGCAGCTGTTAATTTATGCCTATTTTTGTTCATTTAATTTTATAAAAAAATTAAACTATCCAATATCAGAAGGTTCCATTAATTTCTCAAGAGGGTGGTTGTTTAGGTATTAAGTTAATAATATTAAGGTAGATTACTGTAGTATTGTTAGCTCTTTCTATTTTTGTAATACTGATTTGTTTATTGTATACTTCAAGATGCACTTCCAGTGATTTTACAGTAAGGTTTTCATGATTGGTACATTTAAAATATGCACAGTATTCAAGCACTTCTATTATTAAAATGGCAAATTCAATCAACTCAAGCTGCTTCTTCTCTCAAAGACATGAAGAATATTATATATACGAGGATAGTATAAGGTATTTAGTTTCAAATTACCAGTATGTTTTCATATGATTTGACTTTTTTTTTTCTTCAGTATTACCTTATTTTCTTCTAAAACTATTTTTACTTTTAGAGTCGATTACAGTTGTAATTAAACTTACGGGTATCCATTTTCTACTTTACCCGTACGTAATCTCTTGGTTCACTAACTAAAGAGTTCATTTTTTCATTGAATGTTGGTTTTGCTTCAATTTTAAATTTTATTTGTTCGTTTCCTGCGGCAATTTGCATTTGTAACATTGTTTCATTATATCTTGTAAATATAATGGTTTCGCTAATAACCTTTCATTCTTAGGTACCCTAAATGATAATCTTGTTACTTCTCAAATACTAGTTTATAGGGAGTAAAACTTGTTGCTGCACATACACTAATGTTACATGAAAAAGTTGACAATCATCCCAGTCATCATAAGTTTCTGAGTAAATTTCTATAAAGTTGGCTGAAATAGTATGACGCATCTCTAGGAATCTATTTATTTGGTGATTATATAGGAAAGTCGTTGAATGGTTCATTATCAGAACTCTCATGAGTTATTCTAATGAGTTAGACACAAAGGTAGTATATGTCTATCTAGTAGTACTCTTGGCACATTGTAAACGAATATGAGATTTCTTATAGGTACATTGACAAGCGTGCTTTATCTAAATTCTAGTATAGGGACTTATAATGTACTTAGTTAAATAATATTATATTGTTAATAAGTGACAATTGTCATTTAGTATCATTCTCTATTTACCAACAGTATTAACCAAAACTTTATCAAAGGCTACGATAGGTGTTTCTGTAAGTACCAAGGTTTTTCTTACTTTTGTTTGTTTAATTTTTTTTCTCGAGATTTGCTACCGTAACAAATATAATTTCTACTATTACATCTTATTCCAGACTGAGTTAATCGTCCTCTTGTTTACTAGTAAGTTTAATTTATTTACTTATGTCTTTAAACAGGACCGACATAATATATATGTATTGTTTTAGTACGCTCCTGAATTTTTTAGAAATCAACCTTCTAGTAACAGACGGTTACTTGTGTAGATATAAAGTGAGATGTTTCTAATACTATTTAAGTTATTTGTCCAGGTTCAAACTCTCAATGGCTTTCTGATCAGTGGAGGTTTTACTAATTATTTTTGACGATAATAGTGTCCATTGTAAAGTCTGACTAGTATTTGGCATACTTTTAGTTTTTTTAATTTTAAATAACTAAAGTATAGTGCACCTGTCATTCTTAACAGTCTTAAGATATATGTGACTATATGGCACTTCTTACTAATAATATGCACTACATTGTCTCTTTTATACGTAAGACAATGTCTAGTAGTGATAACATTGTTCATTAGCTTTGTCCTACTTGAAAAATGATGAGTGCTGCCTAGTATCGCTAAGACTCACGTACACATTTTACTATTGTTTTTTGTATGGATTTACTTTTTAAAAAAATCATAAGCAGCAATAAGACAAAAGCAGCACTTTAATTTGTTAATCAAGTTTTTATTATAGTTCATTAAGGTTGTAGTGTTATCATTTAAGTTTTCCAAAGATTCTTTAGTTATCTTTTTTAAGTCAAGTATTTAAGATCGTCTGTTGGTAATCATATCTATAATGGTGTGTAACATAGTATGACATGTACTTAATATTTATTACTTTGAAACATACAGTTTCATTTTAAAATTATAAGAAGCAAACGCTTAGTGATTCTTGAACACTGAGATGTAGACGTGCTTTTGCAACGACGTGACGTACAAATTACTTCTTTCAACATAAGCTACCGTCGCAAAACTCAAACTATGCGTGTGATCTCTAAACAGTCTTTGAAAGTGCTCATATTACAATATCACCTTGCACTTTTACAACTAAGAATGTAAATAATCAACAATTTTAACATTATTTGCTGTGTATATCCACAAGAAACATCGTACATAACTTTGACAGAAACTTGTACCTAATGCAAGATCTGAGAGGTTTGCAGTTTTAACTAACAGTAACTGTATAACTATTTTTCCACAACTGTGCTCATGTCAGTTAAGAGAAATAAAAGTAAGCTGTGATTTGTCATTTGTATCCCCAACCTTACTTTTTCTCCTTGAATGCAAGAGTATAAAAATCCTTGCACATACCAGTATTCGTCTTTTCTCTTTTATCAAGTACTCTAAGCTACCAGTCAAAGTTAGAGAGAAAGAGAGACTTCTGTTAGATCTCTAAAGCAACTGTAGGACTTAACTAAGTTATTTAGCTGCCTGTTGGTAGCGTGTACTTCAAATAAATGTAAGACTTCTATCGGCAACTAAGCTGCGTAAGCAAACTAGGCCACTGCAGACTCATCTAAGAAGTGAATCAAAGAGGAAAAAGCAAAAAAGGACTGTTCACTTGTGCCCTAGTGTTAAAAGTATCAGCCTAATTATTATAATTGGCACTAGAACTCTTGTGTGGATTAAAATCATCATTGTGGTCAACTTTGTAAGTTCTTGCGACTGCGTGCGCGCAAGCAGCGAATAACCAACGATTATACAAGTTAGTGAGCTCAAAAAAATCTATGAATTATCAAAACCCTGTTAATACAAATTTGGAACCTTATAATTTACGTTAAATGTAAAAGTCGATTATTTTTGGCTTTAGTAAGCTAAATTAATCACGGGATCATACATAACTTGGTTGTTAATTAAATTCGTTGTAAATTTAATCTCTTTGAGGCTTAGAACTCTGATTTATAAAAATATTGTTTAAGCTTTGATAAAGAAATTGAATACCAAGCAAACATTAAAAAAATACAGCATATGATAAAAACCTTTACAGAGACGTGAAATAAAGAGGTGAATACAGTACGCTACTATGGCATTTTATAAGGTATAAATTTAAACACGATCAACGCCAGCATGGCAGACGACACGTTAACATCACTCCATACATAAAATTCTACACTAAAATTTTGACATTTCCACAATTTTATTGTCTCATATGAAATTATTTAAATTATTAGCATCAAAGGTATCTATTTCACTTATAAGCCGTGAATTTTTGCATTAGGAAATCTACTTGTAGAAGGAAGAACCTGACGTGTATTTTTCTGGTTTGACATCTTCTTTGATTTTACTTAATATTTGCTAAAGACTTTGATTACGTCCTTATGTGATGCACTGTATATTTGGATGGAAGACTTTATTCTTTTCTTCATGATTCTTTTTTTTTTTTAATGTTAATGTGATGATAAAATACGTCACCATCTATGTTCTTACTTGATGAAATAGGAGTTACTACAACTTTGTGTGTCTGTGTCTTTTATGTAATCGTTTTTGTCCATAGTCAAGACTGTTTCAGTTATTTCGTTTCATAATCTGTTTTTTGGGTTAAACTCTGGTAGTTGTATATTTTTCGCTGAAGATTGTTCCGTGTCACATTTGTTGTTGTCAGAAATCATTTTGTTAATGCATTGAGGTTAGTGATATCTTTAACAGATTTTTGGAATTTTTTAATTTCTAGAAATACTTGGTAATTTTAATATATTGTATATTCGTATAACAAACATGCCATAGTGTGGCGTTTGATACTGAAAAATTTACTTTTAATTAGCTAGAGTCTTTTGATTTATAAGAAGTAACATTTTTTAAGTACTGTGTTAAGATGTGGAGGATGTGTGGAGGATGTCTGTGGCTGTAAAATTATTTTTAGTTGAGTCCCGTTAGCAATCACACTATAATATGAGTTTCGACGACACATATGTTTTTTAACCAGAGGGTCATCCAGGGCCACGAGCCAATTCAGGTACATATTCTCTTGATTTGGTCATACTTCTAGTTCACACTATTTGAACTGCCTCATTAATGACTGTTGGTAATGTTCTAGGTTACGTTGTCTTTACATGAGATATTTCAATGGTTCTGTCCCTCTCCCTTTGTAATTCTGTGTTTGTTTCATCCTTAATTTTTTTGATGCATTATTACTCTTAATAATTCTAAACTGTTATGAATCTTATTTTTTGCGTACAAAAACAATCCTACCAGATTTCTAGATAATGCATCAACAATGGTATTAGATTTTTCGGGCTTGTATTGAAAGGTATATTTAAAATTAGTGAGTTTAATTATCTAGCGTACGACATGCTGTCCTGGATCCTTTCTTGTATGCACAGAGTTTAATGGCTCATGGTTGGCAACAAGAATCTATTTATTTTCTAGTAAGTACTAACAGAAAGAATGCAATGCACACAGTGTAGCCAGGCTATACTTTAAATTTATTAAGAGTTCTTGACGTATAGGTGACAAGATTACTAAACCCTTCTTTTTTTGAACTAAATACTGCTTTAATAGCATAGTCAGATGCATCTGTAGTGAGCCTTTATAATTTTCGAAGGTCAGAAAATTGTAATATAGACTTTTGAAATTTTTTATTAATTTTTTTTTTTTTATAACACAAATATGCGATAAAGCGTGTAGGTAAGTTTATTCATATAAGAAAAATCATTTCCAGCGTTGCTGCGTATATCTGCACTCCTTTTACCTCTCTGCATTTTGAGCAGAACTTTTCCCTTCTAACTATGTGATAACATCCTTAAGTCAAGAAATTACCTTAATCACAAAGAAAAAATAGTCAAAGAAGCCAACGCAATAAAAATCAATTATTGTATGATTTTTTTTTTTAATAAAAAAAATTATGTAATAATGTAAAAAATTGTATGTACAAATATTTACTAATTTCATAAGTAATAAATTAATGATAAGAACATAAATGTTTATTCATACATTTTCAAGCTGCTTTGCTAATATATACTTATCTCCAAGTTAAAAAAAAAAAATATGTCCCAAACAATATATTCCATCAAACAAGTTATTCATTTATTAAATGTTTGATTTAAAAAAATTAATACACTGTATATAAAATCTTACATTCAAAATAAGTTACGAACTGTAAGATAACATGACTTAGTTAATTTCCTTGTTCAGCCTGCTCATAATAAAGTAAGTAAGGGCCTTGTTTACTACACAAGAGGTTGGGGGCTTAAATCTCTTTAGAAACTTTTTTTTTTTTTTTTTTTTTTTTAAGAAATTGGTGTTACGAAGATACAAGTAAAATTTGAAATTGGCGCTGTAGCGTGGTGAAACGATGTTTTGTGGTGTAGTGGTGTTGTGTGGTGTAAGGATACTGGAAGTACGTCAAGAGGGGCATGGGAAATAGAGAGAATAAAGAAAAATCCACTTTTGTTACACTTTCTTCCAGGGTCAGAAATCTGAGATCGTTGATTTACTTTGTTGGGTATAACGCACCAATGGAAGTATATTTTCAAAAATATTTTTTACGAACATGGAGCAAATCTTTAAGAGGTTATTTTCATCAAGTTTTTTTTGGATTTTAAGTTGAAATACACGTGAACATACTCATTCATATTAATAGGCTTTGAAAAGTTATTTATTGTAAGAGTTCATCATGCCCCGAATATCATGTTATATTGACAGGCTAGATATAGTCCTATCCTAACCACATTTATGATCAAACACGTACGCCATATCTTCACCGTATTGTATCGATGCTTAGTCATAGGACAGTGCCACAGCATAAGGTGTAGATATTTAAATTAACCAACTTTATAAGTGCATCTTTAATCAATAGCTGTATAACTGGATTTATATAATAAAAATAAGGTACCTGGAGCCTAGGGTACTGAGTATAAGCGCCGTCTTTTGCATTCGCAGAAGAATGAGCGATATCGGTAGTTTCTCGGAGATTTGTTAGGTAGCCGATAACAAATACCACATTCTTCGCCCAAGCAAGCTGTGTTTAACTTGCTTCAAATGGCTAGGAGATAGCTAATAAAGTAATAAAAAAAAGACAAATTGATGAATTTTATTCGGCTCTTTAAGCTAGTGCTATTTTGTTACAATTTTCTTTTCCATGTAGAAGAAAAAGTCAGAAATTTAGAACATTTATCTAAAACTTGCAATTTTTATAACAAATAAAAGTTTTAGGAATCAAAAGAGGAATACTAAAACAATAGCTTCACAATTTTTAGAGAGGGAGAACAAAAATTGTGAAATTAACTAATATTGGTTTCTTGGAGGCTTGTTAGGTAGCTAGTTACAAATACCATGTCAGCAACCATTTCTCAGATACCTAGGGCTCAGGGTGGACCCTACAATTGTCGTCCTCAGGAGTTGAAAAAAAAAAACTGATATCCGTGCTTACTCAGAGGTTCTTAAGGGAGCTAATTACGAATACCACGTTAGCGATCATCCCCCAGGTATCTTGGGCCCAGAAGAGACTGTATGGATGCCATGTTCAGGAGTTGCAGAAAATAAACCGATAATAGTACCACCTCTGTAAGCGTTTTTTAGATAAAGATACAACCAAGATACCATAGGTGTTACTTTTCGACAGTTTTTCATACTCAAAGTTAAAGTAACATAGTTATCAATAAGTGCTTCAACAGCGTAATACAGTATATTGAGCACATTATTTAAAATCTAACGGTATTTATTGTATAATTTTCATTGCAGTAGTTTTTAAACTACAAGCATAACAATTTGAGAAATGTTTACTCACTTACGAACGCTTTTCATCATAGCACGAGGACTTATAAGGAGTTGCGTTAACCAGCAGTGAAGAAGCTAAGTCAGTAAGCAGATTGTCAACTACTTAGTCTTTGACTGTTAGATGTCACGCACGCATGTTTCTGTCATAAGCATAGGCGTGCTATAGCGATACTGGCGTAGGCACTTGGAAGAGTTGTTTAACTTTTTTGAATTTTAATTCAAGGACAAGTGTAAAATCGTAATTGTCATTGTTATTATTATCATCATCATTATCATTATCACCATTATCAACATCATCATTGTCATCAAAAAATGTTATCACCTTCGAGGAATGTTGTATTAAAACAACAATATTGTAGCTTACAACGAGAGAAATTACATTTAACAGCTTATCAGATTTATATGAGGTTATTCTGATTTTCTTATAATTAAATTGACTTTTTGGAATAATTTAATACAGAACTTGATTGCCGTAGTAATCAAATGTTTTTTCTATTCTGTCAGTTGATAGCTTACAATATCTGCAAACTGCAACCACACAAATAACATATAAATTTAATCACTGGAAATATTTGTAAGCCAGATTAAGAAATGTTTAGGATACTTTTGCTAGTCCATTGGTTGGAAGACCTAGAGAAAGTCATCTAGTGTGATTACATCAACAAAAGTGTGAATATAAGAAACCACAACATCAGCTAAATCGAAAAAGTGGTATCTCGTTTCATTGCTGGTGATAAGCGGTAGATTCCATAAAACTCTTTTTCTATAGTGTCGAACTTTCTATATTAACAATATTTTGCAAATCTCTTAACTTCGTACGACTAAATTGGCATGCACATTTCTTTGCATTTCACTGCACACATACTTTCTTTTATCCTGTAACCATTCAAACTTAAAATATAGTCAAAAAATTTTTATTACATTTTTCTTAACTTAACGTCAATTAAGAGTTTTTAAAGATTACCAGAGCTAAATCACTAGCGTACACAAATGTGTATAAGACATAACATTGCATATAGTTTTGCGTACGTTTATTAATATAATTAAACGTATCTAGTAGGTGCTACGGCATTCTCTGATGTCAGCGCACGCGAGCATTAACGTTTTTTTTACGCAATCAGTGCGTTCGCTACCCAATAGATACTCGTTTGCATTATTCGAAAAATCACATAAATACGCAATTTAACAAACAGTCGGTCACAGTACATTGCTCATTGTGCTTTCTGCTCTTATATACACATAAATATACTCAGAGCACGTGGTGAATTGGTCGGTTATGTTACAGGTCGATACATGAGAGACCACTGATTGATTCCTGGGCAGTGGGACTTTTTTAAGCTAGTACCACTGTGAATTCTTACACGTCCTTTTTTACCATGCAATGTTGCTCGTAAAGGGGATGGGTGACCTTTTCCCAGCAGAATAAGCTATTTATTTTCTACTCTTCTCCCTTCAAGATGGGTAGACATCGTTAATATTTTTCTCTTATTTGTTTAATAGATAATAAGTCTAATTTGGATGGCCTTGTCATTCTAGAAAATAGATGGTGCAATAATCCAAAGCTGTTTAAAAAAAAAAAAACTTACCAAATGTGTAATGATTCACTGCATTTGCAATTTATTGGTACTGCTTTACATTAATTGGAAATAGAGAATTATATAGTCAAATATTGTATTCCTTTTTAATGTATTCCATTGTGATGGCTGTATTTTTTATAGGTTTTATGTCCTCAAATGAGAGATGCTCATCTGAAGTAGTTGTAGCTAATCGATAAACCCTAAGTCAATATTTTTTTCACATTCTTATGTTTCCCCAATAATAAATGTTCCCATATTAATATTTAATTTTAAACAAGCTCCTGAAATTAATAAATCAGAATTCAATGCTGATGCAGCAGATAAAATTATTTCGTTAAATAAGAGTGACAACGGTAGTTGGTTATATTCTATTTATGTACTCGTATCACTCTAATATTTTTAATTTCTTTATAACTCATGCAACAACGAATGAAAAATGTGAGGTCCAAGGTTTAAGACAAAAGGACAAAAAAGTAAATTTTTTTTACGTATCTGCTGGCTTAAAGGGGAGGGCTGATACCACTTGTCACTTAACATTGTGCGTTACGGGATGTAGGAGACTAATTTGCCAATGTCGTACACTTAAACTTTTGTCTTAAATATAAGACGGGTTTTGGTGATCAAATTAGGGTAGTACCGTTCATGTACCTGGTGTAAACTTGAGTCATAATGTTATTGATGCGTTTTTCGTTATTTAAGTCTTCACGAATTTTTTAAATTATTACTTGATTCGTGTTTTTAAATTTTCTGATTTTACAACTAAATGGTACTTAACATAAAAATAAAAATTTTGCTTCTATTTTTTTGCTGCTATTTTTGTCGTTGTTAAGGTATATACTCTGGTTTATCGAAGCAATCCTAATATCAAATCTTTTTTCTTAATAATGAATGTATGCTCAATCTATTATTATAAACAAGAATACTAGATGGACCAAGTTGCACTCATTAAATATGTTTTTCAAAGACGCACATTATTTTATACGTAATATTTTAATGTACAAAGTATTGACTAGTCAATCATATTTTTTACACTCCACAGTATATTATCTAGTTGAAAAATGATATGTAACGTTTGTAACCTATAACTTGTAGTGTCGTTACCGTAATTTCTAATTTACATTTTTTTTTATTGAAACCAACGATACTTCTATGAAATTGTAGTTTTAATACTATTTCGTTAATACAAATAATGATTTCAGAAATTACTTACAACTTTTTTATTTTTACTTCTCACAGATTTTATTTTAACTATAACCACATGACTTCGGTTGAAACCAGTCAGAATAAGATAAAATAACCTAATTTAGAACTGTTCTGGTTTTAAAGAAAGGAACCTCAATGAGTAATGCAAGATAAGAACTAAGTCTTTAATAACATTTTTTTAATACAGGTTATTTATACTGCGTTGCGAGCATAATGAGTATGTATTGAAAGAAGAACTCAAAAAAGTAAAACAAAAAGTAAAATATTCTGTAGATTTATCAAGAATACTGATGAAAATGATTATTGGAGTTGAGGAGCTCAAGATAATGATACTAATGGGAACGGATTATTTTACGTACATTCTAGAAGATGTCTATGATGCTGCAGTTAGTTGAAACTTAAATATATTTATTCCTCATCCAAGTATTACAGTTTAACAAAGCATTATATTATTTATATTACACTACACTACGCTACCATATGTTTTTTAATAAATACTGATATTAATTTGGTTTCAGTATGTACTCATCACCCTTTTGGATTGACTAACGTCAGATAATAAGCAGCTGATTATCATTGTCACATTCTTTATTGTCTTCTTAGATAAGTCAATAAATTAAAGTTTGGTTCTAGAATCAACGAAACAACCTTAAATGATGACTGTGAAGATAAAAAATTATTACGATGACGCAGAATGTTTGTTCACATATATTTTTTTTTTAAACTTAAGAATGTACGTCATTTTAATTTTCTTGCGTATTTGTTGTCCCTCAATTTAAATCTGGATTTATAATATTTAATTTGTTGCAAAATCCTGTACATAAAAATATGCGAAAAAAATTATTTTTACTGAGAATAGACTTTTTTGTCTTGTTGTAAAAATTGAAAGGTAAATAGCCCATTGTTCACTCAAATTTGAACTTAGAAGATCAAAATGCATAGTTATATTTTGAGTAGGCTTGTATACATAACATAAAAAAAGACTAGTGTGTATACTTATTCTGTATTCCTATGAACCCATCCGTACTTTTTTTATTTATTGAAAATACTATACTTAAAAATGAATATTGTTTATTTCAATCATTGATAAGGAGGTTTCTAGTTAAAATTTTTCTAACTGATACAAACCTGTTTAATGTATTTGTAATACTTACTTTGTTTTCAACTCAAAATGGCCAATTAATTATTCAAGTAAAAACAATATATTAAATCTTATATGATTATGAGATAACGGTTCTATAATAATTTGTACAATGATTTTAATTTTCTTTCAAATTTTATCAGCTATCTTAAATCTGTCACAATTTCTAAAATCTGACGTAAGATTCATATTTCGCACCCTCAAAAGCCTCTAGTCAACAGAGCTGTTAAATTATCAACATACATACAATAATAACCATTTTATTAGTCAAACAAATAATTTCTCTCATTATCTGTGATCATTCACCAGCAAGCTTAACAAACAACTATCTTAATCGGTCAACTACAACGAAAGATACTTTTTTCATAGATAAAACTTAACCTTTTTAGATTATGCTGAACTATATGGAACTTTCTTTGACGCAATTTGCGATTATCAATCTATAACTCTTTTCTACAGATGTGTGATCCTGGCTGGTTTACTTCATACCAGTGGTGTGTCAGTGCTCAGTCTGTTCTATTACCTTCGCTGATGTAAGCAAACTCTGAAATATTAGTGACTCTTAAGTCATCTTACCAAATTCTTAAGGATTTTTTTAGATTAACAGGAGTATTCGATTAAAGTGGCTTATAAAAATTTAATTTAAAGAAATATTTAACATTTTGTTCAGTGATCTAGAATGTAACAATCAGCTCTATATTATACTGTGCGTAAAAGTGAGGTTTAGAATCTTTAAGTCTTACCTACCAGGTTTATGTTGATATGTTGTTTTGTTGGTGTTTATTTTCTCATTTTGGTCTATTAAAAATATTTAACGTTTAAATATTCTATAATAAGTTTTTAAACGTCTGTTTCATTTTGAAAAAGTTTTTATCATTACGTGTTTTATGTACTAACAGTGAAGTTAAATAATTTATGATTCAACACTATGAACTTGTACGTAGTAGCAGCGTTCACAGACTGCTGTTGCCAGCATTAGTATAACGCTAGTGTTGTCATTAAAAGCAGTAATTAATATAACACTCGAGAAGAATAGAGTCCTAGTAAAATTGCTAGTAAAAGTGTATAAATGCATTATTAGCCATTATTTTGTCCCAGAATTTTGCCAATAATTTATGTCCAAATTCAATAGGAATTATTTATGGTGCATGCTGTACCCAAAAAATATGACTGAAAAGATTGGCCATAAAACATGGCCAAAAAATATTCCAATTAAATGTGGCCATAAAATTTTACAAAAAAATATGATAAAAATATTAGTGCAATCGTTACGACCGTAGTTTTTATACTAAAAACCGATTAAATATTTCATATTCTCGCTCCTTAAGCACTAAGAAATAATCGTACGTAACCGTTTGTTACTGAGTACAACTTTAATGGGTACACATTAAAACAGGAACAATTATTAAGTTAGAAATACTGTTAAGGATCAAAATTTGAGGCTGAAAATAAATACAAAAGTACGTTTCATTGAATTATTTTCTTACTATATATTAAACTGTACATTTACATTTACAGTACAAAACAGCTACTTGCATTAAACTTTATGAGCACTGTGCAACAGTAACATTATACTGATGTAAATAGAAAATTTAGTTTATAAGATTTCAAATCTCGAGCTTTAAGATGTTCTCTTACCTATAAGGGCCAATCGTAAGCGTGCGCGCGTCTATTAATATACCAATAGACTCTGTTTATACTTACCTTTGTCCAGCAGCTTGCTGCTGCTGCGGTTATCGTTAGTCAGCCTCAAACGCCCTTTTCAGTAAGTCGCTTTGCATTTGTGTTTATAATTTTCATGTGTATCGTTTTTATGTGAGATTTTTGTAACGAAAACGATTAACATTTTCGATTGACACGTAATTCCTCCGTCTGACTCAAAAATTAGTTCTTCCTTTTTTTACCTTGCAAGTAAGCAAGTATTATGACTTGTTAAAGTAAAATTAAATAAAGAGATTGTTTTTTTGTAATAAACGACAACAGTATTTAAAAGTGTGTTGTGCATTTATTATTGTGTCCTTTTTATTGACATCCTTTTTCACGTTCCCCCAAATCCAGCGTGCGATAAAAATTATACACTCCACTATTTTACTGAGATCAATTTCGATGGTCCTTCGAGCCAGATGTGGGGAGGTGAAATATAGGTGTAGGACATTTTCCTTTTGTGTGAGACACGTGGTCGTTTTATCGGCCATCTTGGCTTCTTTTTGCGCTCTTCTCGGGCGACAAGGCTGACGCGGTCAACACACCGGCGCGTAGTCCGTACGCACACACACACACATATAGCCATATCTCTTCCTCTCTTTTCTTTATTCGTTTGTCGTCGGGTGCGAGCGAGTTTATTGTTTATTTCGGGGACTCACTGCTGCTCGTACTTTGGTCATCGTCAGCGTGTGCTGCTGCCCGCCTCTGCAGGCTATTGTGACAACACCGTTGCTGCTGCTGGCTCCACGGGTCCTTTCGTCATCAGCGTGTGCTGCTGCCTGTCTCTGCAGGCTATTGTGACAACACCGCTGCTGCTGCTCGTACTTTGGTCGTCGTCAGCGTGTGCTGCTGCCTGCCTCTGCAGGCTATTGTTACAACACCACTGCTACTGCTCGTGCTTTGGTCGTCGTCAGCGTGTGCTGCTGCCTGCCTCTGCAGGCTATTGTGACAACACCAATGCTGCTGCTGGCTCCACGGATCCTTTCGTCGTCAGCGTGTGCTGCTGCCTGTCTCTGCAGGCTATTGTGACAACACCGCTGCTGCTGCTCGTACTTCGGTCGTCGTCAGCGTGTGCTGCTGCCTGCCTCTGCAGGCTATTGTTACAACACCACTGCTGCTGCTCGTACTTTGGTCGTCGTCAGCGTGTGCTGCTGCCTGCCTCTGCAGGCTATTGTGACAACACCGCTGCTGCTGCTCGTACTTTGGTCGTCGTCAGCATGTGCTGCTGCCTGCCTCTGCAGGCTATTGTTACAACAACGCTGCTACTGCTCGTGCTTTGGTCGTCGTCAGCGTGTGCTGCTGCCTGCCTCTGCAGGCTATTGTGACAACACCGCTGCGACTGCTCGTGCTTTAGTCGTCTTTAGCGTGTGCTGCTGCCTGCCTCTGCAGGCTATTGTGACAACACCGCTGCTGCTGCTGGCTCCACGGGTCCTTTTGTCGTCAGCGTGTGCTGCTGCCTGTCTCTGCAGGCTATTGTGACAACACCGCTGCTACCGCTCCTGCTTTGGTCGTCGTCAGCGTGTGCTGCTGCCTTCCTCTGCAAGCTATTGAGACAACACCGCTGCTGCTGCTGGCTCCACGGGTCCTTTCATTTTTAGCGTGTGCTGCTGCCAATTTATACAGGCTATTGAGTCAGCACCACTGCTGTCAAGTTCTGCAGGTCTTTTGAACTCAACATAACTACGAATACTTGGTCCTGTTTACACGGTTAGTAAAATCGTATATTTTGTGGTATGTAATATCAGTTCCTTATAGTTTTTGTTTTTTTCGTTTACCAATTTACTTGAATATATTTTTGCGAACTTAACTTTATGTTAGCACTTGTAAAAATTAAGAACACTACGTTTAGCGTTATTGTTGAATTAGTTAGCTTTTGTCTGACTCAAGTTTGGCTATGGTGCGCGGTTGGTATTTATTTATTGAATATTTATTAATTGAATTGAAATTTACCTTATCAAAATGGATAACCGTTATGAGGTACAAGTTAAACTGTTCAACAAAATTAATGGTTTCTTTACGTACTTTAAGAAACTTGGCCAGATAAAAATGACCAGGAATCGTGCTGACTCTAGGCTTCAACAACTCAGAGATATTTTTGAACAGTTTAAATCTACTCATGATGATATTATGAATATAAAATTTTTACCCACAACTCATGATTATTTTAAAAATGAGTGCTATGAAGTGGTGGAGGATACTTTTTATTCAGTTCAGGGTGATTTTAACGATTTTTTCAATTCGCTTAATGATCGTTTGAATTCAACAGGCACCTAACCTCCTGCCAATGCCAATGTTAGTTCGTTTCAGAGTTTCTCTTCTTTACCTCTAATAGACTTGCCATCCTTTGATGGTGATTTTGCTAGTTGGGAGAATTTTCGCGATGTTTATAGGGCTATAGTCCATAGGAAGCAAGAATTACCAGCTCTTATTAAATATCAACATCTTAGGGCGCATCTAAAGGGTGAAGCTTCAGACCTCATCAAAAATATACCCTTGGCTGAAGAGAGTTATATACAGGCCTGGGATACCATAACCCGGTATTATGATAAAAAATGTCGTCTTATAAATACGTATACAACTACTCTTCTCATTTGTCAAGCTATGAGAGGCAGTTCTTGCTCTGAAATGAAGCGCATATCGAAGGAAATGATAAGTTCTGTTGATTTCTTGATATCTTTAGAAAGAGCAGTAGGAGATGCTGACATACTTATCGCTCTTGTAGTTAGTAGATTTAATTTTCAAACGAACAAGAATTGACAAAAAATGTTAGTTAGTAGCAGTGATCCTCCTACTTTAGGTCAACTACGAGACTTCATTTTGGCACAAATCATTACAATGTAATCGTTTCCTTGTAAACCTGTAAATAAGATTGTAAATATTCGCGCAACTACTCCTTTTAAAAATATGGGATCTTCTAGTGGTAAGCCTATATCTGGTGTTACTGCACATCATACAGTTGTTTCAGATTTCATTGTTTGCCAATTTTGTAATCAAAAACATCATCTTGTCTCTTGTGGTTCATTTGAACCACTGGAGTGGAGCGATAAATGGGAGTTTCTAAAGTCCCATCGTCTCTGTGTTAATTGTTTTGGTCCTCACCTGAATCGGGAGTGCTCTTAATAATGTGTTCACACTGCAACCAAAAGCATCACACTATTATGCACACAGGGGATAAGTCCAGCTCTGCATCTGTCTCTGCTAAAAATAAGCAAACAAAATCTGTAAATAACTTGACGAACTCTTTTACTGAACAAAACCAAGCTCAGATTTCTTCAGAGTCTAGTGAGAATGTAGTGGTAAACGGTACAGTTATTGACACCTTAAGGTAATGATTGACCCCGGTATAATTTGTAAATCTATATATTAAGGCTCCATTTAAAAATGCATCTGGTAGTCAATCACTATCAAGGAGTCAAAAACTGTACTCTTTACCCCTACAGTCATGTAGTAGTAATAAAATCGTGTCACCCAAGGTGCTTCTAGCTACTGCTTGTGTTTTTTAGTGTATGTCACTGATGGATCTCGCATATTGGTACGAGCTCTCATTGATCAGTGCTCACAGAGTTGTCTTATCACTTAATCTATCTGTGGTATGCTGCATTTAAAATCAAGATCAGTTAGTACGACTCTGTAAGGAGTGGGTGGACTGATTTCTATGGACGCTAGTAAATTAGTTGCTTTCAAATTTAGGCCTCATTTTGAGTCTGGTTTTGAACACCTTGTTGATGCGTTAGTTGTGCCAAAAATTTGTTCCTATGAACCACCTCTAGGTAGTCGTTTGGCAAATTTAGATTATAGTAAGGATGTAATTCTAGCAGATCCAGAATTTTACAGTTTAAATACAATTGATATTTTGTTAGATGCATCTGTCCATGCAAATATTATCGGTCAGGAAGTTCGCAAATTAGCCCCTGACTACCCAATCGCCTCTGCTTCGCAAATTGGTTGGTTGTTATCGGGTCAGATGTCCTTTGCGGTTTTTGATTATTGAGGAACCTCTTAAGCCTCGAAAAATTTTGAGTAAAGACGAGATAGCCTGTGATGAGATATTCATCAATTCACACTCTCGAGATTCAACCAGCAGGTATGTTGAACGGCTTCCTTTCAAAGTTAATTCTAAAACTCTTCCTGAACTACAAAGACAATCGTACCAATCAGCGTTGGCAGTTTTTCACCATTTAGAACGGAGGTTTGTGAGAGATAAGTCTCTACATGATGCTTATTTAGCATTTATGTCCAATTATATATCTTTGGGCCATATAAAGGAATTACCGGTTGACAAATTAGCAGCTTTTTATCCACCTCATCATGGAGTTTTTAAAAACAACAAGTTGCGAGTAGTTTTTAATGGATCAGCTTCTTGTAATTCAAGTTCCTCGCTCAATTCCATTTAACACTCTGAAGAAAATTTGTTGCTTAGCTTATTTGATATTATTATCAGATGGTAATCTTACCAATTCGTCTTTAGTACTGACATTGAGAAAATGTTCCGACAAGTTTTGGTAGCTCCTGAAGATCATGAGTTTCAGGCCATTTTATGGAGACCTAATGCATTTGTACCTATTCGATCTTACGTTTTAAACACTGTCACATATGGTTTGACAAGTTCACCTTACTTGGTCACACGTGTTTTAAGGCAACTTGCCAAGGATTACACTGAATCTCATTTTATAGCTGCTCAAGTTCTTTGTAAAGACTTCTATGTGGATGATTGTTTGTCTGGTAGCCATACTTTAGAAGATGCTAAGATTAAATGTCGGCAACTAATTGAATTGCGTGAATTAGGTAAAGTTCCACTGAGAAAATGGTCAGCCAATTTATCTGAGTTGATAGCTGAGTTATTAGTCAGCCACTTATCTAGTAAGCCAAAGATCCTAAGTAATGATGAAACAATTCTGTTCAATGTTTCTGTTTTAGGCTTACATTGGAATTCCAGTAGTGACGAGTTTCGATTTTTCGTTACAGTAAACGTTGACACACCCATTCACTGGACCAAACGTACATTATTAGCGCAGTTGTCAAAATTTTTTGACCCTTTAGGATGGTTGGCTCCAACAATAATTTTTGCTAAAATACTATTTTAATCTCTTTGGTTGTTGCAAGTGTCTTGGGATAATTCTCTGTCACCTAATTTGGTTAAAACCTGAATTCATTGGTTAAATGAAACGTCTTTGTTGAACGAAGTTTAGCGGCTGTTTATTTACGCGTTGTACGCGAGAGTAAGATTTTTGTACATCTTCAATTAGTCAAAACGAAAGTATCTCCGATTAAAACGCTAAGTATTCCAAGACTAGAGCTATGTGCTGCAAAATTGTTATCCACAGTAGTTAGTCATTTCGTTGATGTTAATTCGTTGAAAGAAGTACCAGTTCACATGTGGTCCGATTCTAGGAATGTACTATATTGGCTCAATGGACTTTCTTCCAAATGGCCAGTTTTCATAGCTAATAGGTGTTCAAAATTTCATGAATTGACTCCATATGCTAAGTGGCATTATATCACGTCAAAGCAAAATCCAGCTGATGTTGCTTCTAGAGGTGTTCTTCCGGGCCAATTGCTAAATCAAATATTGTGGTTTCAGGGCCCTAAGATTCTTCATGAATTGCATCCTAACTATCTAGAGTTTGGAGTAGAAATGATCGCCCCAACCTCTGTAAATGTAAATAGTTCAATGCCATCTGTAAATAGTCTTGTAAATAGTTCTGAGTCCTTTTATATAACTCTATTAACTCGTTGTTACAAGTAGGAATGGTTGCTAAGAGTAACAGCATATTGCTTTCGTTTGACATACCGTTGTTTACATAAAGTTAAACAAAGAAATTCATATTTACCTATAGCTGGAAATGTTAAGTCCCCTTTACAGGCTAGTTTAAAGTTTATTGACTTGTTTTCTTTTATTGAAGTTGACTCGATTCACCTTTTAACATCAAAAATTGATTGTGCTAGACTGTGTCTAGTTTATCAACATCAACAATGTCACTTTTCTGCTGAGTTCAAGGTACTAACTCAAAATCAAGATCGTAGGTTAGAAGATAGCTTACCACTACTTCGATCTAGCCGTTTGCTTAATCTTACGCCGTTTATAAATTGCGGATTGATAAGAGTTGGGGGTAGATTGAGTAGAGCCTTACTCAATGATGATGGCAAACATCCCTTGATACTAACAGATAGAGATTAGTTAACATTTATGCTCATCGACTATTATCACCGATTACCTTTACATGGTGGAGTGCAGTCGACGATTATTACACTCCGTCAAACGTACTGGATTGTAAGTGGTAGACGGACTGTAAGAGCTAAGCTTACTCGTTGCATTACTTGTAAAAGATATAAGTCTAAATCACAAACTCAGTTAATGGGAGAATTGCTCTGTTCTCGTGTTACTTAGAGTCCTCCTTTTCAAAAATCACGGATCGATTATGCTGGCCCCTTTCCAATACGCTTGTCAAAACACAAGGGTGAAGGAACTTCCAAGGGTTACATTGCAGTTTTCATCTGCATGTCAACTCGTGCAGTACATCTTGAAGTTGTGGAGGATTATACAAAGAAGGCATTTATAGCTGCCTTTCACAGATTTATTTCTAGACGTGGCCAAGGCACTGATTTATTCAGTGATCATGGCACGAATTTCATCGGTGCTGATACTGAGTTGAAAAGAATGTTGGTAGAACGTAGTCGTGACCCTAATTTTGCCTATTAATTAGGTAAATCAGGTACACAGTGGCACTTTATTCCTGCTTCTGCTCCACATTTAAGGGGTTTATGGGAATTAGCAGTCAGATCCGCATTTGAAACGTGTAGTCGGCGATCAGATTTTGACAGTAGTTGAAATTTCTACTTCATTGTGTAGAATAGAGGCATGCCTCAACTCTCGGCCCTTGGCTAACCTTAATGATGATTCCTCTGAGCTTGATCCTCTTACCCCTGCTCATTTTTTGATCATGAGGTCTTCATTTCTTGTGCCAGAGCCCAATATTTCTTCTGAAAAGGTATCGCCACTCAAACGCTGGAAGCTAGTGACACAATCTCTCCAAGTCTTCTGGAAAAGGTGGTCACTTGGATGCCTTTCCACTTTACAAAGTCGTTGGAAGTAGTTGAATCCTCAACGCTCGGTTAAGCCTGGTAATCTCGTGCTCATAAAAAACGAGTCTTCTCCACCTGCTAAATGGCCTTTAGGCATGGTTGTTGAAGTCTATAAGGATGCCAAGTCTCTCGTTAGAGTCGCCAAGATTAGAACCGTTTCATCTAGTTTTGTAAGGCCAATACACAAACTAATATTATTGCGTACCGTATCTAAACTTGAGTCAGGACACAATAATAATTAGTGTTATTTAAATCAATTTATTTTCTTTTCATTTACTATTATGTTTATTAAATCTCATATCTGTAAATCAAAAACCTTGCGAAAATATATATAAAATTATCAGTAATTTGTTTATTATGTTTTTTTTTTATTTTTGAATTATTTGCTATTGTACGTGGAAAGCGTTCCACTGCTTTATTCACACGGTACTTAGTAGTATATTATTTCTTTTGATGCACATTCGGTCTCACTCCTGTCCATCAACCTTGAGACTATGTAAAACATCAGTATTACTGATTGTTACCGGCTAAATGTCATTACATCGACAAAAAAAAACTTTTATTATTTAGAATTTTTGTAAGTAGAATGCGATCCACCCTTTTGCCCTTCTAAGACTTGTTATTGATATACATTCGTTACACTTCTGTCTATTAACCTTGGGACTATGTGCAACATCAGTACCATTATACCGATGTAAATAGAAAATTTAGTTTATGAGACTTGAAATCTCGCGCTTTAGGATGTTCTATTACTTATAAGGGCCAATTATAAGCGTGCGCACGTCTATTAATATACCAATAGACTCTGTTTATACTTACCTTTGTACTTACAGCTTGCTGCTGCTGCGGTTATCGTTAGTCAGCCTCAAACGTCCTTTTCGGTAAGTCACTTTGCGCTCGTGTTTATAATTTTCACGTGTATCGTTTTTATATAAGATTTCTGTAACGAAAACGATTAACATTTTTGATTGACACGTAATTTCTCCATCTGACTCAAAAATTAGCTCTTCCTTTTTTTGTCTTGCAAGTAAGCAAGTATTATGACTTGTTAAAGTAAAATTAAATAGAGAGATTGCTTTTTTATAATAAACGGCTAAAGTGTTTAAAAGTGTGTTGTGCAGTTATTATTGTATCCTTTTTATTAACATCTTTTTTAACGCTCCCCCAAATCCGGCGTGCGATACAAATTATACACTTCACTATCTTACTGAGATCAATTCCGAACAAGCACAAAAAAAATTTAACGTATTAATACTACATTAGTTTTTTATTTAACGATATAATAACAGTAACAATTAACAGTAAGAAGAATTCAAACGTTACACCGATTGGTAACAACACATTTGAATTCAGCATCAATAACATCTAAAGTACGACGCACACAAACTTTGTGTATACGGTTTGTGTCAATTGGTGTTATAAACGTTAGACACGCTGATAAGTCTCTTCGATGGATTATTGTCTAGTTAAACTTTCACGAAGTAACAAAGCGTACCATTCAACAATTTAAAAGGATTCACTATTAATCTAATTATTTTTACGCAATATTTATCTACGGTTATCACAAAAAAGTTGTCTGATCGGAATCTGCTTGTATAACACAAAGTGAATAATTAACAACCATTTTGGACCTTTTTTTGTACGTTTGAGTACGTAAGGACGAAAAGAGCTTATTAATGATGACGGTTTCTGTTGGACAACGTTTTCTAAAATATAAGGCATTAGTCACTTTCAAACTGCGTTTCATATGTTATTGTTTGAAATAAAATTCACAATCCAAAACAGACGACTAGGACTTTCCATTTTTTTAGATTCTTGCAACATGCACTGTCACACCAAAATTACTTTACTAATTTAAAGTGTTACACCTTTTGCCTCATGCACCGTTTAAGTAATATTGCTGTTTCCACTATTCAAACAACAACCAGAATGAGTTAAGGGTGGTCCCCAGTTTGCTAGGCCTCACGTCAAATGTAAGAGTTGGTAAACGTTGTTCGCCATGGTACCTTGTGAGTACAATTTTTCTGTTTTAATAACAAATTCTGTTAATAGGTTTTGCGCGCAATGTAATTCTGCATTCTGCTTGTGTTACACGATCTTGCATTCAAATGTAATAACCTTTGACAAACAGTTTCCAATCATTAGCATAATGCTAAAATTTTGGGAAAGCCTCTAAAATTGTATCACTTAAAAACAAAACCTTATTTACTTATCCCACCCCTTTTTATTTACATCTGCCATTGATGTTACAAAACAATCTTTGTAATTGTTCGATGAGCTGTGTGTCTTACAAGTACAAATTAGTCTTATCTATGTCCTTTTTTTGTAAAAAATATAGTAACATGTTTGAATCAATCCAATACTTTAAAAATTTTTTTCCATTTCCTAGGTTATTACAATGCAAAATGTTAACAACAAATCCATCTACAATGTTGAATTTTTGTAAATTTGCTAAAACTGTAATTTTTTTAACACTTGTATTCCATTTTTCATCTTTTTCTATAAGTGATTCCAGTGCATTAAAGCACCTTATTGGACTCGATTTGTTTTAAAACTGGTACGTCTGAGTTAACATTTTGATGCTGCTACCTTTGCCTTGCTTGACATCCAGATCAGGGTGTTAACACGAACTGCACCCGTAGTAACTATTACCTTGTTTTATGCCCTACATTGGCGCACATGTTTGAGAATCCACGCAACAGCATAACACGTATACTTTCAAGCGATGTTGATGACCGTTAACTACCCTGTTGAATGGTTCCGATAAAATACGATAAAAAAAAAATTATATTAGGATAGATGTGTGTCTTTGCACCAAAACCTGATATATCGATCAGTGTTTTTGTATGAATATCCCAGGATAATTTTATATCAACTTTATATTATTATACAAGTTTTAAACAGTATTGTAAAATATATAAATTTTTTCCGATTCAAACATACGACTTACAATTGTTTAAAGGTTTTTTTAGGCAGAGTATAGAGCTGACACAAAATTGTATCATGTCGTATAAGATTAATTACATTAGTAAATTATTTATCAGGATCCACTAAATTATTACGACACGTGTTATATGATGGTATAACGTGCTTATTATGTTTTACGCATGATCATACTCAAATATTTTACCTATAATTATACGGTCAGCTAATTAATATACGTGACTGAAAATTTAATGTTTTACTGTGAGTTTGAATCGAACTGGGGTCCACAGATATTTGAATCTGACGTGTTACCGCTGAGCTATGGCAACATGAGATTCGAATGAAGAAAAACTGATACAAATCGTTCAACTGATATAAATGTACCTACGTCACGAGGGAATCCATCGATATCTTGTGAGTCCGTTACATTGAAGCACACGTCAGAACGTGTATATCACAATTGTAGTTGTTCATTTAATATTTATACAATATTTTGGCAAGTTAGCTCCGTGGGCTCTAAGACAAGAAGTTTCATATTGAAATTGTCTGTCATATCCGCATTGAATACCAAATCAGTAGAAATTAGACAAGAATCATATAATAACATCATATGACACCATTGAAAGACTTAATTTATAAGAATATATGTGTGTATTTTGCACATGACATATTTTATAAGACCTTATATACCGAGAATACATCAAAATACTAAGAAAAAAATAAGTTACATGAAGTTAAATGTATATGATCCTATATAGTTTATGCATAGTCATTTGCTTGTAGGACATAATACAAATGTATTAAGAATTTTCTTATACAAACTAATCAGAAGTGTATCAAGAATAATCTATGTCATAAAGTTTGCGTCATGAAATAGGGATATTTAATCCTGGATGGGTAATACAAACAAGTCGAAAAACTGTAAATAAACATGAAGGTTCGCCATACGCAACTATCAGAAAATAACCTATACAAAATAATATGTACAACTATTTTGTGAATTACCATATGTACCTGTTATGTTATCCACATATAGGTATTTTTGTTCCGGATCATGGTAAATATTTTTACATCATATACACCGATACATTGGGAAGACAAAAAATTTACTGATAAAATGTTATACCTCGCAATTTTATGTCCGGTATACTAAAAGAAATTTATATCAGGTTTATCATGTTGTACCAGAACCATTACACAGGGTATACACTTTACTCCTACATCTGCCTAGTTGTACCCTATCTAAAGTATCAATATTGATTTATTATTGAAATCGACATCGATTAAATTTTAAAATCAACGTTGAATCAACATTGAATCAACGTTGATCAATGTTAAGTTCAATATTGAAATCAATGATAAAACGCAACGTTGATCAGTGTTGATTTCAATATTGATCAACGCTGATTAGAACTTCGGTGTCAAAGAAAAAAAAAAAGTATGTAATTACATTAATTATATTTACACCGTAAAAAACTATTATTATTATTTCTTTTAAGAAAAACATTTATTTATGGCATCGATGCTGAAGAAAATAGTATTAAATGTTATTTCTAAAAAAAAATTGTCTACAAAATTAGATAGTTGGACAAAACGTAACAAAAGTTAAATTAATATGTTTCTTAACCTTTTTTAAAATATATTTTTAGTTATTTGTATATTATATCTGTAGTTGCTTATCGCATAAGGATAGTTTTGTATTTTGTTATACAATCAACAAGAGTCTTAAAACTTATACGAGTAACTACATTTTTACATTTATGTCATTAAAAATAACTTTAAAAACCCTCTTGAGAGTAACTCTTGAAACGAGTTTCAAAATTTACTTTATTGTTATTAAATAAGAATTTGATCAGAAAAAAATAAAAGTGAAATAAATTGCTTACTGTACTTACAAAATTTCAAATTATTTACCACAAATGTTATTTTACTTTATTAAGTAACGAGGATGATTCATAAAACAATTTTTACTTAACTATAAATAATTAAATTAGGATAGTTTTCAATGTTGAATCAACGCTGATTGTAATCCACAGATCAACGATGATCAACATTGGTTAACGTGGCATTTTATTATTGATTTCAATATCAAACTCAACATTGATGAACATTGATTCAACGTTGATTTAACGTTGATCTTAACATTGAATCAATGTAGATTTCAACGATGAATCAATATTGATACTTTAGATAGGGTACATTTGTATAACAAATGGCCTAAAACGTATATCCATACCTAGCTTACCGTTCCCAAACTAAAGCCCAAAAACAACTGATTTTTAAGTTCTTACATTGTATGATCTTTTGGCCACAAAAAAATGGGAGCGGACAAAAAAAAAAACTTATCACTATTAATAGTAGCAGACACGAAGTTACTTTTTTCTTCGTGTGATAGATTACATACAATTTTTGTGTACATTCTGTTTGTAAAATCCTTAAGTATGTTACTATTATTTAGGTTATTATTTAAATGTTAAAAATATTTATTGTTTTGTTGAATAAACGAAGACATTTCTTTTGCTTCCTCTTTAATTACAAAATCATCAGTGTACGTTAGATCTTTTAAGTTAGTCGTGGCATCACACGCTGTACAAGTACGTTTTCTTTCATTTTCATTAAACGTCTGATATATTTTCCAGATTTACAACACACTGCATGAAACTGTACATTTTGGCTGCTGTTAAATGAAATTATTTTAAAATTAGGTACAATTGTATCGATAAAAAATTATTAATTATAAATCTTTAGTCGAGGTCTGCGATAGCTTATG
This sequence comes from Copidosoma floridanum, assembly GCF_036245765.1. Lineage (NCBI taxonomy): Eukaryota > Metazoa > Arthropoda > Insecta > Hymenoptera > Encyrtidae > Copidosoma > Copidosoma floridanum. The sequence goes on from NW_028321885.1 coordinate 14,760,340, forward strand.
AATAACCAAAAACTTAATTTCTCTCAGCATTACCTCGGATTAACTTACAATTAAGGAAGAAAATTCAGTCCTTCATGTTGTCAGTAGTATTTATGCATAAGAGATGATTTTCTTCACTGCTAGTCATATTACCGTCACCACTGTCATCAAATATATTATCGTTTCGTAATTGGTTCTTCTAACAAATCGAAGATAGAGTTAGACACTACTAGGGTAGTGTCTCAGATTTCGTAATAAAACATTATGTATGTAATCAGTCTTTGAAAATTATGTATAGTTAAATCGATTACATATGGTTTCATTCGCAAAAGAGGCTGAATAAACTATTAGCATTTTCAAATTCTTTAAGGATAAACTTTGCCATAGTTTACAGTTGACAGTATTTCGATAAAATAACTAATCAAAACTCTTCAGATGTTAATGGTGCTTAAAAATAGCTAAAAATTTAGCTTTATGCATGTGTTCGTTTATCTGTACTAAAGTATATTTACAGCTATATCTTACAGCTGCACTATTAGTTCAAACTATTGTGGTACATGTATGTACACTCTGCAGACAGCTATAATTTCAGCTAAAGATAAATAAAAGTAAGATATAGCTGCAAAGTCTCTTAGATACAGCTAAATAAATATACACACACAGCTCAATTTTTTCCTTTTTTGTATAGCTATATTTACAGCTTTAAATTTTTATTGGGTGATTTGTAGACGTATGTTATTCCTGAAAAACTGCGATGAATCATTTTCAATACTTCTTAAGCATCTTTTAGCGTTTGATTCGATCCGAAAAAAGGTTTCTTCGGCAGTATGAGTCTGAAAGAAAACCAAAAAACACTATAAACACTTCATTGTCACAACAAAGAAACACAATATAATACAGATTCTTGATAAGATACGGACCCTACTTTCTGATATACTGACACATGTACATTTAAACTTCAATTCTTCCCATGTAAACTATTGCTATAGTATATTAAGGAATTACTCAAACTCTCACTATCGTTAGGAATTAGATATACTGGATTAAGCTCATTAAAATTAAAAGCTGTCAAACTACTATTGGCAAAGGTATTCTCCCGTTTTATATTCAATTCACTTCCGTTAGAAATACTTGTGTAGCTTGGACTAACCAGAGATTATATATTGTTCAATACAAGTAGAAAATGTATCAGTGTAATGATTTTCTTAACTTTGAATGATAAATATCACATACTTACCATGTAACAGTCATTCTCACAACTCTTTGTTGATATGACGTTTTGGATCTTGGAAGGTCACTAATTTTTTCCCAATGCAATTGGCCCGAGTTTAATACTTGGAAAAAACACGAATATCCATTTCAGTCTATGTATACATGTGCGCGCGCGCGTGCGCGTGTCTGTGTGTCTGTGTGGCCCATGCTACTAATGTCAGAATGAATTTGTTATTTCTCCTTACTTACGAGGCTTGAACGAATACAAAAATGTATACTTAAGAAAATGTCTAATACTTATCAGTACCCCTTAAGTGTGGCAACAAATTTCCACGTTAATAGTAATACTGTTTCTAATAATATTGCATGTCTTAGAATATACAAAGATTCTATTTAAAGTGTTTACCCACACGAGGTGCCCTCGTGTCCCGAGGGAGATTGAAAATCTTAACTAGCCATCAGTCCTACCAGAATTAAGAAAGCCTATTATTCGGAAAAATCCGGATTATTGTTGTTACATTTTATTCTGGTAGAGAGTTATGTGATAATTAAAATAGTGTCAGGTCATTATTTTAAACAAGCCGCAATCTAATTAAGCGGATAAAATATAATAACTTCTGTGTATAGTGTAATTTGTGGCGAAATTGAAATCTATCTTTGGCTTGAAATTCAATTTTACAAAGTGAATTCAAAGTTGATTTTCAAGTAGAAAAAAAATTGTTCATGTTGCTACAAACGGCAGTTGCTGGTACAACTTATTGTTTTCCACCAGTTAGTCAAAGTTGTAACTACAAAATTAATCACATGGCACTATTTTAATTACCACCTAACTCTTTAACAGAATGAAATAAAACAAAAATACTCTGGATATCTACAAATCACGAAGTATTCTAATTCTGTTGAGAGTGGCGACTGGTTTTCATTTTTGACCATTGTCGGGCCTCAGCTCTTGGTATGTCTCAGACTGAATCCGAACACGTAAGAACTAAGTATCTAGCCTTACCTACTGTGAATAAACCTTACATAATACACCCTATCACTGCCTATACCAACGTCTACGTGCACTTATTGAACATCTAATGCATTTACCTACTCAACTTCAGGCAGAAAGGAATAATTCCTATTTTACATAAAAACAAAAATTTCGAAGTATGTTAGTATTTACCGTGCATTTGCTGTATTAGCTTACGTCTGTTTTATAAAGTCGTGTTAACATTGTAAACGTATGCTGACGTATGTCTTTTTCTAATTCTGTGAGAGAGTAAATTAAATAACAACTACAATACATGTTGACGGTAAAAGGGTGAATGTTAAAGACACATCTTAAAACAATGTACATGAGGACCACAGATATTATCTAAAAAATGGAAGAAAAACATCAGAATGTGAGAGAACTGTGAAAACACTTTTATGTCATTATTTGAATCATCGTTCAAGATAACAGACTAGTTAAACTTACTATTGTCACAGATAATAAAATAAAAAAATTTAATCGAAAGTCTCATACAAACTTAGTACAAAATCTATTTAACAATCCTTACTATCTTATGGTTCTGGATTAAAACACAGGAACCAAAACTTGTGTACCTGCAAATATATTACAACATTGCCGTGAATATTACAGGCATTTTTCTCCCAATGATGATTTTGAATCTTAAATGATCTGATAAACTGCAGTTGTACGGAAGGATGTTCAAAATCCTGAAGAACGTTGCCCTTACCTTTCCAGAAAATACTAGAAATACAGTGATGCACTTGAAGTGTTAGAAGAGGAGTCTCTTTCTTTAAAAAAAGAGAGTTTAAAAGGATCCACACATAGTAATGCACTAAAAAAATTATAAAAGAAACAGGGATATACTATTAAATTGTTTTTAAAACTTTTCATTGCACGTATATTTTTTCAAATTTATTTGTAAGTAATCAAATCCTATCAGAAAAATAAGTTACTTCTGATTTAGAGACTCAGTAGAACAAAGTAGCTTTAAGAAAGTGAAAGCTAAAAGAAAATAGAAATGATAATAATTAATAGGTGTTAATAAATATCTAAGTGTTATGACAATTATAATTGTATTGTTATAACAGTGAGCTCAAAATAGTTAAATGAAGGGCAGGTCATACAAATCCGAGAATCTGAAACATTAAGTGTAAGTAAAAATTAGAAATAACAGATTTTAGGAGAAAAGTTTAATGTAGAATAATTAGAATTTTCCATTTATAAAACAACTGAGTGCTGTTATCCTAATTTGTTTTTGTTTATCTTTAGAATTTCCAACTATTCAGGAAACAGATAGGATATATGTTTTTTACACCATGTAATTGCAATTTCTCTCATTTGGCTCATCTTCTGTATGGACTACAAAGAATAAACATGGTTTTTAGTTTGGTATACCAATGATCATTATCAAATTTTAGCTCAGTAGCTGTAATTAAAGGTGAGATATGAAATATAGGTGAAAATCACCGACAAAGCCATTACTCAGACAATGTTATTAGTACAAAATTTCAGTTGCCATATCTCAGATTCTGTATGTACTACATAGTTGATAGAGTTAATGTAGTTTCAGTTTCATATAACAATGCTAGTAACGAAATTTTAGCTAAGTAACTGTAACCCAAGCTAAGCTATGCAGTTCACGATGTTAAGCGACAAGTATGCAGTACAAATCACACTTTCAGGTGAATTATGCCATTATTTACAAAATTAGTAAATTAAAAAAGAACATCAACGTTAATTTTTTTAATTAATACAAATGCATCGTGTTAATAAAGTGGTCACTTAAACCATAATGTTATGGTTTAATGTTTAGTATTCTTGTCATGAAGTCATAAATTATTATATATAATTGCATTTTAACGAGTACCATGAAGGGTATCGGAGCAGAGCTTGACGAGGACCGCTTTAAATACAAGAGGGCCTGGGGGCGAGAAGGATATCTATTTTTGTACAATATTTATTAGATTAATTTAATAAAAAAACTGGTTTTTTCTTCTTTAAAAGGGGAGGGGGATTTCAAAAAAAATTTGCAAAGGGTACCCCCCATTAACCACAGCAAAATGCCCTAAATTGAATTTTTTCGTTTTAACAGTGTCAAACTGTTTTTTTGGGCTAAAAATCTATTAAATGAAACATATTTAATTTCGTAGGTTTTCAGAAGTAATCTACCATGAATAGCGAAAACAAACCTTTCAGAAACTCTATTCCGAATATAAGAGATGAAGAACGTCAGGTTAAGGACAATCAAAAAGATCTATATAAAATAAAAGTTTTACAAAATCTACGTGGTGTCATACGTACCAGTATGGGTAGGGGCTTAAAAATCTTACAAAGTTTAAAAACATTTGAAAGACGTCTATAAATGTGTGCCAGGTACAAATATCTGGCATTAATAATCTTTGCAGCAGAAAATACGCCAATGACCAGAGAAGTTAGAGGGCAAATATTATGAGTATGCAAATCCCCACATCATTTGTCCATAATATTTATCCTTACTAGCACTTAAAGTCTGCATAAGTCAGTTTCACTTAGCACATATACATATATATTTTATACAATATATCTGTAATATCGAGTCCAGTCCCTAACTCTACCCCTCAACTTTCCTCGTCACCCCTCAAAATGCCCATTAAGCACAGCAAAATGCACAAAATTGAATTTTCTCGTTTTAATAGTGTGAAACTGCTTTTTAGGGCTAAAAATAAAGGGTCAACTGGGTCTGGGACCAAAATAATTTTTTTCCTTGCTAGGGACCATAAAAACCGTAAACTTTCTCCAAGTCAAACAATTTTGTAAGAACTTCTATTGGTCTTATTATTTTCGATTGATATCTGGCATATGTTAAAAAGTAGATAACAGTAGCTACGTGAGAGTGACATCCTATGGTTCTGTTACCATTGTCACAGTTACAGCAGTAACGTCTTATTTCTCTAATACCTACGGTATCAGGTACGTAATGAACATAACTTTTATAAATTTTTGCATTCATGTGTCTAGACTGAATCTCAAATTTCAAAATGTTAGTATCTTTTTTTGCTTAGCTCAACTTAAGAGTATTATTTTCTGGCATAATTTCAGCCAAATAAGATACAGCTTGCTTTAACTGGTAAGAGCCTGTGAAAAATATTTCTAAATCGCTCAAAGTCATTTCAGGAAATTCTGACAAATCTTCAGATGATATTTGACTGAATGGAACCCATTTTTAATTTCAATTTTTTTCTTCAACTTCAATAGCTAAAGTGTTCTGATTTTTATTAGTTTTATTAATTCTTCTTATCATCACGTCATTTACTTTTTCAAAATCAGAGTTCAGTCTCTTGCCAAAAAGATTCAGCAAAAAGCAAGAAATTTTGCAATATTAGGCTGCCCTTTGTAATTGTGTTATGTAGTTGATGATGCAATAATTTACTTTTTTGTGCAACAATCCCGTGAACAGCTTCAACTACCCATCGAATTTTTGTTACGAATCGAGATTGATTTGCTCCTTCGGCTGTGAGTTGACTCTTTTTTCCTTTGAAAGAAGGCATGAAAACTCTATACCCTCGTTCCTCTAGCCCATTCTTCGCATCGCGAAAACCTCGATTTAAAAAGAATACATCACCTTTCTTTAAAATGCTACTAAGCCCATTTAAGTCTTTTAACAGATGCTCTACAATTTGAGCGTCGTTTTTGTTTGCATTGAATGGACCAGCCACATCTATTACGAAACCATTCGTCGTACATATCGTAAAAGGCTTACAGAGTGATGTCTTCTTTTGCCCAGAATTTGACTTTCGCTGATAAGCATTGTTACTTCATTTTTCATGGCACAAGTATGTCCCATCACAAATTATAGCTAACTGATCATCATCTAAATTGTACAGTTTTCTTGCAATCAGAGATGTATTCTCTAATAAATACTCTTGACTCTTTGATTTCATTCCAAATAATGCAGGTAATTCTTTCTCAAAACTATTCAAAACAGAGTTAATACTTCTGTTAACTTGATTTTTTCCAATGTTTAAAATCGCAGAAATAACGTTATCGGAGTTTCCAGTTCTTATTTTGAATAAAAACATTACTAAGGCTTAAGTAGTTTTACGATTGTCTGAGTTTCTCATGGTAGGCATCAAACTTTTCAACTGCTGGATATTTTCCCATGTATAACCTGTTAGTGACTTGACGTGTTCTTCAGAAAGTCCAAAGTCACCCATAGCATTGTAAAGTTGATGATTGGTTTTGTCACTTAATTTATCAAGGAATTTATTTATTTTTATAACTTCTATAAAACAAGCATTCGAGTAAACTGGAATTTTTTAAATTTCTTCTTCGTAGAATCGCTATTTTATAAGGTGATCAGAGCAACATCTGTTTCTCCCTTGAAATAAAAACTTAAATTCTTGCGTTGAATGGCACATCTAAAAGGTTTCCTTTTGATTTACAAATAAAACAAACACTTTTATTTGCAGATGTTCTTTGAAGAAACATCTCGACTTTATCTATAAATTTTTCAATAGGTGGTTAATACACTGAGCCATCGCTAGATTGTGAAAATTCAGATGGCGTAAGAGTCACCTCACTCGATTTTTCACTACAAAGTTGAGGTGCGACTGTCTTTTTTTCGTCAGATCTTTGAGTTTCTTCACTTCATTCTTCGAACATGTATTCTAGTACTGTTTTAGGTACAGCTAATATCGACATTTTTTTTAAATTTCTGCGTTTTTTTGGAGTCTATTGTCCCAAATTTTCTACAACAACTAAAACAGATACTGTCACCTATTTGAACGTACAAATTATAATTCTTGCGTATTTCAGCTGCCTTTTCTCGACTTTCTATCACCATTGGCTTACCAGCTATTTTACGAACAAAAATGTTGCAAGCTCTACCCTTGGTAGGATTTACCATTATTTCGTTATGTTTTACAATTTTTTTAACATTTGATATTCTCTTCTCTGCAAAAAATTTTTTTTTGTTAATTTCTAGAAATTATTATACAAGGATCAGAAATGAACAAAAATATGTACTAGGTAATGAACAGTACTTCCACTAATATTGTTAATACTAATAATGCACAGGACCACGAAGAAAGGCAGGGTACCAATAAGTGAATACATATATATATATTTAGTTAGTCCCTACAAGCCCCTTTCCCCTTTTTCTAACTATCCCATATATACCCCGCCTTCCCTAACCAGTTCCGTATTTACCCAAAGCGCTCCAGGGCGTTTAACCCCTGGGTTGCCCTGTGGTGCAGAAAAAACCCTCTTCCATGAGGAAAAACACCTACACCATAACCAGCCACGGGACTTGAGAACAAATCCCAGCCGGAAACAATTTTTGAAAAAATGCACTGACCGGGATTCGAACCCTTGCTCCATTTAAGCAGCCGTACCTCAGACTTGCGCCTTAGCCAACTAAGCTACGACTGCTCCGTAAGTGATATATAATATTTATGTATTTTAAGGTGCTGAATTATGATTCGGGGTCCAAATTGCCCCATCACGTCAGAATTTTCACCCAACCTCAAAAAACACCAAAATTAATAATGAAAATCTCAAATTCCAGGCTCTTAATGCAAAGTAATAAAATACGAGGATTTCCAAATTGACATTAACATTTTTCAAAGTAAAAGTACCCCAATTGATGTCCAAGTGATACGTGGGACATTGTGAAAAATTTCTAACATCAAAAAATTAAACAATCCTTACTAAAAAGAAAAAAAGCTAAAAAGATAATCTTGTAATCGTTAATCTAATGGCCTTTCTCATTCAAAGTAGTATTCATCATATGCACAGCTCTTCCATTCACGTAAGAAACATAAAATACTTCGTAAAATTAAATCTCATCTCACTAGCATAGTGTCAGTTTAGACTTATGGTTGTTGATAAAATAAAAACTTTTCTTACTTTAGTTAATATTTCAAAATTTTTATTTGTTTTATAAATATTACACGAAGAATAAAAGTAGACAAATAAATAGTGTTAAACATTAAGTAGGGTAAAAAAATGTTTTCTTTTATTAATAACCACATATCTGAACTGACATCACGATAGTGTAGTAAAGTTTCTTATATACATATAATAGATCGTCTTACCAACAAACCATTTAAAAAATGCGATTTTTATCATCATTTTTGGTGTTTTTTGAAGTAAGGTCAAAATTTTTAAGTGATGGATCAATTTGGACCCCGGATCTTGATTCAACACCTTAGAATACATAAAAAATATGTATTCACTTATTGGTAACCTGACATTTTTTTAGTGGTCCTGTTTTATTTATACCTAAATTGCATTCAAAAAGTAGATACGACCAATACAAAAAAAAAATTAACTTTTTTAACAAATAGAAAACAAAATATTTTGCTCTGAAGAAAATAAACATCCAATGGAGTAGTTAATACAAGAATGCGCACATATTTATTCGAATAAATGCATGTATTTTTATGCACGCAACATATACACCCATCAATACAAATATTTATTCGTATGAACCTTGTATTTCTTCGTTGAGTACATGTTGTTCTTGCGTTATACTTTTGCGTTCTTCACTTTTTGTTTTCCTTAGCTGAGAATGGCATTTATTACAAATTTAATCTCCAAGGTTAAAAACAAGTCCCGTAGCAGTCAACAACTCTGTTGCCTTTTCAACTATACCGATATACAACGAAGATTCACAGGTTTTTTTAATATGCACATCACAATTCATGCACTTATTAGCTTCTTGTTTCTTTTTTGCTGGTTCATCAGTAGGTTCCATCATCTTTCCCCTGATAATTAAAAAAAAAACTTCAATCAGTCTACGTTACTTTTTCAAATGTACAATCAATTGCAAGAGTCTTCAAAAGTAAAAATCAATTTATTGTATTTATTTTGTTAATGGTTAAGGTGTTACATATATATATATATATATATATATATATATATATATATATATATATATATATATATATATATATAGATAGATATATAGATATATATATTTTTGTTTATTGTTCCATTTTTATAATATACAAAAATTTAATATAAGATACAAGTATAACATAAAGACATTATACACATATTAAAAAGTTAATATTTTAAAATTCAAATGTATTTATATCAACTAAAAATTCAAGAAATTATATTTCTACTCTAATATGAAAAATTGACGTGAAAATTATAAAAATATTAAGTTAAAGCATAGAGTGTAACTTATTTTTACTTGAGTTGATGATTTTCACAGGACCCAAAGTTGAATTTGTAAAAGCGAAGCAGCTGGCTGGTGAAAAAATCCTTACGGCACCATGTCATTCACAAAAGTGTTTAACATGATGAAATCTTGTTAAGTACGTAACTGATAGTCCAGACCATTGATCACGAGCACTGCACTCTATTGGCACAGAAATAAATAAATTTAAACCTAAAAAGCAAGACATAGTTATTTTCTTACATGACGGATCCATTGATCACTGTATACAAGTACACACACCCACACTTTCTCTCTCCCTCCCCCTCTCTCTCTCTCTCTCTGTCTCTTACTGTTTGTTCTTAAAGAAAGACTACAGAGTGAAGATTACTTTAACATATAAACAGTTTTTAATTATAAAAAATCTTTTGGAAAACCGAGTCCACTAAATGGTAAACGTAGGGCGTACCTGTACTTACGTTTTTCGTGAAACCCGACTTAACTATTGTTTCTGAAAGGGCCCTGCTTATTTACTCTGGACATGTCGATAATAAAGATAGTTACATGTATTTCAAGCTTATCTTAAAGTAAAGAAGTAATGCGAAAGCTAGTCAATATTAATATATGTAAATATACGTGTTCTGTTTTATGTTCATCTTAGACTGTACATAAATACGAATAAATTTATCAGTACGTACGCAACGGTTGTTGCCACTCAAAATTTTTTTCCATGTATGTGCGAGAGAGAAAGCTGCAAGAAGGCCCCCTATTACTACATGTCTAATCATATATATATATATATATATATATATGTATATATATATATATATATATATATATATATATATATATATATATATATATATGTATAGTACTACAGGTTTCTCAGGAGGCCTTCTCGCAGATTTTTCTCTCGCACGTGGCAGTATTGCACAGTACAGAGTAAGATAAGGATCGCTTACAATATTCTAATATCTCTATGGTTCGTACGTACAAACGGATGAATTATATGTTTCAAATATTTCGTTTTGCTATGCAATATGGCTATACGTTTTTAGGGGAATTTGTAAGAATGGGAACGTACAAAAAGTGAATATTGTCATTAGTCATAGGCAATACCGCAAATGTTATGTAACACAAAAAAAAAAGGTATGCTAGAATAAATTAGAAACGTTTTTTTTAATTTTGTGGTTAGTTCTACCATTTGAAAAACTCTGAAAAAGTACAATTTGTCGCAAAAACATAAATCCATCAAGAAACAGGCTTTTAAAAACCGATAAAATGGATTATATGCTAAAATCAGGTGAAAATAACGGTTTTTAGGATTTTTAGGTTAGTTCCACCACCTACAAAAATATGAAAAAATATATTAAAGTTGTATTTTTCTAGCTCTAAAAGATCAAAATATATACTTGCCTGCACTTTGAATGGGTCATGGTCAAAATCGCGTTTCAAAGGTTAAATAATTTTTTTTAGTTGTTATGTCGACCGTGGGTGACCTTGGAAAAAATTCTATGCAAGAGAACTCACATTTTCTATACACATAAGTTTTTTTAAATTCTTTGGATGTTAAGAACCGAAGATAAGAGACAAATAGTCGTTTTTTTTTGTAATTTTTTATTTTGTGGAGGTTAGAAAAAAAAGTTTTTCCAATGTAACGCATTTTTTTTAAGTTATATTCTGTAGAAAATTTACTAAGGATATGAGGATTCTGATTAAAATTAAAGGAGGCTTTTAAGTAGCTGAAAAACGTAAAATAAGACAGTTTTTCGAATTTAAGGTTATGTCACACCAATTAAAAAAATTTTTAAAAATACGTGAAAGTTGTGTTTTTTTTGTTCTGCAAGATAAATAAATGACGTCACCTGCACCTATATTGAATCACAGTCAAAATTGCGATCTAAGGCTTAGAAAATTTTTTTTTAGGTTATGTTGTACTTGGATGACCTTGAAAAAAATTCTATATAAAAAAAAAACGTTTAATATACTGCTTAATTTTTTCAGATTTTTTTCATGTTTAGACGCTGAGAAAAGAAATGAAATGTAAAAAATACGGTTTTTATGGTCCCTAGCAAGGGAATAAGTTATTTTGGTTCCGGACCCAGTTGACCCTTTATTTTTAGCCCTAAAAAGCAGTTTCACACTGTTAAAACGAAACAATTCAATTTTGTGCATTTTGCTGTGCTTAATGGGCCTTTTGAAGGGTGACGAGGAAAGTTGAGGGGTAGAGTTAGGGACTGGACTCGGTACAACAGCTATATTGTATAAGATATGTATGTATATGTGCTAAGTGAAACTGACTTATGCAGACCTTAAGTGCTAGTAAGGATAAATAATATGGACAAATAATGTGGGGATTTGCATACTCATAATATTTGCCCTCTAACTTCTCTGGTCATTGGCTTTTTTTTTGCTGCAAAGATTATTAATGCCAGATATTTGTACCTGGCACACATTTATACACGTCTTTTAAATGTTTTTAAACTTTGTAAGATTTTTGAGCCCCTACCCATACTGTTACGTATGGCACTACGTAAATTTTGTAAAACTGTTATTTTACGTAGATCTTTTTGATTGTCCCTAACCTGACGTTTTTCATCACTTATATTCTGAATAGAGGTTCTGAAAGGTTTGTTTTCGCTATTTATGGTAAATTCCTTGTGAAAATCTACGGAATTAAATATGTTTCATTTAATAGATTTTTATCCACTGAACTGAACCGCGTCCTTGTTTATACCTCAAGTGAAACAAAATCTCGAGATATTAAAGCTCAAAGTTGTAGTTTTTACATAAACTTAAATGGCAGAACATCGAAACATCAGCTTGACAGTCATCTCCCACCTCACAATAAAAAATCTCAGCTAACAATTTATAATGTACTAGTAGAGAAGTCTCTGTTCCTGTAAATCCGGTCATGTAAAATGCTGGTAATGGGGCATTTTCCAAAAATATTTGCTAAGAATGACCTAAAACTAAGTTTCATGATTATAAATGACAGACGGTAGCAGAATAACAACACTAATGTGAGTATATACGTATACGTACATAAGTAAAACTCTCCTACTTAACTAAAGCAGTACGCAAGGAAACAACCTTAATATGGCAATAGATTTAATTGCATGTTTAGAGGACTTCATCATTGCTTTAGCCACTGACATACAACTATCGTCTAGATTGCAATTTTCATTTACCATTCCTACCATTTAACTATTTTTCTTTGTGTTACTAATTTTTATTTTTGTTCCTTTTTTTTTGATTTGATACTACATTTTATTTGCGTTTGTAATATTAAAAGTAATGAAGGAATCAGACAACTATTTTTCTTTTAATTAGGTTTAGTTTCATACATAGAAATACTGATTGTTGCATTTTTACTTTATACTATTGTTAAAAAAAAGGTTTTATGATAAACTCTTACTGAGCGTCATAAAAGACGTAAGCAATACAAGAATAGTTAAAGGCACACACACACTCTCTCTCTCTCTCTCACACACACATACACTTGTATGTAGGTATATCTCCCTATATTATATAGTTGTAATGACGAAAGTGAGTCTCAGCCCCCCAACTCCCTCCCGCTCCCCTCAACTCCCCCTCTAGTAACGTAGTTATTTGCTTTTTTCAACGTCATTTTTAATCAAATTATGTTTGAGTGAGCTCCCCGTGCTCCCCCCACTCCCCCCGCTCTTCCTAAGCTCCCCCTCAGCTCCCCCTTACTCCCCCTCTACCTCCTCCCAATAAAATACTTATATATATAGGGTTTTACCATCATAAATGTTGAAAAATATACGCAATTTAGTACCTAAGGTGTACCTCATTTTTAGGGTTTTTTTAAGTCACTGATCATAGGTCGCCCTCTGTCTATTCACTTCCCTTTACTCACTATGTGTCTCTAAAGTACCATTATTTGTGTAACTTGATTGAACTTTTACATTTCAAATCTCTTTCTGGTCCATGTCTACTTTACCCAAATATAAAATTCTTGATGACTTGAGGACTTTATTAAGTAAAAGACAGAATTTAGAAGGAGGTATAATTAAATAGACAAACACAATTAAGCTTTTAAAACAATAATTCATTCTGTTAGCTTAATGTTGTGACATTTTATGTGTCATTTAAACCCATCTGTTCTTTTAAAACCCTTTCAACATTTTTTACATATTTGTTTTTCATGGTTTTTACGAATTCACATACGTCTGTTTTAATGTGACGATCTTCAAAGTTACATATTTTTGAATTACTGAAAAATTTCTAGCTGAACAATATTTTTAATTTCTGATTTATTCTCGGATGCAATTTGAATAAGAATTTTTTTTGGATTCTTACATCTTAATAAAGCAACGTATAATTGTCCGTAAGAGAATGAAGATTTTTCAATATACAATCCTAAAGAATAATAACTTTGTTTTTCTCATTGTTTAATAAATATAGAACATGATAATACAAAGGGAAACTGTTTTCTATAAAAGACAAAATCTAACGATGATGAGGTGCCAGTATTAAATGTTATTCTAGGAATATAAGCTTTGCTTTCTTTTTTTTTTCTGATTATTATTTCTGCTTCTATATTATACTTAAATAATCATATTATTTTTAATCTTGTGCCTCTACAGAGATCGTCTGATATACTTAAAGTTCTTATCACCAGTACTATAGCATTTATTTTTAATTTTAACTTGTGTAATGGAAGACCCTATGAAATATTATTTTAAAATACTATTGGAAAATTAATATTTATGTTAATTTAATTATGTTAAGTTAATCATGTGATTTATCAACTCCTTTGTGAGTCACGTGTTCTGCTGTTGTGAGCTAACTTTTAGCCTGCATTGATAAATACACGAATGATGTCGTTAATTTGTCTACTCAATTTGTTAGTGGGAGGTTGTGCAGGGGGCGTTAGCCCCACTAGTATATATATATATATATATATATATATATATATATATATATATATGTTTATAAGTAGTGACTTATGCGGAGCTTACGTGCTTCTAACATACATATTAATAACTTGTTAGAATTCTGCGGACGTCCACATAATTCCATTTTTGTCCTCAAAATAACCCTTACATACTCGTGATTATCCGCATAAGTCACTATTCGTAAAAACTTATACACACACACACACACATACAAACAAGACTGGGGATTCGCCTCCTAGCACAATTCGCGTGCCAACCCCCTAGAATGTTTAAAACTTGAAAATTAAATAACAACATATAACGACAATTAAGATAATGTAGCTCTCATAAATATCGAAAAATTTTTAGAATCAGAAGATAAATCATGTTAATGCTTTTATTAATTTACACTAAAAAAATGAAGAATCAAACAAGACGTGTGGCACTTGGGGACTACCATAGTAATAAAGCTATTGCATAACTTTTTTTATCGACTTGATATCTTCTAAACATCTGGGAAACACCACGTCAATGGTTTTTTTAAAATTACTGCATTTCTGATGTTAATAATATGTATGTATAATGAGTACTTACTCATTAACTTTTACTATTTTTTCATCACTTTTTTTATCAATTAATGCACTTTGTTTATGCAAATTTAAAACACTTAATACACGAATTTTGCGCGTACAGCTATTAACCAGCAGCTGCTATTTACTGATGTACATAAGTACACCAATGTATACATATTTTCCTACCTGTATACTAACGGAGTGCACATGTAGTGAGTGTGGCATTATAAAGATATGATAGACACCTATACACCTGTATACTTTCTCATAAACAGCTGCCTACGCATTAATTCAATTTTAGAACAGCACCTTTCGATCCGTTTGAGCTTCATACAGTTGTACCATATACATGTACGCGTTAAGCAAACGGTGGGCCGAGCTACATGGAAGGTGGAGTGGGGGGTGTTAGGTTTTGTTTTCGTTACGCAATTTCTTGATTTGGTTGCTACGCTTAAGGCCCACGATAAAGTCTATGCAATAACTTTAAAAAAAGACATCAATAAAGAAATACGATTCCGTAAAGAAATAATTAACTCAATGTATTAACAAATAAGTAATGACCAAAAAAAAAATGTTTGATATTGCTTGCGAACAAAAAATTAATATTTTTTTAAAGATGGTCCTACGGGAACAGAAGAGACTCATTTATATATAACGTTAATTTATTTTCTTATTTCTAAAATTAAAAAAAATTTTGTTCATGGCATGGACTGGCATAGCATGAATTTCGCTTAGAAAGGGGATGACAAGTGATAAAACCTTTAGACTTCTTTCAGATCTCAAGAGTATAAAAAGTGCCATTTTAGAATGTAAGTCTGATAAAAAAAAATTAAGATAAGTTGATTAAATTATTTGGCATAAGGCTTTAAAGATTCCAAAAAAGAACATTGGAAATAGTAGACAGATCGTAAAGAGATTCATGTAGTACTGAAAAGTATTTTGGAAATAAATTTATCATCTTAGGAGGTAGTTTTCGGTAGATTCTCCCAGTTAAAAAAAACAGTAATAGAAAAATTGTAACTCACAAAACTAATAAATTTTTATATTTTGGAACTCATTCCGAATTTGAAGACAACAAATCAATATTCGCTCTAACGATAAAGGATTTTCAAATTATTATTGAAAATTGGGAAAGGGGGAATAAAAACTCTTAACATTTTTCAAAATTGGATATCAAATAATGTATGTCCCCAAATATTTTCTAATATCTATAATTGTTCGATGAATAGTGTTACACTAACATCATATGACGAGTACACCGGTTATTGAAATAATAAAATACTTGTAAAAATACTGTGTAATGAAACGTGTTTACGAATGACGAAATTATAACAGTATAATATAGAAAGAAAAATAGTAACTGAAGAAAAAACTGGAAATATAGTCTTCCTTCCAAAAATGACTTTAGATACAGAAAACAACTCAACATTACCTTTTATTTTGTGTCATAATTAATTTCCAATCATTGTGGAATTTGCTATGACAATAAACAAATTTCAAGGTCACAGTTACGATAATGTAGGTTTGTATTTAAACAAAACTCTGATTTCCTTATGGTTAATTATACATGGCCTTATTGAGATGCCAAAATTAAAATCATTTATTTATTTAAGTAGAAAAAGAAAAAATACAGAAATAGAAAATATTGTTTAGAAAGGAGTTTCACACATATAATTGACTTTACTTGATCATTCTCATAGATGAATAATAAGTCTTATTGAATCGAGAAAATTAATGGCAATTAATAAAAAGTAATTATATTTATCAATACTTCATCATTCAACAATAATGCATGACGTAATGTATTCTTTTTTTATGATGCTACTTTATTGTCAAAAAATTGAGTCTTTAATTTTTCAGAATAAAAAATCTTTAATTATTATGACAAAATTTATTGTAATATATTAGTTCAGCATACATGTTATAAAATAATTATTCTGTATAACTATTACTGGTAATAAAGTAAATTTGTAAATTGACAATATTTATAAATAGTCACTTATTTTCCTAACATAAAATTAGGTTCTGTGAGTTCTGTCTCTTTGTGGTTATTATATAGCTCTATTGATTGGATTATTTACTGAACCTCCATATATTAGGGGATACTTTTACAGTTATTGTTATTAAATAGATATTTATTGTATGTGTATCGTGTCATGTATGTATATGTACGAAATAATGAATGTTACGTTATTCTAAAATAATAGTAACACAAAAAAAGTTAAATGCACTGAAAACTTTATACTTATTTATGAATCAAAACAATCTTACGATAATTATATGACAATATACTATTAATAAATATTCATACATAATAAAACATTAGTTTTATATATCATGAATCTGTATAGAGTTCATCTCTTTGCCTTCTTGGTAGTGTGGAAAAATAGATGACAATTATTTCTTTTATCTTTACAAATAAAAATGGTGTTGGGGGCTATGGGGGGATTAGAGAAATGGTATGGACGGCTGTGGGGGATTTCATAAAAAAGATAAAATTGTCAAATTATCGGGGAACGGGAATAGCCATATAATATAGTGATGTATATATACATATTTTCTTTTTTTTTTTATATTATAGTGCTCTACGTCCGGCTCCTTTAAAAAGGGCACTACTATGGGCACTTAGCAGTTTGGAGAAGGAAGGGAAGAGGGATGGGAGGCCTCCCCATTACTGGGAGGGGGGTAGGGGGAAATTAGGCAATTATGCTGTGAGGAGGTCGCCTAAGCCCTCCTTGGAGAAGCATTGCGTGGTGAAAAAGCACATGCGAAAATACACAGAGGTTCTTGCCCGAAAGTTGCACTGGCCGGGAATCGAACCACGGTCTTCCGCGTGCTAATCCACGACCTAGCCGACTGAGCCACCGCGCGCTCGTATATATACATATAAATGTATTCGTCAGTTTGAGGGCCTCGGATACAAGTGATGTGAGATCTCATGACACTTTTTATACAACAAAAATGCCATTCCGCAGACTATTACATGTAAAGGTGCTCTAAACGATATCCTTTCAAAAAACATGGACATATCTGACATCCATCAGAATCATGCCTAGTTCTTCACTGCCAACCTTAAATAAACTGACTCCCAAACAAAAGAATCTCGTACATTCATACTTTTCTGTTGTTTATTTGAGGTTCACGCATTGGCAGCGAAGAACTAGGCACGATTCTGACGGACGTTGGGCTTAATTGGACACGTCTATGTGGCCATGGCCTAACTTCTCATTTTCTGGCGTCTGAAATTACTATCTAGCCATTGTCCAGGATATTATGATATAAGGATGTGATAAAAAGAAACCTCTAATGTGCTAGAAGCTTTTCAGAAAGTAGTGAAGGAGAGGCAGCGTGTTGCGAGTAAGAATACAGGAAGGTACTATCATTTGTAGGTACGTCGTTAATTTTTCAACGTATGACAATACATCATATTTTCTTATTATATTGTGCTTTTTTTAAAAAAATTGAATTGATTCATACTCTTCTGCTTCCCCGCAAAGAAATTCTTGTTAAAATTAGTCCACTATACAATTTATTTTATAATTTTACGTAATAATTTCAGAGTATACAAAATTTAGTATAATTTAAGTGCGTATTCACATACAATTGTTATACTTTTAGGTATACTATAGCTATTTTATGTGCACTAACTTATTTTCATCTCATGTTTGAAACTTTAGAATTAGACAGTTTATGAGAATGGTGTTTTTTCAATACTGTATGCATGTATCTAGTACATTGATTATGAAAAACATAATGAATTACAAGTTTTTAACATTTGTGGGTCAATATTACAATTATGCTTAAAAAATCATTTTATTAACGTATTGTCAGCCGTATAAGATACTAATAATATAGAAAATCGAGCATGTAGGGTAGAAAATTTCTTATTGATAACGTTTTAAACTTATCTTTTGATACGCTAACAATTTTCTAAAAAAAATTAAGAAAGGTATTTTCAATATTTCTGTAAAAGTGAGTGAAAAAAAAAGAGAGGCCACTGTGAGCAGTGGCAACGAATAAAGCAAGCCACACTCCCTCCTTGCTCCACTCATATGCAGCAGGTAGGCAGAGTATGTGTATCGGTATGGGGATAGATGCAAGAGATGAGGCAGCAGCCGAGCAAGCAGCAAGGCACTGCTTGTATAGATTATTGTTTTTCAGCTTACGAGTAGTACCTGAAATTCTTTTTAAGTTTAAATAAAACTTTGAACCATAACAAAAGTCTTCGTGGGAATAAGCTTTTTTTTATTTTTTAAGATTTTCTATTGATTAAGATTAGTCTGAAGTTAGGGTTTTTGAATATTTTAATTTTTGGGGCTTCTTGGTCTTTTTTTTGTTAACGCAATAAAAAAATATGATCAACTTTTTTTAAATACCGAATCCCTAGCTGAATCATCGCCAAAACAACTTTTATTTAAAACTTTTTTCTCAAAACTCGAAGGCTTTTCAGATAATTATTATCTAAAAGAAAACCAAAGAAAATGTTGTATAAATCATTACATTGATTTACGCTGAATATACGTACTTTTTAAAAAATTATAGAGTTTTGTAGTTTTTTTAGTTTTCTACCGTAAACTTATGATTAATAATTGTGTCACGGTAGTAGTATAGCTAGGGGAAAACGGGGTCACCGGGCCTTGTATCCCCCTAGGATACGGAACCTCTGTGGCCTCGTATCCCCCTACGGATACGGAGCCACTCTGGCCTCGTATCCTTCTACGGAGCCGGTCAGGCATACATAATAGCGCCGGATACACTCGTATCCTTCTACGGAGCCAGTCAGTCATACCTAATAGCTCTGGACCATGCTCGACTCGATGCGTCTTGCTTCACAATGCACACATGGATAAGCTGCAAAATAAGGCTCTATTTACGTATGACTCTGCTGGAGAAAATATCGAGCCACAAACACATATATCAAGTGTAATGTAATATCATACTTTTGATTCCACCGGTGTGGACGTGATTCACTCACTTGCTAATTTATACACACTATCGTTGACGGAAGTTGTCCATAGCACGCGTACTTATGTTGCTCAAAAGAGATGAAAGAATAAACGTGCTTTATGCGTCTTGCTCCACAATGCATATTATATGGATGAGCTGAGATGTAAGGCTCTATTTACTTATGACACCACTGGAGAAAATATCGAGCCACAATGAGTCAACAAGAGCTCTAATATTGAGATACTCAAACAATACAATACTTTCTACGCAGTAAAGGTAACCAATACATATAAAAAATAAACCTCTACATCATGGAGCTCCTATATCCTTAAAATATGTACCAAAAATGAATTCATGAGTAAAGTAATCTTTATGATGTATAAGATATAATGATTGAATATCTTGTACACTTATCATCTTCATGGTAAATGTAACCTATACATAAAAAAAAATAAACTCTTACGCAGCTCTCACGTATCCCCAAAATCTAAACATACATGGAGAGTTAAGGCATGAATAAAATAATATAAGGGGTTTGATTCCTGTGGAGAAGGCAGATGATTTGCTACCTTTGGATGTTGCAAACCTCGAAAATAACGCGAGTGAGCCATCGAAAAGATTTTCGCTCACGTTTTAAATTTTAAATTCAAACATGCTTAAAATACCTTACTTAGTACCAGTGGCAAAACGATTAGTATTCGTTTCAGATGCCAGTGTGCGTTATGCGCCGGGCAAACCGCGAGTGTTATCAGGAGATCAGAAATCAATAATTTTATTACTACTTAAATATAAGGACTACGAAATGGATGAATTTTTCTTAAGAAAAAAAAATAATTCTGAGTGACAATAGTGCCAAAAGTGATAGTAACACGAATAACATCAAAACCGAAGAAAATGTAAACGATGATGATTATGATAGTGTTGATAACGATAAAAATGAGAACGATGATGATAGTGATCGTGTTGATAACGATAAAAATGTAAACAATGATGATGATAGAGTTGATAAAGATGAAAATTTAAGAAACGAAAACGATCATGAACCTTTTATTCAGTGATTGGCTAACGACAAATCTCTTTACTATTGAAATATAGATACTTTAAATTGGATCATGAACTTCTCTTAAAAAAAAATATTTGTAATCGATAGTAGTGTTAGTGGCAGTAATGGTGACAATGACAAAAATAAAATGAAAAATAATATAAATGAAAACAATTATGATAATCATGACAGTGATAATAACGATGTGAGTGAAAGTGACTCTATTATTTTAGTTGGCGTTTTGTCACTTATCTCACTACCATTAAGATATAGTTATTTAGGATTTAATTATGAGCTTCTTTTGAAAAAAACGAGTGTGGTTCACGATAGTATCGATGATAGTGATGGTGGTGCTGATTGTGAATCTCTAGTTTCAGTAGGTGATTTATCAGACTGCTACAGTGGACCAGTCGATACCAGAATTGATGTTAGTGATAACAAAGATTATCATAATAGTGAGAGTGACCGTAAATCAGTATTAAAACATAAGAGTGTCGCTGATTCTGACTTTGACGAAACGTTTAATAGTTTCAGTTTTTTGAAATACGAAGACAGTGGACCGTTATTTTCATTAGAAACGATAACGAAACCAATGATAATTGGACTTGTAAATAGGAAAATATCTCGAGCAAGGATAAAATTTTGTTATTTCAGCTCAAATATTATAATCAAAATAGAAAGAAAGGATGAAAGTGGTGTTATTATAATGGTTTGAATGGTTGGTTATACAGTCTCTGCATTTAAATATTCGAATAAGTGGATCGCAATAATAGTAATTAACGTCATCATCGTCATCATCGTCATCATCATTATACATGGTTATCAAAGTAATTGTTAAAATAATTCAATAAGTTTATTCAGTTATGTTTTAAAACTGTTCTAATTACTCTTCCTGTCAAAATCATTCTGAATATATAAAAATACATATTGTATGAGTTTGATCGTAATTTTATTGATAAAGAAATATTTGGAAAGTATTTTGTCTAAAATATATTTACTTTTCCTAATTACTTATATATACTTTGTTATTATTTTAAATAAATTGAATTAAAGACTATTGGGATTCTCAGGTGGTATGAATACTTTATTAGGATAAAAATGCTTAATCAATATCTGTATAATTTTTTTAGTCAAAATAATTTACTTATATTTATGAGATTAACCATATGATTTAAATTTTGTAAGTCAAACTTAAAAACAAAACATGTTTGGTAAGTTTAATGAAAAAGAGAAAATATTTTTTTTATAAAGTAAATACTTTTTTATTTAAACTGAAAATACACTACAATTTAAATAGTAAACAATATATAAGAATGAATAACTGATGCCTCGATGCCTTGTTGATGCTAGGGCATGGTAGCCTTTGTGCGCAGTGGAAGCTGTAAAATTGTAAGGGCTGCGACGAGGTCACCAGCTCACGTTGATCTCATTGCCGAGCGTAAATGAAGTTACTTGTGCAGCAATTATATTGAGCCGTAAATCATAAATTTTCACATGGCTAGTTTCCAGAGCCCGTCGACCTTGGTTCAATAAACACCAATGCAACTCTTGAATTTGTATTGAACAATAAAAATTTATTTAAAGAGTCAACCAAAACCAAATATTTACAAGAGTAGGTCAAGGTTATCACTTGCGAAGAAATGCGCAGAGCGATGACAATGTATAACTCGCGATAATTAAATTAAATTTGATTCGTGAAGAAAATTATAACGACGGCTTACCAAATAAGGCGTCGTGCGAAAGAGCGAGAAGTGTTGACGACAGGTGTTGAGGAATAGCCCCTTTTGCAGCTAAACCATAACAATGTAGTTTGACGGAAGAAGCTCAAGACGGCATCTCATTGTTGGTCGAGACGAAGAAAAGCAATCCGTTGACTCCGAGGAGAAAGCCGTTGTGCTCAGCACGGGTACAGTATCCGCTCGCTTCGACTCTCCGCTCGGAAGTGAAAAGCGCTCGGCGTCTTGAATGCGCCCGAGCACCAGAAAGTAGAAGGAGAAGAAGGAGGGCCACACTCCTTATTGAGTTTGTAGATATTGAAAATGACTTTATAGTAGTAGGCTCCCTCTGCTTACTCTAACCCGTTTATTAGTGTGTTCGTTATCTCGCTCTTTCACACGACAAGTTCTCCTCCAATACGCGTCACTTGCAAGTGACCAATAACATTTATTCGTTATCCATAACATTTATCTGAAATGTCAATCTTGACTTATTTATCATCTCATTTTGAATTTTGTATCTATTTTTTAAGTGCATAAGTATTACGTAAGGTGCACTGGGCTAGCATATAGTTGCATGCTTTATGATTAGCACAAAATATTGATCCATTGTACAAAGTGTTTAGCGCTGGGCACCCAAAATCTTCGAAATTATGAATTAAGCTGATAACCAATTTTATTAGTTTAATAATTTGTTTGCAAGTTTAAAACTTAAAAACTTATCATTCAGGCAATATTCTAGCTTACCACTTAGTTTTTTTTAATCCTTTAACATATACCTCATCACTCATGTTGATGATTGACTGTATTATTGCTGCACTTTATCATAAGATAATTTTTCCGATCTCCAAAGTGTTCCGTGAAAGTTAGTTTCTAACCATGATACTTGGTACATGTTTGTCTTAGATAAAAATATCTATGGAGAAGGAGGTTTAATAAGAAATACTAATGGTTTCGCGTTGGTCTTCATGTTTAACATGGCTACCTCTTTGAAAATGAAGTTATTTTTGTTAATTTGGTAACTTTGAACATCGACTATAAATTTTCTTTAGTCACTAGTATCTGCAGTCGTTTTCAGATTACACATCGAACAATCTCTTTTCATTGGTGCAGGGCCATTAATTTGATCTCTTTCTGTATTATAATGATCATAACAACGTAAATGTTCTTTAATATCAGAGTCGTTTTTTAAGTTTTCACTTAGAGCTTTATTTATAGTATCTATTTGGGCGCCAAAGTATTTAAGAAGAACTTTCTTTTGCAACATATGCAGATTCAAGGAGTTTACATGAGGTAACATGTCATTAATGGCAACCATCACGTTACTGACTAAAATCATTCATTTGCAAGTGTATATAAACAATTGCGATATAGAATACAGTGCTATAGGAACAGTGGAAAATGGTACATTTAAAAATTAGCACTATACACTCTCCCCACTATTAATACGGTTGATGTTTTGACTAACACTTTTCATTTGTTATGGAGCTGGATAGCTCAGCTTAGAGGGCGCAAAAGAGAAGAACCTTCAGCCAATGAGAATTTACCATGTATAGTATAGGATAGTAGACATAAGCAGTAGATGACAAATATGTATTTTGCATGTATATAGATGTACTATGATAACTTCGATTGACTGGACTCTCTCTTTTAAGCCCCCTGCTGAGTTTACCAACTCACTAGTCTGATATGCGTAAAAATAAAAGCCGCGTCGTAGCATAAACCGTTCAGTTTCTTAAAAATAATCGAAGAGAATCAGACTTGTGTACTAAAAAAGTAAATCATGTTTACTGCTCAGTATTTTAAAGATGAGGCAATGAGCATACATAAATCATATCAAGAAGTTATAAAAAGTGAGAGTTATATATACACAAATAAAATGTTATATTATTGCCACACAGTTCTTCAAAATGCTGATATTTTTTGCAAACGTCAGGATTTAACAATATCAGATAAACGGAAATCTCAAGCTGCTGTGGCTCTGATGAAAACTCTGATGCAACGACTTTACGATCGATTAGAAATAATGCAAGTGTTAAAATTATTTTAGGATGAACCTGATTTTTTTAAACACTTTCAGCTAGTTAAAAGTGATTACCATAAAGTAACACAAGGAGTAGGAATCTTAACAGCGACTCCAGATACTAAAGCCACAACATCCTTTAAAGATGCATCAGTAGATTGGGAGGTTATTAATAGTGCTTCTGAAAGTTGAATAAGTACTGCTTTAATCGTGAATCGCAAACACTAAGATCTCCTCATATTCATGGAAGATGCTCGATAACAATTTGTTATGCGAATAAAACAAACTCCAGACGAACATCAAGCGTTAAAAGTGAATACAGTGCTCGCTGCTGAGTATGTGAAAGTAAAAGATGAAAATTAAATTGTTGATATCAAATATTTTAATACAAAGTCACAAGCTGGTTTTTAAACAACTGATTTAAATGAATGGTTTAAAATGTATTTACAACAACCAATTGAAAAAGATATGAAAGATTTTCAAGACCAAGGATTTGGTTGGTCATTACGTTCTATACTAAATTTAGTCGTAAATATTAATAAATTTATGAGAGTAAGTTCTTATATTAGATTACTAAATTATGTTTTAAAAAAACATGCTTGCATAAATGTGATGGATAATGATAATGAATGCTTCAAATGGGCTATTTTATCAGCGTTGCATCCAGTGCAGAATCATGCATATCGTATCTCCAACTACACTCAGAATGAAAATGAATTAAATTTTAATGATATTGAATTTCCAGTACATCCAAAGGCAATTAAAAAATTTCAAAGACAGAATGATGTTTCAATAAATTAATATTTTTTGAAAAAAAAAAAATGTGTATGATGTCTTTCCTTGTCATGAAACTTCTCAGAAAAAAGATAAACATGTGAATCTTTCGTTGGTTGAAAGCTTTTATTTTGATAAAAATAAAGAAACAGGACATCAAAAAAATATTGTACATGTATCCAAAAAATTTCACTACGTATGGATGAAAAGTCTTTCTCGCTTGGTACACAGAACATTCTCTAAGAAATGTGCATCATTCATATGTGATCATTGTCTCTATCATTTTTGGACAGCGCAAAAATTACTAGCTCATGAAACTGAGTGTGAGAGTATAAATAAATGTAAAATTACACTTCCTAAAAACAATAATTATGAAAACATACTTAAATTTATAAACTTTACTTATAAAAATTGTGTACCATATGTAGTATACGCAGACTTAGAATGTTAGTTACAACCTATTAAGCGTGATCATGTTTTTCAAGAGCACAAGGCATTAAGCACTGGATTTTTCATTAAGCGTAGTTACAATAATCGTAATTCACAGTAGAAGAGTTACAGACAGAATTGTGAAAAAGATGAAGCACCTGCTATGTGGTTTGTAAAGAGCTTTAGCATCTCAATTACAGTACTTTCACGATAATCCATGCAAAATGATAAATTTGACAACTCAAGAACACGATGAATTTGGTAATGCCCTGCTGTGTCATATTTGTAATGAGTCTTTCAGATCAAAAGCAGAGAAGGTTCAAGATAATTGTCACTACTGGAAAGTAAATATCAAACAATGAAATATTACTTTATGGTACTATTTGTATTATGTAGATACTTTATTATGTATAAAATATATTTCAGGTATCGAGATCCTGCACAAAATAAGTGTAACCTTAATTACAAAGACTCAAGAATAATACCTATAAACTTTCATAACTTAAGCGGTTATGATTCACATTTGTTTATAAAAGAACTTTCAATGAGCTTTCCAGGGCAGGTGCCACTTCTTCCACGGACAAAAGAGAAATACATATCTTTGACTAAGTATGTTGAAGAGACCAACATAAATCTTCCTTTTAGCGACTCCTTTAAATTTATGGTCTCTTCCTTGGATAAATTATCATCACATCTGGATAGTTTTGAAATGTTAAAAAAAAATACTCATGAATGATGATAAGTACAATAATAAGCAAATCGGATTATTAAAGAAGAAAAGTGTATTTCCTTATGACTGTTTCTTCATTTGAAAAGCTCCAAGAAAACAGTCTTCCCTCAAAAAATGATTCTTATAGCAGTTTATACGAAGCTCATATTTCTGATCAAGAGTATGAACGTGCCATAAATGTATGGAACACATTTAATATTAGGATAATCGGACAATCGTCTGATGTATATTTGAAGACAGATGTTTTGCTACTTGCAGAAGTGTTTAAAAGTTTTTGAAACAATTGTCTTAAAGCATCTGAATTGGACCCAGCTCATTATTATACTTCACCTGGGTTAACCTGGGATGTAATGTTAAAATATACAAAGGTAGTGATAGCACTTTTAAATACATAAATTTTTTATCGATGAATCTTATAAATTAAGACATTTTTCAGATTCAATTGGAATTATTAACAGATATTGATATGCTTATGTTTATTGAACGTGGAATACGAGAAGGCATTAGTCAATGTAGCAATCGTTATGCCAAAGCTAATATAAGCTAATACAATAACCAGTATATGTATAAAGGTTATCAACCTAACGAAGATGAGAAATATCTTATGCATTATAACATCAATAATTTATATGGGTGGGCTATGACTTAACCATAACCTTATAGTAGTTTTTAATTGACACAAAATATGAATCCGGTGGGTATCACGAACGTAAAAGATGATGCTGAAATTGGTTATATTCTCGAAGTAGATCTTGAGTATCCAGAAACACTACACAATGCACATAAGGACCTACCATTTTGCGCTGAACATAAAACACCTGTAGGATCTAAACAGAAAAAATTAATGACTACTTTATACGACAAAAATCGCTACGTAATACATTATCGAGCACTTAAACAAGCATTAAAGCATGGTATCTACTTGAAAAAAATTTATCGAGTATTGGAATTTAAAAAAGTACATGGTTAAAGGAGTATATAGATTTGAATAGTTCAAAACGCCAAAATGCGAAAAACAAATTCGAGAAGATGTTATTCAAACCGTTTAACAACGCAGTTTATGGAAAGACGATGGAAAATGAGCGAGAACATGTTGATGTAAAACTCGTTAATAAGTGGGAAGGACGATATGGTGCAGAAGCACTGATTGCTAGACTGAACTCTTATAGTTGTGATATCTTTGACAATCAGTTTGTTGCAATACAGTTGTTACGTACTGAAATCTGCCTTAAAAAATCTATATACGTTGGATTATGTGTCTTAGACTTATCAAAAATACGTGTTTATAGATTTCACTATGACTTTATGAAAAATTATGTAGGATATCAATCAAAACCACTCTATTCTGATACTGATAGTCTTTTATATGAAGTAACTAACACTTATATGTATAAAGTTATGAGTGATAATCTTAAAGAATTCGAAACATGGGATTATGCTGAAAACAATCCATTCAACATTAAACGAGGCAATAATGAAATTGTTGGCCTCATGAAAGATGAATGGAATGGAAATATTATATTAGAACTCGTAAGATTGAGAAGCAAGATGTACAGTATAAGAATACAAAATTAAAAGCCATTTAAAAAAGCAAAAGGTGTAAAAAACAATGTGGTACAGGCTAAAATCACTTTTGATGATTATATCAAAGTCTATGTGAAAATATAAGCATCTCTCAAGAGAAGAAAAGTATCTGATCACGTCATCACCAACTCTATTCAGAAAATAAAAATAAAATAACTTTGAGTGCCTATGACGATAAGCGTTATCTATAGTATGGTCAAACAGATACCCTATCCTGGGGCCACTATAGCATTATCCCAAGACTTATCAATGAAGAAAAAACCACCTATCAGAGAAGCAAACCTGGAGGGAAACCTACCAATCAACAAGTTGAATCTCTGTTAAATAAAGAAGGGAGTGCCATATATAAGGATCTGCAACAACCGACTAAGCTTAATCTGTCAAAAACTCCTAAGAGGATTAACATTGAAAATTTTACGGACAAGACAGTGCATTCTGGTAGGATTGCACATTTATCAAACTTTGAAGGTTGTGACACCATCTTAAATTAAAAGCCTAAATTAATTTAAGGTTAGTAAGAAATTTAATATATCTTTTTTTATTAAATTAATGCATGCACTGATAGTTTCTGAAATGCTTCAAGCTACACAGTAAATACACTACTAATTAATTTTTTTTATTTTACACAAGCTTTCAAATATTTTGTTTTGTGTTACAGATGAATCTTAATAAATTGATTAGTATTGCTAGTCGTCAATATCTCCCCACTAAAAAACTGAAAAAAATAAAAAATGATTACATTTTCATGCTTACGAAACTAAAGAAAGTCAATACGTAGTATGGGATGAAGAATGTTGCCAAATCGGACGATGAATTCCAAATGTTTTTTCCGAAAAGGATTGTAGATGCGTTACTAGAAGATGAAAATCATTTAATGGAATTGCAAGGACATACGAATAAAATGCAATTATTTGTGTGTGTTAAGGGAAGTAAAGTAATACTTTTATATGCATAATATGCATAATCATTTAATAATTTTAGTGTAAAATAAAAAACAAGTTTAATGTAAATTTGTGTATTTTATTTATTTACTTTTGATACAATCAACAGTAATTATTTTTAATTTCCTACAAATTTTTTTTTTATTAACATCAAGTTTTAAAAAAACACAGGATAAATCTTTCTCATCAATCTTTGTATTATGAATCTTGTCAAAACCCAACAATTTAACAAAAAGGCAATTTTTTTAACGGCTTATAATTTTTTTGACACGATAAGTATCTGGGTATTTGATTTTCTGGAGTTCCTGTTCATAAAAACCTCCAGAGATTGGTTGCTCTTGATAATCTTTTAAATCGTAAGTTGGTGGGCTAGTAGGAGCTACTCGTGCTATTGTAAAAATTTCAGTAAACCAGTTTGGTGTATATCCTTTTTTAAACATTTGCTTGATATTGCTTACTCATACTTTCTCACCGAACTTAAAATTAGGTTTTTTCCTTTCTCATGTTTTTTCAGGTACAAAAATTTTAATAACATTATTTGAATTAGCAGCTGATACATCCTTAGGTTTCATAGCTATCGTTCGGTGTTTGCTATCATTGTAGTCTGCCAATAACTTAGGTAAAATATCAATCCACTTATAGATACCTTGTAAACTAAATTTTCTCCACATAGCATGCTTCAGTGTACGAATAAATCGCTCACATATAGATGCTTTGAGATTGCTATAAAAAAAGTACAAATTAATTTTGTATTTTTGCATGGGACTTTGAAAATTCGCATTGTAAAACTCTTTAATACGATCTGTTTGTAAATTAGTTGGAACTCTCCCCTCTGTTAATATCGACTTCATAGCTGCAGTCACATCTTGACCACTTTTATTCTTTACAGGCACAGCCCATGTAAGCTTTAAAATCACATCAATGACTGTAAGCATATATTAATAACCTATATTTTCTTGAGCATAAGGTATGATCTCTACAAGATCAGCTTGTCATGTTTCATACAAGCCACGGACATCAAACTCTCGACGGAGATAGTTGCGTCTGGCAGGTTAATGAAGTTTTTTCACTACTTCTTCTATCTCTTCTTAATGTCTTCTAAAGTTATATTAGATGTTCGCGCCACAATCTTCTTAACTGTGTGTATTTCACGCTGCGAATTTAGTACTGTTTCTGAGAAAACATCACTCAAATTACTTAACAGTTAACTTATTTTCTCTTGTCCATCCAAAATGAAACTTTTTTCTTCTGTTAAGTGGTGAGATTTACAGGATCGTAAGGTTGAACAGCTAATGCAACATTGCACAATCTTTTATTTTCCGAATCAAATTGACCATCTGCGGTGAGCTTATATCCCAATCCTCGAGGACATCGACTACCACTTTTTAACTTAGCTAATCCACGTCCGAATACGTCGATGTTCATTTAAATTCTGAAGTCAAATTAATAATTAGGCTCAATATATAATATAAGCTTTTCGGAGCTCCTCAACGATTAAATTTATTTCATTTATATGACTTAGATCACCAGCTGATTTTTCGGCCATTAGTAATCTAATTCGATTGACCAGTTCGTTAGGATCGTCCCAAAAAACGTAGTCCATTTGCGTGTTAAGCTTAGCAATTTTGAACGAAGATATGGATTTACCTTTCTTCTTCCCTTGTGTGATTTTAAATAAAGGGGCAATAACATTATTTAATTTGTTACTGTTGTATGTGCAAATCGTCTCATTTTTGTCAAATTTTCTTGTATGCGCACTTAAAGTTTCCAAGATGTATTTGTATTGAGATAAATTATTTGGTGTCATGTGCTTTTTATCAAGATTTTTTTTTATTAGTAACTCCATTAATCCATCAGTCACTGGGTATCTTAGATCTTTTATGTGAATTTGACTTTTTTTTAAATTTATGGGCGAATCACCAAATATATATCGTCCGTCTCTTTCTTTTTTTATCCCATAAATTCGACCCAATTCCGGCTTATTTCTATCAAGAATTTAAAAGTATAGGCTTATGAATAAATTTTTATCGATATCATGCGCTGAATCATCATCACTTTTTTCAACAACGGTCTCATAGTTTTTGATAGTATCATCTAACGAAGAAGTATCATCGTCATCATTACTGTTCCTATTTGCTGACTGGAACGTTGATGTGTCAATATTCTTAATTTTTGGCTTGAAAGCCTTGAAAGTCTCTCCAGGCAGAGATTCAAAGCTTGGTGAAAGGTTTTTTCCTTCTTTTTATCATAGATGATTTTATTGAGTGGATCAGTAATAGGCTTAAAAGTCTCCCCTATCTGTTTTTCAAAGATTTCTCTGTCTGACATTGATAATCAATGCTTCGTCTACCAGCTTCTCTTGTTTTTTTAACTGGATAAAAAATGTGTTTTTTCTTACGAAAATCATCCATGTTGTCCGCTTGATGGTTAATATGAGACTAATACGCACTTAATAAGCATAGGTAATATTCATTGCAAAAAACTCAAATCCTTTCGTATATCTACTATTATTAACATCTCTTTCCTTGTCCATTACGACAAATCCATGTTTTCCAACTCTACAACAGTTTACACATAATTTTTTTAATTCATCGTACTTCATATCAGTATTAACATGATCATTATAGATATGCTTCAAATTCACATCATCTTGTCGAGATGTTACTAAAAGGTTTAAATTATCTCTGACTAAAGTGCTTTGGAACTTGAGCATAGGATTGACATAGATAGAAGCAGTCAACGCTTTTGTAATGTCCCATGCAGAAAAAGGCTTTCACATTATTTTGTTTTTCACAGGCAATGTCGTCAAATATCATTACGGAGTTGGGTAGTGCCTTATTCGAAGATATGACTGATTCATGATCGCTGTACGAAAAATACTTTACACCATCTATGGGCTCCAACAGTTGTTCTAGAAACTAAAACTTTGGCTAATGCAGCGATTTTAAGTATAGAGAAACATTCTCAACTCTCAATCCGTTGAAATGAGTAATTGAAGCACGTAAACTGTTTGTCTTACCACAGTTTGATGGACCACAAAGAACAGCTTTTATAGTATCGGGTAGCAGATCACCATGGCGTTTTATTTTCTTATCTTCCTTAACGATTCCGTCGAAATTCACGACAGAAAGCTTAATATTTTGATCTAAAAAGCTTATGTTTACTGTATGCTGACTCAACTGAGACTTAAACATGAAACTGTAAATAGTTTGCCTTTATATTATGAAACTCATCTGTCATCGTATTTCCTAATCTTGCTTATCAGTTTGTTGAAATTTATGACAGGAAGTTGAATATTATATTCCCCGGAGCTCGTGATGACTGCATACTGTAATATTAAACTATAAATAGTGCTCTACATATATTTTCGAGCTTATTCATCGTTAAGCACTTGGATAGTAATGATTATTCATCATCGCAAAGGCTGTGGAACTATAAACACACTTATCAATAAACTGCCTATAGAGCTGCCCGTACTAGGATATCAATGTTGTGGACCGAGCATTAAGCTAGCCAAGAGATTAGCTCGCGGGATCTGGGTATCAATCCATTGGATTAGGCGTGCAAGCAACACGTTATAGCCTATTTTCAGAATCGAAAAATATTACAGCAAGAAACACCGCTGACAAATTCTCGCTGAAAAAGCGTGGCAAAGATTCAAAGCCACAGACGGTAGTTAAGGGGAAAAGCTGCTGCTTTAACTATTACCAGTGCCATGAAATTAAAATCCAAACTCGGCATGGGAGCGTTCCCTAGTACGAATTCTAGTAAAGTGAGTAAGAACAAAATAAAGCCGAAGAAAACTACTTTAAAAGCTTGATTCTAAGTGCTTTAAAGTCCATGATTCCTAATCGTAGTGCTCGAAAAGCTACAAGTTCGGCATTTCAGGGAGCTCAGGATGCTCTGAAAAAAGCTGGTGGTAGGAAAAATATTGTTATACCTCGAGTATTGCCTATCCCGCAGAAAACTGGAGGATTCCTATTATACCTTATTTCTGCATTTGCTGGCCTAAGTGCTATAGGTACTATTACTAATGGTGTAACTGGAGTTGTCAAGGCTATTCATGATGCTAAAGTTGCTCGAAAACAGCTGTAGGAGAGTGTGAGGCATAATAAAGAAATGTAAGCACTCTCACTTGGTAAGAGGCTGTTTTTAAAACCACATATAAACGGCTTAGGTCTACATTTAAGGCTTGGAAAAGGCTTAAAAAATGGAAAAAAAAAATTTCTTCATAAAACTGCCTTACCAAGCTTTCACAGTCTATGACCTCATCAAGTATGCAAAAATTTTGAAAATACCGCATTTCCGTAGAGTTTTCATGAAAATTGCTTTGCCAGCCCATGGCCCACGTTTTTTCTAATCACCAATAGTCAATTTCGATGATATGGATGGTTCTGGTACTTACTGGATTGCCTATAAAAAGCGAGGCAATAACGTGACGTATTTTGACAGTTTTATTGACCTACAGCCACCGTTTTATCTACTGCTTATCTGGTGTTAGATGTGTCAAGTGTAATTATGAAAGGTTCTAAGATTTTGGTACATACAGCTGCGGCCATCTTTGCTTAAGATTTCTTTGTAAAAAACTCCATTATCAGCCAATACAGATGTATCCCAATACTCAAGTAACATAAGTCATTGACAAACTATCATGAAAGAATCATTGACATTAAGTTTATTAGGAACATCATCTATTCTTGAAGCACAATTTTTTCCACCCATCGAGTTGCCACCAGCACATAACTACGTTATTGGTCTAGTAGATTTCCTAACTTTCAATTCAATTCGAAATATCAACGAAGGTTATAATAAATTTTACGGATTCAATCAAGTGGTTGTTTTTTCAACCGGCAGCTACAGAATTCAAGATCTTGAGTCATTTCTGATCGACGTTTTACAACCCGACGATACAGCTATTAGCATCGAACCAAACAATAATACTCTTCGCAGTTTGATAACGAGTAGTCATACTATTGAATTCAGGCAAAAAGATTCTATAGGCCGTCTTTCAGGCCTTACTAAACGCATTCTTAGAGATACCAGTATTCACATCTCAGATTTACCTGTTGCTATTTTAAAAAATAACACATTGAGAGTTGAGTATAATATCACTAGTGGACCTTATGTAAACGGAGAAAAAATCTACACCATTCACGAATTTCCCCTTCCTGTACCACCGGGGTACAAAACTGTTAAAGATCCATCACAAATAATTCATTAACAATAACCCGTTACTGTTAAAATTATAGATTATCTTCAAGTACGCGTTGTTGATCAGGAAGATAACTTGATGAATTTTCGTAGAGAAAATATAAATACAAGACTACACTTTAAACAATTTAACTGAAATGGGCATAGCGTACAACAATAGTAAAGTTGGACAAGGCTATGAAAACAAATCAATGAGGGTGGGGACGAATAGTCATTCACGAGACAACAAAATTGGACGAAGCAATAATAGGCCAGTTAACGACGGTAAAAAGCGGTGTAACCATCTATTTGCTTCGTTAAAGATGGATTTACATGAAAATTTGGGTACAAGCTCTACTAACCCCCTAGTTCAAAATCTACCCTATGCCACCCTGTGGTAATTGCTATTAAGAGTGAAAACTACCCCTAACAGCAAAAATTTAATAAAATCATTAACTATTGTAAGAAATTAAAAAAAAAAATATTTACAGCTTTATTTATGCTATATATGTGGCGGTTTCCGCTAGCCAAAGCGCAAAACAAGAAACGCGCAGGAAACAACAGCTCATCCCGCGAACACAATGGTAGAGCGCGCCATCTTCAGGAAGAAAAGCTCTATGGAGCGCCCACCTTTAGGTGGTGAGTGCGGCCCACGTCCCTCACTCGCGGATCTCGCCCCGACCAGCATTGACCACGGCACGCGCCAGTCTGCTGCGTTCCAAGCCACGACCGTTTCTCGAAAGTTCTTTTTCTTTGTAAAAGTAAACATTGGTATTCAAATAAATCTAAAGTCTTTTTACTCACTGTCTCGTCATTGTGTTAACCTGCTTCGCACCTCTGTCATCCTTCAGCCCGGGGTAAGCTCTTAATGTCACTAGTTCCCCAAATATAGTGTTTACATATTTTTAAATTGATCTTTAGAATTGTAATGGAGAGAAATAATTTTTAACCAAATTTTAACCCTTTAAAGTTATCCCCATTGCGATAAAAAAATGAAATTATTTCATAAACCAAATTTGCTTCATGCAACGTTAATTTTTTTATTTTCTTTTTTTCTAGAGATATCAGCACATACTTTTTATTGTTTAAATTTTATATTTCGAAAACTACCCCTCTGGTAAAAATGAATTTTGAACCTCAAGTGTTAATAAAAAATTTTTTTTATTATTATAATGCCGTGCGATGTTCCATTTTACATGAAGATTCTATAAAATATAATAATAGCTATAAATATTTATAAAAAAGAAGTCATTGAAGTAAAAAATCATATTAATAAGGTCAACATTGGTCGTCTTCACTATCGGCGTTATCTTCCTCATCTTTGTCCAGAATTGGGGTACAGTTTTCACCAAAACACCCATCACATGTTTGATTGCAAAAAAGTCCTATCTTCCGGCAACCACATGATGCTCCGCACCCTGTTTTGCAATTACAGAAAATCATTGTTAATAGCTCTTGGGGTGCTGGTGCATTGTGCATTCTAATGGGTTGTAAAGAACCATCATACATTTTCCAGCCCCAATCAGTCGGATCGATGTTTTTGTTTCCAAGC
Source organism: Copidosoma floridanum (assembly GCF_036245765.1). Classification (NCBI taxonomy): domain Eukaryota; kingdom Metazoa; phylum Arthropoda; class Insecta; order Hymenoptera; family Encyrtidae; genus Copidosoma; species Copidosoma floridanum. The sequence goes on from NW_028321885.1 coordinate 14,796,072, forward strand.
CAAACTTGAATTTGAAGATAACATCTTTTTATGTGTTCATCCAAAGCATCTGTCGTAGGGACTAGAGAAGATAATTTGACGGCACTATTTTTAGTTGTAGCCTTTATAAAAGATTCATAGCGCATTTTTTCAAGAACTTGGTTAAAGTCATTAATTTTTTAAATTTTTTTTTCTTGAATATCTTTTGCAGTACCATACACAACCATGGAACAGTACCTTCCAGCTTTTAAAATTTCTTCAACATCTGAAGTGCTACTGTAAAAAATCTCTACCTGCTTTCTCAAATCAGCTCTTTTTCAATAATTTCAAAAAATTTCTTTTTTCCTTTATTAAAATAAGCGGATGTTATGTTGCACCCTGTAAAACAATGTGCGAAAGCAATTAACTTTGCGCTATTTGGATAATTTATTTCAAAGCTTTTTGAAGAATACATCGACGAAGCTGCATTCTGTTTGCCCAATTTTTAAAAATAAATTTCTTGGTCAGCTTCAGCTCTGGCAGTCAAAATTACTAGTACGTCTACATCTTCGGCAACAATTATTTTTTGAAAATTGGACGTATCATTCATGGCCATTTCAACAATTAATTTATCGGCTTTGCCTGTTCCTTGACAGCAATCGATTAAATTATTATTTAATTCTTCCATTAGATATTCGATAAATTTACTTTTATTTTTATAATTGGATAAAAATTTTTCTTGAGACAAGGGCACCATCATTTCTTTTGAAAAATGATATTCTTTAACATTATCTTTTGCAGTGCGACGATTTCTTTTAATAACCTTAGTACTATGCTCATTATAAGTATCAAAAACTACGATAGTATGATTGCCAAAATTACGCTTTAAATAATAAACATATTCTTGAAAAACTTTCTCATATTTGCAGTTTGTTGGCCATTTTAAATAAACTTATTTTCAACACATAATGTCAAAAAAAACGTTTTAAAAATTAAAAATGTACTAACTAATACACTGTTTTAACAAAAAATGAACACAGGTAATTATTTTTTTAACTAAAAAATTAAATGTTTTACAACACGTGCTCCGTTATTTCCAAGAGCAGAAATTTGTACTGAATGAAGACTTCGGCTTCTCTACAACACAAGTGAAACACACACATACACACACATAAATGCACGAAAGTCGCCTCAGTCGCCAGAGCAGGTGATGAGCTGCGCGCCAATATTCCGTACAATTTAAAAGAGTATATAAAGTAGCTCCTCTAAAGTGTATAAAAAAAATTGCTCAGTTTTTCAACTCTAACACACTTATTTTTCAAGATAAAAAAATTTTAAAACAAGCATTTTGTAGGGAATTTCAAGACCTACAAGCTCTTTTTTTTAAATTTTTTTCAACCCTTCATTGAAAAAGGGTGAAAAGTACAAGGGTGCGTAGATGGGACAAATTACTCGCTAACGCTAACTTTGACCAGCTCTATCTTCCTTAATTTTGAAGCTAAAAAAAAATTTAAAAAACCAAAATGATTGTAAGAAAAAAAAAAACTTTTTGTTCTTTAACAATTTCTTCGTATTCCTTTTTTTATGTGTGTTAATTTAAAAAATATACCATTTTTTTGCAAATTTAAAGAACACACATTGTTCTTTTACCCCTAACATTTTTTCTAAAAAATATTATTAAATTGCAAAACTGCTTGGATCACATTCTTAATACTAAAAAAAAGTTAAATATACTTGGGCAGCATTAAATTATAATTAAGGTAGTTATGCCGAGGATGTTATTGTCGTTTTTTTTTAAAAAAAAAATATCAAATTAATCTTATTTCTGTCATAAATTCCTTAGTTTTTATGCTACGAACTTTTTTCAAAAATCCATTTTAAAGGTTTTTTAAAGTACTTTAAAAAAGTTATCATGTGTTTTTTTGTTAAAATGTATCGTACTCTTATTATTTGAATTCGAAGGTCCTAATTTTTTCACTATATATAAGAATTTAGCCTTCAACGACCTATAACTTGGACTGTATTTGGCCTAAAAAAAAAAAAAGACAGATTTTTGTTTTTTTATATAAACTACAAAATTTGTTATATACACTTTTTTTCATAGAATCAATATTTTCCGCGTTATTTGTGAAGAACCATTGAAAAACGCAATTTTTTTTGACGTTTTTGATCAAGAATAACTCGAAAAGTATTGACTTTTTCAAAAAATTTTACAGAATATTTTTACCTTAGAATCAAGCTTTCTATCGATTCCTGGGGTTATTTAAAAAAAAAAAAATTAACACCCCGTAATTAGGGTGGTTTTCACCCCCAAGTAAAAGCACAACCCGGCTTAAGGTAGATCCTGCATTTTGAGGAATTTCCTACCTATTGTCAAAATTTTAAAAAAATTCGTCTCGAACGAAGCAAATGGAAGCCGACACCGGTCGTTTACTGGCCTATAAGATCAAACCAAAATTGATGAGACGGATTAATTGTCGACAAATGCCCGAAGCGTTAACACGTTAAAACCTGCAGTTCTTAAAAAGCTTTGGCCTGAAAGTAACAGCTCCTGGTGGCCAATAACTTGTGCTTTCTTTGGCTGTCTGCAAACAAAAAAACGCCAAGATGGAAGAGATTCTCATCATTCAGTCAGGTGTCGTATTTGATGAGTCGGTTGCACACTACAAAATTCATGCACATTGACCCCACATTGCATCGGTATTTAATAACAGTGATGAGATTTGAATCCTTATTAAACATCAAGATTTGTGTCTCTTACCTTCTTAAAGTTCCCTACGTATTGCTAGACGTATAACGAATAAAGAAGATAATGCTTTGTTAAGAACAACACTAATTAACAACGCCATCTGCCATATGTTTGAAGAAATACGATATGAACTAAATGGTATAGAAATCGTTAAGTGCAAAAATGTTAGATTAACAACTTTAATAAAAGGATGGATATCGTTCTCTCCCAGTCAGAGTTTAATGCTTGAAAATGCTGGTTGGATTGACTTTGAAGAGAAAAAAATCTATTATCAATGATCATTCATATTTTGAAGTGTCAATACCTTTGAGTATGATATTTGGTTTTGCTGAGGACTATCGCAAAGTTGTGTTATGCAAAACATGTAGTAATTCTAATAAGATCAAGAGATGATGTTTGCGCCGTTAAACAAGTTGCTAACAATCAAAATTTTGAAAAGTATAAGCTTACATTGACTAAGATCCAGTGACTTGTGCCTCACATAACTGCACCAGATAGATGAAAAATTCGTTTGCTTGATATTATTGCAAAATACAAGCCTATTTCTATAAGTTTCCGTAATTGGGAGTTGTATGAGTACCCTCTATTACCAAAAACTTCTAGACATCTTTGCACTGTCAAAACGTCGAATCAGTTGGAAAAGCCTTTTGTAATTAAAGAATTAAAGAAAAAATGGCTTGAAAGATTTAATTTGCAAGTTAATAATATGACTGATTACCCACCATTTAAGCTTCTAACATTGGCTACGGCATGCCCCCACCATAATGGTGCATATAGATCCATGTGTGCTGTCAAGAATGTAATTCGAATGAAAAAATTCTACTTCCGTATGGAGTGGGAAGATGTCACTGACTCTGACAAAGAGATGAAATAATAAAACCTAAATAGAAATTTGCTTTCTTATTAAATAAATAAAAATTATATGAAGCTTTATTTGAAGTGTATCTATTGAGCAGTGAACATCAAAATGGGTCCGTACTCTAATAAACCAAATAATTTGGAGGAAAGCAGCAACAGTTTCCATACCAAAGACGATAAAGATAGCCGGAAACCTCTTTTAGAGAAGCACGTTGAGGCATCTCAGCCAAAAGTCGAAAAGAATTATTATTCTAAAAATATTTGCTGATGCCCCAAAAAAAGGATATGAAAGAATTGAAAATACGTTGTAATATTTTTTAAAACAATGGGCCCTTACAAGAGCCATAAATTTTTTTTCATATTAATTTAAATTTTAAATAAATGTTTAAAATTTAAAGATTTTATTATTATTTAAGTAACCTTTCCTCATGCTATCCTTACGATTGAGACTTACAAATAATTTATTACTATACGCAGAAAATTTGTTAAGTGGATAAATAGTAAGCAGTTATTAATTATATCAACAGCAACTTGTTGGAAATAGTAAAACAATTAAAGATCACATTATCGAGTCAAGCACGTTTATTCTTTTATCTCTTTTAAGTGACGTATGCGTGCTATGGATAACTTCCATCAACGATTGTGTGTATAAATTAGCAAGTGAGTGAATCACGTCCACACCGGTAAGATCAAAAGTATGATATTACATTACACTTGATATATGTGTTTGTGGCTCTATATTTTCTCCAGCAGAGTCATACGTAAATAGAGCCTTATTTTTCAGCTCATCCATGTGTGCATTGTGAAGCAAAACGCATCGAGTCGAGCATGGTCCAGCGCTATTATGTATGCCTGACCAGCTCCGTAGGGGGATACGCCGCGCGTCGCGGGTTTACAGCGTTGTTTTTGCCGATTCTTGCGACATTTGTGTATGTATTTGTTTATTGTACCTTTGGAAGGTACCGGGTTGTATTACAGTCCGTCCCTATTTTGGTTGGGATGAGCTTGGAGGAGTAGATGATTTGATGATCGCGCCTTTCCGTAGTGAGCAGTATGTCACGTTGGGACCAATACTTCACTTATTTCCCCTTAATTATACCTTATCTCTTTTCGTCCCTTTTTTTTTTTTTCTTTATTTTTTTTTTTCTTTTCATGTGACAGAATTCAAGGAGGGAGTGTCAAAGGGATTATGTTGGGTTTTCCTTTTCTCATTGCTGCTCTCCTGGCTGTGTACTCGCTGATTTTGTCCGGTACTCTTCCTTGTTGTTTCCGCACAACGCAAAAAAATTTTACTATGACTGATGCAAGTGCGATTTTTGATATTTTTGTGCGGTTGCCCGAGTTTCTGAAGTTTAAGAAAAAATTTGTTTTAGTTGGGTACATGGCTCATTGTTGATCCGTACGCTTATTTCGGCGTACCGAGGCCTCTGTGTGAGCAAGGGTGGTCTCACAACGTGGCCCCTTTGCCCTTGCAGCGGTACCCATATTGTGGAGGTATTGGAACCTGTGAGGCTCGGTGCCACTTAGGGGTACCGTTTCTCCTTATTTTCCAGGACTACGAGGAAGCAGTGGCGTGCACGTCATTCGACGGCCACGTGCTGAAGGAATACTGTCAAAGTCTTGAGTCCGGAGCGACTTATACTATTATTATCAAGTGTACTTGCCACCGGGCCTTCAAGGTGGTGGCAGTCGACGTGTAGTTCGACGCTGCTTCCTATCTTCTTGATAGCTGACCAATAATCCAGGTGCACTATCAGTTGATTTACTTCTCGTCATAGTTGCCAGTTATATGCTTTTGTAAAGAAAAGTTACCTTAGGTGGACAGTCGAGTGGACGGTCTGCTCGTCGCCAAGGACGTGACCGCCGATCCAGTGTTGTCTCATGACGACTGCGTGCGCTTTTTTCGGGCGATGTTATTATCCGGGAGTGACCATGATAGGGGCAGGATAGTTTCTGATGGCGGGCGGAAGAAGAAGGGAGGAAGAGGGAAGAGGAAGATCTGTCCTAGTTCGCGAACTCGTGGCCCACGATAAAAGTGTGATAAAAATTTTTTTTTGCGGTTACCCCTTATTATTTCTATTTACCGTTTCTCCATGCTCCTCCCGGCCGTACAAATATGTAACTCAAAAAGTTTTTTTTTTATACATATATATGCCTATATTCTGCATATGTCTCCTAAGTGTACACTTATGTGATAATGGTATTGACATGGTTTTAACGCTAGTTAGATAGAGCCACACGCACTATTTATCCACCTCAATCATCGTTCATGTAGAAAGTAACAAAGAAAATAAAAATAAAATATCACTTTATTCTACAGATTATTTATTCATTTTCTCTCATTATTATGATTGTTATTTTTATTTTTTATTGCATGTTTCTCTCTTCTCCTTAATTCCTCAGTCTGTGCTAATTTTGAACGTAATATATTTTCTTTCGTTACATGTCTCCTCCCGTATGCCTGTATTTAATGAATCTTCGCGGCGCGTCCGGGGGCCGCGAAAGAAAAGGAGTTCACGAGAGAAGTGGTATTTATTTTCGCATCTATTTCTACCCCCTATTCGTCTATAATGCTATTATTCGTAAGTAACTATTGGGGTGTGGAGCAAGTTGCCGCTTGGTCCCTTTTACTTTTCTTCTTCTTCTCTTCTTATCATCTCATCTCTCGGACACGGAGATTTTAATACACAAGCTTTTTTTATTTTGTCTATATGTGAGACCCGTATTTCTTCATTTCTCTGTAACTTCACATTATGGTTCCTGTAATCTATGCCGACTATTTCGTAAGGGCCCTCGTATTGGTCATCAAATTTTCCTGTAGATGGCTCTTTTAGTACATACACCATCTTACCTTCCATAAAAAAATTCGTGTTCAGCGCCCTATCATAATATTACTTTGATCTTTATTTGTTCTGTGTTTTGGTCATTGCTGCCAATGATCGTAATTGCGCGAGTGTCCCCGTTATTTGCAGCAGTAACTCTGTATATGTTTGACCCACCTCTGGCCTCTTCAAGCTTGACGGGAGTTTTGCCTGTTGACCAAATATAAGCTCGTAGGGTGTGTAGCCTGTACTCTCGTGTTCCATTGTATTGTGAGCAAGCATACACAACGGCAATAGTTCGTCCCATTTTTCGGTCTCGCTAATCTAGGCTTTTAAGTTTTCTGTAAGAACGTGGTGCATGCGTTTAATTGCCCCGTTGCTCTGAGGATGAAATGCCGTGCTCCCAAGTTTTTCAATTGTGAATAGTCGCGTAAGCTCGTCCATCGTTTTGTACATGAAATGCGTTCCTCGGTCTGACAATAATTTTTCTGGCGCTCCAAAGTATGCTAAAAATTCATTCGTTAAGGCTCTTACCGTTTCTTCAGCTGTTGCTCTTTGTACCAGTACTAATGCAATAAACTTGGTTAGCCAATCCTGTATTGACAGAATATGCGTATAGCCGTTTGTTAAAGGCTTATTAATTGGTCCGTAAAAGTCAATCGAGATTTTTTCAAACGGTCTGCTGGGCGTATCTGTAACGAGCATAACTTGCTTTATTTTTACAAGCACTAGTTTCTTAGTCTGACATGATCTGCATCCAAGTATGAATTGCCTTACATCGGCCCTCATGTGCCTCCAATAATAGTCCCTTGCTATTTTATTGTAGGTTTTATTCATTCCTTTATAACCCCTGATTGTTGATTCGTGATACTCCTTAATAACCTTATATCTTTGATCCACTGGTGGTATAACTAAGGTGTTCATGTAAAAGGTCGCTGTGACCTTGAGGTTCTTGAAAGTTTCCTTAAATTGTTCCATGAAGTAGATCCATTGGCTCATGTTGAGTATTGCCAAGTCACGTATCACGCCTATAGACTTTATTTTATTTATCATTACTAGTGCCTTAAGTGACGTCATGCATTTCTTGATGTCCGATTTTAGCGCCGTATCTTCAAAATGCGATTTAATATACATTCGCATTACCGCGACCTATCTCACATTTGCTCTCATAAAGTCACCAACCATCTTTCTTTCATTATTTAGAACTATTGGATCGATGTATCCGCGCTCATACAGAGCGTTTATTGTTTTCGTATCAGGCACACTTTCTGTTACCGTCACGAGTGCTAGGTTATCTAGATAATGAAATGGGTGATCCTTTGCTCGATGCATTCTTTGGAATGGCTGTATGTCTGTTTCTTTTCCCAGTAGCCACGGTAATTTTTCATGTGGTAACCGTGTCCTGCATACTCTGTACTTTTTAAGCAGTGGAAGGTTTGATAATACTTTTTTTTTAAGGTCTGCTTCCTCTGGTTCGCTTTCCGACTCCAGTCTGGCCTTGTTTAAACCACCCCCCTCTTCACTCTCATTGTTTAGTAAGTCTGAACTATTTGAAAAGTCGGGGAGTGGTGGTGAATCAGGTGGGGACGTGTCCCCATCTTCATAAACGTCCTCATTCATGGAGTCACTTTTATTACGCTCTATTTCTTTAACTCCTTCCTCTTTTTCTTTCCATAATTAGTTTACTTCACTTTTCCAATTTATATTGGCACCCGATTCGTCACTAACCCGCGATTCCGTTTCCAGCGAGCTTTGTTCCTTCCCGCTATGCCTGGTTGCGGCAACGAGTGGTCTGAAGTGGTTGTTAAGGAGATGCAAATGTACATATTCCTCATTGGCATTAATCGTCAAACTTTCGAAAATTTCACACTTTTTTCCCCTCTTAGTGCCCTGTAGATGTATACAAATATTCTTCCTGAACTCTTGTGTGAACAACAATATGCAATCATCATTACCATATACTGTATTGGACTGCAGGATTTTTTCTACCTCCTCCGGGTCAGCACATATATTTTTCCACTCCGAACATTGTAGTACATCCCGGAGTTCTCGCGCCGTCAATTGCAAGTCACAGGATAAAATAAGAGAGTCGAATAAGCAATTACCTTGTATTTCTACCGGAAGTTCTTCGATAAGTTTTAAATTTGTATTCGACTCCATGCAGTTTTGTTCAAAATTTCGTTCGGCTACATTTGCGCCTCCTGTTTTACTTTCAAGCTTATTACCTTCATCGGTATAATCGTCCGTTACCCCTCTTATTTTTTTCATTCCCCGATGGATTTTCATTAATCTGTGGTAATTCACATGGGGTATCTTCCTCGCTAAAGAATTTCTCTCTATCCCCTGAGCCCGTTCTCTCCTTCAAAGGCTGTTGAGATATGTTTGTATCATTATCTGTACTTACCGTCAGATCGCTCAGAAGTCGATCGGTGATAGTATCAGATTCCCAAGCGTCTATTCTGATTCCCGGCTTGCCTTTAAAGTCTCGGTGCTTAACATTTAGTCTAACTTTCGCTTGGAAGTTATCTATTGAGTCATTAAGTAACGCTCCAATTTTTTTGTTTACTTTCGTCCCTTTTTCTGGACTTTCTTTCGTCTGTGTACCCCATCGTGATTCATTTATTTGCTTTTCGCTTACACTCTCACTTGACGGTCTGCTTTGTACCTCTTTCTTCGGCGTCGGTCGGTCCCCTTCGATCGTATTCGGTATTTTCTGATGCTGCTTGTTACTCTCTTGGAGCACACTTTGCGCGTGAGCTTGGGCCCATCGGTCATTCTCCTTCTCTCCTTTATTCGCATTTCTGCTTGACATACCTGCACCCGAACTCATCATCTCTATGGTATCTATAGGGTCAAGCATTCTTTCTCTCTTTCCGATCAACTCTGTAACCAGGCCTTTCTGTGTCTGCTGGTGTCCCCCGTGCTTATCATTATTCGCATTTATGACTATGATCTCTGTACCCACAGTTTTTTCCTCCTCTTTACCTTACTCATTCGATAGGCTAGCTGTGGCTAATTAGAATCCCCAATGTTTTACCGGCTCGAATTTTCCTTTTAAAGCCACCGGTGAGTCACAGTTCGCTATGATAATCTCCTCCGACACAGTTTCTATTTGCGGTGTTACTGAAAAGTTTGGCGGGTGCCTTTGCAGCGTATCCAATTGTCTTTTGCGATTTTTTCGTTGCATCTTCGGTTGTATTTTTAGTTCTAAATACGGTGTGCTTATTATTCCCACCCCTTTTTTCAAATTTTCTTCTTTGCATATGTAAGCTAATTTATCCTCCATCGGATCCTGTGATAGGATTTGTTCTTCGCCATTGTTTGAGGATCCTTTTTGAATATTTTCCCCTTATTTCCTTCTGCGATCTGTACTATTTGTTTACGCGGCCTGCCTCTTTTTCCTTGTTTCTTACGTGGTTCTGCTCCTTTACTCTCTATAATTTTTCTCGCCACCGGCCACTCTGATTCTAAATCAGCGTCGCTGTGTTCATTGACCGTCAACTCATCTAAATTATTCGTCTTGCGAGGCTTTTTCCTTTCTACCTTTTTGTCCAACTCGTCTGAATCGGATATTTCTATCTGCCATTTTTTATTTCTTCTTATTATGTTTCTCTCTCTTCTTGTCCGCATTTATGAATTTTTCGCAGGTGGCGCATTTATGTCACCATGACCATTCCTTTCCTGCTCTTTAGCAAGTTCATATGACCCTCGTTGCGGAAGTTCAGGATTTTGCTCTCCATTATGTATAATCAGATTTGAGGACAGTGCATCTGGTGCCTTATTGGCTATTCCTGGTCTTTAAACAACGTCAAATTCATAGCCCCTTAATTCAGCTTTAAGCTTATTAAATCTTATATCTGGCTTCTTTGATTAGTAAATATGTTTAAGAGGCTCATGGTTCGTAACCACTGTAAACTTTCTGCCAAATAGATAAGGTTGTAACTGCTCTTTTGCATATACTATTTCGAGCAATTCTTTATCGTACGAAGGGTATCGAATTTTGCTGCCCTTCACGAATCTAGAGGCATACGCACGGATTGTCTTTTCTTATTTCTCCCTGACTCAATATTGCCCTTATGGCATAGTCAGATGCATCCGTTGTCACCACAAATGGTTTTTCTAGATCGGGTGCTTTAAGTACAGGCTCGCTGCAAAGTGCATCTACGAGCGTTTTGAATGCTTGTTCATGCTGCTATTCCCGTTTAAAGTCTGTACCTTTCTTTAGAAGCTTTGACAGTGGTTGAGCAATTTAAGCGTATCCTTTAATAAATCTCCTATAATATCTAACAAATCCAAAAAATTGTTTGATTTTTTTTGCATTTGTAGGCCTTGGATATTTTCTTGCAGCCTCGATTTTCTTTGGATCCGTTTTTATTTTAATATTTCCTACGATATGGCCTAACACTTTTGCTTCACATTTTCACAATTGGCACTTCTTTGGCTCAATTGTAAGATTTGCTTTTGACAATTGCTCCAACAATCTTATAAAGCGTTTGCGATGTTCTTTAAGATTGGACGCGAGCACCATTATATCGTCTAAATATACCTGTACCTCATGGCCCTGCAGCCCTGCCAGTGCAAGCGTTATTCCTCTTAGAAACGTGTTCGGAGAGTCCGTGCAACCAATTGGCATTTTTTTGTACTGGCAATGCCCATCCAGTTCCGAAAACGCTGTTTTATGAGCATCGTCTTCATGTATTTTGACTTGAAAAAATCCCTGCTTCAAGTCTACCACTGTTATATAGCGTGCTGTCGCCAGATGTTCCAGTACATCACTCTGGAAGGGACGTGGATGACAACTGCCCATTGTTATCTCGTTGAGTTGCCTGAAATCCGTTACTACCTGCCAGCGCTTTTTGCCATCTGGTCCTGCGTTTTTAGGTATGATCCACATGTTTGAGCTGCACGGTGACTCTGAAGGCTCTATTATACCTTGTTCAAGTAATTTCTTAATTTCAACTTTTATTTGCTCTCTCACAGCTGGTGGATATCTTTACCGTTTTGATACTATAGGTTTATCCGTAGTCGTGTTTATTTTATGTTTTAAAAGATTTGTCCCTTTCAGTTTTTCCCCGTCGAGTCCAAAAACGTACGGGTCAATCTCTATAAGCCCTTACACATGTTTTTTCTCTTCTTCGTTGCACCCCGATATGTCGACTAACTCCATTATTTTGTCGACTCGCTCTTTCCTGCAACTTAGAACGTCTGTTTTAATGTTTACCTCAAGTATTAGAGAATTCTCGTTGTCACGGCCGTCCTTATCACAACCCACGTTTCCCACGATATTTCTCTTCAAACATGTGCAGCTGGCGTCGTTTCTAATCTCATTGCCTAGTTTTTCTTCCTCTTCAGGGTTTCCAGTTTCTCTAAACATCTGTACAAAGGCTTTTTCTAATGCTTCTACGTCATCCCCATTGACGTCTGATGAGTCAGCTTTCTTCGTCGTCTCGCACTCTAAAAGGTCCACCACTGGGACTGGTACATTTATTATTTCATTTGATATATTTAGACATTCGGCATACACCCTACCATTATTGTTCGTTGCGATAAAATTACCGAACAAAATACCCTCTGTAAGCTTTTTGTAGTGGGACCCAGCCCACTTTAATTTTCCTGTGCGACTCTTTCATATACGCATATATAACTGGCCTCGTTTTCGGCACAATTTCAAAACTTTCTGATTCTCGTAGCGGAATTCTCCTTCCATTTAACTTAAGTGTGTTGTCTTCGGCATTTATTTAACCGTTATACAACTTAAAAATATCCCATCCTATGAATCCTTCCACCTCTATGGGAAAGTCATGGGGAACTATGTGTAGGGTACACATAAAGTTTTCTAGGGGTAATCTTATAGATCCCAAAGTTTGGCGATCTCCGTGCATTACACCTTTTAATTTTAATTTTTCCCTACTATTTACCGCTACTCTAATATCGAGACAATTATCTTTAATTATTGAAATTTCCGCGCCCGTATCGGCATAAAATGTTGCACCTTCGTATACATAAGGGCTTTTTAAAATTACTGTGGGTGGGTGTATCCTGTTTTTGATAAATTTATTTTTACTGTGCGAGAGAGCTGCTGCTCATCTTTTTCTTCAGCTTTAGAATTTTCACGCGTCGTGGCATAAGTCTCCGATACCTTATGCTTTTTATTATCCATACCCTCCTTTAACACTCCTAACTTCCTTTAATAAATTTCTTTATTTATTGCTTTGTCATTCCCGACGATTAGGGATCGCGTTGATCATCCTGCGAGATCAAATTCCCGGTTTTCGAGCTGTTTACCCTCGCACTTTGACTATTAAGATTATCTCTCCTATAATAATTCCTGCGATTACCCTGATTGGAGTATTGGTTATTTTGCCTTCCTGTGGTCATATCTATTATAATTATGACCTACTTTTCTGTCATTGTAACTATTTCCATCATAATTATAACTGTTATTATTACTGTTATAATAATTATTACTATCATAGTTATATTTTCTTCCCTGGTAGCGATTCCCTTGGTTGTTAGGCCTTTTACCATTATTCCCTTGTTGTCAATCAAAAATCCTATCGTTTCCATACCGACGGTGATAATCATTATACGCCACCTTCTTATCATACCATCCTTCTTCTTCTATTGTTTCTTTTTTTGGTTCTTCATCAACGTTAGGATTTTTTTTCATTCCTTTTTTTGCATCTTGCCACAATTTTTCACATCCACTAGTAGAATGGGCACCGTGCTCTCGACAATACGAACAGTACTTTACATCAGCCACACCGTCCCACTCGTCCGTATCTAACTTCCCCACGGGTGCGTCGCTACCGATAAGACCCACCATGGCGTCATACCGTCTCTCGGCGTTATTTGCTCTCAATCTGCTCTTTTGCACTATCATTGAGTGGCGGAGGCTTAATTCATTATCTACAGTAATGGCAGCTTTAATAGCCCCCTTTAGCGTTTTTGGTTGGAACCCTGCAACGTTTCAGTTATACGGTGCCTTTAATCCGTACAGAAACAGCCTCACTGCTTCACCATCTGATCTCTTTTTCAACGCGTCTTTCTCGGCCCGCGTCAAGTATGGGTTCGCCTCATGTGCCATCATGATTCCATCGTGTAGTCGCTGGACTCGACCGCAATATTCCATAAATAATTCGTTATTCCATTGCATGACAGTCTTAAGCTCCACTGCAAGTGTCTCTATTCCTCCTATTTTATTGAATTTTCGTGATAGAGCCGACAAAAGCTCGTCAATCGAATTAAATAACGATAATCGCGTGCAGAATTGATCGTCCGCTATGCCTCGCAATTTATTTCCCAAAAGTCTTATAAAATATTTTTCATACTGGGCAGGTATTGTTCCCTTTATCATCCTTACTATTTGCTCAAATAAGGGAAACTGCACGGGGTCTCCATTATACAGTGGTATACCATTTACTGCGTTGTTTACGTAGCCTAATATAGTAAGATTTGAGCCTAAGGCTAAGGGTACTCCTTTTTGTTGCCTATTTCTAGGAAAAAATTGCATAGTTTGATGCTGAGGGTTATGGCGTAAGTTACTTTGTGTCCTTTGAAAAGATTCTGCCTGATTATTTATCGGCAGCTCGGTTGGTTGGTCACATGCAGGGAAAAGGTATTCTGTATTTGTATACACGTCATTATGATTCTCTTCGTATCCAAACCTCAGCCTATCTGTCCTATTGTTTGATGTATAGTAGTTATAATTTTTGTCATTTGAATGCAGAAGTGGCTAATCGCAGAATGGTATAAAAGGTTGTTCACTGTTTGTATTTTCTTGTTCTCGCCGTTTAGTATACTTTTCCTGCCAACTCGTTTTGCCTAGCCCTTCCACGCCTGATTAATCACGCTTTCTGTCTACCTCTATGTTCTTCTTAATCGCATTCTCTTTTAATTCAGATTTTTCTGGTTTAATTTCCAACATCTCTATTTCTGCTGTTTCATTCGTTGGCTCTGCTAATTTTGTATAAGGATTTTTCTTAAATTAAATTTTTGGTTTTATATTTTTAAATATCTTTAACATAAGAACTTGATTTTTCTTATCCATCTTCTCATAGAGTGCATACAATTTCGGGTCGTGTTTAATTATAACCGTCATTGTAACTGAATCTTCCTGTATTATGAAAAAAGTTTCGTTCAAACCATCCCTACCGTTATCAATCTCTTCCCCGTAGTCGGACATCATTATTTCTTTCCCCTTTTTTTTTTTATAATATAGTGATGTGAGCTTAATTATATTAGTTGATTTTAGTCGACGCACGAAGAAATAATAGAGAAAAAAGGATTCCTATTTTATTTCCGATTCTTTATTTTTATTATACTGGCTTCTAAAACGAGTGGAACTAGCCGTATTTGGGCTAAGTATCATTTTTTGTACATCGTTTCCTTAGCTAAACAACCACGAGGGACAAAAAGTATATATATTTGGGAGGATAAAAAGAATTATTACTTACTTTGACAGAAGGCACTAGACGATGAGCGCCAATATATTCCAAGTCATCCTCTTTACGATGGTTCCTTTTGAAACTGATGTTGATTCTAGTCCTTTCTTACTCGATAGTAGCTGCAGGTGACTGCCTTGAATATTATGTGCCTGTTGTTGCACTGCACTGTGTGTGCTTGCCGATTGTTGCCCGAAAATTCCGAAATATCACGTGTAAAAAAAAATTTTATTTCGCGACAAAACCTACCCCACACTTAGCACCAAAACTGTTACGTAGGATTCTAAAGGTTCGGGGTGCTTAATAACAATGCGGCAGTTAAACTCAATCAATCACTTTATTGCTATATTCCTTGAGGGAAGGCGCCTTGCGGTCCCGGGTGACTTATTGCGACTATCCTCCTTCTATTCCCGACGTTCAAGAGCCCTGTGGCCACTGCTGCGAGCCTTTTTATGCTCTTTCTTTCCCCACTTGTGCTTCTTCCTAATACTAATAGCTGAGGCCCATCCCACGTAGTATGTTTCATACATACTGTACGTGACAGCAGTTTGTTTTCGTAATGATTCTGTAGTGGAAAAAAATTTATTTCAATACTTTTAAAAAAATGAAAAGAATGAGGTCGTAAAAAATGAGTTAGGAAATACTGTTTACGGTTATCTACTGTTTAAAGTTCCTGTCGTTTTCTTTAAATAACAATGATTTTTTATTTTTATAAAAAATCCTAAGGTTCTTGCTCTCCTTGTTTTGAAATTTTTATTTCAAGAAATTAACAAGCTTACGACAAAAAGTAAATATTGAAGTCCAGAAAAATCATTCATATTTTAAGCTTTCGTATATCATCTTGAGGTACGGCATCTTAAGTATTTTTTGTAAATATACTTCTCATTTAAAAAATTAGGATACTCTAAGCCTTAATTGTGTTATTAAATGTAAGTTAAAAGATTGATAGTAATTATAAGACTAAACAAATATCGTTCAACAATGGTTCTCAAGTCGTGCCTTACATATAATAACGTCTCATACGAAAACTTTTACAGTTGGAGTTACTTGTATAATTCAAAGTGAAAAAATTTAAATTTCATTACGAGTTTTTATATCACACATTGATTTAAACTGTTCAATTGACGTGTGGCACAATGCACCGCAATTTCGTATTTGATTAGTTATTTAAAATCTTGCTAATAATTTGGAAGGATAAGCTACTTCAGTTTAACAGTTTTTAAAAAGGTATTAATTTTTTTATTTAAACCTTTTCTGTTTTCTCTTTTAGGACTCAGATGAAATTTAAAAAATTACTGGAGATTCGACAGCAAATTAAAAATGCTGTCACTGAGCGTTATTTGCTGTTTAGTTATCTTTATATTGTTATTAACGGAAAAAACTTAAACAAAATAACGAGTTCATTTGTTGTACTAAAAAAACGTATTTATTAATTGATAGAGCAATTAGGAGCTGTTGTTGTTACTTATAAAATAAGTGAAATTTTTTGTAATAAATTCCCACTTATTACTAACCACCTGTGGTCATTACTTGAAACGGAAGTGTACGAATGTAATGGCGTTAATGGGTGAAGCGCGGTAACAAAAATAAGAGAAGAGCTTTCAAGATATAAAAACGTATAAAAATACCTGTTTTTTTTTGCGTGATTTTTTTCATACATAACATTTAATCAAAAGACAATTAAAGCATTATAATGTATGAATTATAGTATATAAATAAATGACAGTAATGTTTGTGTACCATCAGTTAAAGTTATAAACAATCAAAAATTTACTACATTGCATTCTATGTACATAAAAATGTATTAATAAATTGATCATATTTTTTTTATCACTGTTAATCAAGTGCTGTCACGACAATTTCCCAAATTAAAAGACGTTAGTTTTGAATCTAAATGAAACCGCTATAATAAGCTGTACAAATTTTGTCTTTTATGAGAAACAATACGATTTGGTGTTTAACAAATTTATACAACATTGTTTCTTATAAAAACTAAAAAAATTTTATAAGTGGCATGCTTAAAATTACAAAATTAGCTACTCGGAAAAATACAACTTTTTCACATAATATTCATTAATATTTTAAGAAACTAAATACCAACGTTGTAATAAAATGCCAATTCACTTATGTATAATTTTCAATCTATGAATTATTCATGATGGTCGCTTTAAAAGATAACTTTCTTTTTTATTGTGATAAAAATGTCAACTGTAATTGATGGTATGTCAATGTTTGTAAACATGTATAACTTTATGTTTTAGTAATTTACTGCATCCAGTTTACCGAGGAAAAAATTGCTACGATGGAAACAAATTTGTTGAATAATTTAAGGTATGATATTTTGCAAAAATAAGTATTAACTTGTTCTTTATACTTATATAAGGATCCGTGTATTTTCAGAAAAGCTGTCGATAAAATAATGAACTTTTTATATAATTCTCATAACTTATTTTTTATTCCAGTTTTTCAGCAAGAGATGCAAGATCCAGTAAAGTCCCTAATAAAATTGGACTCACTCGATAAAATTCGATTTGTCCTTAAAAACTGCAAAAATATGTTTTACAATTTGTTCACGAGGGAAGGGGTTTTATGCTGCTCCCAATCCAGTTCAGTCGTGTAGAGGTGGAAGTGGTTTACGGCGGAAAATAAATATAACGCAAATGTGCAATAAAAAAATTTACAATATATTTACAGTGCTTAAATTATGAAAATGTGCTCAAGTGAAGGCAAGCGGAGAGAAGCTTTCTCTGCCGCCGCGGCGCGCTAACTAACATACTATGCTCGCAAAGCAATATTTATAGAGACAAAAGTTAAAGTAGAAATTCTAGTACATTGATAAATAAAGGTACAAGAGTAAAGGTAAAACGGTCTCTTGGGCATTGCAAATGTACGCGATGATAAAGGCGTATGATCGGAAAATTACTTCAACTTTAATACAAGAATAACAAACGTGACGCAATTTGAATTTAGAAAAGGTTTGTCGGCAAATATTCAGGTACAAAACTGAACACAATTATTTAACGAAACATCTAAGACTGATTACGTACAAAAACAAAATTTGTACCTACCTCCCATAAAGGTGAAGATAGGGAAAGAGCAAGTACACGTCACACCTGATGATGAAGTGAAAATTAAAACGAAATCTGTTTCTGCTGCTCACGTACCATTGCGTCTCAGTTTTAAAGCATTTTTTCAGATTCCACACATGTTTAACCGTATTAACAAGAACAAGAACCAACTATCACAAGAAAAAGTAAGAATATCGAACATTATTCAGGAAGAATTGTGGATAAAAAAATATTGTAACAACGATAAAATAGTTTACCCTTCTTTCTTGAACAAAGATGAATTTGAGTGCAGAAATCCTTGAGGAAGTTGAGCAGGCAATCAAAAATAATGGGGGTTGTATGCAGCCCTCGCTTGTGAACCTCCTGAGTGAAGTGCTAAATTAAATAATATATTTATTGCAATTTTATTTTATTCCGAGCATTTTAAAGAATTTGACAATCAAGCTACTTCCAAACATATTGTCAATAAAATAAATTATTTATCTGAATGTCGTATTACCATATTATTAAACGGGATGGAATTTAAAATTTATTTTGAATGTATCCTTATTTTGATGGACAATTTAGGCCTTCATATCTTGTGTGGGGTTCAAAATAGTTTTTTAATTTAACTAATATTGTAGAATATGCCCTGCCCCAAATGATAAATGTAAAACAATGATAACAGAAAATGAAAATTATTTGAGACCTATAGAACTATGCGAAGAAGCTATTAAAAGATAACAACTTGGCAAGTATCAGGATGAAAGAAGTTTGTGTCTTCGATCATATCGAGAGATCGAATATTATAGAAAAGGTTACAGGAGATTTGATGCACGATGTGTGTGAGGGTGTGGCAAGTTATACTATAAGTTAAGTATTAGAGGGCTTCATACAAAACAAAATAGGGACCATGAAAGTAATTAACCATCGTATTAAAAATTTTGGATAGAACAACGCTATAAAAAAGATAAGCCAAAGCTTCTTGCTTTTATTAAAAGTAAATAAGGAAAAAAAAGCTAAAGATTAAGCAATCCACAGTGGAAATGTTAGCTCTGAGTCTATATTTAAAATTGATGATTAGAGATTAAGCTCCGATTGGTAATAAATATTGAAAATTGTATCTACATTTGAGAAAGATAATTGGTGTACTGACATCTTCTATTGTAATAGGAGAACAAATTTTGAATTTAAAAGACTTATTATGAAGCACAATAAAAGGAATTTTCAATTTACAAACAAATTAAAGCCTAAAACGCACTTTTTTTGCATTACGTACAAATATTGTTGGCTAACAGACCACCAATTCACTTTTTGGCAAATCAATTATAAAGAGAAAACAGAGTGTTAAAGCAAATTGTTGTTGGAACGACCACAAATGTTAATTTATCGATAAAAATTGCTCTTAGGCATCAGCTACTTTAGCATGTTATGCAGCTCCTTTGTGTCTCTAACTAATTGTAATGTCGATGTTGAACCTGAGCAAGTACATAAACAGAATGCCTTTTCTATGTAACAATATTATTTACCAAATTTCTAAAAATGCGTAATAGTTTAAATATTAAAAATATTTCGATTCTTAGTAAGCTTTTTGATATTGCAAGGTTATTTATAACATATTACGTAGTGGAAAAATTTTGTATTTTCAAGCTTAAAAATTGCATACGTTGTAGTTTAATAATTGTTATTATGCATATAAAGTAAATTTGAAAGAAAATTAACCATATTTACCAATTGATGTTTCACAAATTATAAAAACTGCTCAATGTCTCAGTATTTTCAGGAATAGTACGAGATTCACCGCAACTAGATATGATATATAAGATTTAAAATAAGTTTAATAAGCAATAACAAAAAAAATGTATAAATTTATTTTTTTCGACCTTGCAGTAACTATCTTAAATATTGCAGTCACATTTTCCAGTTATTGCATAAACAAGTTTATCTTTCGAAATTATTTATTTATTTAATAATAATTGATCTTTAACGTGATTCACTGGAAATTTGTTATGACTTTCTCTTTGGAATCGTTTCCTCGCTTATATATCTATAGGTACATTAACACATGAACCTCCAGCACACAATGTATGTACCTACACAGACGTGTGTCTCTAAACTGTATATGTATACCTATACACAAACTCTTTACACTGCATTAGAAAACGCAAAAGTCTGATAAAAAAAAGCCAGCGGCCCTTATGCATTTGATTCGTAGCTAGCAGGTACGCCTTCACTTTATTAAAGTACTAGTGTTTAAGCTACAAACTGCATGTAGATGTCGCATGACTTCGTATACGCTATTTTTAAAGTCACTTGTTACGGAATGATGGCACCTATCCCTAGTATTTAAGGCATAAACATCCTGATCCAATCGCATAGGTTCATGAGAATAAGGCTATTTTTATAGCCACTATGCGTTTGTTCCATGATTTTTCTTTCTGTGGAGGGCCGCGTTTGAAGTCATCAAGGAAGAACATGGGGAAAGCAACAAGATTACCAGCCCTAAATTAAAAAAAACTAAAAAACAGAAAGCCAATGGTCAAGACAAATTTCACCGTTTTTTCAGTCAGATGGACGATCTGTCAACCGGTGTGGGTGTATCAAAGTCCGACATTACAAATATAAGGGATACCATCATGGTAGGGTATCAGGAGGTAGTAGCCAAGTAACTCAACATTAGAGAAACCATATGGGAGTCGGAATAACCTGACATATGCAACTTCCTCGAAGCTCTCAAAATGAACGAAAAGGTGCGTCGCAAGAGTGAGATTCATTCGCATTCTTATAATTGAACTCACTGTAGTAGAGGACAAGCATTTGATTCTGCCCAGGAAAAAAATGCTTACTGGCAGCACCCTATCACTTTCTGGCGAACTCACTAGAAAGTAACGTATAGTTGGGAGAAAGGTCGTCGATTTTGCTGCAGAAGAAAGAAGTAATGGAAAGAACGTGAAAGTTGTCTGTGTAAAGGTCTATGTTGCCGGTAATGTTAAAGTGTGCAAGACAGAACACGGCTTGTAGATGACGCTTTCTTATAGCGCTCTCACTCCACGTGGCTTTTTCGTGGAGTCTAAAGCTTAAACCCCTTTTGTAATGCCATATGTGAACCCTTATGTTATAATATGTTGCTTTTTTAAAGGTATTACAAAAGTAATTCTACATAGAATTTCTTCATTTTTCTCAGGTGGGTAGCTTTTATCGTGTTTGCATGGAAAGATCCACGTGGCATGATTAAGGTTGTACTTATAAATTTTAAGTGACAAGCATTTATTGACTTAATTCATAGGTGTATGACTCTCATGCCATGTTGTGCTGAGCTTGCCAATTAGCCATAATAAGATGAAATGGGATTTTCCCACGTCTAGAGTGGATGCACCTTAAGGCTTGTGATTGTGATCAGTAATTACTTTCTAGTGTCTAACTGTCTATGATACCTGCATATTTCTTGATTGAGGGTAAAGACATGAGAAGGCTTTTTGTCGTTTACATGAGGCATATCGGTGAACAGAAAAGTTGTTAGTAGAGTCTTATCTGTAGAACTATGTGAATCAAGGTCATATGCTGCTTCGAATCAGGAAACTGAAGGTTTACCTACTCGACAATCATAATAAATCTTTTCTTTATAACCAGCCGTATGATGTCAAAATTTTTGTCTCAAAAAAGTTTAATTTTTACTTACTTTTGGAAAAAGGCTTACATATTCCAATACTACAAAAAATAGATCAAACAAAAGAAATTCATCAAACTGTGTAGAAACTGTGTTAATGGTTCATTAGGTTCGTACCCTCACCTTCTCTTTTTCTCTTTTAAAGTACAAAATACAATGTCATTTTACTTTTTTGGTAATAAAAAATTAGTAAGTATAGTTTTATTTATGTGATTTTATCAACATGGATATAAGATTAGGCCAGGATCAAAAATTTATGAATTTCTGTTATTGGTCCTCGTGGTAGAGTTATAATCTCTTCTTGTGCATTCAAGTCATGTCAGAATTCTTTGCTTAACAATTTGAAACGTTTTTATTTAAATAGTTAGTATGCTGGAAACATATAGTGTAGATATTGTGAACAAATTTATGTAAAATTAGGAAATGATCAATGGTAAATATGTTTAAAAAAAGTTGTTTAAGCATAACTATAATAATAAAAAAAAAAAATACCCTTAGAGAATTGACCCCACGATGTTTGTGACCAAAAACAAATTTCCCGCCGCCGGGATACGGGCTTCTTTGTTTGTAAATTAAACATTATTACTTATTTTTAAAATACTTTTTTTTTACTACAGAGGCAAATTCGCTTACATGTAAAATACTTATTCACAAAAGTACAAATCTTCGCTAGCAGTAATCTGTTATCACTGTAGCAATGAATGAATTCCTAAAAAACTTTTTAAAAACACTTTTTGTGTACGTGTTGTATCATAACCTCACTCAATCACAGTGCATAACGCATACAATATAATAATGTTGAATTACATTTAATTACTACTTTTGAGAAATCGATATAATAATAAAATAAATGTAGATGTTTAGTAAGTATTGTCCAAATAAGATGAAATAAATCTTACTCCATGATAAATAGATCTGCTTTCATAATTATTAGATTATTTAATTAATTGGATGGCTTTGGTACCCGTTGTACTCTGTAGCTCAGTAGCTGAGCTGTCAGCTAACATGTGGAGGGCCCAAGTTCAAGAGTTGGCTGCAATTTCTCTCAAATACATTATTACCTTTTTCACATGTAGAGAGTACATAATAAATTTATAAGAAACTATAATATATTATTAGAACATTACTTGTTGAGTTTATAAATTCACTAGCAGCCCTTCACCTCGGCTTCGCCCGAGACTTACTAAATGGAACACCGTAGTGTGTTGACATGTAATGTGAAACGTTTTCAGTTACAAATTTTACATTTATTTCTGACGCTTCCCAGAACAAAAATCTGCTTACTAAGAACTTATTTGTTCGCAATCCATACAGTTTATTTGGTCTAATAATAAGCTGTAAAAATTAAAAAAAATATAATTACGCTGAAAAGTATCGTGCGTTCTTTATGCCATAAAATAATCAATGGATATAAGGAGCGGTTGAGTATCAGTTTCTCCCGTGTAATTTTCGAAAAGGGCTATTTTTTAAAGATGTTAAGAATTTATACTCCTAAAAATGTATATTAAAAAAAATTTTTTTTCTCTTATCTCACAACTTTATTACCAGAGCAACAATGTCCTGGAGCTTAATCTCTACATTTTTAATTGCCACAAAAATACGAATATATTATCTTCTTATTTAAAAACCTGAATTTAAATCTTTAAAGATTCAAGAGATTACTGTGAGGGTAAAATAAAAAGCTGATCCCTCACGTAATGAATTCTTTGTTTGTCGATTTTGAGGTTGCTGTTCCAATCTCAATAAATTTTCTGCGTTAGTTTCTTGACGCCTAAAATTGTATTCATTAGATACATTTGAAGTTTTCTTTCCGATTCACCCTCTTGAGACTTTTGTGACCCCTAAAGGCTATTTTCTGTTAATTTTAATAAGTTTTAATACATTTGTTGGTAAGGTAGTTCGACGTCCGATTGCCCTAAAAAAGACCAGTGAGTTTTTTAAGTAAGCTCTTTCTTGACCAAAGGTTACAGCAAATGTGACTGCCTGGATACCTCAGGTTGATCTTCTCTAGCCTGCTGTTGAAGACCCAAACTGATCGGGAGAAAAATTACAAAGTCCAAAGCATTGGGGCTAGTTGCAGTGCACTTCTCCAACGTCTCTTGGCATAACGTCAACGACGTTGGTGTCTAAAGCACTTTTTTTTGCAGACTCAGTTATTTTGATGATCTAAGGTGGAGTGATTAGTAGAGATTGGTTCGTGATGCTTGCCCGTTGGAGACTCCCGTTGGCTCAAGTTTTTTTTCCTTCATAGCTGTTAGGTTCACCCAGCGCAAACCTTGGAGAGGATCGGTGATTCCTGGTTGAATGCTTGGAGTCGAGAGGGTAAAATTAGGGTTATTGGTCACGAGGGTTCCCAGCCTTGCGACGAACAATTCTGCTCGCAACGTCTGCCAGTTAATGACTGACTTGGTTTAATAGTGGCGGTCTTTATATATTGTCTTTTAGTCGACGAACCGCTTCCAGAAATGGTAGTAAAAATGTATTAGTTGGCAAGGTAGTTTGCACTTAGGTAGCCCCTAAAAAGAACCGATGAGATTGATGGTTAAGTAGAGAACGTAAATGCTTACATTGGCTCTGAAAAGAGCCAGTGGTACAATTTCCAGTTATTCCTTATTATTATTCTTGATGATGGAGAGCCAGCTGCAGGTAGCTTGACTCTTACCCTCGGAGTCTCTGTTGACAGAGACCGTACATGAGGGAGGTGATGACACCGCTGATCAAAAAATATCTCATCTTTGTCACGTCGCCTGGTATTCCACTGGAGACGTTATCGGTTAGAATACATTTTTCATCAGTGGCACTCATCAATCCTGAAGGTTCCAGGTGAAAGTGAAGACCTAGAGCACTTCTACTTCGGAGAAAAGCGTCATCGGTTACCAGGATACCAAGCTGCACGTCTCCAGCTACATTGTCGATGAACTGCCAGTTGACGATTAAAGTAAGAACTTCGACGCTCCAGTTTATTATAACCACACTAATTTCATTCTGTTGCAGGTAGCTTCGATTTTATGTCGACGCTGCCTAGCGGGTCCTACTGAACTAAAGTGAAAAGCTGGTGTTTTTTTGCAAAACTTTGAGCTTTTTTATTGCTATTGTTATGAAATTTTTTAAGATAAAAACCATACTAAAACCATCTAGGAAGTGTCAAGAATCGGTATGCAAAATTGCAGCAAAATCAGTTTAGTAGTTTTCGTGGTTAGCGATTACAACGGTTTTAGCGACTTTGCTTTATATATTAGTAAAATAAATAGTTCATATTCTATTCATATAATAAAATAAAGATGATTTCATTAAATTAACATGACTGCGAAATAAATTCATGTGTAATAGTTTTGGCCGTTTTGAAGACGCCTACTGAAACAATAAATACTGAAAAACCCATCCTTATTTATAAAAAATAAGAAACCTAAAGAATTTTCATTAACTACAAAAACACAAATAGCCATGAAGATTTTGTTAGAAACATATTGACAAAAGAGTATCTCAATATGCCACATTTAGAGTAATTTAAAGATAATTTAATAAAAGAAAAATTAATAAATAAGTCAATCTTGACTTTATTCGTTTATTAAAAACGTTACGGCCGTTTTGGTACAACAGTACCTTTTTGAGACGTGTGTACCCTGGAAAAAAATTACTACATAAACTGGCTAGAAACTTGTCAACGTACATGTGTAAATAGGCTTAAAACATGTTGACGAGTTTCTTGCCAGTTTATGTAGTAACTTTTCTACCAGGGACAACAAGACAAAACGATGTACTACACTTATATTCAAAACATATATACCCATATTGTCAAAGTTTCACAACAATGCAAAATTACATACAAAGATGTACACAGTCAACATAGGCACAATGACATACAGTACATATTTAGTAATGTTGAACTATTGAGATTCAAAATATCATTCGAAAAAATGTCTAAATTTGTTGATTTACTTATCTCTAATTTGTCTGATAAATCTGATTATTTACTTTTATAACGTGCGCGTAAGATTTTAAAATTTAAATTTTGAATGTGTTTATATTCTGTTAAGTGGTTCTCACAACTAGAAGTATCTAAACTTTTTATTTAGCATTTTTGTGTGACGTTACTCTATATTTAAAGGCTCTACCTGTTTGTCCTCTGTATTTTCTATCGCAAGATCCACAGGTAAGTACATAAACACCTGATTTATTTTTCTTCTCTGTGTTGTCTTTGTTATTTTTCATAATTGTCTATAAATTTTTATTCGACTCAAACAAGATTCTTATACTGTATTTTTTAAATTATTGCTGTATTTTACGTGATAGTCTACCAGTGTATGATTTAACAAATTAGTTATTTTCTGTTACGGACGAGAGGAAAACATTTTTTATAGCTATTGTGTACTTAATTTTCTTAGCCATACTGTACAGAGTGACCATTTTAACTTTACCCCCTCTCCAGAACCTAGCTTGGTGGTCCTAGGTAAGTGAAATGGATATCTATAAGGTAAAATTGGCTGCTGAATTTGATAGTGCAACTTAAATTAGTGTAGGATCAACCGTCTTCAAGATAGAAAAATTATTTCCTCTGCAAAAATTTGTTGGTTGGATTCGATGCAATATTCGGCTTGTCCGATAATTTTTACATGGATTGACACTCTATAGGATTATTTATTATTCGATTATGTACCGAAAAAGTGAAAGTATTGATGTCAATCATTCAAACTATCACCTTGTGCAGTGACTTTTCGTTCTCGAAGTAACTCGAGTCACTAATGCTAACTTCGCTCGCAATGGCAGCATGTTGTTTACATTGCGTCAAAAATTGTTGTTTGATGGTTAAGAGAGTAACTGTGCTACGTTCCAGAGAACTGTCTTACTTAAAGTAGTGTCTACGTATAACAGCCCCCCAGAATGGTACTGTACTTTACTCTCTCCAGATGGAATTGTATGTCACGCACTTATGGTGGATAAGTAAGGTATGCTCTAGATTTCAAGTGTCTTGCAGCCCAAGACAAAGCCAAGGGTGTCAAACTGACGATCTGAGGGATTATTATTTTCTTTATTTGAGCGTATACAATTTTTCGTGCTGCTGTGGGGATTAAAGGGAAGCTTTGCTTTGTATAGCGGTAACCTGCATTTTTTTCTCCCCCAGTGCGAGAAGCATTGCTCTCTACTCAGGCACCAACGTACATACCATAACTGCGTTCGCGTCCATCGATTATGCTAGTCCTAATTCATGCCCTAGTGGCAAAATATAATATTTTTGCGTTTTGTGTATTTTTAGAATAGATTTTTTTTTTCTTATTTTTTTTGTTCATCAAAATTATTATTCTCAAAATCAGGAAAAAAATTTATTTCAATGAGTTGTTAATCGAGTAGAGTTAATATTTTCTTAACGAAGGATTTATAATTTCTCTCCTGTGGTAAAATACATTACATATTTATTTAAGTACTTCATTATCGTAAACGTACTTTTAATGTTTTTTTTATCTTGACTTCTCGTGCTGGAACGTACGCCGCTCTTTTCTCACCCTGTTCACGAGCACGTTGGAATAGTGTGGAGATGCCCGCCACCCCCTCCCTGACTTTGATCACGACGCTAGAGTATAGAAGTACCTGCCACCCTCCCTGTTTCTTACCACGTTGTGGTGGTGCAGTGCAGAGTTTCATAAATTAACTACTCATTTTTTTTAAACACTATTTAATTATTTTATAATTTGTAATGAGTTACTTTTACTGAAAATTTTTTCTTTCACAGTTCTTTGTCACACCTCCAGCTCTAGACCAGTTGTAGCTATGCGAAAGTATACGCTGCTACTCCTCCTCCTCGGCCAAAACTCCTCGCAGCATTGCTCCCTTGCATGTCACCAATTCCAGCTCTGTACCCGTTGTGGCAGCGCAGAAGTACAAGCTAACTGCCCCCCCCCTCAGCCCCCGACAACAAAGTCTGAAGGTCGTAGGTGATTAGAATTTTCACCCCCACGTCGTGGTAGTGCAAGAATGACCACCGTCCTTTCTGGTCCTGATCAAGTTATGACATTGCACGACGTCCACCACCCTCTCTCGTCCTAGCAACGTCGCGTCGGTAGAGGAGTTCCCACGGCCCTCTCAGGTCCTTATCACATAACGGGAGAGCAGGAATATTCGACGCCTTTCCAGTTTTTGGGGACATGGCATTATCGCGCACCACCCACTTCTTTCCTCAGTAATTAATTTGTTATTCCGGGATAAAAAGACTTGTTAGAGTCATTGTAAGGTATTTTAATAAAAATTTGTAAATAATAATTATAACTTTCATTGGATAAGTCATAAAATTAGTCTAAAAAAATGGATTTAAAACAAGTCTTACAACAACTCTCAAGACGATTCTGAAAACAAGTTTTAGAATGCGTCTCTAAACAGGTCTCAAAATGAGTCTCAAAAAAGGTATCAGAACAGGTATCAAAACAGGTCTCAAATCAAGTCTTAAAAAAGATCTCAAACCATATCTTAAAACGAGTATCGAACAAGTCTTAAAAAATCCCTCAAAAAATGTCTCAAAAAAGGTATCAAAATAAGTATCAAAACGGGTATCAAAACAGGTCTCAAATCGAGTTCCAAAATGGGTCTCAAAGCGTATCTTAAAATAAGTCTCAAAACGGGTCTTAAAACAAATATCAAACTAGGTCTCAAAACAGATCTCAGAATAAGTCTTAAAACAAGTCTCAAAACAAGTCTCGAAATAAATCTCAAAACAAGTCTCAAACAAGTCTCAATACAAGTTTCAACATAAATGATATGCCAAGCGATGAAAATCTTGTTTTGGCTTCCTAATCGTCAAGAAACTCAAGGTGAGCTTCTCAGTCATCCCAAAACCCTTGGCGGGCTTCTTGATCGTCGAAAATAACTCGGCGATCCTCTCGATCATCGAAAAACACTCGGAGGGCTTCTTGATCGGCATGTGACATTGATAGGGCTTATCAATTGTCAAAAAATTCTGTTAAGGCTTCTTAAACGTCAAAAAACGCTCAGAGGGCTTCTCGATGGTTAAAAAACACTCAAAGGGCTTCCCAAACGTCAAGAAACGCTCGGAGGGCTTTTCGATCGTCAAAAAACACTCGAAAGGCTTCTTTATCGGCAAGTGACATTTAGAGGGGTTATTAATCGTCAAAGGATTCTGAAAAGGCTTCTTGATCGTCGAGAAACGCTCAAAAGGCTTCTCGATCGTCAAGAATCACTCGAAGGGCGTTTCGATCGTCGAGAAACACTCAAAGGGCGTTTCAATCGTCGAAAAAGTAAAAGTACAAAATAATCATACACTTCAGTTTAAGTTATAATTAGTTTAAGTAAATTAAATTTCATGTATAATATTTAAAAATAATATATTACAGCGTCTCACATTATTTTAAGAATAATTATATAATTAATTAATACGGTACGAGAATCACGTGAATTGTCACGTAAACAATCTCGTAATTTAAACTGTGATCAATCACACGATGCATATTATGATATTTTCGAGCAAAAAGTTTCCACGGTATTCAGTACAACACGCTCGTTAACTGATTGTGTACGTATTTCCGCGGTGAGCGTACGTAAACATAACTCTATACTTACAGAATGCACGACAGTTAACGCATAATCAATTAGAATGTAAGCACGTTGATCTAACGTAACCAAGATGAAGAAAACTAAAAAAGGGAAGAAAGGCAAGAAATCGATTAAAATAAAGAAAAACAAATAGTGTTACTCTCCAGAGACATTAAAATTAGCTTTGGAAAGTATCTATTCCGGAAAATCTATTGCTGAGTGCTCAAAAATGTATAAGATTCCTACTAAATAAATAAGCAAGTACAAAAAAAAGTAATATTTTTTTAAAACAATAAATAAGTCATGTAGAAAATGTAGGTGAAATTTGCATTTTTTTTTTTTTTCCGCAAATACAACTTTCTTCACCCACGGTAATACGGACACGGTGATTGGGACATCCACGGTAATACGTAGATGGTAATAGGTACACAACCACGGTAATATCAGCACACCGTTCTTATTCGTTTTTAAAATACTCTACTGCAGTTTTAGCTTCATAAAGTTTTTTTTAAATATTCCGTAAGAGATTATGTAAGATTTAAAAAAAAATATTGCAAAAAATTTTAGTATACCGTTTTTTATTGGGCATTTAAGTTAAAATTTTCAGTACGTGCCACGGAGATAGGTACACTTACCCCTATTGGACGTATGCATCAAAAGGAGCTCTACATATAGAGTTTTATCATGGAAAATGTTAAATACTTTCGTATATGTGATTTTCCCGCCTCACCCCCAATGGATCACTTATCTCTACTCCTATATCATATGACAGTGGAGGGTGCTTTAACTAATTAAATGTACTAAATTATATTGTTTTTTTTGGCAGTCTAAGTCAAATATTTTTTTAATAAACTGGCTTCTTCTTCTGCTTTTGGAGATTTTGGTTAAAAGGCATTTGTATCTTCCAAGTGTTTATTTATTTTTTATTTTATTAATAACAAAGAAAAGCTCATATAAGTTTGTATATAAGAATTTACATAAGATCTTACTTAAGATCTTATATAAGTTCTTATAAATTATTTTTTCCTGGGCATACGTTAGTTGAAAAGTTTACTCTCTCACTTGAGACATTATAATTATTTATTAGTTTTTATTATTACTGTAAAATAATAACTATTATGATCTCCAAGGTATAGTTGTTGTAAAATGTAATTGATGAGACATAATTATGTTTTATGTAATAAATAATACTTTTTATGTTTTTTGCCATCCAAAATTTTTTACTGTATACTACTCTTTCTATCCTTTATTATATATACGTATTAAAGTATAAATCATACGTTTATAGTATGTCTCAATAGTCGTGTAGACTCTTATGCCTTAGCATCTATTATAAAATTGCGAGAACAGGATCCATAAAATCAAGTTGTATAACTAAAGAGACCCTCCAGTGGATCATACAATGACGAATATTAAAAAAGTTAAGGAGTTTGAACTCAAACATTTCGTAAGCAATCACTTGATATTTATATTACGTAGATTAAAAAAACGTATCCTTGCGCAATAATCGGAGTCTTTAATAAGAAGGTATACGTAGCTTTCTAGTACGTTAGTAAGTTATTTAGTCAATTAACGTACAAAATAAATATAAAGGTCATTATCTAGACTAATAGCATTCCTTAAAGCCTCTTGAGTGGAATCTTTAGTTAAAGATTCTATAGGAGAAAAACACGTGGTTATACCACGTAGAAAAACCATTAGGTAAACGACGTAGAATGAAATCATAAACCTCGTAGTTTTGTCTAAAAATACCACATAGTTTTTTAAAAACCCCATAGATTAAGTACAACCACGTGGTTTTCAGAACCCTGTGTTAATTAAAATCAAAACCACGTGAATTATGATTGAAGACCACGTGGATTACCACATGGTTTTCCCACGTGATTCAACCACACAATTTTTTTCAATAGAAAAACAAAAATCGCTCAAAAAATTGTTTGTGAAAGTATTTATTACGATAGTATACAACAAGACAAAGAGAAAGGAGAAGACAACTAGGAGAAAGAAGGTAATATTTGTAAAAACTATTAAGCTTCTTGGTAAAAAAAACCACGTGGTATTACAAAACCACCTGGTTTTAAATACCATGTAGCATTTTATGACAAAAACAACGTGGTAAACCACGTGGTAAAACTATGTGGTATACCACGTGGTAAAACAACGTGGTTATTTTCAATAGAGGATTGGCACGTGACATTTAAAGGGCTTATCAATCGTCAAAGGATAATCGAAAGGCTTCGCGATCATCAAGAAAATCTCGGAAGGCTCCCCGATCGTCGAAAAACGCTTGGATGGCTCCTTGATCGTCGAGAAACGCTCGAAAGGCTTCTTGATCGTCGAGAAATGCTCGGAAGGATTCCCGATCGTCAAAAAACGCTGAAAGGGCTTGTTGATTGCCGAGAAACACTCGGAGGGCTTTTCGATCGTCAAGAAACATTTGGAGGGCTTCTCAATCGTCGAGGAACACTCTAAGGGCTTTTTGATCGGCATGTAACAATTTGAGGACTTATCGATCGTCAAAAAATTCTGGAAAGGATTCTCGATTGTCAAAAAGTGCTTAAAAGGCTTTCCGATCATCGATAAACGCTCGGAGGGCTTCTCGATTGTCGAAAAACACTCGGAGGGCTTCCTGATTAGCAAGTGACATTTAGAGGGCTTATCGATCGTCAAAGAATTCTAGGAAGGCTTCTCGATCGTCAAGAAACGCTAGGAAGGCTTTCCAATCGTCGAGAAACGCTCAAAGGGTTTCTTGATCGTCGAAAAATGCTTGGAAGGCTCCCCGATTGTCGAGAAACGCTCAGAGGGCTTTTCGATTGCCAAGAAACACTCGGAGGGCTTCGCGATCGTCGAAAAAAACTTATAGGGCTTTTCGATCTTAGAGAAACACTCGGGGGGCTTCTTGATTAGCATGTGAAATTAAGAGGGCTTATTAATTGTCTAAGTATTCTGGAAAGGCTCTCCGATCATCGAGAAATGCTTAGAAGGCTTCCAAATCGTCGAGAAACGCTCGGAGGTCTTCTCGATCGTCGATAAACACTCGGAGGGCTTCTCGATCAGCATGTGACATTTGGAAAGCGGAAAGCTTATCGATCGTCAAAGGATTCTGAGAAGGCTTCTCGATCGTCGGAAAATGCTCGAAAGGCTTTCCGATAGTTGAGAAACGCTCGTAGGGCTTTTTGATTGGCATGTGACATTTAAAGGGCTTATTAATCGTCAAAGGATTCTAGAAAGGCTTCTTGGTCATCAAGAAGTCCTTAGAAGGCTTCCCGATCGTCGAGAAATGCTCAGAAGTCTTCTCGATCATCAAGAATCATTTGGAGGGCTTCTTGATCGGCATGTAACATTTGGAGGGCTTATCGATCGTCATAAGATTCTAAAAAGGCTTCTCAATCGTCGAAAACTGCTTAGAAGGCTTCTTGATCGTCAAGAAATGCTCAGAAGTCTTCTCGATCATCAAGAAACATTTGGAGGGCTTCTCGATCGGCATGTAACATTAGGAGGGCTTATTAATCGTCAAAGGATTCTGAGAAGGCTTCTTGATCGTCAAAAAATGCTTGAAACGCTTTGCGATCATCAAAAAACGCTCGGAGAGCTTTTCGATTGCCAAGAAACACTCAGAGGGCTTCTCAATCGTTGGGAAATACTCGGTGGGCTTTTCGATCATCAAAAAACACTCGTAGTGCTTTTTAATTGGCATGTGACATTCGAAGGGCTTATCAAGCGTTAAAGGATTCTGGGAAGGCTATTTAATCGTTAAGAAAATCTCGGAAGGCTTCTTAATCTTCGAGAAACGCTTGGAGGTCTCCTCGATCGTCGAGAAGCACTCGGAGGGCTTTTCAATCAGCATGTGACATTTTAAGGGCTTATCAATCGTCAAAGAATTATGGAAAGGCTTCGCGATCGTCGAGAAAATCTTGGAAGGATTCCCGATCGTCAAGAAACGCTTAGATGGCTTCTTGATTGTCGAGAAACGTTAAGCAGGTTTTTTGATCGTCGAAAAATGCTCGGAAGGATTCCCGATCGTCAAAAAACGCTGGAAGGGCTTGTTGATTGCCGAGAAACACTCGGAGGGCTTTTCGATCGTCAAGAAACATTTGGAGGGCTTCTCAATCGTCGAGAAACACTCGAAGGGCTTTTTGATCGGCATGTAACAATTTGAGGACTTATTGATTGTCAAAGGATTTTGGGAAGGATTCTCGATCGTCAAGAACGGCTTAAAAGGCTTTCTGAATGTCGAGAAACGCTCAGAGGGCTTCTCGATCGTCGAGAAACACTCGGAGAGCTTTCTGATCAGCATGTGACATTTGGAGGGCTCATCGATCGTCAAAGTATTCTGGGAAGTCTTCTCGATGGTTGAGAAATGCTTGAAAGGCTTTTCGATCGTCGAGAACTGCTCGGAGGGCTTTTTTATTGGCATGTGACATTTGAAGGGCTTATCGATCGTCAAAGGATTCTGGGAAGGCTTCTCAATCGTCGAGAAAATTTGAGAAGGATATTTGATCGTCGAGAAACGCTTGGATGGCTTCTAGATCGTTGAGAAACGCTCGGATCGTTTCTTGATCGTCGACGAATGCTCGGAAGGCTTACTGATCGTCGAAAAACGCTTGGAGGGCTTTTTGATTGCCGAGAAACACTTGGAGGGCTTTTCGATCGTCGAGAAACATTCGGATGGCTTTTTGATCGTCTAGAAACACTTAAAGGGCGTCTTGATTGGCTTGTGACATTTTAAGGGCTTATTAATCTTTAAAGGATTTTGGGAAGGCTTTCCGATCGTTAAAAAATGCTTTAAAGGCTTCTTGATCGTCGAGAAACGTTCGGAGGGCTTTCTGATTTGCATGTGATATTTGGAGGGCTTATCGATCGTCAAAGGATCCTGGGAAGGCTTCTCGATCGTCGAGAAATGCTTGAAAGGCTTTTCGATTGTTGAGAAACGCTCGTAGAGCTTCTTGATTGGCATGTGACATTTAAAGGGCTTATCGATCGTCAAAGAATTCTGGGAAGGCTTCTCGATCGTCGAGAAAATCTCGGTAGGCTCTCTGATCGTCGAGAAACGCTTGGATGGCTTCTCGATCGTTAAGAAACGCTTAAAGGGTTTCTTGATCGTCGACAAATGCTCGGAAGGCTTCCTAATCGTCAAAAAATGCTCAGAGGGCTTTTTGATTGCCAAGGATCTCTTGAAGGGCTTCTTGATCGTCGAGAAACATTTGGAGGGCTTTTTAATTGTCTAGAAACACTCAGAGGGCTTTTTGATTGGCTTGTGACATTTTTAGGGCTTATCGATCGTTAAAGGATTCTTGGAAGGCTTCTCGATCGTCGAGAAACGCTTGGAAGGCTTCCTGATCGTCGAGAATTACTCGGAGGGCTTCTCGGTTGTTAAGAATTACTCGGAGGCCTTCTTGATCGTCGAGAAACACAAAGAGGGCTTCTTGATCGTCTTGTGACATTTGGAGGGCTTATCTATCGTCAAAGGATTCTTGATCGTGGATAAACAATTGGATGGTTTCTTGATTGTAGAAGAAGTAAGATGAAAAACTATTAGCAAAGTTTTTTTGACGGATACAAGTTGTTTTTAGTGCCTACTAATCCTAGAAAAGCAAATCCCAATCCTTGACATTATACAATGGTTTTGTCGTTAAAACTTTACCAATACTTTTTTTAAATACCATGTTTTTCACCTCGCCGATTGTAGTAACTTAAAAATATTTTTCTATATGTATAATATAATTTTATTTTAACATTATCATTATTAAGAAAACTTTAATGTTTGACAATATTAATGCCTTAACAACAATGATTCTTTTCCTGACTTTTGTACGTAACTTGACGATAAACAAGTGATCCTGCATTCTGCAGCTTATTTTTCGTGCATTTCTAAAACGCCTAGAGAATTGTTTCATTGATTAAACATACAACGATATGGATCGTATAGTGCGTCGTAATATGGTGTTGGAGTGTATTTTTGAAACACGTGTAAACGGTGAAAATAATTTCCGAGCAGCAATGCGCTTATTTGTAGTGAGGTATCCAAACGGTTATTGCCAGATGAGAGCTACATTCCGAAAGTAATTTTTTGTGTTATGTTTTATTACAATGTTACTATTAACTTTGCAATAGACGTTCAGTTTGCAAGGCCTCATTTCAATTAATTCTTCATTTAAATCATATAGATATGTGATATTTAAAAAAATAATGTAAAAGAACATAACCTGGAGTGAATTTTCAATTAAGCAAGCATTGGATAAAGTAATACATTAATATTGAACGGCATATATTATAATAATGGCGGTATAATGTTCTTTATATATTTTGTCAGAATACCAATATTATAAAATTAAACAAATTGATATCATATTAATACTATTTAAAAGAAAGTAAAGAACACCTCGTTTTTGTAATACGCTTGGCAGGTTTTTTGACACAGAAACACTATTGATTGATATTCATAATAAATGAATTTGTTGATCATTATTTCATTAAATAATAGTATTCTGACGACTTACAACGAGCATGGAGTTGTTAATCCACCCCGAAGACCAAGGCGCAGACCAGTGAGAGATGGTCCACTGAGGGAAATCGTGAATCAAGAGCTTACACGTGAATCGCGACAAAGTTAAAGAGGAGTCGCCAGGCGTCACAGTAAGAATTTGTGATTAATTTTTTTATATTCATGAAAATATATTTCTATTTTAGAAACAGGCCACTAGGCACTAACGTCATGTTTGCACACTAAAAATTGCTTAGTTAAAAGTCACGCGAAATGATTAATTGCATGCAGCCATTCAAGCATATTAATTAACCATTATTTACTTATATTTATCTCTTAATATTTTTCTATTGCACTTGGAAAATTTGGCTAGTTCTTAAAAAGTGCATCTAGCCAGCACGGTCACTGGGCCCTCGGTGCAAGAAATGTCGTAAAAAATGTCAATAGCCCCGGCGGTGATGGCGCTTACGTGACAAAAACTACCAATTCGCTTGTTGAGTTGAATAGAGTGCTTTTTAGCGGATAAACATGACACGCGCTCCTATTGCTCCACTTTCAATGGAAATTTTAAGTGATATTTTTTTATTAATTGTATAAGCATTAATTTTTTACGTGTTCGTATTATCCTTACTATTATTTAAATGATTAAAAATTATGGATGCTCCTCGTAAAACTACACGGTTCATCGTTAAGGAAACAAGGCATCCGTACGAGTATAGGAAAGTTCAGAAACTGCATGAGAACGATGGGGACCAAAGATTGTTATACGCTTGATGGTTGTCAAGAAGACTAAGGCGAGAACTAAATTTTTGCAGTCGCATTTGTTGGACGGATGAATCATCTTTCACACAGCAAGGGATTTTGAACTCTGAAAATAAAAGGAACTGGGCCATTAAAGGTCAGCATCCTCATGATATCCATGAAGTTTAAAATCAACGTCGCTAAAGAGTCAACGTTTGGGCTGGAATAGTTGGTGATCGGATTATTGGTCCTCATTTTTTGAAGGAAATTTGAGTGGCAGAATGTATGGGCAGTTTCTTGTTCATGACCTTCCGAATTTGTTGCGTGGCAATCCTGTACCTGTGGCAGAAATGTGGTGGCAGCAAGATGGCTGCCCAGCACATAATAGTGCACTCGTCACAGATCAATTGAATGAGATTTTCCCACGTCACTGGATAGGAACAAATGGACCTCGTGCATGGCCACCAAGAAGTCCAGATTTAACACCCTTAGATTTTTTGTTATGGGGTGTGTTGAAAGAACGATGCTACCAGACTCCCGCAACAACACCGGAAAACATGATCGAGAGGATACGACGGGAATGCACAGCAATAACTCCAGCTGAAATTTGCAGAGCTATTATGAATATCGACAAGAGGTTGCAATGTCTCATAGAGCAACACGGCAATAATTTGGAACAGTGCCTTTAAAGTTTAAAATTTTTTCATTAGTTTCTTTTGATTTTTGTTTTAATTTATCAATGCTTTCATTGTAAAAGTTTATGGCTAATACCGCTGTCAGTGGCTCAGAGAGTATAAGTTTCTATATTATATGATGTATGTAAACCTAACGCTACCTATTTTATTACTAATAAATTTTTATTTTATTAAACTTTGAATATAGTAGTTTTCTTAACAAGTGCGTAAGGTACTATTTTATACGCGAGTTGTGAAAAATCACGCAGGACGATAATCAGACGAATAATATCACACCGTACAAAGTCAATTCAGCCGTGATATGTTTCGTATACATATCAAATACATGCTCTGTTTTATTTTTCGTATGACTGTCGTTCTGCGTGATTATCTTCATATTCACAGATAGCCGTGATATTTTTCGTATCACTACATGCGCTGCGATTGCTTTCGTGTGAAGTCTTAAGTTGGAATTCTTTTTGGTTAACTACAGATGATGTGCCTTTTTTTCTCTAAGCAAAATTTACTGTGATTTACACATATATGTATCAATTAATTAACAAAATTCAAAACAATCTATTTTATTAGAAAAAATGCGCAAAATCATGAACGCTGGCTATTTGGCTTCAAAGTCTGATCAAATTTTTACCCGGAGCTTTTAATTTTAATGATGATAATAACCAAAGTACCAATGGGGATCTTTTTTTCTTGATCAAGGTATGCTTTCTTCGCAAGTATAAACAATTGCACGTTCTATCCGATTCGGTCTTTACAGCCTATAACGGTAGGAAAGATGAAAAAATACTTTTGAATCAGAAAAAGCATGAAGAAGAGTGATAAAGCAAGAAAATGAGCGCAAAGTATACACTTAGCACTACAAGTCACTACATAAAAAGAGAATTTCACTAGTAAAACGTAGTTGCTGATCTTCCTTTGGCTGCATAAATAATATAACGCAGTTGGCGAAACGGAGAAAAAGAGGTCAGCCACTGGCTTCTTTCTGCGACCGTAAGCGAGCGTGTAGTCTCTTGGGGGCTAATTTGAAACCGATGAATTTGAATGGAAGTACCTACTACGCAGGGAACCAATTAAAATAATAGAGTTCTAGTAGCGCTGTGCTCAGCAGAGATCGCCTACACCTGTATACTGTCCAATCATTATGATAAATTAGGTACCACGCAGTAGTATAAACTCGACATAGTCAGACAAAGAATAAGTTGACTTTCCATAGTGATTGCACTCGTGATATTAACAATAGATTTTATAGCTTCATAAAGAGATAATTATTTACTGTCGTTGAATCACCTCTTCACCAGACGACTTCTTCGACTCGTGATTCTAAGGCAGTTTCAAGCTTGCCTTTATTTTCATAGTTATGTTTCTCGCGGTTTGTATGGAATCATAAATTTTTTATTACATCTCGCGTTTCTGTGCATACACTACTACAAACATTTTTTACGTTTATCGTCAATATGAGGCCATTATTGCTGATAATTATAAGCTCAAATTACTTAATAAAAATTTTATTCTAAATTAAATATTAGCGGCATCATCCATTCTTCTATTTATTTTTACATGCATAAGAAAACTGCCATTTGTTCGAATTATGAACAGTAAAACAAAGTTGACAAACAGTTGTCGTGGTAACAACATTAAATATATCAAAGTTGAAAATCTTCATAGTCCAACATCGACCCGTAAAGCATTGTAC
Source organism: Copidosoma floridanum (assembly GCF_036245765.1). NCBI lineage: Eukaryota > Metazoa > Arthropoda > Insecta > Hymenoptera > Encyrtidae > Copidosoma > Copidosoma floridanum. The sequence goes on from NW_028321885.1 coordinate 14,834,766, forward strand.
GCTTGGTTCATAACCATACGAAAAAAACTGAATAAGTCGTTCCATGCAAATTAAAGATGCCGCTCGATGCAAACTTGGATAACTGTTATTTTATGAAGAATCGTGATAGACTTCTAAAACTCATCAAATTCTTAAAAGATCATCCGGAAGTAAATTATCAGGATATTCTAGTCAGAGCAACCCAGCGAAGAATAACAGAAGGACTAGGACTTCGAGACACAAACAATGTCTCTGCAATGGCCTGTATTGCAAGTTTTATTGTAAGTTTTGGAGAAGTGGACTATTTTCGCACAGAAGCAATTGAAATGATAGCAGGTCATAGAGCTGTGGCTGTATTTATCATATAGTAAGTATATTTTTATATTTAACGAATAATTAAAAATCATCAATTTCTTTCAAAATTCTTTATTTAAAAAAAAAAAAATAGTTTCTTAAAGAGGAAAATGATATCACTTTTTCATTTAAAAAAATGTAATGGACCTGTTATTTGTGTATTATTTATACTAAATTGCAGAAACCACACATAGCGTACATTAAGAAGTTGGTACTAAGTGTTTATAAGTAATCACTAATAGAACTATTTTCAGTTACACGCAGGAAGAGTTATCGTCAATACCCGGAGAATGTCCGTATTACAAATGCTCTGTAGCAGCTGCAATTAAACTGTGCAGAAAAATATATAGTTACACAGAGAATAAAGAAGTTCCAAGGAAAAATATTTCAGCAATGCAACACATACTACACTCTAAAAATTTCTTAGATGATTACACTGATTTAGAGTCACTTCCTGAAGATCCAGACTGGAGTAGAGAAGTTTTTTTTTTGGATCGAGTAAAGGAATTTCTGTAAGTACAGCTTACATAAAGTAATAACATTTTGTATGAATCTTAATAAACTTTTTTTACAAAAAAAAATAGATTAGAATAATAAATAAATAGATATTTTAACTTTTCTTTTAGAGAGCAGCAGATTTCTTTTGACAGAAAGAAAAAGAAGAGGATCATGAAATAATCTACAGCACATTTACATGGACATAATCGTCCCCCAACTGCTGGTCCATCAGCACCGGAAGCAAAAGCAGGCGAAGACGTTGCGCCCCCGGCTCCTCATCGATCAGCTTCATCTCCCGATGCACAGTGCGCCTGCGCCGCCGCTGTCTCTGCCCCGTGCCCTAACCCCAGAGAGGAGGTCGTGGCCGATCCTGTGCCAGCGGGGCGTCACACTCCTTCTGCCCAGCAATCTCGATCTGCTGCACCCACCACTCCTAACAAAAAATCCAAAATCTACGACAGTCATCCAGAAAAATTAAGGCCCCACAAAAAATGAATTTATGATCAACATACTCCAGTGACCGAATCAAATGAGAAAATTGTATTTTTGAAATTTCAAAGCATACTTTCATCTAAAAATTGTTATATTGCTATTGCCATTAACTCAATATTTTGTATCTAAGAAATTATTAGTATTATTGTTATTTGATTCTGACTATAAGAAACTGTACCACTTTAAAAACATTCTGCATGTAATTGTAAAAAAGAGTAGTATTTCTACTTTGTCGCGTAATGGTAACTTAAACTCTAATGCATTTTTTGTATTCAAGAAGCCAGACGCTTATTGGAATAGGTAAGTACAACTGTCAACACATAGTAATTTAAAAATATTCCTTCCGCAAACATTATTTTCCTGATATTTAACTCAGTCAGTAACAAAATCAACCCTGATCCCTCCCTCAAGTATTTAAAATAATAAACGCCTAGGTAGATTTCATTAAAAGCGTGTTTGGCAGCTCTCATTAAAACTTATCTCGCGGTAATCTATGATAAAATTTTTGTAGTGAGCAGCTCTACTACAATATAAGTGTATAATAATGTCAACTCTGAGAAACCATAAACATGCTAGTGGATTCCTTTACAAGCTTGATTCGGCAGAACATTATCTTAGTTAACCACGCAGTGAACTGTGATAAAATAAATCTTTTAATCAATAGCGTTACCAACAATTGTTTATTTCATTAGTAATTTATGATTTTCCAATGATTGACATGCAAGTAAGAATTTTTTTTTATATTCACGGATCATTCTTTCCAACATATTCTCCCTTGTATTAGGTGGTTCTTTATAACATCTGAAAATAATAATAAAATTGTCACAATTCATATACTTTCTGTAAATACATTATTCCAAGCCTTTGCGTTAGTCTTAGTAATTCTGTGGCTTCCAAGACTAAGTGCACTTTTTTCATTTTCGAGATAATTGGCTGAAAAGGTTAAAAAGCTACTTTTTATTAGTCAATCAACAATCAAAAAGCACTCCGAGCGTTTCTTGACAATCGCAAAGCCTTCCGAGCGTTTCTCAACGATCAAGCAGCCCTCCGAGCGTTTCTCGAAAATAAAAAAGCCCTCCGAACGTTTCTCGACAATCAAAAAGCCTTTCCAGCGTTTCTCAATAATCAAGAAACCCTCCAAGTGTTTCTCGACGATAAAAAAGCCTTCCAGGCATTTCTCGAAGATCGAAAAGCCTTTCCAAAATCCTTTGACAATCGATAAGCCCTCCTAATGTAACATGCCGATCAAAAAGCCCTCTGAGTGTTTCTTGACGATCAAAAATTTCTCTAAGTGTTTTTCGATAATCAAGAAGCCCTCCGAAAATTTCTCGACAATCAAGAAGACCTCCAAGTGTTTCTTAACGATCGAGAAGCCCTCCGAGCGTTTCTCGACGATTGGAAAGCCTTCCAAACGTTTCTTGACGATCGTTCAGCCTTTTAATAATTTTTTGACAATCAATAAGCCCTCTTAATATAACATGCCTAACGAAAAGCCCTCCAAGTGTTTATTGACGATCGAGAAGCCCTATAAGTGTTTCTCAACGATCAAGAAGCTCTCCGAGCGTTTCTCGACGATTAAGAAGCCCACCCAACAATCTTTAACGATCGATAAGCCCTTTAAATATCACATGCAGATTGAAAAGCCCTCCGATTGTTAGTTAACGATCAAAAAGCTCTTTAAGCGTTTCTCGACAAACAGGTGGCCCTCCAAGGGTTTCTCGACGATCTAGAAGCCTTTTGAGCACTTCTTGGCAGAAGAGAAGCCTTCCAAGCATTTCTCGACGATCGGGAAGCCCTCAAAGTGTCTCTCGACGATTGAAAAGCCTTCCAGGCATTTCTCGAAGGTCAAAAAGCCTTTACAAAATTCTTTGACAATCGATAAGCCCTCCTAATGTCACATGTCGATCAAAAAGCCCTCTGAGTGTTTCTTGACGATCAAAAATTTCTCTAAGTGTTTTTCGATAATCAAGAAGCCCTCCGAAAATTTCTCGACAATCAAGAAGACCTCCAAGTGTTTCTTGACGATCAAAAAGCCCTCCAAGCGTTTTTCAACAATCAAAAAGCCTTCCCAGAATCCTTTGACGATCGACAAGCCCTCTACATATCACATGCCGATCGAGAAGCCCTCCAAGTGTTTCTCAACGATTGAGAAGCTCTCCGAGCGTTTCTTGACGATTGAAAAACCTTTCACGCATTCTTTGGCAATCGATAATCCCTCTAAATATCACATGCCGATCGAAAAGCCCTCTAACTGTTATTTAACGATCAAGAAGCCTTCCGAGCGTTTCTCGATGATCGAAGAGCCCTCAAAGTGTTTCTCGACGATTAAAAATTCCTCTAAGTGTTACTCGACGATTGAGAGGCCCTATGAGCATTTCTCGACAATCGAAAAGCCTTCTCAGGATCCTTTGACAATCGATAAGCTCTCTAAATGTCACATGTCGATCGAAAAGCTTTTCAAGTGTTTCTTGACGATCAAAAAGCCCTCTGAGTGTTTCTTGACGATCAAAAATTTCTCTAAGTGTTTTTCGACGATCAAGAAGCCCTCCGGGAATTTTTCGACGATCAAGAAGCCCTCCAAGTGTTTCTCCACGATCAAAAAGCCCTCCGAGCGTTTTTCAACAATCAAAAAGCCTTCCCAGAATCGTTTGACGATCGACAAGCCCTCTAAATATCACATGCCGATCGAGAAGCCCTCCAAGTGTTTCTCGACGATCGAGAAGCCCTCCGAGCACTTCTCGACGAAAGAGAAACCTTCTAACCATTCCTCGACGATTGTAAAAGCCTTCCTAGAATCCTTTGTTGTTTGATAAGCCCTCCAAATATCACATGCCGATCGAAAAGCCCTCCGAGTGCTTCTTAACGATGAAGAAGCTCTCCGAGCGTTTCTTGACGATCAAAAAGCCCTCTGAGTGTCTCTCGACGATCAAAAAAGCTTCTAAGCGTTTCTCAACGATTGAAAAGCCTTCTGAGCGTTTCTTGACGATTTTTAAGCCCATTTAAAATCTTTTAACGATCAATAAGCTCTCCAAATATAACATGCTGATCAGAAAGCCCTCCGAGTGTTTGTTGACGATCAAGAAGCCCTCTAAGTATTTCTCAACGATTAAAAAGCTCTCCGAGCGTTTCTCGACGATTAAGGAACCTTTCACGCATTCTTTGGCGATTGATAAGCCCGCTAAATATCACATGACAATCGGAAAGCCCTCTAACTGTTATTTAACGATCGAAAAGCCCTCGGAGCGTTTCTCGTCGATCGGAGAGCCCTTTAAGTGTTTCTCGGCGATCAAAAATTCCTCTAAGTGTGACTCAACGATCGAGAGGCCCTCCGAGCGATTCTCGACGATCTAAAAGCCTTTCCAGAATCCTTTGACAATCGATAAGCTCTCTAAATGTCACATGTCGATCAAAAAGCTTTCCAAGTGTTTCTTGACGATTTAAAAGCCCTCCGAGTGTTTCTTGATACTTAAAAAGCCCTCCGAACTCTTCTTGACAATCAGGAAGCCCTCCGAGTGTTTCTCGACGATCATCAAGCCTTTTAAGAATCTTTAGACCATTAATAAGCCCTCCAAATATCACATGCCGATCAAAAAGCCCTCCCAGTGTTTGTTGACGATTGAAAACCCCTTTAAGTGTTTCTTAACGATCAAAAAGATTTCCGAGCGTTTTTCAATAATCAAGAAGCTTTCCCACCATTCTTTGACAATTGATAAGCCCTCCAAATACGACATGCTAATCAAAAAGCCCTTTGACTGTTGTTTAACGAGTGAGCAGCCCTCTGAGCGTTTCTCGACGATCGGGAAACCCCCTAAGTGTTTTTCGACGATCGAGAAGCCTTCCAGGCATTCCACAAAGATCGACAAGCCTGTTCAGAATCCTTTGACATTCGATAAGCCCTCCTTATGTCACATGCCGATCAAGAAGCCCTCCAAGTGCTTCTTAACGATCAAGAAGCCCTCTAAACGTTTCTCGACGATCAAAAAGCAATCTGAGTGTTTGTTGACGATTGAGAAGCCCTCTAAGTGTTTCTCAACGATCGAAAAGCTCTTTAAGCGTTTCTTGACAATCGTGAAGCCTTTTCAGCATTCTTTGACGATCGACAAGCCCTTTAAATATCACATGACAATTGAAAAGCCCTCCGAGTGCTTCTTAACGATCGAGAAGCCCTTCGAGCGTTTTTCGACGATCGGAAAGCCCTCCAAGTGTTTCTCGACGATTAGGAAGCCTTTTAAGCATTTTTCCACGATCGAGAAGCCTTGACAGAATCCTGTGACAAACGATAAGCCCCCTAAATGTCTTATGCCAATCAAGAAGGCCTCTGAGGGTTTATCAACGATCGAGAAGCTCTCCGAGCGTTTCTCGACTATCGGGAAGCCCTCTTAGTGTTTCTCGACGATCGAGAAGCCCTCTTAATGTTTGTCGACGATTAAAAAGCCCTTTAAAAGTTTCTCAACAATCAATAAGCCTTCTTAGAATCTTTTTACGTTTAATAAGCCCTCGAAATGTCACATGCCGATCAAGAAGCCCTCCAAGTATTTCTCGACGATCGAAAAGCCATCCGAGTGTTTCTCGACGAGCGAAAAGCCCTCCGAGCATTTTTCGACATTTGAGAAGCCTTTTAAGAAATTCTCGACGATCGTAAAGCTCTCTCAAAATCCTTTGACGATCGATAAGCCGTCTAAATATCACATGCCGCTCAAGAAGCCCTCCGAGTGCTTCTTATCAATTGAGGAGCCCTCCGACCATTTTTTGACAATTGGAAAGCCTTCCAAACGTTTCTTAACAATCGTTAAGCCTTTTCATAATCTTTTGACTATCAATAAGCCCTTTAAATATAACATGCCTAACTAAAAGCCCTCTCAGTGTGTGTTGACAATCGAGAAGCCCTCTAAGTGTTTTTCAACGATTAAGAATCACTCCGAGCGTTTCTTAACAATCAAGAAACCTTCTCAACAAACTTTGACAATCAATAAGCCCTTTAAATATCACATGCCGATCAAAAAGCCTTCTGACTGTTATTTACCAATCAAGAAGCTCTTCGAGCGTTTCTCGACGATCGAGAAGCCTTCCACGCATTCTTTGGCGATCGATAAGCCCTTTCAATATCACATGCCAATTAAAAAGCCCTCTGACTGTTATTTAACGATCGAAAAGCCCTCTGAGCGTTTCTTGACGATCGGAAAGCCCTCCAAGTGTTTTTCGACGATCGAGAAGCCTTCTGAGCATTTTTCGACGATTGGGAAGCCTTTTGAGCATTTTTCGACGATCGAGAAGCCTTTCGAGCATTTTTCGACGATCGTTAAGCCTTTTCAGAGTCCTTTGACGATCGACAAGCCCTTTAAATATCACATGCCGATCGAGAAGCCCTCCGAGCGTTTCTTGACTATCGGGAAGCCCTCCAAGTGTTTTTCGACGATCGAGAAGCCTTTTAAGCATTTTTCGACGGTTAGGAAGCCTTTTGAGCATTTCTCGACGATGGGGAAGCCTTTACAGAATATTTTGACAATTGATAAGCCCTTTAAATGTCTTATGCCAATCAAGAAGGCTTCTAAGGGTTTATCAACGATCAAGAAGCTCTCCGAGCGTTTCTCGACTATCGGGAAGCCCTCAAAGTGATTATCGACGATCGCAAAGTCTTCTGAGCATTTTTTGACGATTGGGAAGCCTTTTAAGCATTTCTGGACGATTGTAAAGTTTCCCAGAATCCTTTGACAATTGATAAGCCCGCTAAATGTCACGTGCCGATCGAGAAGCCCTTCGAATGTTTCTCAACGAACGAGAAGCTCTTCAAGCGTTTTTCGACGATCGAGAAGCCTTATTAGAATCTTTTGACGAATGATAAGCTCTTTAAATGTTACATGCTGATCAAGAAGCCCACCTGAGGGTTTCTCAACGATTGAAAAGTTCTCCGAGTGTTTTTTGACGATTGGAAAGCCCTGCGAGTGTTTCTCGACGATTGAGAAGCCTTTTGAGCGTTTCCTGACGATCAAGAAGCCTTTCTAGAATCCTTTGACAATTGATAAGCCCTCAAAATGTAAAAATACACAAATCGCAGAAATTTCGTATTTCGTCACTAGGGCGTAAATTAAGACTAGCGTAATCGATGGACGCGAACGTGGTTATGGTTTGTACGTTGGTGCCTGAGTAGAGAGTGATGCTTCTCGCACCAGGGGAGCAAAAAATGCAGGTTCCCACTGTACGAAGCAAAGCTACCCTTCAATTCCTGCAGTAGCACGAAAAATTGTATACGCTCAAATAAAAAAAATAATAATCCCTTAGATCGTCAGTTTGACACCCTTAGCCTTGTCTTGGGCTGCAAGACACTTGCAATCTAGAGCATTTCTTACTTATCCACCATAAGTGCGTGACATACAATTCCATCTGGAGAGAGTAAAGTACAGTACCATTCTGGGGGGCTGTTATACGTAGACACTACTCTAAGTAAGACAGTTCTCTGAAACGTAGCACAGTTACTCTCTTAATCATTAAACAACAATTTTTGACGCAATGTTAACAACATGCTGCCATTGCGAGCGAAGTAAGCATTAGTGACTCGAGTTACTTTGGGAACGAAAAGTCACTGCACAAGGTGATAGTTTGAATGATTGACATTAATACTTTTACTTTTTTGGTACATAATCAAGTATCTAATAATCCTATAGAGTGTCAATCCGTGTAAAAATCATCGGACAAGCCGAATATTGCATCGAATGCAATTAACAAATTTTTGCAGAGGAAATAATTTTTCTATCTTGAAGACGGTTGATCCTACACTAATTTAAGTTGCACTATTAGATTCAGCGGCCAATTTTCCCTAAGTAATATCTATTTCACCCACCTAGGACCACCAAGCTAGGTTCTGGAGGGGGGGTTAAGTTAAAAGGGTCACTCTGCATACAATAGAAAGATTATAATTATTATTATATAGTGTTTGCTTGATACCATTTATTTCTTTGCTGTAGTTATTAGGGCTTAAAATTATGGAGAAAAGTTTATATACGTAACTGTAGTCGGCGGAAATTTTATGTGAATATAAGTGCATTGAATTAGTATGTATTGTAGTGTCTGTGTAGGAAAGTTATGAAAAGTACTGTATTTAACTTGAATAATAACTCTATAAATTGCTAAATCTAAAAAATTTATTTTCTTATTACTTTCTTGCTCTATTTTTGATTTAATAATTTTGTGTTATAAAATAATATGTTTGGATAATATATTTAACTGTTAATTTGTTCTAGTTCATCAGTGAATAACGACATCTATGTAATGGTACCAAAACAACAATTGACTGCTGAGATTGTCTTTCATAATATCCCCTTTCAAATGGTTCGTAAAAATTTTTGCTAAAAGTGCGCTCGTAACATCACCCATTATGAGATTGTCTGCAGCAGAAAAAATCTTATTTTAAAATAGAAAATAATTTTATTTTTAACAACTCTCCAGTATTTGTAGAATTTTTTCTAAAATTGTTTCTTTACAATTAGATTCTTTTAATAGATCGCTGATAATGTTTCGTGCATTAAGTAACGGTACAGTTGGAAAGAGTTTTCTTAGGTCTAAAAAAATTAGGATTAAGTTTTTTGGTAATTCAAAATTCTTTTTTATTTTATTAATAAGTTAAATGGAATTTTTTTATACTATAAATAGGCATGAATTTGGTGTTATGTGATGTCCGATACGTTATTTTTTTCTATAATTTATACAATGGTAAAGTATTTAAGAAGACCACAGATCTTGTAGGTAAATTATTTTAATGTAGCTTAATTAAGGAATGTAATTTTGATGCTAGTGAATTCATTTGGATGATTGAGTAGTATAGAAAGCTAAAGAGGTAAGAGGAATTTTTTTATAAAGCTATGTAGCACGTAGCGCACATATAGCACGTAGTTTTAAACGTAAAGTTAAATCAAACGATGTTATTGTAACTCCAGTGGACAAGGCAAAAACCATTGTAGCAATAGGTAAACATCAACATATTTCTAAGACTTCTGATTCCATATCTTCTAGCAATTTTTATTAAACTTAAAAAAGACCCTACTATAAAATTTCAACAAGAAATAATAGCTTTATAAAAAGAATCCTCTTTTCCCTCTAACTTTCTATACTACTTAACGATCCTAATGAATCCACTAGCACCAGAACTATACTTTTTAATTAGGCTACATTAAAACAATTTACCTTTAAGACTTAAGGTCTCATTTAATAGGTCACCCTCGTTTAAATTATTGAAAAAACTACGAAACTAATATAACATAACACCAAACTCATGCCTCCTTTAAGTATAAAAAATTCCGTAGAACTCATCAATAAAACAAAAAATTTTTAAAGTACCCCATAACACGATCTTAATTTCTTTCAATGTGAAAAATTTCTTTCCAACTGTACCGATACTTGATATACAAAACATTATGAAGGATCTATTTAAAAAGTCTTACTGTAAAGAAACAATTACAGAAAAAATCTTACAAATTTTTCAGACTTGTTTGAAACAGAATTATTTTCCATTCGAAATGAGATTTTTTCTGCTGCAAATGACGGTCTAATAATAGGTGTTTTTATAAGTCTACTTTAAACCAAAATTTGTATGCACCGTTTGAAAGGATGTATTACGAAACTCAATTTAAGCAGGAAACTATTGTTCTGGCACCGTTACGTAGATAATGTTATTTGCTGTTGGACTGGGACAAATCAACAATTAGATATATTTTCCAAGCATATTAACTCGTTACACAAAAACATTTAATCTAGAATTGAGCAAGTAAATAATAAAAAAATAGATTTTTTAGATTTAGCAATACATTAAGTTGATAATCAACTTGAGTACAGTATTTTTCAGAAGCCTAGTCACACAGATAATGCAATACATAATAATTCAATTCACTCATATTTACGTGAAAGGTCTGCCTACTTTACATAATATATAGACCACTCTCTATACCTTTAAGCCCTGATAGTTACAGTAGACAATTTAACATTATTAAATAATTAGTATATAATAATAACGATCCTGCTAATATAGATAAAAGGTTAAAAAAACAAAACAAAAAATAGCTATGAATAATGTTTTTTCCTCGCCCATAATAAAAAAAGAGTATTTTGTTATAGTATACACTGGTAGAGTCTCATAAAATACAACAATTTAAAAAATACAGTATAAAAATACAAATCTAATTAAAATTTACGAACAGTTATAAAAAGTAACAAAGACAAAATAGAAAAAGAAAGTAAGTCAGGTGTTTATCAACTTGCCTGTAGATCTCGCGATAAGAAATATTGAGGACGAACCGGTAGAGGTTTTAAATAAAGATTAAAAGAGCACCAAAATGCTTATAAAAAATGTTTAGATACTTCTAGTCATGCAAACCACTTAATACAATGTAAAAACATTTATAATAAACATTTTAAAATTTTATACACATGTAATAAAAGTAAAAGATTAGATTCATTAGAAGCGTTAGAGATTAATAAATCAAAGAATTCAAAACTCTATTAAATGACATGTTAAATTTTAATATTTCACCATTACTAAATATGTATTGTAAGTAATTGTACCTATGCTGACTATAAACGTATTCGTATATAATTTTGCGTTGTTGTGGAACTTTAATGATAAGTTTATATATGTTTTAAACGTCAGTGTAGTATATCGTTTAGTCTTGTTGTACACACGTCTGAAGAAGGTACTGTGATACCAAAATGACCGTAACGTTCGTAATAAACGAGTAAAGTAAAAATTGACTTACTTACTAATAGTTTTTTTTTGCTTAATTAACCTGACATGGATCTTCGTCAAGTGGCGACCAATACCATTATACATTTAAAGATTATTGACTTGATTTTATGTCATTATGGCATTATTTGAAAAATAACTATTCATTGCATCAGAAAAAGATCAGAAAAAATAATCTTGTGGTGTTATAAAATTAGAAATATTTACGAAGTCAGTCCCTTTTGAAAAAAGTTCTCAGCAATGTTTTAAAATGATTAATCAGAGCAAAAAACCCAATTAATTGAATTTTTTGTCAAGTTCAGATGACAAACAAACTATAAAAAGTCAACCTAATATAGAATCACACATGTGCTCTACAGCATTTCCAGATGTTGATGATTTACAACATGCATCATAATAAAAGTAAAATAAAAAAGGTTGTTCTACACAACATTATTTTTCTTCCTTTTCGCATTTTATTAAAAATTTTATTAAAACACTACTATGGCAATGCAAAGTAATACAGCTTTTATAATAACTCGTATTATATTTTATTTAATTTCAGTTGAAGCATGAAAGGGACTGGTTCGTGCAAAAAACTCAAGAGTCGGAGAAACACAGATGCCAAACTCCTTTTTACAATAAAAAAAAAGAGAATTTAGAAAGAATGATAAAAAAGGTAGAACGTTGGAAAACAAAATTCTAATAGTTTTATTACAAAATTTAAATTTTTTATCAAGCAACGAAGGTAAGTTTAACAAAATGTTTTATCAAAGAAATTTATAAATCAAAGCTTTTATGTTAAATCATTTTGCATTCAGTTTATCAAAAATTATACTTTGAGTCTAATGACAAATGAAATTTAATTTAAAAATACTAGTTATTAAAAAGGTAAATGTTTTGGCACTTAACCAGTCAAAAATGGTTAAGGCTATTGGCAGGTTGTATATTCAGTGTAGACAATTATTTTAACTTTTAATAATTTATATCTGACTTTTGCTAAAAAAAAAATTTTTAATCACATGCTGTAGTAGGCTACTTCGAGCTTACAGTGCTAAATTTTGTTAATTACCCGTGATTCGACAGCAATAAAACAAATTTCTAAAAATTTATGAGAAATAATTAAAATTGTTATAGTATTTGTAGCAAAAGCAGAGAAAGTAGAGGCTATATGCTGTAGTATCTCACAAACGTATGAAGCAAAGTCACTAAAACCGTTGTAATTGCTGACCACAAAAACTACTGAACCAATTTTGCTGAAATTTTGCATACTGATTCTTGATGATTCCGAGATGATTTTCACATAGTTTTTTTCTTGAAAAAGTCAATTACAATAGCGATGGATAAGCTTAAAATTCTGCTTAACTAAGCTACTTTTGCGCTTTAGTAAAATAAGATTCACCAGGTGGCGTCGAGGTAAAATTAAAGCCACCTGCAATCAAAGATAGTGAAGAGTGGTTATAAGATGGCCCATTGAATTATTGATTGTCGTAGCTGTTCATCGGCAGTACACCAAAAACGAAGTAGCTAGTCGTGCAGCTAGGCATTCTGGCTACCAATGACACGCTTTCTTTATGGGCAAGCGAAATAAATCAGTTTTCATCCCAGATCGCCAAGATAGCCGAGTGCCACGCAAACATAGGCGTTCGAAACGTCAACGTCTCGATGAAAAGACGTGTCTAGCCAGAGCAGAACCTGCTCCAACACTGTAGAATTTTGAGACTGTTTAACTCACTGGCCTTATGCCATCAGAGAATTTTTTACTTCAAATGCAAGTCAGGGAAGACACCTCTGAAGAGTACGGGCAGCCACAATAGTCTCCTTCTTAGTGGTCATCCCAATGGCATACCTACAGAGAAGTTATTTCCCAGGCCCACTTTTCCAATTAAAGATGAGTGGTTGGTTATCTGGGAAACACCCTGAAAATGAGATATTTTTTGGTCAGAGGCATACCTTTCTCTAGTGCGACATGCGTACACAGAAGCTCTAGGAATAAGAGTCATAGGAGAAGAGTCATAATAAATAAGAAATAACTGGAAATTTTACCACTGGCCTTTTTTAGGGCCATCATAACTATTTACGTTCCCTACTTAACCATCAATCTCATGAGTTCCTTTAAGAGTTACCTACCATTCTAACAAATATATTTTTACTACTTTTTTTAGCAACGATTAATCGACTAAAAATGTACATAAAGATGACCACTATTAAATCAAGTCATTTACTGGTAGACGTCATGAGCAGAGTTATTCGTCGCAAGGCTAGGAATCCCAATGACCGATGACCCTATATTACCCTCTCGACTATAACTATTTAACTAGGAATCAACGATCCTCTCTGTGGTCTGCGCCAGGAGAACCACTATGAAGAAGAAATAAACTTGAGCCAACGGGACAATCTCCAACGGGCAAGCGTCACAAACCAATCCCTCCACCTTAGATCACCAAAGTAACTGAGTTTGCAAAAAAACAAGGTGCTTCAGACACTAACGTCTTCGACGTTATACCAGGAGACGTTGGAATAGAGCTCTACAACTAGCTCCAAAGCTTCGAACGTTGTAGTTTTTCTCCCGATCAGTGTGGTGCTACAATAATAGACTACAAAAGATCACCCTGAAGTATAGAGCCAATCGTGTTTGCTGGAAACTTCAGTCAGGAAAGAGTTTACTTTAAAAGCTTACCAGTCCTTTTCAGGGTCATCGGACGTCGAACTAAATTACTAACAATTATAGTACAACCTAATAAAGCTCGAAAAAAATAGCCTTTAAGGCTCACAAAAGTCTTAACTATGCAAGAAAGTGCAAAAAGTCGAATTGAAAAGAAAACTTCAAATGCATACAATGAATATAATTTTAGGTATCAAGAAAATGACGCTGAACATGTATCGAGATTAAAAAGGCATTAAAGTTAATCAATAAAGATTTTAATAAGTGAGAGAAAAGCTTTTTACTATAACCCTTGTAATAAAAGTAGTAATATTTTAAATCTTTCAGATGTGTATTTGTATTTATGCATCTTATCAAATTGAGCAAAAAACGAATTGGAATCTACGCATACTTATCTTCTGAATAAGAATGATATAAACAATCAAAAATTCTAATTTATTTCATGTCAAAAAAAGAAAAGTTAAATAGTACTTGAACGTGATCCTACTTATAAATGTTTGAGTACAGAAATAATTTTGATTACTCTGAAAGTATAGCATTTAATTTTACGTATACCATTTACTTTTACATATCCTAGAATCCGTCTGTTTACACATCTTATAAAACAACTTTATTTTCTTCCTCTAAATATGAGAATCTTTTATGTTGGTCACTTGCAACTTTTCTGTTAAAAGACTTGGTCATCCATATAAATATTATTTACAGGGTACAGCGATCGTCTCAACGGCGGTTATCAGGTTCAATAGAACGATTTATTTTATTTAGAATCTAATGAACTCTGTATGGTTACCATTTTAAATCTAATAGTAGCTTTACCAATGAGCTGGCCAGGTGTTGGTTTCCCTTTCAGAAAGAAGGCCTCTAGACTCCAGACGTCACACAAAAAAATGTGCCAATTAGAATAAAAATCGGACAAGTGGTTTTTCGGTATCGTAGGTACTTATATCATTAAGAAAGCTAAAAAAAATCGATATTTTGGATCAAATTCTTAACTACGACCCCTCAAACTTCTCCAGCAAGGAGGCTTCCCACTGTCATAAGCCATTGTAGTTGAAATTAAATTATCGTTATGTTTGACTCAATTTTGATACTTAGTTATTGATCGACGTTAACAAAAACTCAAGTCAAACTATTTTAGATATTTTATTTTAAGTAAGATTTGTATACGGATGAACTGAGTGGAAAATGACTCATAAAATCTTTTATTACAACCGAAGTACTAAGAAGTATTTTAAAAAACAACGTGAAACAGAACGATCTTAGTTATTTCGTGGGTATCATAACCAGCATGCATGTAGCTTATATCAATCGTCCAAACTATACAGAAAACGTTGGTGACGCCACAGTATTTATCAAAACAGCTACTGTACCTTGCTTTAGTTCCGCAGCGTCCTCACTGCTTGAGATAGCTGCTCTACTATTTGGGATCACAGTGCTCCCAAAATTAGGGCAACAACGCTACCAGTACATTAGGTTAGATACCTTACCAACTACAGAATAGCTGACACACTTTTTATTTCGTGAGAGAGATCAATCACTGTCTACTTAAAGTTTGCACTGTAAACATCCTATAACTTTAACTTATAATAGTGTAGATAACAAAAATTTGATAGTTTATACATCAGGGTACATCAACATAATAAATGAATTCGTAAATTTACCACTACTAAACTAACATTTAGGTACTCAAATACTTTTATTTCTAGTCACGTTATAATTAGTCAAATATTCTACTTGCAAAACAAATATATTCACATATAAGACAATCAAATATGTAGGTCTGTTTCATTGTTAGAGGTTTCAATGTTATTTTTATTTTATCTAAACCTTTGTTAAGTATGATTTTAAGTATTTTTATTTGTAAAAACTGGAGGAGACATTTTAAAAAGATAAGACATTTTTAAACGCAAAACCCAAGGCCACAGTACCATAAGTAGCCACACTATAAAACAAAGTATAGTATAAACTTAATGAATGGACTTGTTCTTAGTATTTTTATTAGTTTGTAGAAGACATATAGTACGCATTTTGTTTTTTTAATTATATTTTTAATGTAAGTTTCCTAATAAAAGCTGCAGTCTAACTTTGAACTAAGATATCCGATCTCCTTTTTTTTACAGACTTTAAATCCATTTATAATAATAGGAAAGACCGTGGATATTGAAGCCTCACATTTTTTTAAAGTTACAATTGATGTCTTACTTATATTTAGTGTTACTTTATAAAAATAAAATCAACAAAATACTTTTTCTAATTTTTCTATAACATTGTTACGTAAGTTTATCCGTAAGTATGTGCTAGAAAAATTGGAGTATCATCTGCAAATGACATTGTATCTTCTTTTTGGTTAAGTAAGGAGTTTATGTATCTAAGGAATAAAAAGGAACCAAATATAGTATCTTGAGGAACTCCACTTTTAAGTTTTTGATAACTACTGCAAGTATTATTTGTTATAGTTTTTAAGCTTTTATTTGTAACGTAGTTTTAAAGAAGTATTTAACAACTTACGTAATTTTTTTGGTTGTTGAGTATACTTTCAAGTTGAAAACAACCTATTTAATTGAACCTTAATAAAAAAAATTTTTATTTCCTTTTATGGTTGTATTTTGTTAGTTAGTATTGCGTTTTTTTAATATCATTTCATTACGTAAAGTACTTTAAAGTCAACACATTAAAAAATGATTTTAATGATGCTCACTTATACATTATATTCATTACATACTAGAAATTTACTTTTTTTTTATGAAATTAAAATCAAAATATTATTTGCTATTAAGATGCTACTTGGGACTAAAAACACATATATTAGTTGTTAAATACTTATTAATGTTAGAATAAACACTTGTAATCCACCATTGGCCATCAGATGCTGTGTATCCCTACTAAAATTTCTTAGGGGACATCTTAGGTGATTTCTCATCTCACAATCTCACCTGAGAAATAATACTTTATGCTTCGACTTTTTCACGTTATCAACATATTTTATCAAATTCCAACAACTTAAGAAAAATTTTGACTTATAAAATTTTTTTGGAAATTTGAAGAAAAAATTTAAGTCCAAATTTGCAAAAAATTTGTAAATCCAAATTTTTCTAAAGTTGTCGGAAACTGACAAAGTATATTGATAACGTGAAAAAATCGAAGCATAAAGTATTATTTTTCAGGTAAGATTTTAAGATGAGAAATCACCTGAAATCTTCCCTGAGAAAGCTTAGCAGGGATACTTGTTAGATAGCATCAACAACTTTTCCGCTGCAGGTGGCGTAGATTCAAATTGATGCACAAAGCGAATTTATGTAGTCATTAAGCAATGTTAAAGCATTCACGCACCCCTTTCTCTTTCGAGATCCTAATCAATTTTTCATGATACGTTTGTTCTTCGTAAGAAACTTAATCATTACTACAAATAATCTTTTCAAAAATTATTGCAAAATTTGAGATCGGTGATATTGGTCTACAATTTTATCTATATCGTATTCATGTCCACTATTCTGTACCAGTATTACGTCCCTATTTTAAAATCATTCAGAGCTTTTTCTGAACCAAACAGAAGGAACCAGTGTCAATGCATCTATTAAATATAATACTAAGTAAAAGAGCTCCATGATATCTGTCTCTTAACTGTTTCTGCGTGCATGTTTTCTGTTTTCCCAAATTTATCCTTTACAGACATTATGACTTTAAAATCTCATCCTCATTAAAGAGATTTGTGAATACAGTCTTATCACAGTTTATTTCACTGTAAAAGGTAGGCCTTATTTTTGGTTCTTTGATGCTTTCCAAAGTTAAAATTCCTATGTTGCCAACATAATCATTAAAAGTTTCGGCAATCAAATTTCGGTTTTTAGTGATATTTTTATCGTTAATATTGGATACATAGTCCATGTATTTGTTATATTTATTTTTTTGTTAATTTTATTTTTTACAAGGGACCATAATATCTTTGTGTTAGCAGATGCTATCACATTACTTTCATATACATTTTTAGTTTTATGTAATACTTTTTTTAGATTCTTGGTATGGTTGCTGTTAATAGTAGTATTCGAATAATTGCTTCTACATATACATATACTGAGGGAGCCACTCCTGTGTATACAGTCACGTACTGTGCTACGCTCGCCACTATGCTGTGCTCATGTATGTGTGTACTTATGCTCAGAGTGCACTGATGGTTCTCCTGAGCAGTACGAGTCCCTCTAATAAGTGATGATGACTTTTTGTGAAACATAATGGCTGCAAGTAGAGGTGCTCTAGGAAACTTCTCGTTATCGACCGGCTAACGGGCCACGATAATTATCGTTCATGGGATATTTCCATGAAAACCTGCTTACAGCTCGGAGATTTATGGTGCACTGTCAAACTCGCCGAGCCTGGAGGCCAGGTGAGCCAGGATCAAGCTGCTTCAACCAAGGTGAAGGCATGCTTGCTTCTATCAGGGGACCCTACTATGTATGTGCACATGGCAGAGCTTGTCACTTTTCATGCGATTTGGAAGAAATTGCGCAGTGCTTTCGACGATCGTGATTTCCAGAAAAAGGTTTTACGCAAGATGTCTACTACAAGGCTCAAAAATTACATCCATCGAGGATTATATAAGATGGATACAATCTGCTGCCTAGCAGTTGCACTCTGTAGGCATGAATTTTCCCGATGAGTGGGTCAGAGCTGTATTGCTTGCCGGATTGCTGGGGGACTACGCACCCATGGTTGTGGCGCTAGAAGCATGCGGGCAAAACATAACGGCCAACCTCATGCAGAGCAAAGTTCTGTTGGACAATCGGATGCCTCCATCAAGGAGCGAGGCGGTCGGGGGACTTTACCCCTCTTTCCTCTCTTCCTCTTTTCACTGGCACCCACCACGATCTATGAAGTGCAGTTCTGCATAAAA
This sequence comes from Copidosoma floridanum, assembly GCF_036245765.1. Lineage (NCBI taxonomy): Eukaryota > Metazoa > Arthropoda > Insecta > Hymenoptera > Encyrtidae > Copidosoma > Copidosoma floridanum. The sequence goes on from NW_028321885.1 coordinate 14,853,351, forward strand.
CTTTAAAAAGGTGACGTATACAGGTTAAGCGTCAAGCCCAAGCATCACAACAACAGCAGCGCACATCAAGTGCACGATACCGCAGTCGCAAATATCGTCAAGTGTGAGGGTTTTCAAATGTGGCACGAAAGACTAGGATGCACAAACAAAGTGCATTTAAAATAATTAAAGGACAGTGCAGCGAACGGAATAAATTTCCTCGAAGCAAGTACAGATACACCATGCGACGTGTAAGTGAAGGGAAAAATGGCAAAAGCACCATTCAAAGGCAGTGACAAGCGAGCATAAGCACTTGAAAAAAAAATTTTATTAGATTTGAGACGTAACGTTGCATGAGGGTGAGTTTCCGGCAAGAAAAAAAAAAACAAATGAAAAAAATATAAAGAAAATTAAAATAACAAACTAGGGGGTATCAATGGGTCATGGGACCCACGGTAAGAACGAAGTTCTTTAAACATGAGATGAGTATAGACACAATTTCTCAGGTTACAAGGAGGTCACCAGACCCGTAGGAAGAATAAAGCTCTGTAAACGTTAGTACTGCATTCATGTAGTTTACTAAAACAAAAACTTGAAAAACGATTAAAAAAAAAAAAAAACAATAGCTTACTACTCACAATGGTTGAACTTCGCGAGTACTGTATTTATGCACAACGTTTTCACGAAGTTCAACCATCGTGAGAACTAAACTATTTTTTTTTTGTTTTTAAATTTGTTTTTCAAGTTTTTGTTTTAGTGAACAACATAAATGCAGTACTAACGTTTACAGAGCTTCGTTCTTCCTACGGATCTGGCGACCCCCTTGTTACCTGAAAAATTGTGTCTACACTCATCTCATGTTTAAAGAACTTCGTTCTTACCATGGGTCCCATGACCTATTTATGCCCCCTGGTTTGTTGTTTTTGTTTCCTTTATAATTTTTTAATTTGTTTCTTTTATTTATTTATTTTTTTTTCTAATTTCTTGTTTTATTTCTTTCTTTATTTCTTGTTTTATTATTTTTTTTTTTCATTTCTTGTTGTAGTTTTTTTTATATTTCATTTCATAACATTGTTTCTTACTTTTTTTGTATTTCCTTTCTTTAATTTCTTTTTTTTTTCATTTCCTTTTTCATTTTTTTTTTTCATTACATTGTATTTATTTATGTCTTTTGTAATTTCATCACATGTTATTTTCATATTTTATTTCATTAATTTAAAAAAAAATTTTTTTTTTTACTTATGTTTTTACGATTTTATAGCCCATTAATACAATTTTTGTTTTATTTTTATACAATCACTCAATGACATTGTGCCATTATTTGCTCACCAAATTCAAAATTAGTGCCCTTAAAAACCATTAAAATAATATGAAACTCGAAATATATTTGTAGAATGATCTTACATAATTCATTTATGATTGATTTAATAAATTACTGTATTTATATAATTATGCGATATTGTAACATAATTTGTTTGTCGAATTTAAAATAAGCGCCTTTAAAAACCATTGATACGTTCTTCAACTCCATTCTACATGTTTATTCCAATAATTTATTTATTTATAAAATAATTTATTCATAACACTAATCATTAACATTATTTGAATGCCAAAAAAACATGAGGTTTCAAAAATCGGTTAGTATTTCATGCATTATTATTTCGGTATTATCAGTAAATACATACGAAAATGGAATATTATAGTTACGAACCACACGATAAGTACAAGAAACCGAGTTTCTGTAGTCGGCAGGGCTCGTAGCAGAGAAAGTAAGGTACCTGACTGGTATGCAGGAGGTCAAGAGTTTCAAATCTCTTTATTGGAAAGTGTTTAAAAATTTTAATTGCAAAAGAAAAAAATTTAAAGTCAAATGAAAATTATTGGGTTCAATAAAATTATAATTGGTTTGAAAATTAATTGCTTGGGAGTATGAAGGGGAACGGTGAACAGAGGTGTGCAGGAGAGTAGTGCGGCACGGTTGGCAGATACATGGTGGGGTGAAAGGCAGTGTGTAGGAAACTGTCGGTGAGAGGGACAGGGTAAGGGGGGAATCTTGAGAGGAAGAGACTTACGGTAAGCCACTTCCGTTTCATCAAATCTGTCGGTTTTAAAATTCCAGCCCTCCGAGTACGCGACATCAAGAACTTCGTTCTAGAAGTAAATGCTCATCTAATTGTGGAACCTAGTTGACTCTGCCAACAACGACGTCCAGACTGATCTGGTGCCGTTGGACACAGAGTTGGAAGCCCTACTAAGGAGAACTTAACGACCGAGACACCACCACGCCGCCCAAAGTGTTTAGATGACTACCAGGTTTACTCAACCGTTATCAGATCAAGTGAGCCCAGTAGCTTCGAGGATGCTTTGAGCTAAAAAAAAAGCTGGATCGCTGCCATGAAGAAAGAAATCGAGGTGATCCAGATAAATAATATCTGGACTTTGTACGACCCACCCAACGGCAGAAACATCGTTGGATGCAAATAAGTGTTTAAGAGGAAGGACAACATGTACAGGACAACGTGCTTCAAGGCTTGGCTGGTAGCCAAGGACAACAACCAAAAGGCTCGAGTGGACTACAGTGATACATACTCACCCATCGTGACGTTCAACTCTAATTACGCAGTAGAGCGCGACCCCAACATTAAACGATCCAATGTGGAAACAGCCTTTGTTTCTGGTGATCAGGACGAAATCTATATGCAGCAGCCCGAGAGATTTGTCAATAAGGGCGCTCTACATAAGAGTTTTATGCAAAAAAAGAGCCATGTATGGCTCAAACAGGAGAGCAGGGCCAATAATGAAAAATTGCATAGCCTCCTCACGAGCATGCAATGCGAGCATGACACATTAGTTCACATTTACCCTCATCAGAGCGTTATACTTATCAAAGCCATATCTATCAACGACGTCATTGTATTTATTATCAGCGAAAACAGCACAAAGCGCTTCAAAAAATCGCTATGCCAAGAAATACCACTCAAGGACTTGGGTTCCCTGTAAAGGTGCCTTGGCATTAATGTCACGCACGACAAAGAAAAGGAAACGCTCAAGATTAACAAACTCCAAGCGGATTTCATACCAAAGCCCAGTTGGTCCCATGCTGTTTCTCGGGCAGGCGAATAGGCCAGGTATCATGCAAGCAGTTAGCACTGTAAGGTGCTTTACCGATAATTTCAACCGCCAGCACTGGGGCACAGTCAAGAGAATCCTACATTATTATTTGGACCTCAGTAGTGCAGCTACTGAGATAGTCTGACTGCGAGGACTTTGCAGTAGACTGAAGATTCAATCGCCAAAATCAGTTACCCTCAAGTACAACAAAGGGGCAATTGACCTTAGCAGGAACACCAAGTTCTCTCCAAGGACCAAGCATATCAACGTGTGACACCACTTTGTAAAGCATCTCATCGACAAAGTAGAGATAGTGATGAATTTTGTGCCATCTAAATAAATGCTCGCAGATATGCTGACAAAAGCGAATTCATCATCAAAATTCCAAAAATTGTATGTTATAACGGACTACAGTAATTTTTTTATTAATTTGAAATTTTCTTTCTTTACTTCCTCTTTTCTTTTTGATCTTATGTGCAATTATATTACTGTGCATGTAATTGGGGGGGGGGGGCGTGTTGTCAATAACTATAGGCGAATAAATGCTTGTACACATACATATACTGGGAGCGCCGCTTCTGTATGTACAGTCACGTACTGCGCTACGTTTCCCACTATGCTGTGCTCATGTATGTGTGTACTTATGCTTCGAGTACGCTGATGGTTCTGCTGAGCAGAGCGAGTCAGTCTAATAATAAATAGCTTGGTGCCAGTAAGCTACGATATAAGACATATATTTATTGCTTTTTTGCCCTTCATGGCTCACAACTTCAGTGATATATAACATTATAGGTTTTTATATTTATTTATTTTTGTCTGATTATTAACATTATTTTGCCATTCTTGATGTTAAGTATTTGTGGTCTTAAATAACTAAATATTTTTGTTTGTTATCCAAAGCTTTCTGTTTTTAACATTCTTTGACAATAAAAGATTTGTCCCCACATTCTTCTACTTCAGAAATTATTTTTCTTAGAAACCAATTAATAGCATCGCTTTAAATATTATTACAAATATCTGACCATTTCACACCATTTGCATTTTTTTTTTTTAATATAATTCATTTAAGGTTAATACATTTTTTATACAGCTTTAAATAATGATTGCAATATATTGAGAAATGGCCCGTTATTCTATTCGTAAGTTTCTATGTATTGTAATTAGGACTAGATTTAATATCAGTATGATGTATACAAAACCCCGAATCATCACAGTTTTCTCTTGGACATGTTATATACCTTCTACGGCAGAAAAATAACCGTTTTTTTAATTTTTAATTTTGGCACTTAGTTTTACTGTAAAAGTATTTACAGCACTTTTTTATCCTAATAAGTTGTACTCATAAGAAATTCTATATTTTTTGCAACCTATTCACACAAAACCTAAAAATATTATTGACATAAATGCAGTATTCTTTACTTCAATGATAACATTAGCCAATTCATTGACATTCGATCTCAGCATAAGGGTAATTTTTACATATTCATTTATTAAATCATTGACATATAATTCACTACACAGTTCTTCATTGTTCATACTATCATTCACATTCACTCCTATGATTTTTTCTTACGGATTTTTAAATTTTTTCAAATCTATTTTGACATCCGTAATAGTGGATAACTCGTTTTAAAAAAAATCAATACCTTAATTTGTTTCACATTGTAGTACAATTCTTCCCTTGTTGACTTTTTTGAGCGTGGTTACTTTTACACTATTGTCATTTATTTTATCTTTAAGCTTATTTCAGGTTTTATCCATCTCTTCTTATTTATCTTTCTTTATTAATATTTCAGTCATTTTTCCTTTAGGTATGAAATTTGTTTTGTAATAAAGAATTTATGTGTTATTATTGCGTTTTAAGGCAGTTGCATAAGAGCTTCTCTGTCTCACAAGGTCAATGTGGTGCTCTAATAAGCCATTTTTGCTCTTGAGCTTTTTATTCCATTCTGCTAACGATGAATTTTTTCCTTTTAAATTATCTCTTTTGTTTTAGTGATTTGCACTTGTTTCACTAAAAATATCATTTTGTGTTAAGTTACTAGATACACGTCCGTTACTAAGTCTGTTTCTATCAGTTCTCATTCGTTGGTTTTCTTTTCTATAATATTTTTTCTTTTATAAAATAACACTAGGTCCTTTCAGAAATTTTTGAGTTCGTTTACTAGTTTGCCTACAATATTTTTTTTTCTTATTCAACTTAATATGTTTTGCAAGTTTGAAAGTTAACTTATGTTTACCATCGCAGATCACAAATATTCAATCAACTCCTTCTAACTTTTCTTGCACATCTAAAATGATAAATAGCACTACACATGATGCATACACAAACATCCAACTTTAGATTAGTTTCTCTACAGCACGTAGAAGAAGCAGGAGCAGATAGAGAGCCTAGTTTTACATAAACCACCATCTTATGAATTATACAATTAACTATTTTGTATTTCTTGATAGTTCTAAATTTTACTATCGCACATAAAAAAGACAGGACTTAGGAAAATTTTTCATTTAATTACAATTTTCAAAAGTTTGTTGTACAATTTGTAAAATTTAATGTAATGTAACGTACGATAATATAGGTGAAACTCTACGCTCCTTCTCCTCAAACCTCATAACGAGGGGTCCTAGGGCCAAGGGAAGGGAAGTGCGAGAAAGGAGAGAGTCTATTCGGGGAGTACACGACGAGATTTTGAAGGGAACACACGCACTACCTTGCCTATGATTACAGTATCTTGAATAAAGGTCCTTGAAGTAATAAGTGTTCATCATTCTCGCCAAGCACCTTCTTACCAATATCTTCCCTACGTAACAGCTTTGGTGCTAAGTGTGGGGTACGGTAAGAGTCGGAATTTTTTTTTTACTTATATTTTACGCGTTTCAAAAATTCCGCCAAGAAGCATACATAGTGCAGTGCCATGAAAAAAAACAATTTGGAACCAAGAAGCCAAGAATCCAACCAGAGGCAAGAGAACCAGTTTGGAAGCAGCGGTTAGAGTAGCCCGGAAGCCAACAGGACTAGGGTACCAATCGCCGATAATCACAAAATCAAGGGGATAAAAGACGAGGAAAATGGTCTCCAAAACCTTATTTCTATTGATGCGCATATTGACGTGCATGTGAGTACATTTATAGTAAAATTAATTTTATACCTTACTCCCGAGGCACTTGTTACGTTGGGAATTTTTTTTTTTAATTTCGGTACATATTTATTATTTCGCCTGTTACCCTCTTTTAGTGGTTTTTCTACTAAATCTCGAAACGAAAATAGCGTGAGATAACAGACTTAAACAAGCAGTGGACTAGGGGAACTTGGGCATAACGAACGTAAAACAGAAGGATTTTATTAGTAGGTTTCGTACACAGACACAGGAAACGTCTGGAAATAAGTACTCGCACCCATATCAGCTGAAGTATTTGTCACTTTTCTTATAAATATCATTTTTTTTAACAAAGGCAAACGATAGACACCTCCAAAAATATATTTCTTCCAACTTACCACCACAAAAATAAATTGCAAAATTAAGGAAAGCAAGTGTAAGACGAACACCGCCCTTTTACTTTCTCGTCTCACCCCTTGTTATTCTTTCGTGCAATTATTATTAAGCCGCGACACAAGAAATCAAACGCAGGCAAATCGCGAGGAGATTACATAAGCTCTGTTAGAATCAAAGAGAAGCAAAAAAAAAGTAAGAGAAAAAATGATTTATCTCAGCGACATCATCCATGAATCAGAAAGCGACAACGAAGGCCTAAGTAATATAATAACCAACATGTGCAGACCAGGGCCCAGTAGAAAACAGCAAAAGGAAAACATGAAGGAACAGATGTTTGAATTAGAGCTGAAACCAGAGTGGTGTGAGAAACTTGACGCTCTAGACGAGAAAACTAAGGCAATAGTAATGGGCCTGGTTTCAAAGATTAGGGCAAAGTTAAAAAAAGCGGAGGAAACGGATGCAAAACACAGAACGGTCACAAAGACCGTCCGAAGTTTACTAACAGAAAGTCCCAAAGGAATGTTTCACGATACAGAAACAAACACGGGACTTGAGAACAGAGGGGCTGGTATTCTTTCGGGCAAACGAGTCATCGAGCGAAGCATGAGAAGAACCGAGGAAATATGCGAAGCTTGAGCAGACAGAACGAATACGCTGGATACACAATGGGGCATGCCAGAGAGACAAGGGTGGCCAAATTTTACTGCAACTTGCTTCAAATATAAAGAGCCTGGGAATCCTGGGATAAGAGACTTGCACAATCAACAGCTAATGGACAATATAAAAAAGATGAGTGATGAACTGGAAAGGAGGAAGGAAGTCACGTTTACAACAGCGATACCACAACCAAATAGTAACCATACAAACTGAGTCAATTATGAGGCAAATAGGGATAGAATATGGGGTGACACAGATCACACTAGACCCCAATTCACGGACTACACACAAGCGACGAACAGCTATAATCACCCACGCAGACCACAGAATGTGCAGCATAACATTCTGCCCTCGCTCAGTCATATGGCAAGCAACATCCCGTTTTTTGATGGTGATCCAATCAATCTGCCTCTATTCTATAAGGATGGTGAGGATGACCACGCAAATGGTGGGTCCGGAGAACAAACTATTTTTTCTCGGCACGCTTGCGAGCAGACTGAAAGGAAAAGCGGCCGAATATTTGGCGCCCAGACTGGCTCAATTTGCAGACTGGAACAGTGCAGGAATTTCTTCGCAAACTGTCGAGGAGATACGGAAGCATCAACAACGCGGACACACTGATGGCACAACTGAAAATAATCAGGCAGCAAAGCCGAGAATCAATAGAGGACTACAGCGGAAGAGTACAACGACTGTACAATAGGCTAACAATGCTGCATGACTCGAATCCGAGCCTGTTTCCAATTCAAAAGCAGGTTCTAAAAGAAAGCTCCAAAGATGATGGCAGTCAAGCAATTCACATACAGCTTGCATCCAACGTACAGATGTAAGATTACATGCTTGAACCCAAGGAAATTCTGCGAAGCAATCATAGAGGCGCAGAAAATAGAGAGCGATTTTAGTTTGCGGCATGCAATACCGGTGAGTGCACTGCCTACATATGATACCACAACCGAGATGGGACTACTAGTAAATCTAGCAAGCAAGGAAGAAAAAAGAATGGAGATTACTAAAGGGGCACAAGGGGCAACAGCAAGTGAAAAACGCTGTATATACTGCAACGGCCAAACCGGACACTGAGTCAAGGAATGCCGAAGATTGATGGCTTTGATAAATGACAGGAAAACGTCAAGAGATAATGGGAGGGAACCAAAAGAAAACTGCAACTATTGTCAGAGATCGGGACACAATGCGAGAGACTGCCACTCACGTAAGCAAGACAGAGAGAAAGAGGAAAAACAGCGAAATGAAGGGTATAACCATCCCGTAGAAAATACCAATATTAACAGAAACGCCTGTTATCATGGGAACGGAAATGATAATTCGCACAACAATAATTACAACAATTACAACAGAGGCTATAACAATGGCCCATTGGAGCCGTACTACAGAAATGATAACAACTACAACAGAAACAACAATTACAATACTGGAAATAACGGAAGCAACAATGACAATACTGGAAATAGCGAAAACGGCAATTACAACTATAGAAATATCAATTATAATGATAGGAATGATTACAATAACAGATACAATAACTACAATCCCACAGGCAGTAATTATTACTCCAACCGTGGCTACGGTTACCCTTATAATAACAACAACGGGGAAGCATTCAACCGTTATAGAAACAACATTAAAGGGACCCACTGCAGCAAAGAATACGGCCCTGACAATACGAGAGACGCACCCGCATCTTTAAACGTGCAAGATGTTCGGCGTGCTCCTCAAACGTCGAACATAAATTAGATAAAGAAACGGAGAGAAGCGTGTTTGGAGAAAGAGAAGGTGTGAGAGAGAGGCTGCAGGAGGCGAAGCAAAAATAGTGGATGCAGAATCGCGCATCAACAGTCCGAGTACTTACGCAGAATGACGAAGTATAGAATGCAACACTGCAGAATGCGAAGACACTCCTACACAACAGGGGGGCAGACGCACGAGAAAACGCAGGAAAGCCCGCAGAAAGAGTAATCGGATAAAGGCGCTGGGAACATATATAGAGAATGACAAACCCAAGCTTTCAGAGTGTAACAAGGAAACAGAGCAGCTTCCTGAAATGATTATAAAACTTGCGAGAACAGGGCATATGCCACCATCGGTTCAGTTACAAGGACCACAGCTAAAAAACGAAAAGGCAACTTCTTATGCGGATACTGGCGCAGAGATTTCTATTATAAAGGTTGATTTTTTAAGCACTGACACGCTAATAGACAGTAGGTATCGAGTAGCTATTATTGGCGTGACTCACGGAGCACGCAAAAAATTAGGCACAGTACAGGCTCAGTTACAAGGGCTGAAGTGTACGTTACATGTTGTCCCCCATGACTTTCCTATCGACGTGGAAGGAATTATAGGGTGAGATACGTTTAAAATATATTGGGGCCAGATAAGCACCGTCGAGAATATGATCAAATTAGAATATGTAGAGATACCACTGTTAAAGCCAGAGTGTTTTATAATTCCTGCAAGATCGAAACAAATTATTTATGCGCGAGTAAAAAATAGTAGAAATAAAGCAGAATATTGCTCGATACCCCACCAAGAGATAAGGGAGGGAATATGATTTGGGATTTTTATAGCGAGTAATATTAATGGGAAAATAGTTGCAGAATGTATTAATATGAGTGACGAGATAAAATGTGTGCCTGTTTTGGAAGTAGAGCTGCTAGATTACGGAAAAATTTATCGGAAGCACTCAAACTTTGAAGGGGACAATGTTGAAAGTTTAGAAGAAGCAGTGAGGATGTTATGTTATTTGACGAAGAGGAGCTAGGGAAACAGAAACGGGTGGACAGAATAATGCAACTCGTAGACACAGCCAATTGCAACGATGAAGAAATAGAGCATGTAAGAAGACTGATTGAGTCAAACCCTTACGTATTTGGCCTTGACGGAGAAACTCTGAAAGCAACGCATCTTGTCAAACACAAAATAAAGACGACGACAGATAAACCAGTAGTTGCAAAGAGGTACAGATACCCACCGTCAATCAGAGACCAAATGAAGACATAACTAGAGAAAATGTTAGAGCAGGGGATAGTGAAACCATCTACCTCCCCGTACAGCTCAAACACTTGGATAGTAGCAAAACAACTGGGGCCAAACAACGAAAAAAGAGTAAGGGTCGTCACAGATTTTCATCTGCTTAACGAAGTCACGGTGGGATTATGCTATCCATCACCATTTCAAAGTGATATTTTTTAAAACCTGGCATCTGCGTGCTACATTACAGTAGTCGATCTCAAATCAGAATTTTTTTAAAATGAAGTACACGAAGACGACGCGCACAAAACGGCATTTTTGGGGCCGGACGAGCATTACCAATACAAAAGAATGCCCATGGGGTGTAAAGACTCATGAGGTCGAAGTGTATCTTCATGACATAATGGTTTTTGCAACCAATCTTAAAGAGTATGGGGAGCGATTGAATAAATTATTGAAATGATTAGCAGACGCAAACTTGACAATCGAACCCAAGAAGTGCCAATTTTTTAAAAGGGAAGCAAAGGTGTTGGGCCATATTGTAGGTAATGGACAAATAAAGACCGATCCTAAGAAGATCAAAGCAGTCAAAAAATATCCATGTCCAACAAACGCAAAAAAGGTAAAACAATTTTTGGAGTTTTCCGGATATAATAGGTGATTCATAAAAGGCTATCCGAAGATCGCCCGACCCCTATATATGCTGTTAAAGAAGGGCACAAAATTCACGTGGAATGACAACGAAGAAAACGCATTCAAAACTCTTATCAAAGTACTATTTAGCGGACCAGTGCTCGTTGCCCCAGACTTGGAAAAACCCTTTATCGTCACGACAGACGCGTCAGATTACGCGATTGGAGTGATCCTTAGTCAGGGAGAGATCGGAAAAGATAGACCGTGTGAGTATGCATTCCACTACCTTAAAGGAAGTGAACTTCGCTACACAACATACGACAAAGAGTTATTGGCGATCGTATTTGCAAAGAAGCAATTCAGACCATATTTATGCGGGCGCAAATTCACGGTGATTACAGACCACGAGCTGCTGAAGCACTTTCACTTATCTAGAAAACCAGACATTCGTTTTAACAGGCTTAAAACGGAACTGAGAGGGTATGATTTCGAAGTCATATATCACCTGGACGTAAACAATGGACCACCAGACGCATTATCATGAAACCCAATACTAAGAAAGGGGGAAGAGAAATCCCGAACGGCCACGCCAAGAGCTATACCAGCTAGCAGATATGTGACGGAGTCACTTTTTCTCCTCCGAGCCTAGAGCGCCAGAATTCGATTCGATCGCAAAATGTGCCAACGTTCTTTTTTTTTGCTAATGCCATTATTGTATTGCCATTGTGTGTCTAATTTGATTTTGGGTAAGACGAGAAGAAGGAGACAGCGACGAGGAATCATACGGCACTGGTTACCAGGACATCGGAAAGAAGATCGTGGGAATATGAAAATATAATAAGGAACGCGAAATGTACGAATTAGCTTGTAACGACCGACGTCGAATTAAATATAGAGTTGTGTTGTTCTAAAGGTGAAGGAATGTACAAGAGTGGCTAGTGTGGAGTATAGCGTCGGGGAAAATCAGAGGAATGCGCGAGGTGTGGACGAATGGAGCCAAAAGGCCAAGATGCGTGGCGAATCAGCGGCGGGCTAGGCAGTATGAATGAGAGTGAGAGAGACCGGTAATTAGAAAAATTTATGGGAGCCAGTGGGCCCGCAAGGAGGACCACTTCTGAACTAGCTTCCGAGCAGTAAAGAACAAATACGCGCGCGCTTCTATCCTACGCTAGATACAGTAGCTCAACCACCATCCTGTCAACGACTTCACCAGCCTCAGATCAGCAACAGCCCTTGGACATCCTCCCCGAGGCCCGAGACCTAGACGCCGGAACTGTCCGAGGTAGCGAGAGTGGAGCCGAGAGACGAGGAAGGTCAAGAGAGAGAGAGGATCCAGGAATCGCCTCAATGGCCCGTATCGAGGTAAAGCGACACCGAGCGTAGGGAGCGGTACGAAGGGTTTGGGTAACGTGAGAGAACGAGCGAGTGTGTGCGTGAGTGCCTGTAGGGATTTCCGGGGTTTACGAAGTGATAGAGAGAGAGAGAGTGTGCCACGCCGTCCACGAGGACTTCCCCGGAGAGGGAACCATCAGGGTGGGAATTTTCGCCGGAGTGCATGAGAATTTGGGATCGGCGATGCGTTGTACTGGATGGCACCAGTGACCCGGTGAAGTGTGAGCTTGGTGCCGATGAAAATAAACGTGTGTCTGTGTATATTACCAGCTGTTTCTTTCTTTTGAGCGGCTAGTGCCCAACTAGCCGCCCGCGACGGGACCCCCCTTTTTCTTTGCATGAATTTCAGGTTGGGACAGCTGGGTAGAGCTTTGCGGTGTAGCCCAGGAGGTGTGGAGGACGGGACGGCATACGTACGATAATTTTCTTCGTGCGAGGTGATCGGGACGGCCCGGTCTAGATATTTACGTCTAGAGGCCCGGTAAACGCCTCGTTACAGATGAACAAGAGAACGAAGAACTGGCCGATAGTGACGGACCACCGGCATGCATATTCAAAGTACGGGCAACTCGTAAAAAAAGAATTTAAGGCAACCCAAAAAAAATAAAAATCCGTAGCACTGACTCAGAAAACTTAAACGGTATAACACGAAAAAGAACACGTTATCGTGGCAAGGATAGCGGAAAAGGTTCAGATATGAGTACAAAAGGTCAAGAAAATGGTGATGCGGAGTCTGAATTAAAAGAGCCCAACGAAAACAATTTTCCACTGCAGCAAGCACTAAGGAATCAAAACGAGGAAAAAGTACGAGAGGTTGTAGAAGAACGAAAATTAATTTCGCAGGGGACAGCAGACGGAAAATTGGGCTACATCAAGAAAGAGACAGGCTTTCAAAAGTAAATAACTGCTACAAGTACGCCAGCAATACTAGCACAAAGAGAAAAATTACGAAAGGCACGCAAACGACAACTTGACACTTTACATAGACAGAAACCACGCTTCTTAACTACACAACTAAAGATGAATCCGTCAAAAGAAATAATAATAGCTAATTGTGACACACCGTAACATAAAGTAACTAGCAAAAATCAGGAAGCAATTACAGAGGAACAGGAAACTTCTACAGAAGGGAGGGAAGAAAACATGGAACAAGCGAAGAAACTTGCAATAAACGAACAAGAAGAGCCAAACATGGACATACAATACCACGGACCATCAGAGTACGGGATACTCACCACACGAATTAGTTTTTGGACAAGGAGCTAGAACACGATCTAGTATCAGACTGCCATCTAAGGGCCAAACTTCGGATGAATATTTTAAAGAGTTAGTTAAGACCCTGACAGAAATAAGAACTATTGAAGCAATGAACGAAGTTCAGGCGAAATAACGATCAAAGTATTACAATGACCGCCAACTAAATACAAGATATTTCTTAGAAAGAGAAATGGTTTATGAGCTGAAAGAGCCATAACAGGGGAAATATGATTCGCAATACGAGGGCCCATATAAAATAACAGGCATTAATTACACTAAAAAAAATGTAAAACTAGAGGGGTGACGAGATAAGAGTATCCCACGTAGATAAGATCAAAAAAACATGTATGGTAAAGGCACCACTAGAAAATGCTAACAGTGTGAAGCGCACGAAAGAACCTCCTTAAATATCTGATTTTACGTAAAATTTTCGTGGCCCCAAAACGCAGCGCAAAAATATGACAAAAAGAGAGTGCTTACTTAGGTTTACGATAAAACTTTTTTTTGCTGCCCCAGACGCGCTGCGAACCAAATATTCACATACGTTAGACTTAAAGGACCCCGCACAAACCCTTAGGATATTCGCTCTCGGTTAAATTAGCTGAAAATTTTATTGATTACAGATTAAGTTATCCTGAATAAGATGCAACTTTTTTTTTCCAAACAAATGGCTAGTTTTTTAGAAAAAAATTGTTGAAGATGACTATTTGTCATTAGGTTTGATAGGCAGCATGAACCATTACAACCTTATAATTTATAGATACACATATATTTGTATATTTTTTGTTTTTGACTCTTGATCGCCGTTTGCACCTGCTGGAGAAGAGCGCGTGATAAATTCTTAATGAAGCAAGAGTCGACGGAGAGGTTAGGCCAAGAGAGGAGTGAATAATCCCATAGCCTTAACGATGTGGTTTAAACGGTCGGATAGGCATAATCAACTGTGCAATAGACGTTTATTATGTATGCGCTCATTTTTAATTGAATATGCTTGTTAAAACGATTTATAATATTTTACAATTTCTCACTGTCTTATTCATCATGAAGACTCTATTATTATTTTTTTTAAATTTAACCGTGATATGTAATACAATTATTCTTACATGTAATATTTTTCCTATTTTATTTAAGGCACTAATAAAGTTCCTTTCTGTTTTTGCTCTTTTACCGTAGTCTAAAGGTCTAATACAAGCCCAGAACATATTTTTTATGTAATAAGAGTCCCCGAGTACTAAGTGCTCATTTAATCGTTCTTAATCGCTTCAAAAATATATTATTAATAATCCCCTTCTCTGATAAATTTCTATATATTTCTCTTAAATAGTTATTATAGTAAGTACACTATACTTTTACTGTGCTCTTCCTCTTACCTGGGGGGTCGATACCACAATCCCGCTCTAATGCTATTCACCGTTGGTCCGATCCAAGCCCTAAACTTAGCAGCGGTTGATGTCCTTGAGTTGCAATCCTTCCTATTGAATACTCAGATAAATTTAATAAATCATTAATGTATAAATAATCGTAATAGTAACGCGTTACTTTGTTTCAATATTTTTATTAAATACACCAGTACCAACTCCTATTTCTTGCCTCACAGCTGGCTTTGATGACAAGCCGTCACCTGTAATCCAACCTACTTGCTAACAACTGCAGGGCCGTTAACGATCGTGCTCTGCCTTTTATTAAAGTAAAGAACTAGAATAATACTTTTTTTGATACTCTAATACTTTCTTTTAAACAATTATTTTTGTTACGAACATAAGGATCCGATTAGCATTAAGAACTGTTTGAACTTTTGTTTTTTGAAACAAGTTGAAAGACAAGTATTGAGATCTATTCAAATATCTGTTGCTTCACTGATCTCAGTACCTTAATAATTACAAGATTTAATGCATACCTTGTGATAAATGCTACCAATTTGAGACGTACGTTAAGGCAAACCTTGAGATTTATTAAAAAAAAAGTTATAGGACGTAATATAAAACCAGATTTAAGATAAAGTTTTTGACTCTCTTTGCAACCGTTTACATGACCAGTTCCAAAAAAATTTGTAAGACCTTGTTTAAGACGTGTCATGAAACCAAATTGAAGACAAACTATAAGAGAAACATTAAAATCCATTTTTAGATCAAAATTTTTATGATGTTTAAAAATTATCTAACTACTAGATTTAAGACAAGATGTAAGACCTAATATCCGACCAGTTTTTAAAGTAACTAAAATAATTTTTCAAAAACTATTTGAATACTGCTGTCACAGAATGTTTAATACACATAACTTGTTTTAATACATTGTAATATTAATCATCAGAATGTTTTTTAGATGTATTTGTAACCAGCTCAGAGATATAAATCAAGAACTTTTTGAAAACGCTATTTGTTTTGGGTCCCAATGAAATTAATGGTTTTTTTGTAGATTTGTAGTTTGTAATTACTAAACAAATGTTGACATATGTTCAAGTCTTTTTAATAGAATTTTAAAGTTTTATCCAGACATAAGACAAAAATCAAATCCACACTTTTAGCCAGACTTCGTAAAAGACATTTAGACAGACTTCAAGCCATACTTTCTGCCAGATATTCAACAAGTCTTAGAGCCAAACTTCCAGACAGACATTCAGCCAGACTTTCTGACAGACTTTGAGCCAGACTTCCCGACAGATTTTCTGCTAGACTTTTAGCCAGACATTCAGCCAGATTTTCTGCCAGACTTTCAGCTAGACATGAAGCCAGACTTCCAGACATACATTCAGTCATTCTATCTGCCAGAATTTGAGCCAGACTTCCAGCCAGTGTTTCTACCAGACTTTTAGCCAGACTTTCAGCCAGACATTCAGCCACATTTTGTGCCAGACTTTCAGCCAGACATACAGCCAGAGTTACAGCCAGACATTAAGCCAGATTTCCAGACAGACTTTGAGCCAGACTTTCAGCAAAATATACAGCCAGACATACAGCCAGACTTTTAGCCAGACATTTAGCCAGATTTTCTGCCAGACTTTCAGCCAGACATTAAGCCAGACTTCCAGACATACATTCAGTCATTCTATCTGCCAGACTTTGAGCCAGACTTCCAGCCAGTGTTTCTACCAGACTTTTAGCCAGACTTTCAGCCAGACATTCAGCCACATTTTGTGCCAGACTTTCAACCAGACATACAGTCAGACTTACAGCCAGACATTAAGCCAGACTTCCAGACAGACTTTGGGCCAGACTTTCAGCCAGACATACAGCCAGACTTTCAGCAAGACCTACAGCTAGACTTTGACCCAGACTTTTAGCCAGACATACAGCCAGACTTTAAGCCAGACATTAAGCCAGTTTTTGAGCCAGATTTCCAGCCAGACATACAGCTAGACTTCCTGCCAGACATTAAACCAGACTTTAAGCCAGACTCACTGTTAGACATTTAGCCAGTTTTTCTGCCAGACTTCTAGCTGGACGTCCAGCCAGACTTCCAGCCAGACATACAGCTAGACTTTTAGCCAGATATACAGCTAGACTTTGACTCAGACTTGGAGCCAGACATACAGCCAGACTTTCAGCCAGACATTGATCAAAACATCAAGTCAGGTATTTAGCCATACTTACTACCAGACATTAAGCCAAACTTCCAGCCAGACATTGAGCTAGTTTTTCTGCCAGACTTTCATGATATTTTACATATCTCTATTTGATTTTTGTAAGAGACACTTTTTTTTATTTTGCAAAGATACAGCATGCAGTTATCACTACACTAAAAAAGATTCGGCGCAGCCCCTACTCTTCAAGTTTAGAGGCTACTCATATTTGACATGGCAGCACCTTTACCCTTCATCGGAGTACCAGCTACTCCGATCGACGTAATATACGCTCTGACTAAGTGTACCGACCACATTAGTCAATCGGGTTTGTCGAGTATGTTTGCAACTGAGTAGCCGTTACTTTTTTTGTTCAGCATCCATCATGAACACGTAAGTTTATCATTTTAGTTCAGTGTTAGTTTTTTAGTTTTGTAATTAAATTTGACAATGGATGCGTTCTTTATCAAATGTGATTCCATGTTTCCAAGAGTTTCGTGAAAGAAGTAAATTCACTTTATTTAAAGTTTTATGGTAAATTAAAACCGAAACTTCACTTTTTAACTCACTATATCTCGATTCTAGAATATTTTGGTCCTTGTATACATTTTTGGAGTATGCGATTTGAATCGAGACATAGAGAACTAAAAGCTAATGCGATTTTTACTAGTTCAAAAAAAAATTTGTTACAAACTATTGCATTAAAACAAGTTTTAAAAATGTGCGAGGTGTTTAATGTTCTTAAAAATGAGTCAAAAATTAAATTTAATCGCAATCATAATAAAAATGGTATCAAATCTTTATTTTGCTTGAATTATTAATCAACTCACATCCATATAAAAAAAATATATCTGCCTACTTTACCGTTATCATATTGTCTCGATTTATTTGCGAGGTTAAAAAAAATTAAATTAAATTAATTACATGGTGCAGAATAAGGCATGCCGAATGCATAAGAGACCGTGGGAGTGAGAAAGAGATCTGTGGAATTATTGATTTTTGGCAGACCTCTGTCTCTCTCTCTTTCTCTCTCTCTTTCTCTCTCTCTCTCTCTCTCTCACGGTTTCTTATACTTCGGCAGGCGCTGTTCTGCACCCTTAGCATGTGCAACACAGCCTAACTATTACTCCAAATCGGAGTAGCCTCTACTCCGATCATACGTATAGTGGTTATGCATAGTGGTCGACACAGTAGCGCTACGCGTAAAAAGCACCTCTGTTACTCCGTTTCAGCGGATTATCCACTCATAAAGAGGGGTGCTGCTGTCATTCATATTAGAGTATAGCCAGCACGCTGAATCTTTTTCAGTGTAGTTGTACACTATTCATTCACGTCACTGACAAATTATAACTTTAAAAAATAATTTACGTGTCCTTAATAATAAAAACGTTAACAACGTTGAATACGAGAATTATTTGTATACTGTAGAAAAAATATTAGTGTCGTTGTGAAAAAGGTATGACTGTGACATATTATCCGGACCTCGGACTTCACACTTTGTCAATTGTTTTTTTTTTCTATTTTCACGTCAACTTGATCGTTGGTTCACCGGCAAATTTTTTAACTTGATGCAGTACTGTAACATTTTAATCACACAACTAAAACTTACAGAATAATAAGTATCGAACTATTGTTATAAGAACAATATAAAGATAATGACCGTAAACATTTTTTGGTTAGTTTTTTTTTTCAACTTAAATGAGGGACAAATATATTTTTAAATTTACAAAAGATATCACTGGAAAATTAATTAGAACAAGAAAAAACAATTTGAGCAATACAACATCGCGAAAATAAAGCATTAGACATCATTTTCAATTTTATTTCGATAAACGGCAGTGAAAAATTTCAATCATACGACATGAATCATTTTTTATGAGCTTAGAAGGATTTTGATTTTTAAAAACTATACAATAAATAAATTTAGCATCATTTTAAATGTTTACATCAAATTCACATGTTAATTAATTCTGCTATTTACAAAATTCAACCACAAACACTTAAAATAATAGAAAAAGTGGGATAGTAGTTTACGTCAAAAAATATGCATGTCTCCGAGTTGGTCCATGAATCCCAGGGCTCTTGCCTTCGGTGGGACGGCTCTTGACGTAAGTAAATCTTAAAACTGGTGGGAGAGGGGGTACTGTGCGGCCAACCACGTTCGAGCTGCAGAGCGTGCCATTGCCCATGCTCGACACCACCTATGCCTACAAACATCTGAGTATATACCCACAGGGTACCAGGTCCGACAAACTCCGGTGTCAACAAGATCGGCCACTCTTTGCTCGCCCCTTAGCTAAAGTTGGATGCAGTGGGCACGTTTCTGCTGCCACACCTTGACTTCGTCATGTAGGGGGTGAGCATCGAGAAGGAATGCTTTACAGCGGTGGACAAGGAGGTCCAAGGGTTCGCCAAGAGCTGGTTGAGCCTCCCTCAGCAGGCGAGCATGGAGTTGGTACACGTACCACCAAAACAGGGCTTCAGTGGGCTGCTCTTGCTCACGGATTAATAGGACCTGCTCACAGTGGCTCATAGTTACATAATCCTGCACGCGAGAAATCCTGCCGTGAGCGAGTTGGTCATGAAACTGTTAAAGTCTGGCTAGAAGTCTGGCTCAAAGTCTGGCAAATAGAATGACCAAATGTATGTCTGGAAGTCTGGCTTAATGTCTGGCAGAAAGTCTGGCAGAAAATCTGGCGGGAAGTCTGGCTCAAATTCTGTCAGAAAGTCTGGCTGAATGTCTGGCTGGAAGTCTAGCTCTAAGTCTTGTTGAATGTCTGGCAGGAAGTATGGCTTGAAGTCTGGCTAAATGTCTTTTACGAAGTCTGGCTAAAAGTGTGGCTTTGATTTTTGTCTTATGTCTGGATGAAACTCTAAAATTCTATTAAAAAGACTTGAACATAATGTCAACATATGTAACCACAAATCTACAAAAAAGCCCATAATTTTTTTGGGATTATTTACTCCTCTCTTAGCCTAATACCTCCGTCAACTCTTGCTTCATTAAGAATTGATTATGCGCTCTGCTCTTTTCCAGCAAGTGCAAACGGCGATTAAAATTCATAAACAATAAATATACATATATATGTGTGTATATATACATTATAAAGTTGTAATGGTTCATGCCGCCTGTCAAACTAACCTTATGACAAATCGCCATCCTAAACAATTTTTTTCTAAAAAACTAGCCATTTGTTTGGAAAAAAAATAGTTGCATCTTATTCAGGATAACTTAATCTGTAATAAATAAAATTTTCAGCCAATTTGACTGAGAGAGAATATCCTAAGGGTTTGTGTGGGTTCCTTTGCAAGCAAAAAAAAATAACTATAATTGGGAGGTACGCATGAACAAAGCATTATTAAAATAAATTAACAGTCATTTGATACAACGTGAATGGAAAAAAAAAGCAAATCGAATTAGGGGCGCGTGTGGTACTCTCTAGTGAGTAGACATACTAAATAGGTGTAGAATTACTTTATAGGCCAAATGTACAAATTATGCATGGTAAAGACAAATAAAAAGAAAAAATATACGTATAGGCTGACATATACTTGTAAATTAAAACAATTTTATGCCAGAAGTACACAAAGAAAAAGTAATGTAAAATTACCAAACTAAAATAAGAATGAACAAATAACAACTTTTTTTAATACCCGATTGACTTTAATATAATAAAATTAAAAAAATAAATAAATAAATAAAGCTTTAGCCATTATTGTTAGGTAGAGAGGAGCATGGAGAAATGACGAAAAATAAATAAAGCAATTTCAGGAAAAATAAAACTATTTTTTAGAAAGTTCCACGAGCCGACGTCGAGTATGAGAGATTAAACCTTCTCTTCTTCCTTCTTTCTTTGGTTCTCCATCAGAAGAATCCCACTTCTACCATCATGATATTCTGATAACCACAACACCTGAAATGTCACACATAATCGACACAAGACTTAGAATTGACTGCCATGTGTTAAATAACGAACAGCCTGTTCGTTGAACCGTCCATCTCAAAAGGAATAATCAATCCCACCCAGCGTGTGGTAGTGTTTCCTTAGGACTTGGCCGTTGAAGGACAGCAAGAGAGCCCTCGTAAGATCCTGGGACATCTCCGGGACAACAATACCACGTTACCAGCCCACCCTCGTCCAAACAGTGGCGTCGATACTGGAAAGAAGGCATAGAGATCTACAACAACCAAAAAAAAGGCAAGAATGCTTGTAATCATTAAAGCCACTACCTACACAACGACATTGTGCATTAGTGCACGTATGCTGCTCCTGCAGAATTGCGTCCATGAGGACAGCACACAGATATTCTCGTGGTGCGAAAAATCATGTTGTCACATGAGCAGTGTCGAAGCTTCGCTTTGAAAACTCAGACAACGACGCAAACACCTTAGACAGCGCATTTTCTTTAGAGACCAAAAGAAAAGAAAAAAAGTAGAAGTTTTATTTTTGAAGGGAAAAACATCGAAAGAGCAACAAACGAAATCAGCAAATTCGTCTACGGTGCGGTGTTAAGAGTAAAAGCAAACAAGAAGTATTCATATAACCCCTATCTTAAATCTCATCATGTTAGAGAAGAGAGAAGGAGAGCAGCAGAAAAAACATATTATCAGGAAATGTAAGGATAAAAAAGTACTAGAAAAATGTACGACACAGGTCTAAACGTAGATGCGGAATACACCATCATAAAATAATTTTTTTTTAATTCATACCTCCAAGCTCGTCGCTACTAAAATACAAGTCAAATGTAAGGTAACCGATCGTCAAATTATCTGACTATAAAGTCTTCTCGAATATGTTATATGACTCCGTAGGCATGATGGGGCGCACAATATTATAACCAACCATTCACATACTCAGTAACCGTCTCATACACACACTTAGAGCCGATGCGAAATGAGGAATGACAGCAAAAAAAAAAACATATTTGCGATAGAAAATTTTAAAACGTACTAAAAGTACCTACATTAATAAAAGTAATAAATAAGCAATAATATTTGTACGAGAAAGAAAACAAGATGATTAAAAAAGAAGAATACATTCATTATTATATACTTTAAATGTAAGGAGAGAGCCACACTCGTAGCTAAACGCTAACCGAATAAAGGGGAAATATAAGAGAAAGGGTGAGGTACATACGGTAATACATTTAAATAAATAGCTATCGATGGGATATAAATTGTGTTAGGATAAGTATTTTCCACAGGTCTAAAGCGCGGACTTATAGGCAGGAACCAGGGTTGACAACTAATAGCTAACAGCTTTATATATTACAGGGTTAATAAATTCAGCATAGGGCTTCTTTTTTAATGTACAAGTGCCTTCTCCATCGGGGGGCCTTACTACTAATATATTATAAAATGTTTACAGGTTAACAAAAAGTTCAAGAAGAAGCACGAGAATTGGCAGTAATTCAAACCACACCAACAGTAGAACTCGGAGCAGAAAGGTGACTGCAATTCTCTAGACAGTTACTAGAATTGCTGGTAACCGTGGTACAAAATTAAAATTTGTGAGCCTCGAGGATGATTGCCAGGAGTCGCTCGACTGCATCGGAGGGGGCGCAGTCCAAAGGATAAAACTAGGGAAGACCTTTCTTTTTTTTCAAAATATGTAGTATCGAAAAAGTCTGAGTAAAGTCTGTAAAAGAAATTTTAAGTCTAAGTGAAAAAAAAAAAAAAAAAAAAAAAATCTGGTAGTTGCAGCTGTAATAAAGATAATAATGATTATAAAAATGATAGCAATAATAAGCGAACGGGAATGAGCGTCAGGAGTTGCTTGAGTGTATCGGAGGGTGCAGTTTGTAGGACGATGCTTATAAAGAATTTTGTTTTTTTTTCCCAAAATATGTAACAGTGAAAGAGTTATGTTAAGGTCTTTAAAACAAATAAAATAAAATGAAGTAAAGTAAAATGAAAAAAAGGTTATTAAAGCTATAATAATAATAATAATAAAGTTAAGATTGTGGACGAAAGTGAGCGCCGGGAGTCACTCGACTGTATCGGGGGGTGCAGTCCATAGGACAAGTTCCAAAAAGATTTTTTTTTGTTCACTTGAATACTATAATAAAAAGTTTGTACGGAATTTTTTTTTTGTAATTAAACACATGCGAAAGTTAAAATGCAAGCTACATTATAAAACAAGATTTTATGTGAAGTAGTATTGAGCAAATGCCCACCTCACGGCAATTTTGTACATGATTGTAATACAATACACAAACAATATTGTTATACATTCAACACACGATACTAAGAAATTGAATAGTTGAAAGAACAAAAATATTCATGTAAAAACAACAGCTGTTACTTTACAGTTAAATGGAAGGATGAGTGTAAAAGACTGAGCTACATAAACAACACAGACATAAGAATACAACACACACACACACACACACGTACAGTTGCAAACAGGTATACAGACTCAACACTATATTAATTAAAAAGTCAGCGTCGTTAAGAACAACAACGTTGCGGCCTCCGACGTGTAACGTACGATAGTATAGGTAAGTCTACGCTCCCTCTCCTTAAACCTTATAACGAAGGGTCCTAGGGCCAATGGAAGGGAAGTGCGAGCAAAGAAAGAGTCTATTCGGCTAGTACACGACGAGTCTTTGAAGAAATCACATGCACTATCTTGCCTATGATTACAGTATCTTGAATAGAGGTTCTGAAAGTAATAAGTGTTGATGATTCTCGCGAAGCACCTCCGACCAATATCTTCCTTACGTAACAATGATGTCACCATAGAATATTTTTGAAAATACTTAACGCATCATGACAAAAATGCAGTTGTTTACACCATTTTATGTTAAATTTTTCACTTAGTAGGACAAGCTTAAAAAAATTGAAATAAGACAAAAAACACAAAAAAAGCTTTTCTTCCTGTAAATGCAATTTCAAAATTATAAATTAAATTAAAATTTAATGTAGTAATGTAACCAATTTTTTCTTATCTTTACAGGTACATCATTTTCAAACTACACTATATCCTCATCACAAAATAAGACGTCTAATGACAGTTAATAACTAATTTAAAACAACGATCCATGATTAAATTATTAAAAATATATATTATATATTAAAAATTAAATCCATGGAAATAAATATTAAAAAAAAATTTTTTTCTCTTATCTCACAACTTTATCACCAGAGCAACGAAGTCCTAGAGCTTAATCTCTACATTTTTTATTGCCAAAAAACTACAAATATATTTTCTACATATTTGAAAATTTTTATTTAGATCTTTAAAGATTTAAGGGATTGATTTGTTAGTATATACCAGTGCCCTCCGGTGAATTTGGAAATTCGAAGTGATCAGTGATCCGTTGATAGTGAAATGTAAGAAAATAAATAAATACAAGTAAAGTGTATTTAAATTTTCTTGCGTTGATTTAGTGATGCGCAACGTTTCGCTGACAATATGCGTCAGCCTCATCAGGCTACAAAATTAAAATTAAAAACACACAATGAGTGATCTGGAAGGCTCAAACACAAAAATACAATAAATTTTTATGTGAATTGTTACCGCAGGTACGCGAGAGATCGTAAGTTTGGTTGATTTACTCGTCACCTGTCGTGCTGTCGACTGACAATAAATTACAACAACAAGCCAGCGCTTATATAGGTGGAGCCACAAAGGTAGACGGTAGAGGGCGATGAACTCGATCGGGACATTTAAACTTTCGTAGTAAAGGAAGGTGTGCTCTATTAAAAGAAAGCACATCCTCCTTCCTATTGATGTTGTGTTTGTCGAGTTTTATATAAAGCATTTCGAAAATAATTCTTTTTTTTTAATTGGAAGGATTTTAAAGTTATTCTAATAGAATTCATGGTCAAAATTGATTTGGTGTGCACAAACAACGGAATCGGAGTTTTTACTTTTCATATGTTCACTGATGCGGACCTCCGCTGCTCGCTTTGTTTCACCCACATATGACGCAGGACAATTTTTACAATAAAACTTATATACTACATTTGTCTGTTCATGTTTATTCGTTGTATCTTTTCCTAAGCGGACGATATGCTGCAGTTTATTGTTAATAAGAGGGTAAGTGTGAATATTGTAGGGTTTTAACATGGTTGAAATTTTTTCAAAATTATTGTCAATATATAATATGCCAATTTTGCAGAGAGGGTAGGTGTTTGTAGTGCTTCTGTTATGATTACTATATTTGTGTCTTTTTAATCTGACCTTAATGTTTTTATTAATAAAGTTAAAAAGGTAATTTTTTTTATCAACAGGTTTTTCACCCTAGCAATATTCACACCGTGAAAACGTGTACTGGCAAGTAAGATCGCCCTATCAACCAAATTAAAAACAATATTTCTCTTATAGCTAACTGGATGACCAGAAAAATAATTTAAGATTCGTCCGGAAGAAGACGGTTTTTTAACCAGTCAAAATTAAAATAATTAGAATTTCTTACTATCGTCAAGGCTAAAAAGTTGAGTTTCTTGTCAATCTCCATTTTATATGTAAATAGTAGTTTGGGATGATATGAATTAAAAATATTTCAAATTTGGTCAATATGGTCAACATTAATAAAAAGTAATACATCATCCACGTAACGAAAATAAAAAGATGAAATAATATTGTAGTTATTTTTTAAGATGGAGAGACAATAATTTTCCAGGTCGTCTATTACAAGGTCAGCAAACAAAGGTAAAATAGGAGAACCCATTGGTGTGCCGAAAATTTGTTGATAAAAAATTTTGTCAAAAGTAAAAAAAGTATTATTGAACAGAAATTCTTTACATTGTCGAATTTTATCAACCGGGATTCGACAATTATTCATTATAGTCACAATACGTCGATCGATGCTCTGTAGTACCAACTCTAGAGGAATATTAGTAAATAGGGAGCTCACATCTAAAGACATTAGTCTATAATTAGTAGTGGGTTTTATATTTTTTAGTTTGTTCTTCAATTCAGAGCTATTATTAATGTGTGATATTGGAACGTTGACTGACTTCTTGAGTTTATCGTAAATTACTTTTGCTAGAAAATATGTAGGGCTATTGATAAGAGAGACGATAGGACGTAAAGGGGCATAGACCTTGTGAATTTTCAGTAAGCCATAACATTGAGCTTGAGTTGTATCTGTGAGCGACAAAGCGATGGGATGGTATGTTCTAGAAAGGAAGCCATTAGAGTTGAGATTCTTTAAAATGTTAGAGGTTCTCTTTTGTAGAGAGTTTAATGGCTTCTTTGAAATAATTTTATACGTCGATTTATCAGACAGTAAATTATGCATTCTTTCCGTATAGTCACTTTTTTTGAGACAAACCGTAACGTTGCCTTTGTCAGCAGAGGTGAAAAATATATCGGGATTTTTGTTTAGAAAATTTTTTGTTGATTTAAAATTTCTTGCATATTGGCGGTCCTTTCTAGAAATAGCTGGCTTTTGTTTACAAGCATTAACTAAATATTGAGATAATTTGTCACGGATTTCGGTCTTCACTCGATCGTTCGTATCGAGGTGTGAGAGACCAACTTCTAGGTTTTTGATAATACATAAAAAATCGCGTTCACGAAAAGATGATGTATTTTTATGTAACGTTTGATTAGATCTTCTGTAGATGGTGTTTTGTTTGATGTTGACAAATTTATAATGTCGTTCACGAATATTGTAGTCTAATTTTAATGACGCGATGTGATCTTTTAAACGGGAAATTGAGTTTTGCAAAAATCTAATGTCGCTAATTTCGAAGTTCAGAAGTTTCTGACAGAAATGTAAGGTACTTTTGTTGAAATCGGCATGTATTGGTTTGCAACGGAAATTGACACTTGAACACTTATTGTAGAGGTCTTTTATGTGGTTAGGAAGTACCCTCGCGTACCTGCATTTGAGTAAAAATCTTCGTTGTGCCATACTGGTTAAGAGTTGTATGTGCAGGTCCTTCCAGCGTTTTAAAGCATTGGAGGTATGAGCCCCAAATCTCCCTGCGATGTTTTAGTAGAAGTGTGGGATGGTGTCCGAGTCTTTCTCTGATCCATGATGTATTACTCTGATGTATTACTTTTTATTAATGTTGACCATATTGACCAAATTTTTAATATTTTTAATTCATATCATCCCAAACTACAATTTACATATGAAATGGAGATTGACAAGAAACTCAACTTTTTAGCCTTGACGATAATAAGAAATTCTAATTATTCTAATTTTGACTTGTTTGAAAAACTTACTTCTTCCAGACGAATCTTCAATTATTTTTTTGGTCATCCAATTAGCTATAAGAAAATATTGTTTTTAATTTGGTTGATAGGGCGATCTTACTTGCCAGTACACGTTTTTACGGTGTGAATATTGCTAGGGTGAAAAACCTGTTGATAAAAAAAATTACCTTTTTAACTTTATTAATAAAAACATAAAGGTCAGATTAAAAAGACACAAATATAGTAATCATAACAGAAGCACTACAAACACCTACCCTCTCTGCAAAATTGGCATACCATATATTGACAATAATTTTGAAAAAATTTCAACCATGTTAAAACCCTACAATAGTCACACTTACTCTCTTATTAACAATAAACTGCAGCATATCGTCCGCTTAGGAAAAGATACAACGAATAAAAATTAACAGACAAATGTAGTATATAAGTTTTATTGTAAAAATTGTCCTGCGTCATATGGGGGTGAAACAAAGCGAGCAGCGGAGGTCCGCATCAGTGAACATATGAAAAGTAAAAACTCTGATTCCGTTGTTTGCGCACACCAAATCAATTTTGACCATGAATTCGATTGGGATAACTTCAAAATCCTTGACAAAGAATCCAATTATAAAAAAAGAATTATTTCCGAAATGCTTTATATAAAACTCGACAAACACAAGATCAATAGAAAGGAGGATGTGCTTTCCTTTAATAGAGCACACCTTCCTTTACTACGAAAGTTTAAATGTCCCGATCGAGTTCATCGCCCTTTACCGTCTACCTTTGCGGCTCCGCCTATATAAGCGCTGGTTGGTTGTTGTAATTTATTGTCAGTTGACAGCACGACAGGTGACAAGTAAGTCAACCAAACTTACGATCTCTCGCGTACCTGCGGTAACAATTTACATAAAAATTTATTGTATTTTTGTGTTTGAGCCTTCCAGATCACTCATTGTGTGTTTTTAATTTTAATTTTGTAGCCTGATGAGGCTGACGCATATTGTCAGCGAAACGTTGCGCATCAATAAATCAACGCAAGAAAATTTAAATACACTTTACTTGTATTTATTTGTTTTCTTACATTTCGCCCCCAACGGATCACTGATAACTTCGAATTTCCGATTTAAGGAATTACTGTGAGGTTAAAATGAAAAGCTGATCCCTCACGTAATGGATTCTTTGATTGTTGATTTTGGCTGTTCCAATTTTGATAAATTTTCTGCGTCAGTTTCTTGACGCCTCAAGTTGTATTTATTAGATACATTAGAAGTTTTCTTACCAATATACCCTGTTGCGAATATCAGCATACTTACGACTTTTCTGACCCCTAAAGGCTGTTTTCTGTCAAGTTTGTTAAGTTCTAATACATTTGTTGGCAAGGTAGTTCAACGTCCGATGGCCCTAAAAAAGACCGGTACACTTATTAAGTATACTTATTCTTGACTAAAGTTAACAACAATTGTGTCTGCCTGGATACCTCAGGGTAATCTGCCCTGGCCTGATGTTGAAGCCCCAGACTGATTGGAAGAAAAATTACTAAGTCCGAATCTTTGGGGCTAGTTGTAGTGCTCTTTTCTAACGTCTCCTGATATAACGTCGAAAACGTTGGTGTCTAAAGCACCTTTTTTTTGGCCGACTCAGTTGTTTTAATGATCTAAGGTGGAGAGATTAGTAGAGATTGGTTCGTTATGCTTGCCCGTTGGAGACTCCCGTTGGCTCAAGTTTTTTTTCCTTCATAGCTGTTAGGTTCACCGAGCGCAAACCTTGGAGAGGATTGGTGATTCCTGGTTGAATGCTTGGAGTCGAGAGGGTAAAATTAGGGTTGTTATCACCAGGGTTCCTAGCCTTGCGACGAAAAATTCTGCTCGCGATGACTGCCAGTTAATGACTGACTTGGTTTAATAGTGGCGGTCTTTATATATAGTCTTTTAGTCGACGAACCGCTTCCAGAAATGGTAGTAAAAATGTATTAGTTGGTAAGGTAGTTTGCACTTCGGTAGCCCCTAAAAAGAACCGATGAGATTGATGGTTGAGTAGAGAACGTAAATGCTTACATTGGCTCTGAAAAGAGCCAGTGGTACAATTTCCAGTTACTCCTTATTATTATTCTTGATGATGCAGAGCCAGCTGCGGGTAGCTTGACTCTTACCCTCGGAGTCTCTGTTGACAGAGACCGTACATGAGGGAGGTGATGACACTGCTGATCAAAAAATATCTCATCTTTGGGTTGTTCTCTGGATCACCAACCGCTCATCGTTAGTCGGGGAAAGGTGAGGATGCCGTTGGGGACACGACCACTGATAAAGAAGCCGTTATAGCTGCCCATGCCCCTCAGGGCAATTTTTTCTGGCTTTCATTTATAGTATGAACTTCTCTGACGGCACGAGGCCAGATTGTGGTACGGCCACATAACTCTGAAGAGTTGGAGCAGGATATGCTCTGGCTAGACACGTCTTCTGGTATTTCCCCGGAGTTTTCATCGGCTAGAATGAATTTTTTATTGGTGGCACTCGTTAACCCTGGAAGTTCAGGGTGATAGTAGACCTAGATCACTTGCCCATTGGAGAAAAGCGTCGTCGGTAACCAGGATGCCCAGCTGCACGTCAATCATGTACATTCTCGATGGAGCTCGATGAACTGCCGGAGAACGATTGTATTTTTCTTGGAGACGCTCTGGCGTATTATAATCACACTTATTTAATTCTGTTGCAGACAGCTTCGATTTTATGTTGACACCACCTAGTGGATCCTACTGAACTAAAGTGAAAAGCTGACGTATTTTTTCAAAACTTCGAGCTTATTAATTGCTATTGTTATTAAATTTTTCAAGATAAAAACCACACTAAAACCATTTAGGAAGTATCAAGAATCGGTATGCAAAATTTTAGCAAAATCGGCTCAGTAGTTTTCGCGGTTAGCGATTACAATGGTTTTAGCGACTTTGCTTTATATATTAGTAATATGTGATTCTGTAACATTCTGGAGGATTTGAGATAGTTAGAAAAAAAGTACTCAACATTATCAGTACTAATAGACATAATATATCCACTTGTCTTTCTTTGAATGATGGAATTCACCAAGACAATATAAAGCGAACACGAGTCTTTCTTCAAAATAATAAAGACGTTTCCATTACTGAAGTAGATAAAGGCAAGGTCACTGGTGTCATTGAAAAAGAAACTAACAGTAATGAAGTAGAAAAATCATCAAGTGATAATGTAAATTATTTACAGCTAGAAAATAATCCTTCAAAACAATTAATTAAAGATACAAAAAAATTTGTCAGCAAATAGGATCAATGCGGTATTTTCGATGAATTTCTTAAGTTTAATTAAGACATTATTAAAAAAAAATTCATCTAAATGCTACGGGCTGATAAAAATACAAAAAAGCTTTCCTATCCGTATCATTGTCTCAACGCTAAATTCATCTACTTATAGTTTTTCTCAATGTATTTCTAATTTTTTGATTAAAAAAATTTTACTGGCTAAATTAGACACAAAAAATTGTAATAAATTGAAAAATTGATTAAAAAGCACTATTACTTATACTAGTGAAGCCTCAATCATAAATTAAATGAAACATTTTTGTAAATATTCAAAGGTAAAGTCAATGTTTATCTCAATGAATTTTGTGCAGGGGTATCTTTAACTTTGAATTCGACTTTTATTCATTTTAAGAACAAATTTGATAAATAAGTATTTGGCTCTCCAATAGGTAGTCCTTGTAGTCCGGTAATGTGTGATCTTGTAATGCGTTTGCTTAAAATTTCATGCGAAAAGTTTTGTTTTGTTGTTTCACTGTAAGTACGGTATATGGATAATATCCTCATACGTGCGGCTACTGAATATATCAACGATATTAAAAACATTTTTTATAGCTATTGTCCAGAATAACAATTGACTATTAAGACATGCAACAACAACAGCATTATTTTATTTAATTGAAAAATTATTATTCAACAAAATAAAACAGTCCTAACTAATTAGTACCAAAAACCCACACATTCAGGCCGATACTTAAATTTTCTCTTTCACTATCCAGAAAAAAAAGAGAATAGGTATCATTTATACATTAGTAGACTTTTTCATTAAATTAGCAGACACTTATCTCTATCAGGATAATTTAAAATTAATCAATGAATTTTTAATAGCTCACAACTGTCCTCATAATTTCATTCATGAATTTGAAACAAAAAAAAAATATCTTAATATACATAAAAATGATTGACAATCGACATAGAAATGATAATAATGATAAACTAATTTTATCATAACCGTATATTCCCCACTTGCACGATCCTATTAAATAATGTTGTAGGAAGCTTCACATTAGTCTTATATGCAGTTAAAACAATAAACTAAATTCTATATTTTTACTTGGAAAAGATGTAAACGAGACACTCGATAAAAATAATGTCATTGACTACATACCATATGCAAACTCCAACTGCTCTTATATCAGTCAAACATCGAGAGCTGTAAAATTAGGAATGGCAGAACACAAAAGACATAGAGAAAAAAAATATGCATCTGTACTACCACAACAATAAATTTACTTGTAACCTCATTTTTAATAAAATGAAAATTTCAGACTCAGAACAAAACTACCAAATGCGCCATTTTTTTCGAAACGTGACATTACTTGAATAATATGTCACGTACGATATCATAGCTACACGTATGTGCGCCCCCTCTTTTGGGGCCTACTACAGATGATTGTAGTGGGAGAGAGTAAAGCGATAAGCAGGTAGGATGCTAAAAGGATCACTCTCCCTGGCTGGAACCGGCAACAATGAAGGTCGGACACATGCGACGCACTCTTTTCTCGTTTTTGCATAAATAAAGACATTGATACTAGTTCCTCGTCTATTTACTTCGTGCGCACCCCAAGACCATAGAATGCTACGCAAAAAATAATATTAATAGACAAAAAGATACAGAAACATTAAAAAATTGTCTTAAGTCCCTTGTTAAGTGAATTAAGAAAGGAAACTTCCTTAATGTACATGATTAGGAGGCCCCTTTTATTTAGAGTGTGAAAAAAAATATAAACTGTTCATGTGCGTCTCACAAAAAACTCCTTGCGATTGTTCTTTGACTGTATTACATGCGTTTACTATGTCATTTGTGTATCTGCAAGGTATAAAGGCAACTGAACTTGAAACTCTGACAACATTATAATTTGACGTGCCTTTCGTAAGAGTTAGAGGTACGTTATACTTCTTACCTAATTTGCATGTCTTGTATTTACCAAAGTTTGTAGTGATAGAAATTTTTTTATTACTCATAGATTTTCGCTCCTGATGAGGGCTGGGAAATCGGCCAAATGGCTAAAACGTTGTTTTTTTTTAATAAATACAATATTTGACAGTACCACTATTGGACGTTGTTTGAAGCTATCGCTTTATTATTATACTAAATCAGAAAACTTTATAAATTCATAGAAATTAGGGACTATGTCGTTATAGGTAGCTACTTCTAGATCTAAATAATTTTGTTTTAAAAAAAAAAAACATTGATTCCTAAAGTTGATGAAAAAAATTAATGAAAATAAATTTGTTTGCCTTAACACTATTAAGCGAAGCGCTCTTAAAACTTAAATAAAAACATTTTACATCTCATGGTAATCAGAAAGGTATGTACATGTAAATTCAATTTTTCACATTTTTTTTCAATATTCTGAGGCAATGTAGCATTGATTTTACAAAAAAAATTTTCCACATTTTAAAATAAAAACAATAATTTAATTTTTTGCTTTCAGTGTATATAATAATTTTCTTCGTATGTCTTTTCAAAACTTATTGAAAGTAGGCTTCCTTTTAAGATAACTATGATAATACACTGCACACTGCAGATGTGCACTATTAAAAACTGTTTGTATCTTTCTGCAAATTGTAGATAACGATACCTGAATGGCTTAGTAAGTTAAAATAACCAAAACACAAGTACGATACCTCAAGTATTTGACATCTATGTGTTCTTTAATTTATTATTGCAATTGCATAAGATTTGATTATGACATAACTTATGATATTTATCATTTGAATATGTGTACATGCATTTGTGTTTCTGGACTTCCATAAAAACAAGTGACTATCACATGAGCGTAGCTGCCGTACACAATATTGAATTAGCCCTCGTTATCGTTCTTACGTTAAACAAGTAACGTGCCTTCTACAAGCTTTTTTTATAAGTATGTAAGAAAATTCATACACGAGTTTAAAGCTAGCTAGGCTAATATAACGTGCATGTTGTCATTCTTACCTTTAGTTAGGATGACAATTTCTACATAGGCTACTATAGCTAACCTACTTCTCTTTTAAAGAAAGGACTATTCAACCAAAATATAAAGTGGTTAGCTCTTTTTCTTTTGACCGTGGAAAACATATTTTATAATAATTTAATAGCACGTTTGTGCTATTATATCATTATTAATGTTAATTGAAAGGAAGCTCAGAGATAATTTAAGTTTTTTAGAACGAAGCTTGTTATGTCGCGTGCTTGGAGGGCTAGAATTCTAGAATTTTTAAAACGACAAATTTTCATGAAACGGAAGTCGCTTACTAGAAGTCTCTTCTTCTTTATTCATTTTACTTCCCCCTTTACCTTGCCGCCCACACCATCAGTCCCCTACACACTTCTCCTCACCCTTTCTCTTCCAACCGTGCTGCGCTAATCTTCTTCACGCCTCCTCTCAACACTACCCCTTTTTTCTTCGCCCCACCATTCCCCTTCACACTTTACTATCAAAGCACATACACCAAGCAATTTATGTTTTATTGAATCAAGGTTTTTTTTTTCCCACAATAATGTTTATTAAACTTTAAATTTTTTTTCTACAATTCTAAAAAAAAAACAAAAAAAAAATTAAATAAAATTAAAAACACTTTCCAAGAGCCTTAAACCCTCGATCTCCTGCATACAAGCCAAGTATCTTACTCATTTTGTTACGAGCGCTCTTAACATAAGAATTTTGGTTTCTTCTACTTTTACTGCGGTTTCTAATTAAACTTTGATGTAAATACTCCTTTACTGATTATGAATTGATTTGGTTTGATAATATGTCACATTCGTTATTATATTATGTATTCTATTAACAATTTTTTTTTTTTTTTTAACTAAATAATTATTTTTCAAACTCAAATACAACACTTTTCAGCAGCAGCTTTTCCATACATTAGTAATTATTTATTTAATTTTGAGTAATTTGTTAATCTTTAAATAAATTAATGAATCATCATTCTTATACTTTTTTAATTTTTTTCAATGATTTTTAACATTTTTCCAACAGTCAGTATTTTCATCGTTTGTCCATAAATTTAATAATTAATTTTTATTGCATTTTTTGCTTTTGTAATTTTGTATTCAAGACTAAAGTCATTTTTTTATTAAAAATGTTTATCACAGTTAGCACGAAGAAAGCTTAGAGAGGTTGGAGGAGCGCAAATATGTAACAACGCTGGCAATAATTTCTTTTATGTGGATATACTTATTTATGTGCTTTTACGAATACTTGGCCCTTTTTTTCTTATTTTATTAAAAAAATTGAATGAAAAACATTGAAACAAAATGCAATGATTAGCAATCAAAAATAAAAATTAATAGTATAGTATTAAATTAAAATAAAAAATAAAAAATGAAAAAAAAAGGAAAAAAATAAATAAATACAAGACGATGAGAGCAATGAAATTAAAAATAATATGGAAAATATTTAAAAAATTACATCAAAAAAAGGGAATAAACTAGAAAAAAACAGTTTAAAGTAAAATAAATTAAAATAATAAAATAATAAAAAAAAAAAAATGAAATAAAATAAAAATAAAGAATATGAATATTACTCTTAAAAAATGAACAAAAGAAAATGAAGTAAAAAGAGAAAAATGAAGCAAAAAAGTAATTAAATAAAAAATGAAAAAAAAAAATCAAATTAAATCAAAAAAAGAAATAAAAAAGACCTGAAAAAATGCAATAGAATAAACAAAAACATAAAATAAAAAAATGGGTAAGAAAGATTAGGTAAAGAAATAAAAAAAGAAACGAAATAAAGGAAATTCGAAAAAAAAGGAAAAAATCAAATCAGAAAGTATAAATGGGTCATGGGACCCACGGTTAGAACATTTGTTCTTCAAGCATAAGATAAGTGCCGAGAAATAATTAGACATGAGATGTGTGTCAAAAAACATTGTAAAATAAAGAAACACGATTTCTTAGGCAATAAGGAAATCGCGAGAGCCATAGAAAGAACGAAGCTCTATGAGAATAAGTACTACATTTATGTAGTTCAGTAGAACAAAAAAATAAAAAATAAAAAAAATTAGTTCAGTACTCACAAAGGATTAAATTTGTACGTAAGTCGTGCATAAATACAGTACTTATAAAGTTTAACTATCGTTAGTACTGAACTAATTTTTTTCTTTTTTTTTTCATTTGTTTTTTAAGTTTTTGTTTTACTGAAAAACATAAATGTAGTACTTATTCTTGTAGCGCTTCATTCTTCCTATTGGTCTCGCGACCCCCTTGTTATCTGAGAAATCGTGTTTATTTATTTTAAGATGTTTTTCAACACACATCTCATGTTTAATCATATTTCGGCAATTATCTTATGTTTGAAGAACTTCGTTCTTGCCATTGGTCCCATGACCTATTGATACTTCTTGGTTTGGTTCTTTTAATTCTCTTAATTTTTTAAAAATTTTTTATACTTCATTTCTTTTTTCCTTTTTTCATTTAATCTTTTTTTTTTCATTTATTTTTTATTTTATTTTTTTTTATTCTATTGAGATTTTTATGTCTTTTTTGTGACTTTTTTGAGTTTACTTCATTTTTTTTTTTTTCACATCATTATTTTTTTTGCTTTAATTTTTTTTTAAATAATTTTTTTTTCAGTATTTTATTTTAATTTTATTTTTTTCAGTTACTTATGAGCCTAATTTTTATTTATAGAAGAAATTCATTCCTTTAGAAGGCTTGCTTCATCAAAATAATTAATAGCGGATTACCAAAATGAAAGCGGGACTTAAGCAGCAAAGAAGAATGAGACAAGACAGATGGCACAACGAGAGACGACAGATGTAGAACGGAAGCCAAAGTCCCTACGTAAGGCACCGAGGTATGCCTCCAACACTGACCTGAATGAGAGAGAGCATAGGCAGAAGGTAAGCATGGGATGAAACCACAGAAAAAAAGGGAACCGGGCTGACAGTGTCAGAGTGGGAGCTGGTGATTGTGTGTCTAGCATGCAGATGCAGCTAAGTAACGGGGAAAAACACTGGTAGATTTATTACTACTCACTACTTACTCGTGGCACACACGAGAGCTCCCCACCGCCACCCTGGGAACAAAGTTACAAGCTGCTTGGGATCGCCGTCAGCTTGGTGGTACAAGATTTTTGTCTATATAAAAACAGAACATAGCCACCCGTCTTGACGCATCTTGCGTCAAAAAAAAAAAAAAAAAAAAAAAAAAAAAACAAAAGAAGATAACAATAATTTTAAACTAAACAAAACTTAATCATCTTATTATAGGAAAAAACTTTACGCTGTACAAAAATAAAGCCATTCAGTTTTACAATCAGCCATATCTAAAATGTAGCAAAAATGAGAAAAATGTTCAACACATGAAATATAGAACTATTTAAAAAAAAAAAGCTAGTTAATTCGTATAAAACTCAAGGAAACAGATTTTATTAAAAACTTAAAGTTTCTAGAAATAATAACTTGTAATTTTTACTGCATATGGTCACTACTCTTGAAAATCTTCCTGATAACAACTTTATAGCTCTGACTCTGCTGGAAGCTCCATGAATCTGACAATTGACCACTTAAATGGCTGTTCGTACTGTGACCACCAGGACTAAGCCATTATTTTCCGGATGTATCTATTTCGGATATATTTTATATCTATGAAATCAGCGATTAAACGTACACGACGATTTTTGTCATTATATAATTCCTAGTACAAAATTAAAGGCTGTCCTATTGTTTAATTTTGTAAGATTAATTTTTAACCAAAATTTAAAATTTTTCAAGATAGATGTCTAAGTTATGATATGCCTGAAAACTTTTGTAATGGAAGCGTTTCTATTTTTTTTTTTTAATGTTAGAATCTAAAAATACAGTATCTCCATGTACTCAGTTTTTTTTAAGCTTTAACCAGTTAAAATTCTCTTTTTCAAGATGCACTCTGTATATTTTTCTTACCATGGGCCCAAAGTGCTACTGCCACTTTGCGCCCTCGGGTCATAATTTGCGCCCTTGTAATCACTTTGGGCCCACAGGTGGAAAAGTTTTTTGTGCCCTCCAGGCCCAAAGTGCTTTTTGCTCCAGGGCCCAAAGTGATGTACTGGGCCGAAAGTGTACCCCCGGACACAAAATTGCACTTTGGGCCCCCGGTAAGAATAACATTATACGTGACTCGGGCACCAACGTATAACAATTGCGCCCTTCGGACGCTCATGTTTGCACTTTGTGCCCTCGTGACGTTATGTACAATAAAAAACTTTATTTCTTAAACATAAATGAAAAACTATGAGAAATAAACTTTGACAAACAAATAATAAAATTATAAACCATCATAAATTTCTTGCCATACAATGTTTTTAACGTTTGCTTGGTTTTCCGAATCATTTAGTATAAATATACTCTCAGAACTTTTACATCTTGATACCAATACGTATAGACGACCATAAAAAAACAAAAGTCATTTGTAGTAAAATCCTAATTTATCAAAACTTAGACGTTGTGATTTATTGATCGTCATGGCAAAAGCTAGAGCTATTAGAAATTGTTTTCTGTATATAAAAAATGGTAAAGATAAACTATGGCCGGTATTTACCGTAATTCTTAGAATGAAAACTTTAGTACCAGATTTTTCACCAGTAATTATTTCTGCTTTCAAATTATATTCAAATAATTTTATTATACGTTATCAAGTGCCATTGTACAAACTATTAAATAAACTCGAGTTTCTTAGCAATATAAAAATAGGATCTCCTTAAAAATTTGAGCCATGTAGAAGTTATCCTTCATGAATATTATTGACAGATTTTATAGAAAAATTTGTGTCATATTCTTATCAGTGTGATCACTACCTTCATATTTTTTATCATCTAGGCTGTAATAAGTCTGTTCTTTTCCTTTAATGAAACTAAAAATTTTGTTAAATAAAATGTACGAAATTTCGTTATGAGTTTTTTGTGAATGAGTTCGTTATGAATTATTTTGTACAGGCAGCTATTAATATACCCTGTCTATAAATTTTTTAAAGAAATATCATCAGTTATCCATCCCTGTAAAATTTTAAAAGATTTATTGTTCTATTTGCAATGTCCATTAACAATAATAAAAATTTTAAATGTGTTTACCGCTTATTACTTTTTAATTTCATAATTTTACAGTGTTTTCATGGAAATAAGCATCTTACAGTTTCTTAAATTATAAAACTTTCACACTCATGCATTATCACCAGAAGTATTTGTCTAAGATCGCCTCCTGAGATAAATAATTTTCCACTACATGGAATATCATCATTATATAAGTTTTTCAAAGTCTCATCTACTATTTCCAAAGCTTCTGAGGGCTTATAAAAGGTTCGTTCCAAATAATGACATTTACTTTTCGTAATTTTTTAAAATCATCTTAGTATTCAAAAAAAGAAGTTTCAATGTTATTGGTGTTAAATGGTAATTGAAATGTTCGATTACTTGTCATTTCTTTAGGTTATAAAATTAAAGCAATTCCTGTCCAAGCCATAGATATAACCTTTTTCTTTTAAAACAAAAAAAAAACTAATGTTTTGTACAAAAGTGTTTTTCCAAAACCTCCTATTTGAGACACTACGCATTACGTGATCTATTAAACCTAAATAACATTGAATTCTTAGAGTTTTTTTGATTGCAAAAAAAGTTTACTCTATAGCTTTCTATCATCATATATGCATGTAAAAAAAGTGTTGCGTTAATCTTCTAGCGTAGGGTATGGGACTAAAAGTTTTACTATTTTATCGATCAGAAGTTTGATGTAAGTAATTCTAAAGCAACTTAAGATGTTCTACACTTGTAAAAAATTTTTGTATATCGTATGAGCTTCATCCTTTACCTCCGACTGAAAATAATAAAGGAAATATTATTAGATCAACATGCTGTATTGGCCATTCAGCATTGATAATGCAAGCTATAATGGTGTTATTAAATGAAATGATAATGTTCATTTAATTCTTTGTATAGGAATATCAAACTATTTTCCTAAAGCCTTATGAACTTAAATTAAAAATAAGTACAATAGTGGCGTTAATTTAAAATTTTTGTATATCAGGCGGCTTAAGTAACAGTACACGACTGCGAATTACTAAATTCTTGGAATATAAGGTAGAAGGCCAAGAACTTATGAAAGAAAAATTAG
Organism: Copidosoma floridanum; assembly: GCF_036245765.1. Classification (NCBI taxonomy): domain Eukaryota; kingdom Metazoa; phylum Arthropoda; class Insecta; order Hymenoptera; family Encyrtidae; genus Copidosoma; species Copidosoma floridanum. The sequence continues at coordinate 14,892,975 of NW_028321885.1, forward strand.
TTATAAAGTTCTTATTCCAAAATTACATTAAATACCAAAAATAATTTATTATTACCTTACATTTTATACACAAAACAATTTCCATTAGTAGTACCATTTGCTATGACTATAATTAAGTCCCAAGATCAAAGTTATGATTTTGTGGGATTATTCTTTAAAAATCTTTTTTTTTATGGTCAATTGTACGTGGCTTTATCGAGACACAAGAATAAAAATGAGATTTGTGTTTTAATTCATAGAGAAAATATTGTAGATATTAAAAATACATTCTTAAAAAAACTTTTGATTATAAGTTATAACGCATCTTACTATTACGACATAATTTGAATCTTTTTAATGTATGGACAAAATATATGACCTAATAGTTCATTCCATGAATTTATATATTGTGTTTATCTATTGTACCAATTTATACATTAACTTAAAGCAGAATAGAAATAGACCTAAGTCTTCGTGATTCAATAGGGCTTTATAAGTCAACTCATAAAATAAGTCATCTCAATGCAAAACTTTTGACGGTTCGTTTTATTGATAAAATAAATGTAATTTGAATTAATTTATGTATTGCTTTTACTAACACATATACAAAATAAAAATACAAATACACATAAGAATAAATATTTTACACACTGTTCATCATATAAATGCTAACGAAAAAAACTTAACGTACCAAGAACTTTCTACTTACTAATAAATTGAAATACAATGGATATGAATTGGTTTCTTATCGTTCTCTTACTTGTATAAATAAAAGGGTTAATAACTATTTGTATGTATAAAGTCCATCTATTTGTCTTCTGAGCAATGTGAAAAAATAGATAAAAAAGGTTTGTTGAAAAAAAAGCCTTATTCTTATTAGTTAACATTATTGAGAAATGAGCATTTTGACAGTACAAAAATATATATGACATATTATTTTTATGATGAATTAAATTATGTTTTGTAAAAAGAGTTTGAGTATGACATAAATAATTAATAATCTTCTAACTACCAGTATAAATGGTTTCATATGGTGGACAGTTGCTTAGAATGCCCCACACAGTTAACTATATAATTTAAAATATAATTATAACACTACTTTGAGCAACGACATACTATAAATCAATTAAAACTTTGAACTTCTGTTTGACGATGAGATCAGTTTTGTTTTTAAGTAATTTTATAATGAAGTAATTCAAAAATAATAGATGAATCCATATACGACACGTACACGTCTGTATACGCATCAAGGTCTGAGAGAGACTGTATGATCCATGTCAGGTTCCCCAAAAATAGTGTGGGGGTAGTGGGGGGTCAGGAAAAATTGCATGGGGTGTTGGTCAGGGGTCTGTGTGGGGGCTGTGGGGGGGGGCTGTGTGGAATGCCCTACCGAGATAACTATAAAATATTGGAAGATATACATATGTATCTGTAAATTAAAAATCAAATAAACTTTTTACTTTCATATATACATGAATACACATGAATAAACACGTATATAAATAAAATATACGCACATGCATGCATACATACATATACGAGACGCACATCAATGTATACATACCAGGCTCCCAAAAGATCAGTGGGATCTCTATCAAGTTCTCTAAAAAAGATGAAGAAGATAGTAAGAGTGGTGGGGGGTGTTGACAAAAATTGTGTATCATTTATAATGAGATTAATTTTATTTACTTTAATTATTTATAATTAATTTTTAACATCATACGTTATAAATACAAAATTTAATAAATCTTATTCGATAAAGTAGTAAGAAAAGCTTTGGTCTTATTGAGGTACAGGTGTGAAAGGATCAGTGGAGGTTTGTACCACAATCTTAATGTGTTGAAATAAGAGAGAAAATGATGGAATTTCACCATTTTTTGTATAAAGGTTGTTTGAGGGGCAGTGAAAAGTAGGAAGGGATGTAGGGAGTCTGTTAGAGCTCTTAAAGTTGTGTAGAATCCGTTACACAGTTAATTGTGTTGCATAAAAAGATCTATATGAGTAGGGATTCTCTCCTTTTGTGCTCTGCGTGTAACCTGACTTAATATCAATTATGATTTTACATTTCTTAACACTCTCAAAGAAAACTTTTTTTTACGAAGTTCATCTTTTACTGTTATAAATTTAAGGCGAAAAGAAGCTAGACCGAAAAAAGTGTAAATTAACTTTTTTCGACTCCCCTATAGTAATGTAATTCTGCATAAGGTCTTCTTTCCGCCCACGCCCCGAAGGGCTCGACGGCCCTCTTTTGCTCGGCCTCCTACAATTGTACTCAGCTAGTAGCTCCTCCCTACAGCTGCCACGCCATGTGCCATCCCTGTATACCTACACATTGAAAGTGGCTGATGTAAGTTTACACATATAGCTTGACTCAGCATATTATGTAGTAGTCTCTCTCAACTCCTTATATTCCACGCTATTGCACAGATTATACTGACTACAAAAGAGGATGTTTAGTCCACTATCCAGAGAAAACCACTCATTCTTATGTTTTTCAGTACAAAAAAATCCATACTTTCCTACCAAATAATCCCACGAATACATGAAACTTAATTTTTCTTAAATTATACGCTTACCTCATTTATTTGTTTGGAAATTTTAAGTAATGGCCGATTGTTTATTACGTTTTTTGTTTTCATTATCCCTACCATAACACGTAGAGACATCTTACGACTGTCAATCTTTTTAATATTAAGTCTGCTACAAAAACAATTATTGGAAATTTATTATTTTTTGTTGTTAACACGCTAATAGTAAGAGAGTGCAAGAAAAAATTTTTTTGATCCAAGAAAAAATTGGGCCTATGAAGAAAGAAGGCTACCATATTAATTTGAAAGTAGCCGCGCAAAAAAAGATATAACGTTTTATAATAAGAAGCTATTTTTAACACTATAAAAGAACGATTAGTTTTTCAATTCATTTTTTAAAGTAACGTTAGGTTAACTTACAGCAACAATTGTGCTGTTGTATTAACACAATGATATTTCATGTATTTATTTTTTTCTGATGTCATAGGGCATGTGCTAAGACCAAACAAATTGTATTACTGTACGCATACTGAATGTATACTGATATTACTAATTTATTTAGTTAATTTATTCCTAATTGTGTGTTATTCTTTTCGCTGTGTCTATTCGTACCTTAAATCCACGTATACGCATGCGCCTTGGTCGCTTCACTCGCTCAGAAAAGAATATACTTGGACCCTATTAGTACTGGACAGTAGAGTTGCCCACCTCCCATGTGTATCCACTATATCCACGTAATTATGTGGATATACCGTACGAATAGACACTACGTATTTTTTATTGAAAAAGTTGTTGCTGCAATTTATCGTTATTTATTGTAGACATAATATATTTATTTTATTATAAAATTCTAAGCTTTATTAACGTAATGTTTCATTCTACTCGTTATGACTGTACATAGCTAACGTATACAAAAAAGCGATTGAAACTTTATTCCGTCCGGGAGTTCGTAGAGCCCTCGTGGCTGGTTTCAACTCTTATTACAGTACTTATAATTTATTAAGTATTCGAATGATAATCGCCGATTATACATAACTTAAATCATTACATGAGAATTTATCAGATTTTTATCATATTTTATTATATAAAAGTTTATTACAGTGCTTACGCTGTCTTATTATTCTTGAAGTCACTAATAAGCGAGTTTAGTGCTACTCCTTGAAAATACGCAAAAACTAGCATTCCAAAAAAAAAGTAAAAGTTATCAAAAAAAATTTTCATCACCGTATGTTTCCAGTTAATTTGAATCACTGACTTTCTAAGCTTCTTAGTAGATGCATGTTCCAAAAACTATTTTTTCAATACAATCATAACAAAAAATATTTTTTATATCGACAGCAATCAAAAATTATACACACTATCATTTAAAGCTTACAAACAACTTTTATAGCAATAAAAACTTAATAGTAAGCCCCATCAAATGAAAAACAACACCCCTCAAAGATGTAAGAATACATAACGATGGTAAATATTAAGCACATTAAGCACATGAAGATACTGTAATTTCTATGAGTTAAATTAAAAATAACACTAAGGTCCATAAGCGTTTCAACAAAGCTAGTGAAATTGCGCTTCCTATTTTATTACTACAATCTTTCATGTAGTTTTTGATTTAGAAAATTATTTATAGCAATGATTTATAGAAAAAAAAAATTGAGGATTACGTCAATAAATATTTTGTTTGTAGTCAACATGAACTGGGCTTTTTTATACGTTAATTAAGTTTTACAACTAAAAATAAATCATGCTTATTATTTTATTTACACATCCTAAAAAAATAGCAAAAATGATAATAACATAGAATTTGCATTATGTCAGCATAAGATTAATTTAATGTACCTTTAGGTAAATAATAGTTAGAAGCACTTGAAAAAGCTTTTTCAAACTAGACTTTAATTAGTTTATCTGTTTCTTAGAGAACACAAATTGTATTATAGCTTATACTGGTATCATTTTAATGTTGCTTTCGAATGGAATGACTAGTCATTGAACCTTTTTTTTAACTTTAGACATAAGAAATGTGCATAGTGTATTTTCTGAGATGGTATCTAAAAATAATGCTACGCAAAAATGGTTCAATAATTTTGGATGAGACTACTAAAATTTTAAAGAAACGAGACAGGACTTTGTGGAATTAGTGTTATACAAACGTCCATTTTCAAGACAAATAAACAATGCGAGGACGAAATTTTCACTAAGTGCTTCCTGTCATACAAATCAAGAATAGAAGTATAGAAACAGCTAAAAGAATAAATTGTAATTACAATAAGTAATTTTTGTATCTTACGACAATGTATCAATGATAGATAGTAGTTTTGCTTAATATAAGGCAGTGATTAGAAAAACTTAAATTCAAACGTTAAAAATTCTTAAATATTCAAAACTTGTAACAATATTTTTAAGTTCAAAATTTACTCTGACTTCTTATGATACATACTTATTTTTTAAATAATAAAACAACAAGGGTACATCTTTTTTCCTGTCGTGAAAATTGTTAAATTTAGAAAGATGATGATATCACTTCCATTTATAATATTATTACGATATTTGTACAAATATTTTTCAGTCAGTTAAAGTATTTATAAATATTTTCTACCCTAGAAACTCTATTAAAAAGTCGTAGAGATGTTAATTTAAATAGGAAAGTTACTATGTATAATGTTTCTGGAATAATACACGATTAAAGAACTTAAGATTGTTTTAGTGTATGATATTAAAGCAGAAAAAATTACTGTATAAAAACTGAAAACTAAAGTTTTTAAACCACTAATAACTCTAAATATAGATTATTTACTATCTGTAACTTTTTTACCGTGAAAAAACAATTTCTTCTAGTCTAAGCATTTGCTAAGACAATTCATAAAATAGAAGGACAAAGTTTTTACAATATTTGTTTAAAATTTTAAAAAATCTTTATTTTCTCACGGACAATTCTATGTAATGCAATTACTATGTAAAACTAAAAATGGTTCATGTACATAAAACGAAGGTGATAACTAACATAAAATTAACAAGTCTATATGCAAGATGTTATGTAGAGAAACAGTTTTAATTACACTGGAAACAAAAAATATTCGCTGTTGGTAAGTACTCAATACTTTAGCTGTTAAACGAGCTTATTAACATAAATATTGTTAAAAGTATTACATTATGAAAAAATTGTATTAAGACATTGTAAAAATCAATTGTTCAGAATTTATAAAAGTTCAGTAAGCCATTTGACTTAAAAGTAGCGTAGAAAAATAGATTTCATTCTTATTATTTCACAGCTAAAGAAAATTATTTGAAGTACAAACAAATAGGAGGAAATCAGTGTTTAGTTGGTGCATGGATACTCAAGCATCAAGTTTTACTTTTCTGACAGATACTGTACAAATATGGATGTACCTTGCACAAAATAATATATATTAAACAACCCACTGTGATATACCAAAAAAAATACAATTATTCTTGGCGTAAAATATATTTTAATACTCTGTGGTTTCAATATATATTTTAAAATTAAATAGTTATAAAATTACAAGGAATAATGTATTCAATAGAAATTTCTAGGCTGATAACATTTGTATCTTCATGCTTGGCAAATATAAAAATAAAGTATGCAAAGTAATTAAAATTAACCGTCATTGTATCCGAATCTTTGTAAACCAAAAAATTCTAGCGTTGCTGCATACAAGCGATCTCTTTACCACTTTGAACGTTCTAATAAACCGTAACAGATGTCCTTAACTTAAAAAATCTACTTCGCCACTTATGACGAAATAATGGAAGAAGAAGATGCAATCAAAATGGTAATTAAAATGCATCCGACATGTACTAAAAATAACATTAAAAATACCCACATAATCACAAATTGTACAATTGTACCCTTTTTCACATGTTTGATTTTAAAAAATTGTAATTTAATTTAATATGCACTCTTATGAAAAAATTACTTAAAATCTTATTCATAATAACTATATAAGCCTCTTCATTTTTGTTTGTTTAAAAAGTTACTTGTTAATAAACTTGTTTTATTTTTAAATAGATTTAAAATTTTTTTTTCAATAACGCACAAAAGAAGGGGTCAAGTGTGGGTTAGAGCGGATATGTAAGTAAATCCACAGGAGAAAAATAATTTTTAGCATTGGTGCATATTAGCGCTTTTTCCACTTCTCTAAACTTTAAGCTAAAGTTTTCTTCTACTAAATATGTGGTAAGCGCCCTGAAGTTAAACATCACTGTCATCACAAAGGAAAACTTGCGAAAGAAGTAAATGTTTTAAATTAAATTTGTAAATAAAACAGTACAAATAACTTTTTTTTCAAATTTTTAAAAATTTTGAAAAAATGTGACAAAATTTAATAAACAATAATTTATTTATTTTAAAAGCGATAAATAAACAATAAGTTCATAAATGTTTATTAATACATAGGAAAACTGCTCTGCTAAAATAAGCTTACTTCTACGTTTTTGAAAAAACGCTAAACTACAAAAATTAGTTCATTCAATAAATTACTTACTTATCACTGTTATTCATTATCAAGCCAAATTTATTTATAACTAGTAAACAAAAATGTATACTAAAAATAAGTTACGAACCACACCATAAAAAGATATAATCAAATTCATTACATCAGGACCGCTCGTAGCAGAGTGGGTAAGAGTTTTTGCTAGTACACAGAAGATGATGGGTTCAAATCTGTTTAGAAATGGTTTTTTTTTTTTTTTTTTTGGAATCAGTCAAAAAAAAACAAAAAATAAGATTTATAAAATTTTAAGTGTGTAGTGTAGTTGCGTTGTATGTTGTAGAAGGGACGAAAAGTACGACAAGGGGGGTAGGGCACAGGGGGAGAATTAAGAAAAATCCACTTCTATTAGCCAACTTACGTCGTGAGCCACAAATTTTCTCGCAGACTCAGGTATAATTAGCATCACTGACGTGAGAAAATATAAGCTTATCTGTGTAAATAAAATGACTCAATCAATTTTTAAAAGAATATCTCAAAATTGACCAGGGTAACACTTCCTTTGACAGGCGTGATTTAAAATAAAAGTTTTGTTTCTACGTAACGTGTCTACTCTTATTACCAAAACTGTTGATTTATTCGTGTTAGTCGGTGACTCCAATAATGTGTTAGAGCTTCGCGATAAAAATATGAGTTAAATTTAAAAAAACAACTTCTCCAATATTTAAAAACAATCATAAAGGAGCCTTTTTATCTGTTATTGTAATCCACAGACCATTGTTAATTAACATTGAAATTAACAGGATCAACGTTGCGTTTTATCATTGATTTTAATGTTAAAATGAACAATAACCAACGTTGAACCAACGTTGATTTAACATTGACCTAACATTAATTGTAACATTAAATCAACGTTGATCAAAACGATTAATCAATATTGATACATTAAATAGAGTATCACAAGTTTCTGCGTTCTACTGAGAAAGGTATTATTTAATATAAGAAATTGTCTTTTACAATTGCTTTTAATAATAACTTTACACTAATATACAGTATCCCCATATATATTTACGACCCAACATTTTACATCGTTATCTGGACTGTATTTTAGTAATTCCGCCTCTTATCACGTGAGCCAGAAGCACACGTCTATCACTTCCTGCACCTCCACTGCACTTCGTAGTCTTGTACACGTCGCGCGTCGTCTTCTCTACCCACACACTTTACCTCTGCCTCTCTATTTTTTTTTCTCTCTCTCTCTCTCCCTGTCTGCACTTCTCTCTTTCTCTCTCTCTCTCTCTTCCTGTCTGCACTTCTCTCTTTCTGTCTCTCTCTCTGGGGGTTATTGGGTTATTGGGGTTGTTGTAAGGGTTAATAATGATGTCCTTATTTATTTGTTTATTTAATTTCAATGTTTTTCTTTTTTTGTTTCGAATAATATTTTCTTTGAGAATTGCAAATGGTAACGAATTAACACTTTCAATACTGGTACTACTATGTATCTGCTGTAATTTCTTTTGCCAAGCACTATACAGGACCCTTGAGTCCTTAGCGCCAAAAAAAACTCAAACTCAAGAAAAGTCTTGCTCAAGTCTCTTGCAAGTCACGCTCAAGTTCTGCAGACATCCAGCTTAAGCTCCATGAAAGTCTCACAGAAGTCCCACTCATGTCTCGCAAAAGTCTCACTCAAGATCCACAGAGATCCGGTGTAAGTTCCACGAAAGTTACACTCAAGTACCACTCAAATGTCTCAAATCCCACAGACGCCCCACTCAAATTCCGTGGAAGTCCTATTTAAGTCCCGCGAGAATCCCATTGAAGTCCAATAAAAGATCCACAGAAATCTCATAAAAGTACTGCTTAAGTCTTGCAAAAGTGCTGCCAACGTTCCGCTTAAGTCTCGCAAAAGTCCTGCTTAATCCCTGCAGAAGTTGTACTCAAGTTTCTTTGAAATTTTGTTTAAGTCACGCTATTGTTCTATGGAAATTACCATAAACTCTCACAGAAGTCTAGCTTAAGTCTCACGCAATGACCGCTTAAATTCTGCTTTAGTCTCATTTAAATCTATTGACGTGCAAATTAGATCCCAGAACAAAATGAGCGGAAAAACCATGCACATTTAACGAAAATAAATTGAAGATTTTTATTCCTTTGTTTCTAATAATGAAGTCGATATACAAAAGTAAATACATAACTAGTAAATTGTAACATTTCAACTCGGTCGACACCTGTTATACAAAATAGAGAAATAATAAACATTCTGATTTCAAATACAAAAATATTAGTTTCAGTACATTAGTTTGTAGATAAGATCATTTACTTTACAATTATATTTCCCTAACATGTTATTAATTAAGTCAATGAAAACAGATTACAGATTCACGTTGTCGATTTTCCGTTAACAAACTTTTCTTGCACATACTTGCTCGTTCTTTATTACACCTAACAATAACATACCTAATATCGATAATATAGAGCATAATTACTCACAAACCTATATTCAAATTTTGCGCCAACACTCCTCCTTGAGTAATTTGCTACGTAGTGTTATGAACGGACCTTTGCTCAGAGGTTTTGTAGATACGTCTGCTAACTGATCTTTTGAATTGACATGCAACAAATCGACAGTTTTATTTACATGTTTTTTTATAAACTTTTTTTTAATTTCTACGTGCTTCTTTTCTTGTGTCATTTTTTCTCTATTTTCATTTTCTAGCATATTTATTGTTGCCATTTTATCAATAAACTTTGATGTAGGTTTAGTGTCGGACATCATTTTTAGCTCCAGAATGATTTTTCAACGCCAACAAATTTTTTGGATACCAGACACTGCTGCACGTATTTCTGCTTCTGCTGACGAAATTGAGGTAACCTTTTGTTTCTGTGTGTACCACACTATTGGTCCACCATTCATAACAAGGATACTACTGGTCGATTGCACACTTTTACCTTCACCACCACAATTTAAGTCAGTATAAACTTTTAATTCGGAATTGCCATCATAAAAGACTCCATAATTTCGTGTACCACGTAAGTACCTAAACAATCTTTCAACTATCCTGCAGTGACTAGTCATCGGATTACTCACTTGTCGACTAAGATAGTTGACGACAAAAGTGATGTCAGGTCAAATAATCGTTGAAAGATAGAGAAGACTTCCAACTACTTCTCTGAATGGTTTATCTTTCAATTCACTATCATTAACTAATTTATCAGTTAACATTCCAGGTTCCAAAGGTGTTGTTGCACTATGCACTTGCCCGAACCCATACTTCTTCAGGATTTTATTAGTATAATTAGGTTGACTAACAAAAATACCATTATTTACTTTGCAAACTTCCATACCTTGGTAATGTAAAATATTTTTCTTTGGTTTCTCTACTTTAACTTCAAAAGTTTTGGCTGAATTCTTTAATAAGCTATCAACACCTTCTATAGTTTCACTGATGACCAAACCATTGTCCACGTGAAATGCCATCATGACTGATCTTTCTTCGTTGTAAAACAGAGATGGATCATCATCAGTATCACAGTAGCCTATACTCTTTAGATAATCAGTAAATTTAATATTCCAAAACTTAGGAGATTGTTTGAGTCCATACAAACTCTTACGTAGCCTACATACTTTCTCACTACCATCACCGTAACCTTCAGGTTGTGACATATATATCTCTTCTTCTAGATCTCCATTGAGAAATGCAGTTTTGATATCAAAAATTTTAAGACACCAATTCTTGCTGGCTTCATAACTGAGAAGAAGTCTAATATTGGCATGTCGAGTAACCGGTGCATAGATGTCAAAGTAATTTACTCCGTACTCTTGGTCAAATCGTCTGGCTACTAGACGAGCTTTACGAATACCATTATCCTTGATTTGGAATAACCATCTACAAATAAAAGGCTTATGTCCATCAGGTAAATCAGTCAAATACCAGGTATTCATCTTTGATAAAGAATTCATTTTTTTGTCCATGGCTGCTTTACGTTTAACATTGTTTAAGACTTCTTAAACAGTTAATTCACTAGCACTATTAGTTAAAGCTAAGTAATTTGTTTCATAATCACTATACTTTAAATGTGCTTTTAAGGTAAGTCTATTTCTCAATTTCATTCTACTTTCATTCTCATTTTGAATTTCAGGTTCACTGGTAACTTCTTCGTTCGATCCAGCTTTCTCTTCGTTGGCAGTTTCTTCGCTTTCGCTGTCAGGTATATGCTCCTCCTGAGGTTCAACATCAGCATTCGCTTAAGTATCATTTTCACCTACTACAAATTTTTTCTTAAATTTTTCTTTTAACAACAAGTCAATATCTATTTCAGTTTTCGGATTTTCAACCTTGTCACTTTCATCGAATCTTACATTGCAACTGATGTCAACAATGTTTTCATCTGGTATGTACACTCTGTAACCTAATTCTTTTGTATCGTAGCCCACGAATACACCTTTCTCACTTTTTTTATCAAGTTTCTTTAATTTTGCACTAGGTACCAGGACATAGCATTTTCATCCGAACGGTTTCATGTCCTTTACGCTGACTCTTCGAACAAACCACAAGTCTGCTGGGCTCGTTCCTTTCACTGTACTGGTTCCAGTTTGATGAATGGTAAACACTAAATAATTCAATGCTTTCGCCTATAGTTTGGTTTCCAGTTCTTTAGCATATATTCCTGAACGAGCTGCTTCTATCAGAGTTCTCATCTCTCTTTCAACTCTTTCATTTTTCTGAGGTGTGTAAGTTGTTAATCGTTGACTTCATTACCTATTTCTTCGAGAGTTTTCTTACTTCTTGCATTTTTGATTTCCTTGCCATTGTCTGACTTTAGAGTTTTCACTTTATATCCAAATTGATTTTGGACCAAATTTAAATAAATATTTCGTTCATCGATGGCTTCTGACTTTTGTTTTAGGAAGTATACAACTCTGAAATAACTATAATTATCTTTGAATACTAGAAAATATTTACTTCCTCCAATGGACTTTCCATTTATCTCACCAAGATGAACATGAACAAGATCTAAACATTTCTTCGCAACAGTAGCATTTTTGTGATGTGTTGTACTACATTGTTTTCCATAAACACATCCTTCGCATAGATAATCATTCCAGTCATCAACGAATTTCATGTGATTTTTCTTCAAAATATCTCTGACGTATCTAACATTTTGGTGAGTGAGGCGTTCATGCCATAATTTGATGGAAACTGCAGCTAGTCTGTGTTCGCTCAAACTTGATTCATCAAAATTCATGCAAAATAAATTATCCATCCTCCTTGCAGTTAAGACAACGTTGCCATTTTCCTTAAATAATATTTCTTTGGAATTTTCTTCTTGTTCAAAACCTTCATCTAATACTGTTGTCAATGAAAATAAGTTGAAATCTAGATCAGGTACAAACAATACTTTTCGTAGAACTATTTCTTGCCATTTAGATCCATCGTACGCTTTTATATAGACATCACCAGTGCTATTTGCAGCAAGAACTTGTGAATTATCTAATTTTACTTTTGCAGTACTACTAAGTGAAGTAATATTCAATAATAGTTTCAAATTTCCTGTCATGTGGATAGTAGCTCCACTATCCATGTACCAATGTTCCTGGTAATCTGCTTGTCGTCTTATTTCACTTGCTTTCAATGTTATCGTAGAATATGCTTTCGGTTCACGTATATCTTTCTTATCTCTTCATAATGACCCTTCTTACCACAATTATTGCAAGGATAATTAGCCTTACAGTACTCTACATATTCTTTACATGGCTTTCCACGACAGTCTTTCTTAAAATGACCAGTTTTTCCACATTTAAAGCATTTTAATCTACCTTTTTGCTTTGACTGATCTTGACTTCCTTTGTTCTTTGGTTAAACTTTCTTTCCTCTAGCTAATAAAGCGTTTTCAACTTCAGGACTTAATTTTATTTTCTCTTCTTTCTGTAATCGTTCCATGAGATTAGGCTTTGTTCTTTCTTCCTCAGTCGTTGAGTCCTAAGCTGCATGGAAGTGATTAAACTTGTCTGGTAAACTTTAAGGAATTCTTGTTATGACCGATTTATCGCTGATCTTCTCACCTGCTGCTGTTAATTCTTGTGCCAATCCATCAATTCTAATGCAATTGCTCATTACTAACTTTCTTTCATCATATTGATATTTGAAATATAATGTTCGCAGACCGTCTTTCGGTATCCGTGCTTTCGAGCTATATAATGTTTCTAATCTATTTAACATTTCTATTGCTGACTTACATGTTCGAATATTCAGGACTATTTTTTCTTCTACATTTAAACCAATTATAGTCCTAGCATCCAAATCTTTCTTTTTCCATTCTTTTAGTGCATCAACTTCTGTTAAATTTGGTCTGATTTCATCACCATTTGCTACTTCGAGCAATTCTTTTTAATTCAAAATTAATTCTATTCTAAATCCCCAGGCTAAATAGTTACTGATACCTGTTCTCTTTGATACTTCAACTGATTTCTTAATGCTTAAATTTGTCTTCATTTTATTAAATTTCCTGACTTTTGTTTAAGATTTTTACTCTGGGTACTGGGCCCATAACCTATTGACGTGCAAATTGGATCCCAGAACAAAATGAGCGGAACAACCATGCACATTTAACGAAAATAAATTAAAGATTTTTATTCCTTCGTTTCTCATAATTAAGTTGAGATACAAAAGTAAGTATATAATTGGCAAATTGTAACATTCAAACTCTGTTGACACCTGTTATAAAAAATAGAGAAATAATGAATATTCTGATTTAAAATATAAAAATTTTAGTTTCAGTACATAACTTTGTTAATAAGATCATTTACCTCACAATTATATTTCCCTTACATGTTAATAATTAGGTCAATGAAAACAGATTACAGATTCACGTTGTCGATTTTCCGTTAACAAACTTTTATCGCACATACTTGCTCGTTCTTTATCAAACTTAACATTAACATACGTAATGTCGATAATGTATAGCATAATTACTTACAAACCTATATTTAAATTTTGCGCCAACAATATAACACTAAGGTGACGCCAAAGTCCAGCTAAAGTCCTGCAAAAATCCTGCAGAAGTCCCACCTAAGTCTTGCCAAAGTCCCACTCAAGTCCCATAGAAGACCTGTTTAAGTCCTATAGAAATTCTACGCATGTACCATGTACATTCAGCAGAAATCTTACGTTCTGCTCAAGTCTAACAGAAGTCCCACTTAAGTCCCGCAAAAGGCGCACTCAAGTTACATGGAAGTATCACTCAAGTCCCACTAAAATCCTTCGAAAGTCCTGCTTAAGTCCATTGCAAGTCCCACTTAAGTTCTGCAGAAGACCAGCTTAAATTCCGCGGAAGTCCAGCAGAAGTTTCGCTGAAGTCCTGCTAAGGTCCTACTCAAGTCCTAAATAGGTCTTGTTTTCATCCCGTGGAAGTCCAGTGCACGTATGGCTCAAGTTCCGCAGACGTCAAACTCAAGTCCTGTGGAAGTCCCATTCAAGTTCTATGGGAATTTTGCCGAAGTCCCGCACCAATACTGCTCGAATCTTAAGGATGTGCTCTAAAAATTGCGCCAAAGTCTCACAGCATTTCCGCTTACATTCCACAGAAGACTCACTCAAGTTCCTTTTCAATCTCATGGAAGTCCCACTCTTGTAATATGGAAGCCACGTAAAGTCCCACAGAAGTCCAGCTCAAGTCCCACGCAATGACCACTTCAATTCTGATTTACTCAAGCAGAAGTCCTGCTCAAGTCCTATGAATGTCATGCTAATGTCTGTCAGAAGTCTCGCGTCAGTACCGCTCAAGTTCTGCCAGAGTACTAGGAAGTCTTGCTCAAGTGACGATCACGTGCTTCAACAGTCTCGTTGAAATTCCGCAGAAGTCCCACTTAAGTCTTGCTTAGATCCTGCTTAAGTTCCACTAAAAACCTGAATGAGTACCACTTAAGTCCTGCTGTAGTCCCATAAAAGTCTTGCTTAAGTGCGGTGGAAGACCTGTTGCACCACACCATACATTTCGCTTAGTGAAACCTTACATGAAAACGCCAAGTTAATGATTTAACAGATAAATACTGTTAGTAGAAGCAAATAAGGCTTTTGGGTCAACGGCTAGTTCCTGACGAACAAAAATTTATATTATTTGTTTGTAGAGCGAATCTTTGAGTTCCACCCTTTACTTATAGGAGTTCTGAGTTAACTAAGTGGCATCCTTGTGGGAAACTAAGCCTTTCGTTTTACTTAGAGTGTGCTTTCTTCAAATAAAAACTTTTATTCTTATTTTTCTTATTATTTTATTTTATGTTTATTTATTAATACATATAAATATATATATATATATATTTTTTTTTATTGTCTTCCTGTATCGATTTTCAAATTTTTTTTCATAATGAATCAGACACTTAAGGACATAAGTAACGTAGCTGATGTAGCTGCAAGATGCCAGTTACTAGAATAGTATCACAAGGCAACGGAAGCTAAAAATCACTTGAATTCCTTGGATTATTACGTAACGTAGCCCTAAATAAATCAGATATACGTATAAATTGAGGTGCCTTACGCATACTTATATGTAGTGGCAAAATTACACCACTTAGAGATTTCTTGCAAGATGTCAAAATTAAAACCTTATCTCAAATGCGGAAAAAGCTATATTCTTCAGAATAGTCATTTCCAGGCCAAATTGTAGAACAAGAAGTTGTCTAGACGAATGAACAATAAATACATTAGATAATATTATAAGCTATTTAAAGGCACACTTTGCTTCTTCAAAAACTTATGCTCAATACATCACCAACATTAATAGTTCTCAGATAAAACAAAGAAAAGCTGTTCGCAAATTCCACTAGAGAATCTCTTAACTCATTAACTGAGGCGCTAGAGCAGAAAAAATAGACGTCGCTTCCAACAACATTTCTGAACACAAGCAGCCTTATTCCGAGTTATATCTATAAATGGTTGGCCATGAAGCATTTATGCGAGGCACACCGGATACATGTAAGGCCAACATGATGTCAAACGTACCCAAATTCTTTGCCAGTGCTTTACGCGTAGATTTAGGAATAAAAGAAGTTGGAAAAATAGCATACTCCAACACTCACGCTACCACGTACCATCAGAATCCACACATGTACCTTGCTTAGCAGTTGGAACCTACAGCAAATTAAAATTAGTACATCAACAGGGCAAACAAGAACATTTTTCACATTTTCCATTCAACTGAATACACACAAAATATGTTAAATTTGATGATGCCAGTACACAAAGTCACAATTATATTTCATACTATTATAGTCCTAACGACACAAAAATTTTCTCGACTGTAACTCCGGTACTTACAAAAACGTTCTGATATCACGAGAATTGTAAAACAACACTAGCTTTCGCTCAAGTAAGAATTCTTTTAATAATCAACAAAATTTCAGATCAAATTTTTCAAACTAGGCCATCCTGTAAACAGAAACGGTGCTCGTCCCTCAGACGCAGTGGCAAGCAAAGACTTAAATCAGCGTCTACTGACGAACCAATTTGTGCAATTACCCACGTGTCTGTCACAAGATACATTGGCAATGCACTGACAAAAAAACTTGAAATTCCACAATAAAATAAAAGTGAAGACACTTATATCGTAGATGCAGAAGCTGACGTCAATAAAATAAAAGTATCTTCATTACTACCAAACATCATTATAAATACTGATACGAAAATTTCTCTTATTGGACTAACTTCTTAAAATATCATAACATTGGGAACATTAACGTCAAATATATTTAATAAAAATCACATTTTTCACTCTTTACCACAAAAAACACACTTACGTGAGGCAGGAATATTAGAAATTAAAAAATTTCTGCTAACTTTTCAATATTTTTAGCCTACAGATGTAATCTTTAGTCAAAATCGTATATTCGAAATACTGGCCAGGATGAGAGTTGCCATAGAAATTTCTGAAATACAATCAAACAACCATGGGCAAGCACAATTGCCCTTAATAAAAACCACTCCTGGTATATACATAGGCAAAGCAGCAATCTTGTACCTTTTTATTGAAATTGCAAGGGGGCACTTCTACTATCTAGAATGTATAATACACGCTTTACATTTATACTTATATTCTATTATTTATTATATTTTCTTATAATAAAAAATCCGTCTAATAGACAATTCAATTTTTTTTGTACATACATATATTTCATTTTATAAAAAAATTCCTATTTTCAAATTCAAATTTGAACGCCGCGCGCGGGGAATCTGCGTCTAGTACGTTAAGAAAACGCTAGAGCGCGGGAAAACCTGCTACTCAAGAGGAAATAAAGTTAGCATAAAAGGCACCATTGCGCAATGCAAAGGCCGTTCATCTTCCAGCGAGCCTGGGACGCGGTATATCCGTTGCTCACCCAGACCTGGAACTTTCCCGTGCACCGGTACAATACCACGACGAGCACGAAGGGAGAGAAAGAGACAAAGTACGAAGGCCGATAGCTGAAAAGTAAGTGTGTACACCACCAACAAGGTAACACTTCCACTAACCGGTACCTACTTGGACTTTCGATGCTCGATCGCTTTCAGCGTGGAGACGACGCATCCCCAAGTAGTCGAGGCACTAAGGTTAGCGATCACGTTCTTAGGCGAAGTTCCTGGGTTGATGACTTGAGCAGTGCTTAAGACACCCAAGGGCCCTGAGAACGACCTAACCTTACGTGACTTGGTCGGATAGGTAGTTACCTAACACTAACTTTCCACGGTTGTAATAAAATTTCGCATTAGTCGAACCTAACGTGTTCAAGCAGAGATACTAAGAAGGGAAAATTCAAATTGTCATTTTTGTAAAATTTTCTATTAAAAAGGCGGATAAATTTTAAGTGAATTGTCGAGTATATTATATATTGTTTTTTATTATTAACGTAAAACATTGCGATCACTTAAATAAAATTAATACATGTAAAAATTGAAGATATAATTTCCTTAGAATCATATGATTGAATAAATATAAGATAATTAAAAATAAATTGATTGTACTTATTTAAGCAAACCTTCCCCTCCACATAAGATTGCGAGTTCCTTTTTATAGTTTAAGATAAAAACTAGAAAAATAGCTGTTAAGATTTGAAATCGTTTAATAAACTGAGAATATTATCTGAACCCCAAAAAGGGACAGGAATAAAATAAAAAAGATATTAGATTAGAAAAATATTGAGTAAGTTGAAAAAGATATTAAATTATTAAATTGATTAAATTAAGGAAATATTCAGGAGAACTCAATAAAGTAATAATCAATAAACAATTGCTGTATATGGTGCAGGAATTAATTGATTATTCAACAGATAAATTTTGAAACTTGATAATAAATATTTTTAAGTATTCTATATAATCGGCAATTTGAGCAATTTCGCTCTTTTACACAGGGCCACGAACCCGCCCTTCGACATATAAACACAATCATTGTTTGTATGTTGGTTCCTAATCTTAGAGTTTCCTCGGTACAGATAATATTCTTAGCCGATTGTTACCACCACAAATTAACCGGGGTTATACTCAAAAGAAAGGGAAGTCGTAAATGGTACCCCTGGTGGGACTCGCAATTGTAAGAGGGAGTGTTTAAATAGGTGCAAAAAATTTATATTAGTTTCCCCGCAATATGTTGAACAACAGCCAAAATCCAAGGCGAATAATAAGCCAACTGCGTACTCTGGGCTCCATTATCAGGCAATAGTGCGACGAATTGAGGAGCTCGAGAGAGAAAACGCTACACAAAAACAACAACTACTAGAACTCGAAGCACAAATCACACACATATATTCTCTTGAGCCAGTCATAGATACTATTAACAGAAAAATAAATAAATTAAAATTAGTTCGACAAAAAGACCTTACCCAAATAACCCATAAACTCAACAAATTTTATCTAACTGATTGTAATTTTAACAGATACTTTACCTTCCTTGATTCGGAAATTACACATATTTATACAAAACTCCCGAATTATCGAGCACTACGGGATTTTCCAAACGAATTTGAATCGGTAGAGAATTCGAAAAGTGATCATAAAGTCACAGAAAAGTTTAGTACCACTTAGGCTTGTATTATATTATAAATAAACACATTATTAAATTTTACTAAAAGTTTTGTATTATTTGTTCCCCTTTAAAATGGTTAAAACACGACGAGGCGGCAATAATGAAGAAACACAACAAGTAACAGCTCAGATCCACGGGGAAAATGAAGATAACTTAAGTGGAATTTTTCCATTAGAGGAGTCACCTCAGTCAAATACAGTGGGTGGAAATGATGGAAATATTTTCGAGGTCATAGAGGTCCAAAAGCAGCTAATGGCTGAAATCCTACCTCTCAACCCCGAAAATAATTCGGAACAAATTATTGACAAAGTAAATAAAGTCATTACACAAACGAACACACTGAAAGAACAATCGATGCAAATTACACATACGTACGATGCACTGGAGACCCATATAGAACGACTCACACAAACACAAAATCAAATACGTACTAAAAATGCACAACGTCAGGCAGAACTCATTAGACAATCAGAAATACTCGATAACTTAAATAAACAATTCGATTAACTTGCACTAAACATAGGGAAAACAACACAAACATTTCAAAAACTTAATCAAACAGTCACGGCACAAACACAAGCCATAGTAAATTTAGAACAGGAAGATGATCGCATATACGAGGCTATCGCCCAACACAAAAAAGACGTGGAATCGATCATCACCCGAAAATTAAATAACGTACAAGGCAGAGGAGTTTCTCAATTGAAAGTAGATTTACCCACTTTTAGCGCAGCTGCAAGTGATCGACCAATCAAATTCCTCAAAGCCTTAAAAACTTACATTGAAATAACTTCCATAGAAACCGACACGATTAAATTAGTATTATCTCAAGCATTAAAAGGCCCGGCACTTGATTAGTTTGAGCACATCGAAGAAAGAATAAATTCCATGAATGATTTTGAAACTTAATTTTTGAATAAATATTGGAACGCGACGGTACAAGCTGAAGTTCGTCGAGCGCTCGAATGGAATGCATACGAAGCCACAAATAATATGAGCCGTAGTGAATACGTGTTAAATTTGTATAGTTACGTGAAAATGCTATCAGCACCACCCACTGAAGTGGAGGCCGTTGAGAAATTCGCAAATCATTTTGACGAAGTCATACAGCAGTCTATAATTCTTCGGGGAATTAACAAAATTGACGATCTCATAAAACTCTTAGATTCTATGGATGCAGTAGGCGCGTTAAATAGCTCAATTTCGATTCGAGAAAATTCATACATAGATTCCGGGAGACAAATAAACTCAAGCCCTACGCGGAATCATAGCAACTTCCGAGCCTCAACACCAAACCCTCTCAATAGCAATTGGCGTGACCGCAGTAACAATACAAGTAACACCACCATAAACCGAAATACGAACTCAGGCCAACAAACCAACAACAACAATAATAGTTCCAATCAACCATACGTAGAAAGACCACAAAGTAGCTCATACAATCGAGGGACCCAGGGAACTCAAATAAATTTAATTGAAGAGATCCCAAATCAGGAAAATGAATAGACGTTGTATCCCAAACCCCTAAAGATTATCAAACCTATACTTCATGGGATACAACGATCAGAGGGGGCATTACAAAGACGAGTATATTAAAAAATTATGAATCCAAGTCCGAACAAAAAAATAACATAAACACCTTACACACTACCACGCTACCACATGGAAATAAAAATTTAAAAATAATGTCGAAAATTAACATTAATCAAGGGAATCTACTTATCAAGGCCCAAAAATGTTTGATACCCCGTACATATACAGTTTTGGTTCCATTTGATAACCAGCTTGAAAAAAAAGTAACTAATGAGAATAAGTCTAACATTGTTACAAATGCATGCCATTCTTACTCAATTTGCCATAAAAATCAAACAAAAAGTTATTTAGTAGTCAAACCAGAAATACATACAGTATTCGAAGATTTAAGACAGACACTGCTAGAAGAACCACACAGTGAAAATCAATTAACCAATAAAGCTTTTTTATGCCCAGAAATCAATATTGAGATAAAAGGCGTTGAACTAGAGGCCTTAATAGATACGGGGAGTAAACTCACATGTATATCCGAAGACACTTATAAAAAATATAACGATGCATGGAAAATTTTCCCTACCCTTCCGGTAATTGGATTCCAAGCATGCGGTTTTATCGGTGAAAAATCACTTAAAGTTAAAAAACAGTTCAGAGCAGAAATAAAAATAAAAAATATTCATTTAGAAATTAACTTTCTTATAATACCAAAACTGATTTGGGGTTGCATACTAGGAATTGATTTTTTAAAGAAAAATAAAGTAGAAATCCACTTAGACAAAGACAAAATTATTTTCCCTTACGAACATAAGCATAAGGTAATACAATTTAATACATATATAAAAGAACTAGACACAATAGAATTTATCCAAAACGAATCAGAGCTCAGTAATTCCAATGATGAGGTTCTGGTTACAGATTTACAAATATCTGACAACGAGATATCTGAGAAATTACAAAAGCTAAAAAACATTAATAATACACATAAGAACCAACTTGAATGCTTAATAAAACATTATAGACATATTTTTCGTAAAGAACCGGGACAATTTAAGTCATACACATACAAATTAAAAGTCACTAATGATGAACCTTACTTTTTATACCCTTACCCTGTATCCACCAAGCTAAAAGAAAAGGTCGATAACGAGATTAAACGAATGCTTAAACTTTATATAATAGAACACTCGGATAGCGTATACGTAAGCCCGCTTACTATAGTTTCAAAATCTGACGGTTCGGTACGAATATGCCTTGATGCACGAAAGTTGAATGAACGACTTGTAAGTGATCACGATGGAGCCGAGGAAATGGACGAAGTGTTAAGGAAATGTAGTAATATTGGGGTAATGACAAGCGTTGATCTAACAACAAGCTTTTGGCAGATCCCGTTGCACAAAGAATCACGGAAATACACGGCATTTTCGCATAAAAAAAGAACGTACCATTTCAAGGTTGTGCCTTTCGGTTTGAAGATAAGTAGCGCTGCTTTAACTAGAGCATCTGATTTTTTACTCAATGGCTTCCGAGATTTTATAATCGATTTTGTAGATGATTATTTATGTGTGTCTAAAACATTTCCTGAACACTTGAATTACCTCAGAATCCTTTTTGAAAGAATTTCAAACGAAAATATAACTATAAATTTCAAAAAAGTCGAATTTTATCGGGAAGAAATTAAACTTGTAGGACGTATGCTATCTCTACATAGAATTAAACCTGACCCGGAAAAAATAGAAAAAATTAAAAACGTTTCAATACCCAGAAACGCCAAAGAAATCAAAGGATTTCAAGGGTTAGTAACTTTTTGTGCCAAATTCTCACATAGTGTTTGGGGACAAATGGAACCATTACTGGAATCGATCCGCAAGGAAAAAACTTGGAACTGGGGAGACAAACATTTACAGGCCTTTAACCGGGTAAAGGAACTGTTCCACGATGATTTATTCTTAAATCACCCCGATTTAAACAAACCCTTTGTATTGTATACCGATGCAAGTAATATCGCACTTGGAGCTATCCTATGCCAAAAAGATCAAGATGAAAACGAAAGGGTAGTATACATGGCCAGTCGTACGATAAAAGGGGCGGAGAAAAATTACTTCACTACAGAACTTGAATTATCAGCTATCGTTTGGGCATTACACAAATTCTGTTATTTCATTTTGGGTACCAAGGTTTATATTAAATGTGACCATCGTGCGTTATCATATTTAATGTCATGCAAATTTTTAAGTGCCCGATTAACGCGATGGATGCTTTTAATTCAGGATTATAATTTTGAAATAACATATATCAAGGGAAGCGAAAACGTTGCGGCCGATTCATTAAGTCGATACGCATATGAAAAGGACCAAAACAGGGTTGAGGAATTTAATATATTTACAATATTAACTAGAAAACCGGATCATAATATATTAAAACAACTTAAAGACATATCAAACTTACAATAAACGGATAAAAGAATACGCGCCATTAAAGAAAAAATAAAGAATGGACATAAATATACCCGGTATAAACTGGAAGGAGAAATCCTCTATCAATTATGTAATCATAGAAACAAAATTCTCCTACCAACATGCCTCGCCAAAGAAATTATTATAGAAGTGCATGAGTTATATGCACACGTTGGGGCCAATAAATGTGTAGCAATGCTCAAAGACGATTTTGCATATCCAAAATTTAAAAAATTTGCAGCAAGAACACTTCGTACTTCCGATACGTGTCAAAGAACAAAAATATATACTACGGGATCACATTTTGAAACACGACCAATCCTACCCGATGGACCCAAAGATTTAATTTCAATTGATTTCTATGGACCATTGCCCATTTCACGGGGAGGGGTGCGCCACATTTTAGCCGTAATCGATGTTTTTACAAAGTTTGTGGTATTGTATCCGATTAGGCGAGCCGACACGACAACAACAATTAAAAAATTATTCAATCACTACTTCCCGACATATGGTTAACCTAATCGTATACAATCAGATCACGGAACACAGTTCACCGCGAATAAGTGGCGGAAAACACTCGAAGAAGCCGGGATTAAAATTTGTTTTTCCTCTATACGACACCCACAAAGTAATACAATTGAACGGGTGAATCGGGAGCTAGGACGATTTTTTCGAGTATTTGTCAAAGACAAACACAAAAATTGGGGAAACTGGGTAGATTTTATCCAAAATTGTATAAATGAAAGCCACCATGACACAACAGAATACACCCCTACAGAATTACAACTAGACACCTTACCTATACGATTTTGGCATAAGCATATCGAGGCCCCTGATAAAACACCAATACCCTACATTGATAAAGTTAACTTAGCAGCTAATAGGATTGAAAGAAAAGGAAGGAAAAGGGCAGATAAACATAACACACTAAAGAAATACACAGATTATGAGTTGGGAAGTCTACTCCTAATAAAAACAAACCCAGTATCGTTTTCGGAAAGCGGGATTACTGCTGAACTTTCAGAACTATATGAAGGCCCTTATACCATCACAAAAATTATAAATCACTTCACCTTTATTTTAACTAACGACCAAAATAAAATCAGGGGAATGTTTTATGGTATTGAATTGCGTCCTTACCTTACACAGAATGAGGACAAAGAGACAACAACAACGGCTTAACCGCAAAATAAAGCGGACTAAACAACGCCTAGAGACATTATTACAAGAATTAAACCAGTCACAAATGGACCCTAGTCCATCAGAAGGCCCACGTAACTCATCACAGTCGCCTACAAAAAATCTGCCGCGAGAAACGAATACGGAGACACACGATGATTATATCGACATCGAAAATGACATCGCGATTGAGGACCTCGAGCGCCTCACATTATAATAAAAACAGCATGAGGTGAGGGAAAATGTGTTGTCAGTGTCGTCAGTAGTTAAGGACAAATATCAACCGTATAAGTATAAATACATAAATAACAAACCCTTAATAGATATGGAAGAATGCCGAAAGAAAAATAAAAAAAAAAAAATAGAAAAACTAAAGGAAAGGGAGAAACAACTCCAAACACTTTACCATGGGCCACGTGACCAACGAGGACAGGTTGCAATGGCACGAATGAAAAGGGAAAAGGAGAAACATCTAGGAATGATGAAAATCCAGCAAATACGAGCGGAGCAATGGGTCATGGGGCTCCCGTACCCAACAGATACTCAGGCTCCAATCGTCGCACCTTCTAACTCTATCCTTCCTACGATTCCCCTTCCCCCACTCCTAATCCAAACCCCACCACCACTCACGACTCATCCTTTTCATGAAACCCCCACATCAACATCCATCGAAAAAAAATTACGAGACGCCCTCAACACACTTTTCGGTCCACCACCAACCAAAACAAAAATCACCTGCTCCCGACTTTTTGACTGCGCTCCCGTTCAAATCAACCAACCCATCATTCCACCCACACAACCAAAAATCAAATCAATCATAGTTATCCCACCCCATTCCAAATTCAGTCAACAAAACAAAAAAACAACACATGAAAACACAACAAACACGCCACCCAAACCCAAGTTGACACCTACAACCACACCCATCGCTATACCTACAAAAACCATCACACAACTACATCCCTTAAACAAGCCTCGACCACATCGCCTCCGTAAAAAGTTCAAGCCAGTACAAAACATTCAGAAATACTTTAAAACCGATGTCAATAACAATAAATGAAGCTCATTACTTCTAACCTAACTTGTTCATAGAAAAATATTTTTTTTATTTTCACAAATTAGAGGGGGCAGATGCAAGGGGGCACTTCTACTATCTAGAATTAATAATACACGCTTTACATTTATACTTATATTCTTTTGTTTATTATATTTTCTTATAATAAAAAATCCGTCTACTAGACAATTCAATTTTTTTTGTACATACATATATTTCATTTTATGAAAAATTCTTATTTTTAAATTCAAATTTGAACGCCGCACGCGGGGAATGTGCGTCTAGTACGTTAAAAAAACGCTAGAGCGCGGAAAAACCTGCTACTCAAAAGGAAATAACGTTAGCATAAAAGGCACCATTGCGCAATGCAAAGGCCGTTCATCTTCCAGCGAGCCTGGGACGCGGTATATCCGTTGCTCACCCAGACCTGGAACTTTCCCGTGCACCAGTACAATACCGCGACGAGCACGAAGGGAGAGAAAGAGACGAAGTACGAAGGCCAATAGCTGAAAAGTAAGTGTGTACACCACCAACAAGGTAACACTTCCACTAACCGGTACTTACTTGGACTTTCGGTGCTCGACCGCTTTAAGCGTGGAGACGACGCATCCCCAAGTAGTCGAGGCACTAAGGTTAGCGATCACGTTCTTAGACGAAGTTCCTGGGTTGATGACTTGAGCAGTGCTTAAGACACCCAAGGGCCCTGAGAACTACCTAACCTTACGTGACTTGGTCGGATAGGTAGTTACCTAACACTAACTTTCCACGGTTGTAATAAAATTTCGCATTAGTCTAACCTAACGTGTTTAAGCAGAGATACTAAGGAGGGAAAATTCAAATTGTCATTTTTGTAAAATTTTCTATTAAAAAGGCGGATAAATTTTCAGTAAATTATCGAGTATATTATATATTGTTTTTTATTATTAACGTAAAAAATTGCGATCACTCAAATAAAATTAATACATGTAAAAATTTAAGATATAATTTCCTTAGAATCATATGATTGAATACATATAAGATAATTAAAAATAAATTGATTGTACTTATTTAAGCAAACCTTCCTCTCCACATGAGATTGCGAGTTCCTTTTTATAGTTTAAGATAAAAACTAGAAAAATAGCTGTTAAGATTTGAAATCGTTTGATAAACTGAGAATATTTTCTGAACCCCAAAAAGGGACAGGAATAAAATAAAAAAGATATTAGATTAGAAAAATATTAAATAAGTTGAAAAAGATATTAAATTATTAAATTGATTAAATTAAGGAAATATTCAGGAGAACTCAATAAAGTAATAATCAATAAACAATTGCTGTATATGGTGCAGGAATTAATTGATAATTCAACAGATAAATTTTGAAACTTGATAATAAATATTTTTAAGTATTGTATATAATCGGCAATTTGAGCAATTTCGCTCTTTAACACAGGGCCACGAACCCGCCCTTCGACATATAAACACAATCATTGGTTGTATGTTGGTTCCTAATCTTAGAGTTTCCTCGGTACAGATAATATTCTTAGCCAATTGTTACCACCACAAATTAACCGGGGTTATACTCAAAAGAAAGGGAAGTCGTAAAATGATTCATAAAATTTTGTTGACTAATATTTTAGTGTTGATGTTCCTAACATAACAGTAGAGAAAAGGATTAAAAATAATACTTAAAAACTCTACCGACATCATCATGGTAAGACAAGCTATAAACAACTTTGCCTTATAGTAAAAAAGTGTTTACACCTATTTTATATCAAAGGTGATGGTGGTCCACGTGGATCATATGTACAACATAATATACTGACAACTGACGACAAACCTGTTTTTTCTACGCAATGTAGATACTCTTCTGCTGTACATAAGGAAGTAAGAGATCAGATCAATAAGCTATTACAAGTAGGAACCATTAGCTATACTTTTAGCCCATACGACAATCTACTGTGGATTGTCCTCACAAAAAACCAGGACCCAATAAAGAAAAAAGATATCGTATCGTAAAGTAAATGTCCCTATTCGTGGAATATGTCTCTATTCATAAAATATGAAAATTCATTTACTCGTTATGCCACTTACTTAATAAAAAATTGTAATAGTTGTTTTTTTTTGTATCTTTATGAATTCACAAGAAAAATTTCATTTAACATACTATAAATGATCAATTTAACAGATAATTTTATAAATAAGGACAAAGTCATGCATCATCTATCTTTTAAACTGTACGTATTATGGCACCAAACCTCAACGAGGAATTTATATGCTTCTAGTCAATAAATAAACCATATAATTATTTTCATTTAATAAAATAGTTTTATGCAACTTAAAAAGCTTTTATTGTCTTGAAATATTATACTAAATTTACATTGTAAAAAAAGTATTTGTTAATAGGGATATAATATAAAACAACAAGAACAACGTTTGATAGTTATGTACATTTTGGTCTCATAATCATTTTATACAATAAAGTATTTCAACAATTAAGAACCGTATTAGAAAATTAGAAGAATAGAAATAAAATCATAGTGCACTAGCTAATACTAAAATTTCTACTTTTCAAGCTCACAGTTAAGAAAAAAATATGAAAGAAGTAAGTGTGATGAAATTGATGATCATAATACAAACATTTACCTTAATAAATTACAGAAAATCAATCACTAAAACTATTCCTAAGGCTTATCCATTGCCTAATCATACAGAGATATAGAAGCAAATTGATAAGTCAACATGTTTTTCAGTAATCGATTAAGCTAACGAATTTAATCAAATTACAGTATCTCCATAAGGTTGCCACAAAACAGTTTTTAGTATATCATACAAATATTTTGACCAAATAGGTTTGCCATTTGGATTATAAAATACACCAGCTATATTTCAAAAACTCATGGATTATGTATTCTTCACATAACAAGGCACAGAACTCTTTATATTTCTAGATAATATTATAATATGTGCTTAAACTTTAGAAGAACATGAAATAAAAGTAAGAAAATTATTTAGTAGACTATCAGATGCTGGTTTGGCATAACAGCTAGATGAATGCAAGTTCTTAACTCCTGAAGTAAGATATTAAAAACATAAAATATAAGGTTTTGTAAAACTTAATCCTAAGACACTTGAAGCTGTTTAATATTTCCCAATATTAATCAGTTTTATGAAAATTAGAGAATTTTAAGGACTCACGGGATATTATTGACGATTTATTAAAGATTATACTGAAATCGTACAGCCTTTAACTCTATTATTACGAAAAAGTCAAAAATTTGATTGGACTAGGATTTAGAAAGAGAGTTTTAAGAAATTAAAATCAACTTGGTGTAAATCCCTGGTACTTGCATGTGTTGATGTGAACAAACCATTTATTCTGACTAGCAACGGATCCAATTTAGCTCTCAGTTCTGTTTTAAGTCCAGGAGAATCAGGAGAAGACCATCCTGTAGCCTACATGTCTTGCACTCTTATTATATGCGAAAGAAATTACTTTACTACTAAAAAAGAGCGTTAAACAGTAATATCCACCATACAATATTCTCGACACTATTTGTACGGACGAAAATTTACAGTGTACGGAGACCATGAGCCTTGTACATGGATCAAATTACTGAAAGATACCATGAGTCACTTTAATCGATGTAGAACGAGACTCTGCAGGTACAACTACACCTATCAGTACAAACCCGGACGTTCAAATTCAAAAGCTGACGCCTTATCACGTAACCCTGCCGATTCTCATAAAATAAATATCGTAAAGGATGTCATGGATCTTAAAGGGGAGCTGAAAAGAGTTAGAAAAATTTTAACATCCAGCAGTAACAGAAGGAGTAGTCGTTTTAACAGCTTGATATCTGACAGAGAGTATAGTAGTTACTAAACCGATTTAAAAAGTTCTCTAACCAATAAAAATATATTTTGCACGTGCTTACAGAGCCAGTGATATATATAATCAAAGCTCAAACAAGTTTGAATCCACTACTATAGCGAGGCAGGTAACAAGAAGAAGAAGAAAGGGCTCTAAAAATTCTCCTTTTTCTATACCACCTGGGATGGAGGGAGGGCAAGGAGATCTCACTGGACTATCAATAACTCTAAGTTTACTTAAGCGCCGAGCTCAAGAAAAACGAAGTTTAACTTCTACTGACAGACCCACGACCACTTCAAACTCTGATGACACAGAAATTCTAGATACTTCGGAAGATGAAGAAAACCAGCAAGCACCGATACCCCAAAGAGATCAGTGTCTTTTTAATAGCCTCTTGTACACTAAACCACATTCATCATCAATTTTAACCACAACCGATAATGAGTCATAACAAGAAGCTATTACTAGAGCTAGTGACTAAGAAAAAGTATTCAACCCATCAGCAGAACCATTAACTTCTGGTACTTCAACAAATAAAAAAATTGAAACCGCACCTCATTAATTAGTAGGATTTAAGTTTGACACTGACTCATCAAGTACAATAGAAGACGAAATGGTTGCTAAAATTAAACAAAATTTAAGGATACAATGGACTGCACCCATGTCAACACATGACGACGCGCGACGCTTTGAAAAGCAGTCCTGCTAAAAATAATGAAAAAGAATGTCCTTAAACTAATAGTTTCGAAATACAAATCTTGCTGACTATCCTTGGCGTGTATTAATTTCTTCGAGGAAGGGGATAAGAAGTTTTGATCATGCGTTACGACACGCATTTATTTATTATTGAGGAATCATTATATGACTGAGACCAGGAAGGTCAGATTCTGCAAAATAAATACAAAATGATTGCTAAAATAATCTTAACTTATATTTTAATGTATTATCATGTTGAAAAATTAAACAAGTGTTGCTTTATAAACTAATGAAGCTCTTAACTTACAGAAAATAAAGCGGTATCGTTAAAATTGTTTGAAACCAAATTAAATTAGAACTTAATCGAGAATCAAACAAACTTGATATCAGAATACATGATTCATTAATTAATCTATAAGTACTATTTCTTTAAATAAACATATTATATCAACGATTTTAATTAGAACTTAATCTATTTTTAAAGCCAAAATAGTCTCTTCTTTGGTATCGAATGAATGATAAGAAAATGCCTATTTTTACATGGTCTCAGATGATATACTGAAATTTAACATAATCCTGCATTAAAATTAATAAACTAATACTCTAATCAGTTTAAAACAGAAAACAAATATTTAGTTTCAGCACTATTTTTGTCTTGGCCGTACCAATTGCACAAAAAAAAAAATCAAACTGAAAATATATTTGAATAAACGATCTCTTGGATCAATTTCCCCTTTACCGAAACTATCAACGATTTAACATTGACATCGATCCCTTTGCTATATATATTATATTTAACTAATCAATATCTTCTCATGAATGATTGTAATACATAAAAAAAAAAAAAATGTTATTGTTGGCACGCCACAGAATCAACGGGTTGTGTCAGCTAGTTGGCACGGTACAGCGATTATTCAAAGAATCTCAATAAATTCCATGAGCGATTCAATCAGCAATCATAGACAAGTACGTCTGGGAAACTTTCACCACGAAGGATTTACTGCTTCAGCAACGAGGAATCATCCCGAAGATAATTCACGAACCTGTTTCATCCGCTGGATTAATCGTCCCTTTCTACTTACAAATACCAGGAAGAGGAAACCGAGCAGAGGTGAAAGGCTTGAAGTCCAGGTGGTTGGGTTTCTTTAGAGTGGTCACGAAATAAGAAAAAAACGAAATCCGGCTATTAGACCACCAGCCTTTTGGAATTAGTCAATCCGCTTCAAAGGAAGCTCTTCCCCAGAATGTCGCTCCCGTTTTTGCTCTCTGACCCCTGCTCTGCTTTTCCTTTTCCTTCGCCATGTTTTTAAAACCGCCACTTGTTTCCAAGCATCAGTGCGCTTTCCCGCCCCCAGTCATGGCCCTAAGCATCTAGCCCCCGCACCTTATATTAAAATTATATAAATTATAACACATTGCCAGAACTGATGGATTTGATAGGAACAACAGGAAATAGTGAACCAGAGTTAACTGAAACGAATTTTCACAATCAAAAAACATCATATAATGTTTCACCAGACTATTCCCAAGTCTTGGAAAATTCTATAGAGAATTGAAGCTTTTCGATGAGATTAAAATAACCCATAAGCGGCTCCAAAGCTACATCTACGGTAGTAAAAGACGATGTCGATACTGTACAAAAAAAAGCCTAATGTTTTTATTATTGAAAAAGAAGATAGCAAAAAAGACAGAGAGAAAGAAAAAACGCATTATAGTATACACAATACACCTTCTCGTTTAAGTTCTGAGCAGCAAGACAGATTTATAAAGCACCATTACGCCCCAATGCAAAGTAACTTGACACTATCTACTCATCCTACAGTTGCATTCAAAATGTTAGATCAGCAATAGAATGCTAAACACGATGATCAAGTCACTTGTAAAAAAAACACTATAATAAGATCTTTCATAAAAACATAAATGGATCACCTCAAAATATTAAGCATACGAGAATATTTAACGTATGCAAAAGACAACATTGTGACGTTTATTTTAGTTAACTTGACACTCATTTTTTCTAATAATCAATTATTATTAGATTGGAATTATACATTTAAACACAAATTAAATAGAATGCAACTATAAGTATGTTATATAATAACAACTGTTTATGAAAAAAAATAAGTATTCTGATTGATTGTTAATTAAAGATGAAAAAATAAAATTTTGCTTCCAGATCCTCACTCGCGTTTAGCGGGTTTTGCAAAAGCAATAGAAAACAAAAACATAGAAGCATTGAGTCAATCCAAAAAGGGTGAAATAACCAACAATTTTCCGAGGAGAATATTGCCGGAAGCAATTTATGAAGAACTTAGTCATGTAATTATTAAAATAATTGCATGTTTTGGCCAATATGCTTATTTATCAAACAAATTGACACAAAAAAATCAATAGAAATCCACAACACTCTGTTTTTCAGGTATAAAGACATGAATAAAACTCATAGAACAATTCCAGATTTTTATAACTCAAAAGGTATCAGATAAAGTATTGGAAATTTCGTACGAAGATGTAAGATTTGCCAAAAGAAAAAACTAACACAGATTAAAACAAAAGGACCTACTACGATAACTGATACTTCAGCTAAAGTTCTCTCATAAATAGCCATCGATACTGTAGAATTGTTAGCAACGACAATATCTGGAAATAAACATATTTTAACTATACAAAATACTGTGTAGCAGTAGTTATACCCAATATTTGAGCTACTACAGTTGCAGACGCTCTGGCAAGACACTTTATAGCGTTGTATAGAGTGCCTAAAATAGTACTTAGTGATAATGGAAGGAGTTTTTAAAGTAATATACTAACAAATTTAGCCCTTATTTTCTATTTTAACCTTAAGACCACGACATTTTACTATCCCCAATCCAACGGTTTATTGGAACGTAGGAATAGCATGCTTGCAAGCTTTTTCAGAACAAAAGCTACGACTAAACAGAACTGAGAAAAAATTTAATGTTTTGCTGTACATTAATATAATACATCGCTGCACACATTTACCGGACTTACACCATATGAATCAGTATAAGTCAGAACAGTACGTTCACCAAATCCATTTTTTACCGAAAATCAAATGCAGTCTTATTATAATTATCTTATTAATTTAATCCGTTGCTAAACAGACATGCACGAAAAGTCTCATGATGAGCTCATCAAACGCAAACATAAAAGTAAACAAAACTATGATAAACATGCTAGTCATCAGAGTTTAGAAGTTTGTATAAAAGTTTACGCAATAAAGGAACCTCGAAAAGAAAAATAAGACAAATATTACAACGAAATTTTAGAAATTGTTAAAATAAATAAAATTAATAGTGATAACATAACACTTCCATCAAGAAATAAGAAAATAATTATCAAACATTTGAATAAAGGGAAACGCTGTTACGAATGACATTTCCCTCATGTTTCAGAAATCTTGACAACCTAACAAGATAATACTTAGACTACTCTTCATGGGACTGATTTTAACAAACGAGCTCTTAGTATATTCAATGGATCGCCTTTTTTCGAAGAACTTTTATAAAAGTCCAGAAATATTTAACAATCCAGGAATTTGGTAAGAGTACCAAAATAAAGTTCGTCTTATTTGTACACAATGGACAACAACCGTACTTTGGGGCTGTAAGAATCTCACAAACTATAACAAAGAACTAGGTTTCCAAATGTATGACTTATTATATCACTGCAATAAACAGCTTAATACAAACTAATAAGAAAGATTGTTGCCACTATAACACGTAAGACAATCACTTAAAAACATCAACTCACGATGATTCGAGATACAACAATGTCTTTCACCAAGCATCAAAGAAATTTACTCATCCAGTAAAAAACATTCTCTACCATCAGATGAAGCACGAATCACCATTGCTAAGTTACATAGCTTTTCCCGTATAAGAGCTGTTATAAATGACGGCTAATTAGTGGTTACAATTACATTGCCTTTCATCGGAAATGACAAATATAGCACTTACAGAATGCATCCAGTACCCACGGCACATAATATACATCAATTTACAAAGTTTCTCAGTATCAAGACTAAAACTGACTATTTAATTATAAACCACCACCAAGAATTATTATTTCTAAGCTGATAAAGACTGCATGAATAAATGTATATACTATGGTCAATTGCTACTATGTGAACATACCTATGCAATAATAGAAGAAATCGATGATGCTACTTATGAATTTTTTCTTTTTATTAAACCTAGAGAAGAGTCCCTAAGAAAATGTGAAAATATGTGATATAAATTGGAAAAATCCTATTGGACCAAGTTCAAATACACTTAGAAATGGCTCTATTTTACTAGAGATCCTTTTACACTTCGTCTAATGTGTGATCACAATCATCACCTAAAACTGACTCTCAAGGTCACCGGAATTCTAACATTAAGCAGGCAGTGCACATCAAATTCCCGTAATATCACCCTAAATGGCATAACCTTAACAAAACTTAATTACACCTACTAATCAAATGACACTCTGTCATTACAAGATGTAGAAGAAAAACTAAGAGAGATTTCAAACCATAAAAAAGAAAAATCTATAAAAAAAATCTATCTTGATACATCATTTGGAGGAAGTTTAACTATCGTTATCATTGTACTTATAATTTACCAAATGTGCTGTAATTCGTCTTACAAAATCAAAAACCAATGGACCCTCGCTGTTGATTTTTTAAAACCCCTAAACGTAACACAACCAGTTGAAGACCCCAAGATTTTTTCAATCTCAGCAATCCTATCAATGCAACCTATACCTACTTGAGGAACGTGTTTCTCTAAGGATACAGATACTATTTACGTTTATATTTCGGGGACCAGAGCATTGCCTTCCATGAAACATCAAATTACCCACAGATGGCGTACATTAGTATTGATATACAGTTATATAAATACTAATTTTTTTTCGTATCTCTTGCCTTTTCTTCTTTCTTTTCTTTCATCCTTCGCACCTAGCCACATATTTATGATAAAAAATTGTTTTAATTACATATATATATAAATTTTCTATATAAAGCTTTAGGAAAGCTATACGTACTAATACATACACCTAAAAAAGTTATGTATAACATTAATATTGCCAAAAAGTAATCATTAAAAAATTTAGACATCATAGACAAGTAAACAGTTTCAGCGATAGATCATAACCAGTAAGATCTCCTTTATTTATCAAAGAATACTATGGCTGTGACCAATTTTGAATTTGACACCTTTTAAATTGCTATCAAATTAGTATTTAATGTAACTACATTAGTTAATCCATAGCAGGGACGCAACACAACAATTAAAATAAAGAAAAATAATGTATATTATTGTATCAGCATCTTAGAAGGACAGATGTTAAATTTTGACTAAGCAAGTCAAAGTTAACTAAAAAATTACTATACTATAGACAAATAGTCAAATTTACAGATCCGTTATAATTGGTAAAACACTCATTACACCTTAACATATAATATAGTACTACACAGTTTTAACTTCTAAAAAGTAAAGAACGGCATTAAAAATAGAGAAATTACAAGAAAAAAATAAAATTGACTCATGAAAAAAAAAAATAAATTAAAAATGCGGTAGTAAAGAATAATAATATGAATAGACATTTATTTTGAAAGTAACAAAAAAGCATGGGCATAAATATGACTACTTTATAGTAAAAGACAGTCTAATTGGCTTATTAATAATCTTAACTGCTTTGTTAAATCTAAAAACAAGAATAAATGAAATAGATTCAAACCAAAAAAAGTACTTAATTTCAGTAATGGGTCATAATTCATAACCAGCGACACTTAAGTTATAAATTCATGTACGTCATAATCTTAAAAGGTACTAGAACACCCAAAAATTAATAGCAAAAGTATATTGAGACAAAAAATTGAGCATAATGAAAGGCGAAAGCATAAAAAAAAGTAAAATATACTTCAAAAAAGAGCCAATACGCTTTTTGAGTGTAAAAATGACACACATAAGGAAATAAATAAAAAAAATTGTGTAGGATTTATATTAAATATTATAATATAGTATGAGATAAGAATAAATAGTGTGAAAAAAATTTCAGCTACATATATTCACAGTTTAAAATTTTTAGGTAGGTAGAAGAAAAAGATAAGTGGTGAAATGCAACTTATCAAGTTTTAATGAATAAAACGCCAACTGCTGTTGCTGATTACTTTTAAGGTTAGCACTACAAACGGAGTTGTATACAATATTTATTTTGTATAAAATTTACCAGCAGTGCATCAAGAATAGAGTTGCAAGTCATGCAGCTGGATATCCTGGCTACCAATGAAATTTTTCTTCAATTGACAAACAACCTACATCGAATTCTATCCCGATACTACAAGATAAAAGAACGCCACAAATAGAAGGTGCTCTAGGGGCCAACGTCTCTGACATTATTGGCTTTGAGCGCAATTCCAAAATCGTGCCCTTACTGGGTGCTTTTAGAACGATTGGCAGTGGTTAGAAAAGGTAATTATTATGAAATCAAGGTTTCAGCTCCATTTACCAGGTGGCCAACACTTAAACGTAACATCTCGACAAACACATGGAAATCAATCCACAGTACAGTCTTTTTCCAATCATCTAATCAGGAGACGTCTAGCCAAAGCACAATCCATTTGAAAAATTTGGAGTAACGTGGGCTGTTCCTTTATGGGCCTCCTCCTAAGTGGTTCCTTTTAACGGCATATACACATAAACCGTATTCTCCAGGCCCATTTCCCCGACAAACAATTAACGGTTATTTATTGAGGAAACGACTCGAAGAAAAAATATTCTGCTGGCCAGCAGTGTAACTCTCTCCAGCATGGTCTCCGTTCGCAGATACTCCAAGGGTAAGAGTCAAGCTACCCACATCTGGTTCTCTATCATCAAGAATAATAATATAAAATTACTGAAAGTCTCACCACTGGCCCTTTTTAGGACCATTATAAGTTTTCACGTTTCCTGATAAACCATCAATATCATTGTTTTTTTTTGGGGCTATTAATTGTTTAATTATTTTGCCAATAAATACATTGTAACCATCACTAAAAGACTATATGAAGCCTGTCATTATTTGATCAAGTCAGTTATTTACTGGCAGACGTCACGAACGGAGTTGTCTGTCATGAAGCTGGAAACCCTGGTCACCAACGGCCCTGTATTATGTATAAACTGCTCGACTCTTACCATTTAATCAGGAGTTACCGATCCTTTTTAAGGTCTGTGTTGGGTGGATTAAATAGTGAAGCTTTAGGCGAAAAATAAAGTTGAGCGAACGGGACTGTCTCCAAAAGGCAAGCATTACGAAATATACTCCTTACCTTAGATCACCAACTCGATTAAGTTTTTAAAAAAAAGAAAGAGTTTTGGACACGAAGATCTCAGGCGTATCACTAGGAGACATTGGGAAACAGCTTTTACAACTAGCTTTGAAACTTTAGCTGTTAAAGTTTTCCTCCTTATTAGTTTGGTGCTACAACAGCAGACCACAAAATATTACCCTGAGGTATACAGGCAGTCAGGTATGCTGAAAACTTCAGTCAAGAAAGAGCCTAGCTCATTGGCCCTTTTTAGAGCCATTGAACGTGGATTGACTTTATTAACAAAGACATTACAACTAAACAAAGTTGACTAAAAACTGTCCTTAAGGCTCACGAAACTTTCCATAATGCATGTAATCGTAACAGACCGAGTTTAAAGAAAAATTTGAATTCTTGAAATGCATACAATTTTAGGTGTCAGGAATCTGATGCAGAACATTTATCAAAATTGAAGCAACAGCGTGAAAATCAACAAATAAGGAATCTGTTAGGTAAGAGATCAGCTTTTTATTACAACCCCGATAACAATCACTCAAATTGTCTAGATTTTTAAATAGGTAGAATACTTTTTTGTACTCATTGTGGCGATGAAAGATTAAAAGATTAATCTCCAGGACTTTGTTGCTTTAGTAATAAGGTTGTGAGATTGAAAAAACAATTTTTTCAACCATAAATTTTTGTCAGTTTTAAATCTTTGAAGTTTTAACAAATGGTTTATTTAAAATTAACGGCCCCAGAGTTCCAGCAATTACTTCATGGTGTGAAAAACGCCTGGTACTTTTCAGCATCATTGTATATTTTTTACTTTCGACAACTTATTGTTTAACCGAATGAACTGCATGGATTTCCAGCAAAAATGATCTTGATAAGAAGCATACTGTTCTAAGAAGTGTCAACAATAGATGTGAGATTTTTAACTAAAAACGTTTTATATGACGTATCAACACACTACGGTGCTTTTTTTAGTAGGTCTTGGGCAAAGCTGAGACAGAGGGACCGCTAGTATTTAATAAAAGTTATAGTTGTACAACTATGTTGTTAACAACACAAAAAAATGGATCCTAAAGTACGATTAATTACATGTAACAAGCAAATTCAAACTGATTGCAAGCTTTAAGCCGTTGTACAAGTAACATAACCGTATCTTTAATACACTTACTTTGCAAACAAACAAAAATTATTGGAAAACTCACGCTTTTTATGCAGGAAAATAAGATAAGCAAACCAGCAATACCAGACAATCTTGCATTGTACATTAACGTATATTTAATCTTAAGACAAGTTTCTTGTTTTTACCTAATAAATTGTGACTACATAAATCACTAAATAAACTACATAAATTATTTCACCAAAAAACCATTACAAAACATTTAAAATATCAAATGGTTATTCAACTTACAAACGTGAAATATTAACTCAGCAAAAAAAAATCACAAGAATTCAGAAACTTTAAATGAGGGAACAAATTTTAGAATACCTGGTAACCTACATTAAAAGCAGGAAATATAAATAAAAAATTAAACTAAATTTTAAGATATGCTTATATAAAATATTACTATTGTCATGTCAGCGCAACGTACTATTTAAGTTTAAGCTTTCGCTTAAGAACTCGAAACACACGCTGGGCACGTAAGTGGGACACGGGGCTAATGAAGTAGTTTTAGCTAATGACACGGTATTCGCAAAGGGGCTACGACTGCTTTTATACGACTAGAACCAACTGCTGTGTAATATTTCAATGCACTTTTTCACGGCTCGTCTAAGGCTGGTCAATTTCACCCAGAGCGACGCACAGTGTAGAAAAATAAAGAAAAGTCCAGCCATAGCTCAATTTTCGTCTGATTTCAATAAAACGAAATTCAAAATACTCTGCAGGATGCCTATTATCATATGCGACGGCGATATCACTAAATTTCCACTCCCACATACCCCTACAACCCTTATAAACCACCTATAACAACCCTCAAGCAGGTTAATCGAA
The DNA here is from genome assembly GCF_036245765.1 of Copidosoma floridanum. Classification (NCBI taxonomy): domain Eukaryota; kingdom Metazoa; phylum Arthropoda; class Insecta; order Hymenoptera; family Encyrtidae; genus Copidosoma; species Copidosoma floridanum. Next base: position 14,932,039 of record NW_028321885.1, read on the forward strand.
TGTTTCTCTTCATAAAAATGGATGCCTTTACCACAGACAGGCGAGACTATCCACTTGGACGAAATCCGGGAAGAGGGAAAATTGACAGAGATCTTTGCTCAGTTAATCGCAAAAATCTCAGTGGGGGGCAATGCAGGGACTAGACGTGTCGGGCCATGACCTGGGGTGAGGAAACGCGAAAATGTCTGAATACTGGCATCAGTTTTGGTGGCTCGCCACAGGAAAAGGGAAAAGCAGAGAGAGGCTTGAGAGCAGAGACGGGAGAGGCATTCAGAGGAAGAGTTCCTCATAAACTGGACGTAACCAAGTTGGATGGTTGAGGGGTGCTCAGCAACTGTTGGCTCGCTTCTCTGGGCTCTCTCCGGGAACACGGTCTTTTTCGTCCCAAGCCTCTCACCTCTGCTTATTTTCTCTTCCCGGTCTGCATGAGTAAAAAGGGGCTATCTAATAGGCAATTGAAAAGAGTTCGTGAATTATCATTGCGATCATTTCTCGTCGCAGAAGTGATAAATTCCTCGCGGTGGCTTCGTAGGCGTACTCATCTTTCTTTGCTGACTGACTAGCCTATCTCTTTTTTTTTAGATTTATTTCTTTTATTGTTTTTATATATCGTACTACCGTGTTGTCTAGCCCATATATCCCGTTGATTCTGCGATGAGCCAACGATTGTACTCTTTATGTTTTTTTGAATATTATATCCGAGAGATTATTAAGTCTAATAGAGTATAGAGTGCAAGGGATTTCAGTTCAATATTTAATTATTGTCTATCAGTGCGTAAAACTCGTTTAAGAGAGAGATCGTATAGGCGAATCCAAATTTTGTTATTGACAATTATTATTTTGCGTTTAATGGTGATTAGATCAAAATAAAAACAAAAGTTTGAAATATGTTGTTGAGTTAATTAAAATTATGACTTATTAATATACTAGAGCCACATCAATCAAAAATATCGTGTAAGACTCGTATAAAAAAAGACGTTTTCTCGTGATTTAAATATTATATCATAGTTACAGGAAGAGTAGCGCTAATGCTCTACAAATCAAGTTTATTCAAAACGTTGTATAATTTTAAGATAGGAAATAGTGAGTTGTGCCAACGGAAATAGCAAATTATCCAGTTTATTTTAAATGCACGATTAAGTGAGGTTGAATAGTGTCTAACGACTACGTTATGTTTTCTTAGTTTCTTTTTTCATTATATCAATAAATAAGTCGTTGCGTCAAAACCAAATCTTGTAACTATTTTATAAGACAAGAGATTTGAATATACTTTGGAATTGAATTATCGTTTTGTATTTTTTTCTTTATACACATTGTGCTCCTGGTTTTACTGTATACCTTATCCCACATAAAGAATGTTTATGGGAAATGTTTTGACAAATCAAAAATTTGCCAATATCTGTAATATTTTTAAAGTTGGACCAAAATATGTTAAAAAAATTTATTACGTTCCAACATGCAAATGTCTTGATGAAAATTACAAATTTGGATTTTCAATATTACATAGTTGGATTAGATTTATGGAGTATTTGATACACATTTTATATAAGTTAGATTTTAGGCAGTGAACAGAATCTAGTTGTAACAAAAAAATTAAACTTGATCACCAAAAGATTATTCAACAAACTTTGAAGGAAAAACTTGGGATAACAGTTGATGTTGTTAAACAAGGTTATGGTACAACAAATACGGAAAATGTAGCTCGTACTTTTTTTCTGAATATAAAACTGTATCCAGAATAATTTGTATTGATCAAGATATTTTATTAAGATTATATGAAGTGTTACAAATAATATCTTGTTAAAATAAAGTACGATTCAATATATTTAAGAATAACTGTTTAGAAGCAGCCAGAAAATGTGTTCAATTGTATGGTTGGTACAAAATGCCACCGAGTGTACATGAGATTTTTATTCATGGTTGTGATATTGTAAAGACATTTCCAAAACATATAGGGTACTATTCTGAAAAATCGAAAGAAAATATTTCGTAAAGCTCGTTTTACACATAGTAGAATGATGAATCGACGTGTAACAAACAAAGATATAGCGCATTATTTATTAGTCAAGTCACATCCTTTACTTAGTTCTTTGAGAGTTATCAAAAGAAAAAAATATAACAAAGATTTCATTCCTAAAGCAAAAGTTTTTTTATTATCTGATTGAAAAACATAAGAAAACACTGAGAAAAATAAAAAAAAGAAACAATAAAAAATAACAAAAAAAAAAGAAGAAAAAAGAGAAAAAAACAAGAAAATCATCTTTTAAGACTGATACCTTGCTGTGGTAAAGAGGCTTACATCGTATTGATATCAATTGATAACTAAAAGCAGTCAATTCACTACATAAAATTTGAAAGATTACAGCTTACTAAAATAATCATCAAACTAGTTTATTATATTGAGAAATATTTGAATTTCCACTATAATATGTATTGTATACAAGAACATGATTGAATTGATAACATAATATTTATTTAATAACTCATTTAATATGTCTCTATCTTAACTAATGCAAATTACATATTTGTTTAACTTCCTTACAAGAAGAGGTTACGAGAAGCCGTTAGATTTTGGCCCAAAGCCAAAACTAGTAGTACCAACTTAAAATACTTACTGAAAAATCATTGTAACCATAGCGCATTTGCAGAAAGAAAGTTGTTTGTTCGATTAATGCAATGACTATAAATGACAAAAAATATTTTAAGGCTATGAGTTTGGAAAAAAACGGTTTTATAAAAGCAGCCTTAAAGTAAGAAGATTTGAGATTAAGCAGTAGAAGTTTCATTTATTCAAAATATTGTGCACTTAATTGTCTGTATATAAGCCTTCTAAATAAAACGAATTTAATTTTTCACTCAATTAAAAAATTACTACTTTTGGATTAACCCTTTAATATTTAAAGGTTTTACGTTGAAAAAGATAAACAATTCAAGTACAATATTACGAATTGCGGCTGAGTTAGGTAAGCCTGCTGGGGGGTTGTTAGAAGTTAGTTATAAAAGTTGATAGAGTAAGTGGAGATATGGTACATTAAGGTTAATGTGTGTCAGCCTATCTGTAGTAAAGGTATCCATTTTTAGATAAATAGCAGTCGATTTCACTCGCTTTACCTAGAGTTAGGTGGGTTAACCTGCTTGGAAGTTGTTAGGGGTGGTTTGTAAGGGTTGCAAGGGTTAATTAGGATATGGTGGATCAAGTTTAAGTTAAGTCAGCCTATCTGTGGTAAAGGTATCCATTTTTAAAAAGAGAAACATTCGATTAAACTTGCTTTACCCAGGGTTAGGTGGGTTAACCTGCTTGGGGGTTGTTAGGGGTGGTTTATAAGGGTTGTGAGAATGAATTGGGATATGGTACATTAAAGTTAAGGTGTATGAGCCTGTTTGTAGTTGAGATATTAATTTTTTGGAAGAGAAGCTGCCGATTGAACTTTTTTACCTAGGATTAGGCAAATAAGCCTGCTTGGGGGTTGATAGGGGTGGTTTATAAGGGTAGTAGGGGTATGTGGGAGTGGAAATTAAATAATATTGCTGTTGCATATGATAGTGAGCATCCTTCCGAGTGTTTTAAATTTCGGTTTATTGAAACTTTTGTCAATTTTTCTACACTCTGCGACCTACCGAAGGGTATCCCGTTGGCGATCTAGATACCACCAGAATCGTTACGAGTAAAGGTATCGTTTCTAGGAGTTACGTGTGGGTAGATAGTGATTTGACTCGTGACCTGACTAGAGTGTACTAATACCATTACGAGTACTGGTATTCACTTCAATCTGATTAGTTCTTGTTGCTCTGATGGTACCACTACTGTAGCGAGTAATGGTGTGCGCGTAAAAGAAAAACAAAACTTAGTATTTGCTGGTGATCCACGGGTACCAATACCGTGGCGAGTAATGGTGTGCACGTTAAAGGAATTTAAACTTAATATTTCCTGGTGATCCGTGGGTACCAATACCGTGGCGCGTCATGGTGTGTGCGTTAGAGTTTATGCTCGTGCTGGAAAGAAAAGGGGAAAAAGAAATTCAAAATGTGATAAACTTTAAATACTCAATTTGATTTGGAACAAAAAAACTTATGCACGTGGCAAACCAGCGTGAGGTGTTCGTATCTAAAATTAAAACCATGTTCGTGGAAGACCAAGTAGCAGAGGTGGACTCCAGCTTTCCAGTCGACCGTTTGAGGGTAAAACAAAAACTGTGTCCTCACCTCGTGGTAAACTTGGAGGTAGCAGAGGCGCACTCTTACTACTCAGTCTATCATTTAAGGGGTAAAATTTAAGAGAGTCCGCAATTTCGGAGCCTTTGGATCTTTTTATAAGTTGTAGTGGACATTGGTGACAAACTGGTTTAAGAACGGCACAGGAAAACTTGCCGGGAGAAAATCTTGAAGAAAATACAGTAGCTGAAAATCTAATTGGCTAGAACTGCTCCAGTTCAGCCTCTCAGAAATTGGCACTTCCCATATCCAGCTTGCTCTTGTACATGCGTTAAGAGAAGGGAAGGTGATTCACTGACTCTCGCTCTTCCTTTTTTTTTACATCCAAATTTCACAGAATTTCACTATTACTTAATATTAACATTAAGATAAAATATTGTTAATATTTTTTTATGCTTGACACCGTTCACTTACTTAACTGAACTCGTTGCAAAAAGAGCGGTAAAAATCGTTTAACAATTTAATTAATGCTCAGGTGAATAAACGATTGGTGTGTTACGATAGATCAATTAACACTGATATTTTAAAAGCAGTAACAGTGGCCGTGGCCATAATTACTTATGATTATAATATTAGTGGTGATAGTAATAATAATAATAATTGTAAAACTAATAATAATAATTATAAGAATAATAATAGCAGTAAGAATAATAATGATAATAATAATAGTAATAATAAAAATTCCGATAGTAATGATAATAAGAATAACAGTTGTTAGGATAATAATGAAATTAATAGTTCTTGCCTTGTCGCGAGTTAACATAATTAGGTTTACCGGTAGTTTTTAATGTTTATAATGTTGCAAAAATAATGCGGTACTTTAGTAGAATTTTAGGCAACATGTTTTTTGCTGCTAGTCGTTGGAGAGGAGGTCGTCTCGTGGTACCCTAGAAAATCAGAAATTCCGCTGCCTGAGTTGGAGGTAGACGTACAGACTCTTTTTCACTCAACATTTCTGAGTCAGAAGAGGGCTGACCTTCCCATTGTCCTTTACATTTGAAAAAGTGAAAGAATTTAACTAGTTTATAAATTAGACTATTGCAGTATGTTTATGAAACAATTAATGCAATACAAAAGGGTTGTACAGTAAATGATGAGCCTGCGAACATGAATAGTGGAAATTGGATAGCTCTTTGAAAGTTGATAAGGTTGCTTTCCTAGTTTTATGTGATATTGTTGTTAGCTAATGAAGCAGCGCGGGCGTGTACAGGTGGTTTCTAGCTATATGTAGTAAATCCAGCATTTGCAATTATTCTCGCTTGGTCTGTATGTCTTAACTCGAAGTTATTCTAGTTCTTAACATTGCGTATTTTAATGTTAATTCATATATCCTTATATGTAATACCCCACCTCAGTGCAGCTGTTCCCAGTTAAACTTTTTTGTCCATTGGTTTTTATAATTATTTCATTCTTCTTTTGCTTAATATAAATTTTTAAAAACACAGTATTATGCATAGGTTGCCACTGTAAGTAATTATTTATATTCGTTGAAGTTTACTTCATATTATTGTAACGACCCGTAATACGTAGTGAGCTAGTTTAATTTTTTTTTTCAATAATAGTTTCTACAATACATCTTTAATATTAGTACACAGAATGATTAGAATAAGAAAGTTTATTTACCTGTTGGCCTATCAATTTAAAAACAGCATTTATAGTGATATGACAACTAAATTTCGGGTGATGCTGAAAACAACATGTTATTACCGGCCTTGTTTACGGTATTTTTTAAAATCTATAAATCTGTGATAGCCCGTTTTAACCACACTTGAAAAAAGTTTTGTAAATATTAATCTTATTAAAGCAGCTCGTAAAAGTGAAAAAATGACAAAACAACGGTAAAATAAAAAATTATATGACAGGATTTTGTACATAATGACCAGTTTAACAAATGTAAAATAAGTAAAAGTCAATAGAATCTTATGTTGTAAAAAGTATCTTATTTTTAGGAAATAATAATTTTTTCAATTGCCTTATATACATCAGTATATTATTATGATTAAATAAAGCAGAATGACTTAAAAGCTTTGTTAATAAAAGATAAATCTAGAATATGGTAGCAAGATTTGATGGACACTTAAACATCGTGTGAGAGTAATAAGAAAAGTTGGCGTACGACTCGAATTTCCACAAAACGTAACGTAAACTATTCCAAATTGTATGTGTATATGAACGATTTTTACAAAATGTCAAAATTAGTTTGGTTGACCTTATAGGAAAATCTATAATATTAAATAAGCCTGTTCAGACTATTCACTAATAATGTCTTCAGATTATCGACCGTGAGTGATTTAATATGCATGAAACACAAGAGTATAAGATAAAATAACACAAGGAGTGAAGTTAATGTTAAGAAGCTCATTTCTAAGCTAGTAGAGATCCACATTTTACAGTAATTTCTGAATGATACATTAAATTAGCTATATAATCTAACAGCAATAACATTTTTTAATACACGACATAAAAATAGGTGATTCTTAATCATGACTTTTTATGAGCTATTGAAAAAGCAATAACAATTAAAAAATCATCGAATAACAAGAATTCAGCACAAGCGATTGATTTTTCAAATTCAGAGAATTATTTACGAGTGGCTAAATTACGTAATTATCCATATCAACTTAAGTTTATCTCTTTAAGTCCCATGTTATGTAGTTATATGAATTTTATTTTTAGTAATAATCGTTCCTATAATATCAGTTACAAAATCACTATCTTCACAATTAAAAAAACGTATTGTATCTTTTAAGTTAGCTAGTTATTTTATCGACACCATTTTTATTTAGGCAGCTATTAAATTTAAGATAAAGGTTAAATTGGACCTTTTCTTTTGAGGTTTAAATATAAATAAAAATTAAATCTTACAATTTTTAAAGGTACATGCATACAAACTGTTAATAATATGTGTTATAATCAGCCGTGTTAATGTTGTACAAAAATTTTTAGAATTATATACGCCAGATTTAACAAATCATTTAAAAAGACATTTAATTTAAAATGGTAAGGTTAATAATTTAAAATGAGTGACTGTAATACGTAACAGTAAATAAATAAAAATATAAAGTAAGGGCAAATTCATGTAATCAAAGGTTTGAGAAAAATATCGAAGTAAATGGTTAATGACATATTAAATCATATTAGCCATCAAATTTTACAGCCACAATCTTTTTTGGTGCGTGGCAAACCGTAATCCTAAAAAATGCTTGTCTTATGCCTTTTGTAAGCCATGTTTAGGATTTGCTGGCTTGTGTCACATCGAAGTATGGCAGATGAATTCGAATGAGAATTGTGGTCTTTGTAAGTGTGATAAAAATAGTTGATGTGAGGGCTTACATTAAATAAAATATTTTTAGAACTATTTGGGATCGTAATCAATCTTGAAAAACCTTATAGCAAAATCCTTAATAATAAACAAGCCGGTTGTAACTATTGACTAATAAAGATTAAAGCTTATCAATCGTAAGAAAAATGATGTGTTTGAAAAATCACAGTTCAAGGTAAAATAAAACGAGTGCTATGATGAATGCAGGGTTACGTGTTTTGAAGCCAGTTTAAAGCGACTAAATAAAAAGACAATGATGATGCACTCAACTTAATTTTTGGCTTAACAGTAATAATAATTTTTATAACGACATACAGAAGTTCAGTTCCATGTAAATAACAACTTGTACGCTGTTCGAGAATCATGGAAATTTTAAAGATTTATTCAGATCCAAAATTTAGCAAAAACAGTTAAATCTTGAAATTCAAAGCAATATGTAAGGTATCGAGTTAAAGAGATTATGTATATTCACTTAAGTTTATGGAATATAAGAACTAGTGATACAAGGTAAGCTGGATTGTACAATAATCGTTGCTGAATTGTCAACTTCCGAATCTTTTTCTATAAATAAAAGAAAGTGTTTGTAACTTAGGAAGCTGGTCATCATTCAAACAGCATTCAAAGTAGGACATAAGTTTAAATCCAGGTTAGAGTCAAATTAAAAGTTTTATTCAAAGGATTTATATGCACAATATATAATCCTTACAATTTTAGATGGTATATACGTACGGACGCTTATAAAATTGTGGTAATAGTGGCCTTGCTTACGTTACCATGAAATCTATATAATAAAATTAGCTGGTGTGGACTGTATCTTCAGAAAGTTTATATATTTATAATCTGAAGTAACATAATTTTCTTAAAGTGACAGTATAACGTTACAACGATTCAACAAGAATAAATACGAAGACAATGCTCTACTATGCATAAAAAAGATCAATTAATGTAACAAAATGAATGGCTAATGAATTGTTACACGAAATAAGTATTTTAATTTTACATTAATGATGTTTAATTTTAATTGTCACATATTTGGAAATTCAGACATGAAAAAAAGATAGTAGTTAAATTTTATCACAAAGTCATGCGTACAACTACCACGTTTAAGTGTTAATTCAAACCAAGAACTGCTTACTTTACATGAAAAAATTTAATTTGTATTGAAATCTTTTTTTAAACACGACATTTCAGAAGTTTGGGAGTACCATTCAAAGAGGCGAGGAACAAGGAGTCCTCCGTGTCAGCGCAGCTGGGCTACCTTTACCGCGCACCTCCTCTTGAACTTAACAAACTTGAAACTGTACGACTGTTACTGCTTGTATTTTTAGAAAATGCCTGGCAAGGCTTAATTTTTTTTGTCGAGGATCTTCATTTTGTACCAAGGTATCTTTAAAAACGTTTTTTTTTATTTCAACACATTTATAATATACCTTTATTTCCATTTAAAGGCAAACCTAACCCTACTCTTTCATAAGAGACCGTGAACTCTCAATATTTTAAATTCCTTTCTCGAAAATTTCTAGTAATATAAAATCTGAAGAAAATTCATGTGCACTCCTCATATGCCCAAATATAATAGTTTTTTTGGCACGATTTTGCCTTTTAAAACTTCTCTCCCAAACCTTCTTTACAGCTGCTTGTATGACAACTTACAAGATTTTTTTTTTTAGAGTAAGAAATGCTTTGAGCTCAGCTGACACGAGGCTCACCTACAAAACAGCAGTGAACGTAGGAAGAAGGTTAAGTTTCTTGTAACAGTAATAAGAAAATTTTGCTTCACAATCAGTGTCAAACTTGCACAAAAAGAAATTTTAACCATTACGGGCAGCTTATGCCTTATAATACTGTCAACAAAGTATCATAAATCACCTCAGTTACCTTGTAATAAGATCTATATCCTCTAATAAGCAGGGTTTCACTATAATCATAAAATTATTTCAGCTTCCTGATCTTAAGACAAGGGCGGATCCAGACCTTGGTCAAGGGGGGGGGGCGCTAACTGACAAATTTAAAAACCCAAAATATGATATTAATATGAAACATAATAAAATATAAAACTGACCTATGTAAAATGTACGTACAAACTGTAAAAACCCAAAATCTAATACACATTTAATCTTCAAATGCAAAATTCATATTTCATATGCATTAGTGAAAAAATTATCCGATTTCATGTGAGTGTATACAGATAACAATAAAAGCGAAAATGTTTAAACTGAAGTCAAATCTGATTAACTCAGTGCCCAATAATTTATAAAATAATCTAAAGTATTGTAGCTCATATAACAAGCTAATAGAAATGTATCACTGTGATTGAAAACTTCTTTCTGTAAATGTACAAACGTGATAAAACTAAGTTAAGCTAATTATTTAAAAAAATAGATCAACTAAAAACCATTCAATAAAACCAAAGCTCACACTTATCACTTAATTAGAGATCCCAAAGCACACTCTTACTACATAAATTTATCATGAAAATGAGCTACTAAAATTAAAGCTCACTATTAAAATCTCAGTCTTTATATGTTTTACTTTGTAGGCCTGATTGCTAAGCAGGAGTGACTTAGATTCCTGAAGTTATTTATTTACTTCATTTATATTAATTAAGAAGATTTAGTTTTACTTTCATGTAAGTTTAAATTTGAAATACTCTTGGTGCTGCAGTAACTACTTTAACCGATAGTGCACTCACTGCTGGTAAGCAAGTAAATTTATTAAGCTGAGTAGTATTACCAACCTTACTTCAGTTTTTTCACTAAGTCTTCTGCTGTATTGTCAAAGCATTTTGTGCTGCTCAAGTTTTTAGTAAAAAATATAATATCTGGGAAAGAAGTGGTTTTACAAGAATTATTAAATACTGAATGAACAGAAAATAATTATTTGCTTCATCTGAACTTTTTTTTTCTGTTCTATAAAACTGCATGAGTTGCATTCATCTAGTAGTTAAGCCGTTTCACTTACTTGATAATGGTATAAAAATTTTCGATTTTAATAGTAAAATAGATATCCATCTCATTAATTCTTTTATTACCTAATACTCTAAATTTACAAATAAGTGTCTCTGAATAAAACTTTTTTTAACAAAATCGTGTACAATGACTGTTAACCAACTAATTCAATTGTATAAGTATAAATCAAGAATAAATGCTCAACGCAAAAATGAAAGATGTATTGATTCACATTTTTTAATATTGAAAAAGCTTAAATTATCTTCAGAAACATCCCAAAATTCGTCACTCGTCGAATCATCAGACAATATGTCAACTTCAATTGATACAATCATTGACACATGGAGATCTGAACAAATAAATCTTCAACCTGAACAATCTGAATCACAAAGATCCGTGGCACCAGGTATTCCAGGTACTACTTCAGAAGAATATTCACCTTCTTTAGATATTGGCAAGTATATTGGAAAAAAATTGATGATTGGACGAAAAAAAAATAAATTATAAATCCATGGATCCCTTTCAAAAATTCCTCTTTTCCTTATTCAAGTCATAATAAACAAGGTAAAGTAGATAAAAGGTATGTTAGTCAAAAACATTTTGATTCATTTAGTTGGATAGCTTCTTCTGATTTCGAAAAGGGATTTTCTTGTAGATTCTGCCTATTTTTTATCAATGCGAGAATAGAAGATAAGAATGAGCATAATATTTCCTTGAATGGGCTAGTAAAACTGAAAATAAAACTAGAGGCTCTTAGGGAAGGACGGAATCTTAACAACTGACAAAAATAGTATCTAGCACAAAAATGATGTGCAAGCAGCTAAAGATTTAATTGCTGTCAGTGAAAATTACTATCTGTCTGTAGTTAACAGACTAGACGTGGAGAGGTTATGTCAACTGACTGAAAATCGTTCCCGTTCCGTTCCCATAATTGACACAATTATACAATGCGGTGAGCAAAATATACCTTTACGATATCTTTGAGACGATGGTGATTTAAATGTTGATAGTACTACAAATGAAGGCAATTTTCGTGAATTCCTTCGATATGGTATAAGAGGCGGCGATGAATGACTTGAAAAGCATTTTGAACGAGCATTTTCTTGAGTAACTTTTTTAACCGAAGCCTTGGTGGACACTGATCTCCACTGTTCTGTTTAGGCATGTCTTAAGTCGAACGCTGATATCATAGAAATCAAGGCTTCGGTGGCGAAGTTGGTTAACGCGCCTTTCCAACAAAAAGGAGGCCCAGGTTCGACACCTGGCCAAAGTGGATACCTTTTTTCACTGCTTTGTAATTTTAATTGACAAAGTATTTTGAACTCCAGTGATTTTCGCAATAAAAGTAAGCGCTACGTTTCTATAAACTAGAAAAAATATAGATAGCGGAATTTAGAGAAAGGAGTCAATACATGATAATTTGACATAATACTTACTCATTGAATGATAACATCAATATCTATAAAACAATAAACAGTCAATAAAATAATCTATTGTAGATGCTATCTTATTTTTTAGCCATGACATTATTTCTACGTAACTTAGAATACATTAATATATGATTTTATACATAAAGCAAAAGATGTTAAAAGCTTAGCTAATCAAAGATAAATCTAAAATATAGTAGTTTATTTGATAGACGGTTAAAATTATTGTAAGAGTGATTAAAAAAGTTAGCGTAAGGCTCGAATTTGCACTGAACGTAACTTGAACTACTCTGGACAGTATTTTCATGTTTATGTTTTTGAGAAAATATCATAATCGGTCTTGTTTACCTTATAGCAAAATCTGAAATATCAAGTCAGCTAATTTTCACTTTTATCTATCAATGTTATAAGATTAACGATTTTGAGAAATTTAATATACATGAAAAATAGAAGAATAAGATAAACTAACCCAAGCAGTGATGTAGCTGCAATGAAACGCATATTTAAGCTAGTTTAATGTAACGCATCACAGTGACTTTTAAATGATACATCTAATTAGCTTTATAATCTTAAAGCAAAAACATATTTTATTAAGTGGCATAAAAATATTTTTTTCTTAAAAATAACCACTAACAAGCTGAAAAAGAATTTGAAAAACAGTTAGTAAATGTTTGTACATTAGCTGATTGACTTAAAAACAGCATTTATAGTGATGCGACGACTAAATTTTAGGTGAGGTTAGAAAAAAAGTTAATACCAGCCTGGTTAACTGCATATGAAAATTAATGGAACTCTATAACCCCGTTTCAACCACACATCAAAAAAGTTTTTAAATTGTGAATCTCAAGTTGCAATATCTCGTATATATGACTGAAAAATGCAACAACGGTAAAATAAAAAATTAAAAGACAGGATTTCGTAGATAATGATCAGTGTATTAAATGTCAAATAAAAAACAGTCAATAAACTATTATATCGTAATTAATATCCCATTTTTTAGCTATGACGATGTTTTCACGTGACTTAGAATGCACCGAAATATGATTTCAATTACATAAAGCAAAATGCGTTAAAAGCTTAGTTGATCGAAGATAAATTTAAAATATAGTAGCTTTATTAATAGATGGTTAACATTATTGTAAGAGTGATTAGAAAAGTTAGCGTAAGGCTCGAATTGGCACAAAACGTCACTGGAACTATTCCGGTCAGTATTTGTATATTTATGTTTTTAACAAGATATCATAAATAGTCTTATAATATAAAAAACAAATGTTTAAGATAAATACATAAGTAGTGAAGTTAATGCAAAAAAGCGCATCTGTAAGCCAGTTTAAAGTAACACATTACAGTGACTTCTGGACGATACAATTAATAAGCTATGTGTGCTTACAACAAGAACATCCTTTAACGCGTGACTTAGAAACGCACTTTTAATAATGCACTGAAGTAACTTTTTAAATAAACAGAAATAGCAATTTTTAATAGTGAGATACAAAAGTACTAATATAAAAAATTATCACTCAAGCGCTGTTAGAAAAGCATGAAAATGTTAAAGATTCATTTTTAACCATAGTTTAGCAAGCATAGTTATGTTTTAAAAATTATAGGAATGTGTAAAGTATTGAGTTACAGTTATTTTATTTACTAACGTTTATCTCATATATAAACAAGTAATTCAAAGTAAACAAGAATAAACCTTTAACAATAATTGTAGCTCAATCGTCAACTTAAACATTACCCTTTCTGGAGAAAATAAAGTGTTCGTAACTTAATTAGTAAGCTAGTCGTCCTTAAAACAGCACTTAAAGTTGGGCAAAAAATCAAATTGGGGTTAAAGTCAAATGAAAACTTCAAAAAAAAGATTTTATTTGCACAACATACATTCTTACAATGTAAGGCCATGTATACATGAAAATGCTTATATAGATGTGTCGATAGCGGCCTCGCTTAACTTATAAAATCTATAAAGTACAATGAGTTGGTTTAATTGTTTAAATTTTTCTTAAGTATTTAATAAAAAAACGTTAAGTTTGCCACGTTAAAATTTAAAGAGTCAGCACGAATCATAAAGTTACATCCCGAGTTGATACGAATTATAATATAACTAAAAACTATCCGTCCATCAAATTCAGATAATCAATGTTCAACAATATGCTGACATGGTACAGCCAACCTCTTTGTAAGAATGCACGTATAAATTGACATCGTATTGTATACATCAATAAACAAATTACTTGCACATTGATTGTCCACTTCTAATAACACTGATTATAAAATTTGTAATCAACATACTCTTTCATTATACTCAAAACTGATTGTGAAATCCCAGAAGAATTAATTTCGAAATTTGTAAACTTAATGTCACAATTAAACTTGTATTTAGTGTTCTTATATTGCTGATGCGAGCTTTCATCACCACTGACCCAAAAAAAGCTCAATCACACTTGTCAGAGAAATGCAATCGGTACTGTTGTATTGTTATTTCCTAATACATAAAATCATAACATGTAACATCATCGTGCAAGCCTACTGTTTTGCTGTCAACGTAGTCTGCAATAGACATCGCTCATTGGTTAACCTCATTCAACCAAAGGCCTCTTTTACTTGCTCTGACGCTATAAAAACTCACCATCAAGAGAAAGAATTGCTCTCTTTACGTCTGTCACCTATCCTCTAAAGTTTTTGTCAACTCTTGACTCTCGCGACTCGTCAGTACCTTACGTACGTAAGGCAAAATGTGTTGGCTGAGGCAACTCGAGTGCGTAGTGAGAACATCAATAGTATCGGACTACGCTAAGGAGCGAGGTACAGCAAAGGAGGCCCACCAAAAGTGGTTCCAGTGATAGCAGAGAAAGCAGTAATTGCAATATCCTACTGGCCGCAAACTCATTCGTGAAGCTTAAGGAAACACTGAAGGTTACCGCTACGAAGCATCAGGGAACTCTGAATCAGCAGTAACAACAATCAGTGATAGATGTCAGTTATTTATCAGTAATAAAATTTACGTTGAACCTTATAAAAGTGGCCCGATAAAATTATATGTAAAAGTACAACGTATAATCAACCTACATTATTAAAGAAATACATTAATTAAAATTACCCATTTTATTCACATGAAGATAAATATTTAATTGAAAAAAAAAACAAATAAAACTCATGAGCTGAATCCTAAGATACCCACGAATGACACTTGAATAAAACAGTTAAGACCATATTCCAAACAAGTTTTGTCATAACAATATTGTGTTCCCACTTAAGTACGCACAAGAAGCTTGTTACGGTATGCGCAAGAATTACCGGTAAATACGTATAATCAATAGTGTGCAGAGTGATAGCGCAGATAATGGCGGCAAATGATCTGCAAATCAGCTATAAAAGGTGCTGATGCGCGGAAAAACATGTCGCTCATCCAGCAAACCGAAAAGGCGGAGATCAGCTGCCTAATCAGACTTGGAACTCTCCTACGCACCAGTACTAACAGTGACGAGTACAGGCCGAGAAAAAGAGAGAGACCTCGTAGTACAGATACTAGGGATAGCGACGGCGCTTATTGGGCAAAGTACTTGGATAGATTACTAGGGCTCTTCCTCAGGTATCCAAGACCCTGAGGACGATCTTATCCTACGTGATTTTTCTAGGATAGGCATAGAGCCCAGGACTAACACTCTGAGGCTGTACTACTCTCGGTGGAACCTCCAACGTAAAAGAGAATTCATACGGGAAAATTTAAAAATCCTTTAAAATATTTTTTTGCAAAATTGAAAGTAAATAATATAATTCATTTTGTATTTAAAGGCAAAATTCAACTCATCTTGATGTGATTTACAGCCTTTGAAATAAAATACAAACTTTTCGGTTGTTAAATTGGTAATTGCGATGGTTATTTAAATGAAAGTCAGTTGAAAACCTAACGATTAAATACATCATTTTCTTATTAAAATGAAAGTAAATAAATATAAGAAAAAAATTAAATAATTAAATACTTTTTTATTCAAGCCAACCTCTCCATAGGTGATTTCTCTATTGCCAAGTTCACGAGTAGATAAGAAATTAAGTTATTCAAAATAAAAGTAAGTTTCACCGTACAACAACCTTATTTGTGCCCAAAGCATAAATAAATCTACTTATAATAAGAAAAAAATTACTTTTGGAAAAATCAATGAAGCCATCATTCAAAATAATAGATACACATATTGCAGGAATTCATAAATTATTCAATTTTTGATTTAAACTCAGATAAAAGCTACCTTAAGATATTTTTTTTATGGAATTAGCAGCTTGAGCAATTCCGCTCTTTTACACTGGACAATGAACTCCCGCAACATATAACTACTGATATTAATTGTGTGTTAGTTCCTAATCTTAGAGTTTTCCTGGCACAGATGCGCTTCTGAGCTATTCCCTAACTATTGCTAGATAGTCGGGGTCACCCTCAAAGAAATGGCGGTCGTCAATGATACCCTTGGTGGAACTAGCAATCTAAGAGGGAGCATTTAAATAAGTTCACATCATAAATATACAAAATGTTTAACGGTTAAATTTTGCGAGATAGTGTGTAATAATATATAGTAAGATATTGTCAAGGTTTTTTTTTATTATTATATTCATGTAAAACGGCTGAAACACGAGGAGGGGGCAACCATGATGATTAACAACAACAACCGCAACAAAAACAACAACAAAAACAACAACAAGTGACAGTACAAATTCACGGTTAAAACGATGATTTAAGTAAAATTTTTTTATTAGATTAATCATCTGATCCAAATATATTGCGTATAAATAATGAGAATGTTTTCGAAGTGATAGGGGTCTAAAAGCAGCTAATGGCTGAGATTTCATTACTTAATCCCATAAATAATACTGAAAAAACCATAGCAAAAGTAAACCGAGTCCTTACACAAAAAAATACACTTAAACAACAATTGATTTGATTTACGTACATATACAACACGCTAGACAGATATGTAGAACGAATGACACAAGCACAAAATTAAATGAGCGCGAAAGAAGGACAATGTAACGTGGAGCTCATAAGATGGTCAGAAATACAAGACAATATAAGCAAAAAGTTAGATCAACTTGCACTTAACATAGCAAAAACGACACAGACATTTTTCAGAAACTTAATCAAACAGTCATAGGACAAACAATAGCCATAGTAAATTGAGAATAGAAAGACGACTGTATCTAATATGTTATCGCCCACCACAAGCAAAACGTAGAATCATTTATAACCCGAAATATAAATAACGTACAAAGAAGAGACATTTCTCAGTTAAAGGTAAATTTGCCAATTTTTAGTGCAGCCACAAGCGGTTGACGTATCAAGTTCCTAAAAGCATTGAAAACTTACATCAAAATTACTCCCATAGAAGCCGATGCAATTATTTTTGTTTTATCTCAAGCATTAAAAGGGCCAACGCTTAACTGGTTTAAGCATATAAAAGAAAGAATACATTTAATAAATAATTTTAAAACTTTATTTTTAAACAAATATTGGAATGCAACAGTACAAGCTGAAGTTTGGTGGGCACTTAAATGGAATGCGTACGAAGCTGCAAATAATATGAGTCACGGTGAATATGTTTTAACTTTATGCAGTTACGGTAAAATGTTATCAGCATCACCAACTGATACGGAAGCCGTTGAAGAGTTTGCGAATCATTTTGACGAAGTTATACAGCAGTCTATACTTCTTCGAGAAATTAACTAAATTGACGATCTTATTAAGCTTTTAGACCCTATGGATACGGTTGGAGCATCAAATAGCTCGATAACTATTAAAGAAAACTTATTTGTAAGTTATAGCTTCACTTGTAATAATAATAACTTCCAAACTTCAACACTAAACCCACCAAATGTTAATTGGTGTGGCCGTGGTAACAACACACATAACACCACAAATAATACAAACCGCAATACGAATCCTAGACAAAATAATAACAATAATAACAATAATAACACTTCCAATCGACCATATGTAGAGAGGCCACGAAGAAACTTATGTATTTGAGAAACTCAGGGAGCTCAGATAAATTCAATCAGAGAAATAACAAACCCAGGGAACAAATAGACGTTGTATCCTTAAGCTTAAAAGATTCTAAAGCAGATATCTTACGAGATACAACGACAGGAAGGAGCATTATGAGGACCAATGAATCAAAACATCTGCAAACCAAACTTGAACAAAGCCATTATATAAATATCCAAGAAAAATTACCGCTTCAGGGCCAAAAGTGTTTGATACTAATTTTATCTAGCAGTGCTTATATTTGATACCTAGTTTAAAGGAAAAGGTGCTGATGATAAAAAATCGGATATTATCACAAATACACACACGTTGAATTACCCTATTTGCCATAAAAATCAAAGCAATAATTTTTCTTTAGTAAATATGAAAATGACCACAGTATTCAAAGATTTGAAACAGACACTACTGGAGGTAGCACAAAATGGTAATCTTTTACCAGAAGAACTTTTATATGCCTGGAAATAAATATTGAACTAAAAGGTATATACGGGGGGTTAAAAAACAAGTATATCCGAACACATTAATAAGAAATACAACGATGCTTAAAAAACCTTTCCTACTGTTTTTGTTCGTCCATATTAGATAAGGATTTGAAAATACTATTAATTAGAAGGAGTAAAATTGTGGCAGCCAATTTTTCAAGCCTATACAACAATAAGAAACACCAAAAAAGTACCAGGGACCTCAGTACGTTAACAATCTTGGCAAGAAAACCCAACAAGAATATACTTAAACAATCAAAAGTGATTTCAATAAAACAATAGCAAATAACACACGATCAAACAAAACAGAAAAAATGGAGATAAATATACCCAGTACACACTAGAAAAAAAAATTCTGTATAAATTATGTAACCATAGAGAGAGAGTTCTTTGGCAAACATGCCTCGCAAAATGAGACATCTAAAAGAAAATGTTGTTAATAACAATCAATAAAACTTATTATTCGAACCTTATTTTTTCAAAAAACAAAAAAAGGTTTATTCTTACAAATTTAAGTAGGTAGATGCAAGAGATTATTTTTTATCACTTAGAAATTAAAATGATACAATTTCTTTTTCTATCATTTTTTTGCTATTTCTTGAATAATTACCAAAAATATATGAAGCTCGCCAAGTTGTAATTTAAAGAATTGGCGCAAAGCATATCATAAGCGCTGTCAATAATGCGCAAGAGGCTAAATAAGAAATGCACAAGAATTATCGAAAAACACGTATAATCGATAGTGCACAGAGAGATAGCGCAGATTACGGCAGTGAATTATCTG
Source organism: Copidosoma floridanum (assembly GCF_036245765.1). Lineage (NCBI taxonomy): Eukaryota > Metazoa > Arthropoda > Insecta > Hymenoptera > Encyrtidae > Copidosoma > Copidosoma floridanum. The sequence goes on from NW_028321885.1 coordinate 14,951,248, forward strand.
CAAGTCAGCTATAAAAGGCACTGACGATCGGAAAAACACGTCTCTCCTCCAGCGAACCTAGGACGTGGAGATCCGCTGCTTACTCAAACCTGGAACTCTTCCGTGCACCCATACTGAGTGTGAAATGATTCGCAGCCTTTGAAATAAAATAGAAACTTTTTTGGTGTTAGTTTAAAAATTGCGTTAGCAATATAAATATAAGTAAAAAACCTAGTGATTAAGAACATTATTTTCTTATTTAAATAAAAAAAAATAAATTTAGTAAAGAGAATAACTAATTGTCTTTAATTATTCAACCCAACCCCTCCATAGGTGATGGCAAGTCCTAATATTACTTAACGTTTATTTGACAAATTAATTATAAGTTATTTTGTTATTTGTTTTACAGTTTATATAGTTAAAAATTTTTATTGTTTTTTCTATTGTCAAGTTCACGAGTGGATAATAAATAAGGTTATATAGAACAAAAGCAAGTCTTAACGTATAAGAACTTTATCTGGGCTGGAAGTATAAATAAATTTATTTAGAATAAGAAGAAACTACCAAAGAAAAAATCAATAAGACAATGATTAAAAATTATTACTGTATGTACTGCAGAAATTTATAGATTATTCAACACCTTATTTAAACTTAGATAAAGGAATCTTCAAGATATTTTTTTCCATAGAATCCGAGCGATTTCGCTCTTTTACACTGAGCAACGAACCCACCCTCCAACATATAAATACTGATATTAATTGGGTGTTCGTTTCTAATCTTAGAGTTTTCCTGCACAGATACAATTCTAAGCTATTCCTTAACTGACGCTAACTAGTTGGAGTATCACTCAAAAAAATGAAGGTCGCAATTCTCACACCAAAAAAAGCATTTCTATTTTTTTTTCAATATGAAGTTTAAAAAAATGCAGTCATAAAAAATAACAGTTAAATGTCATTAGAAAGCTATGCGTAAAACTCGCACGTTTATATGTGGAGTAAAACCAAGCTCTGTTATTTTTTTATAAAAATTTAATTTATGTTAAAGTGTTGCTGTAAACACGACGTGAACAGCTGCTAGTTTGACAACGAACAAAGTCTTTTTTAATTTAGAGTAAAAAGTGTTCTAGCTAAGTTGATAAGAGACTTATATAAAAAATGGTAGTAAGCGTAAAACAAGGGTTGAATTTCTCTTACAACTAATAGAAAAATTAAGCGAAAGTGTTAAACTTGCACAAAAAGTTATTTTTAACTATTACGGGTAGTCTATACCTAACGATAGTTTTAACGAAATGTCGTTATTTACCTTGGTCTCCTGGTAGTATTATATATTCCTTACAATTTTAGATGGTATATACAAACATACGCTTATGAAGATGAGTCGATAGCAGCCTTGTTTATCTTATCATGAAATCCTTAGATTAGAGTAAGTTAATTTAGACCATTTTTTCTTAAAATACCGACGTTTTTGATCCACAGTAAGATAATTTTTTACAAAAGACAGTGTAACGTTATAACGATACAAAAACAAATGTAAAGACAATGTTCCATTATGCATGAAAAAAATTAATTTATGTTAAAAAACAATAGGTCTATTTATTTTTACACAAAATAAAAATCTGTATTCTACAGCAAAGATATTTTGTCAAACCTAACATATGTTAAAATGCGTTTAAGCGTTAAGTTAAACCAAGACCTGTTTTCTTTATGTAAAAAATTTATTTGTGTAAAAATATTGTTTGAAACATGACATTAACAGTGGCTTGCTTGACGACTTGAAAAGTTTTTTTTATTGAAAGTAGAAAGTGTTTTGAGCTTAGTCGACAATGAACTTATCTGAAAATTGGCAATGAGCGTGCGACGAGGGTTAAGTTTCTTGTAAAAATAATAAGAAAGTTTTGCGTAAGGGTGAAAATTGCCAAAAAAGTAAGTTTACCAATTACGGACAGTCTATACCTAATAATAGTCTTAACGAAGTGTTATAAATGGCGTCTTGCCTAATTTGTAGTAAAATCTATAATATCTAGTGAGCCAGTTTTCACTATTATATCAAAATTTTTTCAGCATCACGATCGTTAATTTAAATTGATATACATAAAAATTAATAGTTATTAGTGTAATAAAACACTAAATAAAGTAAATACATATTTAACATACAAATAACAGTTAAATAATACACCAAATAGGAGAAATTAAGTAATAAATAATATTTGCTCTTAAATATTACAGAAATAACAGTGTTTAATACATGGCATGGAAGACAACTAAATCTTAAAAATAATAACTTGTATGCTATTGAAAAAGTTTAAAAGTCTCAAAGGGCACTGTTCAACAAGAATAAAGTCAGAGCGTATGAATTTTTAAAATCACAGAATTGTGTACAGGTCACGACGTTGAGTAATTATTTATATTTGCTTAAATTTACCATATATAATTATCACGATATATTACGACGACCCATAATACGTAGTGAGCTAGTTTTATCTTTCTATGAGAAAAGTCACTAGAATAGAACTTTAATATTACTATATAAAATAATAAAAAAAGTTAGTATATTTGTATGTTAGCTAGTCAATTTAAAAAAGGATTTATAGGGCCGCAACAACTAAATTTCAGGTGGGGTTAAAACTAAAATGTTATCAACAGCCTGATAAACTGAAAATTTAAATCTATAAGACTATATGAGCCTGTTTAAATCACTTATTGCTAAACTTTAAAAGTTGTCAGTCTTAAATTAAAATATCTCGTAAGTGTGAAAAAAAGACGCAAAAATGCTAAAGTAAATAATTAAACGGCAAAATTTTGTTGGCACCCCTCCCCAGCTCCCCCCCTGAGGTAGTGGTGGGAGGAGAGGCTCTAGCTATAGCTGTGGGTGGAGAAGAGGCAGTGAAAGAGAGGCAGTGGTGGGGGAGAGGCTGATCGGGCGGTAGAGGAGAGACGGTGGTGGGGGAGAGGCTGATCGGGCGGTGGGAGCAGGGGCACGGACGGTAGGGGCGGTGGGTGGTGCAGACTACTCGGATGGTAACGTCAGGGTAAGGGGGCCTCTTCCGGATGCTGTGACGTCGGATGGTACCGACAGCTCCCTTCCTTTCCAACCGCGAATCAAGCTCTGACGTCATCAGGATGGGTCCGAAAGGTGTAGGTGTGACAAGCCAAACGTACAGCGCGAGAGGAAGATGATCAAGCATGAACGTGTATTTCTTATCAGTAGATGTAGCGGATCGCGTATCCCGTTCAGCTACGACCAACGTTGGCTTACTCAACGCAGTACCTTGCCAAGTAATGAAGCTATTATTTCTTATCCATACGGATGTGTTAGCCGCGGTCGATGACTTTTCGCTTCTTATTTATAGGCGTATAATGTACCAGTGTAATATTTTTTTCTTAGCAAGAGCGGGTGCAACGAGTCATGCTAGGATACACGTATGTGTAAGCCGTGGCCGATAACTCTTCACTTCTTATTTAGGCGTATAATGTACCAGCATCATATGTGGATGTAGCTAATCGCGTATCCCGTTTAGCTGCGACCAACGTTGGCTTACTCGACGCAGTATCTTGCCAAGGAATTCAGCCAGCTTATGAATTTAAGTCTAAGATTCTTAGGATAGTATGTAAATGGGTTTTGATAATAACAAAACTTTAAATTTAATACACATATATTTTTGCTAGCTTCAAAAAAAAAAAAAAGTACACAAGAATTTCAAGGTTACTGATTTTTTTTTCAATATATCATATCCATCTTTATTTGGATAAGAGCGAATATTTTCGGAATAATAATTTCCCTTCACTTTTGGTTGAGATGCCTCAACGTGCTTTTCTAAAAGAGGTTTTCGGCTATTTTTATCTTCCTCCTCCTCCTTTTTACTAAGGCTCTCATATTTTGGTTTGCTTAAGATCGGACCCATGTTGTTGATGTTGCCTGATCTATCGTCACAGGATAACTGAAGCAATACGCAAATTCTCATCAGCTTATAAGACGGCGATAATTTCTTTGTACTACCACATGGCAAGATGTACTTTAATTTTTTGATCTTAAATTTTATGCTTACTTTACTCTTTTTTTTTTTTGCCTACACACAGTCATCGTTTTTGACACCAACATTGGTATCAGTTTTAGAGTCACTATCAGTATCAGTATCAGTATCATTAGCATTAATTCCATCAACAGTATTTCAACTGGGAAGCGTTTTAGAAAATTTCTTCTTATAACTATTAAGCGCATCTGAAAAACATTCTGAGTCTGGTTCAATGCTACTTTTCACCAAAGAGCAAAGCCACAATTTTATTTGATGAGCCTTACTAAGTGCGCAATATTGCTTTCTATGTAGACTTTTTTGTACATCATAAGTACCACACATTAACGCCTTTGTTGAATATCCCATATTAAGAATGTGTCGCGATGGCACCATATACTGCTGAATGTTAATCACAGAACACCCTATGGTCGATTCCAAATGGGTGGCTGTATTATCTTCATAAAAGTAAATTCAATGTGCATTTTTTGCTACAGTGTACAAATGTTGCTGTAACTTTCTAATGGAACAATCACCCTCGAACCAGCGAAGTCCATGCACTCGCTTCGACTGAAAAACGTTTTTTTGGCGCACATCCATAGGTAAGGTGAAAAAATTGCACGGAAGCCGCACAATCCAATGACTGATCGCTGGTCTCATAAGCGACACCACAGCCACTTCTTTTGGTAAAAACTGTCGAGAAGCGTTCAGAAAACCACTTATCTCAATAACATAATCCTCGTAAAACGCCATTTTTATTTTGTAGCTCAAAATCGTCGTACTAACTGCGATATAAATGCGTATTCGTCGGGTTTGATGCTGTGTGATGAACTGAGCAGCACTCTGCACCGAAATTAGCTTATATACACGTTAGTGTAGGCACTGCGCAAGGGTGTGTTTTATCAGAATGAATCATCGGTTCTTAATATTTTAATCTTAAACTAGTTTTGAGGGAAAGGCTTCATAAATAATAACAACAATATAATTCAATACATTTATTTATGACATAATTTCAAAAAAAGTACAGTTTCATTGAGTTTTTTTATTATACATTTTCTTCAGAATCAGTAACATCTTCCCATTACATATGAAAGTAGAATTTTTTCATTCGTTTGACATTGCGGGTGGCACACATAGATCTGTACACACCATTATGGTGAGGACATGCAGTAGCTAATGTTGAGAGTTCAAACTCTGGATAATTAACCATATCATTAACTTAAAAGTTAAACCTTTCGAGCCACCTTTTCTTCACTTCTCAAATCACAAAAATCTTCTTAGCATATTTGAGATTCTCCCGAAGAACATTACCAATTTCTGTGTAGTCGATAACACCCGATTGCCAATCTAATCCATGATAGGATAGCTTAAGCCATAAATTTTCACGTTTGTATTTATCATTTAGTTTGCGCCAAGGAAATGGCGGCTTGAAGAGAAATACTTGAGGCTCATCATCTCCATGGAGTGGAAGAATCGCCAACTCTTGAAGCACATAATCGTCGCCAGGCTTCTTAAAGCCCTGCATGTCCACCATGTACTCCATCATGATAAAGACTGACTTCACTGCTAGTATTTCTATTTTTTTTTTTTTTATATACGTGCTTAAACAAGTTTTCTCACGTCACTACTAAAGGGATTATACTCTACCATGCGATCGTGTAGAATGAGACAGTAAGCAGATACATTTTCCGGGAAATTCTCTCATGCTTCAAACTCAAAGTGCACGTTCACTGGCGCGCTTTTCAAAGCTTCATTCTGCTAAGAGCAGTCAATTACAATAAAAGGCATGTGTGTGATAAAATCTTTTTTATTCAGCATAGGTTCTGGTTTTTTCTCGTAATAGGCGGCTTGAAAATTTTTATACATATCATATAATGTTGAAAACTGATTTTTATTATTATCAAGATTAGGATTTCCATAAGGATAGTACTGTAAGTTAAAGAAAAGCTTTACATTGCTGATTTAACAGTGATCAAAGAGACTGGCTTAAAAAGCAGAATCATTTTTTCGCTTATTCTGAAAACCCAAAGTAACAAAACAAGGCTTTTCCAACTGATTGGAAGTTTTGACAGTCCACACATGCCTAGAAGTTTTTGGCAAAAAAGGATACTCATGCAATTCCCAACTGCGGAATCTCACAGAAATAGGCTTGTCTTTTGCAATAATATCAAGCAAACGAATTTTTCGTCTGTCTAATGCAGTTACGTGAGGCAGAAGCGACTCAATCTGAGTTAATTCAAGCTTATACTTTTCGAAAATTTGATTTTCAGGTACTTGTATAACGGCACTAACATCATCTTTTCATCTTGTGAGAATTGATTCATGTTTTGCATTAACTACAACTTTGCGATAGCCTTCAGCGAAACCAAATATCATACTCAAAGGTATTGACACTTCAAAATAAGAATGATTATTGATAATAGATTTTTTCTCTTCAATGTCTATCCAACCAGCACTTTCAAGAATTGAACTCTAACTGGGAGAGAAAGAAATCCATCCTTTCATTAAAGTTGTCAATCTAACATTCTTACACCTATCAATTTCCATACCATTTAGTTCATATCGTATTTCTTCAAACAGATAGCAGATGACGTTATTAACTAGTTTTGTTTTTCAAGAGACTTATCATCTCCAGTTGTTATACGTTCAGAAATAAGTAGGGAACTTTGAGAGGGTAAAAGACATAAATCTTGATGTTGAATTAAGATGCGAATTTCATCACTGCTATTAAATGCTGATGCTATGTGGGGTCGATGTGCATGAATTTCGTAGTGTGCAACCGACTCATCAAACACGACACCTGACTGAATCCCAAGAATCTCTTTCATCACAACTTTTTCTCGTTTGCAGGAAGCCAAAAAAAAAGCACAAGTTATTTGCCACTAAGAGCTCTTACTTCAATGCCTAGGTTTTTTAAGAACTGCACGTTGTGACGTGTTAACACTTTGAGCGTTCGTCGATGACTGATCCGTCTCATCCATTTTGGTTTATTCTTATAGCTTCGTCCAATTTTGTTGTCTCGTGGATAACTATTCATCCTTATCCTCGTTAATTTGTATACATAGCCTCGTCCAACTTTACTATTGTTGTACACTATGCCCATTTTAGTTAAGTTGTTTCAAGTGTAGTCTTGTATTTATAACTTCTCCACAAAAATGAATCAAGTTACCTTCCTGATCAACAATGCATACTTGAACATGATCTATAATTTTAACAGCAACGGGTAAATAAATGATTTGCGATGGAACTTTGACAATCTTGTATCCCGGGGGTACAGCAGGGAAAAACTCGTGGATGGTATAAACTTTTTCTCCGTTTATATAGGCTCCACTAGTGATATTACACTCAACTCTCAATGTGTTAACCTTGAAAATAGCTACAGGTAAATCTGAGATGTGAGTACTGGTATCTCTAAGAATTCGTTCAGTAAAGCCTAAAAGACAGCCTATAGAATCTTTTGGCCTGAAGTCAATATTGTGACTACACGTTATCACACTGCGAAAAGTATTATTATTTGGTTTGATGCTAATAGCTATATCGTTGGGTTGTAACACGTCGATCAGAAATAACTCAATATCTTGAATTTCATAGCTGCCAGTTGGAAAATCAACCACTTGATCGCCTACGTAAAATTTATTATTACCTTCGTCAATATTTAAAATTGAATTGAAAGTTAGAAGTTCTACTAGACCAATAACGTAGTTATGTGCTGGTGACAACTCGATAGGTGAAAAATATTGTGCTTTAAGAATAGATGATGTTCCTGATAAACTTAATGTCAATGATTCTTCCATGACGGTTTGTCAATGACTAATGTAACTTGCGTGTTGGGATACATTTATATTGGCTGATAATTAAGTTTTTTACAAAGAAAGCATAAGCAAAGATGGCCGCAGTTGTATGTACCAAAATCTTGGAACCTTTTATAATTATATTTGACACATTTAACACCAAGATATAGCAGTAGATCAATCGGTGGCTGTAGGTCACCAAAACTGTCGAAATACGTCACGTTATTGCCTCGCTTTCTATAGGCAACCCAGTGAGTACGAAGATCATCCTTATCATCGAGATTGACTATTGCTGATTCGAAAAAACGTGGGCCATCGGCTGGCAAAACATTTCCCATGAAAACACCACGAAAATGCGGTGGTTTCAAAATTTTTGCATACTTGAAGAGGTCATAGTCTGTGAGAGCTTGGTAAGGCAGTTTTACGTAAAATTTTTTTTTTTCCATCTTTTAAGCCTTTTCCAAGCCTCAAATGTAGACCTAAGCCGTTTATATGTGGTTTTAAAAACAGCCTCTTACCAAGTGAGAGTGCTTACATTTCTTTATTATGCCTCACACTCTCCTACAGCTGTTTTCGAGCAACTTTAGCATCATGAATAGCCTTGACAACTCCAGTTACACCATTAGTGATAGTGCCTATAGCACTTAGGCCAGCAAATGCAGAAATAAGGTATAATAGGAATCCTCCAGTTTTCTGCGGGATAGGCAATACTCGAGGTATAACAATATTTTTCCTACCACCAGCTTTTTTCAGAGCATCCTGAGCTCCATGAAACGCCGAACTTGTAGCTTTTCGAGCACTACGATTAGGAATCATGGACTTTAAAGCACTTAGAATTAAGCTTTTAAAGTAGTTTTCTTCGGCTTTATTTTGTTCTTACTCACTTTACTAGAATTCGTACTAGGGAATGCTCCCATGCCGAGTTTGGATTTTAATTTCATGGCACTGGTAATAGTAAAAGCAGCAGCTTTTTCCCCTAAACTAGCGTCTGTGGCTTTGAATCTTTGCCACGCCTTTTCAGCGAGAATTTTGTCAGCGGTGTTTCTTGCTGTAATATTTTTTTGATCCTGCGAATAGGCTATATCGTGTTGCTTGCACGCCTGATTCAATGGATTGATACCGGATCTCCGCGAGCTAATCTCTTAGCTAGTTTAGTGCCCAGTCCACAATATTGAAATCCTGGTACGTGCAGCTCTATAGGCAGTTTATTGATAAGTGTGTTTATAATTCCACAGCCTTTGCGATGATGAATGATCAATATTTTCCAAGTGCTTAACGATGAATGAGCTCGAAAATATATGTAGACCACTATTTATAATTTCATATTTTAGCATGCAGTAACCACGAGCTCCGAGGAACAGAATATTTAACTTCCTGTCGTAAATTTTAACAAACTGATAAGCAAGATTAGGAAATTCGATGACAGATGAGTTTCAAAATATATAAGCAAACCATTTACAGTATCATGTTTCAGTCTCAGTTGAGTCAGCATACAGTAAACATGAGCTTTTTAGATCAAAATATTAAGCTTTCTGTCGTGAATTTCGATGGAATCGTTAAGGAAGATAAGAAAATAAAACGCCATGCTGATCTGCTACCCGATACTATAAAAGCTGTTCTTTGTGGTCCATCAAACTGTGGTAAGACATACAGTTTACGTTCTTTAATTACTCATTCCAACGGATTGAGAGTTAAGAATGTTTCTCTATACTTAAAATCGCTGCATAAGCCAAAGTTTACGTTTCTAGAACAACTGTTGGAGCCCATAGATGGTGTAAAGTATTTTTCATATAGCGATCATGAATCAGTCATACCTCCGGATAAGGCACTACCCAACTCCATAATGATATTTGACGACATTGCCTGTGAAAAAAAAGAAAATGTGAAAGCCTTTTTGTGCATGGGACGTCACAAAAGCGTTGACTGCTTCTAACTATGCCAATCCTATGCTCAAGTTCCAAAGCACTTAGTCAGAGATAATTTAAACCTTTCAGTAATATTTTAACAAGATGACATAAATTTGAAGCACATCTGTAATGATCATGTTCATACTGATATAACGTACAATGAATTCAAAAAATTATGTGTAAACTGTTGGAGAGTTGGAAAACATGGATTTGTCGTAATAGACAAGGAAAGAGATGTTAATAATGGTAGATATGAGAGAGGATTAGATTCTTTTGCTATAAATATTACTCATGCTTATTAAGTGCGTATTAGTCTCTTGTTAACCATCAAGCGATCAACATGGACACTTTTCGTGAGCAAAAAGTCGTTCTTTGGCAAGTTGAAAAAGCTAGAGAAGCTGTTCGACGTAAGCATCGATTGTAAAGTCAGGAAGAGAAAATATTGAAAAGCAGATTGGAGAGACTTTCAAGCCTATTACTGATCCACTTCTTAAAATTATCGATGACACAAAGGAAGTCAGAAACGTGCCACGTAGCTCTGAATTTTTACTTAAAAAACGATTGAAGCCTTTTTAGTCAAAAATTAATAATACCGACGCATCAAGGTTCCAATCAGCTAATAGTAACAGTGATGATGAAGAAGATACTTTTCGTCGAATGATATTATCAAAGACTATGATACCGTTGTTGAAAAAAGTGACGGTGATGATTCAGCGCATGAAATCGATAAAAATAAACCTATGAATCCATACTTACAAATATTTGATAGAAAAGAGTCAGACATGGATCGAATTTATGGGATAAGAAAGGAAAAAAACGGACAACATATACTTGGTGATTTGGCTATATATTTCAAAGATAATAAAATTCAAATAAAGGATCTAAGATATCCAATGACTGATGGATTAATGAAGTTACTTTTAAAAAAGTATCCTGATAAAAAGGACATGACACCAGATAATTTAGTTAAATACAAACAAATCTTGGAAGCATCAAGTGCGCATAAAAGAAAATTTGACAAAAATGAGACGATTCGTCTATACAATAATAATGAATTCAATATTGTTATTGCCCCATTATTTCATATTACTTAAATTAAGAAGAAAGGTGGGTCCATACCTTCATTTAAAATTGCTAGGCTGAACATGCAAATGGACTACGTTTACTGGGAGGATCCTAACGAGCTGGTCAATCGGCTAAGATTACTAGTGGCAGAAAAATCAGCCTGCAATCCTAGTCACACTAATGAAATAAATTCAATCGTTGTGGAGCTTCGTTAAGCTAATATCATATATTGAGAATCGTTATCAATTCTACTTCACTATAAAAATGAGCATCGACGTGTTCAGACGTGGATCAGCTAAGTCGAAAGGTGGTAGTTGAGGTCCTCGAGGAATTAGATATAATCGAACCACAGATGGTCAATTTGACTTGGAAAATAAGAGGTTGTGCAATGTTGCACCAGCTTTTCAACCTCACGATGCTGTAAATCTCACTACTTTACAGAAAGAAAAAAGTTTTATTTTGGATGAACAAGAGAAAATAAATCTACTACTATTAAGTAATTTAAGTAATGTATTCTCAGAAACAATACTGAATTTGCAGCGCGAAATAAATACACTTAAGGAGATTGTAGCACATATATCTATTATAACTCCAGAAGACAGTTAAGAGAGATGAAAGCAGTAGTGGAAGAGCTTCATAAACCTGCGAGACGCAACTACCTTCGCCGAAAGTTTGATATTCGAGGCTTGGATGAAACATGGCAAGCTGATCTTATGCTCATGAAAATAAAGGTTATAGGTATTTGCTTACACTTATAGATGTATTCTCCAAGTATGCATGAGCTGTGCCCGTAAAGAATAATACCGGTAAAGATGTGACTGTAGCTATGAAGTCGATATTAACAGAGGAAAGAGTTCCAACTAATTTGCCAACAGATCATGGCAAAGAGTTTAACAATGTGAATTTTCAAAGTCTCATGCAAAAGAACAAAATTAACTTGTACTCGACTTATAGTAACCTTAAAGTATCTATATGTGAGCGATTCAATCGTACACTAAAGCATGATATGTGGAAAAATTTCAGCTTGCGTGGCAGATATAAGTGAATTGCCATCTTACCTAAGTTACTGACGGCCTATAATAATCGGAAACATCGGACAATAGCTATGAAACCAAAGGACCTGTCAGCTGCTACTAATAATAAAATTTTGAAAAAAGTTTCATCAAGAACAATTGGGATGAGAAAACAACCGAAATTTAAAGTGGGAGATAAAGGGCGAATAAGTGATGCTAAGCAAGTATTTGAAAAAGGATACACACCTAACTGGTCGACTGAGGTATTCACTATAAAACGAGTAGCTCTTACCAATCCACCAACTTACCATTTGAAAGATTACCAAAATCAGCCAATTTCTGGAGGCTTCTACGAGCAGGAACTGAAGAAAACCAAGTATCTTGATACTTATCTTGTTGAAAAATCTCTTCGTCGACGAGAAAATCAAATATTGGTCAAGCGGTTGGGCTTTGACAATACCCATAACAGTTGGATTGATAATAACAAAGAATAAAAGTGATATGTACTTTAAAAAATATTTAAAATTCAGAAGTTGTAAGCAAATTTGTATAAAACTTGTTGTGGTCTTTTAATGTTATCAATTATGTGTGCAAATGAAATTTTTTTACAATACATGGTAATAATATATCTTCCATAAGATTCATTGAGATAAAAAAAAAACTCTAAACATGTTATGAATTGTATCATTTATTTTTTCTTACGTTTAACTAGTTTCACAATAATAACTTTCTTTTTCTTGTACTTGTGTAATTAAACATTTGTTGGTTAAAAAATTAAACACTATCACCATTGTAGCAAACTGACAGCTTTTTTCTATCAATAGATTCCCACAAACTATTGAATGATAGTTTGTTACTCACAAAATACTCAGATACTTGATTAGGTAAAAATATTTGGAAGTGATCGTCTAGTTCAGCGATAGCTTTCGTGCCGAATTTAGTGTTAGCTTTTCTCAGCTTCAACACTACATGACTTTACCCCTTGACCATTTCGTTGATCTTCTTTGTTGAAAGGAATCTTCCACAGGCCAGCCGATTAAGTGCTGCTAAATCAGCCATCTGAAACATAAGAAAATTATATAAGTTTTATAGATAGTAAAAAAAATATATATGAATAAGAAAACACGTTACAAACCTTTATTTCTGAGCTTTGCTGTTGCAAACAGATCTGCTTATCTCTATAGAAATTTTTCAACTCCAAACCTGTTCTTTTGAGAGCTTGTTGTTGTTGTCCTGAGCTGCTTGCGTTGGATGATGAAGTGGTCGATACTTTTATCTGCTCACTACAGCTCTGTCTGAGCTCTGCTGGTTGATGCTGCCGATGATGTAGGGACTCTTCCACTACTGGAGAAATCTTCTTCTCTACATTGGCTGCTTTTTCATTGGCTGCTGGTATGCTATGATTTTCCACACACTCTCCAGCTCTTTGTTCTTCTATTGTTTCAATCCTATAATGGCCCCAAGGCAGCGTATCTGTAGTGTTTGATAAAATGTATCGTTTATTATCTCGGGAACTAAGAGCAATTTTATTTTGCTTCTCAGTGTATAGCTTATGATGACGTGATCTTATATTAATTTGCTCTCGATTAATGTTTATAATTTGGTCACGTAGGCACTTAGTATAGTCGTTAAAATCGATAGCTTCTTTTACGACGTTACTCTTAACACCCTTTGCTTTTTTAATCACATTTTCATTTTCAAGAAGAGTACTATACATCTTACTTCTAAGCCCAACAAATTTCAATATAATATTTCCGTTGCACTCATCTTTCATGAGCCCAACAATTTTTTTATTTTTTAACGGCATCGTAAATTTATTATTTTCGGGATAATCTAATGTGTCAAATTCATTAATATCCAATTTCATAATTTTATAAGTATCATGGTTTGTTACCTCATATATCAGATTGTCTGTCTCAGTGTATAAGAGTTTACAATCATTTTTGAGTTTGGAGAGCATATAATCGTAGTGAAAACGATACACAAGTGTCTTCGATAAATGTAAGACACTAAGCCCAATGAATATTGGCTTTTTCATCATCACTTCTGCACGTTGTAGCTGTATGGCTACAAAATTCTCATCAAAAATATCACAGCTGTGAACATTTGGCTTTGCAATGTACGATGCCGCACCATAGCGTCCATCCCAATGGTTGAGAAGTTTGACATTGATGCGCTTTATCTCATTTTCCATTGATTTTCCAAAAATAGCATTATTGAATAGTTTGAAAAGCATTTTTTCAAACCCATTCTTAGCCTTCTTTCTCTCAATGCTAATGAAATCAATGTATTCTTTAAGCCATGCACTTTGCCCGAATTTCAAGGCTCGATATATTTTTGTCAGTCGTAATCCATGATTTGTGGCTTGCTTGAGGGCTTCATAATGAAGTACATATTTATGCTTGTTACTTAATGTTGTCATTAATTTAGGCTGCTTCGAACCTGGTGCTGAAGTATGTTCGGAACAAAATGGCAAATCTTTATGAGAATCATGGAGCTCCTCTGGATACTCCAAATTCACTTCTAAAATGTACCCGTAAGCACTTTCATTTCCAATATTATAAGAATCATGAGGCTGTTGCTTAACATTTTTGATCCACTGAAATCCACCATAAGGAAGTTTTTTAGGCATTGCCCAACCATACAAATTATTTACGTCAAAATATGCTATACATCTTTCAAATTCATCTTTTTTATAATTTTCCATATAGTGATTATAAGCTTCTGCATATCTGTTACAGCACTGGCTTATTCCACCTCGTATGCCTTTTTCAATGAACATAAACATATCTATATTAGTAATGAGTTCTAGTGAAATCTGGAAAAAATTCTCAATTAATAACTAAAGCACAATTGACATTATATTCTCATACATAATACTTACTTTCGTTTTTTTCAATATGGCATTCCAAGTTAAGCCTGGAGTAGTGAAACAGTGAGCAGGATCTAATTTATAAACCTTGAGGCAAATATTTCTAAAGTTTTCAAATACTTCTGTTTACAGAAGAACATCAGTTTTAAGGTAAAGATCTGAATACTGTCCAATAGTTATAATATCAAAAGTTTTTCACACTGTTTCAGCATGTATATAATCTTCACTACTTATATGTGCATTGTATAATATACTATAAAAATCATCTTTAGATGGGAGCCCGATTTCTTCAAGTTTTTCGAATGATGCTACATAATCGTATGGAAATACACCCTTCCTCTTCAGCATATTGATTTGCTCGAAAGAGTATTGATCATCTTGACTGAAAACCTTTTCTAGAGTATCATACTGCTCTAAGTAAGATCCCAACTTATCAAGCGACGACGGCAAAAATCTATACGAGTCAATGAAGCGTAAGCTTATGCGTGTCCCTTTAACGTACTTCGTAAAAGAAATGTATTTTTCTTTAGTTTGAGGGATAACTTGTACTCTTCCAGGAAAGCAAGTTACAAGTTCTTGTATAAATAAGTGGGCATCATAATTGCTGAGATTACGGAAAACTATTGGTACTGCTTGCAAGTCCTGATACTTGAGATTACATACATTGTGAGCTGGGCCTCGATATCTGAGTAAAAAAAAGCGAATTTTAGTTTAAAGGAAAAAATTTTCTCAATTACAAACTCATAAATATAATACTTACTTTCCAGTAAAATGGCAATAATCGTAAACTTTTTCATCATTTTTAATAGACTTCTCACATATGTGACATATATCAGCATTGAAAAAATCAAAGTCCTCTTCTTTAGTTAATGATTTTATTGGCACTTAATTGTTGTACATTATATGTAAATCCAAGGCAAGATATTGCATTTCTTTCACAAACCAGGTAGCTGAATTCTCACTGCTTTCAGTTTTTTTTCTGTAGAAAATGTATCATGATTCCGCGTTATCAAAACTGCACTTTAAATACATAATATCTAACACTTAATGTTTCATGGTGTTGTATTGCTCGCTCACTATTATGCACAGGTTTTAATAAACACTCAAAGTCTGCGTATACTATAAATGGTACACGATTTATATTTGTGTGATTTTCAAATTTTCAAATTTTATTATCAGACCTCAGCAAGCTTATTTTACACTTATTTACTTTAACGCACTCCACCGTATGTGTTTTTAACATTTCTTCTGTTGTAAAGTAATGAAGACAGCGGTTGCAAATGTATATTTTATGTTGATGTTTTGTTAAAGAACTTCTCACCAACCGAGATTAGTCTTTAAAATATACGTAGTGGTATTTTATATCATTATCAGCACTATTATCACCATCTTGGATTCCTTCTAAATATTCTTTTCTATCTTTTTCCACCTTCTCTTCGTCCATTGCCTTAGCATTATAAAAACCTTCTCTGTCTTCTTCTACTTCATCTTCATCTATTGCCTTAGCATTAACAAAATTATCACGTTCTCCGTCAATGTTTTTTTGTTTCTTTGATTTTCCGTCACTATACGTGTCAATATAATAATTTCGTACAAGCAGCAAATTAATATGTTTATCCTTTTTTTCTGCTGTCAAGTGAAGGGGTAAAGTTTTATAACAATTTTTACTTTTCTCCAAAAAATAAACGTTAATAGACACATTATTCTGTTTTTCAAATTTTGTAACTTGCTTAGGCTGCACTGGAAAGGTGATCCCCTCGAAACTATAACTGTTTTCGTATTAATTATAATTTGACACTCGTTTCGCATTTTTATTCACTGGATGTAAATCTGCCAAAATGGCCCATTATCACATTACTTGGTTTTGTAAAGATTGGACCTTGCCTTATCATTTTATTGATTGTAAATAAAGTATGATACCAGAAAGTGTCCCATGTTGTTCAAGTGTCAGCGCTAATGATATAACTTTATTTATTATAAATAATAAAAGCAACTAGTAAGTGACCCGAGGTGCCTGGTAATTATCACTTGCCTCATTATTTTATTTATTGTTAAGCAAGTAAGCGACCAGTGAGCACCCTGGGTTGTGTGGAGGTTGGTATTTTCATTATCATTAAAAGTATTGTTAACTATAAACGTCAGTAGTAGGCGTCCCAGCTTGTTAGGAGATTGGTAATTATGCTTTTATTTTATTTTTCATAATTAATAAATGTAATCAGTAATACCCTCGTACTGCGTAGCGATTGTCGCTTAGCTTATTATTATATTTATCATAATTAGTTAAAGCGATTAGTAAGCACCATGGGTTACGTGATGATAAGCACTCGCCTCATTATCCTATCTACTATAAATTGCGTAAGCAAAGAGTAAGGGTCCCGGGTTGTTTAGGAATTTGTGCTTATGTTATGATTATTATATATACTGTAAAAAATTAATGCGACCAGTAAGTGACACGAGTTGTGTGGGCATATGCGCTTGCCTGATTATTTTATTCATTAAAAATTTAATTAGCGACGTGTAACTGCCTGAGGGTGTGTGAGGATTGGCGCTTGTCTTAAAATCATCTTTATTATTAATAATTGAAGTGACTAGTGAGTACCATGGGTTATGTAAAAATTAGTACTTGTCTTGCTATTATTATTATCATGAGTGTTAAAAGTGACTTGTAAGCGCCACAGGTTGTGCGGGAATGGGTACTTGACTTATTACGTCATTTATTCAAAATAAAGTAAGCGACAAGTAAGCACTATAAGTCGCTTGGTGATTCTTGATTGCCATATTATTTTAATAATTTCTAATTACGTTAGCCACCAACAAGCGCTCCGAGTTGACAGGTGGTTGACACTTTCCTTTACATTCAACTAATAGCAAAATGAGTAACCGACCAGTAAGCACCCTAAGTTATGTAAGGCTTAGCACTTGTTTTGTTTTTATATTTATAATAAATAATTAAAACAAGTAGTAAGCGACACGGGTTTTGTAGAAATCAGCACTTGCCTTATTATTTTATTTATTGTAAATAGAGTAAACCACAAGTAAGCGCCCCGGGTTGTTTGGAAATTGGCGCTTGCCTGATTTTTTCATACATCGTAAATTAAGTAAGACAAACATACACAAATGACACAGTATACGCACATAATACAATCAAATAAGAATCGTGAGCAGTTCCTTGCGAGACATACATAAACAGATTATGTTTACCTATTACCATAAATAAAAGCGGCCCTTAAATTATGTACATCGTGTTAGCCTTCTTCCTTAATTAACTCAACGAGAGACTTGTAACAACTTTTTAATCTTTATGTGTCTAGTTGTTTATTATTATTAATATTGTTATTTTTAGTATTATGATAATTATCGTATTGTTATATTAAATTATTATATTTATTTAACGTTTCAGAAAACAGGCACTTTTAATAGTTTTGTTTTGTGTCCAAAATTTTAATTTTATCAAAATTGAAGTTGTGTGTGAATTTAATGCTATGTTGTCATAGTATAGATGTACATTTTTTTTTTCTTTATGTCTCTTTTCTGTTCGGCCATTTTTAATTTTACAGCTCTCGATGTTCGACCGACATAACAGCAGTTGCAATTCGCACATCCTGTGTGGTAAACGACATTATTTCTATCGAGTAGCTCGGTTACATCATTTCCAAGCGAAAAGATTAAATTCAATTTATTGTTTAAACTGTATACAACAGTATACTATATACATCATATATTTTTTAAGAATGAAATAATTTTGATAAAGATATTTATGAAAAAAACTTATCGAAATCCTACGGACTAATAAAAATACACAAAAAAGACTTTCCTATTTATATCATTGTCTTGACACTGAATTGTGTTTACTACACTACCTATTTATATTTTTTCAACATTCTTTTTTAATTTCTTGATTAGGAATATTCTGCCTGCAAAATCACACGTAAAAAATAGTTATAAGTTAAAACATACATTAAAAGATATTATCATTTCACCTCGTTACACTCTTATTAGTCAAAATGTAGTTAGTTTATTTACTTACACTAGTAGAGCCTTAATTATCAATGCAATAAAACATTTTCGAGAATTCTTGAATGGTAAAATCAATGTTTTTCTCAATGAATTTCACACAGATATTTATTTAATTTTGAATTTAACTTTTTTCTCTTTCAACACCAAATTTTGTAAATAAGTTTTTGGCTCTCTAATGGGCAGTCTCTGTAGTGCAGTACTGTGTGATCTTGTAATGCGTTTCTTGAAATTTCATGCTTAGAGAAGTTATGTTTTAATATTCCACTGTATGTGCAGTATGTGGATAATATTTTCGTATGTGTACCTACTAAATATATTAACTTTACTAAAAATATTTTTAATAGCTATTGTCCAAAATGACAATTTACTGTTGAGAAATACAACAACAACAGCATTAATTTCTTAGATTTAAAAATTATCATTCAACAAAATAACACAGTGCTAACTAATTGGTACCAAAAACCTACACATTCAGGCCAATACTAAAATTACCTTTCCTACCATCCAATACACCATAAGATGGGTAGCCCATAGACATATATAAATAAACTGCGCATTCAAGCAGGTACTCTGAAGTCATCATCACAGTGGTGGGGGAGAGTGGCTCGGAGATTCTGTCTCTCTCTAACATTATACCATTTCTCTCTGACTAGGATAAATCGGAATAGGAGTGGGGATGTACACATTGATACCTGTAAATCATATACATATATACATGTAATGTGTATCGTGTAGCGTACAAGTAGGCGCCTTCTCAATCAATCTATACAATATTATGGTAGAATATGTTCAAGTGAATTTTATACGTATATTTTTAATATTGAATACTTATATGCAATAAAATTATATCTTACCTAATAAAACAACGCAATAAATTTTATTCAAAACACAAGTTATCCGTATGTTAACGTATAATAAATGATAGTTTACTGATTTTTAAATAGAATTAATTTGTTGTGATAGTGTCTAATTCTTTCAACATTATTTTGCAGATTTTGCGCTTCGTGATGTAGCCAGATCTTAAAGTAGTGCTTTGGAATTTGATTGATCAATTTTGTAGTATGATTATCCAGTATGTTTTTCTGAACGAAACCATCTAAATGTTTAAAAAGGTTTAACGGTAGTTGTACTTGTCTTGCTTTTAGCATTAGAAAATCAATAATTTTTTTCTCTGAAAATATATTCGGTTGGCTCCTAATAATTTTTTCAGCAGTCTTACACACGCATACTACATATTCACTGGGAAATATTTATCCTGACTTGGCCGTTTTATCTGATGAAAGAGAAGACGACTTATTTTTAACTTGAATTAAATAACAATCATTTTTCGTCTTTTCTAAACTTTCCTTGCACATATTACAGTCAACATATTTTTTAATACTTTTCACGACACAGCCAGCAATGTACGTTACAACATCATTTTGGTATTTATTCCAACACCAACCATTACTGCCTATGTCGTCGTGATTAAAAGAAATTGTCATGATAGCAGAGTTCTTATTTTTTTCCTTATCACTCTTTACTTGAAGAACTTTTGTTTCATCCTGAATAATGCAATTGCCCTCAATTTTAATGCAGTTAACGTGACTGATAATTTTTTTATAAGCGCACTGGAACTGAAAGCACGTTGAATTGTTATTAAATCCACCCATTTTTCTAATACAGGAGAAAAATGTTTCTAAATGGTCCTGTGATAGTTTGTACATTAATAAGTACGATAACAGATCATTGCTAAAATAATATTTAGAAAGGGAAATAGTGCCTCTCAAAGCAACAATGAGACCCCAAAACCCTTTTTTTCTCTTACTTTTAAAAATTGGGATCAATTTTTTTTTGTACAAAATTTTGAGGGACTTGATGTAAGTAATAAATACATTAACTCTTTCCTCCACAGCCTTAATCGTCGATTCTGAAATAGCATGTTGGTTACTATTTTTGCCAAATTTTCGTCTAGAATTCAAAATATCGAAAGCATCATTCATATTTTGACAGTACATCGCCGTCGCTTGCGCACCAGAATATGTTTCTGGAAATTTGTTTTCCATATAAGTCAAAGCATCTGCCACCCGCGTACTTAAAGTTTGAGCTGCAAACTGGACTTTCATTTTCTCATTACTAAACTGTACATGTCTTCTTCTAATTTTAGTTCCAAGATGCGTCCCTTCACGTTCTTGTACACCAACCAAGTCGCTCAAAAACTGCCACTTTATGTAACGATTACTACTATCTACTAAGTGATAGTCAGACATTGTATTTCTCACTAGTTTAAGCATATGGCATGCATCTGGAATCACAACAATTGGCTCATTAGTGGCAGGGTGAAAAAAAAAAAGAATGTTTCGTCAAGGCTTATACAATTGGCACCAAGATGTGACATCATAGATAAATTTGTCGATGCTCCATCAAAAGTCAATGAACGAACGTCACTGATACCACTTTCATGCAAAGTTAATAACAGCTCTTGTAACATGTTGGCCCTGGCTGAGCCAGACAAACCATTTACGAAATAGTAGGCCACTGGTGTTTTAAAATGCCCATTTAAAGTAACGAGCATTGCCACTAAAGCATAAGATGCCTTTTCTACTGAAGATTTCTTTTCCGATATACCATAGTCTACGACTCCATACCATTCATTATTGCGGAGTTCGACTTGCTTTTTTATAGACATCTCATCCAACTGTAGACCAAATTGTAATTCTATCCCAGCGATTCTCTCTTTCTCTATCATCGATTTGACAGATGTCAACACAGGTTGATTCACCCCAGGACTCAGATCAAGCTTGGAAAACCACCTTCTAATTGTTTGTGGGCTTGGCAATGAGTTTAAAAATTGTTCTTACATACTTATATGCTAGCGTTAAAAAAAATAACAAGGAGCATGCAAATTCTTTCAAAGCTGGTGAATATTTCTGAATTTTCTCGGAAGACACAACATTCTTGAAAATATCATTCAAAATTTGTTATGAATGCGTCTGCACAGAGAAAAACATTGAACAAAAAGGTTAAATAAAATGTTACACAAATAAGGATGAAAGTATGAATACCATAATAAACATACAAATAGAATTTTCTTATTGATGTGGTATGCATGCATTACAAAGTTCAATAAATTAATGAATAATAATTAATTTATCATTATTGTAGTACTATTATTGCATGTTAGTAAAAATTGTGTATAAAAAATAGATTTATTTTAACTCCATTAGTTAATTAAAGTATAATTTTAAAACGGTTGAGTATAAATCAAACAAAAAAAAAATTCATTTTTGCATGTAAAATCATTAAAAGCGTCGAAAAAAAAAAATATATGTATCACAGCCTTACTATCAGAGCACTAAAACCTTCTTCGGTTATCAAACCAGCCTCTTTTAAGTGTTGTAACATACTCTTAAAACCACTCAATTTTTTATTTAGCCGAACAACGCTCTGTGTTTTTGACTTTAATTTTGTTTTTGTGTCATTATAATACTTTTTTACAATTTCATGTGCACGATCAGATGTGAAATCGTCCCGGAATAAATCACCTATGTATCGCAATTTTTTTGGACCATTGCTATCTTGGGATTCTATACTTGACCTGCAATAAGTTAATAAATAAGTATTACAGAGTAAAAGATTATAATCATCCTATAGAAACAGATTGTACCCTTTAAAACTACGCTTCCTCGATGGTTTTTTAAGGTCTTTATCGTTAGAACGTTCAAGATTTGTATCAGAAACTGAAAAATTAGTATCTATATTATTAGAATTATCTATTGCAAGATAAGACAACTGCAGTTCTTCTCCACCACCTGAATTTCTTAGCAAATCCTTACCACTGAAATTAAAAACAATATGTGTTAGTAAACAAAGTAATAATCATGTGATGATAAATACTTGAACATAAATCTAATTTTGCATTACACTACACTTGACGTCTCATTTTCTCGCTGGACGATACGATCGCTAACAGGATTTTCAATAGCATTTTCATGGCAGTCAGAATTCATAACTTTCATAGGATTGTCGGTGCTTCCGTTACTACGAGAAAAAAAAGTCGTATTTCAAATAAACATTATCACTGAGTAATTAATTAATTGTTATTATTTTATCTCATAGATGTTTCAGAATTCAGGAGTAATGAGGGTATTACCCCCCGTGACAACGTTTTTCTTACTGTATCGTTTTTTATTTCATAATCGTAATCATTTATTTTAAAATGCCTACTGCATACAGTGCTTGACTTTGTTATATCCTTATTAATTGCCCAACCATTTTTCTCTAACTGCTTCTGATTTCGGGATGCTTTTGACAGAAACAATATTCATACATATTTCTGTTTACATTTGACGTAACCTCTATCACTCCAGTGCAAAAAAATAATCATCAAGAGTTCATTACCTGTGAAATGATACATTTTGTATGTCTCCTTTGGATAACTTGCATACACAGCAATACCCAACCATGTTCGACTTGAAGAGTTTTTATTAATTCATTTAACGATAAATGATTTGATCAGGAGTATTTACTTAATATACAGTACTATACTACTATTGCGTATACATATATGAATATACATATATGATTCATACATACAGCTCACGAGCTCACTCCCCTGCTCCCCACTTACATTCCCACTTCTCCTCGATGAAAAGAGACAGAATCTCTGAGCCACTCTCCCCCACTACTGTGATGATGACTTCAGAGTACCTGTTTGAATGCGCAGTCTATTTATATGTGTCTATGGGGTAGCCTTTACACATTAGTAGACTTTTCTATTAAATTAGCAGACACTCAATTTTAGAACAACAATTTAAAATTAATCAATAAATTTTTACTAGCTAACAACTATCGTCAGAGATTTATTGATAAACTTTTAAACAAAATATTAAATACCTTAAAAAACATGAACATAATTGACTTTTGCAATAAAAACAATAATAATTATAGACTAATCTTATGATCACCGTGTATTCCAAGCTTGCACGGTCTTATTAAATATTTTTGTAAGAAGCTGTACATTGGTCTTGTATACAGTTTAAACAATAAATTATATTCGATCTTTTCGCTTAGAAAAAATGTAACCGAGCCTTTCGATAAAAATAATGTTGTTTACCACATACCATGTGCAAATTGCAACTGCTGTTATGTTGGTCGAACATCGAGAGCTGTAAAATTAAGAGTTGCAGAACATTAAAGAGACATAGAAAAAAAAAGGATACATCTGTACTATGACAACAAAGCATTGAATTTACACACAACTTCAATTTTGATAAAATGAAAATTTTGGACACAAAACAAAATTATTAAAAGTGCCTGTTTTCCAAAATGTTAAATATATATTATGATAATAGCAAAAATAATAAACAACAAAAAATAAAAAAATAAAAAAATTGTTACAAGTCTCTTGCTAAATCAATTAAGACAGGGGGCTTACTTGATGTACATGATTTGAGGGCCCCTCACATTTATGGTATTAGAAAAACATAATCTCTTTACGTGCGTCTCACAAGGAACTGATTGCGATTTCCATTAGATTGTATTATATGCGTATACTATGTCATTTGTGTATGTGCAGGGTATAAAAGTAACGATACTCTGACTACGTCACGATTTTACATCCCCTTGGTAAGAGTCAGAGGTCAATTATACACTTTACTTAATTTGCGTCTATTGTATTTACCAAAATTTGTATTGTAAAGAATCATATTATTACTTATAGAGTTTTGTACCTGATGGGGGCCGTGACATTATCAAAACGGCTGAAACGTCGTTTTATTTTTTAATAAATACAAAATTTGACAGTCCCACCATTGGACGTTATTTTAATTATTTTATTTAATGTAGATTAAGCGAGTGACAAGTAAGCACCCTGGGCAGTGTAAATAAGTGCTTGTATTATCATTATATTTATTATAAATAATTGAAGCAACCTCTAAGCAACTTCAGTTGTCTTGGGACTAGCGCTTGTCATAATATTATATTTATTATAGATAAATAAAGCAACCAGTAACTGCCCTAGGTTGTGTGAGGATTGGCAATAACCTTTTAATTAAATGTATCGTAAATTAAGTAAATGACCAGCAAGCCTAATGGATTGCGTGGGAATGAGCTCTTTTCTGATTATTTAATTTATTGTTAATTCAGTAAGTGACAAGTAAACGCTTCGAATTTCCTGGTGATTGTCTCTTGCCTTACTATTTTATTTATTATAAATTTAAAATGCGACAAGAAAGTGCCTTGGGTTGTGTAGAGATAAGCGCGTTTCTTATTATTTTGTTTGTCATCAATAATCAAAGCGACTTGTAAGAAATACGGGTTGTGTGAAATTTTGCACTTATCTTATTATTATATTTATCATAAATAGTTAAAACCATGCGTAAGCGTCACGAAGTGTCTGGGTATTAGCGCTTGTCGTTTTGTTCTATTAATCATAAATAATTAAAGCGACTAGAAAGCGACACAGTTGTGTCAGAATTGGCAAATATCCTTGTATAATATTCATTATAAATAAATAAAGCAACCTGTAAGCCCCATGAGTTGTCTGGGCATAAGCGCTTGTGGTATTATTCTATTTATCATAGATAATTGTAGCAAACAGTAAGCGCTACGGGTTGTGTGGAGATTGCCTCATGGACTATTTTTTTATTAATTGCAACATAAGTCAGTGACCAGTAAGCGCCCTGGGTCATGTAGGAAATTACGCTCTTCTAATTATAAGAATAATTTTAAACAATTGTAGCAACCAGTAAGTTCCCTAAGTTGTGTGGTGACTGGCGATAGTCTTTTTATTTTATTTATTGTTAATTAAATAAGAGACTAGTAAGCACCCTGAGTTGCCAGCTAGTTGTTGATTGCCTTAATAATTTGTTTAAGCGACCAGTGAGCTTCCTTGGTTATGTAGGGATTAACGCTTGTCTTATTGTTTTTAACATAAATAATTAAAGTGACTAATAAGCGCTCACAGTTGCCTGGTAATTGTCACTTGCCTTATTGTTTCATTTATTGTAAATTAAGTAATTGACAAGTGCGTGCCCTGGGTTGTGTAAAAATTCGTGCTTGGCTTATTATTTTATTGTTTATGAATAGTTAAAGCAATCAGTAAGCAACATGGGTTTGGCGGAAATTGGCGCTTATTGTATTTTCTCTATTTATCATAGATAGCTTAAACAACTAGTAAACTACGAGCTCTGTGGAAATTTGTGCTTGTAATATTGTTATATTTATCATAAATAATTAAAGCGACAAGTGGGTGACACCAGTTGTGTTAAAATTTGTGCTAGCCTTACTTATATATTTATAGTGAATAATTAAAACGACAAGTTACAGCCCTAAATTGCCTTGTTACTGTCGCATTCCTTATACATTTATTTATTGTACATTAAGTAGGCGACAAGTTAACGCCCTGCGTGGTATAGATAATTGCACTTATCTTATTGTTGGATATATCATATATAAATCAAGCAACCACTAAGCACCTTAAATTGCCTGATGACTGTCGCTCGCCTAATGATTTAATTTATTATAAAATAAGTAAGTGACAAACAAGCGACACATGTTGTGTCTGGATTGGCATTTGGCTTATTGTCATAATTATTACAAATAACTAAATCGACCAGTAAGTGACACGAGTGGTGTGAAAGTCAGTGCTTGCCTTATTATTATATGTATAATAAATAATTAAAGCGCAAGCAAGTGCCCCGAGTTGCCTAGTTACTGTCGCATGCCTTATTTGCTTATTAATTGAGAATCAAGTAACCGACAAGTTAATGCCCTGGGTTGTGTAGGGAGTGACGCTTGTCTTATCATTATGTTTATTTTGTATAAATGAAGCAACCAGTAAGCTACACAGGTTGTGTGGAGATTAGTGATTGTTAAATAACATTTAATGTCATTTAAGTTTGTTTTCAGCTTCAAATCATAAACTGAAAACTGTGGACTACAGTCTCACGCTCCTTCACAGGCTGCGGGACAGCAGATAGTCCAACTATTTGTTTGTTTAAGAAAAATTAAAAGGAAGAAAGAAGTAGAGTGTTGAATATAATATCCAGATTAACTTACCTTTCTATCCGCTAATTATTGATTCTGATGGCCTGCACTTCCTCTTTTCGTCGATTTATAATTATTTATTTTTATATTTATTTATTTGTTATTTATTATTTTATAATAATTTAAATTCCTTTTCCAATAAGTTTCATATCACTTTATTTTATATTACTAGAATAAATATAAAATAAAACAGAAAAGAAAAAAATAGACGGAACGTCTGGTTAATCTTATAAAATTAATTATTACGTCTGCACTTGATGAGCAGCAGCGGGCTACTAACTAAAACGCCGCGCAAAGAAATGCACCTTGCACGAAGTTTTAGTTAAACTTCTTTGTCTTACTTGCTATGGGGCTGGTACTTGCTAATTTCATGTGTTTAGGCTTTATGGCTCGCTTTGGTTGTCACTTGACACTTCCAAGAGCCACGAAGTTCACAGTCAGCTTTGTTAGGCGACGACTCTCGTTGAGTATGACTCTGTAAAGAGTCTTAAAATTTTGTCATTGGGAATGAAATATAACAGGATAAAATATAATAAAAATAAAAATTTGTTAATTTACGAAAGTCGTCACCTAACAGTGATTGCCTTATTATTTTAGTTATTGTAAGCTAAGAAAGCGACGAGTAAGCGTTCTAAGTTGTTTTGTAAGTGTCGCTTGCCTTGTTATTTTATTATTTGTAATCTTAGTAAGCGCTGTAAGTTAGGGCCTTTAATTTCCTGGTAACTGTTAAATGCCTGATTATTTAATTTATCATCAGTTAAGTGAGTGACCAGTAAGTGCCCTGAATTGTGTGAGAGTTGGCACTTGTCTTATTATTATATTTATGATAATTAATGAAAGCGACTGGTAAGCTTCTCGAGTTGCCTGAAGATTGTTGATTGCCTTTTTATTTGCTTTGTTTTAAATTAAGGAAGTGACAAGTAAGTGACCTGGGTTGTATGGAGATCGGTTCCAGCCTTATTTTATTATTTATTGTGAATTAAGTAAGCCACCCATAAGCGCCCCAAGTTGCCTGATGATTGTCGCTTGTCTTATTATTTTACTTATTGTAGACTTAATAAGTGACAGGTAAGCACCCTGAGTTGTGTGGGTTTGGCACTAGGCTCATTATTATATTTTGTGTGATAAGTTGAAGTGACCAGTAACAGGGGCGTATTACCGCCTACGCCAGCAACGCCATGGCATAGGGGCGGCACTGTGGCAGGGGCGGCACGATTTAAAAAAAAAGGTTTTAAAGCATATTTTTTTCTTCTAAAAATTTGAAAAAAATGTTCCTAGAAAAATTAAAACTTCTAATAAATTATTCGTCAAAATAGTAACGATTCATTAAAGTACGTATTCAACTTTTTATTTGTACTTAAAAAATAACATAGGTACAGTTCTTTTTTTTATTATTTTTATCAAAAACATTTTTATAGGAGAACTTTCCGTGCTTTTTTTTGTGCAAAATCATCAATCAACGATTCTATATCTAACCCCTTCTGAAAATCTGCTTCGATGCAAAGTATTGCTAATGCGCTAAGTCTTTCTTCACTTTGAGTAGAACGTAAGTAGTTTTTAATTTTAGGCAAGACTGAAAATGATCTTTCACCGCTACAGTTCGTAACCATTAAACACAAAAATATGGACAGTGCAATATAAACGTGAGGATATATTTCTAGAAACTTACTGTCGTAAATTAATTTACTTAAATCTAATGCGCATGGTTTAATAATTTTGATTGATTTTAAATACGCTCCAAAATTCTGGCACTCAATATTCAAACTATGGTCTAAGTTATCAGGATAAAAGCTAACTAATTCTCTGGTTTTTTGCGATATTTCAGCTTCTGTTAAATTGTGTAAATTCATTAGAAATCAAAATCTGTTGTTTAAACAATCGTAAGATTCTTTTCTTTTCTTTAAATTTGTTACCAAGCTATCTAAAATGACATAAAATATATTTACGCGCATATATTCACTTGCAGAAAAAACATAATCCTCCGTATTTTGTTCATCGAAATGACTTTTACGAGGACGTTTTGTAGTACCTTCGTACTTGTATTTTTCGATTTTACATTTTTCAATAGCTGCAATTTCATAACGCTCAAAAACTTCAGAAGACCGCATATTCGTGATAAATTCGATAAGTGACTAATACAAGTTTACAACTGTTGTTAATTCCGCTTGAGAAGACTGCAGTGTTTTGTTGACTGAGTTGAACCGATTCAAAATATCCATCCATAATAAGGTGAAGAAACAACTTTCTAAAGAGTTTAAAGCATTATGTACTCCTAAGGCTTCTGCCCTTGCTTTTGGTTTTTCTTTTGTGTTTTTAGTGAATTTATTTAATTCAGATAAAATTTCGGGCCAAGACTCACAAAGACTATAACAAGCATTGAAACGTACTGACCATCGAGTTTTCGCAAGATTTTTTACGGTACAATTTGATTGTAAACTATTCATTAAAATCTGCCATCTATGAGTCGAAGCAGAAAAAAAGTTATACAAACTCTGTAAACTATTAAAGAAATTTACAGCTAATTGGCATGATTCTACGGCATTAGTCCCTACAAGATTAAGAGAATGAGCTGAACAGGGAATAAACTCAACAAGCGGATTTACTTGCTTAATACGTGCTTGCAACCCTGAATAGACTCCAGACATGTTGCTTGCATTGTCATAAGACTGGCCTCTACAATTTTGAATATTTAAGCCAAGTTCTTCTAATGTAGAGAGTACGGTAGTAGTCAAGTTCTCAGATTTATGTCCACAATTTGGGATAAATTTGAGAAATCTCTCTCTCGGGACGCCTGCAGTGTCAACATATCGCAAAATTAAACAAAGTTGGTCGACGTGTGAGATATCAGATGTGGAATCAACACTGATAGAAAAATATTTTGCGACTTTAACCTCACAAATGATTTTTTTCAAAAGATTCTCAGGCATCAGTTGTATGAATTCATCGCATATTGTTGATGACAAATATGATATTGAACCTTTTCCTGCATTGCCATAAGTTTTCATATGATTAGAAAGAAAAGGATCAAACTCGGCAATGACTTCTAACATCATCATATAATTTCCATTTCTAATCGAACCAAAATTGCTCCTTAACTCGCTGATAGACGTTACTCCAATCTGTGTAACCAACAGTCAAATTTTGTGATTCGCCGAAGAGTTTGCAGGGGCCACAGAAAATTGCATTTTCACTTTTTGAATAAATGAGCCACTGGTGAGGCTGAGTTTGTCCATTTGCAAAAGTACGCGTGAAAATAGATTTAGAAAAGTATCGCGATCGACCATAAATAACACGTTTTGTTGCAGACGAATCAAAACAATCAACGTTTTGTTTAAATCCTCTTTGTAAAAAAGTATTAATTGTTACTTCATTAATGATCCACTCCGCAGGATCATCACTTACGTGATTAACGGACTTTAAATTTTTCGGCATCACTTCATCATTCGCACTGGCTGTCAAAATCTGACTTTCATTGTTTTCATTCACTTCTGAAGTGACGGATGGCTGATCACGCAAAGAAGACAGTTCTTCATCAATTTTTGTAGAATCGTTGATTGCAGAAGTAACTTGGAGATTCTCCGCCTGCAGAGTCAAGTTACTTTCTTCTGTAATTAAAACGATAAAAATTCTCTTAAGGTATTATTCCCCGATATAATAATAAGATATAATCAATGGATAAACAGCAAAGTAAATTTAGCAAATATGAAAAGCGACTATTTGAACAAAAATGAAGTACTATCAGCTCATTATACATGTGTAGATAAATATAAATGCAAGCTTTTTGCTTATTCACATTGTATTACATGGACGATCATATGTCAGATACAAAGTGCATCTTACTTTTTAGAGTATAATAGACTATTTAGGATAGGTATTATGATTGGCTTGATGCACCGGTGCCCGGTGTATGGTTTGATGTACTTACACGCTTTCATTATAATTTGAGATATAGGTTATGTACACATTCGTATGTTATTCTTTCGAAAAAAGAAGAGAATGGATCAAGATTTGATTTAATCACGTTTATTCTTATTCAAGTTCTGAAAACACTCGAAAATACTTACGTTCACTTGTAGGTTCAGTCTCTGATGTAGACTCGTTTGTTAAAAAGAAACTATCGAGCTTTGGGATTTTAGCTAAAACTTCTTCTTCAAAACGTTTCGACTTCTCTTTAGCAATTTGTTTATACTTAGCTCCACTTAATCTTTCACGAGAACTCATTTTAACCTAAAGTACAAATTACAACTCAGTAATATTTAGAGCTCATATTTTATATTTAGCCAAACCAGACAAAAACACGATGATCTCGCTGAAATATTACTAATGGGGGTATGGAAAAATACTTACTCAAAAAAATATCAGGTTATTCTTCTATTGCATGACGCAGATCAATGCAAAATCACTATAAGTACATACAATAACCAAACTTGGAATGTAAAGCTGTTTTTTGTTTTGTTGTTTTCTTGTTCGTACGTACCTAATTCAGCTGACAAGCGAATGCACAGATTTCCGACTCATAAAGTTTGTTCAGGGTCGAAGATTTAGCAAATGTGTCCGTTCCACGGTGGTCTGAACTTACCCAAAACTTAGGCCGCTGCTACAAAAGTGTGTTTACTTGCGTTCGTTTACAAATATTAAAATTAAATAAACTTTTTCTGTTCAATTCTTTAAAAAACATGCCTTAACCACGCTGTGCAGAACGACAGATAATTGTTAATTTAATTTTTTCAGAGATTAAAGGGAGTCACAAATTATTTGATTATATATATATATATATATATATAGAAAAACGCTCTCCTCGAGAGGGTGGCACAATGATATTGGCGTAGGGCGGCAAAAGGCATAATCCGGCCCTGATCAGTAAGTGATATTTGGTGTGTGTGGAAATAATTACATTCATCATAAATAGCTTTAACAATCAGTAAGCCACACGAGTTGTGTGGAAATGGGTGCTTGCCTTATTATTGCATTAGTAATAAATAATTAAAGCGTCAAGTTAGCGCCTCGAGTTGCCTGGTTACTGTCGCTTGCATTATTATTTTATAAATTATTACTTAAGTAAGTGACAAGTATATGCCTTAGGTTGTGTAGGAAGTGGCACTTGTCTTAGCATTGTATTTACCATGGATAATTAAAGCGACCAATAAGTAACATAAGTTTTGTTGTGATTGGTGCTTGCCTTATTATTTTATTTGTTGTTGATAAAGTATGCGATTAGAAAGTGCCCTTAGTTGCCTAGTTATTGTCGCTCGCCTTATAATTTTATTTATTGTGAGCTTAGGAAAAGGCCAGTAAGCGCTTCGACTTGCCTGGTGACTGTCGCTTGCCTTATTTTTTTGTATTGTTGATTAAGTAAGCAAATAGTAACCACCCCAAGTTGCCTGGTGATTGTCACTTTCCTTATTTTTTTTTTTTTTTTAAGTAAATTACGTTAACAACAAGTCCGGGCCCCAGGTTGTGTAGAAATTGGTGCTTGTCTCAGAATTATATGTGTCATAAATATTAAAAGTGACCAGTAAGTTACACTGGTTGTGCAGAAATAGGCTCTTTTTTTTTCTTCCATTTACGAAAAATCAGGTGAGTGACGAGTGAGCGCTTCGAATTGCCTAGTGACTGTTTCTTGCCTTATTATTTTATAAGTTGTAGAGTTAGGAAGCTACAAATAAGAGCCTTGGGTTGTGTAGAGATGAGCGCTTTTTTTATTATTACAATTATCATAAATAATTAAAGCAACCTGTGAGAAATACGGGTTGTGTTTGAATTGGTGCTTGCCTTAATATATTATTTATCATAAATAATGACAGCAACCCGTGAGCGCCACAAGTCGTCTGGGGATGAGTGCTTGTCATATTATTTTATTTATCAAAAATAATTCAAGTGACCAGTAAGTGCTACAGGTTGTGTGGGAATTGGCTCAGGTCTTTTTTCTTTATGTATTGCAAAATGGCTTTTTCCTGATTATAATAATAAGTTTAAATATTTAAAGCGATCAGTAAATGCCCTGGGTTGTGTGGTGATTGTCACTTGCCTTTTTATTTTATTTATTGTAAATTAAGTGAGAGATAAGAAAGAGCCCCAGGTTTTGTAGAGATTGGCACTTGCCTAATTATTATACTTACTATAAATAGTAAAAGTGACCAGTAATTACCACTATTTGCAAGAAAATTGGCGCTTTTTTACTATCTTATTCATAGTAAATAATTAAAGCAACTGATAAGCGTTACAAATTGTGTGGAGATCAGCGCTTGTCTTATTATTGTATTTATCATTAATGACGAAAGCAAGTAGCAAGTAGCCACTGGATGTAAAGCTGACAATTGGTGCTTATCTTATAATTTTGTTTATTATTATTAGAGTAAGTGAGTAGTATGCGCGCTGAGTTGCCTTGTAATTGTTGCTTGCGTGATTATTGTATGAATTATGAATTGAGTATCCAGTAAGCGACACATGTTGTGTGGGTACTGGCGCATTCGTTATTATTTTAATTGTAGCAAATAAAAAAAAAACCATTAGGTGCCCAACTTTACCAAATAATTGTCACTTGCCTTATTATTTTTTTTAGTGACATGTAAGCGCTTCGAGTTGCTTCTTGATTGTCACCTGCTTTATCATATTTTTCAATGTAAAAGAAGTAAGCAACCAGTACTCGCCCCGAATAGTCTGGTAATTATTGTGAGCCTTATTATTTTATTTTCGGTAAATTAAGTAAGTGACATGTAAGGGCCCTAGGTTAAGTAGATTCCAGCCTTATTCTTAGTAATACAATTATAATAAACAATCGAAACGTTAAATAATCGACATGGTTTTTGTAGTAATTGTTACTTGCCGTATTATTTTATTCATCATCAATTAGGAAAATGATCAGTAAGGGCTTTCAGTTGCCTAGTATTGATTGCTTGCCTTATTATTCTACTTATCGTTTATTATATAAGACAAGTTTGCACCCTAGGTAATGTGAAAATAAGTGATTTTCTTACTAATTGAGAGTAAGCAAACAGTAAGCACCCCGAGTTGCCTTGAGATTGTTGCTTGCCTGATTATTCTATTATTCATTAATACAGTAAGTGGCCAGTCAGCAATACGAGTTGTGATGGTATTGACGCTTGCCCTATTATTTTGTTTATTGTAAATGAATTAAGCGACTGGTAAGTACCCTCAAATGTGAGGGTATGAGCGCTTGTCTTTGTATGTATTGATTGTAAATTAAGTAAATGACTAGTCAGCACTTCGAGTTGCCTAGTAATTGTCGTTTGCCTTAGTATTTCTTATATTGTTAAATAAGTAAGCGACTAATTAGTGCTACAAGTTGCCTGGTAATCATTGCTTGCTTGATTGTTATATTTATTGTAAAATATGTAAGCGAATAGTAAGCGCTTTGAGTTGCCTAATAATTCTTGCTTGCCTTTTTTTGTTATTCAAGTAAGCGACAAGTTAGCGCTCTAAGTTGCCTCTTGATTGTTGCTTGCTTTATTAAATTTTTCATTGTAAAATATCAAAGTTATTAGTAATTCTCCAAGTTTCCTGATAACAATTGCAAGTCTGATTATTTTGATTATTGTAAATTAAGAAAGCAACATGTAAGCGCATTGGGTTGTGTGGAGATGGGCGCTGGTCTTATTATTTTAATCATCATAAATATTTAAATTGACGAGTAAGTGACGTGGATTAACTAGAGATAAGGGCTTGCCTTATTATTTTAGCTATTGCAAATAAAGAAAGCGATTAAAAAGCACCCTGAAATGCCTAGTAATTGTTGATCGCCTTATTATTCTATTCATTGTAAATTAAGTAAGCGACAAGTAAGTGTCTCAGTTTGTGTGAAGATTTGCGCTTGTCTTATTGTTCAATTTATTGTAAATTAGGTAAGTGACCAGTAAGCGCCTCAAGTTGCCTTGTAATTGTTGTTTTACTCATTATTTTATTTACTGTAAAAGAAGTAAGTGACCAATAAGCGCTTTAAGTTACCTCGGGATTATCATCTGCCTTGTTATTCTATTTCTCGTAAAATAAGTAAGCGACCAGCAAGGACTTCGAGTTTTCCAGTGACAGTCGCGTGCCTGACTATTTTATTTATTGCCAATCGAGTAACTGACAAGTAAGGGCCATGGGTAGAATGAAATTTCGCGATAGTTTTACTATCATATTCATTATAAATTTATGAAGTGACTAATAAGCGACAAAGGTCGTGTGAAGATTGGCACATGCTGTATTATTTAATCTATTGAAAATGACGTAAGTGACCAATAAGCACTTCTAACTGCTGGGTGATTGTTGCTTGCATTATTTTAAATTACACTACAAAAGTATTTAAATCAAGTAACTAACCATTAAGTGCCCAAAGTTGCCTCGTGAGTGTCACTCGCGTTATGACTTAATTTTACGTAAGAAAAGTAAGTGATCAGTAAGCGCTCTAAATTGCCTGGTGATTTTTGCTTGCCTTATTATTTTATTCATTGTAAAATAAAAAAGCGACGAGTAAGTGCTCTGAGTTGCCTGGTGATTTTCACTTGCCTTTTTATTTAATTCATTGTTAGTAAAGAAAGTTACAAGTAAACGCCCTGTGTTTTGTGAAAATAAGCACAAATCCTACTATTATAGTTCGTATAAATAATCAAAGTCACTTATAAGCGACATGGCATGTGTAGAGATTGGCGCTTGCATTATAATTTTATTTATTGGAAATTAAGTGAGTAACTAGTAGAAGCTCTGGGTAGCCTGGTGATTCACGTTTGCCTTATTATATTATTTATTGGTTGTAAATTAAGTAAGCGACAAGTAAACACTCTCTGTTGTATGGGGTA
The DNA here is from genome assembly GCF_036245765.1 of Copidosoma floridanum. Lineage (NCBI taxonomy): Eukaryota > Metazoa > Arthropoda > Insecta > Hymenoptera > Encyrtidae > Copidosoma > Copidosoma floridanum. The sequence continues at coordinate 14,986,730 of NW_028321885.1, forward strand.
TGGCATTTGTCTAGCCATAATATTCATTATAAATAATTAAGGTGACCAGTGAGCTTTTTAAGTTGCTTGTTAATTGCCATATGCCTTATGATTCTAATTATTAGATTAAGTAACCAAATAGTAAGTGACCTGTGTTGTGTAGGAGTTGGTGATTGTCTTATTGTAACACAGGTTAAGAGAAAAGTGACACTTGCCTCATCATTTTACTTAGTGTAAATTAATAAACCGATCATTAGGCGCCCCAAGTTGCCTGGTGTTTTTTACTTGCCTCAATATTTTATTTATTGTAAATTAAGTAAACGATAAGTAAGCTCCCCAGGTAACGTAGAGATTGTCACTTGTCTTATTTTTATTGCTATATTAATAATAAATGATTAAGGCCACCAGTAAGTGACACGGGTTGTCTTTTAATTTGTGCTTGCTTTATTATTCTACTTATTGGAAATAAAGTAAGTTACAAGTTAGGGCCCCAAGTAACCTTGTGATTGTTGCTTGCCTTTTCATTTTATTTATTGTAAGTTAAGTAAGCAATACGTGATCACCCAGGGTCGTGTAGTAATTGGCGCTTGGCTTATTAGTATATTTGTCATTAATAATTAAAACAAGCAGTGAGCAATACGTATTGTAAGGGGATGTGGACTTGCTTGATTATTTTATTTATTGTAAATTAAAAAAGCAATAACTAAGCACCCTGTGTTGCAAGGGGATTTAAGCTCGTTTTATTACTATTATATTCATCATAAATAATTAACGCGACTGGTTAACGCCCCTAGTTGCTAAGTGATGGTCGTTTGCTCTTTCATTTTATGTATTGTTATTTAATCAACCAACATGTAAACACACTGGGTTGTGTAGTGATCTACGCTTATCGTATTACTATACTTATTATAAATAATTAAAGTGACCAGTAAGCAAAACGGGTTCTAAAGGTATTTGGGCTTGTCTTATTATTTTATTTATTGTCAATGAAGCAAGCGACCAGTAAGCACCCCAAATTGCCTTGTGATTGTCGCTTGCCTTATTATTTTATTCATAGTAAAATAAGTAAGCAACCGGTATGCATCTGAGTTACTTAGTAATTGTCGCTTGTCGTACGATTTTTTCTATTGTAAGTTACGTAAGCAACATTTTGACGCTCGGAGTTGTGTTGGGAGTAGCGCATGTCTTCTTAGTATATTTATCATAAACAATTAAGGCGACCAGTAAGCGTCACGGGTTGTGTGGAGATTGGCGCTTGTCTTATTATATGATTTATGTAAAACAATAAATGCGACCATTAAAAAATATGGATTGTTAGAAAATTAGGGCTTGCCTATTTATTATATTGTTTGTAAATTTTTTAAGTGACTAGTAACGGCCCCTAGTTGCTTAGTATTTTTCGCTTGCTTTAGTATTTTATTTATTGTTAATCAAACAAGCAACATGTTTGGATTGCGTGAAAACTGGCACTTGTCCTCTAATTATATTTATCATAGATAATAAAAGCAACCAGTAAGCTACACGGATTGTGAGGGGGATTTGTAATCGCCTTTTAATTCTATTTATTCTAAAATAAATAAATTATTAGGAAGCACTCTAAGTTGCCTGTTAATATTCGCTTGCCCTATTATTTTATTTATTGTAAAATATGTAAGTGTGCTAAGAGCGCCCTTAGTTGCAGGGTGATCTTCTCTTGTCTTAGTATTTTATTTATTATAAATCAGGTAAGTGACAGTTCAGAGCTGTGGTATATTAACAGATTAGTGCTTGTTATTTTATTTTATTTAATGTATACTAGGTAAGTTACCAGTAACTGTTCTGTGTTACTGGTACCTAGTTATGAACGCATGCTTATTATTTCATTTACTTTAAATTAAGTTAGTGACCACTAAGTACTCTAAGTTGCCAAGCGATTTTTGCTGGCCTTGGTATTTCATTCACTGTAAAATAAGTAAACGCCTAGTAAACGCCCCAAGTTTCCTAGTGATTTTCGCTTGCCTTGGTATTTTATTTATTGTAAAATGAGTGAGCGACTAGTAAGTCTTATGAGTTGCATGGTAATTGTCACTTGCATTAGTATTAAATTCTCTGTAAAATAAGTACGCAAATAGTAAGTGCCCCGAGCTACCTGGTAATTGCCACTTGCCTTGACATTTTTTCTATTGTTAATTAGGTAAGCGACAAGTTAGCGCCCTAAGTTACCTCATGATTTTTACTTGCATTATTGTTTGTTTTTACTGCTTCATTTATTCGCAGGGGATAACAAAAGCTTTTCAACACTTTAAATAAAAAATAAGGCACAAGGGATAGTCCCTTCGGTGTGTAGTCGTCGTCTTCTTCTTCTTTCCCTCTGGCGTGGCATGCGACTCTTCTCGCTGAGCCCTCGTACACGAGTGAGTTCCACCGGCCGAGCGCGGTGACGCATGAGGTGGGAAGCCGGGAGAGAGCGCAGCGACCGACGTTGCATGGCAGGGCACGGGTCCCCGCTCGGTTGGTAAGAAAACCCGAACATCCCGCCCGCCTCGATCCAAGAGCGAAACCCTAGTCACCGCCCGCCGAAGCGGGGGGAGTCCCTTGATAGTCCGTCGCAGGGAGGCTAGAGTCCGCAGGTGCCACAGGGAGCTGCGCAAGCTTGACAATGAGCCGCACGTATTCGCCGGTGGCCGTAATGACGGCAGCAGCACGGAGGAGTCCATCGGATCCAGGGTGTATGCGGGTGATACGGCCCAGAGGCCAGCGTCCGCTGGACTGTAGCAGCGTAGGGTCAAGAAGAACCACCAGGTCCCCCACCGAGAAGTTCCGACGAACAGCGCTCCATTTCGGCCTCTGATGGAGAGTATTTAGATACTCACGGCCCCAGCGCGTCCAGAAATGGAAGCAAACGGCCTTGACGAGCTCCCAGTGCGTGAGCAGGTCCGAATTCTCTGCAGCGGGGTTAGCTATGATGGAATTGACGGGAGCCCTGATGAGGAAATGTCCAGGCGTGAGCACTTTGAGGTCAGAGGGATCGCCAGAGAAGGACGTCAACAAGCGGCTATTCAACACGGCCTCAATTCCAACGAGAACCGTAGAGAACTCATCATATGTTAGATGACGAGAGCCGAGCACACGGCGTAGATGACTCTTGGTCGACTTGACTGCGGCCTCCCAGAGTCCTCCAAAATGTGGCGCACCAAGAAGAATGAACTGCCAGGAAACCCCCTAAGAGGCAAGTGTCCCGGCGAATAGATCCCAGTTAAATTCTGCGCCCTGCAACGCCTCGCAGAGCTCCAAATCAGCTCGACGGAAGCAGGTGGCGTTGTCGCTCCAAAGCTCGGATGGTCGGCCTCGACGACCGGAGAAACAGGTGAGAGCACCCAAGAAGGTGGCCGCAGAAAGGTTGCCGACAAGCTCCAGATGCACGGCTTTGGTGGTCATGCACACGAAGACAGCAATGTAGCCCTTTGTGGTCCAGATCCCCCATCCCTTCGATGAAAGCACGGAGAAGGGCCCGGCGTAATCGACTCCAGTGTGACCAAAAGCGCGAGACAGCGTGACGCGAGACGCGGGCAGCGGAGCCATCAACTGGCTTGAATAGCGGGCCTGTAACCGGGCAAGGATGACGCATCCTCTAATGTGAGCCTTGATTCTGCGTGGCCCGCCGAGAATCCAGGCACGCCTGGAGAGGTATGCGCTGGTAACGCGATATCCACCATGGAGGGCGCGTGCGTGAGCCCAAGAGACCACGAGTCGAGCGAGCGGCGATGTTCCGCTAAGGAGAAGAGGGTGCTTCTCTTCGTAAGACACCAATGAGTAATCGAGCCGCCCGCCAACACGCACAACACCGTCGACATCGAGAAAGGCAGCAAGAGAGGTCAAAGGGCTCCGTTTCGGAAGACGTTTACGCTTCCACAGGAGTGCCAACTCATCCTCAAACGTCATCGATTGACTAAACCGAGGCCAGAAAAGCGTCCTGAATCTCAGACGGCGTCAACGGCGAAAGCACAGAACGGGTGGGCATGCGCTGCAAGCGGTGTCGCACCCATCGACGAACGCGCACGAGGAGGCCCAGTACAGCACGCAAGCTCGAGAAGAGCTGCAGCAGGTCCGATTCAGGCGCGCGAAAGGCGCAGCAGAGTGAGAGCGTGGGCGTGGGCGGAGGCAGTGTCTCCTGGGGCCAAGACTTGTCGTCCTGAGCCAGCCACGTGGGGCCTCTCTACCACAGGGGCTGCTGTCGGAGACCACTCATGTCGGCACTTCTGGTGGCTAAGTCGGCCAGATTCGATTGCGACGGCACGTATCGCCAGGCACTGGGTGGCAGGACCTCCTGGATCTGAGCGACATAGTTGTCGACGAGCACGTTGTTGGCCAGCTGATCGGAGCGTATCCAGTGGAGCACAATTTGAGAGTCGCACCAAGCGTGGCAGTGCTCGATCGCGACTCCCAACTCGCTGGCTGCTGAGCGAAGAAGCTTGGCGGCGATGAGGGCCGCTCGCAATTCTAGACGTGGGATGGTCATGCGAGCGGTGAGCTCGGTCATCGGCTTGAGCGCGCGGATGGGTGCAAGCTTAGTACGAGCGAGAAGTATGTGGCAGAGAGCGGGCCCATCTGAAGACCGCAGCCGCGAATATACAGCAGCAGCCATAGCACGGCGACTGGCGTCAGAAAACACATGCAGCTGGACATTCGACAACGGAGACATACCAATCCAACGAGGCAGAGAAAACCCGGGAATGGCCTGCAGCTCGGCGGTGAAAGCGGTCGAGCGGCGAATCATGGAGGACGGTACGTTCTCGTCCCAGTCCAAGCGCGCGCGCCACAGGTCTTGCAGTAAAAGCTTGGCGTTCAACACGATCGGGGCAAGCCAGCCACACGGATCAAACAAGCCTGCGAGCGCGGCGAGCATGAATCTCTTTGTCGTTTGAGATTCGACAACGGGCGGCGTCAAATGGAAGAAATCCGAGGGCGGGTCCCAGCCTACGCCCAGTTCGCTGACAAGGCCTTCAACACTGAGCTGATCCCAAGTAGGACGGAGGCGGACGTCTTCAAGAAGGTCTTTGAGAAGCTTGGGCGTGCTGGCAACCCACTTTCGCAGAGGGAAACCGCCCGCTTGAAGAAGTTCGATCAGCTGGTCGCGCAGACGCTTGGCCGAGCCGATGTCATCAGCGCCGGAAAGGATGCCATCAACGTAGCGATCGTTCATCACCACTGGGACGGCCTCGGGCCAGCGGCGGCCGTCATCCTCGCACAGCTGCTGTACGACCCGTAGTGACAGATACGGGGAGCACGAGGCACCGCAGGTAACAGTGAGCAGTTGGTAGTGCGTAGGTGGCTGCTTGGGGTCGGAGCTCCACAGAATGCGCTGCAGGTCATCATCGCGTTCGTCAATCAGGATCTGGCGGAACATCATGCGAACGTCAGTACAGAACGCAATCCGGTGACGACGCCAACGCAGAAGCACACTGCAGACAGCCGTCTGGAGCCGAGGACCAGCATAGAGCACGTCGTTTATGCTATAGCCACTGAAAGTCGGGCTCGACGCGTTGAAAACAACGCGCAGTTTGCGACCTTGGTCACCGTGCTGCCAAATGCCGTGATGTTGGATTTAGTGCACTTGACGGTGCGATGCAGTGAGTTGGTCATCAGTTAGGGGGTTCATATGACCGAGGGCAATGTACTCTGCCATGAACCGGGCGTACTCAGAAGCCATCTCGAAAGTCCGCTGCAGCCGACGATGCAACGAGCGCAAGCCCGCGGTGGCGCCCTGCAGACTGTCACCAAGGAGGCGCACAGCGTCATGTTTTATCGGAAGTTGCACAATGTAACGCCCGTCGTCAGCGCGATGATAATCAGCGAAGATTCGCTCGCATTCCACATCCTCAGGCGCTCGGTGGCTGACATGTGGCACCTCCTCGATCTCCCAGAATCGCTGGAACTGCGCAGCCAGCTCTTGATCCCAGGGTGACTGAGTGTTCGTGTGCAGAGTTGTGCCTGCGATGAGGGCGTTCGAGCCCAGGCCAGGGGCACGGCCGACGAGAGTCCAGCCAAGAGCCGTGCGCTGTCCGACGAGCTCGTCACGCTGAACGTAACCTGGTTCAATGAGGCGGTGGTAAACGTCGACTCCGAGCAGAATGTCTACACGGCAAGGTGTGCCAAACGCTAGATCGGCCAGAGGCTCAAGATCAAGCCACTGTCTCATCACGGCTGGGTGCAAGGGGGCAGACGGATTGGTGAGCTTAAGCCGCGGCAAGCAGAGCGCTGTCAGGTGGATTGGCGGTGCATGCTCTCTAGTTTCAAGGCGTAGATGCGCTCGGGTTCACGAAGGGATGGTTAACCCTTCCTCAACCCCATGAATGCTCGCCTTGTTGACTTCTAGCGCTGCGCCGAGCTGCTGGGCCAACCGGATGAAGATAAGTGTAACCTCAGAGCACGCATCAAGGAGAGCTAGACCAGCGACTCGTCGGCCGGTAGGACCGGTTCGCTGGACAAGAGCGGTCGGAAGTACGGCCAGTCAGGACGATGGAGGCCCCTGACGCTGTGAGTCGGTGGCGGACAGGCCCGCGGGGTCGACTTTCGGCTTCTTGGGCGAAGAGGGACGCTGATCCGATTCAGGCTTGCGCCGATGGTTGCTCTTGTGCAGCAGACTGTGGTGGGGCTCCCTGCACTGCTGGCAGACGGACCGTGAAGGGCAGAACTTTACTGCGTGACCTGATCTCAGGCAGTTAAAACATAACTGCCCTTGATAGACCATGCATCGCCGGGCCTGCGCGTCAAGGCCTTGAAATTGCGCGCAGTGACCCAGGTAGTGCGACTCTCTGCATGACGGGCATAGCGGCAGCGAGCCACTGGTGGCAAGGGCTCTAAAGTTTTATCCAGGAAACAGGGCGGCCGGAGAGCGCATGCTGGCCGTGTTGGCTGAACGAGCAGGACGAGAGGCCTCGACGGAGCTGAGCGCGCGGCACTGTCGGCGAAGGAAAGTCGTCAAGGCAGCAAAAGTGGCAACTTCCGCCGTGGTGTCCGTGCCAGCGCTCTCCAGTCACTCGATCTCGTCCTCCCACGCGCTTTGGGTCGTCGGATCCATGCAAGTCATCGCGCAGGAGAAAATCCAGTCGTCCCACTGAGACACAGGGCGACCCAGAGCTTCCAGCTGATCTTGATGTTTTCCCAGGGTTTCGAGGAGACCCTGAAGCCCTCGAGCTGACTTTTCCTTCAGAGACTTAATGTAACGGTGCACCGTGATATGATCATGGATAAGAAGACGGCGGTGCTTGAAACGCGCTTCGAGTAAGGCCCAAGCCGTTGGGTAATTGGCACTGATGGTCTGAACGGTGTCGAGAGCGGCCTTGGCGTCTCCGTCCACCAAGGATTTCAAATAAAACAGCCTCTCCACATCGGTGAGCTGTTTATCATCGTAGACGAGCGCGCGGAAGAGGTCCCGAAAACTTTTCCAATCCTCTTACTTCCCCGAGAAGAAAGGGATGCTGATCTTGGGCAAGCGGGCTTCATGTCTCAAGTTATGACGGTCCAGGTCGGCGCCGCCCGGGCCAGGGAGAGATGTGAGGGTGTTTCTTGCGTTGTAGAGGCGTGATCGAGAGGCGATATAGTCCGACTCTGCCGTCGAGTACATCTGGTCAATCAACTTCAGCTTCTCGGGCGGCGGTGACTTCAGGAGACTAACGTGATTGGCCTGGAGAGTGTTTTAGTAGCCGTCCAGCAGCTCGAGCCTTACTTCCACGAGACCTAGGCTCCAGTTCGGGGGGTTGATCTTCTCGACGTCTTATGCAAACCGGCTGATGACGCCGGCGAGGGCGCTCTGGGAGCCGAGCAGGCTCGTCCAGTCGTCGTTCGACCTGAAAAAACGATCACCAGCTTGACGTTTGCACGAAGCATGTCTTGCCTCCGGGCCACGAGCGGCGGGGCCATGTCATCGCCAGACGCGACACAGCTGTCGACGCGCGGCGCATCGACGGCAGACAAAACAGATAGAAGGAGAGTAAAAGGGAAAGAGTTGAGTTGAGTTGAATTTATTTCATCGACAATGGACTCAAGGTCCTACAACGCCGAGGCATAATGTATATATAATAAAAGAAACAAAATGACTGAGCTAATACAATGGCATTAGCCTAACAAAATTCGCATTAATAAATCATAAAAAAAAAGGTATAACAAAAATAAAGAAATAAACTTTAAGAAAAGAAAATATAAATATATATATATATATATATATATATATATATATGAGAGAAGGAAACAAAAACAAAAAAAAAATTAAAAAATCAAATATAAAAACATAACAATTTAGTAAATAGTAATGAGCTATGAGCAGAACACTTGCAAACTAAAGGTGACCAAACGTCTTATCAAAAAAGTAACTGTAAAGGAGCACCCTGAAACAGGGCCGATCATAGCATCGGCGTAGATCATGCGGAAGAGTATTCTATAGTCGCGGACCAGCTACGCGGAACGAATTTTGATAGTAAGAGGTGCTAGCATATGGGATCACCAAATCAAATTGGAAGTGACGAAGGGAGCCACAATCTCCAAGAGGCCTAAACTGGAGTTGATTAGCAAGGTACTCAGGTAGACCATTCCGCAAGATCGAGACCAAGAGGCACAACGAGAGGTATACTCGTTGCTCAGTAAAAGGCAGTATACGAAGTGCTCTGTATACAGGGGTGATGTGTTCGGAACGACCAACATCGGTGACAAATCTTGAAGCAGCATTTCTGCAACGAAACAACTTAGTAACCAAAACACCTGATAGGTCCAATGCAATGCCAGAACAGAAATCAAAATAGGGGAACACGAGGGCATTCACTATATTCAGGCGAATTGAACGGGGCAAGGCGTCGCGGCATCTCCGAAGACGAGCGAGGGCAGCATAACTCTTTCGAGAGGTTTTAGTTGCAAAAGGGCCCCAAGAAAGGGTAGAGTCAAGAGTGACACCAAGCAGCTTAATTGTATCGCTGATCTGGAGCAGCTGGCCATCAAGGGTAGGGGCATGGTCAGCCTCACTGAGAATGGTGGACAAATTTCTTCTAGAGGCAAACCATGTGGCAAAAGATTTGCGCCAGTTAGGAGAAAGACAATTGTCATGACCCCAACCCAAAACATGATCCAGATCATCGTTCCAGACCACAACAATACGACGGATCTGGCTAACTGGGCCGGAGAATTTTAGTACAAAGTCGTCAGCATAGAGGTGGCACGAGCAAGATGTATAAGCTGAGGGCAAATCATTGATATATAAAGAAAATAATAGCGGTCCACATAGAGTACCCTGAGGAACACCCGAAAAACGAGCAAGCCAACCAGAGGTCAAACCGCCCCACATCTTAACCGCCTTCGAACGCCCAGAAAGAAAAAACAGACAAAGAGTGTGAGAGAGAACACGAAAGGGCGAGGATGCCAGAAGGGACGTGTGTAGACCACGCGCGTGCCAACGCGCACGCAAGCTACACAAGCTTCGAAGCCTGTCCCTCGGCGTCGACCCCCCAAGCCAGCGAAGCGCAACAGCTCCGCCGCGCGAGGTGGACGCGCGCAACACGAGGTCAACATGGCGGCCGCGGCCGATGAGGACACCGCGAGCGCTTAATCGCGACTATTAATGGCGGCCGCGAAAGCCTCGCTTTCTGACGTTCGAATGGCGTCGAACAAAGCGTCGCATCGACAGCCGTACGGTCTTATCTCTGCCGTGGCTGAGCACAGCTGCTGAACCGCGGGCTCTGTGGCGACCGTGGCAGCCACCGTGTGCACGCTGTTGATAACGCGAGTGCCAGCAAGGCAAGCGTTAATGGCGGCACGACTTCGTCGCGGCCAACACCTGTGTCAAATCGTGGGAACTGTGTCGACCACGACGACCTCCATTGCACAACTTTTTTTAAAACTGTACTTACATGACGCTGTGTTAGTCGAATCGCAGACTGTGACCACCCTAGCTGCGGCGTTGGCTGCTCTTCTACTCGGGATCCAGCTCGAAGGACCAAAATGTTTGTTTTGACTGCTTTATTTAGTCGCAGGGGATTACAAAAGCTTTTCAACACTTTAAATAAAAGATAAGGCACAAAGGATAGTCCCTTTGGCGGGTAGTCGTCGTCTTCTTCTTCTTTCTCTCTGGCGTGGCGTATGACTCTTCTCGCTGAGCCCTCATACACGAGTGAGTGCCACCGGCCGAGCGCGGTGACGCACGAGGTGGAAAGCCGGGAGAGAGCGCAGCGACCGACGTTGCATGGCAGGGCGCGGGTCCCCGCTCGGTTGGTAAGAAAACCCGAACAATTATTATGTTACATATTGTAAATTAGATGAGTGACCAGTAAGCGCTTAAAATAACCTTGTGATGAACACTTGCCTTATTATTTTATTCATCATAAAAGAAGTAAGCGACCAGTAAGGGCTTCGAGTTGCCTGGCGATTGTCACGTGCCTTATCGTTTTATTAATTGTGAATTATGAAACTGACAAGTAAGGGCCCTGGGTTAAGTGTATTCTGGCCCTAATCCTAGTATTATAGTTATCATAAATAGTAATGGCGTCAAATAAACGGCATGGGTTGTATAGGCATTGTTACTTGCCGTCATATTTTATTTTTTATAAATTTGGTAAATGATCAGATATTGCTTTAACTTGCCTAGTGATTATTGCTTGCCTTATTATTTTATTTGTTAAAAATTAAATAAGTAAAAAGTATGCCCCCTGGGTTTAGTGGGCATCAGTTATTGTCTTATTTTTATATACATTATAATCACTTAAGGTAAACAGTAACTGCTATAAGTTGTGTAGGGATTGGCACTCGTCTTATTATTATGTTCATCATTAATAAATAAAGCGGCCACTAAGTGGTAAGGGTTGTTTGCAATTTGGCGCTTGTTTTATTATTCTATTCATTATTATTAAAGTAAGCGCTCTGAGCTGCCTTGTAATTGTTGTTTGCCCAATTATTGTATAAATTACAAATTAAGTAAGCGTTTAGTAAGCTACGCAGGTGTTGTGGGGATTGGCGCTACTAGTTACCTGGTAATTGTCACTTGCTTAATTTTTTTTTTATTGTAAAATAAGTAAGCAACCAGTACGCCCCTCGAGTTGCCAGGTGATTGTTGCTATCCTTATTATCTTATTTATTGAAGATTAAAAACACGACATGTTAGCGCCCTGGGTGGTAAGAGGATTGGCGTTTGTGTTTTTATCTTATTTATTATAATTATTGGAAGCGACGAGTAAGTAAAACGAGTTGAGCGATTATTAGTGCTGGCCTTATTATTGTGGTTACTGCAAATAAGAGAAGCGACCAGAAAGCACCATAAAATGCCTAGTAGATGTAGCTTGCCTTGTTATTTTATTTTTTGTAAATTAAGTAAGCAAAGTGTGAGCCCCTTAAAATAAGTAAAGGTCGATGGTTGTCTTACTATTATTATTATATTTATTATTAATAATTCAAGCGACCAGTAAGCAGCACAGGTTGTGTAAGGATTTGCTGTTGACTTATCATTTGATTTATTGTAAATTAGGTTAACAACTAGTAAGCGCCTCGCGTTGCTTAGTGATAGTTACTTGCCTTATTATATTTCCTATTGTCAATTAAATAAGCAACCAGCAAGCGTCAAAGTTACCTGGTAATTGTCACTTTCCTCATTATTTTATTTTCTGTAAATAAAAAAAGCGATAGGTAGGTTACCCGGGTCGTGTAAAGATTGGCGCTTGCCTCATAATTATATTCATTATCAATAATCAAAGTGACCAGTTGGTGTCCTGAGTTTTCTGGTGATTGGTACTTGCCTTGTTATTTTATTTATTGTTAAATAAGTAAGCGACCAGCAAGTGCCCTGGGTTGTGTAGCGATTAGCGCTCGTCTTGTTATTATAACTATTAGAAAAAATTAAAGCATCCAGTAAGCGCTGAAGTTGCCTGGTGAATGCACTTGCCTTATTATTTTTTTCATCGTAAATGAAATAAACAACTATTGAGCGCTCCAAGTTTCCTGGTGATTGTTGCTTGCCTTATTATTTTATTTATTGTGAAACAAAAAAAGCGACCAGTAAGTGCCCTGAGTTGCATTCAGATTGTCGCTTGTATTTATACTGTATTTATTGAAGATTGAGTAAGCAACTAGTAAGCACCCCAAGTTGCATTGTAGTTGTCACTTGTCTTGGTATTTCATCTGCTGTAAAATAAGTAAGCGACAAGTAAGTGTCATAAGTTGCCTGGTCATTGTCACTTGCCTTTGTGTTTAATTTATCTTAAACTAAGTAAGCGAATAGTAAGCGCTCTAAGTTGCCTGGTGATTCTTGCTTGGTTAAATACTTTTTTTATTATTCGTAATTGTTATTAACCTTATTATTCTATGCATTGTAAACTAAGTGAGCGAACACTCAGTGGTTTAAATTATCTCGTAATTGTCACTTGCCTTATTATTTTATTCATCGTAAAAGAAGTAAGAGACCAGTATTGGCTCCGAGTTGCCTGATAATATTGTCGCTTGCCTTATCATTTTATTTTTTGTGAAAAAAGTTACTGACAAGTAAGGGCCCTGAGTTAAGTAGATGTTGGCCCTAGTCTTGGTAAAATATTTATCATAAATAATCAAAACGTCGAATAATTGACACGGTTTTGTAGGAATTGTTGCTTGCTGAATCATTTTATTGATCATCAATTAAGTGAATGATCAGTAAGCGCTTTTACTTGCCTGGTGATTATTGCTTGCTTTGTTATTTTATTCATTGTAAATTAAAAAAGTGACAAGTATGCGCCCTGCATTGTGTGGAAATAAGTAACTGTCTTTTTTTTTAAACATTGTGATTAATAGACGACCAGTAAGTACCACGTATTGTGTGGTAATTCAAACTTGTCTTATTATTATGTTTATCATTAATAATTAAAGCGGCCAGTAAGCGATATGGGTTATTTTAACCCATGGCGCTTGCCGTCACTCTAACTACTTATACTAGATATAACAATAAAGTGAGCGCTAATTTTCACACAACCCATCTCACTTATGTTTTGCTTAAATGATTATTTATAAAGAAAGTGACAAGATAAGCGTTAATTTCCACACCAACCGTCGCGCTTACTGGTCACTTAAAACATTTATGATTAACATAACAATAAAAGAAAAGCTCATTCCCACACAACTCGGATGCTTATAGGTCGCTCACTTATTTAAAAATAATAAAATAATAAGGCAAGCGACAAACACTAGGATACTTGGAGCATATACTTGTCACTCTAATTATTTTAAATGAATAAAATAATAACATGAGCGCCAATCCCTAAACAACCTGGGGCGCATACTAACTTAATTCACAATAATTAAAATAATAGAGCAAGTGACAATCCCCGAACAATCCATGTTGCTTACTGGCAGCTTTAATTATTTATAATGAATATATTAATAGCATGAGCGCCAATTCTTAAACCATCCTGGGCGCTTACTTGACACTTACTTGATTCACAATAAATAAAAACATAAGGTAAGCATTAATCACCAAGCAACTTGGAGCTCTTAAGGGTCAACTTAATTATTATTAATAAATAAAATGATAATATCGGTGCCAATCTTTGAACCACCCAGGGCTATTACTAGTGGCTTATTTAATTGATAATAAATGAAATGATAAGGCAAGCGCTAATTACTTAACAACTTGTAGCACTTACTTGTCGCTTTGATTAATTATGCTGAATATTATAATAAGACAAGCGCCAATCCCCACACAAACCAAGGTGGTAACTAATCAGATACTTAATTCACAGTAAGTAAGATACTTAGGCAAGTGACTTCACCAGGAAACGCCAAGCACAATTTCCTAACAACCTATGAGACTTACTGATTACTTTATTAATTAATAGTGAATATGATAATAGGACAAGCGACAAACTTCACACAATCCTGGATGCTTAATTGTCACTTACTTAATTTATAATAAGTATAATAATCTGGCAAGCACCAATCACCACACAACCCATGATGCTTATAAGTTGCTTTCTTTATATATAATAAATAAATAAAATCAGGCCAGAGCCAATACCCACACAAGCATAAATGCTTCCGGGTCTTCACAACCCGTTTCACTTACTGTTTGCGATATTTATTTATAATAAATATGCTGATAAGACAAGCAGCAATCTCCACACAATCCAGAGCGCTTACTTATCGCTTTCTCATTTTTAAATAAACAAAATAATAAGGCAAGCAAGAATCACCAGGCATATCAAACAGCTTATTGATCGCTTTAATCATTTATGATAAATATAATAATTAGACAAGCTCCAATCTCCGAACATTCCGGGGCACTTACTAGTTGCTTTGATAACTTATGTCAAATATTATAATAACATAAGTGCTAATCTGCACACAACCCAGGAAGCTTATTGGTGTCTTACTTATTTTACAATTAATAAAGTGATAAGGCTATCACCAATTATCACACACCCCCTGTTGCTTACTAGGCTCTTAAATTATTTTTACTAAATATTATAATAAGACAAGCACCAATCCATACACCACCCATGTTCGCTTGAACTATTCATGATGAAAATAATAATAAGACCAGCCCTAATCCCAACAAAACTTGAGGTTCATACTGGTCACTTACTTATTTTACAAAAAAAAAAAAATATTAAGGTATGCAACAATCACCAGGCAACTTAAGATGATGTTTACTCACTTTAATTATTTAGAATAAATAAAATTATAACATGATCGCCTATCTCTAAACAACCCAAGGCACTCACTGGTGTTTTACTTGATGAACAATGAATACAGTGTAAAGGCAATCGCCAATTCCCACACAATTCTTAGCGCTCACTAGTCACTTCATTAATCATAATAAGTATAACAATAAGACAAAGTCCTATTTCCACGCAATCCAGACGCTTACTGATATATTATTTAATTTAAAATAAATAAACTTATAATGCAAGTGACTATTACTAGGCGTTTTGCCAATTTTCACTCAACCCAGGGTGCTTTTTGGGCACTTAAGATATTTATAATAAATAAAATAATTACATAAGCAATAATTCTTAAACAACCCAGGGCGCTTGCTTATCGCTAACCTAATGTACAATCAACAATATTATAAGGCAAGCACTTACATCCACTCAAATTGTAGTTCTTTCATTTTTTCTGATGACCAGGGTGCTTACTTTTTATTTTTATTTTTTATGATAAATATAAAATTAGGACAAGCTTCAATCCCCACACAAAGCACAGTGCTTACTTGTCACTCTTATTATTTGTTATAAATATAAAAAAACTGCTAATCCTCAGACAACCCTTGGCGCTTACTAGTCACTTACATATTTTACAATCAATGAAATAATAAGGCAAGCAACAATTACAAGTCATTAAAAGGCACTTATACGTTGCATTAGTTATTTATACTCAATAAAATAATGACATGAACGCCAATCTACAAACAACTTAGGGCGCTTCCTAGTGGCTGATTTAATTTATTATAAATAAAATGATAAGGTGAGCGCTGATCTTTACACTACCCGTCCCGCGTACTGGTCACTTTAACTACTTAGGATAAATATAATAATAAGACGAATGACAGTTCCCACACAATCCGTGGCACTTACTAGTCACTTTAATTATTATTATTTATAAACATTTTTTAAGATATAACCCACGCGAACAGCCACCTTCACTTCTTCAGTTGTCCACGTACCTCTTAGAATTTGGTCTCTTTCATCGTTGTGGGTACAGTGCTCTTAAAGCATATTATCACCACATGTACTGCACAAAGAAAAAATAAGCTTATCGTGCATTTTCACCAGTAATACAGGATGATATGAGCTTACAGGTGGTACAACATCACACATAATTAATCCATTTACTTCGGAAATATCATTATTGTCACCTACTATTTTTTACACTCCCGTTCATTAGAGAATAACGTTGGATGACCAACGGGGAATATATCTCGTTTGCGAATATGTAGATACAAAGAGCATACGTCAGCGTATTTAATATTTTCTCCATTCTGACAATCGTGCATTTTTACAGTGTTTCCTGTTCGACCACCAAAAAATGCATCACGTAGATTCAATGGTTTTCTACTCCAATAATTTTTATTTTCTTGAATAAAATTTGGAAAATCTTCGTTTTTACAAATTCCTAGGTTAAAGTCGCATTACCATTTTTCTATCAACTCGTAATTCGACATTCTTATCTTTTCGTTAATCGTGCAAGTTTTCTCATATCTATAATCCATTGTATTTCCGATCATCAAAATGGTATCTCAGTTAATACGGTAACACCGTGGGCAGTCATGCCAAAAGCAACCTTGGAATTGTAAAATGATTCCACGATAATCATGCATACCATCTAGAGGAGTACAGTATCCATCGACAAGGATACCTTCTGGTAAGCGTCTCTCTTGGCAGTGTCGATAAATCGCTGGAGAACGTGTTTTTCCATCTTATACAGTCATTTTAAAGCTATTTTAGATTGAGTGTTAGCCATTTTGTAACTTTTTTGTGGTATAACACCAATTTGATTTTTTTTAAAAATTTTTTTCCGTACATACGCATGCTGGTCGAAGCGATCGTTGTGCATTCCCCAAAAGGAACCACCTCGAATTTTTCAAAGGTTTTTCGAAAAGCTGAGCAAGCTAATCTTTAAATTTTCACGTCTTCCCCACAGTATTTTATAATTTTATTTTTAAAGTCCAATGTGTAATTATTTTCTACTTGTTCACTGTACTATTTTAAAAACTAATCTTGATCTTCCGTATGCATGCTATCAGGTGAATATACGTCGAGTGGCGGTACAGGACCTATGTACGATTGATTTTTGCGATTGTTAAGAAAATGTGAAAAAATACCTCTTTCACTTTCCGACAGACCGTACGACTTAGGTGAGCCGCTTAAAAGCATATGAAAGTAATTAAGACTATCGGTAAATTTTATTTTCACAAATTCCATCAATATTATTTTTGATCCGTTCATAATAACGGATGGTACGACGCGTTCGTCGTGTTTTTTCACTATATACTTAAATATAAATTGAGCATCAAATCCTTGTGCATTGTGAGCTATGCAAATAAGATTGTCAAAATATTTTTGATGGTCCAAAGCAAGATCTACCAACTGTTTGATTGGTTGAGTTGAAAAATATACTCTCAAATGCCGCAATGATCGCAGCTTATCGAAATATCTTGTATGTTGCTACAAGCATTACACACTTGTTGAACAATACACAGCTTTACTTCGTGGATTTTTTTTTTTTTTTTTTCCTCATCACTCACGATGGATGCCGTCTGTTGGCTTTAAAAATCGTAGAATAATATTAAAAATTAGGTTTTGTGCTGTTTTATTTTAACGGTTAAATGTAACATTTATGATTTACGGGTAGATTTATAATTAACATTTGGGGGTGGTTTCACCAATCTACCTTGAGTTTCTCGTCCTTCATAATTAAATCGTCGATATCGTCTAGTTTTAATGTTTTTTAAGATAAAATATGGACGATCCCCTTCGCATTCTGCAACGGTAATTCTTAAGAAACATTTTGAAAATTTAAAAATAACTAGACAAAAAGACGCTTCTCATAATATTTACCATCATCCTTGCCACTGTCACTACTACTACTACTACTACTACTACTACTACTACTACTACTACTACTACTACTACTACTACTACTACTACTACTACTACTACTACTACTACTACTACTACTCCCGGGTGGGGTTTTCGCTAGTTTCTCCATACCGGGCGCTTCCCCGGGTGGTGGATAGGGGCATCCTCTTGAAATAAGAGGTGACGATGGGCAGCTGGGGTGGCTCTCTATGGTGGTGGTTGGGGGCGTGGATCGGGGGGCGTGTGTGGCGCTGGCATGTGTATCTGCGGTGGTGTGGACGGGGGACTAGTGCCCCATGCCTCCATCGGTGTGGATGTATGGGCTGGCTCTGCTTGTGCTCCTTGTTCTTCGCTTTTTGCTGCTTCCGTGAATGGCACTCCATTGCTTGATGCGGGCCAACAAAACTAGCACCCGTCGTGTATAGAAGTAAGCGGCGGTTAAAACATTCTTCTCAGATACATGCATCACACACTCTTACTAAACAAACACAGGGACACTTACGGATTGTTCTGGGTTGCGTGTGGCGGGTCCTTTTCCGGGCTTGCGTTGGGGGCCCGGCCACGGGTGAAGCCGGATGATGAGGCCCGGGTAAGTCTGGGTAACCACATCTGATATGGCTGTACGCCTCATGAACAAAAAAGACGTGGTGGGCCGACTAATCTAGGCTTATTACCACTGAGGAGGCTATATGGCGGCACCTTAGTGCCTTACGCCAGCCCGTTTTGTTGGGTTGTCTGCGTGGTCTCGGGACTGTACGCCTGCCGCTCGTCTCGCTGGGATGACCGTTGTGTACCAACAAATACATACATTACACACGAACACCCTTCTTACACTTGTTACTCAACGCCAGGGCAGTCTCCGCGGGTGGGACTGAGGGAGAGTGGCGACTCCCGGCCGGCCCGAGCAAGTAGCATCTCTCTCTGGTAACAAAGAGGGCTGCTGCCCTGGTTTTAACCCTTTCCAAATGCTTATTTCTAGGAAAAAAAGGGTAGTGCTGGCCTTCGCGGGTCAGTACGAAACTAAAAAGATGCCAAAATGAAAAACGTCGATGTAAAACATGTACCCCAGGTGGTAACCTCTCTGAGGGAATCCGCCGTCAGTTCCGATCCGGTGAAAGCCCGGGTGACTGACGCAGGCCCCACGGATTCTGGGGGGGGCCACAAAGACGTGTCTCATGGCCAACAGGGACTGCTAAATGTTCCATGGCCTTTCTTTTCAGACAAAGGACGACGAGGAAGCCTGTCGAGTATAGGCACTAACGACACCGAGGTTAGCAAGGTGTCGGTATTTAGCAACCAGACCCAGGAAGAGCTTGCCTCTTTAGAAGAAAGTGCCACTAGGCTCGGAAAAAAGCGACAGCAATTTGCTGATAAAGTCCAATCAGCAACGAATGACATTACAGAGACGCTAAAACTGATTAATGATAAGTACGGCAACACAGCGAACGCTGTTAAAAATGGGCTCAAAGCGGCGCTTAAGCATCTTCAAGAGGCAGAGGTGCTAAGAGAACGCTGTCTTACTGAAGAAGATTTGTACATGAACGCTTGGAAGTCGTCATTTGAATCCCTGCAGTGGAGGGAAAAAAGGCGAGATAATTTCCGTCGGCATGTACAGAAATGAACCCTGAACACTGCCTTAAAGGAAATAGAACGAAGTAAGAGAAACAGGAGCCCATCGGACAGCCCTAAAAAACACCAGCATACTATGTCTTTAAAGAAAAAGAAGACAGGTAGTGGCAAACAAGAGGAAATTCCCCTGAATGACAAAACAAGCCAGAAGAAAAAAGTGGACCCCACAACAACAATAGTAGTAAAAATGGCTGAAGGGCAGACCTTTGCAACGGTGCTGAAGACTATGAAGGCGAACTTTGACTCCGATAAGGCTAAAGTGGCAGTCCAAAGTGTTGTCACTACAAAAAAAGGAGACATACTTATTAAAGCCAAAGGTGTAGAAAATGCTACTGCATTCTCACAGCAAATTGAAAAGTCGGTAGCCGGACAGGGTACCGTGAAAATGAGCAACAGAAAAGTGACATTAGAGGTCCGAGACCTGGATGCCATTGTAGAGCAAGATGAGGTCAAAGAGGCTTTTGCTTAAACTTTTAAACATCAGAGCCAGAAGCCAGAAGTTGCTCTCTTAAAGCCAAATAACAGGGGACAGAAGCTGGCGTTAATGAAGGTGGACAAAGCAACTGCCAGACAAGTAGAAGAGAAAGGCAGGTTACGAGTTGGCTTTGTAAGCTGCCGAATTCGAAGAAAAATCGAAGTAACAAGATGTTTTAAATGCCTAAGATATGGACACGTCTCGGGCAACTGTAGGGAAGAAAACAGATCCAAGCTTTGCTTCCGGTGTGAAAGCTCAAACCACCGGAAGAAAGAGTGCCTAGGTCCAGCACGGTGCTTCCTTTGCCCAACAACGGACTACAAGCACGAAGCAGGCAGCGGAAGCTGCCCTTTATTCAGAAGAGCCCTGAAAGAGGCCACGGATAAGGCCCAAGCAGAGTCAAAATAAGGCAGAAAGGCCTTCAGTGGAAAGACAGGCTTATGTGGACCCACGCTGCGCTGGGTACTTTTTACCTATCAGCAAGGGAAAGCATTAAGCTTATAGTGGTGCTGGCTGAGTAGGCGGCCTACTATGAAGCGCTAGACAGGGTGCTGGTCCTCAGGGACCCCGAGTCCTTTTCAGGACTCGAGAGCATCAGCACCTCTAGCAAATGGTGGCGAGTTAGCTCGTTAATGCTGTGAGACGCGATGGTCTCCCTGGTGGCTCCACCCCGAAGTAATGCCAACGCGGTTCCGGGGTGGATCAAAAGCCACGCGGCATGAGGGGGGGTTTTAGTGGGTATGGGTGGTCTAATAAAAAAAAATCCACCGAGTCCCACACTACCGCTGTCCCTGCGGTGTGCCTCAATGCATTTCCCCTCCCTCCACAAAAAAAAAAAAAAAAAAAAAAAACTACTACTACTACTACTACTACTACTACTACTACTACTACTACTACTACTACTACTACTTCTACTACTACTACTACAACTACTACTACTACTACTACTACGACAACTACTACTACTACTACTACTACTACTACTACTACTACTACTACTACTACTACTACTACTACAACTACTACTACTACTACTACTACTACTACTACTACTACTACTACTACTACTCATGGGTGGGGTTTTCGCTAGTTTCTCCATACCGGGCGCTTTCCCGGGTGGCGAATAGGGGCATCCACTTAAAATATGAGGTGACGATGGGCAGCTGGAGTGGCTCTCCGTGGTAGTGGTTGGGGGCGTGGATCGGAAGGTGTGTGTGGCGTTCACGTGTGTATCTGTGACGGTGTGGACGGGGGACTAGTGCCCCATGTCTCAATCGGTGTGAATGCATTGGCCGGCTGTGCTTGTGCTCCTTGTTCTTTGCTTTTTGCTGCTTCCGTGAGTGGCACTCTATTGCTTGATGCGGGCCAACAAAAACTAGCACCCATCATGTATAGAAGTAAGTGGCGGTTAAAAACATTCTTCTCAGATACATGCATCACACACTCTCACTAAAAACAAACACAGGGACATTTACGGATTGTTCTGGGTTGCGTGTGGTGGGTCCTTTTCCGGGCTTGCATTGGAGGCCTGGCGGTGGGTAAAGCCAGATGATGAGGCCCAGGTAAGTCTGGGTTACCACATCTGATATGGCTGTATGCTTTATTAACAAAAAAGACGTAGTGGGCCGACTAATTTAGGCTTACTACCACTGAGGAGCCTATATAGCGACACTTTAGTGCTTTACGCCAGCCCGTTTTGTTGGGTTGTCTGCACGGTCTCGGGACTGTACACCTGCACCTCGTCTTGCTGGGTTGACCGTTGTGTAACATTAAATACATACATACATTACACCCGACCACCATTCTTACACTTGTTACTCAACGCCAAGGCAGTCTCCACGGGTGGGACTGAGGGAGAATGGCGACTTCCAGCCGGCCCAAGCAAGTAGCAGTTTTCTCTAGTAACAGAGAGGGCTGCTGCCCTGGTTTAAACCCTTTCCAAATACTTATTTCTAAAAAAAAAGGTAGTGCTGGCCTTCACGGGTCAGTACGACACTAAAAAGACGCCAAATGAAAAACGTCGATGAAAAACTAGTACCCCAGGCGGTAACCTCTCTGAGCGAATCTGCCGGCAGTTCCGATCCGGTGAAAGCCCGGGTGACTGACGCAGGCCCCACGGATTCTGGGGGGGGGGGCACAAAGACGTGTCTCATGGCCAACAGGGACTGCTAAATGTTCCATGGCCCTTTCTAACAGACAAAGGACAAAGAGGAAGCCTGTCGAGTATAGGCACTAACGACACTGAGGACAGGAACGTGTCAGTATTTAGCAACCAGACAAGGGAGGAGCCTGCCTCTTTAGAAAAAGATGGTGCTAAGCTCAGGGTTAAGCGGAAGCAATTGGCTGATAAAGTCGAATCAGCAACGACAGATATTACAGAGACGCTACAATTAATTAACGATAAGGACGGCAACACAGCGAATGCTGTTAAGAATAGGCTAAAAGCCGCGCTTGAACACCTTTAAGAGGCAGAGGTGCTAAGAAAAGGCTTTCTGTATAAAGAAGAAAGGTATGCAATTGCTCGAAAGTCGTCATTTAGATCCCTGCAGTGGAGGGAACAAAGGCGAGATAATTTCCAAGGGCATGTACAGAAAAAAACCTAGAACACTGCCCTAAAACAAATAGAACGAAGTAAATGAAACAGGAGCCCATCGGACAGCCCTGAGAAACGCCAGCAAACCATGCTTTTAAAGAAAAAGAAAACAGGCAGTGGCAAACAAGTAAAAATTCTCCCAAACGAATAAACAAGCCAGAAGAAAAAAGTGGATGCGACAACAGTAGTAGTAGTGAAGATGGCCAAAGGGCAGACCCTTGCAAAGGTGCTAAGTACGATAAAGGCGAACTTTGACCCTGATAAGGCTAATGTGGCAGTCTGAAGTGTTGTCACTATAAGAAAAGAAGATATACTTATTAAGGCCAAAGGTGTGAAGAATGCTTCTGCATTCTCACAGCAAATTGAAAAGTCGGTAGCCGGACAGGGTACTGTCAAAATTAGCAACAGAAAAGTGACATTAGAGGTCCGATACCTGGATGCCATTGTAGAGCAAGATGAGGTCAAAGAGGCTTTTGCTAAAACTTTTAAACATCAGAGCCAGAAGCCAGAAGTTGCTCTCTTAAAGCCAAATAACAGGGGACAGAAGCTGGCGTTAATAAAGGTGAACAAAACAACTGCCAGACAAGTAGAAGAGAAAGGCAGGTTACGAGTTGGTTTTGTAAGCTGCCGAATTCAAAGAAGAATTGAAGTAACAAGATGTTACAAATGCCTGGAATATGGACACGTTTCAGGCAACTGTAGAGAAGAAAACAGATCTAAGCTTTGCTTCCGGTATGGAAGCTAAAACCACCGGAAGAAAGAGTGTCCAGGCCTAGCACGGTGCTTCCTTTGCCCAACAACGGACAACAAGCACGAAACAGGCAGCGGAAGCTGCCTTCTATTTAGAAGAGCCCTAAAAAAGGCCAGGGATGAGGCCCAAGCAGGATCAAAATAAGGCAGAAAGGCCTTGAGTTGAAAGACAGGCTAATGTGGTCCCACGCTGCACTGGGTACTTTTTACCTATCAGCAAGGAAAAGCATTAAGCTTATAGTGGTGCTGGCCAAGTAGAAGGCCTAATATGAAGCACTAGACAAGGTTCTGGTGCTCAGGGACCCCCAGTGCCGTCTTTAGGCAGGGGTCAACGGGGCCCTGGCCCCAGGGCCCTTAACGTTCAAGGGCCCCCAAGCAACACAAAACAATTATTTTTTTTAAGTGAGAAAAATCTCTTATCCCAACTCAGTATACGTGGAAATAATGTGTTTGTTGGTGTTAAATAATAGCTTAAATTAAATATCTACTGTCAACTTGTTGCACATTTGAGATTATTAAGTTCTGAGATTATTCGGAACTAGGATTTCTTCAAGACTTTGGATTATTTGTTATAAAAAAGAGATTTTTTAATTTTTATTTATTGTTCCTTATTTGTATCAGTTCATAGTGTTTTGTTCTTTAAATTAAGAAAAAACTCAGTCAAATATTTAGAAGTAGAAAAATATTAAGATACAATGATGTTTTTAATTTAGCACTATAATTAAGTCAATAATAGAGCTAATCACGTTTACCATTACAGTAATACCAACTGTTTAAGCTTTAAAATGAGAAAATTAACCCCTTTGTAAGTAAGAAAAATCTTTAAAAAAGGACGTAATATAGAGGGAAAAAAGGGGACTTTTTTTCAAAAAAGAACTTTGATTATTTGCCAAATAATACAATTGATTTAAAAAACTTTTTTCCAAGATTTCTTTGCTTAAAATTCGGATATTATTTTGTTTAATTCAACGTCTGTTTGTAAATCAGACTCTACACTCGTAATAGTCAGATAATTTAGTCTGTCTTGTGCCATCAAGTTTCTATGGTCATTTTAAAAAAATTTTAATTTAGAGAAAGATCTTTCGCTCATACAATTCATTATCATCAAACTTGAAAAAATTCTAAAACGAATTTCTATGTTAGGGAACACTGAAGTTAAAACTTTTTTTTTTATTAATAAATACATGTTAAGAATATAAAAAAAAAAAATAGATAACATGCGTGTAAGTATGAATATTATGTGTATGTATGTGTATGTACAAGAGCGCCTGCACACTAGCGCCAAATTGGTTCAGCGTAACGGCAGCGCTCGACACAGAGTATAGCTTCACTCTGCAACGCGGTGGCGAGCAAGTCACAAGTCGAACAGTCGTGCTATTATTCGTTGAGTTGAGATTTGCCCTACAGCATTTAAGTTCATTGTATATCTTTAATTCCAACTTATATTTGTTTTTAAATTATATGTTTTCCTTTTTTT
This sequence comes from Copidosoma floridanum, assembly GCF_036245765.1. Classification (NCBI taxonomy): domain Eukaryota; kingdom Metazoa; phylum Arthropoda; class Insecta; order Hymenoptera; family Encyrtidae; genus Copidosoma; species Copidosoma floridanum. The sequence continues at coordinate 15,011,191 of NW_028321885.1, forward strand.
TATAATAAATTATATTATTATTTTATTCTTAATTTAAATAAAAAAAGAAACACGGTGTTGAACTTTATTCATTAATAAATTAATCCTGACGAGAATCCCCACCGGTGTCACTCAATATTAAATAAAAAAAAAAAATAACATAAAATTCAAAAGTTGGATAAATAGTGTAGTGACACGCTATAGGTGACTGTGAAATTAAAAAAAAAAAAAAGGGTGCTTTCAAGATGTCAAACGAGGAGAGGTTACAGGAGAAGCTGAAGAAACAGAAGGAGCTTTATGAAATGGAGATACAAAAACTGAAAATGTCTTTATCTCAGCAACAAAAACAACAAGATCCTAATTAGGCTGGAGGAGGCTCACAAGGAGATGCTGCTCAAGTTTTTTCAGAGGCGATGGTAAAACTCTGTAAGGTGATTGAAAATCAGACGCAGCTTATTTGCAAACAGTCGAGGAGAAAACGACTCGGGACAGCTTCTCTCTCTCGTAGGCGTTCCGAACGTAATTAAAGAATTCTTTGGAAATGAGGGACCAAAGCGTACCAGAGCATGGCTAAAAGACATGAAAAGTGCCAAGGAGCTATATGGTTGGAATGATGAAATGGCGTATACAGTTGCTAAGTCACGTTTGCGTGGAGGTGCAATGGAGTGGCTAATGACAAAGACAATTGACAATTTTGAGGCTTTTAAACAAGCATTTACCGGTGCTTTCATGTGCAAACGTTCACGCAGTGAAAAGTTAAAAATAATGATGGCACGTGTGCAAGGTAAAAATAAAAGCTTGCCAGATTATATACTCGATAAAGTGTGGTTATGTCAAGGCCTAGACTTTGAAATATCGGAGATACGTGACGAGGTTGCAGCCGGCCTTTGGTACAAAATTTGGCGCAATATGTCGTTAGCCGCGAATATACATCTACGGATACAATGATGCAAGATTTAGTCCGAGCAGAGCAAATATCGGAAGGACGACGAGAAAGAATCAACGATTCATGACTTTAAAGTAATCCAGCAAAACAGGCGAAAACAGGCGTTGGAGCGGGAAACGTACCAGCCATTACGTGGAAGCAAGGGAGTCAGAGCGACGTTACAACAACAACATCGAGTTCTACGAAGCAGTCAAGTGGCGGAGGAGCTACAAGCCAGCGAGATCCTGGAAACAACAGTACAGGCAAGCATTTCGTACGTGGAGACAAGGAAGGCATTGTAAAATGCTTTAATTGCGGTAATTTCGGTCATTTATCGCGAGATTGTAGATTCAGGAAAAACGAGATAATTTGTTATATATGTAAACAAGCCGGTCACGTAGCTATGAACTGTCCGAAAAAGACAACGAGTGACACAGTCGATAAGTCGGGCGTTACTATTACCGAGGTGACGATTGTAGATTCCGACAAAGTGGGCACGACTCGACAAAAATTTATTCATGAAATTAAAATCGGAAAAAATACGTTTGTTGCACAAATTGACATGGGCTCAGCTGTGTGTACAATAAAAGAATCAGCTGTAAAGCGTGCAGGATTTAAGGTTGTTAATGCACCGTCTACACTTAAAGCGTTCGGAGGTGGAAAAATACAGTCGAGTGGTATAGTTAGTGAGACTATTTTGTATGATGCTTTGAAACCACGAAAACAAACTTTCCGAGTTGTACCTGACACAGTACAGCAATCAGATGTCATTTTAGGTCGTACTTTTACAGAGGCGGATGATTTAACTTACATGCGTCGTGGCAATGAATTAATTTTTGCTGATGTAGACGAACAACAAAATGATAAACAGGCAAACGATAAACAAAAGAATAAACAGGCGAACGAAAAGCAAAACGATAAACAAGTAAATAAAACAACAAAGGCGCGTTCTCTTGAGAAAATAAAACTAGAACCAGGTGAAGTTAGTCTTATTGATGTAGCTATTGATTCTGTAGTCGTACAGATGCCTGTTGAAAATATTGGTGATAAAAGTGCTAAAATTAAAATTGGAGACCAACTTGGTGAGTCTATGTTGTCAATACAACCGTTAGATAAAATTGAGTGACGTCATGAGGAAGTTTTGGCAGAGAAGGTAATTGTTGAAAGTAATGTAAGCGCGAATGAAAAGGCAAAACTTGTTTGTTTATTAAATAAAAATCGAGAATGCGTAGCTAAAAATATATACGAGGTAGGATTAACAAAAGAAGTTGTAATGGATATTGATTTAGAAAAAGAAGCTGTAGTTCGTGGTAAACCATATCGTTTAAATGCAAGTGACAGAGCGGATCTTGAAAAATAAATTGATGAATACAAAAGTGCTGGAATAATTACTAATACTCTGTCTGCATACGCGAGTCCGGCTTTTATAGTACGAAAAAGCGATGATTCACCCCGAATGGTCGTGGATTACAGAAAATTAAATAAATCAACAAAAGTAGTTCATTATCCAATACCAAATTTCGATGATTTAATTGAAAAGTTGTATGATGCGAAAATTTTTGCGAAGCTTGATTTAGCGTGTGGTTATTTGCAAATGCCCTTATCAGAAGAGTCGAAAGAGAAAACAGCTTTTATAACAGAGACACGGACTGGGCAGTTCAAAAGAGCCATGTTTGGCTTAGCAAATGCTCCGCGTTATTTCGCGCGTTTAATGGATCGTGTTTTGGGAGTTGCTCGTAAGAGAGGTATTGCATTTAATTTTTTCGATGATATCTGTATTTATGCTAAAGGTTGGGAGGAATTATTATCAAACATTGAAATTGTTTTAGAATCATTACGTGAGGCGGGATTAACCTTAAATTTAAAAAAGTGTCGATTTGGCAAGAAAGAAATTGAGTATTTAGGGTTTGTTATTGGAGACGGTAAAGTACAACCTGGTGAGCAAAAAATCAGTGCGATTTAGGATTACCCTCCTCCAATAGATAAACGAGGTGTACGTCAATTTTTAGGCTTAGCAAGCTTTTTTCGGAGATTTGTACCTAATTTTGCGATTATAGCTCGTCCAATATCTAGTTTGTTAAAGAAAGAGGTTGAATTTGTATGGAAAAATGAGCAAGAAAAGGCGTTTGGAAAATTAAAAGAGAAATTAACATCGAAACCTGTTTTAAAAATGTATAATGCAAGAGCGGCGAAAACTACATTACATGTTGATGCATCATTGGTAGGTTTAGGTGCTTTGCTACTGCAGGATGAGAACGATGATGAGCCGTTGAGTCTTGTTTATGCGATTAGTAGAAGTAATACGGAAGCGGAAAGTAAATATCATTCGAGCAGACTCGAACTATTAGCGATTGCATGGGCGCTTGGGCGTTTAAGACCCTTTTTAATCGGTTTACGTTTTATTGTTAAGACTGACTGTTAAAGTCTCGTACATTTAAATACGTGGAAAACGAAAAATTTTCAAGTTGCGCGATGGATGAGTGAGATATCGGAGTATGATCTTGAAATTAAACACAGAAACGGTGTATTAATGCAGCATGCTGATGCACTTTCACGAGCTCCCGTGAGCGTAAATAAAAACGAAATTTTAAAAATTAAAACAAAAGAAGACGAAGTATTAATTTTCCAAACATCAGATAAAAAAATTGCCGTGTAAGTTAAAATTTTACAAATAAAAGAAATAGAGCGTACACGTGAAGAGAAAAATAGAGTAAAAAATTTTGTTTTGCGAGACGAAATTTTGTATAAAAAGATATATGTAAATGGAAACGAACGAGAACTCTATGTAGTACCAAAGGCGATGCGTAATGCGTTAGTGATTAAGTATCATGATTGTAAAAGTCATTTTGGTGTCGAAAAGACCGTCAAGAGTATTGAGCAATATTATTATTTTCCGAGATTAAGGCGATATGTGCCTGTTCACATACGAAATTGTTTAAAATGTATTTTGGCTCAACGCAAAGCTGGACCTGGTGAAGGCGAATTATACCCGATTCCGCCGGGAAAAAGACCATTCGCGTTAGTGCATGTCGATCCTGTAGGACCGTTCCCTACAACGCGCAGTGGAAACAAGTATGTTTTAGGCTTAATTGATAATCTTACAACATTTGTTTATTTGACTCCAGTTACAAATGTCTCAGCGAAAACAACGGTAAAGAAAATAAAAGAGTTTGTTAATTTTTACGGCGCACCCGGGCGTCTAGTCACGGACCGCGGTACTTGTTATACGTCACGACAATTTCAAAAATTTTGTGAAGAACACTGAATATTACAAACATTAAACTCAAGTAGACATCCACAAGCTAACGGGTTAATCGAAAGGCTCAATCAAACTCTAATACCGGTGATGAAAATAATAGCTTTTGATGATGAGCAAAGGTGGGACCGAGAAATAAAAAACATAGCGCGTGATATAAATTCAACTGTTAGTATGGCAACCGGGAGAATGCCTTATGAAGCCTTACTGGGGTACTTACCTTAATTCAAGGACGGCCAAGTTAGACGTTTGACAGAAACGTGTGAAACATACGAATCAACTAATGAAATTCAAAAACAGATTACCGAAAATATTTTAAAAGAGCAAAGTCAGTACAAAGAAATGTATGATAAAAATCGTAGGCGTGATATTAAACTTAAAGTAGGAGACATTGTGTTCATAAAACGAAATTCAGTAGCTACTGGGCATTCAACAAAATTTCAATCTGTATTCGGTGGACCGCTTGTAATTATTGGAGTAGGTTCTAGCGATACTTACCGAGTTAAAAAACTTAACGAGACAAACGATAAAAATTTCGAGACAACAGCTCATATAACACAATTAAAAATTTGGACAGGTTCTGAATGCGTAAATTCCGATACCGATGATGAATTTGACGAGTCTGAATGCGAGCGGCAAGATTTAAACACTGTAAGCGAAAGCGTCGACAAAAATCTAGATGTAAATCGCGAAAATGATGAAAATTTCGATGATAGCGATAATGAAGTGAGCGATGACAAGATAAATAAAACTGTTATTTGTGCGGAAGAGAGCAATTCAGAAAATGATAAAACTTTAACTGAAGTACAATTCGAAAATGCCAAATGTGAAAACAATGCGTCAAGCAGCGAAACTTTAAGAGATAATACAGCAACCGAAAAGAAATTATGAAGAACCAACTTATTTAAAAGATTACGTTAGATTCTAAGGAAAAAATTATAATTTTAATGTTAACAAAGATTTTGATTTATGTATTAATTTTGATTTATGTGTTAATTTTGATTTATGTATTGATTAATATTAAAAGTTTGTGAGGACACAAAATATCCGGAGTGGCCGAGTGTTAAGAATATAAAAAAAAAAAGATAACATGCGTGTATGTATGTTTATTATGTGTATGTATGTGTATGTACAAGAGCGCCTGCACACTAGCGCAAAATTGGTTCAGCGTAACGGCAGCGCTCGACACAGAGTATAGCTTCACTCTGCAACGCGGTGGCGAGCAAGTCACAAGTCGAACAGTCGTGCTATTATTCGTTGAGTTGAGATTTGCCCTACAGCATTTAAGTTCATTGTATTTCTTTAATTCCAACTTATATTTGTTTTTAAATTATGTGTCTTCTTTTTTTTTCATAATAAATTATATTTTATTTTATTCTAAATTTAAATAAATAAAAAAAACACGGAGTTGAACTTTATTCATTAATAAATTAATCCTGACAAAAATCCCCACCAGTGTCACTCAATATTAAATAATAAAAAAAAAGATAACATAACGTACATGTCCAAAAAAGATAAGTTTTTATTTTTCTGCGTTTCACTAAGGTAATGTTTTAACTGAATGCATTCAGAAGTCAAGTCTTGCTCGTTTAAGTCTTTATCGTATTTTTCACATAATGTTTTACAAGCATTTATTGTTTGACTGTCATTTGATGTCTCAAGATCAATAAAAATTTGAAAAGTTTTACTTAATTCCTCATGTACAGCTTATGTCGTTTTTAAATGTGAGCACAACGAGTGTATTATTGGAAAAAATATTTTAATTCTGATTTTCTCTTCATCGTTAAACTGTGGCTTTTTGCTTGGTTCCTCAAATCTTGTTATCCGAGTACTTCTTTTGGAAACTCGTTTCGCTTCATTTGTCAAACTTATCCCTCACTGTCAATACAAATAATTCTGATAATTTTAATAGAGAAGGCGTCACATGCAAGTTTATACTCTTCTTTTGCAAGTGTACACTAGTGCTATTTATTCGATTCAATAAATCGTACCAAACGATGGTTAAAAATATGTTATTAAATTTCATCATATGTTTGCAAAGTGCATTGTGTATAAAATCACTGCTTTGTAACTTATTTAATGCTATAGTACTTAACGCTAAATAAATTTTTATTATATCCTGTATAAACAGCTGAGATAGCGTCAGCTCTTGCAGGCCAACGAGTATCTGACAAATCTTTTAATACTTTTAAAATTTTTCTTATTCATTAGAATGATTTAATTATTTCTAGTTTACGTAAAGTGCAACATTAAAGAAAAATTACTTGATATTTTTTCACTTATTATTTAATCATATATAGATAAAAATAATTTCTTGAAAAGGACTCCAAAGAAGCCACTGGCCCTGAGCCCAAAGTTGCCTAAAGACGGCACAGGGGACCCCGAGTCTTTTTCAGGACTCAAGAGCATCAGCACCTCTAGCAAATGGTGGCGAGTTAGCTCGTTAATGCTGTGAGACGCGATGCTCTCCCTGGTGGCTCCACCCTGAAGTAATGCTAACGCGGTTCTGGGGTGGATCAAAAACCACGCAGCATGGGGGGGGGGGTTTTAGTAGGTATGAGTGGTCTAATATTAAAAATCCACCAAGCTCTACACTACCACTTTTCCTGCGGTGTGCCTCAATGTATTTGCCCTCCCTCCACAAAAAAAAAAGAAAACTACTACTACTACTACTACTACTACTACTACTACTACAACTACTACTACTACTACTACAACTACTACTACTACTATTACTACTACTAATACTACTACAATCTTCTTTTTCGCTTGCTTCTTCTGTATCTGAATGTTTTTCATCATTAACACTAATATGTTCGTGTATCAGTCGATTTAAACCGCTAGTCGATGGTTGTGAGTTTTTCACCGCAAGTCAAAGTGTAAGAATTATACCTGATCAATTAACATAGTAATACAGTCTGCTTACCACTCATAATGGTCGGTGTACATTTCGTGATTGTATCAACATTGAAAAGTTATTCGTCCTCAAGTGTATCATCATGCATTTGCATTATTACTAGGTAAAACTAATTTTTTAATGACTAAAAGTGAACAAAAGCAAAAAAAAATGGGTCGTGGGACCTACAATAGAAGTAAAACATTAAGTATCAAATATTGAACTCATTTTATACAGAAAATTATATGAAAAGCAATCATCTGTGTTATTGCGACGAGTTAAGATAGACCTACAATTTATAAAGATAGACCATAAATACGAATTTAAGGTTATGTTATCATAACAAATGATACCTTAATTTGCGCGTCTCAATATTTTATTTCCCCTTTAGGAAACCCACAAGAAATTGGTATTTTTGGCTCATTTTGCTTCTCCGTCGAGGTATAACGATTTTCCTTATTTTATAAGATTATGTTGTCATAAGAACACTTTAAATTTCTTTGCGCACATCTGTTTTAATAATGTTTAAAGTATACTGTAATTTATTCACAATTTATAACTCTAATTTCATGAAGATAGAGCGAAAATACAAGTTGGAGGTTTTGTAATCCCAACAAATGACACCTTTATTTGTGCGTCTCGATATTTTATTTTCCGTTTAGGATACCCGTAAAAAATCGGTATTTTTGGCCTATTTTGCTTCTCCATCGAGATATGACGATTTTTTTTATTTTATGAGTTTATATTATTATAAAAACACTTTAAATTAATTTGTAGACATCTCTATTAATTTTCAAGGTATACTATAATTTTTTCGCAATTTGTGACTCATATGTCAGAAAAGTACAACTAAAATACGAATTCGAAGTTATTTGATAACGAATAATACCTCATTACACATACACACACACACACGCACACACACGCACACACACACACACACACACACACACATATATATATATATATATATATATATATCTACTAGTGGAGCTCCGCCCCCCTGCACGCTCCGCGCGCCAACCCCCCCTTTTATTGTGTTATAAGTGTAATTTTTTCAAAATAAGGTTTGTATTATTCTATTTTAAGGCCTTCAAAAATGATAAAATTGATTGATAGTATAAAAAAAATATGTTGAAGTATATTTTACAGAATTCGGAAGACTATGGCATTTTTCGAAAATACTCGGAAATAAATTTTCTACGCTGAAGTATGATTACTGGTCTGTTTTAAAAAAAATATAAAGAACAAGCTGCTAATTTCAAATAAAAGTGGTAAAGTTTATATAGACAGAGAGATGAGCCCTTGAATTTTTGTTGGTGAGCTTTATTATTTCTTCTAGTGGCTCCCTTCTTTAAATGAGCTGTCTATCCTGTATGTGTCAATAGATATTTCTAAGCTCTTATAACTATATATGCCCCCTGCGCGCTCTGCGCACCAACCCCCGTGATTGCAAATTAGATTTACGAAGTATGAAAAAATACCCATATTATATAAATTGTTACTTAAAATTTATATATGTAATAAATGTATATTGATCATTATTATGAACATGAATTTTTAACCATCACTTTTTATTTTTCCTCACTAATATCAGCTATTACTATGGGATTAGTAGAACACAATTTTCAAAACAATATAATTTTTGAAGAAGCATGTAACGTTATGCTGCCTTTTCAACTACAAAAATTTTTCGCATGGTTTATTATGTCTGAAAATTTTTTGGGTAATATTATTTAGAACAAATACAAAAAATTTTTCATTGAAAATTGTAAAGATGATCAAAATAAAGCTCTTTCACGTTTAAACGAAATTTTTTATTCTGAAAATATCTCTTGTAAAGATTTCAGTTTACCAGAACCAACAAAAACGATGAAAAAAAAAATTGATACTGACAATGATAAAAAAATATTTTGTAAACATAAATTCCATGAAATGTTTTTACAACTCAATCATGATGAATGTCGAATTTTTCAAGAAATAATAAAATTAAAAAAAAAAATTTTTTTCATCGATGGTCCGGGTGGATCTGGAAAAACTTTTCTATACAAAACAATAATTTATTATTCCATATCAATTAAAAAAAAATTCTTACAATGGCTTGGACAGGTATTGCTTCTATTATGCTTCCAAAGGAAGTGACCACCTACAGGACTTTCAGACTTCCTTTGGAATTAAGCACTATAGAAAGTGCATTCTTCCAGTTTGAGCCAGATAAACAAAAATGACGTGATGTAAAAGTAATTATTTTGGATAAAGCTTCTGTGGTACCAAAAAAAGCGTTAGAAATTGCTGATAGGACTTAAAAAGATTTATCTAGTGGTAATAAACCTTTTGGAAATCAAATAATAATTTTAGGTGGAGACTTTTGTCAAATTCTCCCAGTAGTAAAAAACGGAAGCAAAATTACTATTGTTCAAGAAACCATAAAATTTTTCAATTTTTGGCCTTTATTTAATATTTTCTATTTAAAAAATAATATACGTTCAATTGATAAAAAATTATCTTCCTTGCTACTGGATATAGGAGAAGGCAAATTAAAACTTTTATAATTCCTCAGACATTGAAAACAAATAATATGTGTTCTTAAATTTTTAATAATAATGATTCTTTTATAAGTAAAGCTATATTAACATCTCACAATAAATACACTAAATTTTTGAATAAAAAAAATTTAAAATAATATGGTAGGAATATTAGTAACGTACTATAGTATTGATAAAGCAAATCAGAAAAGAGTAGATAAATTAGACAATAATATTTATACTAATTTATCTACAGAATATTTAAATACAAGTAAAGAAAGTCTTTTTTCACACGAATTAGATTTAAAAATCAACGCCATTGTTATGTTAATACGAAACTTAAACATATCTGAAGGACTTGGCAATGGTACAAGATTATGAATTACAAAATTATTTACGTACAACATCGAAGCTGGAATAATCTCAGGTAAAAAAAAAGGAAATAAAGTCTTTAGTCTAAGTATAAAACTCAATATAAACAATTCTTCTTCACTACCATTTATATTGTACAGAAAACGATTGCCATTTATCTTAACTCTTCCTATGGCTATCAATAATTCTTAAGGTCAAAGTTTTGATGCCTAAGGGTTGTACTTTAGAAAACCATTATTTTCTAATGGGCAATTATATGTTGCACTGTCTAGATGTTGAAACCAAAAAAAAATTTTTATTCCAGTTGAATCAGAAAACAAATTTGAAATTAAGAATATTGTTTGGAATGAAATTTTAGAGTAACAAAAAAACTATTCTCTAGTTCATTACTATTTTTATACTCTCTTGCAAATTTTATCTTTCATCAAAAAAGCAAATTTCAGTACCGTCTAGTACCCAGATTTATGTAATCATAAACAATCCGTTTTTTGTTACATGTTTTCAGATACACCATCATGGATGCAAAATTTTATCAGTGTGATAAATGTAACTCAAAATTTTTAAATCAAGAGTGTCTATCATCGCACGAAAAAATTCACAAAAAAAAATTTTTTGTATGTGATCTGTGTAGCATTATAATATTAAACAAGAAGAACTATTTGCGTCACACAAAGGAATGCCAAAACATTGAAAAAATTTTTAAGAGTATTAAATGTAGAAAAAGTTTAAAAAGAAATCATCACTTACAGAGACATTTAAAAAGTCATGAAAAAAACGTTCAAAAAAATGTTTGTCAAAATTGTGGAAAAGGTTGTGTAGGGTTAACTTAATTTTTATTTTTATTATAAAATTATTTTAACAAGCTCTAACACCTCAAAAAAATTTCGGTGCTCTCTTGAGATCCTAAACAACAATTTAAAATTTACTGAGTCAATATTTAGTATCAAACTGTCTTACAATCATGGTGACAAAATAAAGTGAATTTACGGGTGTACGGTAGATGGTGCGTTTATCCCTAAAAGCAGAGCACCTAAAAAGACATTCTAGAGTATGTAATCAAAATAAACATCGTAAGTAAGATAATTGTAACAAAATTTGTTGTTATGGTCAAATAAACTTATATGTGAAAATTAGACCACTTGTAACGGTTAATATACAAGGCTTTACTAATATATTTACATTATATGTGGGGAAAATGGGGGGAGCTGGGAGGGAGCTGAGGGGGAGCGGAGAGGGAGGTGGGGGGGAGCTATCAAAAAAGTAGGATTACTCGAGAAATGCAAGAAAATGAAAGAATAACTACCTTATTTGGAGGGAGCTGGGGGGAGCGGGGGGAGGTGAGGGGAGCAAAACCTCGCTCTAACTCTTACGACTATATAATATAGCAAGATATATATATATAATTATATATATATGTATACGTAAAAACTCGAGCATGTAGTAGCAAGGGGAGCGAGTGAGAGCGAAAAGCCGTTCCGCGTCCAACTCTACGCGTATATGCACTGCTCTGGTGGCAAGGGGGACGAGACAGAGAGAGAGAGAGAGAAAGAGAGTGGCTGGAGTTGGAGTAGTAGGGATGCCTGTAAGTATAGCATATGGTGGCGAAGGGGGACGTGGAGAGAGAGAGAGAGAGAGCGGCTGAAGTGGTGGGGTGCTCAGAAATTTCTTGTCGCTCGAAAAAGTTCACAACGTGCCATAAGAAGTTTTACTTTAATTATTTTAAGTTATACTTACGGTAACAGCGCACAATATTTTGTGCCAATGGATGATTACGATTGAAAAGTTTTTGAACAGCTTTTACAAGAGTTTACCGAACGACTATATTATTAAAAAAACCACGTTTAAACATGTCTTTCACGGTTTTTATTCGACAATGTAAGACAAGAAAATACAATTTTTTGAAAAACATATTGATCGATAATGGCGGAAAATTACTACTCCAGGCGCTGCCACACATAGTACAAATGTGTGGTTCACGAACGAGTGCAACGCGTAGCAAACATCTATGTTGATGCGTGGCTTGTTAAAAAACGATCTCATTACTCGCGCAACCTACCTCTGATCTCAAACGTATGTATGATTATTTCAATACCTAGCGTTTTTGCACATGTGGAGGGGGTGTAAGGTAAGAAGATTCTGCAACATTGTGTATAAAATATTTTATGGATTTACGAACTTACAGAAAAAGAAGTCAGTTACTAAAGTGCTTCCAATTGACTCAACGGATCTCTTTGAAGGTGCAACTGTGAGTGATGGTCAAGATCAGGCGGTAATTCTAGAAGCCTACATACCACCATCTGTGTGGGAGTTTTTCCACTAACAGCATTAACGGCGATCACGGGAATACCCGTTTGCCCGACCATCAGTGATTAATGTGTGAATGGAAGTCATAGTGTATAAAAAACCATACCGATATTACCAGGAGAACGTCATTTCATTCCCCGATTTGCAAGCAATGTGGCCGCAAGAAATAATATACAAAAATCTAGCCTAGTGCATGTACAATTATGCTGTAGAAGTACGCCAGAGTGATCCGCATTTAATATTTGTGTATTTTGAAGAAAACCGATGGACGAGCATATATGCTGCGAGGTTGGAATATTTTCAGAACATTACCGGTAATAGATTAGAGCTGTAGTATCAGCAGCATCAATAGAGTAAGTGATTAATAATTTTGTGGACAACCCACACAGTATTACGAGTAAAAATTACAATAGAAACCGTGAAGTATTATGTAATTTCTTAATGTTCATTGATTATGATTATCCCTGGTAGCACAAACATGCATAAGTAAATTGCATAAGACGATGCTCGGTCTGCTTCCACAGATTTACATTAATCTGCTGCAAGATTCGGGTGCAAGATGCTTGTACAAGAAGTGCACAAGACTTGCATAAAGTTGCTTGAATTAATTTTTTAATTTTAGTGCACTCGCAAAAGCATCAGACGTGAACAAGAAGTGCACAGAGGCACGTTGACACAACGCTTGCGCAAGAAGTACGTCAGACATGTGTTTGGATGCTTGTATTAATTTATTGTACTTTAATGCATTTGCAAGTGCATCAAACGTTCACAAGAAGTACACAGAGATTCATGTACGATGCACACGATGCATGCACGATGCTTGCACAAGAAGTGCACAAAACTTGCAGAAAGTTACTTATAATAATTTTTTTTCTTTAACGCACTCACAAGTGCATCAAACGTACACAAGAAGTGCTGAGGGGCACGTGTGCAAGAATTGTGTAAGACGTTCATTGAAAAAGTTGCACTCTGTAAGTTACCATTCGTTACGTGCAAAAGATAATTCATTGCAACAATATATTGATAATATTTTATGGATGTGTTGAGTATTTTGAAAATTCGTTTTCCAATTTTTATCAAGTAAAAAATTTTATTTGCCAGTAATTATTTTTCTATACTTCAATAGTATACAAACTTCAACAAGGCTTTTAAATATTTTAAAACAAATGGTTAGTACTTTTTGGCAAATAACCTTAACCAAGTAAGCATGTTATGAATTAAATCTTGGAATTGTATTCGTCAATTGTAACAAATAAAAGGTTATTTTATATTTTGACTATGCTAAGTAAATTATTTGGTTGTTGAAATAATCATTTACAGGACTTACAAATTCTTATTTTTTTGGGTTTTATAGAGTTTTGGAAATCTTTTCTCTGAAAAGGTTGTCTACAGCCTACAAAATAGTTTTTGTATTTGGCCATGCAAAGCCACAATTATCGCAGATATAAGTAGAATATTATTTTCTTGTATAAAAAAAGTTCTGTTGATTTAAAAAAAAGTAACAATATTTCATTTGAACAGCAGATTTGACTTGTAAGTGCACCAAACTGGAAAAATTAATTCTGACGTACTTCTTGCATAAATGTCGTGCATACGCACCCCTTTGAACTTCTTGTGCACGTTTGATACACTTTTAGTGCGTTCAAGTAAAAAAATTATTGTAAGTAACTTTATGCACGTCTTGTCCACTTCTTGAGGAAGCATCATGCCTATGCAGCTCTGTGCACTTCTTGTGCACGTCTGATGCACTTGCGAGTGTATTCAAGTAACGTTCATTAATGCAAGTAACTTAATGTAAATCTTGTGCACTTCTTGGGCAAGTGTCTTGCACCTGTACCTAGCAGCAGATTCATGTAATTCTGCGGAAGCAGACCGAGCATCGTCTTATGCAATTTATGTACTAAACGAAACTTTGCGTTAGAATTGCATAAGAATTGCATCAACTGTGTTACCAGAGATATGTATTATGATGTATGATACTTGATATATAATATATGTGATAAAATAAAGACTGTAAAATTATATTCGTAACCAACAATGCTTTAAATAAATTGTTGTTTTACAAATTTTAAAAATTTTTATAAAATTTAAAATACCCACAGTGTGACTTTGTTCATTTTAACTAAATTAGTACAAAGAGACAAATTGCGAGATCAATTTGCGCGCGTCAAAAGAAGTATACCTCGTATGTAATAGAAAACTTATTATATTACACATCATCGCTTTACACGTCTCCAAGATTTCGTATGTCTCTCTCTCTCTCTGCGTCTCTCTCTCTCTTTCTCTTTTTTCGCGATGTTTAGGTTTCGCATGTTCTCCCCTCCGCTCGACAGTTTTTCATACTCCCACCTCACAAATACTTACATGCAACACTTTAGCTTCGTCAAAGCAGACCCCTATCTAAGTGGTGGGGGTTTGTTTTGAGGGGCCGAAGTATTGCAACAACTACTAACAACTGCTGATGAAGATGGCAAAGTCGTTAACGGCACCACTGTATTATTATCGGTATAAATATCAAATTGTTATTTAGTAGATGCAAACTACTAATAAAAAAAAAGTTTTATACATTACCAAGGAGACTCTTTATTCAAACATATGTATTTTTTAGAATCAATTAATATTGTGGTATATTGGGATGTGCATCAAGTAAAACAATATTGTAATATAAAAGACGGTTTCATGCTGTAAGAAACATTTGTGTTAATAATTGTACTATAGTTTATAAGAAAACTCGCTGCCAAGTTATTGGCAAAAAGCTTTCTCATTTTTTGTTTTAGTGACCACATTTTGAGGTTATTTTATTTTACATACAATGTTGTTATCAAATCATAAGAGTATTGAACAAAAAACATTTTTACCTAACCTTACTCAACCACACAATTTGTTTTGAATTCTATCTAACTTATTCTTATATAAAAAATTTCTACAATCTAAGAGTTTCTGTCATAGGATATCCTTAAACAAAATAAATAATTTTTCAAAATCAATTAAATCGTAATGATAACAAAACAATAGTCAAAACGTAGATGTAATGTAATACTTACTTAGCTTTACTCTAAATGGTAATGTAAAACCCACTAAGATTTTTTACAAGATTATTACTTAATATGCACACTATTACACTACTACGCACAAGTATAACTTTGTTGCAAGCGTTCAATTTATAAGCGCCAAGTATAAATTTAACGCTTGTAGCAAAACTATACTTTTGCGTAGTAGTGTAACAGTGCGCGTATTGAGTGATAATTTTGTAAAAAATCTCAGTAGGTTCTACATTACCATGTAGAGTAAAACGTAGTAAGTGTTACATTTTCATTTACGTTTCATTTGATAGATTATCATCAAGCAATAGACACCAAAGTTAATAAATTTCAAAACAATAGTCGATGTATTCAAATTTTTATTTTGAAATTTATAATTATCTCAGAACCCAATCCTAGTTTTATCGACAAATATTATTGTTATCCCGAAAAATGACTGATTGTACACATGGGTCTACTTACACTCACGCACACCTAAATACCTAATATTTTTTTGTTTTATCTAAATAGGTTATTTTACAGAAAATGTTATGGTCTTCTAGAATCCCTTATAAAATATTCCATAACAAGATTAACAAAGCTCAAAAATGTATTGAATAAAAAAAAAACATATTTTGTTAAGAAGCCTTCTTAAGAAAGCGCTAAGATTATTACACAAATTTTTTGTATTATGTACTAATACCCTTACCAATTTAACAACAAAAAACTTATTGTGTGATTAAAATGCAATAGTATGATCGAATACAAAATATAAGAACATGCGTGTGTGTATCCTTTTATCCTCTAAGCGAATTATCTGCAGCCTATGTAGAATACCAGTACAGTTGTATACTTAATATTTGTGGCATTGTCTAATAATTTTTATCCCCAAGCACCGGCTAAATACTGTGTGTTTTGTTGTCATTGAGTACGTTTAACGTTTATTCTACTAAAAAATTTATAATATTAGTGTTAAACAACTTTTATTTTATAATTACTCATCTGATATGATAATGTTACTTTCGTTTTCAGTGAACTTTTTTTTGCGTTATGAATTAGTAAAACAAAAAGTAACTGTATAAAAACTCAGACGAGTATCAGGGTATAAGAAACAAATGGTTACTCGATAAGTTGACTGTGAGAAACGTACGTGACCATGATTTATTACTAATAAAATTTGAAAAAATTGATTGTTTCTTAGTAAACACCATGATTGATTACTCCGCAGTTTATAACATTAGAGTTTTTGAAAATTACTTAAAATATATATTTACTAGACAAACCCATATCCGTAATAAGTACTATAATAGTCATAGCTGGACGACCAGACTGAACAATGGATGGATTAAAACTATGTCTTTTATGCGAGTTGTATGTGGTAATTCGTAATCTTATTCACATTTTTATTTAGCAAAACATAAAACAAGACAATATTGTCGTCGAAGAAGAACTGTCTACCTATCATGACAAACTACATTTCAAAATAAATTATTTCATTTGACTTAGTTGGCAAAGCTCGTTGAAAAATGTATCTCCTTCGTACCTTCAATTATTTACTTCTGCTTAAATATTTGACGTAGTTTAATGTAAATTTTAATTCAAGTGTTTTCATAAAAGTACAACTTTTGTATCCAGCTAACGTTTAATAAAGTGTTGTTCGAATAATATTGATTTAAATAATCTGTAAATGTTGATTTGTTCTCTTTACTTTATGTTATTATTACTTTACTCATGAATATTAAGTTAAAATTATTTTTAGCATGCACATTAATAAAATGTTACTAGTATTTACAAGAAATTTTTTAATATTTGAAATATGTATTATAATAATATAACACTTTTATATTTCATACCTTAGTATTGATTAATGTTGCAGTTTTAGGGTCGATATTTGTGATGTCGAATTGGTAAAAATGCAAAATACGTCATTCTTGTTTTTAAATAGTGTTCTTATTCAAAGTATACTGCAACGATGAATATTTTTGTAAGAAAACACGTAAGAGTTATGTCCGTATCATTTTGTATTGACTATGTTAAAGTTGAAAAATGCGCTAATTATTACTGCAATTACCGAAGAATACAGTAATTTCTTATTTTTCAACGTAAAACACGATTAAATTAAAAATTTTTTTGAAAATGGCTTAGCTTCAATCTGATTAATTCACACCCCTTTGGTTAACTTCCTTTAAAATTATGATTGTTTGACATAAATACAAATCGAAATTAAGGGTTGTACAAAAAATTATCAATGGATATAGATTAACAATGCTGAGGAGCAGATTTGCTTATAAAAATTTTTTCGAATGCCTTTATTCCAGTAATGTGTGATATTCAAGTAAATTCAGAGTAGAGATAATAAAAAGAAGATGTGGGAATATGTTGAACATAATGAAAATACATCCTTCGAATATATTTGATAATAAATACAGTTTGAGATACAAAAACGTTAGATTAAGATTATCACTGCATATAAGTACTAGAATACTATTTCGACAGTAAATTATTTTTTTATAAAACATCGAAAAATGGAGCATAAAAATCGAATGAATTGTTTACCTAAGTAATCCTATTATATATTGTATCCTATACTGCGCAATGATTAACATTCAATCTTACAAAATGTCTTTTTTTGTATGATTAGTGCACGATACACGTGTGTTAAAAAACAACCTTCGAGACTTATTATTTTAAATTACTTATACTTTTTTTATACATGCTAACACCTTTGCATTTTCAAACTTACTTCCCAAAAAATGGATGTGGGCATAATTAAAAATTTCTTCTGTCACGTACTAACGAAATTTAAATTAAATGTAGTCATACTCAAAATTGTTATTGGTTGATTTGGTGATAACAGTTACATATTAAAATAAATATTTCAACTGAATTTTATGTCTGATCCCCTAACAAGAACATTAAGAGCACTACAGGTTCCAGTAGATATAAAAACAAATATAGTAACTGTCAGAAATATTAATGTTTGAGTTATAGAAGTGAAATATTAACCTATTATAGTTTTTCTGGAATATTTTTAAGAAATCATAAGTCGTAAAGTTTAAAAAAATATCTTTTAATAAGTATTGTAAATACTAAAGCTCTCTTGTTTTTTCAGGTTTGCGCCGTACGAGCCAGGACGGTTTTGTGTTCAGCTTTAAAATTAATTACATTAAGGTGTTGAAAATTATTGCATAAACAAAAAAAAGGATTAATATATTAATACAATATAAACTATTCTCTAAATGGATAAGAGACTGTATGCGTCATATACTGTGTAATACTTTGTTTCACAATAAATATATTCTTTCAAGCGTATGTAACTTTGTGCTTCTGTGTTGTATAATATCATTTTACAACAGCCTATAGAGATTTGGATAAGTTAACGTGCGAAAATAAAAAACATGTTTCGCAACACATTGTTAAATGTAATTAATACATATACACATCTGGTATGCAATTCATGAAAGAATATTTAATAGTCAATTTAAATTTACTACTGTAATATAATTATTACAGGTGTATCATATATTCAATTTTGAAGTTATGAAATTACAATCATTGTTCATATATTTATATACATATAGTCGTAACGACATACGTCTCCCCCAGTAATGTACGTACGTGTTCACTAAATTTTGACGTGTTTTAAACAATCGTAATTCGTTATAAGCTCCAACGCAGCCCTACCGCAATAAAACTATCGTTTTCTTCGTGTTCAAAAGTATTTTATGTTTTTTTTTTTTTTTATAATCCTTGGAAGCACTCCACAGCCCTGTGCGGCCTCACTGCAGAACCTCTCTTTCCGAGTACTCCCAAGAAAAAGTGCTCCGAGTGTGGTCACAGCCTGCAATAGTAACTTAGTTTACTTAGCTATTTAGTAAGGTACTTAAACATTCCCGAGAATTCTAGAGAAACGTCGTAGTCATTATAAATCTGGCCAAAGCCCCCTTTCGCAGCCTTACATTGATTTATGTCATTTTGTTGTGGAGTAATAGTTTTTGTATAGGGTTATTAGGGTTATTGGTACAGTTTATAACGAGATCTTCCAATTTTGGCCCAGGAAAACGAAGTCTTTCAAAAAGACTCTTTTGGTCAGCCTCGAGGAAATAAGCGGACAATGTGTCCGCACTGTAAGCACTTCCAGCTTAGATTTAATATGGTAGACGCAGAGGCTTATGGTATTTCTAATCACCCCATTGATCGAAATCAAAAGTTGTAGGCATGTAGTCCAATCATATACTTGGAAATTACTAGGTCACTGAGGGTCAAAACGGCACCACTGTCCCCCTTCTTCGCAGTTCAAAGTTATAGGTACACTGGAAAAAAGTTGGGCGCCCTGCGCCACCGAATACAGTCACGCCGTGCACTCACTATCTTGGTCGCGCCGCATGCCTGTTTTGGGCGCTCGGCGCACCCAAAGTACCTGGCGCGCGGGACAACTAAAATTTAGATCTAGCAGCTGCGCATCTAAATTTTAGTTGTCCCGCGCGCCAGGTATTTTGGGTGCGCCGCGCGCCCAAAACAGGCATGCGGCGCGACCAAGATAGTGAGTGCACGGCGTGACTGTATTCGGTGGCGCAGGGCGCCCAACTTTTTTCCAGTGTATAAGATATTATTATTGACTACAATATTCATTGGTTACAATTTTTAAGATCCATTGCCTCTACAATACAAGAAATACGCATTTTGTGTACTCAAGACCTTAAATCGATAAGTTCAATTGATATGAATGGTTTTTTTTTAAATTGTTGTCCCACATATATTCTTAAAGCCTAAAAATCTATCTCCAACATCCTTTTACTATAGTTGAGATAAACAAGTTTAAAACTAATATATTTTTTAATAATACATAACAAGAAAAGTATTACAAACACTTTGACCTAATCTTTTTTAGGTACAAAAAATTTAATAATATTATTTTTCAAGGATAGTAAAATAAGATCAAAAACTTATTTGTAAAGAATTTCAGTTAAAGCATAAGCTGTTAGCGGAGGTTAGTGCCCAGAGCATGCATGGGGTAAAGCTATACACACACACACACACGCGTACATAGATACACGTAACAAACAAATAACTTAGTTATGTAGACTATTCCTGACTTATGCTGGGTGTCTGCATAAGTTTTCAATGTTATAAGTACATTTCTAAATAGCACGTAGGGTGCGTAAGTCAGTTTTTACACAAATAAATATATGTTTTTTTCTATATTATACATTATAGTGATTCGGGTGGGGCAGTCCACACCCCCACAGCCTCCAATAAACCTTTTTACAGTTCTCCACAAAAGTACAATTTCTCGCCCAGTAAATCACTTTGGGCCTGGAAGGCGTAATAGTATAATACGCCATAAGGGACAAAAGTACGGCACTCCCACCCGGGTGTTGTAACTGCCTTCTGAGCTGAAGGTGAGGGAAGCAAGAACCCAGGAGTCGATGCCGTACTTTCATCCCCGTGTAGCATATACGGTTTTTCACCTTCCTCCATCAGAATATGACGTTTTTTCCACAATTTGAGGGTGAAGAGCGCAACATAATCTCCCAGATAAAAACTCCCATTAGCTGCTTACATCATACACATCAGTGCCATCCATCCGGAGCTACTGTAGGGTCCTTGCGTCAAAAAATAGGCCCGGTCACTATGGCGCGGTGCTTATTCAATGAAAACTATCAGTTTTTTTCATTCTGATATAAAAAAAAGGTTCTACTATTATTAAATCTACAGTAAGACAAAAAGTTTTATGGCTAGTTACACCATTTAAAAATCAAATAAGTACAATGCCACTTCAAGCCGTAAATATATGTTTTTCTTGAAAGTAATATTATAAATAAATCTATTTAATAAAAGAATTATTTATATGTAGAGGTTTACAATTTTTTTTCGTATTAAAGTTTGTCTGCAAAAGAAATTTTTAATTGTTTCCAAATTTTATCACCTTGAATGTTTTCTAAAAGTAAGAACCAAGCGAATAATTAATCATAAATACAAGAATAAACCAAATGATCTCACTATAGCAGTAGTTTTCCGTAAATTTTATTTTTTCGATTCTTGAGTTTGTTATTACAAATTTAATTTTCTGGAATATTAACGTATTCAAACTTTGCAGTCTGTATAAAGTAAATTAATAAAAATATTTCATATTCTTATGAAAATTACTTAAAGGTATATGATTACTTTAAGAAAAAACATAATTAAAATAATTAGTTTGACTTTTTGAGCTTTTACTAGAAAAATAAACTTAAAGTTTAAACTATTTATTTAAATTATTCATTTAAATTATATTAAAGAAAAGACCATTATAAAAATATGAATTTCATGTATACAAATCAGAAAAAAGTTTATTTGATACACTGTATGTATTATTTGCTAATTCTAATTTTCAGCTAAGTAGCCTTTGTCATTTTTATTAAAATTCTAAGACTATGCGATTCAATGAAAATATCGTTATTTAAATATCATGATTCTATAATTCAACATTATGTAGTAGGGGGGGTTGGCACGCAGAGTACGCAGGAGGTGAATCTCTACCAGTGTATCTATTGACGCACATACACTCACATACACAAAAAGATGTTGAAAAAATTGTTTTCTATGATTCTTCCATCCTAAATATCAGCCTTAATAAGTGTTCAAAGCGATTTTAGTATAAAGTCATCTAGTCAAAAGATACAAGACATTTTGTAAAATTTTATTTTAGTAAATTTTCTGAAAAACTTCGTCTATTTCTGATACGTATAGATAAGCAACTTGTGTGGTTGGAGTTTTCGTACTTGGTTTAAATGAAAACTAGAATAAAGCCCTATCGATTAAAAAAAATTGTGTTCAAGTTAGTGCCACCTATCGAAAGTTAGAGATGTTAAAAGGAGAACAATGAAAATCACTAAAAATGAAATATCGTACTTATTTGATGAAAATAGGTTATTTTTTTTAAACCTCTATAACTTTTGATTAGTATTACTAAATGATAAAAAATTTATTTTTAGTTCATAGAGTTTGATCTCAGCATAAATTTAGGCCAAGTTAAAACTCACTAAAATGGTATATCACTTCACTTCTACTGTTGAAAATAACATTGCCGTTTATAGATATATTTCGTAATAAAAGGCTTCTTAGTACAAATGCCGCTACATTTGTCTGAATGTTTTAGCTCAACAGTAATAGAAAAAATTTTTCGTTATAATCCATTGCAGTAAAGCGTGAGAAAATGGTAATTTTATTATTAAGGTAGAAACTAATTGACTTATAATTTTTCTAATTTAATTTAATGATGGTCATGAATACAGGTCCCCACATTATTACCCACAATTAATTAAATTTATCAATTAACATTGAAGCACCGGTGGATCACATCTTATTAAATGAAAGTATTTTTTGCAATAATTCTGAATACTATCCTTCTATACTAATATACGAAGTCTATATTTCTGAACTTATCACTACGATATTTTCATTTTGGTTAAAAAAATTTTGCTCATTATTACTGAACAAATCTTTTTTTGTGTATGTATCATTAACATAAATTTTTTTTTGGCATTTTATTTGCTTACAAAATTGAAGAATTTTTTTAATTTCAGTATTTATATTTCTTATAAAATAATGTCTTGATTGAATCAATTTCATTTAACTAAAAATATTTACATCTTCTTTTTATAACATAAGTTTTTTATTCAATTTTTTAGAAGAATAATAATGTATGAATTTAAAGCTTTGGAAAAAGTAAAGTTCTTTTTAAAAATTTAATTCACATGATATATTATCTTTGTAATACTCTCATGAACTTTTTGCCTTCTACGTATTTATTTTCGGCAAAATCTACCCCACCTGATACGCCAAAGTTGCACAACCCTGGACAGGATTGCTCTGCAAAAACACTTATTTTAAATGGACACTAGTTGAACAGAAGACCTTTCAGAAGCTTAAAGAGGAATTGTATAAAGAACCTGTGCTAGAAGCCTCAAACCTTAAGGAGCCGTTTATTGTTGTAACGACAGATGCATTAGAAAACGCGTTTGGTGCAGTACACAGTCAAAGCAAACTGGGCAATGATCGCCCTTGCGAGTATGCCTCGTGCACTCTGAAAAGCGCCGAATGAAGGTATCCCTTTTACGACAGGGAACTCTATGCAGTCGTTTGTGCAAAAGAATAATTCCGTCCTTACTTGTATGGACGTCGATTTACGGTAATAACAGATCATGAGTCGCTAAAGCATTTTCATAACACCAAGAAAGTTGATTTAAAGTTCAATCGTCTAAAGCCATAACTGCTAGGTTATGAATTCGACATCATATTTAGGCATGGAAAGGATAATTACGAGGATGCCCTCTCTAGAAACCCTGTAATTGCGAAAGGAATATTAATCTGGAGTTGCCAAAAAGAGACCTTTACCTACTTGCAGAAAAGCAAGACAAAGACGGGATCTGTTACGAAAGCAGGCCATCAGCAAGGATGTTTGCAGTTCAGGCTAAAAGAGTGCGGGATTATGAAGAAAGAGTTAAGAAAATAAAAATTGACGAAGTAAGCTCGCAGGAATCAGATTCAGATTCATCTTCACCTGACTATAACAGCATGGAGTCAGGCACGCAACTCAATACTGTACGGGTACGCAAGAAATTATTTCAAAAACACAAAAAGCTGAAAAAGTCTTCACTTACTTGGATGCAAACGGTACAGAGAAAAGAAGCATTAAAATTAAAACAGAGTCAAATGAGACAGCAGAATACCCCTTAGAGAGTGGATTTCTAAGTACCGAAATTCGAGCAGCAAGTACGCTATTAGAGAAAACTGTCATCCCAGCACGAAAAGATGTGATAATACCTTAAAAAACTTGCTCATCTCCAGTGCAGGACAACAACAAATCTGACGAAAAACCGAGCTATTTAGATACTGCAGAGGAAATAACAGTCGCTCAACAAAAACAGGCAAACGGAAAAGAATTCAACTCAACGCAGAAAACAAGTCACAGTGATGACATACGCTTACCACAAGAAACGCAAAGAAGATTGACTTAGAAGAAAATAGCTAGCAGAATTTTTAGTAGCAAGCCTGGGAAAACGGTCAACGTGTCCATAAAAATAGAGGAAATAGAAACACTAGAGGGCAAGCTTGGAGCAAGAATAGATACATGGCAAGAGCAAGACGTTGCGTATGGGGACAGCCTCAAGGAGTGTCCCTTCTATTATCATCAATTAGCTTGCAAAAATGATCGGAAGCAGAACCACACTTAAATGAATGCAAGAGACAATCCATGTAACATGAATGATGGAAAATGGAAAAACGTGAACGATAGGCAACTATCAGCAGACACCCAAGGAAATCCACTTTAAGGCAAAGATAGCAACATACACTCTCCTATTACATCGTAAGATAAAAATCCAAAACAACGGCAGGACACAGATAAAACAATACTAACAGAGCTACCAAGAATTATGAGTTCAGAAGAAAATATCTACAGTAAGCCTTGATAACAACTTAAATTGCGGCCTGAATTTACTAAATCTGACGGCAACTGTCAATTCCATTCATTAATAAATGGGTGTCAGCTAAAGTTAACAGCAAGTAAATTAAGAGCAGAGCTGCTGAACTCGCTGCATATAGATAAGTATCAATTCCCCGACGAAGTTAAGGAAATCTTGAGTTCAGACAGGCAGTTTAGAAATGGGGACTGTATTTTCCTCTTCTCACAATACTTCGAATAGAACATATGTGTGCATTTGCGCCATTCTAATGAAGCAAGGTGGTTGGATAAGTCCCTATATTTTGACTTTGGGACGGAAAGCAATGTAAAATGCGTACATATTTGTCTACAGAAACAGCATTATATTCCTCTGATGAGAATTGCCTCCACACCTCTTAAGAATCTGGACGAGCCATCCCAACAATCGGCTAAAAGCTCTTCACAGAATATCGATAATAAAAAAGCTACTGACAAATGTATATACTGCAAAGACGAGTTTGTAGCCGTCGGAAGTGACAAGAAAGGGCATTGGTTGTGAAAACGTCTTACACAATCTAAAGTAAAAAATTTTGCATTTAAAAAAGGCTATGGAGATACAATAGACTTTAGAACGATACAAGTAGATTTTTAGCTTAAGATGGTAAGAGACAAATATATCTTACCTCGGAAACAAGCTCAAATGATCACAGACATATTGTACGAAGCATTTTTTATACAACGAAATGAAGGGACAGAGCACGAAACAAACATCACACATTCAGGAGAAAAGCCTGAAGTTATAAGCAACGGGAACGACACTGAATCATCACGGGAAGAGGGTGAATCAGAAGACTCTGACCAAGGTGCAGTGTTGGCAGATGATACTGCACACGTTAGAGCTCTAGAGTAAGGGTTAACACACTACATAGTAGCTAAAGCCCGTCTACCCCGGAAAAAACCACCATGGTCACTAGGCAAGAAGATATTTTACAAGATCCGAAAGATCACTGAACATCCGTTCAGGTACATGGAAAATTTAGTGATACTAAGCACCTCACCGAGCATTCTAGAGATGAAAATAAGGAAAGTTTTGATTTTAAGGGACCTTATAAAACCAGGAAAACTTCACGCAGAAGAATGGTCGATAGGTAGGACCAAAGTTCAATGGCCATTTGGAATAGCCATAATAATGGTTCTCACAAAAACGCACTTAGAAGATAAAATCCTACTGATAGATATATGGAAATAAGTAAAGGAACTTAAGAGATTTATGGAAGCCAACAACATGAAATCAATAGGGCTTGTAAAAGACTTAGAAATACTAAAGAAACCCTACTGGAACCAATTTGTAGAAACATTTGAAAACACGCTTCAAGGACACAAGCTAACAGCAGTTTTGTATTTGAACAACATACTAAACCCACCAGTAGAATAAAGACTGCAAATGATAAAGGAATACCAGAAATCAGCAATAGAGGGTCCATAGGGGCCTAAACAAGACCTATAAGAAAATTTCCAATGATTTCTATTGGACAAATATAAAACCCAATATTAGGCAGTATTTCTTAAGATGCGACCGATTTCAGAAGAACAAACTAGTTCGTCTAAAAATAAAATTGCCTATAATTTTAACTGATACACCTGCTTTCCCATTTGGTAAAATTTTAATGGATTTTTATGGCCCGTTAACAGAAACGGAAAAATGCAACAAACGGATACTTACAGTACAAGACGGGCTTAATAAATACATTATTTTAATACTAGTAAGGCAAGTGAACGCGAAAGAAACACCTGAAAACCTCTTAACTGAAGTTCTCTGTCTTTTTAGTCTAGCTGATGTCATACTGCAAAATAATAGTACACACTAAAAGAATAAGCTATTAGAAGAATTGGCTCGCTTTTTCTGAATCAACAAATATTATACAACAACATACAGAATTTAGGCAGCATCGAAGAAATGCACTCCGCGAGTATCTGAATATACAGTATCCGCGGAAATAACCGAGTATCTGAAGAGATTTTGCAAAGACCGAAATGACTGAGGCAATAGGTTAAACCTTTGCATGCACGCTTATAACACGACGGTGCACGAAAGCACGGGCTACTCACCACACGAGTTAGTCTTTGGCAGGAAGGCACGAACCTCTACGAGCGGTGGTTTGTGCTCCTAAGCCATAAACACAAACAAATATATAAAAAATTTATCCAAAACACTACGAGAAGTTCAAACTATGGCAGCCATGAATAAAGCCTACTTAAAATATAGTTCCAAATATTTTGAGGAAAAAAAAATTAATCCTCAGCACTTTAGAGTGGGAAAGGCAGTATTTTTACTAAAAGAGCAGCACAAAAACAAATTTAATGCACAATATGTAGGGCCATACGAAATCATAAGTCTGGATTACGGCTCAAACAGCGTTACAATTATTTATTTACTATACAAGTGGTACAAATATACAATTCAAGAAGATATAGCAAAAAAAAAGAACCACTACATCACAGAAATATTAATTTAATTTTGCTCTTTATTAATATTAATTATTAATTGTTATAACAATTGTATGTGCATTTTTTTTCCTTTTCATGTGCCCTACGTAACATCTTTGTCAGTGCAACAAACGCTCCCAGGTTGGAGTCTGATTCCCTTCAAATGCCAACCCCAACGCTGACACATACTACTGAACCGTGGCATTCACACCCCAACACACATCCGCTTCTATGTCCAGGTTCCACGGCCCGGATAAGAAGCAGTACTACCACCACAAGACGTTCCTGTGGCTCCAATAACAGCTTTTGGACCACATCTAGCTGCTCATGCGCACAACTAGCGCAAAAAGCTTTACTCCCTGGCAACTCGCTATGTAAGCTACAGGGCTACACTGGAAATCGATAGTGACTAAACGTAGTAAGCGCCTGTCCAACTGGCGCGAAAGTGCCAACAAACACTCTCGCCATACGTCAACAATGCACCGAATATCAAATTTAAATAAGTGCGTAAATACTTATAAAAAGAGGCGCACATAAAACAAATGAAAAACACAAATATAAAAGAGTGGAGACCACTCATCCAACCGCAAAGAGGACAAGTGATCTCGAATGTGGCCTTCCCGGGCGCAGGCATCAACATACTGACTTTCGGTTCGTTACCCATGGTAATGCCAAAGCCCACGTCAGCGTACGCGTGCGTCTGAAAACTGTAGGTGGTGAGCTACAAGAAAATCATCTTATAGATGAGTTTTGATTTGAGCTTGAACTTTATTAAGGCTTTGTGACTTTGCCACATCAGGCTCTCAAATAATATTACAATAAGTACACATAAAATAAATCAAGCAGAAACATAATAAGTTGATTAAAACAAGTAGGGGTAATAGTAAGTATAACAAAAACACAATATAGAAATAGTTTTAGAAAGCATACATTCGCACATGATAATAATGACAATACCCGAAATTTTGTTTCAAAGTAATAATATATCGATCGTAAGGCAATAAAAAACAACAAACAAAAAGGAACACAAAATTAAATAACAACAAAAAAAACAAAAAAAAACAATCACAATACTCACACATACTAAGAAATTACACACTTCACTTACTTTTCTACACCTCCCGTAGGCGTTTACTACCTCCTCTACATCTGTTCGTTTGATAGTAAAGGAGAGGTGACTGTTGTCACCGGTGACGTCGAAGGGCTTGCACCCTCATACCCCTAGTTTTTAGCACAGTTGATAAAACGCCAGCCACCGAGAAAATTCGGTTGGTGAAAACGCTGCAGCATGGCTTATCTTGTCTCTGTTTTCTTTTATTACAAGCAAAAAGAAAAGAACTATCGGCACTAATTTGAGCAAGTCAAAATCGGGAGCTGCAGAGTATAACAGATGCAGTGATACTGTCTGCTTATACCAACTACAAAGTACAAAACACTTAGAGAAATCCTTCTTTTAAACAACGTCAATAAAGGGACGAGAGTAAAGACGAACCAAGCTGATATAAACCACAATCAGCATATTGGATGTCACCCAGGAATACGAATGTCATTCAGGGAACGTTGGCTATGAACAGAGAAAAGTAATGGAAAATAACGGGAGCTTCTTATAACTCTCATCTTACCTCCGCATTACGTACAATAATATAAAGGTCGACACTTAGTGTCAAAACAAAAACAAAAAAAAACAAACAAATAAATAAATAAGATATGAAAAAAAAAATAAAAGTAAAACGTGACGGCCAATCAAAGCCATTGGTGTATAACTTAGTTCCCTCACACTTGATAGTCAGCACAAAAATAATGATTGTACATTATTACATTTCAATTTTAGAGTGCACAGCAACGGCGTTATATACAAAGGATTGCTAAGTATGGCCTCCCTAGATGTTATTTATCCTTTGGGTAATACAAGTATGTTAATATGTGCGTATAGGTGTTAATTAAAACGAAGTAATAAGAACTGTGTTACGGAAGCCTCAATACTTGTGTATTTTATAACAGATGACCTTACTGTTCTTATTTTATTTTTTTTATATCTATTTTATGTATTTAAATAGTATCATAATAAGTTACAATTAACTTATAGTATGTAGAGATTAAAGCTGAAAACACACACACTACGAAGTGTTGTAAGAATCTATATTAAAAAAAAAGAAAAAAAAAAGTGCACATACCTGCATATCAATTCAACTCGGATTCAGGAATAACAAATACTCCATGTATTAGCTACGCACGTTTGTGTCAATACGTTAAATTAGTTGTTGTAATGAGTATAGTATTATTAACATTATTATTTTTCTGTGTTAAACAAAATTGTATTACCCAACTTCTCTTCAAGAGGAATCACGCATACCATCACCGCATATGGATGACTCCACCTTGCCTGCTAGTTGTGTTTTCGTTGTAATTTGTCAGAGCCCTCGAGGGCGAAGGCCTGCGACCGTTGGACGAGTCACGGACATGGTCCAGCGTGACCGGCCTACGCCCGTGGCTTACACGTTAGCGCAAGCTCAGCGCTTTTCAGCCAAGCGCGCAAGCGTTTGGCAACAGCCAGATCGTAAGGCCGATTCAGCACACCCACCAGTGTCTCCCTAAATTCCTTAGGAATTCGAAGAAAGAACTAGGGCCAGAGAACAGCGGCCGTGCCATGACAATGGACGGCAGTCGAGCTTTGATAGTACTTCCGGGCAGTTGTAGTGCTTCCTCGCAATTGATTTGAATAAACGGGATACAACCCAATAACTATCTCTACCGTCCTTTGTCAGAAATCTTCCGTAACACAATAAAAAATTTAATTGACCGCTTATAATTTGACATTTCTTAGACTGATCATTATATACAAAGTCCTGTTGTTCAATTTCTATCGTATTGCTGTTGCTTTTTTTTGTCACATTAACAAGATATTTCAACTAAAGTGTAACAACTTAAAATTTTTTTTTTATGTGTGGTTAACAGGGGCTTATGTAGTTTTATAGATTTTAATATATAGTACACCAGGCCAGTAAAAAAATTTTTTTTTGAACCTCACGTGAAATTTAGTCGTCACACCACTATAAATGCTATCTTTAAATTGATCAGTTAACATACAAATCTACTCACTCTGTTTTATTATTCTATATAGTAAAATTTGAGAAACATTTTAGCAACTATTTTTTCAAAAAGATAAATTTAGCTCACTAACACACTATGTATTATGGGTTGTTGTAGTAATATACGGTAATTAAACATGAATAATTACGTAAAGTGGCAACCTCTACATAATCTTGTGATTCTAAAAATGTTTATGCTCTTGCTTTATTTCTGATGGACAATACTCTTTAAGTGTGTTAAGCTTTTTTAATAGCATACAAGTTGTTGTTTTTAAGATTCAGTAGTCACGTATTATGTCACGTATGTCACGTATTAAACTTTGCTATTGCTGTAAGATTACATAGCTATTATCATTCATCATGTAACTGCTCCTATTTGGTGTATTATTGAACTACTATTCATGTATTTAATATTATATAAACTTTATTAATTGTATTATTACACTAATTTCTACTTTGTTTTATGCACATCAAGTTTTTTACAATCGAGAAGCTAAAAGAATTTTATTATTATAGTGAAAACCAGTTCATCAAGTATCATAGGTTTTCTTACATGATAAGCGAGGAGATTTATAACGCTTTGTTGAGAATATCATTTGATATATACTGTCTGTAATAATTGAAATTACTCTTCGTGCAAGTTTGATGCTTATGCGAAATTTACTTATTACTCTGAAAAGAAATTTAACGTTTGATTAGACGTTTAATTCCATTTTTCAGACGAACCTCGTGTCAACTGAGCTTAAAATGCTTCCAACTCTAAATAAAAAAATCTTTCAAGTCATCATGCTAGCCGCTGTCGATATCGTGTTATTTTTAATAAGATCTAATCATAAACTACATTTCTTTATAAAGTGAAAATTGCTTGGTTGTACTCAACGCTTCAATGTGCAAGTTGTTCGCATGGCTTTCTGATAAAATCTAGCTAGGATCTTTCATGACTGCATTGTTACATATGTTACGTTAAAAAAAATATCATTGCAGTTAAATAAAAATGCTTATTGAGTGTAGCAATTCATTGACCATTTATTTTGTTGAATTAACTCATATTTTTTTTGCACAATGGAACGCTGTCTTTGCGATTTGTGTTACATCACTGTAACGTTATACTATCTTTTTTTATAAATTGTTTTACTGTAGATTCAGAACAAAGGTTTTTTTTTAAGAACTGGTCTACACCAGTTTATTTATTCTATAAATTTCTTAATAAGATAAAAAAGACCTCTGTTGACACATCTTTATACGCGTCTGTATGTGTATACCGTCTAAAATTAAAAGAATTATATATTGTGCATATAAATCCTCTTCATCAAACTTTCAATTTAACTCTAACCTGAATTTAAATTTTTGTCCCACTTTAAATACTGTTTTAAGGATGACCAGCTTACAAAGTTATAAACACTTTCTTTTATCTATAGATAGTGATCCTTAAGTTGACAATTCAGCAATGATTATTGTCAAAGGTTGAATCTAGTTTACATTGTAAGGTTAGTGTTCAGTTTTGTACTTGAATATTTGCCGACAAACCTTTTCTAAATTTAAATTGCGTCACGTTCGTTATCCTTATATTAAAGTTGAAGTAATTTTCCGATCATACGCCTTTATCATCGCGTACATTTGCAATACCCAAGAGACCGTTTTACCTTTACTCTTGTTCCTTTATTTATCAATGTACTAGAAGTTTCTACTTTAACTTTTGTCTCTATAAATATTGCTCTGCGAGCATAGTAAGTTAGTAAGCGCGCCGCGGCGGCAGAGAAAGCTTCTCTCCACTTGCCTTCACTTGAGCACATTTTCATAATTTAAGCACTGTAAATATATTGTTTAAATTTTTATTGCACATTTGCGTTACATTTATTTTCCGCCGTAAACCACTTCCACCTCTACACGACTGAACTGAATTGGAAGCAGCATAAAACCCCTTCCCTCGTGAACATTTTGGTTCCAGCAGAGCGTGGTTCCAGGGACCAACAGTCAGTGCAGGAGTGGATATTTCAAGGTCTCGAAGGAACATTTCAAGGAACTCAAAGAAATAAGTAATAGTCAAGTGGCCACGGCAAAGACTATGAAAGAGGTGGTCGACAAGATGCTAGAGGCATCAAAGAACAATCTAGAAGCTGAGAGGCTGCGCATGAAAAAATTGAAGGTAAATAAAAATTTTAGGGATTATCCTTATAAAATTTTTGACTTTGAAGTTAAGAAAAGTACCGAAAATTGAAGCATAAATAGAGTTATAATAGATGATTTAAATTTTATAAAAATATCAATTCAAAGCGATTAAAAGCTTACGCAGAAATTAAACTTTATTATTTGGATCGATTATATAAAATCAGAGCTGATAATAAATAATCAATACGATGTTGTTGACTTAAATCAATGATCCAAGAAATTTTACTAAGGAGGCCATAAATAAATGAAAGAATTTAGTAAAAGACATAATTAGTAATCGCTTTGATGAATGTTATCATGAAATGATCCTGGACGTTCAAGAACTGAAAGAGATCATAGAAAAATTAATTGGTTAAAAACAACTAAACTAAATGTGACTTATACATCTGTAAGAGCTGAATTATATCAAATTAGGATAAAAAAAAAAATTAGATGATTCTTGTGTACACTTTGAATTCATATTTAGAGAGTTTAAAATATGAAAAGAGGCTAATCCTCTAACGGATCGAGAAAAAAGAGCAGCTTTCTATCAGGCGGTAGTTCTAACTGTCCCTGAGATCAGAAGTACTGATCTTATTAGAGGACAAACGACTCATGAAATGAGCGTAGAGGAAATAACATTGTCTTATGTCAGTTACAAGCAGGAAAGACAGAAGAGGTTAATAGAGGACAGATGTATGAAAATCCTTAAGCCCATACAGCGTACACCCAACAGGGAGCTAAAGTTTTAGAGGACCATTGCTACCCATGCAACAAAGATGGTCACTGGGCTAATGATTGCCCTCTACGTCCCAAGAACTTGTGGTTTTGCTACTATTGCCAGGCAGTATGAAATCCCACAGGCACGGACTGTCCCTAAGCTAGAGGTAAGAGTAACAATAATATCAATAATTATAATTCTTATAAAAATGCGATTGATAAGTAAGAGAATGTTTAAAATTTGTCTAACAATAAAGATAAGCCAAACAAGATTATTCTAAGTAGAGTAAACAAAAACAATAACAATAAGAGAAATCAGAGCAAACTTAGAAGAGCAGCAACTCAGTCGTCAGAGGAAAAAGAAGAAACTGGAAAAACTAACCAAGGTAAGAATATTTCATACACATATTTTATTGCTTATTTAGGTGGAACCTATCGCATATTTAATAAAAAAATTATTCTATCAAATTTTTAAAATTCAAATGAATTGAATCAAATTAGAATGAATTGACTGGCATAAGAAAAAATGGTACATGTAATTTAATTTTGAAAACAGAAAATTGAGAGAATAACGTCGTTGAATTAACAGAAGTTTTTACGGTTCAAGATATTTCAGATAATCTACTATTACTTAGAAGGTTAGCAAACGTTGGGTTAAGAATTTACTTGGATGATGAGGTATTTAGAGTATATGATAAGACCTCAAATATAACAATCTTAGAAGGCGATTATTAAAAATTCAATTGGACGGGACGATTTAAAGAGTTCTATCATAAAAACAAACAAAATCGCAAAAGCAAAGAAAATATAAATTACTGTCGTAGAAATCCAATATTTCTAAACAATGAATCCTTTTAACAATTGCAGTTGGACAGCACAAAAATAGGATTGTCCAATCCAGAGGGAAAGACACCTACTTTAGGAAAAAACCCTCCTGCAACTGGGTCGGAGAGAGAAAAACTCATTAAATTAGAGTCAACTAAAACTGCACAGAAATCAAGAAAGACTGCAATCAAATGGAACCCAAATCTGATGACCAGGCAAACTACGAACATAGATAAATTAGAATCAATAGAAAGCATAGAGAGCATGATCAGTTAAGATAAGTAAAAGAATAGTAGTTTAGAGAAAAACAAGTACACAAAAGGTATGATATGGCACTTTTAGTTAGGTCACGCATCTCTAAGTTATTTATAAAAACTCCAAAAATACGAGAAAAAGTGAAAAAATTTTAAGTTTCATGAATCTATACTGGATAGTGAGGTTTGTATAATGGCAAGAATGCATCGACTCCCATTTAGTGAACTAAAAGCAAGAACACAAACGCCTTTTTAAATTATACACACAGATATCATGAGACTCATTAAGCCAATCTCATACCCCGATAACAAGAGACTTACAATTGTATTTGTAGACAAATATTCAAGACAAGCTAGGGCTTATCCTATTTAAATAAAATCGGAGTCATAAAGTGCACGTGAAAACTTTTTTATATCAGGAAGAAATCTACTAGGTAAAAATGACAAAGTGTGCTTCCTTAAATCAGATCAAGGTACATAGTACACTGGAGGTAAATTTCTAGAGATTCTTAAAAAGAACAACATAGTCTGAGTTTTCACCACCTTAGACGCCGGAGCATGATGGTTCAGCAGAGAGATTTAATGATATATTACAAAGGACAATTAAAACATTCATGTTTGACTGAGGCCTACCCAAAAGCATGTGGAAGTTAGCCAGAGAATCTGCTGAACATGCATACAACAGATTACCACACAGAATAATGAAGTTTGAAAAACCAATAAGAAAATTTGTCCCAGAAGTAAAAGTCCGATTCAATTAAATAAAGAGGTTTGGATGTTTAGTGTACTGTTACGTAGGATAAAGAAGCTGGTAAGGAGGTGCATCACGAAAAGAACTCAACTCGTTAATCAATTATTTATTAGCTTCTTGAAGGCAGAGGCGTGTGTGTGTTTCGCGCGTTGTTTTCTACTTATCGTCCAGTCTCTTGCCTAAAAGACGCTCGAGTGCCCCGATTCGTGTCTCGTAGGGTCTTATATAAGCTCGTTTCCCCTATCGGTGTCCTTTACTAGTGTAGGCTTGTAGTTACTAGTGTGAGTCAGTATGATATGCCCAGCATATCGTACGTAACACGTCCGAGGCCGCAACGTCGTTCGTCCTCGACGACGCTGAATTGTGTCTGGTGGCCGTTGTACCTATGATTGTGTGTGTGATGCGTGTGTTATGTTGTTTGTGTTGTTTTTCTCACATACAATGTTTCACTCATACTTTCATTCTTTTAGAAAACCGCCGTTCTCTGTACATTTTCACATTCAATCGTCCTTCCCATTCTGTACTCGAGTATAATTGTGTATGACAATTCTGTTTATGTATGCGCTCTGCCTTCTGTTACATTTTTGTTTAAAAAAATTTAGTGAATTAGTCATGTGATTACTACTAGTTTACATTTAATGATGTTGTTCGTATTTAATCAATATATTTATACTTTACATGTTCGTGTTCACTTAAGTATCTATAATTGGAGATTTTTCTTTTCTTTTTTTTTATTTTTACCTATTTTCCAAACTACTGGATTAATGGAATTAAGAGCAAGGCTTGTAATTAGAGGATTTAAGGTAAAGAATGTGTACGATCTAAAAGAATTTTACTCTCCAGTCACTAGACTGGCTGCGGTTAGAGCAGTTCTAGCAATGGTTAACAAATATGACTTCGACATTATTCAAATGGACGTAAGATCTGCTTTCTCAAACGGAAAAATTAAAGAAGAAATATACATAAAGATCTCAAACGGTTTATACGTTGACGAAAATCCTTAATTGACAAACGTTTTCTAATTTAAGAAAGCTCTGTATAAATTAAAAATAAGTTAAAAGAGATAAAACAAAACATTTAGTACAAAAGTTCTAAAGTAAGGCTTAGAAAATAATCTTTATAAACCATGTTTGTTTTCTTGGAGGGAGAAAGAAAAATAAATTTGTGTAGTACTTTATGTAAATGATTTGCTAATAGTGGGGAACTCTCAAGACAAAATAGATCAAATCATAAAGAGTTTGAGCAAAGCGTTCAACATAAAAAACTTGGGTAGACCTAAAGTTTTTCTTGGCATGGGTAAAGAGAGAAATAGATCCAACACAAAACTGAAATTGCATTAGAGTGCCTACATAATGAATATCTTAGAGTTATTAAATATAAAAGAGTGTGAACCAGATAATACATCTATAGCGACTAGACAAGTAAGTAACAGATCCCGAATGATGTAAACTGGAAGAAAAAAAACTTGAGAGTACCACAGTTAAAGATGAATTCAAAAGAGTACCATTTATACAAGCTATGTGGAGTATAGTATATTGAGCTAATACTACAAGACAAGACATAGCTTTTGCAGTAAACTGTTTCCCCCAGAGTCAACTCAATCCATCAAAAGAAAATTGGCTGTAGGTAAAGAGAATTTTTAGGTACGTAAAAGGAAGTCCAAGTATAGGCATAACTTTTAGAGGCGGAGCTGAAACACTAGAGGTGTCGACAGATGCAAGTTTTAGAGATTGTAAAGACTCTACCTCCACAGGAGGCTATATAATAAGACTGTTAGAAAAAAAACAATTGCATAGAGAAGTCATAAGCAGACTTACGTCATACTGTTTACTTGTCAAACCAAATACTTGGCAATGAACGATGCTTGTCAAGAATTAACATCACTAGACAAGTCAATGCGATACATATTAGAAGGAACTCGAATGCTTGTTACAATTTGATGTAACAACATATCGACTATCAAGTGAACTATAGTCAAAGGTTGCCATAAACTTAAGACTTTTAACGAGGATACAAAAAAAATAACGAACAACCTACTAAAGAGAAAAATTCAGGAGTTAGAAAATATACGTAAGTAACGCATAGAGACTATATAAAACAGCGTGTGGGTTAAAAAAAGGTAAAAGTCCTGTAGATAGATACAAAAAAAATGTTGCTGTATAATATAATACAACCCGGAGTGCTTACGGTTCACTTGCTTACTTTACAATGAATAAAATAATAAGGTAACCAACAATCACCGGACAATTTTAGGCACTAACTGATCACTTACTTATTTTACAATAAATAAAATAATAAGGCAAGCACCAATCCCCACTCAACTAGTGTCACTTACTAATCGCTTTAATTATTCATGATGAATATAAAAATAAGACAAGCGCTCATCCCCACATAAACCTGGGCAGTTACTTGTCACTTGCTTAGTTGAAAATAAATAAAATAATGAGGCAAGCGACAATTACCAAGACACTCGTGGTGCTTACTGGTCGCTTTCATTATTCATGATGAATGTAATGATGAGACAAGCGCAAACCCTAACACAACTCGGGGCGCTTACTGGTCACTTACTTATTTTACATTCCATAAAATAATAATATAAGCACCAATATCCACAGAATCTGAGGCGCTTTCTCGACACTTATTTAATTCACAAGAAAATAAATAACAAGACAAGCAACAATTTTCCTGAAATGCTAACTGGTCGGTGTAAATAAAAATGTAATTAATTAGGTAAAAATGCGAGTGCTTATCACCTGACTATCCAAACCACTTACTGCTAACTACTAGTTGAGCTTAATTTGCACTTAAACTGTTTTTAAATGCTTTTTAATAAAAATGAATTCTACCGGAAACTACCCCAGGTTGTGTAACAATCAGCGCTCATATTATTATTTTATTTATTATAAATAAGTAAAGAAACCAGTAAGCACCGCGGGATATGTGAGAATCTTAGCTTGCCTTATTATTTTATTCATTACGAATTAAGTAATTAATCAGCAAGTGCTGTGGGTTGTGTGGAAATTGGCGCTCATGTTATGATCTTATTTATCATAAATCGATAAAGCGACCAGCAAGAGCCCTGGGCTGGGTGAGGATTGGCGCTTGTTTTATTATTATATTTATCATAAATAATTATAACGACCAGTAAAAGCCACAAGTTGTGTAAAAATTAGTGCTTGTCCAAATAATTTGTTCATCAAAAATTAAGGAAGCGACCCGTAAGCGCCACGGGTTGCGCGGTGATTGGTACTTGCCTAACAATTTTATTGATTATAGTTAGAGAAAGCAACCAGTAAACGCCCCAGATTGTGTGGAGATCAAGGCTTGTCTTATTATATTTATCATAAATAATTCAAACAACCTGTAAAGGCCATGGGTTGTGAACAAATTGTCGCTTGCCCTATTATTTAATTTATTGTGAAGAAAGTAAGCAACAAGTAAGCGCCCCTGGTTGTGTGTCGATAAGTGCTTGTCTTGTTGTTATTATTATTATGAATGTTCAAAGGAACTAGTAAGCCCTCTAAGTTGCCTAGTGATTGTCACTTGCCCTAATATTTTATTTATTGTAAAATAAGTAAGTGACCAGTAAGCACCCTGGGTTGTGTGGCAGTTGGTGCTTCTCTTATGAATATTTTATTATCAATGATTAAAGCGACTAGTGAGCACTGAGAGTTATCTGGTGATTCTCGCTTGTCTTATTATTTTATTTATTGTAAAATAAGTAAGCGACAAGTAAATACCTAGAAAGACCCAGGGATTGTAACTTACCTTATTATTTTATTAGTTGAAAATTAGTTTAGTGACAAGTAAGCGCCCGAGTTTTGCGGGGATTGGCCCTTCTCCTTTTGTTATTTTTATCATCAATAGTTGAATGGACCAGTAAGCTCTCAAAGTTGTGTGGGGATTCACGCTTGACTTATTATTATATTTATTATAAATAATTAACGAGACCAGTAAGTACCCTAGTTGGAGTGGGGATTGGTGCTTGCCTTATATTTATACTTATCATAAGTGAAAAAAGCGATTTGTAAGTGCTACAAGCTGTGTGGGAATTGGCACTTGCCTTATGATTTTGATAATTGTTGATTAAGTGAGCCACCAGTAAGCACCCTGGGTTATTTAAGGGTTATCGCTCATGATATTCCTTCATTTATTATAAATGTATAAAGCTATAAGTAAACACCAACGATTTTTGTTAAAATTAGTGCTTGCCCCATTATTTTATTAATTGTAATCAAGGTAAGCCACCAATGAGCAACCTGGGTTGATGAGGGATTATTGCTTATGTTATTATTCTGTACATCATAAATTCGACGCCTGAGAAGAAGACTATTCCAGACCAAAGGTTTTACGAAGACTATTCCAGCGCTATGTACTCCAAGCACAACAAGCCCAACTCACTGCTTTAATGAATAGAATTCCATCACACTACACTGCGATGAAAATAAACCCTCGGCGCTACGTTGCGACGAAGAGAATCCCTCTACGCTATGCTGCAACATAAAAAATTCCAGTGCTCTGTACTGCAAAGAAGAGAATTCCTCTGCTCTACGTTGCAACGAAAACAATTCCAGTGCTCTGTACTGCAACGAAGAGAATCCCCTACGCTGCCTTGCAATGAAAAAAATTTCTCCGTGGTTGGTTGTGACAAAAGAAATCCTAGCGCTCTGCCGTAAGAAGAAAACAATGCCCTTACGCTACGTTGTCATACATAGAATACTAGTACTCTGGGTTGAATTAGGAGAAACGCTGAGTTTTTGTTAATTAATTAGTAAAAAAATTATTAAGTTGTGCGAGCAGGTAAGTTCAGATGCCAAGCTCTTTAATACCATGTGGCTCTGATGATTTATACATATTTAGTTTATTAATTGATAAATAAATGAACAAATAAATAGGTTACTTGTCAGTTAAAGGGCAGAAAACAAGCTTTGTACAATTTTTAAGGCATTTCACTGAAAAAATATGGACCCTGCCTTTGTCTGGTAGACAGGAGCGTAAAAAAAATATGTTATATTAAAAACAAGTTTTCCTTGGTAGCTTTTCTGTATTATTGTGTATGAATAAACGAACGAATGTATGGTAAGTAATCGGAAACCTAGGTGAGTCAAAACATATTCACTCTGTAGGCCTGAGATGTATTTTTTCTCTTTAAAAATCTAAACCTAGATGAACGAGTGGCGGGTAAACGATCAAGACTTGAAAACACAAGCAAAAATTTAGTAAACTTTTAGGCTGAAGACTTATTTTTGTAAAGATGGTCAAATTTTTATTTATGACTTTTCAGTGAAATTGTGAATCATTTTTTTTCAATTTCTTACAAAAGTTTTGTAAGAAAAAAAATTACATTTTTCCCATTATTTGTTCAAAGAAAGAATATAACTTGCAAAGAAAAATAGTAAACACAAACAAAAACTGCTCGAAAACCGATTACAATCTTTAAATTTTGTTATCTGCAGTACTGATGCTAGGCTTTTGTGAATAATGTTTTACCCTGTCGTATGCAATACGATGTCCAGGAATAGATTTCGATTTTTTTCAATCTTATTTAATATGTATATTGGTACTGTTTTTCAGACATGGGACTATTGTACAGACATTCTTTAAGTGCCAAAATGTATGTACTTGATCAATAAGTATTTTGGCTTACAATACTTCTAATATCTTTGATGTTTATAAAACTACTTTGATTTATTTGTTAACAAAACAAAATGTTTCTACTCATCGTGTCC
The DNA here is from genome assembly GCF_036245765.1 of Copidosoma floridanum. Lineage (NCBI taxonomy): Eukaryota > Metazoa > Arthropoda > Insecta > Hymenoptera > Encyrtidae > Copidosoma > Copidosoma floridanum. The sequence continues at coordinate 15,051,898 of NW_028321885.1, forward strand.
ATAAGTTTGTTACCCTATTGCTAATTGTCACGTAGATATGTTACGTATTTAAAATACGTACGTTAATTACGTATGAGAATTACGTAACGAAATGGAACAAATCGTTACGTAGCACAGTAACGTAGATAAATGACGTAACTACGATACGAAAATAAGAATTACGTAGATAAATTACGTACACTAAATTCCGAAATAAATATGCATGTGAAACATCGGTGAAAGCAAATAATTTAAGTAACTTTAATGTGCATTAAATTATGTATAAAATTGCTTAAAGGTCATTCCTGTATGATTGCGTAATCCAGGTGAAACCGAAATAAGCTATACAAAAATTTCTTCTTTGTTTTATTGAAAATAAAGGTACTGTATAATATACAATGAATTATAATTAAGATTATAATGAACTAAAGTAGATATAAATAATAATGTACATTATAACTTGTTTTAAAAAGAATATAAATTAGGCACTGGTGAAATAAATTTGTTATTATTATCTGTACTGATTTGGACACAAATCTTTGCTATTGTATTAGTTTCAATCGGAATTAAAGCGTAACTAACTCTTGCAATTCTTTTAAGCGACGACACATGCTCTTCGCCAAATATATCTTCAGTTTTGACAGGACGAAAAATCATCAATTCTTTCATTTGAATTTGGTCGACTATGAAATTTAAGATCTGGACAACGTCCCCACTATTAGTTACTGCAAACGAATTGTTTGAGCGAAATGCACTGTTTCTAAGGGACGTATATACACACTGATTCCTAATCATTTTTCGATATATTTGGCTTTGATTAGATAAATTAAGAAGTCTTATCCACCTTAAGCTTACTGGATAGTTAGGCCCGCAATACATAGAGTTAATTTTAAAAATGATTTGGTTTCTTGTTTATCTAAGTATTTGACAAAAGGCAATACCTGTGAATCTGGATTTAAATCTATGTGACTTCTAAGGGTCAATTCACTTTCCACCATTTCGATTTGTCTGCTGATTTGGTTTAGGACACCTTTCGCGGCATAGACCATTCTTATTATACGACCATTGCCATTTTCGAAAAAATAGCCAAAATGAGATCACAGAGGACCCCAATTGGCAACTCTTTGCGTTAAATGCAAAAGCTGATGGACATTGTACGTCATAGCTGATCTAGAATAGTAATATTCTATATAAACTACGAATTTTCTCAGCATTCTGTCAGCATTTTGCAAATCTTCTATGGTAATATTGTCCTTCATTAAAATAAAATAGGATTGTACTAGTAAGTTCCAATGTTTAGCGTACGGTCGTAAACAAGGAAAAAGTAGTAAAATAGGCATGCTGTAGTACAGAACCCAGTTTTCCCATTCCTTTGCCTTCCAGAAGCTTCTATTAGTAATAGAACGGGTAAATCTTAAAATTTCCTTAGGGACCTTGACTTTTTTCAATACAACATCAATTTTATCGATATCATTCTTGCTCAATGAGTAAGGCATGTTACTAGATTCAAGCCAGTACTTAATAAATTGACTGGCAATACCCAGATCAATGCAATGCATACTATCTGGAACAAAGCTTGAGCTCAACTTAAACTTTTCTAAATTAGACAGCGTAGTCAAGTGTGTAACGTCGAAAACAGGTTGCCCTTGTTGTATGCTTTCTTCTGCATGCTGAAACATACCAACGTCGGTCCTGAGTTCCACTGCATCGTCTATAAGTGTATACTTGACACAACCGCTTCTTTCTTGACCAACATAATACCCAGGGTGCAGGTACCAGCTGCAACCGTAGTATCCATTATATTGCTTGATGCCTTGCATTGGGGCTCGTGCCTGCGAATCGACGCAGCAGCAGATGCAATAAACATAGAGGTGTCGAAAAATATTTGCAACATTACATACTACACCTTCATTAGTTAATCTATTCATTTTTGTTACAAAAGGCTCTAAGAAAATATTCATATCAGGCTTTTGCTTACCAAACCATAATCCACAGATTATAGGTGTAGAAGTTCTGACGTAATAGGGTAACTCATTTATCCCAAGTTGTATTGGCCAAATAGAGTACATAGAGCTTTTAAATACCGGGGATCCATCGCTATTAAATATTGCAGTTAAGAAATTATTTTTCTTATTTGGTGGCAATGAATGTCTAAATTGCTCATACAAGCCACAAGTATGAAATTCGTAAATCGTCTCTTGCGCAACGTCATTCATAATATTTTCACAAGGTCAATAATTTTGTTCAATTAGACGAGCGATTTCTTTTTCGGGATCTATGAGAGCAAAAAAATCTGTGTATGTTGGATCATCTAAAGAGAATTCTGGGAGACAAGTATTATACCTCGCACTATGGTCAACACTTCTATCAAATTTCTTAACATATTATTTACAGTGAGGGCCCAAACAATGGTAATCTACATTATTTTTAATGTAAAAAATCTTGTCAATTATATAACCCGTATCATCAAAAATTGGGCGCACTAAAAAGCAATTCAACATTTTAAATAAGTCTGCTATAGCGATTTGAGGTCAATTATATACTAGACTAAATTTTAGTACGGCGAGAAGAATATCAGCACGACTTACACTTAACGGGACATCAATTACTTGATTAATCTCACCATCTGGCAAAATTTGTTGCAAATTACTTAAGGGGGGTTCTGCATCATTAAGTACTTCTTCTACGACTTGATTCTTAGCGTCATGAAACTGTTCTTTCTCAGCATCATTGCCATCTTCACTTTCATTTCCGCTGATGTCTTGTTCCCAGTTACGCTATAAAAAAATTTGCATTATAAGAAAAAGTATCAACTCCATAGCACCGTGTATACTCTAATATCAATGCACATAAAAAGATCATTAAAAATTAGTCAACGCTTTACACAAAAGAATTCTGCTCTAACAATTCATGTATTTAATTACATTATACGGTGGACATTACTGAGGGTAATTACGCAAAGCCTATTACGTAGTTCAATTACGTCAATAAAATTCGTGCCTATTCTCTTATTACGTATGTCAAACCGCCAGTGCTTCACCCTCGTGGTCACTTGCTTAAATCACTTCATGTATGTAAACAAAGTATCATGACATGGCTGGGTAAAACGAATATCCGAATTAGTTTTTTTTTACTGATCTATCAAATTATTTAGCTACTTTAATTTGGAATGTATGAAGACAAGAACTTCTCCTTAAAATAGAGTTGCTTTTTACGTTGCAGATTTATTGATTGCAATTAGAGTAAAGTATGCCAGAAAGCAGTAGAGAGGCAAGACTCCAGCCAATGACGAAAAAATGCTCTTATTTGGAAATTAAACTTGAATTTAAGTAAAAAAAATAAATATAATCGTAAAATGATTATTGACTGGAGTATTGCCTCTCTGGCATTTTGCCTCTTAGCTTACTAGGTTATCTTTCCCATACTGTATACGTAAATACACTACGCAATGCAATGTGCAATCTGAGAATTCAAAAATTAAAAAAAAAAAAAAATCTGTTTGTCACGAACTAGACGACAACACCTTGCAAGCGAGTCAACATCTGACAATGAATGATTATCGTGGATCATAAATAGGAAAAAACCAACGAAAAGACTGTTGTTAGAAATAATTTCAAAGATAATTAGGTCATGTTATCCATCCTATCTCATTAGTTAATGTTTTGAACCATTTCCTATAAGCGTGTCCATTAGTAACATGCTTAACAAAATTTTTGAACAACGAGGAAGTGTATTTCATGCAATAATTATTGTTTGGTAGGATACGTACATGAAAATATTCATCTTCTGCATCAGATGGAACGAAATAGGCAAGATGATTATCGTTCACGAACCTGCCATGAATCACAGCATTATTATCAGATATGTTCGACTCAATCTCATCTGCGTCTTTGCATACATTGGGCTCTTCTTCGGCTTATTCCAGTAACATGGAGGGTGAATGGAGCTGCTCATAAATGAGCTGCTGATGGTCTTCATGTTGCATTTTTACAAAAAATAATAATTGTCAACTGATAACATTCACAAAAGATCAAACAGAAGCCAAAGCATACCAGCATAATAAAGGTTATGAATTAAATGAAATATATTCCATTATGTGATCAACGAACGAAAAATTAGAGTCCATTATTGAAATAATTAAAGATGTTCTCTTACACGCCTGTTTTCATCATCACTACAAGCATCATAATTAATTTGGGCTAAACGTCGATTGTAAGCTGTTGATCGTGGTACACTGAGATGCATCGTCTAAAAAATTCTTGTATCTGCGCATTGTATCTTTACTGCAAAAAAACGTTTTTTTATTAATACTAATATGTGTGTGCATGCATAAACATAAGCCACTACTAGATTACTGAATACTGAAAGGTATAATGAATTCATGTTTGTCCAAAAAACCAGAAAGTAAAAAGTATTCATATTTAATGAAGTAAATAATAGATCACTAGGTTGAAAGTCATAACACTCAATTCATAAAGGAGATAGTTTATATAAATAAAATAAAGAAATAATAATGTTTAAGTATATAGGAAATTAGCTAACCTGCTATTGTTTAGTATGTATAGAACTGAGTTTAAATCAAACAAAAATTCTTTCTCTATCTCTCTTTAGAAATAATGTGAGTTATTTTCGCGCCTTTACTGAAAGATCAACAATCAGTGGATTTATGAAAGGCAGTATACAGTCGTTCTGCCGCCGGACTTTCCGTTTCCGTACCCCTAAGATTAAGACAGCAGCGTCACCACACTCACCCTTAGAGAATATATACATGGAGGAAGCATTGTATGCTCCGACCGCGAGACGAGATGAGAGAGACAAAAGACAAATAGCAGTACAACCTTTCTCTCCCTTACACGCCTCTGATTGGTTGGCCCCCTTCCGTATATATAGGTATAGTCGTATCCACGAGTGGCGGTCGTGGGGGAACAGAGCAGATATATGTAACCTAAGCTCTGATGAAAAAGAACTTATACATTACCAGAGAATATAGAATATATCCTCTATAAGTATAGAAGGCCAAAGCGGAATTTCGAGCAATACACACTAAAACAATAATCTTCCATTACAACATAATTAAAACAAAAAATTTGAATAAAAATTTCATATTTTAATTAAAGCCCTCATACCTGGTTAAACAGTTCATGTATGGCTAATGACTCAGTTGGAATGTTTGTCTTCGATAGCTGAGCGGTCAAGAATGCTCGATTAGCTTTTGTGCTCTGGGCTTCGAATCTGACCTATGCTTTTTTTTTTTTTTCACGTATACATTTTCATAATACTTGTTTTATTACATTTCGTTTGTTTATAATTTTTATATATTTTTATTGATAAATTTATTTTATAAGATTTCACACTTAAATAATAAGATTTAAAAAACTACTCTTGGCTAATGCCAACAAAATACTAATGCGAGCATAAATTCAATATTATACTATTACAATTCGTCGTATAATTCATTTTTTATTGGCATTACTCAATGGAAACCGACGGGAAGGTGGCAGTATTTTTTATTAGGATAGGATACATGCAGAATAAAGGGCATATTAGATATTAGAACCCCAATAAATCGGTATCGATCAATGCAGTAAGTAATTAAACAAATACTATTTACACTTGTAATAATAATAACATACAAAAAGTATTTACACATTTTTGCATTAGTATTTTACTGGCATTAGCCAAGAGTAGTTTTTTAAATCTCATTATTAAAGTGTGAAATCTTATAAAATAAATTTATTTATAAAAATACATAAAAATTATAAACAAACGTAACGTAATAAAACAAGTATTATGAAAATGTTAACCTGAAAAAAAAAAAAAAAAAAAACCATAGGTCAGATTCGAAGCCCAGAGCGCAAAAGCTAATCGAGCATTCTTGACCGCTCAGCTATCGAAGACAAACATTCCAACTGAGTCATTAGCCACACATGAACTGTTTAACCAGGTATTAGGGCTTTAATTAAAATTGGAAATTTTTATTTAAATTTTGTTGTTTTAATTATGTTGTAATGGAAGATTATTGTTTTAGTGTGTATTGCTTGGAATTCCGCTTTGGCCTTCTATACTTAAAGAGGATATATTCTATATTCTCTGGTAATGTATAAGTTCTTTTTCATCAGAGCTTAGGTTACATATATCTGCTCTGTTACCCCATGACCGTCACTCGTGGATACGACTATACCTATATATACGGAAGGGGGCCAACCAACCAGAGGCGTGTAAGAGAGAGAAAAGTTGTACTGCTATTTGTCTTTTGTCTCTCTCATCTCGTCTCGCGGCCGGAGCATACAATGCTTCCTCCATGTATATATTCTCTAAGCACTCACACCACACCTACTGGTGGATCTATGGAATTGCTTACGGAACGGGTGGTTTATGATTCACGTTTACGTTCGTTCCTTTGGCATTGAATTGTGTACACAGTAATAGGTATTTCTTTGAGCGTATTCCAAAATGCGGGCGCCCCGGGTATTTTGATACGCTCCAAAATTCCAAAGTCGGTTGCCCGTATTCCGTTACCAACTATAGGTAGAATAACTAAGGAACAGACGGCCGAACAAACCTGCCCTCCTATATATAATATGTATGTATACGTGCGCGAATACAGACTACACTATATACAATCTCTCTTCGACTTACATATTTCTCTTTTGGCTTTTGCAGAAGTAGCAAGGTTAGTATTTATTAATGACGTTATTTATATAAAATAACTGAATTTGCTTGTGACATATAAGATGCGTTTATATTACAATGTCTGTAGAGATGGATGCTGATGAAGAATCACACTCAACAATGTTTGCAGCTGTTAAGTTCATCGGGGATAAAAGTACAAAAATATGATACGTGCCCATCAGCGACATAGAAGATTTTGTCGTGAATGAGTATTCGCATCCAAAACGCGTAAAGTATGGAGTTGATGACACTGGGGAGAATATTTTTGAACCAGCGCAAATACTTGCTGTTGCTGGTGAGTATTTCAACATCCTTTTTGTAACTGATTCTTTATACTTTCGCTATATATGTCGTTGTATACCTGCTATGAATGTCGAAATACCTGTACTTATAGATAATATCAAGAGCCTTAAAGAAAACAATGCGAGATATAAATTCTGGAATATGCGAAGGAGTGATGCACTGCATATACTGGCATAACAAAATCAGGGTTTACAATCTCATGAAGAAGAGAACGATGATGTCGAAACCAATGAAGATGAGGCCAAGAAAATAAAGCGAAAAAACTTAAACAATGAAATGTATAAAAAAAAGGTAATTGATAAGTTTATCTGAAAATACGGTTACGTTGTGTACAAACAAATAGTTTTGTTTTCTTATCAGGGGAAATTACTTATCATATCTCATGATACTTTGCTATCAAAGATAACCGTGTTAGATAAACAGCCTCTTAAGACTGATCATTTAAAAGGTACAGATTATGATCATGATTTATATGATAAGGACAAATTAATCTTGGAACTTCGGAAGCAGATTAAAAGTTTGGAAGAAAAAATTAGTTATGACCATACAAGAGTGTCTAATAGTTGTGCTGACAATGAAATACAGAACACTGTGGACACACGTACACCAGCTAAATTAGCTTCTACAAGCACACCAACATACTCTCCGAAACCATCGAGTCCTAAATTACGACGCATGGACTCACCAGCTGAACCAAGTGGAACTGCAAGGTCCTCGTATTGCTCTGTGGCAGCAAGTAACGACTCACTAACTAGAGTAACCGGAACTTTAAGGTCCCGGTATCACTTACGTACACCCCCTCACGGCTCACTAGGTATACAAAGCAGAGCATTAATGTCCTTGCATAACTTACGGATACCAAGTAACTACACTCCACCTGGACTGATCAGAATTACAAGGTCCTCGTACGGTTCAGTGACACCAAGTAAAATAACAGGTTAGGCAGGTGGCTATAAATATTTTTTATTTATTATGAAAGTAGGAACCTTCATAATTTGTTTGAAAATTTTCAATACTGTCAGTTGCTACTGCTATTGTTGGTGGTTATTTTAGATAATTACTTAGCTAAACCATCGAGTCCTAAATTACAATGCACGGACTCACCAGCTGGACCAAGTGGAACTTCAAGGTCCTCGTATCACTTACGTACAACCCCTCACGGCTCACTAGGTGTACAAAGCAGAGCATTAATGTTCCCGCGTAACTTTCTGACACCTAGTAACTGCACTCCACCTGAACTGATCAGAACTTCAAGGTACCATCAATAACTTAGAAAAAAGTTACATAAATTTTTACCGTAAAAGCAATGGTGAAGTTGTAATCAAGGAATCTTGACTATTGTTTTTACGGTATTTTTACGATATTTTTTTGTAACTGAAAAATTCATTAAAGTTAGCTTTAATTTTTACTGGGAAACTAAGGTTATTTTTCCCCTGATTAAAGAAAAACATGACGTCAAAGGTCGATAATGTGTCGATAATACAGATCTTGACATGAGTCAGTCGTTCAACCGAAGGTAAAAAAGTAATGTGAGAGCTAGCCCTTCTTTGTGTGTGCCTCTCATCAAAATTCTGTCAACTTTGTTAAGAGAATCGCGTACAAGGCATTATTTTTTTAGTTATTATTAGTAAGTGAAAGTGCTAACAGAATAACGACACAACTGATGAACATGAATGGAGTGGATGCTGAGAAAGATGATTGTCAGTACCTGTATATTGTTATCATATATTGTTATGACACTCAATTTTTAAATGACACGGCTATTACGCTTCAAGAGAACAAAGTGCATCTACTGAACAGCCAAGAATAGTGTCGAAACGTTTATACGCGAGCTATATTATGCGATAGCCTACACATACAGGCAACAAAGATTATCTCCCAAAAGTCTTATTTTAAGAAGACGTCAGAGGGAGAGGCTATGTTTGATGAAGGCGTTTCACTAATGGAAAGCATATATATATGAACAATCCTACTGCTGTGTACATAAAAGGCTGAAATTAAAAAATTTCTTTCAGGCTGAATAATTAATACTTTTTTTAAGGTTATCTGATTGCATAAAAAATATTTCTAAAGTCCAGAGAGTTGCAGTATACTGCAGAAAATATGGCTAAGAACAGGTTAACCTGAATAAGTAGACAGTCTGTGGGATATGTCTTCTGATACTTGAGCTAGAGTCAGAAGCTCAACCGATCTGCAAGGTTAAGCAGCATTGAGCGTGGCTGGTAATTGGATGGGTTGGTGACCAGTTTAGTCTTACCGTGTTTTCTTTGTTGTTAAAGTTTGCAGATCGATTAGCTGTTTCTTGGCAGTCGCATACGACGTGAGGGGTCATGGACATTTCTCCCAACAGAAAAAACTCCCACCAATGACAGGCCAGCATTTTTAATATCTCCCACCAATTAGGTGAGAGCCAGGTAGCTTTAGAACCTCCTCTAAAAGCGGGAAATAAGACAATACTCCCAACAGTGGCATCTAAAGTCGCGCGAAATTCAAATTGGCTACACCCGGCAATACGCAAAAACCCAGATAACTTGATGAAATTTCATACATAATAAAACAACCCCTAGCTTATTCACTAAATAATCCAATCAATAATAGCACAAACGCCTGTCACCCGATAACCGGGGGGGGGGGTACTTACTGGCCGCTCTATTAAAAAATAAAATGTTAATAATTAACACATAAACCTATCAACTGATGACCCTAAGCATTTATTAACCCCTCTATTTAATAATAAAGTACTAATAAATAACACAAGCGCCTATCAACTGATGACCCAGGGCATTTACTGGCCACTTTATACAATAGTAAAATATTTATTAATAACGCAAACGTCAATCCCCTGATAAACCGGGGCACTCACTGGCCACTTCATAAAACATTAAAATATTAATTAAAAGACAAGTGTCAATCACCCGATAATACGGGGAGCTTACTAGCTACTTCATTAAATAATAAAATAATAATCAGTAACACAAGCGCCTATAAACCGATGACCCGTGGCGTTTACTAGCCACTTTATTCAATAATAAAATAATAATTAACGACGCAAGCGTCAATCCCCCGATAAATCGAAGCACTCACTGGCGACTTTATTAATAATAAAGCAATGAATAATAACAAAGATGCCAATCACTAGGCAACCTAGGTCACTTACTGGCTACTGTAATATTTAATGATGCAAGAAATTATAACACTATCGCTAATCACTAGGTAACACAGGGCACTAATCTATCTTTTTTATTAATTATTAAATTACGCGGACGCTCAGCGGTCACAAGCAGTCTCTTTATACTATAATAAATTATTAAATAATAACGAAAACACCATTTATCAGGTTATTGGAGCTTACTAGCGTCTTTATAAACTAATTTGGCTATAATTCACAGCTCAAGCGCTACAGGTAACATAGAAAGTGGCATTTATGTTATTAACTTATGCTTTATTTATTAATAAAGTAGCTAGAAATTGCTTCAAATAGCTAGTAAATGAACTTTTTGCAATATTTATTACTTTATTAATTATTAAAGTAGCTACTTATGGTCTTGTAATGTCAGGTAATAGACGCTTGTGTTGAAAATAAATTGTTTAATACAGTGGCCAGTAAACGCCCTGAGTCATCGAGTGATAGGCGCTTGTGTTATTAACTAATAATATTTCCTTATTCAATAGAGTGGCCAGTAAGCCTGGAGTCATCGAATGATAGGCACTTGTGTTAATAATTAACATTTTAATGTTTAATAGAGTGGCTAGTAAGCACCCCGCGATATCGGGTAATAGGTGCTTGTGTTATTTATTTATATTTTACTATTTAATTATAAAAAGAAGTATATATTATATTGCACGACTTAATTTCCATAGCTGTGATATTTTTGATAAGCAGCTTGTGGCTATACAATTACTTCGTACGGATATATGTATAAAAAAACCAATATATTGCGACGAAGTCGCAGCATCGAGCACGCGCACACAGCGGCCTGGCTATGGTAAATCCCTTAGTTGCATATGTGCGTGCCTGTGTGTGTGCTCGGCGTGATTGGATATTGCCTCTCAGGCCATGAGTCGTGCGCGCGCGCTTGGTGAGTGGCGCTAACGTGACTTAGGCATGAGAGGTGTGGCTTATTGGTTGGTGGCGGGTAAATGGTTCGTGACAGCGCCTCCACTTTTGGAGGAGTGGAATGGTCTGAAACATACGGACCAGACCGGTGGAGGCGCCGGCACAACTTGCTGGTCAAAATATTATGTGGGTAAGGAATAAGGGATGTTTAAGTCAATAAAAGCAGGCGCTGTTGATTAATTAGCCAATCCGAAATCGTTGATCGACGATAGGCGATCGATCAAAAGGCTGGTAGAAATTCTTTCCGAGGTTTTGAGCTGGATAAAGGAAGCGGGGTGAGTCAGTATTCGATTTAGTTTTGCTACGTCACTTTGTTACGAGAAGTTTTCTTGGCTGACTTGAGATCATCGCAAATTTCGAGCTTGGGTTGTTGGCTAGCTCTCCCGCGTGTCCTGTTGACCGGGAAATCTGTCCTTGGGTCTTGGCTGGCTGGTGCGTTCCGTGGCTTGAGGGTTATGAAGGACTGGGGCCGACGCCAACATCAGGTACAGAAGACCGCAAGGAAGCTAGGGGTCGAAGGCATTATCCGTGAGTACCGTCTGATTAAGTTAGTGGCTGCGCGGTCTGGTTATTTGAGTCGCAAGGTGCACTTCGTGCCCTCCTCGATCAAAGCAAGTAGTGGCTGGGGTTCACGGACAGTGACTTTTAGGGGGCAAAATAGTGGCTCCTTGTGAAATCGAAAAAAAAAGAAAGAGGAATCTACAGCTGTGCGGGGTACTTTGGGTTACGACACCGGGGTACGGTGGTCGTACCAAAAAGGCCGGAGCTGCACAGTTGAATTTGTAGCGGTGGGCCCAGGGTAGAGGTGTAAGTGCGCCAAGCTAACCGGGTACAGCGTTACAATATGTTGGATTACGTGTCTTGGACCTGTCAAAGACACTTGTGTATCAATTTCATTACAACTTCATGAGAAGTAAAATGGAAGATCAGTCCAAACTTTTGTACACAGACACTGATAGTCGTGTGTATGAAATAACGAACCAAAACATTTATAATTTAATGCGTGAGAATATTCAAGAATTCGATACTTCAGACTATCACTTGGATAATAGATTTAATATACCACTCGTTAGTAAAAAAATTGTTGGCTGAATGAAGGATGAATGTAATGAAAAGCTCATGTTGGAATTAGTAGGACTAAGGAGCAAAATGTATAGTGTAAAAATTGAAGATCAAAACCCCGTAAAGAAAAGCAACAGGAGTTAAAAGTTCCATTGTAAAGACTACAATAACTTTTAATGATTATATAACATGTTTGTATGAAAACACTATTATTAAACGAGAGCAAAAAAACATTAGATCGCGTCATCATCAGCTTTTTAGTGAAAAAGAGACAAAAATTGCACTAAGTGCTCATAATGACAAAAGATATTTGCTACCTAATTGTACAGACTCTCTACCGTGGGGTCATTGCAGCATAGTGGAGGTAAAATCATCCAATAAGAGGGAGGACTCGATAGAAGGGATGGTCAATCAGGTAGAAGATGCAGTAAGGGTAGTTACTGTATTGGATCAACCAAAAATAGACAGAACACTAGCAGATAAGTCGATAGAGGAGGGATCAGCACTATATAAGGAGTTGTCACAGCATGACAAGCTCATTCTACTCTCTAGCAGAGGTCCAAGTAAGGTTGAACTTAATCAACAGAAGCTGACATCATTTTTAAGTGAACCACTAAGTAAAAAATCTAAATACAGTGAAGGTAACATATTTTTATAGTCAATATTCGTGCATATTTATACAGTATATGTATTGTATAAATATTTTATGCTTTCTATCATATTTTTTTGTTTTTTTGTTCAAGATAGATCTTGCAGCACTCAACAAAATCGCTGACAGCGATTTCCTTCCAACAAGGGAACTTTCCAAATTGATTCCCAATCAAAACTACATGGTGTCGAAATTAAGAAAAGTGTATACTGAATTCGGACCTAAAATAGTTGAAGAACTTGATGGTGAATTCTAAATTTTTCTGCAGACTAGAATAAGTTCAGCTCTCTATAAAAATAAAAAATTTCACAATGAATTGTTGGATGCTATAAATAAGTTAAAACTGTTTATAGTGTACAACGGAAAGCACATCATATTTTCTTACGCATAGTGTAAAAAAAAGGAAAAAATAAATTACAATTTTTTTTTAATTTTTGTGTATTTATTTCAAACGTTCCATGTAACTTTTTTATTATCATTTTATACATATTACAATCATATAATTTTAAACTTGAAGCAATAAAAAAAAAAATTTTAGTTATTTATTCGTCCAACTATTGTGAGTATTATCGGAGCCCAACCATTTAACGAAAACTTAATTACCACGCCTTCGAAAAACCTTCTCTATGAGGTATATATCCGGATGCTTTGTTTTCTGCAGTTCTTGTTTGTAAAAACCTCCAGAAATAGGTTGATTTCGGTAATCTTTAAGATGATGTGTTGTTGGATTTGTTGTTGCTACTCGTGTAATTGTAAATATTTCCGTCGACCAATTTGGTGTATACCCTTTTTCAAATCCTTGTTTGGTTTTGCTAACTCGTACTTTATCACCAATTTTGAATTTAGGCTTAGACTGACCACTATTTTGACATATTTTTTTCAACTTCTTATGACTTAAATTTCATTTTCAACAACAACATCTTTCAGTTTTAAACTAATTGTTCGATGTTTTCTATTATTATAAAATTTTATTAATGTTTGTAACAAATTCAACTATTTATAATTGCCTTGCAAACTTAATTTTTTCCACATCAAATTTTTTAAAATACAATTAAATCGCTCACATATAGACGCTTTGAGATTGCTGTAAGTTGAGTATAAATTTATTTTATATTTTTGCATGAGATTTTAAAAGTTAGCATTGTAGAATTCTTTGCCACGATCAGTTTGCATGTTTACGGGCATGCGTCCTTTTTTCAATATTGAATGCATTGCTGCAGTTACTTCTTCACCAGTTTTTTTCTTGACAGGTACAGCCCATGCGTATTTAAAGAAAACATCTATTATCTACAAGGTCTGCTTGCCAAGTCTCGTCTAAGCCACGTATGTTGAATTTTCGGCGAGGATAGTTACGCCTGGCTGCCTAACGAAGTTCCACAACACTTTGCTTCATATGTTATTTGTATAGGTTTAAGTTTTTTTAATCAGCTTGAATAAATGGAAATTTTTTTTGCAAGTTGTACATAAAAATTCGAAAGCTATCTATTTCTTTTTCAAGTCTTTTAACTATATTAATCAAGTAAGCATAATTTACTGCATCTTGAGGACGTTATGGCGTTCCAACATTGCGCAGTCTTTTATTATCTAAGTCATACTGTCCTTCTACGGTAAGTTTGTATCCAATACCAGGAGGACTTTGGCTACCACCTCCGGTCCTACCCAATTTTCGATCGAATACATCAACTCATTTCGATACTGAAGCAATAATTACATGCATCAATATATATATATATATATATATATATATATATATCTTTCCTCATGAAGCTCTTTGATAAGTGATATAATTTTACTGTCATGACTTGTATTTCCTGCCAACTTCTCAGCTATTAATAAGCGTAAACGATTTACTAATTCATTAGGGTCTTCCCAGTGTATATAATCTACTTGTTGCATCATTTGAGCAGTTTCATAATGGGGTAGCAACGATCCACCTTTTTTACGAACCATAAGATCAAACATTAGAGCAATAATTTTATTAAACTTATTGCTATTATTGGTTCGTATAGCTCCGTTTTTTTGAAACCCTTTTCTATGAACACTTGAAGCTTGTAATATTGTGTAATATTCTTCCAAATCATCCTGCGTCAGTGGAGATTTATCAGGATGCTTTTTAATGAGTAACTCCATTAATCTAACACTCGTTGGATAATTTATATCATTTATTTTGATACGATTGTTTTCAAAGTCTATTTGGAAATCACCTAGCTTATACACCTCATTTTCTTTTCGTACTCCATACTTCAAATCTAACAAATTTTTCTGATTCTAATCAAGTATTTGTTAATAAAAATTATTTAGTAAATTCTTACTGACTTGAACAGAATCAATAGATTGGTTTAGAATAGTATTATTTAAATCATTATCATAGCTTTCACTAATGGCAGACTCAAATGTTGTATCACCTTCTATAATTCTTTTTCTATGTTTTTGTTGACTCACGTTATCAACTTTGTTATGTTCTTTATCGTTTTCACTATAAAGATAATTATAAGTAACAGAATTATTACTGTTATTTTTTTGTTTTTTTGTTTCGGCAACAATTTCCATTCAAGGGTCTATAAAGGGTTTAAAAGTTTCACTAAGCACTTTTTCAGCCTTATTTTTCCCAAACTTTAACAGTCTGTACTTTTAACCGCCTCTCGCGCCTTCACTAACTGACGTAGAACGTCTTTCTCTTGTTGATACAAGATAATGATGCTCCAATGTCTTGTAACAGACTGTAATAATTGTGCTAGGTATGCCGTAATTGTACAGAAAAATTATAAAAGCCTTTTCTGTAGTGACCATTATTTATTAGCCAATCCTTATTTATAACAACAATTCCATGTTTATCGTCACTCTAGCAATTAGAGCAAAAATTTTTTAATTAAATGTATGTGTTCGGGTTTTCTTACCAACCGAGCGGGGACCCGCGCCCTGCCATGCAACGTCAGTCGCTGCGCTCTCTCCCGGCTTCCTACCTCGTGCGTCACCGCGCTTGGCCGGTGGCACTCACTCGTGTACGAGGGCTCAGCAAGAAGAGTCGCACGCCACGCAAGAGAAGGAGAGAAGAAGGGGACGACGACTACACACCGAAGCGACTATCCTTTGTGCCTTATCCTTTATTTAAAGTGTTGAAAAGCTTTTAAAATCCCCTGCGACTAAATAAAGCAGTCAAAACAAACATTTGGTCCTTCAAGCCGGATTTCGAGGAGAAGAGCAGCCAACGCCGCAGCTAGGGTGGTCACAGTCTGCAATTCGACTTACACAGCGTAATGTAAGTACAGTTTAAAGAAATGTTGTGTAATAGAGGTCGTCGTGGTCGACACAGTTCCCACGATTCGACACAGGTGTTGACCGCGACAAAGTCGTGCCGCCATTAACGCTTGCCTTGCTGGCACTCGCCTTATCAACAACGTGCACACGGTGGCTGCCACGGTCGCTACAGAGCCCGCGGTCCAGCAGCTGTGCTCGGCCATGGCAGAGATAAGGCCGTACGGCTGTCGATGCGACAATTTGTTCGGCGCCATTCGAAAGTCAGAAAGCCAGGCTTTCGCGGCCGCCATTGTTAGCCGCGATCAAGCGCTCGCGGTGTCCTCATCAGCCGCGGCCACCATGTTGGCCTCGTGTCGCGCGCGTCTGCCTCGCGTGGCAAAGCTGTTGCGCTACGCTGGCGGGGGGGTCAACGCCGAGGGACAGTCTTCAAAGCTTGTGTAGCTTGCGTGCGAGTTGGCACGCGCGTGGTCTACGCACGTCCCTTATGGCATCCTCGCCCTTTCGTGTTCTCGCTCACACTCTTTCTCTTTCACTTTCCTTCTATCTATTTTGTTTGCCGTCGATGCGCCGCACGTCGACAGCTGTGTCGCGTCTGGTGATGACATGGATCCGCCGCTCGTGGCCCAGAGGCAAGACATGCTTCGTGCAAACGTCAAGCTGGTGATCGTTTTTTCAGGTCGAACGACGACTGGACGAGCCTGCTCGGCTCCCAGAGCGCCCTCGCCAGCGTCATCAGCCGGTTCGCACGGGACGTCGAGAAGATCGACCCCCCGAACTGGAGCCTAGGTCTCGTAAAAGTAAGGCTCGAGCTGCTGGACGGTTACTGGAACACTTTCCAGGCCAATCACGTGAGTCTCCTGGAGTCTTCGCCGCCCGAAAAGCTTGAGTTTCTTGACCAGATGTACTCGACGGCAGAGTCGGACTATATCACCTCTCGATCACGCCTCTACAACGCAAGAAACACCCTCACGCCTCTCCCTAGCCCGGGCGGCGCCGACCTGGACCGTCATAACTCGAGACACGAAGCCCGCTTGCCTAAGATCAGCATCCCTGTCTTCTCGGGGAAGCGAGAGGATTGGGAAAGTTTCCGGGACCTCTTCCGCACGCTCGTCCACGACGATAGATAGCTCACTGACGTGGAGAGGCTGTTTTATTTAAAATCCTTGGTGGACGGAGACGCCAAGGCCGCTCTCGACACCGTTCAGACCATCGGTGCCAATTACCTAACGGCTTGGGCCTTACTTAAAGCGCGTTTCGAGCACCACCGTCTTCTTATCCATGATCATATCACGGCGCTCCGTAACATTAAGTCTCTGAAGGAAAAGCCAGCTCGAGGGCTTCAGGGTCTCCTTGACACCCTGGGAAAACATCGAAATCAGCTGGAAGCTCTGGGTCGCCCTGTGTCTCAGTGGGACGACTGGATTGTCTCCTGCGCGATATCTGGCATGGATCCGACGACCCAAAGCGCGTGGGAGGACAAGATCGAGCGACTGGAGAACGCTGGCACGGACACCACGGCAAAAGTTGCAACTTTTGCTGCCTTGACGACTTTCCTTCGCCAACAGTACCGCGCGCTCAGCTCCGTCGAGGCCTCTCGCCCTGCTCGTTCAGCCAACACAGCCAGCATGCGCTCTCTGGCCCCCCCGTCTCCTGGACGAAACTTTAGAGCCCTTGCCACCAGTGGCTCGATGCCGCCAGGCCCCTCGATTTAGTTGGCCCAGCAGCTCGGCGCAGCGCTAGAAGTCAACGAGGCGAGCATTCATGGAGTTGGGAGAGGGTTGACCATCCCTTCGAGAACCCGAGCGCATCTACGCCTTTAAACTGGATAGCATGCACCGCCAATCCACCTGACAGCGCTCTGCTTGCCGCGGCTCGGGCTCACCTCTCCGTCTGCCCCCTTGCACGCAGCCGTGATGAGACAGTGTCTTGATCTTGAGCCATTGGCCGATCCAGCGTTTGGCACACCTCGCCGTGTAGACATTCTGCTCGGAGTCGACGTTTACCAACGCCTTATCAAACCAGGTTACGTCCAGCGTGACGAGCTCGTCGGACAGCGCACGGCTCTTGGCTGAACTCTCGTCGGCCGTGCCCCTGGCCTGGGTTCGAACGCCTTCATCGCAGGCACAACTCTGCACACGAACACTCAGTCGCCCTGGGATCAAGAGCTGGCTGCGCAGCTCCAGCGATTCTGGGAGATCGAGGAGGTGCCACATGTCAGCCGCCAAGCGCCTGAGGATGTGGAATGCGAGCGAATCTTCGCCGATTATCATCGCGCTGACGACGGGCGTTACATTGTGCGACTTTCGCTGAAACGTGACGCTTCGCACCTCCTTGGTGACAGTCTGCAGGGCGCTACCGCAGGCTTGCGCTCGTTGCATCGTCGGCTGCAGCGGACTTTCGAGATGGCTTCTGAGTACGCCCGGTTCATGGCAGAGTACATTGCCCTCGGTCATATGAACCCCCTAACTGATGACCGACTCACTGCATCGCACCGTCCAGTGCACTATATCCAACATCACGGCATTTGGCAGCACGGTGACCAAGGTCGCAAACTGCGCGTTGTTTTCAACGCTTCGAGCCCGACTTTCAGTGGCTATAGCATAAA
This sequence comes from Copidosoma floridanum, assembly GCF_036245765.1. NCBI lineage: Eukaryota > Metazoa > Arthropoda > Insecta > Hymenoptera > Encyrtidae > Copidosoma > Copidosoma floridanum. The sequence continues at coordinate 15,070,543 of NW_028321885.1, forward strand.
CGACGTGCTCTATGCCGGTCCTCGGCTCCAGAATGCTCTCCTCAGTGTGCTCCTGCGTTGGCGTCGTCACCGGATTGCGTTCTGTACTGACGTTCGCATGATGTTCCGCCAGCTCCTGATTGACGAACGCGATGTTGACCTGCAGCGCATTCTGTGGAGCTCCGACCCCAAGCAGCCACCTACGCACTACCAACTGCTCACCGTTACCTACGGTGCCTCGTGCTCCCCGTACCTGTTACTACGGGTCGTACAGCAGCTGTGCAAGGATGACGGCCGCCGCTGGCCCAAGGCCGTGCCACTGGTGATGAACGATTGCTACGTTGATGACATCCTTTCCGGCGCTGATGACATCAGCTCAGCCAAGCGTCTGCGCGACCAGCTGATCAGACTTTTTCAAGCGGGCAGTTTCCCCCTGCGAAAGTGGGTTGCCAGCACCCCCGAGCTTCTCGAAGACTTTCCCGAAGACGTCCGCCTCCGTCCTACTTGGGATCAGCTCAGTGTTAAAGGCCTTGTCAGCGAACTGGGCGTAGGTTGGGACCCGCCCTCGGATTTCTTCCATTTGACGCCGCCCGTTGTCGAATCTCAAACCACAAAGAGATCCATGCTCGCCGCGCTCGCAGGCTCGTTTGATCCGTGTGGCTGGCTTGCCCCGATCGTGTTGAACGCTAAGCTTTTACTGCAAGACCTGTGGCGCGCGCGCTTGGACTGGGACGAGAACGTACCGTCCTCCATGACTCGCCGCTGGACCGCTTTCACTGCCGAGCTGCAGGCCATTTCCGGGTTTTCTCTAATTCGTTGGATTGGTATGTCTCCGTTGTTGAATGTCCAGCTGCATGTGTTTTCTGACGCCAGTCACCGTGCTATGGCCGCTGTTGTATATTCGAGGTTGCGGTCTTCAGATGGGCCCGCTCTTTGCCACATACTTCTCACTCGTACTAAGCTTGCGCCCATTCGCGCGCTTAAGCCGATGACTGAGCCTGCCACTCGCATGACCATCCCACATCTAGGATTGCGAGCGGCCCTCATCGCCACCAAGCTTCTTTGCTCAGTAGCCAGCGAGTTGGGAGTCGCGATCGAGCACTGCCACGCTTGGTGCGACTCTCAAATTGTGCTCCAGTGGAAACGCTCTGATCAGCCGGCCAACAACATGCTCGTCGACAACTATGTCGCTCAGATCCAGGAGGTCCTGCCACCCAGTGCTTGGCGATACGTGCCGTTGCAATCGAATCTGGCCGACTTAGCCACCAGAAGTGCCGACATGAGTGGTCTCCGACAGCAGCCCCTGTGGTGGAGAGGCCCCACGTGGCTGGCCCAGGACGACAAGTCTTGGCCCCAGGAGACACTGCCATCGCCCACGCCCACGCTCTCACTCTGCTGCGCCTTTCGCGCGCCTGAATCAGACCTGCTGCAGCTCTTCTCGAGCTTGCGCGCTGTACTGGGCCTCCTCGTGCGCGTTCGTCGATGGGTGCGACACCGCTTGCAGCGCATGCCCACCCGTTCTGTGCTTTCGCCGTTGACGCCGTCTGAGATTCAGGACGCTTTTCTGGCCTCGGTTGAGTCAATCGATGACGTTTGGGGATGAGTTGGCACTCCTGCGGAAGCGTAAACGTCTTCCGAAACGGAGCCTTTTGACCTCTCTTGCCGCCTTCCTTGATGTCGACGGTGTTCTGCGTGTTGGCGAGCGGCTTGATCACTCATCGCTGTCTTACGAAGAGAAGCACCCTCTTCTCCTTAGCGGAACATCGCCGCTCGCTCGACTCGTGGTCTCTTGGGCTCACGCACGCGCCCTCCACGGTGGATATCGCATTACCAGTGCATACGTCTCCAGGCGTGCCTGGATTCTCGGCGGGCCACGCTAAATCAAGGCTCACATTAGAGGATGCGTCATCCTTGCCCGGTTACAGGCCCGCTCTTCAAGCCAGTTGATGGCTCCGCTGCCCGCGTCTCGCGTCACGCCGTCTCGCGCTTGTAGTCACACTGGAGTCGATTAAGCCGGGCCCTCCTCCGTGCTTACATCGAAGGGACGGGGGATCTGGACCACAAAGGGCTACATCGCTGTCTTCGTGTGCATGACCACCAAAGCCGTGCATCTGGAGCTTGTCGGCGACCTTTCCGCGGCCACCTTCTTGGGTGCACCAGTTTCACCGGTCGTCGAGGCCGACCATCCGAGCTTTGGAGCGACAACGCCACCTGCTTTCGTCGAGCTGATTTGGACCTCCGCGAGGCGTTGCAGGGCACAGAATTCAACTGGGACCTCGTCGCCGGGACTCTTGCCTCCCAGGGGGTTTCCTGGCAGTTCATTCCTTACGGTGCACCACATTTTGGAGGACTCTGGAAGGCCGCGGTGAAGTCGACCAAGAGCCATCTACGCCGTGTGCTCGGCTCTCGTCATTTAACGTATGAAGAGTTCTCTACGGTTCTCGTTGGAATTGAGGCCGTGTTAAATAGCCGCCTGTTGACGCCCTTGTCTGGCGATCCCTCTGACCTCGAAGTGCTCACGCCTGGACATTACCTCATCGGGGCTCCCTTCGATTCCATTATCGAAGCTACCCTCGCTGCAGAGAATTTGGACCCGCTCACGCACTGGGAGCTTGTCAAGGCCGTTCGCGCCCAATTCTGGACGCGCTGGAGCCGTGAGTATCTAAATACTCTCCAACAGAGGCCGAAATGGAGCGCTGTCCGTTGGAACTTCGCAGTGGGGGACCTGGCGGTTCTTCTTGACCCTACGCTGCTACAGTCCAGCGGACGCTGGCCTCTGGGCCGTATCACCCGCATACACCCTGGATCCGATGGACTAGTCCGTGCTGCTGCCGTCAAGACGGCCACCGGCGAATACGTGCGGCCCATTGTAAAGCTTGCGCGTCTTCCTGTGGCACCTGCAAACTCTAGCCTCCCTGCGATGGACGATCGAGGGACTCCCTCCGCTTCGGCGGGTGGTGGCTAGAGTTTCGCTCTTGGATCAAGGTGGGCGGGATGTTTGGGTTTTCTTACCAAACAAGCAGGGACCCACGCCCTGCCATGCAACGTCGGTCGCTGCGCTCTCTCCCGGCTTCCTACCTCGTGCGTCACCGCGCTCGGCCGGTGGCACTCACTCGTGTTCGAGGGCTCAGCGAGAAGAGTCGCACGCCATGCGAGAGAAGGAGAGAAGGAGGGGACGTCGACTACACACCGAAGCGACTATCCTTTGTGCCTTATCCTTTATTTAAAGTGTTGAAAAACTTTTTTCATCCCCTGCGACTAAATAAAGCAGTCAAAACAAACAGTCTGTTATGTGTTAGTTTACATGATCATCATACTTATGCCTCAAGTTAACTTTATCCTAACAAAATAAAACTAAAAAGTTAGTATTATCCCTTGCACGATGCTTTGGTACTTGAGCATATGACTGACAAAGATATGAGCAGTCCACATTTTTGTGTCTACTCATGCAGAAAAAAGCTTTTACATTATCTTGTTTTTCACAAGCTATATCATCAAAAATTATTATAGAATTTGGTAAAGCATCATCTGGTAAGATTACAGTTTCGTGTTCGCTGAAAGGTAGGTATTTGACACCCTCTATAGGCTCTAATAGTTCTTTTAAAAACTTGTACTTTGGTTGTTGTAGGAATTTTGAATACACGTACACATTTCCAAACTTAACTTCATTGGGATGCACGATCAAAGCTAATAAGCTACTTGTTTTACCATATTTAGATGGACAGCAAAATACCGCGCAAATACTGTCAGGGAGTAGTTCACCATGTCGATTCAAACGCTTTTCTTGTTTTACAATAAAGTCAAAATTAGGAACTTAAAATTTTATGGATTGCTCTTTGATCTCTATGTCTATACTGTAGGAATATTCAGTTTAAACTAACCTTTTAATGATATAGTACAACGCTTACATAGTTTAAGCTCTTTATTTGTCAAAGAACTCGTCTACTATAAATACATTATTTATTTTCTGGAACGCTCAGTCACAATCCAACCTCTGAAGACTAGTCATGATCATGCATCGTAAGACAGGACATGGTCTTGTAAATAAAATCATAAATTCTTTACATAAGAGCTTCATTTTCCTGGCTATCAGTACTCCAATCCAGGTACTAAGCTTGCTAAGCGTCTTGCTAGAGGCGATCCAGGGGTAAATCCGCTGGACGCAGCGTGCAAAGAGCATGTTATAGCGTACTCAAAAAATCGACAAGATTTGAAAGCCAGACACGAAGCAGATAAAATTTTAGCTGAGAAGGCCTGGCAGAGAGTTAAAGCTTTAGATTTAAGTATTGGTGAAAGAGCAGCAGCTGCCCTAGTGACTGGCGCTATGAAGGTTAAAAGTAAATTTGGCATGGGGCTGAAGCAGAAGAAAAAACTGGGTATTAAAAAAAAAAGAAAAAAAGGATGGGTGGATTAAAGAGAAAAACATGTAGTGCTTTAAGTGCAGTTATAAGGCTGCCTTACAAGACATGAATACTAAAAGCAAAAGTACTTGAGATGACATTAGTAGTGCTTTGAAGGGTGCTCGTAGTGCAGTTAAAAAATCGGAAGGTAAAAAAAATGTTACGATCCCGCACATCTTAAGCCTTCCTACCCAGATTGGTGGAGCTTTACCTTTGATTCCCTTGTTTGCTGGTTTAAGCGCAACCAGTGCTATAGCCAACGGAAAAGCTGGAATTATGAAGAGCATGAATGCTGCTAAGTCAGCCAAAAAACAGCTAGCAGAAAGTCAGACACATAATCAAACCATAAAAGCTTTCGCCATTGGGAAAGGTCTTTATCTTAAGCCACATAAAACAGGTCTAGGAGTCTATTTGAAGCCTTACGCTGGAAAAGGTTTAAAAAAAAAACGTCAAAAAAAAAGTTAAAGAAGCAAAATTACCTAATCGAGCTCTGACTAACATAGATTTGATGAAATATTTTAAAATCTTAAAAATTCCCCATTTTCGTGAAGTATTCATGAGAAACAATTTACCGCTGATGGTCCACGGTTTTGTAAAACAGCTATAGTAAATCTTGATGATGACAATGTACCTGGAACTCACTGGGTGGCTTATCGAAAACGTGGTAATAATGTAGTATACTTTGACAGTTTTGGAGATCTGCAGCCGCCTATTGTCTTAATGTTGTATCTTAAATTTAATAAAGTGAAGTATAATCATAAGCGATATCAAAAATTTAACTCCTACAACTGCAGTCATTTGTGCTTAAGGTTTCTCTTAAAACAAATATAACTTTCTTACATAGGAAGAAACAGCCTAACTACAATTTAACAACCATGGAAGAGACATTAACACTTAGCCTTTCCAGTACTTCTTCTGTTTTAAAAACACAGTTTTTTCCACCGATTGAATTATCACCAAAACACAACTATGTTCTTTGCTTCGCAGAACTTTTGTCATTAAACTCAATCCCTAATATTAATAAAAATTGAAATAGATTAAATGTCAAAAATGAGGTTATTGTATAACTAACAGGCAGTTATAAGATTAAAGATACAAGATAATTTTTGATTGAGGTATGACAACCTCGCAACATAACTCTCGATATTAAGGCAAACAATAATACGCTTCGAAGTGTCATTAAGTGCAGTCATACTAATAATTTCGGACCTAAAGATTCTATAGGCCACCTATAAGGTTTCACTCAGAGAGTTCTAAAAAGTAATACCACTCATATTTCAGACTTACCAGTAGCTCTTTTAAAGATTAACGCATTAAAAGTTGAACGTAACATCACGAGTGGAGCTTACATAAACAGCCTCAAAGTACACACGATTCATGAATTTTTTCCTGCTGTACCACCCGGATATAAAATCATTAAAGTTCCTTTACAAATAATTTATTTACCAATTATTGGACGTATCATTGATCATATAAAACTACGCATTGTAGATCAGGATAGTGATTTAGTCAATTTTCGGGGAGAAGTCATAACTATAAGATTGCACATAAGACCCTCTTTATAATGGGCATTATTTATAATTAGACAAATCATATAGACAGCTCAATATGCACTCCAGCACTCAGTCCACAACGAGCTCTCAAAGCTTTAAGACGTCAGAGGAAAAGGTCCATCAAAGCATCAAGACATTCAAGAAAACGATTGACACATCTAAAACTAACTCATTAAAACATTTAGTTTGGAAAAAGAATCGGTCTAAAAATAAAAAGCCCTGGTGATAACTAAATTGGATAATTTTTTGTGCTATACAAAATAGACGAGATTCTAAGTATTTAGTCTCCAGTCACATTTGACGAATTTATTGCGCACTATGAGATTTATGCTCATCAGCCATATGCATCATAAACATATGGGAATAGCGATAAAATTCGCATTTCAATTTAACATCAAGACTTGTGTCTTTTACCATCCAGAAGTTCTCTACATGTTTACGGAAGATTGGTCTAAGCAGCTGAAAATACAGCAGTAACAAATACTGCATTAATAAATAACGCTATCTGTCACTTATTTGAAGAAATACGATATGAGATAAATGCTATAGAAGTAGACAAGTGCGAAAATGTTGGACTAACAACCCTGATGAAAAATTGGTTATCGCTTTGTCCTGATCAAAATAAATCTGTGATAAATGCAGGTTGGCTTGGCATTGAAGAAGAAGATGATAGCCTTACTAATAACAACGGCTACTTTGATATAATACTTTCACTGAATATGGTTTTAGGTTTTGCTGGAGACTATCTAAAGATAGTTGTTAATGTAAAACATGAGCTTTTACTTACAAGATCAAGAAACGATATAAATGCCGTGTTGCAAACTCCAATTAATGCCAATGCTGCTGATCCTGCGGCCGCAGCAACTTGGGAAGACTTTAAAATAGTAATATTAAAGCTTGAGTGGCTTATGCCCTACGTGGCAATGTCAGATTCTCATAAAATTCGTTTACTGAATTATCTGCAAAAAGATAAGCTTGTATCTATGAGTTTTCGAACTTGGGAATTATATGAGTACCCCCTGTTACCTAGCACATCAAAACATATCAGGACGGTCGAGACATCTAATCAGTTGGAAAAGCCGCGTTATGTTATTTCAGCCTTTCCAACAAACCGAAAAAATCAGAAAGATGTAAGTGCTAGTATGTTTGATCCCTGCAACATAAAAAACGTGAAACTCTATTAAAATTCACAATATTATCCATATGGTGATCTTAATCTTAATATAACGCGTAATCAGTATGCAGGGCTATATAATATGTATGCTGATTTTCAAAATTCATATTATGGCAAAGATTGTACGCCTTTATTAGGCAAACATTACTTTCTCAATCGAATACCTTTAATTGTTCTTGATTGTTCCAAACAAAGCGAGTCATTAAAAAATACTTCAGTAGATGTGAGGCTAGAATTTGTGTTGCATAACAACTTTTCTGCCAATACATCAGCTTATTGCTTAATTTTGCATGACCGTATCGTTCAGTACAATCCAATGAGTGGGGATGTTAAGAAACTCATGTAAAAGCTATATAAAGTCGATTCATGGGCTCTGCGAGCATCAGTTTATTCTCAGCCATCATGGATGAAGGTCAGAGCAACAGTTGGAGTAAAGAGGAAGCAGAAAATAAACGATAACAAGAAGAGTGGAAAAAATTTATGAAGAGAAACGAGAAGAAAGATGTGAAGGTTGAAAAAACAAAATCTGTGGAAAAATCAAAAGATGAAGTCTGTAGAATTGTTTGATAAAATCAACTTGGTTTTATGACTTCAATCAATAAGTCTTATAAACCGAGTACAAGCAACTTAACACCTAATGTTAAGTATCAAAAAATTCCTACAAAGGACGGTGATAATAGAAACAAGATATCTTGGCTGAAAAACTGGGTCGATAAGTATTTAACCAACAAAGGATCTTGTCCTACAAATGAAGGTTATAAAAATGTAAAAAAATATGTTAGTGGAAAAATGGAGTATTTTGTGGACATGCAAGGTTTTATAGAAACCAGGTAACGATTATGTGCTTAAAGAATTGGCTATCCTTCCGCTTAGTGCTACCGATGCATAATCACAAGTATTTCTTTTTAAAGCATCCTTTACCTGGAAAAAATTACCACAAAAGTATAAATATAAAAATTTATACCTTGAACTTTACTATCATGGACTAAGCTGGGACTCGAGAAAATACGAGTACACGGAAATAGGAAATATTTTACGAGAGAATCTTAAAAATGCTACGAAGATACTTGTTATTGGAGATCAGAAAAAATAGTGGCTTAAAAGATTTGGCTTTCAAGTCACCGACATGAAAGACTATGTGCCGTTTAAACTTCTCAGATTAGTTACTACTTGTGCTCATCACAATGGTGCCTATAGATCCGTGTGTGCTCTTTATAATGTCAAACGAATAAAAAAGTTTTACTTAAATATGGAATGGGTTAATATTGATGATGATGAAGATGACGATTATAATAAAGAGCTGTGAAAAATGTATTGTATTCCAAGAATAAGATGCTTAACAAATCATTTTGCAAGTCTAATTTGTACAATTCATTTTTTTTTAATTTTTAATAAACGCATTGATCAAAATAAACAAAGAAATTTTTAACAATTTTTTTCCTACTACTCCACATTCTACATTGTCATGCAACGCGCTTGCTTACCTTAAAATGCATATAACCATCACATATGCAAGCTGCACAAGATTTTACATATTCGAGCAGCGCGTGCAAACCACCGCTGCAGACGCACATTGCAGTGTGCCCAACTCGAGTAGCGGTGCAGGTAGTGCGCACAAACTCACGCAGCGCGCGCAAAAAAAACCAAGCCTCTCGCCCATTGGCCGCAGGGGCACGCCTCAGAGGGGGACATTCCGCAAAGAGGGGGGCTGTTTTAGAACCGCCGTGTTCTAGAACCGCCATAGCTTATCTACTCGCTTACTGGACACTCTATTAAACAAGAAAACTATAAATAATAAAACATGTATCTATCAGCCAAGGACTCAGCATGCTTACTTGCCGTTATGATGAATAGTATTACTAAATAACATATGCGCCTATTGCCTAATAATCCTAGGCGTTGAATGGCCTCTCTAATAAACAATATAATCTTTAATAATAACACAAATGTCTACCACCCAACGACCCTTGATACTAACTGGCTACTCCATTAAAAAATACAATGTTTAATGATAAAACAAGCGCCTATCATCCAATGACCCTGGGTGCTTACTGACCACTCTAATAAATAATACTACTTATTAAAGTAACTGCCTTTCACAGGATGACCCGGGGAGCTAACTGACCACTCTATTTAATTATAAAATGTTAAATAATCACATAAACGCCTATCCCCTGATAATCCAAGGCACTAAGTGGCTATTCTACTAAATCATTAAATATTAAATAATATTACAAGTGCCTATCACCCAATGACTCGGGGCGCTTACTAGTCGCTCCAATAAATGTTAATTATTACCACAAGTACCTATTACCTGATGACTCGGGGCGTTTACTGACCTCTCTAATAAATAAAACAATCTTAAATAATAACACAAGCCTCTATCACCTAGTGACCTAGGGCCCTTACCAGCCACTCTAACAAATAATATTAATTATGAACGTAATTGCCTTTCACCTAATGACGTGGAGTGCTAAATGGCCACTTTTATAAATAAGATTAATTATTAACACAAGCTCGTACCACTTAATAACATGAGGTGCTTCATGGCCCTTCTAATAAATAATAAGCTCTTGAATAATAATACAAGTGCCTTTTACCCGATGACCCTGGGTGGTTACTGACCACTCTAATAAATAATATTAAATATAAAAGTAAGGGCCTATCTCCCAATGACCCAAGGCGCTAACTTGCCACTTAACTTAATAAAAAACGCTCAAATAATAATGCAAATGCCGATTACCCAATGACCCAGGGCGCTAACTGGCCACTTTATAATAAATAAGAAAGCATCAAAAATAACACAAGTGTCTGTCAGCCAAGGACTCGGGGTGCTTACTTACCATTATAATGAAAAGTATTAATTATCAACATAAGTGCCTATTACCGAATAAATCCAGTCGTTCAATGGAAACTCTAATAAACAATATAATCTTTAATAATAACACAAATGCCCATTACTCAATGACCCATGGCCCTTACTAGCCCCTCTAATAAATAATATTTATTATCAACGCAAGCTTTTATCACCTTATGACTTGGGGTGCTTACTAGCCATTAAGATAAATAATAATCTCTTAAATAATATTACAAGTGCCTATCACTCAATGACCCATAAACGATGTAGTTGCTAGAAAGAAATCTCGGTCAGTTAGTCGGAGATAATCGTGTTAATTATTAACATTCTACTAAAAAATGACCCAGCAGGCATTATTTATTCTAAATAAATTTATTTTGAATTCAGAATATTTTAATGAATTCTACAGGTTGTCATGGTATGAGCTGAATAAATTCTTAATGAATTCATAATCTCATCGGGTTATGTCATGTGTCTTGAGTTCGCAAATTCTTAAAGAATTCTTTTAAAGAAACTTTTTATTACTTTTGTGGGGAGAGCTGCTAAAAGACCATTAAAAAGAATTCACTTAAAGTTCAGTATAAATACATTGATCATTCTTTAGTAAGTGTAATGAATTCATTTACTGTCCCTAAGGAGTTCATTTAAAAAATTTTGGTACATACTTTTTATCAATTTGCTATACAGTAACAACAGAAAAAAATAATTTTTGCATCATAATTATTTTCTAATATTTATTTAACATTTAAAAAATGTTAGAATCTCTATGTTTAGAATATAATTATATTATATGACTACGAATAATACAGTACCTTTAAACAAATCATAAATTTAAAAAATAGCACTAATCGTTTTACTTATCTAATATGTTGTAAACATAAATGACATAAATTAGTTACAGCATTGACGAATATTTAAACTACAAACTACTCATAAATAAACAAATAACCACTACTTTCTTATGATGTGGTACGGCAACCATGAATCATAAAGAATTCTTTATGAAGTTACCAAGGAACTTGTTTTTGTATTCGCAAAGTGTTCCTGAAGTGTTCTTAGAGTATTCCTAAAGTGTTCATTTTGATCCCACGGTACTTAAACATTAAACTGGAATAAAAAATTATTTCGTTAATAAGTCGGTTTTCTTCTGTACACACTTACTCACTCCGGCTTTGGATATACATTAATATCTGAAAAAAATCTGCAGACAAGTGGAATCGAACCGAGGTATCAAGAGCCCGCGTGTGACACAAACACGCTTCACCACTCGGCTATCGAGGATTCGGAAATTCCCTAACATTTAACGCCTACTTTAACTATTTACAAAAGCTATGATTCTTTGTTATTTTAATTCCCTCTTATGATTAAAAAATCGTGTGAAAAATCTCTCTGCTCTTCTCGCTTATGGACAACGCTATCTTATAACTTTTTATTACACGCGCACTTATCTCTACATATTATAGCAACGTCGTACGATCTGGATTATGTATTATTGTAAGTACATGATCTTATAATGCAAATTATAAAATAAAGTCTTCTGACGTGTAATAAAAATTATTTTTAACACAAATGAATACCAAATTGAGATTGAAAAAAAATCGTATAATCATAGCGAGCTTCCATATTTAGGACAAGCTTCGGAGCTTCACCAAAAACATGATTAACTTTCGACCTAAAGACTACCAGTGCTTTCGTAGCACAGGTGGCTCGCACGCGTATCTACCGTTTCGTTTTTGCATTCTTGGGTTCGAATCTCAGTATGGAAGATGACCTTTCTTTTCGTTTCAGTGGTCTTACTGGTTATTCTGTATTTTTTACTTGACAAACTCTTTTATCATTAATACTTATGCAGATATTAAAATTTAAATTAAATATTAAATACCTTGAAAAATTTTATTTTCATTGTCCAATAAGCTCCAGATTGTATTTTTGTATCTTATACATACTTCTTCATTTAACTTTTATTCGATTCATATAAATAAGTTTTTTGCTACTTCGAAAAAAAAATAATAAATAGGATGGCGTATAAAAATTTTTTTTATAACTTCATAATAATTCTTCGGATTTATTTTGAATTTTAGCGATAGCTTATTTCGTGTCATTTTAGTTGTTAAAAAGTCAAGCAGTGTTGAAAAACAATAAAAAATTCATGCACAAACGAAAAAAGTCTCAAAATGATATCTAATTTAAGTTTCATTTATTTTTTTTAGCAATAGGCGAAAATTAATTAAGTAGTGCACCATAATAAACTTTGGCTACCTTATTAAATATTTAATTTTTACTTGCGTGTCTACCTAATTAATAGTAATAGAAGACTTCAAGTAAGAAAAATTAATAAATAATTAATAAGGCCTTCAAAGTGATTTTTAAAAAATCAGATCACATGGACAAAGAGTAGTCCATGAATGCAAAAACGAAACGATGAACTTGCATGCGAGCCATCTGCGTTAAGGGGAAGCTGTGTAAGCTACAGTCAAAAGTCACTTATATTCATAACAAAGCTCGAAAGCTTGTCCTAAACATCGCTGGGGCTCGTTGGAATTATTATATTCATTTTGCAATCTCAACTTGGTATGTGTTTGTATTGATAATAATTTTGATTACACGTGCAAAAACTTTAAATAACAATTCTCATCGTCACAAGAAAACTCTGTGAAATTACATCACCGTAACTGCAACCTTTCTCCAGTACACACCTTAAATTTTTTTCCACCCGAACAAGAATTGAATAAAATTATATGAAATTACGTACTTTACGATCACAGATGAGTAGAAAGAATAATGAATTTTACTCATCATAAGCTGTAGGCCAAGCTCCGGAGGTGGTTGATGAACATATGTGACTTCCAAACTATCATGACACAATGTCTCAATAGCTCAGACGGTTAAGGCTTATACCTATGGAGAGATTATTTTGCAATGCTGGGTTCGATCCTCATTGTCACCATCATTTTTTTTTTTTTTTTTATTTTTTTTTAAGTAATGGATTATTCTGTTTCAATTTCTTAGTATAACTTTCATTTAAATTAATGTACGTTGTCAACTCTTTGTGTCGAATACATCAAAATAAATAATTTTTCGATGCTGTGTTACGTGAGATTGAGAAGCTGGTAAGGAGGTGCGTCACAAAAAAAACTTAACTTGTTGGTCAATTATTTATTAGCTTCTTGAAGGCAAAGGCATGTGTGTGTCTCGCGTGGTGTTCCCTACTTATCGCCCGGCCTCTTGCCTAAAAGACGCTGGAGTAGCTTTACAGCAAGGAGCTTGACTTTTAGAATTTTTAAATATGGTGTAGTGATTTGAACAGTAGATAAGTAGGGAACACCGCGCGAGACACATACACACGCGATTTTATACGACATCCTATTAATTATTTTTTTTTGAAATAGCAAAAAACTTATTCATATGAATCAAACAAAAGTTAAATGAAGAAGTATGTATAAGATACAAAAATACAATCTGGAGCTTATTGGACAATAAAAATAAAATTTTTCAAGGTATTTAATATATAATTTAATTTTAAATATCTGCGTAAGTATAAATGATAAAAGAGTTTGTCGAGTAAAAAATACAGAATAACCAGTAAGACCACTAAAACAAAAAAAAAGTCATCTTCCATACTGAGATTCGAACCCGAGAATGCAAAAACGAAACGGTAGATACGCGTGCGAGCCACCTGTGCTACGAAAGCACTGGTAGTCTTTAGGTCGGAAGTTAATCATGTTTATGGTGAAGCTCCGAAGCTTGTCCTAAATATGGAAGCTCGCTATGATTATAATATTTTTTTTGCAATCTCAATTTGGTATTTATTTGTGTTAAAAATAATTTTTATTACACGTCCGAAGACTTTATTTTATAATTTGCATTCTAAGATCATGTACTTACAATAATACATAATCCAGATCGTGCGACGTTGCTATAATATGTAGAGATAAGTGCGCGTGTAATGAAAAGTTATAAGATAGCGTTGTCTATTAGCGAGAAGAGCAGAGAGATTTTTCACACAATTTTTAAATCATAAGAAGGAGTTAAAATAACAAAGAATCATAGCTTTTGTAAATAGTTAATGTAGGCGTTTAATGTTAGGGGATTTCTGAATCCTTGATAGCCGAGTGGTGAAGCATGTTCGAGTCACACGTATGCTCTAGCTACCTGGGTTTGATTCCACTTGTCTGCAGACTTTTTTCGGATATTAATGTATATCCGAAGCCGGAGTGAGTAAGTGTGTACAGAAGAAAACCAACTTGTTAACGAAATAATTTTTTATTCAAGTTTAATTTTTAAGTTCCGCGGGATCAAAATGGGAAACCAAAAAAATTTTTCTAAATGATTATGAAACACACGTTAGTAACAACACAATCTCTTGAATTAATTAACCCAGTAATTATTTTTAGGGTGCTTAGGTACGTCTCAAGAAAATACCATGGTCTAGGCTCTGACAACAATTACTACAAAAAAGTTGCATCGTATTTTACATACTGATATAAATTACTCTTAGAATCAACTGACTATTTAAAATAGACTAGCTTCGATCTTTTGCATTGAAACAAGCAGTGACTGACAAAAAGTAATGAATTTATTATGTAAATGTTATATTTTGAAACTATTTTAATGTACTTCAATTAACATTTTTTAAGTACTTCTTGATTGAGTAAAAAATAATAATAAATATTATGTTGTTTTTTATAATTATACTCAGTTAAATGTGAGGTTTCAAAAATCTATATAATAATTTAAAGAACAGATTTGAAATATATGTAAAAAAAATTTGAAATATATGTGTAAAAACGGGTTTCGTTTTAGTACGATAGTAAAACTTCCAAGTAACTACAATGAAAATACTTTTTGAAAGCATTAAACATCAAAACAAAGTAATGTTCTCAACTTAAAATAACAGATTCAGAGCCAGCTCTGTGGCAGTAGTCTTCTTAGTTTTTTGTTTAAGCCTGTCAGAGGTAAGTTGAAGCCAAGTCTTCACATGATGACTACATTTTTGTTTCGTATACTCTTTTGATGATTTTAGGATTCCATCTGAAATTCAATGTTTTCATTAGTTAAATACAGCCAGAAACGAGTCTTGGTGCACGAGGGTGCTGATGACGATGTTCTGGTAATCGTCACCTAGAGTTTTTAATTTAAAAAATTCAATTAGACTTTAACGAGAGTCTAGGTATACGAGGGTGCCGATGACGTGTCCTGGTGATCGGCACTGAGAGCTTTTAGTTATAAATATTTAAATAGACTCATAAACGAGTCCAGGTATACGAGGGTGCTAATGACGATGTCCTGGTGATCGGCACCGAGAGTTTTCATTTATAAACATCTAAATAGACTTATAAACAAGTTTACTGACTGACCGACTACTTAAAAAAACGCACCCGATGTACATACATACATACATTAGCCCGTTCCCCGCAAAATTTGAACTCTTTTTACTAATTATAATAAAATACGAGTGATATATAACCATATCGTAGTTGTAGATAAATGAAAGTTGTGTCGGGATTAACCTCGTAACAAAGTGACATTAATTTATTTTGACGTTCAGATTATTATTTGTAACTAAATAAATAAATCATTTGAATTTCGCTGGGAACAATTAAGATATCAGGCTGATATATATATGTGCGATAATTTCAGGCAGTCGATAAAGAAGATTTTTGACTTGAAGACTAATGAATTCTTTAAGAACTCTTGTTGGGCCCATCTCACATGACATAAGTTGATGAATTCATGAATTCTTAACGAGTACTTAACGACGTAAAATTATTTTTAGAAAGAATTCATTAAGAATTCTTTTGAAGACATATGATCAAATATTGAATACATATTGAATTCATTCTAATGAATTCTTTAAGAATTAAAAAAAAAGAATTTAATTAAAATTCATATTGTGTTTCCGTGCCTGCTGGGTGAATAAGCCAATAAGTACCCCGAGTCACCTTGTAATAGGCTTTTTTATTATTGAGTAACGTAGTATCATTTTATCAGCACTCGAGTCAGAACCTTACATTTAATTATTAATAGAGTTACAAATAAGCATTTAAAGTCATCGGGTGAAAGGCGCTCTTTTTATTTTACAATTTTATCATTTATAAGAGTGGCCAGTAAGCACCCCAGGTCATCAGGTAAAAGGCGTTAGGTGGAAGGCACTTGTGTTGTCATTTAAAAACTAATTATACGATAGACTGGCCAGTTAGCACCACAGGTCATTGACTGATAGGTGCTTGTGATATTATTTAACATTACATTATTTGATAGAGTGGCCAGTTAAAGCCCCTGGTCATTAGATGGTAGAAGTTATGGGTTATTATTACAGAGATTACTACTCCTATAGAAATGGCCGGTACACCTAGGTCATTGGGTGATAGGAGCCAGTGGTAGGAATTCATATTATTTATAAGAGGTGCTAGTAAGCACCCGGAATCATTGGGTGATTGGCACTTGTATTATTATTTAATATTTAATTATTTAGTACAGTGCCCACTAAGTACCCCAGGTCAACGGGTCTAAGGCACTTGTATTATTATTTAAGAGCTTCTTATTTATTAGAATGGCCACGAAGCACCCCAGGTTATTGAGTCGTAGGAGCTTGTGTTGAAAATTATTCTTATTTATTAAACTGGCCATTTAGCACCCCACGTCATCAGAAGAAAGGCAATATCGTCAATAATTGATATTATTTGTAAGAGTGGCTGGTAAGAGCCCTAGGTCACTAAGTGATAGACACTTGTGTTATTATTTGAGATTGTTTTACTTATTAAAGAGGTTAGTGAACGCCCCGAGTCATCAGGTAATAGGTGCTTGTGTTAATAATTAACATTTATTGGAGCGACTAGTCAGCACCCCGGGTCATTAAATGATAGGCACTTGTTATATTATTTAATCTTTAGTGATTAAGTAGAATGGCCAGTAAGCGTCTTGAATTATTAGGGGATAGGCACTTATGTTATTATTTAACATTTTATCATTAAATAGAGTGGTCAGTTAGCTCCCCGGATCATCGGGTGTAAGACACTTACTTTAATAATTAATGTAATTTATTAGAGTGGTCAGTAAGCACCCTGGATCATCGGGTGATAGGCGCTTGTGTTATCATTTAACAATTTATTATTTACTTCAGTGGCCAGTTAGCACCCCAGCTCATTGGGTAATAGGCATTTGTATTTTTATTAAAGAGTTTACTATTTATTAGAGTGGCCATTAAACGCCTTGGATCATCGGGTAATAAGCACTTTTGTTAATAATTAATATCAATTTTTACGGTGGCAAGTAAGCACCCTGGGTGCTTGGCTGATATACACTTGTGTTATTATTTATAATTTTCTTATTTATTTGAGTAGCTAGTTAGCACCCTGGGTCATCGGGTGATAGGCACTTGTGTTATTAATTAACATTTTCTTAATTCATAGAGTGGCCAGTAAGCGCCTTGGGTCATCGGGTGATAGGCGCTTGTGTTATCATTTCAAATCTTATTGTTTAATAGAGTGTCCAGTTAGCACCCCAGGTCATTGGGTGATAGATATTTGTATTATTGTTTAAGAGTTTATTGTTCATTAGAGTGGCTAGTTAGTGACCTGGGTTATTGGGTGATAGGTATATGCATTATAATTTGAGAATTTATTATTTAGTAGAGTGGCTAGTAAGCACCTTAGGTCATTGGGTGATAGGCATTTGTGTTATTCTTGAAGAATTTATTATATATTAGAATGGCTTGTAAGAACTCTTAGTTCTTAGGGGAATGTTTTTGTCGGAATTTTTGTCCATGGAGTTTTTGTCAGAATTTTCGTCTTTGGAATTTTTGTCCAAGACTCGCTTGGTGGCGCTATCTGAGATGTGCTTGTAGGTAATATTTAGGGGCATAAATTTAAAAATACGAAATATTAAAAATAATTTAAGGAACATTATTATCAAGTGCCAGGCGTTTTACACTTGTATAACATAAGTACGTGTCATTGCTCTAACTAAAAAACTTAGGAATTATATTTACGAAAAATAGAAGATTATCCAATAACTTTACAATTTGACTGTTAAAATATGAGTCAAATATGTTAAAAGACCTTTGTGTTCGTCAAAATTTTTTTCTAATCGTTTTAAAATCGTTCAACAAAATATCGTTAATAACAAAATATTGACCATTTAACTAGCGACCCACCATTAAAAATAATCAGTAGGTAAAGTAAGTTTTAACAGCTGTTAGGGATCCATGTGAATAAGAAAGATTGATATAAATTATTAGTAGAGGAATGCTATTTAATGGACTGAATAATTACAGACGCTTAAGGTGCCCTAGTAGCACAAACACGCATAAGTTGATTGCATAAGACGACGCTCGATCTGCTTCCGCAGATTCACATCAATCTGCTGCAAGATTCGGACGCAAGATGCTTGTACAAGAAGTGCACAAGACTTGCATAAAGTAACTTGCATTAATTTTGTTACTTTAACGGACTTGCAAGTGCATCAAAAGTGCACAAGAAGTGCATAGAGACGCATGTGCACGACACTTGCGCAAGAGGTGCGTCAGACTTCCATAAAGTTGTTTGTATTAATTTATTGTACTTTAATGCATTTGCAAGTGCATCAAACGTGTCCAAAAAGTGCACAGAGGTGCATGTGCATGATGCTTGCACAAGAAGTGCACAATACTCGCATAAAGTTACTTGCATTAATTTTTTCACTTTAACGCGCTTACAAGTGCATCAAACGTCCACAAAAAGTGCTAAGGAGCACGTGTGCAAGAATTGTGTGAGATGTATTCATTGCAATAAGATATTGATAATATTTAATGGATGTGTCGAGTATTTTGAGAATTCATTTTCCAATTTTTATCAATTAAAACATTTTATTTGCCAGTCCTTTTTTTTCTATTCATCAATAGTATACAAACTTTAACTACCCAATTGAAAATGTCTAATAGAAACTGATAAAATTTTTTTTCGTCTGTTTATATTCGGTTTTTGCACTAGGAAAACCACATAAAAAATAATAACGTTCAAAAGTTAATTTTTCTCATATATATTTTCTTACGAGCACAAGATTAAACATAATTAAATTGACAAATTAAGTACTACCATCTGGATAGCAATACCAAAACAGGGGGGCTTATGTGTTTTACGTAGAATTATTATGAAAAGTTTTTTTCTTAATTTTTTTAAGATTCCATGTAAAATACTTTAACCCCCCTGTTTTGGTGTTGCCATCTGGATAGTACGGTTAAATTAGGCAATTTATTAATATTAAATCTTATACTAGTAAGAAAATAGATATGAAAATAATGAACTTTCGAACGTTATTCTTTTTTATTTGGTTTTCCTAGTGCAAAACCGAATAGAAACAGATGAAAAAATTTTTCACCAGTGTTTATTAGTTATTTTCAATTGGGTAGGCTTTAAAATTTTTTAAAACAAATGGTTAGTATTTTTTGGCAAAAAACCTCAACCGAGTATGCATTTCATGAATTGAATCTTGGAATAGTATTCGTCAATTGTAACAAATTAAAGGTTCTTTTGCATTTTGACTATGCTAAGTAAATTATTCGGTTATAGAAATTATCATTTACAAGACTTAAAAATTTTTATTTTTATTTTTTTGGGTTTCATAGAGTTTCGGAAATCTGTTTTTTGAAAAGGTTATCTTTAGCCTACAAAATAGTTCTTGTATTTGGCACGCAAAGCCACAATTATCGCAGATATAAGTAGAATACTATTTTTCTGTGTACAAAAAGTTCTGTTCGTTTCAAAGAAAGTAAAAATATTTCATTTGAACAGCAGATTTACCTTGTAAGTTCACCAAACTGAAAAAATTAATGCAAGTATTTTTTTGCAAGTCTGACGCACTTCTTGCATAAGTGTCGTGCGTAAGCGCCCCTTTGCACTTAATATGCACGTTTGATGCACTTGTGAGTGCGCTAAAGTAAAAAAATTATTGTAAGTAACTTTATGCAAGTTTTGTGTACTTTTTGTGCAAGCATCATGCACATGCACCTCTCTGCACTTTTTGTGCACGTTTGATGCATTTGCAAGTACATAAAAGTACAATACATTAATGCAAGTAACTCACACGTCTGACGCACTTCTTGCGCAAGCGTTGTGCCAACGTGCCTCTGTGCACTTTTTGTGCATGTCTGATGCTCTTGCAAGTGCACTAAAATGAAAAAATGAATGCAAGCAACTTTATGCAAGTCTGACGCACTTCTTGCGCAAGTGTCGTGCACATGCGTCAGTGTGCACTTCTTGTGTACGTCTGATGCACTTGCCAGTGTACTCAAGTAACGTAAATTAATGCAAGTAACTTAATGCAAATCTCGTGCACTTCTTGGGCAAGTGTCTTGCACCTGTACCTAGCAGCAGATTCATGTTATTCTGTGGAAGCAGACCGAGCATCGTCTCATGCAATTTATTTACTAAACGAATCTTTGCGTAAGAATTGCTTATTAATTGCATCAACTTTGCTACTAGGGTGCCTGTAAAAGTGCCTAATAATGAAAAAAAAATCAGCTTGGAAGCCGTAATTGTAGGTTATGATGTAAACAATTCGTTTGAAACTAACACTGCAAATAAAATGAGTCATTACAAGCTGTACAAATTACATAGTAAATAGGAAAAGCAATATAGTAAATACACTGTAGGACAGGTATGTTGGATTGTGTAATACAGAAAAAGTAATTTAAAAAAATAATTATCTGTAGCACAGACTAATGGTGAAAAAAATGTTGGTAATTTGATGAAGTATGGTTATATATAAGTCATATCTGACAGAACATTTGAACGTACACATACTAAAGGCAACACAAGTTATTTGAACGCATTCTCGCAGAAAAGTGAACCCTCTGCCGTATTCTACCAAGTCATACATCTTACAGAAGGAAGCACCGCAAAAAAAAAATCATGTATGTTATACATGTGTAGTAAATAATCGATCATTAACAGATGATAGCAAAGTGGGAAAAATACTTGTGTGTGTATTCATACAGAAATTTATGTATTGATTTATCGTTAGCTACAGACAAACTTAGTTGTTACTTAAAGTTAAACGCATTTTCCATATCAAATGATTGTATAAAACGGCGTGCATGCTAAATAACTGGGCGCATACAAGCACTAACGTATACCACACACTATTATGCTTAGGTAAACTAAAAATAAAATTAAATAAAAGCAAGAATCTGATTTTTATATCAATACCTAGCAATCTCCTCTAGAAGCCTGCTATAAGTAAATTAATCGACATCTCTTTGTAAGGAAAATTAGAAAAAACTATTTGTAATCTCATGTCATAAAAACAACTCACTTGAAAAGGACACGAGAAACTTGATGTCACTGACCTAACACACTTTGCAATCCAATTCTTGATGATATGCAGCTGCACAAGAAAACTCGCAGCGTTGTATTCCACTTGAAGCTTGTCGAGTCTTTAAATACAGGTGCATACATAAATATAAGAAAAAATTGTACAAGTCATTTTATTTTACATGATTACTGATTAATAATCGTTCTTACAAATACATAACGATCAATAATAACGGATATACAACGCCAATGAAGCCAAGCTGCCGAAGAATGTTGAATATCCACTTTGCACCGCAACAAGTTCTAAAAACTGTTCGATTTGCAAGAACACAGTTGAGACAGTGACACCTGTTTACTAGAACAGAGAGAACATTGTATACCAAAAGTAGGGGTGCTTTTTACTGTTACAACCAATCATAATGAAAAATGGGCGCAGTCCAAAGTAACCTTCAATCGCAACAAACCTGTTCACTTAATTTGAAAATTTGAGCGCGTACTAGAGTGCATAAAAATGAAGTATAGTAGACTCCAGATTAATAAATTCAACAATACACAAGCCTTATTTGAAAAACAAGAAACGATAGTTAATTGAACGGCCGTAATCGTAAGTTTAAATTAAATTATTGTTTTTCTTGTATAAATGTATTTAAAGCAATTTTTAACAATAATTTTTTTTGTGTTAAAATTGTGTAATGAATAATAGTGAATATGAAAATCCAAGGTAGTTGCCTCAAATTGAAATTTAAATAATTATTGAAGGATTAAACTAAATAAAAATTTTCTTTTATTGCTAACTTTGTCATAGACTAGTAGGTAAAACATGTGATAATAAAAGGATAAATATTTTTTAATTAGTCATAATATTTATTATTTGTTATAAACTGGATTACACAATGCACATCTCCTTATAATATAAATTAATTTGATTATATACCAATATATATTTATGTATCAATGAATGAAAGACGTCAAACACACTTAAGTGGGAAGTCAAGATTTTAATATAGATTTTAATGTGCTCGAAAAAAGGTGCATCTTTTTATAAGGTATTGCTAAAAGCTGTATGTTATAAATTATTACATGATGTAAGAAAATACACTGGTATAAATACAAGTTATAAAAAAATACAAGTGATTAAGACATTTAGCCCAGCCAAGTAGGGGCCCCATATGCAGTTACTATTGCATTATCTTAACCATTGCTTTTTAAAACATTGTAGAACTTAAGTTTAAGAATACAAACTTTTAAACTACAATAAGAATCGCATTTTCCCAAATTCATTAACCATCAAGTTTAAATCTTGAGTAACAGTCATCCAACAACATTACAAATGTTAAAGTGAGATGGAAAGTTATTTATCGAAAATAAAATGTCTGCATATAATGATGATTCAAAAGTTGCATCAAGATTTACCAAGTTCTTTTATAAATTTTACCTTGAAAGTGTTTTACTTCATTAAATCTGTTTATTAAACAAATTGTGATAAATTTTTTCATCTAGCACCTGATTAGCACTTTTCTAAGCCGAGACAGATCTTTAACCCACACATAATGACAATGGTATTCATCGTCATTTGTATGACTAACCCTATTCTTTAAGCTATCTTCTGACTCAACATATTCTTCTTCGTATGCCTCTTCTATAAGCCTATCATTATTAGCATGGTTAAGATCATAATTTATCTTTTCACTCTCTTCTAGATCGTCTTCTACATCATCATTATCATCGTCCTTATCATCATCATCATCATCATCATCTTCATCATCATCATCATCATCATCATCATTATCATTATCATCATCTTCTTCTTCTTCTTATTCTAACTCTCTCATCATTTAAGAATAAATAAAATTATTATCTCCGTTCTAAAATTTTTGTTGTTTTTTATTTGTTTTTCCCTTATCATTCATTTCCGTGTAGTGACTTTCTATAAGTAACAAATTCACCTATATAGGCTTTTATCAGCTGTTAAATAAAGTGGAAAAGTTTTAAAATTATTATTTCTCTTTTCTAAAAAATCTATATTAACTGAAACACCTTTTTTTTTTTTAACTTCCGTACTTGCTTAGGTTGCACTAGAAATGTGATGCCAGTGTAATCGTAATCATTCTTATATTTGTATAATTTGAGACTCGACTCGCATTTTGACTTTGAAAATGTAGTGCTGACAAAACGGCCCATTTGAAACATTAGTGATCTAAATTTTCAACATTAACACAAGCTTTTTTTTGAATAATAGGAATAAGTAGTTCTATGTAAGAACTACCATTCATAGCCTGATATTCATTGATATTTAATACTAAATTTAAAATAGAGTGCAAAGTCCACTTGGCGTGGCGTCTCGTTCTTAGAATTAATCAATGTCAGTAGCAATGGGTTTCTAAATATTATTTTCAAACCATTGATATAAATGAGTTGTATGAAAAATATTACGGTGTTTGTTGAACGTGCCGTTCTGCTCCCAATTGTTTCCATGATTTCTTGAGGTCTTGTGCATAAGCACACGATCAGTAAGAGCTAATTTAGGAGTGAGAATAAAAACTCCAAAGTCAGGTGTTAGTTTGAGCAACGTTTCGTTGGTCTTAACGCCAACCTCATCAGACTCACTTTATTAACAGAAAAAACACAACAAATTTCATTAATTACATTGCAGGGCCAATGTTTACAAATATCTACATTAATGCAATATTAATTATAAGTAAGTAGTCACAAATAAAATAGTAATGTAAATAATTTTAAAAAATTAAACAATTACTCACGTCTATATCGTTATGACGATCGTTACAGACTTTTGGGCGCCTCGAACGAATAACGTAAATGTCAAACATGTATTTATTTACGCATATACATATAAACAGTAAATGTACGTTTCTTACGAATGTAGATAACAGCAGTACATCACTACATTGTATTATTTAGAAAGATTACTTATAAAATCTTTATATATGTTATTGAGAAATAAGGTATCTTCTTTCTTATTAATAGTGTGCTTAGTAAAGTGTATGTATAGCATTTCAGATATTAATCTTTTTTGTTTATTAGGTTCACGGTCTAGAATCTTTGTTTGAGAAAAATTAAGATTATGGTTGAATTTTTTCATGTGTGAAGCGACAACAAGTTCATCTTTCTTAGTACTTTTATGTTCATACAGGCGTTTTTTCAATGCTCTCTTTGTTTCACCTACATATGATGCAGAGCAAGAATCACATGCAAAATGATACACAACATTGGTTTGATCGAGCCTATCAATCTTGTCTTTTCCAAGAATGATAACACTGTCCAATTTATTTTGAATAATAGGGTAAATTTGTATATTTAATTTTTTCAAAATTTTTGAACAAAATTTAAAGAATAATGGGTTATGTGGAATAGAAATTTTTATTTTATCACGTAGATTGTCATTTAGTAAGTTGTTATTATCATTATTAGTATTTTTTATTTGGTGAAGTCTTTTCTTGATATATTTTTGTATGAAAAGTTCAGTATAATCATTATCACGTAAAATTCTTTTTGCCATGAGAATATTCTCCCTGTGGTATAATTTATCAGACAAAAGAATAGCTCGATCAACCAAACTGTACACTGCATTGACTTTTAAAGATCGGGGGTGGTTAGAATTGAAATTAATTCATCTATTCGATGAAATTGGCTTGACGTACCAATTCGTGATTATTTTTAAGTTTTTATGTGTAATTGTTATGTCTAAGAAATTTATACAATTGTTTTTCTCTACTTCGCAGGTGAATTTTAAGTGATTGTCCTGTTTGTTAAAAATCTGTAAAAATAATTGTGCCTGATCTTTATGTACACATATGAGAGTGTCGTCGACGTATCTTTTATATATGAAGGGAACGCAATTATGTTTTTATTTTAACACGCGTAGGGCTTCCGTCTCAAGATCTTCTAAAACTAAGTCAGTGAATAGTGGAGAGACAGGAGAGCCCATAGGGCTACCAAAAATCTGTTTATAAAATTTTTTATGAAAGGTGAAGTAAACATTATTGAACAAAAATTTTGTGCATTCTACAATTTCATGAAAAGGAATTTTTGATAATCTGTGGATTTGCATGTATCTTTTTTCCAAACTATTTATGACTGATTCTAACGAAATATTGGTAAATAGAGAAATCACATCCAAAGAAATAAAAATATGATTTTCCGGTATTTTAAGATTTTTAATTTGTTTTATAAGTTCAACGCTATTATTCAAATGTGACGAAGGTTTTTCAAATACTTTAGAAAGAGAATTATAGAGAATTGAGGCGAGTGTGTGTGTAGGAGAATTAATGGATGAAATAATTGGTCTAAATGAAAGGGAAGGTTTATGTATTTTTGGCAACCCATAACATCTAGGTAAATTTGTATTAGTTTGCGTTAATTGATTGTTATGATATTTAAAATTTAAAAATTCGTTGTCATTCAGTTTCATTAAAATTTTGTGGACATCTGATTGTAAATAGTGTAATGGATTCTTATTTATCATTATGTAAGTAGTGTTGTCACTCAACATCAACTCCATGTTCTGCACATATACGTTTCTGTCAAGGAAAACAGTCACATTTCCCTTATCAGAACGAGTAAACATAATATTTTTGTTCTCTCTAAGGAACGCTTTTGTACATTTTAAATTGAAAGTATTTGAATGTTCAACGTTGTCAAGTTTTAATTTTTTGTTATTATAAATTTTCATGGCTTGTGTGATTTTTGTTCTTATTTTACTTTTTAATTCACTATTAAGATCGTTGATTTTCCGCAAGCTATATTCTACATTCTTAATTGTTTGAATAATTTCACTATTTGACAAAGATTGTGGTTTTAACGCAAATTGCGGTCCTAAAACTACGCAATTTTTTACGTTTTTCGGTACATCAAGATCTGTTAGATTTCGGAACATTTTTTCTTTTTTGTTGTTATTATTGTAGGGGTTCTGGTTACATGACTTTTGTATTGATAAAAATTTTTTATTATATGTACGATTGAGTTTCTGCCTTTTTTGTCTATTGTTAAAATATATACTACTTATGAAACTTTGAACTAATGAATTGTTAGGATGTAGATTATTTATTATTTGTCTAATAGCAAAAATATTTCTCTTAAGAACGGACACATGTGCATAACAATCGTCAATCTCAATATTGAGCAAACTGCAGGTAAAAGAGTAAATTCGTTTTTGAAAGAAAGTCTTCGACGATTTGTTGTGAAAGAAGAAATTATTAAAGTACCTTTTCAGATTTTCTATGTGTTGAGGCAAATAGTTGTGTGTCCTACATTTTCTTAGAAAGGACAATTGGCCCATACAATGAGTCAAGTTCCTGTGTAGTTTTTGCAAGGTCTTCAGCTTTTTAGCTAACGATGATCCATGAAGGTGTTCCACTCGTGTGAAGAATCCTTCCTGGAGTTGACCCCTTTCCGATCTGGGGGCGGATTTCATTACGGTGTTTGTTGAACGTGCCGTTCTGCTCCCAATTGTTTCCATGATTTCTTGAGGTTTTGTGCATAAGCACACGATCAGTAAGAGCTAATTTAGGAGTGAGAATAAAAAATGTGTTGTGCAATGTAATTAATGAAATTTGTTGTGTTTTTTCTGTTAATAAAGTGAGCCTGATGAGGTTGGCGTTAAGACCAACGAAACGTTGCTCAAACTAACACCTGACTTTGGAGTTTTTATTCTCACTCCTAAATTAGCTCTTACTGATCGTGTGCTTATGCACAAAACCTCAAGAAATCGTGTATGAAAAATACATTCCAATTTAGTGTTAAAGTACTTAACGTCATTATTCTTCACTAAGACAAACTTCCCTGCTAAGACTGCGTTAACTTTTAAAGCATGCTGCTGATTTAGAATTTCTGTCACTTTTAAAACAAACTCTTTTTCCGCAGACTTCAGAAATTTTACAACATTCAAGTGCTTGCTATTTACAATAATGACAGTTCTTATATAATTTTAAAACGCACTATCAAGTTCTTTCCACACCACAGTAGTATCATCATCATGGATTGATGTATCAGCAAGACCATGTCCTTGAATTTCCAATTTTTTAATAAATGTTTTCAAAAAAGTTGTTATAAGACACTTAATATTAGATAACTTTTGCTTAATGTGTGGTGACACTATCACAGATTGCAGATAGTTTTTAATGCTTTTAAGCAGTATCACACTATTATCAACCAAATCTTGAATATTTGTTGTAGTTTTACCATTCAACATTCATTGATAATCTACTCGCACTATTTTACAAAAAACCACAAAATTTTCAACACAGTCGGCATTAGCAGAATTATCGAAAATTGTACCATGTTGCTGACATCGATTGTTATCGTCCTCAAATGACTCCTACGGTGCTTTGACACACGTCTCATACCATCTATTTACGTGGATAAAAGCGCTACCTAGTGGTGGCCTAATAGGCCAATTAGTCTACGAAACGGATGACATTAGTGTTAGCAGAAAACAAAAAATACGTTGATATAAAAGAAAACAATTTAAAAAACATAGCGTTTTTTTCGGTTATTCAGTGGCTGAGTTAACCCAAATAATTCGTGAAAGTCCGAAAATCACTTTTTTCGCGTTTGAAAAAAAAGTTTCGCGTTTGACCTCCAATGCCGAAAAGTTGAATGACAAAGTTGTAGATCTTAAAAAAACCAATTGATTGACGCGCGTTGGATATGATTTGAATGCGTAGTTGCTGAGGAAACTTGAAAAAACCATCGAAAATCGTCTTTTTTAAATTTATAAATAACTTTTTTTCTTTTGAGATTTTGAAGTTGATATTTAGTAAAATTATGAGTTTTTGTTTCACAAACCTTCGGTTTTTTTTTTTACGAAAAAAATTAAAAATTTTTTGAAATATCGCATTTTTTCGAAAAAAACACCTTTCGTACCATGGATTATGAAAAAAACGAGGATGTGCTTGATGACAGTTATGAGCAACCTTATAAGAAGGTGCGGACGAATAATATGAACTAGTTCTACTTTTTTTAAAAGAATTTGTATTATTTAGTAAAAAAAATGAATTTAAATATATTGCTTTTTTCGCTATCCCATTACTTATTTTTAATAAACCTGTGATAACATATACAAATAAAGTCAGGTAACCATAATGAAGGTCATATTTACAAGACTTCACGTCCACAAGCAGCGTTATCTGAGTGCCCAAGTAAGAGCAACTAGCCAGACACACCTCATATCAGCGGGCAGTCGATAAGCAACGCGCAAAAAGACTCAACTAAAACGTTATCATACCCATCGTTCAGCTAAAGTTAACGTTGCGAATAATTTTTTTAATGCAAAATGTGTATTTGTTAGTAAAGTGTGCAAGTTTCAGAGTTCTACACGTTTCACCGTCGCATAGGGATTTAAAAAAAAAAACCTAACTTGGCACCACATGGTCGTATCATAAAAATTTTTTTTTTAATTCTTAAAAAAATAAGTACAATGCATTGTAGTTAGTTATATACGTACAATTATCAAAATACGTAAAAAAATTGCAAAAAACCGATAGAAAAAAAGCACTTTTTTCGGAGTCTGATTTTGGCATCAAAAATTGAAAAATTTTACTTACTACAAACATTTCGTGTTAAAATAAGTCTAGACAAAAAGAATACTCTTTGAAAAGTCCCTCTAGCATAATTTCCTGATGTCTATTAAAGTTTTTACGGAAGGTGTTTTTTTCGAAAAAATGCGATATTTCAAAAAATTTTTAATATTTTTCGTAAAAAAAAAAACCGAAGGTTTGTGAAACAAAAACTCATAATTTAACCAAATATCAAGTTTAAGATCTCAAAAGAAAAAAGTTATTTATAAATTTAAAAAAGACGATTTTCGATGGTTTTTTCAAGTTTCCTCAGCAACTACGCATTCAAATTATATCCAACGCGCGTCAATCAATTGGTTTTTTTAAGATCTACAACTTTGTCATTCAACTTTTCGGCATTGGAGGTCAAACGCGAAACTTTTTTTTCAAACGCGAAAAAAGTGATTCTCGGACTTTCACGAATTTTTTTGGTCAACTCAGCCACTGAATAACCGAAAAAAACGCTATGTTTTTTAAATTATTTTCTTTTATATCAACGTATTTTTTGTTTTCTGCTAACACTAATGTCATCCGTTTCGTAGATTAATTGGCCTATTAGGCCACCACTAGGTAGCGCTTTTATCCACGTAAATAGATGGTATGAGACGTGTGTCAAAGCACCGTAGAAGTCATTTGAGGACGATAACAATCGATGTCAGCAACATGGTACAATTTTTGATAATTCTGCTAATGCCGACTGTGTTGAAAATTTTGTGGTTTTTTGTAAAATAGTGCGAGTAGATTATCAATGAATGTTGAATGGTAAAACTACAACAAATATTCAAGATTTGGTTGATAATAGTGTGATACTGCTTAAAAGCATTAAAAACTATCTGCAATCTGTGATAGTGTCACCACACATTAAGCAAAAGTTATTTAATATTAAGTGTCTTATAACAACTTTTTTGAAAACATTTATTAAAAAATTGGAAATTCAAGGACATGGTCTTGCTGATACATCAATCCATGATGATGATACTACTGTGGTGTGGAAAGAACTTGATAGTGCGTTTTAAAATTATATAAGAACTGTCATTATTGTAAATAGCAAGCACTTGAATGTTGTAAAATTTCTGAAGTCTGCGGAAAAAGAGTTTGTTTTAAAAGTGACAGAAATTCTAAATCAGCAGCATGCTTTAAAAGTTAACGCAGTCTTAGCAGGGAAGTTTGTCTTAGTGAAAAATGTTGAAGTTCAGTACTTTAACACTAAATTGGTATAAAAAAAGGTTGTATGTAAGTATTGATGTCAGTTGACTGTTCATTGTACTTGCTTAAAGATGTCTAAATACGTGATTGATATTCGAAGCTTCAAGACTATGTTTAACGAATTCATTTTTAAGGAGGTAGCAATGATACCTTTAGAGGAAGAAGATTCTACACCAAAAGTATTTTTTTTCAAGCCCCCCCACCTTTTGGATCAGCTAAGGTCTAAAAATAAACGTGAAAATCGTTGGTTAAAATGTAATTACTACGGTCTCCGTTGGGACTCTGGAGAAGTGCCCTATGAAGGTTCAATTGTCACTTTTCAGTCTATTGTTAAAGAGAATGACGTAATTTTTGTTAAAAGACTTGAAAAAACAAAATGGCTTTGTCAAATACTTCTCAATAGATATAAGACTAATAAAATCCAATGCATAATGAATGAAAAATGATAAATAAAAAGAAAAGGATTATTTTTCTATTTTAGGTTCATCCACAACTTTAAAGAATGTTTGTCATTGAAACAATTGAACATGCCTCTTGTGACATGTACAAATCATTCATTTAAATCAGCCTGTTGTGCTGTAAAGAATGGTATAGCTATAAAAAAAAGTATATTAGGAAAAGAGTAACACTTCACAAATAAACTATCCTTGACATTTAACTTATTTATAGCGATTTGTAGAATTTAGAAATAAAAAAAAAAAAATAAAAATTATTTTACACAATCTTTACTCTTGTATTTTCGAGTGTTCCATCGATTAAACAAGTAATATATTTTTACAATAAGAGTACTGCTGCAGCAGCATTACCGTAAGCACAAAACAGTAAAAGCGTCAGAAGAAGAAAAAGTGTAAAGAATATGAGCAGTCTTGTTGAGCTATTGAGACCCTCAGGACTAGTGCGTACCAATATTTATAACCTTATAAAAACATTTCTGGTATGGACAAACGGTCAACATCAACTTGTGAATGACGCATTGAACTGATATACATTATATTATATAGGCATATACACTCTATTATCACACCAAAGCTATGGTTGTAGAGGTAAAAGCGTTATAGGACGAAGCATAGTTATCATTTTTTTCAGACCAAGAAAATCTTTCGAAGGACCACCAGTTGTCTCCTGACTTTTCTACAGTGCGAATGTACATTTTTTATCTCACAGCTCAAAGTATTTCTAAAATAGTGTCATATTTTAAATTGAAAATTGGTAAAATGAGTTATAATAAAAAGTTACCCTTTTTACTACCAATAAAGAAAAGAAGAGTTTTTATTACTGATTTTGGGATAAAATATGCACCAGAAAAGTTGGCAAAAGTGAAACCAGACGAATATCCACCCATATCTCTCTGATTAAAAAAAGGCAAACTACAATAAATGGTAGTGATTCCGAAAACTTTACTGGTGAAGTACAGAAAAATAAAATTGAAAGAGTAAAAAGTGATAGTGATCGTGATTTCCAAATTGACAGTAATAGTGACACTATAGCTAGTGTAAATAAAGAAAGAGATGGTGCTTATAATGATGTAGATTGCGATAGTAAGAGAAAAACTTCGATGAGTGATAAAGATGGTGACAATGACACTAATATAATAGTTATGGATTCTGATAGTGATAGGAAAACTGTTAGTGATAGAGACAGTGATACGAATATAGTAATTGTAGATGATAGTAGAGACAGAAGCACTTTCATTAGTGATAGACACAGTAAAAGAAAAAAAGTGATACGATCTGATGAGTGTAAAAATATATAAAAAACTGGTAAAAATATATAAAAGAGCTTGGTGTACATTTTCATGCATTCGTGTAGTGGTCAAAGGGGAGGCATTGATAAGCTCGTGCAATAGAATGGCTGACCCAACACACCATTACACATACACATACGTCATACAGGGGCCTTCTCACAAGTGTCCGTCCACCCCCCCTCCACTCGGAAAGGTGACAGCTCAGAGCCACCCACTTAGAGGGGGGCGCCCCATACCCTCGCACTACAGCTCCCCCCCTGCCACCCTAGGGGGAAGGTGAGCCAGAACCCTCTCAGTATATCAACTTAAAGGAATTCTGCTTTTCCGGTTAACCCCAATGACCCAATCATGTTTTACCAGCAATTAACTGATTCAAACTATGCAAAAGCGTCAGAGGAAAATAGGCAAAAATTGAGTGCATTTTTATTGCTGATGAAGATGGTAAAAAGCATAAAAATTTTTATGATTCGAATTTAATTCAGAAATACACATTTGTTAAATGCATAAGTCTTGATGGGACATTTAAATGTTGCCCACAATTGGTCGAAGAAAAAAACATGCACCTTGTTTCTGTGATGGGTTCAGCACACGATCACGTAAGTGATATGTTTTTGTTGTATGTTAAATCTTATGTGAGGCGTTTTTCATCAAATTTTAGAGTATTATACGGGAACGATAAATGATTTCCAGTTAATTTATATTATCGACTCAACCTTTGTTTCTAAGAAGAACAGACTACACATCAAACAGTAGAATCTATATCACTGACTATAACATGGGATATAACTGTGTTTAGTCATTTGTCAGTACATTTGTCATTACACCACAAGTATATAAATAACAGTACATATACCAGTTAAAAGCATATTGTTAATTATAAGAATTTCACCATTCTATGTGTATACTGATTGAAGAAGGTGTTGGTTCAACACCAAAAAAGTAATTAGACTACGTGCTGTGCAGTCCAGTTTCGAGATTAGAAAAAATACATACAGTTTTTGTTCAGCCTTGTAATGGAAGTATGTAAACGGTAATATATAAATAAGTCACGTTATCAGATATAAAACCGATCCTTTCTAACAAAAAGTCTCCAAAAAATTGAAAAAAGCACCTCAATAACACATACTTGAAAATTGACCATTCATAAAATATTTATGAGAAGTTGATTTGTACATTTTTTACAGCATTTTGTATTTATGTACGTCGTAATTACATCCAAGACCACTAATGCATACGAATCAGTCATAAACTGTATCGGAACTTAATTGACATTACCGCAGTATAATTTGTTTACACCGATTTTGGAAAAGCGATCGGGAATGCTGTAGAAAGCTTGTTTACTAACGCTCACCTTGTTGGCTGCAACGTACATCATGATCGAGTTAGTGTGTTTCTATACAGTTTTACTTCGAAATTACAAAATAATGTTTATCGTAAGCATTAGTTAGTGAGTTTTTTTTCCATCATGGTAATCATTGTAAGTTGCCGTATCTGTTTACTGAAAAAAATAAATACTTTAATTATTTATACATATTTAAAGTGTAGTAGAAAAACCTAAAAAAAGGTTTATTTTACTTTTTTGGAAAGTGAAAATGAAATAGTTTTTATTATAGTTTGAAAGTAAGCGTGCGAAATGCATAGAAAGTGGACCACCCCTTTTATACTGTAATAATTTTTACTATACTACTAAAAATTATGGCTATATTGACAAATCGTTTTGCTTATTTTTACAAAATGTAATGCTTATTTCTACAGTAATATTTCTGTCAATATAGAAAACTTAATTAGTCAGGGAAAAAAAAATCCTTGAAAAGGCAGCTCATTACCATTAAAATCAAATAGAACTTTCTTGCATACAGTGCAGAAGAATCGCTCTACTGCGTTAAGGCAACAATATAAAAATAAGGAAAACCATGAACTCAAACTTTATATCGTCTATTTGTAATGTAATCCTCAGTTTTTCAGGCTCTCAAGAAGAAATTAGCAGCACTTGGGTTAAAAACATATTTGAAGCAAGATAAAGTTGCTTAGCTGTTTGTCAAAAAAATAACCGTTCTGGCTTTCTACCCCGAAGATTGTATAGAAGTAGCATTGAAAGATCTTTGTAAGGATACTGATGAGAAGATCCTGAATCATCTGCAAAAGTATATACAGTACTATGACTCATTTTGGTTGCAATCCATGACACCGAAGCGCTTTAGCGTTAATAATCTAGCTATGCGCAGTACTAATGCTGTCGAATCGTCACACAGCCAACTTCAAAATAAGCTGACAAAAAAACCAAAACCATGGAAAGACATTTGTAAGTCAACATCATACTTAACAGAGACATCAACAAAGGATTATTTAATTAGTAACTGTACTCACCGTTGTTATCTTAATAACGTTGGGAAAATCAATCTGAGCTAAGTTATGTTGTTCCATACGTTAGGGTAAATAATTATTGTCATTAATCGGGTTCCAATATATAAAAGCATTATTCGTGGTCAACTTGCTGATACTCGGATACATATTGATACTTTTTTTTTTTTTTAATTAGAGATGCTTTTTTACGCGCTTAGTTTTTGGCCAAACTATCAAAATAATTTTGTTTGCCAAAAAAATTCAAATACAGCACAAAACTCTTAACTTCATTAGAAAAAGTTTAAAAAACTTTGAAAATCGTGTTTTTCATTCTGTTTTGTTTATAAACGTTTCAAAAGTGTGTCGACAAAATATTATATACCTTAAAATAAAATAGAAAATAATTGAGAAAATGTACTTAAAAAAATTGTGCCAAAGCACATGTCCTTTTACAAGATTAAGTTCGCAGCTGTTAGTATTATTGTTGGCCTATGAACGTTAAAAAGCCTAAAACGTATCACTTAATCATGGTTCTATCTTCAGTGCTGAATAAATAACGAAAAATTAGGCTGCCACTATCATATCATCCCAGAAATCACTATTAATATAGTAGTTTTTGGCTAAAAATTATTTCTGATATTAGTTACTGTACAGTATATAATTTATTTTCTGTATCTAATATTTAATACATAATGATTTACGCCTCAACATTTTTTTCTTAGTGACATATATTCATGATCATGAATAGTGAACATTGAGCCCCATACTTAGAATACCTTAGTGCTACTTTATGAACAAGGAACATTATTGTAAGCATTCCCTTACAACAGTCGTTCGTCACGGCATTGGTCGTTGGAACAATAACCTAAAATGGCATTAGTTACAAAATCTAAATAATTTTTTAGTATTATTTGTTTTATTTGTCAGATGCTGACCGCACAAATTTAGTCGTATCTAATAAAAAGAAATAACGTGTTGGATTCTGTCAAACATAATAATGTAGAAAAGATATTAAAGTTTCGTTATGACGTTTGAGAGTAGTACTTGTTAACAAAATACATAGTTCAAAATAGTGCAATGTAGAATGTTCAATTTTTATGTTAGTACTTTTTTATAAATTAATTTGAAGAATCGCCTGTTGAGCTGCAAAATTTATTTTGAATGTTGATCTCCATAACAAAAACGCCTACGCTTTCTCTTTAATACAAACATCTTTCCATATGTACAGATAATGTCTTACCTCAAAGCTATTAGTGGTTGCTTGTCATCGGTAGATTATTCAAACGTTTTGTTAATATACAGATTAAATGTTAACATCCTCTTGCTTATTTTATCATAAAATTTTTTACTTTTCTTAAGGTTGCTGTATAGGTATCTCTATGTATTTTAAGAAACTCGTTGTTTTATTCTCTTGAACTTTTTGAAGTATTAAGAACTTTATACAATTTTATTTGTTAAAACTGAAACATATGATGAGTTATTTTGCCAAATTTGAGTGTGTTCTTGTTGCTTAAAATTAACTAATTGATTTTGAAGTTATTCTTAACGTTTATAAACTTTTCTAGGGACCTACCGTTTTTTTGGGAAACTATAAGAATTCATTATTTAATTGTTTGTCCGTGACAAAGTTTTTCCTAAACTTGGCAAAATCACGCTTTGTCTATTATATTTTTCGCAGGGACAGTTTCACTTATTTCTTAATATTTTTAAGGTACCCACTGAATCACCTTACAGTCATTACTAACATGAATTAATACTTATGACTCTGATAAAAATGTGGGACATGTAAGTAGAGCAGTATTATAAGCATTTTCTGTATGACATTATCAAAAGGATAACTATCACTTTATAAATGTTCAGGGCATCAGGTACTACAATTATTTTGTACTTACTACAAGAGTAAGTAAAAGCCCCTTGTCAAAAAATCGCAGTATAATATACTCACAGTAATACACGTTCTTTTATTTGACTTGATCGTTATATTTTTGTTACATTTTTTGTAATGTTGCCTGCGAACAGTAGAGCACAAAAAAATTGTTTAAAATATTGTCCCGTTAAGAAGCAGTTTCTTTGCACAAGTAAATTAGTCCGGTTGACAGACTCCATCCTGAGGAATATTATTAGTTTAAAAAATGGAAAACGAACCGAAGCTTATGTTAGAGCTGAAGCAAGAAAAAGAGAGCAAGAAGTCCAAAAAGGTTTGGATCACTTATAATTGATGTTATATTTTTATTAGACTTAACGGGATGTCGTACAACTAGATGCTTTATGAGAACTAAACCTTACTATCACAGAGAAGGATAAAATAAACCATAGATTGTCTGTTTGTTTTATACAGAGTAGGTAATAATGGAAACTAAAGTAACTAGTTTAAAAGATGACATAGTTTAAAAGTCCTAAAAAGTATACCTCTTTAAAATGCTAGTGTCTTATTATCAAATTGTAATTGACTACTCAATTAATGATTACAAAATATTTATTTTTCTTAGTAACAATAATCAGTTAAAAAGCTCGTCACATATGAAAAACGACTGTTTATTTGGTTTTCCAACCGATTTCAAATTTCAAATATACGTTTAGTTCATAAAAGGATTTCAGATGGAGTCACCTTTAACAAATTTTTATGAATATTAGTTTTTCACAGAGTAAGATAAATTTTTTATATTGAAATAAAAGTTTGTTCAGAGATTTAAGAATAATAATTAGACCTTTTTTTAAAAATTATCTAATATTTTCAAAGATTTTCAAATTTTTAACGGCAAGTCCATTCGATATAGTTTGAGGAATTTGATATGCTTCAAAAATTTGAGATCTAATGATAAATCGAGGATAAAGGGATTTTTTGCGAATGCTTTCCTACAATGAAAATCATGTATAGGTGCGTGTAATGCACCATATTTAAGAGCGTGCTGGATTCAATGTTGAGTAGTTTGTTTGATTCTTATTTGCATTGATGTAATGTGTACAGTCTTTCAATGTATGTTTTTCTAAACATCTAGTATTTGTACATTAAAAATCATAATACAGAGTAAAAAGGTTTGGTCACTTTGTTGTATCTACCCGATAGTCAACAATTTTTATCGTTAGTACATCATATGGTTTTGCTTGAGTTAGTTTCACTAACTATGGACAGTTTTAAATTGCAAATCAGACACTTTCTACTTAAAACTTGGAAAAAAAGTTATGAAGAAACCATTAAGATAAGTTTACACGTGTTAAATATACAATTATTAGTTGTTTAAATAATTAATAAAAACAGGAATCCACTGAAAATGTATCTAGGCATCACATACACTATTGATTGTTCTACTTTTGATTTGTTACTTAAATATACTGCTTACGTCTTTTATTAAAATGTATTTTTCTTCAATTTTATTTTTCTACAATTACTTATACAACTGATTGACGAAATACTCACGTCCATAACAAATTAATTTTTGTTCACACTAAAATACGAAGAACATTGAACATAAAACAGTACTGAATGTAAATTGTACAAGGTTTTTATGTTTATAATCGTTGTTTTATCAATAGTCATTATGTTCGTGACTGTGTCATACGTAAAATCAGAAAGGAGTTCTCAGTAATAATTACAAGTGACGTGAGGATTTAGATGAGAGATGGTATTTGGGTTCCGGCAAACTTTAATCCTGAAAAAATTTAGGAACAAAATGTACTTAAGTGTTTAGTAACTGCTAAATGTTTTACGTAAATTACATAAATTTTTTAGAAATTATAAGAAAACTCAATGATTCACAGTTCAAACTGAGATTTAGATTAGAAAGCCCTCGTCACAAAAATGTATAGATTAACAGAATTTAATTCTCAATTAATTGTCTCGCCTTAAAACTTTTAAAAGAACAGCGAAGATTATATAAATT
Organism: Copidosoma floridanum; assembly: GCF_036245765.1. Classification (NCBI taxonomy): domain Eukaryota; kingdom Metazoa; phylum Arthropoda; class Insecta; order Hymenoptera; family Encyrtidae; genus Copidosoma; species Copidosoma floridanum. The sequence continues at coordinate 15,108,545 of NW_028321885.1, forward strand.
AGTCAAAATATTCGTTTCCAGCTTGAAATAAACTGCAAGAAAAAAGAATTTCTGTAGAGAAGTTTTTGTCGATTGCTGTATCGCTGAAAGGAAACTTGTGTAAAAGAGTAGCTTGAGAAGAAATCGAGCTAGAAGCTGAAGCAAGAGCAATAGTACTAGAAATTGATACAACTACTCAGTCTGAACAAGAAATTTCTGTGATAACAGATGAAGAAAAAAAAAGCTGTATCGGAAAAAACAGCAAAAACACGTGCAAAAAATCCTTTGAATTACACTGTTGGGCCAACTTACGTTTCAGAGCCTATGGTTGTAACACCAGATCTTCCATCAATAACACAAACAGGTATTTTTTACTAATATTTAATAATTATTGTTCCTAATATCTGTTCCTAAAATTGTGTCCATTTTATATATAAACGCATTGTATATTTGCTGATGTTATGCATTATAATATTTAGACACAATCAAACCAACTTCATAATTTTAGGGTTACGTTTTGTATTGTCTTCTTGCACGTTGTAAATTTTATGCCCGATAACGTGTGCTATAAAAAATGCATCCTTCGGTCGAATAATATATGTTTAAAGAAAAAATTGCACCCACGCTTAGGGGAAGACTACGTTCCAACTCTATTAATATTTATAATCATCATACAAACGTGAGTTATTAAATTATTACTCAGTTATAATTTTTGATGCTCTCGTTTAGATAGACAAATTACATCTACTTCTAAATTGTCTGATGTTACCAACATGGTCGGTGTGTATGCTGAAAATATTTTTAACTCGATTGAAAAATTAATTACATACTATGCCTTGCGTAAAATGAATAACAAAAAATCATAAGTATTTGTCATGCTTAGGTCAACAGTTCTGTTGAGTATACCTATTTTTTACCATGTGATTGTTATTAAATTGTGTGCTTTTAGGCGCGGAGGCGAAAAATCGCTGTAAATCGTCACATGTAATATATATCTTCTTATATTATATAGTTCTTTTGGCGGGGCTTCCCACACCTCCTTCTCGCCAAGTTTTTTTGGCCTCCCTACCCCACCTCCCGGTAATTCAGGGAAAATTATTTTTTTTTCTTTCTATTTCGTATATAGCTCATCTGTTTTTGAACACCACAAATCCCCTACCAAACTTTAAGAACCCCCCCCCCACAACACCCCGCACCATGTCATTGTATGATAAAGTAAATTATATAATGATATAGTATCAATACGATACATATACACGGATGATAATTGACTTGAATTTGAAGTTACTTTAGGTATAAAACTTTAATTTCCAGTTTTTGTTGAGTCATTATTTCTGCTGTAACATTGTACTGAAATAATGTTGTGATTCGCAATCAAGTATCATTACACAAATCATCACATACAATGCATTTCTTCTGAACATAACTACTGCTGCAACTTTTGAATGAAATTTATAGGGTAGTAGACTTTTACAAATACCATCTGAAACTTGAAACAAACAATATATATATATATATATATATATATATATCACCGTTAGTAAGATCATCGTTATAAGTCGCACGATCAATACTATAGTAAATTTCTATATTCCTGTAAAGTTAATTCAAAATTTGTCGGTACGACTGTATAAATGATTAATAGTGTTATTATTTTTCCAGTATCAAAGAATTTAAATATTCAAAATTTTTCTTTTACAATTTCAAATAATGATATGGAAAAATTTATATACATCGATCAAGTATGTATAGTTTTTAAAATTAAAAAAAATTCCTTTAAAAATGATGGTTTTGTACTCTCAGCTATTTTCATACGTTTATAATTGGTTTTTGTATGACAGGCAGGATTTGGCGAATATTTCCTTTTAAAACAATTAATTAGTCTGCAAAATGTATGTTCGTATTAGATCGATCACGCAAGCCCTGTCTACTCTTTCTAAGGTTTTTTTGATTGATCCTAAATTATTATATGAACTTCACGTAATTTTTTTTCATGTGCCGTTTCTAAAAATACACTTTCTATATTGTTTAAACCCAAAGGTGAACGAAAATGATTGGTCATTTAATTTTAAAGCAACACCGATACTATTCCAACGCAACCCATTGATGAAATTCTATTACCTCGGAAGATAAAGTAATTAACTAATGTTTTGAACAAAAAAAATTTGTTTGGTCCTTTCGATCATTATTTAACTTAAGATACATTGAATTAATCGTGTGTTTACAGAATAAAAGTTCTTCAGTGTTATTGTTTTAGTTTAATTTTTTTTTGGACGTGTAAATTGAGCTATTAGCATGGTTCATTAAATTTAATTTAAATGTAAAAGAGCACGCTAATTTTTACTATAAACAAAATATTCTTTAAAATAAGATTTCTACTTTTTCCTCATATCATAGCCATGAATGCTCTCTGAAAGTAAAAACCACGCAAAACGTTGTTGCAATTTAATTGTAAGCACAATTGTGCTAGCTTTATTAAATGAAAGTCATCGGTGTACGTATTATTGTCAATTGAATTCATAGCAATCGCACTCTCTTTCAACGCATTATATTTACTATTGCTATGTATTCTTATATCATCGACTGATGTTTTTTATTTTATTATTTTATTTTATTCAATAAAAACTTCAAAAAATTGCTCATGTTGTCTAGGAGATATTATGTTCTATAAGCTATTAATGTATTTTTGTCAAATTTTTTTTTTCTAAGATCTCAGTTAAACATATAGTTTTCAGGAACATGCACGTTCTTTAATAATTTTGCAAAGTCATTTATTTAATTAAACTTTAACCAAGCTGTTAAGGGTGTCTATAATTTTATCATCGTATTTTTGACTTTCTTTTCATTGAATAATAATTTTTTCTTTTTTTCAAAATATATGGCTAGCTGTAATACTTTGAGGCATTTACTAGAGAAATGTAGCATGTATAATGTGTTGGTTTTATATAATAAAAATAGATAAGAATCTAAAAATTTCATTTGGATACGATTTTTGTAATGTATTAGTTAAAATAATTATTGTTTGATCACTGAAGTAATAGTTTGTCAAGTAATTAAAAATTCTGAAGAGAAATCATTTTTCAAAAAATGTTTTAAAAAACTTAAAGTTATTATCTATTTCTGAGGGTTATCGTGCGAAGCGTGCAGGGCGGCGAAGCATCATTACTATATCTACACAAACATTTTAACACGATACGTAAATATTCCATAAATTCATTCTTAGTAGATATTCTGCTCAAATTGTATATTTTACACTCTGTGCATTTTTCTTGTAGAAAAGAAACGATGCCCAGTGCTAATGATAAAATTTATATTTAAAATAGACTTTCAAAAACACTCTTTCCCTTTCGATCCTACAAAACAATTTGAACCATCGAAATTAATCGATAAAAATATTATCTTCGCTACTAGAACAGATTAGCGTATCTATAAAACAACAGTAGTTGTTGCAACACTTTGTCCCGTTACAGCAAATCCCCAACACTTACGTAGGAACTTTCCATGATAAGCAAAGACGACACATGCGGGGTCGGAAACATGACCCCACCATAATTAGGTCCCCTCCCAACTTTAAGCTTGGAGAGAGAGCTCCCCCACATTTAAGTTACTAAAGAGTTAAAAACTTCTTCTCTCGTTTAGTATGGGTATTCTTTTTATAATATTAATATGTTTGTCCACTAGAAAGGGTCCAAACTGTTTTTTAATTTTTTTCATGACATCAAAACAAAATGTTATTTATAAAGATGTGCTGTTAATTTTAGGTCACTAACAACAAAGGTACATACGTTTATGATTTTATTTCAGAATTTAAAGTCTCTACAAGTGCAATTGTATAAAATGACGCAATATTGTATATAAAATTGCAGACACATTCTTTTGTTAAATATTCGCATTTCGTCGTATCTGTAGACACGACTTTTTCATACCCACTCTCTAAATCTGAATCATTCATAACTCTTACAACTTTCTTTACAATAAAGGTTCTTGAATAATCGATTTACGCTTCATACATATTACCACCTTTCTCTAAAATATAATCTACAAATTTTTGCATAACAGTAGGCATAAAATCCGACAAGTCACTCAATACACGTAAATTACAATCAATACATTTGACAATAAATTCACTTAAATGATCAAAGGTCACCTTTTTTAGAACTAAGCTACGACGATATTGCTTCGTGACACTACCACTCACACTTTGTTTTCGTCCTTTTTTAAGCTCAATAGTCTTGTCGTTATAACTTACAGTAAACTTTAGAGACCAGTTGGAGCCATAAATTTTAATGTCCTGTAAGTTGCTGTCGTCCGTGGTAAAATACTTCTCAATGTCTGTAAACGCTAATTTAAATTCGTTCCAATCTTAAATTTTGATAGGAATCCCTTTAAAATCTGTGCCTAATAGATAAACTACAGATTATCAATCGTTGTCAAGTAATTTCTTATATTCCAGACCAACTACGACTTTTTGCCAAATGATTTATTCAACCCATAAGGCTTGCAAAAAATCTGCGGAGGTGACTGTTGATACTGCTTTGCGCTTGAGAGATCGATCGCTACTGACGCCCCAACCCTCTTTTTCTGGAACTTCATTTCTCTGTTTGATTGTATTGACGATATGACGAGCAGGCAGAGACTGAAGTCTAATCCGACTTTTTTATACTAGTTGTTGCTAAAAAGAGACGGTGTAAAAAGCGTTTGGAGGTGGCTAGTCACGTTTCATCATGAAAAATTGCATCGACAGCACATTCAGGATAACGTTAATTAAAACAAGTATGATCACGTATCGTGTGCAGATAAAAAAACGCTGCGTATGAAATTTTTTACTAACTATAAGCATTCAGAGATAGGATTGCAAAACTATGACATCTTTAATTTTTGAAAATTATATCAATGTAACATTAGTATCTGTCACTAGATGTTTAAGAATGCGCAAACTACAAGTATATTCATGGAGAAACTAATATCAAAGACATTTTACTGCAATGTTTTTGTAAACATTTTACCAGACAACCGTGGCTGCCCGACACCAACCTTCTCAAATTTTTTTTTGCTACATCTCAATGACATAAGACGTCTGGCAATTTTGTCATTCTTTTTTGAATCAGCGAAAAAATTGACGAGAAATTTTTTAAAACCTAAACCGTTGCTCATGTAAAACAAAAACATCAAACAAATCTGACCACATACGTCTGAGGATATGCTTTGTAACTGTTTGACATTCCAACGCAGTTTCTTTCAATTTTTACGAAATCGATTAATGTGCTGCGGTACATAAGGTTAAATACCATAGCTATCGAAATATCAACCATTGGAATGTCCGTTAACGTATATAGCAACCCAATGCATACCAAGTTTTGTGTGACCGTCATTGTTAATGACGAGTGCTGTCGGTTTCGTCCACTACCGTGGGATCTGATCGGTTGGGAACACACCGGTGGTGTGCGTTGTGATTTGCGAAAGGATCTGCAGTATCTGTAGGCTGTCCATTACGTTCGCAGAGCCAAGATTTCAGTTTATGAGCGTTGTTTAAGGCACACCGATATTTTTAATGATTTGGTTTTAAAGCATTATGAATACAATACTCTACCAATGATAAATCTTTGAAAGGTGGACAGTCAAAATCGTATTCTAAATTTATTTCTAGACAAAAAGCTATGTTATGTAAATCGCACTACTTTTTAATTACTTTTCATACTACTTTTCGCAAACTCTGACGTAAATTTTTCTTGCACTTCTTCCAATATCATTCAAAATTTAAAAAATTACTTTTAAAGGTCCTTTACCCTTAAAGAAATCAAGTCCATGATGATGTCGGGACAACCAAATATTTTGTCGTTGCGTCTCTTTGCTCAATTATTGCAAACGACAAAGAAGAGTCTACTACCCAATGTGCGGAAAAGTCATTGTTTAAGGCAACGATAGCAACTTCTTTTGGCACCGTTACGTATTTTTTCACCTTGAAATACTGAACGTCAACTACGAGCTCCATTGTGATTTATGGATGATTAAATGTACCAGCAGCAACTAAACTGAGAGACGATTAGTGTGTCAAACTAGTGAGTGTAAGTATAATCTACGTAGTTAGTGGCGCCATTTAACCGTTAAAGTCGACCATGATTTGACGTGACGCATCAATTTCGAGAATATCCTCGTACTCGGTATGCACTATACAATTAACAGTCGAAGTTAAAGCATCGGAAAATCGAACGTCTAATCTAATACCGCCGTGTTTAATCAGGTTCCAGTAAGAACATTTGTAAGCTGATAAATCCGGTGTTTAATCGAAAGCGAAGAGACAGTAACCATTGGGATAAGATTCGCGATCAATATGGTTTCCTTCATTGAGAAAACGAACGCTCGGGCCCGAAAACAAGGTATGATAAGCATCTACATATAAATTATATGTTTTAAAGTCTGGCTGTAATGGTTTGAAAGGAGCTTGAACACCGTCAATATACAAAAAAAAAAATTTACATTGAAATGATGAAATTTGAACGGATTCATCATACAATGGCCCTTATAAGTTTAGTTCTTAACAAAACTTACAAATATCCGCTCACGTAACTGGCCCAAAATAATATTATCTAAAATTTTGCCATGAATATCACTATCTTTCGTCACAGCTTTTACTTCGACATGTGTGAGCGGATATTTTGCTGTACTCTTTGACAGAGCTTTGGTATGGGCTAATAAAACAGATGGGCTTACTTTAACGCATTTTACTAAAAGATTTGCTTCTCCTATACAAACAGAAACCAAGTTTGAAGTGTCTATGAGACAAAATGCATCGCGAGATCTTACTAATCGCATTCTTACCCTGACGCCATTGATGAGTAATTCTTCCTGATTGCATGCATCGCAATGAAGATGACTAATCAGATCAATCGATTTTTTTGCAGGTAGTAGTATACGTCGCTTGACGATGCCCGCGTTGGTGTTTAGCACATCGTCCATCTTTGTCGCCGTATCGTTGCACCATAATGCACTGGTTAAATGGGATGATTTTCCCGCAGGATCGTTATTCAATAAAGTTTATGAATACACTTTGTAAGCGTACGCGTTATTAGGAGACGATACAGGTTTCTGATTAAAAAACACATCTACTTGATTTAACAACAAATGTATAAAATTATTGATTGGTCCCGTCTTTAAGATTTTAGATGCTATGTCAGTATTTAATTTTTCATCTTCATTGACGGCCAACTTGACACGAAGACTGAGCATCGTGTGTGCCAAATCAATGTATTTGTCACCATTACCTGGTACGACAAATTCGATCGGTGAATTATCCGTGAGCAGTAATATCGGCTTGTATTGAATCCAGTGCGATCACTTGATAATTGCTTGAGTCGGTGGACTATCAAACAAAAAAAGCTTAGACTTAAAGCACTCGCATAAGTGACAGTGTAGAAAAGCCATTTTAAAAAAATTTAATTTTCAATAATATCTCTTGCAGTTTTCAGTCTCTTCTTCTTTTTATTGTTCTCTTTTTCTTCTTTTTACCTTGCTTACGTGTTTCCTTAGTGTTTTTTTTTTTACTTTTACGCCGACCACGCCTTGACTGCACAGTTCTATGAAGCAATTGCAACTGAAATGGTTTGTCAAGTCGTCCAAGTTTGTATTCCGAATCTTCTGTAAGCTTGTTCGATTTTTTCTCGGCTTTTCTCTTCAGCTTATTACCAGACTCCATAACATGAGTGCGGAATGTTTCTTTGAGAGGTATATTTTTAGCGGTGATGTCAGACATAATGTTTATACCTGCACAAACAGCTTCTTTGCCAACAGCTTTAGCATCTCGTTTAATGAGTGGTAAAACTCGTCGAAATACTCCAGCAAGAAACGATCCGATACCTCCGTGCCCTCGTTGATAGGGAGTCCCAACGTAGATGCGCTCAACACCTCCTCCACTGTTTCCATAAATTGTGGTCAGACCTCCACCACCACCACCACTTTGTGTAATGAAGTTGTTCTCGTAGGGATCCATAATTTATAATCGATTCGCTGAAAGTGAAGCGTTACCATCAGCGTCCCAAAGTCAAAGTATTGAGGTACCAATCGGATCCCTTATATCCATTTTGATGTTGTGAAAGGAGTTCAAAAATAATGGTATATACGTAGGTGGTGAGAAAATTTTATTTTTGACACAACCGTACGCGTAACCTTGAAGATCCAACGAAATCGCTGTTCAGTTTTAAAAATCTTTATTGAATATGATTGAGTGCCTAGTACAGAGTTTCAGACAATTATATCACTTCTGTAGATGTGATCTCTCTCAGTTCTTTCTTCCTTGGGTCCTTGATCGTCAGTCCGTCAGCCCGCGCGCGGCTCGACCGCTCCGCAGGAGCACTAATTGTGCAGAACGAAGGAGGGCGCGCACGCCGTCTCCTTATCGGACGTTAATCGCAGAAAACGAGCTAAACAATCTGCCCGCATCGCTCTTGGAGCGACATACTAGTCGCTGCCCGCCAAGGCGGGTCGGCTTTCTTGACCATCAGGGGGGTGGCGTTGGTAGACCGAGGTTAGCTATGGGGAGTCAGGCCAGTTTGACAATCGGTCGCACGTACTTGCCAGTCGCTGTCTTCACGGTGACTGCGCGCACCAATCCATCAGGACCAGGCTGGGCGCGAATGATGCGACCTAGCGGCCAACAACTGCTCGATTGAAGGATAGTGGCGTCCAGTAGGATGACAAAGTCGCCAACGGCAAAACTTCGGTGAGCAACGGTCCACTTTGGCCTCTGCTGGAGTGTATTAAGGTACTCTTGGCTCCAGCGTGACCAGAACTGAGCTCGAATGGCTCTTACGAGGTCCCAATGAAAGAGAGCGTCCAAGTTCTCAGTGAGAGGCCTGGGCTGGATGATGGAATCGAGTAGGGCTCCAACAAGGAAGTGGCCTGGTGTAAGTACCTCGAGGTCGGAAGGATTGCCGGAGAGCGGTGTCAAGGGCCTTCCGTTGAGCACCATCTCAATCCCAACTAGTACGGTGGAGAAGTCCTCGTAGGTCAGGTGACGGGAACCCATTACGCGTCAGAAGTGGCCTTTGACTGACTTGACAGTGGCTTTCCAGAGTCCGCTGAAATGTGGAGCTCCAGGGGGGATGAAGTTCCAAGAAATACCTTGCGAAGCAAGAGAGCTGGCAACGAGGTCCTAATCGATCTCCGCAATTTGTAACGCCTCACGCAGCTCCAAATCAGCGCGGCGAAAGCAAGTAGCATTGTCGCTCCAGAGTTCAGAGGGTCGACCGCGACGACCGGTGAACTGAGCAAGAGCACCCAGTAAGGTGGCTGTGGAGAGATCACCAACGAGCTCGAGGTGTTGGGTCTTTGTCATCATGCACACAAAGACGGCGATGTAACCCTTAGTAGTGCGTATGCCTCGTCCTTTTGACGCAAGCACTTAAAAAGGCCTGGCGTAGTCGACACTCCTGCGGCCAAAAGCGCGGGAAGGTGTGACTCGTGAAGCTGGTAAGGGGACCATTATCTGGATCGCGGAGCGACCCTGGTGTCGAAGGCATACGACGCACCACCGCAATTGAGCCTTGATTCTGCGTGGGCCACCAAGAATCCATGCACGCTTGGCCACGTAGGTGCTAGTGACCCTGTATCCACCATGAAGAGCTTGAGTATGGGCCCAAGAAAGGACCAGTGAGGCGAGCGATGAGGTTCCGCTAAGGATCGGTGGATGCCACTCTTCGTAAGGTAGCAAGAATGAACCCAGCCGCCCGCCGACGCGCAGAACGCCGTTGGTGTCGAGGAAAGTCGCAAGAGGAGTCAAGGGGTTTCCTTTTGGCAGTCGCTCACCGTTCTGCAAACGCGCGCGCTCTTCGCCAAACGTTTCCGATTGGCTCAAACGGACGGAGGCCAGGAAGGCATCTTGAAGCTCGGCGGGGGTCAGTGGTGAGAGCACCGGCGCGGCAGGACAGGTGGGCGACGCAATTGGCGCCGGACCCACCGACGAGTGCGCACGAGAACGAAGAGTAAAGTGTGAAGCTTGGAATATCGTTCACGTATGCTAGGCTCAGCTAGATGGGTGGCGTAGCAGGCCAACGGCAAGGGTGTCACCTCTTGAAGTGCTTCCTGGGGCCAGGCTCGGTCGTTGTCGGTGAGCCACGGCGGACCATCCCACCACAGGAGTTCTTGTCTAAGACCGGACATGTCCGCGCTTTGAGTGGCCACGTCGGCTGGATTGGACTGCGATGGCACGTATCACCAGGTGCTCGAGGGTAGCGTGTCCTGCATCTGGGCCACGTAGTTGACGACGAGGGCGTTGTTGGTTAGGTGATTGGAGCGAACCCAGTGCAGCACAATTTGCGAGTCGCACCAGGCGTGACAGCGCTCAATCGGAACTGCTAGTTCTTCGGCCGTCGAGCGCAGAAGCTTAGCAGCCAGCAGGGCGGCGCGAAGCTCCAAGCGAGGAGTGGTCATCCGGGCTACGGGCTCGGCCATTGGCTTAAAAGTGCGGGTGGGTGCCAGCTTTGAGCAAGGAGGATGTGGCAGCGGACAGAACCGTCCGCGGCCTGGAGTCTAGAGTACAGGACAGCAGCCATCACACGGTGGCTGGCATCAGAAAATACGTGCAGGTGAATGTCCACTGACGCGACCGTTCCGATCCAACGAGGCAGGAATAGACCAGAGATGGCTTGGAGCTCGGTGGCAAAGGCAGTCCACCTTTGAATCATGGACGACGGAGCAGACTCGTCCCAGTCCAGGTTGGCTCGCCATAAGTCTTGCAGCAGGAGTTTGGCATTCAGCACGGTTGGCGCAAGCCAACCGCATGGATCAAACAGGCCCGCGAGCGCTGCGAGCATGGTCCTCTTGGTGGTTTGGTGCTGGATGAGGGAAGGTGTTAGCAGGAAGCAATCTGACGGTGGGTCCCAGCTCACACCGAGCTCACTGACGAGACCTTCAGCGCTAAGCTGACACCAAGTGGGCCGCAGGCGCACGTAGTCGGGGAGGTCGTCTAGCAGCTCGGGCACATTGGCTACCCACTTGCGCAGAGGAAACCCGCCGACTTGCAGAAGTTCAATTAGCTGGTCACGAATATGTCGGGCCGTGGCGATGTCGTCGCCACCGGAGAGTATGTCGTCAACGTAGCGGTCGTTCACCACCACCGGAACTGCCTCGGGCCAACGGTGTCCTTCGTCCTGGCACAGCTGCTGCACAGTGCGCAAGGAGAGGTACGGTGAGCACGAATCGCCGTAGATGACTGTTAACAGCTGGTAGTGCGTGGGTGGTTGGTTTGGATCAGGGCTCCACAAGATACGCTGTAGGTCGACGTCACGCTTGTCAATCCAGATCTGACGAAACATCATGCGGACGTCGCTGCAGAAGGTGATTCGGTGTCGTCGCCAGCGTAGGAGCACGCTGGGGAGCGCGGTCTGCAGCCTAGGGCCCGCGAAGAGGACGTCGTTTAAGCTGTAGCCGCTCGATGTCGCTTTCGAAGCGTTGAACACGACGCAAGGCTTGTGGCCCTTATCGCTGCTCTTCCAGATGCCGTGATGTTGGATATAGTGCACTGGTCGGGGCGATGCCGTGCGCAGATCGTCAGGCAGCGGCCTCATGTGGCCCAGAGCGATGTACTCTGCCATAAATTGCACATACTCAGCACCCATCACTGGAGTCTGCTGGACGGCGCCGACCGGACGGACCGTTGTCAGGGGGTGGTGCGAGGGTGCTTCTCGCGTTGTAGAGGTGTGCGCGTGACTCTATGTACTCAGCCTCCGATGTCGAGTACATTTGGGTTAGTGACTCCTGCTTCTCGGGAGGAGGCGTCTCGATGAGCCTCAGATGATTGGCCTGAAAGTCGCTCCAGTAGCCATCCAGTGTCAGAGCGCATTGGGTGCCAAATAGGTTAGCCCAGCCTTTGTTGGACCTGGCAGAGCAATCATGAGCTTGACGGTTGCTAGAAGCTGCTATTGCCGTCGGGCCGACCCTGGCTTTGTCCTGACTTCCACCAATTAACACGTATGTGTGCAGTTAGACGACGGGGAGAAGAAGAGAGAACGAGAAAGAGAGAGACTCACACCTTATGGACACACACACACACGCACACACGCATGTACGCACCCACACGTCCATGCGGGCGCGTAGACGCTTGCGTGCATCACGCATTGAGAAAGGGAGGTTAAATGCTAACCTTGACAAACCGCCCGTATTGCGTTTACTCTCGTCATGACAAGGTATAGGTACACCCGTAAGGAAGGAAATGTGGCCACCACTACTGACAAAATAACCACTACCGGTGACACGGCTTCATGTCTGCCATGGCCATATGTATGACAAGCACTGGACCATGGGCTATGCAGTGGCCGTGGCAGCCTTATATTCAACTTGTAACGCGGATGCTCGTGAGGAACGCGTTAATGACGGCATGACCTCGTCGTGGCCATGATCAGGCAACGCAAGCCGAACCACGGGCATGATGGCGTCCGCGATGGCTTACCACAACCAACACTTTGACATCAGTAATAGTATACTCACATTATGTTGTGTGCTGAATGCTCTCCTTGGTTCACACCTGCTCTGCAATGGTTGCTGTTTGTTTCTTACTCGCTCAATTATTCGGCTCGAAGGACCAATGTTCAGTTTTAAAAATCTTTATTGAATATGATTTAGTGCCTAGTACAGAGTTGCAGACAATTATATCACTTCTGTAGATGTAATCTCTCTCAGCTCTTTCTTCCTTGGGTCCTCGATCGTCAGTCCGTCAGCCCGCGCGCGGCTCGGCTGCTCCGCAGGAGCACTACTCGCGCAGAAAAAAGGAGGGCCCGCGTGCCGTCTCCTTGTCGGACGTTGATCGCAGAAAACGAGCCGAACAACCACCCACAACAAACGCGATTAAATGTCTCCTACAATGGATGGTTCACAGATATCGCTGTAAATCATGAGCATCGACGGTAAAGCATTGGCGAGATTCGCTAAATGAATGGATCGAATTTTATAATTTTCCAAGAAAAGACTCGTTGCACTTTCAAACCTCCAGATCTTACGTAATTTTTCGGACAGTAGTAAATAGCAATACATGTATTCACTGCGCACTGTTTCGGAACAGACTAACTTAGACACTACGTAACTGCCTCTTTATAAACTGAAAACCACGTGATTTTGTGTGGTATCCAAACTATTAATTTCTTGTATCATTTCTTCAATATTTGTGTATAGACCGGTTCGTATGTAATTATCTACATGAATCGCAGGACGTTCTGTGTATACATTATTGTGTAGTCGTGGTAAACATTTTACGAAAATTTTTCTTTCGTTATATTTTATCACATGTTGAAGCGTCAATGGTAATTGAATCTCTGCTATACCAACACTCCATTGACCTTGAAAACTAATTTTCTGAGGTAATCTTGTCACGTAGTGCGCAGTAGTATTATCAGGATACTACTGCATGCTACTGTTGCTAGGCAACACAACGTGAAATTCGTCCTTTATTTTATATCTTTGAAATAATTACCTTTCACCCAGGAATCGAATTTTTCAGGATATCCCTTTCAACTGATGAAAAATTCTTTAGAGCGTCTTTTACTTCGACTTTTCAATATCTTTTCAACCTTGAAGAAGTTTTCGCTCAATTCCTTTTGCACTCTGTTTAACTCTAACTCGTAAAAGAAACCGTCAATGTCTTCGTTAGCCAAATCTCTAAGAAAATAAACTGCAGATTATCATGTGCAAGAGATACGTATAATTCTGAACAACTCTGAAGTCCAACCACTTTCGTAACCTTTGGCAAAGACACTTCTCGTCTTACTAATACGAACTGAATCTTTAACGTTGTACTTTGGATTTTCATAAATATGCTTGTCGCATGTCGTAACATTGCTTTATGTTTTTCGTGCTCGCGCAACATTGTGCAAAGTCACGCCCGCTGGTGCCATCATTGTTGACAAATGCTTCGTGCGATTGTATGACTCTATTATACTTGGAGGAATATCTACGAAGCATCAATTGTTTCTCTACGTAAAGTAATGCCACATTCTTTCTTTAATAGTTCTTATAAGACGTCTGGCTATTACAGCCTTTGTCTGTGGGCTAGGTGATACTCTGTATTTAATTTTATTTTTTCGTTTAACGGATTACATTTCACGACCTACAAATTCTTTACCTTTATTTGTTTGGAGGCACATTGGTGTACGATCGTCTTTTTTTTATAAAATATGTTGGAATGCTTTGGCAACGTTTTTCGATGTTTCATCCTTGATAGGTACCACGTAAACGTATTTGCTGACGACATTGATGACAACGAGAACATAAGCGTAGCCATCATAGTAAGTTTTTTAAGTTCTCAAGTCTATTAAATCAGCTTCCCACACGTCATCAAAGTTACGCACGTTATAGCTTCTTCTGGAAAAGCGATTTCTTATAGGCCTATGTAAATTTTTAGGTATCTTGACTCTCTAGCCAACTAATATTGTTCGATCGAAACAATTCGCTTTTGTAGCACTTACAAGTTTGTTACCACCAGCATATGCAGTTGGTCGTGTCGCTTTGTGGTAAAGTTTCTACAAAGTCTTATGCATTATTTTTTTTTTCTTCTTATTTTTGGACTTAGGTCTGATGGCTTTCTTGATTTTCGAAAAAAGCTTCTCAAATGTAATCTTGCTACACATGCAGCATGCTGTCAATAAAGCGGCTGTTCGCTCATCTGGCGGTATTTCTCCGGCAAACATAGGCGAAAAAGCAAAGATTTAGACGTTGAATCTTCTTCTCCGTAGCGTAGACAAGATTGTGCTGACGATATGCTTCGTCCAAGGGATTTATACCCCCATCACCGTACTCAATACGCTTCCATAGCTTCGTTTCGGGACCGCAAAATTTGTATCCAGGTTCATGCATCTCAAACGGTAGCAAGTAGATAAAAGCGTCGAAAGCACTATTTTTCTCCTCCTCCTCGCGTTTTACTTCTATTTCTTCACCTTGGTCACTTTTTTGATCAATTAACGCCATGTTTGTACTTGATTCGACGAAGGCACAACTTTTTAAAATTTTTTTCTATTTTTCAGTGACGTCCTTTTTTCATAAAAAAATTTTCCACTATTCGACGTAGATGTCGGACTCTTATTTGGCCATTTTGATTTATCTTTATCGTCGTCATCGTCGTCGTCATCGATTAGTAGTTTTAATACTTGAGCGTTTCTGACATGCTGTTGCGGAATGTTTGACGCACAAAGTGCCACTGCAAACTGATCACTGCCCACCAGTGTGCGTTTTTTCCTATTCCTTAAGGCATCGTTCACCAGATTGACAATGTTCGACAGTAGTATGCGAACGCCACCGATGATGATGGTATGTTCATTGCTCTACTCAAAATTACCAGTAGCGAGCAATCGTCATTTGATAAGTGCAGGTTTTTGACGAAACTTTTTTTGTACGCTTTCGATAACCTCGGTATCCTGCTTTTCCTCCTTTTAAAGCTTCTCTTCGTCCTCGTCAACGTCGTCGTCAGAGGGATCGTTATCTTGCAATACCTTGGTGTTCTCCATGATCGTGTCAGCATGTCGTTTTCTTTCGCTGTCCGATTCTCTAAGGTGCAAATATCGTTGTAAAATTTGTTGCAATTTCTTCCATTTTTCTCGCTTATCGGTATGCGGTAACTTCAAGATGTTGTTCACTTCTGCGTCGAGCCGACTCATTGTTGTGTCCAGAGTTTTCACAGACTTCAGACCATCGTTGAGAAATGCGCTTCGCAATCGACTCACGCTTTCTTGAAGCAGAAGAATAATTTTTTTTGGATGCTTCATGTTTTTTATAGCATTGAAAACACCGTTCCGAGGAGTGGACCCAACAAAGCAGGTATAAAACTTCCTCTCTGTTGCACGATGATTTTTTTCTTTAATGATGTATGAATTTTTGCGTTCGCGAGCTTTCTGAGAACGTTGGCGTGTCTACACAAGCGTTTTTTTTGCGCCACAGTTAGTGAAACGTTTTCTTTGAGAATGATCAATACACACTCACAAATGTGCTTGATTAGCGTCTTATTTGCTTTGCACAACAGAGCTCTCTGTTGTTCGTTTTTGAGATGATAAAGAGCTCTCAAAATGGCGACGTGTTTTTGACCAAACGGGGAACGTGACTTTAAAGCCATTACAACAATACAATTGAAACTTGGTTCACCATGTCGCTTCCTTTCATCTGTTTCTTAGCCACGTATACGTACAGATACTCGTCATTTAGAAAAACACAAGTTTAGAATCGACAAATGATCAATACATTTTGCTTGAGATCCAAGATAAATTACCAAATGTTCTCAAAGTAGCGTACTAATGCGCTTCTTGCAAGAAGCAACGATTTTCCAGACACACTTATCTCAAAAGATGTCATATTTGCGTGCAATCTCGTAAATTTCTAAAGATAATAATGGATTGCAAGTTTAGCGATACATTGCGTTGACTCTTACCTTGATGAAATATATTTTATGTGATAAAAATTACGCTCAAATTGTTATGATGACTACTTTTCGTAAATAAGTCGACGATACCGCTACTACCAGATGATTCGCGCATCAAATCGTCAATAATAACCAGTTTTGATCTATGATCGCCTACCCCATCGCTATTTTGTGGTAATCCCTTGTAAAACTAAATTTTATTCCCAAGATTGCGGTAACCAGGCTGCAAGTTACCATAACAAAAAATGACCCGCTTGAATCGAGTATCACTCCTACGGTCAATGTGTCATAAAAACCGTCTGACAAACACGGTTTTGCCGCAACCTGTGGGTCTACTCAGTGTACACGTCCACAAGTGTTGCCATCGCGTATCCATACTGCCGAACTAAACTCTGTCGAAAATCTGATTGACCACGGCGGGGGCCTCCACGGACCGCTAGCAAAACCGCAAGCGTTTTTGGAAGGCTAGCGCAAAGGCAGCTCGAGTGACTAATCAGCTTATTTCGTCGGGATCAACTGCCAATCAAGCTTTTTCTGCCACCACCGCTGCCGGCACCACCGCAGCCCACCATCGCTCATGAATAACGATCAATCGGCTTGTAACGTCTCGGTGGTTGGAACACTTATTGCGCATGATTAAGATTACCTTATTGCAAAGTTTCCTCTTCATTCGTAGCAGTTTTGAGGTTAAAGTCACACGCGTAACTGACATCAAGATGATTTTTTGATTCCTAGGTTAAAAATTCGTGGTAAAAAATGTGCTGATGTCACAGTTTTTGAAATATATATCAAGTTTGATCAAACACTATTCGCAACGGTTTCCAGATTGCACTGACACGAGTATAAAGTGATCAAATACATTCTTCGGTACGTAAGGATGATTTTTATATTCATGGTTTAAGTTTCGTGGTGAATAATGTGCTGATGTCATCTTTTTTTAAATGTGAATCGTATTTTATTGAATATCCGACGCAACACCGATACGAGTATCAAGTCATGAATCACATTTTTACCTAGAATAAATAAGTAATGTGTTAGTTCTGAAAAAGACCGATTTTTGCAATTGGATTAACTATCTTTCATGACTCTGTATCCATTTTTTTTAGATTCAGAAAATTATTTTGGGAAATGTATTTTTTTTTGTTCATATGATTTTACTAAAAGCAGTTTTCAACAATCATCATTATCATCGTTCTTAGAGCTTGTCAATGTAGCGTTTGCTTTGCTTTGTTTCGAACCCATCTTGTCGTTTACTTGTTGATGCATCGGCTGTGAAAAGGAAAATGAACCAACCAACAGCTTTGTCGTACCTCGACCAAGTGAGTGTTTTCCCCTACTCTGATGTATTATATCTCTTCTCCTGCGACATCACGTTCGTAACCATACGGATAACTTATGGTCATGCTGTCAAAATATCTCTTACTACGGACCGGTTGACGTGTTTTTATTTCCGGTTGAGTCACTACATCGTGAAAAATTGTGCGTTGAATGGAAAAGTTCGACTATTTTATTTCCATAGTATTAGTTATAACAAGCTCACAAATCGTATCAAAATTTATCTTTTGACTTTTACTGTAATTTATTTTGATACCTTTTACTTTGCAAACATAATCTTAACTACCGTTGGGTTTTTTAATCTTATATGCGTAAAACTTTGGTCCGCTGGATGAAAACGAAGAAATGTATGCGCCAACTCTTTTATTGGCCAATTCTTCAGTGAGGCTGCCTAGTGTCGTGTCAATGGGTAAACCATCCAGTCCTTCTCGGAAAAAATCAAAAATGGAATCTGTGTCGTCGTAGAGAGCACGTTCTCCTAGAAAATGCAGATACTCGAAAAACTCTAAGAGGGCTTGTGCTGTCACAAAAGCGGCAACCACAATGTTACTTGATGGTTATTACGTCAAGGCCTCAGTCTTATAATTCCAGCTAACGTACAATGTATTATCGTTGACGGGTAAAACACCATTTACATCGATTTCTGCACTTGTAAGTAATTTAATTAATCGTTGTGCGACCGTCACCACCTCAGTTTTTGTCAAATTTTGACGTTGATTAAATTACCCCACAAAGAATTGAGTAATAATTTTGCAACGGATCTTAAGCCAGTATTAAGGCTTATCTCATTTTTGTCGAGATTAATTCCTTTAATCCCACGAATTTCATCGATATAGAACTCCTTCTGCTCATTAGATATGCAGGTACGTGGGTAACCCGAAGCTATTGTTTTTTGTTAAAAAAACTCGTTAATATAATGTGAAAATAATCCTCCTTTGTCCGTTTTTTGATTGCACTGTGTTACCTGATATTAATATAAATATGTCTCCGCACCATACCTCCCCTCCCACTTGTTAATGAGTTAAACATCAACTCGTTTACGGTCTTTTTCCATAGTCTTTCCGTGAACGGCATTATTAAATAACTTTTCTAACATCTTCTGGAAGTTATTCTTAGCATTTTTATGTTTTTTACTGTTCAAGTTAATGTATTTTTTTAGCCAAGGACTTTGTTTAAACTGTAGAGTTCTGTGAATTTTTTTATGCAAAGACCATGACTTACAGCTTGCTTGAGTGCACGGTAGTGTATCACATACCGTTCTTTGTCATATAAGGTGGTCATGAGTTTATTTTGTTTAGATCCAGGAGGTGCCATATGCTCAGCAAAGAATGGTAAATCTTTATGAGCGTTGTGAAGGGTCTTAGGATACTCAAGATATACTTCAAGTATATAACCGATTTCAGCATCATCAGGCACGTTAAAAATACCCATTGAATTTATTTTGAATCCATTTAAAATCTGCGTATGGTAATGGTTGGGTCATGGCCCATCCATATAAATTATTGACATCAGAATATATGAGGTATTTTTCATCTTTATCTTCTTGATAGTCTTCTTTCATGTAAGGATTATTAGCTTTTGCATATCGATTGCAAAATTGACTGATTCCACCTCATATGCCACGCTCGATAAACATAACAATGTCAACGTCTGTTAACAACTCTAATTTCACTTATTAAAAAACCAAAAAACTTCAATCATAATTATTGTTATATGCATACATGTATGTAAAAAAAAATTACCCTCGTATACTTTAACATAGCATCCAAGGTTAAGCCAGGAGTTGTAAAATAATGAGCTGGGTCTAATTCAAATGCCTCATGACAACTATTCTGGAAATTTTCAAATATTTCAGCGAGTAGAAGTACATCCGTCTTCAAATATAAATCAGAATACTCTCCAAGAATTCCAATGTTAAAATTATTCTAAACATTTTCAGCATGCTCATACTCTTCGTCGGTTATGTGAGCTTCGCAAAGACTGCTGTAGAAATCTTGTTTTGATGGCAGCTTATTTTCTTTTAGTTTTTCAAACGAAGAAATATAATCATAAGGGAAAATATCTTTTCTTTTTAATAAATTTATCTGATCGTTAGTATATTTATCATCACTTGAGAAAATTGTTTCTAAAATTTTGAGTTCTTCTAAATATGAGGATAATTTGTCGAGAGATGAGGCCATAAATTTAAATGAATCGATAAATCAGAGATTAATTTCAGTTCCTTCAATGTATTTTGTAAACGAAATATATTTTTCTTTCATTTGCGGCAAAAGCTGAATTCTTCCCGGAAAACATGTAGCAAGTTCTTTGATAAACAAGTGTTAATCATAACCACTCAAGTTATGGAAAATTATAGGTGTCATTCTCAAGTCTTGAGAGTTAATATTACACTTGTTGTGTGCGGGTCCACGATATCTATAAAAAACTCATGTACAAGTATTAATTAATTATTATTATTACTATTATTATTATAGAAAAAGTATACTCACTTTCCAGTGAAGTGACAGTGGTCTTTAACTTTTTTATCATTTGACGTATATGGTTGGTTGCAAATATGGCACAATGAATTCTTGTTAAATTGAATTTGTTCGTTATTTGTCAGGTGAACCATTTTCAAAGGATTTTTATATAATTCTTCTAATTTCAAAGCAAGAAAATATAGATTTTGAACAAACCATTGAGCAGGTGTTTTTTCATCTTCATCACACTGTCTATAACTTTTGTACTCTAATTTGCCATCATCATAATAGCACTTAACAAAATAACCAATACTAAAAGCCATGGGATGTTGATATGCGCGTTCACTTTCAACAGGTTCCAGTAAACATTCAAAGTCTGCATATACAACAAAACGTGCTCGATTCTTGTACGTAAAATTTTTAAATTAAAGTATATGCTCATGCTTTTTTCTATTAGGTAGAGTAATTTTACACTTATTTAAATTTTTGCAATCAACTTCATGCATTCCTAACTTTTGTTTAGACCAAAAATAGTGAATGTAACAATCGCATATATTTGCAGCATGTTCATGTTCCAATAACTGTTTGCATACTAAGCGAGATAAATTTTTTATCCAAACATAATGATATTCATGCTCTAAATCATTGTTATTATTATTTTCTTCTTCTTGATCATCAATGTAGAAGCTCCCAACAAGTAAAAGAATCACATGGCTTTGTTTCTTATTTGCAGTCAAGTGACTTGGAAAAACAATGTAAGTACTACCCTTCTTTTTAAAAAAATATAAATTAATTAAAACGTTGTTTTGTTTTTCAAATTTTACAATTTTTTTAGGATTTACAGGGAACTCAATTCCATCAAAATTGAATTCACCTTCAAATTCAATATAGTTAGAGACGCACTGTGGATTGCTTTTCGCTGGATGTATTGCTGATAAAACAGCCCATTTAAAACATTGAACGTCTCTGTTTATGACATTTACACAGGCTTTCTTTTTTTTTATGTAATCCGGCAAGTCTATGAAAGAACTACCTTGCTTAGGATTAAGCTTATTAATATTTACAACTAAATTTAAAATTGAGTGCAGTGTCCGGCCAGATTCTTTATTTTAAAAATCATCCATATTTTTCGCTATCGGCTGTCGTGCGTTCATCTCAAACCATTCATTCAAGTTAGTTGTCTGGTAAATAGTATGCGATTTCGTATTAAAATATTTTTAATCTACATCCTTGACATTATCTTTTACTATCACATATTCAGCTGTCAACATTGTATTAACTTTAAGTGCTTGACATGGCTCTAAAGATTGTTGAATTCTTAGAACAAATTGCTGTTTGACATCTTTAAGAAACTATTATATATCTAAGTGTTTCAAATTCACAATTAAAGCGGTCATGATGCAATTTTCAAATGCACTATTTACATCTTTCAAACTTACGGATGCATCATTTTCATCATGTGGAACTTGCATTGCAGGTACTATACCATTACCTTGAACACATACCATAGGTGCTGATATTTTTGCTTCTCCTTCACTTTTACCTTGAACACAATTAGAAACTGCTGCTGGTATAACGCTCTCATTATTATTACATGAAGCGGTTTTAGTTTTACATGTCTTGACTGATGTTACAACATTTTCATTACTTTCTCGTACAAAAACTTCGGGCTCATTTTTAAATACCTCGACTGCTGCTGCCACTTCTTGCTCACAATCTTTTACGAAAACTTCAGATTCGTTCATAAATATTCTTTTCGCTTCTACTGCTTCTAAATGATCATATAGAAGTTGTATAATAGTTCTTAGTAAGGCCTTAGCAGATTGAAATTTTTGTTTTTCTGATGTAATTAAATTACCCCTTTGACTGAAAATATGAAAATCCTTAGCAATTGTAAGGCTGGTGTCTAGCAATCTTTGGATTTGAGATACATCAGCATCACTATTGATTACTTGTTGATATGATTGCCATATACAATGTGTCACATCTTTAAAATATTGAACAGTAGCCATGACTAGCTTGGAACCGGAAGTGAACAAAACGAACGATTTTGTAGAAGTAAGCAGTATTGGCGCTAGCAACTCCTTTAATATGCTAAGTTTTGCGAATATCAGAGGAAAGGAGAGGAGTGGATGGGGGTAAACGTGCGCATGCATGTGTTAAACTAAAATGTATGTATTATAAACCACATTTAGCAGTAAAATTCATTCATTTGATTACTCTTGGCTAAGCAACATCAATTACTTTTTCTTACAATATGAAGTACATTGTTTATTTTCAAGGCTTTCAGAACTTTGGTAACAACTTTATTTTTAAGGAAATTTCCTTTATTGACCTTGACATGGATACTTCCCCGGTCGTCATTGTACTCAAACCACCTTTTCCATTGGAAGACTTATCAAAAAAGTATCAAAAACTGCGTCTCGAGTGAAATAAGTATAGAAAAGTAAAGCTCTTAACATCATTGCTGCGTCTCGAGTGAAATATAGAAAAAAGTATTACATAAAAACGTAGTTTAAAAATTTTACCATACCTTGATGAGTGTGTCTCGAGCTATGCGTTGTGTGAGCTTGTGGTTTAACTTCTTTACTCCTCGACTAATTCGAATAGTGTGACTATGACACTTGAGGACCGTCTTGGGCGTTCTCTGCAGTATATTATCAGGGAGAGAAAATTTGTATCCGTGCACTAAGAGGGATGAAATTTCCCTCACCTGCAGACATTCACACGTGATAGAAGTTAAGTTGTTCAATTGGCTTATGGTAGTTGGAGGGAGAGGAAAGTCAAATTTTCAAGCAACCGTAGACCTCTGATGCTATGGGCATGTAGTAAAAAGGGTTGTAGAATGATGAATAAGTCTTTCCATTGGTTTAAAATGAGTATTCAAAATTAGAATAACGTGGGGGAATAAGCAACAGTTTTTGGAGTAGCTGCTTCAAAGTGTTTCAAAGGAGGACTGAATACTAAAATATTTAGTTTTGTAAAATCATCGAAATGGCTCATACACGTTCATCACATACGTTCTATAGTGAAATAGAACTTATAGAAATAGAAAGTTTCCAGAATATTTTGGATAATATGCTGCCGCAAAATTTTAATGATGGTGATTTAGAACCTTGCACATCACCACAACGAGTATCTGCAAACTCAATTTCCATTATAAATGAAAAAGATTTTGATGTACTCCTTGGTAAGCTACGTTTTGTTTTATAATTTTTTTACGTATTTATAATAAATCTTAAATTATTGTTAAATAACTCTATCCCCTCTAGAATCAATATCTTTTTCGTTGTGGACAACAGCACCGCCCTCAAACATTGATGGAGCATTGTCAGCAGTACCAGAAAGTGACTTAAGTCTTCTTCCGGGACCGTTTTGTCCTGGAGTCGTCATCCCGACGACAAAACATCTTTATCGTCTCCTACACCTTCCTTTACGGAGAGGTTTGAGACGCTTGAAACGGTGCGGTGGAATTCACCAACGGCTGCAGCTCAGGATTTTGGTAAATTACTTTGCTATATTTCATTACTTTTTTTTTTAAATTATTTATAATTTATAATTTATAGGGAATCTTTTTCCAGCATCCTCTATACCTTCCTATACTGAGAGATTTGAGATTGTGAACTAGAGTTCACCGCCAGCGGTACCTCTGAATTTAGTTGTGCCAGTCGTTGATCTAACGACATCAACATTAGTGAATAATGAGGCATTAGTCATTGCTTTAACAACATCGCCATTGAGTAATTGTAAGGAAGTAATTGATATATCATCACCGCAAGTTGATGATATGCCATCACTCGAAATTGTGTGTGAAGTAACATACGTGAATAAGAGGAAAAGAATAGAAAAAGAAGCGAATAGAAAAAAGGTGTGTCGTTCTGTGAAATTCGATAAAAGTTTTTATAACTTATTTTTAATTTTCAACTGTAAAATAATAAAGTGTTTTATCTAAATAAATTGACATTATAGTTTCTTAATAAAATCTTAATTTACAAAAAATAAACATTTGTTTATTTAATAGTACCTATTCATTATCGTTCATAATATTATTTAACATATGCAGTTAAACATAAATAATGGTGAAAGAAATTTCAATTTTAAAAATAATTCCATGAAATTTAATGATATAATGTTATAAATAAAATTTACCCATATTAATCTTATTTCTTTTAATAATTTTCAAATAATCCTAACTTTACAAAGTAAGCACCTTTAGCATCAAGTTGCTTTAAAATTTTTCTACCAACTATGTGTATTACTCTAGATAGAAAATGCTCCAAACCTGTTGAGAAAAGAAATTCCGTTGGGAATTGTTGATCTGCGGATTAGTCAGCATACGTAAGGGGCAAACTATACATGTAGAGCCATAATTATATGAGACAAGGTATGTATATTTGGCATACTTAAATTATGCGTGGGAAAGGAAACTGTGCTCCAAACATTTAGCCGTTCTAATTTTCTCATAAAGAGAAAAATTTTGAGCAACTCCTAAGCTGAATGTGGTACATCTAAACTTAACGTCTTGGGATTATCTGCATCTCTCGTTTTAAAAGAACAACTCTTCTAAGCAAAAATGCATGAAAAAGTAAAGTGGTGCTTCTAACTATCTAACTGTTCAAGTATAGTCACGGCTTTTTTTATTATAGTCACAGCTGCTCACGAGCTCGGGTATGCTCACAGCGGTTTAGGCACTCGGAAAGAAGGGAAGCTGTATCTCAAACTTATTCACGGGATGGGGGGGGGGTTGAGGAGAAGAGAAGTTGAATCTCATGCTCGCTTACAGAGAGGGGATTGCAGAGAATTTATGCAAACTCAAGCAGCGCTGCGGGTGGGAACATGTTGCTAGCTCTGATACAGAGAAGTTATAAATAGTGGTTGCATCTTCGTATTTTCGCAGTTTTACTAATTCAGCATAAGTAGTAAGAGCAACGGTGAAAAAGAGAAGCTAGTTGAATAGAGAAGACAATGAGAAAAAATACTTTTCAACCTCAAAATTCTCAATTTATAGATACTCATCAAACGCATCATCATGGATTTTATGCATGGCTTTCATAATGCTGATAGATACTTCATACCAAAAGAATTTTCCGTGATTTCGTTGCAAGGAAACGTTGTTGGGCACTGGATAATCAAACCACCCTGCAATTTCAATGATACACTGCTGAATATAAAAAAAACATAATATTTACCAGACACTAGAAGTCCATGGAATCAAATGGTTTGAAGGTTATATAACATTAAATGACTTAAAGTTTCGTCTTACAACTATTATTAAAAACCTTAGAAGAATTTATACATATGGAAGTGATGAAGCCCAATTCATTAGCTTAATCCTGACGCGAGAAGTTCACGATTTGTCGCAAATATGTCGTCCCTTCTAACACCTTGAAAATAAAGTCTTTTCTCTCGTATGTCTTACACATGAGCAAAGTTATTTCAAAAAAAAAGCTATTTTGTGCTCTACATAAAGCACACTTATCAAAACAATGGTTTATTACTAGTACATTAGTCAAGTCATCGAAGCCAGACAGTGATTCATCCTATGCAGCATATGAACGTCTTACACGGCAAAAACTTCTGCCAACGTGGGTGAGTAGATACGACGTGGTTGGTTAATTATAGCATATAATAAAGGGAATAGTGATAACATTTTTACTGTACATTTTTTTGCATTTTAAGAATAAGATGTTTAACAAATCATTTTGCAAGTCTAGTTTGTACAAGTAATTTTTTTTAATTTTGAATAAACGCATTGATCAAAATAAACAAAGAAATTTTTAACAATTATTTTCCTACAACTTCACATCCTACATTATCATGCAACGCGCTTGCTTACCTTGAAATGCATATAACCATCACATATGCAAGCTGCACAAGATTTCACATATTCAAGCAGCGCGCGCAAACCACCGCTGCAGACGCACATTGCAGTGCGCCCAACTTGAGTAGCGCTGCAAGTAGTGCGCACAAACTCACGCAGCACGAGCAAAAAAAACCATGCCTTTCGCCCATTGGCCGCAGGGGCACGCCTCAGAGGGGGACATTCTGCAAAGAAGGGGGCTGTTCTAGAACCGCCGTGTTCTAGAACCGACATAGCTTATCTACTCAAGCGCCTTGGGTCATTGGGTGATAGGTGCTTATTTTAGTGATTAATTTTATTTATTAGAGTGGCCAGTAAGCGCCATGGGTCATCGGGTGATAGGCGCTTGTGTTATCATTTAACATTTTATTGTTTTATAGTGTGGCCAGTTAGCACCCTGGGTCATTAGGTGATAGACATTTGTGTTAATATTTAAGATTTTATTGTTTATGAGAGTGGTGAGTCATAGCCCTGGGTTACTGCGTGATAGGCATATGCGTTATTATTTGAGAATTTATTATTCATTGGCATTGCCAGTAAGTACCCTAGGTCTTCGGTGAATATTTTTGTCGGAATTTTGTTCTTTGAAATTTTTGTCTATGACTCGCTGGAGCTCAGTACCAATTTTAACAGCATAAAAGCATTGGATCTGATGGGAACAGTACTGTTTTAATTAATTACAATTTAGTTTTCCAGTGGTGATTTATAGAATGGGTACTTCTAACACGGCATTGGTATACTTTTTAAAATTCAAATTATTTTGGAGTGATTACTACATTCCTTTTGTCACATAGTCGAAATTAATCACATACTAGCCAGGCAAGGTTAGTTAGCTCATCAAACGTGCCATATATTTAGGTATAACCAATACAAGCTGTTTATCTGAAGTGCCCTGTGACCCGTATTTTCTTGTTCTTCTTGCAATGTATTTTCTCTTTAATATTTTTTTTCTAATAAACTATTTCATTGTCATGTAAGAGCGACATCGTGTACTATAGATTGAATTGTACTTAATAATTTTCATAACTTTGGTCGTTTAACTCCCCAGGTAAAAATTTTTAGCTGTTTATATTCGCTCCAAGCTGATGCAGAGGCTGCGCCTTCTGTAGCAGATATTTTACAAAAGTTCTTCAGTGTAAGCAAATGGCTTAGAGCATACTTACATGCATATATAGCTGCTTGTGGTTGGCAGGCTCACTGAAAAAGACTTCAGGAGGGAATCATCAACATCATTCTCTCTCTAGCCAGCCAATCACAAGCAGCTGTATGCTATGAGGCCTTTGCTTACACTGCAGAACGTTTATAAAATATCAACTGTAGAGGGCATGGTCTCTGCATTGGCTTGGAGCAAATAGCTTAAAAAAAAGCTAAAAATGTAGCTGTATTCATGTGTTTTTTTTTTTGCTTACAATATTTATAGCTTTTTTTTAGCTCTAAATTTTAGCTGTACATCTACATGCATCTATCAGTTATCCAAGCTTGTCATATTTTGAGGGGGGAGGGGGTGTGATACATTGGTAGGGGAAACGAGAAAAATCGGAGGTGAGCGTAAAGATTTTTTTTTAGAAATCACGTCAAAATTTACAGAATTCTCCCTTTGTCTGCGGGAAGCAACTGGGAAGTTGTGGAAGAGTGTGGGAGAGAAAACATACACATAATACAACTTAATATTATAGGGAGATTTGTAAACAATTATATAATATTACACTTACGTCAAACATTACAATTTTTCAAAGAACAAGTTTAATAAACTGCAAAAAATATAAAACAATAGATAACTATACGTAATAAGCCTCATCCATCACATTGGTAATTATGAGTTGCAGTCATCGTAAATAAATTAAAATAAATTTTTTATTAGCACGTTCATAGTTTAAAAGTTGGATTATTACTAAGTACAAATTATTACATCTTTGTACATCTACAATATTATTTTGATTAAAATGGAACTTACAGTTTAAAGAAGGGATGTTGGAAGAGGGCATTTAAAAGGTCAAAGGGGCTTTTTAAAACTATTGTCATTAAATTTGTCATGATAAAAAAAAAATATTATTCAGATTTTTAAAAAACATGGTTGGCAAAAACTTTTTTTTTACACTATGTACAATAATTTAATTTTTAATTTGAAATAAATTTTTTTGAAAAGACTAATTAATTACATGCTAAGATTGTTATGAAGTCAAAGAGGATTTGTCAAGTCTTTTCAAAAAAATTTATTACATAGCAGTTACAATCTACATGGCAGTACGACAAACCTATAATAAATTGAGTCTAGAATCTTCGCTAGTTTTTTTTGAGACTTCAATTTTGAAGTTTAGAGTTTATTTCTGAAGTATTAGAGGACGTACTCATAAAATTTAAACAGAAACTTAAAAATTATACAAGCTACAGAGGCCATTATAGTTTTTTGATGATGATTAACGAACAAATACGCTAGTAGTTGCAAGTAATACGGTTATCACGCAGAATTGTCCCCTTTACTTGATGTAACATCGTAGGATTGAGAGAACTTAAAAATAAATGAGATGGTACACGAATGAAGCATCTACAGATGTATTGCAAGTTGAAAATAATCCTGTTTAAGTAAACTACTTGCAGATACAAAAGTATCTATGTACTAATTTATGAAATTGCTCGTTATAATAATTTGAGCGTACTAATTGAATTTAATATAACAACCGGGCTTTGCCATATATTTTGGAAAATAAAAGTACTGACATATAACATATTTATTTATGTATCCCCAATATTAACATATAATTTCAAGTTACTTATCAGTTAACAAACATTTTAGAAAGTTAAAGGATTGTCTTGATGCACTTTTTTGCGGACACCTTTCATCATCGATAAAAAATCAGTATATTCCCAAAGTCAACTAGTACCTCACACATGCAACTAAAACTTACTGTTATCATAGTTTTTTGGTTTTTGTTTGAAAGAGTAAAGTGTTACGTAGAATAACGGTGGCTTAGGGTGCACGCCAGATAACAAGGACGATTATGATTGAACACTGATATATTACTTGTAATGGCGAGGGAAGAGTGCCTGTTATCTCATATACCATTGGTTCTCAACTCTCTGCTAGCTACCTACCAACTCGGTTGATAGGTTTTCACCGAATGCCCTCAACTCTCTACTCCTATCCTTTAGGGCCCAAACTAGAAGGGGCGAACAGTGGAGTGTTTTGATTTTTTATTTAAAATCAAATGTCTCAAGAGCGAATTATGATAGAATAATTGTTTTTATCTGAGCGTACTCGTAAGTTAATATAAAATACGTGAACAATATTTATAAAAGTATTTTTTATTTTCCTAACCTCCAAATTTTACAAAAAAAACGAATTTTTTCAGGAAACGTATAAAAATGTTATAAATTTAATCCGATTCTCTCTTTAGTCTTCATAAAGCTCTTTAATATGAGACTTGAGGATAATAGTGACTATATTATCAAAATATAGGTACCTTTTCATGCTTAACATAACCTTAAAATAGCAAAAATCGATGTACTTTTGGTTTTTTTTTTTTTCAAAATCGGAATGGACCAAGATACAATGATGATTCCTGTTGGAGCATACTTGTAAGTTAATGTGTAAAATAGAAACAATATTTATAGAAGTATTGTACTTCTTTTTACTCTTTAAATTTTACAAAAAACACGAATTTTTTCAGGAAAACGTATGAAACTGTTTCAAATATAACCCAGTTCTCTCTTTAGTTTGCATAAAGCTGTTTAATATGAGACTTTAGGATGTTAGTGACTGTATTATCTAGATATAAATACCTTTCTATACTTGAGACAAGGTTTTACATCACATAATATTACACGCGACTGGGTTCAGGTATATTTTATATTTCTTCTATGTCTCTCTTACTCCAAATATTTGTTAAATCTCTTAGTACCTTTCTTATATTCACACGTGTTCGTGTTCGTAAGGTGGTTAAATATTTCTCGATCAAATTATTACTAAACAGATTTTAAAAATGGCACAAATTTTACAGTTATTGTATTGCTAAGATATCTAAACTCTGAGCTGTAATATTATGCAGATAACATTTTTTGTAAAATTTGGAGGTTAGGAAAATAAAAAATACTTTAATGAATATTTTTCCTGTATTCCACATTAACTTACAAGTATGCTCAAACAAAAATCATTATTCTGTCTTAATTCATTTTTCAGATATTTAATTTTGAAAAAAAAAAAAAATCAAAATAACCCACTGTGGGGCGCACGGACGTATATCTATATGCTCTCATACGTGACAATAGCGTGATCTGAAATTAATCAAAAATATTTGTTGTAGCCATAAATTACACTGTGTACTTAAATTATAAAATCATAATACTTATTTTTGTACCATGGCCGCAAAGTAAAAAAATCCCACCCGAAGAGTGGGATTTTGGTATTAGCGATCCAGACAGTTAGAATACCCGTGTATGAAAATTGTGACCATTTGTTTTTTTAATTATTTTTGTAGATAACAATATGTATAACATACAACATTTCAATACGTATTGGGAACGGTACTAAGTTGAAAAAAAATATTTAAAACTTAAGCGGTTTTTTCGGGTTAAAAGAGAAAAACCACGCATTCGACAAATAATTATATGCTAGTTAAAAATTCTACATCAAAAGATCAATCGAATAAGGTTTGTTAAGCTCCGATCAGCCCAGAAGTTTTTTAAGTGAATGGCAAAGAAACGCGTTCTTTCGACATTTTCCCGAAGATCTGTAACTTGCGTTAGATCGTATATTAAGATATGTGTTTTAGAAGCCTCAATATACGTACTAAGTTTCAATAAAATACATCGGAAAATTTTTGAGAAACTTTGAAAAACAGGTAAACAGCCCTTCGAAAAGATGTCTATAAAAAAGTTTTGGGCCAGTGTAGACCAATTTTTTTAAAGTACTTTTGTTTAACGTCTAAAAAATCCGTGTCATTTGACCTACTGGACGTATGACAAAAATTTATTGCATCAAAAAAGAGCTATAAATGCCTTGAAGTAGGAGACCGCCAAATTTGAAATGTGGCTTGATGCAAAATTTTGCACATACTGCTTACATTTTTTTTTTTTTATTCTTTGACGTTTTAAAATAAAAAATGACAATGATCTAAGTACATCATTAAAAAGTTTTTATACAATTATGCATTTGTACTTATGATATATCTTTTTTACTGATTTTTGATCGACCACTATTAAATTAAGTGTTTTACAATTCCTTTCAACTACCATATATTTTTTGGTCAAATGTTAAGTTTTCCCACTAATAGCAAAAACTGGTTCTTACGTTTTTGAGCTTTTCTTACCATCGGGCCGTACTACAATCCACGCGTTTACTTACTTTATTATTTGTATTGGTATTATCCACAAACAAAAATATAATCCGCAATTTTCGTGGGTGCAAAGAATTTGCACTCATGATTAGAAAATATTTTCGACTTATTTCCTACAAGCCTTCACTTAAAGAAGTTTTGACGTATGTTGAGATTATAATTCCTTATTTATTGACATGGTTTCCATATTTGAAGAATTATTAAACCTTTATTACGTAGTTTTTGTTCGTAACTCATCAAAAAATGTATGTATTTAGTTGTTGAATAGTACATTATTTTTAGTAGAAGAATTAGCACTGCTACATATTTTACATATTACTTATCATTCACTCACTTGATTTGCAACTAAACGGACTACAATAAATTCATCAAAGTACATTTTGTTATACTTTTCTCTATGTCTGAGAAAAAAAGCAAATTGTTATGTTTGAAAAATAATTATACTAGTATGATATTCTAAATGCTAATGATGATTACGACTTTTACGTGTTTTATTCTTACAGAATACAGGGGTACAAGAACATTTTATCTGTACGGAGATTTACATATACATAGGCTGTACTTGGTTGTTAATGGGGAAATATCATGTCATGTGGGAGGCAGAAGCTTGTTTTTCTTCATGGTTATGCAGAAGTCCTGATTTTATTGAAGACTCGCAGCGTAAAGCTTGCGGTTTAAGTTTGAAAAGTGATATTTTTAATTTCGAAGGACATCTTCAATCTGCAAAACACATAAAAAAGTGTAACGAACAAAATATCTTTGATGGGATACTTAATGAACGCGTTCAGCACATTGAAGAACAGATAAATCAATCTTAAGAACAACAATTAATCGTAAAAAATTTAACCCTAAATCTGAACGATCTGGTATCACAACCCACCGTCAATAGAGGATTTGAGTTAGGGACTGAAACACCTCACAAGGCGCTTTTAGATTCATCCTTTATAAGTTTAGATTCCCAAAATTCACTATTTCTTGATTGGAAAATAAACTGAAAATTATTTCGAAAGTCTTGCTTTCATGATCCAAAATTTTCAATATTTAATCGCAATTCAGTTGAAAATCCGAAAGTAAAATGTTTAACTTGTAATAACCAATCTGCATTTTATAGACAAGTACTTAATGAGCATTTATTAACGGACAAACATCTCATAAATAGTGGCCAAAAAGAGGATCTTCGACTATCAGTGTCAGTTGCAGAAATCAAAATTGCTGGCATGTGTGTTTATTTTGATGAATCGTTTTTTTCACGGAAAATCTTGTTCTATTTTTTAAGACTTAACAAATGATTCAAATATTATGAAAAGTGTATCGTTACCCTGAAAAAAAGTCCAAAATATTGTTAACAGTATCATAGCCCCAGCTTATTCGCAGAAATTGTCGGAAATATTAAAAACTAGAAAATTTTCCATTTTAATCGACGAATCAACTGACCACATTGTTGATTCTTACTTATGTATAAATGTTAAGTATGTGGATGAAACTAAAGAGCAGATCGTAAGTTTCTTATGAGACATGATTTCTGTGTACGATGAGGATGATGATTTACCAGCTGATGCAGATACATTGTACGCCAAAATTGTAAATACATTTTTAAATGCTGACACTGATAAGAAAAATATACTGTCTCTGTGTACAAGTAACGCATATATTTTAATAGGAGAGCACAACTCTGTCAGCTCGCGATTGATCGATAAAGTTCCTGATGTTATGCCGATAAAGTGTCCATGTCACATACAGCACTTGTGTGCTCAAAAAGCTGAAGAAGCCTTACCAAAACAGTGCATAGAATTGACATCTATCATTTTTAATTACATGTCTTCCAGCTCTAAAAGAAAAATATATCTTAGTAAGGTACAAAAAATGATAAGATTAGATTCTTTGATAATTGTATGCCCTTGTGGAACAAGGTTGCTTTCATATCATGACTGTATAACGCGTATACTGAGAAGATAAACAGCGTTAAAAATTTTGTTTCTCAACGAATGTAGGAAGAACAAGTCATCTCAGTATAAAACTTTAGAGAAAGGCCCTGAATACGTTTTGGAAACATTAAGAGACCCTGAATTATATGTTTTATGCTAGAACATGTTCATGAATAAAAGTTATATTAATCATTGCATTAAATATTACGGACTTTCTTCTGTCAATCTTGATAATGAAGCTTAGTATGAAAAAATAAATGAAATATGCATTGGTCAGGCTACATAAAATATTTTTGAAGACAGTGAATTGGAAAAAGATGATATAAACATATTTCGCGAAAACTGAAAAATCATTTTTAATTATAATATGTAAACAGCTCAAAACAGGGTTTGACTTTGATGATTTCAAAAAATACTTGAAATGATTTCACCCTGTCGATGCTTTGGATCCATAAATTTTAAAAAAGTATCCAGATTTAAGAGAAGTTTTTGCTGCATTTAAAGGTATTGTTTCAAATCAAAATACTTTGCAAAAAAAGATCCATCAAGAATGGGTAAATCTTAAAAAATACGAATTTTCAGAGAAATTTAAAACTAGGTTAAGCAATTGCACAAGTGTCAAAGAGTTTTGGTTTAAGATGAGAAAAGCCCAAGATAAGGAAACCAACGAATCCTTATTTAGTAATAAATCAGACTTCGTGCTTCAAGTACTATGTCTACCGAATTCAAATGCACAGCCCGAACGAACTTAGAGTAAACTTCAACAAGCGAAATAAAAAAATAGAGGCCAACTAGTTTTTAAAACAACGCGTTCTATAATGTTAGCTGCTCAACACATTAAAGATAAAGGAGGAATTCTTAAATTTAAGCCTACTGAATGGATGTTAGAACAAATATTCACCTCTTCTCTTTTACAAAAAAAAAAAGTACTGAGCCTACAGCTAAACAAGATGCGTTAGATTTCAAAGCTTATGGAATTACTGAATCGGTAGCGAATAAAGCTGTAGATAATGAAGTACTATACCGCAAAAAGTATGATGATGCATTTCAATTCAAAAAGTTTGATACGGAAAATACTTTAAGTATTGCAAAAACGAATGCTTCGACTAATGGTGGAAGTACAATCATCTTTCCTGTTGAGAAAGATGTTTATGAACATAATTTTAATGTCTGTAGTACTGATGATCTAGGATCCGTCCATTAATTACGTAAGCACCTTGGGGGGAGAGTATGTTATTTGTTCATTATAGATGACGTACGGAGGGGGGGAATTCGAATTATTTTACGTAATCATCAGACGTTCGACATAAATGATTTTGTCTTTCCCGCGATTCATATTTCTAATACTGCAAGGTTTCATCGTAAGATCAATTGACACCTAGCAAGTCTTCGTTCTACCGTATCGACAATGAAAACTAACATGTCCAGAGTACATACTTGAGAATTCTGCTCAGAGTAGTTTTATGAAAAAATATATAATATTATAATTTATTATTGTTATAAATATAAATATATACATAAATTTATGTGATTAACGTAACAAATTCATATAATGTTATATAAAACGAGGAAACAAAATTAATAAATGTTTTTGATAAAAATTATTAGAACTAAGTTCTTTAACTCAGGAGGCTGGAATTTTAAAACCGAAAGATTCTTTTTTTTTGGAACGAAAGGGGTTTCACCCGAAGTCTCTACCTTTCAAGTCTCCCCCCTTACCCCGTCCCCCTCACCTACTGTACTCTACACACTTCCCCTCTCCCCACTATATATGTATATTTGCCAGCCGTAACGTGATACTTTTCTGCACGCCTTTACCTACCATTCCCCCTCACAGTCCCAAGCAATTAATTATTAAACAAGATTTAATTTTAATCTCACACAATAATTTTTCTTTCACTTTAAATTTTTTTCTTTTACAATTCTAAAAAAAAAAAAAAAAAAAAAAAAAACATTTTCCAACAAAGAGATTTAAACTCTCGAACTCCTGCATATGAGTCCAGTACCTTACCCACTCTGCTACGAGCGCTGCCGACTAAAGAAACTCAGTTTCTTGTACTTATCGTGCTGTTCGTAACTATAATATTCCATTTTTATATGCATTCACTGATACTACGTTTAATTCATAATAAATTGTGTATTTGTGTTCACAGAAAAAAAAAAAAAAAAAAATTGATGCATAAAATACCGACCGATTTTTATTAAACCTGGAGTTTTTTTTGGTATTACAGTTATGCTAATAATTACTGTTATAAATACTTTATTTTATAAATAAATTATAAAAATGAACATATACGAAAGAGTTGCACAACGTATCAATGGTTTTTAAGATTTTGAATTCGACTAACTAATTATGTTACGATGTCACATAATTATATAAATTTAAAAAAAATAAAAAAAAAATAATAAAAAAAAAAGATTAAATATGAAAATAAAAAAGGAATTAAATAAAGGAAAAACAAAGAAACACAAAAAAATGTGATAAAATAAAATATGAAGAAAAATTAAACAAGAAATGGAAAAAAAAAATTAAACAAGAAATAAAGAAAAAAATTTAAAAAATTGTAATAAAATAAAATATAAAAAAAAAAAAAAAACAAGAAATAGAAAAAAAAAATAAAACAAAAAATAAAGAAAAAAAAAAAAAATATCATAAAAAAAAACAACAAACCAGGGGGGATAAATGGGTCATGGGACCCACGGTAAGAACGAAGTTCTTTAAACATGAGATGAGTATAGACACAATTTCTCAGGTAACAAAGGGGTCGCCAGACCCACAGAAAGAATAAAGCTCTGTCAACGTTAGTGCTGCATTCATGTTGTTTACTTTAACAAACACTTAAAAACGAATGAAAAAAAAAAAAAAAAAAAAAAAAAGTTTACTACTCACGATGGTTGAACTTCGTAAGTGCTGTATTTATGCACGACGTTCTTGACAAACAATGATTTAATTCTTCTTTAAAGGAACATACCCACCATCACTTCGACGCGAACTACAGTAGGATGAGTACCAAAGAATGAGAATAAGGAATAAATCTGATAAAAATGTCAAAGATTCGATACTAAACAAAAATAATTTTTTGTAGCGCCACCATCTCGGCTTCGACATCAGATTATAGTGAAAACAAGCGACCCAAGTTCTTTGATTTTTTATTTCCTTGCTAGTAGAATTAATATTCATTATAACATGAAAGTAAGTTATCGGGGCTTCGTTTCACCAACAATTGCATCATTCTTCTGGTGTACTTATTGTTAAATATATGTTTTAAGGCATAACAATTTAAAAGTGATGAATAAAATTATATGCATTTACTGACAATATAATTAATTCATGATAAATTATGTATTCGTTTTCTAAATAATACATCTAAAAAAAAAAAAAAAAAATGAATCAAGACATGAAAACGCAAAATTAAATAAAAAAATAAAATATTAAGGTAATTAAAACAACAAACCAGAGAGGATAAATGGGTCATAGGATCTACGGTAAGAACAAAGATCTTTAACCGTGACATGAGTATAAAAAATCAATTTCTCAGGTAACAAAAGGGTCGCCAGACCCGTAGAAAGAACGAAACTCTATAAACGTTAGTACTGCATTTATGTAGTTCACAAAACAAATACCTAAAAAACGAAATAATAAACAAAAAAATTGTTCAGTACAAACGATGGTTAAACTTCGTGAGTACTAAACTGTTTTTTTATTATTTTTTTTTTTTTTATTCGTTTTTAAGGTTTTTGTTTAGTTAACTACATGAATTCAGTACTAACGTTTATAGAGCTTCGTTATTCCATGGGTCTGGCGATCTTGTTACCTGAGACATTGTGTCTATACTCATCTAATGTTTGAAAAACTTCGTTCTTACCGTGGGTCCAATGACCCATTTATCCCCCCTGGTTTGTTGTTTTTTTTTATTTTATTTTACTTTTTTTTCCAATAATTCTGTTTATATTAATAATGTTAACTGATTATTATATTTGTATGCTTTACGAAGTGAAGGAATAAATTAACTCATTAATTTAAATATTTTTCTTACTTTTTTATTCAAGGTTTAATTATATTTACCTCTATTATGTTTACTATAAGGGGTGGTGGGGGGGTTTCAAAATATTATTGAAGTTTACGAGGGGGGGGGTGGGAAGGTCCAAATTAAGAAAGAATGTGTTTACGTAATTAATGGACGGCCCCTTATCAGCCACGGTTTAAATATACGTATATCCTAGCATGACTCGTTGCACCCGCTCTTGCTAGGAAAAAAACATTTCTCTGGTACATTATACGCCTAAATAAAAAGAGAAAAGTCATCGGCCACGGCTAAGACATTCATAAAATTAAGAAATAATAGCTTCATTACTTGGCAAGGTACTGCGTCGAGTAAGCTAACGTTGATCGCAGCTAGACAAGATACGCGATCCACTTCATCCACTGATAAAAAATACACGTTTATGCTTGATCATCTTCCTCTCGCGCTGTACATTGGGCTTGTCAGCTACACCTTTCGCACCAATCCTGATGCCGTCAGAGTTCGATTCATGGTTAAAAATGAAGGGAGCCGTCAGTATCATCCAACGTCACAGCATCCGGAAGAGGCCCCTTCCCCTGACGCTACCGCCCAAGTAATGCGCACTACACACCGCCCCTACTACCTTTCCTATACCGCTTGTGCCACTCCTCCCACTGCCTGATCAGCCACTCTCCCGCACCACCGCCTCTCCTCCACCCACAGCTACAGTTAGAGCCTTTTCCCCCACCACCACCTCAGGAGAGAAGCTGGGGAGGTGCCAGAACTGCCATGGTTTACCTACTTATAACTTACATAGTGGCTCTGATATATGGATATTTCGTACAAGTTATCATAAAAAAAGAGCTATACATTTATAAATATACTTGCATCGATTTAATTAACTGCTACAATAGTAAATGGCAAGTAATTCCTGGATATCGTACCAAACTGAGCATTACGACTTTTTATCTAAACGTTAAGCCTTTTGTTCTGCTGCTAATTTGAAAAAATTGTTTCTTACTTCTTCTTGTGAAAAATATTTAATTTTATGAGTTTAATGATATAAGAGTATATATAAATGTTCAAATGTATGGAGCCCGTTTCTGTGTATTCATTTATTTTTTTTGGAACAAAGTTCTTTATGTCGCGTACTCGAGGGGCTGGAATTTAAAAACTGACAGATTTTTTTTTTTAAACGGAAGTGGTTTACCCGAAGTCTCTTTCTCTCAAGTTCCCCCCCTCACCCCGCCCCCCTCGCCTACTGTTCTCCACACACTTCCCCTCCCCCCACTATATATATATATATCCGCCAACCGTGCCGTGTTACTCGTCTGCACACTTTTGCCCACCATCCCTCCCTCACACTCCCAAGCAATTAATTTTTAACTAAACTTTAATTATATTTTCTCACAATAATTTTACTTTAACTTAAAAATTTTTTGTGTTACAATGAAAAAAAAAAATTAAAAAAAAAAAAACACATTTCACGTCAGAGATTTAAACCCTCGACCTTCTGCTCATAAGTCCAGTACCTTACCCACTCTGCTACGAGCGCTGCCAACTATAAAACTCGGTTTTTTGTACTTATTTTGAAGTTCGTAACTATAATATTCCATTTTTATATGCATTCACTGATAATACATTTGATTCGTGATAAGTTATGTATTTGTTTTCTAAGTCATACATCTAAAAAAAAAAAAAAAAAAAAAAAAAAAAAAAAAAAAAAAAAAAAAAATCAAACAAGAAATGAGAACAAAAAATTGAATAAATAAATAAAATATAATAGTAATTAAAACGACAAACCAGGAAGGATTAATAAGTCATGGGATCCACGCTAAGAACGAAGTTCTTTAAACATGACATGAGTATAAGAACACAATTTTTCAGGTAACAAGGGGTCTCCAGACCCGTGAAATAACAAAGCTCTATGAACGTTCGTACTAAATTTATGTAGTTACCTAAACAAAAACTTTAAAAACAAAAAAAAAAAAAAAAAAAAAAAAAAACAGTTCAGTACTCACGAAGTTTAACCATCGTAAGTACTGAACTACTTTATTATTTTTTTATTCGTTTTTCAAGTTTTTGTTTTGTGAACAACATGAATGCAGTACTAACGTTTATAAAGTTTCGTTCTTTCTACGGGTCTTGCAACCCCCTTGTTACCTGAGAAATTGATTTTTTATACTCATGTCACGTTTAAAGAACTTCGTTCTTACCGTGGGTCCCATGACGCATTTATCCTTCCTGGTTTGTTGTTTTAATTACCTTTATATTTTACTTATTTATTTTATATTTTGTTTTCATTTCTTGATTTAATTTTTTTTTTTTTTTTCTTTTAGATGTATTATTTAAAAAACAAATACATAATTCATCATGAATTAAGTGTATTATCAGTAAATGCATACAATTTTATTTATCACTTTCAAATTGTTATGCCTTAAAACATATATTTAAAAATAAGTACACCAGAAGCATGATGCAATTGTTGGTGAAACAAAGCCCCGATAACTCACTTTCATGTTATTATGAATATTAATTCTCCTAGCAAGGAAATGAATAATCGAAGAACTTGGGTCGCTTGTTTTCACCATAATCTGATGTCGAAGCCGAGATGGCGGCGCTACAAAAAATTATTTTTGTTTAGTATCTAAGCTTTGACATTTTTATCAGATTTACTCCTTATTCTTTTTCTTTGGTTCTCATCCTACTGAAGTTCGCGTCGAAGTGATGGTGGGTATGTCCCTTTAAAAAAGAATTAAATCATTGTTTATGGCAACTTAATTATCGTATAACATTTAAAATTTTTAGAATATTGCATTAATGCTGCAAGATTCCTACAGACATATTTCGATAACAAAAAATAAAGCCTTAAAAATGAATATTTAGGCAACGCTTGGACTATAATATTTTATATAATGTTTGAGTGCAACAGTGCAGAAAGATATTGTTAGTATACATGTACAATAGTAGTGTTGCAATGTTTTGACAATAAGATTAAATAAGAATGGTTCTGTTGCAATGCACAATTTTTTTATTATCTTCAAGAAAATCATCTCAGATTTTGCACTGCAATATAACTGCATTATTTCGAAAAAAAGTTCATAATTTTCATTAAGCGCAAAACTGTTAAACAACATCGGCAGTACTTGTGTAATAACCTTATGTGTATTATGTAAGTAAAATAACAATGTCAAAAAGTGAGTAGTACAAACGATAGCAATTATATACTCAGGCAATATATAATGAAACAACAGCGTAATATGAACTGTAGTGGCTCAATATTTTCAAGAATTCGTTGTGTTGCAATATTCTGACAAGACTGTAGTAGCACAAGAAGCAATAGTAGAGCACAATCTATATTAATTAGGTTATTACTTTCATATCTTTTAGTCTATTCCAATATTAAATTATAAACAAAACTTTAAAGCAATATTTTAATATGTTATTGGTAATAACTTGGTCTTTCTAGAGTTCATGACTATTATTGCTGTAATTTTTCTGCACCTTAACTGTCAATGTTACCCAAGTATTACTGAAATAATGTAGTTAGGTTGCTTCATTTTTCAAGTTTCTTAAGATTTCAGCAATATTTTATAAGTTACAACGCTGCGCGGTAAAATCGTCGTATGACTGTATGTAATGTCATATCATGTAACTATATTATAGGTAAAGAGTTAAGTGACACAGGCTGTAGGAACAGCAGTAATATAATAAAAAGAATGTACCATATACGGATTACATATTACCTTAGTATCATAAACTATTCTCTACCATAATTTTCGCTTGAGTTATTTTGTAACTGGTTGAGACGGTGTCTGTGTGATTTAGAGCATGTTACATCAAAATTAAGGCTTAAAGAAATGTTTAAGATATAATTTTGATTTATTATAAATATTGCAAACATTAAACGTACTCGTTCAAGGTGGTTATTTTATGAAATAATTGTAAACAAAATCAAGAAATACTGTGAGCACTTTTTTGTAGTGTTACAATACACTTTCCCTTCAAAATGTAGTAAGGCTTGACAAATACAAACACAAGAGATACAAACACACATAAATGAAAAATTAACCCTATGCATGGGCTTTCATAGCAACTAAGAATTTTTTTACTGAATTTTGTAGCTTTATTGTTTATTTATCGAACACAGTTAAGCGACAAACTAATAGAATGATGAAGCTCATGCAATGCTAAACATACTGCTATTTCGAAAGATATATGACCACGGACTGTATCAAAAGTTATTGATAAATGGTAAGCACTGTCATTTCTTGTGTTGAAAGCATAAGCGAACAATAACTTTTGGTATTTTAGGTTAAACACTAACTTCACAAAATCATTTCTTTAATTTTTTGTGTTAAATGCTCTGATCTAAGATTTAAAATAGATACTTAATTTGATTCGATACTCAATATTTACAAATAATTGTTTTGATAAGTATCATTTTGATGGTCACACCTTTGACTTGAAATTCACAAAATACCCACCTTGACGCCTTCCACCTAAAAAAAGGATGACGGAATTCCATGTGTTACTACTTTAAGATAGCTTTACGGCATTACATAAAGGAAACTGGGTTAGTGTATACAGTATGTAATTCCGTATGGGAAGACACAGATAGAATGATAAATTGAGAAAAAGTAAAATTAATCACATCTACAAATATTTGTAGAATACCGGAATACGATTACATTTATTACAATTAAGTATTCTTATCAAGATAATAACTCCAAAACAAGGGGCTTCAGCATGGTTTTTTTTTAATGTGAAAAAATTTAATTGAAAAAATTTTTTTTCATTTAACAAAAACATACGTTACAAACTTTAGCCGTTACTAAAATTTTTTTTTTAGCTACTTATATATGCGTCAGAAAATAATTAATAATACGTGCATAAAGTTTTCATCAACAAAATATTATTACGGTAGACTAGTTGCTGTTACTGCAACTACTACAATGAAGAATGTGTAGTCACGCGATTATTTCTTAACATAGATTTTTGAAAAAAAAATATTATTCCATTAATATAAGTTTCTTATTAGATAATACATGATGCGGAGAGGCAAGGTACAGGGATTTTCCCTGGCCCACGCAGATGTACCTTTTTTGTCGCGCACCTCCTTTGCACTCTATAAACTTGCAACTGTACGACTTTCATTAATCATATTCTAGAAAAGTGCCTCGCAAAGATTGCTTTTTTTTCAATTAAAAGGCAACCTAACCGTGTTCTCTCATAAGAGACCGTGTTAAACAGTGTTGGAATATAGTTCCGGCCAGACTTGGGAATTCTCTAGGATCCAACCTGTCTGACGTGGGAAATCACTAGATCAAAAAAAATAGTACTGAACGCAAGGTCCCCCGTCTTCCTCACCAACTGTTCTCTACACACTTCCCCTCTCACCACTATATATGTATAATTGCCAACCGTGCCGTGTTACTTTTCTGCACGCCTTTACCTACCGTCCCCCCTCACAGTCCCAAGCAATTAAATATTAAACAAAGTTTAATTTTATTCTCCCACAATAATTTTTTTTTTTACTTTAAATTTTTTTCTTTTACAATTCTAAAAAAAAAAAAAAAAAAAAAAACATTTTTCTACAAAGAGATTTAAACTCTCGAACTCCTGCATATGAGTCCAGTACCTTACCCACTCTGCTACGAGCGCTGCCGACTAAAGAAACTCGGTTTCTTGTACTTATCGTACGGTTCATAACTATAATATTCTATTTTTATATGCATTTGCTAATACTACGTTTAATTCATGATAAATTATGTATTTGTGTAAAAAAAAAAAAAAAAAAAAAAAATTGATGCATAAATTACCGACCGATTTTTATTAAACCTGGAGTTTTATTTGGTATTACAGTAATGCTAATAATTACTGTTATGAATACTTTATTTTATGAATAAATTATTAAAATAAACATATACTATAGAGTTGCACAACGTATCAATGGTTCTTAAGATTTTGAATTCGACTAACTAATTATGTTACAATGTCACATAATTATATAAATAAAAAAAAAAATAAAAAAAAGATAATGAAAAAAAAAGATTGAATACAAAAATAAGAAAGAAATTAAATAAAGGAAAATTGAAAAAATGAAAAAAATGTAATAAAATAAAATATGAAGAAAAATAAAACAAGAAACAAAAAAAAAAAAAAATAAACAAGAAATAAAGAAAAAAATTTAAAAAATTGTAACAAAATAATATATGAAAAAAAAAAAAACAAGAAATAGAAAAAAAAAAAAAACAAGAAATAAAGAAAAAAAAAAAAAATATCATAAAAAAAAAAACAACAAACCAGAGGGGGTAAATGGGTCATGGGACCCACGGTAAGAACGAAGTTCTTTAAACATGAGATGAGTATAGACACAATTTCTCAGGTAACAAGGGGGTCGCTAGACCCACAGGAAGAACGAAGCTCTGACAACGTTAGTGCTGCAT
Source organism: Copidosoma floridanum (assembly GCF_036245765.1). Classification (NCBI taxonomy): domain Eukaryota; kingdom Metazoa; phylum Arthropoda; class Insecta; order Hymenoptera; family Encyrtidae; genus Copidosoma; species Copidosoma floridanum. The sequence continues at coordinate 15,152,279 of NW_028321885.1, forward strand.
TCATGTTGTTTACTTGAACAAACACTTGAACAACGAATGAAAAAAAAAAAAAAAAATTGTTTACTACTCACGATTGTTGAACTTTGTAAGTGCTGTATTTATGCACGACGTTCTTGATAAACAATGACTTAATTCTTCTTCAAAGGGACATACCCACCATTACTTCAACGCAAACTACAGTAGGATGAGTACCAAAGAAAAAGAATAAGGAATAAATCTGATAAAAGTGTCTAAGCTTAGATACTAAACAAAAATAATTTTTTGTAGCGCCACCATTTCGGCTTCAACACCAGATTATGGTGAAAACAAGCGACCCAAGTTCTTCGATTTTTCATTTCCTTGCTAGTAGAATTAATATTTATTATAACATAAAAGTGAGTTATCGGGGCTTTGTTTCACCAACAATTGCATCATGCTTCTGGTGTACTTATTTTTAAATATATGTTTTAAAGCATAACAATTTAATAGTGATAAATAAAATTGTATGCATTTACTGATAATACACTTCATTCATGATAAATTATGTATTTTTTTTTAAAATAATACATCTAAAAGAAAAAAAAAAAAAGAAAAATCAATCAAGAAATAAAAACAAAAAAAAAAATAAAAAAAAAAAAAATAAAGGTAATTAAAACAAAAAACCAGGGAGGACAAATAGGTCATGGGACCTACGGTAAGAACGAAGTTCTTCAAACGTGACATGAGTATAAAAAATCAATTTCTCAGGTAACAAGGGGGTTGCCAAACCCGTAGGAAAAACAAAACTCTATAAACGTTAGTACTGCATTTATGTAGTTCACAAAACAAAAACCTAAAAAACGAATTAATAAACAAAAAAATTGTTCAGTACAAACGATGGTTAAACTTTGTGAGTACTGAACTGTTTTTTTTTTTATTTTTTTTTTATTCGTTTTTAAAGTTTTTGTTTCGTTAACTACATGAATTCAGTACTAACGTTTATAGAGCTTTGTTATTCCACGGGTCTGGCGATCTCCTTGTTACCTGAGAAATTGTGTCTATACTCATCTAATGTTTGAAGAACTTCGTTTTTACCGTGGGTCCCATGACCCATTTATCCCCCCTGGTTTGTTGTTTTTTTTTTTATTTTATTTTATTTTTTTTTTCTAATAATTTTGTTAATATAAATTATGTTAACTGATTATTATATTTGAATGCCTTACGAAGTGAAGAAATAAATTAACTCATTAATTTAAATATTCTTCTACCTTATTTATTCAAGTTTTGATTTTATTTACCTCTATTATGTTTACTATAAAAAGTGGTGGAGGGGTTTCAAAATATTATTGTAGTTTACGTGGGGGGGGGGAAGGTCCAAATTAAAAAAGAATGTGTTTACGTAATTAATGGACGGACCCTTATCGGCCACGGTTTACATTACGTATATCCTAGCATGACTCGTTGCACCCACTCTTGCTAAGAAAAAAATATTTCACGGGTACATTATACGCCTAAATAAAAAGAGAAAAGTCATCGGCCACGGCTAAGACATCCATAAAAATAAAAAATAATAGCTCCATTACTTAGCAAGGTACTGCGTCGAGTAAGCTAACGTTGATTGCAGCTAAACGAGATACGCGATCCGCTCCATACTCTGATAAAAAAAAAACGTTTTTGCTTGATAATCTTCCTCTCGCGCTGTACATTGGGCTTGTCACCTACACCTTTCGCACCCATCCTGATGACGTCAGAGCTCGATTCGTGGTTAAAAATGAAGGGAGCCGTCAGTATCATTCAACGTCACAGCATCCGGAAGAGGCCCCTGCCCCTGACGCTACCGCCCGAGTAATGCGCACTACACACCGCCCCTACTACCTTTCCTATACCGCTTGTGCCACTTCTCCCACTGCCTGATCAGCCACTCTCCCGCACCACCGCCTCTCCTCCACCCAAAGCTATAGCTAGAGCCTTTTCCCCCACCACCACCTCAGGAGAGAAGCTGGGGAGATGCCAGAACTGCCATGGTTTACCTACTTATAACTTACATAGTGGCTCTGATATATGGATATTTCGTACAAGTTATCATAAAAAAAGAGCCATACATTTATAAATATACTCGCATCGATTTAATTAACTGCTACAATAGTAAATGGAAAGTAATTCCTGGATATCGTACCAAACTGAGCATTACGACTTTTTATCTAAACGTTAAGCCTTTTGTTCTGCTGCTAATTTGAAAAAATTGTTTCTTACTTCTTCTTGTGAAAAATATTTAATTTTATGAGTTTAATGATATAAGAGTATATATAAATGTTCAAATGTATGGAGCCCGTTTCTGTGTATTCATTTATTTTTTTTGGAACAAAGTTCTTTATGTCGCGTACTCGAGGGGCTGGAATTTAAAAACTGACAGATTTTTTTTTTTAAACGGAAGTGGTTTACCCGAAGTCTCTTTCTCTCAAGTTCCCCCCCTCACCCCGCCCCCCTCGCCTACTGTTCTCCACACACTTCCCCTCCCCCCAAATATATATGTATATCCGCCAACCGTGACGTCTTACTCGTCTGTACACTTTTGCCCACCATCCCCCTCTCACACTCCCAAGCAATTAATTTTTAACTAAACATTCATTATATTTTCTTACAACAATTTTCCTTAAAGTTAGAAATTCTTTGTGTTCCAATAAAAAAAAGAATTAAAAAAAAAAAAAAACACATTATGGCTTAAAGATTTGAACCCTTGACCTCATGCATATAAGTCCAGTACCTTACTCACTCTGCTACGAGTGCTGCCGACTATCAGACTCGGTTTCTTGTACTTATTTTGAAGTTCGTAACTATTATATTACATTTTTATATGCATTCACTGATAATACATTTAATTCGTAATAAATTATGTATTTGTTTTCTAAATCATACATCTAAAAAAAAAAAAAAAAAAAAAAAAAAAAAAAAAAAAAAAAAAAAAAAAAAAAAATCAAACAAGGAATGAGAACAAAAAATTAAATGAATGAATAAAATATAACAGTAATTAAAACGACAAACCAGGGGGGATAAATAAGTCATGTGACCCACGCAGAGAACGAAGTTCTTTAAACATGACATGAGTATAAAAACACAATTTTTTAGGTAACAAGGGGTCGCCAGACTTGGGCAATAACAAAGCTCTATAAACGTTAATACTGAATTCATGTAATTAACTAAACAAAAACTTTAAAAACGAATGAAAAAAAAAAAAAAAAAAAAAAAACAACAGTTCAGTACTCACGAAGTTTAACCATCGTGAAGTACTGAACTACTTTTTTATTTTTTTATTCGTTTTTTAAGTTTTAGTTTTGTAAACTTCATAAGTGCAGTACTAACATTTATAAAGTTTTGTTCTTTCTACGGGTTTTGCAACCCCCTTGTTACCTGAGAAATAGATTTTTTATACTCATGTCACGTTTAAAGAACATTGTTCTTACCGTGGGTCCCATGACCTATTTGTTCTCCTTGGTTTGTTGTTCTAATTACCTTTATATTTTATTTATTTATTTTATTTTTTGTTTTCATTTCTTGATTAATTTTTTTTTTTTTTTTTTTCTTTTAGATGTATTATTTTGAAAACAAATACATAATTTATCATGAATTTAGTGTATTATCAGTAAATGCATACAATTTTATTTTTCACTTTCAAATTGTTATGCCTTAAAACATATATTTAAAAATAAGTACACCAGAAGCATGATGCAATTGTTGGTAAAACAAAGCCCCGATAACTCACTTTCATGTTATAATGAATATTTATTCTACTAGCAAGGAAATGAAAAATCGAAGAACTTGGGTCGCTTGTTTTCACCATAATCTAATGTCGAAGCCGAGATGGCGGCGCTACAAAAAATTATTTTTGTTTAGTATCTAAGCTTAGACATTTTTATCAGATTTATTCCTTATTCTTTTTCTTTGGTACTCATCCTACTGTAGTTCGCGTCGAAGTGATGGTGGGTATGTCCTTGTAAAGAAGAATGAAATCATTGTTTATGACAACTTAATTATTGTATAACATTTTAAATTTTTAGAATATTGCATTAATGCTGCAAGATTCCTACAGACATATTTCGATAACAGAAAATGAAGCCTTAAAAATGAATATTTAGGCAACGCTTGGACTATAATATTTTATATAATGTTTGAGTGCAACAGTGCAGAAAGATATTGTTAGTATACATGTACAATAGTAGTGTTGCAATGTTTTAACAAAAAGATTTAATTAAAATGGTTCTGTTGCAATTCACAATTTTTTTATTATCTTCAAAAAAATCATCTCAAATTTTGCACTGCAATATAACTGCATCATTTCGAAAAAAAGTTAATAATATTCATTTAGCGCAAAACTGTTACACAACATCGGCAGTACTTGTGTAATAACCTTATTTGTATTATGTTAGTAAAATAACAATACAAAAAAGTGAGTAGTACAAACGATAGCAATTATATACTCAGGCAATATATAATGAAACAACAGCGTTATATGAACTGTAGTGGCTCAATATTTTCAAGAATTCGTTGTGTTGCAATATTCTGACAAGACTGTAGTAGCACAAGAAGCAGTAGTAGAGCACAATCTATATTTATTAGGTTATTACTTCCATATCTTTTAGTCTTTTCCAATATTAAATTATAAACAAATCTTTAAAGCAATATTTTAATATGTTATTGGTAATAACTTGGTCTTTCTAGAGTTCATGACTATTATTGCTGTAATATTGCTGCACCTTAACTGTCAATGTTACCCAAGTATTACTGAAATAATGTAGTTAGGTTGCTTCATTTTTCAAGTTTCTTAAGATTTCAGCAATATTTTATAAGTTACAACGCTGCGCGGTAAAATCGTCGTATGACTGTATGTAATGTCATATCATGTAACTATATTATAGGTAAAGAGTTAAGTGACACGGGCTGTAGGAACAGCAGTAATATAATAAAAAGAATGTACCATATAAGGATTTCATATAACCTTAGTATCATATACTATTCTCTACCATAATTCTCGCTTGAGTTATTTTGTAACTGGTTGAGACAGTTTATGTGATGATTTAGAGCATGTTACATCAAAATTAAGGCTTAAAGAAATGTTTAAGATATAATTTTGATTTATTATATATATTGCAAACATTAAACGTACTCGTTTAAGGTGGTTATTTTATGAAATAATTATAAACAAAATCAAGAAATACTGTGAGCACTTCTTTGTAGTGTTACAATACACTATCCCTTCAAAATGTAGTAAGGCTTGACAAATACAAACACAAGAGATACAAACACACACATAAATGTAAAATTTACCCTATGCATGGGCTTTCATAGCAACTAAGAATTTTTTTACTGAATTTTGTAGCTTTATTGTTTATTTATCGAACACAGTTAAGCGACAAACTAATAGAATGATGAAGCTCATGCAATGCTAAACATACTGCTATTTCGAAAGATATATGTGCACGGACTGTATCAAAAGTTATTGATAAATGGTAAGCACTGTCATTTCTTGTGTTGAAAGCATAAGCGAACAATAACTTTTGGTATTTTAGGTTAAACACTAACTTTACAAAATCATTTCTTTAATTTTTTGTGTTAAATGCTATGATCTAAGATTTTAAATAAATACTTAATTTGATTCGATACTCAATATTTACAAATAATTGTTTTGATAAGTATCATTTTGATGGTCACACCTTTGACTTAGCTTGGTTTTTTTTTTAATGTGAAAAAATTTAATTGAAAAAATTTTTTTTTCCTAAAATTGCACTTGAAGCCTTTTTTTATACAGTTATCATTCAGATTGTAAAACTGATTGTCAACAGTGAATAACGCACTACGGTATTCTGCAGTTATGTAAAGATGACAAATTTTTTTTTTTATGATTTCATGTTTTTCTATATAGAATTACATATGACATTACCACTCCAAAACCCCTTATGTGAAGCCACATGTGAAACTGCACATAATGCCGTATAGCTTTTCTAAATTTATTTCACATAGAATTCCATCATCCTTTTTTAGGTAGGTTATTTTTATAAGTAAAATGTATTAACGAAATTTTAACACTCAGCGACGAGTGAATTGACATGGATAGTAGTAGGTTTTTTCTGATAAAAGAAAAAAGCTTTGCAAATATAAAAATGGGGTGACATGTTTAACTCTTATACTCTTATACGTAATTAGTAATTAATATTTAACTTTATATGTACAGAATTATCACATTACTAAAAACATACGTTATAAACTTTAGCCGTTACTAAAGTTTCTTTTTAGCTACTTATATATGCGTCGGAAAATAATTACTAATACGTGCATAAAGTTTTCATCAACTGAATATTATTACGGTAGACTAGTTGCTGTTACTGCAACTACTACAATGAAGATTGTGTAGTCACGCGATTATTTCTTTACATTGGTTTTAAAAAAAATTTTATTCCATTAATATAAGTTTCTTATTAGATAATACATGATTCGGAGAGGCAAGGTACGGGGATTTTCTCTGGCCCACGCAGATGTACCTTTTTTACCTCGCACCTCCTTTGCACTCTATAAACTTGCAACTGTACGACTTTCATTAATTATGTTCTAGAAAAGTGCCTCGCAAAGATTGCTTTTTTTCAATTAAAAGGCAACCTAACCGTGTTCTCTCTTAAGAGACCGTGTTAAACAGTGTTGGAATATAGTTACGGCCAGACTTGGGAATTCTCTAGGATCCAACCTGTCTGACGTGGGAAATTACTAGATTAAAAAAAATAGTACCGAACGCAAGGCGTGAGGCAATAAATTATTTATAATACAAGTGCCTATTACCCAACGACCCGGGGCGCTTACTGGCCACTCCAATAAATAAATGATTATTAACAAATAACACAAGCACCTATCACCTGATGACCTAGGGTGCTTACTGGTAACTCTGTTAAATAAATAATTCTTAATAACACAAGTGCCCATCGTCCAAAGACCCAGGGCACTTACTGGCTACTATTAAATAATAAATTATCTATCAATTATATTAGCACCAATTAAAAAGATCGTTGTCGTACTAGACAATCAATCAAAATTGTTAATTGTTTACATATATTATCAATTTACTTTTCATCATTTAATAGTGTGGCCAATAAGTGTCCTGGATCATCAGAAAAAAGGTGCTTTAATTATTTATTGATGATTATTTACTTACTAGAATCGCAATAAGCATCCCAGGTTATCAGGTGATAGGCACTTGTGTTATCAATGATTATTTATTTAACAGAGTGGCCAGTAAGCACCCCAGGTCATCGGGTAATAGGCGCTTGTGTTATTAAGAATTTATTATTTAACACAGTTGCCAATAAGCACCCCGGGTCATCGGGTGATAGGTCCTTGTGTTATTAAAACTTATTTGAATTTGGGCCTCACGTTTGGTACTTTTTTTTTTGATCTAGTGATTTTCCACGTCAGAAGAATTCAATTTTGACCTAGAGAATTTCCAAGTCTGGCTGGAACTATATCCCATCGCTGGTGTTAAACTGTCAATATTTAATAATTTTTTTCTCGAAAATTTTCCGTACTAACAAATCTGAGAAAATTCATGTGCACTTCTGATATGCTTTAATATAACATGTTTTTTCCTGCACCTTTCCCTATTTTAAGCTTTTCTCCCAAACCTTTTAAATAAACGCACATAAGTGGCCGGAGTTCCAGGTGGCAGTTCATGGTTATTCCGATGATAGTTACAGTTGTCTACCTTATCAATAAAGTTACTTTGATTGTATAGCTTTATTATAGCATTTTTTATTTAACATTTAATTATATTATAGAAAAAGTAAGAAAAGAAGAACATTATTTACACTTCAAAAAATAGAATTAAACCCAAGCTTGGCAAAATTGATTGAGAATTCAAGGCGAGAAACGAAAATTCCGATGTTAGACTGATAAGATGTCATTTCATTCTTCATTTTTTTTTTTTACATTTCCAGAAATCTCACCAATATCAAGCTATAATTACTTTTTGTAGATTAGAAAATGTGCATTTATTTTTTTTCTGGCATAATAATGTTCCAAACCAAATGGTTATTGTAAACTTAATGAAATAATAACTGTTGATTAGTTGAGTAGACAACTAGTCTAATCAGATTACCATGTTTGGATTCACTTTGTTGGGTGATGTTATTCGATGTTGGTGATTCACTACGTACATATTTTTAGAAAAAAACAAGAGTTGCCGCACATTGTGTTATCTACACATTATTTTTTTCAATAAATCGTTGACCATGTTAACTGCATCAACTTGCATTGAACTTACGTTTACATTCTGAATCTATCGTGAAAAACATTTGTAGTTATTTAACTTGGTTCAAAGTACAACTTTATTACTATAACCCCTGGTGTTATCCCACAGTCTCCACATATCCGCCTTACTGTCAACCTACAAATTGATAGTTCCAACATTTAAACACATTATTCAACTTATATTAAAGATAAGTTGACAATTTTGCGTGACCATTATTAATATTTAATAGTAATTAATATTTCAACTACGTACAATAGTATTATACTAAACTTAATTCCAATTGCTCTAATTCATTTTATTTTCCAAAAGGCATGATACAACAAATCATTACAGTTGGTTCCACTAAGAACTCCGAAACCACTACTAATGGTAAGCCACAAAACCAACCTGGAATACCTAGTGATCAAAGTAAGAATAATAATATTTTCTGTGTGTGTTACAATTTCTTAAACAAATGGTTTGTGTAAAAATGGATAAGTTTTGATAAATTATAAAATTCCACGAGCAGACCCTATGGAACGGAACTAATAAGAACCAGTTGAAAATCTTTTTAAATCAAAATTATGTTGGCTTTTGCATTCAGGTTACCGGCTAAAATACAATCAATATTTTACTGTATACATATCAGTGGTTCAATACAACAGTTTCTCATAGATAGTGTGTATAACCTAACGTTTATACAAACTCTTTGTTGCTTATGAAATAATGGGAAATACCTGACACAATCTTACGTTCTATAAAAGAGAATTTCTGGATGGATTATATCTATCTGTTTTTGAAATATTTAAAAAGGCTTTGGTTTGTTGAAATACATAAAACTTAATTTGGATGTGATTTTCATACATAACTAAAAAATATATTTATTTGACTTTTTATAAGAAATTAAAAGTTGTATAAATTCATGTTGGCTTCTATTAATACGGAACATCTTCATTTGAACATTTAAAAATTTAATTTTCTAATCATTCAAATGGTACTGTACAAAATTAATTAATACAATTTTTAAAGTATGTAGTCTTACTAATATACAAAGCAAAGTCGCTAAAACCGTTGTAATCGCTAACCGCGAAAACTACTGAACCGATTTTGCTGAAATTTTGCACACTGATTTATGATACTTCCTAGATGGTTTAAGTATAGTTTTTATCTTAAAAAATTTAATAACAATAGCAATAAATGAGCTCAAAGTTTTGCAAAAATACGCCAGCTTTTCACTTTAGTTCAGTAAAATCCGCTTGGTGGCGTCGACATAAAATCGAAGCTACCTGCAACATAATTAAATAAGTGTGGTTATAATAGGCCGGAGCGTATTGATAGTGGTATAGTCGAATTCGGCAGCTCAACAAGCTGTAGAAAGAATGCTGGTGATAGTCCTGCAGCTGGGTATTCCGGTTACGGACTATACTCTTCTCTAAAGGGGAAGGGACCTAGGTGTCCCTTTTCCCTGAATTTCGACGAGTGAGATCAAAAAAAAAAAATTAATTCCAACCAATGCCGTCTCTGCCACAATACCAGGAGACATAGCTAGCCAGAGCACAGTCTGCACCAACTCTTCAGAGTTGTGTAGCAGTCCCACCATCCCACCTGGTGCAGTTAGAGAATTTGTGGCTACAAATGTAAGCAAGGGAAAACAGCTCTGAGGGTCACGGGCAGCCACAACGGCTACCTTCTTGGTCGTCGCGTCCCCGACGCACTTACCTACATGTTCCCGTCTAAAGATGAGCAGTTGGTTATCCGGGAAACGACCCGAAGACGAGATATTCTTTGGTCAGCGGCGTACCTCCCTCCATTACAGTCTCCGTACATCGAGACTCCCAGGGTAAGAATCAAGCTACCCGTAACCAGCTCTTCATCATCAGGAATAACGAATAGCTGGAAGTTTCATCACTGGCGCTTTTTAGGGCCATTATAAGTATTTACATTCCCTACTTAACCATCAATTTCATCGGTTTTTTTTAGGATCCACATGAGTGTAAACTACCTAGCCAACAAATACATTTTAATTACCATTTCCGGAAGCGATTCGTCATCTAAAAGACTATATTAATTAAAGACGAGCACTATTGAACCAAGTCAGCCATTCACTAGCAGACGCACAACGTCACCTGCGGAGTTGTTCTTCGCAAGGCTGGAAAACCCGGTGACCGACGACCCTGTACTACCCTCTCGACTCTAAGCATTCAACCAGGAATTACTGATCCTCTCCAATGTCTGTGCTGGGCAAACCTAACAGCTATGAAGGGAATAAAAAACTTGAGCCAACGGGACAGTCTCCACTGGACAAGTATCACTAACCAATCTCCCCATCTAAGATCACCAAAACAACTGAATCTGCAAATAAAAAGGTGCTTTAGACACCAACGTCTTCGACGTTATACCGGGAGACGTTGGGAAATAGCACTATAACTAGCCCCAAAGCTTCTGACTTTGTAATTTTTCTCCCAATCAGTCTGGGTTTTTCAACAGCAGGCCAGAGAAGATCACCCTGAGGTATCCAGGCAGTCACAATTGCTGTTAACTGCAGTCAAGAAAGAGTTAACTTAAGAAGCTCACCGGTCTTTTCAAGGGCCATCGGACGTCATACTACCTCGCCAACAAATGTATTTGAACTTAACAAAATTTACAGAAAACAGCCTTTAGGGGTCATAAAAGTCGTAAGCATGCTAATAGTCGCAAAAGTGTATATGGGAAAGCAAACTTCAAATGTATCTAATAAATACAACTTGAAGCGTCAAGATACTGACGCAGAAAATTTATCGAGATTGGAACAACAGCCTAAAAATCGACAAATAAAGAATGCATTACGTGAGAGATCAGCTTGTCATTTTACCCTCACAGTAATCTCTTAAATCTTTAAAGATCTAAATTTAGATTTTTAAATAAGAAGAAAATATATTTGTATTTTTGTGGCAATAAAAAACGTAGGGTTTATGGTCCAGGACTTTGTTGCTCTGGTAATAAAATTGTGAGATATGAGAAAAAATAATTTTTTTATAATATAATTTTTTTGGGGGTTTAAAATCTTAACAGCTTTAAAAAATAGCCCTTTTCGTGAATTACACGGGAGAAACTGTAAATCAACGGCTTTTTATGGCCACCGATTATTTTATGGCATAAAGAACGCACGGTACTTTTCAGCATAATTATTTTTTTGAATTTTCACACGTTATTACTTGACCAAATAAACTATATGGATTCCAAAAAAATATGTTTTTAATAAGAAGATTCTTGTTCTGAGATGTATCGGGAATATGTATAAAATTTTCTAACAAAAAATGTTTCACATTACATGTCAACACACTACGGTGTTTTATTCAGTAAGTCTTGGGCGAAGCCGAGACGGGGGGCTGCTAGTTAGTTAGTAAAGTTAACGATAAAAACCCACATATAGATGTTTGTAAGGGCTTGAACGCTAAGATAAAAACAAATAATTTTGTATTTTTTGTAAGAAGGTACGTATTCCATTGAAGTTTTTCAAACTATTATTATGCCAGATACTTTTTATACGTAATAATTACTTCTAGTTTTCCAATAAGTTGCTTTATACATTATCGATGAAAAAATTAAAGAAAATTAACTCTATGTATTTAATTAAAATAAGCGGAATAAGAATTAATAAAAAAACAAAAAACTCTCACAAACGTAGAGATTGTACATAAAATCGCGTGACATACATTTATATTACCTCCAAATCAGCAGTATACATCCATAAATTTTTTTATCATTACCATACTTAATCAAACAAACAACTTCATTGGTTTTAAACAATTTAACAGAAGATAAAAAATGGCTTACGACTGGTGACAGCTACTCTTTTGAAATATTGGAGTAGTAAAATATTAGTACATTACGTCCCTATAGTACAAATTTGAGTGCCCGGAGGGTACGGTTATTATATGTTTGTGTCGAAGTCGATTACAATGTTTTTTTGTATATGCAAATATGCACTTTCCACCCGGAGAGCTGAAAAGCATTTTCTTTTGCCCACGGGCACTAAGTGAAGAACAAAATGTGCAGCCCTATGGCAAAAAGCGTCAGTTATACTTCGCACCCTAAGCAATAATAGTTCTTAACTAACTTGTTATTGTCGCTTTTTTGTATACTTCCTTAATGAATTTTTTGCTCTAGAACATTGTTTATTTAATAGCGTTTCTTTAAATAAGTCTTTGACTGTTTAAAATGCGTAAATTAGCATAATGTTTACATGCATTCTAAGCCCAAAGTGAGAGATGGGCTGTACGTTGTCATGAAAAGATATTTATCATTGTCTAACTATAAAATATAATTTCTGACTCATGTGACCCTGACATAACCATCTAACTGTTTAACTAAAAATCAGTAGTTTCAACATTGAACGACATCAAGAAACTCATGATATTATGAACTACCACATTTTTTGTTTTTAAAAGGTATTGACCAAATTTTTTGAGTTGGTTCTAATGATACCACTAAAACTACCGCTGATAAAAGGGCATCGATTATCTCAACGCCAAACACTTAATGATCACAGTAACAATAATTATATTTTTTACTTCTGTATGAATGCTAATTTATATAATTTCTAAAGCATATATCTAAAACCTTAAGTGCAATTAATACTTACATATTGGATAAGGGTATGGACGGTTTCAGATAGAAAAAAAGGAATATATCATTTTGAACCAAGTCATACATTACAATAAATTTCTTAAAATTCTTTGTGTGTGATAATCACTTATACTTTCTCCATGAGTTAATGTAACTATTAGCTGTGTCAATTAAATTAAATTTTTTATATATATGTTCAAATAAGTACAAAAAAATAAGTAACTTGTACCATATGTATATGAAATGTGAATGAAAAAAATATCCTTCTTTAACCTTTTTTTGCTATAGGTGGTTCTCTTGAGGTTGGTGTATGGAATCCGAGGAGAAGTGGTGGTAAATACAGTAAAATTTGTAAAGATATATCTTATGTAACAAGTATTGTAGTATTTCATCAAAATTATGCGTGTATTTTAAAAGTTCAAATGTTTGGTAAAATGTATGAAAATTGCCCTACATTGCCCGTAACAAAAAGTGCTGTTTTTTATGACTCTATTCATTGGGGCAAGCAATGGGTAATGCCAAGCCCAATTGACAAACACAATTGATAACTAACACATCAAATATTAAAAATAAGTGCTTATGTGAAATAGAATACATTATTTGAAGAGATTGTATAAATACTGAGTGCTACATCGTCGTACTTTTACCTTCATGTATTGTAATACTGTTACTTCCAAGACACTTTTACCTACCCATTATATTTTATTTCATAAAAAAAGAAGCAATAATACACATTACAACTGAAATTAAAATGCCAAAGCCTAATTATAGTTGTGATCAGGCTTCAAATATATTCGGAGGTACATATGGTAATCTTTTTTCAATAATGTGATTTTACTGTATATGCTTACAAAAAAAGATTTTGCAAGTCTTATTTTTAAAACGGTAATAAATAAATTTTTCAAACTAATGTAATATGATTAGTGAATAAACACAATAAAAATCTTTATTTAAGGAAAAAGAAAGAATAACAACAACAGAGCAGGCCGACAAGTAAAGTACCGGAAAGAAATGGCAATGAGACGAGAGCAACCCGCTAATTGGAGAGATTTTTTTGGAATCATTCAGATTACCAGACAGTACAACCAAGGTATTAGTAAGTTAATAAACTTTTAAACAAAAATAACTTTTCAAAAAATAGTACAAATAAAATGTTAATGTGATTTTATTAATTTTCATACATTTCTTTTAAAGAAGTTAGATTCGTATAGTGCTATATTTGACGTATTAAAATGTTATAAATACCTTGCAAAAATAATCACATGATCTATCTTGACTAATCATTAAATAAAAAAAATGGAATTAGTCAAGTTATCATTAATCTTTTAAGTTACGGTACCAAACATAAATGTAGGACATTCACTTTGACATCTCAATTTTTGAACTATTTGAAAAATTTTTTTTATTTCACTATATTTTTGGCAAAATTTTTGATTTTAATGTACCAACATTTTCTCATTTCTCCATAATTCACAAAGTTTATTTTATCGTGTGAAGAATTTATAGTTTTAGATATGTCTGTTTTTATCCCACCTATTCTCATGTAGATGACTCTCCTTACATGTATTTTAGTTTTGAAGTTAAGATTGAGTCAGATTATTTCCATGTCATCTTAGATGAATTTTTTTTTAAACCAATTTTAAATTTAAATATATTTTATTTAATGTTCTTCAGTAGCGTTGAGATGGAGTCTGGGAGTCTGCCAGACTAGCATTGAAGCTCATAAGAGTGAGAAAAAGGTTAGATGTAGTCACGTGATGCACATCTCTCTCACTCTTATGAGCTTCAATGCCAGTCTGGCAGACTCCCAGACTTTATCCAAGCACAGCCTTGTACGATTATTAATATCAATCATGTTCAATCATGACGACATGATTGTTTATGACTGAATTTTAAATATTTTGTAACGTATTTTTAACTGGAAACAAACGAAGCACTCAAAAATGTTTGTAAAAAGAATGATAGTAAAATTTTGTACTCATGGGTTTACAATCTACATTATTATTTACGAGAAATTTTATAAAAAATCTGCTACTTTCGGTGTCAAAAAGCGAAGTAATAATTTTTACTCGGCACGCGCTTCTGGATTACTTTTTTTTTGTGTCAGGTATTGCTTAAAAAAAAAAAAATACGTCAATCAAGCGATTTAGGTCTCACCAAATACTTTCCTTAAGCTTCTTACATTTTTCGATACTCAATTATAAATTAAATTTCCAAGCAGAAATAATTTTATTTCACAAGTTGGTAATAATTGTTTTTAAAAATAAGTAGAACATTAGAAAAAATAACAGTTTTTAATATCTTGATTTGAGACATGTGTTACGTACGATATGCTGGGCATATCATACAGACTCACCCTACAAGCCTACGCTAGTAAAGGACACCAATAGGGGAAACGAGCTTATATAAGGCCCTGCGAGACACGAATCGGGGCACTCGAGCGTCTTTTAGGCAAGAGACCGAACGATAAGTTGAAAACACCGCGCGAAACACACACGCCTCTGCCTCTAAGAAGCTAATAAATAATTGACCAACGAGTTGAGTTCTTTTCATGACGCACCTCCTTACCAGTTTCTTTATCCTACGTAACAGTTTTGGTGCTAAGTGTGGGGTACGGTAAGAGTCGGAATATTTTTTTTTTCTCGCTTAGTTTACTCGTTTCAAAAAAAAATTCCGCCGAGCACACATAGTGCAGTGCCACGAAAGTCGAACTTGAGTGCCGGAACGGACCCAAACAGGACAGGGGTAAACGGGTAGCTGTTCATACGAGCGATTCTCGACATTAACGATCGGGAAGTCTACAAACACAAGGTCAAGGCAACTTCGGGAAAGACCAGCAAGAAGGTAGCAGTTTATAGCAGTCACATCTGTATTCCTGACGCTCAACGCCAAAAAGGGGAGTAGTAACCAGGGAAGGATGATATTCAGCACAATCATTCTGGCAATGGGAGTACTGTTGACTTGGTAAGTGAGTTGTTTTAATTTTTACATCGTTTTTATTTTCCCTGACCCTGGGACAAAATATATAAAACTTTGCGTAACAAACATAAAACAAAGGGATCTTATTAGTGGGCTTGCACAGATATAGGAAATATTCGAAAATAATTATATAATAATAATAACCCGCACCTATATAGATGACTATTTTCAATACTATAATTTTTATTAACAAAAACAGTCTACAGATATTCCCAGAAAAATATTTCGTCCTATTTATCACTAAATAAAGAGAGAGCACAAAATTAAAAGAAACCGAGTAAAAGACACACGCCGCTCCTTTGCTTTCTTGTCTCGCATCTTACTATTCTCTTCGCGCGATTATTATTAAGCCACTCTATACGTAATTAAACGTCGCCCCGTAATTAGGAAAATACATAAGCTTTGCAATAATCAAAAAGAAAATACGTTTCGCGACACGTACATACAAAAAGGAAGGAAAAAGTAGAAAAAAAAAATGATTCATCTTGGTGGCATTACCCATAAGTCAGGAAGCGAGAACGAAGGCCTAGATAACACGATAATCAACACGTGCAGGCAAGACCATAGCAATAAAAATCAAAAGAAAAATATGGCGGAACAGATGTTAGAATTAGAACTCGAACCAGAAGGGTGCGAGAAACTAGACGCCCTCGATGAAGGAACGAAGGCAATAGTAATGGGCCTGTTTTCGAAAATTAGTGCAAAGCTAAAGAAAACCGAGGAAGTGGGCGTGCCATTCACAGCGACCGCAGGGCCCATCCGAAATTTGTCACCGACAAATAGGGACTTTGACTACATACAACGCGACGTAGGAGTAAGCATAGGACCTGCAAATAAAGAAGTGAGTCTTATCTCCGGCGAACGGGCCATTGGGGGCAATGTAAGAAGGGCCGAAGAAACACGCGAAGCTCGAACGGATAGAGTAGACACCCTACCGATACAATGGGGCATGCCGGGGAAACCAGAATGGCCGATTTCCGGTGCATCACAGTACGAAAGCGATGAGTCAAGAAAAATCGAGGCAAGCGACTTACACAACCAACAGCTATGGGATAGAATAAAGGACACGAGCGAAGAACTCGAAAAAATGATGAAAGCCGCGCGTATGGCAACGGCACCACCACCAACTAATTATCATACAGATTAGGTAGATTTTAACGCGAACAAGGATAGACGATGGGGTGACATAATACCGACCATGACCCCATACATGGAGAAGGAACAAGAGACACGCAATTACGATCACCTACGCAGACCGCAGTATACGCACCACAACATTCTGTCCATGCTCAGCAATATGACAAACAACATCCCGTTTTTCGATGGTGACCCGATCAACTAACCGCTGTTCGAAAGAATGGTGCGTATGGTTGCACGTACAATAGGCCCGGAAAACGAACTATTTTTTTTGGGCACCCTCGCAAATAGGCTAAAAGGGAAAGCAGCGGAATATTTTGCCCCGAGACTGACGCAGTTTAGTACAGTCGAAGAGTTCATCAAAGAGCTCTCAAACAGATACTGCAGTATTAATAATGCAGACTCGCTCATGGCAAAATTGGGAATAATAACGCAGCAAGATAGTGAAGCAATAGATGACTACGGGGGACGGGTACAACAATCATACAATAGATTAACTATGCTGTACGATTCAAACCCATACTTTCCTCCAATTCAAAAACAGGCGATGAAGGCAAACCTAGAATCCGAGGTGGTAAAACAGTTTATTTACGGATTACTTCCAACTTTTAGTTGGAGGATTGCAAGGTTTATCCCAGAAACTCTAGGGGAAGCAATAATACAGGCGTTGAAAATTGAAAGTGACCTTAGTTTACGGCATGCAATACCGGTAAGCGCACTGCCCACATGCAATAGGACAACAACGGAGTGGTGACCACTCGTAAACCTAGCAAGAAAAAAAGAAAAAACAGCAGAAAACACTAAGGGAGTACAAGGAACAGCAGCAATACAAGAAAAACGCTGTATATACTGCGACGGCCGAACCGGGCATTAAGTTGAGGAATGCCAAAAGCTACTAGCGGTGATAAGTGATAGAAAAACTTCGAAAGAAAACGGAAGGGAACTGAGAGGAAATTGTAATTATTGTCAAAAACCGGGACACTATGCGAGAGACTGCCACTCGCGCAAGCAAGACAGGGAGGAAGAAGAGAGACAGCGTAACGAGAGGCGTAACCAACCCGCAGATAATACTCCTACTGACAGTAATGCCTGTAACTACAGGGGTAGGAATGATAACTATAACCACAATAATTTTTATAATAATTACGACAGGGGTTATAACAATGGCCCAACGGAGCCATACAACAGTAACAACAATCACAATTACAGGTATAATGATTATAACTCCAGAGGTTATAATTATTACGACAACCATGGCAACGGTGACGCGTACAATAATTATAGCAGGGGCACATTCAACCGCTATGGTAACAGCTACAGAAATCAGGATAGCAGGGATGGCTATAATAGGGATCTAGTTAGGCACGGGCCGCCACAGAAGAGGGGCCTACAGCAGCGAGAAAGCGGCGCAAACACTCCGTATAACAGGAGAGACCCTCCCGTGGCTTTAAACTCGCAAGATGTTCGACGTGGTCCCCAAACATCGAGCATCAACTAGAGAAAGAGATAGAGAAAAGTGTGTCCGGTGAGGAAGAATGTGAGAGAGAGAGGCCGCAAAAAACGGAGAAAGAGATAGTACAGAAGAAGACGCACAACGACAGTCCGAGTACTTACACAGTGCAAGAAAAATAGAAAGTACTACGGCAGAGCAGGATAACACTCCGATACAACGGAGCAGTAAACGCACAAGAAAAGGCAGGAGAGCTCGTCAGAAGAGTAATCGGACAAAGGCGCCGGACACACATGTAGATAATGATGAACCCGAGCTTTCAGAGCGCGACGAAGAAACAGAGCAGCTTCCGAAGATAACTATAAAACTCGCGAGAACAGGGCATATGCCACCATCGGTCCAGTTACGGGGACCACAGTTAAAGAATGGAAAGGCGACTTTTTATGCGGATACAGGCGCAGAGATTTCGATTGTTAAGGTTAATTTTCTGAGCACAGACATGTTAATAGACAGTAGGTATCGAGTAGCTACTATTGACGTGACTCACGGAGCACGCAAAACGTTGGGCACAGTACAGGCTCAGTTGCACGGATTAGAGTGCACATTACATGTAGTCCCCCATGACTTCCCAATTGACGCGGAAGGAATCATAGGGTGGGATATTTTTAAGCGATACCGGGGACAGATAAGCGCCGCCGAGAGTACGATTAAATTGGATAGCGTAGAGATATCACTGTTAAGGCCGGAGTGTTTTAAAATACCTGCGAGATCAAGGCAAATAATTTATGCGCGAATAAGAAGAAGCAAAAATAATTCAGAAAATGGCTGGATACCCCTCCAAGAAATAGAGGAAGGAATATTGTTCGGGAACTTTATAGCCAGGAATGTTAATGGTGAAATAGTCGCAGAGTGCATTAATACAAGTAACGAAATAAAATACGTGCCTGTTCCGGAAGTAAAGCTGCTAGAATATGAGGAAATTCACCGGAAGTGCGCAGAAGACGTCGAAGGGGACGACGTCGAAAGCTTGGGGAAAGCAATGATAAGATTATTTAATAAAGAAAAAAGAGATGACAAGAAAAAAATTGAAATTTTTACGAAAAACGAAGGGGAGCTAGAGAAACAAAAACGGGTAGATAAAATAATGTAACTCGTAGACACAGCTGGTTGCAACGAGGAAGAAAAAGAGTACGTGAGAAAACTATTTGAGTCAAACCCTTACGTATTTGGCCTCGACGGGGAATCCCTCAAGGCAACACACCTGCTGAAGCATCGGATTATTACAACATCAGATAAACCTATTGTGGCGAAAAGATTCAGATACCCTCCGGCAATAAGGGATCAAATGAAAATTGAAATAAAAAAAATGCTGGAGCAAGGAATAATTGAACCCTCCACCTCCCCCTATAGCTCAAACACCTGGATAGTGGCTAAGCAACCAGGGCCGAACAATGAAAAAAGGGTGAGGGTAGTCACAGATTTCCGACTACTTAACGAGGTAACAGTGGGCTCATGTTACCCGCTACCGTTTCAGAGCGATATCTTGGAAAACCTAGCCTCAGCACGGTACATCACGGTAGTGGACCTTAAATCAGGATTTTTTCAGGTAGAAATTCACAAAGACGACGCACACAAGACGGCATTTTCAGGCCCAAACGGGCATTACCAATACAAGAGAATGCCAATGGGGTGCAAAGACTCGCCAAACACTTTTCTGAGGTCGATTGCACTAGCACTCGCAGGGTTACAAGGCCATGAAATAGAAGTGTATCTTGACGATATAATGGTC
This sequence comes from Copidosoma floridanum, assembly GCF_036245765.1. Lineage (NCBI taxonomy): Eukaryota > Metazoa > Arthropoda > Insecta > Hymenoptera > Encyrtidae > Copidosoma > Copidosoma floridanum. Next base: position 15,172,466 of record NW_028321885.1, read on the forward strand.
TTTGCCCCCTATCTAGAAGAACACGGAAGACGGTTTACGAAATTGCTTAAACGGCTCGCAGCCGCAAATCTCACGATCGAGCCCAAGAAATGTCAATTCTTGAAAAGAGAGGCGAAAGTGCTCGGTCATATTGTAGGCAATGGGCAGATAATGACTGACCCAAAGAAACTCGAAGCGGCCAGAAATTACCCTCGACCGACAAACGCAAAGAAAATAAAACAATTTTTAGAATTCGTAGGCTACTACAGGCGGTTCATTAAAAACCATGCACAAATCGCCCAACCTCTTTCAAGACTTTTAAAAGCGGACACCGCATTTAAATGGGGAGAGGAGGAGGAACAGCCGTTCAATACCCTCGTGGATACACTGTGCAGTGGACCTGTACTCATCGCCCCGGATGTAGAGAAACCCTTTATCGTTACAACGGACGCATCAGATTACGCAATCGGAGCGATCCTTAGTCAGGGAGAAATCGGAAAAGATAGACCGTGCGAGTACGCGTCCCACTGCCTTAAAGGGAGTGAACTCCGCTACCCGACATACGATAAGGAATTATTGGCGATCGTATTTGCAAAAGAGCAATTTAGACCATATCTATATGGACGCAAGTTTACGGTGGTCACAGACCACGAGCCGCTTAAACACTTTCACTCGTCTAAGAAACCAGACATTCGTTTCAACAGGCTCAAAGCGGAACTGAGAGGATATAAGTTTAAAGTTATATACCGTCTGGGCATAAACAACAGACCACCCGATGCATTATCGCGTAACCCAATACTACAGGAGGGAGAAGAGAATCCTGAACGGCCACGCCAAGAGCTATATCAACTGGCAGACGAACAAGAGAAAGAAGGACTGGCTGATAGCGATGGACCTCCGGCGCACATCTTTAAGACACGGGCGACGCGTAGTAAGCGCATTCAAGGGAACACAAAAAAAAGGAAAATTACCTATGCGGATTCAGAAGATTCAGATGAAAAAGTACAGAAAAAGAAACAAAATTTCGGTGGATGGGATGGAAATAGGTGCGATATAAGAACAGACGGCCAAGCCGACGGCGATGGAGACTCCAAATCCGAGGGAAAAGTGGGAATAAGCGAAAAATTAAGCAAGATGAGGAAAACCGTGAAAAAACGGGGTCGCCCAAGGAAGAACATAATATTTAGCGATTTAAAAACGGAAACAGACACGGAAGCAACAGACGAAATTATTTCGCAAGGGCCGATAAACGACAAATTAGCCTATATGCTAAGGGAGGACCGAATGCAACAAGGAATAAAATCGACAAGCACACCAGCAATCGAGAAAAACGAAATTGGACCAAAAGAACGGAAAACTCGTAAGCGTCAATTAGACACACTCACGAGGAAGCAAGCACCATTCTATATCACAGAACACAACGAAAGTCCGTCAGGAGATATTATAATTGCAAACTGCAGGACACCAATAATAACAAATGATGATTTAGAAAACCATAGTCCAAAACTTGATGATTTGGGCCGGCAGCTGATACAAGCAAGCCTAGCAGCCGAAGCGACGAAGAAAAAGAGAGGCAAAGAAGATGCAAGTGATATCCGAAAGCTGACGAATATAAACGAAACAGCAAAAAAGACCGAGATCACGGAGAAAGGCGTTTTCGAAAGCAAGGAGGTCGAAGTGATGGAGAGAGCCGACCAAGCACGAAGCGAACCAAAGGAAAAAAAAAGCGAAGAGGAGCTAGCACGGGATGAGCATGCGATGAATAGGCCGCTCACCGACGGCACCAACATATATAATAGTACTGAACGAGTAAACGGCGCAATCCGACATGACGCACACCTTTACGACCTAATAGATGGCCTTGGTGACGGATTTCGGGCAAAAGTCCTAATTGACGTTAAAAAACAAGCGGTTGAAGGTAAACAAGGATTAAGAATAGACCTATGGAAAGATGAAAATGACAGAGTAGAAAAATTAGAAAGTTTAACAAACAGTCAAAACCAAAAAGGAAATGAGAACACGAAAATTAGGGACGATTCGCCACCAACAAATGAGTTAAGGGAAAATTATGCAACATCGGTCGAAATGAGCGAAGGAGAAAATAGGGAGACTCGTAAATGTGGAGATTCTTGCACAGAGCCGAATAAGAAGCTCACGTTAGTCGATGTAGCCCGGGACGGAAGCTGTCTCTTTCATTGCCTCATACTTTTATACGGATTGGAAATGTCACAGGACAGACTGAGAAAAACGCTCCTTAGCTCGGAATGGATAAATAAATGTAAAGACCCAGAGGGCACAAAAAATATTTTAAAGGAGAGCCACGCATTTGGGGACAGAGAATGCGCTTTTGTATTTTCTCAAATACATAGTAAACTAATGCATCCACTTTCAATTATCAAGAGAAAGAACAATCTTTAAACATTTTATAGGGAAAAAAGGAGAAACATTTAAACACATACGCCTCAAGAATGATCATTATCAGGCTTTGATAGAATACGATGGAGGCAGCCATCTGACAACAGACCACGAAGAAAATAATGAAAAGGGCTCAGCTGACGGGAAAGATTTGAACGATGCTAGAGTTAGCACTAGTGAGCAGGGCAATAGCGAAGAAGGACACGAAACAGGAGATAGTGATGTAAGACGCATGAGCAACGGGGAGAGCTCCAATGATGAGTCAGGAAAAGGAGAGAGACAGACGAGCAGTGAAAATTTCGCACAAAAAGAGTGAGAGAGCACAATAGAGAAGGTGCATGAGGACAGGGATACACCACCACCCGACCCTCCACCACCACCTGATTCCGACAGCACATCGACAATAGCCTCGAAAAACGAAGAAGAGAGCAGGGGACTCAACCAAGCTCTAGTCGAGGGAAGCGAAAGCGATTCTAAGGAGGGGAGTAATCTCAAGAACTTAAGCGCGCTAGATAAGTATAGGGTATGCAGAACCCAACTACCGCGTGATAAGCCACCATGGGTCCCAGGCGATGGATCAAACCCCCCTCCATTTCAAAAAGTAAAGAAAGTAGAAGATCACCCCTTCAGATACCAGGAAAATCTAGCCTTCTGTACAGTGGTGGAAAACGTCCTGGATACAGAGACAATTGACGCGCTTTACGAGTGGGGATACATTGATCCAATAATGATGAATCACGAAGTGAGGGCGGTCGGAAATGCCATGCTTTCTAGAAAAAGGAAAGTATCCCTCATGCGCATGTACGTGAAAAAACACTTCGATGACAGGGCGTTAAGGACAGATATCAAGATATGCTTAAAATCACTCCAGGGATGAGTGAAAAGTAATAGTTTAAAAAACATTGGAATAATAAGGGACCTCGCGATTCTAGACATCAACAAATGTATGTATTTGATCGAGCAGCTATAGGAAATTTTCAAGGAAATTAATATTATAATTACTTTGTACACAAACACGCTTGTTGTGCCACTGGTAGATCAACGATTCAAAGTTATTGAAGAGTACCATGAGTCAACGGTGGGAGGACATAGAGGGATCAACAAAACTTATAATAGGATAGCAAAGGATTTTTACTGGAGAAACATGAGACCTGAAGTTAGGCAATTTGTGGCGGGATGCAAATCGTGCCAAACGAAAAAACTGGTAAGAGTAAAAACCAAACAGACGATGCTTATTACTGACACACCGAGCAGACCATTTGAGAAAATTTCAATAGATTTTTATAGACCAATAAATAAGCCTTCAGACCATAGTAATACGCATATATTGTCAATCCAGGACTGGCTGACAAAATACATAGTATTAGCGCCGGTACAGCGAGCAACTGCGCAAGAGACGGTTAAAGCTCTCTTAAACTACTTTATGGCATATTTTGGAGCCCCAGAAAAATTATTATCAGACAGGGGGACACACTTTATGAACAGAACAATGGAAGAGTTCGCAAGATTGTTCAAAATCAATAAAATCGGCAGCACAGCATTCCACCCACAGAGTAATGGAGCAATAGAAAGGATGCACCATGTGCTATGCGAGTATCTTAAGGCGTACGTCGACAAAAACAAAAAATGGGATGAATTAATACCTTTATGCATGCTCGCATATAATACATCCGAGCATGAGAGCACGGGGTACACTCCGTACGAGTTGCTCTTCGGACAGAGAGCACGTATCCCCTCGAGCTTTAAACGGGTAGAAACAGATCAAACGTATAGCAAATACTTTGAGCAAATCACAAATACCCTCACACAAATGCGAACAATAGCAGTGCTAAAACAGGTACAAAGCAAGTATAGATCCAAATATTACTATGACAGGAAACTTAACACCAAATTTTTTATAGAAGAAAAAATGGCGTACATATTAAAAGAGCCGTCGAAAGGGAAATATGATTGCCATTACGAAGGTTCATACGAAATAACAATGATTAATTATAAGATTAATGATGTAAAGTTGCAGAGGAATGACGAAGTAAGAGTGGTGCATGTCGAGAAATCAAGAAAGCATGCGTCTTAAAAACTCAACACGAGGATAATAAGGAGAAAGTCTGAATCGGAGAGATATGGTGCGAGAAAAAAAGGAAGTAAGATAACCATGCGGGCTCAACAGTAAACGTGACTCACGCAGTCGCCGAAGCCCATACGCATGTTCAAAACAGGGATTTAGCTTCAGGGTCGGGACTCAAACGATGCAGGCTTACGTGGCTACCTACAGGCAAATACACAATGTTAGGGTTGGGGCATCAGCATGTATAAAATAGTTAGTGGAAACCAACAGTCAAAATAATTAAAGTTCGCCAAAATTTTTGCGGCCCCCGGACGGGCCACAAAATATTTTTCTTTTCCTTTTCTTTCTCTTCCCTTTTTTTTTTCTCTTTTTCTTTAATACACGAAACAAGAAATTAAAATTTTTCGTTACCGAGTTTAACGCTTACTGATTATACAAAACTCTAACGACAACGGGAGAGTAACGCGTGTAGTTTTCTCTCATAACGCGTAATATATATATATATATATATATATATATATATATATATATATGCGTGTATGAGTATGTGTGTATTTACATATATATATGGATGTGTGTACCCGATGCAAAAAAAAAGAACCCACAAGTGCGGAATATGAAAGGGAAATAATAAAAGGATGAAAACACTATATTTAAAAAATTATATATTTTTTTTTTTTCCTCATTTAAACTAATGGGAGCCACAGCCCTTACAACAACCACACGAGTGGCTCACCCCCTCCTTTTTTTACCGTCGCCCACGACCCAAACCACTCCCTCGGGAAGTCCCGTTAGAACCCTCCCCCAGCTGCAGCGTTTGCAACCGCTGAAGGCAGTCGACGACGCTGGGCTGAGAACCAGTGGTAGCAGCGATCAGCGTGGAAGAGACGAGGCATCCGCTGGCAGAAAGTTGCACCTAATAGCTTTAAAAGAAGAAAAAAAAACGAATTAAATAAAGGAATAAATGAACAAAATGAAATAAGGAACAAGAAATCAAAAAAAAGAAAATTACCTGGATAACCGGTCGGTGATCGAGAGGATAGTTGACGGCACCTTCCAGGGTGACGTCCACCACTAGCACCAGGATGGTACCGTGACAGCAACAGCCGATGGCCAGAGAATAGAAAGCCCCCCCTACAAAGGTGGGGCAGTGCAGCCACAACACTTTCCCAGTAAAATAGGGGACGGGCGCCCTTTCCTCCTCCCGCACAATCACGAGGAATGGAGACCCCGTAGGGCATCGCACCTCGCAGGACCCTACCCCTCCTCGATAGGGGTAGCGCAAGGTTGGCAGTGGCATCGCGCCGGAAGGCCACCCCGGTAATAGTAGAGGAACCGGGACACCGAAAAAGGCGAAGGGATCGACTATCAGACGCACCCCAAGCTGAAAAAAAAAAAAAAAAAAAAAAAAAAAAAATTGCATTAGGAAAATAGAGGAGCCATAAGAAGAAAAAAATATGACAAATGCCAAGAGCACTTACCAAACCATGCTGCTCACAATATATTGGCGCTAGCGCGGTCGACCCGTTTAGCACAACAATGTTTTGCCCAGGGGGCCATCCCACAGCGGGGACATCCCGGCACGCATACAGTTGCGTAACCTACAATCCAATAAATGAAACACGAAAAAAAAAAAAAAAAAAAAAAAAAAACTTCGCTTTCATACTTACGCTTTGGCAACCTGGCACGGCGCACGCGACTTCCTCCTAGAGAACAGCCGCCAACAGTAATCCACACGCACCACCACCAGTGACAACGAAGCGCGTGGATCGCGAGTCACCTAAAGGCAACCGGATAAACCCAATAAGGTGATCAAAAAATTGACTGAAACCGGCCATGACTATCGAAGTTTATTTCAGAGATCGTGCACGTAAGGAGATGTAGAATACACTAACTTAGCAGCAACGTTGGGAAAAAGCAAACGCAGATTCGTACACCTATGTAAGTCCTTTCCCACTTTAGTTGAGTCACTTGAAGGAAATGGAAATAAGGGAAAAGAAGAATAACGTAGCATACAGCGTCGGAAAACGGAGGTTTATGATGTAGAACGATAAAATTTTCCCCTTTTTCTTCTCCCTCTCATATCCACACTCGCCTCCGCTGGGAATTAACCGAATGAGTGAATGCGTGTAACGTAGCCTAGTATGTACAAACTTGTAATACACTTAGAGGAAAGGGCATAAGAAATAAAGTGACGAGAGACACGAAAATTGAACGGCATTAGATAAAGCTCAGCAAGGGAAAGTCGCACCCGAACACATGCACGAGCAAACGTAATAGCATGTATATATACGTACCAATGTATAAATTAAGTTATCACTTAAGAGCGCATAGGGAAATCCATATGTAAAGGGAAAACCACACTCGCAGCTTAAAGCAATTACGCGAACGCGAATTATTAAGTAGTCCTAATCACTGAATGTAGAGACAAATCACCCGGGTGTATAAGCATGTATCCACATGTGAAAGGAAATGTATATAAAGAGGAGGAACGCAAGAATCATATAGAAAAGTATCCATTTTTTTGTTGTTGTTTTGTTTTAGGGCAAAAGCCGCACAGGGAAATAAACAACTAGGCGAGGTAGAATTAATCAAGAAAAATCCGGGGATAATTGTAGAAAACCTGGGCCCAATCCAATCAGCCACATCAACGTGGAAAGTCATATGGTTCGTAGATTGGAGCCAGCTAATTGTAGAATCGGAACAATTTTTACAGGCGCAGACGCAAGCACACTGGAAGTGCACGGTAACATTAAGAAAGAAAAGAGAATGCATGAGACATATTAGTCGGGCCACGTACGAGGTTCTACAAAAGAAAGAAAAAGCACAAGACGCATACAGAGCGGTAGTGGGCCAAGAAATCCTTAGTCAAACCGCAGCTGTGCAAGTAATTAAGGGTCAATTAACAGTAGCGGAAAAAGAAAAAATACTAAAATTGATAGCCTAAAAACCAAGTTCCACAATCAACATAAACAAATATTTAGCGGAACAAATAACAGTTACAACGTTCGGTAATCATGAAAAAGAGCTATAAAATATTAAAAAATTTGAAGAAAAAGCGGGAAAAATAACGGAAGAAGGTTTAAAAATATTTACAGACCTGATTACAGGAGAAGACAAAGTATCAATTATGGTACAGGAATTTCAACAAATAGCCAACGAACTATCAGAAAAATTTAGGAAAACGGCCGATATAATATATTTGGCAAGTCGGGGCGTGATACACCTACCAGAGGAAGCATCGATAGCTTTATCAGAGGCTAAAATATTAGCAGGACAGCTAAGGCCGGACCTCAAACTCCCAGGAGAGAATAATGCAACAACAAGGGAAGATATCAAAGAAGCATTGGAGATAGCAACCGTAGCATTTAATGGGAAAATAGTATATTACATAGAAATACCCTTGGTAACAAGAGAGGATTTTGATCTTCTCAGAATATCACCACTACCAGTAGAACAGGAAGGGTTCAATATAACAAACATTGTGGCATATCTACAACCAACACACGAGTACGTGGCAGTCAGCATGAGCGCGAAAAGGTTCGCACCAATATCACAGTGAACGGTAGAAAAATGCAAAAAAATAGGACGAACACGCATTTGTACACTGATGGAACCGGCACATGAGATAAAAGAAGACCATCCTTGCGAAATAAAATTGATTTTGGGTTACACAATAAAAAATCCAGAGGAATGCCCAATTATACTAGCCAGATTAAATGGCACTTATTGGACGCGCCTACATGCAAGGAACCAGCACGCGTTCAGTACCACAGTGGAGGAGAAAATACACGTACAATGCGAGCATACAGAGCACGAAACACTGAAAGTTATAGATGCAGGGGTAATAAATTTATCAGATGATTGCACGGCTTAAGCATCAGAAATAAGATTGAGCCCAGGGTCAGAGGAGGGCAAGAGCCAAATAGTTAAATTCGAAAACTCAAACTTAAATGTAGAGAAAATAATACAGAGTATAAAAGGAATAAGAACAGACAAGTTACAGAAACTAATAAGCACGATAATAAAAAGGGACGGGTTACAGGAACTCGGTAGTCAAGAACACGGGCCTGAGGAGAACTTAAAAACTGGCACAAAATTAATGGACATAGTCCAACGCGTGCACGAACTCTTGCAGACACAAAGCGAATTATCCGACTGGAAGGAATACGCGTGGGTGGCAGCAGAGATAACTATAGGCATGGCAGCAGGGTCGTTCGGGTTTCTAAAATGGGGGGGGCCCCTTGATATTAAATCTGGCTAGAATGTTCGCAGGTAGACAACGCAGAGACAACGCAGAAAGGGAAGGGACTGCAGCGACGAGTCTCTCAGCGCCTCAGCCGACATCCCTCGAAATGCAGAAGAGGACACCAAGACACCTTGCTAACATTCCGGTAACCATCACGGGAGCATCCCCCACGGGTCTTGGGCCCACATAAAACATATGACGTAACAAGTGATTCCTACTACAAAAAAAAAAAAAAAAAAAAAAAATATATAAAATTAAGGAATATGGAATAACAAGTAAAATATAAAGAAAAATCATTGTAATAACGATAATACCAATAATAATTAAAATTAGGTAATAATAATGTATAATTATATAGACACTATAGTTATAGTAATATCATAAGAATAAGCGCCGGGAGTCGCTCGACTATATCGGAGGGCGCAGTCTGAAGGATAAAACTATGAAACTATAAAAGAATTTTTTTAAATATGTAGTATCAAAAAATCACTGTAAGTCAAAAAAAAACTGGTAGCTGTAGCTATAATAATAATAATAATAGTAGAATTATAAGAATAATAACCACAAATAACATTTTAATTTGAAAAAGAGAATGAGCGTTGGGAGTCGCTCGACTATATCGGAGGGCACAGTCCGTAGGACGAGACTAAGAAAGAATTTTCTTTTCTCTAAAATATGTAATATCAAGAAAGATGTATTAAGTTTAATTATGTATGAAAAAAAAAAAAAAAAAAAAAATGGTCGTTGATCATAATCTACAGTAATTGTAATAATAATAAAAATCATGATGATAAGAGAACGGGAATGAGCGCCGCGAGCCGCTCGGCTATATCGGAGGGCGCAGTCCATAGGACAAGGATAAAGAATTTTTTTTAACAAAATGACAAGTAGTTTGGAAAATAGGTAAAAAAAAAAAAAAGAAAAATCTGTAATGATAGATACTTAAGCGAACACGAACATGTAAAGTATAAATGTATTGATTAAGTACGAAAAACATCATTAAATGTAAACTAGTAGTAATCAGCTGACTAATTCACTAAATTTTTTTAAACAAAAATGTAACAGAAGGCAGAGCGCATACATAAACAGAATTGTCATACACAATTATACTCGAGTACAGAATGAAAAGGATGATTGAATGTAAAAATGTACAGAGAACGGCGGTTTTCTAAAAGTATGAAAGGAGGAGTGAACCACCGTGTATGAGAAAAACAACACAAACAATATAACACACGCATCACATACATAATCATAGGTACAACGGCCACCAGACACAATTCAGCGTCATCGAGGACGAACGACGTCGCAGCCTCGGACGTGTTACGTACGATATGCTGGGCATATCATACTGACTCACCCTACAAGCCTACGCTAGTAAAGGACACCAATAGGGGAAACGAGCTTATATAAGGCCCTGCGAGACACGAATCGGGGCACTCGAGCGTCTTTTAGGCAAGAGACCGAACGATAAGTTGAAAACACCGCGTGAAACACACACGCCTCTGCCTCTAAGAAGCTAATAAATAATTGACCAACGAGTTGAGTTCTTTTCGTGACGCACCTCCTTACCAGTTTCTTTATTCTACGTAACACATGTAATAAAACTGAAAATCTATTACTCACAATTATTTGTAGCTATTATTTTTCGATAAATATGAAAAGTTAAGCATTCTATATAGTCATAAATAACCATGAAAACTCTTTCTATAGTTATCTATCCTAAGGAGTTTCTTAACTAGGAAATGTAAAGTACTGATACTAACCTTAAATTTATCGTTTAAATTTTCCAAGAGTGACCAACATCGATGGTTATTAAAATTCAAAGCTTGATAAGCAAAAAAAAAGCACAAATTGTACTAGATGGCTTAATTTTTTGAATCATATTTTTTTCGTAACATTCAACACTGATGACATTGTTGAATGACTCAAACAGGACATTAAATCTTATCTTTAAAGCTAAATTTTTCATTTTCTTGTACTCTATACAACCATTGCGAAAATAGTTACAATCAAACGCAAAATTACTTTTAAAACACTAACTATGTTTTACTCATAATGGTGATCCAGAAGGTCGTACAGAGTTTTTTTAAAAAAACAATAATGCTTAAAAGCGTTAAAACGTGAGTTTGATCATTTTTTTGAGTCGTTAGTGGAAATGATTACCAACAAAAGCTGTGAGCATTTAAGTAAAAAAAAAAATGAACAAATGAAAATGATCAAATTAACTAAATTTTTTATGAATTCAAGCAATTCTTTTAACTTAAATTGCAACACAATTTTTTTTGTTTTTTGTTCAATACTTTTTTGTTATTATTTTTATTATGATTAATATTATCATCATCGTTTTTATCGTCGTCATTGTCGTCATCTTCATCATCGTCATTGTCATCGTCATCGTCATCATCATCGTCATGATTATTATTTTTATTATTATTATTATTTTTTTATTGTTATTATTATTATTGTTGTTATTATCATTATTATTATTATTATTATTCTAATTGTCATCATTAAATGATTTACTGAATTTCCAAAAAGTAGAGTAATTAAAATTTGCCTATTTAAAAATTCTTGTTTCTACTTTCCATGCTCACAGATTCGATCTGTTATTTCATTTTGTAACAGCTTCAAAAGGATATAAAAGCTTCTAAAGGAATCATTATTTTTTGTTATTAAAAAACTCTCTAGGTTTGGGTAAAATGGTAGAAAAAAAATCCGGAAATATAGTGTCACACGTATTTTTACGTGTTTGGTAAGTACGCTCCTTAACTTGCGTCGTATGGAGTTCTTCAAAATAAGAAAATAAAGCTTTGGAGATAAGCTTTCATTTTCTTTTTGAATTACTAAATAATATTATTACTAGCAAAAGTTACAAACTTTATAAGATTAGAAATTAATCAATTTAATAAAATTTTTAGAACTTTTTTTCTTTTACACAGCATTAAACGTCAATAAATATGGACATTGAGCTGTGTTGGAGACTTTTCAAACAAGAACTGGAAGTTCATCTAAAGTACTTTATTTTCGTTTCTTAATAACTGTCTCTAACCTTTGGGGACAGAGTTATGATAAAGAGATTCAAAAAATCGTAAAGTTAAATTTAAAATCAAGTATCGAAAAAAAATCGAAAGGAAAGTATGTGTGAAGTTCTGGATCGCTTGTTGAAAGTTTTTTTTTTCTCATAAGGAATACTTGTGACCACAATAGTATTTGAGAGGTGCGCTTGCTACAAAATTTTATGTACCACATTGTATGATACGAAAAGTTACTAATTTTTATTGTAGAGTTCCTCTAATATATTTTACTTTGTGTCCACATTATATTAAATGATTTTATATATTTTTAAGCTATGAAACTTTTCATGGTTTTAAAATTGTTTCATGTATTACTTAAAAAAGTGTAAAAGTTTAAATAGTATAATGATAATAATAATAATATTAATAATAATGATAATAAGAATAATAACAGTAACAATAATAAAACACAGCATTGGAAACTCATTATTATAATCAAAAAAGATTTAAGTGCAGTAAAGTTTTAGTTTGTGCTAAATACATGTTACATATTTTAAATAAGGTAAATTGAAAAAAAAAAATTGAAATTTTTGTGTTTCTGTAGGTCTCAATATTGCATCAAAAAAATTCCACAGAGTGGGAAGAAATGTAGGAGGTACTCGAGGTAGTGGAAATAGTCGAGGTGAAAGAGGAGTTGGTTGCTATGGACATGGAAGAAATAAAAAACAAAATCTTGAAAGAAATGTGGAACACAACGAAAAAAATGAACAAAGTGAAAGAAGGAGAGAAGAAAGTGGCAAAATGAAAGATAAGAAATGAAAAAGTTTAAATAAAGAGGGAAAAAAGAAACAAATCTTAAGATCCTACAAAAGTAATTAAAGTGAGATCAAACTGTAATGCAACTGTTAAATAAACATAGAAATAATCAAAGCATTTTTTTTTAAGTGTAGTATACATTGTCATATGCCGCAATACGCATGCATCTTCTTATAAAATATTATCTAAGACTTTGTCGTGAAGCCCTTGCATAGTAGAACAAAAATTACTTTTATAAACATGAAATAAATACATAAGCTTAGCGTAGAAAATATTAACTGAACATTAGTCCTACCAAACATAGTATAAGTTTTTCACACTGCTCTGTTTCTCTATAATCATATATTGATTTTTTTTTTTTTTTTTGTATTGAAAATCTATTGATTACAATAGCATAGGCTTTAGGTCTAATAAATAAACCCCATGTGTACAAATATATAAGAAACAAAGTTGGATCTTTAATAAATAATACACAATTCACAATACAAATATGTAAACAGAGATTTAAAAACATGTACTGAGAACTAAGGGGCCTATACAGGCAAAGGAAAATAATAATTATTTAAAATTTGCATCAAACAACTTTTCAAAGTAGATACATATATTTTATCTGCGTACTTTTTTACTCAATTAGGTAATTTCATTGAACAAATAGTGATAATGCATTTTCTCAATCTATCAACAAATAAGCATTACTCCAAAAGATTTGAGGTTTAACCCATACAGTTTAAGACAGTAATGTAAAGAGAAAATGTATTGCAGCTACAAAAAGTTAATTAATCCCTCGATGAATCTACAATTTCTTTAAAAGCATCGATCTTTATGTTTATTTTTTCTGTTTCTTATAACATCTCTCTGTTCGTTTCCAAGCACTAAAAAAAAATTTCCAATCTGGTAAGTCCTGAAAATAGTTAATTTTGTAATGAGCTATATATATAGTATTTTGATTTTAAAATAACCAGTCTTGATGGATAGTATACCATCCACGTTACAAATATTCCAACAGAGACTAGGAGACGTTTAACTTAAACTAGGGTGCTTACAAATGATTGTTATGTAAAATCTGTATTAATCAATTGCCTAGTGCTGAGACAGATATTTTGTCTTGATACTTTTTTTATATATAATTACGTTGTTTTATTCATAAATTTGTTTTTACTTTTTCAAAGTAGCAGAAGATAAGCATTAGATTTTAATAATTTGTGGTTTTACTTTATAATATACAACAATCTTAAGAACTAATTAAGGAAATAGCTTCAAGAAGATAACTGATACAGTTTGAGCATTGCCGTCTTGTTCAGGTGTCATAAATCTCATGACTCATAATACTAATTTAGCAATATTATTAGTAAAAACAAATTTATTTGCATATAACTTTTCGAGTTGCTGTAAGGTCCTAGTATGTGTTGTTGATCCACAGATCTTCGATAAAATATGATATACTGGACGTTGAGCGTTTTGAATTAGACAGCTAATTTCAACTTTATAATATTTACGAAATTGAAGCCTGTGAAACCTATACACTCGTCTGCTGCTGTGCTAGTGACATTTCCGTCGTCTCAAGTGTCAAGACCGAGGCACCGAGGATGGGTTTCCTACAAAATTTTGAGTATTCTACTGTAGATTTGTAAGAAGCTGTTAACAACGTAGAAAGCTGTAGAAAATGAAGAAAACCGTAGAAAACGTAGAGTACGGAATCAAAATATTTTGTTAACCTCAAAACGATGTATAAATACATACAAAGCTTCTCTATTGAACTGTGTACATGCTTATAAGTTTATCAACTGTACATTGTTAAGAGACAGAGAAAAATAAATCAAGAAAGGTAAACTTAATACAGATATGAAGATGACTAAAAAAATACTTGTACTTACAGCACCTAAAATTTTAAATCAACAGCTAATACGTATCTTACACTCACTTAAAAGACTAAATTTATGTGCATTTACTTGAAACTAAGGTTGTGACAGTGTCGAAAACTCCATGTAGAATACTATGTGGAAAAGCCTTGAAATTCTTAGCAGTATTCGACAAATTTTCTACACGTAGAAAACTTACTTTTTCTACAACCGTTTTTCTACCTGGCCGTCCCTGGTCAAGACCGAGCATTGTCGTTTCTACTTCTCGATACTCGATAATATCGATATTGTAACGAACCGACTCCGAAATATCGAGCCAGAATTATATGTAGATATTTTACCTTGTCGCAACAGCCATAATGATAAAAGCACTACCGAGCATACTGACCTCAAAAGTTAAGTGATATGCGCCAAAATTAAAAATCCTTCCATGAGGGCATATAATAAAGTAATAATAACGATAACATTATTGATAATAATGATAACAAAATAATATGAAATCGATACTATAACAGACAACTCTAGAACATATCAGATAATACCGAAGGACTTTAGTACAAAAGCTCCCTTATTATTATGAATATTTTGGATCTTTGGAAGACGATATTTTATTTGTTTCAGAAGGCATCACCAATGCAAACATAGATTTACCTTTCTGCACACGCTTCACAGCATGGCTCTCCCCTGTTGTTGCGGTCGAATAAAAACCAATAAAATTTTACAATGGGATTTTTCTATTAGTTTCTTATCGGTATTTGCACCCGTAAATCCAAATAGAATCCGAAATGGTTAAAAATAGATTTTCTATATCATTTTTTATAACTAGGACATGATTGAACAAAAATAAATTGACAAATTTATGTCATACCATCCGGATGGTAACATTAAAACGGGGGGATTAGAGAATTTTGTATGTAAATTAAAAGAAAAGTTAGTTAATAATTTTTATTAGAATTTTGTAAAAAATACTTTAGTCCCCCCGTTTTGGTGTTACCATCCGGATGGTATGACATAAATTTGTCAATTTATTTTTGTTCAATCATGTCCTAGTTATAATAAATGACATAGAAAATCTATTTTTGACCATTTCGGATTTTATTTGGATTTACGGGTCCAAATACCGATAACAAACCAATAGAAAAATCAATGAATTTTTTATTGGTTTTTATTGGACCGCAACAATAGTGTCACGTACGATATCATAGCTACACGTACGTGCGCCCCCTCTTTTTGGGGCCTACTACGGATGATTGTAGTGGCAGGGAGCAAAGCGATAAGCAGATAGGATGCTGAAAGGAGCGCTCTCTGGCTGGAACCGTCAAGGACGAAGGTCGTACACACGCGACGCGCTCTTCTCTCGTTTTTGCATTAATAAAGACGTTGATACTAGTTCCTCGACTATTTACTTCGTGCGCACCCCAAGACCATAGAATCCTACGCAACAGTTTTGGTGTCAGAAGTGGGATGGTCATCGCGATTAAATAAAAATAAAATTTTTTATTTCGGTTTTTGTCGACGATAAAATATCGACTCTCGCGATTTTTGGGAAACACACATAGTGTCGTGCCACGAAGTGAACTAGGAACTGCTACGAGAGAAATTAGCGGAGCGAGGAGTTGCTGAAGTACGAAAAAAAAAAAGCAGCTTCAATCAAGGACCAAGGCGGAGGATACCCGGGACTACGATAGAAATCAAGCAACAAGGATGATAAAGATCTTGGTCGCCATTATTCTAGCCAGGAGCATATGGTAAGTACTTGAGATTCATAAATAAATAAATATATTTAACTGTCCAAGGGGTCCTGTTAAAATTTTTTAGTGCGTTATAAAATTTTTTTTTGCTATATCGGTTTTGCGTTCGGTATCCTCCTCATAGTATTGGCGGTGCGTCATTAAGGTAATTTTTCGTGAGTCAGGAAAATTTCGGACCGTAAAAATAAATTGGTCAGATTGAAAGTAAGAAAATAATAAATAAATAAATAATAAATTAGACACACGGTAAATATTAAAGTAAAGCGGTTTTGTCATCGTGAGATGAGAACGCAAAGAATCGTACAGAAATTAACTTATAAGTGTTTAAGCGCTATCATACAGACAGGAAAGAAAGAATTTCAAAAAAAAAAAGAATAATAAAGAACCTACGATGGAAAACTTCGATGAAGCACACAGTGATGTAGTAAGTGTTAGGGAGGACGAAATTCCCTCGTATCCGGAAAATGAGTCGGAGTCAGAAATACTGACCGTATTTTTAGAGCACAGCCCCGAAACTCAAATGAAATGGGAAAAAATGGGTAAGAAACAGCGTATGCTAATGTTGAAGTTTTTGAAAAAAATGAAACCTGGGGTGATTAGGGAGAAAGTTTCACAAACAACGTCATGCATAACGGGGGTGGGTGCAGAATATTCAAACACCGTAAGAAACGACGCTGCGAATACGTCACCCTTAAAGAATGCAGATTATACAGCCGGAAATGGGATGAGCGAAATTTCGAGGGACGTAAACTCGTACTCGAAAGATAGGTTCGATTGCAAAGATACACATGATACGCTTCAACATGCGTTCAGACGAGGAGAAAAACAAGCGGCGCAGCAAACAGCACAGCAATGCGTGACTCAGTTTTCGGAGGAAGCACTTACACAAAATTGTAGGAAATTAGTATTTGGCCATAAAAACAATTGGAACTTACCGTCAAGGACGTTGGAAGAAATAAGAATGTATGGGGGGCAGCAAACGGAAATCCCAAATTTTTTGGGCGCAAGGATGCAGGACGCTGGACCCAGCTACGAACCCACGGGCCCAATAAATGAAAGGGTGAGAGGCCAACCGATAGCACCGTCATCTGACTGGCCGTTTCGGGATAATAACATGCACGGGGAATACATTTTGCGAGAGCAGCAACATCAAGCGCAGCCAAATCCGACTTATATAAACCCTATCATGAGTCAACAGCGAGTGGAAAACACGCACCCTGTCAGCATACACTATAGTGCACTGTCCCATGTCAACAGCGCGGCGAGTGGCATCCCTATATTTAACGGGGATCCAATAAACTTTCCGCTTTTTGAACAGATGGTGAGGACAGCAAATCTAGCAGTTCCGCCGCAATATGAAAAATACTTTATTGGTACGTTAGGCGGTAAACTTAGGGGGATAGCGGCAGATCAATTTTGCACCCGGTTATCACTGTTTAATACCGTAGACGCATTTTTACTTGCGCTGTCACGGCGATTCGGGAGCATGGGAGGCATAGATACACAGCTAGCCCAACTCAAGTCACTGACTCAACTGAATAGCGAGTCAGTTATTCAGTACTGCAGCCGGGTGCAACGGTTGCATAATAGAATAATGATGACCCATGACGCCAACCCACAGCTGTCCCAGATTCAAAAAAATGCCCTAAAACAATCTGCGGATAGAGAGTCAGCGAAACAGTTTATATGTGAGTTGAAAGCGCCATACAATTGGAACGTGGCCGGGGTAAAACCTGCAATACTGGAGGAGGCCATTGAAGCGGCTATAGATGTAGATAACGAGTTAAGTTTACGTCAAATGGCACCTAATGATTTTAGCACATATGCAACACGGGAGAGTTGTTTTGGTAAGAGGAATCCAAGGATAGGCATGGTAATCAGCGATGCGCCGGAGGGAAAGAGCGATACGGACGAATGGGACGGCATCAAAGATGTTAAGTGGTGCTCATATTGTCAGGAGCACTGTCTGCACTCTACAAGTGGGTGCGAAAAGCTATGGAGGGACGCGAAAAACGGAAGAATAAAAGATCCCGATAGGCCCGAAACAGAACCACCCAAGAGACTAACAGAGATAAGGGACAAAAATGAAGGAAGACCTGCGTACAATGATCAGGCACCTAATGTACAGTATAGTGACCCTGACCCTAGAAATTACCATAACAAACATAATAGCTACACATCCAATTATAATAATTATAACAATAATAATAAACTTCAATGGCAACAATAGTCGCCCCCCGGCGAATAATAACAGGAACAATAATAGGCAATTCGAAGAGAACAGGAATTTTAATGGTCGAAATAGGGGAAATAAATATGCACCCAATAATAATTATAATAATCATTATCAACGACGAGAAAATAATTACAATAATTACGCACCCGGTAATAACAATTATAACAGTTATAATCAGCAACGAGAAAACAATTATAACAATTACGCGCCCGGCAATGACAATTATAACAATTATAATCAGCGACGGGAAAATAATTATAATAACTATGGACCCAGGGACAACAATTACAACCTTAACAATCAAAGAGGAAACCGAAATAATCAATACAATCATGAGAAAAATACGAGAACAGACGGGTCACGCGCGGAAAATTTAAACTCCCAGGATGCTCGATGCGCTCCCCAAGCGTCGGGCATCCCCCAGTAGATAGGAAGATAAGAAAAACACTTGACAGCAGAAAAACGGCAAACGTAAAGGTAAGAGAGTCGCTAGCTGCGAGTGTAAGAGTTGATATGACGACAAGGAGAGATAATTTGCCTCAAAACAGCCCTCAAATAGAAGTAGGACGAAGCAATAACGGAAGCGAGCCTCAGCGTGAAGCAAGAATAAATATATTTCTAGCAGGTAGGACACCCCCTTCGGTATTTATAACAAGCACTCAACTAAGAGGGGGGGAAGCAAAATTCTATGCGGACACAGGAGCTGAAATTTCTATTATAAAGGAAGACAGTATTCTTCCAAATGCATTCTTTGACGTGAGGAACCGAGTAAGAATTGTAGGTGTTACGCACGGAGAGCGTAGCACTTTAGGTGTAGTTGAAATACCACTGAATGGCCTTATGTGTAGGTTGCATGTGGTCCCACGCGACTTCCCAATAGATGGGGAAGACATTATTGGATGGGACATTTTTAAGTTATATCAAGGTCGCATAAGCGCGGCAGAAAATATTTTTGAATTAGGAGGAATGAAAATCAATTTAATCGAGCCAGAGATGCTCGAGATTCTTGCTAGGTCAAGGCAAGTTATATATGCCCGTGTCGGGGTAAATCGAGAAAAAATGAAAGTAGGGTGGGTTCCTTTGCAAAGAATGAGAGAAGGGGTTTTATTCGGAAATTTTATAGCCACAAATAATAGTGGAAAAGTTTATGCTGAGTGTGTAAACACACTAAATGAAACAATAAGCATACCTGTACCGGAAATAGAGTTATTAGAATGCGAAGTGATGCGAGAGGCCGATCCATTTAGCGTCGAAGGGGACGACGCTCGGGGCGTTAATGAGGCAATTATAAGACTTTTTGAGGCAGATGGCCAAGAAAGGAGGAAAATGAACAAAGATCAATATGGCGTTACAAATAATTATACAAGTGGCGGGTCCAATAGTGATTTCAAGGACACTGACAATTTAAGTAGGTTGTCGGATAAAGGAAAAATAGCGAGAATCGATAAAATAATGCAGCTTATTGATGTTTCAAGTTGCAACGAGGAAGAAAAATCACACGTCCGGAAACTCATAGAGTATAATCCGTTTGTATTTGGCCTAGATGGAGAACCACTGAAAGCAACTCATATATTGAAACACCGCATCATAACTACGACGGACAAGCCCGTGACGGCGAAGCGCTATAGGTACCCACCAGCGCTAAGAGAACAGATGAAAAAAGAGATAGAGAAATTGCTCGAGCAAGGAATCGTCGAGCCTTCGAAATCACCATACAATTCTAACATGTGAATTGTACCCAAGCATGCGGGGCCGGACGGGGAGAAACGTTGGCTCGTGGTAACTGATTTTAGGCAGCTCAATGAAATAACTGTAGGAAGTTGCCATCCCTTACCATTCCAAAGTGATATACTCGAGCATTTAGCGTCAGCTCGATACATTACAGTAGTCGATCTAAAACAGGGATTTTTCCAAATAGAAATTCATGAGGATGACGCACACAAAACAGCGTTTTCTGGGCCAGACGGTCATTATCAGTATAGGAGAATGCCAATGGGGTGTACGGACTCGCCGAATACATTTTTGAAAGCGATGTCACTCGCGTTGGCGGGTCTACAAGGTCATGAAATCGAAGTGTATTTGGATGATATCATGGTGTTTGCTTCGAACCTCGAAGAGCACGAGAGGCGTTTTATTAGACTTTTAAAGCGGCTTTCGGAAGCAAACTTGACAATTGAGCCGAAAAAATGCCAATTTTTGAAACGCGAAGCGAAAGTACTGGGACACGTAGTAGGAAACGGACAAATAAAAACAGATCCAAAAAAAATCGAAGCAGCGAGGAAATATCCGAGACCTACGAATGCAAAGAAAATCAAACAATTTCTTGGATTTGTCGGATATTATAGACGATTTATCCAGAATAACGCAAAAATTGCTCAGCCGCTCTCCAAACTCTTGAGAAAAGAAACAGAGTTCAAATGGGAAGAGCAGCAGGAGCAAGCTTTCAAAACATTAGTTGACGCATTATGTAGTGAGCCGGTACTTATTGCACCAAATCTAGACAAGCCTTTTATAGTCACAACAGATGCATCAGACTACGCAATAGGAGCAATATTAAGCCAAGGCGAGTTGGGTAAAGATAGACCGTGTGAATATGCTTCACGATGCCTTCGAGGGAGCGAATTACGCTACCCAACGTATGATAAGGAGCTGTTGGCTATAGTGTTTGCAAAAAAACAGTTTCGGCCGTACTTATTTGGGCGCAAATTTACAGTGGTCACGGATCGTGAGCCATTAAAACATTACCACACGTCAAAGAAGCCCGACATAAGGTTTAATAGGCTAAAAGCGGAGCTACGAGGCTACGAATTTGACGTAGTATATCGGCCAGGCATTTCGAACAAAGCACCCGACGCACTTTCTCGAAATCCAGTAATAGGAGAGGGAGAAATAAACACTGAGCGGCCACGCCAAGAACTGTATCAGCTGGCGGACGAACAGGAGAAAGAAGGACTAGCCGATAGCGATGGGCCTCCAGCGCGCATTTTTAAAATACGAGCGACCCGTAAACAGCGTACTCAGGGAAATACTAAAAAGGGGAAAATCATTTACTCTGATTCAGAGGATTCGGATAAAAAAGTACAGAGAAAAAAACAAAATTTGGATGAATGGAAAGAAAATAAGTACGAAACGAAAATAGATGGTCAAGCTGATGGTGAGGGAGATTCCGAATCCGAGGAAAAAGTAGGAACAAACGAAAAATTAAGCAGGAAAATAAAGAAAACAGTGAGAAAAAGAGGTCGCCTAAGAAAGAATATTATAGTTAGCAATTTAAAAACAGAAACAGATACGGAACGCAACGAGATTTCGTCAAAAGACGTTATTGTTGCAAATTGCGGAACACCAGTAATAATGAATAGCAAATCGGAAAATCACAGTACGGGACTCGATGATTGGGGCTGGCAGCTGATACAAGCAAGCTTGGCGGCCGAAGAGGCGAGGAGAGTGAAAGGCACCCGAAAGTTAACGGAAGCAAACGAGGTCGATGAAAGCATCGTAACATTTGGCAAAGGTGGTTTTGAAGGCAGAGGTGTTGAAGCGTCGGAGGGAGCCGATCAAGCACGAGAAAGATCGAGGGAAGAAGAGAGTGAAGGAGAGACTCCACAGTACGAGCATACAGCAAATGAGCCGCTCACTGACGGTACTTATGAATGTAATAAAAAGGGAAAAAAAAAACAATTATATGAGGGACAGAATGAAAATAAGCTCGATATGGAAATAGAAGGCACAGGTTCGGATTTATCAGATGATGAAGTTGAAAAGATGACGAGACCAATCGCTACGGCAGGGGATGATCCCATTTCCCAAGGAATGACGGACGGGAAATTAGGTTATATTATGAAAGAACCGGGGTTTCGAAGGGGAGTAAAAACAACGAGTACACCAGCAGCAGTACTATTCGAGGAGAGAAAACGAAAATTGCGCGAGAGACAAATAGACACATTAAACAGACAAAAGCCGAATTTTTCGATTACGCCGACAATAATGAGCCCTTCGAAGGAAATAATAATAGCTAATTGTGATACGCCACAAACGTCAAATAGTACAACGGCACAAAACACGGAAGAAGTAGAACATAGGTCAGCAGAGCTCTCAGTGAGCGTGGAAACAAATTTCGCTCCAACAACAGAAGCAGACAAGGAACCGAATATACACGATTTGTTAGAGGGAAGATCAGACGAACTGCGGGCACAAGTTATGATTGACGTAAGAAGGCGAGATGTAGAAGGAAGGCCGGGAATGAGGATCGACGTATGGGAGCCCAACGAAAAAATCCTTGGGGAAAAAGCGCCACCAGAAGAAAGGGAAAAAACAGATTCAATGTCGCGTAAAAGTGATAAGCGAGTCCAGTTTGAAGAACCTGGAGATCGAACAATAAAGGAACCCAACTTACCGTCAGATACAACGGCGCCGACAGATAAGTGGCTGGCATATCTTAACGATAATACACGAAGGGAAACGAATGAATGCATTCAACCTCATAAAATACTTATCAAAGTGCCAGGACTACCGTACGACCCGCCGGGAAATTGTTTATTTTATAGCCTAATTTTTTTATTTAATATTAATCTCTCGACCGACGAGCTGAGAATGATATTAAAAAATTTAGAATACCTACAAAAGTGTAGAGAGCCAGAAGAAACAGAAAATATACTAATGTCGCGTACAGAATATGGAACTGGGGAATGTATATACATATTTTCGCAAGAATTCAAAAAGAACGTGTGTGTACACCTCAAGTTAAATCGGGAAAATTATATTTATGCGCACTATATTGCAACGGAAAAAGAAGGGGTCGGCCACTTGCATGTGGAAGGTAACAGCGAGAATGCCCATTACGTGCCCTTAGTACAAAATTCTATTACCGAGTCGGAAAATGATTCACATAGCAATGACGGTAGTAGTTGTGAAAGGCGGGAAGAATACGCGAGTGTGCCAGAAAGAGATGGAGAAGCAAACCAACGTGAGTGGGGAAGGGATAAAGAAAGTCAATCAGGAACAGAGCAAAACCACACCGATGGAG
The DNA here is from genome assembly GCF_036245765.1 of Copidosoma floridanum. Classification (NCBI taxonomy): domain Eukaryota; kingdom Metazoa; phylum Arthropoda; class Insecta; order Hymenoptera; family Encyrtidae; genus Copidosoma; species Copidosoma floridanum. The sequence goes on from NW_028321885.1 coordinate 15,195,873, forward strand.
AGACGAACTCGAGTATGCGTGTAGAAGAAGGGGAAGGAGACAACCATACCACTAACAGCGATGACGAAAGCTCTGAAAATACGATGGAAGGAGAGATAGGGCAGGTTAATGAATTGAATAACGCATTATGTGAAACAGAAAGCGAGAATGAAACTAACACAGTCACACACTCTCCATCGATGGAAAAATACACGGTGTGCAGAACACGCCTGCCAAATGAAAGACCACCAAGGGCACCAAAAGAAGGGGAAGACCCACCCCTGTGCCAAAAACTAAGCAAAATTGAAAACCATCCCTTTAGGTATCTCGAAAACCTGGCATTTATGACGGTAACGGAAGCGGTACCCAATACGGAAGCAATAGATGCTTTACATGAAAGAGGGTACATAAATCCGACGCGCATGAACAACGAGGAGAAAGTCGTAGGTAAAGCTAAAAGTACTAGAGAGAGAAAGGTAACGGTGATATACATGTACGTAAAGGAGCATATTGAGGAAGCAGCGCTCAAATCAAATATTAAGAAGTGTGTTAAGGCTCTTAGAGACGTAATAATTGCAAACAATATTAAAACAATTGGAATTGTCAGGGATCTAGCGATTCTTAATCTTACCCAATGGGGGTACTTTGCCGATATTTTCGAGGAAATATTCAAAGACACTAGATTAGCGGCGGTGCCTTACACCAACACATTGATAATTCCACCGACGAGTCAAAGATTGAAAATAATTAAAGAGTACCTCGAAGCAGCCATAGGCGGGCACAGAGGCATGAACAAGACATAAAGTAGGATCGCGAAGGACTACTATTAGAAAAACATGCGCCCAGACATAAGGCAAGTCATTTTGGGATGCCCTTCATGTCAGACGAAAAAACTTGTAAGGGTAAAAACAAAACAAGCGTTGCTCATTACGGACACACCGAGTAGACCTTTTGAAAAAATTTCAATAGACTACTACGGGCCAATCAGTAAGCCATCGACGAATAACTACACACATATTTTGTCTATGCAAGACTGGCTAACAAAGTTTATTGTTCTTGTACCAGTGAAGAGAGCAACAGCTGAGGAGACCGTGAGGGCAATAACCGATAAATTTATAGCATATTTCGGACCCCCAGAACATCTACTGTCTGACCGAGGCACCCATTTCATGAATAAAAGCATGGATGAACTAGCAAAATTATTTAAAATAGACAAAATGGGTAGTACGGCATTTCACCCTCAAACAAATGGGGCCATCAAACGAATGCATCATACGCTCACCGAATATATAAAAGCCTACGTGGAGAAAGAAGATCAGTGGGACGAGCACTTACCATTGTGCATGCACTCATACAATACTACGGACCATGAGAGTACAGGGTACTCACCACATGAGCTTGTTTTCGGGCAAAGAGCGAGAACACCTACTAGCTTTAAGACATCATCCAACGGCCAGACGTCGAACGAATATTTTAATGAGCTGGTAACGACATTGACGGAGATGAGAACCATCGCTGCAATGAATCAATTGCAAGCGAAATACCGCTCAAAATATTACTACGACCGCAAATTGAATACGAGATACTACCTCGAGGGAGAGATGGTTTATGTGTTAAAAGAGCCGTCGAAAGGGAAATTCGACGCCCAATATGAGAGCCCTTACGAAATAACTGGCATCGATTATGCGAAAAAGAATGTCAAACTTCAGAGGAAGGACGAAGTAAGGGTGGTGCATGTCGACAAAATCAAGAAAGCATGCGTCTTAAAAACTCAACACGAGGATAATAAGGAGAAAGTCTGAATCGGAAAGATATGGTGCGAGAGAAAAAAAAGGAAGTGAGGTAACCATGCGGGCTCAACAGTAAACGTGACTCACGCAGTCGCCGAAGCCCATCGAATGTTCAAAACAGGGATATAGCTTCAGGGTCGGAACTCAAACGATGCAGGCTCACGTGGGTACCTACATACAAATACACAATTGTAGGGTTAGGGCATCAGCATGTATAAAATAGTTAGTGGAAACCAACAGTCAAAATAATCAAGTTCGCCAAAATTTTCGCGGCCCCCGGACGGGCCACAAAATATTTTTTTTTCCTTTTCTTCCTCTTCCCTTTTTTATCTTTCTCTTTAATACACGAAACAAGAAATTAAAATTTTTCGTTACCGAGTTTAACGCTTACTGTTATACAAAACTCTAATGACAACGGAAGAGTTACGCGTGTGGTTTTCTCTCATAACGCGTGATATATATATATATATATATATATATATATATATATATATATATATGCTTGTGTGAGTATGTGTGTATTTACATATATATATAGATGTGTGTGTACGCGATGCAAAAAAAAAAAGAACCCATAAGTGCGGAATATGAAAGGGAAATAATAAAAGGATGAAAACACTATATTTGAAAAATTGTATTTTTTTATTTATTTATTTTATTTTTCCTTATTTAAACTAATGGGAGCCACAGCCCGTACAACAAGCACACGAGTGGCTCACCCCCTCCTTTTTTCGCCGTCGCCCACGACCCAAACCACTCCCCCGGGAAGACCCGTTAGAACCCTCCCCCAGCTGCAGCGTTTGCAACCGCTGAAGGCAGTCGACGACGCTGGGCTGAGAACCAGTAGTAGCAGCGATCAGCGTGGAAGGGACGAGGCATTCGCTAGCAGAACGTTGCACCTAATAGCAAAAAAAAAGAAGATAAAGAATAACAAATTAAATAAAGAAATAAATAAACAAATCGAAATAAGGAACAAAAAACCAAAAAAAAAAAAAAAGAAAATAACCTGGATAACCGGTCGGTGATCGAGAGGATAGTTGACGGCGCCTTCCAGGGTGACGTCCACCACTAGCACTAGGATGGTACCGTGACAGCTACAGCCGACGGCCAGAGAGTAGAAAACCCCCCCTACCAAGGTGGGGCAGTGCAGCCACAACACTTTCCCAGTAAAATAGGGGACGGGCGCCTTCTCCTCCTCCCGCACAATCACGAGGAATGGAGTCCCCGAAGGGCATCGCACCTCGCAGGACCCTACCCCTCCTCGATAGGGGTAGCGCAAGGTTGGCAGTGGCATCGCGCCGGAAGGCCACCCCGGTAACAGTAGGGGAACCGGGACACCGAAAAAGGCGAAGGGATCGACTATTAAACGAACCCCAAGCTGAAAAAAAAAAAAAAAGAAAAAAAAAAAAAAAAAAAAGAAAAAAAATTTGCATTGAGAAAATAGAGGAGCCATGAGAAAAAAAAAAAAAATGACAAAAGCCAAGAGCACTTACCGAACCATGCTGCTCACAATGTATTGGCGCTAGCGCGGTCGACCCGTTTAGCACAACAATGTTTTGCCCAGGGGGCCGTCCCACAGCGGGGACATCGCGGCACGCATACAGTCGCGTAACCTACAATCCAATAAATGAAACAAAAAAAAAAAAAAAAAAAAAAAAAAAAAAAAAAAAAAAAAAACTTCGCTTTCATACTTACGCTTTGGCAACCTGGCACGGTGCACGCGACTTCCTCCTGGAGAACAGCCCCCAACAGTAATCCACACGCACCACCACCAGTGACAACGAAGCGCGTGGATCGCGAGTCACCTAAAGGCAACCGGACAAACCCAATGAGGCGATCAAAGAATTGACTGAAACCGGCCATGACTATCGAAGTTTATTTCAGAGATCGTGCACGTATGGAGACGTAGAATACACTGACTTAGCAGCAACGTTGAGAAAAAGCAAACGCAGATTCGTACACCTATCTAAGTCCTTTCCCACTTTAGGTGAGTCACTTGAAGGAAATAGAAATAAGGGAAAAGAAGAATAACGTAGCATACAGCGTCGGGAAACGAGGGTTTATAATGTAGAACAATGAAACTTTCCCCTTTTTCTTCTCCCTCTCATATCCACACTCGCCTCCGCTGGGAATTAACCGAATGAGTAAATGCGTGTAACGTAGCCTAGTATGTACAATCTTGTAATACACTTAGAGGAAAGGGCATAAGAAATGAAGTGAAGAGAGACACGAAAATTGAACGGCATTAGATAAAGCTCAGCATGGGAAAGTCGCACCCGAACACGTGCACGAGCAAACGTAATAGCATGAATATATACGTACCAATATATAAATTAAGGTATCATTTAAGAGCGCATAGGGAAATCCATATGTAAAGGGAAAACCACACTCGCAGCTTAAAGCAATTACGCGAACGCGAATTATTAAATAGTCCTAATCACTGAATATAGGGACAAATCACCCGGGTGTATAAGCATGTATCCACATGTGAAAGAAAATGTATATAAAGAGAAGGAACGCAAGAATCATATAGAAAAGTATCCATTTTTTTTTTGTTGTTGTTTTGTCTTAGGGCAAAGGCCGCACAGGAAAATAAACAACTAGGGGAGGTAGAATTAATCAAGAAGAATCCGGGGATAATTGTAGAAAACCTGGGCCCAATCCAATCAGCCACATCAACGTGGAAAGTCATATGGTACGTAGATTGGAGCCAGCTAATTGTAGAATCGGAACAATTTGTACGGGCGCAGAAGCAAGCAAACTGGAAGTGCACGGTAACATTAAGAAAGAAAAGAGAATGCATGAGACATATTAGTCGGGCCACGTACGAGGTTCTACAAACGAAAGAAAAAGCACAAGAGGCATACAGAGCGGTAGTGGGCCAAGAAATCCTTAGTCAAACCGCAGCTGTGCAAGTTATTAAGGGTCAATTAACAGTAGCGGAAAAAGAAAAAATACTAAAATTGATAGCCTCAAAACCAAGTACCACAATCGACATAAATAAATATTTAGCGGAACAAATGACAGTTACAACGTTCGGTAATCATGAAAAAGAGCTACAAAATATTAAAAAATTTGAAGAAAAAGCGGGAAAAATAACGGAAGAAGGTTTAAAAATATTTGCAGACCTGATTACAGGAGAAGACAAAGTATCAAATATGGTAAAGGAATTTCAACAAATAGCCAACGAACTATCAGAAAAATTTAGGAAAACGGCCGATATAATATATTTGGCAAGTCGGGGCGTGATACACCTACCGGAGGAAGCATCGATAGCTATATCAGAGGCTAAAATATTAGCAGGACAGCTAAGGCCGGACCTCAAACTTCCAGGAGAGAATAATGCAACAACAAGGGAAAATATCGGAGAAGCGTTGGAGATAGTAACCGTAGCATTTAGTGGGAAAATAGTATATTGCATAGAAATACCCTTGGTAACAAGAGAGGATTTTGATCTTCTCAGAATATCACCACTACCAGTAGAACAGGAAGGGCTCAATATAACAAACATCGTGGCATATCTACAACTAACACACGAGTACGTGGCAGTCAGCATGAGTGCGAAAAGGTTCGCACCAATATCACAGTGAACGGTAGAAAGATGCAAGAAAATCGGACGAACATGCATTTGTACACTGATGGAACTGGCACATGAGATAGAAGAAGACCATCCTTGCGAAATAAAATTGATTTTGGGTTACACAATAAAAAATCCAGAGGAATGCCCAATTATACTAGCCAGATTAAATGGCACTTATTGGACGCGCCTACATGCAAGGAACCAGCACGCGTTCAGTACCATAGTGGAGGAGAAAATACACGTACAATGCGAGCATACAGAGCACGAAACACTGAAAGTTATAGATGCAGGGGTAATAAATTTATCAGATGATTGCACGGCTCAAGCATCAGAAACAAGATTGAGCCCAGGGTCAGAGGAGGGCAAGAGCCAAATAGTTAAATTCAAAAACTCAAACTTAAATGTAGAGAAAATAATACAGAGTATAAAAGGAATAAGAACAGACAAGTTACAGGAACTAATAAGCACGATAATAAAAAGGGACGGGTTACAGGAACTCGGTAGTCAAGAACACGGGCCTGAGGAGAACTAAAAAACTGGCACAAAATTAATGGACATAGTCCAACGCGTGCACGAACTCTTGCAGCAAAAAGCGAATTATCCGACTGGAAGGAATACGCGTGGGTGGCTGCAGAAATAGCTTTAGGCACAGCAGCGGGGTCGTTCGGGTTCCTAAAATGGGGGGGCCCCTTAATACTAAATTTGGCTAGAATGCTTACAGGTAGAAGGAACCGTTCCGGAAGCGAAGGCGCAGCGGCGGGTGCAGTGACAGCGCAACCAATAATGCTACAGACCATACAAAAACCAGTCGCATCGCAAAACCAAGTACGCGTAGCGGTCAGAAATGCACCTCCGGCAGCTGACAAAATGAATCGTCTTCGTGCATAAGAGGATATATATATATATAAAAAAAAAAAAAAAAAAAAAAAAAAAAATTTTAATTAAATTTTGTATACGTACATAAATCTAGGTTACGTTTGTTTATTATAATTTAGTTACCATATTTACGAACAAAAATGCATTATGTGAAAATATCTAACAGGCTCGTAGCACAGCCAACGGTAACAATAACACGAATCAAAAACATTAAAAGAATGATCGAATCAACAGTAGAAAAATAAGTAATATCATACGATACATTATAACATACTGTAATGCCATATTTTACAAGTTTAACATGGATAACCTACAGTGGGATTAAATATTTAGTTAATAATTAGTAGAAATAACTTGAAGATTATTACATTCTATGAATTTATAAATAAGAATTTTGCAATATTGCACTATATTATAAAGGGAGAAGAGCGTGAACAAAAACAATAAATGCTTACACAAAAAAAAACAATTAAGCGAATTTGTGTAAAGGAGGAACAAGGACAGGTTTTTTTTCTCTCCACCTTCTTACTCCTACGTTAGAAATCTCACATACAATATAAACAACATTACACGAACATTACTCTAGCACAAACATGTAAATTAAAAAAGGAAATCGCCATCGAGGACGATAGCGGCGCGGCCTCGGACGTGTCACGTACGATATCATAGCTACGCGTACGTGCGCCCCGTCTTTTTGGGGCCTACTACGGATGATTGTAGTGGCAGGGAGCAAAGCGATAAGCAGATAGGATGCTGAAAGAAGCGCTCTCTGGCTGGAACCGTCAAGGACGAAGGTCGTACACACGCGACGCGCTCTTCTCTCGTTTTTGCATTAATAAAGACGTTGATACTAGTTCCTCGACTATTTACTTCGTGCGCACCCCAAGACCATAGAATCCTACGCAACAATAGGGTCGTACAAGCTTTGACTCACTCGTATTTCCGCACGAAGCCAGAATCCTCACGAAGGCTATGACTCACGCACATACCCTCCTGAAGCCGTAAACCTCACGCGAGTTCCGCATGACGCATTTGCCTTTCTGCACGTACCTTCCATGAGCTCTCGCACAAGCTCTGACTCATTCGCATTCTTGCACGAAGCCATAATCCTAACACAAGCTTTGACTGATGCACATACAACCTTCTCAGAGTCATAAACCCTCATGCGAGCTCTGACTCACTCGCCTTTCTGCACGTACTTTCCTAGAAGTCCTCATGCAGCCTTTGACTCAGTCATATTCCTTAACGTTCCGTCCAAGAAGCCGCAAGGCCCTTTCACAAACTCTGACTAATTGGCATTCTCCTCGCTGTACCCGCACCCCTAGGACCTGCACGCACGTTGACTCAGCTCCAGACCCAGCCTATCCAGGTCAACAAGGTGCGACCTACACCCCACAGTAATCATGCAAGCTTGCAAGCTTGCAAGCTGACGCATAGTCTCCGGGACCCACACGATCTGCACAGCCACATTACCAGACCCGGAGAAGCGTATAAAAAGGACGGACACCAGGAGGCAGGAGAGAGTCAAACTTATAGATTCATTGAGGCCAGACTGCTGTAGAGCTTGCGACGCTCAGTTTGGCGATCCTCTATAAACCAAAAGGCACGTACGCCTCTGTATACCTTCTCCGTTTAGCCAGGGTAGTCCAAAAGTCAAAAACGGTTTCTTAGGCCCAGGTTGTTAACCTAGACATCATCTTCACGAGCTCTTGGAGAAGAGCTTTCCATCAAGGGACCAAACGACTGCACAAGCACCAGGAGCTTACGATCACCTAGAAACCAACTTCCAGAGCAGCAGAGACCTTCCTGACCGTGACTTGGCACTTTCGTGCCTCACCGGGTAACGAACCAACTCTAAGAACGCCATCTGCCGGACGAACAACGCCACTAATAACTTCGTGTTCTACGCCAAGGACCAGGATGTAACATAATTAGGTGACAGCGGTGGGATACCTGGAAGCCATTTACAGGAGTTTTTGCTTAAACCTTGTCAAGATCCACCACCCAGAAGACGAGGAACAAACGGAGCCTGGATTGTCTAATAGTCACTGGGACGCACGTACACTGTCTCAGTTAAGAATTTATAGCTATTATTATACCTATAAATTATAGCTATAATTATAGCTATAACTACCTATAAAACAGCTATAATAATGTATAAAATTCAGCTATAAATATAGCTATAAATTACAGCTGTAATCATTTCACAAATTTTGAATAAAAACTAGTTTAAAATCAGATTTTTTTATCATTTATCGATAAGAATAGACGGTATCATCCATGTGATAACAGTAAAACTGAGGGCCTAAAGTATTTTTAAACAATTTTTTAGAAACTTGAAATTGTATATGATTTCTTTTTTTTTTCTTATACTTATTCAAAAATACTTCAGGCCCCCAGTTTTACTGTTATCATACGGATGATACCATCTATATATATTGATATATGTTGAAAAAATCTGATTTTAAACTAATTTTTATCCATTATTTGTAAAAAATTTACAGCTGTAGTTTATAGCTACATTCATAGCTGAATTTTATACATTATTATAGCTGTTTTATAGGTAGTTATAGCTATAATTATAGCTATAAATTATAGGCATATTAAATGCTATAAATTTTTGACTGAGATTGTTCTTTTCGTTTCAATCAACGCTAATGTACGAGCCAGGGCATATCTGAAGAACCCTGAGTCCACCTGGACACGCCGTTTGACGAAAGACCACGAGCCAAGGTACTACGAATAAACTCAGAACTCATGTGGACATATCATCTGAGGAGAAGGCACCATCAGCCGATTTTCCTGTGCGATTTTAAGCGGTGGCACCAGAGACTTCGCAGTAGGAACATCACCAGCCTGTTGATCTACAAAGCCTAGGACTCCACTACGAGGGCATCTTCAGCTTCTGCTATCTACGAGAGGGAGTCTTCAATTATGGTTATCAGCTAAGTTTAATTTAAGAACGCAAGATGTCATTGGCATCAGGTCAATGGTCTGTAGAACCCATACAGGGAGATTCCCCTCTTGATAACTATGATGACATTATAATGATTGATAAACCGCGAACTGATCATGCTGAGGATAGTACAAACCCCTCTTTAAATATAGTGTAAGCGCAAGTTCAGTAGCAAGCAGTGCCTACAACGATCAATCAAAATCACCCGTAAAATACGATATTAAATCGAAGATCACATACAAAAAACTTAACGAACTAAGTAATTTGATCCCTGAATTTAATAGTAGGGAAATACCAGTTTCGATATTTATTAAAGAATGCCGAGCCGTTGGAAATTTTGGTAACCCTGAGGAGAAAGATCTCTTTATGCAAACCATTAAGGCTAAAATAACCGGAGATACACGCAACCAAATTATTTACAAAACCTTCTTAAATCTTTATCATTTTCGTCCAAACTTAAAGAGATCTTTTCACCTCAACAAAGTATAACTCAACTACAAGCCGAGTTATCTCGTGTGGTCCAGGGAATACAAGAGAGCGTGCCTGAATATGGACTTAGGGTCACGAAAATTTTGCAAACCGAAGTTAGCCTTATTTCAGAGGATTATCTTCCTGAATTTATAGACATAATGATCCAGGGGGCCACCCATCTGTGGAGAGATTCCGGCTTGGGTTGCACTGGGACATTCAGTTCCAGATGCCAAGCCATGTAACTTATAATCTTGAATCGGCAATTAGCGCAGCCAAAAGTATTGAACGCATGGAAAATCAGTCTTGGGAACTACGTAAGCCCTTGCAGGAGTCTAACCGCTGTGGATTACCCCCTTTTAGTAAACGAGCTTATTATGTAAATAATAATGACAATCACAGAGATAACCATATGCGCAATAGTCAATCAAGCAATCATAGAAGCTCGCAAGGCGATAACCAACGTGATTATAAAAGAAATAATGACCAGGGTGATCACTGCGAATCGGATAATAAAAAGGCAATCTATTCGCACTTGTTACAACTGTGGGAAGCCTGGACATTTCGCGCGCGAATGCCAGGCTCACTATTGCAATTATTGTAACGTGACTGGACATAACTGCAACAATTGTAACTCATTTCGGAGTCGAAACAAACAACAAACTAGCGGTAATCTAAACTCGAACCGAGTTTGCCGAGTGAGCATGGCGGCGGACCCATTAACATCCCCACGAAACACGCCAAAGAACGAGCAATAGTTGCAATTGGTAGGACCAGAAGATCAGAACTACCCGCGATATCTCTAAAAAGCCCCGAACTGAACTCCGACTTGCCAAACTTTCTTATTGATACTGGATCTGAATTAAACCTTGTTAAGTGCAGTTTAGTAAAAAGTAACTTCAAAATACTTTATGATTCTATGATTGGATTGACCGGGATCAGTGAAGGGCTTGTTAAAACGCTAGGTCGACTTTCCCATACCCTACGATGGGATATTGGGCATCGACTTTTTGTAAACACATGAAGCTATCATTTCATTTTTGGATAAGGTGGTTTTTGGATGTAAAAAATCCGCAAATTTTCTTACTCACCATGATATTTTCTACTTCCTGCTTGAACTCGAACCTTATGTAAAATTCTAATTAGTAATGTTAATACATCTGATGGATACCTGCCGAGGTTAGAGACCGGACCTGGTATTTTTGGGGGAGAATGCCTAGTAAAAAACACAAATGGGTACACACACGTTCTTATCACCAAAAGCACAACAGAAAATATCAATTTGATTATACCCCCGATTTTACTAGAAGCTTATCATAGCACACTTACACCTATCCTTACGATTAAAGGGAGTTCAGATGCAGCAACAAACTACCCTAAAAAATAGAATAATCACAGCAGTACAAGAACTAAATTTAGACCGACTAAATGAGGAGGAGAGAGATCATGTAATTCATTTAGTGTCACTATTTCCATATCAATTTCATTCACCGGGCGATAAATTAAGCTGTACACCCGTAATTAAGCACCAACTTCCCGTTACTAATAATACACCCATTAAAATAAAACAATATCGCCATTCTCCTCATTTACGCCATGAAATTTTAAATCAAGTACAGGACTTAATAAAAAATAACATAATCGAGGAATCAGACTCTCCTTATAACTCACCTGTTTGGATCGTCCCAAAGAAACCTGATCCAGATGGAAAGAAACGATGGAGATTGGTTATTCATTTTCGGGTCTTGAATGAAAAAACCAGTGCACCCGCGTATCCATTGCCTAATATAACCGAAATTTTGGATGAATTGGGAGGCTGTTAATATTTCTCCACCCTTGACCTGGCCTCTGGCTTCCATTAGGTGCCCATCGACCCAAACGATGCACCAAAAACTTCCTTCTCCACTCCATTTCAACACCTACAGTTTAATTATATGGCCATGGGCCTAAAAGGAACCCCTGCGACCTTTCATAGTCTAATGGATAAAATTTTGTGTGGACTTCAGGGCGTTGAATTATTTGCATACATGGATGATATCATAATCTATGCTGTTTCACTTCAAGAGCATGGTGAAAAGGCAAAACGATTATTAGGCCGATTAAAGATCGTAGGATTAACCCTGCAACTACAGAAATATTGATTTTTGAGAAAAGAGATAGCTTATTAAGGTAATATTATTTCAGTGAAGGGAGTCAGGCCAGTCCCCAATAAGGTTCATGCAGTGGCCAAATTTCCTACACCTAAAACCGTGAAAAATATTAAACAGTTTTTGGGACTAATAGGGTATTAACGACGTTTTATCTCAGAATTTTCTGAACTGGCCAAACCCTTAACTAGTTTATTGAAAAAGGACGTTGCCTTCACTTGGTCACAAGCTTAGGTAGAAGCCTTCGAAAATTTTAGGAATATTTCATGCACTCAACCCCTCCTGCGATATCCCGGCTTCACAAAGCCTTTTGTCGTGACAACGGACGCCTCTGACTTTGCTTTGACAGCCATTTTAAGCCAGGGGAAAATAGGAAAAGATTTACCCATTGTATATGCTTCAAAGAGCTTAAACAGTGCTGAGACGAGATATACCGCAACTGAAAAAGAATTACTTGCCATGGTTCTCGCAGTTAATTATTTTCGACCATACTTGTATAGACAACAATTCACCCTTGTAACTAATCATTGTCCTTTAGTTTGGCTTCACTCCATCAAAGACCCAACTTCATGACTAGCGCTTTGGAAAATAAAATAACATGAATACGATTATACTGTCATTCACAAGGCCGGGAAAATAAATTCTAACGCCGACGGGCTGTCACGAAATCTGGTCTTGCCAACTATTCCTTTAAATCCCTACAAGGTACCTTATGAGACGATAGTTGAACATGCATTCCTAATAAACAAAAAACAAACACCACAGAACCACATCTTCACTGAAACCACCATTCCTCTCCCGATTCTACTAGATCCAATACCCCTACCTACGAGACTAACACAGAAACTGACATATCTAACATAGAAAATCTTGACAAATACGAACTGATACGCATGAACAATAGACTAGGGTCTACTCTCGCTCGTACAATGACGCCATTAGATTCGGAAGGCCTACCAAATCTGGTGCCAGTGTGCAAGACACTATCGGAGTCCAGTCCACAAATTCAGATCATAGAACTTCGAAATAGGCAGTTAGAAAATAAGACGGAAAAACAGCAGATAGAAGGTGCTTGTGCTAACAATTTGCTCCTTGTATCCAAACCAGCACAGCTAGGAGATAAGGAAAGAAGACAAGAGATAAATAGCGCCTGTGCTGATGGTTTGCTCTTTGTATTCAAGCCGGCACAGGTAGAAGCTGAATAAAAGGAGAAACAGAAAGGAAATAGCGCCTGTGCTGATGGTTTGCTCCGTGTACCAAAGCCGGCACAGGTAGAAGCTAAAGAAATAAATGGTGCCAGGGAGCCCACAAAGAAACAGAGGGACGCCTCTGAAGAGGTAAAAAAGAATAACAAGAAAAGAGATTTTAAGGATAGCGGACTGAAAATGAGTGGGAAAAGGGTGAAAGTTGACAACGATAGGTATGACAACAACGACGATACGGCAGTTGTACTGATTATAGAGCACGTCAAGTTTTCAAGAGACCAATTATTAATGAGAAAGGACAACATCGCACATTTCATGTCAGTAGATTGCAGAGACAAGACCCCGATTTGTAAACAGTTAAAGGACCTCCAAATTATTGACGTCGATTAAATAAGGCTTCAAAATCCATGGATCGGTACCATAATACAGACAGAACTAGATAACGGTCGATTAATCTTTTCACTTTTTGTAAAATATCAGGCTGTAGATAAACCTTCTACAGTATCCGTTATTGATTGTTTGAAATGGCTAAGAGACGCCTGGATAAAATTAAAAAATTCGACAGTAAGTTTTGCCAAGGTAGGGGATGAACTAGACAAACTGCACTGGCTACCTATAGAATACGCGTTAAGAAATGACTGGGATCAAGACGACCTAAGACTGACCATATGTACCGGTGAAGTGACCATTCCCCTTTACGACGATAGACTAGGGATAATTAGCGAAGCTCACAACTCTCTTATTAGACGACACAAGGGAATATCAAAAACTCATAATAGAATACGCAAAAAACCTTTCTGGGACGGGATGAAGAAGGATATATCTGAGTCCGTATGAACATGCATAGTATGCAAAAAGAAAAAATTAGTTCGCGTTACAACAAAACTCCCTATGACAACTACTACTACTCCTGAGAAAGCCTTTGAAGTAATTGAAACGGACATAGTAGGTAGACTCCCTATCACCACCGTCGGGAATCAATATATACTAACAATCCAATGTAATTTGCGCGTAGCCACCTACTTTGCTTTAAAATTCATTTGTAGATTCAGCTGCCCAAAAATCATAAAAACAGATCTAGGATCTAATTTTCAGAGCCAACTAATGAAACGCTTTACAAAACTTTTCAGAACAAATTAATTAAGATCAACTGCTTTTCGGCTACAGTCCATGAGCTCGATCGAAAGAAGCCACCACTCGCTGGTAGAGTACTTGAAAATGTATACAAACTCAAGCAATTGGGATACGTAGTTAAAATTTGCACTATTTACTTATGTTACTTCTACTCACTCTGGCCACGGGCTTTCTCCCCATGAGCATACATTTGGGCATAAGGCAAGGCTTTCTACAAAATTGAAGGGCAAAATAAAAGAAAAACTGACGCGAATTACCCACAACACACGGCCAGAGAAAAACTCCTAGAAGCTAAGGACAGATCAAAGTTGTATTACGATTAAAAAGCGAAAAGGATTAAAATCCTCGATCAGTCGTAGGCTTAGCTCAGTGACATCCAATAACATTAATTCCTGTCAACATCACCACCACCACCATTATCATCATCATCATCATCATCATCATCATCATCATCATGATCACCATCATCACCATCGTCGTCACTATAACTGCATCGTCCCTACCAAGAAACACTAAAAACTTATTACTGCAATGGTTTTGCTAGGGCTTAAATTTTTGAGAGCTAAGAAGTCCAATACATTCATGTGAACTTCAACCCAATGAAAAGAGACCAACTCCTTGTGATTTTCTACTCCTGTCATTAAACCTTAACATGCAGCGATATATAGTTGTGCACACCCCTAGAATATAGAATGATTGGTAATTTCGGAAACACGACTTCAATAATCCTACCTGAAAAAAAAGGGGGAAATTTTACACAAAGTATACTTGTGCACAGTAAAGAGGTGAATTGCAAGAGATACTTATCTGACATATTGACATTGCTCAGCAGATGATATACTGAGGAATTTCTTCTGTTGTTGTCCATGCATGGATGGTTATATTCAGATGTGTCCACTGAAAAGGAAAGATTAATGAAATCGTGCTTACTTTAGTTTCATAAGCAAGGAAGTAAGAATATTTACCTTCAATATCTTGACTTGCATCTTGGTTGTACCTCGTTCCATAGACATCATGTACACCTCAGAGAACATCGGGGTTACAGTACTTTTATCTCGGTTATCTCGGTTTACAATTGCTCAAATTTTACATTAAAAAGCGCAAGCCATTAGATCGCGTTTTTCCTAAGGGGGAAGCTGTGTCATGAACCGACTTCGAAATATCGACCCAAAAGTATATGTAGATCTACCTTGTCTGCAGCCATAATAATAATAGCACTACCGAGCATACCGACCTCAAGAGTTAAGTGATATGCACCAAAATTGAAAATCCTTTCATGAGGGCATATAATAAAGTGATAATAACGATAACATTAATGATCATAATCATAACAAAATAATATAAAATCGATACTATAACAGACAACTCTAGAACATATCAGATAATACCGAAGGACTTTAGAACGAAAGCTGCCTTATTATTATAAACATTTTGGATCTTTGGAAGACGAGATTTTATTTGTTTCAGAAGGCATCACCAATGTAAACATAGATTTACCTTTCTGCACACGCTTCACAGCAAGGCTCTCGTACAAGCTTTGACTCACTTGCATTTCCGCACGAAGTCACAATCCTCGCTAAGGCTTTGACTCACGCACATATCCTCCTCGAGCGCGTGGTAACTCGGTCAGCTAGGTCGTGGATTGGCACGCGGGAGACCGTAGTTCAATTCCCAGCCAGTGCGACTTTTGGGCAAGTACCTCTATGAGTCTCACATGTGCTTTTTCACCACGCAATGCTCCTCGAGGAGGGTCTTAGGCAACTTTCTCGCAGCAAAAATTGCCTAATTTCCCCCTACCCCCCTCCCAGTAATGGTAGGCCTCCCATCCCTTTCCTTGTCCCTTTCCTAAGTGCTAAGAGCGCCATGGAGTTCGCCCCCAGAGCTGTTAAAATCTATAACGAATTTGATGTTTTAATTGCGCGTAGAAAATGCTGCAAAAAGTTACATTACAACTTTTTTGCGCGTGCAATTGTTTAAGAGTTATAAGGGAAAAACACTTGGGGGCTGCTCCAAAAACTCAGTGGCTAATTTATATTGATTTATTATGACATTGAATTATGTATTATTCATGAAAGGATTATGCGTAAGCTGCGTGTGCCGCCCCCAAACAAAATGATAGCTTAAAAACCTTGGATGGTAATTATTAATGCAAATCTGCTTTACGCAATAATTTCAGTTAAACCGCAGCCAACGCGCATGCGCACATCTCCTTGCTCGGTTGCTCTCCCCCGGCAGTTATATATTTACACATAAGTATATAGATACATGTGTGTATGTTGTGTAAATGCATGTTCTGCTACAGCAATAATTTCGGAGTCGTTTTGTTGTGACTCGTGAATTCGGTTTTTAACTAAGTGCTGAGTACTGGGATACCAGGAGCCTGAGAGTTAAAATTTTTCCCCTTGAAATTACAAACTATATTGTTAAAAAAAATGTATGAACTTGTGTTGTCTTGATAAATGAGAGGCGTCTTAACATGACTGCGAGTTGCATCAACA
Source organism: Copidosoma floridanum (assembly GCF_036245765.1). NCBI lineage: Eukaryota > Metazoa > Arthropoda > Insecta > Hymenoptera > Encyrtidae > Copidosoma > Copidosoma floridanum. The sequence goes on from NW_028321885.1 coordinate 15,212,506, forward strand.
GAGACAACAGCTCCACAAGCTGACAACTCTTGCTATAAGTGAATCTGATTGTCAGACCAATAATACACATAGAATGGTACCCTCAAAATTTCTCTGATACTGGCAAGTCATTCATCATGAGCATGAGTGATGTGAAAGCATTACCAGGGTAATTATTAATTCCGTAAAATGTATCTCGTGCTTCTTGTCTAGCTCCAGCGTAAACTACAGTTAAACTTACAAGGGGGCAACCCTATCTCAAGTTATGACGTCGATCATGACGTCATGTATGACATCGCAAAATACGTCATTCATGACGTCGTGAATGACATCATATTGACGTCAATATGACGTCATTTACAATGTCGCTAAAGACGTACTCCACGACGTCTCAAAAGACGTCATTTACATAGGTTGTTGTTTAACAAAGATGTGTTTAAAAGCATTTGATGGCCTTGTAGGTGCTGACATCAAAATGGTAACACCAAAACAGAGGGATTTGAAAAGTTTTTTCCCTCATAGAGAACATTTTTTTTTTATTATCAAAAATACTTAAACCTCCTGGTTTTAGTATAACCGTGCTGATGGTAGCACCTACAAGGCCATCAAATGCTTTCAAACAGCCCTTTGTTAAACAACAACCTATGTAAATGACGTCTTTTGAGATGTCGTGGAGTATGTCTTTAGCGACATTGTAAATGACGTCATATTGACGTCAATATAATGTCATTTACGACGTCATGAATGACGTATTTTGCGATGTCATACATGACGTCATGATCGACGTCATAACTTGAGGTAGGGAATCACCTCTAGAATCGGTTAAATATTTACTAGCTTGGTTTTGTCGGTACTCACCAGGTTTAACTGACATTAAATCTTTTTGAGATTCTAGCCACTTAGTTAAAAACCGAATTCACGAGTCACAACAAAACGAATCCGAAATTTTTGCTGTAGCAGAACATGCATTTACACAACATACACACATGTATCTATAAAATTATGTGTAAATATATAACTGCCGGGGGAGAGCAACCAAGCAAGGGGATGTGCGCATGCTCGTTGGCTGCGGTTTAACTGAAATTATTGCGTAAAGCAGATTTGCATTAATAATTACCATCCAAGGTTTTTAAGCTATCATTTCGTTTGGGGACGGCACACGCAGCTTAACAACTATACAAGCACCAGGAGCTTACAAGCACCTAGAGACTAACTTGCAGAGCAGCAGAGACCTTTCTGACCGTGGCCTGGCACTTTCTTGCCTTAGCAGGTAACGAACCAACCCTAACAACGCCATCTGCTGGACGAATAACGCCACCAATAACTTCGTGCTCTACGCCAAGGACCAGGTTGTAACAATATCAAAGTCGCTTAGGTCAGATACATTATTATATCGATATTGTTTCTTATTACGCGCGTATAATATGAAAAGTAGTTAAGATTGTGTGAGATAATATCAACTATTGAATCTCATACGTTGACAAGGCATGCATTTATAATGAAAGTAATTATAAAAATTGTTTTATTATAATCATATATGTACGGACCCCTTTAATACTTTATTATTGTGGCATAAAACTATGAATTCACATTATTTTTTAAGTATTTATAAAACACAAAATAAGCAAAAATAATGTACGTTACAGTTTATGTTAAATAAAAATTATCATAATAGTAATAATTATAACAATAAATGTTGTGCTGTGAAATAAGGTGCTGCGAAATAAGGTGCTGTTAAACAATTTGTAACTTACTTGTTGACATACAGATAATATCACAACGTATATAGCCACAAACACGGCCATGACGAAATTCTATACAATAAATGACAAATTCAGGATACTTTGATCTTTGCCAACTTCGAAGCATAAATGCTTTCAATTACTATGGTTTTTTTTAATTTTTCGTGGATCTTTGACCAACTCTAACTAAGGGACGTATGTGTCGAATACCATGTACAAAATAAGTCACTGTGTAAACAAATTTTTTTTCTTTGCTCCCGAATTTCTATTTTTCTTCACGAGCACGTATACTTATACACGATTTTTAAACACGTGCACCACCTGGTGGTTATAGTCCGAAGTGACACAAAATTTTTAAAGAAATTTAGGCCTCTCTTTAAACCACTCGAATTTTAGTTAGAGCAATGATCTGTGATTATAGCATCAGCAAAATAACCGAATGACACTTGGTAAAAGTTCAGTAGAAGCGATTTCCACCCATTGTCCATTGAAATTAATGCTCCCCATTTATCTAGAACTGAGATATGGGGCAATGAAAAAAAAATTTTCTTTTTTGCTTGTTAACCAAACCAAACTACAATAAACAAAATAGTTATACCTAACTTATATTACGCAATTTTTGCCAGCTGAAACGTACTGGTTGATTTAAAACACGCAATTATTTTTGAAAATAATTTTTTTAAAGTTTTGTAATTTTTTTTTTTTTAATAATTCTGTGTTTTAAACCAGCCAGTATATTTCGGCTGTCAAAAATTGTGTAATGTAAGTTAGGTGTAACTTTTCTGTTTATTATAATTTGGTTCAGTTGACAAGCTAAACAAAAATTTTTTTCTCATCAGTCTATATCTTGGTTTTTGATAAATGGGGAGCATTAGTTTAAATAGACGAAAGGTCGGGAATCGCTCTTACTGCAATGTTACCAAGTGTCATCCGGTTATTTTGCTGATGCTATAATTACGCATCATTGCTCTAACTATTTTACCAACTTTGGTATATCTACAGAGCATTATAATAAAATACTTAAGTATGAGACTACCCAATTAAAAATGTCAAATAAAAACTGATAAATATTTTTTTGTCTGTTTATATTCAGTTTTTGCACTAGGAAAACCACATAAAAAATAATAACGTTCAAAAGTTAATTTTTCTCATATATATTTTTTTTCCAGCACAAGATTGAACATAAGTAAATTGTCAAATTAAGTACTACCATGTGAATGGCAACACCAAAACAGGGGGGCTCATGAGTTTTACGTGGAATTGTAATAAAAAGTTTTTTTCTTACTTTTTTTAAGATTTCATATAAAATACTCGAACCCCCCTGTTCTGGTGTTCCCATCCGGATAATCAGGTGATTCCTATGAGAAAATTGGGTAAATATCTGGTGAATATCATGCCAAAATATCAGGTGATTATCTGACCCTCAGCAACCGAGGACACTTTCCCTGATCACCGCAGTTCGCCACCATATTTGGCTATGTACTGGAGGTACGCGATTTAAATCGTGTAGTCCATGTGTACACTATACGTATTCATTCACTGTAGTGAATCGTTAACAATATTATTTTCAAATACTTTGAAGAACAGATTATTAGAAAAAAAAATTATGTAAATTAAACAAATCAAGGTTAGTATTAAAATTTTTTTTTCTTACATCAGTAAAAAAAGAAAACATATCTTTGTTTGCATGTAAGGTTACGTTTAATACATATATGACTATATGCATGTACATATAGTAATATATATGTCTGTAGTACAAACACATGAACTACAGAACTTGAAACACGTGCCTTGAGTAGGTAGCTGAATGTGGCAGCAGACCATGGTGGTGGGGAAAGATATCGTGACCAGTGATGTGAGTGGTCAGGTCAACTGTCAATTGACGCGTCTATCAATGGTCAGTCAACGCTGCTAGTGTTGAAATTGGACTTGTTCAATTTAGTAATCTGAGGGTGCCTGTACATTTAAACCTGCAGTCTGGAGAATGCCAGTCAAAGCTTCGGCGGGTGATTTAATTCATATTGATAGAGATCAATATTTTTTTTTCTTGCATTCCGTACAACAGCCACCTTGTTTTAAATGAAACTAGACTCTAAAGTCGTATTTTAATTTGAGAAACTGATTTTAGTAAAAAGATTTAAAAAATTTCGAGTCCGTATAACAAACAACTAGTCAGTAAACAGGCAAATTGCAGTAACAGCCTGCCAGCAAAAACTAGTCATTTGTTATACTTACTCGAAATTTTTTACCCAAATCAATTTCTGACATTGAAATGCGACTTCAGAGTCTAGTTTTATTGAAAACAAGGTGTCTGTTGTACCGAATATAAAAAAAAAATTGATATCTATGAATTTGAATTGAATCACCCGCCGAAGCTTTGACTGACTGCAGGCTTCCCATATACAGGCACCTTGTGGCAATTAACGCAGCGATTATCAAAGCATTAAATTATGTTTAAAAACTTTATGATGATGCATAAATTATTAAATTAAGCTATCACATTATATTTAAATAAAAGTCTTGAAATTATTTGTGTAAAAAATTTTTCCTGACCACTGACTGGCCAGAAAATTTTTTAACGGTCATTTTAAATTAGATCCTCAACAAAATTTGACGATCATTGACAGTCAGCTGATCGTCAGGATGACACTGACGTCAGGAAAGTTTGTCTGACTGGTCAGTCCACATCACTGCTCGTGACACTCCTAGAGGGTCGCTAATTACAGAACAGAAAATATATTCGTATATTCAGTGCCACGTTCAGACTTGTTATATAGAAAGCCATACATACATACTTTCCATTGTGAATCGGAGGCTTGTCTCTCTAGCACCCTCTGAGTTAAATATGTCAACTGGCCAACCCCACATTTCGTGTTTGTATAGTTGCATAAAGTAGGGGTGCGCTTAGATGGAATCTGGGAGTCTACCAGACTGGCTTGAATCTCATGAGAGTGAGAGAGAGGTTAGATGTGGTCACGTGATGCACCTCTCTCTCACTCTTATGAGTTTGAAGCCAGTCTGGCAGACTCCTAGACTCCATCTTAACGCACCCTAAAAATATAATGAAATATACATGTCCACGTAAGCTTTTAAGGAAAACTTTTTATGTTGATACTACTGTTACGTCGGCGCGACGTATGATTTGAGTCTAAGCTTGCGCTTAATAACTCGGAACTTACGCTGGGCACGTAGGTGGGGCACGGGGCTAAAGGGGTAATTCAACTTAACGACGTGGTACTCGTAAAGGTGCTATGACTGCTTTCACGTGACTAGGACCGACTGCTATGCAATATTCCGATGTACTTGCTCGCAGCTCGCTTAAAGTTGGTCAATTTTATCAGGAGCAGCGTATCGAAGAGTATCCCCTTCGCGATCTAAAAACTGTCAGCACCGTCACGAGTAAGGGTATCGTGTCTCAGCTTTACGTGGGGAAGAGATGGGTTAACTCTCGATCTGACTTTGATGCACTAATATCGTTGTAAGAATTTGCTTTAATCCGATCGGTCCTTGTTATTCTGATGGTATTACTACCACGGAGAGCAATGGTATACGCGTAGCTAAATTAATATTCCGGGTGATCTACAGGTACCAATACTATGGCGAGTAATGGTGTTCGCGCAAAACAACTTGATATTTCCTGGTGATCCACGGGTACCAATACTATGGCGAGTTATGGTGTTCACGCGAAACAACTTAATAGGAAGAAACAAACTTTATAAGTTCGATAACTTTCCACTTACTTTTATTTAAAACGGAAAACTCGGTACACGAGGTGAACCAGCGTAGAACGAAAACCACGCTCGAAGAAGATCAAGTGGCAGTAGATGCGGACTCTGGTTACCAGTTGATCGTTTGAGGGTGACGAACAAAATTTGGCTGTGTTCTCGCTTCGTAGTAGACTAGGATGTAGCAGAGGTGGACTCTCACTACTTAGTCTACTTGGAAGGGTATCGTTGAATGTCGTGTGCCGAACTAATTTTCCTCTGGGTCTCCAGGCCTTTTTATTGTGAGAACCGGACCTCGGTCACGCGCTGGCTCGAAAAACAGAGAAAAACTCGCCAGGGGAAAATTTTGAAGAAAAGACAATAGCCGAAAATCTAATTGGCTAGAACTGCTCTAGTTTAGCCACTCAGAAATGGGCACATCCCACATCCAGCTTGTTCCCCTCTATGCATCAAGAGAAGGGAACGTGATTCACTTACTCATGCCCTTCTTTTCTCTTTTACATCAAGATTTTACAGATTTTCCCATGTTATTTAATATTAACTCTAAGATAACATATTGCTAGAATTTGCTTAGTCTAAGCATTGTTCGTTTATTCAATTAAATTTATTGCAAAAAGAGCGGTGAAAATCGCCCAATATTTCATGTAGGTGTTGACTGAATAATCGTTTACTGCGTTGCTATATTAATAATAAGGATAGTAATAATAATTTTTACATATTAATAATTATAATGGTTGCTAGAGTTGTGAGATACATTAATCGAACAAGTTGATAGTCAGAAAGAGTAATTGTAAACAGCAGTCTAACCACTACTCTCTGAAGTAGCTGTAGTTGTGGTCTAAATACAAATAAGGTGTTTGTCGTGACCCATTGTTTGTTAACTTAACTAAGCTTGTCAGTCATTTTAATTTATTGTCAGCAACGAATATATTTTGAAATGTTAGTAGTAGGATCAATTCTCATTTTCCCTTTTGCTTACTCTTTGGAGAGAATGTCGGCACGTGGTGCCCTGGGGATTTGAAAATTTCGTTACTAACATTGGCTCGGTCGTAAAAACTCTCTCTCTCTCTCTCTCTCTCTCTCTCTCTCGACATATCTGAGTCAGGAAAAGGGGAAGAGGAGCTATTGTTGACTATTGGCTCAACTTTCCCGCTTTCCTTTACATATTGAAAAGTAGCAACATTTTTCCGGATTACAAAAATAAGGTTTTTGCGACTGGTATAAAAATTATATAGTGCAAGAGGGTGGCTTGGCAACTCATGTATCGGAAACAAGTAAAACTAATAATGTCGCTTTGTTAGGTTAACAGCAGTTAACATTATTATTTATATTGTGGTTGCTTATCAACTATACATTGACTCTATCTTAGTCTACTTGTCTTAGTTGTTATCTACCGGTGCAACTGTTTCTAGCAAACCTTTTGCATCTATTAGTTCTTTAAAGTTATTTTATTATTTCACGCTTTGAAAAGTATTTTATTTGATGTCTTTTCCGGTCAGCATGGGCCAGCATGCATGTATGTGAGTCATGCATGGGCGTAGTATCTTAGCTACGAGCAATCTTGTCAGTGATTCACCTCTTTTCAGATGCACATTGGCCCCTGCGTTTAGTGGTCTAAAATTGGCACGGAAAGTTTTGAAGCAAGGGGAAAAAAAATTAATGTGGATACACCGATGTTACACTACTTTTTTAAGACGTAGCATGGGATGGGAATTCGAATTGAAGACATTACCAGTCGCAAATAAGGTCAATATTTAGTGATATAAAATGAAACAAGATCCAATAGCAAAACACCATAAAAACTGTGATGAATTAAAAAAAAATTTCTTGTTAACTGATATTTTTAATTTGATAATTAATATTTACGTGATAGTAGACGTCTGATTAAAAATATATTCCGATAAAAGAGCGTACTTGTAGCAAAAATATTAATTTCCCTACCTCATGGTGTTTTTCAGAAAATTTTGCCATTGACTGCGCCCACTGAAAATTACTATTATACATCTACTATATAAATAAGCTTATGTACAATCACTCATTGAGTTTTATACAATTCAACCTCTTTTAATATGCACAGTATATTTGTACTCGGTGTCAGAGGATATATTGGTGCTGTCCATTGTATTCTGTTAGTTCTTGCATGTTAAAACTGTAATAAAAAAACGATAGAACACAAGTTTTTTTTAATGTCATGATCACTTACCATCTTTTCAAGAAAATCGAATCATGGTTCGTCACTTTTACTTGCTTGTCACAAAATATTACGCCTCGGTATTTTGAACTAATAAGATTAAAGCTGTTTCGATTTTCAGCTAAATATACTGCACATTTATGATATGATATTAATGATGTATCATAAGCACGGCAAATATGTATCGCAAGCGGTATAATAATAACATGCCTTTTAAAGAACACACTAGTAAATGCTTTGCTTTTTACCAGCGGACAATAAGTTTTTACATACTTATAACACCATTTCATTTATAGTATATAGTATATAAATAACATGCCTAGGCCAGAAAGTAACCTAGTCATCGCTTGTGTGGCTAATTGCGGCAAAGACACTTAAGCGGTGGTAGTTTTACGTTATGGCCGAGGTGTGTATACTGCGTCCGCTTTTTTTTGCATACACATGCTTGGAAGTTTGTTTCACTGAACCTTAAAATAGTAAGGTTATGTTGCATTGTCCCAAAAAACACCAACTTTCAGCAGGGGTAGGCAAAAAAACGCTTATGACAGACCTAGCCCAAAACTAGTTCATAAACGTATGACTCTCAGTCCAGGTGAAGTGCAAAATTATATACACACCATGGGTAACAGTAAAGAATGTTCAGATCTTGTGTTTGTTACTCTCGGCTTTGCGTCAGGTGACAATACATTCGAGATATAAAACGAACATTCTTTATTTAACTGACTGAGGTGTGTAAATAGCTATAGTCACACAATACACAACCTTGTAATTGTAATGGTTGCTATACAAAAAATGAAATATAGTTCAGGACAGACTAAAGTCCATTTGTGATTGCTTTAACGTAAGAAGTCACTAGTTTTTAATGTATGATGTATCAACTAAAAAATTTAAAAAAAAATTCTTTGTATAGTTTAGAATGTATAATACATATTGTATTAGAAATTTGGCCTGAACATAATTTAGAACTTACATGATTCGGCATTCGATAACTGTGATAAAACTAAAATTTGGTATGATTAATAGTAGGTTTGTTTTAACTTGAAATTTTCAAATTCAGAACTTATAATGTCGTACTTTCTTTGGAAAACAATTTTTTCTTTCGGATCTTATTTTATTCGGTATTAATAATTTATGTACAAATTTGTTCGAGATTTTTTATTCGCTGTTTAAATAACGATGATTTTTAACTATCTGAATATAAAAGCTTGTCAACTTTGTGATTTCTCTGAATTATAGTCGCAATTTGAAACAGTAGTTAGAAATACCTATATTTAAAAAATCTTCACGGTAATTACTAATACCTAATCTTTTTAAATTTTTATTTTAAGTATTTGGTAAAAAAATGTACTGTTAATTATTTTTTCTGTAATTGTTCTTCGGATATTATACCTTTCTACGTATTTATGCTTCGGCAAAATGTACTTCACCCGCTGGGTAGTCTTAAACTGCTTTAATTTTAAGTAACCCTATTTTGAGTGTACCGTTGCCTACAATGCGTCCCAGTACTTTGGATTCCTTTTTTAAAAATTGACTTTTCTTAGGTTCAATTGACAGGTTAGCGTCTGCTAGAAGATTTTATAACCTCTTGAAACGTATACCATGTTCTTCTAAGGTTGAGCCGTGTACTATTATGTCATCCAAATATACTTCTAGTTTATGGCCTTTTAATCTGGCTAGGGCTAACTCCATAGCTATCGCAAATGTGTGAGGGGCTCCACAGCAGCCCGTTGTTATACGCTTGTAATAATAATGGCCCTGAGAACACCGTCTTGTGTGCGTCCATCTCATCGATCTTGACTTGAAAAAATCCTTGTCTCAAGTTAACTACCGTAATGTACTTGGCAGAGGATAAGTGGTCAAGAATGTCTACCTAAATTGGTAGCGATCGATTCGTGCCCATCATGACTTTATTCAGGTGCCTGTAATCTGATACTACGCATCAGCGTTTCTCGCCATTTGGCCCAGGTTTCTTTGGTACTATCCACGTATTAGAGTTGTACGGTGATTTCGACGGTTGGATAATATCATGGTCAAGCAGTTTTTTTACTTCTACTCTAATTTGGTCCCTTAATCCTGGTGAATACCTATAATTTTTTGCGTAAATCGGCATTTCCGTATATGTAATTATTCTGTGTTTAATTAAGTTTGTTATCGGCAAGGGTTCGTCTTCTAACCCAAACACATGCGGGTTGTGGCTTACCAGGTCTACCACGTGTGCTAATTCCTCATTATTGCAGCTATATATATTTTCTTGTGCTTTTATTCTTTTTACTCTTTCTTCTTTTGTTTCTAATTTTATCGTTCTTTTGTTCACATAAACGCTGTCTCCGCTTGCTTTATTGCTCTTCAGCTCCTGTGTAACTTTGCCATTCCCATTGGCTCTTGAGGTCTCTAAGCTTCGGGTAGTTTTATAACATAAGAACTTAACTTCGGGCACTTTAATTCTGACCGTGGAGTTGGTAGTGTTGATGCATATGTTATAGATCTTGTTGCAGTCTCACTTTGCTACGAAATTTTCGAAATAAATACCGTTTCCTACATTTTGTTTTGGAACCCATTCTATATACTTTCCATTTTGACGTGTGCTTACCATTGCAGGTATTACCTGTTTAGAGCGCGCAGGAATTACGAATCGTTCATCTTCTTCTATTGGGAATTTAATCCTGTTGAGGTACTTAAATGTATTTCTTGTTCTAATTTCTCCTCTTTGCTTTTCTTATGTATCTTACTCTTTGAGCCCATTTTTGTTTATTAAAAACTCCATAGGAACAATATGCAGTTTGCAATGGAGGTTATCAAGTTTTATACTGGTGCTACTCAAATTTTTGCATGCGCCTTCTGTTAAACCATGTACTTCTAATATTTTGCTTGTGTCTATTTCTACCCCCACGCTCAAATAATTTTCTTTAGTTATTGAAGTACCTGCTTCTGTGTCTATGAGAAATGATGCTGCTCCATCTTTTATGTTGTTGCTCATAAACTTGATCACTGGCGGTAATCTGCGTGTTCGCGCAAAGTTAATTTTTACTATCCTAATTTTTTGGTCTCTTGCTTTTCTTTTACTGGCTGCTCTGCATCTGGAAGTTATGCCAAGCACCCTATATGTTTAAATACTCGTCTGTCTGTTCCCAATTTTGGTTTGACTGCGATTTTTCAATATTCATCCTTTCTACCATATCTTTTTCACCATCCCATGATTCTTTAGTTCGTTTGAGTCCACCAAACTTTATATCATGGGCTAACTTTTTGCACATTGCTGCCATGTGATTTCTAAGCCCACAGTTAAGGCAACCCTTTTGTGTATCTAGCGTGGAAGTATTTTCTTTCTACACCCCTCTAATAGTGTTGTTGCGGGGTTTCCTACACTGCCCTTGCATGTGACCTACTTCCCCGCAGTTATAACATTTACTCGTGTCTATAGCGAAAATTCTGGCCAAGCTACTGCTTTGCTGTCCTGGATTTAGTGGAATTAAAGGGGGTGGGAATTCAAGCTGGACGTTGCTTGGGCCCAACGCCTGGACTGGTGTAACACTTGTGTTGACTGTACTATGCATTGAGATGGTTGGTGCAGTCATGCATCGACATTACATTCATCCTCCGTATCGTACGTATTCCTTGCCAGAAGGTCTCGCTTGTTTTTCGCGGCCCCACCCGAACTTCTGGTGCTTCTAGTTAAAGCCACTTTCTCAAAGACATGGTGTCATTTTAAATGTTAGATTTTTGTCAATATTCCCCAGTTATGTATGTATCAGGTTTAATTGTTACATACAGTAGTATTTTAAGTACTGTAATTTACGAGTAACTCGATGCTAAGAAACTACTTATTTGACTATTATCTACGTGTAGTGTGCAAAACGTTCAGTATTGGGTTTTCTTATACAATTTGGGATCACGTATTAAATTTCGTAATTTTGAATGCACTAGGTAAGTACCTGGACGTAGCTGATGACCCTAAAAGCTTCAACACAGTTTTCCACATCACCCGCGCTGATGTGATTGAGTTGAGTTGCTGCTCGCCTAATGGTAATCCTCCGGGTTGCTCCCTGTTGTTTTCACCTAGATGACGAAGCGCCAAACCTGAGTTGGTCACCGCTGTCACGAAAATGAGCCTGTTACGAAAAGTTCCCGACAAAGGACGGTAGACACGGTTATTGGGTTGTATCCCATGTATTGGAGTAGATCTCGAGGAAGCACTACAACTGCCCGAAAGCACTATCAAATCCTAACTGCCGTCCACCGTCGTGGCACGACCGCTGTTCTCCGGCCGTAGCTCCTTCTTCGAATTCCTAATGAATTACGAGAGATATCACCTCATGCTCAGGGCCAATCCGAGCTTTGCACCTGTGTGCTAACTTGGCCTTACGATCTGGCTAGTGCTGAACGCTCGGGCGCTTGGCTAAGAAGCGCTGAGCTTGTGCTGACGCGCATGCTACGGGCGTAGGATGGTCACGTCAGACCACGTCCGTGACCATTGTAAATGCTATTTAATTTTGAAGCATTGATAACTTTTTAAAGTGACTTATAATACTTTATCATATGATTTTAATTACATAAAGCAGAATGCGTTAAACCTTTCGTTGATCAAAGATAAGTCCAGAATATGGGAACCCCACTCTATAGACGGTTAAAAATATTGTAAGAGTGATGACAAAAGCTTACGTGAGGCTTGAATTTTCACAAAACGTAACTTGAACTATTCCGGACAGTATGCGTACATCGATATTTTTGATAAGATGTCACAATTGGTCTTGTATAACTTAAAGCAAAATATATACTATCAAATAAGCTGGATTTAAATACTTACTAATGATGTTTCAAGGTTATCAACCTTAAGAAGTTTAATATGCATAAAAAATAAAAGTATAAAATAAAATAACACAAGCAGAGAACTTACTTTAAAGTAATGCATTTTTAAGATAGTTTCATGTCACACATTGCAGTGACTTTTAAATAATGCATTAAATAAGCTATAAAATCTTACAGCAAGAACATACTTTAATACGTGGAATTAAAATTACTATATGTCCAAAATAACTGTTTACAAGCTAGAAGAAAAGCGTTAAAGTTCTAAAGATCATTGATGTCGAGAATTCAGCATAAGACATAGATTTTTTTAATTGAGAGGATTATTTCCAATGTGCTAAATAACGTGATTAGTTATAACAAGCTAAGATGACCTAACTAACTTTCATGTTGTGTAGAAGCCTGAATTTTATTTTCAATAATAATTGTTACTATATTATAAGTTGAAAAATTACTATCGCTAGAATTGACAAAACTCTTGTAGTTTTTTAAGTTAGCTGATCATTTTAAAAACAGCATTTTTTATCAGGTGGAAACTAAATTTTAAATGAAGGTTAAATAAGACCTGTCCTTTTGAGAGTTAAATATGCATGAAATGTAAATCTTACAATTGTAGACGGTATAAACATACAGACCGTTTTAAATGTATGTTATAACCAGCCATGTTGACGTCATATTAAAATTTATAGAATCAAATTTAAAGGATTAATTCAATTAAACAAATTATTTCAAAGACTTCTTATTTTAAATTGTAAGGTTAATAATTAGAAAAAAGTGACTCTAAGACGTTACAGCAGAAAAATGAAAAATGTTAAGTAAGGGTGATTTTTCGTCATTAAAAGTTTAATTGGGGTCTTAAAATTATTAGGTAATTAGATATTAAATCATACTAACATTACAGCAAAGATTTCTTTTAGTGCGTGGCGAACCGTAGTCTTAAAAAATGTAACGTTTAGTAATAAGAATTCTTGTTGACCTGATGTGACTACGTCATTAATGTTATAAGCTAGTTTTAGTTTTGACATTGGCAGTTGCTAGCTTGTTGAGTTAAATAATTTCATTCATTAAGAATTTCATGCCTTTGAGGCCTCATTTATCAGAGGTTACTTTAATCTATGGCAGATCAATTTAGAGGTCACTTTGAAGTAGGGCAAATAAGTGCGAATAAGAATTGAGATTTATGTAAGAGCAATTAAAAAAGTTGGCGTAAGGGTTAAAAATATACAAAATATTTTCAGAACTAGCTTGAACAGTATGTTAACAGTGAAGAATTTAATTAAACGTTGGACTTGGTCTGGTTCATCTCTTGTCAGAGTCAGTGGCATAGCAAGGGGGGGCGAAGGTGCGGACCACCCCAGGCAGTACCACTGAGAGGGTGGCACGCTTTTTATTTTATAATTGGTGAAAAAATACATATTTACATTATTTAAGTATTCTGTTTATTTAATTTTATATTTAAGCATATGCCTTAACTGAGACAAAATACTTTTGAATAAACCGCCAATACAAGAGATGTAGAAGCTTTTAATTTACTTGTGGCTTCCTATGTTACACTTCTTCTATATACCACGCTTACTCTGTGCTTACTAAAGTCTGGACTTATTCGTGCCGTGTATGGCACGATCTGTATTGTCTGGTATAGGTTATAACAAGTATATGCTCTAAGGTGTTGCATGGATCGAACAAGAACAGAGTTTTATTTATAGTTATAGCGAAACTATTGTGCTATTGAAAGATTCAAGACACTCGGAAAACAATCCAATATTTAAGAAAAGCTGCTGCACTGCGAGAAAAAGTATAGACGAACCCTGAGCAGTGGAGCTAACAAAGTAATAAAAGGAGCGGTATATTAAGTGTGCTAGAAAATTCAGCCAGCATCTATTTACTTCTGTTAGTGAGTCCAAACTTTCAAGCAATCATTTCAATTCAGGTATGGTATCAAAATTTCTTTGTTTATGTTACAGTTTACGTATTTACGTATAATTAAACTGAGACTACGATTGAACTTGACTCAACGCGATAATGAGGAATAATAGTGTTTTCAAGAAAGGGAGTAAACATGCACAAAAAAGCTAAGTGCTGAGTACAAACAAAGCTTATTTCTGATTTACCTGCAAAATTTTATTTGTGTACGTAAAGTACCCTTGTTTTTGTTTACATTTGTATTATTGGGATGTTTATACAAAGTCTATTGTTACGTTACGGTATGTGGATTACCGTTCTTCATTCTACACAATGGGAACTCTAATATGAATTTTAGCACAGCCTCTTCGTTATAAAATTTGAAAATAAGCTTAAGATAAGCAAAAAGCTTGATTTGGTGTCGTTTCGATTACTTTCAGATAATGAGGAGGCAATAGGAATGTGGTGATTTTATAGGAAGCAAAAAAAAGCTAGAGAAAAAAATGTATAAAGAATACAGGAGCAATACTTAAATATTTTGAACTCATTGGCAAAGAAAAGTCCTGGAATGTGATACAGAAACTAGTACCACCTCAAATGAAAAATCTGTTTAGTTATTTAGTAGCGATCGAGTTGATTTTGAAGTTTTGGCTAATAAACCAGTTATAAATGGTGAAAAACTGGAACTGATGGTAGAAGTTGAAAGCCCTGAAGAAATGAATACAGTTGAAGGCATAGTTTTAGTTTATTTCACGAAGTCTACGGGTGCATCTGAATCTATTAGCGATTGCAATGCTTGCATATGAGAAGATGCTGGTCTTCTGCTTCCTGCCTTTCAGTCGTTATCATTTTTGGTGTTTCTTGGACTATGGAGTCAAGTTCTCAGTGAAATAAATGATACTCAATTATATATACAAACTAAAGGGCTGAGCGTGCACCAATGTGCGATAAAAATTCAGGCATTAGAAACATTTCTTATTAATAATCAAGATGTTTTGGTCGACGACGCACTTGACTATGCTAAAAATACATGTGAAGAACTTGCCATCGAAATAGCTCCTCGTCGAATAAAAAAGAAAAAAAAGATGGATGGCAAGATCGTTGAAAATGTTGGCTTCACCTATATCAATCGGTTAAGGCAAGAAATGTTCGAGTCAGTTGACAATATTATACAAGAAGTAAAAACCAGATTTTAGCAGTTATACGAGTTGGATGTCAAGTATTCATTTCTCACACCAAGTAACTTAATGAATAAAGAATACAAGTGTGCATTTGAAGAAGAGCCAGATGACATCAATGTCAAAGAGTTTGAAATTGAGAGAGAACGGTTACGTAATTTTGCTACTGCAGCTGATCTGAAAAATCAGGACACCATCATGAAAGGACCACTTGAGCTGCTAGAATTCATTCAGAAGTATAGTAATGGTATTTGCGCTCCCAACGTTGTAATTATGCTTCGAATTTTTTGACTATAGTAATCAGTGTTGCTGCATGTGAACGTAGCTTCTCAAAGCTAAAGTTAACAAAAAATTATTTGAAGTCTACCATGACTTCCACGTGGTTAAGTGATTTGGCCATTTTGTCAATCGAACAAAGTTTTACCGATAAAATTGTGTAAGGCCCGAAAAGTTAAATTGTAGTCGATTACGGTAATATCATTTTTGTATATTATAGATTTACATCCCTACACTTAGACTTAGACATGATTTCTATTTTTATTTATGAATCAGAAAATATTACTGTATTATATTTGCCTTTATATAATATTATATTATTCTGGCTGATGTCAAGTTGCGGCTCGATTTTACTTGTGTGATTGTATATATACTGAAAAGACCGAGATGACCTTGACACACTTATTTGTTCATTCCCCAACGGAAAAAGTTAGTGTGGAAAAACGTAGCAAACCATAACTTTCTGTGATGTAATGTACAGTTTCATTGGATTTCGGACCACAGTTACAGTTTGTTACGTTTTGTTACGTTTGATTATAGTCAACTACAAACCAACACATTGTCTTACGATTCGTTACATTTTATTACAATTCTAAAAAGACACTTGAACTCGTGAAAAAGCAACTGTAGCAAACTCTAATAAACTGTAAGGAAGTGTTGTCATTTGTAATGTTTTATAACAGCTTACATTTTTTGCAGTTTATTACACTTTTTTATATTTTATTATCATTAATAACTTTTAGACACATTTCCTTACATTTGAAAATAAAATTTGCCTTAAATGAAAAAAACTTGAGTAACTATTATGAAAAAGTATAAGTGTAACAGCAAGTGGTAAATCATATTAAAACGTAAGAAAATGTAAAAAAAACTTAACACAACATAATAAAGTGTAAGAAACGTCTGAAATCCATGAGACTATTACAGTTCCTTACATTTTCTTACATTTTCTTGCAGGTTACGGCATATTATTACACATGTTTACTTTTTCGAACATTTTGTTACGTTTTTAAATTTTCGCTGGGGTTGCACAAAAATATCATTTTTTAAACATGCCAGTTTTAGAACTGCCAGTCCGAGGCCCAGGTAAAGTGTGACGGAAAAATGTCGTTATGTATCATTAAGTAATGGGAACGTTACTTAGCCGCAATTCGACAGTAGATAAGAAAAGGCCTGGCCGCAATTCGACATACATTAGAAAACAAAGCTTATCGTTCAGCCGCAACTCGACAATTTTTCTCTTTCCAGCCGCAATTCGACATTTGTGATTATCCTTACTAAGTTTTTTAAAAATGATTTTACTTTTAACACTGATAATATATCATATTGTTATAACAATAATATAAAAATAATAATAACATTAGTAATAACAATAATAAGAATAATAACAAAAATAACAATAATAACAATAACAATAATAATATTTTAATGTCACGAGGGCGGCAAATTATGGTGACGCCCCGGGCGCCCATAGCCCATGCTACACTGCTAGTCAGAGTAATAAGAAAATTTTGCGTAATGTCCAAATTGCACAAAAAGTAACTTTAACTATTACGGACAGTCTCTAACCTCATGATAGTCTAACCAAAGTGTTATAAATGGTGTTTCTCTTACCTTGTAATAAAATCTATAATATCTTATGAGCCAATTTTTACTGTTTTTATAAAATTCTTTTAGCATATTAACTGTGAGAAAACTAACACACATAAAAATCATCAGTTATTAGTTTAATAAAACCATTAATGGAGAAAACACAATGTTAAATATATTGATAATAGTTTAATAATACAACAAATAGGAGCAGTTTAATGATAACTGATACAAGCTATGTAATCTGTTATCGTCTGAGATGTTATTGTTATTATTATTCTATTCATTATTAATTATGAAAATAATTATATTCACTTACTTTAATCGCTTTACATAAATTACATTTTTAAATGTCGTGCACGGCTCTGATTTCAAAACTTAGCCCTTTTGTTACAAGTGACCCATTGGGGTAGATGGCTTGAACAGTGAGGGAGAGTTGAGAGTTGACTACTGATTGGATCTTGCAGGAGGCTCTGGGTCTGCAGTGAACTGTGAAGTTGTCGATGCCGTCAAATCAAAGTGTGCATTCAGACGTCAGCAGCGATCGATGTCCTTGGTGTGAGCATGAAGCTTCGTGGTAGTTCAGCCCACAGAGACCAGGTAGATATCTCTTGCTATATAAGGCACGATAAGATAGAGGCCATTGTTAATACGTTTAGCTACTCGTCTGAGCGGACTTTAAATGGTCTAGCTGAATTATCCATTTAGTTTTTGTCATTTCTTTTTTTTTGTCAGTCCTGCAGTCTGACGTGAAATTAAAGAGCTTCAATTCCATACAGGAGCATCAGTATAATGCAAAGCACTGATGTCAGTATATCGAAGTAGCTGTTCGAGTATGGACAGTGATGAGTCTCCTCTGTGCGCGCAATCTTTTATAGGTGTCGTGTCGTCCAACGTGAAATTGGAGCGGGAGTCCTAAAGGGGAGCGTCAGCGTGATACGAAATACTGATGCCAGTGTATCGAAGCGAGTGTTCAAGCGTGAATGGTGATCAGTTCCCTTTATGCAGGCGAGCTCGAGTTAGTGCGTCGTCCAACGTGGAGTTGGAGCTTAAGTTCCAAAGAGGAGCATCGGCGTAATGCGGAGTAGTAATGCTAGTGTGTCAAAGTGAGTGTTCCAGCATAGTCGACGATCAGTCTCCTCTGTGCAGGTGAGCTTAGATGGTGTAACACCTGACGTGGAATTGGAGCGTGGATTTTGAAGAGAAGCATTGGCGTGATGCAAAAGACTGATGCCAGTATGTCGAAGCAGGTCTTCGAGCGTGGACGGCGATCAGTCCCCTCTGTGTGGGCGAACTTGAATAAGTGCGTTGTCCAACGTGGAATTAAAGCTTGAATTCTAAAGAGGAGCATCGGCGTCCTGCAAAGTACTGATGCCGATGTATTAAAGCAGGCATTCGAGCACGGATGGCGATCAGTTTTCTCTGTGTGGATTAGCTTGGGTTATGGCAGTTTAGTTTTAAGATAGTTTGACCTGTGAAACAAAGTGTCTAAGGAGTTGGCTGAACTGGATGGATGGAGGCCTCCACATGTTTCTTAAAGAATGATAATACCATTTGCTGACTCTCTGCTTTTTGAGTATAACGGAGTCGTTTTTCTCTTTTTTCTCTGCGCCGAGATGCGTCCTAGAAGAGGAAATTAATAAATACCTACTGTGAGACTAATCAAGACCCGGGTTTGGTCTGTTATTTTGTTGCATGTGTGAGAAATCGAAAAGCAGTAATACCGCCAAATGAAAGCCTAAGAATTTATAGTCCTAGTATATAAGTGTCTACCTGTGTAATTGCGTGTTGTAAAATATTTGTATTTGCCACACCATTGTACTTATCCAGTGTTGCTTCATCGACAAGGAGTGTATGTATACATATATATATATATCTTCCTATATTATATAGTTAACTCAGTGGGGCAAGCCACAGAACTCCCCCCCACCGCCCCCCATTTGCCCCCCACCGACCCCCCTCAAAATAAGGTAAAAATCCGTTATTTTCTTGCTTATTTTGACGTATCGTAGTTGTTCTCAAAACCCGCCACAGCCCCCCACCGACCCCCACAGCCCCCCCCCCACCGACCCCCGGCACAATTTTTTTATGTCCCCCCACCGCCCCCCACTGACCCCCCACAAAATTTTATATGAATAGTATAGAAGTATGGTATAAGTCTTTATTTAAGCCAGGGGGCTTAACCACGTATGGCTTCATGGGATAGTAACAATTTATGTTTTAATATTTAATCAGATAGTTACAGATTACTGCACAATACTATAATCAGCTTAACTTGAATACAATCAATTGTATTTCGATTTACTGTATCCCTTGGTTTCTTTGTAAGCATAAAGTTTTTGGTGGGCTGACTTTTTTTGTTAGCATTTTGTAACGTTGTATTTTGCCAGCCCTATCAATGTGTTAAAGTCTATAACCACATTCCTACCAAATCGCATGGAAACATTGTATAGTAATTTTTCTCAAAACATCCCACATTCCCCCACCTACCCCCTATGGCCCTCCCACTGACCCCCACGAATTTTTTCATGGCCCCCACCACCTCCCCACACCACTTTTTTGAAACCTGACCGTAATCATACCGTCTGTACCTATCTTTAAACAAAACTGTCTTATTGTCATGATTTATTTCATCGTCAAGAAGAAATTTAAAGTCATAAATTAATTCATAGGGGGTTGTTGCACAAAACATCATTATTTATACAAGTAAGTACGTTTAAAAACCAATTTATATGAAGTTAACAATATTTTGAAACCAAATAATATAAACACATATATTGGTGCGCATAATTGTTATATCATCATCACTTTTACAGTCCTTTATTACACAATTCTTCTTTTTACGTACATAAACTTAAGTTAAATTTAGAGTATCATTGATATAAACAATGAAAGTTTCGCATCACTTTATGAGTCATCTTACAAAGCCTGATAAAACTATGAAGACTTACGTCCATTTCCATTTTGATTTAAATTAATGCTGAACTTGGAACAATAGATGAACACGTAATACATTCATGATATATATTATTAATTAATAAATTTTACCTATACATAAAAAAATTATAATTAAATCATGTTATAAATATAAGATACATCATTATATTCAAAAATTTCTTTCCAAACTATATTTTCAAACTCTTAACTGTTTTCTCAATCGACTTGAACAAAAATTCCATTTTTATTTTTGCATCTTGATGATCCCACGTATAATTGACCACGAGAAAATAATGGTTTTGTTAAGTATAATCCCACATTATCAAAATTTTGACCTTGAGACTTATTTATTGTCATAGCAAATGCTACAACTAATGGGAATTGTTTTCTATGTAAAATAAAAGGTAATGATGAGGTATTTCCAGTATTCAATGTAATTCTTGGAATGAAAAATTTATTACCAATTTTTTTTTCCCGTTACTATTTCGCCTTCTACGTTATACTTCAGTAATTTAGTAATTTCCAATCGTGTACCGTTACATAATCCGTCTGATATACTCAAATTTTGAATTAACATTACTATTGTACCTATTTTTAATTTAAGTTCATGAGGTGGCAAGCCTTAACGAATGTTGTTTAACATTTCTACGGGAAAATTTATATGAATATTATCATCTGATTTATCAACACCTTTGTATGTTGCAGTATCGATGCTGTAATAAGTTTTAGTTTCCCCATGTAATTTACTTAAAATCTTATTGTTTAAAAAAAAAAGTATATTCATTATGTGAAGTTAGTATGACGTTATTGTCAAAACAGTTGCTGTAATTACCAAATATGTTGGTACAGACATCATCTATTATTCAGGATTTAGGAATGTTAAATGTTTCTGTGTCCCCTTCTCCAATTCTTAACAACAATTTTAAAAATCCGTTATTACTAGAACGGATATTATTTTGTAATCATAAAATTTTGAAGAAGTTCCATAAAAATGATGATTTAATAGTTTCTTCTATCATTATAGTTCTATTACCGTTTTTTATAACTGGAAGAATTTGTCGAAAATCTCCTCCTAATACTATTAATTTATCACCAAAGCAAAGTTTTGTATTACACAAGTCTCTCAAAGTTCTATCTACGATTTCTAAAGCTTTTTTTAGAATCATAAAAGCCTCATCCCATATTGTTAAATCAACTTCCCTTAATTTTTTTTTTTTAAGTTTTAAATTCTAAAAATACACTTTCAATATTATCTAAGTCTAGAGGTAAACGAAAAGTTCTATGACTGGTCATACCTTCTGGTAGTAATACAGATGCAATTTCTGTCCAAGCCATTGACAAAATATTTTTACCTCTAGAAATAAAGTAATAAATGAGGGTCTTATATAAGTAGGTTTTTCCAAATTCACCAGGACCATCTATGAAATATATTTTTTCATCTTGTTCACAAATAGTTTTAAAAATTTTTCTTTGATCATCATTTAAATTTGTGTACATTGCATCGAACATTTTTTTACTGAAAGATATTTCCTCAATATTGCAATTATTTGTATCGTTGCTAATGGTTGGTGTCGGTAAACTAAAAGACTCACATAATTTACCTGCCGATACCAAAATTTGATTAATATGTAGAAGAGCACAATTATTATTATCATTATCGAAGTCTACCGTAAAATATTTTTTATATTCATTCCATATTTTATCTCCTTGAATGTTTTCCGAAATCAAAAACCAAGCAAAAAAATGTCTTAACTGGTATGGAAACATAATTGTTATGGCTTCTTTAAAAATATTGTCGATTACAGAATCATGTTCTATTAAACCCATTGCAATCGCAGTATCCCTGAAATTTTTATATATTATTCCATTGTGTTTTTAAACGTCTTTAAACGATGTAGCCCCATGGAATTCATTTAAAATGAGTTTTTTAAATAAGCGTTCACGATCTTTTGGAGATACTATGTTTAATCTACCTATAACAATATTTTCCAGTGTAACTTTCCTTTTTTCCCAAATTTTAAGTTTATTGTCAAAAATGTAATGTTCTGGAATGTTAACATATTTTAGTGATTTTGCAAAATTATCTACTATATTTTATTTAAACCAAGCTGTAAGGGGTGTTTAATAATTTTTTTTTACATTTTTGATATTATTTCCTTCAAATATGATTTTTTGAGTATTTTTAAAATGAACAGCTAGATTTAAGACTGTATGACTTCTACCACAAATTGGATATTTTTTAAGTCTCCAAGCTGCTTCTATTGGACTCACATATCTAGCACTCACATAACTACTAATTTCATTTACTATTTCTTTATTTAGTTTGTTTGATTTTCCTTTTTTAATGTATGTTTAACATCATTAATTAACATGAATAGAATATTGGACTTTATTAAAAAGTTTACGTGTTTTTTTATTTTAGATAATAACTTGAATGTTTCAAGATAACATGTATCAGGAATTACAAATTCCCACTAAAAATTTGACGTGGTGACGTCAAATTTATCGTATTCCAATATATATCATTTTTCAAAAATTACTTTACTGTGTAACTGAAAAAGTTAAGAATATATAAGAATAAATACACAAAAATTGTAAAAATGTATTTCTTATAAAATTTTTGGAAGTTGGGGGGTTGGCGCGCAGTGCGCGCAGGGGGGCGTTAGCCCCACTAGGATATATATATATATATATATATATATATATCCATTAAATTTGCTTTCTCTTAGAGTCCATCTTATTGATTATTTCCCGGCGAGGACCCTCCATCGGGCGTACCCGTGGGGCTCAAGTTGTGGTGCTCGAGGGGTCTACAATTCTGGCCTCTATCGCTTGTCCATCCTACGGTGTGGTACGAATTACATTAATTTCTTAACATTTGACATTGCTTTTGAGTCTCTCAGTTAAAAAATTAATTTTTTTTCTAGTTTTACGTCAGCGCAACGTATTATTTGAGCCTAAGCTTTCGCTCAATAGCTCGGGATTCACACTGAGCGCGTAGGTGGGACGCGGGGTTAAAAGGGTAATTCAGCTTAACGACGTGGTATTCGAAAAAGGGGTACGACTGCTTTCACGTGACTAAGAAAGACTGCTGTTCAATATTCCGATGCCCTTCTCACGGCTTTCTTTTACCAAGAGCGGTGTATACCTCGTTCACGATCTAAAAACAGTTAACACCGTCACGAGTAAGGATATCGTACGTAATTTGACCTTGTCACACTAATATCGCGGTGAGTATTTGCCTTAATCCGATCTTTCTTTGTTATTCTGATGGTATTATTACCGCGGAGAGCAACGGTATGTGCGTGGCTAATTTGCTATTCCCAGTGACCGACGGGTGCCAATACTGTGGCGAATAATGGCGTTCGCGAAAAACACTTTACACTTCCCGGTGATCCACGGGTACCAATACTATGGCGAGTAATGGCGTTCACGCAAACAAAGCACTTTATACTTTCCAGTGATCCGTGGGTACTAATACGACGTTCGCGCAAACAAAAGCACTTTATACTTCCCGGTGATCCATGGGTACCAATACTATGGCGAGTAATGGCGTTTGCACAAACAAAACACTTTATACTTCCCGGTGATCCACGGGTTGTAATACAGCGTTCGCGCAAACAAAACACTTCATACTTCTCGGTGATCCGCGGGTACTAATATGGCGTTTGCGCAAACAAAAACACTTTATACTTCCCTGTGATCCACGGGTACTAATATGGCTCTCGCGCAAACAAAACACTTTATATTTTCTGGTGATCCACGGGTACCAATACTATGGCGAGTAATGGTATTCGCGCAAAAGGAAACACTTGATAAGAAGAAAGAATCTTTAGAAATATCATACTTGGTCACTTACTTTTATTTAAAAGTGAAAGTTGCTACAGGCGTTGAACCAGCGTAGACAGAAACCGCTCTCGAAGAAGATCAAGTGGCAGTAGAGACGGACTCTGGTAACCAGTTGATCATTCGAGGGTGATAACGAAATTTGACTATGTCCTCGCTTCGTAGTAGACTGGGTTATAGCAGAGTCGGGCTCTCACTACTCAGTCTACTTTGAAGGGTATCGTCCAATTTCGCGTGCCGAACTGAATTGAACTTTTCTCTGGGCCTACGGGCCTTTTTATTGTGAGAACCGGACCTCGGTCACGCGCTGGCTCGAAAAACACAGAAAAACTTGCTGGGAGAAAATTTTGGAGGAAAGACAATAGCCGAAAATCTAATTGGCTAGAACTACTCTAGTTTAGCCACTCAGAAATTGGCACATCCCACATCCGGCTTGTTCTCCTCGGTGCGTCAAGAGAAGGGAAGGTGATTCAGTTACTCATGCCCTTCCTGTCTCTTTTATATCAAAAGTTGACAGAATTTCAATATATTTTAATCTTAACATAACGACCAGGTATTGTTCATATTTACTAATGCTACACATTGGTTGTTCGTTCAGCTAAGCTCATTGCAAAAAGAGCGGTGAAAATCGCTTATCAATTCGGTTGATGCTAGGGTGAACAAACGATCGGTGAGTTGTTAGTTAATACTTCTACCTATGCGCCAAAACGGTGGCTGCGGCCGTACTAACTTATAATTAGCGGTGGTATTTATAATAATAGTAATAACAATAACAATCATAATAATAATAGTAATAAGTTTAATAGCAATAATAATAATCGTACTAATGATAATAAGAATAGCAGTTGTTAAATTACTAGTGCTTAGCCTGTTGTGAGTTAACATAATTTTGTTTTACCGATAGTTTGAATGTTTATAATGTTACGAAAATAATGCGAAATTTTGGTATAATTTTCGTAAACATGTTTTTCTGCTGCTAGTAGTTGGAGAGGGAGTCGTCTCGTGGTACCCTGGGGAATCAGAACTCTGTTACCCCTATTGGAGGCAGGCACACAGACTCTCTCTGAGTCAAGAAAAAGGGAAGGGTTATTTTTTGTTTTTCCTTTACGTTCGGGAAAAAGTGTTAGCAATCAACTAGATTACAAATAAGACTATTGCAGTATGTTTATAAAATTATTAGTTCGATGAAAAAATGGTTACTCTGTAAATTATGAGTTTGCTAACTTGAATGGTAAAAATTGGATAGTTCTTTGAAGGTTACTCAAGTTGTGTACCAATTTTGTTATAGTTAATATGTTATGTAGTTGTTTGCTAGTGGTGTAGTACATACTGGTTGTTTGTGACTATTCTGGCTTGTAATAATATTTTCGCTTATTCCTATGTGTTAATTCTAATGTTTAACCTTATGTTTATCTAACATTATATCTGCATTTAATAATTTAGTTCAACTGTTCCCAGTTAAACTTTTGTATCTACGGTTGTAAAAAAATATTTTATTTTGTATTTCCGGTCAGCGTAGGCCAGCGTGCATGTATGTGAGTCATGCATGGTCGTAGTACCTTAGCTACAAGCATTCTTGTAGGTGATTCACCTCTTTGCAGATGCACATTTGCCCCTGCATTTTGTATTTTAAAATCGGCACGGAAAGTTTTGAAGCAAGAGGAAAAAAAATTAAAGTGGATACGCCAATGTTACACTAGCTGGGAACGAGATTGGTCGTGAACCCTCACATGTTCTTCTCTCTTCCCCGCCCACTTTGCAAGCTGGACTGGCCCACAGGCGCTTTGCCTCTACCTGTGCAAAGGTATAAGTACCAGGGAGGTATTGCATGCTGCGATGTCTACTGCCCTTCCAAGCGGTCGTTCACTGTCCCGTTCTAGGATTGGCACTGAACTGCTCCCTTTCCGTCGTCGGGTTCCATACTGCAAACCCACTGCAACGTCTTGGAGCCCGGGGCCTCGTACGTCGTGGCCATCGGTTGTACATGCCACAGTAAGTTCGTCGTGGTGGTGGTTGAGATATCAGCCTCTGACCAAGTCGGTTTTCCACTCGAAGGGAGGCCCATTATACGTGTAAGGCCTCTCTTATTTGTTATACTTGTAAGAAAAATTTGATGATTTATATACATTTTCCTTTTTCCTTTCACAGGTCGAACAAAGGAACAACGGACTGTTCACCATCACAACGCATAATCCACCCATGGCTTGCACAAACTGTAATTGTGCTTCCAGCAATCAGCCCGCACCGCCTAGTCCAAATATATCCTCGCTGGTGGATGGACTCCAGGACTTGGCCATTAATCGTCTTCCTCGGGGACGAGGATGGAGACACAGCAGGGAGCATAAGTAAGGGGTGACCCACGAAAAACAGAGGAGAAAAAAAAAATATTTTAATAATAAAAACAATGCATGTATTTACGGATGCAAAAATAAAACAAAATTGTAGTAAAGTAAACGATTTCCGAGTATTGTTTTCTCTTTTTGCATACCCTCACGTCTTTCTGTATATGTATCTGTTTATTATTACTATTATTAATATTATTATTATTATTTTTATTATTTTTATTATTATTTTTATTATTATTTTTATTATTATTATTATTTTTTTAAAAAGGCTTACAAATTGAGGACTAGATAAATATACTAAACGTTCGACATAGTAGTTGACAAACCTCTAAAGTACTCCATACATATAGAAAAAAAGTAAAATTTTAAGTCCTATTTGGTTTTATTCTATAGTTATAACACTATTTTAAGCTGTACCAAAAAAAAAAATAATTTTTTGCTTACACTGAAAAAAACTTTTATTTAATAATGAACATAATGAAATGTCCCAATTTTTTGGCCACTGTAGAGAAACTTGTCCCTGTTGCCGAAACTTGAAGTCCCAATAACTGGCCAGTCAACCAAAATAACTTTCTAGAAACACTTTCCTTTTCTAGTTTAGTGGTTAAAATATTATCGAGATAACTCTCAATAATAAAATTTATACAATTTTTAAACATGAATATTAATAAAAAAATTTTTTACAGCTGCAAATATTCGTGCAAATCAAAAAATTGTCATTGTGGCCAGTCATTGGAACCAATTCTTTGGTGGCCAAGTATTGGTACATTTTCCTTAATAACTAAAAAAATTTTTTTTTCTTTTTATATTTATAATTATATAAAATAGCGCCAGATTCTCTACTTGTGTTTGCAATTTAAAAAAATAGTTTTTAACATTTTCTAGTTTCCCATTTTTCGTTGTATTTTCGCGGTGCGTCCGAGGGCCGCGAAAATTTAAGCGAACCTAGTGGTTTAGTTTTGTACTCCCGTGTTTCTTTCTGTATAAGACTTTTCTATTAAAGCTTTTACTACGCAAGCTTTTTTTATTGTATCCACGTGGGATATTCTCACCTCCGTCCTTAGAAGTTTAACATTCTTTTTCGCATAATCGATGCCAGTTATTTCGTAAGGGCCCTCATAGTGGGTGTCAAATTTCTCTTTCGACGGCTCTTTTAACACATAAACCATTTCTTTTTCGAGGTAGTACCTTGTATTTAATTTGCGGTCGTAGTAATACTTTGAGCGGTATTTCGCTTGCACTTGATTGATTGTGGCGATGGTTTTCATCTCCGTCAGTGTCGTTACTAGCTCATTAAAATATTCGTTTGACGTCTAGCCATTGGATGATGTTTTAAAGCTAGTAGGTGTTCTTGCTCTTTTCCTGAAAACGAGCTCATGCGGTGAATACCCTGTACTCTCATGGTCCGTAGTATTATATGAGTGCATGCACAATGGTAAGTGCTCGTCCCATTGATCTTCTTTCTCTCCGTAGAATTTTATATATTCGGTGAGCGTATGATCCATTTGTTCGATGGCCCCATTTGTTTGAGGGTGAAATGCCGTACTACCCATTTTGTCTATTTTTAATAATTTTTCTAATTCATCCATCCTTTTATTCATAGAATGGGTCCCTCGGTCAGACAGTAGATGTTCTGGGGGCCCGAAATATGCTATAAATTTATCAGTTATTGCCCTCACGGTCTCCTCAGCTGTTGCTCCCCTTACTGGTACAAAAACAATAAGCTTTGTTAGCCATTTCTGCATGGACAAAATATGTGTGTAGTTATTCGTCGATGGCTTACTGATTGGCCCGTAGTAGTCTATTGAAATTTTTTTAAAAGGTCTACTCGGTGTGTCCGTAATAAGCAAGGCTTGTTTTGTTTTTACCCTTACAAGTTTCTTTATCTGACATGAAGGGCATCCCAAAATGACTTGCCTTATGTCTTGGTGCATGTTTCTCCAATAGTAGTCCTTTGCGATCCTACTATATACCTTGTTCATGCTTCTGTGCCCGCCTATTGCTGCTTCGTGGTACTCTTTAATTATTATCAATCTCTGACTCGTTGGTGAAATTATTAATGTGTTGGTGTAGAGCACTGCAGCTAATCTAGTGTCTTTGAATACTTCCTCGAAAATATCGGCAAAGTACCCCCATTGGGTAAAATTAAGAATCGCTAGATCTCTGACAATTCCAACTGTATGATATTGTTTGCAATTGTTACGTCTCAATGAGCTTTAACACATTTCTTAATATTCGATTTAAGGGCTGCTTCCTCAAAATGCTCTTTTACGTACATGTATATAACCGTTACCTTTCTGTCTTTAGTACTTTTAGCTTCACCTACAACTTTTTCCTCGTTGTTCATACGCGTCACATTTATGTACCCTCTTTCATGGGAAGCATCTATCGCTTTCGTATTGGGTACCACTTCCATTATCGTCATAAACACCAGGTTTTCGAGATACCTAAGGGGATGGCTTTTAATTTTGCTTAGTTTTTGGCACAGTGGCGGGTCTTCCCCCTCTTTTGGGGCCCATGGCAGTCTCTCATTTGGCAGGCGTGCTCTGCACACCGTGTATTTTTCCATCAACGGAGAGTGTGTACCTTGCCTCCATCGTATTTTCAGAGCTTTCGTCATCGCTGTTAGTGGGATGGTTATCTCCTTCCCCTTCTTTTCCACGCATATTCGTGTTCGTCTCTCCATTGGTGGAATTTTGCTCTATTCCTGATTGACTTTCGGTTTCTCTTCCCCACTCAAGTTAGTTTCTTACTCCATCTCTTTCTGGCTCACTCGCGTGTTCTTCCCGCCTTTCCCAACTAGTATCGTCATCGTTATGTGAATCATTTTTCGACTCCGTAATCAAATTTTGTAATAAAGGCACGTAATGGGCATTCTTAACGATACCATCTACATGCAAGTGGCCAACCCCTTTTTTCTCCGTTGCAATATAGTGCCCATAAATATAATTTTTCCGATTTAACTTAAGGTGTAAACACACGTTCTTTTTGAATTCTTGCAAAAATATGTATATACATTCCCCATTTCCATATTCTGTACGCGACATTAGTATGTTTTCTGATTCTTCTGGCTCTCTCCACTTTTTTAGAAGGTCTGAATTTTTAAATATTATTCTCAGCTCGTCAGTCAAGAAATTAAGATTAAATGAAAATACAAGACTATAAAAAAGGCAATTTCCCAGCAGGTCGTGCAGTAGTCCTGGCACTTTAAAAAGTATTTTATGAGGTTGAATGCACTCGTTCGTTTCTCTTCGTGTATTATCGTTGAGATATGCCAGCCACTTATCGGTCAGCATCGTTGTGTCTGACGGTAAGTTGGGTTCCTTAACTGTTTGATCCCCTGGTTCTTCAAACTGGACTCGTATATCAATTAACCGCAACGATAAATCTGTTTTTTTCCTTTCCTCTGGTGGCACTTTCTCCCCAGGCATTTTTTCGTTGGGCTCCCACACTTCAATTCTCATTCCCGGCCTTCCCTCTACATCTCGCCTTCTTACGTCGATCATAATTTGCACCAGCAGTTCGTCTGATCTTCCCTCTAACAAATAGTGTATATCTGGTTCCTTGCTCGCCTCTATTGTTGGAGCAAAGTTTGTTTCTGCGCTCACTGAGGGCTCCACTGACCTACATTCTTCTTCTTCCACATTTTGTTCTGTTGTTCTATTTGACGTTTGTGGCGTGATTCAATTAGCTATTACTATTTTCTTCGAAGGGCGCATTATTGTCGGCGTAATCGAAAAACTCAGCTTTTGTCTGTTTCATGTATCCAGTTGTCTCTTGCGCAATTTTCGTTTTCTCTCCTCGATTAGGACTGCTGCTGGTGTACTCGTCGTTTTTACTCCCCTTCAAAACCGTGGTTCTTTCATAACATAACCTAATTTTTCGTCCGTCATTCCTTAGTAAATAGGATCATCCCCTGCCGTAGCGATCGGTCTCGTCATTTTTTTAACTTCATCGTCTGATGTATCAAATCCTGTGCCTTCTATTTTCATATCAAGCTTATTTTCATTCTGTCTCTTATACAATTGTTTTTTTTTGCACCCTTTTATTACATTTATAAGTACCGTCAGTAAGCGGCTCATTTGCCGTATGCTCGTACTGTGGTGTCTCTTCTTCACTCTCTTCTTCCTTCGATCTTTCTCGTGCTTGATCGGCTCTCTCCAGCGCATCAACACCTCTGCCTTCGAAAACACCTTTCCCAAATGTAACGATGCTTCGAGCTACCTCCTTTGCTTCCGTTAACTTTCGGGTGCCTTTCACTCTCCTCGCCTCTTTGGCCGCCAAGCTTGCTTGTATCAGCTGCCAGCCCCAATCATCAAGTCCCGTACTGTGATTTTCTGATTCGCTATTCATTATTACTGGTGTTCCGCAGTTTGCAACAATAATGTCTTTTGACGGAATCTCGTTGCGTTCCGTATCTGCGTCTGTTTTAAATTGCTAACTACAATATTCTTTCTTAGACGACCTTTTTTTTTTACTGTTTCCTTTATTTTTCTGCTTAATTTTTTGTTTATTCCTACTTTTTCCCCGGATTTGGAATCTCCCTCACCATCAGCTTGACCATCTATTTTCGTTTCAGATTTATTTCCTTTCCATCCATCAAAATCTTGTGTTTTCCTCTGTACTTTCTTATCCAAATCCTCTGAATCAGAGTAAATAATTTTCCCTTTTTTAGTATTTCCCTGAAAACACTGTTTACAGGTCGCTCGTATTTTAAAAATGCGCTCTGGATGCCCATCGCTATCGCTTAGTCCTTCTTTTTCCTGTTCGTTCGCCAGCTGATACAGTTCTTGGCGTGGCCGCTCAGTGTTTATTTCTCCCTCTCCTATTACTGGATTTCGATAGAGTGTGTCAGGTGCTTTGTTTGAAATTCCTAACCGATATACTACGTCAAATTTGTTGCCTCGTAGCTTCGCTTTTAGCCTATTAAATTTTATGTCAGGCTTCTTTGACGTATGATAATGTTTTAATGGCTCATGATCCAAGACCACTGTAAATTTGCGCATAAATAAGTACTGCCAAAACTGTTCTTTTGCAAACACTATAGCCAACAGTTCCTTATCATACGTTGGGTAGCGTGATTCGCTCCCTCGAAGGCATCATGAAGCATATTCACACGGTCTATCTTTTCCCAATTCGCCTTGGCTTAATATTGCTCCTATTGCGTAGTCTGATGCATCTGTTGTGACTATAAAAGGCTTGTCTAGATTAGGTGCAATAAGTACTGGCTAACTACATAATGCGTCAACTAGTGTTTTGAAAGCTTGCTCCTGCTGCTCTTCCCATTTGAAATATGTTTCTTTTCTCAGAGTTCTGAAAGCGGCTGAGCAATTTTAGCATAATTCTGTATAAATCGTCTATAATATCCGACAAATCCCAAAAATTGTTTGATTTTCTTTGCATTCGTAGGTCTCGGATATTTCTTCGCTGCTTCGATTTTTTTTGGATCTGTTTTTATTTGTCCGTTTCCTACAACGTGTCCCAGTACTTTCGCTTCGCGTTTCAAAAATTGGCATTTTTCCGGCTCAGTTGTCAAGTTTGCTTCCGAAAGCCGCTTTAAAAGTCTAATTGAACGCCTCCCGTGCTCTTTAAAGTTCGGAGCAAACACCATGATATCATCCAAATACACTTCGATTTCATGCCCTTATAGACCCGCCAACGCGAGTGACATTGCTCTTAAAAATGTATTCGGCGAGTCTGTACACCCCATTGGCATTCTCTTCTACTGATAACGACTGTCAGGCCCAGAAAATGCTGTTTTGTGTGCGTCATCTTCATGAATTTTTATTTGGAAGAATCCCTGTTTTAGATCGACTACTGTAATGTATTGATCTGACGCTAAATGCTCGAGTATATTACTTTGGAATGGTAAGGGATGGCAACTTCCTACAGTAATTTTGTTGAGCTGCCTAAAATCAGTTACCACGCACCAACGGTCTCCCCATCTAGCCCTGAATGCTTGGGTACAATCCACATGTTAGAATTGTACGGCGATTTCGAAGGCTTGACGATTCCTTGCTCGAGCAATTTCTCTATCTCTTTTTTCATCTGTTCCCTTAGCACTGGTGCGTACCTATAGCGCTTCGCCGTCACGAGCTTTTCCATCGTAGTTATGATGCAGTGTTTCAATATATGAGTTGCTTTCAGTGGTTCTCCATCTAGGCTAAATACAAATGGATTATGCTCTATGAGTTTCTGGACGTGTAATTTTTCTTTCTCGTTGCAGCTTGAAACATCAATAAGCTGTATTATGAGATCAATTCTCACTATTTTTCCTTTATCCGACAACCTAACTAAATTGTCAGTGTTCTTGAAATTACTATTGTTCCTGCCACTTGTATGATTATTTGTAACGCCATATTTAACTTTGTTTATTTTTCTTCTTTCTCAGCCATCTGCCTCAAATAGTCTTATAATTGCCTTATTAACGCCCTGAGCGTCGTCCCCTTCGACGCTAAGTGGGTCGGTCTCTTGCATCACTTCGCGTTCTAATAACTCTTTTTCCAGTACAGGTATGCTTATTGTTTCATTAAGTGTGTTTTCATACTCAGCATAAACTTTTCTACCATTATTTGTGGCTATAAAATTTCCGAATGAAACTCCTTCTCTCATTCTTTGCAAGGGAATCCACCCTACTTTCATTTTTTCTCGATTTACCTTGATGCGGGCATATATAACTTGCCTTGACCTAGCAAGAATCTCGAGCATCTCTGGCTCGATAAAATTAATTTTCATTCCTCCTAATTAAAAAACATTTTCTGCCGCGTTTATGCGACCTTGATATAACTTTAAAATGTCCCATCCAATAATACCTTCCCCATCTATTGGGAAGTTACGTGGGACCACATGCAACCTACACATAAGGCCATTCAGTGGTATTTCAACTACACCTAAAGTGCTACGCTCTCCGTGCGTAACACCCACAATTCTTACTCGGTTCCTTACGTCAAAGAATGCATTTGAAAGAATACTGTCTACCTTTATAATAAAAAATTTCAGCTCCTGTGTCTACGTAGAATTTTGCTTCCCCACCTCTCAGTGGAGTGCTTGTCATAAATACCGAAGGGGGTGTCCTACCTGCTAGAAATATATTTGTTTTTGCTTCACGCTGAGGCTCTCTTTCATTATTGTTTCGTCCTACTTCCATTTGAGGGCTGTTTAAAAGAAAATTATCTCTCCTAGTCATCATGTTAACTCTCGCACTCGCAGCTAGTGACTCTCTTACCTCCACGCTTGCCGTTTTTCTGCTGTCAAGTGTGTTTTTGTTATCTTCCTATCTACTACGGGATTCCCGACGCTTGGGGAGCGCATCGACCATCCTGGAAGTTAAAATTTTCCGCGCGTGACCCGCCTCTTCTCGTATTTTTCTCATGATTGTATTGATTATTGTGGTTTCCTCTTTAATTGTAGAGGTTGTACATGTAATTGTTGTCCCTGGGTCCATAGTTATTATAATTATTTTCCCGTCACTGATTATAATTGTTATTGCTGGGCGCGTAACTGTTATAATTGTTTTCTCGTTGCTGATTATAATTGTTATTATTGTTATTACCAGGCGCGTAATTATTATAATTACTTTCTCGTCACTGATTATGATTATTATAATTATTATTGGGTGCATAATTATTTCCCCTACTTCGACTCTTGAAATTCCTGTTCTCTTCGAGTGGCCTATTATTGTTCCTGTTATTATTTGCTGGAGGGCGACTTTTGTTGCCATTGAAGTTTTTATTATCATTGTTATAACTACTTTAATTGGATGTAGAGCTACTATGTTTGTTATGGTAATTTCTAGGGTCAGGGTTACTGTACTGCACATTAGGTGCCTGATCATCGTAAGCAGGTCTTCCTTCATTTTTGTCCCTTATCTCCGTTAGCCTCTTGGGTGGTTCTGTTTCAGGCCTATTGGGGTCTTTTATTCTTTCGTTTTTCGCGTCTCTTCATAGCTTTTCGCACCCGATCGTAGAGTGCAGACAGTGCTCCTGACAATATGTGCACCACTTAACATCTTTGATGCCATCCCATTCGTCCGTATGGCTCTTTTTCTACGGCACATCGCTGATTACCATGCCTATCTTTGGATTCCTCTTACCAAAACAACTCTCCCGTGTGACATATGTGCCGTAATCATTGGATGCCATTTGACGTAGGCTTAACTCGTTATCTACATCTATAGCCGCTTCAATAGCCTCCTCCAGTGTTACAGGTTTTACCACGGCCACGTTCCAATTGTATGGCGCTCTTAACTCATATTTAAACTGTTTCACTGACTCTCTATCCGCGGATTGTTTTAGGGCAGTTTCCTGAATCTGGGACAGCTGTGGGTTGGCGTCATGAGTCATCATTATTCTATAATGCAACCGTTGCATCCGGCTGTAGTACTGAATAACTGATTTGCTGTTCAGTTGAGTCCTTTACTTAAGTTGGGCTAGCTGTGTATCTATGCCTCCTATGCTCCTGAATCGCCGTGACAGCGCAAGTTAAAATACGTCTACGGTATTAAACAGTGATAACCAGGTGCAAAATTAATCTGCGGCCATCCCACTTAGTTTACCACCTAATGTACCTATAAAGTATTTTTCATATTCTGGCGGAACTGCTAGATTTGCTGTCCTCATCATCTGTTCAAAAAGCGGAAAGTTTATTAGATCACCGTTGAATATAAGGATGCCACTCGCCACGCTGTTGACATGGCATGCTAACAGGGTACGTGTTTTCCACTAGCTGTTTACTCATGATAGGGTTTATGTAAGTTGGATTTGGCTGCGCTTGATGATGCTGCTTTCGCAAAATGTATTTCCCGTGCATATTATTTTCCCGAAACGGCCAGTCAGATGACGGTGCTATCGGTTGGCCTCTCACCCTTTCATTTATTGGGCCTGAGAGTTTGTAGCTGGGTCCAGTGTCATGCATCCTTACGCCCGAAAAATTTGGGATTCCCGCTTGCTGCCCTTCATACATTCTTAATTTTTCCAACTTCCTTGACGGATAGTTCCAACTGTTTTTATGGACCAATACTAATTCCCTACAATTTTGTATAAGTGCTTTCTCCGAAAACTGTGTCACACCATGCTGTGCTGTTTGCTGCGCCGCTTGTTTTTCTTCTCGTCTGAACGCATGTTGAAGCGTATCCTGTGTATCTTTACTGTCGAACCTATCTTTCAAGTACGACTTTACGTCCCTCGAAATTTTGCTCATCACATTTCCGGCTGTATAATCTGCATTCTTTAAGGTCGACGTATTCGCAGCGTCGTTTCTTACGGTGTTTGAATATCCTGCACCCACCCCCATTATGCATGACGTTGTTTCCGAAACTTTTTCCCTAATCACCCCTGGTTTTTTTTTTTTCAAAAACTCTAACATTAGCATACGCTGTTTTTTACCTATTTTTTCCCATTCCATTTGAGTTTTGGGGCTATGCTCTAAAAAAATGCTTAGTATTTCTGACTCTGACTCGTTTTCCGGACGCAAAACCGATATAGCAAAAAAATAAATTTATAACGCACTAAAAAAAATTTAATAGGACCCCTGGGACAGTTAAATACATTTATTTATTTATAAATCTACAGGACTTACCATATGCTTCCGGCTAGAATAATGGTGACCAAGATCTTTATCATCCTTGTTGCTTGTTTACTTGATTTCTATCGTAGTCCTGGGTATCCTCCGTCTTGGTCCTTGATTGAAGCTGCTTTTTTTTCCGTACTTCATAAACTTGTCGCTCTGTTAATTTCTCTTGTAGCAGTTATTAGTTGACTTTGTGGCACGACACTATGTGTGTTTTCCAAAAATCGCGAGAGTCGATACTTTATTGTCGACAAAAACCCAAAAAAAAGATTTATTTTTATTTAATCGCGATGACCATCCCACTTCTTACACCAAAACTGTTGCGTAGGATTCTATGGTCTTGGGGTACGCACGAAGTAAATAGCCGAGGAACTAGTATTAATGTCTTTATTAAAGCAAAAATGAGAGATTGGGGATTCTCAATATCAAAAAACCCGAAATTTGCGCGATGACATGTATATATATATATATAAATGTGTATATATATATATATATATATATATATATATATATATATATATATATATATATATGTGTCTTGTGTATATGCGTGCGCGTGTCTGTGTGTATATATACACAAACGACAATATACATAAACGACATTCTGCAAAGCTTAAGATTTTTTTACAAACTTACATCAACGATCATTATCATGCTGGATTTGGAAGAAAATATAGAAGCCTTATAAGACGACTTTCTTGAAAACTTTAGTACTGTTTTTGGTGGTAGCAGGTGCAACAGTAATAACGCACTTTGGATTACATAGAAATTTATAAAAAAATTTATTTATTTTTACTACTGCACAGTTATTTTGACACTTTTTGACGAGGAATGAAAAACTTGATGAAAAAAATTACCATCGCTAACATAAGTTGTCAAACTAGATTTTAATTCTGACCCCGTATTGTCTGATTCGTTGAAAAATACATTTTTGAGCACAAGACTCACAAATTTCTTCCACATATCTATTGTGATGGTAATACCGCTTAGAGTTAAGTTAAGAAAATCAGCATTAATAAGCTCATGGCCCTGGGGATGCGCGAATAGTGGCCAGTCAATAAAAATGTTGCCAATGTTTTTGTCAACTAATTTTTTAATAAATTCCTGTCGTGCCTTAAACGTGTTGCTCCAATGCGTTTTTACCAATGTCCACGGTGCTTCATTATTTTTCAACCATTCAATACTATTTTTTTCCGTATCATCCTGTTGAATTACTAAAAAAAAAAATTTGTAACAAATACTGGTAACGCCTTTCACTTGCTCCTTTGTCGTCATAAAATATAAATAAACCAAACAAATTTTGGTAATCTTAGCACCTACATGTCAGTAATCCTGACAAGGCCATCAGTAAGATGGCGAAATATTGTTTTTGTGTAACATAATAATAAATAGTCATGCTCCAATCACCAGAATTTGTTTGGCTTATTTATATTTTTAAAAAATTTATAAATCACTAACAAATAAATAAATAAGAGAAATTATTATCCAACAAGCTTATTGTGATTGATC
Source organism: Copidosoma floridanum (assembly GCF_036245765.1). Classification (NCBI taxonomy): domain Eukaryota; kingdom Metazoa; phylum Arthropoda; class Insecta; order Hymenoptera; family Encyrtidae; genus Copidosoma; species Copidosoma floridanum. Next base: position 15,250,096 of record NW_028321885.1, read on the forward strand.
GTGACAGAACGAAAGCGGGAAAATTTGAAAATAAAATGTAGAAAGTGAAATAAAAATTAATTTAAATCACTACAAATCAACTTAAAAAATCATGAAAATAGCCTCATCATGTTGAAAACAAGAAAAATCTCTGTTATTAAGTTGTGATAGTTGTAGAGTAACATATCAAACATACCAGTATTTTAATCGTTCAAATCGTCAGAGCTAATAGTTCTTTCTAGAACTTTCACACGTGACCGTCGATTTCTCTACATCGTTAATAATTTTTCTTGAGCGGCTTCTGATTTGTTTTTCAAAGACTCCTTTTTTTTAATCACTGGCATAAAATACGTGCTCTTTACTCCATGGGGAAACATTTTCACAATCATGTCAGCAATGTTATTAGCACTGTCGTTATTCAAACTGAAATTTTTTGTTGTTGTTTGTGCTGTTTTTAAATACTTTTGAAAAACCTTACATTATTAACGAATCCAATGGAAGTATATGTTTACTATTATTTAATTAATAAATTATTACCTTTGTTCTCTTTCTTTCAGATCAATTAGTATGAAAATACATATTTTACTTCTGTAAGCTTCCGTTAAACATGATTTTAGTTCATAAAATTGCCTTATTTTTCTGCCTTCCACGTTATTCAGTACTTCTGATAACGGTCTGAGTGTGGTGTTAAAAGCGGTTTTCGGAGTTTTTAGGGAACCTACTTGATCCGTAGTATTACCCGCGATTTCAGATTGCTCATGACTATGGTCACTTTCATCCAATCTGTGCACTCACACTGCTTGCTCGTCTACAAGTGAAGAACGAGTCTCTTGTCCCTCTGTAGGAACCTGTGCTTACTTGATCAACTCTCTGCTCTATAGTGCACTTCTCGAATGCTCTTCGAAAAAGAGGGGAAAACGTAGAATTGGTACGTGTAGTCGTGTAGTATACCTATGTTCATGCCACTCTAGGACCACATGTGGTTAATTTGGCTGCCTAGTGTGGACCCCATCAGCACCCCACTAAGGTTTCTGATTGGGACTCAGCACATCGGCTATATAGGAGATAAATGAGAGAGAGGTAGACAGTACATATGTATGTGTTATATATGTAGGTATAGAAGAAAGAGTGGAGGAGAAATAAGCGTCTGTACGTATAGATATACACAAAGAGGAGAGGTAGGTATACAACTGAACCGACATGGTGACGCAGCGGTAGAGTTGCAATTTCACCGAGATCAACGAAATCAATCAGCGTCGGGCGTGGCTAGTATTTGAATGAGTGACCGTCTGGGTACCCCACGTTTTCTTCGCTATTCGACTTCGGGGACTCGATTAACTGATTCTCATACCTCCAGAAAAAGTACTACTTTGCTCCCTGATTTCAAGGAGTAAAGTAGTAAAACTAAACTAAAGTAGTCAAATAAATATGCGGATCCTCTCAATATCGATACTCATACGATCGAACTAAATAACTTCTTTGTACGTATTCCTCAAAATAATTTTTTTTGGATTCATACAAATAAACATTTTATCAATTTTAATACACACTTATAGTTGAAGTAAAAAAATGTTTATCAAGCACCAAAAAATATGCGATGCTGTGTATAAATAGATATTTATTTCATTCGAATAAGCTAATGCTTCATTCTTCATAAATATTTTCTGGTGTCAAACTCGAATATCTTAAAGCTATTGTACAAGTTTCTTCTTTCTAGAGGTACAACAGGTTTTAGATCAGCGGTCTACATGTCAGCGTTCCACGCAGAATATCCGGGTTCGATCCTAGTCAACTTTGAATTTTTTCACAAATATTTCAGCTCTTTAATAATGTCATATCTTTATCCACTTATAAATAATAGTTATAATAATAATAATAAAAATAATAATAATAATAATAGTAATAATAATAATAATAAGTATGATAACGATAGTAACAATGATGGTAATGATAATTATAATGATGATGATAATACATTAACTTATAATATATATAATATAATACATATATCTGTATAGCTATATTTAATATAAATACGCTAATCGAATATTTAAGTAAGTCCCTAATAAATAAATGTCAATCTATATACATATATGATGACTGAATAGTATCAAATAAATAACGTATGTTTCCAGGTATAATTTTCTATTATTTCTAATAAACTTTTTTTCTATAATAATGTGTTGGGTTTGGATCAAATAAATATTTTGTCTACATTAAGAAGTATCTATTACACACTGCTTAATATTTAGTACAAAGAAAAAAATATTTAGTATGCTGTAAGCTTTTTTAAATAAAAGTTTTAAATTTAATTACTTATTTATTTGATACAAATGAAATATAGTTATAACCAAATAAACATTTTTTAGATTTAAGTTTTTATTTATTTGTCACAAGCATTTTTTCTCAATTCAAATAAATGTACTTGTCAATGTAATAAGTACTCACGCGAAGTTGATAAATAGTTATTAATGCTTAATAACTATTTCTTTACACTTTAAAAATATGTATTTACTTACATAGTATGTTTATTTGAAACAAATAAATATTCATTGTTGTTCAAGAAATATTTATTCCGTGATAACAAATATTTGATAATTTTAAGTACAAGCGTTTTCGACTTAAATATGTGTTTATTGATTAAAAAAACCTTTTTTTAATTCCAAGTAAATTGACATGTGAATTAAAAAACATTTATGCAGAATTGATAAATATTTGTTAGTATTAAATAACTCTTTTTTTTATAATAAATAAATATTCATGTAACAATATTTGATGTGTTTTCAAAAAAAATAAATATTTTTTAAATTTTAATACATTCTTACTCAAATCATTATTAGAAATAGTTAAAGCAAATAATACAGAATGGTATCAATTAAATATTTAGTACTTTAAAAAATAAGAGATAGTCTCTGCAATTAAATATTGATTAGGGCAAAATATAAATTTATATGATTCAGATAAATCTGTTTATTAATTTAAAAAAAAATATTTTTTTGTTTGTATCTTTAAAATAATTTATTCGATTTAAAAATAGTTTTTTTGTTAGAACGAAATTTTTTTTTCAGTGTATAAAGACAATGATGCACCAAATTAACTTTTTAAATTAACAGTAATAACAATTTTTAATAGTGATACACGAGGGTACTGACTCATGAAAATTACAACTTGTATGCTACTAGAAAAGCATAAAAATTTCAATGATTAATTCGTAATAAAACTTTCCCAAAAGTATTAAAATCTTTAAATTTAATGCAATACAATAAGTATCGGGTTAAAGTAATTATTTATATTTGCTTAAGTTTATCTAATATAAGATCTTATAATACAAAATAAGCTGGGTTTTACCTATTACAATAATCGTTATTTAATTGTTTACTTTAGAATCACCATCTATAGACAAAAGATAGTGTTTATAACTCAATAAGTAAGCAGCTTAACTCCAAAACAGCATTTAGAGTAGGGCAAAAATTTCAATTTTGGTGAGGGTTATACCAGACGTTTAATATAAAGGTTTGTATGCATATTATGTAATTCTTACAATTTTAGACGGTCTACAGATGCACACGCTTATAAAAATGTTTTGACATCTTGTTTGTCTCATCTTTAAATCCATAGAATTAAATTAGCGATTTTGGACCATTTCTTCAGAAAGGATCTATAATTTCATATAAAGTTACATAATTCCTACAAACCGACAGTAACAACGATACAACAAGAAATTTAAGGACAAGGTTCTAATATGGACAAAAAATTTTTATCACCGTTACAAAATAAATAGTCAATTAACTGTACCACCAACTGAGCCTTTAAATTTTACAGACGTGACATTTTTTGAAACAAGACACATGTAAAAATTCAGTCATAAAACATACTAGTTAAATGTCATTAGAAAGCCATGTGTACGACATGCTGGTTTAGGCGTTTAGTAAGACCAAGCACTGTTTACTGTACATAAAAATGTAATTCATGTTTAAATTCTATTTGAAACACGACTTCAACAGCTGTTCGCATGACGACTTTAAAGACTTTTTTTATTTGAAGTAGGAAGGTTCTTGAGCTCAGTTGACTAGAGGCTCATTAAAAAAATGTCAATGAACGTGGAAAGAGTCTTACGTTTCTTGTAAGATTATCAAGAGAACTAGCGTGAGAGTCAAACTTGCACTAAAAGTGATTTTAACAATTACGAACAGACTATATCTTATGATAATTTAAACGAAGTGTAATAATTGGCCTTAGCTACGTTATACAATAATGTATAATATTTAATCAGCTGGTTTTTACGATCTTAATAAAATTCCTTGAGCTTCTTAGTCAGAAGAAATAAAATATGCATGAAAATTGATAGTAAAAGGTGTAATAAAACAATTGATAGAGTCAATGCAATGTTATATGTATATAAAAAATAGTACGATAATAAACCAAGTAGAAGCAATTGAAAAATTAATTATATTAGCTACGTAATATTACAGCAATAACAGTCTTCAATACAAGACATATAAGACAAATAAATCTTATGAATAAGAATTTGTATGCTATTAAAATAGCTCCAAAGATTCGAAGAACTTTAATAAATTAAAACTGAGGAAGAGCAATTCAAATTTTAAAACTGAACGATTATGTAAAAGTCACCACTTTGAGGGGACCTCAGCGAGCACTGGTACTAACCCAAAAATAATTGTCAGTTTATATTATTGCTTCAAGTATGTGTGGGAGCCCTATCATGTACATATGTATGTAACTGCGAAACTGCATGCTCATACGCGCAGAATACACGGACTTGATGAATACTTTACGGAATATCTCAAATTTTTTTAGGGCTTCCTATTTTCTGCAAGGTACCTGCAAAAGCTGAGATTTTTTTTATAAAACAGTTTCTATCCTGATATGTAACTCCTATATTATGGTTAGAAAATTAAGATATATTTATGTTGCTCCATCAGAGGTTGTGTACAGTGTGCCAACTTTAAGAGCAAATATTTCAAAATCTCGTGTGGTTAGAGAAGTAAATAAAGACACTGCTGGATTTAGTGAGTTCTTATGTACCAATTAACCTTCCAACGGCTTCTTAACTCCTCTTGCATAAAGTGAAATGAAACCCCATGAAGTGATTATTCATAAAATATAAAATAAAATGACGAAAGCTATCTAGCCTTCAATCAATGACATTTTTCTTTACGGGACTTAAAATACATCTTTATATAATTTTATTTTAAAAAAGCAGAGTGCGCTAAAAGCATAGTTGATCAAAGATAAAGCAGCTAAATTCAGACGAGAGTTAAGAATTTTGAAAAAGTAACTAGAACAGTTAACGTGAGGGTCAAATTTGCACAAACGTAGTTTAAAATTTTCTGCTGGCTGGTTTTAACTATGTGCTAATGATGATTTTAGGTTACCGATCCCGAGGAAATTGATGTGCATGGAAGATGAGAGTATGAGTGGGAACAACACAAGTAGTTGAGTTAATGCAGAGTGACACATTCTAAAGCTTGGTTCCGTTTACACAATATAGAATTTTTTAAACGATACATCATATACGATATATAATCTTACAGCAACTACGTTTATTGATACGAGACATAAGAATGTATAATTCTTAGAATAGCTTATTGCAAGCTATAAGAGTAGCTCGAAAGTCTGAAAGATCTTTGAATAACAAAAATTTAGCAAGAGCAAAAATTTTTTCCAATTCAGAGAATCATGCACAAGATCCTCAATTACGTGATTATTTACATCCACTTAAGTTTACCTTATAAAAAAGCCTATGGTATGTAGTTAGCTGGACTTGAGCCTTAATAATAATCGTCCCTATATTATTAGTTTACACATCCCTATTTCTACAATTAAGAAAGTGTTTGCAGTTTTCTCAGTTAACTAATCATTTTAAGGACAGCATTTTCAGTTAAGCGGAAGTTGAATTTTTAATGAGGGTTAAATAAGACGTTATTTTGAAATAGTTTAGTATGCACAAAGTTTAAAACTCACAATTCTGGACGGTCTATACATACAGACAGTCATAAATATATTTCATAACCACCGTGTTTACCTTATATTATAATATGTACAACTGTACCAGTCATATTTAACCACTTATTGAGTATTACTTGAATATAACTGTATATAATGATAAAATAAAAGTATTTTTGTATGTTAGAAAATAATTATAAAGACAGCATTTATACAGGTGTGACGATTTAACTCTGGGTAAGCGTGAATACAGAAATCCGTTGGGATAGTTTGTATTAAAAATTACAGAATGTTATCAATTTTCGGCAGTGTATACGCATTCTACTGGTTATAAGGATGTGTTATTATCGTCCTTTATCACCGTATATTGAAACCTATAATTCCATGTAAGCCCCTTTTCAGCACTTATTCGAAAAAATTGTGAATTGTCAATTTTAAGTTTCAATATTTTGTAATAGTGACAACATGATTTAACAACGGCAAAATAAAAACTTATATAACAGGATAATGTTGTATAATAATTAGTCTAACGAATGATACCAAATGAATGGTCAATGAAACGTTATATTATAAAACCTATCTAGTTTTGAAACAATGAGATTTCTTACTTGACTTACAATACATCTGTAGATAATTTTATGCATGCAAAGAAAAATGGGTCATATTTGGTCTTAGTTATCTCATAGCCAAATGTACAATATCAAATAGGCCGGTTTTTACTATTTACGAATATTGATTTGAGATTATCGATCTTAACGAAATTAATATGTATAAAGAATGGGATAATAAGGTAAAATGACATGGGAAGAAAAGTTAACGCAGTATTAAACTTGAATGCTAGATCAATCTTACACAATATGGGGACTTTGAAATGACATATGATATAAGCTATATAATCTTCCAGAAATAACATATTTTCATACGTTAGATAAAAAGAACAAATTCCTTAGCATAACAACTTGAAAGCTAAAAGAAAAGCTTGAAGGTCTTTAAAATAAATATAATTGATTGACAAGAATTTAGGAAGATTCATAATTATTTTAAGTTCCAAAGATTATGTACAAGGCTCTGGATTACGAGATTAATCATAGATACCTTAGTTTACCTCATAAAGACCCATTTTATGTAGTCAGCTGGATTTCATCTTTATTAATAATCGTTTCTATATTACACGATTAAAAATTACAATTCTTGTTGTTAAAAGGGTGTTTGTAGTTTTCTGAAATAGCTAATTATTTTCCAAACAAAATTTTTTGTAAGGTGGAAATTGATTTTCAGATAAGGGATAAATTAGACCTTTCATTTCAAGGTTTATATTTACGCACAAAATTCTAACTGTAAAATTCTGGTGGATATATACATAGACACTGTCATAAATTTATGTTACAACCAGCCTTGTTCACCTTATACAAAAATCTATAAATAGATCGACTAGGCTGATACGAGCACAGGCCAAATCCAGCACACATCCCACTCCCTGCCCACGTGCACGACCGTGTGCGGACAGCTACGACTCTGCACGAAGCGCTAGGGGATGTGCACAGCTTCCTTCTCTGTTTTGCCTGTAGGAGAGCGTGTTGTTTTGTATGTATATGGATGAAAGCCCCAACCACACGCTCATATCTGTGAGATATGACAAATAAGTATCACCTTTTCAAGGGAATACGTGTACACATATACATGTTTATCTACATACATAGATAAATACTTACGTACGATGCGTGTATGTATATATTTTTATAAAGATTTTTAATTTAAAATGTATAATGGGTAGGTAATAGGGTAGGATGAGAGTTAATGATAAAGCACAGTATATTTAGATCGAGTGGTCCTTGGGTTCAATTTGACCATGTATAGATTTTTTTATGGGTGGACTGTTTATGCACAGCAGAAATAGAATCAGCAAAATAACAGCAGTAAGAATCATCTTGTTTGTGTATCGACAGGTCCTTCGTTCGAATTTGACTACCAGCCTATGTATAATGTGTTTAATTGGTGGACTGTTTACGCACAGGTAAAATCAGCAGTAGGAGTTATCTTGTATTATTATTACCTTTCTACGTATAACTAAGAGATCCAACGATACACTTACCTGTAGGGTACATCACCAGCCAGAACTATCTTTTACTTATGACCGAAGTGTCTCAGCCATATGCTCTTTCACATGCAGTACAACCGATACTTATTACTAAGACAGGATTTATCTGAATAGATACGAACATGAACGGGACAAGGATGAAATTTTTAAATAATAAGGTAATAAGTTTCGTTAAAAAAAAATTTTATTTAACTTTTTTATCATTTATTTTTCAAGTAATAAAAATATTTGTTTTACAACATTTTAACAAAATTTAATTTGTGTATAATACTTTGACATTATTTTTTTTATATAATACTTCGACATACTTTTTTTTTCTTTGTCCCTCCATTGATGGTACTCTTCCTCTTCCTTTTTTTGTTGACGGTTGTCGAGTTTTTAAGTTCAACTGGTGGTGGTGGGGGTCGTGGTGGCATATTATCCTGCTGACTGAGATTTTTAGTTGATAAATTCAGAGGCTGCAGTACATCACTATTCGGGCCAACTATTGGCGACGCTGCCTCGGACATCACCAATTGTTTGACCGGTAACCATGTAAGATCAATTATTGGTGGTGATGCAGGTCGCGGTGACGGTGATGTTGCCCAATGACTAGTATGCTTCTTTTCGAACTCCTCTGTAAATGAAAGAGTTGGGCTTGATGGTGATATCAACGGCAAACGTGTATTTAGTATGACTGGTGGTATAGGGTCAACATTCGACAACATTGCCTTTGATACCGCTGATTTTTTACCAGTGACCACGTGAGGTCAATTATGGGCAGCAGTTTAGGAGGTGGTGGTGATGTCTGACGTCTAGCGATTTTACGCTGCTCATCGAATTCCTTCGTAAATGAAGGAGTAGGACTTATTGGTGTTATTGGTGGAAAGGGTCCATCGAATAATAACGGTGATATTGGGTGAGCGGCCAATCTCTGCCAAAACAAATCATCGTCGTTGCGGTCATCACTTTGCAAATATTCAACTAATTCACCCAGCTCTTCTTCAACTGGCAGCGATGGAAAAAGGCGATCAGCGATGAGCGGCCCTGCATCCTGAGAGTTATGTGGTTGCAGCAGCAATAGATGGTCAGCGACGACTTGTCCTGCATCCTGAGAGTTGGTGATTAGTGAAGACTTAAACAACTGCTTGCAGACTTCTATTTCCAAACGCTCCGTCAGTGTAAAAGATACTTGGCAAGAATCCATGTCGATGAATGAATGAATTTCTGAGGGACTAACACCTCGTTTAAATAGGCAGTCGAACAGCCACGCTGAAAAATTGTAGTATTAGAAAAGGATACAATTATGTCTGCTACTATCTCTCTTCTTAAAATACAAATGGCATTATACATATAGAAATTCGTGAGGAGGGGAAAACTGCGTCTTTCATCTATTGGACCATCAGTGAGCAGAAATCCATAAGTAAGGGAAAATTGTATTAGAAAAGGATACAATTATGACTGTTTTCAATGGCACATCCAAAATACGCCCCCCCCCCACCTTATACATATATGTGTATGTACGCAAGTTAATCATGCACTTGATTTTCTTCGAGTGGCAAAATAAATTTGCCCACTTCTACAACAGCATTCAAGGAAGCAACAAGTCTGAAAGAGGAAAACAGCAAACAAGGAGCTCAATTTCAGAAAGAAAAGGAAAAGAAATATCAATGGTAGCCAAAACAGAAGCAGCAGTAAAGGAAGTGGTCCATAAATTTGACGCAGCAAAAGTAAGAGTGCTCGATTTTAAAATCATAAAATCTTTTGATTTTTTCCCTTACATAGTTGCCTAAATATGTATTTCTAAGGTTGTTTCTACTTTTTTCCAAACTCGCTTACCTAAAACTATCTCTCTGAAAAACTTTTCGTAAAGAAAATATCTTTTAAAATTTTTTTCTGACACATTTTACTTAAAAATTAAGCTACTAAAAAATTTTTTTTTCAAACTAAAAATGTTTTTTCTCGCAGTTTATTATATTCATCTACATACGTTTGATACAAGCTGCCTTTCATAAATTATTTTTACTTTTCTTGTACGTTATTAAACGCAACAAAGGTGAGAGTGCTTTGATTTCAAAATCCTAAAATATTTTTCTCTTACAAAGTTAGCCAAATCTGAACTTCTAAAATTATTTCATACTCGCTTGACTAAAACTTTTCGTAGTGAAAATATTTTTTCCCGACACATTTGACTGTAGCTACTAAAATTTTTTTCAAACTAAAAATATTTTTTCTCATAGTTTATTATATCAATCTACATAAGTTTAATACCAACTGCTTTTCATAAATTATTTTCTACTTTTTCTTGTACGCGCTCAACTAAAACTATACTTCTAAGAAAAAACTTTCTGAGTTAAAGTATTTTTCCTGACACATTCACCGTTTACTTATTTTTTATTCTCAAAGTGAAAATTACTTTTCCTTTCACATAATTCGTTACATCTACTACATATGTTTCAGTCACACTGCCTTTAAATTTTTTTTTATTTTGCAAACTTAAATTATTTTTGTTCGTTTTAGCTCGACTCAATTTCTTTACCTACACCAGCATTAGGAAGAAAGTAGTATTTTTATTTTTCAAATAATACATAATGCAGTGTTCAGTCACGTATTCCTATTTTTTTTTACAGCATAACGATGGTCAAGACAACATCGACTTATCGTTCAGGAAAAAATGCAACATCACGGTCTAAAGATCGATCAGTAGAAGAAAAAGGAACAAAAAAAAAAGAAAAAGGTATCTTTTGATATTTTTTAGTTTTTCCAATTTTACTTGCTTATAATGTAACATCTCTTTTAAACTAAAAATTTTTTTACAGAGCAGATGCCAGTATTATTTGACGATGTCTTCGACCAAGTGTGTAAAAATTTCATTCCGCTACCACCACCAGTTTCACCAATTCAATCAGATGGTCCTTTATGGAGGCTTTTTGATGAAGAGGACAACGACAACGACAACGAATTACCTCATCAAAATCAATCACAACCAAAAGAAAAATTAGAAGTGCCAGCAATAAAAGAAGAAGATGTCCCTTTAATACCACCTACAATAGAAGTAAAGGATGTACCGCTACCATCTCCTATATCATGGAGCGAGTGGATGGAGCTGTACAAGCAACCACCGCCACCTCCTCCATCATCAACACCACCATTACCACCAGCTCCGACACTACCATCACCGCCTCTACCACTATCACCAACACTACCACCAACATCATCGCATCAGCAGTAGCCGCAGCAGTCACCATTGTCAATTCAACCGCTGCCAGAGAATATTGAGGAATGGACAGAAGATGATAAAAAAGAACTGGATATGAGAGTCTCAATCTTGCTAAAGCAGCAGGAGTTTAAAATAAGGGCAGGCGGAATCATAAAAATAATGAAAGTTCGGTTGAAAATAATCAAAATAATCGGAAAGAATTAGAAGAAAAAGAGAAGCGTTAAGCTGCCCAGCTGAGAAAAAAGCGATTCAATCAAAAGAAAAGAAAAGAAAAAAAGAAAATGAAGAAAATGGAGTAAAAAATATAAATTAAAAAAAAAGTTATAGTAGTTAAATAATGAACATTATATTTGTAATTTTGTAAGAATATAAATATATTATTAAATGTAATAAACATTTTTTTTTTTTTAATATTCAGTCTTTTATTGTAACCTAATGTTAAACTTCTTTTTAGCTAGGAAAAAAAACTTTTAAAATTAAAGTTTTACCGCAATTATTAATTGACTTTTTGTTTGATGTTAATACCTTTTTAATAACTATAATATTATCATACCTGTAATACTGACTTCTTGTAAGGTATTTACCACCACCCCAAGTCATCTCTTTCTCTTATTCACACACATACACACGTGCTTCCCACCCCTATTTAAATATGCTTTTTGCTTAACTCTGAAGGTATTTAAAGGAGTTTACGTTGACAGAGCAGTTCATTTTAACCCAGTGACTTGATTACTAAGCTTCCTCCTTCAAGAAGTCATGGCTACTGTACAGCATTTCAAGGTTTCGGCTACCTGCCTGTGGCAATCATACCAACAAGTTGTTGAAAGTAAAGTCAACGCTGCTTAAATTCAAAGACTGTTGATTGTAGTCTTGTAACATTGAAGGATGCTGATACTTTTAGTAAGAGTTGCAAGTTAACAACCTCTGAAAAACAAAAATTTCAGGCGGTTGTGGCTTTACTCAAAACTACCGTACAATTTCTTTATGACCATTTGGAAATAGTAGAGGCGGAGAAAATATTTATAGATGAACCTCAAGTTTTTGTGGCAGACAGTGAGCAAGAAGTGACAGCAGCAGTCAAGGCATTCGAAAATGAACCTGCAATTTTTATATCAGAAAGTATACAAAAAGCAGGCCTTGCAATAATCGCCCAAGGTAAAGGAGTGACAGAAACGGGCCCTACAACAAGCACTTAAGATGAAAGTGTGATAGAAGCGTTAGCAGCTCCCGTTCGTCAGGATGATAGATCAGTAAATTTAAATGACGTTAATAGTGCATTTCAAAAACGCATTACGACAGCTTGGATAATAAATTTAAAACACCTAGATCTGAAAAAGTTTTGAAAAACGCTAAACATCAGTTTGTAAAACGGATCCATCGATCTCTTAGTGAATATGAAGCGTTAAAAGTAAATACAGTGTTGGCAGCTGAATATATAATAGTTAAAGATAGTTTTGAAAATGTAGATTTAAAATACTTTAACACAAAATCACAAGCTATATTCCAGACAAGAGACTTGAATGAGTGGTTTGATGTGAATATACAACAACCAATAGAAAAAAATATGGATGATTTAAGTGACAAAGAATCAGTCTGGTCTTTGCTTTCAATTTTGAATTTAGTTGTGAATATTAATAAACTGAATCCTATGCGAGGTAGTTCTTATATAGATTTGCCAGGTTACATAAAAAACAAAAATGCTTGTGTAAATGTAGTGAACAGAGACGTTCAGTGTTTTAAATGGGCTATTCTGTCAGCAATACATCCAACAAAAAGAAATTCAAATCGGGTTTTGAACTATGTTCAGTACGAAAACGAGTTAAACTTTGATGGAATTGATTTTCCTGTTAACCCAAAGCAAATTAGAAAATTCGAAAACCAAAACAAAGTATCGGTGAATTTATATTTTTTTAAAAAGAGGAATGATGTATACAATGTTTTTCCCAGTCACTTAACAATAAATCAAAAAGAAGTCCATGTGAATCTCTTACTTCTTGAAAGCTTATATGTAGATCATGAAGAAGATGATAATATGAATGAAGGGAATAATTATTTAAACGAAGAATATGAATATCATTACGTTTGGATAAAAAATTTATCCCGCTTGGTATGTAAACAATAATCTAAACATGGACATGCAGTACATATATGTGATCGTTGCTTTCACTATTTTTCGTCAAAACAAAAATTAGAAAAGCATGAAGTCGGTTGCAAAATTCTAAATAAGTGCAAAATTATACTGTCCAATAGAAATCAGGAAGATAATATACTACAATTCAAAAATTTTACGTATAAAAACAAAGTACCTTTCGTTGTATATGCAGACTTTAAGTGTTTGCTAGAACCTACAAAGAGCAGTCGTGCTTATCAAAGTCATGGAGCATTCAGTATTAGTTATTTTATTAGGTGCTCTTACGACGATAGCAAATCAGAATACAAGAGTTATAGAAAAAGTGACGAAAACGATGATGAAGCACCTGTTAAGTGGTTTGTTCGTTCTCTGTATTTTCTTGCTCTAAAACTAGAAGAATTATACAAAAATCCTATAAAAATGACAAATTTGACACTTGAAGAACAGTTTAAATATAATAAAGCTTCCTTGTGTCACACATGCAACCAACCATTTAGCTTGGATGATATAAGAGTTAGAGATCACTGTCATTTCACTGGAAAGTAAGTGTACTTTTTTTAACATATATCATAAAGCGTACAATATTTTTTTATTTTAGATACCGTGGTCCTGCTCATAACAAATGCAATCTTAGTTATCAAGACTCAAGAATGATACCCGTAATTTTTCACAACTTGAGCGGATATGATTCACATTTGTTTGTAAAAGAACTTGCTACATGCTTCTCGGGAAGAATCCAGCTTCTACCACAAACAAAAGAAAAATACATTTCATTTACAAAATATGTGGAAGGAACTGATGTCAGTCTTCGATTTATTGATTCCTTCAAGTTTATGACTTCATCTCTTGATAAATTGTCATCTTTTTTAAAGGAATTAAAAAATATTGGAAACAGTATTTTCAAATGATGATCATTACACTACAGATTAAATAAATTTATTGAATAAAAAGGTGTGTACCCTTACGATTATACATCTTCTTTTCAAAAACTTAAAAAACGTAGGCTGCCATCAAAAGAAAGTTTCTACAGCAGCTTACTCGAAGCCAATATCAGTGATGAAGAATATGAACATGCTATAAATATTTGGAATACTTTTAACATACAAGCACTTGGGCAGTATTCTGACTTATACGTTACACATATATAGTTTATATTTATAAAATTATAATTACAGGTAAAATTGGAACTGTTGACTGACATAGATATGGTTATGTTATCGAGCGTAGAATTCGTGGTGGTATAAGCCAATGTTGCAATCGGTATGCCAAGGCCAATAATTCGTACATGAAAGAAGGCTATGAAGCTAATAAAAGTGATCAATATTTGATGTATTATGATGTAAATAATATGTATGGATGGGATATGACCAAACCATTGCCTTATGGAGGCTTTAAATGGATTCAAAATGTTAGTCCAGTTGGTATTTTAAACGTGGCAGATGATGGAGAAATAGGTTACATACTTGAAGTGGACCTTGAATATCCTAAAACTCTTCACGATGCCCATAAGGATCTACCTTTTTGTGCTGAGCACCTCGCACCTCCAGCGTCCAAGCAAAAAAAATTGATGACTACACTATACGATAAACAACGATATGTGATCCACTATCGCGCGCTCAAACAAGCCATTAGCCATGGTCTTTGCATAAAAAAAGTTCATAGAGTTTTACAGTTCAATCAAAGTCCGTGGTTAAAGAAATATATAGACTTTAACAGTGAAAAGCGTAAGAATGCAACGAATGACTTTGAAAAAATGTTATATCAATCATTTAATAATGCTGTGTATGAAAAAACGATGGAGAATAAGCGCAAACGTATTGATGTCAAGCTTATTAATAAAGGGGAAGGACGTTACGGTGCTGAGAGTTATATCGCTCGACCAAATTTCCACAGCTGTGACATGTTTGATGAGCAGTTAGTGGCTATACAATTATTACGCACTAAAATCACTATCAAGAAGCCAATATATGTTGGATTGAGTGTCTTGGACCTATCTAAGACATTTGTATATCAATTTCATTATGACTTTATGAAAAGTCAAATGGCAGATCAATGCAAACGTTTATACACAGACACCAACAGTCTTCTGTATGAAATATCAAATAACAATATCTACAATGTGATGCGTGAAAATGTCATAGAATTAGACACATGGGACTATCCTATCAATAATGATTTTAATATGCCTCGTAGTAATAAAAAAATTGTTGGCCTTATGAAGGATGAGTGCAATGGAAAAATCATGTTGGAATTCGTAAGATTGAGGAGCAAAATGTATAGTGTAAGGATTCAAGACCAAAAGCCATTGAAGAAAGCCAAGAGTGTTAGGAGCTCAGTAGTAAATGCTATGATAGACTTTGATGATTACTTCAAGTGCTTATGCGAAAATTCTAGTATGACTCGAGAGCAAAAAAGTATCAGGTCACGACATCATTAGCTCTTTACTGAAAAAGAAATAAAAATTGCGCTCAGTCCGCATGATGACAAACGCTTTTTTCAATCTGGTTCTACTGAAACCCTACCATAAGGTCATTACAGCATAGTGGAGAGGGGATTAGTAAACCAAAGTAAAGAGCTAGAAGGGGGATAGACAGCTAATCTGATCGAAAATGAAGAAGTAGGAATCGAAACAGCAAATCAGATTAAAGAAACAGGAAGAGAAAAGACTGCTCATCTAAAGCCATCCAAAATAGAGGGGAAAGTTGCAGTGGAGCGGCAAGCCACAGTGGAGGGGCTAGCTCCATATAAGGAAGTGTCACAGTCAGCAGAGCTCAGTATACTACAAGCCAGAGGTTCAAATAGGACTGGACTGAAAAGACAACAAGAGCCCCAATCACCATTAGTAGTCGTTTCTGACAAGGTTACACTGAAAAAAAGCCTAGACTTCACACAGGTTAGCATGATTCTTTAAAAAGAAAAAAAAAAGAAAAAAAAAAATCATGAAAAAAATGTTACAGATGGATCTTGCACAACTCAATAACATCGCTAACAAAGGTTTTTTGCCGAAAAAAAAATTTCCGACATGATTCCACACAAGAAATATATGGTGACCAAACTGAGGAAAGTCAACACTAGATTTGGGCCAACAGTAGTAGCTGAATTGGCTGACGATTTTCAAATATTTTTACCGTTTCAAATATGCATAGCTCTGTATTATAATGATGACTTTTATTACAAACTACTGGATGCTGTTAATAAGTTTAGATTATATTTAATGTACAATGGAAGACATATTGTATTTTCTTATGATTAAGAATAAGTAAATAAAATGACAATGTCTCTGAAATTTGAAGTATTTATTTTTCGAATACACTTCCTGTTATAGTTATAACAATTTTTTTCTTAAAATAATATTCAATTAAATGTATCATATCAAACAAAATTTTCTTAACACATTTTTTTTAAAATTAAAAGTTTTATTTTAATAATTTATTTGATCAATTATTTAAAAAATATTTTTTTACTTGCTATGGAAAAAAGATTTTTTCATAATTTACGCTTATCAATCCAACTATTGTAAGTGTTGTTGAAACCCAACCACTTTACAAAAACTTGCTGTCCACGTCTTTGAAGAACTTTTTCCACCAGGTAAATATCAGGATTTTTTGTTTTTTGCAGTTCCTGCTCATAAAAACCTCCGGAGATAGGTTGATCTCAATAATCTTTGAGACGATATGTTGTTGAATTTCTTCCTGCTACATTAGTGATTGTAAATAATTTTGTTGACCAATTAGGAGTATAGCCTTTTTCAAATACTTGTTTTATTTTGCTCACGCGTACTTTATCACCAACTTTGAATTTTGGTTTGGTTTGCTGCTACGTTTGCATCTTTTTTTAAATTTTGTCAGGACTTGAATTTCGTTTTCAGTAGTAACATCTTTTGGTTTCATACTAATTGTTTGATGTTATCCATTATTATGTAATTCGATCAACGTTTGCAAAACATGAAACCATTTGTAATTGCCTTGTAAGCTAAATTGTTTCCACATAAGGTTTTTGAAAGTACGATTAAATTGTTCGCATGTAGATGCTTTGAGGTTGTTGTAGGTTGAGTATAAGTTTATTTTATATTTTTGCATTAGATTTTGAAACTTAAAATTGTAGAATTTCTTGCCGTGGTCAGTTTGCAAGTTTACTGGCACCCTTCCGTCCTTTAATATGGACTTCATCGCTGTTGACGCTATTTCACCTGTTTTTTCCTTTATCGGTACAGCCCATGCATACTTCGAAAAAACATCTATTACAGTAAGTATATACCTATAACCTTTGTTTTTACTAGCGGAAGGCTGCATCTCGACAAGGTCCGCTTGCCAAGTCTCATCTAAGCCACGCACGTCAAATTTTTGACGAGGATCATTACGTCTTGCTGCCTTGTGAAGTTCTTCGACAACTCGTTCCATGTGTTAAATGTCTAAATTTATTTTTGTTGAATCAGCTCAAATAAATGGAAATTTTTTTTGTAAATTGTATATGAAAATTCGAATACCATCTGTTTCTTTTTCAACACTTATAGTTTTTTCAGTTAAGTAAGCACGATTTACAGCATCTCGAGGTTGTTTCGGTGCTGCAACATTGCACATTCTTTTATTATCTAAGTCATACTGTCCATCTCCAGTAAGTTTGTATCCGACCCCAGGGGGACCTTGGGTACCGCCTCTACTCTTACCTAGTTTACGACCAAATACATCAACACTTATTGTGATACTGAAACAAAATGACTGCTCACCTTAATATATATACCCTACCTCACGTAGCTCTTCCAAAATTGATATTGTTTCATTGTCATGACTTGGATTTCCTGCCGATCTTTCAGCTGTGTGTAATCGTAAACGATCCACAAGTTAGTTAGGATTGTCCCAGTGCACGTAATCTACATGCTGGGTTTTTCGGGCGATTTTGTATTGTGGTAATAATGATCCTCCAGTTTTACTTGGAACACCGTCGAACATAGGAGCAATAATTTTATCAAATTTATGACTGTTATGTTGCCTAATAGGCTCATTTTTATCAAATCCTCTTCTATGAACACTCGTAATTTTTAAAAGCATATAATATTTTTGCATATCCTCTTCCGTTGTAAGATTTGTATTCGGGTGTTTTTTTATGAGTAGCTCCATTAATCCGTCAGTCATCGGAAATTCGAGTTTGTCCATTGTAATTTTATTATTATCAAAATATATTGGTAAATTCCCAAATTTATATGTTCTATTTTCTTTTCGTACCTTATACATCAAATCCAATAACTTTTTTTTATCATTATCAAGTATTTGCAAATATAAGTTCCTCGACAAGTTTTCATTGATTTCAACATTATTAGACATATATTGAATAGTTTTATTTATTTCATCAGTATCTTCATTCATATTATCATCACTTTCACTGGCAGCAGACTCGAACACCGTGCTATTATCATCGTTGGGTGGTTCTTTAGTTTTTGCTATCGTAACATCTTTATTTTCATCGTTATTTAAGTAGTTATAGATTACAGATGAATTTCTTTTATTTTTCTTGGTTGTAGTAACAATTTCCTGTGAAGGATCTGTTATTGGTTTAAAAGTTTCGCTTAGTACTTTTTCAACTTCATCTTTTCCCAACTTTAACTGTCTGTACTTTTTTTTCACGGCCTCTCTTGCCTTTACTAATTGATTAAGTACGTCTTTTTCTCTTTCATACATGTTGATACTTTAGTGGCTTTCGTTGGACTACAAATTTTTGCTATGTATCTCTTATATTTAAAGCAAAATTGTCAAAACCCTTTTTATATCGACCATATTTTATCTGTACATTCTTGTTTATAACAACAAATCCATACCGATCATCATTTTAACAGCTAGAGCATAACTCTTTAAATTTAGTATATGGCATATCTGAATTAACATGATCACTATACACATGTCTCAAATTAACTTTCTCCTGACGAAATAGAGCTAAACAATTTACGTTGTCTCTCACAAGATGTTTTGGCACTGGGGCATATGACTGACAAAGATAGAAATAGTCTACATTTTTATGTCTTCCCATGCAGAAAAAGGCTTTCACATTATCTTGTTTTTCACAAGCTATATCATCGAAAACAATAATAGAATTTGGTAAGGCATCATCTGGTGAGACTACTGCTTCGCGTTCACTGAAAGGTTAGTACTTCACACCATCTATAGGTTCTAATAGCTCTTTTAAAAATTTGTATTTAGGTTGATTCAATGACTTTGAATATACGTATATACTTCCGAATTTCAGTCCGTTAGGATGAACTATTAATGCTTATAAGCTATTGGTTTTACCATAGTTAGATGGACCACAAAATACAGCACGAATACTATCTGGAAAGAGCTCACCATGTCGATTTATACGCTTTTCTTGTTTTACAATAGCATCAAAATTTTGAACTTGCAATGTAACAGACCGTTCTTTAAATTTTATGTCTGTGCTGTATAACGTAATAATTACAACTAAACTGTGAGATAAAATGATACTGCCCTTTAAACTCTTGCATTTTTATGTTATACTACGGCTACATTGCAACTAATCTGATGAGTATAAGTATACATATTTTTTTCGCAATACTCAATCACAACCCATCCTTCAAAGTGAAATGATCATACATTGTAAGTGAGGATGTGGTCTTGTAAATGAAATCATAAATTCTTTACCTGTAGAAATTCATTTATCAGATTATCAGTACGGTGGTCCAGGTACTAAACTTACGGAACGCCTTGCTAGAGGTGATCTTGGAGTCAATCGTCTGGATATGGCGTGCAAAGAGCATGATGTAGCAAATTCGAAAAATCGATACGATCTTGAGACTAGAAACAAAGCAGATAAAATTTTAGCTGAGCGAGCTTGGCAAAGAGTTAAGGCTTCAGATTCGAGTATTGGTGAAAAAACAGCTGCTGTTCTGGTAACAGGTGCAATGAAGCTTAAGAGTAAATTAGGTATGGGTTTGGAACAGAAAAAGAAAAAGAAATGCTGTATAAAAAAAAAACTAAAAACTACTATGAACACAGTTATCAAGGCTGCCTCGCATCAAATGAATACTAAGAGCAAAAATACTAGTTAAGTAATCAGAAGTGCTTTAAAAGATGCTCGCAATTCAGTTAAAATGTGTCGTGGTAAAAAAAGTATTAAAATTCCTCGTATTTTACGCGTTCCTGCTTGAATTGGTGGAACTTTACCTCTGATTCCTTTATTTGCTGGCTTGAGTGCAACTGGCGCTTTGGCAAATGGTTTTGTAGGAATTATGAAGAGCGTTAACGCGGCTAAGTCTGCAAAAAAAACTAGAAGAGAATTGTTATATTTTAAGGTCATTTAAATAGGAGTAAGTGAGGTTGACTGATAAATAATCGTATACTTATTAGATAAGAAACATAAGTATTAACTTTATTGAGTAATTAACACAAGAGTGATTATGGCAGTACCGGAGTGAGTGTACGCATTGACCGTTAGTACGCAACTGTGCGACTTGTACATTTCGACGCTTAGTGTAAGCAATATAATTTGACGCTACTAACTCTTTTGCGTAAGTACCACTATATACTAACAGTACAAATACATCACAACTTCTCCCCTTGTTTAAATAAAAGTCTTGGGAAGCGACGCAAAGGTGGTTTTACCAACTGATCTACGTGTCGCTTATGTAATTTCCCAGAGTCAGTTTTGACTAGAAACGTGGACGGCGCAGTTTGTTTTGCTACTTCGGCAGAGACTCGCTTTTGCTCGCGTACCCCGTGTGCGTCCATGTAGACGTTATCACCAACATTAATATTTACGTTACGACTACCATGTCTAGCAACAATTTGACGCCTCTGTTGGTCCTGTGTGTGCTTAGATACACTTGGTCTTAGGCAATCAAAACGCGTTCTAATATTGCGATTGAACATAATACTCACCGGGCTTTTGCCAGTGGTAACATGTGGAAAATTTCAATAGTCGAATATGAACGCATTTACCGCGTAATCCGCACTCTTCCCTTCTTTCATAATTTTCGCTACCTTATGTTTAAAAGTTTGTATAAAGTTCTCTGCCACACCGTTCGTGGCTGGATGATAGGGGGGCTAAAAGAAATGTTCAATTTTATTTGCTTTTAAAAACTGAGTGAATTCAAGGCTTCTGAATTGTGGACCTCCATCAGTAACACAGTGTACCGGGAGGCCATACCGGACGAACAAGTTCTTAAACTCTTTAATTAACCTTTTCGCGTCCGTATTATTTTTACAATTTATTATCTCGAGCCATTTGCTGTGGGCATCAATAATAATTAGATACATATACCCTTCAAATTTGGCATAATCACAATGAATACGCCCCCATACTTTATTAGGCCACGGCCAGGTTGTCAACGGTGTTTTCTTTGGAAATTTTCTTTCAATCAAACAAGTTTTACGATTGCTTGCTAGATCTTCTATCGCGGCATCTATCCCTGGCCGATATACGTATGAGCGCGCAAACATTTTCATTTTGACCATACCAAAATGAGTAGCATGAACTTCGTTTAATATTACCGCGCGCATTGAATTTGGAATGCATGCACGAACTCCCCAGAAAAGGCACCCTCTTTCGACTGTTAACCCAAACCGTATTTTAAAATAAACTTTCTCTTCTTCCGATAATGCATTAAATGCAGGGCAATCGCCTGTTACGTACCGTATAATATTTTTAGAGTTTCGTCTCTTTTACTTTCTGCTTCAAGCATTTTACTGTCGAAAGCAGTTGCATTGTCTTCAAAAAAATTAACAAACGATGGTGTAGAAGTATACATATCAGATATATCGGTGAGATCCTCTACTGGGAGTCGCGACAAGGCATCTGCGTCTGCATTTTTTTCAGACTTAACATGCTCGATTCGTCCCAACTTGTTTTTCTCTTACTGAGCAAATCATACAAAGGTTTTAGATTTATTGACCTATCTTTTAAGAATCTTGCGTAAAAGTTCACAAGACCTAAGAATGATGACAGTTCCTTGTCATTTTTCGGTCAAGGCGCTTCTACCATGGCTTTTATTTTAGACTTAGACTTATGTTAGCCGTTTTTGTGAATAACAAGGCCTAAAACTTCTATACTTGGTTCCGAAAACTTGCATTTTTTTACATTTAATCTTAAATTACAATTGGCTAATCTTTCACATACCTTTTTCAAATTCTCGCGATGTTCAGATTTGTTTTTACCAGTTATATATATATATATATATATATATATATATATATATATATATATATATATATATATATATATATTATCCAAATATGCGATAACACCATCGATTCCCTGTAAACACTCATCCATTTTACGTTGGACGTCGGCTGGAGCCGGTGATACTCCTTCAGGTATTTTGGTATACCTATACAACCCTTTATGAGTTATAATTGTCAGTAGTTCGGCACTACTTTTATCGACAGGAAATTGCATGTACGCATGCTTTAAGTCGAGTTCAGAGAACAACACGCTGCCCTGCAATTTTGTAAAAGTTTCATCGATAGTATGAAGCGGGTATTTATCTATGATGATATTTGGATTCAAAGTTAATTCAAAATCGCTACATATTCGAATTTCTCCGTTTCCTTTTAAAACTGATACTATAGGCGTGGCCCATTCCACGACAATTACCGGCTCTAAGTGTCCTAGTTGGATATGTTGGATATTGACTGTAGTGAACTGTATTGCGGTTGGCGTGGCTGACCTTTAAAAGCTCATTACAGTGATCTGGGTAAGGTTTGAGAATAGATGCTCTTCGTGCACCCGAAAGCACACGAAGAACCAGCAAAAATATGGAGGAAGACTGTGATGTAATAAAACTGTTGGAACTATTTATTTACAGACTATTTCACAGATTGGAAAACGCGGTCTATATGTATATGCAAGGCGTCGAGTCTCGAGCCTGGTTACATATAGCAAGCGAGTACTGTGAGTTGCTTTAACTGTACGCACCGAAAACAGACTGACTCATTAGGCTGCTTCGCAGAACAGTGCGTGAACAGATATGTATTTGTTAGCATATATGTGTACTGCTACGCAGAGCAGTGGCTCGTGTGAAACTAAAATATTGGAAAATAATAAAAAGAGAAAGAGAACTTAAAAATAAATAAAAATTGTCTGTAACATGAGTGAAAGTCTTTGTTTACATTTGCAGTGTGACTGCTATCAGAGAAATAAAGATGTACAAGTCAAGGTGAATTTCTAAGAATAGGTTTAATGTATAAACGCGGACTAAATTCACTTCAATCCTGAACACCTAGGCTTACAAGTTTATCGATTTCTTTTTCGACCAACGGTTTCAAAGCATGAGCAACATGACGATATTTTAAGGTTAAAGGTCGTGTATTTTCTTTTAAATAAATTTTAGTAGTACTTTCGTTGTACATACCGGGCGTGTTCTCGAACAAAGTACTATATTATTTAGTTATATAATCATGCAGGTCGTTATCTAATTTATTACTCTCCAGTAAGTTTGTGTTTGGTATTGTCAATGGCCACGCTCCAAATTGCTCTAGCCATTGACGACCCATCAGCGCAGGCCCCGTTCCTGGCAAGACAAAACATTTAACCATTTTCTCCAAATTATTGAAACTTGCTTTTAAATCGATTAACTCGCCTACGGGCACTAACGGCTGTCCGCCGTATGCTCGTAAATCTTTGTTTGTGTTCTCTATTCTGACACCTTTAAAATGTTCGTCATAAATTTTCTCAGAAATTACGGCAGCGTAAGTGCCAGTATCTATTTCGAAACCAATATCTTTTCCATTTATATTAACAGTAACTATCATAGGTCTCATACTAGATGTTTTACTTGCATGATTATATAAAGTCTTATAATTACAACTTTCATCATTACATTTACTAATTTTAATCTTTTTGCATTTTACATATTCATTATCACTCGCATGATTCGCTTTCATTCCATCACTCCGCGTTTCATTTTCATTCCAAGTATAATTATCGCTATTTTCATGACTAAAATTTACAACGTTAAATTTTGAGCGCCTAGTTACACTTTTTCTTTGCTCGCTTTGTTGAATCGTAAAAAAATCACGCTCGTGATCGCTTTTTCGCTCTCTTCGTCTAGTGCAGACATCTTTTTCACATTGCTTGAAAACTTTGACGCGGTTTTCTTTTCACTTCGACACGCTTTGGCTAAATGCCCTTTTTTATTACACCTAAGACACTTATACTCACGAAAACGGCACTCACGACTAATGTGGCCTTCTTTCCCACAACAATAACGCACACCCCTTGATACACTTTTAGGTGATTCGTCGACTGACTTTTGCTGTTGCTGCTGCTTATGATGCTGTTGAGTACGGCCGCCCGAGTTTGTCTTTCCTTCTTTACCGCGCTGATGTTGCTGCCACTGCCCTGATCCACTTTGAATGGCGTAAATTTCATTCCTCTTAATGTCTAGAGCTTTGCTTGCTGCCGTTGCACTCCTTACCGCTGCTTCCCTTGACGTAGCGATTTCTAGTGCCTTTGTCAAAGATAATTCCTTTTCTTAGAATAATTTCATTTTCACATCATTATCTTTGACTCCGCAGACAAATTGATCCTTTATAGCATCGTCCAGCTTTTCAAAATTACAATTTATTGCCAGTTTTCGTGAACGCGCGACAAAATCTGCAACAGATTCGTTATTATCTTGACGCCCCATGTGAAAGGCACACCTTTCCATTGCAATCGACGGCTTAGGCCTGATATGATCAGACATAATTTTCATAGCATCCGTGAATGATTTCGACAAAATCTTAGCTGAAGCTTTAAGTTGCTTGAGAAGTGCATGAGTTTCATCACCCAGACGAGTTATTAACGTTGCCACTTTAACTTTGTCCTCGGAGATGTTTTTCGTAATAAAATAACACTCTAATTGTTCTTCAAATAACTCCCAATCATCGTCTCGTTGAAATTTACACTTTTTTCTGCCATATCGCTATCTTCGTTTAACTCAGCGTTTTCTTTCGTTGTATCCTTGGTATGTTGCGTGTTTTTATCACCTTGCTTCGATTCCTCACTTACTTTATTTTCTGTTATGTCTACTCCGGTGTCCTTCGCCGAGTGTTTATTTATCGTCGGATTTACTTCGTCCTCAAGACTTCCTTTACGCCTAATCGTTTCTCTTAGCAATTCACGCAAATTATTATATTTATCATTTGTGTCAACCGTTACTCCTGCGTTTGATAATTCTTCTATTATTTCTTCTTTATTTAGTTTTTGAATCCAGCCAGCTCCCATGTTTGACATCAAGAAACTCGATTGTTTTACTTTTTTTTTTTTTTTTCACCGTTGAATCATTTAACTTCACTTCGTTTCGTTAAATTTTGACCCCTTGCCTTTCTTCGAATCGCGGTTTGTCTACGCACCTTCCTACGTGACCTTAACACGCATTCTTAACTAAGAGGCTCCTTACTGCACATTTGAATTCATTAAAATCCTCGTCGCCAGTTGTTCCATTTTAAGGTCATTCAAATAGGAGTAAGTGAGGTTGACTAATAAATAATCGTATACTTATTAGATAAGAAACGTTAGTATCAACTTTATTTAGTAATTTACACAAGAGTGATTATGGCAGTACCGGAGTGAGTATACGCGATGACCGTTAGTACGCAACTGTGCGACTCGTACATTTCGACGCTTAGTGTAAGCAACATAATTTGGCGCTACTAACCCTTTTGCGTAGGTACCACTATATACTAACAGTACAAATACATAACAAAAATCAAAGACATAATAAAACTATGGGAGCTATTGTGTTAGGAAAAGGTCTCTATCTTAAGCCTCATAAAACTGGATTGGGAGTGTATTTAAAACCATTTGGTAAAGGTCTGAAAAGAAAAAAATTCTAAAAAAGTAAAATTACATTTAAGAGCTTTAACAAATTTAGATTTAATAAAATTCTCTAAGAGTTGAAAAATAACTTATTTTCGTGGATTATTTATGCGAAATGACTTACCCAGTGATGGGCCATGGTATCGTGAAACTGCTATAGTAAATCTTGACGACAAGACTGGACCTGGAACTCACAGAATGGCGTATCGAAAATATGGCCAGAATGTTGTTTATTATGACAGTTTTAGAGATTTTCAGCCACCTATTGATTTAATGTTGTATTGGGATGTTGATACAGTTCAGTATAATCACAAATGATACAAAAAATTTAACTATTACAACTGCGGTCATTGGTGCTTAAAGTTTTCGTTAAAACATATATAAGCACTTAAAATAGTTTAAAAAATCTCAGTTTTACATTGACGGTCATGAAAGAAACATTAACACTTAGTTTGTCTGGTACTTGTTCTACCCTAGAGGCGTAATATTTTCCACCTATTGAATTATCACCAAAACACAAATATGTTCTTGGTTTAGTAGAACTCCTAACTTTCAATTCAATTCCTAATATTAACGTAAATAACAATAAATTTTACGTGGGTGATCAAGTGGTAGTTATTCCAACTGGCAGTTGTGAAATTGAAGATATTCAGTCATTTTTAGTCAATGTGTTACAACCGAAAGATATAAGTATCAGTATCAAGCCAAACAATAATACGCTTCGTAGTGTTGTCAGGTGTAGTCATACTATTGATTTCAGACCAAAAGATTCTATAGGGCAACTACTAGATTTTACTGAACGATTACTACAAGATAACTTAACTCATGACTCCGACTTACCTGTATCCATTCTCAAGATTAACGCATTACGAGTTGAGTGCAGCATCACTAGTGGAGCTTATTTAAACGAAAAAAAAGTTCATACAATTCATGAATTTTTCCTGCGGTACCACCACGATATAAAATTATTGAAGTTCCATCACAAATAATCTACTTACCTGTCATTGGACGAGTCATAGATCACTTACAACTACGCGTAGTTGATCGAGATAGTAATTTAATCAATTTTCGTGGAGAAGTCATCACGATAAGATTGCACATTAAACCTTCATCGTAATGGGTGTCATTTATAATCACAAAAAGTATATAAACAGTTTGACATGTACTTCTGCGCTCAGTCAACGGCAAGCTTTTAAATCGTCGAGACGTCAGAAAGGACAACTGAAGCATCAAAAATTGACCAATCAAAACATACAGTTTCTTAAAAGTCTTGGCTTAAAAATAAAAGGTGTAAACTAACGTTCAAATTGTTACCTTAAAGATGGATGACATTTTAAGCATTCAGTCCCCCGTTGCGTTTGATGAGTCTATCGTACACTATGAAATTCATGCTCATCAACCATATGCATCATCAACATATAATAATAGTGATGAAATTCGTATATCAATTCAACATCAAGACCTATGCCTGCTACCATCCCGCAGTTCCTTACATATTCATGGAAGGGTAGTCAAAGCAGATGGTACTACGACAGCTGCAAATACTAAATTATTAAACAATGCTATCCTTCATCTATTTGAAGAAATAAGATATGAGATTAATGCTATAGAGATAGATAAGTGTAAAAATGTAGGTTCGACAACTCTCATTAAAAACTGGCTAACGCTCAATCCTGATCAAGACGTATTAACTGAAAATCCTGGTTGGTTTGGTACTTCAAATGAACTTAATCTAACAAATAATGATGGCTACTTTGATCTTTTGATTCCTCTCAGTATGATTTTTGGTTTTGCTGAAGACTATCGTAAAATAATTGTTAATGTAAAGCATGAACTTATACTCACAAGATCTAGAAATGATTTGAATGCAGTTTTACAAAGTGAAATTCCTGCTGCAGAACCTAATGGAGTGGCAACTTGGGAAGACTTCAAGATTTTAATATTAAAACTAGAATGGCTTATGCCTTATGTTGTAATGTCGGATGCACATAAAATTCGTCTACTTAATTGTTTGCAAAAAGACAAATTTGTATCTATGAGCTATCAAACTTGGGAACTTTATAAATATCCACTTTTACCTACTACATCGAAGCATATATGGACGTTCAAGACGTCCAATCAGTTGGAAAAGCCACGCTATGTTATACTAGCCTTTTAGACTAATCGTAAAAATCAGAGAGGTATTAATGCTAGCCAGTTTAATCATTGTAATATAAGAAATGTAAAACTGTATTTAAATTCACAATATTATCCTTATGGGGATCTCAATATCAACATAACTTACAATCATTTTGCATTGTTATAAGACATGTATGCAAACTTTTAAAACTCATATTATGGTAAAGATCGTGCTCCTTTGTTAAGCAAATATGAATTTCAACATGCTGTACCTTCGATTGTCCTTGACTGTTCTAAACAAAATGAGTCGTTAAAAAATGCTCCCGTAGATGTGCGATTAGAATCTGAATCACACGACAATTTTCTTAATAATGCATCAGCTTACTGCTTAATTTTATATGATCGTATCATTCAGTACAGTCCCATGAGTGGGGATGTCAAAAAACTTATGTGAGGCTATAAAAACCCGATGAATGACGCTACGAACTTTATTAATCTGTTAACCACCATGGAAAAAGGTCAGAGCAGTTGGACTAGAGAAAAAGAAGAGAATAGGTGAAGGCAAGAAGAGTGGGAAAAATTTAAGAAGAGACACGCTGAGGAATGGAAAGAAAAAGAGACTAGGCAAAAATCAAAAAATCTTTAATGTTGTGAAATCCTTCAAAAATAAAAAAAATCAACTTTCTCAAAAAGATATTTATTGATCAACATGTCTCAGAAGCTAACCATAAGCAAATTCACTACTGATATTAAATATCAAAAACAAAAACCAAGGATGATTATAATGACAGAAATAAAAAATCTTAGCTGAAAAATTTAACAGAAAAGTTCTCAACTAATACATCATCATTTTCTAAATGTAAAAATTATATACGATTCAAACAATTATTTAAGGTTTTTATGTAAAATAAAAGGATAAAATGGAATAAAATACATCGTAGAGATGCAAGGCTTTAAAAAGCCTGACAATGATTACGTGCTTGAAAAATTAGCTATTCTACCGCTCCATCCGAACGATGCTGATGTACAACTGTATCTTTTCAAAGCACCCTTTGCTTGGCGTAAATTATCACAGAAATATAAAGATCAAAATTTATATCTTAAACATAACTATCATGGACTAGCCTGGAGCTCAGGCAATATAAAGTACACTGAGATTGGGAATATTCTACGAAAGAATCTTAAAGATGCCACCAAAATTTTTGTGAATGCAGAACTAAAACAAAAGTGGCTTGAAAGATTTGGATTTAAAGTCACTGATATGACAGATTATTCTTTGTTTGAGCTCCCAAAACAGGTTACCAGTTGCCCTCATCATAATGGAGCTTACAAAATCATGTGTGCTCTTTACAATGTCAAACGCATGAAAAAGTTCTACTTATATACAGAATGGGAAGATGAAAGTGACAATAATAAAGAGCTGTATACATGAATATTTAAGAATTATGTAATACGTATTTTGTAAATTGTAATTCAAAATAAATTTTCTAAAAAATAAGAATAAATGTTTTAAGATTTACTATTATTTTCCTAAAAAATAAAAATCCACTCTCATCATACATTATACATTTTAAATTAAAAATCTTTATAAAAATATATACATACACGCATCGTACGTAAGTATTTATTTATATAGGTAGATAAATAATATGTGTACACGTATTACCTTGGAAAGGTAACACTTATTTGTCGTACCTCACAGATAGGAGCGTGTGGTTGGGGCTCTCATTTATATACATACAAAACAACACACTCTTTTACAGGCAAACCAGAGAGAAGGAAGCTGCGCACAACCCCTATCGCTTCGTGCAGAGTCATAGCTGTCCGCGCACGGTTGTGCACGTGGGCAGGGAGGGGGACGTGTGCTGGATTCGGCGTGTGCTCGTATCGGCCTAGTCTATCTACTTCTCTATAATAATATATGTGAGTCTTAATAACTTTTTCAAAACGAAATTTTATTTTTAATTTTAAGGTTACCAATTTTAAAAAAGTGACTGTAAGACGTGACAGTGGTTAAATGAGAAATGTGAAGATAGGGAAACCTTATGTTATTAAAAATTTAATTACAGTTACAAAATTAATGGTTAATTTAATATAACATCGTAGAAGCCGTTTGAATTTATAGCAGTGATTCCTTTTACTGCCTGGCAAAACGCGGTCTTGAAAAAATTGAAGTCGTATGTCATTAGTAAGCCATATTTCTTAGTTTGTTGTTTAAATAATAAGTAATAAGATGCCTCGTTCGCCTTATATCGTCAGGTTAGTGCAACAAAGCGTCTTTTCAGAAGCAATGGCAAGAGAGGGCCTTTTCAAAATCAAAGGCAAGAAAGACTATTTTTTCAAGATTCCGTGCAACCGAGAGTCTTTTCGGACTCGAAGGCAAGAAAGAGCCTTTTTAGATTTCGGAGCAAGAGAGAGCCTTTACTCCAAGGCAAACATTAGCTTTTTTTTGTAAACTTTTTTTTCTTCGATTTTAGGTTGGTAATATACATAATATATAAGTATATACGCGTATGTTATTTCACATGATAGTGCAAACAGTACAGATTGTAGTAACTATCCTTCATTTAATTTGAATATTGGCATAAAATGATTTGATATTAACTGAAACATTTAGAGAGAAATGTTAGTAAGTAAGTATACACACACGAGTGCACAAATGAGAGTAAGTAGTTTCATATAGTACTCATTTTTTTAGTCTCAAAAACTTTTTCTTTTCATTTTTTTCATATCAGAAGCGATGAGAATAATAATGTTTCGTTGAATTTTCTAATTATAAAGATTAAAAAATTGTTGAATTGAATATACTTCATTATTTTTTTCTCTTAAGGCCAAGGCTATGAGAATACCTTAATAAGATTGTCGAGTGTTGCCTCGGGTAACGTATTTACTTGCGCTCTTATCTCGTTATGAAGATTTAGATACCATTTGTCCTTAATTTTAAAACGTTTTTCTTGTTTCTTGGAAATATTGACTAATGGGGGTGCGGGGAGTTTGCTCTATTGCACTTCTCTGTTTGACCTCTAGCTGTCCAGCTCTCTTTTCTTAACTAACACTAAAGTGGAAGAATACTTCCTTACGTTACCAAATTTCTCTTTTTTTCAGTTTGTATACCATTTCAGAGTTGACTTTTTTATTATGCAGTCTATGCATTTATTTTTGATGAGTTACAATCGTAAGGCATTTAAGAAAGTATTTTATGTTAAGATGGTTCGCCAGTAAACCTGAATGTCTCAAAAATTGGATGAAATTTTGAGAGATTATTATAGAAGTCCCAATGTACCTACACTCAAAACTTCAGACCCGCTGGGCATGAAAAATTTGGCCTAAAAGCTCCACGAAAATTATACTTGCAAGCCGGATGACATACAAATAGTAATCGATTTTCACGAAACCACGTAAATATAACTATAAAAATGCTCATGATAGTGAAATAAAAATAACAGATTTATAGCTAAGATCACGAGGTATCAATGCTAATGCACTACAGATATTCATCATCTTCTTTACATTTTATCCTACTTTTTTTTAGCTTAAGAACTACAACGTAATACATCAATAAAAAATTTTAATAAGATACTATCTTCGTTCTTACTGTTAAATTATTATGTTTTTATGGTATGATAAATATGTCAACTTCTTTTGTCGAATTTAACGGATTTTTATCGTGACTTTAAACGTTTTTCTAGGCCTAGTATTAATCCAGAACCTCTCAAACGTTTTGTCCAAGTTCTCACAGCTGTTTTGGAGTTACAAAATTTTTAGTAATTTTTGACGGGTTATCAACATTTTAAACTTCTTCCATATCTGTTGATTTTTTACTTTAAGGTTAGAATTTTCTGACAATGTCGTAATGAGGAGTTATGTATATGCAGATTTTGCAGGCTCCATGAAAAATTATGGTAAATGTTTGAGCAAATATATTTTTTGTTGGTAAACACCGTTACTTTGCTACAATTATTTATTTCTCAAAACTACTTTGAAAACCAATCAATGTCATATTAGTAAATCATTAACATTCTTCAGGCTTACATCTAGGTATAAATAGCATTAAAAATTTTTTGGTCTGCTTTACAGTATTCCTTATTAATTTTTTTTAATGGCATTTTACTAATGTTAATAAAAAAAATGTATTATAACTCGAAGAGCGATGTTTATCAATAACGAGGATTTGTATTTCAAAATTTATTCATTTTAAAACCTCGAGAGTTCACTCGTGTCTGCTCTTCTTGACAAAGGTATGAGTTGCGTGTGCAATACACATGCACGATGCAAATGCCACGTTATTGCTATCGCTAGAGTTAAAGGCATGTTCTCAAAACATTATAATTATGGTACTCAATCGTATGTTACAGATATCATGAGATATAAATCCATGATTATATAAGTGTTTAATTTTTAATTGTCAAAATAATGTAGTATAATCCAAAAAAAAATCCTTAACATAACTTTTACATCAATTACTTAGATTTTGTGAGTTTTAATTAAAGTCTAGAACAAGTAACTTTTGACAGAAATGACGTCAAGAGATGAAATAATACAATAGTAAAATTTTTTTTTCTTAGCCAAAATAAATTAAATTTTGAGGATTTACATTTGCAATTTTCTAATTTAGTATACGAAATCTTATTGTAAACGTGTTAATGTTGATTCGCTGAGGGAACTCTCTTGAATGTTACAGAATCCTAAGTAATTGAAGTTATAATCTAAACACCTCATTTTTTAGCTTAACATTTGAATTATTTAGGAAAAAGTAGATAAACAATGGCGATTCGAGCACAACCCCCCACCTCTTGGTGGCCCCTCTCACAGTGTGCCCCTCCTTATGGCAGTGGCCCCCTCTCACGGCATGCCTCTCCCCGTGGAAGTCCCTCTTCGGAGATAAATTGGACTCCCCTTGCAGCCAATAGGCGAGCGAGTCTGGCAAGCTTGAGTTTGCGTGCGCTGCGATACGCATTTTTTACCTACAGCGCTGCTTGAGATTGCGTGCGCTGTTTGAATATCTTGTGCAGATTGTGCACGCGTTAGGTATATTATTTTTTTTTTTTGTAAGTGAGTGCGTAACATGATGATGTAGAATGTAAAGGAGTAGGAAGATAATTGTTTAACATTTTTATCATTAATTTTGGTTAATCTGTTCATTTTAAATTGAAAAAAATTACATTTACAAAACTAGACTTGCAAAATGCTCAGATTTGCAATAATAATTTGTTAAAAATCTTATTCTCTATGTAAAATACATTTTCACAGATAAATAAGACTTTAAATAAAACTTTTTGATTCGTTTGACATTATGAAGAGCACACATAGATTTGTAGGCTTCATTGTCATGCGCACAAGTAGAAACTTATCTTAGGAGCTTAAACGGCGAACAGTCTGTCATATCGGTGACTTTAGAGCCAAATCTTTCAAGCCACTTTTATTTCAGATCTCCAATAACAAATATCTTAGTAGCATTTTCAAGATTCTCCCGTTAAATATTTCCTATCTCCGTGTACTCAATTTTTACCGAGTCCCAGGTTAGTCCATGATAGTAAAGTTCAAGGTATAGATTTTCATGTTTGAACTTTTGTTTTAATTTTCGTCAGGTAAAGTGTGCTTTAAAAAGAAATACTTGTGCTTCTGCAACATTAGCACTGAGTGGAAGGATAGCTAATTCCTTGAGCACATAACCATTACCCGGGTTCTTAAAACCTTGCATGTCCAGAAAAAAATTCATTTTCCACTATTGTAATAATTTATTTTATTTTTTTTAAATCTTTTTATAACCTTCATTTTAAGGACAAGACCCTCTGTTGGTCAAATACATATCGGTGAGATTTTTTACCAAAGATTTCTTATTTCTATCATCATCGTTCTTAGTTGAAAGTTTTTGATACTGAACATAAGTAGTAAAATTGCTTGTACTCAGTTTATGTGAAAAATTGATTAAACTTTTACGAAACAAATTAATTTTTCAAACAATGCCATAGTCTTTATTGTTTGATAAACAAGGACGACTCTAGCACACCTGTGCTGCAATCGCTATGGCAACTTTGACACACCTCCCCTTTCCTGCAGACTTCTCTGCGTGCGGCACTTGGTATATTGGCGTGCTGCTTAAGTTTTAATTTGCGGAGATAGAGCTCTTTTGCACAGCTTTATTTTATCTGCGCGCACCACTTGGTATATTGGCGGGCTGCTTGAGTTTTGGTTTGCGGGAGATGGAGTTCTCTTGCATGGCTTTATTTTATCTGCGCGCGCCATTTGATATATTGGCGCACTGCTTGAGTTTTGGTTTGCGGAAGATGGAGCTCTCTTGTATGGCTTTATTTAACTACGCGCGCCACTTGGTATATTGGTGGGCTGCTTGAGTTTTGGTTTGCGGGAGATGGAGCTGTCTTGCACGGCTTTATTTTATCTGCGCGCGCCACTTGGTATATTGACGGGCTGCATGAGTTTTGTGGGTTATTGGTATGATCGGCGCGCTGCTTGAGTTTTGTTGGAGATTGAGCTCATCTATTTCACAGCCGCTTTTATCAGTGCGCGCTGAATTATTTTGATACCACAAGCAACTTAAACGCAGAGCTTTCTCTGTTTGCGATGCTTTATTAGTAACAGGAAGTTTTTGTATAAGTTGTTTATGCTTATGCTTATGCTGTTGACAAGGTTTTTAGGATAAAGAAATTTTCAGTAGAAAATTAAAATGAAAAATTGTTTACTGAAAATACAGTCGATATAAAAAGTTTTTTACAAAATATCAGTATACTTTAATTGCAAAAAACTGCTTTGTACATACTATTTATCACATTATCTTGCAGCATCCAATCTTTTGTTGCCTGGATATTTCTTTTGGCACTTGAAGAGTAACTACTGAAGCTGTGGTATTGACATGGCAAATAGTCCTTAGTAAGTTTTGCTAGGGCTGGACATGCATACTCCTCGATATTAATGACTCTAAATGGTAGAAAAGATAAGTAACCGACTCGCTCATTGTATATTTTATGTTAAAAAATAATGTTACCTGTACGGTATTATCTCTTGAAGATATTTTTTTTCTCGAGGCCCTTAACATTCACCTTTACAGCGTCAACCAGCTCGTTTTTAAAAACTTTCAGTCCTCCTTTATAAGAAACATTGCCATAATTCCAGCTTATGCCATGGAAATTGGTTATTAACCATTGATTTTGCCTTCTGTCCCGAAATGATAAATTTTCTTACGCAAAAGGTGGCTTAAGTACAATTACAATAAGCATGGAATTCTTTTTCCCAAGTTCAACATACAAAATTTCTTCAAAAAGAAATTTGTTATCACAGGTTTTGAAACCCTGAACGTCTACAATGTATTCCATCCTTTGAAGTTTTAACGATATGCTTCGCAGTCGAGGATGAATTAAGGAATGAATATTATAGCAAGGTTAGCTGAAATATGTACCTCCCTTTATATTATGCTCTTAATTTTGTGCACACACAGCTTCAGTTCAAGGAAAACTCTTATATTTAAATGCATCTGTCGGGTTTAAGTACTCTGTTTAAGCTTGCAGGAGATTAAACTCACAGCAAGACTGCATTTTTCCATGTACTAAATTATTAGGTTTAGGTTAGGTAGTAATTTAAGTATAAAGATCATTATGAGATATGAAAAAAATTAATCTTGACACATTATGAGTTTCATTTCTTACAAATAGTTTATTTGACATAAAAGAATTATAACATAAATGTACAAAACTGTGTTCGCAAGATATATATATACACCTTATTCTACAACTGCAGTATATTAATGCTTACAACTACTCGTCAACATTATTATTAACTTAAATCCATTACATATTTAAATAAAACTTTTCCATACGCTTAACATTGTGAAGAGCACACATTGATTTATAGGCTCCGTTGTGATGAGAACAAGCGGTGACTAATCTTGGGAGTTCAAACGGTAGATGGTCAGTCATATTAGTAACTTTAAAGCCAAATTTTTTAAGCCAGTTTTATTTTAGTTCTTTAATAACAAACATTTTTACAGCATTTTCAAGATTTTTTCGTAAAATGTTTCCGATCTCTGTATACTCAATTTTTTCTGAGTCCCATGTTAGTCCGTGATAGCAAAGATTAAGGTATAAATTCTTATGTTTATACTTTTGCTGTAATTTACGCCAGGTAAAAGGTGCTTTAAAGAGAAATACTTGTGCCTCCGTATTATTATTATTGAGAGGAAGGATAGACAATATTTCGAGCACGCAACCACTACCTTGTTTCTTGAAACCTTGCATATCCACAAAATATTTCATTTTACTCTATCAAAATAATAACCCAATAACCCAATAACCCCAAACCAAATAGAAATGCGTGCAAAAAAAAGTTCTCAAATATTTTATCGCCCAATCTAACTTCTCACATAGTGAGAGAGTATGTCATATACAACTCCTTCCCCCCAATTTTCAAATACTCTTTGAGAAGGTAGAAATCACTATAATAGCTCATTTTTGCACGGTTGTTTGACTAGTAAACTTCTTTTGGAAATCAATCATGGCCTCGATTCAAAATTTTAAAGATGCAGCTCATTGCATATGGCAATCGTATCAACAAATAATTAATACCGAAGTTGACGGGTTTAATATTCAAAGACTAGTTGATACATGTCTTACAACAATTAGTGATTGTCATATTTTTACTTTGCGAAATAATTTAACAAAATCAGAAAAACAAGTATTTCAATCCTCAGTGGTTTTATTAGGAACTGTTTTACAGCTACTTCATGATTATTTAGAGATAGCTGAAGCAAAAAAAATATTTAGCATTGAACCAAAAGTTTTTGTGTCTAATAGTGAACTTGAACTTGAAGCAGCAGTAAGTGCATTTGAAAATGAACCTGAAGATTTTGTACATGACAGTGTTCAAGAAGTTGCAACGAAAGTCAAGTCACGGAGAAATGCGTTCAAGGTAAAGGTATATCAACTATAGCTCCAAATATTGAGAATGATATACTGGTAGGTCTTAGTGATATAAATAGTGCATTTAATAATCGTATCACTACAGCTTTAATTGTAAATTTTAAGCATATAGATCTAAAAAAATTTCTTAAGAATGATGAACAAAAATTTGTTCAACGAATTAAAAGATCTCTCGAGGAACACTCAACATTAAAAGTAAACACCATGTTGACGGCTGAATATGTAATAGTTATAAATAATGTCGAGGATATAGTTTTAAAATATTTTAATACAAAATCGCAAACTATTCATCTCTCTACTGACTTAAATAAGTAGTTTGATGTTAACGTGAGACAGTCAATCTAAAAAAGTATGGATGATTTTCAAGATAAAGAATCTGGCTGGTCTCTACACTCAATTTTAAACTTGGTTGTGAGAATTAACAAACTAAGTCCTATGCGAGGCAGTTCCTTTAAATACTTACCAGACTACATGAAAAATTAAAAAAAGCTTGCGTAAATGTATTAAGCAAAGACGATCAAAGCTTTAAATGGGCTATTTTATCAGCATTATATCCTGTGCAAAAAAGTTCAAATCGTCTCTCTAACTATAACCAATATGAAAATGAATTAAATTAAATAAACTTTGATGGTATCGAGTTTCCTATGAACCCTAAAAAAATTTCAAAATTTGAAAATCAAAACGAGGTTTCAGTTAATTTATACTTTTTAAAAAAGAAGGGCAATACTTATGCTACTTTTCCTAGTCATTTGACTGCAAACAAAAAAGATTAACATGTAAATCTTTTATTTGTTGAAAGCTTCTACATTGATGATGATGATTATGACAAAGATAATAATGATGACTCTAACGTACAGTATAAATATTACTATGTTTGGATAAAAAGTTTATCCCGCTTAGTAAGCAAACAGTTAACGCAACATCAACATACAGTAAATATACGTGGTCGCTGCTTTCACT
This sequence comes from Copidosoma floridanum, assembly GCF_036245765.1. NCBI lineage: Eukaryota > Metazoa > Arthropoda > Insecta > Hymenoptera > Encyrtidae > Copidosoma > Copidosoma floridanum. Next base: position 15,288,285 of record NW_028321885.1, read on the forward strand.
ATTTTTGGTCAAAACAAAAGTTAGAAGCTCATGAAATTGATTGTAAGAGTTTAAACAAGAGTAAAATTATATTACCAAACAGGAAAAATAATGAGCATATACTTGAATTTAAAAATTTTACACACAAGAACCGTGTACCTTTCGTTGTATATGACTTTGAATGTTTACTGGAACCTATTAAGAGTGCCCGTGCCTATCAATATTGGTTATTTTATCAAATGTTGTTATGATGATAATAAATCAGGATATAAAAGCTACAGACAATATGAAGAAAATGATGAAACACCTGGTCAGCGGTTTGTTCAAGCTCTTCATCTCCTCGCTCTGAAAATGGAAGAACTGTAAAAAAATCCCATCAAAATGTTTGATTTGACACTTGAAGAACAAATAAAATACGACAAAGCATTTTTATGTCACATGTGTAACCAACGTTTCAGCTTGGATGACGTAAAAGTTCGAGATCACTGTCATCTGGATCACTGGAAAGTAAGTATAATTTTGAAATAATAATTTGTTTTTAAACTCAGTCTTGTACAATTTTTATACAATGTCTTAGGTATCGAGGCCCCGCTCATAGTAAATGCAATATTAGTTATCAAGACTCCAGAACGATACCAGTAATATTCCATAACCTTAGCGGTTATGACTCACATTTATGTATAAAAGACCTCGTCAAATGTTTTCCAGGAAGAATTCAGCTTTTACCACAAACAAAAGAAAAATATACTTCATTTACAAAGTTCGTAGAAGGTACCAATATTTATATTAGATTTTTAGATTCCTTCAAATTTATGGCCTCATCTCTCGATAAATTATCATCATACTTAAACGAACTCAAAATACTGGAGAACGTATTTTTCAATGATGATCATTATACAATAGCTCAGATAGACTTATTAAAAAGAAAAGGCGTATACCCATTTGATTATACTTCTTCTTTTCAAAAATTGAAAGAAAATAAACTTCCATCTAAACAAAATTTTTACAGCAGCTTATACGAAACCCATATAACTGATAAAGGGTACGAGCATGCAAAAAATATCTGGAACACTTTTCATATTCATACTCTTGGGCAGTATTCTGACTTATATTTAAAGACTGATGTATTACTGCTCGTGGAAGTATTTGAAAACTTTTAAAATAACTGTATCGAAACATACCAACTAGACCCAGCTCATTATTATACAACACCCGGCCTATCTTGGGGCGCTATGCTAAAATATACAAAGGTTGGTGATAAGTTCTTATTAAGTAATTAATTTTAACAACAGTAAAATATATACTTAAACAAAATGTACCATTTCAATTTTAGGTAAGACTTGAATTGCTGACAGACATAGATCAAGTTTTATTTATAGAACACGGCATATGAGGTGGAATAAGCCAATATTGCAATCGATATACCAAAGCGAACAACCCCTATGTGAAAGAAGGTTATGAAGCAAACAGGGATGAAAAATACTTGTTGTATTCTGATGTTTACAATTTGTATGGTTGGGCTATGACTTAACCACTACCTTATGCAGGATTTAAATGGGTGCAAAATATTAACCCCTTGGGAATTTTAAACGTGGCAGATGATGCTGAAATTGGTTACGTACAAGAAGTTGATCTCGAATATCCGAAAACTCTTCACAATGCTCATAAGGACTTACCTTTTTGTGCTGAGCATATAGTACCCCCAGGTTCCAAACAAAAAAAATTAATGACTACGCTGTATAATAAAAAACGTTATGTGATACATTATCGCCCACTTAAGCAAGCTGTGAGTCACGGGCTCCGAATAACAAAAATTCATAGAGCTATACAAATTATTCAAATCAAACAGTAAAAAGCGTCAAAATGTTTGAGAAGATGTTGTTTAAGTTATTCAACAATGCTGTGTATGGGAAAACGATGGAAAATGAACGCAAACGCATTAATGTTAAGCTTGTTAATAAGTGGAATGGTAGATATGGTGCCGAGGCTTACATTGCACGACCAAATTTCCATATTTGTGACATATTTGACGCGGAGTTGGTAGCTACACAATTGTTGCGTGCTGATGTGTGCATTAAAAAACCAATATATGTGGGATAGAGTGTGTGAGATCTATCAAAGACGCTTGTTTATTAATTTCATTATGATTTTATGAGAAATAAAATGAATGATCATTGCAAACTCTTATACACAGACACTGATAGTCTTGTGTACGAAATAACTAACCATAAAAGTTATAATCTTATGCGAGAAAGTATTATAGAATTCGATACTTAAGACTCAAGTTCTGATAATGAATTCAGTATACCTAGTGTCAATAAAAAAATTGTTGGGTTGATGAAGGATGAACGTAATGGAAAGATTATGTTGGAATTTGTGGGATTAGGGAGCAAAATGTATAGAATAAAGATAGAAGATCAAAATACGCTGAAGAAAGCTAAAAGTGCTAAAAATTTTGTTGTGAAAGCTACGATAACTTTTGATGACTGTATTACATGTTTGTGTGAAAATACCTGTATAACACGTGAGCAAAAAAATATTAAATCACGTCATCATCAGCTTTTAACGGAAAAAGAAACTAAAATTGCTTTAAGTGCACATGACGACAAACGTTATTTGCGACCGGGCCACACTGATACTCTACCATGGAGTCATTTTAGCATAATAGCAATGGAAGCAGCCAATAGGGAAGAGCCGATAGAGGGGGAAGCCAATCAGATGGAAGAAGAAGAAGCTGAATGGGTATGCGCAGATGAACAGCTGAGAGTGGAGGGAGAAGCCGCTGCAGATGAGTCGCCAAAAGTGAAGAAGATAGCATCACAATTAGAGGTGTTGCAGCAGCAAGCAGAGCTCATTCTTCTCGCTAGCGAAGGTGTGAGTGAATCTGGAGTTGAACCCCAGAAGCATCTCAACGAGCCATCGTCTTCCTGGGTACGTGTCTCTACAAGTAAACCATTGAGCAAAAAACGTCGATATTTCTAAAGGTTAGTTAACAGACATTATTTAAATAATTTTTACTGACATCATTGTATTTTAAATATTTTTTCCTTCTGTGATTGTGTTACTGATGGATCTCGCAGCGTTAAACAAAATTGCTAGCAACAATTTTCTACCAACAAAAAAAGTTACCAACATGGTTCCAAATTAAAATTATATGGTAACTAAGTTAAAAAAAGTGAAAACCAAGTATGGAATGAAGATAGTTGCTAAGTTGGCAGATCAGTACCAAGTTTTTCTGCCAAACAAAATATGTACTGCACTCTTAGAGAATGAAGAAGTGTTGATTCATTTTTTCAAATACATTCCTTTTCTTGCTCTTAAAAAGAAGCATTTAAAAAAAAACTTTTCAACTTAGCAGATATTTTTTACAATTTATTCTTGTCAATCGAGCTGTTGTGAACGTTGTCAAAGCCCAACGATTTCACTAAAATTTGATTTCCACGTCTTCAAAGGACCTTCTCTACGAGGTAAACATCAGGATGCTTTGTTTTCTGCAATTTTTGCTCGTAAAACCCTCCAGAAATGGTTTGATTTCGGTAATCATTGAGATAATATACGTTGTTGGATTTGTTGCTGCTACTCGTGTGATTGTAAATATTTCAGTCGACCAATTTGGTGTATTACCTTTTTCAAATGCTTTTTCGATTTTTCTCACTCGTACTTCATCACCAATTTTGAATTTAGGCTTAAGCTTACGACTATTTTGATATATTTCTTTAAACTTCTCCAAAACTTGAACTTCATTTTCAGCAACAACGTCTTCTGGTTTCTGTTAGATGTATTGTTGGCGCTCGTAACTGAATTATTACGCATGCGCAACAGCAAGAAGACGAGACGCTGTGACGCTGCACTTCAGCGTCAAGTAACTTCGATTTTTGTTCTCTCTCGCGCAGTCAGCCAGTCTGTACACACACGCATTCTCTGTCTTCGCTTTTCTTTTACGTTTTGGCCTATCTTTTTCTGTTCATTTATCCATTGTACTCAAGATAGTAAAGTGTAAAGATAGTCAAACCTTAAGATAGTATAAATAAACGTTTTTAAGTTCAATTCAATATTTGGAGTGTGTTTTATTCGCCAAGTCACCCGCCTAATCCCATACTGCTAACAGGTTATGGGCCCTAATTGGTAGTGTGGGTGTAAAATCTGTTCGATCGCGTCTTGTGTTCTTCTCCTCTTTTATTTTTTTTTTCCGCTCCGCGCTTGAGCTTGTCGCGCGTTCTCTGTGTGCTTTCTTTTCACCTGTTTATTACGCGGGAAACGTAATGGCGGAAGCAACTGGGAGCTCTGTGTCGGGCAGCGAGCACTGCGAGATGGAAGAGCTTGGCAGTCCTCTCACCCCGACTACCACCGAAGCGGCAGAAAAACAGCCCCAGGAGGCAGCGGATCGGGATCGAGATATAGGCACAGCGGCCGAATCACCTCGAGATACGGACGTCGCCCCTACTATCGAGGCTTCAGGCGGAGCTGTAGGAAGGGAGGAAGTCAAGAAGAGAGTGAGCAGTAGTAAGTACTAGAAATAGATATTGTTTTGAGGACTCGGTAATTGCGTGAGGTGTTGTTGTCGTTGGGTCACGTTCGCTTCAAATCTATAAAGACAAAAATTGGTGTCTTGCCTTAAGATGGAGCAAGACAGCTCACTTAAGATTGCATGATTGAGATTCCCTTGATTAGAAGGCTTTCCTTTGGTTTTACGGAGATTCGCAGAACTCGAGAGAGCCGGCACGCGTTTGTTTATGTGAGGGAGAGGCCCGCATCGTGACAAAGGAAGCGCGTTTCTTGATGAACCTGCCAGTCACCGCCAAGGGGGACGCCTCGAGGCGAGGAGGGGATGCGCGTCTTGGTTATGGCTTGCGTTCGGCTGAACTGAGTGTGCACGTCCTCTTATGCTACGGCTGGTGGCGCGCGTCGTAGTAAACGATGTCGTTCGGCCATTTTAATTCTCTCTCTATGCATGTCACACATATGCTAGCACCATTTTCCTTCGCATTTGCTTACGCCCGATCTCCGTGTCACTTCCACAAGAAAACTAATAGCCTAACGCGCACGATAACAAAATATAAAATACTTTTACCTATTTATTCCCTGTTAATTTTAGATCAAAATGCCCTCAATATGCTAAATGACACATATAAAAGAAGACGATCTAGGGGAACTAGACGAGGTGGTAGTAACTCGTAAAAACAACCAGGCCATATTTTCCGTAAATAATGAAACTGTTGCATACATGGGAGGAGATACACATCACAATCAAGATATGTTAGACCTGTTAAATTTGATAGAAAAATGTGCTGGACAAATTCGACTCGTCCACAAACAGCGCATCCAAAGCAAAGGTTCTAAAGATAGAAAAAAAAATTTGATTGATACCTCATCTAAAGATAAGAATAAAGACTTGAAAGATAGTAAAATAAATTTGATTGATACATTATCTAAAGATAGGAATAAAGGCCCTAAAGATAGAAAAATAAATTTGAGTAATACCTCATCAAAAAATAAGAATAAAGATTCGAGAGATAGAAAGAAAAATTTTACTGATACTTCAACTTCTAACAAGGTTAAAGATTTGAAAAGCAAAAATTTAGATTCAATTGATAGCCAATTTAAAGACCTGCAAAATAGGAAAGATAACCTAAAGAAAGAGCTAGATAGCTTACATAAAGAAATGGCGCATGCAAATCATGAACTTTAGAAAGAACTAATGAAAAGAACAGGTCAAAACATCAAACCTAAAGAAATTATACACTCACGAAAAGAAATTACAGAAGCCTCAAAGAAAGACATCGAGGAGATTAGGAAGCTGATACAACAAGAGAGGCATCAGCAAAGCTCCTGGATGTCGATGAGGTTTGAGGTTGTTGCCTCACAACATAAGAAGGCCCTGGAAAAGGAAAGAGACGAAAATAGGAGGTGCAGAGGTAATTCTAACAAAAGTAACGATTGGGATTTTAAACGCAATACTGGTGGTGGTAACAATAAGAATAATTTTAAAGATAGTAATAAACGGAAGCATAAAAAACAGCATACAAATCATAACAACAAGAAAGCCAAGGTCGATAACAAGAAGCAAGGCGAAGAAGGTAATAATAATGTAGAAATACTTAGGTCTAATGCATGCAGTGGTTTGTTTGCTGTTAACCCCGAAACTTTGCTCTCTACGCGCGCGGAGGAAACACGAGATAGCGGTTGCGAGAAAATTGAGTTCGTAGCAGATTCAGACGCCACAGAACATTTTGCTAATTCTAAACTCTATTTCAAAAATTTTAATGGATGTAAAAATAAATTGATTGAATGCGTGATCAAAGATTTCTCCGCGGACTTGAGAGCGGAGGGAGAAGGGTGCGTTTCGGGTAAAAATAACCAAAACAAGATAATCCTAGATAGAGTTGTATGCGCTAAAGCAATCGCTGGAAACTTGCTGTCGCTTCGCCGTTTTGCTGAAAAGGGCATGAGTATATACCTTGATAACACAAAACTAGATATATTTGATCCGCGTTCTAATGAAACTATAATTTCTGGTGTCTACAAGAGCCCTTACTGGATAGCAGAACTACTGCAAGATGGCCAGAGCACAAGTAATAATGAAAAGTGCAAAGAAATTATAGACTGCTTAATGGTAGAAAATCCCCTGAAAGCAAAGACTGAGAAGGTTCAGCAAGTCAGCACTAATGATAGGAGCTGCCCTGGAATCTCAAGTAATGAATCGGGAAGAGCTGGTCCACACAGCTCTCATCAAAGTGAGTTTAAGAAAACAATTAAAGATAGAAAAATCAATAATTGTGATGATCTTGTGATTGGTGAGATTCCAGAAGCTCAAAGCCCGTTTACAGAAAAGTAAAGAACATTTGAGAGAAATAACAGAGCCATGCTTTGGCATGTAAGATTCGGACATGCCTAAGCAGAATATCTCAAGGCACTACAAAGAAAATATCCGGACAGTAAAGATTTGAATAAGGTCATCTTCGACAGCTTTATTACAACATGCGAGGTGTGCCAAGTCGCTAAAATCAAGAGATTGCCTTTCAGTACTAAAAGAGATAGGGCAACCAAACCACTTGAGATAGTTCATGCTGATGCAATGGGACCGATTAGCCCAGCTTCTTACCCTAAAGGATATAAATTTATAATCGTCTACACGGACGACTACTCAAGATTGACTATGGCATACCCAGTGAAGACAAAATGCGAAGCAGGACGTTGTTTGGACAATTTTGTGACAAGCCCACGAAACCTGTTAGGTTTTGATGCAAAGATATGCTATCTTCGAACCGATCAAGGAACGGAGTTTACAGGAGGCCAAATGGTAGAAGTTCTCCAGAGGTTGGGAGCAGAACTTCAGTTGGCCTGTCCAGACACTCCTCAGCATAATGGAGTCTCGGAACGAGTTAATCGTACCTTGCAAAACAAGGTGCGAGCCTACATGTACGACTCCAGGCTAAGGGAAAACATGTGGGACTTAGCCCTGGGTAGTGCAGTATATGCCTACAATCAGACACCTCACAGGTCTAACGATATGATAGCCCCTTTAGGAAAGTTTGCGCCCAATCTGAAAATAGACATAACCCAAATCAGAAGATTTGGCTGCGTCGCTTTTATCAAGATACAAAGGAATACTGGAACCAAATTCGGTCCACAAGGGATACGAGTTGTGCTGATTGGTTATACTCCCACTGGCTATTCTTTCTTAAGACCTGAAGATGGAAAACTTTATGAGAGTCGAGACGTAAAATTCCAAGAAAGACTGGTGTTTAGAGATATCTGGGAAAAGGACAAAATAGAAAACTGGGGAAACCACAAGACAGATATTAAACAAGATGAATGGTTCGTTAAGTTTGATAAGGCTAGCCCTAAAGAGTCATTGGAAACGGAGGGAGAACCAGTAGTCAAGAGAAAGCACGGTCGGCCCAAGAAAGTTGAAGATCTTGATCAAAAAAGCCCTAAGCAACTCGCTAGAATAAATAATACCAGTTTTGCAGGAGCCGTCGACACAAACAAATTGATTAAATTGCTCCAATCGAAGGGTGATGTTGACTGTTTAATCGCAGAAGTCGAAGATGAAATGTCACATGCCCTGATTGCTGGACTGAACAAAGATCCCGCAAACTACAAAGAAGCTGTCGCATCTCCGGATCGCGATAAATGGCTCAGAGCAATTGATGAAGAACTGGAATCAATGCGGAAAAACCAAGTGTGGAAACTTGTAAAAAGACCAACCGTAAACGCTGAAGGTGGCAAGCCCAACATCATCGACTCTAGGTGGGTCTTGAAAAAAAAATAGATAAAGATGGAAACACGAAGTTCAAAGCGAGGTTGGTGATTCGTGGTTTCAATGATAGGGCCAAGTACGATCTGCAAGAAACCTATGCCCCGGTGTCTGGGTTGGCCCTGGTAAGATCAGTAATAACAATAATAAATAGATACAATATGGAGACTTGCCAACTTGATGTCAAGACAGCTTTCTTAAATGGATCTATCAAAGAAGAGATATATATGGAAATTCCTGAAGGCCTGCTTGATGGCGACAGTTTCAAGAAAGCTCAGGTTTGTAAATTGGAAAAAGCCCTTTATGGACTAAAGATCAGCTCAAAAAGATGGAATGAGCGGTTTCGCGAGACTGCATCTAAATTAGGACTACGGCCACATACGAGCGAGCCCTGTCTATACACATGGAGAGAAGCCGATAACTTTCTAGTCCTGATCCTATACGTGGATGATATGATGATAGCCAGCAATTGTGCAGGCAAAATGAATGAAATTAAGATGGGTCTGCAATCTTAGTTTGAGATGTCAGATCTTGGCGAGGTTGGCATATTTCTAGGCATCAAAGTGGAAAGAAATAGAAAACTTCACACAATTTCACTGACACAAACACCATACATAGATAAAATGTTAGAGAAATTTGGATCCAACGAGTCAAAACCCCAAAGAACACCAATGGTGACAAATCAAGTTTTGAATCGGCAAAGAAAAGATAGAGAAGATTCTGAGGATGCTGGAGACTTAAGCACAACGATAACGAGAGTAAATGTGCCGTACAGAGAAGCAGTCGGTAGTCTGCTGTATGTAGCCAACAAAATTAGACCAGACATTTCATACTCGGTGAATGTACTGAGTAGACATCAAATCAACCCAACTGAGGATGATTGGAAAATGGTCAAACGAGTATTTCAATATTTACAACACACAAGGACCCTAGGATTAACTTACAGAGGCCGTAAAGATGGATTAGAAGCCTATTCAGATGCGAGTTTGGCAGACTGTAAAGACTCAATAACAACAGGCGGATATCTCCTAAGACTGTATGGGGATACAGTTGCTTGGAAAACAAGAAAGCAGAATTATGTTGCTATTTCAACCTGCGAAGCAGAATATGTGGCAATGTGCGACGCAAGTCAAGAATTTATTGGACTGGAACACTCTATAAGTATTATATTGTCTTGCACCTTGTTGCCCGCGCATTTATGGTGTGACAACAAAGCTGCCAAAGCAAGTGCTAAGATAGATGGTGGCAAAAGGCTGAGACACATGACCAAGATAAAGGCTCACTACGTTAAGGAATGTGTATCCAGAGGAAAAATAATTGTTAAATAGATTCCATCCAAGGAACAACTAGCAGATATCTTTACAAAACCCCTGCCGTTTGAACTGCATGAAAGACTAACGAAAGAAATTTTGAATGTTAATTAGCGTAAAATGCATGATAATTAAATTTTGATTTGAGATAGTAAAACTAGTAAATTGATAATAGATAGACAATGATGGTAGACATGCTGATTAATGTTTTTTCTGTGTATGTCTTAGCTCATCGGAATCAACCACAATGAGTGATCCAGAAGCCCACGTGCTCCGCATCATTGGCTGATCAAAAATCCATTTATATTTAGTGTTTACGTTAAAATATATCCTTTTCTTTCATTTTTAATAAGTTCAGTTACGAACGGGAGGGAGTGTTAGATGTATTGTTGGCGCTCGTAACTGAATTATTACGCATGCGCAACAGCAAGAAGACGAGACGCTGTGACGCTGCACTTCAGCGTCAAGTAACTTCGGTTTTTGTTCTCTCTCGCGCAGTCAGCCAGTCTGTACACACACGCATTCTCTGTCTTCGCTTTTCTTTTACGTTTTAGCCTACCTTTTTCTGTTCGTTTATCCATTGTACTCAAGATAGTACAGTGTAAAGATAGTCAAACCTTAAGATAGTATAAATAAACGTTTTTAAGTTCAATTCAATATTTGGAGTGTGTTTTATTCGCCAAGTCACCCGCCTAATCCCATACTGCTAACTTTTTCAAACCTATTGTTCGGTGTTTTTTATTATTATAAAATTTAATTAACGGTTTTAACAAATTTAGCTATTTATAATTGCCTTGCAAACTAAGTTTTTTCCTCATCAAATCTTTTAAACTACGATTAAATCGTTCGCATGCAGAAGCTTTGAGATTGCTATAAGTTAAGTGTAAATTTATTTTATATTTTTGCATGAGATTTTGGAAGTTTGCATTATAGAATTCTTTGCCACGATCAGTTTGCATGTTTATGGGTACTCGACCTTTTTTCAATATTGAATGCATTGCTGCAGTTACATCTTCACCAGTTTTTTTTTTTGATAGGTACAGCCCACGCGTACTTGGAGAAATTATCTATTACAGTGAGCATATACCGATACCCTTTGTTTTCGCAAGCGTAAGGCTGCATCTCTACAAAGTCTGCTTGCCAAGTCTCATCTAAACAACGTATGTTGAATTATCGACGGGGATAATTGAGCCTTGCTGCCTTATGAAGTTCCTCAACAACTTGCTTTATGTATTAGTTGTCTAGGTTTAAGTTTTTTTATGAGACTTGAATAGATGGAAATTTTTTTTGTAAGTTGTACATAAAAATCTAAAGCTATCTATTTCTTTTTCAAGTTTTTTAACCACTTCAACGAAGTGAGCATAATTTACTGCATCTTGAGGCCGTTCTGGTGTTCCAACATTGCACAGTCTTTTATTATTTAAGGCATACTGTCCATCTGCGGTAAGTTTGCATCCAATACCAGGAGGACCTCGGCCACCACTTTCAGTCCTACCCAATTTTCGACCGAATACATTGACAGTCATTTTGAGTCTGAAGAAATATTTACACACATACGTTAATATATATTTCCTCCCTCGCGAAGCTCTTCAATGATTGATATAATTTCATTGTCATGACTTGTATTTCCTGCGGACTTTTCAGCTATTAATAAGCGTCAACAATCTACTGATTCATTAGGATCATCCCAGCGTGTATGATCTACTTGTTGCATTATTCAAGCAGTTTTATAATGAGGTAGCAACGATCCACCTTTTTTACGAACCATGAGATCGAACATTGGAGCAATCATTTTGTTAAAGTTACTACTATTATGGGTTCGTATAGCTACGTTTTTTTTAACCTTTTTCTGTGAACATTTAAAATTTTTATTAATACGTAGTATTCTTCAAAATTCGTCTGCGTCAACAGAGATTTATTAGGATGCTTTTTGATGAGTAACTCCATTAATCCCGAACTCATTGGAAACTCTAAATCATCTATTTTAATATGATTATTTTCAAATTCTATTCGCGAATCGCCAAGTTTGTACAACTCATTTTCTTTTTGCACTCCATACTTTAAATCTAATAAATCTTTCTGATTCTGATCAAGTATTTGTAAATGAAAATTATTTGATAAATTTTTACTGACTTAAACAGAATCATGAGATTGTTGTTGAATAGTATTATTTAAATCAGTATCATTATCATCATTACTTACACTAACGGCAGACTCGAATGTTAAATCATGATCACTGAAATTTTCTGTGTTTTTTTTTTGTTGATTTACTTTATTAACTTTATTACTTTCTTTATCGTTTTTGTTATAAAAATAATTGTGAGTAACAGAACTATTACTATTATTTTTGCGTTTTTTTGTTTCGGCAACAATTTCCATTAAAGGATCTGTTAATGGTTTGAAAGTTTCACTAAGTGCTTTATCGGCCTCATTTTTTCCAAACTTCAACAGTCGGTACTGCCTCTCGCGCTTTCATTAACTGGCGTAGAACGTCTTTCTCTTGTTAATACATCATGATGATCTAATGTCTTGCAACAGACTTTAACGATTACGCTAGGTATATCCTAAATGTACGGCAAAATTATCAAAGCCTTTTCTGTAGCGACCATTATTTATTTGTTCATCCTTGTTCATAACGACGAATGCATGTTTATCATCATTGCAACAATTAGAGCATAAATTTTTAAATTGAATGTATGACATGTCTGAGTTTACGTAATCATCATACACATGCTTTGAATTTACTTCATCTTGACGAAATAAGACTAGAAAATTGACATTATCTCTTACAAGATGCTTTGGTACTTGAGCATATGACTGGCAAAGATAGAAATAGTCTACATTTTTGTGTCCACCCATGCAGAAAAATGCCTTTACATTATCTTGTTCTTCACAAGCTGTATCATCAAAAATTATTATAGAATTTGGTAAAGCATCATCTGGTGAGACTACGGTTCAGTGCTCGCTAAAAGGTAAGTATTTCACACCTTCTATAAGCTCTAATAGTTCTTTTAAAAACTTGTATATTGCTTAATATAGAGATTTTGAATACACGTACACATTTTCAAACTTAACTCCATTAGGATGCATAATTAAAGCTAATAAGCTATTAGTTTTACCACAATTAGATGGACCGCAAAATACCGCACGAATACTGTCAGGGAGCAGTTCACCACGTCAATTCGAACGCTTTCCTTGTTTTACTATAGCGTCAAAATAAGGAGCTTGTAATTTTATGGATTGCTCTTGAAACTCCATGTCTATACTGCATGAACACTCAGTTACAACTAATCTTCTATTAAAAGAATACAACGGTTATACAGTTTCATCTCTTTATTTCTCAACGAATTTTTTCTACTATAAATACATTATTTATTGTCTCGAACACTTAGTCATGATTTAACCTCTGGAGACTAATCATCGTCATGCATCGTAAGAGAGGGTATGGTCTCGTAAATAAGATCATAAATTCTTTACCAGTAGAGCTTCATTTGCCAGGCTATCAGTATTGTGGTCCAGGTACTAAGCTTGCTAAGCGTCTTGGTAGGAGGTATCCCGGAGTAAATCTGCTAGACGCAGCGTGCAAAGAGCATGATATAACGTACTCAAAAAATCGACTAGATTTAAAAGCCAGACACAAAGCAAATAAAATTTTATCTGAGAAATCTTGGCAAAGAGTTAAAGCTTCGAATATTGGTTAAAGAGCAGCAGCTGCCCTAGAGACTGGCGCTATAAAGGTTAAAAGTAAATTTGGTATGGAGTTGGATCAGAAAAATAAGAAACAGGGTATTAACAAAAGGAAACAAAGAATGGGTAGGTCAAAGAAAAAACAATGTAGTGCTTTAAGTGCAGTTATTAAGGCTGCCTTCCAAGACATGAATACTAAAAGCGAGAGGGCTCAAGATGTCATTAGTAGTACTTTGAAAGGTGCTCGTAGTGCAGTTAACAAATTCGGAGGTAAAAAGTATGTTACGATTCCACGCATCTTACGCCTTACTACACAGACGCTTACTCTAGAAAAGCTTTAAAAAAAAGCCCCTCAAAAAAGTTAAAAGAAATAACATTAACTGATCGAGCTCTTACGAACATAAATTAAATGAAATATTCGAAAATCTTAAATATTCCCCATTTTCGGGGATTTTTCATGAGAAACATTTTACCTTCTGATGGTCCATGGTTTTGTAAAACAGCTATGATGAATTTTAATGATGGAAGTAGACCTGGAACTCACTGGGTGGCTTATCGAAAACGTGGTAATAATGTTGTGTACTCTGACAGTTTTAGACATCTGCAGCCACCGACTGATTTAATGTTGTATCTAAAATTTATTAAGGTAAAATATAATCATAAGCGATATTTAAATTTAACTTATACATCTGCGGTCATTTATGCTTAAAGTTTCTTTTAAAACAAATATAACCATCTTACATAGGGAGAAACCGCTTGGTTACACTTTGACAAGCATGGAAAAAACATTAACACTTAGCCTCTCTAGTACATCTTCTATTTTGGAAGTACAGTATTTTCCACCGATTGAGTTATCGCCAAAACACAGCCGAGTTCTTGGCTAAGTAGAACTTTTGTCATTCAACTCAATCCCAAATATCGATAAAAATTGTAATAAATTTTATGTCAGCAATCAAGTTATTGTATTACCAACAGGCAGTTATGGGATTAAAGATATTCGGTCATTTTTGATGAAAGTATCACAAACTCACAACATAACTCTCGATATTTAGCCAAACAATAATACACTTCGGAGTGTTATCAAGGGTAGTCATAGTATTGATCTTAGACCTAAAGATTCTATAAGCAGTCTATTAGGTTGTACTCAGAGAGTTCTAAAAAATAATACTACTCATGTTTCAGACTTACTTGTAGCTATTCTAAAGATAAACGCATTAAGAATTAAATGCAATATCACTAGTGGAACTTTCATAAACAGTCACAAAGTACACACGATTCATAAATTTTTTTTCTGTTGTACCACCGGGATATAAATTTATTGAAGTTCCTTCACAAATAATTTATTTACCGATTATTGGACGTATCATTGATTATATACAACTATACAACTACGTATAGTAGAATAGGACGGTGATTTAGTCAATTTTTGGGGAGAAGTCATAACTATAAGATTGCACATAAGACCCTCTTTATAATGGGCATTATTTATAATCAGACGAATCATATAGGCAGCTCAATATGCACTCCAGCACTCAGTCCACAACGAGCTCTCAAAGCGTTAAGACGTCAGAGAAAAAAGTCCATCAAAGCATCGAGACATTCAAAAAAACGATTGACACATCAAAAACTAACTCATTAAAACATTTAGTTTAGAAAAAGACTCGGTCTAAAAATAAAAAGCCCTGGTGAAAACTAAATTGGATAATTTTTTGTGCTATACAAAATGGACGAGATTCTAAGTATTTAGTCTCCAGTCACGTTTGACGAATTTATTGCGCACTATGAGATTTATGCTCATCAGCCGTATGCATCATAAACATATGGGAATAGCGATAAAATTCGCATTTCAATTTAACATCAAGACTTGTGGCTTTTACCATCCAGTAATTCTTTACATATTTACGGAAGATTGGTCAAAGCAGACGAAAATACAGCAGTAACAAATACCGCATCGATAAATAACGCCATTTGTCACTTATTTGAAGAAATAAAGATATGAGATAAATGCTATAGAAGTAGACAAGTGCAAAAATATTGGACTAACAACTCTTATGAAAAATTGGCTATCACTTTATCCTGATCTAAACAAACCTATGATAAATGCTGGTTGGCTTGGCGTTAGAGAAGAAGAAGATGAAAGTCTTACTAATAATAGCGGCTACTTTGATATTATACTTCCACTGAATATGATTTTGGGTTTTGCTAAAGACTATCGTAAGATAGTTGTTCATGTAAGACATGAGCTTATACTTACAAGAGCAAGAAACGATATAAATGCCGTGTTGTAAATTCCAGTTAATGCCAATGCTGCTGATCCGGCAGCCGCAGCAACTTGGGAAGACTTAAAAATAGTAATATTAAAGCGTGAATGGCTTATGCTCTATGTGGTTATGTCAGATTTTCATAAAATTTGTTTGTTAAATTACCTACAAAAAGGTAAGTTTATATCTATGAGTTTTCGAACTTAGAAATTATATAAGTACCCCTTTTTACCCAGCACATCAAAATAAACTTGGACAGTTAAGACATCTAATCAGTTGGAAAAGCCACGTTATGTTATTTTAGCCTTGCAGACAAACCGAAAAAATCAGAAAAACGCAAGCGCTAGCATGTTTGATCACTGCAATATAAGGAATGTAAAACTGTATTTGAATTCAAAATATTATCCTTATGGTGATCTTAATTTTGATATAACACGTAATCAGTATGCATTGTTATACAATATGTATGCTAATTTTCAAAATTCATATAATGGCAAAAATTCTACACCTTCCTCGATTGTTCCAAACAAAACGAGTCATTGAAAAATGCTCTAGTAGATGTAAGGTTAGAATTTAAGTTGCATCATAATTTCCCTACCAATAATTCAGCTTATTGCTTCATTTTACATGATCGTACCGTTCAGTACAGTCCAATGAGTGGGGATGTCAAGAAACTCTTGTAAAATATATATATATAAAGCCAATTTATGGCTGTGCTAGCGTCAGTTCAGTTTCAACAGTTCTAAATAAAAGCCGATTCATGGCTCTGCTAGTCTTAGTTCAGTTTCAACCATTATGATTAAAGTTCGGAGCAACAGTTGAAGTAAAGAAGAAGCAGAAAATAAGCAACTACAAGAAGAGTGGTAAAAATTTATGAAGAGAAACGCAGAGAAAAAGTTGGAGATAAGTGTTAAAAAAAACTATACTAAATAATCAAAAGATAAGAATAAAGATTGTGTATTTGTTTAAGAAAGCTCTACATTAATGAATATGTCGCATAAACCGAGTCGAAGCAATTTTACAACTAACGTTAAGTATCCAAAAATTTTGACGAAGGATAACGATAACAAAAGCAAGAAATCTTGGTTGAAAAACCTCATCGATAAGTATTCAACCGACAAAGGGTCTTTTCCTCGAAGTCAACGGTATAAAAAGCTAAACAAAAATTTGAAAAATTGTAATCGGGTAAAATGAAATATTTTGTGGATATGCGAGGTTTCAAGAAACCAGGTAATGATTAAGTGCTCAAAAAATTGGCTATCCTTCCTCTCAATCCTAATGATACGGAGGCACAAGTATTTCTTTTTAAAGCACCTTTTACCTGGCGTAAATTACCGCAAAAGTATAAACATAAAAATATATACCTTGAACTTTGCTATCACGGACTAACATGGGACTCAGGAAAAATTGAGTATACAGAGATTGAAAAAATTTAACAGGAAGATCTTGAAAATGCTGTATAAATATTTGCTATTGAAGAGCTGAAACAAAAGTGGCTTGAAAGATTTGGCTTTAAAGTTACTAATTTTTTTATGTGAAATAAAGTATTTGTAAAAAATGAAACTAAAAATGTGTCAAGATTAATTATTTTCATATCCTATAATGATCTTTATACTTAAATTACTACCTAACCTAAACCTAATAATTTAGTACATGGAAAAAATGCAGTCTTGCTATGAGTTTAATCTCCTTCAAGCTTAAAAAGAGTATCTAAGCCAGACAGATGCATTTAAATATGAGAGTTTTCTTTAAACTAAAGCTGTGTGTGCACAAAATTTAGAGCATAAAATACAGGGAGGTATACATTTCAGCTAACCTTGCTATGGTATTCATTCCTTAATTCATCCTCGACTGCGAAGCATATCGTTAAAACTTCAAAGGATGGAATACATTGTAGACGTTCAGGGTTTCAAAACCTGCGACAACAAATTTATTTTTACAGAAACTTCGTATGTTGAACTTAGGAAAAAAAATTCCATGCCTATTGTAATTGTACTCAAACCACTTTTTGCAAGGAAAAATTTATTATTTCGGGACAGAAGGCAAAATCAATGGTTGATAACCAATTTTCATGCCATAAGCTGGAATTATGGCAATGTTCCTCATGAAGGAGGACTGAAAGTTTTTAAAAACGAGCTGGTTGACGCTGTAAAGGTGTATTTAAGGGCCTTGCAAAAAATAAATATCTTCAAGAGATAATATCATACAAGCAATATTGTTTTTTAACATAAAATATATAATAAGCGAGTTGGTTATTTATCTTTCCTACCATTTAGAGTCATTAATATCGAGAAGTATGAATGTCCAGCCCTAGCAAAACTTACCAAGGACTATTTGCCATGTCAATACCACAGCTTCAGTATTAATTTTTCAAGTGCCAAAAGAAATATCCAGGCAACAAAAGATTGGTTGCTGCAGGATAATGTGTTAAATATCATGTACAAAGCAGGTTTTTGCAATTAAAATGTACTGATATTTTAGAAAAAAACTTTTTTTATCGTCTGTATTTTTAATAAACAATTTTTCATTTTAATTTTCTACTGAAAATTTCTTTAATTCTAATTTTAATTTAATACTAAAAATTTCTTTATCCTAAAAACCTTGTCAACAGCATAATCATAAGCATAAACAACTTATACAAGAACTTCCTGTAACTAATAAAGCATGGCAAACACAGAGAACTCCACGTTCAAATTGCTTGTGGTATAAAAATAATTTAGCGCGCACTGATAAAAGCGGCTGTGAAATAGATGAGCTCCATCTCCAACAAAACTTAAGCAGCTCGCCAGTCATACCAATAACCCACAAAACTCAAGTAGCGTGCCAATATATCAAGTGACGCGCGCGGATAAAATAAAGCCGTTTAAGAGAGCTCCATCTTCCGCAAACCAAAACTCAAGCAGCCTGCCAATATACCAACGCAGATAAAATAAAGCCGTGCAAGAGAGCTCCATCTCCCGCAAACCAAAACTCAAGCAGCGCGCCAATATATTAAGTGGTGGGCGCAGAGAAGTCTACAGGAAAGGAAAGGTGTGTCAAAGTCGCCATGGCGATTGTAGCACAGGTGTGCTAGAGTTGCCCTTGTTTATCTACTTATATCTTTTGACTCACCCACCTTAGACCTTTTTCAGCCTTCACATCTTTCTTCTCGTTTCTGTTCATAAATTTTTTCCACTTTTCTTGCTGCCGTTTATTTTCTGCTTCTTCTTTACTCTAGCTTTTGCTCTGACCTTTATCCATGAAAGCTGAGAATAAACTGATGCTTGCAGAGCTCATGAATCTGGTTTATACAGATTTACATGAGTTTCTTGACATCTTCACTCATTGGACTATACTGAACGACATAATCATGTAAAATTAAGCACTAAGCTGATAAATTAGCAGGAAAATTGTTATGCGACTAACATTCTAGCCTTATATCGATTGGAGTAGTATTTAATAAATCGTTTTGTTTGAAACAATCATTTACGATTAAAGGTATCCGATTAAATAAGTAATGTTTGCCTAATGAAGGCGTTTTTTTTTTTATAGCATAAATTTTGAAAATGAGCATACATGTTATACAGCAATGCATACTGATTACGTGTTATACTAAGATTAGGATCACTAAAATATTGTGAATTTAGATAAAGTTTCACATTTTTTATGTTGCAGTGATCAAACATGCTAGCGCTTGCATTTTTCTGATTTTTTTGGTTTATTTGAAAGGCTATAATAACATAACGTGGCTTTTCCAACTAATAAGATGTCGTAACTGTCCAAATATGTTTTGATGTGCTAGGTAATAGGGAATACTCATATAATTCCCAAGTTCGAAAACTCATATAAATAAACTTGTCTTTCTGCAGATAATTTGATAAACAAATTTTATAAGAATTTGACATTACCACGTAGCGCATAAGCCACTCAACTTTAATATTACTATTTTAAAGTCTTCCCAAGTTGCTGTGGCAGCGGGATCAGCAGCATTGACATTTACTGAAGTTTGTAACACGCCATTTAAATTGTTTCTTGACCTTGTAAGTATAAGCTCATGTTTCACACTACCGACGATTTTACAATAGTCTTCAGCAAAACCTAAAATCATATTTAGTGATCGCATAATATCAAAGTAGCCGTTCTTATTAGTAAAACTATTACCTTCTACCTTAACGCCAAATATCAAAAATATTAACTACTAGCAGCCCCCCGTCTCAGCTTTGCCTGAGACTTACTAAATGGAACACCGTAGTGTGATGACATGTAATGTGAAACATTTTTAGTTAGAAATTTTACATCTATTTCAGACACTTCTAAGATCAAAAATCTTCTTATTAAAAATACATGTGCTCGGAATCCATACAATTTATTTAGTCAAATAATAAAGTGTAAAAATTAAAAAAAAAAAATCATGGTGAAAAGTACTGTGCGTTCCTTATGCCCTAAAATAATCGTTGGCCCTAAAGGGCCGTTGATTTGCAGTTTTTCCCGTATAATCTACGGAAAGGACTATTTTTAAAAGCTGTAAGGATTTTAAACTCCCAAAAAGTATACATTCAAAAAAAATTATTTTCTCTTATCTCACAACTTTATTATCAGGGCAACAAAGTCCTGAAGCTTATTCTCTACATTTTTTATTGCCACAAAAAAAAAAACAAAGAAAAAAAGAGATTTCTGTGGGGGTACTCATTCAAAAGCTGATCTCTTACGCAATAGATTCTTTATTTGTCGGTTTTGACGCTGCTGTTCTAATCTCGATAAATTTTTTGCATCAGCTTCTTGCCACCGAAAATTGTATTTATTAGATACATTTGAAGTTTTCCTTTCAATTCACTCTCTTACGACTTTTGGCATGCTTAAGACTTTTGTGACCTCTAAAGGCTGTTTTATGTCAACTTTGTTAAGTTCTAATATATTTGTTGGCAATGTAGTTGGACGTCCGATGGCCCCGAAAAAAAGACCGGTGAGCTTCTCAAGTAAACTCATTCTTGACTAAAATTTACAGGAATTGTGACTGCCTGGATACTTCAGAATTATCTTCTCTAGCCTGCTGTTGAAGTCCTAGATCTTAAGGTGTCTAAAGCACCTTTTTTATTTGCAGATTCAGTTGTTTTGGTGATCTAAGATGGGAAGATTGTTTCGTGATGCTTGCCTATTGGAGACTGTCCCGTTTGCTTAAGTTTATTTTTTTCATGGCTGTTAGGTTCTCCCAGCGCAGACCTTGGAGAGAATTGGTGATTCCTGATTGAATGCTTAGAGTCGAGAGGGTAATATAGGGTCGTCGATCACCGGGTTTCCCAGGCTTGCGAAGAACAACTCTGGTCGTGACGACTGCCAGTGAATGACTGACTTGGTTTAATAGTGGCCGTCTTTATTTAATATAGTCTTTAAGTCGACAAATCGCTTCCGAAAATAGTAGAAAAAATGTATGTGTTGGCAAGATAGTTCACACTTAGGTGGCCCCTAAAAAGAACTGATGAGATTGATGGTTAAGTAGGAACTTATGATTTTTATACGTACAACTTTATTTACGTAAGAACGTAAATACTTATAATGGCCCTAAAAAGCGCCAGTGGTGAAACTTCCAGCTATTCATTATTATTATTCCTAATGACGAAGAGCTGTCTGTGGGTAGCTTGACTCTTACCCTGGAAGTCTATGTACAGAGACTGTGATGGAGGGAGGTACGCCGCTGACCAAAGAATATCTCGTCTTCGGGTCGTTCCCTGGATAACCAACCACTCATCGTCAGACGGAAAAATGTGAATATGCGCGTTGGGAGCACATGACCACTAAGAAGGTATCTTCTAAGGGCTGTCTTCCCTGGCTTACATTTATAGCAAAAAATTCTCTGACAACAC
The DNA here is from genome assembly GCF_036245765.1 of Copidosoma floridanum. Lineage (NCBI taxonomy): Eukaryota > Metazoa > Arthropoda > Insecta > Hymenoptera > Encyrtidae > Copidosoma > Copidosoma floridanum. Next base: position 15,309,622 of record NW_028321885.1, read on the forward strand.
CAAGCGGGATGGTGGGACTGCCACACAACTCTGAAGAGTTGGAGCAGGTTGTGCTCTGGTTAGATATGTCTCGTGGTATAACGCTAGGGACGTGATCGGTTAGAATAATTTTTTATTGCTGGCAGTCGTTGAGATTCAGGGTGAATGTAAACCTAGGTCCCTTCCCCCTTAGAGAAGAGTGTCGTCCGTAACCGGGATATCCAGCTGCACGACTATCATCTACATTCTCTATGCAGCTCGATGAACTGCTGGAGGACGATGGCATCGTTTTTTCAAGACGCTCCGGCGTATTATAACAACACTTTTTTAATTCTGTTGCAGGTAGCCTCGATTTTATGTCGACGCCACCTACAATGGATCCTACTGAACTAAAGTGAAAAGCTGGCGTATATTTAAAAAACTTTGAGCTTATTTGCTTCTATTTTTATTTAATTTCTTAAGATGGAAGCTACACTAAAACCATCTAGGAACTATCATGAATGAGTGTGCAAAATTTCAGCAAAATCGGTTCAGTAGTTTTCGCAGTTAGCGATTACAACGGTTTAAGTGACTTTGCTTTATATATTTGTAAGATAAAAAACTATATCACCTTGACTATATATAGATTTTTTGCTCGGTGGTTCACTCAAAGGTGATGTCAGCTTCTGTTGCTTAAGTTCAACCTTACTGAAACCTCTGCTGGAGTGTAGAATGAGCTTGCCTGGTTGAGACAACTCCTTATATAGCACCAACCCCTCCACTATAGTTCCATCTGCTAATGTTCGGTCTATTTTTGGGGGATCCAATACAGTAATCGCTCTTGCAGCTTCTTCTACCTGATTAGCTACTTCCTCTATCGATCCTTTTCTTTTATTAGATGATTCTTCTCCTACTTTGCTGTAATGACCCCATGGTAAAGTATCTGTACAACCAGGTTGAAAAAATAGTTTATCATCATGAGCACTTAGTGCAATTTTCGTCTGTTTTTCAGTAAAAAGCTGATGATGATGCGATCTTATATTTTTTTGCTCCAATGTCATACTAGTGTTTTAAGACAAACATGTTATATAATGATCAAAAGTTATTGTAGTCTTCACAACTGAACTTTTAAACCTTTGGTCTTCTTTAGTGGATTTTGATCTTGAATTTTCACACTGTACATTTTGCTCCGTAGTCCTACAAATTTTAACATAATTTTTCCATTACATTCCTCCTTTATTAAATCAACAATTTTTTTATTAACTTGAGGCAAATGAAACTCATTATTAAAATAATAGTCTAAAGTATCAAATTTTTTATAATTTTTACACATTACATTAATAATATTTTGATTTGTTATTTTATACACAAGACTATTAGTGTCTGTGTACAAAAGTTTGCATCGGTCTCCTATTTTATTTTTCAAAAAATGATAAAAAGATTCGTATACAAGTGTTTTTGATAAATCTAAGTCACTTAACCCAACTTACATTGGTTTTTTTATTCAGACATTTGTACAAAATAGTTGTATAGCTGCAAGCTGCTTATCAAATATGTCACAGCTGTGGAAATTTGGTCGTGCGATGTATGTCTCTGCACCATATCGCCCCTCCCACTCGTTGATGAGTTTAACATCAATTCGTTTGCGTTCATTTTCCATAGTCTTTCCATAAACAGCATTATTACATAACTTATATAACATTTTCTCAAAGTCAGTCTGTGCATTATGACGCCTTTTACCGTTTAAGTCAATGTATTTCTTTAGCCATGAATTTTAGTTAAACTGTAGAGTTCCATGTATTTTTTTTTATACGAAGACCATGACTTACAGCTTGTTTAAGTGCACGATAGTGTATCACATATCACTTTTTGGCATACAAAGTAGAGCACAGAATGGTAAATCTTTATGAGCATTGTAAAGAATTTTAGGATATTCAAGGTCTACTTCGAGTATGTAACCAATTTCAGCTTCGTCAGGAACATTTAAAATACCTAAGGAACTTATATTGTAAATCCATTTAAAACCTGAATAAGGTAATGGTTGAGTCATGGCCCAGCCATATAAGTTATTTTTATTACAATACATTAAATATTTTTCATCTTCATCATCTTTATAGCCTTTTTGCATGTATAAGTTGTTAACTTTTGCACATCGATAACAACATTGAAATATGCCTCTACGAATGCCTCACTTAACAAACATAACCATGTCAATATCAGTTTACAATTCTAGTTTTACCTGCAATTATAAAATTTTTTTCAATTTTAAAATTTTATAACGAAAATTTAAAAAAGACCAACCTTTGTGTACTTCAACATAGCATTCCAGGTTAAGCCAGGTGTTCTGTAGTAATAAGCTGCATCCAATTTATAGGCTTCAAGATAATTGTTCCAAAAATTTTTAAAAACTTCAGTAAGCAGCAGAACTTCAGTCTTTAAGTATAAATCTGAATATTCTCCGAGTGTTTGAATATTAAATGTGTTTCAGATGTTTTTAGCATGTTCATAATCATCATCTTTTATATGAGTTTTGTATAAGCTGCTATAAGAATCTTATTTTGACGGTAACATCTTTTCACCAAGTCTTAAAAAAAAAAGAAATATAATCATAAGGAAATAAGCATTTCCTTCTTATTAAACTCATTTGGTCTGTAGTGTATTTATCATCAATTGTAAACACTGTTTCTAATATTTTTAATTCGTTTTAATATGATGATAATTTGTCAAGTGATAAAGCCATGAGTTTAAAGGAATCAATAAATCGTAGATTAATATCAGTACCCTCTACATATTTCGTAAACAAAATATGTTTTTCCTTGGACTGTGGTAAAAGTTAAATTCTTCCTGAAAAGTACTTAACAAATTCTTTCATAAATAAATGCAAATCATAACCACTGAGGTTATGAAAAACTACAGGTATCGTTTTTGAGTCTTGATAATAAATATAACACTAATTGTATGCTGGACCACGATATCTGAAAAAAAATTTTTCAAAAGAATTATGATTATTAAAAATAAAGAAAAATTTTTTTTAAACTTACTAAAATGATGCTTCCTTTTCAGTAAGATGGCAGTGATCTCTGACTTCAATATCATTTAAACTAAAAGGTTGGCTGCAAATATAATATTCAATGGCTTTGTCAAATTTAATTTGTTCTTCGGATGTCAAGTAGATTATTTTAAGAGGATTTTTGTAAAAGTTTTCTGATTTTATTGCTAAAGAATGGAGTGCCTTAACAAACCACTAAGCAGGTGTTTCATTATCATTTTCTTCACTTTATCTAGAACTTTTATATTCTGATTTGCTATCATCATAACAACATTTAAGAGAATAACCAATGCTATATGATTTATATCTTTGATATAAGCGAACATCATTAACAGGTATCAACAAACATTCGAAGTCTGCATTTTCAACAAAAAGTACACGGTTGTTGAACGTAAAATTTTTGAATTCAAGTATATGCTTATTTTCTCCCTATCAGGCAGTGTTGTTCTATACTTATTTTAATATTTGCAGTCAATTTTATGAGATTCTAACTTTTGCTTGGATTGAAAATAGTGAAAGCAAAGATCACACATACTTGGTGCATGTTGATACTCAGATAACTGTTTCCGTATTAAACGCGATAAATTATTTGTCCACACATAATGATATTTGTACTCTACGACGAAGTTGAATTTGTTCTTATTATATTCTTTATTATCTGTATAGAAATTTTGGACAAGTAAAATATTCACATGTTTTTCTTTTTTATTTGCAGTCAAATGATTGAGAAAAATATTAAATGTATGACCCTTTTTTTTAAAATATAAATTGATTGAAATATTGTTTTGATTCTCAAACCTTACGATTTTCTTCAAAATAACTGGGAATTCAGTACCATAAAATTTTAACTCATTTTCATATTAATATAGTTGGAGACACGATTTGGATTTCTACTTACTAGATGAAGAGCTGATAAAATAGCCTATTCAAAGCATTGGTTGTCTTTGTTTACTACATTTACACAAGCATTTTTTTTATGTAGTCTGGTAAGTCTATGAAGGAACTGGCTTACATAAGATTGAGTTAATTTATATTAACTATCGAATTTAAAATTGAGTGCAGAGACCAGCCAGATTCCTTATCTTAAAAATCATCCATTTTTTTCTCAATTAACTGTCGTACGCTTATGTCAAACCACTGTTGTATATCAGTGGTCTGGTAAATGGGCTGTGATTTTGTATTAAAATATTTTAAATCCATATCGAGGATGTTATCGTTAATTATGACATATTCAGCAGTCAACATGGTACTTACCTTAAACGCAGTATATTTTTCAAGAGATCGTCGGATTCGTTGAATAAATTTTTGTTCAGCATCTTTAAGAAACTTTTTCAGATTCAAGAGTTCAAAATTAACTATGAAAGTTATTGTAATACGATTTTTAAATGCACTGTTAACATTATCATGACTAACTGCAGCTGCATTCTCATCATTTGAAGCTGTTGCTACACCTTCACCTTGAACACATACCATATATTCATTTCTAAATGTCTTTTTTAAGCCCAACACATTTTCTTGGCCACTTTCAGATGCAAAAACTTTACGCTTTTGATCACTATCTGATTCAAAAACAATAGGTTAATTCATAAATATTTTCTTGACTCTGTAACCTCCAAATAATCATAAAGTAGTTGTAAAATAGCTTTTAATAATGCAGCTGCAGACATTAATTTTTGTTTTTCCGATGTTGTCGAATTATTTCTGAAACTAAAAATATCACTATCCGTAAAAGTTGTAAGACATGTGTTTATTAGTCTTTGAATGTGACTCCCATCAACTTCACTATTAATTATTTGTAGGAACGATTACCAGATGCAGTGAGCCACATCTTTGAAATATTAATGTGAAGATATGGCTAGCAAGAACTTAACTACTCAAGTAACAGCACAAAAGTGAGCTGTTTCGGTGATTTCTACCTTTAAATATCCTTAGAGATCAGCCCATGGGAAAAGGGGGGGGGGGTGATTTTAAATTTATAAATAACAAGTTCAAATTTTTTGAGCATGTATTAAATTATTTTAATTATTCTAAAAGCTGTTTAAAAAAAATCTAGTTCACCTTATACTAAAAATCATAGGGTCCAATTTCTACAAAAACATAAAAAGTATTTTTTATAAGAAAGTTTTATTCAATAACAAAAAAATTTCAAGAGTATATGTCATTCAACGGTTATACATTTTTGTGGTATAAAAATTTTTTATCTATTTATCTTTTTTTTTTCTTTTTGAGTGAGAGTCTCAAATAAATCCGCATTTTTTTTTTTTCAATCACCTTTATTTCTTTTTTTTGCCAAAGCCTGCTGCTTCTGTATTTTTTAAATCTTTTTTTTTTACGAATCATTTTTTTTCTTTCTCTAACAAGAAGTTTCATTTCTTCTTTTTTCAATGACATTCGAATCCGCATCATAAGTATATTTTGATATTCTTCAGACCATATCTCAAGATTCTTAGACAATGGCAGTGGTGATGAAATCTGCTGCTGTTGTTATTGTGTTAGTGGTGGTTCCATTGACGTAAGTGGTATAGGTGTTTCTATAACTATGCTTGCTGCTATCGGCAGTAAGGGTGATGGAAGTCTACTAAAATTACTATTTTCGAATTAATCCACTCCAATCTTGCTGACAGAGCCTCCATGATGTTGATGGTGAAAATTGTAATTGATTATCGCATTGCATTGGCATATCTAAGACAATTAAGTACAAAATAAGTTAGTTTTTATGTACTACAACATGTTGAAAAACAGAAAAAAATTATTGAAAAAAAGTACCTGTTACTGCTGTGGAAGTTGACATGTTAAACATTTCAACTTCTGTTGGTATTTCTACTGCAATAGGTTGCTCTGTTGACACTACTGCTACTTCTGAAAGAGGATCCTTGAGTAGTGTGGATAGTAGCTCTGGAAGAGGATCCATGATGACAGCTGGGGAATGTTCTGGTGGTGCTACTACTTCTGGAATATTATCTAAAAGCTGCCTTTCTAAATTTTCTACCTTGCATCTTAAGGCACGAAAAATCAGACGTTCTTGATATCTTCTGATATCACCCTTTTGTCTTCTTCACCATGTTATGATTAAATAGTAGAAAATATTTGTCCCTTTCTGATTTTCCTATTGGCTTAAAGTATTGGCTTAAAGTATTTAAAATGCTAGAATGAAAGAATTTGGAGGATTTAGTGTCCAAGGAATTTGTGCAGGACTTGAAGGATGAAGTGGATCAACCTCCAGCATACGAAATATTCGAGCAGAATTTGGAGGATTTAAAGAAAGTATTTGAACAAGGCTTCAACGATATTTTGGATTTATCACCATCATCACCCTTAGTTCTATACACAGAGGAATCTAATATGCGGGCTCATATTGAAAGACTGGCTCAGTCATATACATTGTGATTGTGAGAAATCCCGTTTTTTGGTGAGTTTGTTTATTAAAATAAGATCTTCTTGGATTTAAAGATGTAATGAAAATTTTTAACATGAACGAAATTGTAAATTTTTTTTGTTTCAGACTTAGAGAGTAACTTTTTAATATGATCTCCACATCTAAATATCATCGTTTCGGTAAAAGAAGCACTTCTCAACGAGGATACGTTGCCAGGAGTAAGACAGCTTACAACTCTATGGATGGTTCGACAGTTGGAAACACTATTAGACGATGAATTGCTATTACCATAGTTACACGCCTCCTTTTTTGGTGAGTAGTATGAAGGATTGAATTAGAATATCTAGTTTGATGAGAAATTTCATTTTGTTTTATTTTTTAAAATTTATTTATTTGTTTGTTTTTTAGACGATGCTGAGGAATTTATTTCTACCAGCACATGTCTTTAAGCTTTTTTTTTAAGCTTGAAAAACATAACCAAATATCACCAACACGGGTCTATAGGCCCACACTTGATCTAGATCTTATGTGGTCACCTATATTCGAGGTAGATGTTACAAGATCACCGACACTCAAGGCGAACCTTAGAAGACCGGTGATACATGAAGTGGATCTAACAAGATCAACGCAACCGATACCCGTAGTGGATCTCACGAGATCCCCTCAACCGATACCAGAAGTTGACCTCACGGAATCGCCACAGCCTTGATTCCTCATCCTATATTATAACACAATGCGCATTATCCTACAATATATATTTTTGTGTAAGTATCATATATGTAAAATATCTTAATATCTAAGAAGACGCACTAACTTAACTAACGCTACAGGTGGTTCACGTATATTGCACCGCGAACTCAAGCAGGTTTTGCTTTTGTTCAAACAGTTTTGGGAGCTAAGTGATTACACGAGGCAGTGGGAGTATCTGGCACGAATACTTCTCACGAGTACTTCTGTAGTGGAATTAGTGAGTCCTAAAACTACTTGAGAATGTCGTAACTTTTATCTTATAACATGCCTCAATGCCTGACGACTGTTCAAGTTTGCAGAAATATATTCTGTGGAACTTTTGGTTCGTTTTATTAAAGTAACTGCAGCTGCTTTTACACTCTTCATGCAACTAATCGCCTCCCTTCTAGTGTTTGTAATATCTCTTATTATGCATATCATTTTTCTTATTATTATCATTATTATGTAGCATTACAAATTCTAAATCTAATTGCTGATTACCGAATATTACGTCATTGTTTCCTATTTTTTGCAACATGAAGTTTTTTAGAGTTATTTTAGCCACGATTTTCATAAGATAATGTGAGAAATTGAGGATTGTTGGTGAGGGTCTGATCAAGTACTATTTTAATAACCCCAGCATTTTTTTGTGGCACATGAATCTTTTGTATTTTATTTACACAACTCCTAAGTTTCATAAATATTAGTCACCTTATTTTATGTAGCCAACATCATTATTACCTATAGGTTTCTAGAACTTTATACTACCATCTTTCTTTCAACGTACCCCCACGGTTTTGTTTTTATTTATTTAATTTTTATGATTATATAGTGTACATAGTTTTTTATACGTTGTTTTTAGCTGTATGTTTAACCGAAGGGCTAATCATTTCCAATCTTCTTAACATTATCTCAGAAAGTCGTCTTTAGTTTCCTTAGTACTCTTTGGGTCCTCTCTGTGGTCTGGAGTACTATCTCATGCATTACAGTTGTCGCAATTATACAGAATATATGCAGATAACTAATGCTGAAGAGGGTACCAAGAGGACTTGAAGAGAACAAAAAGTATCACAATGAGAATTTGAGGAGACAAAAGTAACGTGGCGAGAGCTACAACAACAATATAAATCGTGTCAGTGAGGATACACAAGAGAGTAGCTACTTAACAGTTTCTGAATGCAGTCAGTAATAAAATATAATCTTGGTAGTTTTTCAGTTGATTGATTAATAAAATGAATTATTAGACAAGCAGATATGGGTGGTAAGAAATCTCGTAGTTTTTTTATTATATTTGTCAATGTATAGCTTAAGAACACATTTATTTATGAATCTACTGAAAAATAGTTGAGTTTCTTATCGCTGATGCTAACTCACGTGGGGCTCGATTGAGGTAGGCAAAAGCAAAAGCTCGCGACATCGTTTTCTCGCGCTTTGTGATTAACGTACTAAATTTGGACAGCATCATTTAACCTTACTAACCTTTTGGCCTTACAAGTCTACGGGCTATAGGCATACATGCGTCAAACGATTTGTAGAATCTTTAATTTTTTTTTTTTTTTTTTAATAACAATACTTATATGTATATTTTTGACAAATATTTTGATTCATGAAAATCAATGAAAACTTTAAAGTCACATAAACACTTTGAAATAAACAAAATCGAGGCCATGCAGCTATGTTACGAGATTGATTTACTCAAACTTAATTATCGAAAGTGCTTATTGATTAAATGCTGACGTTGCCTTATCCCAAGTTAATATCCATTATCTGCTTCTTCATATCTCTTATCACCAAAAATGTCATTTATGTTGTCAGCAGCTACGTTTGGCACAGGCATTCTAATAATAATTAATTTGGTCTTCTAATTCGTGATCATAAGCCATAATCTAACAGAATATTTGAATAATCATTTGAAAAACTTTTACCTTTGAGAAATCAGAAAATTATGTCATACCACACATAAATTAAGTGTCTCAGCGCTAAAATGGGAGTCGTAATGTAAAGCTTATGTAAATGCTATGTAACAGCATTATTTAAACATCTCCACATATTTTTCAACACTCCAAACGTCTGTTATCTTTTGCATCTGGTTTTACGTAACGATTGGTTAAAGTTGTCTTCAGGAGATCTTTGTACTATATCCGGTATTGGTATCAATAAAATACGAGATGAAGTTTAACCTCCATCACCTTGAAAAATAATTTTAATTAATTAAACTTTCTTAGTATTTTTTATTTTATTATTTTTTGATCAGCTCTGGTCAGCTTTTCGTGATTATATATTGTATTTACATGTGCACGTATTATTGCGTTGGCAGCACAGCTTACCAAAGCTGATCGGGAATGGATATTGCAAATGTACCGAGTAAATCTAATACATTGAAATAGTACACGTAAGCTTATTGTAAACTGAAAAGATTGAGGGTGACTAAAGGTAGTAGTTTTATGTTATGTTTATTATGTAAACAATAAGTATTCTTTAGAAGAAGTATACTTACAAGTATTTAGTTACGACAAATAGATTTTTTACCACCATCTAAAATAGTAGACAAATTACAAAACTATTTTCCTGACAAATGACCCCCCCCCCTTTTCTCATCTACACATATTTCTCAATCACCAATAACATAGTAGGGTCCCTCTTTTGGCACGTTTTCTCTTCAATAATACATGTAGTTTCAAATTATGCTGTGCTGCCATACATATCGATCATTGGTGGATTTGCTGCATACTCTTATAGATAGTATTCTATAATTCATGTCGCTAATCTGGAAGGTAAGTACGCTTAATATGAAGGACTTATCTAAGAACAGTACAAATAAAGTATACGGGGATAAGATCACTAATTCTAATAATAGAAACTTTAGAAAACATATCAAGCGATGCTTTGTATTAAATTTTTATATTTTAAATACTTATTATTTTTTAATAAATCAAATAAAATATAAGTGTACTACTATATAGGCTTGATTGTATACTAAAATACGTACATATGAGTAATTTTTTTTTAAAAACCACTCAGGAGACATAAAAAAAAATAAAATTTTTTTCCGTGTTTCTCATACCTTTTTTAGAACAGTAAAAAATAATAAACCTGAGTTTTTTGTTTCGGTGCAGAAGCATTTTTAGGGGGTGAAAACGACCCTTGAAAATTACCCTTGAAAATGAACTTTTCTTTATAATACATATTAAATTGAATATGTAATTTCAATACCAAAACCTTTGTTATAAAATGTCAGTTTCAATTTTTACATCGACTCTAAAGGGTTGCAAACCGTAAATTTTGTAAGCAAACTTTTTTTTCATGATACCTAAGTTACTTTTTTTTTTGGTAGAATTACTCATAATTATACGTTGATTATACGTACCATCTGGACATTTAAAGAATGATTATTATTGCGGTAAATGTATGCTTCTTCATGGTCACTCGGAATAAAAACTTGTAAAAGCGTACAATCAATGGCTCCTATAACTGGAGGAAAACGTAACTGCTGTTAAAAACTTAACTAAAGTATCAATATATTAAGCAAGGTATTTTTAATTAAAATTTTTAAGTAAATAAATTGGATTTTGTACTCTGCTTGTATATTTTCACGATCTTTTCGAGTCATAGGAAAACGTATGTAACGACCTCTTAGTCTGTTGATAGCTATTATTATGACGTGTAAATATTTAGGAAAAGTCGGCTAATTTATTGGATGCTGAAAATTATTACTAGCTCCTTTTTTTAAAGAGCTTTCAGCTAAGAATCTTAAAACAGATAAGGCTTATCTTCTAGGATCAAATCGTAATTCGTCCACTGTTCAAAAATTTTCAATCATTCGAATCAATATTAAAGTCACTCCAGGATACATCCTTTTAAGAGTTCTATTGATGAATAATTATTTTTACAAAGGTTATAAATATGTTTTGCGATAAATAAGGACCTGTACATATTCTTAAATATTTTATCTTGAATAAAAAATGGATCTGACGTATCTCTTATGAAAGTGCGTCTCAATTTGAAATGTTCTCTGACTACTCTCCTTTCTTGCCTTTCATTATCGAGTCCTAACAAAAGTGCAGCGATTCCAAGCATTTTTGAATGAGTCTAATTATCCAACGTGCTGTTAGTATTAATAGCATTGATTATGTACTAAACAATTTTTCATTATATTCAGATTCATAATAAGGTTTATTCATTTTGATACTTTCATTCAATAGTATACTTCAAACTCCCTTCCGTGGTGAAAAAAAGACAACCACTTACCTTGTTTGTTTACTCAAATTTTTTGTGGGTTAGCTTTAGTTATACTCACAGTGAATATTGATCTGATTTCTTGAAAAAAAGCTTTTGCTCTTGGCTATCAAAAATTGTTTAAAAAGTGTAAGCAACAGTATAAAACATGGGCAGAGTGACAAAAAAATCCAAGATAAATAAAGATAGTTGTCCGTAAGTGTAGTTTGTATTTTGTTTTAATTCACATTTACCTTATGACTTCGTAATTGGGATGTACAAATAACATCATGAATATGATAGTCTAATTTAATTTATTTCTAACTATGCATGTACAATAGCTGTGAATGCAAGAAAAAATGATTCCTGCTAAAAAAAGGAGCTCTTAGTGCGTACGTGGAGGGCCACTCAAACTTAGTGACAAACAAGTTGGTTGGTCCTAATGGAAAAGAAGACCAAAAGAGACATCGAAATTTTCTCGCTCATCTCCTTCATGAAATAGACGGTCCCACAAGAGATGTAGCGGCTTGGAAAATCGTTTATTTTATTTTTTATAAAAAACAACTGAGTTTTTAGAAAAACGTACTTATGAAAAAATATATTTATGTTTACGTACCTGACTTTAGTAATTTATGTATCAACTTTTTTTACAGACTTGGAAGGATGTCAAGCTGAAAAAACACCAAGCGTATGGAGAGTACCAATGTCTGCAAACTGCTACAGGTAACAACCTGGAAAAAACATTAGACTTAGATCCTCAAGTGAAAAGAATTCTGAAAATCATTAGACAGTCTCACAATAATGTCAGCAAAAAACTGAAGCAGCGGGTATGCCTAGTAAGTATTAATTGTAGCAAAGCTATAATTATACTGCGGCAATGCTGTGTGGCGCGTTACTTTATGTGCAAGAAGGAGAAAGAGAAAATATGTGTCAGAAAGATATATATATATCAGCTCTCCCTCAGCTCCCCTCCAAATAAGATAGTTATTTTTTTATTTTCTTGCATTTTTCGAGTAATCCTACTTTTTTGCTAGCTCCCCCCACTCCCCCCAGCTCCCCTCCTGACTCCCCCCCAGCTTTCTAATATATAATGTAAATATATTTGTAAAGCCTTATATATTAACTGTTACAAGTTGTCTAAATTTCACATATAATTTTATTTGACCATAACAAAAAATTTTGTTACAATTATCTTACTTACGATGTTCATTTTAATTACATACTTTGAAATGTCTTTTCAGGTGCTCTGCTCTTACATAACCTTTTCCACAATTTTGACAAACATTTTCTTAACGTTTTTTTCATGACTTTTCAAATGTCTCTGTAAGTGATAATTTCTTTTAAACTATTTTCGCACTTCAAACACTTAAAATTTTTTTCAATGTTTTGGCATTCCTTTGTGTCACGCAAATAGTTTTTCTTGTCTGATTTTATAATGCTACACAAATCACATACAAAAAATTTTTTTTTGTGAATTTTTTCGTGCGATGATAGACACTCTTGATTTGAAAATTTTGAATTACATTTGTCATACTGATAAAATTTTGCATTCATGATGGTGTATCTGAAAACATATCACAAAAAACGAATTGTTTATGATTACATAAATCTGGGTACTAGACGGTACTGAAATTTGCTTTTTTGATAAAAAATAAAATTTGCAAGAAAGTATAAAAATAGTAATGAACTATAGAATAGTTGTTTTGTTACTCTAAAATTTTATTCCAAACAATATTTTTAATTTCAAATTTGTTTTTTGATTCAATTAGGATAAAAATCTTTTTTCGGTTTCAACATCTAGATAGCGCAACATGTTAATGCCCAATTAAAAATAATGGTATTCTAAAGTAGAACCCAAAGGCATCAAAAGTTTGACCTTTAGATTCATTGATAGCCATAGGAAGAGTTAAGATGAATGGATTTTGTTTTCTGTACAATATAAATGGTAGTGAAGAAGAATTGTTTGTATTAAGTGTTATTCTTAGACTAAAGACTTTATTTCCTTTCTTTTTACCTGAGATTATTCCAGCTTCGATGTTGTATTTTAATAATTTTGTAATTCATAAGCTTGTATTATTGCAGAGTCCTTCAAATATGTTTAAGTTTCGTATTAACCTAACAATAGCCTTGATTTTTAAATCTCATTCGTGTGAAAAAAGACCTTGTTTACTACTATTTAAATATTCTGTAGAGAAATTAGTATAAACACTATCGTCTAATTTATCTACTCCTTTGTGAGTTGCTTTATCAATACTACAGTACGTTACTAATGTTCCTACCATATTATTTAAAATTTTTTTGTCAAACAAGTGAGTGTATTCATTGTGAGATGTTAACATAGCTTTACTTATAAAAGAATCATCATCATTATTAAAAATTTAAGAACATATATCATTTGTTTTCCATGTCTGAGGAACTATGAAAGTTTTAATTTTGCCTTCTCCTATATCCAGCAGCAATGAAAAAAGTTTTTTATCAATTGAACATATATTTTTTTTTAAATAACAAATATTAAATAAAGGCTACGACTTCCCTTTCTTCGAGTATAACCCCGGTTAATTTGTGGTGGTAACAATCGGCTAAGAATATTATATGTACCGAGGAAACTCTAAGATTAGGAACCAACATACAAACAATGATTGTGTTAATATGTCGGAGGGCAGGTTCGTGGCCCTGTGTAAAAGAGTGAAATCGCTCAAATTGCCGATTATATACAATACTTAAAAATATTTATTATCAAGTTTCAAAATTTATCTGTTGAATAATCAATCAATTCCTGCACCATATACAGCAATTGTTTATTGATTATTACTTTATTGAATTCTCCTGAATATTTCCTTAATTTAATTAATTTAATAATTTAATATCTTTTTTAACTTATTCAATATTTTTCTAATCTAATTTCTTTTTTATTTCATTCCTGTCCCTTTTTGGGGTTCAGATAATATTCTCAGTTTCTTAAACGATTTCAAATCTTAACAGCTATTTTTCTAGTTTTTATCTTAAACTATAAAAAGGAACTCGCAATCTTATGTGGAGGGGAAGGTTTGCTTAAATAAGTACAATCAATTTATTTTTAATTATCTGATATTTATTCAATCATATGATTCTAAGGAAATTATATCTTAAATTTTTACATGTATTAATTGTATTTGAGTGATCGCAATTTTTAACGTTAATAATAAAAAACAATATATAATATACTCGACAATTCACTTAAAATTTATCCGCCTTTTTAATAGAAAATTTTACGAAAATGACAATTTGAATTTTCCCTCTTTAGTATCTCTGCTTGAACACGTTAGGTTAGACTAATGCGAAATTTTATTACAACCGCGGAAAGTTAGTGTTAGGTAACTACCTATCCGACCAAGTCACGTAAGGTTAGGTCGTTCTCAGGGCCCTTGGGTGTCTTGAGCACTGCTCAAGTCATCAACCCAGGAACTTCGCCTAAGAACGTGATCGCTAACCCTAGTGCCTCGACTACTTGGGGATGCGTCGTCTCCACGCTTAAAGCGGTCGAGCACCGAAAGTCCAAGTAGGTACCGGTTAGTGGAAGTGTTACCTTGTTGGTGGTGTACACATTTACTTTTCAGCTATCGGCCTTCGTACTTCGTCTCTTTCTCTCTTCGTCTCTTTCTCTCCCTTCGTGCTCGTCGCGGTATTGTACCGGTGCACGGGAAAGTTCCAGGTCTGGGTGAGCAACGGATATACCGCGTCCCAGGTTCGCTGGAAGATGAACTCATTTCATTGCGCAATGGTGCCTTTTATGCTAACGTTATTTCCTTTTGAGTAGCAGGTTTTCCCTTCTTTGGGTGAACGCGCTCTAGCGTTTTCTTAACGTACTAGACGCACATTCCCCGCGCGCGGCGTTCAAATTCGAATTTTCAAATAGGAATTTTTTATAAAATGAAATATATGTATATATAGAAAAAATGTGTACTATTTAATTGTCTATTAGACGGATTTTTTATTACAAGAAAATATAATAAATAGAAGAATATAAATATAAATGTAAAGCGTGCATTATAAATTCTAGGTAATAGAAGTGCCCCCTTGCATCTGCCCCCTCTAATTTGTGAAAATAAAAAAAAATTTTTCTTTGAACAAATTAGGTTTGAGGAATAAGTTTTGTTAGTTATTATTAACATCATTTCCTTTTAGATGTCTCATTTTTTTAACCAGCAGGAACTTTTTCTTTAGAGGTAATGGGCTCCTTTCCGAGGCACGTTTGCAAAAGAATTTTCTTTCTATGGTTACATAATTTATACAGGATTGTCCCTTTTAGTTTATACCGATTATATTCCTGTCCATTTATTATGTTTTGTTTGGTTATGTGCCATTTTTCATCGTTTGATCGTACGTTAGATGTCGATTTTGATTGTTCAGGTATATTATCGTTTGGTTTTCTTGCCAATATTTTTAATGTATTGAAATCCTCGGTACTTCTTCGGTCCTTTTGATTGATGTGTCGGTTTAACGAAATGGCTACCACGGTTTTACTCCTCTTGATTGATGATGTTTTAAAACTGTAATCCAATATATACGAAGGAAATTGGTGTAATATCGAAACGATTGCTAATACTTTGATCTCTGTGGTAGAATAATTTTTCTCTGCCCCCTGTATTGATCTATTTGCAACGTATATTCCTCTTTCATTACCATCGCGTGAGATAGCTCTGAGTGCGATTTTACTAGTATTTATTTTTACTTCAGCCTTGGATTGTTTCTTAGCTTCAAGAAAAATTTTAGCAATAAATCTACATGTTGGAAACTTAATTACCGGAAGAGTAGGGAAAATTTTCCGTGCGTCGTTATATTTCTCATAAATGTATTCAAATGTACTTGGTAATTTACTTCCCGTATCTATTAATGCCTCCAGCTTAACCCTTTTAATTTCAAAATTTATTTCCGGGCATACAAGAGCTTTATTGGTCAACAGATTTTCGCTGTGTGGTTCTTCTAGTAGTGTCTGTCTTAAATCTTCGAATACTGTATGTATTTCTGGTTTGACTACTGAACAACTTTTTATTTGATTTTTATGGCAAATTGAGTAGGAATGGCATGCATTTGTTACAATATTAGACTTATTCTCCTCAGTCACTTTTTTTTCAAGCTGGTTATCAAATGGAACCAAAACTGTATATGTACGAGGTATCAAACATTCTTGAACCTTGATAAGTAGATTCCCTTGATTATTGTTAATTTTCGACATTATTTTTAAATTTTTATTTCCATGTGGTAGCGTGGTAGTGTGTAAGGTGTTTGTGTTATTTTTTTGTTCGGGCTTGGATTCATAATTTTTTAATATACTTGTCTTTGTAATGCCCCCTCTGATTGTTGTATCCCATGAAGTATAGGTTTGATAATCTTTAGGGGTTTGGGATACAACGTCTATTCGTTTTCCTGATTTGGGATCTCTTCAATTAAATTTATTTGAGTTCCCTGGGTCCCTCGATTGTATGAGCTACTTTGTGGTCTTTCTACGTATGGTCGATTGGAACTATTATTGTTGTTGTTAGTTTGTTGGCCTGAGTTCGTATTTCGGTTTATGGTGGTATTACTTGTATTGTTACCGCGGTCACGCCAATTGCTATTGGGAGGGTTTGGTGTTGAGGCTCGGAAGTTGCTATGATTCCGCGTAGGGCTTGAGTTTATTTGTCTCCCGGAATCTATGTATGAATTTTCTCGAATCGAAATTGAGCTATTTAACGCGCCTACTGCATCCATAGAATCCAAGAGTTTTATGAGATCGTCAATTTTGTTAATTCCCCGAAGAATTATAGACTGCTGTATGACTTCGTCAAAATGATTTGCGAATTTCTCAACGGCCTCCGCTTCAGTGGGTGGTGCTGATAACATCTTCACGTAACTATACAAATTTAACACGTATTCACTACGGCTCATATTATTTGTGGCTTCGTATGCATTCCATTCAAGCGCTCGACGAACTTTAGCTTGTACCGTCGTGTTCCAATATTTATTCAAAAATAAAGTTTCAAAATCATTCATGGAATTTATTCTTTCTTCGATGTGCTCAAACCAATCAAGTGCCGGGCCTTTTAATGCTTGAGATAATACTAATTTAATCGTGTCAGTTTCTATGGAAGTTATTTCAATGTAAGTTTTTAAGGCTTTAAGGAATTTGATTGGTCGATCACTTGCAGCTGCGCTAAAAGTGGGTAAATCTACTTTCAATTGAGAAACTCCTCTGCCTTGTACGTTATTTAATTTTCGGGTGATGATAGATTCCACGTCTTTTTTGTGTTGGGCGATAGCCTCGTATATGCGATCATCTTCCTGTTCTAAATTGACTATGGCTTGTGTTTGTGCCGTGACTGTTTGATTGAGTTTTTGGAATGTTTGTGTTGTTTTCCCTATGTTTAGTGCGAGTTGATCGAATTGTTTGTTTAAGTTATCGAGTATTTCTGATTGTCTAATAAGTTCTGCCTGACGTTGTGCGTTTTTAGTACGTATTTGATTTTGTGTTTGTGTGAGTCGTTCTATATGGGTCTCCAGTGCATCGTACGTATGTGTAAGTCGCATCGATTGTTCTTTCAGTGTGTTCGTTTGTGTGATGACTTTATTTACTTTGTCAATAATTTGTTCCGAATTATTCTCGGGGTTGAGAGGTAGGATTTCAGCCATTAGCTGCTTTTGGACCCCTATAACCTCGAAAATATTTCCATCATTTCCACCCACTGTATTTGGCTGAGGTGACTCCTCTAATGGAAAAATTCCACTTAAGTTATCTTCGTTTTCCCCGTGGATCTGAGCCGTTACTTGTTGTGTTTCTTCATTATTGCCCCCTCGTCGTGTTTTAACCATTTTTAAGGCGCACGAATAATATAAAACGTTTGATAAAATTTTTTTGCACCTGTTTAAACACTCCCTCTTACGATTGCGAGTCCCACCAGGGGTACCATTTACGACTTCCCTTTCTTCGAGTATAACCCCGGTTAATTTGTGGTGGTAACAATCGGCTAAGAATATTATATGTACCGAGGAAACTCTAAGATTAGGAACCAACATACAAACAATGATTGTGTTTATATGTCGGAGGGCAGGTTCGTGGCCCTGTGTAAAAGAGTGAAATCGCTCAAATTGCCGATTATATACAATACTTAAAAATATTTATTATCAAGTTTCAAAATTTATCTGTTGAATAATCAATCAATTCCTGCACCATATACAGCAATTGTTTATTGATTATTACTTTATTGAATTCTCCTGAATATTTCCTTAATTTAATTAATTTAATAATTTAATATCTTTTTTAACTTATTCAATATTTTTCTAATCTAATTTCTTTTTTATTTCATTCCTGTCCCTTTTTGGGGTTCAGATAATATTCTCAGTTTCTTAAACGATTTCAAATCTTAACAGCTATTTTTCTAGTTTTTATCTTAAACTATAAAAAGGAACTCGCAATCTTATGTGGAGGGGAAGGTTTGCTTAAATAAGTACAATCAATTTATTTTTAATTATCTGATATTTATTCAATCATATGATTCTAAGGAAATTATATCTGAAATTTTTACATGTATTAATTGTATTTGAGTGATCGCAATTTTTAACGTTAATAATAAAAAACAATATATAATATACTCGACAATTCACTTAAAATTTATCCGCCTTTTTAATAGAAAATTTTACGAAAATGACAATTTGAATTTTCCCTCTTTAGTATCTCTGCTTGAACACGTTAGGTTAGACTAATGCGAAATTTTATTACAACCGCGGAAAGTTAGTGTTAGGTAACTACCTATCCGACCAAGTCACGTAAGGTTAGGTCGTTCTCAGGGCCCTTGGGTGTCTTGAGCACTGCTCAAGTCATCAACCCAGGAACTTCGCCTAAGAACGTGATCGCTAACCCTAGTGCCTCGACTACTTGGGGATGCGTCGTCTCCACGCTTAAAGCGGTCGAGCACCGAAAGTCCAAGTAGGTACCGGTTAGTGGAAGTGTTACCTTGTTGGTGGTGTACACACTTACTTTTCAGCTATCGGCCTTCGTACTTCGTCTCTTTCTCTCTTCGTCTCTTTCTCTCCCTTCGTGCTCGTCGCGGTATTGTACCGGTGCACGGGAAAGTTCCAGGTCTGGGTGAGCAACGGATATACCGCGTCCCAGGTTCGCTGGAAGATGAACTCATTTCATTGCGCAATGGTGCCTTTTATGCTAACGTTATTTCCTTTTGAGTAGCAGGTTTTCCCTTCTTTGGGTGAACGCGCTCTAGCGTTTTCTTAACGTACTAGACGCACATTCCCCGCGCGCGGCGTTCAAATTCGAATTTTCAAATAGGAATTTTTTATAAAATGAAATATATGTATATATAGAAAAAATGTGTACTATTTAATTGTCTATTAGACGGATTTTTTATTACAAGAAAATATAATAAATAGAAGAATATAAATATAAATGTAAAGCGTGCATTATAAATTCTAGGTAATAGAAGTGCCCCCTTGCAAGGCTAAAAATTGGAAAATTTTATGGTTTCTTGAACAATAGTTATTTTGCTTCCGTTTTTTACTACTGGGAGAATTTGACGAAAGTCTCCACCTAAAATTAATATTTTATTTTCAAAAGGCTTATTACTACTAGATAAATCTTTTAAAGTCCTATCAACGATTTCTAACGCTTTTTTCGGTACCATAGAAGCTTCATTTCAAATAATTGCTTTTACATTACGTAATTTTTGTTTATCTGTCTCAAACTGAAAAAATGCACTTTCTATAGTGCTTAAGTCTTAAGAAAGTCTGTAAGTTCTGTAATGTTTTGTATAGAAAAGTTTTTCCAGATCCACCAGGACCATCGATGAAAAAAATTATTTTTTTTAATTTCATTATTTCTTGAAAAATTGGACGTTGGTTATCACTAAGTTGTGAAAACATTTTATGGAACTTATGTTCACGAAATATTCTTTCATCATTGTCAGTATCAACATTTTTTTCAATGTTTCTGTTGGTTCTCGAAAACTAATATCTTTACAAGACATATTTTCAGAATATAAAATTTCGTTGAAATGTAAAAAAGCTTTATTTTGATCATCTTTACAATCTTCAATGAAAAATTTTTTGTATTTGTAAATAATATTATCAAATAATATTACCAAAAAAATTTTCAGACATAATAAACCATGCGAAAAATGTCCGTAGTTGAAAAGGCAGCATAACGTTACATGCTTCTTCAAAAATTATATCGTTGAAAATCGTGTTCTACTAATCCCATAAAAATAGCTGTTATCAGCCAGGGAAAATAAAAAGTGATTGTTAAAAATTCATGTAATTAATTATGATTAATATACATTTGTTACATATATAAATTTTAAGTAACAAATAATATAATTCGGGTTTTTTTCTATACTTTGTAAATCTAATTTGCAACTACGGGGGTTGGTGTGCAGAGCGCGCAGAGGGCAAATACAGTTATAAGAGCTTAGAAATATTTATTGATACATACAGGATAGACAGCTCATTTAAAAAAGGGAGCCACTAGAAGAAATAATAAAGCTCACCAACAAAAAGTCAAGGGCACATCTCTCTGTTTGTATAAACTTCACAACTTTTATTTGAAATTAGCAGCTTGTTCTTCATATTTTCTTAAAAGCAGATCAGTAATCATTACCCAGCGTGAAATTTATTCCCGAGTATTTACGAAAAATGCCATAGTCTTTCTAATTCTGTAAAATATACTTCAACATGTTATTTTAATACTAACATTTAATGTTATTATTTTTTAAGGCTTTAAAAAATATTAATACAAACCTTATTTCGAAAAAATTGCACTTATAACTCAATAAAAGGGGGGTTTGGCGCGCGGAACGCACAGGGGGGTGGAGCCCCACTAGTATATATATATATATATATATATATATATACTGATATTCTGAATGCTCCCACTGGCCGACTAACTTTCTGTACTGGTACAGGAAAACCCCGTACCATTTATCGGATTTTGACGTACTAAGCATAAGGTTTAGCTATACTTAATAAGGTACTTTAAAGTATGCCACCGTACCAAATATACCTGTACCAGTACACATTTTTCTTGTACAGAGTATCGAAAATACTTGTACTAACATGTAGAACCTGTTTTTCTGGTAACAAAAATCTTTCGTGTAGCCGCTTCATTCTAATAAAATTGACCGGTGGTTTGCTATGCTGTAACAAAACGGAACTTTTTAAAAATCAGGTCTTTATTATTAATATTAATTAAGAATAAGTACTTTTCTTTATTGTGCAGGCACTTTTTTTTAAATAGAATACAAGTATGTGAGTGACAGCAGCGACGTTGAAATGATTATTACTAAAGGTATTTTGCCAATATTTTATAATGAAATGTTTATTTTGTTTAATTAGGTATAGTAATTGTATAAATTCATGTTTTTGTAAAGAAGAGGCCAAGAAAAAATTTAATGAAGAAACAAAAAATGTGTTAGATAGCGTGACTAGTAGAGTCTTTAAAGATGTTGCTGGAAAAAATGAACTCGACTACAAATATTACATTGATTTGACAACTGATATTAATATTCAACACTCACTCTTAAATATAGTTACTAAATAATAAAATTTTTACAGAGTATACAAATTTTTGCTCTATTCCTCTAACAGAAAAAACAACCATGGAAAATCAAGTTATCGACCTTACAGAGCCAGGTGAGAAAAAACAAATTTTTTTAAATAATTTTATTAAATTTTGATACGATAAATCTATTTCACAAATTTTTAGAGTATTTTAACAGAATCAGGCCCAACTCCACCTAAAGTCACAAAGATTGAGAATATCAATAATGATCTTGATATAAAATAATATCAATATAATATAAAATCGATCTTATAGAAACTGGTATTAGTAAATATTAAGAATTAAAATATGTCATAAATTTGTTATTTTTAAACATACACAATTTTTAAAGAATTACCAAAGAAAACAAATAATTTAAAAAAAAAGACTCTAAGTTAAAAAAAGAGCAGCTAATCCAAACGACTCCCAAAATACCAACAGAATGTACTATGAAGTTAAGCAATTAACATGAGACCATGCAGCACTACAACATACCACAACAGAAGCCGATGTATGATAATTTAGAGCATTCAAAATTTTATACGAAACAATTTTTGAATCCAAAACATAATTTTTGTTATACAGCGATGACGGATAATATAAACAGTGCAGTTGACGCTGTTTCAGTAAACACGTTATCTATGACTTAATTAATCGATAATTCACATAATTTTATGGTGGTCCAAGATAAAAGTAATAAGGAAAAAAACAAAGAGTTAAAAGAACAAATTAAAATTTAAATAAAGTTACTGAAGTATTAGAAGCGATACAAGAGTTAAAATTAAGTCAAATCCTTGATACAAATTAAAAAGTACAAGTATAAGAAGTATACAATGAAATCGATCGTTAAGTTTTTACATTTAAATCTACATTTTATTTTTATTGGAATGAAAAAGTCAACAATAATTGAAATAATCATTTTAATTATTTTTATTAAATTACCTTATAGCTCACTTGCATTACTTTATATTAATGTGTACGCTGAATTTTTGTAAGGTGTTTCTTCAGGTGTTTTTTATAAGATTTCTGTTGTACTAACTGTTTTAAAATAAAATAACAACCTTTCACCATCCCACTGGTCCAAATGTATTACTTACTTGAGTGATTAGCAAATACCACACGGATATATGTATAAAACTTGAACTTAAATTCAGACCATTATTCTCGTTTTCGACAGCAGTGTATGTATGATGTATTTGTTCACAGCTTGAAGACTTGTACAGCTAAAAAGTTAAGAATGTTAAGTGATGCTATCAAAAGTTTTTACGTAAATCGGAAAGCGCGAGAAAACGATGTCCCTAGCTTTTGCTTTTCTCTACCTCAATTGAGCCCCTGAAATAGCTATTTTATTAATAAATCCACTGAAAAACTGTTGGATTTTGAATATCTGATGCCTACTAGCCCAAAATTTTGTTTTGTTAATAAATCCACTGAATTACTCTTGAACTTCGAATCGACGATACCTACTCACCTATGATTTTTAGAAATTTACTGAAAATCTATTGGACTTTTAATTGCTAATGCCTACTCGTCCTATATCTTGTTTTATTAATAACTCCATTGAAAAGCTGTTGGGTTTTAAATCGCTGATAAAATTTAAAAAAATTTACTTAAAATCTGCTGAGCTTCTAATCACCAATGCGTACTTGCCCAAGATTTTGTTTTATTAATAAATCCACTAACAAACTGTTAGGTTTCTTATCATCGATGCTCACTTGCCTGAGAGATTGTTCTATTGATCAATGCACTAAAATATTGTTTAATAGCTAATCTATTTTGTAACCTAACTTAGACGATTTTTATTGTTGTAGTAGCTCTTTGCATGTTCATTTAGTCTTCTTGAATTCTCACTGAAGTATTCTTCAAGTCCTCTTGGTACTCTCTTGAATTTATTGGTTATCGGTATATATTCTGTATAGTTGCGACAGCTGTAATGCATAGGAGAGTACTCGGAAGGACAGAGAGGACCCAAATAGTACTGAGAAAACTAAAGAGGGCTTTTTGAGAAAGCCTTAAGAGGACTAGAAGTGATTTGCCCCTCGCAGTTACGTCTGAATCTAAGTTTAAAACTACTTATGATATCTTTATAATGGAGGGCAGTTATCTTAAAAAAATATTATATATAATTTTTATACCTTACAAGTAACGAGAAATTTTTATAACTATCACCACTGGATTTATCTCATTTCTTTAAAAATCAGTATTACGAACGAGTCAGTCAATTTTATTGACATGTGCTTTTGGCGAGTCTCCTAACATATTTTCTAAAATAAATAATTTTTTTTGTTATCAGCCACATTTCTTTAGATTTTATCACATTAGCTGCTAAGTAGTCTATTTTGGCTACTTTGTTATTTCTATGTTTTTTTTGTAATGTTGTTTCTTACCTACATGATTAAGGATTTGTTTATGTTTAAGTATTAAGTGTCGAAGCCTTAAAGGTTTTTACTATCGTCGTTTTCAAGTACAAGTAGTAACTTATTATTATTATTATATATTACAAATAATAATGATTCAAAAAACTTATTTAAAAATGACAATAGCAGTGCCGTAACCATTTTTTTTAATTCAGAAAAAATTAGTGTGCTGTTATAAATGACTACCTTATGAAACAAGGAAACTTTGTCATAATTATCTATTTTAATGTACTCTGTAATTTTATGTTCATGTATATTTTGTTGCTTGTAAAAAAAATATTGTATTTTCTCCTAAGCGGCGATGTATATGATTCCTCGACGTTGGTAATTGTTGTGTAGTAATTTAACGACATTTTATTTCACATTAGGTATTAACGAAAAACGTTTGAAGACCATAAAAAGAAAGCAAGAAGCATCTGTTGAAAACTTTATGGACAGTGATTAGCGCGTAAAACATTTAAATTAGCCAAATAAATCGTCGACCAATGTGAATTAAAGTGTTCATAATTACATAAACTCGTTCGAACGCGTGGAATCACAGTATTGTAGAAAAAGTACCAAACGAGTATCTAGATTCTAGTCTAAATATCGAAAAAATGTTTGATATGTACAAGGAGTAGATGAACTCTAAGGAAGGAGCAAGTTATGCCGCCGAAAATGAGTACAGATATATATTTACCAGTCAGTTCAATATATACTTCCATAAACTAAAAAAGACTAATATGATATTTGTGCATCGTATCAATACCTACCTGATGACCAAAAAGGTCCACTCCAAAAAAAGTTTAAAATTCACATTGAGAACAAAAATTATTCTCGTATCTTGATGAATGAGGATACTGAGACTTACAAAAATGATCTATTGACATGTGTAGCTATTGACAATTAGAAGTGTCTACTGGATTTCTTCTAGAGATTAATAAGGATTACATATAAAAATTTATCAAATTTTTTTGGTGGTATGTACATGGATTCTACTTGGATTCGGCCAAGATGCAAATAGAAATCTAATACGAATCCGTCCGAATTTTCCGTGTAAAATCCTTGTAGAATCCATATAATATCATTGTGATTCCCACATGGAAAGTATGATTTTCCATAAGCATTTCATACGAATTCCAAATAGATTTCATATGGAATATATATAATTCCTTTCACAACAGATTTATGTTTTTTTAATATTTTCTTAGATACAAACTATGAGTATTACAACTGTTATTTTGAAAAGCCACCTCTATGAGGACTCAAATGGCTCGTTAAGTGCTAGTGAAGAAAAGGATATTTTAGGGATTGAGAGTTCAATTCCTGGTAAATTCCTTGAACTCTGGTTGTTAGTAAACTAGATTTCGCCCTGTTAATCCCCGGGATACAATGTTATAGGATCTTCTCCCCGATATATAATCTAACTAAAAGAGAATTGGAATGGATTAATTATTTATTAAAGAAAGCTTGCACCAAACATAAATAGAACTATATTTTATTTAACAGATTAATCATACCTTTATGTGTTAGTGTAACAAATAAAAATATTTAAAGTTATAGTTTACATGTAATGAGGTTATTATTTATACATCAACACGTTAGATCCTGTACACATTCCACAAATCTACTATTGCTTATCACTGACTGAGTAAAAAATTTTTTTAGCTGATACTATACATATTTTGCACAGCGGTTATATACTTGTAATTTTTTATTTCTACATAAGCTGCAATTTTTTTAAAGTGTTTGTGCTTATTGATATTTTCTCGTTCTCTACTCTAACCACTGAGTGGATAAAGTCGCTATAATCAAGAGGTGCCGTTATTATTTTATTACAGATTGTCAATTCCTTACGCCTTTCTGTATCAACTAAAAACTGATTTATTTTAATGAATGAGCCTGACTCTGTTAGAGCATAGCAGTTATTCATGCGTACATTTGATTTCTTACTTGTTGAAAATATGCAACCTCTTCTTAACATTCTATGATAACAAGATATTTGATTTTTAGAAAGACCAAATTCAATAATACTTGAATATTCAACTATACGTGGTTTACCAAAGTATCGACATTCTCCAAATTGTATTGTATATTGTATAATTTTATTTTCTAATTGATTACAATATCGAATTATTTGAGATGACTCTGATAAGCTTGCCACATGTACTTCTAATATATCTGCACTACGTTTAAAGTAAATTCTTCTACATAATTGATGGAGAACACCTTTAGCCGCCTTAATATCTCTTTCTATATTACCGTTCCCAGATTCAAATCCATACCCACAGTGACTCCATGAGGGACCCCAGTTGGTAACGCTTTCAACTAAATGAAGGGCCTGGTGCATATTAAAAGTCATACCTTTTTCGGAGTATAAGTATTCAGTTAATGCAACGAATTCTTTTAGTTTACGTTCCGCTTTCAAAAGATCGTCAGTTTTTATAAATTCGCCCATTAGAATGTGGGTACTATTTACCAGTAATGCCCAATGTTTACTGTACTCTTTAAAATTTTGTAACGTATCCAAAATGAGAACACTGAAATACAGTAACCAATTTTCCAATTCTTTTGCTTTCCAGTACTTCCTATATTTTATTGATCTTGATAAGTGAGCAACTTGTTTAGGCAATTTCAGTGTTTCCAATATTTTATCAATTTCTACAATGGTTTTTTTTGGAAGTGAATATGGGTTACGAGAATGCGAGAACCAATAGATTGTGAACTGTCGACAAATTTCTAGAAAAATGCAATGCATAATATCAGGTGTAAAGCCATCAATTATGTTAAAATGATATAGTTCAATCAAAGGTGACGCGTCTTTCATGCCAAAAGTTGGTTCTATGGAATGAATTGCGTTTTCTATGTGTATTAAGGTCTCATCTTTTGTTCTTCTACAAGGAATATTTTCTAATGAAGGATATTTAATAGTTTTTTTTTTTGTTTGCTATACCATTTCACCACTGTGCAAACACCACCCACAGCCGTAATAACCATTAAACTGAATGATGCCTTGCATTGATGCTCTCGCAACGGAGTTGACGCAACAGCAAATTGCATATAGATAAATATTTCTCACTTAAGTAGAGATATTACATGGTATTCCCATAACTGACAAATTATTTATACTTTTAACAAACGTGTCTAAAAATATACTTATTTTCGGTTTTGTTTTTCCAAACCACAGTGCCCACGTTATTGGCTTACTTCTACAATCAACTGGCACTTCGTTAATACTTATCTGTATTGGCCATACAGAAAACGTAGGGTTTTTGAAGACAGGAGATCCGACGCTGTTAAAACCGCATGTTGCGTAAGAATTTTTTTATGATAGGGGAAGTACATCCTTTAATTTTTTATACAGTGCGCCGTCATAAATGTCCTGATAATTTCCTTGGTTACATCTAGTCATAACTGTATCGTAATAGTTTTCATTTTTTCTATTAGTTTTTTAATTTCTTTTTCTGGATTTAAAACAACAAAGAAATATTTATTACTGTTTTTTACGGGTATTGAACTTTTACACCTATCACAGTAAACGTGACGGACATAGCGGTCAAATTGTTTAATATATATATCGCAATTTGGGCCCACTGCATGATATTCTACTCCATCAGAGTTACTGAAAAATTTGTCCATTTTAAATTTTGTGTCTGGTACTACAGGCTCCTTCGAAACCGCATTAAATAAAGCACATAAATCTTTAAAGGCTGAAAACGGTAATCTACACTTTAAAGAAAATCGCATTATACCTAACAGCATCTCAAATCTCGTAACGCCACAGGAAGAATTAAGGATCGTATTTGATTCTTCATTTTCTATTAATTCTTCCAAGTATGATACCGATGCTGTTGTATTTTTTGGCATTCTATCCACGCAATCCTCTCAATCGTCTTCTGAGGATTCTTCGAAAAACTCAGAATCTACAAAAGCCTGCAATAAAAATTATTTGAAGCACGATGCTATTTTGTATACAGTCACAGTTTCGACAAGCAAATATTTAAATTGTAGATCACAACAGAAAGTTTCAAAAGAAAAAAACCTTTTCATACGTACGAGGTTAGTGATACTACTGGATAAATAAACTAAAAATGTTGCCCACAAATTGTCTTTACAAATAAATGACTACATTTCAAATCATTAAAAATCAATACACTTTGTAAGTATATTAACAAATAAAATATTTTACCTTTGTTTGTAAACGTTCCCACGCTGGAATATAAATATCTTCGTCTGATGCATCAGTATCAGAAGCGCAACTTTCTTGGGAAGTACGATGAGACAACTCATTTAGACTACTATTATTAGGCGTTTCATTAAGTTGCGATGTAGTGCTACCTCTACATCTTGCGTCGTTTAGTACCTGCACGATTACAATATTTACCATGAAACTGTGTGAGCAGACCTATAGATATTCTTATCACAGCATAATTATTGTCATGGAGCATTTATCATAATTCATCGTGTTAGGTATATATGCTTTATGCTTTTTAATTTAAATAAATATTATACTCTTAACATTCGTACCTGGTCATATTGTGCGCCACTAGCTAAATTGAAGTCATCATGAAGATTTTGTGGGCTTCTCTGCAAAATAATGTAAGGAATTTTTTTTCAAAATACACAATTAAATGCTGAAACCTTTTTGTTTAATATGTTTAATAAATTTGAGTACCGCCATCCTGTCTAGTCCTTGATACAAATACTTAGAGGATGGTCCTGAAATTTTTTTAAATATTATTTAATTTTGTTTATTAATATAAGATATCTTTATTTGCTTTATAGCAATGTGAAAAAACATGTTATTAAAGTGTATGTACAATACCTTCCATAAAATCATTATCACCATCATCAGAGCTCCACGCTTTGTCAGTGCCACGTGCTCAGTTCTTCTTATCGTACTTCGTTGATTTCGGTATCTCCACAGTTTCGTCATAATAGTACAAACCGTACTTGCCTCTTTTATTATTCATCTTGTGTCTACTTAAGTTTAAGATATTTTACTGACGAGAAATTTGAAAAACAGTTGAAAATGTCTTCGATACGTGAAAGGGAAGTTTCAATGTCTCTATGTCTGTTGCCTACATGAATAAATTATGGCAGCGAAGCAGAGTGAAGGGAGCAACAATATACACATAAGGGCCTTTCCACAATGCGTGAGACTTGCACCATTTAATTTTGACTCCAGTTTATGCAGTAACAGCACTCTCATGTTAACAAGGGAGCTGTTCACATAGACAAAAATACGAGTTGTCTATGTGAACGTTCACATAGCAACTCGTATTTTTGTCTATGAACCAGGGATGGGTAAGTAGTGTGACCCTGAGCTTACGACACGTAAGGTGTATAATATAACATTAGTGTCATAAATTGTATAATATGTAATAAATTTTACGTCCATCCCTGATGTGAACAGCTCCCACATGTTTCTATTATCTGTTTCTATAACGTGAATAGATCCTAAAACAGATATGAAACGTGAATGTATCAATATATATATTGCCGTCTGAAGTCACACCTTAACATTCAAATACTTTATGCTCTTCCTTCTTTGTCTTTGTGTCGATTGTTTGCCAAAGTTCTTCCTCCTTGTCGAAACTACATTGCAAAAATCGAAAAATGTCAGGAGTTGATAAAGACGAAATAAGTCATGCTATCGTGCGTTTCCTTGATTCAAATTATATCGAGATAATACAGCTTAAAAATATCAAGGAATTTCGACTCGAATCGCCTGAAGATCAGTATGACTTTGTTAAGAAGCAAATGTACCGTGGCAGGCGAAAGGTTAAGGAGCCTTGGCAACCTATCGAAATATTTACTCTAGGATGTAAATACCAATTCATAAACATTTTATATCTTAAATGTTATATACTTAAGTCATCACATAGTCTACTCCACTTACCAAAATATATCATCACAGCAGTGAGTCGTTTAAAAAAAGATGTGCAAGAGGCTGCCACTAGCCGTACAAGAAAATACAGATTTACAAAATTCAACAACAGTGACATAAACGACTTGTCTCTCAATAACTCATCCAGTCATAGCACAGGCTCCAATAAAAAGAATAGTAATGAAAACTGTTTTTTTGAAGAGTATTTTGATGACCAGCATGTTTCTGATGCGGTAACATGTTTAGTTAGAATACTAACATGTTTTTAGTACAGTAGTTAAACGTTTAATTGGAATTAAGAGTAAATGATAAGAATTTTTTACAGTCTAAAGGCAGTCCAGATGATAGTGACGAGCGCAGAGAAAGAGACATTTTAAGGAAAAAAATAAATAATCTTATTAATTCATCTTTAGTAATTACAAGTGGCAGAGAAATAGAAAAAAATACTGACGAAACTTCGACATCAGCAACAGTTAAAGAAAATCTTTCAGCTTTGTAACTTCAAATATTGCAATGAGAGCGTAAAATTGAACAGTTACGAAAGGTGAAAAAACCTCTACCATTCAGCACCCCTAAAAAACGTCCTCATGGTACACATATTTTGTATTGATTCACAATTAAAAATAAATTAAATTTGACGTATCAATTTACGTAAGGTTTTTCAGATTGTGAAGATGATTAAGATTTTACGACTCTGGATCAGTGCGTTATCTCTGGAAACTTGATGTTTCCTTGCATGCCCAGGCAAAAAAAAGTTAAGCGTTATATTTCAGAGGCACAATTAGTTATTGCACGAGCAAGCAATGAGAACATTATAATTGTTGATCAGATTTCGAAAATCCAGAAGTACAAAAAGATAAAGGATAATGAGGTGATACCTTATTTCGTCACTTGTTATTCAACTTTATAATTGCATAAACATTTTTATACAACCGTAGGGAAATGAAGTTGTATATCTAGGTGGTGTTATCTACATTTTTTATGGAAGTTGGTCATCGTGTCAACTAGCTAATTCTGCTTCGAGCTTTGTCAAGAACATTAGTAAAATGTATGGAGCTTAAGTGTTCTAGCCAATCAATGTCTATCTGCTAAAAATTTACCTAACAAAGTTTCTAATTGTGACTCTCCAAGAAAACCGTTAACGCCAAAAAAACTCACAATTGTTGGAGGTAACTACCATATTCATTTTGCAAATTAAGATTAAGATTTTCAATATATTCTAGTAGGGTAACTAAAAAAAAAGTATTTTAAATCACGTGGAGTTGTTAAAAAATAATTATAATTATAATTTATTATAAGAAAATTCACAAAAAAATATTATCACCTACATTGCTTGAAACTGAAATTTCTCTTCTAAGTTATGCTTTCTTGTTTGCGTTTCCTTAAAAAGCTTTTGAATATGCAGTAGTGCTTGCAATTAAATATACTTTTTTTTCAGGGATTCGTAATATGTTACTATGAAATTATTAAGTAAATGATAACAAAAATATAAGGATACTAAAAATTGCAGATGCATTGAGATACTTTTTGACGTATGTACGCCCGTCTCTTCAAAAATTTGATCTAGAGTATGAAGTTAAGTTGATGAGAAAATACCTTGCAAAAGAGATTAACTATCAAATAAAAAAATTAAAGCAACAACAAAAAGAAAGACAGGTAAAAATATGAATAAAATTGTATAAAAAAACAATTTTTAGATCTCTACATTCACACTATACAAAAACATTTTTTTACTTCTAGGATACTTAACGGCTGCTTGACTAATTCTTCATAATGATAACATATTTAAAAGATTTGAAAAATTTGTAAGAGCATATTCCGAAAGTTCTTTAATTATAAAAAGACCTGTATATAATCAACAAATTTTAGGTTACGTTGATGACAAAACATACAAAGATTCAGTCGTCTACTTGTATTCGGCTATAATGTTTTATTAAACATAAGATTATTTAGAGGAACCAATGAACAAATTAAAAATTATAGTAATAATATTAAAAATAATTGCAGTTTTGACTAATAAAGATCATAAGTACAAGTTTTCTGATGGCTGTGCTAGATAATATTTCATACTATCAAATAAATAGTAAAATGTTGATATAAATAATCTGAGTCATTTTTTATGAAACCTATCGAATAAGTATTATGTACTGAAGCTGCCAAATATATTAACAATAAAAAATTATAAACTCATTGTAAAAAATTGAACGTATTCTATATATAATCTACTTGGAATTCGTACAGAATGCTAATGGAAAATCTAGCTTTCCACGTGGAAATCACAATGATATTGAATGGATTTCACAAGGATTTTACACGAAAAATTCAGACAGATTTCTATTAGATATCTTTTTGCATCTTGGCCAAATCCAAGTAGAATCCATGTACATTCCACCGAAAAATTTGATAAATTTTTATATGAAATCCGTATGGATTTCTAGAAGAAAGATTCTGAAGTACGAAGGTTCCACTTTTACTCTGATAATCGCTCATGTCAGAATCGGAATAATATCTTATTTTCCATGCACTGAAGAGCAACTGTAATTTTTCAAGTTGAGATTTTACATCGGTAAAATTTTTCATCAACTACAAAAAAAAACAAACGCGAATAAATGAGCACATATTGTCTTTTAGCCTTATATTTTTCCCTAAAGATTTTACAAAATGTTTCATGAAAGACTAAAAAAAATGCTAATCAACATATTATTCATCAATAAATAATTCAAAAGATTAAATTTCTTGTTATTCTGCTGTTATATAGCACGCAGCATAAAGTTTTGATTATTCTATGGATTAAACTATTTCATACTCAATTTTTGTCTATTAATTTAATGTTATGCTCAATGTTATGATAATTTTCAAAGAATCCTTTTTTTATAACAACAGTAAATAATTAATAACCAAACTTCTATGCTATTC
Source organism: Copidosoma floridanum (assembly GCF_036245765.1). NCBI lineage: Eukaryota > Metazoa > Arthropoda > Insecta > Hymenoptera > Encyrtidae > Copidosoma > Copidosoma floridanum. The sequence goes on from NW_028321885.1 coordinate 15,342,712, forward strand.
AGGTTAAGTCAGTGAAATATTTCTTCCTGTTTTTTTATAAAATTGTACAGAACCCGAAAAAAAAATGTTATTAACAAAATAGCAAAAAAAAAATCATGTTATTTGAGTAAATTAATACATTAATTGGAAGTAGATTTTATCAAGATAAAGCACTGTTACGTAGGATTCTAAAGGTTCGGGGTGCTTAATAACAATGCGGCAGTTAAACTCAATCAATTACTTTATTGCTATATTCCTTAAGGGAAGGCGCTTTGCGGTCCCGAGTTACTTATTGCGACTCTCCTCCTCCCAGTCCCGACGTTCAAGAGCCCTGTGGCCACTGCTGCAGGCCTTTTTATGCTCTTTCTTCCCCCACTTGTGCTCCTTCCTAATACTAATAGCTGAAGCCCACCCCACGTAGTATGTTCCATACTGTTCGTGACACGTCCAAGGCCGCTTCGTTTTCGGCCTCGACAACGTTCTTTTCTGTACCACCTCGGAAAAGATTGTTTAATTAGTGTCTGTATCATGTTGTTCGTGTTGTAATGTATACTTATTATATGAGAAAAATTTATGAGGTGTTTCTATAAACATTCTCGTTAATCTTTCTTTTCCAGGCTTTGATTAGTTTTTCGAAAGTTTATAATTGTGTTATCACACATATTGTTCGTGTTTGCGCTCTTTCCTCTTACATAATAAATATATGAATATGCCCTTGCGGGTCTTACTTTCATTTATGATTGTTAAATTACCATTTATTGCTTATTATTGAATTTAATATTTACTTACATATTTTTTTTTTGAGTTGCTTCATACATATTCATTTTCATCATTATGGTTATTATTTTCCTTCTTTCGGTTTTATTTTAGTTAGAACTTTTGTTTTGTGTATTCATTTTCTTTTTTTTTTATTTCCTTTTTTTTTGTTTTATACTATATTCATTACATTTCACGCAGCATCTTCCACACAACATGACAAAAATCTTTTTTTTTAATTTTATTATCATCATTGTTACATACGTATTCTTTTTTTTTTTTTTTTTTTTCCATCCATTTAACGCATTATTGAACCAAAAGGTATATCAACCGCTCTTAATTACGTTTCTACTTACTATTTTCTTTTTCTATTTATTTACTTATATTTTTTCTTACCTATGGATTTTATTTTTTTTTTTTTTTTTCATTTTTTTTTTTTTCTTTACTAGACATCGTCAATGCTTAGGTATTAAGGCTCTACCTTTTACTTAGCTAAAGTTTGTTTGTTTCTTATGGTAACTGTTTGTTACTGCCCGTCGGTTGATCTTCTTGTCACCGCTCACCCCGTACTTGGATAAGTATTGGCTGTGGTGCCATAGAATTCCCCAGATTTTCATTTGTTGCGACGTTGTTTATGGTTCTTCTTCCTGCAAACATTCTAGATAAGTTAAGTATAAGTGGGGTCCCTCATTTTAAAAGCCCGACCGATCCTGCAGCCGCCCCCAACGCTATTTCACCCCTAAGACATGAAATAGTTATCCTTTTTTTTCGTTCCCACTCCCATTTATCGTGAGCTCCTAGCTAATTTTACCTTTCTTCTTATTTAATTTTCATTTCTTTATTTTTATTTTGTTTTAACGTTCTGTGTAAATACAAATGCCGATGCCATACAATTCATTACACATATTTTCCTAATAATCATTAAATGCAATCTAGTATTAGGGCTTGACTGGTTATTACGGTAAGGAGCGAGTGTGGCTCCGTCTTTACATTCAGGGTATATCGTTGCATATAATATTAATGTTATAATTATGTACATCTATATTTGTTACACTATGTTTGTATATGCTATAAACATGAGGTACATAATAGTGTTATTTCTTAGGAATTTCTTTTTTTTTGCTCAAAATTCTGTTTTCTTTCCCACGTCGCGTGTTAGGTACATGCGTGTCTGTATGTTTACAGCATTGTTTTCGCCGATTCTCGCGACATTTGTGTATGTGTTTGTTTATTGTACCTTTGGAAGGTACCGCGTCGTATAACAGTTTGTCCCTATTTTGGTTGGGATGAGCTTGGAGAAGTAGATGATTTGATGATCGCCCCTTTCCGTCGTAAGCAGTATGTCACGTTGGAACCAATAATTCACTGATTTCCCCTTACTTATACAGTATCTCCTTTCGTCCTCCTTCTTTTTTTATTTCTGTATGTATATATATATACATATATTTATACAGACCTTGTATTTTCCTTTTCTCATGTGACAGAATTCAAGGAGAGAATGTCAAAGGGATTCTGTTGGGTTTTCCTTTTCTCATTGCTGCTCTCCCGGCTGTGTACTAGCTACTTTTATCCGGTACTCTTTCTTGTTGTTCCCTTACAACGCAAAAAAATTTTACTATGACTGGTGCAAGTGCGATTTTTGATATTTTCGTGCAGTTGCCTGAGTTCCTGAAGTTTAAGAAAAAATTTCTTTTAGTTGGGTACACGGCTCATTTTTAATCCGTACGCTTATTTCGGCGTACCGAGGCCTTTTTGTGAGCAAGGGTGGTCTCACAACGTGGCCCCTTTGCCCTTGCGGCGGTACCCATATTATGGAGGTGTTGGAACCTGTGAGGTTTGGTGCCCCTTAGGGGTACCGTTTCTTCTTGTTTTCCAGGACCACGAGAAAGCGGTGGCGTGCACGTCATCCGACGGCCGCGTGCTGAAGAAATACTGTCAAAGTCTTGAGTCCGGGGCGACTTATACTATTGTTATCGGGTGTACTTGCCACCGGGCCTTCATAGTGGTGGTAGTCGACGTGCAGTTCGACGCTGCTTCCTATCTTCTCGACAGCCAACCGATAATCCAGGTGCGCTATCAGTTGATTTACTTCTCGTCATAGTTGCCAGTTATATGCTTTTGTAAAAAAAAGTTACCTTAGGTAGACGGTCCAGTGGACGGTCTGTTCGTCGCCAAAGACGTGACTGCCGATCCAGTGTTGTCTCATGACGACTGTGCGCACCGTGTACGGGCGCTGTTATTATTCGGGAGTGACCATGGCGGGGGCAGAATAGTCCCTGACAACGGGCGGAAGAAGGAGGGAGGAAGAGGAAAGAGGAAGGTCTGTTCTAGTTCACGAACTCGTGGCCCACGATAAAAATGTGATAAAAAAATTTTCTTGCGGTTACCCCTTATAATTTCTATTTACCGTTCCTTCATGCTTCTCTCGGCCGTACAAATATGTAACTAAAAAAGGTTTTTTTTTTTATACATATATATATGCCTATATTCTGCATATGTCTCCTAAGTGTACACTTATGTGATAATTGTATTGACATGGTTTTAACGCTAGTTAGATAGAGCCACACGCACTTTTTACCCATCTCAATCATTGTTCATGTAAAGGGTAACAAAGAAAATGAAAATAGAATATCACTTTATTAAACACGTTTTTTATTAATTCCCTCTCATTATTATGATTGTTATTATTATTTTTATATTGCATGTTTCTCTCTTTTCCTCAATTCCTCAGTCTGTGCTAATTGTGAACGTAATATATTTTCTTTCGTTACATGTCGCCTCCCGTATACCTGTATTTAATGAATCTTTGCGGCGTGCCGGGGGCCGCGAAAGAAAGAGAGTTCCCGAGAAAAGTGGTATTTATTTTTACATCTATTTCTACCCATTATTAGTCTATAATGGTATTATTTGTAAGTAACTATTGGGGTGGGGAGCAAGTTACCTCTTGGTCCCTTTCACTTTTCTTCTTCTCCTCTTCTTATAATCTCTTCTCTTAGACACGGAGATTTTGATACACAAGCTTTTTTTATTTTGTCCACATGTGAGACCCGTATTTCTTCATTTCTCTGTGACTTCACATTATAGTTCCTGTAATCTATGCCAACTATTTCGTAAGGTCCCTCGTATTGGTCATCGAATTTTCCTTTAGATGGCTCTTTTAGTACCTACACCATCTCACCTTCCATAAAAAAATTCGTGTTCAGCGCCCTATCATAATAGTACTTTGATCTGTATTTGTTCTGTGTTTGGGTCATTGCTGCCAATGATCGTAATTGCGCGAGTGTCCCCATTATTTGCAGCAGTAACTCTGTATATGTTTGACCCACCTCTGGCCTCTTGAAGCTTGAATGGAGTTTGGCCTGTTGACCATATATAAGCTCAAAAGGTGTGTAGCCTGTACTCTCGTGTTCTGACGTATTGTAAGCAAGCATACACAACGGCAATAGTTCGTCCCATTTTTCAGTCTTACTAATGTAGGCTTTTAAGTATTCTGTGAGAACGTGGTGCATGCGTTCAATTGCCCCATTGCTCTGAGGATGAAATGCCGTACTCCCAAGTGTTTCAATTTTAAATAATCACGTAAACTCGTCCATCGTTTTGTTCATAAAATGCGTTCCTCGGTCTGATAATAATTTTTCTGGCGCTCCAAAGTATGCTAAAAATTTATTCGTTAAGGCTCTTACTGTTTCTTCAGCTGTTGCTCTTTGTACAGGTATTAATACAATAAACTTGGTTAGCCAATCCTGTATTGACAGAATATGTGTATAGCCGTTTGTTGAATGCTTATTAATTGGTCCGTAAGAGTCAATCAAGATTTTTTTAAACGGTCTGCTGGGCGCATCTGTAACGAGCATAGCTTGCTTTGTTCTTACGCGCACTAATTTCTTAGTCTGACATGATTTGCATCCAAGTATAAATTGCGTTACATCGGCCCTCGTGTTTCTCCAATAATGGTACCTTGCTATCTTATTGTAGTTTTTATTCATTCCTTTATGACCCCCGATTGTTGATTCGTGATACTCCTTAATAACCTTATATCTTTGATTCACTGGTGGTATAACTAAGGTGTTTATGTAAAAGGTCGCTGTGACCTTAAGGTTTTTAAAAGTTTTCTTAAATTTTTCCACAAAGTAGATCCATTGACTCATGTTGAGTATTGCCAAGTCACGTATCACGCCTATAGACTTCATTTTATTTATCATTACTAGTGCCTTGAGTGACGTAATGCATTTCTTGATGTCCAATCTTAGCGCCATATCTTCAAAATACGATTTAATATACATTCGCATTACCACGACCTTTCTCACATTTGCTCTCATGACGTCACCAACCATCTTTTTTTCATTATTTAGGGCTATTGGATCTATGTATCCGCGCTAATATAGGGTGTCTATTGTTTCCGTATCAGGCACAATTTCTGTTACCGTCCCAAATACTAGGTTATCTGGATAATGAAATGGGTGATCCTTTGCCCGATGCATTCTTTGAAATGGCTGTATGTCTGTTTTTTTCCGGTAGCCATAGTGGTTTTTCATGTGGTAACCGTGTCCTGCATACTTTGTACTTTTTTAGCTGTGGGAGGTTTGAAAATACTTTTTTTTTAAGATCTGCTTCCTCTGGTTCACTTTCTGACTCCAGTCTGGCCTTGTTTAAACCAGCCCCCTCTTCACTCTCATTGTTTAGTAAGTCTGAACTACTTGAAGAGTCAGGGGGTGGTGGTGGATCAGGTAGAGGCGTGTCCCCATCTTCATAAACGTCCTTATTCATGTAGTCACTTTTATTACGCTCTATTTCTTTAACTCCTTCCTCTTTTTCTTTCCATGATTCGTTTACTTCAATTTTCCAATTTATATTGGCGCTCGATCCGTCACTAACCCGCAATTCCCTTTCCACCGGGCTTCGTTCCTTTTTGCTATGCCTGGTTGCAGGAACGAGTGGCCTGAAGTGGTTGTTGAGGAGATGCAAGTGTAAATATTCCTCATTGGCATAAATCGTGAAACTTTTGAAAATCTCACACTTTTTCCTTCTTAGTGCCCTGTCGATGTATACAAATATTCTTCCTGAACTCTTGTGTGAACAACAATATGCAATCATCATTACCATATTCTGTATTGGACTGCAGGATTTTTTCTACATCCTCCAGGTCAACACATATATTTTTCCACTTCGAACATTGTAGTACATTTCGGAGTTTTCGTGCCGTCAATTGCAAGTCACAGGAAAAAATGAAAGAGTTAAATAAGCAATTACCTGGTATTTCTACTGAAAGTTCTTCGATAAGTTTTAAATTTTTATTCGACTCCATGCAGCTTTGTTCTAAATTTCGTTTGGCTACATTTTTGCCTCCTGTTTTACTTTTAAGCTTATTACCTTCATCGGTATAATCGTCCGTTACCCCTCTTATTCTTTCATTCCCCGATGGGTTTTCATTTATCTGTGGTGATTCACGCGGGGTATCTTCCTCGCTAAAGAATTTCTCTCCATCCCCTAAGCCCGTTTTCTCCTTTGAGGGCTGTTGAGATATGTTTGTATCATTATCTGTACTTACCGTCGGATCGCTCAGAAGTCGATCGGTGATAGTATCGGATTCCCAAGCGTCTATTCTGATTTCCGGCTTGCCTTTAAAGTCTCGGTGCTTAACATTTAGTCTAACTTTCGCTTGGAAGTTATCTATTGAGTCATTAAGTAACGCTCCGATCTTTTTGTTTACTTTCGTTCCTTTTTCTGGACATTCTTTTGTCTGTGTTTCCCGTATTGATACATTTATTTGCTTCTCACTTACACTCTCACTAGACGGTCTGTTTTGTGCCCTTTCCTTCGGCGTCGGTCGGTCCTCTTCGACCGTATTCGGTATTTTCTGTTGCTGCTTGTTACTCTCTTGGAGCAGACTTTGTGCGTGAGCTTGGGCCCAACGGTCATTCTCCTTCTCTCCTTTATTCGCATTTCTGCTTGACATACCTGCGTCCAAACTCATCACCTCTATGGTATCTGGAGGGTCAAGCATTCCTCCTCTCTTTCCGATCAATTCAGAAACTAGGCCTTCCTGTGCCTGCTGGTGTCCCCCGTGCTTATCATTATTCGCATTTATGACTATGACCTATGTACCTACAGTTTTTTCTTCCACTTTACCTTCCTCATTTGCTAGGCTAGCTGCGGCTAGTTGAAATCCCCAATGGTTTACCGGCTCGAATTTTTCTTTTAAAGCCACTGGTGAGTCACAGTTCGCTATGATGATTTTCTTTGACACAGTTTCTATTTGCGGTGTTACTGAAAAATTTGGCGGGTGCCTATGCAGCGTATTCAGTTGTCTTTTACGATTTTTTCGTTGCATCTTCGGTTGTATTTCTAGTTTTAAATACGGTGTGCTTGTTATTCCCACCCCTTTTTTCAAATTTTCTTCTTTGCACATGTCAGCTAATTCATCCTAAGTCTGACCCTGTGATAGGATTTGTTCTTCACCATTGTTTAAGGATCCTACTAAAATATTTTTCCCTTATTCTTTTCTGCGATCTGTACTATCTGTTAACGCGGCCTGCCTCTTTTCCCTTGTATCTTATGTGGTTCTGCTCTTTTACTCTCTAAATTTTCACTCACCACCGGCCACTCTGATTCTGAATCTGCGTCGCTGTGTTTATTGACCGTCAACTCATCTGAGTTATTCGTTTTTCGAGGCTATTTTCTTTCTACCTTTTTGTTCGACTCGTCTGAATCGGATATTTCTATCTGCCATTTCTTATCCTTTTTTATTATGTTTCTCTCTCTTCTTGTCCGCATTTTTAATATTCGTGCGGGTGGGGTGGCGCATTTATGTCACCATGACCATCTTTCTCCCACTCTTCAGCAAGTTCATATAACTCTCGTCGCGGTAGTCCAGAATTTTTCTCTCCATCCTCTATAATCGGATTTCGGGACAGTGCATCCGGTGCCTTATTGGCTATTCCTGGTCTATAAACAACGTCAAATTCATAGCCTCTTTATTCAGCTTTAAGCCTATTAAATTTTATATCTGGCTTCTTTGATGAGTGAAAAAGTTTAAGGCTCATGGTCCGTAACCACTGTAAGCTTTCTGCCAAATAGATAGGGTCGAAACTACTCTTTTGCATATACTATAGCGAGCAATTCTTTATCGTACGTAAGGTATCGAATTTCACTGCCCTATAGGCATCTAGAGGCATACTTGCACAGATTGTCTTTTCCTATTTCTCCCTGACTCAACATTGCCCCAATGGCATAGTCAGATGCATCCGTTGTCACCACAAATGGTCTTTCTAGATCGGGTGCTTTAAGTACAGGCTCGCTGCAAAGCGCATCTGCGAGCGTTTTGAATGCTTGTTCATGCTGCTCTTCCCATTTATACTCTGTACCTTTTTTCAGAAGCTTTGACAGCAGTTGAGCAATTTTAGCGTATCCTTTAATAAATTTCCTATCATATCCAACAAATCCAAGAAATTGTTTGATTTTCTTTGCATTTGTAGGTCTAGCATATTTTCTTGCGGCCTCAATTTTTTTTGGATCCGTTTTTATTTCAACATTTCCTACAATCTGGCCTAACACTTTTGCTTCACGTTTTAAGAATTGGCACTTCTTTGGCTCAATTGTAAGATTTGCCCTTAACGATCGCTCTAACAATCTTACAAAGCGTTTGCGATGTTCTTTAAAATTTGACGTGAACACCATTATATCGTCTAAATATACCTCTACTTTATCGCCCTGCAGCCCTGCCAGTGCAAGCGTTATTGCTCTTAGAAACGTGTTCGGAAAATCCGTGCAACCCATTGGCATTCTTTTGTACTGGTAATGCCCATCCGGTTTCGAAAACGCTGTTTTATGAGCATCGTCTTTATGTATTTTGACTTGAAAAAATCCCTGCTTCAAGTCTACTACTGTAATATAGCGTGCTGTCGCCAGATGTTCCAGTACATCACTCTGGAAGGGACGTGGATGACAACTGCCCATTGTTATCTCGTTGAGTTGCCTGAAATCTGTTACTACCTGCCAGCGCTTTTCGCCATCTGGTCCTGCGTTTCAAGTACGATCCACATGTTTGAGCTGTACGGTGACTCTGAAGGCTCTATTATACCTTGTTCGAGTAATTTCTTAATTTCAACTTTTATTTGCTCTCTTACAGCTGGCGGATATCTATACCACTTCGTTACTATCGGTTTATCCGTAGTCGTGTTTGATTTGTGTTTTAAAAGATTTGTCGCTTTCAGTTGTTTACCGTCAAGTCTAAAAACGTACGGGTCAACCTCTATAAGATCTCGCACATGTTTTTTCTCTTCTTCGTTGCACCTTGATATGTCGACTAACTCTATTATTTTGTCGATTCACGCTTTCCTGCATTTTAGGACCTCTGTTTTAATGTTTTCCTCAAGTATTTGAGTATTCTCGTTGTCACGGCCATCTTTGTCACATCCCTCGTTTCCCACAATATTTTTCTTCGTACATGTGCAGCTGGCGTTGTTTTTTATCTCATTGCCTAGTTTTTCGTTCTCTTTAGGGTTTTCAGTTTCTCTAAACATCTGTTCAAAGGCTCTTTCTAATGCTTCTACGTCATTCCCATTGACGTCCGATGAGTCAGCTTTCTTCGTCGTCTCACATTCTAAAAGGTTTATTACTGGGAGTGGTATATTTATTTTTTCATTTGATATATTTAGACATTTGGCATACACCCTACCATTATTGTTCGTTGCAATAAAATTACCGAACAAAATACCCTCTGTAAGCTTTTGTAGTGGGACCCAGCCCACTTTAACTTTCCTGTGCGATTCTTCTATATACGCATATATAACTTGCCTCGTTTTCGGCACAATTTCAATACTTTCTGATTCTCGTAGCGGAATTCTTCTTCCATTTAACTTAAATATGTTGTCTTCGGCAATGATCTGACCGTTATACTACTTAAAAATATCCCATCCTATGATTCCTTCCACCTCTATGAGAAAGTCATGGGGGACTACGAGTAGGGTACACAAAAAGTTTTCTAGGGGTCATCTTATAGATCATAAAGTTTGGTGAGCTCCGTGCGTTACGCCTTTTATTTTTAATTTTTCCCTACTATTTATCGCTACTCCAATACTTTCACTGTGCGAGATAGCTGCTGCTCATCGTTTCTTTCAGCCTTAGAATATTCACGCGTCGTGGCATAAGTTTCTCATACCTTATGCTTGTCATTATCCATAACTTCCTCTAACACTCCTAACTTTCTCTCATAAATTCCTTTATTTTTTGCTCTGTTATGCCTGATCGCGTCGGAAATCCTGCAAGTTTAAATGCCCGGTTTTCAAGCTGTTTACCCTCGCACTTTGACTATTAAGATTATCTCTCCTATAATCATCACTGCGATTATCCTGATTGGAGTATTGGTTATTTTGTCTGTCCCGATAATCGTTCTTCCTGTGGTCATATCTGTTATAATTATGACCTACTCTTCTGTCATTGTAACTATTTCCATCATAATTATTACTGTTATTATTATTGTTTTAATAATTATTACTATCGTAGTTATATTTTCTTTTCTGGTAGCGATTCCCTTGGTTGTGAGGCCTTTTACCATTATTCCCTTGTTGTCGATCAAAAATCCTATCGTTTCCATACCGACGGTGATAATCATTATACGCCACTTTCCTATCATACCATCCTTCTTCTTCTATTGTTTCTTTTTTTGGCTCTTCATCAACGCAAGGATTTTTTATTATTATTTTTCTTGCGTCTTGCAACAATTTTTCACATCCACTAGTAGAATGGGCACCGTGCTCTCGACAATACGAACAGTACTTTACATCAGCCACACCGTCCCACTCGTCCGAATCGGACTTCCCTACGGGTGCGTCGCTACCGATTAGGCCCACCATGGCGTCATACCGTCTCTCGGCGTTATTTGCTCTAAATCTGTTCTTTTGCACTATTATTGAGCGGCGGAAGGTTAATTCATTATCTACAGTAATGGCGGCTCCAATAGCCTCCTCTACCGTTTTTAGTTGGAACCCTGTTACATTCCAGTTATACGGTGCCTTTAATGCATACAGAAACTGCCTCACTGCTTCACCATCTGATCTCTTTTTCGATGCGTCTTTCTCGGCCCGCATCAAGTATGGGTTCGCCTCATGTGCCATCATGATCCCATTGTGTAGTCACTGGACTCGCCCACAATATTCCATAATTTATTTGTTATTCCATTGCGTGACAGTTTTAAGCTCCGCTGCAAGTGTCTCTATTCCTCCTATTTTATTGAATCTTCGTGATAGAGCCAAAAGAAGCTCGTCAATTAAATTAAATAACGATGATAACGTGCAGGATTTATCGTCCACTATGCATCGCAATTTATTTTCCAAAAGTCTTGTAAAATATTTTTCATACTGGACAGGTATTGCTCCCTTTATCATTCTAACCATTTGCTCAAATAAGGGAAACTGCACGGGGTTTCCATTATGCAGTGGTATACCATTTACTGCGTTGTTTAGGTAGCCTTATATATTAAGATTCGAGCCTAAGGCTAACGGTACCCCTGTTTGTTGCCTATTACTAGAAAAAAATTGCATGGTTTGATGCTGAAGGTTATCGCGTATGTTACTTTGTGTCCTTTGAAAAAATTCTGCCTGATTATTTATCGGCAGCTCGGTTGGTCAGTCACATGCAGGGAAAAGGTATTCTGTATTTGTATACACGTCATTATGATTTTCTTCGTATCCAAACCTCAGCCTATTTGTCCTATTGTTTGATGTATAGTAGTTATAATTTTTGTCATTTGAATGCAGAGGTGGCCAATCGCAGAATGGTATAAAAGGTAGTTCACTGTTTGTATTTTCTTGTTCTCGCCGTTTGGTATACTTTTCCTGACAACTCGTTTTGCCTAGCCCTTCCACGCCTAATTGATCACGTTTTCTGTCCACCCCTATGTTCTTCTTAATCGCATTCTCTTTTAATTCTGATTTTTCTGGTGCAATTTCCAACATCTTTATTTCTGCTGTTTCATTCGTTGGCTCTGCTAATTTTTTATTAGGATTTTTCTTAAATAAAATTTTTGGTTTTACATTTTTAAAAATCTTTAACATAAGAACTTGATTTTTCTTATCCATCTTCTCATAGAGTGCATACGATTCGGGGTCGTATTCAAGCATAACCGTTATTGTATCTGAATCTTCCTGTGTCATGAAAAAAGTTTCGTTTAAAGCATCCATACCGTTATCAATCTCTTTCCCGTAGTCGGACATCACTATTTCTTTCCCCTTTTTTTTTTATATCAAAGTGATGTGAGCTTAATTATATTAGTTGATATCAGTCCATGCACGAAGAAATAATAGAGAAAAAAGGATTCCTATTTCATTTCCGATTCTGTATTTCTATTTTACTGGCTTCTAAAATGAGCGGAACTAGCCATATTCGGGTTAAGTATTATTTTTTGTACGTCGTTTCCTTAGTTAAACAACTCTGAAGGACAATAAGTATATATATTTGGGAGGATAAAAAGAACTATCACTTACTCTGACCGAAGGCACAAAACGATGAGCGCCAACATACTCCAAGTCATCTTCTTTACGATGGTTCCTTTTGAAACTGGATGTTGACTCTAGTCCTTCTTTACTTGATAGTAGCTGCAGGTAACTGCCTTTAATTTTCTGCGCCTGTTGTTGCACTGCACTATGTGTGCTTCCCGATTGTTGCCCGAAAATTCTGAAATATCATGTGTAAAAAAAAACTTTCATATCGCGACAAAAACTAACCCCACACTTAGCACCAAAACTGTTACGTAGGATTCTAAAGGTTCAGGGTGCTTAATAACAACGCGGCAGTTAAACTCAATCAATCACTTTATTGCTATATTCCTTGAGGCAAGGCGCTTTGCGGTCCCGAGTTACTTATTGCGACTCTCCTCCTTCCAGTCCCAACGTTCAAGAGCCCTGTGGCCACTGCTGCGGGCTTTTTTATGCTCTTTCTTCCCCCACTTGTGCTCCTTCATAATACTAATAGCTGAAGCCCACACCATGTAGTATGTTCCATACTGTACGTGACAGCACGAAAAATATAAAACTTTTTTCTATAGACAAAACTTAAATACATGATTGTTATTTGGAAAAAGAAACTGTGAAAATGTAGGTGTTTTTGTGTCTAGGGAGCATAGAGTAACTCTACTTCCATGCTACTTTTCTCTTGCCAGTTACCTTCCTTTCTCCAATGAGGGAGGAAAAGTTATCAAAGGGAGAAAATGCACACGTCTATGTTACGAATGTTCTTTTTTTTTTTTTTTTTTTTTTTTAAGAGAGCACAGTAAGTAAATGAGTACTGAAAAAATAAAAATAGAATTCTTTTATATAAATGTCTATTTTCATTTTTATTCCACTAAGAATAAAACAGTTTTATGAAATACCTAGGTATGAATAACAATAATTTCTTATATTCATATGTAAGTCAATATGTAATAACGGAAATGAACAAGATAAATAATTAACAACAGTAAAATTTCAAAAAACGTGTGGTTCGTAATTGTTCGTATCTGTGACGTAGGAATATTCGATACTTATAGTCAAAATATGTATTTTGAACGTTGTGCGAGGTCCAGGGGGTAAAGTTTTGGTGGTGAACTAATTACTATGCACTAAGATCTTTGAAATGCATTAAAAAAAAAAAAAAAAAAAAAAAAAAAAAAAAAAAAAAAAAAAAAAAAAAAGTAGGAATCGATTACTTTTATATCCGTTCACATTTAGTAGAATAAATTATCAGTACAAAAAATATAGTTAGTTAGCTGTATATGAAAAAAAGTACTAATTTTGTTCCCTCGTATTACTTTCCTTTCACTAATCACTTTTTTTCCTAGGGAGTTAAAGTACTTTTCCACCTTCAGGTGGTTTTAAGAGGCTGGTACTTCCTCGGGCAAAAAAGCAGTTTTCCGATACTTTCTCGAAAAGTCTCCTTTACGAACCTCGTTACGGACCTCGCCTTCGGCTCGGGCCGCAAACCTCTCGGTTCGCAAACAAAGACTTTTCAAACTCGTAGGAAAACTACTATTTCATACCACGAACGTGTACAAAAAGTGCTAATTGTGATCTGGAAAGGATAAAAATTTATAATTTTTTGTTAGTAAATAGAAAAAATTATCCCATCGTTAGATGAAAAATAAAATTCGATTTAGTCGTATAAAACAATCTTAAGAATTATTAAAAATTTTTTTGAATTATACTTAAATTTAAACAGCTAGAATAAATTATAATAAAGTGACATAAAAATAGTCTCATTATTATTTGTAACGTATTTTTATTAATTTAATTTTCTCCGTGAAAGAGCATACCTCTTGTGACACGGAATGAAAAATCTAATATAACTTTTTACTTCCAGCTTGAATAGAAAAAGTTATAGTAAACTACAATATTTTGTAACACAACCTTGATCTTATTACTTTTTAAGTTAGCTTAATTAAATCGCCATTTTATTGATAGGATACCAAATCCTGTAAAGCATAAAGCAATGAGCTTTTTGCAATTAGTAACAAACAAACTTATTTTTGAGTACACAAAAATATAAAACCAAATTGTCAAGAAAATGTCTAAAAAAAACCTCTCAACTTTTTATAAGGAATTATTGATTACTTATAATTTTGATTATGCTCTATTTTTTAGGTACTCAGTTAAAAGTTACACTCCATCTGAGGGTGGCTCTATGTGCTCTGCTATAGAAACTGTGGCTCAAGGGAAATCTATTTTGCTGTATCTTATTGTCTATTGATATTACTAATTAAATAATGTATATTTCACATTTTCGTAAAAAGGAGCTTTTCAAAGTTTTGTTCTGTTATTAAAATTTTTATTTAATGAAAATTGAAGTTGTGTGTAAATTTAATGCTATATTGAAATGGTACAGATAAATCCTTATTTTTCTCTATGCCTCTTTTATGTTCGGCCATCCTTAATGTGACAACTCTTGATGTTTGACCAACATAACAGCAGTTGCAATTTACAGATGGTGTGTAGTAAACGACATTGTTTTAATCAAGTGGCTCGGTTACATTTTTTCCAAGTGGAAAAATCAAATTCAATTTATTGATTGGATTGTATACACGACGAATGTGGAACTTCTCACAAAAACTTTTTGTAGGACCATGCAAGTGGGGAATGTAGAGTAATAATAAGATTAGGTAATAATTACTATTTTTTCAATGAATTGACTCATCAATTCTAAGCAAAAGTCTCAATCAACGTAAAAAAGAAAGACATTAGGGGTAAAGAGGGCATAAAGATCGATGTATGGTAAAGCGATAGTATACCGATCGCGACGAACTACGAAAAAGATACAAAGACTCAAGTATTAGAGCCTTAAATTCATCGACAGAGAATGCGTTTTTAACTTCTCACAACAATATGAAGAAAGCATATGCATACACGTGCAAGTGATATCCGATAAAGTAGTATACCAACACTTTATGGGGGCGAAAGACACGGAATTCAAGCACAAACATCTTGAAAGCCTGCATTATCAGGCCCTTTTAGAGAGAACCAGTAACTGCTATTCACCTAAAAATAATAATAATAAAAATTACGACGATCCCAATAACTAGGAACCCCAAGATAACACAGAGAAAAATCTTGAAGGAGATAGCAACGAACAATCTGTTAACAAATGAGACGTAAAAAATGGTGAAGAGGATGCATGGCATACGGAGAGTGGAAAAAAAGGTTAGAGAAAAAAAGAAATGAAGAAGGCTGATGAAGAGCACATGATGCCCCCACCTAAATCTCCACCACCACTGAACACTAACACCAAACGAAACCTTCTCTCACCAGATAGCGACCGGGGCCTAAACAAAGCTTTAATAGAAGAAAGCGACGATAGTCAGGACGAGGACAGAAAAGTAAAGAGTAAGAAAGACACAAGTGCTATGAGACATACCTTCATGGGCCCGACAAGGCAACTTAGACTCCACCCCATTTCTAAAAATAAAGAAGTCGAAGATCAGCCATTCAGGTATATCGACAATGTAGCGTTCTTTACAATAACAGACGATATTCAAGGCACAGAGACCATCGACGTGCTGTACGAGCAACTCTGCACAAACCCAGTAGTCATGAATAACGAGACAAAGGCAGTCGGTTACGTCACGCTAGACCACTAGTAATGGTAAACAAATTAAAAATAATAGAATTGGTAAGAGATTTGTGACACTTAATCTCAACCAATGATTATATGTAGTTAAACAGTTTGTACAAATCCTTAAAGGAAACAAAAATAAGTGCTACGTGAAACACAAAAACATTAGCAGCGCCACCAGTAGATCAAAGATATAAGCTAATAAAAGGATATCACGAATTAGCAGTAGAAAAACACCAGGGTATTCATAAATTGTATAGCAAAATAACGATAGACTTCTTTTGGTGAAATATGAGGTCAGACGTAAGGCAGTACGGACTTGGATGCTCGTCATACCAAATGAAAAAGCTAGTGTGAGTAAAAACAAAACAGGCCATGGTAATCTTGGACACTGAGCAGACCATTCGAAAAGATGTTGATAGGCTTCTATGGGTCAATAAACAAATAATCGGTACGCAACAATACACACACCTTATTCATACAGGATAGGCTAACTCAATGTATGTCTTCCGTCCAGAAAGCGGTGGTAGAGGAAACAGTAAGAGTCCTACCAGACATAATTTAACCCGCACTGAATAGACACGATATTTTTTCTTTTTCGCAACTCTCAGATGAGCCGTGACAGAACAACAAACAACATAGGAGAGGAAACATAAAATTATTAATAAATGTGCACCAACGAATGTTCAAGCGAGTGGAAAGGACAAAAAGAAAGTGGAAAATAATAATTACAGTAAATGGGTGCCAGTGCAGTCAGATCATCGAAATCAACAAGACTCTATCACAATACCCTTTTCAGGCATGACACATAAGAGAGGAAAGACGGGAGCGAGGGAATTTTACAAACAGGAAACCAGACTAGACTATATAAGCAAATTGAGCCTCTGGCATAAGATTGACAATCTTTCCGGACTCGCCTATGTTAGAGTGTGATAATAATTAAATATATTGATAAAGTGTACTTATTAAGGTATTAAAGAGAATAAGTAAAATGAAAGAAAAAAACAGCAAATAAGGAAAAAAATAACAAATTAGAAAAAAAAAACAACTAATTGGAAAAAAAAAACAATAATGACAAAGAAAAAAATCAAGAGTGTGGCAACAAGGAAACGTAGCCATAATCGGATAGCAAGAAATAGATACATGTATACTGCATATCGTTTGCCGCAACATAAGATAACAAATAAACATCTGTAAAGAGACTGCCACACTGCGGTTCTTAAATGATTTCACGAACAAAAATATACCCATGGAAATAGAGTAGCATCTACGAAATAAGAGAGCATCACGGTGGCGCATATCACATTATATACGAATACGAGGTAGTGCAAATAAAACGAGAGCTGTCAAACTGGAAGGATAACGCGTAAATAATAGTGAAAATATTATTAGGAGCTGCTGCAGGATAGTTCATTTTTGTAAAAATGGGGGGGCCCTCTTACTAGTCCATTATAGATTATTTACAGATAACGACCGCTGCAACAGAAAATGAACGGTAAATGTGGCAACATCGGAAAATGACATCGATCTGCAGCCGATTGGTGAACTTAAGATATCAACAACAATAATAGAAAAATAAAAAAGCGATATAGCTGCAGTAATAAAATTATACTTACACTGGCATAAATATGTATAAATAATAACAAAAATACTCATAAGGATAATAATAAAAATGATAATAAATTAGGCCGAACACAATAGACCTTACCCAGTTTATTTTTGACAACAATTATAATTCACTCATGAGTCATAATTGCTAACATTTTTACTACAAAAATACAATAAATACCCAGAAAGTAGGCGCAATAATAGATTTTTTTTGTAACTTAAATATCGTAGTATACATATTCTTATTACTAAAATATTTTTGAAGCACGATGTACCGTAAAATATAGGTAGTCATAATAAATAAAAAAATAAATAAAAATAAAAAAAGTGAGAAATTTTGTATGTTATAAATTAACAACGAGCATAATTGAAGCCATGATGAAATTTGTAGTAGGATCAGCAAAAAAAAAATCAAAAGAAAAACAGACACTAGTAATATTAGGAATAAATGAAGCAGTTAACCCTTGACCCTCGACATTCTTGACCACGAAATAAAAAAAAGATGGAATTGACAACTACATTTATTTATAGGGACTAATTACTGTTCAAGGCAAAAAAAAGCTTGTTATCATAATTCATTGTATAGCTGATATGGAAATAAAAAATAGGGAAGGACAAAAAAAAATACATGTAAACGATTATGTACCATAAGTAAGTGAGAAAGTTTTAAAACAAAATCATTTTATGCACACAATTATATACATTGAGAAGAAAATCACCACTGAGGTCGTTGGAGTCACGGCCTTAGACATGTTACGTACGATAGCATATAGCTATGCATGCGTGCACCTCCATTGGCTTGGGCCCGAAAGGCAGGAGAATTAGAGAGGAGGAATGACAGAAAAGGAAGAGCGAGGGTACACGTGCAACTTTTCTCGAACATAAGGAATTTCAATGAAGTACAAGTTAACCACGATCTGACCTATTATTCATTCCCACACCGTGAAACCCACGTAAGAAAGGTTATTACCGTGTATTTCAATCACACTTTAATTTATTTTATAATTTAAGTGATGCATAGCATTACTTACTAACGTTTCTCTCTAAATATTTTAGTTAATATCAAATGATTTCATGCCAATATCTAAATTAAACGAAGGATGGTTGCTACAATCTGTACTGTTCGCACTATTATGTGAAATAACATACGCGTCGATACCTATACATCAAGTATATTACCAACTTAAAATAGAAGAAAAAAAGTTTATCTCAAAAAACTCTCTTTTGCCTTAGAGTTTCAAAAGGCTCTTACTTGCTCAGAAATCTGAAAAGGTTCTTTCTTGCCTTTGAGTTTGAAAAAACTCTCACTTGCATGGGATGCCGAAAAGACTTTTTTGCCTCTGATTTTGAAAAGGCTTTCGGCTGCTTAGAAATTTGGAAAAGCTCTTTCTTCCCGTTAATTTTAAAGACGCTCTCTTTCCATTGCGTCTGAAAAGACTCTTTGTTGAGCCAACCTAATGATATGACAGTGTGATTAATGTTGAAATATAAATTTAATTTGAAAATTGACAAGTGCTACCTTGTCAACCTAAATAATTTAATTCATCGAAAGAAGAATGTAACAGAACCTTAATTAATGAAAGATCACTCAACGATATGGTAGCTATATTCTACTTGGAGTTAAATTTTTTGTAAAAGTAATTAGAAAAGTTGGCAGCAGGGTTCAGATTGCACAAAATGTTACTTATTTATAAACTATTGACAACAGTAGGTACGTGATGTTATTTTTAATTAAACGTCATAATTGGTCTTGTTTACCTTAAAATAAAATCTATAAAATCAAATAAGCCAGTTTTACTAATGACTCACAATGATTTTAGCTTATCTATCTTAAGGAAATTAATATGTTTAAACAATAACGGTATATGGTAAAATTAAATAAGAAATAGAGTTAATGCAAACTTACATATTTTGAATCCAGTTTAAAGCGACTCAATGTAGAGACTACAGAATGATACATTATACTGACCTTATAATTTAACAGTTATAACATTTTTTATTAGTGACATACAAAAGTACTGATTTATGAAAAAAGCAACTTGTACGCTATTAGAAAAGCTTGAAAGTTTTAATGATTGATTCGTAATAAAAATTTGGCAAGATCTATTAAATGTTTAACTTTAAAGCTATATGTACACGTACCAAGTTAAAGTGATTTTTTGTATTCACTCCAGTTTATTCAACGTAAAGATCCATATTACGAAGTAACCTGGATTTGACCTTTTACAATAATTATTGCTTAATTGTCAACTTAAGAATTACCATCTATATAGAAAATAATATACTTGTAACTTAGTAAGTTAGCTGCTCAACTTGAAAAAAGGGCTCAGAGTAGGGAAAAGATTCAAATCCAGGTTAAAGTAAAATCTAAAGTTAAATAAAAAGGATTGATGTAAGCAATATTGAATTATTACAATTCCAGACGTTATATATATAGAAAAAGTTATGAAGATGTGTCAATACTGGCCTTGTTTATCTTATCTTGATATCTATAGAATTATATTAGCTGGTTTGGATCATTTTTTTTGTAGGTCCCTATATTTTAAGTCTGAAGTGAAAAAGATTCTAATACAAGACTGTATAACGTTACAACGACCAAAAAAAAAATGCAAAGACAATGTAGTGTTATGTATAACAAAGTACAATTAATGTTACAAAATAAATAATTGATTGATTGTTACACCACATAAGCACTTGAATTTTATAAAAATAACATTTTTTAATTCGTGGCATATAAAAGAATGCAGTTACAAAACATACTGGTTGATCAACATCAAAAAGCCTTGTGTGATTTTGCAAGAGTGTTAAGAAAAAATAGCGTCGGACTTGAACTTGCACAAAAAGTGATTTTTAATGTTACGAACAGCTTATACCTAATGATAGTCTTAATAAAGTGTCATAATTCGCCTCGGTTACATTGTAGTAGAAACTATCATATCTAATGAGCTAGCTCTCACAATTCTCGTACAACTATTTAAACTTGTCGATCTAAAGGAAGTTTATACGCATGAAAATGAATATTATAAACTATAATGAAACAATTATTGAAGTCAATGCTATGTTATATATATGTTAAAGCTTCATTATTGGTATACCAAATAGGGAGAATTAGATAACTAATAATGTTACCAATATCATCTCACATAAATAACATTCTTTCATATATGACCTAACAGACAACTGAATCTTATAAAAAACATTTTGTATTCCTTTGAAAATGCTTAAAATACTCAGTATGTTAATATATCTCTACGGTAGCTGATTATTGGAAGACAGAATTTATGGTGGTGCAACGATTGAATTCTAGGTAAGGGTGAGAACAGTAATTCCTTAAGAAAGTTGACATTGTAATTTGTGTAATATTAACAATCCTTAACAGTATGGATATTTTACTGGTTATAAAGCTGGGTTATTACAGACCTTGTTTACTGTTTATTGAAATGTATAAAACTATATCAGCCCGTTTTATTTACTCATTAAAAAAGTTTTTTAACTGTCACTCTTAAGTTAAATTATTTCCTAAGAGTAGCAACGTCACTCAACAACGGTACATTAGAAAACTAATTTACAAGGTAGTGTTATGTAATAATCAGTCTAACGAATGTCACACAAGAAATAGTTGATAAAATGTAATATCGTAATGGCTGTCTCATTCTTAAGCAGTGACTTCTCTTTTACATGTATTATTATACATCTTTATCTAACTAATATACAAAGCAAAGTCACCAAAATTGTTGTTATCACTAGGCACAAAAACTACTTAACCAATCTAGCTGAAATTTTGCACACTAATTATTAATACTTCCTAGAAAGTTTTAATAGGGTTATCATTCAAAAAGTTATCATAAATTTAATTTAAAAAATTACAACAGCAATAAATAAATTCAAGGCTTAGCAATAATACGCTAGCTTCTCACGTAGGTTCAGTAGGACCCACTAGGTGGCGTAGACATTAAATCAAAGCTACCTGCAATAGAACTGAATAAGTGTAGTTATAATAGGCCTGAGAATCTCAGAAATTTCTGTAGTCATTTACCGGCAGTAGTACATCGAAAATACAGATGTTAGTCGTGTAGCTGAGTATCCCGGCTATCGGCAACACTGTTCTTCAATGGGCAAGCAACCTATGTCTGATTTCACTCTAAATCACCAGGATTGACGAGTGCCGTGAATAAATAAGTTTTCTAAATGATAAGGTCTTTAATGGAATACTTGAATACGTGTCTAGCTACAACATAAGCTGCTCGAACACTTTAGAGTTTTGTGGCTGTTTAACTGTCTGGCCTGGTGCTAGAGAATTTTTTTCTTCAAATACAAGCCAGGGCAGATAGCCCTGAGGAGTACGGCCCATTCTCCAGGCCCACTTTCCCGACTAACAATGAGCGATTGGTTTTCTGGGAAACGACAACAAGAAATTTTTTGGTCAGCGGCGTACTTCCCCCTATCACGGTCTCTGTACATAGAGACTAAGGGAATAAGAGTCAAACTGCCCACAGCCAGCTCTCCATCATCAAGAATAATAATAAAGAATAGATAGAAGTCTCGCCACTAGCATTTTTTAGAACCGTTATAAGTATGAACGCTCCCTATTTAACAATCAGTCTCATCGGTTCTTTTAAGGACCACCTAAGTGAACCCTAGTGATTGACAATCCTAGTTCATCCACTTGACTCTAAGCATTTAACCAGGAATCATCGATCCGGTCCAAGGTCTGCGCTGGGAGAACCTAACAGCTGTAAAGGAACAATAAACTTGAGCAAACAAGACACTTTTTAACGGGCAAGCATCACGGACCATTCTCCTCATCTTAGATGACTAAAACAACTGAGTTTGAAAAGAAAGAAGGTGCTTTAAACACTAATGTCTTCGGTATAATACCAGGAAACAACAGTGGGACAATAAAGATTACCCTGAGATATCCAGGCCGGCACGTTTGCTGGAAACTTTAGTCAAGAAAGAGCTTACTTAAGAAACTTACTGATCTTTTTAAGGGCCGTTGGACGTTGAACTACTTTGCCAACACATATATTAGAACTTAATAAAGTTGAAAAAAACAGCCAACAGGACTCACAAAAGTCTTAACCATGCTAAAAGTCGCAAGAAGATGAATTCAAAGGAAACCTTAAAATGCATCTAAAGAATACAATTTAAGGTGTCAAAAAACTGACGCAAAACATTCATCGAGATTGAAACAGTAGTGAAGTTAAATTAATTAGTAATGTTTCTGATTTTTCTTTGGAATTCATATTTACCTTACCTTAATATTCGTCAATAGATTTCTTATATGATAGCTATGTTTTAAAGATAAGGCAACATATTACTTAAATAATAGTAAGCAAGAAAAGAATCAATGTAATTTGTCAAAAGTCCAGTGTGTAAAGATATATGTATCCACGTAATACTATGAGTTATTATTCTTTAACCTTACAAGTCTTACGTCAAAATGCATTTTTGATTTATGTTTTACTGAAGTTAATTCGATGTTTATAAGTAAATAAATAAATCATAATCATAAAGTTACAAATGAGCCTTAAGAATGAAATGCAAATAATTTGGATTGCATTAATAACATAAGCAACAATAGCCAAATAACCTAGAGAGCGTACTGGCCAATTTATGTATTAATGAGAATTAATAAATAACTGCAGCACCTATCACTAGGTAACCTGGGATGAAATTACGAGCCAGTTAATCGATCAGTAAAACATTAAATAATAACGCAAGTACCTATCACCAAATAACTCTCAGCGCTTACAGGCTATTTTCCAAATCACATAAATAAAAACATGTAGCTTCTATTATAAAATGACCCAAGAGGCTTACTGGTCACTCTGTTAATTAAATGAATAAAATTAACAAGCCAAGAGCCTTTCACCAAATGTCCCGAAGCATTTCCAGGCCACTTTATAATGAAAACATCAAAAACGAAGAATGTGAATTTAGATTTTAAAAATGTTTTTTTGTACACGATAAAGCTTTCATTTTTTCGAAATTCATACCGTAAGTTTCAAGTTATTGTAACCACAAGGTAAAAATTAAGAATGTAAATACAAGCAAAAAACTGTAATATGTGTCTGAAGACAAATAATGTATAATTGGATTTGTTCTACTTAGCTGGTAATAATAGTTTTGATATTATCGTCACAAAAGTGAGTTTTAGTGTCCCTTCGGTTTTGTTACGACGAAATGGAAAAAAGTGTTGACAATCTAATATATAAATGTTAATGAAACGTTATTAAAAAAAAAAAAAACTAAAAAAATAAAACAGAATGGTAAATCGCATAAAAGAAAAAAAATAAATAAAAAAAATAAAAAAACAATTTGCAAAGTGGCATCAGCCTTAACCATCTTAGCTATGCAAACTTCGGACACCTTTGATTTAGAAATTATATATGTTCATAGATATCCTCCAGAGCTTGTCCTATTGCTATGAAAGCAATGATAATGATAAAAATAATAAACTTGTGATTATAGCTGAACTGACATCCTTAAAAAAAGTAAAAGCTCAATATTTTTTCAAAATATTAGTAGATTTCAAAATAAGTATTAAAAGTACGGAATCTTATAAAAAAGTAATGTCTTGAAATCCAAAGCTAGTGTATATAATTATAAGCATTTAGTTCTACAATTTAACTTAATAAAATTAATATAAATAACATTGAATTAAGAAACTTAAAATAAGAGAAATAAGAGAAAATAGTATTTTTCGCAGAACACGTAACTAAAATAAAGGCACAAAGATAAGAATGTCCAGATCAGTAATAAAAATTGTTATGTACACAGTTAAATTAATAAATGTAACTAAAATTCACTTGAATTTCTAACATAGTTGGAATTAAGAATACAAGAATGTATTATTCGTCAGAACTCTACACTAGTATCCATACCAAAAAATCCTGCTTAAGAACTTGTAGGATCTTTTAACTACAAGTGTATGACATTCAATATGTGTTATATGTAGAAGTGTATGGTTAGAATTCTACTTGACAGTATGAATTCGAAATAAATAGTGGTTGATACATGTATTTATAAAAGGCTTATAAGTTTATTTTTCAATTTACCATATTGCATAATAAGGTCTTGTCTAATACAAAATGCATAAAATGTACTAAAGATATCTCAATAAGTATATTTACAGGATCCTTAGAAAAGATGAAATAGGCTACCTGTGACGTTTTCACTTGTTAAGAAGTAGCTCATATTAATAATATCTTTGTTTACTCCCCAAACAGTAACTCAATTCTAATATATTTCATCTCAAAGTTATTATAACATAAAAAAGTGTTTGTCTTACATGTTTGTTGTTGAAAATAGGTTGTTCATCTAGGTGTCATCTAAAACCAAAGCGTAGTATTCACCGTGTATACTTATAAAGAAAGATTTATACTTTACAGCCCCAAGGCAGCCGTGAATTTTGTTTTCAAGTATTTAAGACTTTGTGTAACAGATGCCCGTAATGTGTAGAAAAAAAATTTTTTTTAACTGCTTTTTAATATTTATCCTAATAGTTTAATCTGAAACATTGAATACAACTTATAATTTTATTATTGCTTAAGCAGTTCATTTAACAACTGGTTTAAAAAATGAAATTAAAGGTTAGAAACTGTTTATATTGTGTTACAGAAAAAGCTTAGGGGATTTTCGTGTATATGGGGAGCAGATGATTCTGATTTATTAAATAAAAATAAATTAAAGTGTCCAAAATATTACAGTGAATAGCTCCGTTAAAAATGTAGAGCAGGGGGTCGAACCCGTCAACTAAGGATTCCCGAAACTTTACGCTGACCACTCAGCAACGACCACCACCAAGAGTGGCTGTATAAATTGCACTTTTAGATGCACTCTATTATGTCATCGATTGTACGTCAGTGTGCCAACACACGGGTGCAGGCTTGACTGAACCAAGCCACGTCTGTGACAATAGCTATTGGCAAAAATTCTCTGTAAAAAATATCCAACACGGCGTTCATAGGACCTTAATGGTGGTATGATAATTCATGGAGTGTGTATTTTGACTGTAAGAAATAAATAATTAATATAACAACTAAAAAAAATTAAGAAAATTCAAAAACATTTTTTGCATGCCAAAAATGGCCGATTAAAGGATTTCTCGCATTTTTTTACATAGCGCACCACTGAAAAAGGTGTGAAAAATGCATAAGAATGTATTTTTCTTTTGCTCTACAAGAAAGTGAAATGATTTGACTTTTCCAAAAAGGTAACATGCTCAAAATCGTGTTTTAAAGTAAAAATAATTTTTATTAAGGTAATGATGAGTTTTGATGAGATTAAAAAAACTTTTAAATGGAGACTTACCATATTTTTTATTGTACTAAATTTTTTTAGCTTTTTTTGCTGAATAGACGCCGAGATAAAAATAAGAACCATAACAAATTTTTGGGACATCGGACTATTTTTCGGATCTTTTTTTTAAACCTGAATAAACCTCTTAGGAAGATTCAAAAAAAAAATTGGAGCACTTAACCCTTATTAATCAAGGATACCCTTTCTTAACAATATTGATGAAGGTCTATCGTTGCGAAAAACTTTATTTTAAATTTAGATCAATTGTTATGCTAATATGAAATACCGCAATTAATAATCTTATTGAAAATTCAAGATATAACAAGCAAGCTTGCACTACCTCAAAAGTAGTGTGGAAATGTGTTTATAAGTTATATAGATAAACAAATATGTGAATAAGTGGTAGAAAATATCTGAAGAGGTGAGAACCAATATTTAAGTGCTAATCAGACAGCGTGTTTAGAAATTGTGTCGAAGCTAATTGTTTTACCTTATTTAACGATGCAGGTAGAGGATGACTGTAGGTAGTTCTTAAAAATGGTGAGAAAAGCTCATTGAGTTATCTGGTAATAGGGTTACGTAACAGTGTGGGCCACTGAGGGGGGCTAAACAAAAATTTAGTCTCATAGAAATGAAGTAATAACTGATATAACTTTATCTTAATTACAGGGGGCTCAGGGCATTGGTAAGAAGGTTAAGAGGGGCTCTCTAAGATCGTGTATGATGGCTGAAGGGACAGGATGGTATGGAGGAGGCTTAACAGAAATTTAACTCAATAAAAATAAGAGAGAGCCTATAGAATTTTACCGTATTTAGAGGGAGGCAAAGAAGGGTCTGAAAGGTGTGGAGAAGGTTTGCGAGGGCTAGGAAATTTGTTACTTTTTATCAAAAAAATTCGCTGAAGCGTTTAGTTAGTAAGTAAAATTGAAAAGTCTTATTTTCCTTATTTGACGAGATGGCTGGAATTGATTAAATTCTTAAACAAAAAAGAACAATTATTTGTATGCTTGAAAGTCGTACGTACTCCATTGATAACATGTACTTTCTTCTTAAAGAGTATTCGAGACAATTTTGAAACTAAAGTCTTATGCCTCACTTAGCAAATCATTTCGTTTAAAATATCAATAAGTACATTGTCGCATGTTTGGGAGTTAATGCAATATAAATACATAATTTAGGTAGTAACTTCTACCACAATTTTCCCGAACTAAAAAAATATTTTTATTTTGGTCGCAAAATTTTTCAAAAGACTCTAAAACTGTCTATAAAAATATACTAAAGTTCACTTACAGTATGTGTTAGGTGACCACTTGCGTAAATTCATAAATTTTTATTTTTATTCTATTTTATCCTATTATATTTCATTCCCAATGATAAAATTTTAAGACTCTTTACAGAGTCATACTCAACGAGAGTCGTCGCCTAATAAAGCTGACTGTGAACTTCGTGGCTCTTGGAAGTGTCAAGTGACAACCGAAGCGAGCTATGAAGCCTAAACACATAAAGTCAGCAAGTACCGGCCCCATAGCAAGTAAGACAAAGAAGTTTTAACTAAAACTTCGTGCAAGGTGCATTTCTTTGCACGGCATTTTAGTTAGTAGCCCACTGCCGCTCATCAAGTGCAGACGTTAATAACTAATGTTAAAAAATTGACCAGACGTTTCGTCTTTTCTCTGTTTTTTTTTATATGTATACAAGTAACATAGAATAAAGTGATACAAGAGTTATTAGAAAAAGAATTTAAGTTGTTATAAAATAAATAATTATAAATCCAACAAAAAGAAGAAGTACAAGTCATCCAAATTGGACATCCAAATTAATGATTAAAGCAGAGTTGCCAGTATTAGTTTCTAGTGGAAAGAAAGGTAAATTAACCTGCATATTATATTCAACTCTCTACTTCTTCCTTTTTTTTTTTCAAACAAACAAATAGTTGGACTATCTGCTGTCCTACAGCCTGTGAAGGAGCGTGAGACTGTAGTCCACAGTTTTTGGTTTGAAGCTGAAAACAAACTTAAATTACATTAATCGTTATTTAACAAAATTGAGAGCAGAGCGTGCTTAATGGTCTCTAGCTATTTGTTTATTCATTATATATTTTCTTATTACTATCTTTCTCTTAAGAAACACCAAACACAATTCAATGAAGCATGTGAATGAATGACGCGTAAGACCCCATATAGTACACTGTGTGCGGACGCGTAAATGCTGTGCTTTTTCAGATAGCATGGTGTTTAAGGTATTTCGTTATAACTGAAAAAAAAAAATTTGAAAAAAAAAAATAAAGTAAATAAAGAAAATAATGAATATAATACTACATAATTAACTGAACGGAAAAATAAACAAGAGTTAACTGTCGTTAAAATAACAAAAAAAAAAATAAATAATGAGATAATATTGTGATTTAACTGATAATAGAAAAATAAGAAAATAGTGACCTCTTATACTATACGCTTAAAAGACAGAACAAATACACTGTTCCTACCTTGAATCTGCAAACCAGAGCGGCTTATCCCTTTTGTCCTGCTTAAATAGCGGACATTCTATATCCAAGATCTGCTAACCAGAGCGGTCTTTCTCTTCCTACCCTGAATCTGCTAACCAGAGCGGTTCATCCCCATTAGTCCTGCTGGAATAGCAGACGATCTTTACCCTAGATCTGCTACTTAAAGCGGTCTATCAAAATAACAAACACAAATACACAGTAATATTTGCACGTAATACTGTTAGTAGAAGAAGAATTCTCAAAAAACGGAGTAAAGATTTAATATAATTAATGACTGTACTTATATACCCACAATTGTTTATAAAATAATATTTCATGAAACCGCCAACAAATAATTTTGCGAGTATAAAAAGGTAAGAGAAGTGGTAGGAAATTGTTTATGCAGGAGCTTATAAGAGAGAAAAACGTTCTAGGAAAAAAATTAGATTTTATTAATAATCAGTTACAAAATTACTATAACTGTGATACATTAAACAGTAATTTATTTAAAAACAAAAAAATCGAAAAACAAGTAGTAAGTACGTTTCAGAAAAATAATTCTTATAATTTAGAAATTAATGTTCAGCGAAAATGCGATAATTTTTAAATTCGATTAAATACACAATTTGTAGAATTAATTGCTTTCGTGGAAAAAGAGTTTTTAAAAGGCACTTAAGAACATATAAACTCATAGGTAGAAGATTACTCATATACATACAAATATATGAAAAAATTATTAATACGGTATTTAAACAGTGACCGTCGAGCCCATTTTTGCTTAAAGAGGAAAAAGTGTTATACTCTTGTACAGAAAGAGCCCTTCACTATTACACCGCGCACTAGCTGATGCTCGCGTAGCATTTTGTATAAATAACTACACATGCCACATTAGAATTCCCTGCACCGTATACTCCCCTGCTTAAAGCAGGTATCATATAAGCGCGCTCGATTACACTCTCTTACTTTAGTTTTTGGGTATACACATAGTACACTTATCGTATACCTATAAAAATTAAAGCAAACTCATTGCACTTGCATGCGTTAAGCAAACGATCACATTAAAGACATGCACATCCACACACGAACAAATACACAGACATATATATATATATACATACAATTATTTCTTTATTACTTATGTCTTCTGCGATAAATGTCAAGGATTCAATAGAATATTTTTCCAAAACAAATAAACAAAAAAAAACAGTAGTATAATTTTTTTTTATTAGAATTACACACATCAAGAATAGAAGAAAAAAAGTAAATAAAAAAATAATAAAAGAAATAAAAAGAAAAGGAGAAGAAAGAAAAAAAACGCACGTAAGGTATTATACAACTAAGAAAATGGTCAATGGAAACGATGATACCGATATCACAGTAGCCGAAGAGTTCTCAATGCCAACTTCTTATTTCAGCATGCAATTAAATCCATCCCTATATTCAATGGAAAAATATTCTAATGAAAGATTATGTACAAGATGTTAGAAATGGAAAAAGCTGGATCAGAGATAATCAAAAAGATTTATATAAAAGAGCAGTATTGCAGAATCTACGAATCGCCGCACGCAGAAGCGTAAGTGGCCAAGATTTTAAAAACCTTAAAGCATTTATAACCCATTTGAAAAAAAGATACGCAACAGGAAAAACCGTTGCTTACTATCAAACTCAGCTACAGAAAAGGCGCCAACGACAAGGCTAATTGGTTGGTGAATATTATGATTATGTAAACCTACTGCTAAGAGGTGCTGAAAAAGGCTTGATGGAAGATAAAGGCAATGCATACAACGTGCATATAATGACCCCTATAAAAGACATGGCGTTAGACATGTTCAGAAAAGGACTAGCACCTATGATAAGCCAGCAGGCAGATGCGAAAAAACCTGCTTCTCTAGCTGACGCCTTTGAATGATAGCGGGTATAATTTCGGATACGCGATATCAAGGACCAACTCGTAGTGACTTAAGAAATAATTCAAACAACTCATATCAAAAGCAGAATAGGTATCCTGATCAGTTTTTCTCATCACATCAAGTGGCACAAGTTGATGAACAACAGATTGACAATAAAAATAATCACGCTGATAGGCAGTATAATAACTATTAAAATTATAATAGACAATATCAACAAAAAAATAATGGACAGAATTACTGTAAAAACTATCAGAATCAAGGAAGAAATTGGAATTTTTGAAATCAATCGAGAAACTCTAATTATTATCAGAATAATTTCGGACGATATCATAACGAAAATCCTAATGATTATTACACTCAAAGGAATGCTAATTTTAATCCTGGTAATAATCAAGGATATTAAATTAGAGGTAAGAATTATAATAGGTACCCCCAAAATAATAATTATAATAGTTATAATCAACAAAGTTTTAATCCTAACTATCAGAATCAGAACTTTCAAAATCAATACCAACCAGGAGACGACCGTTTGCCGCATCATTTAAACTCTCAGGTGGCTCACTCCAATCGTCGTTCGGAGGTGAGCCCACAAAAACAGAATTTAACCCCTACACCGAATGTAATAAAAATAGCAACAGAATTGAAACCGTCCACATTGGTACCTGCCAGGGACTTGGTGCAGACGACGAGCCTACAAGCATAAGGTTATCAATCCCAGAAGGGAAAAATCACTTTATAACACTCATGCTCGATAATGGCGCCGCATTAAAACTGATTAAATTAGATCAGTTGCACCCATATTCACGAGTAGAGACTAGTAAAATTATTAACCTTACTGGAATTACGCCTCACTCAGTTTTAACTAAAGAAACAACGTATATGACCATACAAGGAAAACCTACAATTTTTCATGTGATCCCTAACGATTTTCCGATCAATGATGGCGGTTTATTGGGTCGAAACCTTTGGAAGGAACGATGAGCCACATTATCATATTATCATGATGCTATAGTACTAGATGATGATGTAATAAACCCCATCCCTTTTTTAAAAACTGTTGAGGAAATAGAGCAATTGGAAAGAGATGAAAAAGAACAAAAAACCATAAAACTGAAAAAACAAGCACAGGAAAATAAAATTTTAGCTACAACCCTTGATACTAACAAAGAGACACAATGCCTTAAGGATAAAATTAACCAACAGAAATTTTATGACGAATACATCGTAGGCCCACCCGAAAGGTCAAATATACCTAAATACGAAAAATTTAGAGACATAAAAGCTGATTTTCATTTTCGAGATGAGTTTGACAAATTGATCTTATCAGAAAGATGTGAAAATCTTATGAAGGCCACTGATAATAAAACTGATAAAAGTGGAATATACAGTGAAAATAATAAATTAGTCGACCAAGATATACTCCAACCCCATGACATTGAACAGAATAAAAATACTCCTAGTGTAGAACATTGCCCTAATGATAAACAAAAAAATACCAGTAAAGCAAGTCAATATACAATTAAGGCTCAAACACGTCAAATAGTAAGAATTAATTTAATTAATACTAATTTAACTGAAAGAAACTTACCACGAATATATGTAGGGTGTGATAACATATATTTAGGAGAAGGAATAGTAAAAAATGAGAACGGTCAATGTAATATTATGGCAATAAATACTAATAAGGATGATATTACGATTGAAAAAGCCATGAACATGAGGGACCAATTGTTAAAAATAAACGAGATAGAATAAACGACCTGAAAGGACTTGTGAGCATCGGTCATTTAAACTTGAAAGAACGAGACCAAATATATCAATTGATTTCTGAATTCTCAGAAATCTTCTTCTTACCTGGAGACACTTCACCTTGTACTAACCTCGTTGCACACGAAATCTCGACGGAAGATAACATCCCTATCAACACTAAACAATATCCTCACCCACCAGTACATAGAAAAGTTTAAGAGGAACACGTAGCAAAAAAACTTAACGATGGAATAATCGAACCTTCGTCATCACCGTATAATTCACCTCTTTGGATTGTTCCTAAAAAACCTGATAGCCATGGAAGCCCAAGATGGAAGGTAGTAATTAATTTCTGAAAACTTGATAAAAAGACCATTGGTGATGCATATCCATTGCCTAATATCGCAGATATTATGGACCAGTTGGGAGGAGCCGTATATTTTTCAGTTTTTGAATTGGCAAGTGGATTCCAACAAATTCCCATGGATGAACATGATAAGTATAAAACAGCATTTACGACACCCCATGGACATTACCAATATAGACGAATGCCCGAAGGCCTGAAAAACGCACCTGCCACGTTCCAACGACTAATGGATCTCATATTGAGAGGCTTATTGAATGTTGAAATGCTAGTGTGTTTAGATGATATTATTATTTACACAAACGATCTAGTAGATCACGACCGTAAAGTTAGGTTACTTTTCGATCGGTT
The DNA here is from genome assembly GCF_036245765.1 of Copidosoma floridanum. NCBI lineage: Eukaryota > Metazoa > Arthropoda > Insecta > Hymenoptera > Encyrtidae > Copidosoma > Copidosoma floridanum. The sequence continues at coordinate 15,375,296 of NW_028321885.1, forward strand.
AAGATCAGCAAATATGGTACTCCAACCAGATAAAGTTGAATTTTTGCGAAAAAAAGTAATATTTCTTGGGCATACAGTGAGTCAACGAGGGATTAAACCAGACCCTAAAAAGATACAAGCCGTAAGAGAATCTCCCCAACCAAAACTATGAAAAATATTAGAAAATTTTTAGGACTAGTAGGATACTATTGACTCTTTATTAAAGATTTTTTTTTAATAACTAAACCATTATCAGATTTATTCAAAAAGGGAGAAAAATTTGAATGAACTGAAGTGCAGGAAGAGAATTTTCAAATACTAAAGGATCACCTATGCCAAGAGCCTATTTTACAATTCCCCGACTTTAGTAAATCATTCAAGTTAACAACAGATGCATCTGACTATGCAGTTGGAGCGGTATTGAGTCAAGAAAAAGATGGGTTTGACCATCCTGTCGCTTACCTTTGAAGAACTTTAAACAAAGCCGAAATAAATTGTTTCACGACTAAAAAGAAATCTCTAGCCGCACTATATGCAATGCATTACTTTCGTTCGTATTTATTAGAAAATAAATTCGTTCTCGAAGCCGATCATGAGCCATTGAATTGGATGCATACAAGAAAAGACCCAGGTCAGCATCTGATGCGCTGTATGTTTTAATTCACCGATTATGAATACACTTTTAAATACAAACCAGGAAGACTCAATACCCACGCTGATGCATTATCTTCAAATCCAGTGGGACCACTTCCTTATGTAGAAATCAATATAAACAATGGATTACCATTACTAAGAGTTGTGATGATGGGTCAAAAGAAAATAGAGGAAAAGAAGAAAACAGAAATACAAAGTTAGAGGAAAAGAATAGTAAGAGCATTCAAATTAACGACGATTAAACCTAAAGCATTGCCAACAACCTCGAAGGAAATAATAGGAGTAACAAAACTAAAAAGCATGACCAAATCAGAACCAGATGTACCTAAGTTAATCAAGGGTCCTGGACGACCCCTTGGTTCAAAAACGAACAAAGAACAACCGAAATTAGATTATAGTGTGATTGCTCAAAGAACCCGAACAAAAACATTCCCACAGCTACAGAAATCATCTACATCTCAACCGAATATATTGAGGAATGTCACTAAAAACATATCAAAAGACTCTAGCTCATTAAAAGTGAAGTTTTTCAGAATCAGTAGTCTCAACATCACACGCTAGCGATACGAATTTAGAAACTACAGAAATAAAACATAATAGTTCTAAAAATAAGAAGATGCCACAATTACCAGTTAGAGATATAATTAACCTTGGTGCAACGTCAAGAACAAGTATGTTTTCTTGCTGTCTTCAAGCGATACTAAAGAATCGTCAAAAAAAGATACTCAAATACTATTATATGACCCTAGACGAAGTGGATTACGGCAATAACTAACTGAATCAGAAATAGACTCAAATACAGACACTGATTCAGACTCAGACATGACAAATACTGAAATTTCCGTTACAAAAATTTTACTTAGCAAAAGTTCAAATGATGACGTTTTTGAAGACCAACCTAAAACTACGACAAATAATACTGATAAAGTTACTTATTAAAAAAAAAAGAGTTAACAAAGAGATTTATCTAAAGCCTTCAAGAATATTTGGACAAGTCTAACAATGATGATGAGCCCAAACAGGCCGATTTTTCATCAGTAACTAGATTTTCTGATGGAGATAAACTAGACCCCGAAATTCAAGACATATTAACCGAAATGGACACCTATGATCCTGATAATTTTGATGATTCTGTATTGGATGAAAGAATTGTGGATATATCAAGACGTACAACAGGTCTTGAACCCCTATTCGATAAAGAAGAAATTTTAAGAAAGTATAGGACAAGTGGAAAATTATCAATTACTCCACGTATTTAGGAAAATATACCCTTGAGTTCTAGCACACCGACGCAAACGAGTACTTTTGCTACTGCAAAAAACAGACGATCTAAAGCGCCGGACTTGCAACAAATGACAGAAGAAACCCCGGATACCTTAAATGAAAACAACAAACAAATAAACTGCAATGAAAATAAATCAATAAATCGAACTATTGCACCTGATTTCATGTTACTATCGGACTTATACTCTTTTCAACCCATCAATTGATGCAAACAACAGCATGGAAAAGTGTATGTAAGTCTTAGTGATAGTAGCAGTTGTACTGATAACCATAAGAATAAAAATGGAGCTAAGCTAGTAAACAATGTCATTCCCACCAGATATTGCCTTACATACAAAAGAGATAATACAGTTCATTTTATTAGCAAGGATTGTCAACCAGTCACATCTGTCTCAAGGCTGTTGAGATCGATAGGTCGATGGTTGGGTAAAAGACAGAGCCAACTCAGATACTTGGTGAAAAAGGAGCCAACTCGAAATTTGGGTTGAAAAAGGAGCCAACTCAGGTTCGGGTTGAAGAAGCAGCCAACTCGGGAGTAATTTTTTTTCATCAAGTTTTGTCGTGGTAGCACTGAAATTCACAATATAGGTATACCTATATAAACGAACAAAGATTTTCCATTAATCCAATGGTTCAGAAAAATAATTTATGTTATTGTAATAGAGTGTACTACACTTATTAAGTTATGTACTTTACAAGTCTGCTGCGATTAAACGTAATTCTATGATCAGACTATGGACGTAAATCATTTTAAATCACATATCTCTAAGACTTTTTTTTCCATTATTTAATTGAATTTTTGTATTGTATGCTTTGTTAAAATGAAATAAAGGATGACCATGGTATTATTAAATCAGATTTGAGAGGCAAACATAAGAACAGATTAAAAAAATAACGTATAAAAAGCACATATTTTGATAAGTATAGTACACTCTATTACAATAACATAAATTATTTTTCTGAACCATTGGATTAATGAAAAATCTTTGTTCGTTTATATAGGTATACCTATTGTGAATTTCAGTGCTACCACGACAAAACTTGATGAAAAAAAATTACTCCCGAGTTGGCTGCTTCTTCAACCCGAACCTGAGTTGGCTCCTTTTTCAACCCAAATTTCAAGTTGGCTCCTTTTTCACCAAGTATCTGAGTTCGCTCTGCCTTTTACCCAACCGTCGAGGTGCACTGGACTTTAGCTATTTGAAATCGAAGAAACCGAAAGTTGGCCAAATTTTAATAACACCTTATAGAGGACATAATATACTGTTAAACGTTATTAATAAAACGTTGACCGATTTAGTATCTTCAGAAAGTCTTACAAAAGCTTTTAAATCGCTTAAAAAAATATTGTTGAGATGAAATCTAAAAACCTTCCGACATTTCAAGAAGGGGAGATCTTACAGACAAATAAGAACCTGGATTGATAACAGAAATGTTATTAACAATTTTTGATAAAACACCCATACAAATTACTGTCTGTTACGGTAAGGTTGATTTTGCAAAAATCCAAGAACGTAATGAAATAACACAAACATTACATGACAGCCCTGTTGGAGGACATAAGGGAATAAACCAAACTTACCGGAAAATAAGAGAATGGTTTAATTGGCCCAGAATGAGAAATAATATTCTTAATTATGTACGTAAATGCAGCAAGTGTCATAAGAAAAAAATTGAGCGACTAAAAGCAAGAGAACCCTTGGTACTTACAGATACACCTATTGAAGCTTTCGATAAGGTTTCCATCGACACCGTTGGTAAATTAAGAATAACACCAAAAGGTAATTGCCATTTGCTGACCATACAGTGTAATTTTACTAAATATATCATATTAGTCCCTGTACCAGACCTAAGATCAAGCACTCTTGCCGACGCACTCGTACAAAATCTAATATTAGTTTATGGTGCGCCCAAAGCAATTCTATCAGATAGACATGCTACATTTATGTCTAATTTATTGGAACAACTCATGAGAACCCTACAAACTAATCATCTAACTACATCAGCATACCACCCTTAATCAAACGGATCACTAGAGCGAAGTCATGCTGCCCTAGCTGACTTTACACGAACTTACTCTGAAACATATGATGACTTGGACAACTTAGCAAAATTTGCAGCTTTCACGTATAACACGAGTGTACATGCAGCTACAAATTTTACGTTTTATGAACTAGTATTTGGGAGAGTAGCAAGATTGCCCTTGAAGATACCTAAAGATAAAAGATTACGAACATACCCATTATATTTACAAGATCTTATGAAGCGACTTCAAGAAATGCAAATTGTGGCAGGAAATCAACAAATAAAAGATGAAAGTACAAGCAAAAACAAGATATGATAAAAAATTAAAGCCTCTAAATGTTAAGCCAGAAAATTACGTTTGGGTAAAGAAAGAAGTGCGTTCCCATAAATTTGATTGCTTTTATAATGAACCCCTAAAGGTTAGAACGGTTTTAGAGGGAAATAATGTGTTACTTGAAAAAACCAATGGTGAAACCATACGCAAACATACAGATAAATTGAAACTAGTTCCCCGATAGTAATATCTTGTAAGAAGCATATTTTACATTTCTTCCAGAGAGAAAAAAAAAAACACAACGATGCAGATTATATTGGCCATCTTAATGACAATAGCGTTCAAAGGTCGCGCAGATTTAAACTATGCTAATCATGGCAACTATAGCATAGAACCACTTGAAACAAACCCTAGAATATACTACGAACAAATCGGTATAACAAAAATTAAGAGAGCCGATTGGAAGACTGTGATATGGCTGGATGTTAATAAATTCATATTGGAACAAACACCTGTTCAAGAATTAAACGAAACTTTTCGATATTGTATTGTACAGTTTGGTTATTCTAATTTCACTCGCTATATGGAAATGGACCTCTTAAATTTAAAAATAAAGCGATTGACAAACCTCAAAGCAATACTATTAAACATAATAAATACTGCGGGAATCCATGCGGAAGATAACATTTTTCCACCCCCCAGCATACGAGCAAAAAGACTGACACCTTTTGGAATTATTGGGTGCATTGCTAAAGGACTTTACGGCCTAGTCACAGAAGATGATATTAACGTTATAAACACTAACATCAACAATTTGGATACCAATCAAAAAAATATATTAAATTGTATGAACAAAATAGCCATATTTTTGCAGCCACGTTTAAAGAACTATACAATACCACGAAACGCCATAAGCATATTTTAAAAGAAGTTGCTGATATATTGACTTCAGGACAGGATTTTACTTTTGACCGATATCTGATTCATTTGTCAGCATACTTTAGAAGAACTGAGGCTACCCTAGATCACATTGTTCGTTCCCATGAGGATCTGATTGACATCTTGCATGATTTACAAAGAGATCAAGCACATCCAAAGCTATTTTCTCCAAATATATTAAGAACAGTAGCCCGGGATGTGAAGAACCTTGCGGGAAATCTAGAATTTGTAGCACCAATAGAAAATCTTTATGCTGGCGAAATAAGTACCCTAAGCAAATTAGATGTTGTACATCAAAAAAATAGAACCATCGTATTATTACATTTGCCACTCGTAGATCAAACCCCTTACAATCTTTATAGACTACATCCAGTCATGATACCCCAATCTAGACAAAATGGATCTGCCTACATAAAACCGTCATATCCTTACTTGGCAGTAGCAGCAGACCATAATTTGTATTCCCGACTAAACGAAGTTACATTTAACCAATGTGATAAGACGGTATATGGTTATATATGATCGGCTATGGGACCGCTGAAGGAACCCTATTCTATAGACGAATGTGAAATTTTTATGTTATTACGACCTGGACCAGAAGTATTAGAATACTGTGAAATTATATTCACGCCGAAAACCAAAAGCCAATGGATTTCTTTACCAACTGATAGTTTATGGTTATTCTTGACGCCCAATGAAGAACAATTGAACATTATCTGTCCTAATAAAATGAATCAACAAAAAAAAGTAAAGGGTATAGGTCTTTTACGAATGAATGATGGATGTACCGGAAAAACTAACAGATTAACCTTAACCAGTGAACATAAGATTATCTCTCAAATACAATACATCCATCAGGTAGAAGTGAACTTAAACTTAACAGTACTACATGAACCCTTAAAAAACACTAATGACTTCCATGACGCTATAAAATCGATTCGAGAATTAAACTTTAATGAACAAGCATGGACAGATAAAGAATTAAATGTACAAAATATAATAAATCAAATGGAGAAAATACGGACCCGAAAGTTGGAGGAAAAACAAACTTCTCTTTTTTCTTTAATACGAAATGTCATTGAAGCTATTATTATTATGATTAAAATAGCAATACTCATCAGCAAAGCAAGAAGCTATTTCAAGAAGATTATAAAACGCAGTGTCTCGGAAAAATTTATAAAACGTACCATCAACCCACTGAATGCAGAACCCCGAGTAACCATAAAACAAGAACCAAATGAACACGAACCAACTGAACTGTATGTTGAAATTGAAGAGAAACAAAAAATACCTAAACCATCTAAAGCTAGACCTATAATGAAGACACGGAGTTTGATACTCCCACGCCATACGCCCCAAAAACTGGAAATGGACTCACAAATCAATAGTAATTTAATACTATTTTTCTTCCAGGTAAAACAATGAACCCCTAATATGAAATAACAATAAAGACTAGAGTCAACATAAACCAACCTTTACATGAAGTTATCGAACAATTAGAAAATTAAGGAAATATTAAGGAAATGCACATACTTACGGATTTACATAGTTATGAACATCGAACTATAACCGCCAAATACAATAGTGATTCATTTACTAAAGTAACTGATGAAACACTAAATACAGGAGAAGAAGTTTAAACACTTTTTCCTTTTAAGATGAAATCCATTATTTGTCAAGCAGAAAGGATCTTTTTACCTACACCATCAAGAAACGACAATTATACACCAAACATTGATCCAAAAAGACTTATGTGTCTTCTGCCATGGGATATGGAAGAAACGAAAAGGGACAGAGATTTCTTAAATTAATTCTCTTAATTTGGCACCCTAGAATATTGTTATGCCGTTAGAGATCGGTGGGGAAGATTATTCCAAGGATATGTAAAATACATGGATCCTAAAAGCGCTATTGTAGCATTGCAGAACGGTGAACCCGAATATCGCACGAAATACGCTGAACCAATTAAAAGGAGTACAAAATACAAAATAAACCGAAAATTGACTCACCCATTATGTCAACAACAAGTTGAGTTAATGACTTACCACAGACATGTGATTACATGCAGAAGACAACGCTGTACACAAACTACAGAAACGAAGTCAATCCTTACCAAAACCATTGATCTACAAGAAAAGATCAAAAGTAGCAGAAAATAAACCCAATAATTAAACCCTACCATTTCACTAGCCACCTTCTACGTCGAATACACATCACTTTGTTCTAAGATTTTAATTTTGAGCTTTGTAAAATTAATTTTTTCTTTCACATATTCCTTCTTCTTAACTTCACTTTATTGTTTAATTTTATCTTTAGGATTTATATGAAGTACGTTTATTATTAGTCAAAAAAAATATATAAATATATATAATAATGAATATAAAAATGAATAAATAAATATAATAATTATAAAAATAATAATAATTAGGCTTTAAATTTAAAAGCGCATGTTGTATTCTATTTTAGCTGCATGTTACTCTGTTGTCAAAATTTTTTTCTTTCTTCTTTTGTAATATTAAGCTTGAGCATGTATTAAAACTACTTATTCAATTGCATTACACATACGCGAATATTTCGGCATAGCATGATAAGTAATAATTGTATCTATCCATGTATTCCCTACCCATTATCCAATAGTTTCATAAACCTAATTTTATTCTCATATCTGTATTCCATACATCACTTACAAATAATAACAACACGAATTACACTACAAGAACACTCATACATGTACAGTATCAAGTAATGATTCTCACAACATCCATCATATTTACGCTTGCAGAATTACACACACAATGGACAAACAAAACGCTAATATCACAGAAGCAAAGGCTGATGGATCCCAGCTTAGCATACTGCTGCAGGGGGATTATTGTAGGCTAATGCTGTAAAAAATTCTGGAAAACTTCGGGATAGTGAGGTCCATCAAACGGGAACCCTGTGCTATGGGGTACTCAAGTTACGAGGTAGCATTCCTTTCACCACGGGAGGCAGTGATAGCGGCTGATAACCTAAATTCAGCGCCAACGCTATAGGAGCTATTCGACTCATTGTCGAATGTATCAGACGAGAGGAATCAGGCAAAGTTAACGGTACCTGTCTCACTGCCAAATAAAAGACAAGTCAAGGTCATTAATGTATCGGAAAATGGACGTTGATTAAACATATCGACCGAAGAACCAATTGATAAGCACCAGTTGAAAACATCGCTTAACTAATTTGGTCCGATGTTATCATTAAAAGAACAACCATATTCGGCCCCATACACTAGCTACGAGGCCGAATATTACCAACTATGTGATGCGGCAGTTGCTGCAGCAACCTTAAATGACACAACAACCATTGAAATAGAAGACAAATCATCTTCACGAAACATCGAAGCACCAACTAAGAATGTAGAGTCAACAACGAAAGTTAAAACCCTTAAAAAGTTAATGAAGAAGAGCTTAGTCCAATATTGCGATTTGTAAGAGTAAATCGTACCGGGACTAAAATAAGCGTCATTATTAAAAAAACCTATTAATACAAACTATATTATTGAATTTTTCGAAAACAAATATCCAATAGAAGATATTCATTTTTCAACCAAAAAACAATCACGGGAAGATATTATTCCCGTTCATATAACGTATGGATCCACTGAGTGGGCAGAAAAATGCGCCAGATAGTAGTGTATTGCATAACTCAGCAGACAAAAATGTAATCACTAAAAAATCAAAAATAGAAAACACGATCAAAATAAATAACGATCCAGAAGACAATGACTCACTTCCGCGAAAAGTAGTATCTGAGGTATCGGCCATTATGAATCCGGATGAATACACCCGGTTCTTAATGACCTTTGGCCCTTTGAGCCATTTAAACTACTACCCATTAGATGTCATACGCAACGATGGAAGACAGTTATACCTAAGCTTCGCTACATACTGTATCGAAGAATCGACGGAAAGGGCCCTCAAAGGACTCAAAATGTATGGGGCAAATTACTCCCAAAAAAACTCGCAAAAAAGCCGTGAAATAGTAACACAGTCATCGTGTGTAAATTTAATATACAAATGCCACCTTGAAGTGCACAGTCTTCTGTGCAAGACACAAATGAAATTAAAAAAGATCTGCCAATCATGCCAGGAAAATATCAACTTAGTAAAATACGACGGGCACTATAAACTATGCCTTGAGATGGGAGTGTCAGCAAATCTCGATGCACTTAATAGACTAGTAATTAACAACACAAAACCAGGAGCCAAGGAGAAGAAGAAGACGTAATTTTCACGAGTCTATTTCTTCCCTTAGTCTGTTCCGAATAAACAAATGTAATAATTCTGTAAATTGATACTTTATTATATAACTCTAAGGATAAATGTAATATGTTTATGTTATGTAACTCATAAGTGTTACTTTATAAGATAAAAGTATAACAAAAAAAACAAGAAAGAAAAAAAAAACAAATACTAATTTATTATAATAAATATTCACCGAGGAAAGTGATAGTCTTAAGAAGGGGAGGCTGTTAGGTGACGACTTGCGTAGATTAATAAATTTTTATTTTTATTCTGTTTTATCCTATTATATTTCATTCCCAATGATAAAATTTTAAGACTCTTTACAGAGTCCTACTCAACGAGAGTCATCGCCTAACAAAGCTGACTGTGTACTTCTCGTTAGAAGACTGCTTTAACATACTGGCTGTCACGGTCTCTGCAAATCACACAAGCATAGCAAATGTGGATGCTGAAGAAATTCTGACTGTTAACTAAATATGATGGTAAGAATTTTAAGATCACCACAGATTATTCAGTGATGATCCTTCTAATTTATTTTATTGACTACCAGTGCGATATTCTTGCGGTCTTTTAGCGTAACTAAATGTGCCTAAGGTATTGAAGCATATTTGTTAGTTCTCTATAATAAAACTACCCTTAAGCTACATTGAGAAGAATCTATGAAATAATTTTTATTTATCAGCTTTATAAGTACCCTTATTTAGTTTGTCTATCAGTCTGTTAACATTGTGAGATACCCATAGTAGGTCAGTACACTATAATATAAGAAAATGATATACATATTCAACAAATCACAATTATACATGCAGGCATGTAATAGCGCAGTGATATGAAGTATATTTTGGTATCAGGAAGTGTAAACACTCTCATTTAATTTATTACTTAGATTCCTTAGTAAAATAATTGCTATGTAGGGGGATCATACGTAGTAAGATAGCTATAAGTACTGATATTAATTCATCGGACGTACGTCAATACTAAAATTTAGATATTTTTTTCTTTAGGAATAATAGCAATACGTTTATTTAATCTTTTGCCACATTTTTTTGAAACAGTCTAAAATATGTGATGAAAATAAAATGATTTGCGATATTATAACGCAGGTTTCAAATGATGAATTTAGCAATCATTGACACATAGGTACAACATTTTTGTTCATAACTTTTTTTTTTTTTTTTTCTTTAATTTCATCTTAATATGCTTTTTAAGGCACCGTACTATGATAAAACTCTTATTAGGTTTATATTTAGTAACTGCAAAAATAATAGAATGCGTATGTTGCTTTTTTCAATCTTGATGGCTTTTTCCTTATAGCTCGTCGTAAATTTTAATGACCAGTTGGACCTGTAAATCTTGTTATATTGCAAGTTACTGTCATCTTTGGTAGAGTATTTTTAAATGTTTGAGAAGGCCAATTGAAACTCGCTCCAATAAGGAACTACGTAAGGAATCTCTACAAAATCTATGCCCAACAGACGAACAACAGGTTTTCAATCGTTCTCTCACAATTTTTTATATTCAAGCCCAACAATTATTTTTGAAGCAAGACTTTTTATGTAGGGCCCTTGCTTGACAAAAATAGGGAAAAGTGTCACACTTTTCTTGATCCCTTCGTTCCTGTTCGTTTCTCCACCACCACATGCTCTCACAGCGATATTTACATATTATTTACTACACGGTAGAAATCGCGCGCGTTCTCTCTTTCTTCCTTTCTTTTAGCATCACTAAACGGCACGAGAATTTAAAAGTGACAAGAAACTTAAAACTAAAACAGATGAAGTACAAATTTTAAGATACCATATGAGCCAGACAAATATCGAAAAACCATGTTCGGAAATTTTTTCTATTAACACCCTAGCTAGCATACATTGGTCATAGCGTGTACGTATATAGGTACAGGGTACAGATCAATTCTTAAGAAAATTTTCGGAACTTTTCCCAACTCGAAAAAAAACAGCTACCGATTGAGGAAATCAAATGACTTTCCATGGCATGGGCAATTAGAACTTAGATTATTTTTGAAAATGTCTACTTTAAAATCAATTTGCTTGTACTAATTAATTTTTGTAATTTTTCAAAGCACCATATACTTATGTATTGATTTGCTAGTTAAAAATGTTACTTTTTTATATTCAATAGTAACAGAATCTTATGAAAATTTAGAATAGTAATGTTCAGACCATTTTGAATCCACTAACACTTTTTTTAAGCATGTGTTATGATAAAAATATTGGGAAATAACTCGATGTAAGGTCGTGTTTAACATAAGCTTTCATGAAAAAGCTGCCGAATCAGCATTATGAACAATAATAAAAATTATTTATGTCAACAAAACTTACAGGACTGATACAAAGTTTTTTAAAGAGTAATTGTGCAAATCTGTATGATATATTTGTTTTACAGATTTAAACATTAAAATAATTTCAATTTCTATAAAACTCACTTATTAGGTAAGTATTCTGCTATGTTTATTCATTTTATTCAAGGTTTCAGTTATATAGTTAGCAACAAAAAAACACATCAACTAGGCAATGTCCACATGAGAAAACATCCTGCTAATGACAATAATAAAAAAATAACCTTAAATATTTAAGTGTGGTAGATGAGACTGTTGTGTTGTTATTTTTCCTAAGACAAATTGTGCGTTTTTATTTAAATATAAATTTTAATGTGATGTTTCACGTCCCAAATGGCAAAAGATTCTGAAAGTTGAAAATTTTAAATGTAAGATGATAAGTAAGCGTTACTGAGTTTTGTATGTTTTAAATACAATAATGTTAAATTAGTAAAAAGTATACAGTTTGAAAAAATTGTTTTTTCATAAAAACGTTACTGAACCTCTTCTTCTTCCATGAGTCCCGAGACATATGCTTTTGCAGTACAACCACTGGCGTCCTATGAATTTAAAATATTTCTTAGGGTTATTGGGTTATTGGGTTATTGGGTTATTGGGTTATTGGGGTTATTGGGTTATTGGGTTATTGGGTTATTGGGTTATTGGGTTATTGGGTTATTGGGTTATTGGGTTATTGGGTTATTGGGTTATTGGGTTATTGGGTTATTGGGTTATTGGGTTATTGGGTTATTGGGTTATTGGGTTATTGGGTTATTGGGTTATTGGGTTATTGGGTTATTGGGTTATTGGGTTATTGGGTTATTGGGTTATTGGGTTATTGGGTTATTGGGTTATTGGGTTATTGGGTTATTGGGTTATTGGGTTATTGGGTTATTGGGTTATTGGGTTATTGGGTTATTGGGTTATTGGGTTATTGGGTTATTGGGTTATTGGGTTATTGGGTTATTGGGTTATTGGGTTATTGGGTTATTGGGTTATTGGGTTATTGGGTTATTGGGTTATTGGGTTATTGGGTTATTGGGTTATTGGGTTATTGGGTTATTGGGTTATTGGGTTATTGGGTTATTGGGTTATTGGGTTATTGGGTTATTGGGTTATTGGGTTATTGGGTTATTGGGTTATTGGGTTATTGGGTTATTGGGTTATTGGGTTATTGGGTTATTGGGTTATTGGGTTATTGGGTTATTGGGTTATTGGGTTATTGGGTTATTGGGTTATTGGGTTATTGGGTTATTGGGTTATTGGGTTATTGGGTTATTGGGTTATTGGGTTATTGGGTTATTGGGTTATTGGGTTATTGGGTTATTGGGTTATTGGGTTATTGGGTTATTGGGTTATTGGGTTATTGGGTTATTGGGTTATTGGGTTATTGGGTTATTGGGTTATTGGGTTATTGGGTTATTGGGTTATTGGGTTATTGGGTTATTGGGTTATTGGGTTATTGGGTTATTGGGTTATTGGGTTATTGGGTTATTGGGTTATTGGGTTATTGGGTTATTGGGTTATTGGGTTATTGGGTTATTGGGTTATTGGGTTATTGGGTTATTGGGTTATTGGGTTATTGGGTTATTGGGTTATTGGGTTATTGGGTTATTGGGTTATTGGGTTATTGGGTTATTGGGTTATTGGGTTATTGGGTTATTGGGTTATTGGGTTATTGGGTTATTGGGTTATTGGGTTATTGGGTTATTGGGTTATTGGGTTATTGGGTTATTGGGTTATTGGGTTATTGGGTTATTGGGTTATTGGGTTATTGGGTTATTGGGTTATTGGGTTATTGGGTTATTGGGTTATTGGGTTATTGGGTTATTGGGTTATTGGGTTATTGGGTTATTGGGTTATTGGGTTATTGGGTTATTGGGTTATTGGGTTATTGGGTTATTGGGTTATTGGGTTATTGGGTTATTGGGTTATTGGGTTATTGGGTTATTGGGTTATTGGGTTATTGGGTTATTGGGTTATTGGGTTATTGGGTTATTGGGTTATTGGGTTATTGGGTTATTGGGTTATTGGGTTATTGGGTTATTGGGTTATTGGGTTATTGGGTTATTGGGTTATTGGGTTATTGGGTTATTGGGTTATTGGGTTATTGGGTTATTGGGTTATTGGGTTATTGGGTTATTGGGTTATTGGGTTATTGGGTTATTGGGTTATTGGGTTATTGGGTTATTGGGTTATTGGGTTATTGGGTTATTGGGTTATTGGGTTATTGGGTTATTGGGTTATTGGGTTATTGGGTTATTGGGTTATTGGGTTATTGGGTTATTGGGTTATTGGGTTATTGGGTTATTGGGTTATTGGGTTATTGGGTTATTGGGTTATTGGGTTATTGGGTTATTGGGTTATTGGGTTATTGGGTTATTGGGTTATTGGGTTATTGGGTTATTGGGTTATTGGGTTATTGGGTTATTGGGTTATTGGGTTATTGGGTTATTGGGTTATTGGGTTATTGGGTTATTGGGTTATTGGGTTATTGGGTTATTGGGTTATTGGGTTATTGGGTTATTGGGTTATTGGGTTATTGGGTTATTGGGTTATTGGGTTATTGGGTTATTGGGTTATTGGGTTATTGGGTTATTGGGTTATTGGGTTATTGGGTTATTGGGTTATTGGGTTATTGGGTTATTGGGTTATTGGGTTATTGGGTTATTGGGTTATTGGGTTATTGGGTTATTGGGTTATTGGGTTATTGGGTTATTGGGTTATTGGGTTATTGGGTTATTGGGTTATTGGGTTATTGGGTTATTGGGTTATTGGGTTATTGGGTTATTGGGTTATTGGGTTTTGGTTATTGGGTTATTGGGTTATTGGGTTATTGGGTTATTGGGTTATTGGGTTATTGGGTTATTGGGTTATTGGGTTATTGGGTTATTGGGTTATTGGGTTATTGGGTTATTGGGTTATTGGGTTGTTTGGGTTATTGGGTTATTGGGTTATTGGGTTATTGGGTTATTGGGTTATTGGGTTATTGGGTTATTGGGTTATTGGGTTATTGGGTTATTGGGTTATTGGGTTATTGGGTTATTGGGTTATTGGGTTATTGGGTTATTGGGTTATTGGGTTATTGGGTTATTGGGTTATTGGGTTATTGGGTTATTGGGTTATTGGGTTATTGGGTTATTGGGTTATTGGGTTTTGGGGTTATTGGGGTTATTGGGTTTTGGGTTATTGGGTTATTGGGTTATTGGGTTATTGGGTTATTGGGTTTTGGGTTATTGGGTTATTGGGTTATTGGGTTATTGGGGTTATTGGGTTATTGGGTATTGGGTTATTGGGTTATTGGGTTATTGGGTTATTGGTTTTGGGTTATTGGGTTATTGGGTTTTGGGTTTTGGGTTATTGGGTTATTGGGTTATTGGGTTATGGGTTATTGGGTTATTGGGTTATTGGGTTATTGGGTTATTGGGGTTATTGGGTTTTGGGTTATTGGGTTATTGGGTTTTGGGTTGTTGGGTTATTGGGTTTGGGGTTATGGGTTATTGGGTTATTGGGTTTGGGGTTTGGGTTATTGGGTTATTGGGTTATTGGGTTGGGTTTGGGGTTATTGGGTTATTGGGTTATTGGGTTATTGGGTTATTGGGTTATTGGGTTATGGGTTATTGGGTTATTGGGTTATTGGGTTGGGTTGGGTTGGGTTTGGGGTATTGGGTTATTGGGTTATTGGGTTTTGGGTTGTGGGTTTGGGTTGGGGGTATTGGGTTATTGGGGTTGGGTTGGGGTTATTGGGTTATTGGGTTATTGGGTTATTGGGTTATTGGGTTATTGGGTTGGGTTATTGGGTATTGGGTTATTGGGTTATTGGGTTATTGGGTTATTGGGTTATTGGGTTATTGGGTTATTGGGTTATTGGGTTATTGGGTTATTGGGTTATTGGGTTATTGGGTTATTGGGTTATTGGGTTATTGGGTTATTGGGTTATTGGGTTATTGGGTTATTGGGTTATTGGGTTATTGGGTTTGGGTTATTGGGTTATTGGGTTATTGGGTTATTGGTTATTGGGTTATTGGGTTATTGGGTTATTGGGTTATTGGGTTATTGGGTTATTGGGTTATTGGGTTATTGGGTTATTGGGTTATTGGGTTATTGGGTTATTGGGTTATTGGGTTATTGGGTTATTGGGTTATTGGGTTGGGTTGGGTATTGGGTTATTGGGTTATTGGGTTATGGTGGGTTATTGGGTTATTGGGTTATTGGGTGGGTTATTGGGTTATTGGGTTATTGGGTTATTGGGTTATTGGGTTATTGGGTATGGGTTATTGGGTTATGGGTATTGGGTTATTGGGTTATTGGGTTATTGGGTTATTGGGTTATTGGGTTATTGGGTTATTGGGTTATTGGGTGTATTGGGTTATTGGGTTATTGGGTTATTGGGTTATTGGGTTATTGGGTTATTGGGTTATTGGGTTATTGGGTTATTGGGT